>NW_027526257.1:1627886-4435386 GCF_048455015.1 Haemaphysalis longicornis | reverse complement strand
TTGTTCGTCTAGTTTGTAAGCTCTACCTAATTTGCGTCTGCTTCTGCCAGCCTCCGCCAATCGCAGAGCTTAGCTTATGTGACATCATAGGTTCTGTTGCAGGAAATGAGCTGGTGGGTCGCATGACCATTCCCGTTTTTCCTAATTATGTAGCTTATTTTAGCGAAGTTTACGTTAAAAGTGGTGTCAGTATGATTCTAACGAGACAATCTTTTGAATGAACCAAACTTGTGTTTTCTCTTCATGGCTCCTTTAAAAAACTCTTCGTGGATAAGCTTTTCCGACTAGTGTTGCACGTCCGTATAACGGACGAATTTATAACATCTGAGGTGGCCACCAGCAGCGTCTATCTGATTCATGCGTTCCGGACATGGGAGTGAAGATTTAGGCCAGTAATCTGGCGGCTGCGACTAAAGGCTAAACGAGGCACACTCCTGTTCAGTCGTCGGTGTACACGCTCCATTCTGTGCCGCGCGGTAGTCCAAAGCTGCGAACCCACAACTTTTCGTAGATGAAATGCGTGCGCGTCAACTGTACATTTATTGTTATTTTCGTCAGTAACGTGTCCGTAGTACCTTGTAGTGAAGGGATTTAATATGTAAGCATTATTTTCCTAGTATATTACCACAAAGCGGGTAATGGCTCTTACGTGAGCAAAAATGCATGAGGTGAAGTTTACTTATTGACCAGATGCAATTGTGGAAACGTAAATTATTTGTCCAGGAACTGAACATACAATAGGTAAAAAAAAACATAAATCGTGAACATGAGAATGCAAATTCACAGAGGTACGTTTAATTCGTAGCCCCCATGATACCTTAAACACGCACGAAGAGATCTTTAAAAAGCGCCACTTATGCACGGATTGTACTTTCACCAAACTGCGCTATAGCTAAAAATTGATTCCTACACAACTCTATATTCTAAGTATCGGTCAACGAAAGAACATGAAAGCAACAAAAATTGAATTGGAAGGAAAATGAAGAGATAAAACAATAAAATAAGAAACAATAATTGTCTCCATCATCGCCCTGCCAAAATCGAGGCAAAATAACCAATCCCTTCTTTCAAGAAGCAGGCTGAAAAAGAAAATCCTGGCAATGGTCTAAATAGTGTCGCAACGTGCCGGCCGTGGGAGCAGTGATACAGTCTAGTCCACTTATAACAATATCCAAGTGCCAAGTAAATCTCATCGTTATAACCGATAATTGTTATAAACGGGGTGCAAAATAAAAAAAAAACAGAACAGAGCTCAAAACATTTTATTCGCATGCCATATGGCAAGGTCGCTCCTACTACTAAATTACGGAAAAAAAGCCACAGTCGGTCACCTTTGTTTGACGCGTGTGAAGCTGGCGAAAATCTTTTCCACGAGCATCTATATGTGCTTCACCTATAGCTGTGCTAAATGTCCTTGGCGGAAACAAAGTCCCCGAGGGACTGCGTCACGCATTGCGCCTCCTAGGAAGACACTATCTGAGTAGGCTGCGGAACCCCGTCATTAGAGTCATCACTGTTGCATTTCTGGTGCACAATATATCCGGATTCAATCGTTATAACCGATATCCCGCCACTCGAACATTGTAATAAGCGGTTTATTTTACCATATTAAGAATACAAAAGTTCACGGTGCAATAGCTGTTCATCGTTATATCCCATATATTGCTATAAACGGTATCGTTATAAGTGTAGTTGATTTTACGCAATCGATGGAACAGCTTCCGCTCACTGACTAGGCAGATTCACTGTTAATTATTGATAGTGAGGCTGGCTAGTCAGTAAGCGTAAGCGGTTTGGTCAGTTAGGCAAAAATCTAGACTGACTGCTCCCTTCCATATACAGTTATCCCTGCTGGTGTCGTTTCGCGACGGCAACTGATCATTCTGTCTTAATTTTACCCAACCGGAGATACCGCTTCTGCTCACTGACTAGCGAGTCACTATCAATAATTAGCCGTGACTCCGGCTAGTTTTTGAGTGGAAGCGGAAAACAAACTATGACTGCTCCTACGATGGCCATGATGCGACACTAATTAGAATATTAAACTCTTTTTAATACCATGAAACACTAGTGTTCCCACGATTGTGTAGAGGTTGCACCTCGTGGAATCAGTTAAGAAAAGCGTGTTCTGAAAAAGTAGGTAACCAAATGAGCTAAAATGTATGTGGCAGCGCCCACAGTTGAGCGGATTCTCCGCATTCACTACATCGTAAAAAGTGTAAGCTATAGTGTAGTACCAACAGTAAATATGATTCAGCTTGATCTGTGCCTTCGCCGAACGTTTACAGAAAACCCCGTGTGAAGAAGTGGAGCGGGCGAAAGCGCGAAACAAATCACGTGTGAGGGAAAGTGGAGAGGAGGCAAGGAGCCGACGAGCAGGAGTTGGGGGTGCGTGCCTCAAGGAAGAAAAAATTAGCGCCGCTTACATCAGTCGTGCAAAGCTGGCGGCCCCTCTCCCTTCTTAGGAGACGCGAATGTATCACATCACATGGATTTCCCAACTTGCTGCTGAAATTTCTCTACGCCTGGCCGGCCTGGATGGTTTGGCGGCAGGTTTCCACATTTCTCCCAATGTGAACCGCGTTAGCGCGCGCTAGAACCCCCAGAAGTCGGCTTCGCGAACTCGGCGTATCTAGCGGGAACTCGGCATCTGTGCTGCCCACTTCACAAGCAAACGCACGTTAACTGGATAGAAAGCAGGACGTGAGATATCACGCCGCGAACGCTGCGGAGAGTGTTTTCGAAGGTCCAGTTGGCCGAAGCCGGGCGCTCCTCACGAGGCCTATGATCACGTGCGGTTCGTATTCTTGGTATTTTATCGCGAGCTCCTCACGTTACCCAATCCTATATTCAAGATATAGCTGTGCTGTTCAGCAACGCATGTTATGCTTGGAATCGAATGTGGGTTTCTCGCATTATGAAACCGGCGTCTATCGTTTGCCTGTCACTGCACTCGGAACGCTGAACGTTTCCTTTGGGTTCATAACGCGGGCGTTCACTTTGAACCATGGCTGAGTTGAAATAGAGTGTGGCCTCTGATTACGGGAGTACGGATTTTCGGCAATGGAATCGTCAGTTTTGGAGTTTGATTTAACTCAGTTTTCATGGATATCTTGCTTTCTAACCCTTGTTTATTTAAGAAAGAGGCAGACCGAGGAAAACCCATTTTAAGGCTAGTAAGACACCCAGCACCGCTTTTGCATCATTCTTCACATCCCAATTACGAGGGTGACCAACTTTGTTTCTAATTTTTTCATAGTTGGGGACAAATGCGGGATAGTGCTTCATATTGAGCATATTACTTTATTTTAAAATACCTACAAAGTAACCCCTAACGTTTGTGAAGCGAAAGTTGGTGTTTTGTTCTATACCCTGGAAATAGATTTCAGGTCTCGATTGATTGTAGGGTTTAACGCGCCCACGCTACGCAGGCGATGAGGCGCGCCGCAGTGGAGGGCTCTGAATAATTTTGACCACCTGGTTTTTATTATTATTTTTTTTTTTATGCGACGGACGTGAATGTTCACATTAGATTCTAGATTTAGGAAGGATGGGGAATACTGCTGTAATTTGACCGGGGGGGGGGGGTGTTTCGTTCCGTTTCAGAAACAAAGTCACATTTGTTCAGGAAACACTTGTTTCGTTAAACGCGTATGTTTTCTTTCCCTATGGGCTTACAACAGTGTTCAAAAACCCATTTTCTGGCGAAACTAAAACAAGGGGCCAATCCTGATAAAAGTTCTCTCCAGGTTAAGAGATAAAATGTATTCCTATAAAGTAACAGAACTAAGACCACCGGATTACTTTTTTTGCAAGTATACATGCCACGATGAGGTAATATTTGTCTGGAGTGAAAAAACACCGCTCCCAAGCACCACCGTGCCAGAATTTGTGTTGACTGCAGGGGCCTAATTATTTGCCCAAGATTCCGTGTGCCCGCATATTATAACCTGGCAAGCACTTGTTGCTGCTGAACCTCAAATGTGCGCCAATAATAGTCCTTGATATATATTACGACGAGACTAAAAAAATTAGGAGCGAAGAGTAAATACATACGGCCTTCGTCCGACTAGCGCGGTAAATGCTTGAATCTAGAAATGCTGAAGCAGGCCAACGATTCATTATCACAAACGTTTGATTGTTACCTAAAGTAACGTACTACAACGTAACTGCCTTGTCCGACTAGTCTGTTAATTATAACGAGGGGGCCGTAATATTGTAGCAGAATGCGCAACACACACGCAAAAATCAAGCCCTACTAGAGCCGATAATTCTACGGAGGCACCAGTATGCTATACTGTTTTCAGAATAAATGCATGTCAAGCAGTAAGACGCCACTCATAGAAGTGCAGTAGCGATTGTGAAGGCGCCTTTGCGCCGCTGCCCAAATGACGAGCGCACGCGTGTGGGTTTCTGTATGCGGATGAGTAACGGGGCTGGGGTGGGCGACAACGAACAAAGGAAATTCGGAGGCAGAGTCGGCTTCTTGGTTTATGCGTGCACCGGCCACATATGTTTCGCATATACGTTTACAGTGCATGAACGCTATTTTTTCGCGCAGTGCACACGTTCATGCTTTTCGCTGGTACATTGTTTATAAAACGCTGCTTAATCTTCGGCATAAATGGTTTCGTATATAGGAGCAAACAGTTCAGACAGTACCTAATATAAACATAAGAAATAGAAACCCCGTACGCTGGTTGCCTAATTCATAAATATTTTTACGGAACCCTCTAGCCGACGCCACTGTCACTACTTTGGGATTCTCAGTCGTGTAAAGCAAATTTATGCTCCAAGATAAGGGAACCAACAGCACGGGAAGTTATAAAGTAAACTTGCAGTTATGTGCGAACATTAAACTGCAAGCTAAATTGCTGAAAAGGCACGCGCCGCTGCCGTGCGATCGTTCCAAATGCTTCAGACAAGCCACGCGGCCGAAGGGTGTCCCCCTTTGACGTAATGACGGGCGCAACCAATCAGGGGAGTCAAACGACAAAAAGCGCGCGTCTTTCAAACGGGACCGCATGTTTTGCAAGATAAATGCCTGTTGGACTCATGCACGCTAAAATTAAATGTGATATTCGGAGCCAGCGCGCAAGAAACTATATAAACGTGCCTCTGACTCAAGTTTTTCGGAAAGCGCTTCAGCTTCCCTTTAAAGGGACCCTGCAACACTCTTTGAGCAGTGCAAGTAAACCTGCGCGACGTTTAGATTACACTGCCAGGAATACCTGAGCCAAATATTACACGTGCACGTGAAGCGGTGAGCGCGCAAATCGACGTGAAAGACGCGGAAAAACCAACCGCTCTCTCTTCAGTTGTCCTCATTATGCAGGGCCTAAGGGACGTCACATAGGCCATGGCTGCCCGATCGGCTGTCATTGGTAAACTTCGTGGCTAGATTCTCCCATTTCCGTCGTCGTCATCACTGTGTACGAACCTCTTCTATGCCTGAACCTGTAGGCACAGTTTTGCCGTTTCTTTTGTGTTTTGAGTGCGCGCGGAGTTCAAGTGATGAGCTCAATACTTCCCTTTCAACGGGACCACTCGACTACAAACGTTTATTGCTTCAAAAACGCCCTATCAGCCCGAGCGCACACTTGCGAGCAGGCACCCATGCCTGCTTTTTTGTGGCACCAGACCGGAAATAGGCCCCTCCGCGTTGCGGAGAAAAGGAGAAAACTACCCGGCATGCGATATATCGAAGGCTGCCGAAGAGAACGCCGCGAGCCGCCCCCCTCTCCTGGAGAGAGCGCGCAGCTTTCGTCGCGTTGTGCGAGGTCGAGTTGAGAGGGAACGATTATGCGCGATTTCTCGTCGCGCGTAGTTTCGTTAATTGTGAACGGATTTTCATAATTCTTGCGGCGGGAGATTTCTGGGACAATAGACTTTATCCCAAAATACATTACTAGTAGTCGATGGCAAGTGTTGCAGGGTCCCTTTAAGGTCGGCTTGTGGGCAGGGGAGATCATATATTTTGTGAGTTTGCAGGGGAGACGGCATAAGTCCATCGGTTGCGGTATCGTAACGCAGCAATGCAAAGCGTGTGCGTAAAATGGTGGTAGTGGGTGAGCACGTTCTGGGTGGGGCGGTGGTTCGATTGTCGGGAGTGTCTGGATGCAAGTTTTGGCGAAAGGTTTAATTGAATCAGAACGCGCCGTTGGGGCAGCCGTGCGAGGCGGCGAAGCTGAGTCCGGGTCGGATAGGCCAGTGGAGATAAAGTTCCTGGGCCATTAGACATAGTCTTAAGGTGTCAAAATTGCGAAAATCATTGATCTCAATACAGCTATGGCCTGGTGTTTTGTGTGGCTTACTGTAAGAACAAGTCAGTAGAGGTGTGGTTGGGCAGACGGAGTGCAGGTGCACGAGCGTCTGCAAATAAAATTTCCAGTTTGTTGTGCCTGCTTGCTCACACGCCAGGTAAGCAGCTCCTGATATGAGGGTACTTATTCGGACAGCTTCGACCAGCGGGAAGGGCCAGTGTCTGTGAGAGCCGTACGTTGGTGGAGGATATGTTTTGTTATCCCAATTGGGTATTAATCGTTGAAGTTCCTGGATGGCGGGCGAGCCTGAGCCGTCTCGTGGCATTGGGAGATGAGTGCACTGAAATGAGTTACTACTGGGACGGCGCGAATATGTACAATAGGAACCGGGTCCAGAGTCGGAACTAAGCGTCGAACCGAGTTCTCTGTTGAAGGGATGGCATTGGAATTTTTTCTTCTGGGAAGCAGGCCATGTACAACATTTCAGAGGACACATGCTGGTGATATCAATGATTTCGTAAAGTAAATGTTGATGTTTTAAAAAATCTGATTTAGTCTCTATTTTAACATCGTTGGCATATAGGGCACGGAGTATGAATGGGAGTGTATCCACTAGGGGAGGCAGATCTTTGAGTGCCACGGTGAAAAGTAAAAACACAATTACAGAGGCCTGTGGAGCGGCTCTGAAAAGTGCTGGGTATGATAGTGTTGGAGTGTGGGCGATTCCAACTCAACCGGTGGGGTTCGTAAATAAAGGTCTCACGTAGCCGAAAAGACATATCCAACATGGAGAGTGACCAGGCTGTTCCTTAAGGCGTCGTAAGAACTATTATCAAATGGCATCTCTGTCTTCAGAGCAAGAAGCAAGTGCTTGCGATTTTTTTTAAAGTTGGAGAAGTCTTTTTTGACCTGCAAGAGTGGGTCATGGTAGACAGTGGAGCTCATAAGCCGTTCGCTGTTCGGGAGAGCTTGGGATGATCAATGTGTGTCGTTAAGGCGATTATGAACCACGTGTTGCCGCAGTTTCCTAGGCAGGAAGCGAGGGAGATAAACCGCCGATTGAGTATCTCGATCGGTTGGCCGTGTATGGGGGTTTGTGAGTTGCGTGCGTGTTTTCATGGGGGTGCAAACGCCCCTTGTGTGCAGTGACCATTAGTAAGATTCAGGATCTGGGCGAGGCTGGCATCCATGGAAAAGGTTGCGTAATAAACGATCAGTGATTTTTTATGGCAGGGAGAAGCGTTGCGCGGGAGGTATGCTGATCGCCACCTAATATTTCTTCGCATGGGAAAGGCGCGTCCAGCATTGCTTTGAGATCAACAATATAGTTTACATAAAAAGGCCAAAGGAGTCTGAGGAGCACGTTGCTACTTTAAGTACATGTTGAGGCGTGTATGTTTATCGTTTGGAAATACCTACATGAATCGGCGGATGTGATGGTGGGTGGTGGTCTTCATCCATCGATTTCTCTGTAGGTATCGAAGTAGGTGCGCTGTTTACCTTGTATAGAGCATTTACTTCAAGTGGGTGCAAAACGTGTTCGAGTAATGCTGACCGAGTCGTTGGGCAAAGTGTTTCGCTTTCTTTGTGAGGCGAGCAATACGTAACTTCAGGCAAAAATTCGTTTTGTTACGTGTCAGATGCTTTGGTAGCAACAGTATCACTCAGCATCCTCTCTGAAACGTTGAGTATAGACGGAATAATTTGAAATGCGGTACTCATACCGAACACTATACATTGAGGACTAGCTATTGCATGTAATATTTCAAGAAAACAAAATGATGAAATGATTTGCACGACAGAAAACGTTTGACAGATTTATGCATCTATTATTAAAACCGAAGTACAGCACCATTGTGTTTACGTTGTGATTTCGGTATGCTCCGTATGTACGAAATTCATACAGACTATCTTGCTGCGTTTCTAGCGCTGAGACCGACATAAAGCTGGTGTCAAAATTTCTAAACGTTAACACCGTTGTTGTTGTTGAGGACGCCATATCCCTGTTTTTGTTTCGGTGGTGGGTCAGCAAAGGTAAGACTATTGCATTCCAATACTTTTTATATACTGAACGTTCCTGAGGCGCATGTTCAACGTAAAAAATCCATAACACCTCATGCAAGTATCAACGCCACCTTCGAGGTCTTTTGATAACACCAACGATATCGGTGGGAAATAGGTTCCTTTCGGTAATTGTGCTTCGGGGCTGCTGGGAATGACAGAGCACACTTCCAGAGAAAACATGTTTGCGAAATAACTGTACCTTTAAAGGAGCCAGCCCGTTTTTTTCTTCCCAATCGTCCGCTTCAATGCACGGTGATGGGTTTGCTTTGATTAATCACATGCATGATTTCTACGGCTCGAAACTCCCCTGGGCGCCGGATGTCGGTTTCGAAAAATGGCGGCCCGGTAGGGTAATTCCATCTAGCGCAGACAAGACGTGCCTTCAAAAGACAGTGGCTGATTCAAGAATAGCACTTCGACCGTGATTTTAACACCCCAACCCAACTTTCTCACGTGCCCATTAACGGAATCCAGATAACGATAATGACTTGTGGTGGGGTCATCATTATCCACATTTAGCTCCATTATCATCATGAGCCTCCTTTCAAAATCATCTGTTGTACGTGGCCTTCAGCGTGCGAGCCGCCACGCAGCATAACACAGCTCGAAGACGACCGTGTTCCTGGATGGTCGCTCGTCTTTGCCGCTTACACTTGACGCCGGGATGACGCACGCACAGTTAGTTTGCAGGCAAGAGATTACCGAGCTCACTGCTCCTTCCTACAAACTCTTCTCAGGAACTCATGACAGATTTGCCAACTTCCGTCTGGCTGCGAAGTCACCATAACCACACAATATTTTATATATCCGTTATAAAGTAATATTAGCGCACAAGAGCTGAAGATGGAAGAGACCATGACAAGCCTGAGTATGCGCTCTTGTTCAGTCCGATTCGCGTTTGTCCTAGACAGTTGGTTTCACAAGATCTATGAGTTCGTCCACATTGACGCCCGGTCTTTTACATTTCCGAGAGGCTAAACCCCAACAATGATCAGGGCAACCTTCTCAGGCACACAACCTATTTACCAATTCCGAGTGATCACCGCAACTTCTGTATACCCATCCACAAATATGCTTAAACCCGTACGACGGCTGCGTTGTGGGTTTCTGTATAGATGTTGAGGTGAATGGTCACAGCGGATTCACTACATGCATATTCATTTTTGCCTGAGACAGTGAGGAATCGAAGTGTTGGGAGTTGGTTCTCCTCTCGGAACCTGATAGCTTTTTGCGGTGTCTTTCGGAAAAAGCTTATATTTTTTAGCTTCATAACCTAGTCTTATTCTCTGTGTGCCGTCGGTAACTTATTGCAATTGCTATCGGTCCAGATGCAGTATGTTTGTTGTAAAGTTTCAAGCAATGTTTTTGCTAAAATAAGTCAGGCCATCAGTATCAACACCTTGACATGTGGAAGCTTTAAAAGAACTCTAGTTACTTATCAGGGAACAAGCGGGTCAGCGATTGGCGCATTCAGTACGCTGATTTAAGCGCACAGTATTTGAAACGTCACTTTGGCAGACGCTAAAACTCTGCGCGTCCCTTTACTATGTCCATAAAACGTTCTTGTGGCTGTATATATCCTCGCTGTACAAGTCGAAAAACTGAAAAAATTGTTGGTTTCAAATACTGTTATTTGATTGTAGTTTTAGAGCAGAAAAACCGGAGTTTTTCTCACCCGGTATAATATACTTAAGCAGAAAAATTTATGTAATAACTTAAAGGCCGTTTTCTCTCGGAAATAAAATTATATGCATAAACATATTATACATAGAGTTCCCACTTCCAGATTTAACCAGATTTGTTTGCAGTTAGCAGAATGTCCGCCTCGAAAGCAATGGTGTTCTGCCAGGGGTACCTGTAATACTGCAACAAAGCTTATAGTTCGAGTTTTCCTCCAGTTGTACAAAAGGTTACCTAACTATGCTATTTATTTTGTTAAGTTGCAGGTGTATGCAAGTACATTCCTACTAAAACTTTCTACGTCAGGTTACACTGAAGGAGCTTCCGGAATGGATCATGGAGAAAAGAACAATCTGGCCGACTTAAACTCATGGGATTTAAATTCACCCTGAGATTAATTGTTCCAGTTCTTTCCCTGGATTCAAATTTGATGTACGAGTTTACGTCTGTTCAATACGCAAGTATACCGGTGTGACACTGGCGGTCGCTTTGACTAGTACCTTGCATCCAATCTGGCGTTTTAACCCAGCTTAGGTAGCATAGCAAGGCAGGCGGAATTTGTTCAATAACTACGAACGATGATATTGCCATTTTATTTAATTAACGGAAAGCTTAACATAATCCGGTTGCGTAGTATATTTAAAATTCATCTGTGTTGATTGCGGAACAAATGACAAATTTTTCTTTTACTGATTCTTGGCAAACCGCTCTGAAATTCACAAAAAAGTCTCAAAGCGCAAGTACCCTACTACATTTGTGGACCACAATTTCAGTCATCACTGATTTTCATGCGGGAAAATATTAGGAAATAATTATTGTGAGATAATTAATATATTTTATTTATCATAAATAATATCATAAATAATTATAATGAGACCGTTGCGAAAATCTTTATCCACCCGTATTCTGCACAAAACATTGTTACCTGCATATTGTCAAGAAATCATACGCTTGGAAGGTTTCTCTTCTAAAAATAAACTGTTGACAAGATAGTTGCATGGCAGCTAGCATTTTCACAAAAAACAGACACCAAGATAACATTGTAGTGCTATCTTTTAAGTGATTTGCTTATTTAATGTATTTACGAATGCAAAACCTCACTGAACCGTACGCTAGGCGGCTACATGTGGAAAATAATTACAGGCTTTATTGCAGGCTAAAAATATCCCTGGATTTAAATAACAAATATTGCGAAATAAATAATTTTGCTTCCTTGCTCGTATTCTGACGTGCGCAGATGAAGGGCCATGCCCCAATCGTCTCTGCTGGGACCGTCAATGCATAGGTTGGTGGCGCGACTTTCAGGCTACGGCCGAAGCGCAGTCCGCCCGCTAAAGCCCAGTCTTGCGTGGTTTAGTCGAGGCTTGGCCACGCCCCCCGCGGTCGCTCCTCCTAGAACATCCCTGGCTTGTGCCGCGTGCTCCTGCTATTCTCTTTCCTCCCCCTCTGTCCTCTTTTCCCGGACTTAGGAACTTTTTCCCGGCATTCGCGACATGCTCTGCTAGGTTGGCTGCGACAGCCGAGCCTTTAATGTACACGCCTTTCTGTGATTGGGGCACTTCTGGGCCGCCTGTTCAAAATCGGCGTCATCTTTGTCTCTTTCAACCCTTAGTTAACACCCGTGATCCCATAAACATCGGGTTTTTCAAATTAAAAATGATAATTTGCCATATCTTCTCCTACTGACGGATACTGAACGTTTGGCAGTGACGTTACCGGCTCCCTATCTTTCTACAACTGTGCTATCATTTCAGACGTGAATATAATATTATTATTGAGGAATTACTCTCTTCTCCCATGTAAAACTGCAACTTCGTTACCTTTAAACGAATAAATATGTTTGGTATTTACGGTAACGAAATGGCAACAACCTCTTTTTTCAAAAACAACGTAAAGAAAAGAAAAGTACGCATCACTAATATGTAGGTTCCTAAACCACGCCAGAGCATTGTAAATGAATACAGTAGAATCTCGATAAACGGAAATCGCTTAAACGGAATTGCCGCTTAAACGGAACAGTAGCTGGTAAGTTGGTTGGTTTTGTATTCAGACAACTTAAAAAAGAACTATCGGTACTCGCAACTAAAATTTCCGTGCCACCGTGTAAACGGAACAAGAAATGAAACTTCTTTTGAAACCCATCGGCATAAAAATCAGCTTTGTACGCTTCCGGCTGTTTCGTTTTTCTTTTTATTGTTCTTCCTCCAGGTTTTTTTGACCTCGTTGGCCTCTTAAGCCTCGTCTCATTAGTGGTCAGCCGTGTTAGCGCAGCGAATGCAACATAGCAGTTCTTGTTCCAGTCATTTGGTCCCGATTCAAGACGCTGAGGTTACAGGGTTCAGCTCCTTCTGCCTTGTTTGTGCCATCGTGGTGCTATTCGCGCTTCCTTATCGCGTTGCGGTATGCTACATTCGGTATCTTGTAACACTCGCGAAGTAGAGGCCTCTAGCCTCCGTGAAAACGCAGTTTCAAATACTCAAACAAAAATATTTGATGAATTTTTAGTGCACAGCGACTAATTGTTGCCAAATCAACTTTGTGAATGCTTTGCCTAAAACGTTTTTAGTTTTCTTGCTTTCTTAAAAACTGTCAGCTACATTCGCCATCTATTGCTTAGAGTTCCATCAAATGGTATAAAGAGTGCGTACGCACACAAATGTGCACTTTTACGCATCTATCTCAGTAAACGGAACTCCTGTTAAACGGAACTAATTTTCTCGGTCCCTTGAAGTTCCGTTTGTCGAGAGTCTACTGCACTTTAAAGGGACCCTGCAACACTCTTTCAGCAGTGCAAGTAAACCTGCGCAACGTTTATATTACTTTGCCAGGAATACCTGAGCCAAATATTACACGTGCACGTGAAGCGATGAGCGCGCAAATCGATGTGAAAGACGCGGAAAAACAAACCGCTCTCTCTTTAGTTGTCCTCATTATGCATGGCCTGAGGGACGTCACATAGGCCATGGCTGCCCGATCGGCTGTCACTGGTCAACTTCGCGGGTAGATTCTTCCATTTCCGTCGTCGTCATCGCTGTGTACGAACCTCTTCTATGCCTGAACCTGTAGGCACAGTTTTGCCGTTTCTTTGGTGTTTTGAGTGCGCGCGGAGTTTGAGTGATGAGCTCAATACTTCCCTTTCAACGGGACCACTCGACTACAAACATTTATTGCTTCAAAAACGCCCTGCGAGCCCGAGCGCGCACTTGCGAGCAGGCACCCATGCCTGCTTTTTTGTGGCACCAGACCGGAAATAGGCCCCTCCGCGTTGCGGAGAAAAGGAGAAAACTACCCGGCATGTGATATATCGAAGGCCGCAGAAGAGATCGCCGCGAGCCGCCCCCCTCTCCTGGAGAGAGCACGCAGCTTTCGTCGCGTTGCCCGCGGTCGAGTTGAGAGGGAACGATTAAGCGCGATTTCTCATCGCGCGTAGTTTCGTTAATTGTGAACGGGTTTTCATAATTCTTGCGGGAGGAGATTTCTGGGACAATAGACTTAATCCCAAAATACATTACTAGTAGTCGATGGCAAGTGTTGCAGGGTCCCTTTAATCACCGCTTCATAAGAGATATAGCCACGAGAGCAAGGTGATTATCTGACGCGTAATGTTATTCGTGCCACCCGACTTTACCACGAAGCGCTGCCTTCTGTTTGTAAACCAGAGCGCAAAAATTAGTGCGTACTCCCGTCTTTTTTATTGGTTTGATCTCTGGTCAATAATGTGTTATGCACGGCCAGCTCGCCTAACATTTTCCGTCGCCTAACGTCCTTCCGTCCGAGCAGCGCAAACAGGGCTTTGCGTCTCTGCCAGGATATCTTTGGTGGGGCAAGACAGGCAGATAGCAGACGCAGCCTAATTCCAGGCTTCAAAAGTCGGCCCTTAAAAAGTCCTCTTTCCCACATGTCACGGGCTAGTGAGAAAAAAGCACCGTTTCGCGTTTTTCATCTTGCGCCACACCTTCGTTATTGAGTGGGACGTTCCACCGACTTCAAAGTAGCTGACTTATTAGAGCGCTGCTGGCATGGTAAAAATCTGCGAAGAGACCTACTGGTGTGATCTCGAGTAGCAATGAGCAAGCGGACAGCAGTGCTCCAGAAAGAGCTCTGCTGGTGTCGTTGGCAAGCATTCTTAGAGGGTCAATAACATTGCACGTCGCTGAACAGTAGAACACCAACCAGAATTTGAGAACGAAAACGTATGCATTTGCAAGTAATTTGCTAAGAACCCATTGTAGCTGATAATACCATATCTATATCTATATAGACATACATACATACATACCTACATACATACATACATATATATATATATATATATATATATATATATATATATATATATATATATATATATATATATATATATATATATATATATATATATATATATATATATATATTACACGTAAGTACTCACTACCCAATGATACGTACTAAGATTACATACGGTTTATAAGGAGGCACGCTAAGGCAGATAGGAAACTATTCAGAAGGGCTCGCTTTCTTGAAGTCTACGCAGCACCGGAAATTTACGTGCACCAGCCATTGTTCGGCACTTCACTGGACACAAGATTTCTGTATTCAACTCTTCTGTTTCTAAAACAGCCCTATGCGTCCTATATGACTAAACACGCACACTATAGATCCACACGTGCGTTGGAACACTCTATACAACACGAAGGATCTTAAAAGAAAACAAGTTACAAGAAAACTACTAGAAACCAACACGAAAGAACAGCTCAAAAAAAAAACGAGTTACCAGAAAAACTGCCAACCATCCAAATGTAAAAGCTACGAAATGCAAAACTTGATACGCGGGTGCATGAGACAAGAAAGTTGGGCGCCTCGTGAATTCCTTTGGCACATTTCATACTCTTCCCGCCACTGAAAACTAAGAAACAAACATCCAACCGGACAAGGATTCATTGTTGTTCATGAACAAGAGCGAAAATGATACAAGTAAAACATGATAAATTAACGAAGAAGACTTGATAGATACAGTACATGTTTACAGATGAAGAAAAGAGTAAGTGCAAAATCTCAGCAGCGGTGAGTAACTGTCGCCAACCCGACGCATTCGCAGAACTGCACACGCGCTAGCTCTCCCCGTCCGCGGCATCCCGGGTACCCCGTCTGGTGTCTTTGTTTGTACTTCGAGCAGCGCCGTGCAGCGTAAACATCTCCTCTACTCCCCGTTCCTCTCAGACCCCCCACCCCGAAGTGGCTGCCGTGTTTACTTCAAGACATAACCTAACTGCGGTGGACAGGAGCCGAGGAAACGGATATAAGGGATCACATATATAGCGTGATCTGCGTAAAAATCAGCCTTTTCATAGGCGCGTGGGGGTTTTCCTCTTCTTCGGGGCCCCTTCGCTGGGAGAACCGAACGCTTGTGCCGTTTAGTTCCTGACTACAAAGTCGTCCAACTCCCGCGCGAAGAGAGCCCACGTACCCCAAGGGTGCACGCTCATAATTGTTACTCCAGCATCAGCAGCGGCTGGGTACAGATATCTAGCTGGTGGTGATGAAGCAAAAACACCAATGACAACCAGTGGGTGCCCCAGAAACGCGGAGAAGAAAAGCCTACAGGTCTACAGTCATGTGGTGCGCCGAGAGGCAAAATTATCTCACCTCACTGCGTGCGCAGAAATTAGGTGGTCGCGGTGAAGGATGGCGGTCGCGGCGGAGTTCCGTTCACGTCCAGGCCACAGGCCACACACACACACACTTCGCCGGAGCCGGTGATGAGTATGACGCGCCTGGTTGGCGCCGGGACGGTGCTGCGTGGCAGGGTGGGAGGTCGAGAACTCATTTCCACTGTCGCAAATCTTCTGGCTTGCCTGTTGGGCCCGCGATGAAGGGACAGATGGCGCGAAAACTGAACATTCTTGCCAGGTCCAGTAGAAGGAGAACTTGAAGATCAGAAGCAGGAAGCTGAGCGATGAGAAGGGGGAGCCCATGATGGCAGAGGGGGTGCTCGTTACCGCGCACCTCACCACTTTTGTAACGGCCTAATTTGGTCCAGCACCGCTACTGTTGAAGGAGGAGTCCGGCGACGAAGCAGTCAAGGCGTTGAAGAAGTTTGAAAGTTAACTGATTTAATTTACTGGTAACATTGTTGACATCTAGCACATAAAAATCCGAACGAATACACTTGTTACATAAATGAGAAAGACAGTCAATAGCTCAAGAGTACTTAGCGGGACATGGCGACTGGAGCTTGGTCTCCCGGCGGGAGGGCACGAAGACGGGCGGCAGAGTTTCGGAAGTGAGTCCGGGTGCAGGTCGCCCGCCGCCCTCAATAGCCGGAGGAGCCGAGTTATATTCGCTTCAAGCGGTCTGGTGGGGGACGTATTGGGGGAAAAAGTGCATCGTGGAGTGTGCAGAACTAATAGAACAAGGCTTTCTGCAGCCAATCGGGGAACCAATCACGGAAGACACGATGTTCAAACTGGAAGGCGGCCGTTTGTGGCAAAAGAATTACTGTTGAGAATAAAGTAAAGGTATACAAACTCGAAAGGCAAAAAGACAGGCGGTCGTTTGAACGAGACCGGGGGTTCGGAGAAGAGAGCGGCCCGCTTATACGCAACCGGGTTCGCGGTCGGAGACGCCACTGCGGCGGGGAAACCCAACCACCGCAACAGCCGTGTATCCCGGCCACTCAGCGCGCAGACACACTCGCCGGTCCGTTTCTCAGATAAAAAGGGGCCAGGGCCTAGTCGCGTCCGAAGCGCTTCACACAACACACTTGGGAGGAAGAGCCACGGCGGCGGGAACACAACTCAAAACAGACAACATCAAAAGACCTCGGCTTCGCGACACCTCCCCTAACGGAAAAAAGAGTGCCCCCCCTCTTGTACAAACTTTAAAACATAAGAAAACATTTTCACAAACTGACGGCGATACTCAAATGACATGGCATACGGACTCGAGAAGAAGAAACCCTCTAACACAGGACACAGGAGTCGTCAAACTATCTCCGCTAAATCAGTCAACGCTCACGCGGTCACCCAGGGACGTTCTGTTTTCACTTCACACGCGCACAGTCTCTTGTCCATCACTAGAGAAAACACTACATTCACACGAGAAAGCAAGAAAATAACAAGAACACACACCATCAATAACACCGGAATAGCATGCACATTCTAAAGGTCACATCTATAAAGAAATCGTAAAAGTACCTCCGCCAGTCAGTCCATATACAAAGTTCTGAGCAGTAAGACGCAAAAGAAATAGTCTGTCCTTCGAAAAAGATCACATAAAACGTAATACTGAAACAACTCGTAAAGTACTAAAAGTAATCGTAAAATAAAAAAAAACAAAAGCACTGTCTCGGCAATATATATGTATATATTTTATATACATATATATATATATATATATATATATATATATATATATATATATATATATATATATATATATATATATATATATATATATATATATATATATATATATATATATATATATATATTTATATATATATATATATATATATATATATATATATATATATATATATATATATATATATATATATATTTGTATATATATAAGAGAAGAAAAACTTCGAACAAGGTAAAAACACGATTGTGGCCTACGTTTCAGCAAAGAGAACTTGCTTTCCTCAGGGAAGCAGGAAAGCAAGTTCTCTTTGCTGAAACGTAGGCCACAATCGTGCTTTTACCTTGTTCGAAGTATATATATATATATATATATATATATATATATATATATATATATATATATATATATGTAAATAGGGAACGATAGGGCTTTGAAGATGGTCACCAGACAGAAATAATACTTTGGAGAACATAGCGGCTTTAGACCTCTTCCAACGTTTCGACAAAGAGACTCGTCATTTTCAAGGCATCAGGGTTCATCTCTGGCACACTATTTTATAGATACAGATTGAGTTGAAGAGAGAGGGGGGAGGTTGTTAAGAGCGGTGCCGGAAGGACGACAGCAGATCGGGTGAACGGTCGGTTAAAAGAAGCGAAATAGTGAGAGAGAAAGGGAGGTGTGGATGTTGTGACAGGACCCCGCAGTAGAGAAAGAGGCAAGACTACGAGATGGTACGAGAAAAGAAGGGGGAATGGTTTAAGCTGGGCAGCGGTGGCGCCGGGCGACCTCCAAGGAGGCTTCCGGGAAGCTCGGGGACCAGAGGGGCGTCTTGGGGGTGGAATTGCAAGGTTACTGAACTGTGTGTGAGAGAGAAAACTCGTAAACAGCAACAGCCCGTATAGTTCAAAGAATTCCGACTGGGGAGGTCAGTGTTCGCAGAATAATAGAAGGGGTATACGCGGATACAACCCACGGGGAGATTTGCGGTACATTCAAGGACTTCTTTTCTGTTATCTTTCTTTATTTTGCCTTTTTTCCGTGTGTGCGTGAAGCAGGTAGTAAGACAAAATGCAGACGGTCGAGGGAGGTGAGGGCGCGTGGTATGTCGAAATCGGCTAGAAGCAAGACACGAGGAAAAAAGGGAGAAAAGCACAGAAATTGCATTGAAGTGCCAGCCTTGGGGATGGGCAGGCAGGAATGTTGCGAATGGAGATTCCCACTTTTTGTAAGAGCGTTATTTTCCTGTGCGATTCAGCTACCGTAAGGTTTCTAAGCTGTCTTTCGAAGCATTGATTCCAGCTGGCTCCAGGCAATTGAATTTATGGATTAAGTACGATTCTCTGTATTTCCGGTCAATACAGTATTTCCGGTCAATACACACAGTTCAATAACCTTGCAATTCCAAACCCAAGACGCCCCTCTCGTTCACGAACTTCCAGGAAGCCTCATTTGAGGGCGCCAGGTGCCACCGCAGCCCAGCTTAAACCATTCCTCCTTCTTTTCTCGGACCATCTCGTAGTCTTCCCTGTTTCTCTACTGTGGGGTCCTGTCACAATAACCACACCTCCCTTTCTCTCTTACTATTTCGCTCCTTTCAACCGACCGTTGACCCACTTTGACCCACTCTGCTGTCCTCCCTCCGGCCCCGCTCTTAACAACCTCCGCCCTCTCTCTCCAACTCAATATGTATCTATAAAACAGTGTGCCAGAGATGAACCCTGATGCCTTGAAAAAGACAAGTCTCCTTGTCAAACGTTAGCAGAGGTCTGAGGCCGCTACCTTCTCAAAAGTATATATATATATATATATATATATATATATATATATATATATATATATATATGTAGCGAATCAGAATAGGAAATGAGGGACTCGTAGAAATAACACAGAAATAAGGATTGGCAGTCAAGAAGACCTCGGAAAGCAAAGGGGAGGTTGTGGTAGGCCATTGAAACAGATCAAGAATTTGGAAAGAAAGAAAGAAAGCGAAGAAAAAATGCCCGCCAGGTGGGATCCGAACCCACGACCTCCAGAAGGTTGTGGGTTCGGATCCCACCTGGCGGGCATTTTTTCTTCGCTTTCTTTCTTTCTTTCCAAATTCTTGATCTGTTTCAATGGCCTACCACAACCTCCCCTTTGCTTTCCGAGGTCTTCTTGACTGCCAATCCTTATTTCTGTGTTATATATATATATATATATATATATATATATATATATATAATGGCACGGGAATAAGAAGACCCAGCTGGGCGGGCCTCCCTCATGGCAGACATCGACCTGAACGCACATAATGTGTCAATGTAGAATAAGGGCAGGCCGACTTTTATACCTTACCCAGATAACCGCCGCGGTGGCTCAGTGGCTATGGCGTTAGACTGCTAAGCATGAGGTCGCGGGATGGAGTCCCGGTCGCGGAAGCCGCTTTTCTGATGGAGGCGAAAAACAAAAACGCCCGTGTCTACGAGATTTCGCCGCATGTTAGAGATCCCCAGGTGGTCAAAATAATCAGTAGCAGTGCATGCGGCGCGCCTCATCGCCTGCGTTGCTTTGGCGCGTAAAACCCTACTGTTGTGACTTCCTCTTCGTCCCCTTGCAGCAGACGACGCTAACCATCATCATTTCGTTATGCTTCACGAGCCGTCACATGCTCGTGAGGCTGCGCCGGCTCGCTCCCGCTTCTTTATTTTCCGTTAAAGCCTCATCGTATCACAACGTGTCGCTACGGTCTCTGAGCATCGCGCCGCAGCTGGAGGACCAAGAGGACCAACACCAATAATCAGGCAAAATCACAGACTGCATTTGATGTTCCAGGATTTATTCGCAGTGTTCATTTCTACAGGGGGTGTGATATCATATTTGGCAATTGATGTATATGAGGGGGTGGCTCAAGTATGTAGGCCTAAAATATGGGTGGTCATACCGGTTGTCATATAGTAATTTATTGGCATCGATCAGAAAACTTCTGTACTAAATCGTCAATCCTGCGCTGCTCACTACGGTCTTTATTGACACAGAACAAAACTGCCTTTTCTGGCGAAGGATGATTGCGGATTATCAGCGGCACTTCGACACACCAGTGGAACGCCATTATTTCTGCATGTAATGCCGCATGACACTCCACCATTACCAAGTATTAGTGAATAGTAGATGGAAATGTTTGATGAATTAGAAAAGAGTGTGTTTGGTAAGTTTTCGGTTGTATGTCAGATTCGAGACGTCTTGAGACTCCATCACACACGCGCCATTGAAGAGAAGACCCAGCGCCCACCCAACAAAAAATGGTCTAGTTTACCCAAAAAAAATACATTCGGCAATTTACAATAGATGCCGATAAATAATATTTCAATGTTTCCGTGGGAAGCAGCAAGTTTGACTAATTTCCAAAGGTAACAGCAAGAACAATTACGACATTGGCTTCAGACAGTGGACCATTCTGTCTGAACATTAGGAACAAACAAACACTCCGGTCAGTAAACAACAGCTTACAGTTGCAAACAGTACTTGCAAGGCAGGGAGTCTAGCCGGGAGGTTTTGTTTATAAGTAATATGGAAAAGGTACTTCGATGATATTATCTCCTAAAGCGAAGTTTATGTGACTAAGCGAAAGTAACCTCCAGCCCTCTCGTGTACGCAAAACAACCCTGGCGCCACCCATTGCGCACACGCAAAAAAAAAAAAAAAATACAGGTTGGAGTGCAATTCAAATCCAGGGGCCGGCTTTAATTAAGATTAAGCTGTGCGGGTTTATTTCTCGCGCAAAAAACCGGCCGCGCTTGTAAAGCACAGTTCAGCGATAATTCTGGGCAGAAACGGCGGCAGGGTGGATGAAGCTGCTTCAAAGTTGCAATGGCAAACACCGGCAGAGCGTTATATCCAAATGCCTCCTTCCTATTCCCGAAGAGCAGGCAGCTTACCGTCAGCGCCTCCAAAACAAGACCGCGCATGAGGTATTCTCCACAAAGCCGATGCGGCTGTCCGCGACAGCTTCTGTGATTACCCATCTGTACGGATTGCATGGATGCATTTTTGTAAGTACTCCCGCCACTAACGTTAGCCAAAGAACACCACACACACGTTGCAGAAAGTCAGCACCCTCACTGTGTGTGAACGGCCGAAGGAAATTCGAATATTCGGTAGTAAAAACGTTGCACCTGTCACAACGCGGGTTCTTCATTTTTTTACCGGAAGAAATTCCTCGGTTTCCCACAGACCACTGCACGCTCAAAGTGATAACATATATTATAACCCGCTAGCAAAAACGTCGCCATCATGATATGAGCACAACCAGTACATAGCACAAAATAATGTGTGTGTGTGTGTGTGTGTGTGTGTGTGTGTTTGTGTGTGTGTGTGTTTTCAGGTGTCCAGGGCAACTTCAACCGAACGGACATTATCTTTGGATATGAGCGCTCACAACGTGACACCTGAAACTGCGTTAACCACGGAAAATGTCGTAAATGGAGACCGTTCCAATGCCATCGCCCTTCCGAGCACATCGACGAATACTGCGCTGCGAGAGTCGAAAAGCTTGTAAACTACTTGCCGCTTTTGGTTCTCTGCAGAGACATTTGATGTTTAACTCAAGAGTCTACTTTAAACTTAAGAAATTTTTCGCTGGACAAGAAACATTTGCATGCATAAGACCGTCTCCATCAAGAACATAATCAATCGTGTATGAGAGTTCCTTGTGATAATGTTTCTATGTATAAAGATTTTTTCAATTACTGTTTCTCCGAAGTAGCTGTCAATTTTTCAGAATGTCTAAAACAAGTTCAACAATTTTTTGGCATATTCCAGGAGATGAGAGCGTGAAATCTCTCATTTTATACAGGTGCAGTCATGGATGAAGGGACCGCGAACGTGAAAGTATACCCGGTAACGCGCAAATCACGTAATTTCCCGCTCAATCTATGATGCTCAAATTATCAGATCCATTTTATATTTCTATGCAGCCATCGGCACTTCGCAGCATGGGTTACGGAGCCAGCACCTAATGCCCAATTTGAGGATTAGCGGCAATAAAATATTAGCGCCTATTAGAAATTCAGGGTCGTTGCGAGGGCCTCTGTTCTGGCAGTCTTACCCGCCGCGATGGCTCAGTGGCTAAGGCGCTGCGCTGCTGAGCACGAGGTTACGGGTTCGATTCCCGACCGCGGCGGACGCTTTTCTGATGAAGGCGAAAAGCAAGAACGCCCGCGTGTACGAGAATTCGGGGCATGTTAAAGATCCCTAGGTGGTCAAAATTAATCTGGTGCCCTCCACTTCCACGCACCTCATCGCCTGCATTGCGTCGGGGCGTTAAACCCTAGAGTCAATCGAATCAATCTGGCAGTCTTTGTGCCATAGGGAGCTTAAGAGGGTACAAAGCTGGTAGACCACTCTCGAAATGTCGTATTCATTCCAGTTACAGTGCGGTCGTTCACAGAAAGGTCGCCTTCACCCTGAGTAGTCCGAGTGGCGCTGGCTACAACAACCCCCAAGGGCAGAAAACAAAATACCTTAACATAAACACCCTAGAAAGTTGGGGTGAAACATCCCCGCCGATAGCGTAGCGGATGTCGCACCAGACGCGTATTCTGGAGGTCGTGGGTTTGGATCCCACCGGGGGGGGCATTTTTTCACCAATTTCTGTGTTTCAAAATGCTTCATCTCAACTCTCCCCTTTGCTTTCCTAGGCCTTCTTTCTGCCAACCCCGATTTCTTTCTGATATATATCTATATATAAATAAATAAATAAATATAAATATTTGTATATATATATATATATATATATATATATATATATATATATATATATATATATATATATATATATATATATATATGTGTGTGTGTGTGTTTGTGTGTGTGTGCGTGTGTGTGTGTATTCTGTGTATGTGTATCAGGAAAGTAAAGACAAACACGACTAAGACATTAAACAATAAAAGTTTACAGACGTTTCAAGTAGAGGACTCCAGAGTTCCATGCAGCCTCGCATGCTCATTCATTGTGCGGTTTAACGCGCTTATGCAACGCCGGCCATTATGCTCGCTGTAGTGCAGGCTGCGGATTAATTTTGACCACCTGGAAATCTTTAACGCCCGCCAAAATCTTGTACACACGGGCGATCCAGCTTTCACCTGTATCAGAAAAGCGGCCGCCACGACCGGGAATCCTGCCATGCGCCATTTTGCAAAGGAACACTGCTTTGAAAGTGTCAGCATGCTGCAATCGGGCAGACATCGGGACGTATCCGGGCTTGCTTCAGCAAACTGGAAGCCTTTCTGTCTTCATTTCCGAGAGGACATTCAGCGTCAGAGGAAGTTGCGTTTCCTGGCAGTGCTTGTTGTGGTGCGTACGGGCGATATTTCATTCCATGATATGTTCCCGCCGGGCCCATCCGTTGTGGTGCAAGACATTAATGAAACGTGACAGTATGCCGTAACCTACCTCTAAACGGCCCTACACAAGGCCAATCAATTTTACTTACAAAAATATTGCGCAGAACGCTTTCAGGAGGTCCTTTTACAATTCAAAGTAAGGGGCGTCAAAAAAACATTTTGATTTGTCACAAGCTCGAGCGTACGACGCCTAAAAGTAACGCTCAATTTTTTTATTTATTGTACAGCGCCTTATTCTTGTTACAGTCATCCGATTCATTTAGTTCGGTTCAATTCGCCCCGAGCAAATGCTAGAACTCTCTCGAGCGAAGCGGCGGTAAGGCGACCACTCGCCGGCTCGCCGGCAACGAAATACCAACATAAAAGCTCCGCCGCTCAGCTTTCACCGAAGCTTCGAGTTCTTTCGAGGGGGCGAGCGCCGCTTTGCCAGTGCTAAGGGACGGCGATGATTCTAGAAGAGACAAACAGGGGGAGTTCTGCGCTCGTCGGTGGCGGGCTCGTTGCGGGTTGTGGCCTGTCTCTCCGCGTCGGCGCAGTTATAAAAGGAGAATCCCCGGCTCCGCAAATTAGCTACGTTTGGACGTACTGATGTGACAACGGCTTCTGCCAGTTTGTGCACCACACCATCGGCGACCCGCGCCCTGAAGGACTCCCACGTACTCCCGGGCCTCGAATCACCGTGATCGTCTCGAACGGCCTGGCCAACGACGAAGCCACGCTTCACAGGTTGCCGACTCGCCTCCGACAGCGGTGCATGGTCCGGACCGGTCGTTGAATATTGTGGGACTCTGTATCTCATATGCATGGAACTGTCTTTCTTTCAATTAGCATTTCTACCTTCAAATATTTGTTGTTAACGCTCCTTACTGTAAACTTTGTATTTGAACTGTTTGTCGCATTTTTATTCATTCTAAGTAACCTCTCCTTTACTTTACATGTCCTCGTGCTTGTCCAGTGTTTTGCCCGTCTAAATATATATGCCTTTGTGTTTTTTCGTTCAAGGCTCTGACTCATTCTTACCGCTCTGGTCGGCGAAAGCCGCACATCAGACGGCCACCCCCTTCGTCTTTTCTGCCCTGCAGAGTCGGTTGGGTAGTTGGCTCTCTTGAGTCGACTCCCCATATCTTCTCACAGCGCACCCAATCAAGGAAATGGTGATATCATTATTTGGGCTCGAAACGGTGCGTTCGTTCTAGAACCCACAATTCGACCCGAAGGATACTGAGGAAGGACCGCGGGGCACTCTCAGGATCTGCTCGAAAAAAAAGAAGTAGTTTTGCTCGCGAACGACTATGTGCGCCGGGTGTGCACAGAAAATGCGCTGCTTGTGTACCCCCAACCGAACGGAATCTCTCTGCGTCCAGAAGCCATGAGTTAGACATACAATGCTTTGCTGTAATAGAATAATATTACAATAAATAACTCTTGCCCAAGCGTTACTTCAGAAAGGTACCACATTTATTTCCACAAAATTATCGAATGCGAATTATTCGTGGGATCACCTGCCGCGGTGGCTCAGTGGCTAAGGCGTTGCGCTGCTGAGCACGACGTCGCGGGTTCGATTCCCGGCCGCGGCGGCCGCTTTTCTGATGGAGGCGAAAAGCAAAAACGCCCGCGTGTACGAGATTTCGGCGCACGGCAAAGATACCCAGGTGGTCAAAATTAATCCGGAGCCCTTCACTACGGCGTGCTAGTACTAAAGCGGCGTAAAGGTTCTTACGTGCACATAAATGCATAAGGTGAGGTTAACAAATTGCCCAGGGGCAATGGTGGAAACGTAAAATATTTGTCCATGAACTGAACCTACAAATGTAACAAATGAGATGAGAGAATACAACGTGAACACAAAATTTCCAAAATCGCAGAGATGCGTTTAATCCGTAGCACCCGTGATACTCAGGCACGCAGGAACAGATGTTTAAAAAGAGCCAGTTATGAACAGATTGTACTTTCACCAAACTGCGCATTACCTAAAAATCGATTTGTACAGAACTCTACATTTAGAGCGTCAGTCAACAAAGTATGCAAAAGAAACAAAAAGTGAAATAAAACGAAAATTAAGAATAAAGCAACATTATAAGAAACACTATTTGCATCAATCATCGACCTGGCAAAATTGAGGTGAAATAACCCCTGCCACCTTTTAGGAAGCAGATTGAAACGCAAAAACATTACACCATCTTCCCGTTGGGGAACCCTGAGTAGTAGGCAAAGCAGCCATCGGGTCGATTCAAGTGCCCTTTAGTTTTCAGTTTGTCGTTTCCGTCAGGTTGAGGTACGTAGCTACCGTTATGTTTACAGTTTGGTTTCCATGGTAACTACCACACTTTTCACTTACTGGACCTATGAAATGGGAAATTGCGTTGAGCACATGGCTGTTTTGCATACTACTCGGAGTTTCCCTACGGGAAGATGGTTTAATTTTATAAGATGCGACCGGGCTATGTCCCTCCCTTGTCGTTGTTGCGCCGTCCACACTCCGACTGCGCTTTCTCGGCTTGCTGAACGCTTGGTGGTGTCTTACCCTTAAATGGCTCCTGGAGCGACAGTGTTACCGGTGTCTTCCTGGGCCGGCCCGAGATGAGCCGAGCATGCGCAGTGTGGGTGTGGACGGCGCCACAACAAGGGAGGGACATAGCCCCGACCATGAGATGCTGGAGCGACAGTGTTGCCGGTGTCTCCGTGGGCCGGCGGATGGATGGACGACGGACGACGGACGACGGAGCCGAGAGCAACAGATGCATTGCGTTTAAAATCGGCAGGGTGTATTTCTGCTTCGCTGGACGAACAGCCATCTCCCGTTCCTGTCAAGCAATTGTCTCTCCTGTTATCAGCTTCCCCATTTACGCTGTTCCCATCGTCTGCCAGAACGCCCATTACGAATGCACTGGGCGTGTGTTTCCTACAAATCAGTTTCTCGCGTTAACCATCCCATCGAGGCCGTTATGGCTGCGCACCTCTTTCTTCTATAACTTGTTCTGCTAGGAAGTGGACGCGCATGATTTCTTGTGTTTATTTTACAGCACACCTTTTCGATGCCGTTTTTTCCCTCGTATCAATTTTCTTGGCTACTTAGGAACGAATGTCACCAGCGTTCCTAATCTTGTTAGCGCTGGTTCTCTCGCTAGAGTACTTATAGTTTACCTAAAATATGTGTGATGTTTATATTGCATTAAATAATATGGACAAGTGTACGAGGCACGCCAGCTAGCTTAGCAGTGCTTTCTTCTAACATTCTTTTATTTTGGCTGGGCGGCCGTAAACATTGGCGTACGGCGGACATGCAGAGCCATAATTTAAGAAAACACCAGCAGAACCACAATTTTCTATTTCGGCAGCTCAAGGTAGACTATCGGGTTGAAAAGAAAAAAAAAGTAGGATTATTCTGTCCTGAATTCTCAGCTACGGCAGTGTTCCGCCTGAGAGTAGTTCATACCCCATTGCTGATAGTGTTACAGGCAAAAAAAATCTTAAGGTTGAACCGCACCCCGCTATACCCTCTACCGGTTAGAATGGTGTACCTTGTAGGTTCGTTGTTAAGTAAAACGTCTTTTTTCTTCATTGATTACCAAGTATAATAGCAGGTGCCCGGCATAGAAAACGCTTTCGGGAGCTAAGCAGAACAATGCCCTGAACCAACTAGCGGCGGCACCGAATCTCGCCCTTCCTTTTTAATGTTATTATGTTACCACTGGCCTGGCATCTCGGCTCTATGCCTGACATGCACTTTCTGATGTACGCGGATGACATCACAGTGTGGACTGTACACCCAGACCTGACTCGGCAAACCGCGTGCCTCCAACAAGCCTTGTCTGACACGCAGAAATGGTGCGAATATGCTGGACTGACACTCTCCGTCGAAAAGACAGCTATTCTGCCTGTGGCCAGTGCTTGGGGCCGTCGCCGACTGGCGATGTCTCCAATCGCATTGCAACTCTGCGGGCGACCCGTACGCACTGCCACCTCACTTCGCGTGCTTGGATTAGAAATTTATGCGTCTGGGTCAGCGTCTATGTGGATACGTTCAGCTCGCCAAAAAGCGGGACAGATGCTCCACCTCATCCGACGCATCTCACAGAAGTCTGGTGGCTCCTGTTCCAAAATGGCCCGTCTACTGGTGCGGTCTGTACTCCAGCCTCGGCTTGTTTACCAGGCACAATTCCAACACCTGAACCAGGCGGAGTGGGCTCGACTTGAGGCAGTTAACCGAGCCGCAATGCGTGCAATTACCTGCCTCCCTAGGATAACACCGATCCCGGCTCTTCAGGCTGAAGCTCAAGTTAACACCTTGGATGAGCTTGTCCATCAGCGTCGGTCCGCCCGCATGCATAAACTCACCTTTGTTGCTGAGGCAGCGGCGTTAGGAAATTACATGGGTCGTTCACTACCCACATCTCCAGCCTGCGTCGTTACCAGGCCACCTTGGCTATACCACCAGGTGACCGACAACAGGCCACTAACGCGACTTCACAATCGATGCAACGGACATACTGATACGCTTTTCGCGGTCGCGCAAGAACTGGCGGCGGAGTCTCAACCCCAGGTGGTGCAGGCATTTGTGGATGCTGGGGCCAAGGACTACGTGGTGACGACAACACTACAATGTCCTTCCCACCCAGAGGCCTGTCAAACGTGCTTTTACGAAACACACCGCACCCTGCCGTCTATGCTGGCTGAGCTTACGGCCATCCGGGACGGCTTGCAAGCACTAACTCCTGCTCTTCATCAAGCCCCTGGAGGTACTACTTTACAAATTTACACAGACTCCACGGTGGCCATACGTGATTTACGTCGAGTGAATAACAACTCTGCTATCTCGAGGGACATTCATGACATACTGGATACGTACCCCTGCCCCCTGCGGCTCTCGTGGGTCCGGCGAAATACGCTTCCCGCTCACATTGCAGCGGATGGTGCCTGCCACACTGCATTTGTTCCACGACCATTGCCTTTGCTGACATTAGATACCCCAGGACAGTTTTTACAAAAGAAAGAAGATCTTCGTCGCGCCACACGAGCTCTAATTCCACCGTGTGGAACGGACCTCCCTAGCCGACTCGCTCGCTGGGAGGAGGTCTTGCTGCGAAGACTTCGTGTTGGTGTAGCCCTCTCTCCCGCTGTTACCCGGGAGTGGCCACCACGCTACCATGCCCCATTCGACCAGAGCTGCCCCTTTTGCACGGCTCCTGCCCAAGATGCCGACACAGAACATTTGCTGTGGACGTGCCCTTCATTGCAAGCGGCCAGAACACGACACCTTCGAGGCACAGGCCTCCACCCTGGCAGACCACCTGACCTCCATCGGTGGATATGGGGACCCCACCACCGCTCCCTTCTTGCGTTTGTTCGCGAAACGGGAGTTAACCTATACTTGTAGCATAGTATTTATGCCAACGGGCATACTGTCGCAAATAAAAAAAAAAAAATAAAAAAAAAAAAAAACTAGCGGCGGGGGGGGGGAGGGCGCAAGGGAGGGAGGGAATGGACTTTTTTTGAGAATAAGTTCTGCGATGCTGTAATTCTTCGCTGAGCTGCATGTGGCTCGAATGCCGCAGAATGTTTGTGTCGGTGTGCGAGATGCTCGGAGGGACATGCACGCAAAATTACGCATTTTTCTCTGCGTATGATTCATGAGCACATTTTACAAGCTGTCACCACTGCGGGAACCATGCATTAGGCTGCGTCGGAGGAAGCTATGGGAAGTGTGTATCCTCAATTAGCGGTTTGCAACTTGACTGATCCGGTTAAGTCATACGAGGAGAACGCAGGGAAGACCTTCTGAATGTGAAGAGCGGGGGAATCGTTCGTAAAAGAAAATCAGTAACACGGAAAAACGCGCTACAGCGGACGGCGTCAGCCCCAGGCCGGACGGGATGACGCTGTCGTGAAGCGGAGAAACAGGCTGGTGAAGCAAGAACCATGATAAAGAAACGACAAAATATAGGAACGGAATAGCTAAAGCAAAATCATATTGTGATATCCAGGAGGATAGCAGACTGGGGTTTAGTTGTGGCCGATTTGATAGTTTGTTGCTTTGATTGGCGCATGCGGACAGCCCGCCTCCTCCGCAGACACACGAGAATCCACATGACTTTGCAGCTTTTCAGCAGCAGGAACAGTTGCAGTCGCAACTATTCGGCTCCATGTAACTTAATTCTATCGTATTTACCACGTTCTCTTGAAGTATTTTAGTCATTTCGGAACACCGACAATTTACAACTTCCGTTTACTACCACTTTCGCTGGGCTGAGTTGCTGGACTTTTTCATACAGTCGCTGAATATTTGTAAGATTTTTATAACAATAATTGATTACTCTTTGGTGTTTTCTCGGTTGCTTTAACCACGCGAGCAGTGCTTTTTAATGTAAAAAGAGATGATACCACAATTTTTTTAGCTCTATGTTGCAGATTTAGAATCCGTGTGCATTGATGAAAGCAGTTTCATGTTGGTAGCTATGGGATTACTTTGGAATGAATGTGTCAAGCGCAATGCTGTATTTGTTACAACAGATGGGTGGATCGGTATGTGGCGTCCGCTTGGCATTTCCCAAAAAGCGTACCCCACGGCAAAGATAAGGCTATACCACCTGACTCCGGTAACCGAAGACACTGACAATGTGGGTGTTACAGAGACTGAGAGAGATAGAGAGAGCGGGAGAGTGTGAGTGAGAGAGAGAGAGAGAGAGAGAGAGGCTGCGAGCACCCGCTCTTGGGCAAAGTGCTCATTTCATCATGACAGGAACAGTTGCTGGAAGTCACTTCGAGTGGAGGCAATAAACCCATGATTTTGAAAAAGTGTTTCATTGATAAAAGAAACACGGCAGTTTTTGCACAGTTGGACGCGGAAAAACGGTATCTATTTATTACAAAACCTTTTAAGAACACAGCCCTTTAGGCGCTCGCCTTGTCGTTGCTCGATCACTAGACATAGCCGCTGTCGGCGCGACATAAGCCAGAGGTTCCGATAGCCAAACGATTTACATAATCATAAGCGTTCTAAAATGCGGAAGCGCTGGCGCTTGTCCTACATCTCCCTGTTGTTAATGCGGACAGAAACCATAGCTACATTCCAGGCAAAAAATACGTAAATAATCGGCAGCGCTAACCGTTCGTTTAGTTAGGAAAGCTTGTTGCGTTGGTTTGTACTACAATAAGCCTAAATAAAAATAAAGCCCTTCCACCAAATGTGAAAGCTGTCGGAAGTGCAGAACAGTGATTCTCCATAATGGGCTGCAGCGCCGTTATCCGCTCACGGCTGGCAGCCAGTGCATTTAAAATTTCCCTCATTTCCATTGCTCGCGTGATTCCAGCGGGAAACTACGCCAATGGGAGTTTTGTTCTCTTTGTGGTTGCTTTAATTGCGTATGCTGCCGCTGTTTTGCTGCATTTCGAACGCGCGAAGTTTTTCTTGCGCGGCTGGAGCCTTTCTGCGTCATTCCGAACCGCCATTTTTTTCCATGGCTGCTTTTTTTGCTTACCCTCGTAAGACCAACCCAACGAGCGTTCTAACTGAATGAACACGGGGGCTGCCGGTTATACACACAGATTTTGCCTGAAATAAACCAGCAGATCTCATTTCGCTAATCAACGAAGAGATGTATGACAAGCACGAGCGGTTCGCGATGTTCGAAAGTATATGACTATTTAGACCGCGTGGTTTTCGAAACCTTATCGTGACTCTGTGACGACGCTTACAGAAGGCTCTACTTCGGTCCGCTATCTAGCTGCGCCGCCTGATTCCAGCGGTAGCATCTACCGTTAGCGAGCTAATACGACAAAGATGGCTTGCAAAGTGCTCTGCACCTAAAAAAAGTGGCAGTTCAACACGGTACGAGCGGAACGAAAAGCAAGCGCAAAAAGAAGAGAACTCCCGCTGGTGCAATTTCAGCCAGGGGGCGTGTGAGCACTACAAAGGCGAGATATTTGACTTTCGCTGGGTCGTAGCAGCGAGCAGGTAACAACGCTACAGCCAATTATTGCAAATCACTGGTCAGAAGTTCCTACAGCTTTTACATTGCTTGGAACGGCTTTAATTTTTATCATAGTTCGAGGGTATTTGTCACCAACCGTTACACACACTCTAAATAACCATAGTTTATTTATTCGCTGCAATGCAAATAATTTGACTGCGCCGTGTACGTAATCAAGCGTCTACAAAGAGCTGTCCACAGCCTTATAGTCACTTTGCCTTCTCTAGGTCTCGCGTTAGGGCCAGTCAAAACAGAATTTATTAGTGGAGAAAATGCTTGTCCGTGGCAGTGAGAAGTTGCGTCAGCAGTTTTATCAGGTGATATACATATCGTACATTCCTATTCCATCTGAAACCGGGCTTCTGGGATTTTCGCTAGCCAGAAGCAACAGCGTAAAACATTGAATAAATCAGCTTACGTCAAGCTGGAAGCCGAATACGTATGGCGGAGCATCTCAAATGGCAACACATACGCTGTTAAGGGGAATGCCACTGGGTCGAACATGTCATGGGATTCCGCTGGAGTACTACCCCTGGCAACCCACGTGAAACATCTCGTCATTTTATATCGAGGGGTTTCTCGCAAAATAACTGGCCTAGCGCAATATTTATTTAACCAGTCACTCGATGTTTTCAACTAAGTGTAGGTTAAACTAGTGTCGCAATAATTCAGTATTGTGGAAACACGGCCTCCAGTCCGGCACACAGAATCTAGCACAACGTCACTTGGCAGAAAGTGCTTATGTGGTACAAATTAGATGTCTTGAAATTTTTGACGGTGAAGTAATGTGTGAGTAATACACCCGTAATGCAGGCTTCTATTTCAGCATCACCTCCAAACTCAATAAAAACTAGTTCGGCAGCTTCAGATTTAGTTGTCCGCAAGACATTACCCAAAAAAGGAGAACAAAACGGGGAGATCCGAAGGACCTCAAGCCCTACACATCCATCAGCCTACTGTCCGTTGTGTAGAAGCTTTTTGCCAAATATTTAGTTAACAGCATAGGTGAGAAGCGCGATTTCAAACAACACAGAGCAGGCTTTGTTTAGGAAAGAGTACTCAACTAGAGATCACACTCATGTCGCCATTGAAGCCATAGAAAAATCCTCAGTATACACTAAACCCCTTTACATAGCATTTATAGAATATGAGAAACCGTTTTAATTCGTATTCACCGCAGCCATGATAGAAGCTCTATAAGATCAGAGAAAAGGATACCAATGTGAGATCTCCAGAAATCATTTATAATGAATGCCCGGGAACAATAACCCTCCGCAAGCAACGCGACAAATTTGTCATCCTGTATGGAGAAAGAGAGGGAGATTACACCTCGCCGAAACTATTCACAGCATATCTAGAGTGTGTGCATAGAAAGCTTGACAGTGAAAACGTGCGACTGAGGGTAAATGGGGAATATTGGAGACATTTGAGGTTTGCGGACGACATAGTATTGCTGAGTGGGACTGAAGAACTTCTGGAAACAATGCTCTAGGAACTACAATCGAAAGCATGGCTGTGGGGCCAAAAATAAATGCGAATAAATCTAAAGAAATGAAGAATAAGGATAAAGAGAGCGTCGTCTTCAGCTAAGAAAACAAAGTGCTCGTACAAATACAGAACACAACTGCCTATGTCAGTTGGTTTTACGCTGACCCCTACCGCGAAAGAGAAATCCGGCACAGAATAGGTATGGGTTGGGGAGCACTCAACAAGCACTCCCAAATAAGAAAACGTAAGCTGGCTGTCATTCAAAAGAAAGCTCTACAACCTGTTCATTCTGCACGTTATGACGTATTGAGGTGAAACTTGGCAGCTCACTAAAAAATTACAAAGCAAACTTAGGTCGGCTCAACGGGCCATGGAACGAATAATCTTAGGAGCTACCAAAAGACGAGTTACCTGGATCAGAGAACAATTTAGAGTAGAAGATATCATAGTTGAAATGAGCTAGAAGAAATGGGATTTGGCTTTTCATGCAGTGAGGTGAACCGACAACCGGGGGAAGATTAGGAAGACAGAGTGGATAGCAAGAGATGGGTCTCGAAGTAGGGGAATGGTAGTAATCCATTGCAGGGATGAAATAAGGAAATTCGCCGGTAAACTGTGGACCCGTGTAGCGCAGTACAGGACCAGTTGGAGGTCAACTGAGAGTCCTTCATCCGGCAGGGGACCTGACTAGGCTGCTGCTGATGATAATAATAATAATACAAATATTACAAAAATAATATTATTTATACTAACGATAATATTCATAACAAATATGAATAATAATATTACCACGGAAGCAAACGGAATCAGTGACTACTCAGCAAATACTTTCCGGTTCATTACGAATAGTTGGATGAAACATGTTACAACGATTGAAAGCTTTACACAATCGAGAGCTGTCAATGTGGATTCTCTGCCCATAATTGAGTATAATACCTTACCCAGTCCTGAAACTGGAAACAGAATAACACGGATAAAAGAAGGGCGGACAGAATACATTAAGCAAACAGAAGATTCTAAAATATCCGTCCCTAAAACTAAAGAGCCGATTGAACAAAAAAGCGAGAAGAATTTTTTTTCACAAAATGCCTACGTACCTGGATAAAACTGGTGTTTATGTCAGAAGGTTCAACTTTTGGCCTCGCGCATACCGAAAGAACTTTTATCAAAACTGCTCTATTTGTAATGCTTTTGCCGATTCCGTATTTTTATGTTTATATTAGCAGACGGTTTAGTAGGCCCAAAGCAACCGCAACCAAGTACGTAAAGCACTGTCGCCTATGCTAGTTGGCTAACCAATCCGTTTCCTACTGAACTAATATACCAAATGAAGCTCCAGTCTTCTGAAAAGTCCAGATAAGGCATTGGATTAGAGAATGGGGTCCTATATTACAATTAAAATATTATCCACTGGTCCAGGTTCCTTCTCTAAACAAATGACAACCGGAATATACTGCTATGTCATACACTCACTACGCTGGAACGACGGCCTCGGTGACAGCGCCGTGTACGATGCAAGAAAATTTCTTTTGGGGGTGGGCTTGCCTGGAGGAGAAACGACATTTACTTTTTATTTCAATTTTCTTTACTTGGTGACGGTCTAGTTATGCGAACAGTTTCGACCACAGTGAATCCATTGTTGAGAGAGCATTATGTGCCCAATAAGTCGACGAAGTCGGCCGTTTAAGCCGAGATGGCCGCTAATTCCTTTCATCTTGATTTTCCTGAAAATCGAGGAATGTATTCAGTTCTTCACGAGTTACGATGCAGATGAGCGCACAGCTCAGTAGCGCGGGCTATGATTATTCATGTGACATCTTATAGTGGTGCCCCGAGAAGTATGGCGATCTGGCTCTTTGTCAGTCATTTGTGGCTAATTCAAATTACCAACAGAATCAATATTTATATCTTAAATTTGGACGAAGGGTTGCGCGTGGTTCCTCCAAATATGAATAAGCGCGGCTGGCGAAAGATCTGCACGGGCTATCTTGTGTGTAGAACCTGTATCACTTGTCATTATACACTATCCTTACCGAGTTGATGAAAAAACGAATAACATCGTTTTTCAGCTATAATGATATAGCAATGCCGGAATAGAAATGGGGAGTCGTAAAGCCTTACCTAACTTACACAGGAATGCTGAGGAATGCCTTTACAAAAGTAAGTAGAATTTTACTCTGGAATACATTTCCACGTATAGGTGCGACACGGTCATGTTAGGTAAGGTTAGGTTAGGTTAGGTTACACCCGCGACGGTGGCTTAGTGGCTAAGTCGTTGCGGTGCTGAGCACGAGGTCGCGGGTTCGATTCCTGGCCGCGGCTGCCGCTTTTCTGATGGAGGCGAAAAGCCTAAGCGCCCGTGTGTACGAGATTTCTGCCGCACGTTAAAGATCCCCAGGTGGTCAAAATTAATCTGGAGCCCTCCACTATGGCGCGCCTCATCGCCTGCGCTGCGTCGGCGAGTTAAAACCCTACAATCAATCAACCAATCAATCAATCACTCAATCAATCAATCAATAAGACCACGTGGTCCTCTTACAAAAAGTTGACATTGGATTTGGCCCCTTCACCGTAGCTGAATCCGAAAAAGGACTTTCTGCTATGCGATATCTTCGGCCAATTTAAAATTGTAATAACGAGCGGGGTCCGAGACAGCCCTGAGGAAATCCTGGACCTTCACAGGGCTTTCGACAAAACCGTGAGTTTAGGTTTGAATGAAGTCCTCGCTGTCGGTCTAATCGCCCTTCCTAAATGTTAACAAGAAGTTTTACGTTCCAATGAACACTTCTATTTCGCAGTCTTTGTTGAACGCGTAAGCTTCAAATTAGGTCTGGGCCCTGTGCAGTTGGTGTAATGCGGCAACAAACTTTGAAGAAAACGTTTTCAGCGTGATAAGTCTGTCACAATTTACGGTTGTGCTTTGGCAGAAAGTTATCGAGGAGTTATTCGCAGCGACTCAAGTGATCCCTTGAGCTACTCCTGAAGCCCCTAAAGTTGGAAAATATACGTAGCGAGCCACCATACATTACCGCATGAAAAGAAGGCATTTCAAGCACCGCTTGTGATCGTGAAGAAACGCACGCGACAAAGAGACACACACACAAAAAAAAAATTTACTTGGCCACAGCTGGGGCGATTAGGCTTCACTCACGAAGGGCGGCCTCCCAGTGCTCCTCGCTGGTGATGGTAAGGAGACTGGGATGGAATCGTTCTTGGATAGTGATATGCCATTGCAGGCCCATATGATCTGGAAAAGCAATGTTTGAGATACAGAACATTATGCGTCTACGTAGGTGTCTGGAAAAGATCGCAGACATCATGGCAGGGATGGGAAACGAGCGGGTCTGGAGCTACCTATAGAATACCGCCAAAGTTTGGTATAGAGAAGAATGGGGATGAGGATAAACGGTACGCTCCAAACCGTAATGGACGAGGATGTCCCTGTATGTGAGCAGCCTGACCCATAGAATGATGATATCAATATCACTGGCAGCGCCATCGAGCCTTCGGAAGAAGACCAAAGAGCGTGTAGCTTCGTGTGCCACTGAGTTTCCAGACAGCGCTGTAAGGGCGGGAGCTCAGACGAGGGTGAACGAGTGAGATCGGAAGTTCTGTGCCTTAAAAAGACTGATAAATTTGCAGGGAAAACTATTGCGTAAAAAATAGGATGGCTGATTTGGAGGTACTGATAATACTGGTGGAAGGGGGGACTGTGGGCCATAGCGAACGCGATGGCGATACCTCTCCCGCCGTGGGGGATGTCGTAGGTAACGAGGTGGAAGCGAGGGGGTTTGTGTCAAGTCAACCGCCCTGGTTTACAGCAGTCGCTCTGGTAGAATAGGTTGCAGCATCCCGTGTATGGCATGGAGGAGCCTGGAGGGTACACCTTTTCAAGGGCTTTCGCGCGAGGCAGTCTGCGATCCTAAGTGTGTACGGGATGCATATTTCGCCGGAGGGCGCTTTGACTCAGAGAGCCTGGCGGATGGAAGGGCGAATTTCTACCAATTGCTGGTAGTTGGAGGGCGGGGGTGAAAGACCTAAGAAAGTAAGCAAGTGCCGACCGGCGTGAGCTTTAGAGAGTCTTTCTAACTGGGCGGTGTGTTGCGGTTCCACTATCTCGGCAAGGGAGTTGTGGACACCCAAAGCAATGAGGCGGTCATTGTATGTTTTCGGGGGAGTCCGAGGGCTACACTGTAAAATTTACGTATCATGCCATCAATTTTCATTCGTTCGTTAGTTTGATGGTTAAGAAGGTGGTCGAGTATGTTTTTGGGACAAAACAAAGGCTTGTATGAGTCGAATGAAGTTGCCCTCCTTGACACGCTGATGCTTCGCAGCTATTCGAGATATTAGTCTCATAGTTTGGTATACCCCATGCTCGATTTTTCGAATAGTGTCGAGGTTGTGCGCATTGCGACGAAGGCGCAGACCAATGACCCTGGTGGTGTGGACGTTACGTATGATGTAGCCTGATTCGGTGGTAATCGAGATATTGTGTGTGTTTGTGGGGGGGGGTGTCATGTGTGTTAGGGCGAAATAGGAAAAGCTAGGAATTTTGTGGAGAGCAGGAGAGCCTACGGCTAGATGTGTACGGTTCAACCGGCGCAGACGTAAAGCGACCTAGTGTGTCAGTGGTTCATATAATACATTATAAACGTTTACCGGGTAATTAATTCTCTTGACAGCACTGAAAACAGTTCTAAGTGTGCCCTTCGTGTTTGCGGAAGCCTCCGCATCAGAAAAAAGAGGCCCTGTTATCCGTCGTCTGCGCCATTACCACCCGATTTTCGGCCATGGCGTCAACAGGTATGCATAATAAAATGGACATTATGCTGTGATACCCTACTTTCCCTGGGGAACTCCGCATCCACAATAGGGAACAGATCTTTGGTTGCGATAGGAAGTGACACGAAGCACGAAGCAGAAAAGGCCTACTTTGCAGCGCAGTTTCCTGCGAACACGAATAAGGACACATGTGCTCCCGGACCTTGCACATGTAAGAGTCATTCAGCGCAAATGCGAAATAATGCTTCGGAAGAAATTATGAATGTTCACGCACACACAGCTTGAGATAGGACGGCAGCGTCACAGTGCGCTTATTGTTAGCTTTGAGACTAGCAACGTCTATTCGCAAGCGGTCGATAGGGACGGCGCCCGTGGCCGATACAAAAGCATGGCAGCTGGCAAACAGTACCGACGACTTCACTCGGTCCTTGCAACTCGTAGGCTGTATGATGCTGCACTAAACGGTAGTTAACGTAGAGATAGTGCTATTAAGCCCTTTGGATGGCCTCATCTGTGAGCCACCATGCCGGAGTCTGTGCGTCCCCGTTGCTAAGGCGACGCATGGCCCCCGGCATGCGTTCCACGCCGGTGAATACAACCTATGTCTTCTCAGAATTTAGCAAACCAATTTGCTTGACATCCAATATCGCGCTAAGAGGACTGTTTTACTAGCATGAACGGTGACGGATAAAAGGCTTCATTCTACATGAGCCCACTTCCATCGCTCGTTAGACGGCGCTACTGCGAAATGTCTGAAGCAAACAGTAAGCGAGTGTATGTACAGCCAATTCCTGAAACTAGTCTTCGAAATGTTTCCAGTCGCCTATGTTTGTCAAATTTAGCGCGTGTACTGCTGTACAAAGTTTTATAATTTTATTACCACTGCAAAGTGCTCAGATCCGCGTGAAGTTTACTTAAAGGGTATTTAATTGTCGCTCAATGAACGAACGAAAAAACGAAAAACGATAAAAAGGCCATAATCGGTAATTGCGCTATCGCGTTGAAGACTTGCGTGTAAATGCTCAGTAGCTCCTTCAGGGACCTGCTTGTGTATCTGTGTGGCAGAGGAGCCATTTTCTTTAAGAAGCGTAGGCTGTTCTTAGCACTAGAATATACGTTAAAGCCATTCCTGAAGGGGCAGGAAGTATTTCGGTAGTGGCGGCATTTTCGGAATTGCAGGGGCCCCGATACGCACTGTCTATTTTCTGTGCAATCTGGTAAGAAGGGAAAGCGAATGCTAGCGTTGTTCTTAAGCGCGTTGCGTACTCCCAATATACCCGCCCCTAGAGTAAGGGGCGGGTATACTGTAATTTTGCAACGTAATCTGCGGGCGTTCCTAGGTGAAGATTTTTTGTGAGGCCAGTTCATCTCTGAATGGGCGATGGGAACTCCAAAGGGTTACTATTTGTTCCGGAAATTCACCTAGACAAATTCAATTCGGTAAATCTTGACGCAATTAGGATGATATTTAGGCAGTGCGTAAGACAGGTAGACATGCGATCAGTGTGCGGTTACGAATCGGCCCGCCGCCGTACTTTCCTGCCACCCTCCTCGGCTGTGCGGCGAAGCCTCTACTATGGGCGCCTTTCAAACAAGTGCCACCGTGTCGGTGGCTCGTGTTTTCAAGTCTCGACAAGCCCGGGTAAGACGCTTCCCTTTCGGCGCGTTTCAAACTTCGGCGGTAGCCGACACACGCTTCAACGCGCCCCAAGGACACGGAAGCCCCGCGTCCGCAGCGGCATCCTCCTTTCTCCCTACTATAGGATTCAGCATGCGCCGCTACAACCGACTGCTCACGAACACTGGAAAGAGTGTTGTGTTTGTCTGTGACGTTCATGGCGTGTGCACAAACTAGAGGGAACGCATGTTTTGATCGTTGACTTCCGGAGGCTTCCGGAATAGAGGCGAGGCTCTTCGTGAATAGCAGGTCCATCAGGGTATGGCTGGGTAGCCCGAGACGCTGGAGGGCGGCCCGAAGCTCTGCTCATAGACCTCGTGCTCGCGGGAGGAGCAGGGCAGGTGCTCCAGTGTCTCGGGTTCTTGGCAGTCATCCCATGTGGGCGACGACCGGCGGCCTCGTCTTTGCAAGCCGGCTGCCTCCTTGCAGCAATCGAGCAGCATGCGGAGGATTATGGAGCGGGTGTCCCTGCTCATGCGGCCAGACACGACCTGTAAAGCTTGGCTGCTGATGACTCTAAAGTCCGGGTGCATCGTCTCCACCTCCCGCACAAGGAAGGGTTGTGCAGCGTGAAAGGGCCTCAGGTCGCGGGAGGCTGAGACCCCCTCCAGGAGAGCAGCTCCTTTAGGCAGGGCGTCAGCCACCTCATTGCCTGTGATGCCGACATGAGATGGCAACCAGTGGAGCCGCAGGTCACAACCGCGGGACTCCACCAGGGGAAGCTTAGCCTAATAGAACTTGTTGTTGGGCTAGTTGGTTCATGTTTACAAGTAGAAATTTGAGCGAAAAAATTCGACAAAGACACAGAAAGACCAGACGGGACTAGCGCTCACTTACAACTGTGTTTATTTTGCCGAAAGCATCGAAGTATAAGAGTTGACGGAGCCCATTATCACGTTTTTAAAAGATCCAAAAACGCTTGCTCTTTGCCACGCAAACATACTGAAGTGTCACTAACACACTTGTCACCCATTTTTCTGATATGATAAGCCTCCATTAATTCTCGCGCTGTCTTATCACGGCTTCTGCCTACAATCGTAATCTCATGAAATAAAGGGGTGCATTTGCTGTAACTACACTCCCTACAGTGGGTAGGCAAGTGTACCCCCTTTGCGTTTGTTAGTGAAAGATAATGTTCCCTTGAAGGGTCATTTACGGATATTCCCGTCCGACCGATGTACTCTTTGCCGCATGTCAAAGGAATGCGGTAGACCACTCCAACTGCGCAGTCAACGTAATGATTAGCATGCCGCTTTTGGCAAGCCTGTTTCTTGTCGCCTCGGGCGCAAGTTCGTGGACATAGCTGCGCAAGCTTTTTGGGGGCAGAAAACACAACGGGTACGTTGTGCCGGGTGGCGACTTTTTTCAAATTATGAGCCACCTTGTGGATATAAGGCACTAGGCCGCCATTTTTTCTTTCGTCAATGGCTCGGTTCTGTGGTCAGTTCTGCCCTTAAGCTTCTGGAGGAGGGTTTCAACAACTGCTTAGCCGCCAGCAACCCATTCAACGTAGCCGCTGGAGCTAGACGGCTGGTCCGCCGCTCGCAGTCGCCACTAAACGGGCGGGCAGTCGGTGAGGTTGACGGCCCCGTGAGTCTAGTGGCCCTGCTCCAGGAGCAGGTCTGAAGCAAGGTGCAGCCTGGCCAGCTCGGCATCGGTGAAGTCGTGGGGAAGGGTAGGCAGCACATGCGACTGGTGCCAAGCTCCATGGCCGTGCAGGGGGCTCCAGCTCTACCTACGGACGGTTGCACGGAGCCTTTTGTGTAGAACTGCAAGAGGCCAGCCGTCTCGTCCTGTAGCAGGGCAGCAAAAATCCCGATGGATAGCGTAGGTCGGCGTTGATCGCTTGCTACGAATCCACGGGAGCATGGTGCTGATGCGAAGAGTTCGACCGGCGCCAGGTGGTGATGCCTCTTGGGGGGGACACTGCGGCAGCTCAATGTGACTCTCGTAGAGGACGCCAGCATGCCCATCTGCGAATAGGGGCGGCTGCGGTAGCGATGCAGAAGGGCTGTCCCACTCGGTGCACTATAGAGCAGTCGATGCGGTAAAGCCCCCTCTGTAGGGCCCGCATCTTGATAGTCTAGGTGCCGGCCTCTGGGTAGGTTGCCCAGCCGGGTACGCGCTCAGGAGCCCACGCAGAGGCGTTTGGTCCGGCGCTGGTGCATCTCCAGCTTCTTTCGCCGGAGTGGCTACAGGTGTACCAGTGGCAGAGCATGCAGGACGGCCGAGGACGCCATTCCATGAAACACTCGCATGGACACGGAGTTCGAGCAGCCCTGTCCTCGTGCCAGCAGCCTCGGCGCGCCCTACTGGACACCCACCGTGCGCTGCTGGAGTGCCCACAACGCTGGGATCCAGGTCAGCTGCCAGTCAAAGAAGAGCCCCAGGTATTTCACCCTCAGGCACCACGCAGCGGCTGGCCGCTCAGGGGGTGGAGGGGGTGTTGTCCTGCCTGCCTGGTACCCACGTGGATGGTACGAGATCGCCGGCAGAGACGGAGGATAAGTGAGAGGCCATGCGTTGGTGGTGATCTTTCATTAATTTTGTAGCTCCTAGAACAAGCGCAAAGCGTGCACACTGCGCTACACGAGCCGTGGACGGAGGGCTCAGCCGCGCCGCAGGTGGCGTTATGCTATCACTTGGCATTCAGCGAGAACGTGGGATGTAAACCAGAAGAGGTGCTTGACGAGTGAAGTGCCTGTCTTCCCCATCTGCTCGACGGCTGGTAGCTCAATCGGTAAGACAACGGGGCTGTCGCTACATAGCGCTATTCGTTGCGCTCCATTTCGCTCCATCGCGCGATTCCTGGCGGTGCCAATGACTTCTTTTATTTCTTCGTCGGAGTTTTCTGTTTACAGCAATGGTCGCGATAGAACCCTTGGGGGGGGGGGGGGGTAGAGGTAAAAAGCTTTGCTTTAATATGCCGCGTATTCGTTGCAACCCTACGCAAGAGCACTGGATATGCGGACGTAATGTTGGATGGCCCGTCGCCATTTAGAAGTTCAAAACACGTCGAGTTGCTTCTCGTAGCAGAGAATCATCAGGAACACCATTTTCAAACCGTTCAGGCCTGATGAAACTCCTCACGCCTGAAAAAGGGCTAAGCTGTCTAAATATGAACTGAGGATGGCCACAGCCTTGATTGAACTCCTCTCCTCCGCACAGGAAGCCTCGGAGGTGCTGCAAAAAAGGCCCGCGACAGCCGGGTTTGTGCTTCCCACGTTGTAAAAGATCGAAGATTTTTTGGCGGAAATCTTAAGTAAATGGTCATTTCTTCGCAAACAGGTAGCTAACGGCCTACATCTTAGCCTGCAGAAGCGGCTCTATTTTTTCATAGGTGCTCCTGTAAACCCTCGGTAAGATTTTCATCCCGCTTAAGTATGCATGTTTTTATTAACAGCAGGGGGGGGGGCTGCTGTCTGGTTTCGGTGCCATACTTTTTTGTTGCACTGACAATGGTCTTACGATGCGCCTTCGTGCAGTTGCACGAGAGCCGTCTGACGAGACTTGGTCGATATGTCTAACCACACGCAGATTACTGTTATCGCCCGGCGCCAACAAACGTAAGCGCGTGCCACCGAAATGCAATAACAAACACAAAAAACAATGATGGCGAAAAAAAAGCGGTGAGCCAGGGAGTGCCAGAAAGCTTACAGGTTTTATGTCAGCCTTCAGGTCTGGAAAAAGATTCATCATTCCCAAGCGCCATTCCGTTCTGCTGTGAAGATAATTTTAAAGCAAAGGTTTATATTCTTGTACTATGATTTTTCCGTCGCAGTAAATCTGAGGTTCATTTGACCGCAGCATTGCCGTATCTTTGGCAACGCGTCATGTGACCCTCCGGGCCTGGCTCCGCAAACAGCGCGTTCGCAGCTGCCGCCGCCGCTGCCAGCTTGGTGCATGCCCCCTGCTCAGCTGGTTCTCGCCTTACCCCGTGACTCGACGCGCACATGATAGCTTGGCAAGTGATTAAAGAGAGGCCGGATCGTATTTCTGAAGTTGCGCAGGAGTGGTCTCTTAGCCGACGGGTTTTAGTCGTCGACCTAGAAAGCCGACGGCTTTTAGCCGTTGTCGGCAAGCGTCGTCTGACCACCCGGCGAATATTGTCGGCGAGGCGTTCGGTTCGCAAAACGGCGGAAGGCAGACCAAAACCATAATAGACAAAGGCAGGCTTTGGATTTTTTGTTGAAACATTTATTGGGTATAAAATTCGCTGGCTTTATTACTGTTAAATCAAATGTTTAGCAAGTCAAGCACATAATAAAACCACACTTATGCAGACGTTTCGCTTTGCATATACAGTAATCCCTCGGTATTACTTCGTTATAACGAGGAATTACGGTACAATGTTGGCTGAGCTAAGTCGCAGTCTTTTTTTAAAGACGATAGCTTTTGTTGGGCTACTTGTAGACTGTCTGTCTGTCTGTCTGTCTGTCTGTCTGTCTGTCTGTCTGTCTGTCTCTCTCTCTGTGTCTGTCTGTCCGCCCGTCCGTCCATCTGTCTGCCTGTCTGTCTGTCTGTCTGTCTGTCTGTCTGTCTGTCTGTCTTTCGGTTCATCCGCCCAGACAAAAGCGCAGTGCTAATTTGGACGAGAGTTTCTATCTGATTACCTGGCACACCCTCCCCACCTAAGGGACACTCGCTAGGACTAAACCTCGCCAGGAATAAAAGTTTTTCTCTCACTCTCTCTATCTGACAAGACACTTTTACTTGTCATTATTAAGCAAAAAGAAAACATTAGGCATATTAGAAGTGTTGCAGTTGTGTCCTAACTATAATACATGCATACTTGGTTTTGGGATAAGAAGTTAAAAATAACGTGTTCAAAACCGTGTTTTGATCCAAAAATCCAAAGAGCACGACTGTCTATCCGCTATATTGTGGCGGCATTTCAAGAGGTCCAGCAGTAACAATAGGCTGAAGTAGGTCGCACGCAAACCATGCAACACGGCAAATTTTAATTGGGTTGAGCTAACCTCGACCGTGTTTATTATAGAAGTGGGAGACGGGAGGCAAAGAGCGTGAGATGGGACCAGGAAACTGACGAAAGGCAGCGGCGGCAAACGACAATCGTCTTTCGACGTCATTTGCACCTCACTGAGCAGATAAGCGGCAACCTTTTTCTCTATCGGCCCCCATCAGACAAACCACAACAAGCTGTTTCTCTTCAGAAGGAATTACAAAATACATTGAGAGTGCCCGCTTTTATCATGGATGCTGCTACCCAGAAGTTCGATTGTAATTGCTGAGGAGTGTGGAGGTGTTTCGTTTCGTCCACTCGCTGAAGCTTCGGAACTGCGGTGTCAGCCATTCAGCCATAGGCCTGATCTCTGTCTTGTTGAATAGGTTTTCTGCAGCGTGGTGTCATTGAAAGCAATCTCGAAGCCTCCAGGAAGCAGAGCGCCCATCGCAAGAAGTCAATTACCCATCGCAACAGCACTTTGCCGAAACGTCTTGTTACCGTCTCTTAATTCAGCATTTTTATTTAAATTCTGTTCCAAAATACCTTGACAGGCAGGCTGGCGGCACTTCACGCAGCCGCTTCCGTAGAATTCTTTTGTCGTGGTTTGAGCGTACTTGTTTTAGTCCGGTCCAGTCACATTGACCTTTCGCGCGATTTGATGTCATTACGGAAGACACTCGGACTCTCGATCCGCCGGTGGCAACGTGATAGACTAGTGCAGTTGGAACGCGCTCTGTTCCTACCTTGCAACCCTCCTTCAGTTCACCTAAGAAGTAACTTTTATTTACTCTTTAAGTGGTGGCTATTTTATGCATTGGATAATAAGAAAAAGCTGTTTTTTTTATCAATCGGGCACTTCAGGACTTCGGCGTTTTGACTGAAAATCCTGCTCCCTTTTACGTATTTACGAAATCACTCGCTAAGTTCCCCGCGGATGGGGTAGTGTCATGTTGATATTTACTATTTGTAAATCGCGCGTCAGAAAAATGCCAACATTATTCTGATTCAAAGACGGGAGATCCCAAAGACCTCAACAATTACAGACGCATCAGCCCATTCTCCGTTGTTTACGTACTGTTTACCAGTGTTATAGTTAGCCGCATAGGTGACAGCCTGGCTTCTCATAAACCACGAGAGCAGGCTGGGCTAAAGAAAGGGTACTCAACCATGGATCACATTCCTGTCGTCAACCAAGTGATAGGAAAATCGGCCGTGTACACTAAACACATTTTCGTGGCATTTAAATATTACGACAAAGCGTTTCATTCCGTACTCACCGCAGCCGTTTTAGAAGTACTAAAAGACCAGGGAATAGAGGAAAACTACATAAGACTTTTACAAGACATTTATAAGGCATGCACAGGCAGGATAACCCTTCACCAGCGAAGCGATAAATTTCCCATCCGTAAGGTAGTAAGACGGGGAGATAAACTATTCACAGCATGTCTTGAGCGCGTATTTAGAAAGCTTACCTGGGAAAACATAGGATTAAGAATAAACTGGAAATACTTGAGGGATTTCAGATTTGCGGACGACATTGTCTTGCTGAGTGAGGCTGGAGAACACATTCAAAGAGTACTTGGAGACATACAATGAGAGAGCATGGCCGTGTGGGGGAAATATTATGACTAAAAAAATAAATATAGCGAAATCTAAAGTAATGAGAATAAGCATGCCAAGAACATCTTTTTCAGCTTAGGAAACGGAACGCTAGAGGAAGTAACAGAATATAAATACCTCGGACAGATGGTTAGTGCTGACCCCAACAATGGAAGAGAAATCTGGCGCACAATAGGTATGGGGTTGGCAGCCCACGGATAGCACCCCCAAATATTGAAAAGTGAGCTACCTCCGTCACTCAAAAGGAAAATCCACAAACAGTGCATACTCCCGGTGATGACATATGGGTCTGAAACGCGGCGCCTTACTAAACACCTGGCATGCACAGTTAGGTAGGTTCACGGGCTATGGAACGAATACTGTTAGGAATAACACTCAGGGACAAGAAACGAGCTACCTGGATCAGAGAAGACACTAGAGTTCACGATATCACAGTTGAAATAAAGAAAATGAAATTGACTTGGGCTGGCCATGTAGTGAGATAAACCTACAACCGGTTGTCGATTTCCTGTAACATAGTGGCTACTAAGTGATGGGTCTAGAAGGAGGAGAATGCTGACAACACGATGGAGAGATAAAATATGGAACTTTGGGGGTAAACACAGGACTCAATTATTGCAGGATAGGAGGAGCTCGAGGTCAATGGGAGAGGCCTTCGTCCTGCCGTGGACATGAGCAGGGTGATGATGATGGTGATGGAGGTGATGAAATCGCACGCCACTGTGGACGCCTACACAGCAACTAAAAAACAGGTCACATAATTTTCTTGTTCTTGTTGAATAAAGCTTCTAAATAATTGCAGAAAATCATCTTTGAGTTAACTTTTTCTAATAATACGAGCGCTTTATGCCTTGTACAAAAATTTTCACACGACATCACAAAGCTGCTAAGAAGTGCGGAGCGTTAGGCCTACCTGTGAAGAAATCGTTTTGGAACAGCGTAGCTGCGTCTATGGTTTATTCTTTCCAACCCTCAAGTTAAGTAAAGAGAATTAGGTCAGGGGCAACGGTGTTTAATCGCCGCAGTGCACGCAAGACAAATTTAAAGAGGTTGCCGCTGCGGGGTACGTGTCAGTCACTTTGAACAAGAACGCAGGAGTTTGTGTTTCAGGATTTTTTCGTTCATTTGTTTTTGGGGGGGTGGGGGAGGTACTATTTCTTCACCTTGTTAGTTGCAATAAAATCTCGTACAAATGATAACAGGTTCGCTGTATTATAAGATTCTGAGGTCATCTCTGTCGCTTCTGGGTCGGACCATGCTTAGGATTCTCACAAAACCATCCTCTTAACATCAAACCCTAGCAATACTGTTTTGTTGGCTTTTAAAGTGTCCGTTTAGAACCATCCATTGTTTTCTTGAGAGAGCTTGCTGTGGTGGCAGGGGGGATAATATTAAAAGACTTTAACACATTCCGGTAATTCGGCGCCATTGGCTCTGTGTTACATCTGCTCAGGTGCTACTTTGTTTTGCTTGTTTTCCTTATATAGGCCTTCCTTGGTTTCTTAGATCGTGGGGTTTATTCTTCGTCCCATTTTTATTTAGGTGACACAATGTTAGTGCAGGCCTCAGTTCGTGTGGCAAAGGACCTTTTGTGCAATGACAAATGTTGCCGGATCGGCTAACGACCATATGTGTCGATAAGGCGAGGAACAACGGTGCACAAAAAAAAACTTCCTTCCCCGGCGCCACCTGGCGCCTCCTCATATCGCGTATCCTTTCTTTCGCATCCGCAGTAGTATCTCAGCCCTCTTTTCCACACTTCCGTGGCTGCTAGGTGATATTGGAGATCAAGGCAAGCTTTCGCATCCGGCTGCTTCGCAATAGCTTCCGCTTGGCAGTGATGGCGTACTTCTACGGGCGTATGAGGAGCACGGTTTCCATCGGACGGCAAGCACGCACGAACAATTTCAAAATGTGTCTAAAAACGCTGTCTCGCTAATTTTGCGCTTTTTTTTCGGCCAGAGGCAACTTTTCACCCTGTTCATCACCCATTCCACAGACATGTGAAACGTCAGCCGCTAACATTCACCGCCATTTTTGCTTTGAAATTTTGCTACTTGTAGTATCAACCACCACCAATATAGGGCGTCACTACCTCTAATAAAAGTTTGAGCGCCTCCAGCCTATACCGTGATTACATGGAAAAAGCCGACGATCAGAGTGGTGTGACCCGACCCGGTGCCTTTTATTGTACAGGAGCTTTCTTCTCGCCGATTCGCAATGTGTAGAAGCGGGGACAGAGTAATGTGTTGTAAACGTCACCGATAGCGGTTCAGCATGGTTTACGAGTGACGACTGCCGCAGTAGATTTCTAGATTTATTGATATGTGGGCGAACGAAAATATATAAGGAATCTATTCATGTAGTAAATACGGATTCAACGAATTGGATGAGGTAAAGTAAACGGAGCTGCCTAAGAACCGGGGAGTAATCTGAATCACCTTTATAACGAACGAAGTAGACTGCAAAAAAAGGAACCTTGATTCTGTAACAGTATAACTCAAGATAGTAAAAGAAAGGCTTGTTTACACAGTCGGGAAAACATTTATTTCCCGTTTGAATGAAACCGCCAGCTACAAGCTGTGGCTGAAACAATGACTACCGTCACAGGATGAAGTCAATCATGAACGCCCAAATCAAACAAGGACTCCGAAAAGTAATTGTGAAACGGAAATCGCAACGGCTTTAACGGCCCCTTGTTAATATGCGGAACTCGAAGGTGTTCCATCCTTCCCCAATAGATACGCGCATGGGGTATTGTCATGTAGATATTTACTACTTGTAAATTGCGCGTCAGAAAAATGCCAACCTTATTCTGATTCGAAGAGGGGAGATCCCATAGACCTCAGGAATTACACACGTATCAGTCTACTGTCCGTTGTTTAGAAGCTGTTCACCAATGTTATAGTTAGCCGCAAAGGTGACAGCCTGGATTCTCACAAACCGTGAGAGCAGGCTGGGTCTAGGAAAGGGTACTCAACCATGGATCACATTCATGTGGTCCACCAAGTGATAGAAAAATCGTCCGTGAACACTAAACACATTCACGTGGCATATATAGATTACGACAATGCGTTTTATTCCGTACTAACCACAGCCATTTTAGAAGAACTAAAAGACAACGGAATACAGGAAACCTACATAAGACTTCTACAAGACATTTATATGGCATGCACGGGCAGGATAACCCTCCACCATCGAAGCGATAAATTTCTTATCCGTAAGGGAGTAAGATGGGGAGATTCCTTCTAACCAAAACTATTCACAACATATCTGTAGCGCGTGTTAGAAAGCTTACGTGGGAAAACATTGGATTAGGTATAAACGCGAATACTTGAGCGATTTGTCGTTTGCGGACGACATGGTCTTGCTGAGAGAGGCTGGAGGACATATCCGAAAAATACTTGAAGATCTGCAATCAGTGAGCACGGCCGTGGGGATAAAAATTAATATGACTGAAAAATTAAATAAGACTAAATCTAAAGTAATGATAATGAGCCTGCCAAGAGCATTTTTTTACAGCTTAGGAAACGAAACGCTAGGGGAAGTAACAGAATATAAATACCTCGGAAAGGTGGTTAGTGCTGACCCTAACCATGACAGAGAAATCCGGCGCAGAATAGGTATAGTGTTGGCAGCACCCGGATTGCACTCCCAAATATTAAAAAGTGAGCTACCTCCGTCCCCACAAGGAAAACCTACAAACTGTGCGTACTGCCGGTAATGACATACCGGTATGAAACGTTGCGCTTTACTACACACCCAGCACGCAAATGTACGTCGGCTCACGGGCTATGGAACGAATACTGTTAGGAATAACACTCATGGACAAGAACTGAGCTACCTGGATTAGAGAACACACTAGAGTTGACGATATCGTAGTCCAAATAAAGAAAATGAAATGGACTTGGGCTGGCCATGGGACAGACGAGCCTACAACAGGTGGTCAATTACGGAGACAGAATGGATACCAAGTGATGGCTCTAGAAGGAGGGGAATGCTGTCAACACAATGGAGGGATAAAATACGGAACTTTGGGGCAAACAGTGGACTCGATTAGCGCTGGATAGGAGGAGATCGAGGTCAATGGAAGATGCCTTCGTTCTGCAGTGGACATGAGCAGGCTGATGATGATGATGATGATCATGGTGATGAAATCGCACGTCACTGTGGACGCCTTCATAGCAACCAAAAAAAAAAAACAGGTCACATTATTTTTTTGTCTTGTTGAATAAAGGTTCTAGGTTATTGCAGACAATTATCTTTGAGTTAACTTTTTCCTAATACGTGAGCTTTATGCCTTGTTGTGCAAAAATTTTCACATGACAACACAAAGCTTTTAAGAAGTGTGGAGCGTTAGGCCTACCTGTCAAGAGATCCTTTTGAAACGGAGTACCTGCGTTTACGGTTTATTCTTTCCATCCTTCAAGGTAGGTAAAGAGCGTTAAAGCGACACTGAAGTGAATTTGTCAAGCTCCCGTTTTTGCTTGCACTGCGTAGACTGGCTCAAATTAGCACACTTTTCTTCGGTTATCCGGTTGATTAATCGGTAATTATTTTACAAAAAACAAAAGAAGAAAAACTACCGTGCCCGGTTAGCGGTGGCCGCACCAACTAAAGCTGTGACGTTGGGAGGAGCGGGCACCGTGATTGGACCAAGGTGAGCAACCAAAAAAGTTTCGGTTTCAGTTTCGGTTCTGTAAAACACAACCGGTGGCGTTGTTGGATGGGCATTCTCAAAAACTCATTAATCATCGTACCGCGCTTCTGCCATATTGTCAGGTGTAAAAATGCATAAAGATAGGCCTCCCAGGACGGCTTGGAATCGTAGCATTCACTAGCCGAGACCTACACAGTGCATGAACGCCCTCCGCGTACCCGTAGACGCCCAAAAGTATGCGCTTTTCCCCCATATTTGGAGCTTGCCTCCCTCATGCCTGTATCGTAAAAACCGTGTTCGCACCAGGCCAAGGGTCTGTTCATTCTGGCCTGTGCCCACTGCCTGCAAGAGTGGGTGCTTATGGCAACAGCACGCCAAGGAGAACTCGCTAGCGCGCCACTGCCAGCCTGCGGGCGTTTTGTGAACTAGTTCGTGGAGCCATGAACGTTGCAGCCCAAAAAAAGGTGAACTCAATATAGAAAACATCGGCGGAAACCGAAAAAGTTAACTTACAAAAAAGAAGCACGTACCCGCCGGTATTCGAACTGGTGACTTGCAAAATACTTCCGGTGACATACCTAGCGCCCCAGACCCCTCGGCCACGGGGCGGGCTCCGCTGCCCACGGTAATATAGGGTATATATTGTACAACCAGTTTACACTTTTATTTAGTTTTGGAATTTCAGGCAGCTTAGGTGACTCTTTGTTGTATTGCGCACGTGCAGTAAGCGTCGCTCGGGTTTCCACAATAGCTCACGTCTAGCAATTGCATTTCGTAGAAGGAAAAGCGTTCGCAGATGCGTAGTTGTGCTGCTGACCGCTGTGCTTGTTCGCCCAGAGCAAAAAAGTGCTCCTCGCACCCTAGTTTTACGCTGTACGGTAAAAATATCAGTTGATTTTATTTCCTTAGTACCTATATTGACTTCGCTGACTCTTCTCCCGCCTTGAAGAGGCCTTATATTTTCCTACTGGCGTACCAGTCAGCGAAGCGTCGCATGTGCGCTTGTGCAGCGCTTGTGCGAAGCGACCTTGACTTGGAGCTAGATACAGTGTACAAACTAACCAAGTAAAGAAAGGCAGATTCTTCCATTCACAAACGTGTCCTGGCTGCGTTTCAACTGAGCGAACGAATTGCGACGACCCGTCGGCGGCCCGCGGACGAAACGCTGGGCCGACTGACTCTGTCTGAAGGCCGGGGAGCCGTGCAGTAGCGCAGCCAATTGCGAGCTCGGCTCCTCGCGACGTCACACGAAAACGCCGCAGAAAATGGGCGAGCATAGAGAGTGGAGGACAGCAGTTTCGAATTAATTTTTCTACTAAATAAAATCGCGCAAACGCGCCCAGGGTGGTCGAAACATGGCCTGGGGACTCCGGACTAAAACCTGCGCAAGTAATCCCGGAATGTTTAGATATCACTTCAGTGTCCCTTTAAGTCACGGTCCACGGTGTTTAATCGCCGCAACGCACGCAAGACAAATTTAAAGAGTTAGCCGTCAAAGGTTGCGCTGCGGGGTGTCGGTCACGTTGAACACGAACGCGGGAGTTTGTGTTTCATGGTTTTGTCGTTCATTTTTTGGAGGGGGTACTATCTGTTCACCTTGTTAGTTGCAGTGAAATCTCGGACAAATGATTACAGATTCTCTGTATTTGGAGACTGTGAGGTCAGCTCTGTCGCTTCTACCTAGAACCATGCTGTGGATTCTCCCGGAACCGTCCTCATAACATCAAATTCCAACCAAAACGTTGGGTTGGTTTTTAAAGTGTCCGTTTAGAACCTCCCATCGTTTGCATGACAGAGCTTTCTATGGTGGCAGTGCGGACAATATTAAAAGACTTTAAAACATTCCGGCCATTCGGCGCCATTGGCTCTGTGTTACATCTGCTCAGGTCCTACTTTTTTTGTATGTTTTCCTTATATAGGCCTTCCTTGGTTTCTTAGATGGTGGCGTTAATTCTTTGTCCCATTTTTATTTACGTGACACAATGTCAGGGCAGGCATCAGTTCATGTGGCAAAGGAGCTTTTGTGGAATGACAAAAGTTGCCGGATCGGCGAACAACCATATCTGTCGATAACGCGAGGAACAACTGTGTACAGAACAAACGTCCGTCCCAGGCGCCACCTGGCGCCACCCGATATCGGGTATTCTTTCTTTCGCATCCGTCGTCGTATCTCAGCCCTCTTTTCCACACTTCCGTGGCTGCTAGGTAATATTTGAGATGCAGGCAAGCTTCCGCATCCGGCTGCTTCGCAATAGCTTCCGCTTGGCAGTGATGGCGTACTTCTACGGGCGTTTGAGGAGCACGGTTTTTATCGGACAGCTAGCACGCGCGAAAAAATTCCAAAATGAGTTTAAAGACACTGTCTCCCTAATTTTGCATTGTTTTTGTGGCCAGAGGCAACTTTTCACCCGGTTCATGACCCATTCCACAGACACGTGAAACGTCAGCTGCTCACATTCGCCGCTGTTTTTGCTTTGAAATTTTGCTTCTTGTAGTATCAACCACCACCAATATAGGGCGTCACTACCTCTAATAAACTTTTGAGCGCCTCCAGCCTATACCATGATTACATGGAAAAAGCGGACGATCAGAGTAGTGTGATCCGACCCGGTGCCTTTTATTGTACAGAAGCATTCTTCTCGCCGATTCGCAATGTGTAGAAGCGGGGACAGAGTAATGTGTTGTAAACGTCACCGATAGCGGTTCAGCATGGTTTACGAGTGACGACTGCCGCAGTAGATTTCTAGATTTATTGATATATGGGCGAACGAAAATATATATGGAATTTATTCATGTAGTAAATACGGATTCAACGAATGGGATGAGGTAAAGTAAACGGAGCTGCTTAAGAACCGGGGAGTAATCTGAATCACCTTTATAACGAACGAAGTAGACTGAAAAAAATAGAAGGGACCTTGATTCTGTAACAGTAAATCTCAAGATAGTGAAAGAAAGGCTTGTTTTCACAGTCGGGAAAACTTTTTTTCCCGTTTTAATGAAACCGCCATCTACAAGCTGTGGCTGAAACAATGACTACCGTTACAGGATGAAGTCAAACATGAACGCCCAAATCAAACAACGACTACGAAAGATAATTGTGAAACGGAAGTCGCAACGGCTTCAACGGCGCCTTGGTAATTAGCGGAAATCGAAGGTCTTGCAGCCGTCCCCAAGAGTTAAGCGTCACGTCTTGACCCGAAAAGAGAGGTCCCTGAGATGCCATAAGTAAGAGTGCTTTTTGCGACACCCCACTCGATTATTTCGCTGACGGGCGCATGGGCTATTTGAGTTCGCCGTCTGTCTGAATACAGCGAGGTAGTATGGCCCGTTTCACGAAGGCAGAGTTATTATTTTCTTCGTTTCCGGTAAGCCTGTGGTACGGTAGAGATTTCTTCAATTGAAGGCAATTCCGTTATTCTTTTTTTGCAAGTTAAATTTAATACGGCTAATTTGGCACTTGGCAGTAGGAAAAGTGGTATTACAGCGCTCCCTTTATTTGCCACAAATCTGCAGATTAACTTATGCTCATTCCAGAAAAATAAAAAAAAATATCTGTAAAGAATCGACGCTTCTTTTCTACGAGAAAGATGGTTAAAACGCGAAGCTTGTTACCATGCAGCTTGAATTAGAGCCGATGTCCAAAATGTAAACTGCTTCGATACAATCGGAATGGCGGAATTGGATAGACGTCGCCTCCGCGACGCGAGTGACCCAACATCGAATTTGACCACGGAACGCATCAATTTCTTCTGGCGCTTGATGGGCCATTATGAAAACACATTATGTAAGTGGGCTTTCCGGACAAGAGGTTTCGGCTTGGCGATACTTATATTGTATGTTTTACTTGGAAGACACGTACCTAATAATAAGAGAACACCTCGCGTTTCAACAATCTTTCACTTCTCCAAAGAGCATCATCTTCGTCACAGAAGGTTAACGTTCTCCTGCCAAAGCCGCCTGTATACACATTGCCAAACGCGTGAGCGAAAAATGGTCAAACAACCACTTTCCTGGGGCTCTGCCCTACCCTTTCCCTCTCCGTACCCTTCCTGCGTGCTGTCATGTCCACCAGCCAGCGCCGCTTCTCGGAAAATATGCAAAATAGTAGTTAGTTTAACTAGCGTTCCAATGGCCGCACTCCCACGCCTGTCGGTCTTGGGCATTGAGGGCCTTGGCTGTGTCACTGCTAAAACCGCCTGCGCCGCGGAGGACGCAAAATTACTGGGGCTGCCGCAGTCTAATGCCGGCTTTGCGCGCTCAACTACTTGGATCGCGAACCCTACATTTCTGAGTGATGCATTTCCCATTTGTCCCCTACCCTCACCTACGCTATTCGCAATCCACAAAAGTATGCTAATACCGTATGTCAAAACAACAGAATGACACTATGTAGGATAATGAAATGACATGATATTTGCATGCAGGCTCTCTTTTTTTCATTTTTTTTCGCCAGCCTATAACACGCTCCGAAGAATACTTTTGGCAACGCCACTGCTGATGTTTCTTATTAAAAGGGCAATTACTACAACTACCCGTACCGCGGAAGGAACCCGCTTCATCGCGAAGCAAACGGTGTCAAGCTGCAGCAGCAGGAAGCCGTTCAAGAAATTAGAGAGATCCGTCAGCCATTTTTTGATAAATGCCGCAAGCAAGAAGCATGGGTACGGATTCTTGGGCAAGTTGGTGTGGCGATCTTGATGAATTCATAGCGCAAAAAGGACGAGGACGCAAAAAGGACTCTCTGTCCTCGTCCTTTTTGCGCTATGAATTCATCCAGAAGCATGGGACCGTTAAACGTGGTCCCAGTGGCACCCAGACCGTTCCGTCGCGAGGGGCCTCTGTAGGCCCCCTCGCGACCTAAAGAAAACGAAACAGCTCTTGAAACTCAACAGATACACGTCGTAGAAGTGGGCGACAGTTCGCGACTCTCGAGCCGTGACTTAAGCCGGGACGTCCACCGGCGCGCGCCACGTAGCGAAGGAGTGACTGAAGTAAGCGTCGCCACCATTCCCATTTGAAAGCGGGTGACGTATTAGGCCATGTTTATACAGGCAGCGTTGCTCCTGCAGTGCACGGCAGGTCAACGTGGCCACTAGTGAGGCGTAGAAAGCTTTGCCTTACTAACGTGCAAACGAAATACATGCAAGCACGTTCATGTGTAGCCGACGATATCCTAAAACTTGGTGTTGCAGTCTGTTCACGTAGGACCTGCTACGGCCACATACGGAAAGAACAAGGACACGACCACAGGTTATCTCCCGCACCTTTGCTTGTACAATTTGAAATGCTTTTAATAAAGGCAACCTTAATAGTCGGAGTTCATCTCGCCAATTTTGTCCATCGGCATTTCATATTTCGGTTGTGCTTTACCAGAACAAAAGCGCCCGCTCTGGTGGAGAACGGCGGTTTATTTTCTTTTTAAATAGAACATGACGGCTGTTGATTTCCTTCTTTAAAAGCGGGAACTCAGAGCCAAGGCAAGCGCACCAAGTTATAACGATTCACAAGTCTGACAGGAATTCCAAACGAGTAGCGAAATCAGATGCTTCCATAAAGGTGGATATGTGTGCTTGAAGGAAGTAAATATCGCATATCTCTTGTTCTTGGTTCAACGGGCCAAAGAAAATTTGTCAAATCTCAGGGAATCATATCCACACCTGATGAATATGATGTTTGGATTTTAATGCCGCAAGGCCAACTAAGGGCAAAGAGCGCCAAACAGTAGTGATTACATGAGAGTGACAAGAAAGTATAAGTATAACAGTTCAGTAAATATAAACAAAGTAGAACACAACGCAATGAAGATGACTGGTGTAAAGGGTCACGTCGTCAAGATGCATGGTAAAAAATGACATTAAAAAAAATCCCGCAATCAACGAAGTGAATGATGATGAGAGGGGCGAAGGTAAAATGCTTATCGGTAAATCCGTGACACATTCGCTAACACATCAAATAAAGTCTCGACACGTCAAGCTTTCCACCGCTCTGTTTACAAGCCCGTCGACGACGTCGATGTTTCTGGTGATTATGTAGGGCTTGTTTGGGACGATGAGAATCTCCTTGGGTAAGTTGGCGAATTCGGTGTGTGACATTTTAGCCACCTTGGTCGTCGCCTTTTGCAGAGCGTCTGGTGCCGCGTACCCCCGGTACGTGTCTTGAGCTCGCATGCTACGAACGACAACCTCTTCTTCTTCCTCTCCTCCTTGTTGTTTAGCAACGAACGCGTTGAACGTTTTGACCTCGTCTGCAAATCTTTGGTTGGCCAATCCCTAGGGGGATCCTGCCACAATCATCATCAATCCGTCATGTATGGTAGCAACGAGGAACGGGACAGGGCCCGAGCAAGTCTTGAGCTCGCAGGCGATGAACGACAACCTCTTCTTCTTCCTCTCCTCATTGTTGTGTAACAACAAACGCGTTGAACGTTTTGACCTTTTCGGCCAATGTTTGGTTGGCCAATCCCTAGGGGGATCCTGTCACAATCATCCTTAATCGGCCGTGTACAGTCGGGACAGCGCCCGAGCAAGAGGAGCTTCTCCCCTAATATTTTACGCCGCTAAGAAACTCAAAAACACGTTTGACTGCAAACATCGGATGATCTCCAAGAAGTATGATGGGTGTGGTGGAATATGTCGTGTGTATAGCTGTGGGAAGTGTTTGCGTGGTGTTGTGTCAAGTGCCTTACATTGTATGATGATGTGGATCACAGATAGCTCCTCTCTGGAACTGCTGCGCAGTGTTCTAGGAGATCCAGTGAGAAGTTGCGAGTGCATTGATTGTGTGTGCCCTATCCGTGATCTAGCCAAGGCGACTTTCGTGTATCTATTGCGTGTGTCGGTGGTGTTCGGTCCCAAGTATGGTTTTATTACGTGTAACTTGTTTTTTGTTTGTTCACTTCAGTGTGTTTGCAATGTTTTGCGAAGTTGTTGACTGATCTGTGGCTTCACGTTGGTGTAGGTTTCTGTGGTTATGTCTACTGTATTAAGAAGTGTAGCAGCAGCAGCCATTCAATCCGCCGCTTCGTTCCCGGCGATACCACAGTGACCAGGGCCCAGCAAAAAGCCAGTTCAAATTTGTGGACATACAGACATAATACCCATGACTATCAGGTTGACAACGTGGTTTTTGGAAGACTTTGTTGACGAGAACGCCCGCACAACACTGAGGAAATCTTTATAAATAATGGATTGTGGGATGTGTCATTCCTGTATATGATTAACAACCAGAAGTACATCATAAGGCTCTGTCGTATAGATACTAGTAATACTATTCAATGTTTTAGTGACTGTAATGCCGGGTCCATGCGCAGAGCAGGAAACAGAGGTGGCAGTTTTAGAGGCGTCCGTATAAAATTCACAACAGTGATATTGCTGCTGGAAATACAAGTTATGGAGAATTGCACATCTCGGAGATCGATTTTTATCTATATGTGTGAAAGATGTATCGCTTGATACAGGGAAGAGATGCCATGGTGTTACAAAATCTGTTACATAACTTCTGATGGTATCTAAAAAGCAGACAGCAAGCTCTGACGCTTCCTCTCTACCTCTGTAAGAGAAGGGCGCAGAGAACGATGGTCGATTTAGCGGGAGTTCAGTGATAAATGTATTATAAAAGACTGATTTAAAGAAGGGTGAGGCATGGAGGAAATTTTTAAAGCATGAAGGAGATCAGCGTAGGCTCCCTGACGTTCTAGGCTCCATTTGGTGCAGTCTACATACAGGCTTTCGACTGTACTAGTCCGGACGCCACCGCACGCCAAGCGGACCCCTAGATGAAGCACACGGTCCAGCAGTATGAGGGATGTTTTTGGGGCTGACCCATACACAACACTACCATTGTACAATCGTAAACCATTTAGACTGGTAAAAACATGGAAAAGAAGTTGTTTCTAAGCCCTAAAAGTCATGTTGGAGAGAACCTTCGGGAGAGTCATTGTTTATAAGCATTTGTGTTTTAGTTGATTTATATGTGGAATGAATGTGAGCTTTTCGTAAAAAGTTATACCTAAAACTTGTGTTCCTTTTTGACAGGAATCAAGAAACCCTTGAGTTGAATGTCTGGATCCTGCCGGGTGCCGCGCTTCTTGGAAAACAAAACACAAGTGCACTTTCGTGGATTAAATTTATAACTGTTGCTTTCTGCCCAGCCGGCTAGCTTGTGACCATAAAGCTGAACTTGGCGCTCGCAGATAGACACATTACAAGACCTAAAGGATAGATATACGTCGCCTACATAGATGGAGCAGGAAATTTATTGTGGCATTGCCTTTCATAGTGAATTTATTTTTACAATAAACAAAGTGCAACCCAAAACTCTGCATTTCAGCACGCCATTTTTGTGCACATGAACCATAGAGAGTGCACTTCCAACTGCTACACGAAAGGTTCTTTCACACATGTAGCTGGCAAGGGTGTTTAGCATCTTACCCGACATGCTAAAGGACTTCAGGTCGCTTAGGACGCCGCACCGCCACGGGGTCTCGTACAGTTTTTCAAGATTAAAGAATACCGTCATACAATACTGCTTGTGCAGGAAAGCTACTTTGATAAACGACTCTAATGCAACGAGTTAATCGTTGGTAGATCGTCCCACCCTAAATGGTGCCTGGCAGCTCTGGAGATGACCGTTGTTCTGTAAGGAGTACACGAGTCTCCTGTTTATCATGTTCTCGAAGAGCTTGCACAGGCAGCTTGTCAGGGCGATCAGGCGATACATTGCGGGAGAGTAAGGGTCTTTCCCTCCTTAAAAAATGCCGCTACGATTACCTGCCTCCAAGAACCTGGAAGGCGCCCTGAAAGAAATATTTTATTGTAGAGGTGAAGTAGTGTCTCAAGTGTGTCAACATGTAAGCGTTGTATCATTGTGTATGAGATCTTGTCTGAACCTGGAGCTCAAGGTTTACAAGTACCGAGTGCGAACTTGAGATCATGAAGTGAAAAGGGGGTGTTATAATGTGTGTTCGACCTATTACTGTCTTGCAATGGCTTCTTCTCACATGATATTGTGTTTTATAAAAGTGTTTGTGAAGAGTGCTGAGCTGGACACGTGTTGGAAGGGTTGTGCGAGTGTGTTAGCCTGTCTTCCAGTCTGTCTCCTGTTGTACTAACCAGGGCAGGCTGTGTGTCTGTTGTCCTTTTGGTTTTCGTATTTGTGTGCAGACTTTGTGTGTATCGGTGTATGAATTGATGGAGGTGAGGAAGGTGCGCGAACTCGCCCTTTTCGCCTTACGGTGCCCTCGCTTCCAAAAAGCCTAGGCCCGTTTAGAACAGATGAGATTATCTGATGTGAGGTACCGGCGAAGGATACCCCACGCCTTGTTCTTTGCCTCTCGCGCACGCCTACAGCCCTCATTCCACCAGGGCCTCCTTGCGTTGCACAGGGCACTGGAGGCGTGGGGAAGGGACATTTTTGCGGCGGCGAGGATGTGTGCCGTGTGGATTTGGGCGCCTTCTTCAATGCGTAGGTGTGGTAGGGATGTGCGTTGTAGTTTGGATGTTTCTGTAAATGTACTCCAGTTCGCTCAAGCTTCATTGAACCGGTTATGGGAAGGTGAACTGTACGGGCCTTAACCTATGTATGTTAATGTAGTTGGGAAATGGTCACTACCATATGGGTTAGTGTAAACATCCCATTCAAGAGATGGAACGGGTACTTCAGAGCCAATAGCCAACTCAAGGTCTGAATAAGTGCTGTGTCCTATATTATGGTATGCAGGCTTGTTTTTATTGAATAGGCATACTCCCGAAGATGTTAGACATTTTTAGATGCGACGCATCTCTTTCACTCGCCTTGTCCCTCCGGCGTCGTCCGGCGTAGTCCGCATCCCTCCCCCATTCCCCTCGCCGCGCCAGCTGCGCGCTAGCCCCGCTCTCACCGCAGTGCCATCTGCATATTAGCGCTCGCCGACGCTCGCCCCGTCGCCGTGCCAGCTGGCGTGGGTTCGGGTTATTGCGCAGCTTGCGGTCGGTTAACAAATGCGGAGGCGCTGCTATGCGCTTCTCTCTCACATTCCGCTGCATATAAATGCGGTAACTGCGCCGCTCCGCTCAGTCGTTCCGCCGCCGTTCCGCCGACGATATCCTCCGATTACCACCGATGATTTGGATGGAGACTAACAGGCCTGCTATCGCGATGGTCGGTGCAACCGTAACAAGCACCGGCCACCCCGAAAAAATTTGCACCATCTTCCCGCGATTGGAACCATGGGGTAGATGCGACGCATCGGGGGTCAACATGCTGCGTAAAATATGAACACACAACCACAATGAACACGCTAACAAAACGAAAACGCAACCGAAACCTCCGATGCGTCACATCTACCCCATGGTTCCCCTCGCAGGAAGATGGTGTAAATTTTTCGATAAGGTGACCTCGTGCATCCCTGCGAGTGGAGCCCCAAAGAGAGTAATGTGTGTTGATGGCGCCTGAAAGAATGAAAGGTGCGGATAGGGATCTAAAAGGCCCTCGAAATCGGAGCTCAAGAGCTAGAAGTCAGGAGGGATGTAAACGAAACGTAGTGTTATTAGCCTATTGAAAATTATGGTACGAATGGCAACAGCCTCAAGGGCGGTCTATAACTGGATAGTGTGACGCGCCAACGACTTTCGGGCAATGATGGCCACACCCCCGGAAGATGTACCACCAGCATCCCTCTCCTTCCTAAATACCAGGTAACTAATAAAAAAATTGTATGTTTGGAATTTAAATGTGTTTATTGTAGACATATGACACTTAGGTAATTGGAGTGTTTTATCTCGTACAACTCGTCAAGAATTTTAAGAAGGCCTCAACATTTCCACAAATTTTTTTATTTATTTTATTTACAGATAGTGCAGGCCCTTCTCGCGCCCATGCAGGAGTGAAGACAAAGAAATACATCGGAAGAAATTCAACATACAATTATGTTTTCTCTTCCCATTATTTAGTGTGAGAGCTACTGGAGTGTGTATATTCAGGTGTCGTCTTTCGAGGCTGTGATTCTACGATTGGGTTTTGTGGGCCTTTCTGTAGGCTTGGAAGACGGAGGCCGCTCTTTGAGCTGCATTGCAGGCCGGAACCGCCCGACATCCATCTCCTCGTCAGATGTCAATGAGGCGCCCGATGGACCGGGCCTCCCGGACTTGGCCCCCCTTCGGGGACCCTTCATTTTACCCGCCAGCACCGAGGGCGTTGGGGAGTCAGAGGTGGCAGGGTTGGTATGGTGGCCGTGGGAGCCGATGAGGGGCTCCTAGTGTCCATCCCCTCGGCACCCTCCAACGCACTGGAGGAAGAGGTGTCAGGGGCGGGAGCGGTACCTGTCCCGACGGAGGCGGTTGACACAACAACCGCTGCTGCCTCAGCAAGCGGCATGGTGAGGTGCTGGGCTGCCGGACGCAACCCAGCGGTGTGCGGGGGAGGGACCAGGTCAGACTTGCTGAACTGAGACCCTATGAAAACCAGCCGCCGCTCCACCCCCGGCGGCGTATTCCCAAATCATATCCCGTAGGGGCCCAGGCCGACCACACCCACTAAGCAGCGGCGCAGCCATTGAGGTTGAATAAATTGCAATTTTTTAAACTACTTGGACGCAGCACTGTGACGTCACTACCTAGATGTGCGCGACTTCATGCGAGTTGGATTTTTTTTCCCTCTCACCTCGTTTCGACTGCTTGGCAGGCGGCCGATGGTTTCGCTCCGTGGGCGGGGCTGGCCGGCGGCGCTGGGGAAGCTGACGCACATGTGGTAGACGTTAACCTTTTGTACCTGAGCCCCTGATCTCTGCGCGCTCTTCTTGCGCACCTGCAAGTTGACGCTGACCTCCGATCGTGTTCCTAGATAAGCGCTCGGCTCGGTGCTCGAAGTGCCCTCGCGCGGATGGACCCTTTCACGTACATGTGGCCATTATACAAGTTCCGGACAGCAAACACTCTAATAAAAATGAAGACAAAAATTTGTTTTGATCTTTTGTGATCGCGCTGCTTCGCGGCGGCCGATGCTTTTGCTCCTAGCACAAGCCTGGGGTACGCGCTGGGAAGATGAAACTCGCTCTCTGCGCTCTCTTGTGCGCCGTCAGTCACTCGTCTCCCATGCTGTTCCTCGTTAAGCTAGCGCTCCGCGCGTTGGTCAAAGTGCGCGCGCGGATGAATGCTTTTGCACATAACATATGTAGTTATTGTTTACGTTCCGGAAAGCAAGCACTCACAGTAAAAGGCAAGAATGTTTTTTTTTTGGTCTTGGGTGGTCCTTTGGACTCCCTACCGAAGCGTAGAACGTTTGCTCTCATTCGGTCGAAAGCCCACGCTTACGTCGGTCACTGGTCTGCTGCGAACATCAGCGAGCATGTTATTAGCCATACTCGTCTGTGCCTCCCACTCGCGCAGAACTGCCCATCACAAGGCCCGTTATCATAATTGTGGGCGCCACGCGCGTACCCCGCGCATTCACGCGATGGTCGCGACGCTTATAACTTCTGCTTCATGGATAAGCACGAGCAGCCGCTCGAGGTCGTCAGAGATGACTTCGCGTCTACAAATCATGATTCTGCGTTCCGCGCGAAACTGTCTCACGAAGTAGCAGTCAACGCCTTCATGGACACGTAGAGCGGGTGCACCAACACAACCTGGATTGTCCAAAGGTCCAGAAAAGGGGCGAAAGGTATGTTTTTCGATACGAAGCGCTGTAGTACGCGAGGCGGCGTTTTGCAACTTGTGTTGTACTATTTATATTTGTATTCCTGCCATTTCTTGTTTATACATTTGTATACTTTTTTTGCGTGTGTGTGGCTCACAGTTGAGGCGCGAGCTGTGAAACAATGCTGGCGAATAAAAAGCGAGACACTACAGAAATATATATATATGTGGTGGCTAAAAATGCGTCGCAGGAAACAGACAAACTGCTCATCTATACCCATCAGTGGATCTCGAAAAGTGACAATTTTTTGCCACTATTTGGACTCCCAGATCACTATCGCAAAAATAGTGCGCCACGGAGATAACTTTTCTTTACTTAGTTTTATATCTGCTGCACTACCGTTACATCAACCTCACGCGCAACTACTGATTAGTCCCAGCGAAAAGAATATACGTATCTGAGTGAGTGTAACACTTTATTAAATGAGAGGCCATGAGGCCCTGGGGAGCAACGATGAGGAGAAAAGGGGAAGGTCACATCTCGCCCAATGAACACAGTTGCAGTCTTGCGGTCCTAATCGCAAAATGAACACATTAAAGTCAGTCAGTGGCAGCAAAACGCGCAGTTCACACTTAAATGTGCAGTTCACACTGTAGACAATGCGGTTCAAACTGAAAACAGTGCACGTTGCAGTCAGTTCACATTGTAGACCGAACGGGGAAGTCGGGCAGGCTGCTAAACCAATTGGCAGAGTTCGTTTTCAAGGGCGTACTCGGTTATTCCTTCTAGCGCCGTGGCATCGTCACGGACCCGACTGACATGTTCTTGTTCAGTCGCAGGGGCGGGACCTAGAGTTTAAAGCTGGTGGCGATTACGGTCAAATAATAGACATAGCAAAATTAAGTGGTAACGATTTGGTGTGCCTTCCCAAATACAGGGTAGGCATCAGCGCCATTCAGATCCTGCTGGAGCTGTATGGAGGTGTATAACGTATCTTATGCAGCAAAATCGGTGTGTGCATGAAGCGCAAATTGTTAAAAATAACTAATGGACATTGGCAACAGTGTGAGTGGTAGCACGCATGATTACTGATATCAAACTTCGCCCTGATGGCTTTAGTGGAGAGACTGTGGTCAATAGCCCTGTACAGAAGATATAGATCAAACTCCTCGAGTACTTCAGTAACTGTACAATCCAACTATTACTTAGCCCTTGGTTGCTATATATTTTCGATATTGTTTCCCTATATTGTTATTACCAGCAGTGCAAATTATGCATAATTCATGACCGAGTGTAAAACGTGTACGCTTGAGCTGGTGTCTTTCTTATCCCTTGCAAGAACGATTCACACCTTCCATTGCTGTTAACAAAATGTCAATGTTTTCTTAGTGGCACTGTTCCTGATAAAAAATTAATGCAATGAAGGTAATGTTAACAAAATTCAATGTAATAGTGCTTATGAAAGTGCCAAAATGTAGCAGCTCATGCAGCTGTAATATTTCGCAAGGGTACGACAGTCTGTAAATGTAGTCATGGGTAATTGGCTGCTTTTCTTGTAATCATTACCTGCAGCACCGAATCGTGTTTTGAGGTGTGTATGTAGTGAAAGAGCACCCAACTGAATTGTATACCCTTCTGTGTGCTGTAGAATGAGCTTTCAATGAGGGTGTTTGCTTTCCGGAACGTGTATAATTGACACATTGCGCGTGAAAGCGTCCATTACGCGCGTAATTGCGCTTGAAAGCGTCCATCCGCGCGCGCGCACTTCGAGCACCTAGCGGAGCGCTTATCTAGGGACACAATCGGAGGTCAGCGTCAACTTGCAGGCGCGCAAGAAGATCGCGGAGAGATCAGGGGCTCAGGTACAAAAGGTTAACGTCTACCACATGTGCGTCAGCTTCCCCAGCGCCGCAGGCCAGCCCCGCCCACGGAGCGAAACCATCGGCCACCCGCTAAGCACGCGGAACCTGGGGAGGGGGAAAAAACATCCCCCTCGCGAGGGGCGCGATCAAATGCAGAACATTTCCGCTGGCGGCGCGCCTGCAAGTCGTATGGATTACGTATTGGTTGTTGTTGTAATTGTTGTCTTCCAGCTTAGACATTGTCGATGAAGTCGCTGGTGAAACGTGCCGTGAACCCCCTGCCGCGGCTATGACGCAACGTGGAGCGGCTATGACGCAACGTGGCGCGGTTATGACGCAACACAATCCAACACAATCCACTTTAATCTAATCCAATCCAAATCCAAACCAATCCACGCCAAGCCAATCCAATTAAATCCAATCCAATGCCCCTCGCGAAAGAGTGTTATAGCGCCAAAATCGCGCCACCACACGAACGCATGATGTTGACGTCACGATCACGCCACAGATCTTAGCGACCGGAGCACGCGCGAAGGACATAAGTAGTTTAAGAGGGAACCGACCGCGGCGAGAGAGCGCGATGCGAGCGCCCCCACCTGTTCTTGCGCGCGAACGGACTGTTGATCAGCGCGAACCCAACGCGGCGAGAGAGGGTGTTGTGCACGTCCCCACCTGTTGTGCGCCCGAACCGAACGCGGCGAGAGAGGGCGTTGCGAGCGGAGAGAAGGCGCGGAGGACGCGGGGGAGAGGGTGCACCTGTGGCCGACGGTTGAATGAATCAAGTATATAAGGCGTGTTCGTAACCTTCCATTCTGTGTCGGCTTTGTGGTGCAGTGGGTAGAGTACCATGTACCTTGCGTTCCGCCCGCAGAGTCGTTGGTTCGAAACCTGGCGCCGCTAAGTATTATTTTTTTATATAGTGTAGGGGGAGCGATGCGCACTCCGGACGCCAACGCGGGTGACATCGTGAGTTACTGAAATGCTCTGCATTTAAAAAGAAAAAATCCACCTCCCATGAAGTCGTGCACATTGAGGAAGTGACGTCACGGTGCTGTGTCCAAGGAGGTTAAAAAATTGCAATTTTTTTAACCTCATTGGCAGCGCCGCTGCTTAGGGGGTGTGGTCGGCCTGGGCCCCTACGGGATATGGTTTGGGAATACGCCCCCCGGCGAGCTGCGTCGGCGTAACTCCCAAGAGGGAAAGAAGCGAACGCCTTTCTCGCCTCTGAAAAGGTGAGGTTCTCAGTGACCTTGATGTTGTGGGAGTCGTGGAGAACCGCGACCTGCGATCCCGAGCCAGCGCGCGCTTCGGGAGAGACGCTTGTGCGCTGAAACCGGTCCGGCGCTTTCCTGGTTCGTCGGCGTCCCCCGAGAGATGGCACCACCTATGTGTGCGGGGATAGGCGCGCGGGCGCGGGCGGCGCGAACGTGCGTGCAGGGGAGTCGGGAGAGTCTCGTCGGAGACCCGGTTGGGGCGAGATCAGCGGAACATCGCGGCGATTGCGGATACCATGCATCTCAGGTGGGAGCTTTGTTGTGAGTGCCCACCTCCCGTTCGCGGTCACGACCCGGAGGGCGTGATTCGTGAACGCCGTCGAGCCTTGTGCTAGCATGCTTTGGGAATCCCCAAATAAACGGCTGTGCTTCGGCACCACTGTCTACTGTGTTCTCGTATCGGCGAACCTCGCTGGGCTGCCGTAGCCATGGGATCCCGCGTGGTTGACACGCCTGGAGCTAGCGTGGGGGCCTACCCCAGAGAGCTGGCAAGGCCCCCGAGGAACCCCTCATATACCCCACATGGCGCCCAACGTGGGGCTCGTACTCAGACGAATTCGAGGTTGCTAGCTCCCCGAGAAATGCGTTGCTGCAGTCGTAGCCCGGTACCCGTTGTCCGGAAGACTTCGGACGAAACGCCTCGCGCCAGTCGGTTGCAGGCAGACAGTTATGATGCCCGATACAGCCGTGACGGCAAATGTGTAAACCTTCCTACCCGCACCAGGCGGTGAGTCAGTAGGATACCTCCGAGCACCGCAGTCGCGGCCCGCTTGCGAGACGGGAGGTGCGTAGGCCTTGCTCCAACATGGCGGCGGGTCGCCTTCCTCGTAGCGCCGTCCCCGCGCAGTCGCGCCGGCGGCGCCGGTTGAAGTTTCCCGCAGACGCGGCGGACACTACCGAGCGAGGGTGTGGTGTTTGGGAGTTCGCAAGCCGCACGATGAGCCCGCCGCTACTGCGCTTCGAGTCCGAGGCGGAGTGTTTGCCGATTTGACGCCTGACAAAGAGCGAAGGGGATCGCTGAAGAATCAGTCTCCTCTCGCTGCGGGGGGAAGCGGGAGCGATGGGACCGTTGTCTCCGCGCCTCCGCAGTGCGTGCGTCTCGATGCCGTGAGGTCTCCGCTCGAGATTGCGTTTAGGCTGTAAGAGCTTCGCGCGGCTCGGCCGCGGGCTCGTTGGTCGCGAGAGATCGGCAGTCTTAGTAAGAGACGGACTCTCAGGCGTCCTATACCGGTGATGTGCACCCGTAAGCCGCTGGTATTGCGGTTGGCGCTGGCTCTACGGCAGCTTGTATTGCTGCGAGTGAGTTGCAGGAGCCCGCCTGCTTGATGCTGACGCAGCTTTGCCGACCAACGCACCAGGCCGAAATAGCTCGGACGGGCGTTTCGATGCCGACAACCTGTAATAGTCAGGCGAGCTGCCTCCAGGCGGGGGTGGCTGCTGGAGCACAGTTGCCGGACTCGTGATTCCACGAGCAAGCGAACGTGCAAGGGGGAGTCCCCTCGGGCATCTTTGTTACCCTATTTGGCGAGATCGTCGATAAGGTTTCCGGCCAGCCACAGGAGATTGCGGAGTCCCGCTGCTCCCCACGTCAAGTTTGGGAATCATTTAAACTGGACAGTGAGAGCCAGACCTGCAAACGGATACAACCGGGAGCCACGCCAGTCACCACTGCCACGGACAGCGAGGATGGCCTGCTGAACCACCGGCGGGACCGAGCGCGGCCCGCGGAGCTACCGCCAGTTGCTGCTCCGGCCTGCCGGACGGCAGCCAAGCGTCGGGAGGACCTGCGGCCGAGGCGGCCACGGAACCCAGGAGGCGGCGGGATCTGGCGCCTACGCGAGCGGCGCGAGCCTTCGGGCAGCCGCAGTGGGAGCGGCCGTTGCTGTTGCCGCTTCGAGCTGGGAGTGGGGGTCGCATCATGGCGCGACCACGGCGTTCGTCGGCTGCGGCTGCAGGCTACCCCCAGGCCTGCCAACCTGCTGTGCTGCCCAACCGCGAGAGACTCGGAACCATTGCAATGTGTTTGCGGGTTTGTGAGGCAAGCATCGCGACGACGGCATGGTGTGGCGAACCTTGGTGTGGACTGGCATGGGAGTGGCGTTCGGTGGCTGTTTTGCTGACTTGAGACGTCGTGACGAGTGTGGTGCAACGTGACGTCACTCGAGCTCAAGTGGCGTCCAGTTTTAGGGGGGAGGAGTGTGGGAATCGTGGAGAACCGCGACCTCCGATCCTGAGCCAGCGCGCGCTTCGGGAGAGACGCTTGTGCGCTGAAACCGGTCCGGCGCTCCGCTGGTTCGTCGGCGTCCCCCGAGAGATGGCGCCACCGATGTGTGCGGGGATAGGCGCGCGGGTGGCGCGGGAGACGGGAGAGTCTCGTCGGAGAACCGGTTGGGGCGAGATCGGCGGAACGCGGCGGTGATGGATTCATGCATCTCAGGTGGGAGCTTTGTTTGTCGCGCGCCGTGAGTGCCTGCCTCCCGTTCGCGGTCACGACCCGGACGGCGTGATTCGTGAACGCCGTCGAGCCTTGTGCTCGCATGCTTTGGGATTCCCCAAATAAACGGCTGTGCTTCGGCACTACTGTCTACTGTGTTCTCGTATCGGCGAACCTCGCTGGGCTGCTGTAGCCATGGGAGCCCGCGTGGTTGACACGCCGGGAGCTAGCGTGGTGGCTTACGCCAGGACTGGCTAGTCACCCCGACGAACCCCTCATATATCCCCACAATGTTCATGATCTTTTTTGTAATTGGAATCTTTCGTATTTCCGGGAGTATGCCGCATGCGGCCCCGGTCAGTTCACACAAGAGAGGGTGTGGGATGGACAGTTTCCAGTAGGATGATCCTGTACTGCGCATTGTGCACAGGTTGTTCGGCCACGGCAAAAGTTTGTACCTTGCCCGAACCGCAGGCACTTAAAACAGCGCCGTGTGTTCGGGATGTTGGGACGGATGGGGCTTCGGATAAAGCCGGCAGTTATATGATGCAGAAGTGTTGAGCGGTTAAAGGTCAAGATTATGTGCTTGGTGGGAATCTCCTGGTTGTCTCTAAAGATGTGATGTGCCTAACAGCTGTGACCCCGAGATCCCTCAATCCCACAGAGATGCACATCCGTTTCGTTCAACATATTTGGCTCAGAGATAACACCCTGGGAGCTGTTAAGGCTCGGTTGGGGTGTTACCCTGATGTCCAGATCAGCCAGTCGAGTTTGAGCTAGAAGCTTTGTGGCCTGCTGCTTGTCGTTTACCTCGACAAGGACCTCACCAGTCCTTTGTTGTGGAAAAAATTCACCAGGTTGCCAAGCCGAGCGAACGCGCAGCATATGGGCTCCTGGAAAAGTGCTCCAAAGCAACGAATAGGTCCACTGTTCACGAGAGAAAACTCGACGGCCACTTCTATGAAGCTTTAAGGATCATCCCGATCCCAATCTTACGGCTGTGAGTGAGTTTTTCGCTATTCCGCGGTACATTGAAGATTCAAGGCGAGAGCCGCTTTGCTAACCCTAACATCGGCGCGGCCGACACCGGCACGAATACGAAGCGGTGGCGACAGCGGCGATGGCTGCAGGCGTGGCAGCTGTGCCCGTCGACGAACAAGATAACGAGATGGAAGCCCAGGAAAGACTAGAAGCCCCAAGTATGCAAGAAGACAACGAAGGATGGATTGAGGCGGTCAGCAGGGCGACACGCAGAAAAAACAGAGCTAGCCTCGACTCCACCGCGCAGCAATGAAACCAAACCGAACGTAAAACGAGCGTTAGGCCGGGTGCCAACGCAGCAAAGCCAAGACCACCCCCTCTACCGAAAGAAGATTTCAAGATGGTAATTCGCCCCAAGGAAGGACTCGAACTGCGCAAGCAAAGCCCGGCACTCCTCGCGGAGAGCATTCTCTCGGCCGCCCAAATCACGTGGAGAGAAGCTGAGCTCCGAGTCCGGGTCGACCCGAGCCAGAACATCCTAAGTATAAGCACACCACATCAGCAAGCCGCCAGAACCCTCAACCGCATCACGCAGCTAACCCTACAATGAAAAACCTACCCGGTGAGCCTATATGGACTTTCCCCGTACGACTCCTGCAGAGGCATAATGCATAATATCCCTCAACACTACTCAATGAGGGATTTTCTCGAAGACCTCTGGCTCCCAGGTACTCAATTTCTAACCTGTCGTCGTCTGGGAAGTGATCACGATTCTAGGCAACAAGGTACCTTTCTACGTATACTATAAAGGAGTGGAGACAAGGTGCTACTTATACAAGCAAACAATTCCTTACTGCCACAACTGCCATGAGACAGGCCACCGCACTGATGTTTGCCCAACACCTAATGCCAGTGCCTGCGCCAAGTGTGGAAGACGAATTTCAGAGCCGGACCACCCATGCTCCCCCAAATGTTTACTCTGTCAGGGCGAGCACTTGACAGCGAGCAAAGACTGCCCGCGACGTTTCAAGGAGCTCTACTACATTCGCCGGAAGAATTGGGAGAAGGATGCCTGTGCCGAAAGCCCACTCTCGAGCGGCCGCGAAAGATCGCGCAGCAGAGGGTCCTCTCAAGGCAGCCGCTCCTCCATGTCACGGTCGGGCTCCAAGTCCAGGGCCCCCGCAGGCAGGAGCCAGTCAAAGCAGCGGGCGCCGACCACCTCGAGCAACCAAGAAACGCCGACTCCGCAGGTGAGCTGGTCTCAGATTTTCTCTACTACTGCTCATTCCCCCAAACCCACCTGCAATGAATGCACTAACCTACAAAAAGAAGCCACCTGTCTTAGAAGCGAAATTGCATCGCTCAAAGCAGCCATATCGCAACTGCCGCAGTCCAACACCTCAGCCCAGCACACACAAGCAGAAGTAGAGAAAAAACGTAAAATCTCCGACGCGAGCAAAATAACCACTCAGAATCATGCTCCCACTCCTACACAAATTGATGATGTCAGAACAGAATGCAAGGAAGCCATCGAGAAACACGCTCAAACTGTTAATGAGCAACTTGGTGCTCTCATTGCGCAGGTTAGCTCACTCGCACAGATCATGGCACAGTGCCAGCAAACAAATACGCTCATACTGAACCGCCTTGATCACTTGGAAAGTCGATCAACGCCATCCCTGAGCCGGTCATCTCGGAAAGAAAAGCCGTACCAACGAATAACCACGACAGACACGGCAGACAAGGACCTCTCTACGTGCCTCCATGGGTAGGCAGGATGCAGGAACGTCGAAAGAACTCATAATAAGGCAATGGAATTGTAGGAGCATAAAAAACAAGATTGGCCTACTCCAGCAGTACATTGAATCAGTGTCCACTGCACCCGACATCATTGCGCTTCAAGAAACCAAAGCACACGCTAGGCTTCCAGGATATATCACACATGAAGACTCAAAGGGGTTTATTCTTGCACACTAATCAAGCAACCCATCACTGCCATACACCACGCCATAACACAAGCAGAAGAAACTGGCATCCTCACCGAGCTCATCCCGAGGAAGGTACCCAAGGGGAAAAGCCTGTTTGTCCTCAATGTCTACTGCCGACCAAAAAATAAGCAAGATTGCATTGACCGCATAGTTCAACAAGGAACTAACACCGCGGGCTCCAATCCCCTCATTGTCCTTGGGGATTTCAACGCGGCCCACCCCATATGGGGATACCGATATGCGAACTTGAGAGGCCATGACTTACGGACTGCAGTACGCCGACGCGAATGGGCAACAGCGTAACTCCCGACACGTGCCCGGATTTGACTTTTACTAAAAACGTCAACCACGCAACACGGGTGAACCTGGAGGACAATCTAAGTAGTGACCACTCAGTCGTTTCAACGACCCTTTACGGGGAAGAATATCGAGCACCCATAGGCGACGTTCGAAAAACGAACTGGGACAAGTTCCGCGAGCGCAGGGCTGAGCTGCCTAGCTCCAAGATAGAGGACATCAACACCTGGACGCAAGCGCTACGAGCTGATGTAAAAGCCACAACGCAACAGCTAAATACCACTACACAGGTTCCGCATATAGACACCAAACTACTCTACTTATGGGGAGCTCGCCGGTCGCTCATCCGCAGATGGAAGAGCAAAAGCACAATCGCAAACTCAAATTGCGAGTTGCAGACCTGACTCAGGACGCGGCCAAACACGCTGCTGAAATTTGCAAGAATAATTGGCTCACGATCTGCGACAGCCTCGGTGGTACTCTCACCACATATAAGACGTGGCGACTACTCAGATATTTGATTGACCTTTCAAAAAGTAAAGGCGAAAGTACCAAGACAATGAAAAACATTTTGCACACTTTCCCAGGCACCAAGGACGACCTCATCAAAAAGCTTCAGCAAAGATACCTACCTCTATCTCCGCCATACTAAGCTCCAGACTAGTCGGGCGATCCAAACATCCACCTGGATAGGCCCATTGACGAATCGGGGGTACGGGCAGCGCTAGCCAAAATACGGAGAAATACCACACCCGGCCAAGACCATATCACAAACAAGATACTGACTAACCTTGACCATGACTCCGTCACATCCCTCACACAATTCATGAATGGCTTTTGGGAAAAGGGAGTCATACCGCCGGAATGGAAGACGGCTAAGGTTCATTTAATACCGAAACCAGGAAAGAAGCCAAGCGTCGAGAATCTCCGCCCAATTTCATTAACGTCCTGCATAGGAAAGTTACTCGAGCACGTCATCATCGCTCGCCTATAACAATACCTAGAAGATACTTGCCAAATTCCTACATTCATGTACGGATTCAGACCATGTCTCAGCGCCCAAGATATTATTCTTCAGCTCAAAGAGGACATCATGATGCAGGCCAATAATCACACGCCCAAAGCAATTCTCGCCCTCGATTTAAAAGGGGCGTTTGACAATGTAAATCATGAAATGATTCTGAACAATCTCAATCCCCTCCACTGCGGAGCCAGGATATACAATTACATCAGGGATTTTCTTACAAACCCGGAGGCAGTCCTGAAGGTCGGTGACGCACAATCACCTCCCATTCAAGTTCAAGGTCGAGGCACGCCACAGGGCGCAGTTCTTTCCCCACTGCTATTTAAATTCGCCCTCATCGGCCTTCCCAAACTATTAGATGCTATCCCTGACCTTCGACACGGCCTGTATGCCGATGATATATCTTATGGGCGGGCGCAGGGTCGGTAGGGGAAATGCAAGATCGTCTTCAGCAGGCTGCTGAGATCGTGCAAGCTTATGCAGCCAAGTGTGGTTTATGCTGCTGTCCAGAGAAATTTGAGCTTCTCCTTGTCCGGAAGCGCCAAAGTCAAAAACATCAAGACCCAGGCATCCAAATTACCCTTGACGGAGCTACGATCATGCCTTCCCCACACATAAAGATACTGGGGATGACCTTTCAAGAGGACTGCTCCAACTCCAAACCTTTTCGACACATAATTCCACAGGACAAATTGTTCACATGCTCCTCCGAATCACCACGAAGACTAGAGGAATGAAGGAAGCAGACACACTAAGGCTTGTCCAAGCTTTCATCATCTCTCGCATCAATTACGCTATCCCGTATGCGATCCTCTCCAAAAGAGACGTAACCAATCTTGATACACTCATTCGGAAAGCATACAAACAACCACTTGGTCTCCCCGTCAGCACGGCAACAGATATACTTGTCAAACTGGGAGTACACAACACTGTGGAGGAGCTCATAGAGGGTCATTTGGTAAACCAGCACCAAAGTCTAGCGACCACAAGAACAGGACGCCAACTGCTTAGTCGCCTTGGATACAATACCCCAGAAGAACAAGACAGTTCTTCCATGGACATACCCACAACCATAAGGCAAAACATCTATGTGGCTCCTATTCCATGGAATGTGCACCCTCAATTTCACCAAGGAATACGTGCGGCGAGAGCACAGGCATTACATATAGTTTATCGATCAAACCCCAAAACTGTGTACACGGACGCTGCCGACTACGCTCGCATGGATATGATGACAGCTGTCGTCACCACATGCACAGAACATGTCGCCAGTGTCACACTTACTGGAATCAACACTACCCAAGCAGAAGAAGCAGCCATCGCTCTTTCCATTGCCCACACCTCAGCCGATACAATCATCACTGATTCTCAAGCAGCATGCCGAAGCTACCTACGCGTAAGAATATCAAGACCAGCTGCAAAAATCCTTCTCAGCGACCCCCTCAATGCAAGATCAGTCTGGTTTGGGTGCCTGCCCACTCGTCCCTTCGCGGCAATGTCATGGCCCACACGACAGCCCGAGAATTAGCCTACCGGGCACCGCGAGACGACTGGCTTCAAGCGACTCATCCCCTAGTAACACACCAAAGCATCACACAGCACTACAAGCTGAGTAGGCAAGAGTATCCTCCTGCCCACCCGTCACTCACCAAGGAACAGGAGCATAAACTCAGGCTTTTGCAGACAAACACGTTCCCACACCTATCTAAACTTCACGCCATCAACCCCACCCTCTACAGCACCACATGCTCACACTGCGGTGAGATTTATACCCTCTACCACATGGTCTGGGCCTGCCAGAAAAACCCAAATGTTCGCCCAATTCCCAACCCTTCTTATGAGCAGTGGGAGAGATAACTGGCCAGCTCCAGCAGCGACACTCAGCTTCGGCTGGTGGAACGTGCGGAGAAGGCAGCGAGCTCCAACGGGATGCTGAAATGAGGAATCCGACCACGTGCTCCCCCTTTTTTCGCAAAATAAAGTTTAATCTCTCTCTCTCTCTCTCCTTTGTTGTTAGGTGCGAAGCATCTCATGCTCGGGGCTGTGTCCCTTCCTTCCTCCTAGTCGCTGTCGTTTTCCGCACTCCAGTGCGCATGCGCGTCTCTTCAACCCCGTCAGTATTTGGGGTGACGCCAGCGCAGTCCACTATAAAAAGAAATAGTTAGGCGGCGCCAGGTTTCGATCCCACGACTCTCTTGCCGCAACGGGAGGTACTTGGCGCTCTTCCCCTTGCGCTACAAACCGAGACGGGAGCATGTGCTGCGGGAGCATGTCCTTCACACATTCAAAATACGTCAAGAAGCTATTGACACAACGATGGCCCGCGAAGCTGAACGTCGACGGAAACGACGAACTGAAAACTAATGAAAACTTCAGTCGACCCCATGGCTGCTTCCCATTCTACTCAGAATTCCCCTACGTGAAGAAGGTGTAATTTTTTAGCCCTGTAAGACGTTCCAATTATGCCTTCAAGATATTTTGCAATGAAGAATACTGACAGAGGTGCAAGTGGTTGGGCTGGATTGAGGGATTTCATTAAAACAAATCGAGAAAAATTATCTGCTTCCAGAATTGTTAAAGATGGCAATTGGAGAAAAGATACTTCGGTTCGGCCCCTTTTCAGGGACCGATCACGTTTGCGGGGGGGGGGGGGGGGGTTGAAAATACTATACATCATAGTATAAAAGCAGGTATTCGGGGTACTTTCTTCGTCAGCCTTACACTGATAGCTGAAGAGGTCCCCGAGCTCCCTTCCTGGTAAACAGACAGGGAGCCCATCCGCCGAAACTTGACCTGGGCTCCGATGGCCACCGTTTGTATTTACTTCTCTTCACCACACAACACATCGCCACGGTTGGTTCCAGATTATGTTCGGGGGTTCGGGGTCCGCTGTATCGCCAATACCGTCACCAAGATTGCTGAAGGTGCCCCGTGCGCGGCATATCCACACCTGTGACCGCCACTGTGGAGCAGGTGATTTCTCTATCTCAAGTTGTATTACAAGTAAAATATATGCGTGATCGTTTGGGGTTCTCTAAAGCTTGCAAGATGTTCGCTGCAATGCAAGGTGGTAACGGTGCGATAATGCTTGGTTTTAATAGTCGCTTATCCATCGGCAACGCCTTTCTTATTGGCCGTCCCGCTTTATGGGTACGTTATTTGCGCTAATTTCCTCATTGGGCCGAAAACACGAGACATTAAAATGGTAACAAATCTGACGACATTTTTAACGTGGTAAAGCTATGGTCAAGATCTCTGCTGCCAGTAGTGAAACAGTTATTGGTGGTTAAAGCGCGGCGTCAATTGCGTGTTCATATTTAATGATTGCACGACTGTACGCCTTGATTTTATATCCTGTCGAAGATAGTGTATATACTGATCATATATAAAATTGGCACGCAGTGCAAATCACTACTCATGCACTTCTTGCGTCTTGGTATTACGTTTAAAACCAGGTTAGAGAGCACAGGGAAGCAAAGGCCCTGAGGCGACTCCGGCCTGCTGATGGCGTTTACAAGTGTAGCGCTACCATCATCTTCTTAAGCGCCACCATCATCAAGACCAGATTGGCGAGCTGGCACGGAACACACTCGGCTCCCAGCACACCTCGGGAACGGCACCCGCGTTCTACGCGCCTCGTCGTGTTCATGGCACAGCCAACGCAACCACAATAAACGTGGGCTCGGCCGCACCTCCTCATCGGCCGCCTACAATTTGGTGACCCGGCAAGCGGCTTCGCAATGGCTTCTCAACGCTGCTTCCTCAGCCACAACGCGGACGACGGCACGCGAAGTACGTTCCCCGGCCTCCCAGACCTTACCTTGCTGATCCCGTTTGATTCCATCTCAAACCACGCTGCATGGTTCGTCATCTTGGAGAGCCATTTTTATGTAAATGACATCTGCTCCCCGGAAATCAGGTACCTCGTGACACCACAGAAGCTACCTGCTGACCTCATTGAGCAGATCCAGCTGCCGACCCCAGGACCCGGTGCGCATGACGACTTGAAGGCCGCGGTCCTAAACCACTACGGTATAGGAACGCCTTTGTCCACACCACCACGCCTTCCAACGGAATCCGTGGATTACACGTCACCGGCAGGTCCACCCTCGCCTCACGAACAAGCGCGAGCCCCGACTACGACTTGCGGCACTTCCGAATTGGCGTTTCACTTAGCCAACTCGACGCCAAACCATGCCGCGGTCCCACACGTAGTTGCGTCTCCTGCACAAACCCACCCGTGTGTTGACTGCTTTGCCGCTAACAACTGGGACACTTCACCGCCTTCGCCGCACGGCACTGGTGAGAAGGATCTTTCAGACCCTTCTCCTCCCCGCACACGCGAGGCCTCTTCCCCGTCACCGGTGGAAAAGCTTCCAGCAGTCGACAACAGCTCGAGATCCTCGGAAGTGCAACTGACACTCGAAACTGATCAGACTGCCTCCGACAGTCCTGTCACCCTGGCTACGATGAAGACACCAGAGAAACAATTGCGGGACAAACGTCCCAGCAAATGTCGCCGAAAGAACAATTTCTTGTCCCCATGCAGTCAGACGCGCCACAAACTGGTTACCCCACCTCGACCGATTCCCTGCTACAGGAGCGTATACGGTATACGGTGTCACAGGCGCTCTACTCTCCGACGCCGGATGAAACCAGCGCGAGTGCACTGCACGACAGGAACTCGAGACACCAGTAGTTCGAGGGACGTTTGTCGTTGGCGCCCTCCGTTGCTCCGTCTCGCGCGGCGCGTGCGCACGTAGCCCAGACAGCGACACATCCCTAGAGCTCACACCCTAGTACAGTCAAGCCCGAACTCCGGTCGTCATTCAGCTGCACCGCTCTTCACCTCTTCGATGTCCTTCGAGTTACGCCTGCCGTTCGCTCCACCATCGATTGCAGCAGCCGCTTCGCATCCCACAATGCGTCCGCGGCCGCACTCCCAGCCTCGTCCACCAGAGGTTGCCCAAATCCCGGAGGCTACCTCGCCGCCGACCATGCCGTTTAGTCATCCCCTGCCACTTGACCCATGACTGCCCACGGACTCTTACAGACTACGGACAAATTGTACATACCTGAACATAGTGCATAGTGTTTTTTCCTGCATTGCTATATACATTTGTCACTTTAACGCGCTTCACGCTAGGGGGGGAGCCCTGTAGCGCCACCATCATCTTCTTAAGCGCCACCATCATCATGACCAGATTGGCGAGCTGGCACGGAACACAGTCGGCACCCGGCACACCTCGGGAATGGCACCCGCGTTCTACGCGCCTCGTCGTGTTCATGGCACAGCCAACGCAACCACAATAAACGTGGGCTCGGCCGCACCGCCTCATCGGCCGCCTACACAAGCGTTGTATAGCACCCTTGATAACACGTGTCCATTTTTGGTACTGGGCGGCGACAACAATCCCTATATTGAAGACTCTTTGCAGGTATCGCATTTTTTTACACTTAAGCCACTTCAGCAAAGCCAAGTGCTAGCGCGTTTGTTGAACACTAACGCATCAGAACACCTCCAACGTAACAAATAACGCATGAAAACGTTCTCGAAGCCTCGCCTGTAAAACACCCCATAGTGGAGTCCAAAATATATCTCCAAAAAGTCCAGGGGAAGTTTTATATGCACCTGTGTGGTCGAACTGCTACTCGCTGTACTGTTGTCTGTTTATGACCACGGCGTTCTGCTTCTTTAGCACCTTGCTCTTTCTGCGATGTTGCCTTTCGCCGAGTGTCAGCACCTACCTACTAGTTTCTCCTGCGAGTTATAAGAGGCGCTTGGAGTTCTCAGTTGTTCACACGTGTTACTGTATGAAACCATAGCCAAACGAAGGTGCGCAGTAATTTTCTGAAGGGCATACTGAAACTGAAGCTCCACGTACTGAGACTTAGAGACGGAGGAGAAATAATGTCGTCTTCCACCGGAAATGAGAATAATATATTTTTTGTGAAAAGAGTTCATAATCATGTGCTTCACCAGTACAACTCAAGTAACCACCCTTCATCAATCATGCATTAATTTAACCTTAGCAGCGATTATCTCTTTCAAGTACTAAAGGGTCTGGTTGAGTGCATTTCATTGTCCCTGGGGCCACCCTTTGTAGAGCCACGCGTATAAGTTCGAGTGACATCGCATCGGTAGTGGTTGTGGGTGACGTTTATAACTTTGCTTTTCAACCATCTTCACAGGGTGCATTGACACGCATTTTTTAGATGTCTTTAGAACAGGTTTCTTTATCAAAAGATGGCATTTAATAGATGGTTTTAGTTAAAAAAGATTTTTCCTATTCGAGAAAACTCGAACATATTGTCTTGCGAGTCATTAAAACGAGTCCTTTAGGCTACAGCAGATTAGTTCAATGTTTGTTCACAGCAGTGCGTTCGCCATGTTTTGCGAAGTAGTTGTCTGATGTGTGGCTCCACGTCGGTGTACGGTAATGTGGTTATGTCTACTGTATTAAGGAGTGTAGCAGCAGCAGCCATTCGATCCCCGGCTTCATTCCCGGCTATACTACAGGAACCAGGGACCCAGCAAAGGACCAGTTAAAATTTGCGGACATACACAGACATAATACCCTAGACGATTACATTCACAACGTGATTTTTCGGTGACTTTGTTGACGACAATACCCGCACAACACTCAGGCAATCTGAATAGATTATAGATTGTGGGATGTGGCTTGGAAATATATGATTAACAAGCAGTGCACCATAAGCTTCTGCCGTAGAGATACTAGTATTACTATTCAGAGCTCTAGTGACATAGCGGCCGGGCCCACGCGCCACGCAGGACACAGAGGTGGCAGTTTTAAAGGCGTCCGTGTAAAATTTCGAGCACTGATACTACTGCTGCAAATACAAGAGCTGCATAACTGCACCAGGTGGAGCTCGGTTTTATCTATATGCGTGGAAGATGTGTTGCATGCTACAGGGGGGAGATGCCTTGTTGCTATAAAATCAGTTACAGAAGTTCTGATGGTGCCTAAAAAGGAGACAGCAAGTTTTGCCGCTTCCTCTTGAACTCTGTAAGAGAAGGGTGCAAATAAGGGTGGTCGATTTAAGAGGCGTTCAGTCATGGATGTATCATGAAAAACAGATTTAAAAGGATGGTGAGGAATTGATGAAATTATAAAAGCATAAAGGACATCTTCGTATGCTCGCTGACGTTGTAGGTCGCACGTATTACACTCCACATAGAGGCTTTCGACCGGGCTAGTGCGGAAGCCGCCACATGCCAGGCGGAGCCCTAGATGAAGCACCGGGTCTAGCATTTTGAGGGATGTTTTACTTGTTCACCACAGTTCAATCGTGAAACTATCAGGCTAGTAAAACACGTAAATGAAGTTGTTTGTAAGCAACATCAGGACAGTGGGGAGAACTTTGAGATATTCTTTGCCTTTGAGCATTTATGTTTAGGTTGTTTTTATATGTGGAGTGAATGTTAGCTTTTTGTCAAGGACTACACCTAAAAGCATGTGTTCATTTCTGACTGGAATTGAGACACCATTGAGATATGTCAGTATCCGGCCAAATGCCACGCCGTTTCGAAAACAAAAACAAGTACACTTCACTAAATATATTTAAAACCACAGCTATCTGCCCAGACAGCTAGCTTGTTTACACCAAGCGGGACTTTGCAATCGCAGATGGAAAGGTTACAAGACTTAAAAGATAAGTGTACGTCGTCTATATAGATTGAGCAGAGAATTGATGGTGGCAATGTCTTTCTGAGTGAATTCATTTTCACAATACACAGAGTGCAACTGAAAACTTCGCCTTGTGGCACACCATTTTCCGGTACATGAACCTTTGAGGGTTCGCTTCTAACTCTAGCACGAAAGGTTTTTTTAAACAGGTAGCTGGCAAGTGTGTTTAGCATGTTACCCGACATGCGGAAGGACTTCAGGTCGCTTAGTATGCCGCACCGCCAAACGGCATCATACGCTTTTTCAAGATCAAAGAATACCGTCATTCAATATTGTTTTTGGAGGAAAGCATCTTTTATATACGACTTTAATTCAAAGAACTGATTGTTGGTAGATCGTCCCACCCTAAAGCCTGCCTGGCAGCTTTCGAGAAGACCATTGTACTCTTAAAAGCACACGAGTCTCCTGTTTATTATCTTCTTGAGAAGCTTGCGCAGGCAGCATGTCAGGGCAATGGGACGGTAACTTGCAGGAGAGAAAAGGTCCTTTCCTTCATTTAAGAAAGCCACTACTATGGCCTTCCTCCAAGAGCGTAATGTTCCCCGAAAGCCATATTTTATTGTATAGATGTAGAAGTGTTTCAAGGGTGTTTGAGTATAAGTGCTGTATCGTGGTGTATGTGAGTTTGTCTGCCCGTGGAGCTGCAGGCTTACATGTGGTCAGGGCTGCCTTCAGCTCATGAATTGAAAAAAGAATTGTATGAAGTGTTCGACTTGTTGCTATCACGCAGTGACTTCTTTTCTGTTGATGGTTTGTGTTATATAAAAATGTTTGTGTAGTGTGCTGAACTAGACACGTGTTCGAAGCGCTGTGCAAGAGTGTTAGCCTGGTCTTCAAGTTTGGCAGGCTATGTGTCTCTTGTCCTTTCAGCTTACGTATATGTGCCCACACTTTGTGTGTGTCCACGTATGAATTAATGGTTGTCAAGAAGGTGTGTCAAATATCTCGTTTTGCCTCACGGCGGACACGTTTTCCGAACACCTTGGCCCGTTTTAACAAAATAAGGTTACCCGACGTGGGGTACTTACGAAGGATACCCCACGCCTTGTTGTGGGCCTCACCCGCGCGCCTGCGGTCCTCATTCCACCCCCGTCCTCTGGTTTCGCAGGGCACCAGAGGCGTGGGGTAGCTTCTTCAGTGTGTAGGTGTCTTAAGGGTCTCTCTAAATGTATTCCAGTTAGCTATTGCTTCATTGAACCTATTCCGGGAAGATGGACTGCATGGGCCTTTACGTATATATGTTAGTGAGGTGGGGAAGTGGTCATTACCTAATGGGTCAGTGCCCACACCGCACTCGAGAAGAGGAAAGAAAACTGCGGAGCCAATAGCAAGGTCGAGTGTGTGTTGTGTCTTGTGGGCTCATTTTTGTTGAAGATGCATGCTCCTGAAGATGTAAAGAATTCCTCTATCAGGCAACCTCGAGCATCCCTGCGAGAAGAGCCCCAAAGATAATTGTGTGCATTAAGGTCCCCTGTGAGGATGTATGTTTCAGGCAGCTGGTCGACCAGCGCCTCAAAGTCAGAGGTCGAAAGTTCATGATCAGGAGAATATATATGGAGCATACCGTTATCAGTCTACTGAAAACTATTGTGCGAATTGCTGCACCCTCAAGGGCAGGGTGACAGGGTGGCACGCTAACGATTTCCCGGCGATTATGGCCACACCCCCAGAAGAGTGCGTGCAGCCATCCGTGTACTTTCTGAAGAACAGATATATATTTATGAGTTTGTGTGATTTGAATTTAACTGTGTTTCTTGAACACACATTACACTTGGCTGATTAGCAGGCAGACTCTCGTACACGTCGTCAAGATTATTCAGAAGGCCTCTGCAGTTTCATTGGACTATGTTTTCTTTTCCTATTATTAAGTATTCAGTGCTACTCTGGAGTGTGACTATTTATGTAAGGTCTTTGGGGGCTCGGACACTTGGATGTGGTTTTTTGTCCTTCTGTACTGACCGGGACGTTGCAGCCCATTCCTTTCGCTGCGATAAGAGCCGGAAGGTCTCGACGTCCATGTCGTCATCTGAAGGCAACGGTGTGACTAACAGACTGGGCATCCTGGACTTGGCACCCTTTCTTGTAGTATTTGCCCGCGCTGCGGGCGGGCAGGCGGTGGAGCTTGGATGGGCGCGGTTCCGGGCGCTCCATCTCCATCTCCTCCGTGCCCTCAGGTGTTCCTAGGCCAGGTGCAGAGAAAACAGTGAGAGCGGCGGAGCTCCCAGCCTCGATCACGGTCGCCAGATTCGCTGGAGTCGCCACACTGGGCGATTGCTCACACCTCTGGCCTTCCAAAGGTTGTCCAGCAAGGGACGGGACCCCCCAGGCTCTACAGGTGTAGTAGAGGCAGCAGATGGCTGCACAGCTGGGGGCTGAGACAGCAACACATCAGCAACAAGGCTTCACTGTGTGGCCGTGCTGACAAAAACGCCCCTCCAGCCCGCGGCGGGCAGCGTCTGCATAGGATGTCGCAGAAAGCAGCCGGTACGTTTGGCGTGCCTCAGCAAAGCTGATATTTTCTGTTACTTTCATTTGTAGAATTTCATTTTCTGCTATGAATTTCGGGCAGGTTCGCGAATAAGCCGCATGTGGGCCAGTGCAATTCGGACGTTTCATTCTGCTATTTCGAGAGTCCCCCCAGGAATGGTCAGTCTCTAAACATTTAGCACAACTCAGCTTTCCTCGACACAATAGAGTTTTTTGGCCGTATCGTTGGAACCTAAAGCATCGCCTGGGATTAGCGACATATGGTCGTACATTCAAGCTCAGGAAGCCCGCTTTGACCTTTTCTGGTGGTGTTGTGAAATCATATTTTATCACAAGATGCTTTGTTGGGATTTCTTTATTTGATCTCCAGATTACAATTCGTTGGACAGAAATTATTCCTTGAGGTTGAAGCGCCTGCAGAAGTTCCACAACTGTCTCAGACTTTAAGTATTTTTCTGAGGTTACGCCTTGAGAGGAGTTGCTGGTTCTATATGGAGTCACAGTAACATACAAGGCTGCCAACGTGGTCTGTTTCAGGAGGATTTCGCTTTGACGTTTTTTTTACTTGAACAAGTAGGTCACCGGGTGAAAGCTTCTCAGCATCATAGTCTAATAGGACAACAGACTTATTGTAGTTGGACAAAACAATGACTGACGTCTTGATAACAGGGGTGTCCCCTGAGGAATAAACTACGAGATATTTATAGAAATGTTATGCCTTCTCTTTAGCAAGTAGTTCGGTGCGGCCTCTTTCTGGAGCCCGATCATGGGCGGGAGGGGGTTGGGTTGAGAAAATACCATAGGCTATAGTATAAAGAAGGGAACCGGGGTATTTCTTTCGTCAGCCTTACTCTGATAGCTGAAGAGGTCCCGGAGCTCCCTGCCTGGTAAACAGACAGGGAGCCCATCCGCCAGAGCTTGACTTGGGCTTCGAGGGTCACCGTTTGTGGTTTCTACCCTTCACGTTACAACATATCGCCACGGTTGGTTCCAGCTTATGTTTTTGGGGCTCGGGGTCTGCGGTATCGCGAATACTGTCACCAAGAATTCTCATGGTGCCCCATGCGTGGTTTTATAGTGAATGCAAAAAAAGGTAAGTGTCCTTGCGGGAAGAACGTACAGAACGCCGCTTGTAATTGTAGGGTGCTATAGATTGCAAATCGGGCTGTGTAACTGGTTTAAATAGCTAGAACTCTCACATTTGTAGACTTTTTCAATCATAGAGACGGGTTTGCGTAATAGACGCCGCCTATGTTAACCTCTGCTAGAAGCAGCCGAACGCATTGACATAGGCACAAAAAACCTGGGAACGTGAAACTCCCATAGTGCCAGGGGCTCCCCAATGGGTTTGTGGGCAATTCAGATGTCCCAATCGGTTATTACGGAGGCTATGCCCCTGTAAACACAGGGGAATCCCTAGAAAAACTCCGTATCCAAATCAGCTGTCCCGGTTAAGGTTCAGCATATTGCGACGGCGTGTTGACTATCGAAAACAACAATCTCGTAACCTTTTGTAGGTCCACATTGTTTATTATTGTCTGTCTACGGCTGGTATCCAGCACTTATTACAGCATTCAAATATCTGTTTCTGGCAGCGCAACGTCCGCTGAGAAGTGGAAGTGTTCGACACCGTATTAGGTGTGTGTTTAATAAGGGCACGATGTTGTTTTACATCGCTGGTCACACTCAATTGGTTAATTGAGCCCGCCATACGTTTGTACAACAGGTGAACGTTTGGCTTTAGAAAGTAACTATCAATTGCAAAAGCTTGCCATTATCTTAAAAGGGCTAAAGCTCGGATTGTACATAAAACGCTGTATGTTAAACATTGTTCAATAAATACTCTCTAATCAAAATCACCTCGAAGTTTCGTGCACGTATGTTGTCTTTTTATTGTGTATTGTGAAATAAATGGGTAAGAGTTTTTCTCACAACGCTTTTGGTTTATCGTAGCTGCATTTATTTCGCTGCATTTATTTCGTTTAGTGTCGTTGATTTCGCATCACAGGGGTAATTATGCTGGCGGCCTGCGAAAAAAGCGTAGAAAAAACAGCTTGAAATAACCGGAGGCCCCCCGCCTGCCAGGTCTACAGCGCATTGAACAGATGTGCGAAGAACTCTTTTACTAGAACATACACTCATCTCCAGTGTAGTTAGACAAAAAATACAGCAATTGCACGCAAAATACTGCGCTAGCAATAGGGAGTTTTAGTATAGCGTTTTAGCTGTAGCGTTAACGTTTTGCGGGCCGCAATCGCGAACGGATAGCGCCTCGTTATGCTACGGTTAGCGTGCCCGCTAACGCTATGGGCGCGCTAAAGTGGTGCTTTCCGCTATACTAAAACTTATTAATATCTCCAAAATCACAAAGTTATAGGACACAGTGTTTACAAAAGCCGCTACAAGCAGCAGGGATTGTATTGTGAAAGCAATCACAAGCATACGATTGGATCCAGGTAACAACTAACTTATTAGCTTGCGCACAGAAGTAATTGCTTAAATATTTTATTTTCAGAAATCAATTTTTATTTTTAAAACGAATAAAAAATGTGATCAACGAAAAAAAAAGAGCTTTATATATGTACATGGTAATTTTGGAATCCAGGAAACGTAATGTTCTTTTTTAGCACTACATCTCTTACTTGACTGGTAAATTTTCAAATGGCCAGAGCAATGTCGATCTGATCAGACAGTTTGCTTAGGACTCTAATGGTTTGCTATGATAACACTTGTTTTCCACAATTGCTTCCGGTTCCGCTTGTATTACAAGCTCAAGGCTTCAGGAATGGGACTTACTGACAGGTTTGTTGAATATCAGCTCCGCCTTATATTTCGGAATAGTTTGCAGCAGTCTAAATAAATAAATCCGGTACCGTCGAAGCATGCAATATTTACCGTATAATGGAGCGGTTCGCAGGTCACTGATGTAGCCCTTATAATTATCGTAAATTCTTAACTAAATTTCTGTGAGGTAATTTATTTTTGCTGTAATTTTGACCGGCGGTCGTTCCCCATACAAGAACCCGATAGCATACCATGGAATAAAAAAGGATATTATACACCTGTCTTTTGAACCGCAGTAAAACGATGTCCGCCATCGGCACAATATTCCAACAGTCCGGGCCAGTACATTGTTTAATTGTGTAATGTCAGTGTTGCAAGTTAAATTTTTGTTGAAACATACTCAGAAATTTTCGCTCAATCGTCCTGTAGATTGTAGTCCCTGCAAACGTAATTGTTGGCTCTGTTATCATTGTTTGCTTTATTGGTGGCAGAAATAAATACATTGTGTTTGCTGAATTAGGCTCTCGTTCATTTTGCTGAAGCCAGAAGCAAAGTGTTGAAAGATACTTGTAAATGTTTTTGATATATAACTGACATTTCTTGATTCGAACAATGCATTTGCGCCATGTGCACACCTTATTAGCTCTGGTGAGTGCGGAACGGTAAATATGTCGTTAATATACAAAAAAGGAGCAGGGATCCCCATTCCGAACCGTGAGGTACACTCCGCTGAATTAAAAAAAAAATGACATGGCCTCCCTATGGCATACTACCTATTTTAGGGTGTTTAGGTAACTTTCTATCGATTTGTTAGCCACGCCTCTATTTTAGTATTTGCCGAATTCGCTAAACAATGATGTTCCGCTAATTAAATCACATGGTGCGATTTCATCAATTACTGCAGCTGTGCTATTATGTAGTTTTTGTTATTAGGCAACATACTTCTGCAGCGCTTCTTTGGGCAGACTCGAGCTGGAACAGTATCATTTACAACACCACGAGTCCCCGTTCACTTCTTCGATGCGTGTATAATGTGTTTGTTCAAAGCGTCCGCCATGGCTGAGCTGCGAATTGCAGCGTCGTCTCTAATTATCCTTTCGGCAGGCCCGTAGGCTTTCTTCTGTTGAATAATTGCATTACGACGCCTAAAATTTTTCTTCGTTTACGTTTATAATTTAAGGAAATATCTTCATAGTATTCTGTGTTTGCCGCCTTTCTATATATAAAATTGCCTTCCTCTACAGAGAGATCAAAACTAAGTCGCGAGGTTTTATTTTATATTAGGCTTTCATATTTACGGGAAGACCCCGCAACGGTAAGGTTATCCGCCCAGCGGGAAGCGTAATTAGTTGGTAAATATTTATGTGGCGGGCCTAACTAACTAAAATTGAATAGCTAACTTTTTCGTGGCTGCAGTAAGCAGGCATGTTTGTATTGAAAATTTTGACGCAATCGTGTTTCTACGCAGTTTCATTTGGAAGCAATCTTCTAGCGCATCCCTACTCCGAGGTACAGAACTGCGACGCTAAACGGCCGTTCGAACGATTACGCATGTCTGCCAGCGAAGCCCGCCGCAAAGCTAGTATTTCCTAGTTTTTCGTTATCCCAAACACAAAGTTAAAAATTTACGATCACCATAGATTAAATGGCAATGTTTTTTTATTTTGTTTTAAACATGGTGCCATGCCACTACCTCGCTTTTATGTGCTGCTTTGCATTCACACGAGTATGCAGTGAAAAATGGCGCTTCGTCTTTAATTGTCAACCATGTTTCAGCAAGTAACACCAGGTCAAAAGTATCTTCACAAGACACAGAAAACCGGCCCAGTTCCACCTCCTTACTACTTGCACTCCTATCATTACATACACCGAGGATAATCCTTGGTGATTTTCCATTAGCAAACGGTGTCCTACCATGATGAGGTGTACTGCGTAGGTCCTTCACTTCTGACTTTGTTACTGCATAAATCCTTCACTACTGACTTTGTTCCGTGAGGTCACAGAGGGCTAACAAACCTATTTCGTGCCGTTTTATCGCAATTAAGCGCTCGGTTTTTTTTTTCGGGAAAACCTGTGAAGTGGAGTAAACAAGAAGCCGGTTTTAGAGACCGCATCGCCGTACGAAGCAGCTAAAGAATAAGCGCCTACGCTAACGTGAAAGGTAGCGTACAGTGGATACTTGCTTTTCAGTTGTTTACACACAGTGCTATTTTCGGTAACAACGGAGTTTCCAGGCTAAAGAACATTGGGGGCTGAATTGTCGGGATGGAGGAGCTACACGAATAATGCGTTTCCGGCTGGTCACCAGGCAGGACCGAGGATGTACGAGTTGTTGCTAGCTCCGAATGCTGCATCATGTGCACTACGACAAGCGTCACCTATGGGTTTGTCACCTAAAGAGGCCCAGCTTGTTTGGGGTGGAAACAAGGCACAAGTTCCTTTCGGGCGCACTGTTTTCCTTGCACTGTTGCGCATGGAGGTGCTTCGGACGGGGCTGCTGCTGCAGCATTGTCGTGTTTTATGGGAGTATCGCGGGGGCATTGATTGCGGCTTCGTCTTCTCGAGAGGTGAGCCGAGGTTAGCCACCTCGCCCTGAAAAGAGGAGATCCCCGCACGCGGCAGTGTGGAATTCTCGGCGTCTCACTAGGCAGAGGAGTATTCTTCTGACGCATTACGTTCATCTGATCGGTGAGGATAAAGGTATCTTGCAGCGCGTTCAAGAGAAGCTCGCGTAAGCCCCCGAAATGACTCTCAAAGTCCCCCGTTTGGAAACCAAGCGTTCGCTTCCCGCGACAGTGGGGAAAAGGCTGCCGAAAGGGCCCGGGCGGCTCGGTCGACGTCATCGGTAGCGTTACCTTGCACTTCGCACACACAACTAGTGAAATGAATCTGCCCGGACCCAAGGAGTTGTAGCTCCTCTTTCAGCAAGGCAATACCTTTTTGAAAGGGCATGTTTGCCGCATGTCGTGAAGGGGAAGAACTTGTAGGAAGCAGGCGTGAAGCGGATATGGCTTCACACTTTTATTGAGGTCACGTAGGCCCGGCCCGAAACAGTGGCCGCCCAGCTGCTGAGTCGACGTTCGAGGTCTTCTGTGGCGCGTGGCACTGCCACGCAGCCCGGAGAAGCCCTGCTGATGGTGATTGTGGCGCTGCTAGAAGACGAGCTGCACGCCACTACATGGCTGCCCCCCTAGCGCAGGGCCCTTTAAGATGAGTGTTAACATATACAATGTGAAGTGCGCAAAACCTATGTACATGTATATACAACACGGGTGATGGGTAAGATTTGTCCGATTTCCATGTCCTTAGGCTGTCCTGGTCAGTCAGTGAGAGCGTCCTGTTTTTTGTGGCTGTCTGGGGGCCGAGACTGGGTGCTAGGCAAGGGACTAGGCGTGATAAAAACGGGGCATTGTTGTGTCCCACGTAAGAGGAACCAAGGCTGATCGGTCCACCGTACAGGTTGGACGTTCTACGGGGGTATGCGTCTGAGCTTTTGTATGCCGCAGAATGAGCGCCAGCGCAGCCGTCGAGCACGTTCAGGTTGTCGCTGCGACTGCGTTCGGAGGGCATGTCCATGGCACAAATCTCGCGCGAGTTGCTTTGGGGACCGACGGTGGCTGGAAAACAGAAGGCTAGTCCAACGTGTGTGCTGTGCATAGTGGCGAGGTCGGCGCACTGATCGCTGGTAGACGATGTCGGAGTGCAGACGTGGAAAAGCGGCCGCAGAAGCAGTGCTTGCAGCTCTGCCTACGAAGCCTGTGGGCCGCCCTGGACGCAGGAAATGCAGTTGTAGCGATGACATCGTCCTTGATCCGAGTGTCAGGAACACAGGAACTGGAACGGGAGGACGTTATCGGCGTGCGCGACAGAGGACTTTTGTAGCGTCGAGTAGGCGCAGAGGACGTTTCTTGCCTGGCAGGACGTCCTTGCGATAGAGTCCAGACTCCTGTAAACGGCACTGTTGGGGATGCCTTTGCTCGATTTAGCTCAAGATAAGCAAAATTACCTGCTACTGTCGCTTGCAGTAGAAGGAGATGGAATGGCGGGCAGTTGCTGCCATTGAGCGTCTTCAATGACGTCGGCTGTGACTCTCGTCGGTGGAGAAGCGCATTTTCGAGATGTGGTCGTAGCGGACAAGGAAGGCTGCGGTTGGTTAGCGTCGCTTTGTAGTCGGCAGCCGGTCCCGTCGCTAAAGGTGCAGCTGCCGCACTGGGGACCGAGGCCAAAGTGTCGGTGTCGGTGGGAGTGAACGTTACTGTGCTGGGTTGCACAAAGGGTACCGTGTGTGGCGGCGTAGCATGCGGGAGCAGTGAGGGTACCTCGTGTGCTGCAGGCGGCGGCCAAGCGTGCGCGGACCGTGCCGGTACCTCATCTGCTACAGACCTAAACAGGTCGTTCATGAGGCCGAAGTGCGCGAGCACGGCAGCGCGAAGGTCGTCCTACGGGGTTTCGCTTTTCGGTGATAGGGCGAGGATACAGCGGAGCTCGAGTGGAAGCGTCTCCGAAAGGATGTAGTGCTTGAACGGCTGTATTGCGACGTAGTTCAGCGAGAACGTAGCCTCAAGCTTGACAAATCAACCTAGGAGCTGGCGCGGATCGAACTCTGGTATGGGCGGGTCCCCCAATGTCGCCATGTTGATGCGCCGCTGGCCGGGTGACAGGCGCGGAAAGTCCGCGTCACCACTTGTAGGAAGCAGGTGTGAAGCGGATGCAGTTTCCAACATTTATTGAGGTCGCGTACACCCGGCCAGAACGAGTGGCCGCCCAGATGCTGAGTCGACTTTCGATGTGTTCTGTGGCGCGTGCCACTGCCCACGCAGCGCGGGCAAGCCCCACTAATGATGATCGTGGCGCTGCTAGGAGGTGAGGTGCACACCACTACAAACTGTTGTTCGGAGGTAAATTTCCGTTAGCAGACAGCGCAGGTATATTTGTCAGCCACCATTTTGCGGGAGCACCGTCGGAGCAAATGTTCTGAGCAGAACAGTCTCCCATTGTTCTGGAGTCTTAATTTTGTATCTCCTATGTGTATTTACATCAGATTTTCTGTTATAGCCGGTCGTATTTTTTCGGAGCTCATGGCAGGACCATATCATGTGGTGTAGGTTGGTGCTGCTTTGCACAAAGTGCAGAGGTTTGAGTAAAGGTCTAGGTAGCAGCGGTTGACGGAAACAGGGCTGTGAAAAGTGTTCGTCTGCAACCCTCACCGCGCGAAGACCTCTTTCCTGGAAGGACTGTGGTGGGCCAGTAAATATTTGCATCTGGATAACCTGTAGTGATTTATTATATCTCTGTATACGACTAGCCTGTCTTTGTGAGATATAATAACGTGTGCTTGTTCTTGGCTTTCCTGCAAAGGTTTTGTGTTGGGATGATGGCGGTTGTGGTGGCGTCGTACGCAACACAGATCGGTTGACCAGAGCATTAAAAGGTGTGTGGGCCAGTTCATTTCCCTATAGCCCGCAGTGGGCCTGATTTCATATCTAAAAAATTTTTCTTTGTTTAGTGGTCTTCTCTAACAGCGAGGCTGCTGCAGGGGAGATCCTGCCTTTCGAGAAGTTGAGAATGGCGGACTTCGAGTCACTTATGATTGTTGTTGCGCGGGTAGAATTTACAGCAAGGGCTATGGCCATTTCCTCGCCAGGAGTGCGATGTTTGGCCGGCGTGGATGCGGACGTCACCGTGACGCCGTCATTGCGGACGACTGCAATCGACATGGCATTGAGGGAAGAGACGCCGTTTTAGTAGTCGGCTGGGTCAACGTAGACGATCTCCCGTGGCTCACAATTGGGGCGAAAACGTTTGTCAAGGGCTTGTGCTCTAGCTTGTATTTTTCCACATTTAGCTCTAGATGCATATTCTTTGGTAGTGGCCGGATGCCAATGTAATCCGCCACTACCAAGACGACTACACTTTTACGTGCTTTCGGCGATTCCTAGCGAAGGTGAACGCGTCACATCTATACACCAGTCTTCGTGAACATCAGTGGCATTACGGTGAGTTGGACTCCAGTTGCTTACGCTACCGTTTGAATTCTTGCCGGTGTGACTGCTGAGTTACGCTTATCGCAACCCGTACGCTACTGCGTCTGCTTCGTGATTAGAATAGCTAGAGGTTATTGATGACTCACCACTGGCGGGACAATTTGATATGGTAAAATGTTCTCTATGACCGGGTTGCAAGTTTTTTCACAGCATCCAGTATCTACAGTAAAGCTTGAATTGGAAGCTATGCAGTCTGACGGCGATGTGGCATATAACCTTCGTGGTGTGGCCAATCTCGCTGCAATTGACTGGAAACATTCACTTAGTTATGTAAATCATCACCGGCAAAGATTTGCCAATCGCCACTTGGCCAATTCAATTTATTGTTCAACAATGACATCTGCAAGCTCTCTGGCTAACCTTGAGACTGCGTCCCACTCAATGGTGACGATTTCCTTGCCCTAGACCTTAGGGATTCCAGCATACTGGGAAAAAAAATTATTGAGCCTCCTGTCGTACAATCAGAGCAAGATTCCCGCCGCCATGCGAACGAAAGAACGGGAATATTCTTTGACATGCAAATCATAATTGTCGTTCTGAAGACAGATCTTACTGGGGCGGAGGACCACATTCAAGAATTACGAGCGCAGCTTGTTGAAGTAAGGTCGTATTGCGAGTGGCCTTCTGGCTCTAAAGCCACCTTTGTGTACACGGCGTCGATGCCGACTTTTGTGGATGTATTCTGTGGTGATTCTGCCACGCACGCAACTTCTTCTCGCTCCGAAAGAACGCAGCGGACTCCCACAGGAGCCTTTTGACTTCAACAATCGAGTGCTGTTACCCCAAATGCGCACCTGGCATTTTCCGGTAACGAAACCCATGTCATCCTGCTGTCTCCCGTTCTGCAGTCTGCTAGCACAGGGTCATACAGAATCACATAACTTGGATCTACTTTCGGCAATCACACATCCGGTATCGGGTGAAGCAAGTGAAGCTTTTCCCGTCACACTCGGGCCTCACCGTCGTCTCTGCCAACCGAGAGTCCATCGCCAACCCCGAGATGGCCATTGCCTAATGTGCAAATCAAAACTGCTCTCAAGGTTTTCTGTCCCCGCTCCCCCCCGCCGCGTGCGAAATTAAAAATTTCCAGTATCTCCGCGGTAACTTGCGCGCAAATATCAATGCGCGCAATAACCTTGCCATTTTCGAGGATGGCTTGCATCATCACGCGTTTTTCAGAGACCATGTGTGGAACAATGTGCATATCCTCGGGGTGTACCACGAGAGGTGTACCACTTACTTAAAAATGGAGACCGACTTCGCATAGGCTGGACCTCCTGCCGTATCAAGAAAAACTTCTGCGTTGCCACCTGCCAGAAGGGCTGTTCTTATGGCCATGTGTCCGACCGCTGTCCAAACGATGCCGTCCTTGGCCCCTATTGTGCAGAAGCGCACCCAATAACGGGCTGCAATCTTCAAAGCAAGAATAACGTAACGTGCAGGGACGGTCGTGCGCCTTGAGAAGAGAGATTTGCTCGTACGTCTAATGCACCGTGTTGCGAAATATTGAATACATACATCACCCGACTTCGAGTGAAAACAACCTACAAGGAGATTACGCTGGTTTCCCCACCGTCTGCTTAGGTTTAAAAAAAAATGACATTGCTCAAGTTTTCCTGACACATATGGATCCCACGCGCGCAGAGGCAGCACATGTCGTCTTGTATAATAAAGATGCAAAAATTTACTTGGCAGTTGTTTGTGACGTATAGGTTCGAGAGAAACTATAGTCACGGAAATTCCTGATCGTTGGTTTAAATTCCACCACGGTGAAACACCGCGGTTCATGGCTGTAACTTCAAACGCATCTTTGGACGTCTTTCAAAATGTGTCACTATTCATCATCGCCCTTGCGTTGAGTGCGCCCGGTATTTCTATTTTTTTGATAGCAGTAAACGGCGCTCCATCAGTGTCTCTAGACCATATTCTCACGTCTGAAGCGTCGATATTATACACTCAAAATTCTTACAATGTGGTCACTACGGGAAATTGTAATGCGAGGACCTCGTGGTGTGGCGATGATGTGGTTAAAACACGGGGGAAGCCGTTGGCGAAGCTCATTAGCTCACGGAAGTTGCGGATACTGAATGACGAGAATTTCCTGCCTACGTTCGTCACGGACTAACAGAAACGTGGATTGACGTCACATTGACTACCGGATCAGTCTGGTCTTGTGGGGTTTTCTGGATGGTTCGGGACACGCCGACCCTGTCGGATCATATTTTCATTTTATTTTCGACTTGCCTCACCTGCGACAGCCCATTGAGTTGCATGGAACACGCATTTTCCATGGATAGGTAAAACATCCTGTTCTTTGGACTTGCTGCCATACCGGTCGGTGCTCGGTGATTCCGAGTCGCAAAATTGACTCGCGTACAGGTCCGCGGATGAAGTTATGCCCTGGCTTACATGCATACACGGACGGTTCTTTCACGAGGATATCTGCGGCGCCGCGTTTTTTGTGTTCCGCTCGCCAGGTGAGGCTTTGGTGACACAAGCATTTCAAATTGTGCCACCGACCAAATCTTATGTTGCAGAAGCTATTGCCTAACAACGTTTGTTCCTCTCTCTCAACACCTACAAGCTCTCTTGTCCCATTTTCATTTATTCTTCCTGTCTACCCCTACGTTTTGCATTATGAGATCCCTTCAACCCCTCAGAAACTGTTCATAATTATTCAAGCCACCTATCGACCATTGGCTTTTTCCGCTCCAGTCTCCATTTTTTGCGTTCCCAGCCACCCCGGGATGAGGGGCAAGGATCTCGCTGGTATCGTCGCTACAAGAGCAGAAACCAAGGTTGAAGAATCGGAGGGGTGCTCTTCGAAGCGAATTGTAAGAGCACGGCTTTTGATGGCCGGTCCGCTGCAGCAGCAGCATATGTAGAGCTCCAACAACACGGACACCGAGCAGTTTCGATGGGTACCAAGTGTTCTCGCAATACCTTCTTACTTGCCTCCGTCGTGAAGACCCGCCCAACTGTTAAGCGGACATGGACGGTTCCCCTATTATTTCCGGAGGATTGATCTGCTGCACAATAACACCTGATTCAGCGGACAATGAGGGACAAAACAGACTGTGTTTTTGCACAATCTCCTGGATTCTGTAAAAATCGTTACCCTTGGGTCGCGATTAAGACACGTCGTTTTCCTCCCACTCGAACCTTTTTATTTTCGTCAGGCCTGGACAATGTTGAAGCAGAGAAAACTTTAATAGGGCTGTTGGAGTTTGTCGGCAATAGCATGCGGGGAATTTCGGGACAGTGAATCTGGCCTTCAAGTAGCCAGTGGCTGTATGCTCTGCACATGACATCTTCCTTCCCTTACGACATTTGAGCGAAGCCTTGAGGCTAAGCCTTTTTTGATGAGTGCACTCACGCTCATTCGCAACTTTTGTGGGGTTCGTGGAATTGCTTTGTGTAGAGTAATCGGCTGCGTTGTTCGTCTGGGCGCTTCTACTCAGTGCTGTGCTCCTGCTGCCACGCAGACAAGCAGGGTGTGAAGTTCGCAGATTGAAAGGGGTGTTCCGGTGCCTTCGGGTTGGCACGGCAGGATCGGTGACCCCCTCGTATTCTAATATATGCTTTAAGGTATATTAGTATGGCGTACGCTTAAGTGCGCGATCGGTACGCGCATCGACGGGCAGGTGGACGTGCGTGGCCGTGCGGGTACAAACTGGCCGAACTGCTATGAACTTGCCGAAAGTGAATCACTATGTGGGGGTATATAATTTTTCATTCTAGAAATTGCCTTTTTCACCAAAAAGTATGTTTGCGTAATAACCACTCTAAATTTATTTTTGTTTGGCTTTGCTGGAGCAGCTTTGCTGGAGCGGGTGGTGCTCCCCAGGTTATTCTTTTTATTTTTGGGAGGGGGAACACGAAAAAAGAACAATAGGCGGTAACCTTACGATCTATGTTCGTACACATAATTTTCTTCGGGGGGCTTTAAAGTATCCGGAGTCGTTATGAAGCTAGGATATCAACCAGTGAGCCCAAGGTACATCACAATAAGGAATACCCAAAATTAGGAAGCTGCGCATGTCTGAGACAGTTGATCCCTAATGGGCCCCCCGAACAAGCACCCTGCACGACAAAAGAGTAAGTATACCTAAATCTAATGTGTGGATGCAGTTTGCACCTTATTCATTTTCAATTCATGTAGGATTGGTAATGTCTATTGGTAATGACTACCAGAGTAGCAAACACAATGCGGTGTTTGCGTTTGCCCCATCAAGCAGCGTAGTGATGACTCGCTTGTTTACGGGGTGTCTTCATGCCATTCGTCATTCGATATATCAATTAAACCTTTGCTATATAAACATCAATATGTACAGAAGTTAAGCAAGCATTTTCCTCGTTCACATACAGTGTTCAGATTAGGTTGGCAAGGAATATTTTCTTATCCCGGCCGTCTTACAACAGTATTATATTAGCCGATCTAAAACAATGGGCGCGCAAGGTGATGCGAGAGATCCTGCCTTTTCGAACGCTCTTCATCATCAAAGTGCGGATAAATTGGCTGCAAAATCACAGAGTATCACATGACTTGCATCGTATATTTTATTTTAACGCTATATTTAGACAATATCTGCAAAACACGTTAGTTTGTTGTTAACGCTATCGGTGAGCTACGGCATTCGACTGACGAATTTCCATTACCCACCCCCTACCCATAACACGCGGGGAACATGGCCGCGTATGACAGCCTTACGTTCTATTTATCTCTCTTGCAAATGCACACGGAAAACTAGAAGACAAAAAGGGCCCTAACACAACTGTCTTTGTGGTTCGTAGGAATTTAGCTATTTCGTGCTACAAGCTCAACAGAACAAAGTGTATGGTACGAATAGGCTGTGCACTATATGAACATACATGCAGAAAAAGGAGGTGCCTCAATCTAGTATTTTCAGTTGCATGTTCTTTTGAGTTATAATAGCCTCTGTTCTCAAAACATCACCAGCTTCAATTTCTACTGTACGTACGCAGGGTATATTCATATTATTCGAAAGGTACGCTTCCTTTGAAATTGCGCAAGGCTGATACAGCTTAACATACTGTCGAAAATTGCCTCCCTTAAATAAAATGAACTGAGTAGAAGGGGCGAATTTACCAGCATTTTTTCAGCAGGCTGGTTTGGTTGCAGAACAGCCGGCAAAAGTTGGCTAGTGTTTTAAGCGGCTCAAATAATCCAGAACGTTCTACATTCTGTAGTACGCAAGGGAATTGCGTAGAGAAGTTGAAATGGGAGTAAAAAGGGGTTAGAAAGACTGAGGAGGGGCCGCCAAATTGTTCTGATGTTTTTTATGCAAATGAACGAAACATATCAGTAAAATACGGGGCTGTGAAACAAACGGAGCGCTAGCGGTATAATTTGCACAAACAAGACAATAGGGAAATTTTTAATCACAAGAACGGAGACAAATTTCCATAACTGCCATCTCTTTATTGGTAAATTCGTAAGATGCTGATAAATTCCTTCACTGCAGAGCGGCTTGGAGCTGCATCCAGAAAAGGTTATTCCGCCTCTCGGTTGCATTAAACGGGGGAACTCGTATGTACGTTCTCGATCTTGTCAGACGCAGCAGCAGGTTACTCATTTCAGATTCCCGGACTTGCTCCTTTTTGATGAAGACCAAACCGTCGGACTTTTCGGTGTCAGAGAAATGCTGTTGAGCGAGGCTCAGTTCTATCATGCACCAGCGGCTGCGGCAGAATGCAGGGCTCAACACGAAGAGGCAGACGCGACTGTGCGTAATGGCTCGCAATATATTGTCGGTGATTAAAACACCCGGTATAAAGTCTCTCGCGGCGACGCAAAGATGGAACTTGTGGGGAGGCGATTCGAGTTTGTGCAGCAGAACTTCGTGAACCCAATCCGAGTCAGAGGAATGGTAGGATACGAAAGCGTCCCATGCGTAATTCCCCGCGTTCACGTGCCTCCTGTTGCCCTTGATGCCGACTTTAAGGTACAAATGCAGATACATGAAGTTCCAGCGGTATTTGTAAGCGCCATAAACAAGCACGGCGGCCAAAATAATACAAATAATCCCCGCAGTAGCGTACACGGGATAATAGTCCGGAAGTACGCACTCTTCCTCTCTCCATGCAACGCTCCGAACATGGTATCCCTGTTTTCCCTCCGGAATCTCGCAGGTCACGCACGCTGCACACTGCACTTGGTGATTGTCCAAAAAGTTGTGAAGGTTGTTGAGGTAGCAGCTGCTGCAGTCCCAGGGATTGAAGCTGAGGCTCACGTTCTGTATGTCGTTCAGGTCGCGGAACATTTCGTTGTCGAGCACCGCGATCATATTATGGCTAAGATTCAAAATTTTCATTTTAGTCATCCGAGAAAAGATTGGTGGCTTCCACTTCGTTATCCTGTTGTGTTGAGCGAAAAGCACTTCAGGGGAACTGTTGAGAGGTTTGTCCACACGGAATTCTTCGATGCTGTTGAAGGATATGTGAAGCACTTGCAGGGACATCAAGGGAATGAGTACATTTGTCCCATCAAACACAGTCAGACGGTTGCGGTTCATGTTCAGCAATAGTAAATCTGTAAGGCCTTCAAGCGTCGCTTCATGGAGTGCTGGTATTTTGTTTCCCTCCAAGGAAAGAACCTGCAGTTTTTTTAGGCATACGAATGGGGAGCCTTGTAGAATCTCCAGGTGGCACCCATCCATGTGTAGTTCAGTTAAATTCGGGAAACCACACAGTTCACGATCACGTAATAATGTCACGTTGCTGCCGCTTGTGATTAAGCGCTCCGCACTGCTCTTTACATTACGGCTGGCGGGCCAAAAGTCGAACCCCAGTCCTGGAGGAACATTTGTGCCAGACATGTTTAGATATATCAATGTTTTCAAAGAAAATATTGCTTCTGGTATACCGGGGAGTTTCGTGCTTGTCAGAGAAATATTCTTAACAGACGGAATATGTTGGAACACCCACGGATCAACGCTCTCAATAGGACACTGTGAAAATTCAAGATGCCGAATACTCTTTATGGAAGGAACAGCGCTGTTCGCGACGTGGCGGATGCTACAACTATGAATTGCGACACGCATAATAGGTGTGAACGCAAGAATACCAAAAAATGTCAATGGCAGTTCTTCAAATATCCCCGTTACCGTTATAACCGCATCGTATTGATTTGAAATTTGGATGAGCTCGCTGAATTCATAGACGCGAAATATATCACAGCAGTCCGGGAATGCGAGGTGGTAGAAGTCAGCAAGGCCATAAATGCTGAAAATGTCACTTTGGTTGACCCTCTTGCTGTCCGATACGGCGACAGCTACAGGCGGGGGCTTGTGTAATGTCACGTCAAATGTCAGCTGCCGAATTTCTATGAGCAGTGAATATAAACTAAACCGTCCCATGTATCTTCTATCCACCATCTCAAAGTGATCGTAGCTACTATTTAAATTTTCAGGAAAGACGTCCCATTTCTTAAATTCCACACGTAGGAGAGACAAGCGGGTTGAGGCACAGGCCTGAGACACGGTGCGAACAGTATCTTCTGAAACGAGTAGTTGCTCCATTGTCATTATATCGGGTTCAGAAGGAATAGACTGGTTACGAAGAGGGAACTTGACAAGAATGTGACAACGAGCGTGAAGATGACCATTTTCAACGCTTAGGTTGCAGTGCTTGAGTTCATGGAGGAGTGTCGCCTGGTTCTTGGTTTCCTGGCAGGGCAGGTAGACCGAGGTTCCGTCGGTTGAGCATAACAAGCTCCAGAGATAGAACACATAAGTCTTCCAACGCATGGAAATCTGCAATAGTTAGAAATACAGATATTACATAGCTGTGGTTTTTAAGGTCACGAGTACTGAACAAAATAAAAACAAGTGGGGTACTCTTCCTAGTGAGATGTCTAAGCACTGTTCTTTTTAGTCGCAAAGCAGAGTGGTGATTTTGTTTTACAGGAATGTGATTACCCATTTTACTACACTTGACTGGTATTTTGTTTAAACGCATTTGTTGAAAGCGCAGTCCACTGTTTCTCTACTGCTGCAATTTTCTTGAACATTTCAACCGTTAACAAAAACCAATGTGTACTTGCCGTGTAGAAACTTGCCGTTCTTTAATACTCAACACCCTGCCCCAGTTCCTGCATGTTCCCTAAAATAACGGGAACATTAAACTCTAGTTTTATTGGAGTATGGCACCTTCTTTTGGAAATCACACATTACAAGTTACCCGATTTAAAGCAATAACAGTAAGTCAACCGTTCTGATAGGAGATTGCCAAGGCTCTAAGAAATTTTGTGCGGCTTCATCTAGATGTGAAAATTTGGGTTAATTGTCCCAGACATACTGTTCAGTGTCATTGGAATAACAACAATAATTTATTTTCTTTTGTGGTAATGCAACTTTAACCACTGGATGAATTTACTTGCCACTGTTGGAACCGTGAACCTACCATATTTGACTCTGTACCTAAGAAATCATTTCATGTGCCTGGAACAAATTCTACAGTCTAAACCTGCACCAGCGAATAGCATATTTGCCACAGAAGTATCATAAATGCGGTTATATTGATGATATGTTGGTTAAACGTAAGAATAAAGTTAGCCTATACGTGCTCCGCAAACGCCTAAGGAATACGGCTTTCGCAATATTTACACGGGGAATAGCTGCTACATCTCAGAATACTTCGTTTAGAGAATTCTATCATTCAAGGGACCTAACAATATGAATGGGAAGTGAAATTTACTTACACCACTGTGTTGTATGGCCTTCGGCTACAATGTATCCTCAGCAACACACCTCTAAGTTTCCACACGCTAGAAAGGCAAGGCTTGCCCGTGTGGCTTTTATTTTATCGCACACTAGGGTGAGAGAGGAAATGGACACGAAACAGGAAGCGAGGAAATGGTGTTTGCTTGAGTGGCGGTTGATAAGAGTGCTCGTTTCCGGGAAGATGCATAGATTGCGGATCAGGAAAAGAATTTCGCAAAAACTCTCCCGATATATATTTTGCCACCGTTTTAAGGATAGTACAAATACTGCAGATTCGGCGTCAGTTTTTTTTTTCTGTAAGCCCTTGTGCTGAAATGCTAGATCAGAGGTATTTTAATGAGAAGGTCAATATTCAGCTCTACATCCGTGTAGGATCTGTATTTATTTATTTACTTGAACACTTCAGCTGCCCGAATGCATTACAGGAACGCTGGGTGTTATACAAAAAAAAGTAATCGAAATGTCACCATTATTGCAAGAGGTAGAGTTTGCAGTTTGCAGGGTTAGTGGGGAATGCAGTGGCAGTGGAAACGCAATTGCAGTCTTTGCTTGTTCCCTGACTGAAGGAATCACTGTAGTGGTTTGTTTGGCAAAATGGCACACCTACTTTAAACCGATGATCGAAACAAGGTGAAATGTAATAGGGGGAACCGAGACCCAGGTCTTTCGAAGATGGAATATAATGATCAATTTTGTGAAAACGAGAAAGGCGAGAGCATTTTCCACGAAAAGATAAGTCGGTTAGGTTCAGAGTTTTTTTTATGGATGGGGCACTGATGTGACACGAAAAAAAAATAGAAAGTAAAACAGTCATCGCGATTTTGAACGGCTTCAAAAGTGAGAGTTAGCGTTACTTGACCGGAGTCTCAGATGGCGCATGCGTATTCCAGTTTAGAGCGTGCTAACGTTTTGTAAAGGCTAAGTTACAGTGACATAGGTAGAGAAGAAAGGTTTCGTCGCAAGTACCCGAGCTTGGTGTTAGCATTATTAGTAACGTATTCGACGAATTTCTACAGATATAGTTTGTTAGTAATGTTAGGCACAAGATATTTATACGAGTGCACTGATCATAAAGGAGAATCATTAAGAAGATACATGCAAGTGTTAGATGCTGAAGTTTTTTTAGAGACACGCATGCTTTACATTTTGTTCACTTAGGTTTCATTCGCCAGTCATGACAACACAGAGATAAGTTATTAGGCCTGTCTGAAGTGTGATAGAATCAGTTGAGTTAGTGATTTTAGAACGCAGCACACAATCTTCAGCAAGTAATTTAATGGTTGAAAACTCAACACAGTTAGGAGGGTCGTTTTTTTAAATAAAGAAATAACAAGGGACCTAACCCTGAGCCATGCAGCACACCTGATGTTGCGGCAGAGGTATCAGAAAAAAATGTTGTTAGCAGTGATATAACGTGACCTGTTAGAAAAAAAGGATTTATTCCAACCAAGCACATTAATGTGAAAGTTCAAGTGATTCAGCTAAAAGAGGAGACGTTCATACGAAATGGTATCGAACTTCTTATTAACATGAACCCAAAAAAACAATCAGTGTCGTACCCTCCGTCAGAATTGGCAAACAGATCGTTTGTAAAACATTCTCGTTGGGTTTCGCATGAAACTGTTTTCCTGAAGCCGAGGTGGGAAGGATGAAACAAGGAATTTGTTTCATGAAAGTTTATCAGATGAGCGAAAATTATTTGTTCGAGTAGCTTACAGGAAATGCATGTGAGAGATATGGGTCTATATGTTTCTGGAAGATACGGATTACCTGACTTATAGAAGGAAACCACATTTCCCGAATGCCAATCACCGGTTAGAGATGAACACTGTAATGACTGATGAAAAAGTTTATTGGGGACTATGAATGAATACTATTGTGCTAATTTCAGCATCATAGAGCATATGTCATCAGGGCCTGCAAAAGACTAGATTTTTCAGCCCTGAATAAGCTTGCTAAAGCCAACCCAGCTGACCAAAATCGGTTCCATGGGCGGAAAATCGGCATTGGGTATGAAGGGGTGAATAGGCGGGGCTGTTATTTGAAATACTGAAGAAGAAACATTATTTACAACCGTGCAGCATTGATCCGGTGGTAGAAGCAGGACAGAACTTTTGAATTGAATAATCGAGATTGATGCGACCTTTATTATGCTCCAAAATTCGCGGGGATTCGTATGAAGAAGAGCAGGAAGTGTTGAATTAAAAATGTTGTTTTTTGCGTTGGTAGCAACGTCGTTATATTCCTCGTTTACACTATAGTACTCAGACCAACGATTTGGAAGGTTAGATATTTTAGCATTTCCGTACAGACGCTTCTTTTTGTTTTGTAGTCAGCGTAAAGTGGAAATAAACCAGGGAGAACTAGGGTGAGTGCGAATTCTGGTAAGTACATGTTCGTTGATCAAAAGCAACTATTCGTTTTTTTGTATAGCAACTAGTTATCATTTACATGTCGTTCTTCATAGTTAGTTATGGATTCCTCGGTAAAACGCTCCATTTCTGTTGTAATTAGTGTCATTCGTGTTGGCACGCGAGTAAGCAAGAATTATTTCGAAAAGCTCCAATCTTGAGGTGGAGGGGGGGGGTGCAAGCTTGTGGTGCGAAATGAAGCAACGTGTGATCACTTTGCCGATCGAGACATTTGATCGAAGAAACGAAACCAGGTGAGGTCGTAAGTACGAAATTTAGAGTGGTAGAACATGTTGAAGTTGACCGCGTGGGCTCAAGAACAAGCTTGGTGAGCTTGAAGTCGTCACACAAACTCAAAAATTCGATGTTTTCTGGTTAGTTTTGTTTTATGTTAACAGCGTCTACATACCACACAATACCTGGATAATTATTGCCGTCCACATGGATCAAGTGATAATTGGGAAAGCGTACAATCAGCAGATTAAGAACAGCATGAAACGCAGAACAAAAGGAGGGGGAAGGAGTTGGCAATCGATAGCATGCACACAAAATATAGTCAAGAGTGGTAAAAATTATTCGTTCACAAACAATTTCCAGAGATGATCTGATTTGACCCGCATATGAAATAAAAGCTTGACAGCAAGGAGCACACCCCCGCCCGCGTGGACGTCACTGTCATAATGGTATGTTGGGTACGCCTTATCGCCGTCAAATATTTCACTACTTTTTAGTTTTGCCAAGATCCACATTTCTGTAAAACGGTGAAATCGGCAGAGCAAAAATTGATGGGTGAAGAAAGGGTGGCACGCCTATTCATGACGCTTCAAATGTTGCTGAAAAGAAACGATACATTGCACATGCGATTTGGAAAAAGATTGCTGGGATGATTCCGGGGAGGGACTGCTCCCGGAATCGCCGTCACTATCAGGATCCAATGCACCACTGGAGCGCGTTTTTAATGGAAATTATCGAGCGGGTGAACACTGTCGGGTACTGCGCAGTATAAATAGTGATTTTTATTAATCCCAAATTTGTTGTAGCACAGCAAAAAAGAATGTGCACTTGATTTTTCTGATTCAATTAGCTGTTTCATACAGTGCTGAGTAGCCCAAACGTCCTCACTCAAAGAAACAGCAGTATCTTTAAGTTTGGTTTTAGTGACAGAGTGCGTTCCTTCGTTTTAAAAGGCAAGAATTTGGTTATTGTTGGGCGAGTCTTACCCGCAGCAAGAGAGCCCAGCCGATTAGGTGAGGAAACCGCTGCTGGGGTAGTTGAAATTCAAGAAAACGCGACAGAACACCCCAGGCGAGATCCTTAAGTTCCGCACACGTTTCAGATGAATTGTCAGGGATTCTACAAAAAGTGAAGTAATCCCTCCGCGATCTGTCCTCCATTTCATGCAACCGAGAGGTAAATTTGGTGCTCGGTGCATTAACTGCATCTAAAGCAATCCGTTCGATTTCTGGTGCAGCTGGTACAACATGTAGGTTTTAAACGATAGATTCAACGGTTTGTAGCCTTCCCGCAAGGACTGACACCTTTGCCGCGAGTGCTGATTGAGATGTGTTCAAATCGGGAAATGCTTCGCTTGCCTCCTCGTGTGTGTGGTCGTGTTTGGAAAAGAGGGCGGCAATAGCGGCAAGCAATTCCTTGTTCTGGTCCTTAGGATCAACACGAGGGGCCCCTGGATTTAGTTCGGCGTCCCCACAAAAAAAAGAAACAAAGTTTCAAACAAAAATACGGTCACACATAATTTAATGACGCACACTCTGCCACTGGAGGAGCAGCAAAAAATGGCAGCATCTCCACGCCGTGGATGATGGCGAGGGTGTGGCCTACGGAGAGTGGAAGTTACCCTAAAGTTCCGCCCCTAGTGACATCTAATTTGCACCCCGACCATCATTAGATTTGAGCCGCCAGTTGCACCTTGATTATTCCCTAAATGAAACTGAAACTCACGGCTCAAATCGGATTTCACTTTATTTTCACTTGATGGTGGTGTGCGAAGATATGGACGCGGAGGCACATTGGGAGGTCCTAAGGTTCGCCGCACCGTTACAGGCGAGGGAGTAGTGACGGCCGGCTTACTTTGTAGCCCAATGGGTAAGGCGACTGACGCTAACTCGGTCTGGTCTACCAGACACAGGCTCGAATCCTGCCGGTGCCTGTGTGATTTTTTGGCGATTGTAATTGCTATGCGCACGGACGCGGACGGACATTGTGCGGGCCTAAGGTGCTCCGCACCTAAAATGCGTTATTCGACAGTTTACAGTGTATGAATGGGGCGGTACCAACCTGCACCAAAACGAGCGGTGCGTTGCAAGGCAAACGCACTGTAGCTGCTCTCCCGTGCCCACTGAAGGACGACTGGTGATGCCAGTCATTTAGGTCTGCCGCTTTTTCGATGGTCATCACGATGGTGCTGCTGGGCTGCTTAGTGGGGTAGTAACGGTCTCCGTGAACGTTTGAAAGATAGCGGACCCTGTGCGGTACTCTGTTCCTCGACGAACGGAGCAGCAGACGGTGGAAGTGCAGCTGCGTCAGCGAAGATAGGGTTCCATTTTGCTGAACAGAAAAAAACTACAAACATAGGAGCGGTGCGTTGAAATGCGGACGCATTGTAGCTGCTCTCACTCGGCGCAGCCTTCGTGTTTCTTGAATTTTATTCCCGTCTTTTGCAAGTACCGCTGTTGCTTAGCACCCCAATCGCATAGAAACATTTTCGAACCTGCAAATGAAAGCGGGTCGTTACGCATACCTTACTGTTTGCGAGTGAAGGACATTTCATGTACGATAACAGCAAGTAAAGACGCTAGGGTTTAAAATGCGACGACAAGCCTTGTACCGAGACCAAACGCTTCTCATCGCAAGATAGTGAATATCCCGAACATATAGGTGAAGTGTATGGCTGACGGTGACCTTGAATTCACCTGTTAACTACGAGCGCGGTATTTCTCGGCAAGATCATATAGAAACTACAATGGCTTGGCGAAAGACTGACAGGGGTCGTGACTCGAAGAATTCCTCATTGTTGACAATCACCTTCGAATGTGACCAAAATGCCACACTAAGGGAAGCACGTGGAAGAACACTGTACGGCACCGTTAGGAAAGCAACACGGAACGCGAGATGTACAGGAGAAAGTTTTATTTCAGTAAACACGGGAGCACGTGCCGCTCAATACATGCAGAGCGCTCTGGTGAGAGTCTGGCCTTGCTCTCGCAGTTTGTGCGTTTGGCGGGCGCACTCCCTGAAAGCGCTTTATTGAGCGGCTGCCTGCTGTATTAGTTACGTCAAGAAGGATAACAAATATTGTATCACCCAGTAGAGCAGTAAAAAGCAAACGTTTTATTGCGTTCGCTCTGTTTAGCGCTTAAAAAGCCCCTCATCGGCCCATGTAATCTCTGTAATCGTTTCAGATATTTAACGCAGCTACCGGAGCAGACAACATCTTAATTACCCGTTGTCAGGGAGTTGGTCCGCCAAATGTACCAACTACGACACTTCGCCATCCCATCGCTAGACCGCTCTGCATGGCCGGAGCGACACGCCCTCCCGTGTTTACTGTCATAAAGCTTTCGACTGTACAGGGGCATCTTAGGTATAAGCAACGGTAACTCTTCGGGAGTAGGGACACGGGGGGTGGGCACTGTTCATACATCAAAATAAAATATCAATAATACATTATAATCGTTCTGTCTGCTGCCATATGCTAGGGGAACACGTATTGTTATCCAGATCAAAACGCGTGGCGCACTTACATGCCTCCAAACATTTTTAAATGCAGAACATTTCTTTAACTCATATGTAGCATCCGCCGTCCATCCGCAACAGCTCAGCGTGCAGGTGCGCCCTGTCCCCCACTCCTCCTCTCCCGCATCACGCTTGCAGCACATTTTTTAAATGCAGAGCATTTCTTTACTCGCACTGTCAACCGTCGTTCCTCGGCGTTGTCCGCAGCCAGCCGGCGAGGTGTAGGTCCGCACCCCTCCCCTACACTATGAAAAAAATAGTTATCGGCGCCTGGTTTCGATCCGACGACCCTGCGGGCGGAACGCAAGGTACATGGTGTTCTTCCCACTGCGCCACAAAGCCGACACAGAATCAAAGGCTACGAAAGCGTCTTATATCCTTGACTCATTCAAACTACGTCAAGAAGATGCTGATACAACGCATTCACTACCTGTGGGCGGAACGCGAGGTACATGGTGCTCTTCCCATTACGCCACAAAACCGACACAGAATCAAAGGCTAAGAACGCGCCCTATATCCTTGACTCATTCAAACTACGTCAAGAAGCTGCTGATACAACGCATTCACTACCACCTACTCCCCAAACACTAAAAGTTAACGCAATACACCCACCCCCTATGCGACGCATTTACTCGAGTCCCCCTCGCGGGGAGATGGCCCCAATTCTTTACAAGGAAGTTGCACACAGCTACCCCACAAATACCTCGTTTATGTTTGGCGCCCGCAAAAAATATATATATATATATATGATACCCGACAAAGCTGACTTTCTTTTGTGCCTTCTGTATTCGCTATAAGACACAAATATTCCCACCGGCCATGCCCAATTTTTAGATCGTTGAAAACAGCGCGAATACAGAGAGTTATTTTATTTTCTTTTGGAGATAAGGATCCAAGTTTGCTAATTTTTTATTATAAAACTTAAGAAAATCCTTTTTCGGGAACGGGTTTCCCGTTGCCCTCATTTATTTGAATCGGCTTGTGAGGGATCATATTTGCAATTTTTTTTGGCCGACTCTGAAAAGTATAAGAGCACCGACATAAATGCGTGTAAACAAGCGCCGCGGCTTGACTAGGCGTGTCTGTTTTAGAATGTTTCTTGTTTACTGCTGAGGGCACGTTTGCTCCAAAAAACGTTAGTTTTAGCGAGGACATTGCTTTATCCTTTCTTGCGTGACGTCTCAGTAAGAGGTGCTACCAACAAGACCGCTGAACACCGCCAAGTAACAAAGCATGTCAAATTCGGGCTAGCTCACGGATCCAATATCTTCAAACGCAATTTTGACTTCTTCGTGAAGAAGTGGAAAAACAAGTAGCCGTAACCAGCACCTTGTGAGAGGAGACATCATGACTAGAGCTGCAACAACTTCCACCCAACTTCAGTTCACCTCTGCTTCACGATAATTTTGCGGAGTGCCTTGGGACAACCCTGCCTAATGGTTGGCAAAAATAGAATACTTCCACGTTTTAAAAAGCTGGATATGACGAAGCACCGAGGAATGTGTTTTTTTTTTGCTCGGGCGACTCTGCTCGTGTTTTTTTTTTGAGAACAAGGAGCGCTCTCTAGAGACTCCGGCATTATTCAAGAAAGATACTTTGAAAATGTATTATTGTATTGTTCACAATAAAGGTGAAGAACTGTGGTTGCAAGACCGCACGCATCAGCCTCTAGAACTGGTACCCGTACTAGTTTAAGGGCTGCTGAGACTGTGCCGTCGACGAGAGCCTCACAGGGAGGAAGAAATGAAACTGAGGCTATTTCTACAGGGACTAGTACACAAACCTTACGTGGGCCTTCTCAATAACCGCATAAAAGCTGTTGCATAAATACTATAAATTACCCTCTACATCCGTTCAATGCAAAATGACCGCCAAAGTTTGCTGTTTCTGGTAACCCCCGCCCCCCCCCCCCCTGACGTTGGAGTCTTCTCAGACACTCTGAGCTTAGCCGTCTGCACTGTTGTTAGTGAATAATACAATAGCTTTGGTTAGAACACCGAAGCATTAGGTCGCTTGCCTGGATGTTTCGCCAAAAGAAAAGTGCGAGAAGCACTAAAATCTGCCACACTGTCGTACCTGTAAGCACTTGGCAACACCACTACCGTTCTTGCCCTTTCGTCGTTCTTCTTCAAGAAGCCACATTTACCACCCTTTACAGATGCCTTCCCAACCACTCGAAGCGCAACATCCAACTGCGTGGAAGACTAGAATGAGGAGAACTCCCTGTCGCCTTCCGGATTAGTACCACCACGAAGAAGCCGGAAAAGTCAGCCGGGAAAACCGCTGCGCATGACTGGTGCTGCGCGCAAAGAATTGTGCGCGTTCAGGTTGCCTATAAGAATTTATGGTTCGGGAAGCTGGTAAATCAGCGCCTCAAAATCATAGGTCAAAATAGAAAAATAAGGAAGACTTTAAGGGGAGAATGTCATCATTAACCGATTAAATAATATGGTGCCTATTGCAATAGCTTGAAGCACAGTGTTCAAAAAAATAAGGTGTCTTTGCAAAAATTTTCGGGCGATTGTGGCTACACCAATCAAAGAGTGTGTGCAGCCATTCCTGTCCTTTCTGAAGAATATATAATTATTCCAGAATTTTGTGTGTTTGGTATTCAGTTATGTTTACAATACCCACATTGCAGTTGGGTGATTAGAATGCAGTATCTTGCACACATCGTCAAAATGTTAGGAAAGACTGTAAAGATTTATTGTACAATATACTCTCTTCGCATTTTTAAATGTTACGAGCTGGTGGACTGTGTTGTTTCTGTGTCGTCTTTCGGGGCTTGCACTCTCGGAGGCGGTTTTCTACCTTGTCCACTGATTTAGACACCGCAGCCTCTTACTTTCGCTCAGATGGAGGCAGGAACTGTGAGACGTCCATCACATCGTCAGATGTCCTGGGGGTACATGGTGGACCAGGCCCCCTGTATTTTGCCCCGTTTCACTTCAGTGGCACGGTAACCAACAGCGGTGGTCGAGTGGTACGACACTCGTAAAGTAAGAAGGAAGTTCCAGGTTGAAATCGTGAGATACACACCGGCATGTTTAAACGGTACAACCATCTTCATAGTGTAACACGTCTCGACTGGAGAACAACCGTCTGGAGCTTGACCACAAGCATCCATGGGAGGCCATGTGGTGCGTCCATCTAATCCCTTCAGGCAGGTTTTTGACCTCTCGGGCCACACCAGTTGCAATGGTGCAACAGCACCTGTCTGGGGCATGAGTTTAAGCGGTTGGACACGCACTACCACTTAGGAAAACGTGGTCTGTTCCTCTGGAGCCATTGGTTACACACCACAATAAAAATGGGTACACACGGGTAGGGGGATCCAGTGTACTGGCAGCTGTAACAACAAATAGGTTTGTACGATGCGGGGCAAGAATGTAACAAGTGTTTTATAACTGCTGGGCACCAACCTCCAAAATTTTTACAAGCACCCCTGTACAGTGGATCTCGTACTTGGGAAGTAACCCACCCCTGTCGGGAACTGTCTCGGTGAAATGGGTCGTCGCTTACGACCGCATCGATGGCTCATATGTACAGCAGTCACCGCGTATGCTAGAGTTACCGGGTTCGAATCCACGTACCGCCGGGCAGCCGCCGGTTTCTATAGCAAATTCAGGCGTCCCTTTTCTAGTGCCGACCTTTCAAATTGGAACAACGCCTGGAACGCTGCGTTTGCCCTTGGGAGGTGTCGCTGACATTTCTCTACGTGGTGGGGCCGCCATCCATCACAACCGGTTGCACCATTGTCGGGGATGATAGTGTCTGGCGACATGTCCTGCCCCAGGTGTTTACCGTCGTGAGCGTCCACCGTTGCGTCGGAAGTCACCTTGTGCTTTGTGTGATCTCGTGGCACCGGTGTCGTGCGAAAAAATTGCAAGACAACAACAAAGGCTAATCAAAAGAAGACGAGGACAAAACCCAAGACGTGCGCCTTGGGGTAAGCTCCAAACCCACTTAGAGCACTATCATCATCAGCGTAATAGATAAGAATAGAATATCATCATCAACGTCTTTATTCACCCTCGCTCAGGAGCCGGCCAATCAAAACCTGCCAGTGAAAGCGGCCGGTGGCGGAGGCGATCTCGTAGTTGAGAACAGAGCGAACATGGTGAATAGAGACCCGAATGCTCGCGTCCAGGTGCCCTGGCCCGGGACACGTCCAAAAGGTTCTTCACAACGAAACACCTGACGCACTCTCCCGCAACCAAGTTGTCTCGTCGACATCGTGAGACGGCAGCGACGTTCCAAGAGAGCTGCGGAGGCTCTTTAGCAACGGGAGCTCGGAGCGCGGTTTCCGGCCATCATCAATGAGACGTCAATCCATGACTCTGCCCCCTGGAAGTAAGGTACGGCGAACCATTCACGGTGACAAGCACGCTCTTTCTCTCCGTTTGAGTGAACTCTTTAGCATTTTCTATACCACGTTATCGCAGTCCCCTTTTGTTCTTTTGTTCTGCAGTGTTCCTCAGTTTCTTTACTCTATTGCATGTAGTTTGATGTGGGTTTCGGGTATCATAAACCAGTCTCGTTTCCGAAGTTTCTTCTTTTTGATAATCAGGCTCGAACCTGGCAATAATTGGCTTCAGCGACAGGACGATGCTACTTCCTTTCGCATACCCCTAAAAAAGCGAACCCGAAATGGACACAGTAGAGCTAAGTGAACTAGAGGAGTGCCCAGGCTTAAGCGGCGATGTGCTTAAGGAGTGGGTGCTTGAGGAACAAAGATACTGGAAGGAAGGGAAAGCGTTAGAGCTAGAATCGCTCAAAAAGATTGCCTAAATGGAGAAAGCACGTGCGGCAATAGATAAGGAGCACGATGATCACGTTCAAGCGGGCGTGGAAATTGAAAAGGAAACTTTTCAGCTGCGGCTACGGCTAGGTGAGCTTGAACGACAAATAAGAGGTACTTCAATCAGAGCGCGATGGAGAAATTGCTGTTGGAACGCAGGTGGAGCCATCTCCGTTGATTGATGGCGACTTCGTTGAACTTGCTGGTAATTGCGATCCTGGCTGAAGATCGCAGCTTAGTACAAAAACGCATCCCGATTACAGAAAATGGGTTTCAACAGGCCAATAGTTTCATATAGAGTCTCCAGAAGGGGTGAAAAAGAAAGCACTCCCTGCATAAGCTGAGTGGTAACTCCAATCGGTCAGAGGGACCACATTTAACAAGAAAAAGATATACAGGATGGCAAGGAGGGCAAAGCCAAACCCAAACAGTTCACAAAAGAAGACCACCGGCCGGAAGAAAAGCACCCGTGAACTTTTCTATGGTACCTACCTAGAGTTCCCTCGCGTTTTGATATGTAGTAAGAGTTGATATAATCGCAACCTTGTCACGCCCGTGGACTGAAAAGGCTGGGGATGGCAGAGCAGCCACTGTCGAAGAAGACAAGAAGCACTTGCCGGTTTGCATTTATGGTTCACATCTGGTCCGAAATCGGGCTTGAATGTCTTGTGTAAATATGGTTGGTGTTTTGACTCATTATGTAACCTGATCAGTGTATGGTGAACTCGTGTTTTCTCTTGCGCACATTTGAAGTGCTTTTATGAGGACTACAGCCTTTGTGCATGGTGTGGTGGAACTGCAAAAGGACATTTTTCGTGGAACAGTGCTTCATTGGGGGAGCATGTCATGCTAAGAAATCGCAAAGACAAGAACAAGGCTTATTCAAATGAAGATGACGATAACCAAGACGTGCACCGTCGGATAAGCTCCAAACCCGCCTAGAGCACTATCATCATCAGCGTCGGTCTTTCACCCCAACTCCAGAGCCGGCCAATCAAAACCTGCCAGCGACAGCAGCTGGTGGAAGAGGCCTTATAGTGTTAGAGAACAGAGATGACATTGTGAAGAGAGACGGGAATGCTGGCGTCCGCGTGCACTGACCTGCCCCGCGTCCAAGAGGTTCTTCACAGCGGAAAACCTGACGCTCTCTCGCGCAAGCAGTTTTCTCGTCGACTTCGTCAAAAGGCAGCGGCATTCCAAGAGCGCTGTCATGTGTCTTCAGTGACGGGAGCTCTGAGCGCGTTACCCAACCACCAGGCACGAGATGTCACGCCTTGACTGTGCTCCCGAGAAGTGAGGTGCGGCGGACCATTGACGGTGACAAGCACGCACTTTTTCTCCGTTTGCGTGAACTGTTGAGCATTTTCTATACCGTATTATCGCAGTCCCCTTTTGTTCTTTCGTTCTCCAGTGTTCCTTAGTTTGTTTACTCTATTGTGTAGTCTGATGTGAGTTGCGGATATCATAAACTAGTCTAGTTTCCAAAGTTCGTTCTTCTATTTATTATTGTCCCCCGAAGATGACATCCGGCACCTGCCCATAAAATACGTACAAGCTTCTCACCACAGTGCCGCTTGGCCTTTGTGTGTGTCTAAAATGCTTGGGGAGTTCACTTGCCGTGCACACGCAACCACTTCTTGAGAACGGGGCGCCTGCAAAAATGCAAAAACTTTTGTTTTAGGTTAACAATTATCTTGCCATTATTTTCAGCCGCTTCTGCCATCACCGTCGAGAGCGTCACGCGGGGCACGAGCGGTGCGGTGGAGCCGCTACGGCAGTGGAAGCCGCTGCAGTTCTCTTCACGTACATCTTCTCGGCACCCTCATGTGTGCTGGCGGCCGGGGACACCGGCCGGGTGGAACCGTCCCATTGGCGCTTGTTGCTATCGTAACTGCTGCAGGCACGGCCCGGGTTGTGATGGCGAGTTTTGGGAGGTTCGGGAAAGGGAGTGGCTGCGGTGCCCGATCAGTCTCGATGACCTCAGTCGCCGCTAAATGCCGTGCTAACCCCCGAGTGCTGCGTCCTAGTACTTGCCCACAGAGAAAGAAGCAAAGTTTGGGTAGTATTCGGGAAGTATTTACAGAGCAAATGTAAGCAGAGGTGTTTGTTTGCAATGTGTTTGTTTTCTTTTGATATTGTTATCGGCGTCACTGTTGTTATGCCATGATCTATCAGGCATTCCATTGATGATTGATTGTAGGGTTTAAGGAACCGTGCAATGCAGGCGATGAGGCGTGCTGTAGTGGGGTGCTTCGGATTAATTTCGACCACCTTGGTTTCTTGAACATGCGCTGAAATCGCGAACACACGGGCATTTTTGCTTTTTCCTCCATCAAAAAAGCGGCCGCGGAGGCCGGGAATTGAACTCGCGACCTCGTTCTCAGCAGCGCAATGCCTTACCAATGGGCCACCATGGAGGTTCTTAGCCGCTCTAGCTGATCGGCTCCTATTAATTTTTAAATTAGGATCAGAGACCATGTCCTGGCAGCTGTTCAGGCACCGGTGGGATGTGACTGTGATGGTCAGAGAGGTGATACAGATTTAGGCAAGGAGTTTATTGGCCTGTTCCTGGCTACTGACCTGGTCAAGGATTTTAGTCGTTATGTTTTGTCTCTACATAATTCACCGATGATACCTTAAAATATTTTTAAACAATAAAGATTGACTGCGAAGCAAGAGGATTTCACTACTCGACTGATTTTATCACCAAGATTCCAGACTAGTTTGATTTAGGAAAACCTAAGTTAACAAGTGGTGGAAGTGAAATTTCAGTGTGGCCTCTTTTCAGGGGCCAATTATGTATCGGGAAGGGGATTTAAAAACACTATATGACATAGAAAAAAAGCATGGCACGAAGGTTCTTTCTTAATTGACCTTACCCTGGTAGGCAATATAGTCCCCGATCTCCTTGCCTGGTAGACAGTGAGGGAGCCAATCAGCGTGAGCTTGATGAAGCCCGTTACATGTACCGTTAGAGGATGCTATTCTTCACCTGACTCACTGCCATGGTCCGTTACTGCTTCCGTGCGGGGGAGGGGGTAAGCAGAGTTCCCAAAAGAATAACCTCGAAAACTAAGGGATGCATTCTTTTTCTGTTGGCCTGCTTTCAAAATTTTCAAACTCACAAGCCATCCCCCCCAAAAAACTTTAGAATAATGCTAATGCGCAAAATAGAGATTTGTGGGGAGTATTTTCAACTCGCACCATTGACAAATTGAAGTATATCAAACAAAATTCCGTTTTCCAGCTCGAAAGGAAGCGCACATGGAGGGAACTTCAACAAAAACAATGAAAAAGTATGTCAATGGAGCTTGCAAAACTGCATAAAACGTCTGTAGACGTAAAGAGGCGAACGCTTGAGTATGGTCGGCATGCTGTATTTTTCATGATAGGGCACTTTCAATACATACGATGACTAAATTTTTCTCACTTGCCCTGTGTATACTTATCATCATCATCATCATCATCATCACCAGCCTATCTACGCCCACTGCAGGACAAAGGCCTCTCCCATTATTCTCCAATTACCTCGGTCCTGTGCCTACTGTGACCAATTTATCCCCGCAAACTTCTTGATCTCATCTGCCCATCTAATTTTCTGACGCCCCCAGCAGCGCTTGCATTCTCTAGGGATCCACTCTGTTACCCTTAATGACCAGCGGTTATCTTGTCTTCGCATTACATGCCCTACCCACGTCCATTTCTTATTCTTAATTTCTACTAATATGTCTTTAACACCTGTTTGCTCCCTGACCCACTCCGCTCTCTTCTTGTCCCTTAATGTTACACCTATCATTTTCCGCTCCATTGCCCGCTGAGTCGTTCTCAATTTAAGTTGAACCCTCTTAGTAAGCCTCCAAGTATCTGCCCCGTAGGTGAGTACCGGTAAGATGCAGGTGTCATACACTTTCTTCTTCAGCGACCATGGTAGGCTGCTATTCATTATCTGAGAATATCTGCCATATGCACCCCACCCCATTCTGATCCTTCTAATTATCTCTGCCTCATGGTTGGGATCCGGGGTCACAACTTGGCCTAAGTATATATATTCGCTTACCACTTCCACTGCCTCGCCATCTATCTCAAACTGTTGTGCTGTCCCCAGGTTATTGATCATTACTTTAGTTTTCTGCATATTAATTTTCAGGCCCACAGTTCTACTCTGTTCGCCCAGTGCGGAAAGCATGCTTTGCAATTCGTCCCCCGAGTTACTTAGCAAGGCCAAGTCATCAGCAAATGTGAGGTTACTGAGGTTACTCCCACCTGTTCCCAATCCAACGTTGTGAATACTTCTTGTAAGCATGCTGTGAATAACATAGGAGAGATTGTGTCTCCTTGTCTGACACCCTTCCTTATAGGTATTTTACTGCTCTCCCTATGGAGGATGATGGTAGCTGTAGACCCATTATAGATATCCTCTAGTATTCTTACATAATGCTCATCGACCCCCTGGTTCCGTAATGCCTGAATGACTGCTAGGGTTTCGACCGAGTCAAATGCTTTCTCATAATCTATGAAGGCTATATATAGGGGTACACTATACTCAGCGCACTTCTCTATCACCTGATTGATCGTGTTAATATGGTCCATTGTTGAATAACCTTTACGGAACCCTGCTTGTTCTTTAGGTTGACTGAAATCTAAGGTTGCAGAGATTCGGTTAGCGATTACCTTGGTAAATACCTTGTAGACGACTGACAGTAAGCTGATCGGCCTGTAATTTTTCAATTCCTTCATGTCGCCTTTCTTATGGATTAGGATGATGTTCGCGTTCTTCCAAGATTCCGGTACCATTGCGGTCATTAGGCATTGCGTATACAGGTTTGCCAGTTTTTCAAGTACAAATTCTCCGCCATCCTTCAAGAGGTCTGCTGTTATCTGATCCTCACCAGGTGCTTTGCCCCCTTTCATTTCTTTCAAAGCCTTCCTTACTTCTTCGGTCGTTACTGGTGGGATGTCTATCTCCTCTGAACTACTGTCTCGTTCGGCATTATCCTGGATGTCCCGGCTACTGTACCGAGCCCTGTAGAACTCCTCGGCCACTGTGACTATTTTATCCCTATTTGTGATGACAATGCCTTGCTTATCCTTAAGTGCATACATCTGATTTTTCCCCACGCCAAGACGTCTCTTCACTGCTTTCAGGCTACCTCCGTTCTTTGCAGCGTATTCGATCCTCTCCATATTATACTTCCGTATGTCAGCTGTCTTACGTTTATTGATTAACTTCCAGAGCTCGGCTAGTTCTATTCTGTCAGCTGCGGTAGAGATTCTCATGGTTTGCCGTTTTCTGATTAGATCTTTCGTCTCCTGAGAAAGTTTACCAGTATCCTGTCTAGCCATAGTGCCCCCACTTCCACTGCACACTCCGTGATAATGCGTGTAAGGTTGTCGCTGGCTTCCTGTGTCGTAAGCTCGGCTTCCTCGTTAAGGGCGGAATATCGGTTCTGCAGCGCGATCCTGAATTCTTCTACTTTACGTCTTAGTGTTAGCTCATTTTTCGGCTTCTTTCGTACTAGCTTGTTGCGGTCCCTCCTCAAATCTAGCCTAATTCGAGATCTTACCATACGGTGGTCACTACACCGTGTATACTTATAAGTGTGCCCAATGTCGTTTCTCAGGGTGATTCTCAGGGCAAGGGCGTACCATAGGAAATTATATATATATATATATATATATATATATATATATATATATATATATATATATATATATATATATATATATATATATATATATATATATATATATATATATATATATATTATATATATATATGTATATATATATATATATATATATCCGAAAAGAAAACTTTCAACAAGGGAAAAGCACGATTGGTGCCCACGTTTTAGCAAAGAGACTTGCTTTCGCCCTGCCGAAAGCAAGTCTTTTTGCTGAAACGTTGGCAACAATCGTGCTTTTTTCTTGTTGAACGTTTTCTTTTCTTGTGTTCTCTACCATCTTCAAAAGTGCAACTGCCCCCTTATATATATTATATATATTTATATATATATATATATATATATATATATATATATATTGAGAGACAAGGGCTAGGAACGGCGTTTACTGAGGCGTTCGAGCCGCAAGCACCGCAGAACACACGATGATGATGATCATGTCCGTAGAAGATGAAGTAGCAGTATCGCATGGCTGGTGCTGATGAGTATGTACAGATGAAGACGAGGTGCGGGAATTGTCCTCTGGAGTTCTCCACCTCCGGGAGTGTGGTCGCGAATGCTCACAATATATATATATATATATATATATATATATATATATATATATATATATCAGGGTGTCGAACCGGAACCGAACCGAACCGTAAACCGGAACTGAACCGATATTTTTGCCAGAACTGAACCCGAACCCGAACCGTTATTTTTTGAGCGCGCTGAACCCGAACCGGAACTGAACCGAAAAAAGAAATAACGGTTACCGGTTCATGCCGAAACGGTTCGACCCTCTGTTGTTGATATTGCACAGTCAATGCAATTTAGGCCTTTCTTTCTTTCACGTACCATCAACTTCGTACTTGCTCGGGTATTTTCCCCTCCCGACAATTGAACACTATCACGCTCTATGTAACAACAGGGGAAATGAATTAGCACCATTGTAGCAATGGTCTGTTGCTGCTGGAGGCGCGAGCGTAGTGCAAGCTGACCAAACGAAATGTCATTCTCGGCAGCTTGCAGGGGATATAAAATGACTTTGCCCTTCCCTAGTTGCGACTTCATTGGAGCAATCAGGCTGCAGGAGTGCTCCACTGCGCAACAGCGAAAGCTCACACTCGATGTGTGCAAACTTTTTGCATTTCATAATTTCTTTAAAAGGTCCGACACCTGCAAATTATTAATACTTGACAAGTGTGACCGCAGGAGCTGCTCAGTGGCTAAGCCGTTTGCTAAGCCGTTTGCCCAACTCGCTACATTGCTTCTACTGCGACTCGTTCCGGAGGGGAGTACTTCTGTGGACGAATTAAAGAGCGTCTACCCAAAAAGTCCCATCTCATGCTCCGCGTGACAAATTTCCCTTTCATTTTGTAACCGCATTATCTGTTATAAGATTCCGCAATGTAGCACACGGAACGATGGTAGGGGTTCAGGCGGTACGATGACATACTGATTGTAATGCACACTTTCGGTATCGCAAAAGGAATTGCAGTGGTCAGAGCAATAATGCAGTGACTGAGCGTTAACTAAAGCTTACTTTTAACAAAAGTGTGGCTAACACATTCGATAAGGTGACAGCTAACAAATTATTCAGGGGTAGTATTTATGTGCCTGTTGTAGGATTTTTCTGTTTTGTTACAAATATAAAAAATGTGCGCCATTGGTATTAAGCGCTGGTATTTGAACGCGCCAGTACGCAGGAATAAATTTAAGGCTTCAAGGTTAGCGTGATGGGTGATTGCATAGCGACGATTGCGATTTCAACAAAAAAGGAAAGGACAGAAAACATATCCCACCGTCATATGTCTTGGCGGTGGCTTTATGAATAGTCGCTGGGACAACATAATGTCTGAGCGAGAAAGAAGGTGGTAAATCGTCGCTTTTCTAATATCTCGTGATTGTTTAAAGTTTGCTTTGCAATCGCGCCACTGCCCTTGGGGAACAGCAGAATTTTGAATTTTTGTTTGTGTTTTGACTTGACGGTCGTTTTAAACTAGTAAATGTTTTTTTCTAATTTCAGTGATAATTCAACTCGTCGAACCGGTTCGCGAACCGGTTCAAGCTCCCGAACCGGTTCGGTGCGTGATTTTGTCGAACCGGAACTGAACCGGAACGAAATTATTTCACCCGAACCCGAACCGTAACCGAACCGGTATTTTTTTCGGTTCGACACCCTGATATATATATATATATATATATATATATATATATATATATATAAATATATATATATATATATATATATATATATATATATATATATATAGGCAGTAGAAGAATTAGTTGAGGAAATGGTAGACGCGCGAATTAAAACAAACAGTGGTTTACTGTCGTTTCGACTGGAGGACCAGTCTTTATATTGAGTAACATACAACGTAGAAGCACGCACGCTTATATAGGTACAGAAGGTGTGCTAGAGTGCAGCCTTGTTAAGACCATTGGCGGTTTGGTGCGAGGGAACACGGAAAGGAGGGCACTATACATGTGCGTACAAACTTTCGCACCGTTCTGCTACTTACAAACTCTCAGCAGCAACGAAAAGAAAGAAAGGAGATGTAGTACCCCGGAAGGCAAACTCCTTTCTAAAAACCCCAGCAATATACAACTTCATCCATTAAAAAAATACAGGGCAGGGGGCTGTTGAAAAACACACTTTTCGTACGAATTACACGAAGAAATGAATGGTGCAGGGAACGTCTGGACACACGAAATGCAAAGTACAAGAACAACAAATACAGAACGGAGGCCGCCGGCGACACATAAATTTCTGAAAATACCAATTACCAGCGGCGTGGAGAGCAGAATGGTGCGAAGGTTTGTACGCACATGTATAGTGCCCTCCCTTCCATGTTCTCTCGCCCCAACCCGCCAATGTTCTTAACAATGATGCACTGTAGCACACCTTCTGCACCTGTATAAGTGTGCGTGCATCTATATATATATATATATATATATATATATATATATATATATATATAGTCAGGTAAAAGATAAAAACAACTTTGCGGTTAACTTGTTTATTATAAATTAGTCCGACAGTTTCGGAAGTGGAACTTCCTTCCTCAGGGACAACCTTGTGAGATTGTCCCTGAGGAAGGAAGTTCCACTTCCGAAACTGTCGGACTAATTTATAATAAACAAGTTAACCGCAAAGTTGTTTTTATCTTTTACCGGACCGTTTCTTCTGGCCCGTTGCAAAACTCATCGAAATCTCATATATATATATATATATATATATATATATATATATATATATATAGCAGAACAGAAAGATGCGGGATGAGGAACTCAGTAAAGACACAAATCAAGGTTGCAGTCGTCATTGCCAGTGCTCTTCGGCTGTTTCTGAAATATTTATTAGTGCCGAATGATGTGTGTTTGTCATGTTTCTTTGATACAGTGATAAATAAGCGAAAATATAGGTCGAGAAAAAATCCGCGGTTTTTTCCGGGAGCAAGTGTCGAAGCCACATCTCCGCATAACACGTGCGGTGCAATGACCAAATATGTTTTGCAACAGCGGCTTCTCTCTCGACTTTACCGCGGGGGTTTATATTTACAAGTGCTCTGAGGACGGTCAACTAGCGCCGCCCTTCGACCACCTCGGCAGACGTAGAACGTCTTTTTTCCAGCAGCCGCCAAGTAAGACGTGGTCGGAGGTCGGGGTTAGCAATTGGCATATCCGAACTGCTGGAGCCAGTGCCTCGTAATGCATGTAGCAGAACAGAAAGATATGGGACGAGGGACTCGGTAAGCACACATATCAAGGTTGCAGTCGTCATTGCCAGTGCTCTTCGGCTGTTCCCTCGTCCCGAATCTTTCTGCTCTGCTACATGCATTACGATGGCTCTGGCTCCAGCAGTTCGGATATGCTAATTGCTAACCCCGACCTCCGACCACGTCTTACGTGGGGGCTGCTGGAAAAAAGACTCAGAGCACTTGTAAAATAAACCCCCGCGATAAAGCCGAGAGAGAAGCCGCTGCAGGATCGCATAATTGGTCAGTGCACCGCACTTATTATGCGGAGATGTGGGTTCGACTCCCGCTCCGCGAAAAGACAGCGGATTTTTTCTCGACTTATACTTTCGCTTGTTTATTACTGTATCAAAGAAACATGAGAAACAAACGTCATTCGGCACTATTAAATATTTCGGAAACAGCCGAATAACACTGGCAATGCCGAATGCAACCTTGATATATAATTATATATATATATATATAAATATATATACCTATATATATATATATTTATATATTTATCTATTTATTTATTTATTTAAATGTACATATATATATAACTTTGGAGCAGGTAGCGGAACCTTACACCTGTTCCCGAACGGAATGTTACATCCGCCTCCCACACCACGTGTAACAGCAACGTTATAGATAATTCAGAAACATTATCGACAACCGGAAAAATTATCCTAGAACGAGGCCTCACTTTCTGCCCTACCAACAGCCGCGTGAATGAATACGAGTTACACAAGGATCTCACGGAATGTTCCCGCAGAATGAGAATGAAGGAATTCTTTTCCGACAAGCAAGACAATAGCGAAATCAATGACGATGCACTCCGCACACCAAGCACTTGGACGCCAGATGCCGAGGAATCTCCAGAACTCGATTTGTCACCATTTGGCAGACATTCCGACTTCTCTTCATTCATTTCTTCAGAACAACCCAAACTTCCTCTGCTATATAGAAGCAATAAATGATGGTGGGCAAATACACAATGATGCCCTTCTGGTCAGCTCGACATCTCCGCCCTCTATAAGAACATTCCCATCACCGAAGGAATAGAAGCTACATCAAAGGCCTTAGAAGAAAACCGGCACCAACATGCGTTGGAAGTCTGCATTACTTTACTAAAATTAGTTCTAACTCTCAACTACTTCGAGTTAAACTCATCTTACTACTTGCAAGTTTTTGGAACCAGTACGGGCGGTTCTTTCGCACCCAGCTACGCCAACATTTTTATGGGACAACTTGAAGCTTCCCTCTTAGAGTCTTTCCTCCTCAAACCGAAGGTTTACCTTCAATACATAGATGACATCTTCATAATTTGGGAGTACGGCTGCACGGCCCTAGAAAGTTTCATTGCGCATCTTAATTCTTCGAATTCAACCATTAGATTTTCATGTCAGTACTCCGATAAAGACGTGAACTTTCTTGACACCCCTGTAGTTCTTGACAATGGTAAACTGAAAACCACGCTTTACAGAAAACCAACGGACAGGCAACAGTACCTAGACTACACTAGTAATCACCCACGACACTGCAAACAAGATATCTTTGTAGGACAGGCTACCAGACTGAAAAGAGTATGCAGCGATAACAGACTATATAAAACACCTTAATGAACTAAAGTTCACCCTGGCAAGCAGGAATCACCCGGTCAGCGCGCTGGATATGGCTTATGAAAGAGCATCCAAGCTAGAATGGGACGAAGTGCTCAAGCAACAACGTCGGAACGAAAGCGCCCGACCGCAAGCCTAATAACCAATATCTCAAACGCACTCCCTAACATAAACAACATCCCGCGGAAATACTACCCCACTATAGCCAGTAATGACCGACTTAAAAAGACGTTCCCGGAAGCCCCAAGAGTCACCTGCAGAAGAAAAAGAAACCTAAAAACATTTTACTGCATATCGAAATTGGCGCCTCCCAGGAACCAGACATCGGCCTTTCACTCCGTCCTACATGCAAGACACCTCCAAACATCTGTAGACGGATTGCATTGTCAATAGCACTTCCAGCCAATACGTTCACAAAATTATTTCAAGCTTCACGTGCAATTCTTCTAACATTGTGTATATGCTAGAATGCTCACTCCGTCAGAAGCAGTACATAGGAGAAACGAGTCAAACTATGAACGTACGCCTGAATTGACATCGGCCCACACCCACAACAGTGCCTCCATAGAAGTCGCGCAACACTTCAACCAGCCGAACCACAATTTCGATGAACTCAAGCTCTGTATTCTGCGGTCAAACTTTAAGTCTCCAAGGAACTGGACATACAGAAAATCGTACCTAATCCATAAATTCAATTGCCTGGAGCCGGCTGGAATCAATGCTTCCAAAGGCAGCTGAGAAATCGTGGGGTATCCCAATCGAAAAGAAAAATAATGCTCTCACAAAACGTGGGTCTCTCCATTCGCGACAACCGTGCCTGCCCATACCCAAAGCTGTTACTTGAATGCAATTTCGTTCCTTCCTATTTTCTCTTGCTTCTAGCCGATTTAGACATGCTCCACGCACTTGCATCCCTCGATCTTCGGCACACACACACTCGCAAAAAGGAAAAAAGCAGAAAAAGAGAGAAAAGTGAAAAGAAGTCCCTGAATCCACCACAAAGCTCCCTGGTAAAGGTACCCGCGCATTCCCCTTCCATTCTTCTACGAACACTGACCTCCACACTCGGAATTCTTCGGACTAGATGGGATGTTGTGGTTTACGAGTTTTCTTCCTCACACGCAGTTCAGAAACCCGGTAATTGCACCCCGCCGACGCCCCTTTCGGACCCAAAGTTCCTGGAAGCCTCCTTTGAGGCCGCCTGGAACCGCTGCAGCCCAGCTTAAACCATTCCCTCTGTTCCCTCCTACCGGGGAGGGGAAATCTTACTGCCGGCCTGCACGTGGCCCCCCCTGCCGGCGGACTGGGCTGTGTCGGTCGGTTTCGGCTGTCCTGCTTTGGTCCGTCGCAATGGCAGGAGTCAGTGGTGTGCCAGGCCCACTGTATTGGGTATTCAACGCCCATGGGAGCTTGAGCAACTCCCAGGCACTCTGAGGGCAAGTGCCTTCGAAGAACACCGATGCGTGATGCGGACGCAGGCCCGGAGAGCCTGGGTGGCTACCGAGGTTGGTGCTTGGAATGGTAATTTGAACGAAATTTGCGGTCGCAAATTTCTGTGGATCAACTATGATTCTCTTTGGCCGGGGGCGGTAACGCGCCCCTGTAATCCAGTGTGGTGGAGGCCGGGGGGTCAATGTTGCGAAGTGCAACTGCACCAAGCGGTACAGTTTGTGTTATAGTGGCGCAGGGTTGCTGAAGCAATGTGAGCGCTACTATGAGGCCGGGGGAGTGGCGAGCCCTTGTAACCGCAGCTAGGAAGGGGCCTATAAACACGAACCGATCTGTTCGCCGAGGGAGGTGACGAGCCCTTGTAACCCAAGTCATAGGGGTACATGCGGTACAGTTTGTTTTATCGTGCCATGCTGAAGCATGGGTACACACAATGAGGCCGGGGGTGTAGCGAACCTCTGTAACCGGAGCATGGAAGGGGCCTTTAATGCGAACTGGTCTGCTTACCGAGGGAACTTGATGAGCCCTTGTAACCTGCAGTCTTGGGGGCGAGAGTGCAGAGCCACTGGGAGTTCCTCAGAGGATCCCTTTTATCCCGAAAGACGGTATTTGTGGAGCAACTATGACTCTCTTGGCTAGGGGAAGTAGCGAGCCCCTGTAATCCAGTGTGGGAGGAGGCCAAAGGCTGGGGGTGGTAACGCGCCCCTGTAATCCAGCGTGAGAGGAAGCCAGCGGGTCAATGTTGCAACGAAATCACTGCGCTCAAGCGGTACAGTTCGCAAGTAGTGTTGGCGTACCATTGCTGAAGCAATGGGTAGACCACTACCGAGCCGGGGGCGTGCACACCCCTGTAACCATAGCTTGGGGCTCGTTCTGTAGAACTTGCGAACTGGTCTGCAGGCGGGTGGTTGTGACAAACCCTTGTAACCTAATGTCATAGGGGCCAGAGCGTGGAAGTACGGTAATTCCACGAGACCTCCTCGAGGAATCGGGGAGGCCGCACAATCCCGGCCCAGGGAGCGTGCAAAATGGCCGTCACTGCGGAGGTTCCTGTTACAACTGGAATCAGGTCCTATACGGAGGTCGGGCGGTCGGGTGTCAACCCGGAACTTGGCAATGCGATTGAAGCAGGAAAGCGTGTCGAGATCGATCAACTATGACTTTCTTTGGCCGGGGGAAGTAACGCACCCCTGTAATCCAGCGTGGGAGGAGGCCGGCGAGTCAAGTTGCGAATGGAGCAAGTGCCGCAAGCGTACAGTCGTTTGTATTAGGAATACCGATTAAATTCGGGAAACCATTACGGGCCGGGGGACTGGCGACCCTTGTAACCGCAAGCTTTGGCGAAGCCAGCGACCTGATCGCATTAAGTCGGGGGGAGTGACATACCCCTGTAACCAAATGTCATGGGGGCCAGATGTTGTACAGTCCGTATGAGGCCGGGGGGGGGGGGGGGTCGCGCCCCCCTGTAACCTTGCTGCGAGGGGCCTATAGACTGATCTTCTCAGGCTGCCACGGGACGTGCTACCACGAGCTACTTGGTGTTCCGCACGTGGAAAACGAGGAAAGGTGAGGTTAGTACACCGACCGGAGAAACTCTCCTGGCTTAGTAACGGCTAGTAGGCCCGGACCGATCTCCTCTGCCAGATGCAAGGCAATGCCAAGAGACTCTTGTTCCTATGAGCGACAGAGTAGGCAACAAGGAGTACATAAGAATAGGTCCTTATATGCTGAGCGGACCTTGCGAACGGGCCGTTGAGGCACCGTGCGCATACAAACTCCCGGTGTCCGGAGACCGTGAAAAGCAGGTGTTGCAAGTACCCATGTTTAGTGGAAAGCTTCACTGGTGATTAGTGAGTACCGGGTGCGGGGCAGTTGATCGAGGACGTTAGTACGCATCGGCCGCAGAGCTGGGGGTCGGGGGGGGGGGCCGACCCTCGCCACTAAATAAGGTACTTTCTGTCTCCGACAGTTGGGGCCGAGTTATCGGACCCTATGGGTGAGCGGTAACCCATGGCAGGGGCCGCATATTTGGAATTGGCACTGCCTGATGCCCTCGCTGAGCAATCAGTCTTGGAAGAGAGTCAGACAAAAGGATTCGAGCAAAATTGCTTCCCTCATTCCCACCCTTTTTCCCATAACCCATCCCGATGTCCAAGTTCCCGTTCCCAGCAACCCACCCTATCCGGCTTTTTCCTAGGGGGGACAAGAGGGATACCCCCGGGCTCGTCCCCCTGGCGGTGGGTCGCAAGAAAGTCTTTCCCGTTAATTTCTCTCCACCTTCGTGTGGACAAAATTCTCTTTGCCGGTTGGCCTGTATTTGTACTGTGGCAATTGGGTATAACCGGTTGTACTTCGTGTGGTACTGGGGAGCTATTGAAAGCTTCATTTACTCAATGTTCCCTCCTACCCACTCGTAGGTTTCCCTCTTTCTCTCTTGCGAGGTTCTGTCCCATTCACTACAGCTCTGTTTGTCTCCCACTATTTCGCTCCTTTCAAACGTCCGTTGACCCACTCTGCTTTCCTCCTTTGAGCCCCGCTCTTTACAACCTCCCCCCCTCTCTCGAACTCAATCTCTATCTATAAAGCAGTGTGCCAGAGATCAACCCTGATGCCTTGAAAAATACAAGTCTTGTTGTCGAAACGTTGGCAGAGGTCTAAGGCCACTACCTCCTCCAAAGTATTATTTCTATCTGGTGGCCATCTTCAAAGCCCCCTGGTTCCGTAGATTTTATCTACGAATATGACGGGACAAGGTAAGAAACGTCTCCTCTCTCTGGCACACCTAGCTCTAATTGGAGACAGCAGCTTGAAATACATTCAACATTACTTTCCGTATGGACAACATGCACCGTACATTAGATCCCAAAACGGCGCCACAATCCAGGACATTAAGAAGCCTATAGATGCCGCCCCACGCAACATCACGCACTTCGTACTGCAATTCTGAACTAACGACTTAAAATACAACAGCGCTGAAGACACCTTCGAAGCAATCAAATCTCTCGTACGAGATGTTCAGACAAAAGGACCCAACTTGGAGATAACACTGACAATAGTGCTACCCAGAATTGAAAACAATCACCAGCCACCCACACCCCAGATACACCGAGTCATATCCCACTACGACCCAACAGTTAGGCTCAACGACGCCCTCCTTGACCTAGAACTCCCCCACAAAACGTGGACATCATCTACCACACAGAAATCTATCATGACTCCCAGGGGCACCTGGCCAAAGACGGTTTACACCCCAACTTCCGAGGTGTTTGGATAATGGCAGAAAACATTAAGCACAGGCTGAGCAAGTCGTTTGAGGTGACACTCCCTTCTACCATGACCACACGGCCTGGCAGTGGCCAGCACCAAGCAGCAGACCTAACCTCACATTGCCAACAGTAGCGAGCCACCCTGTCCCACAAAGAACACCACATGCGACGCCAGCACACAAACGGCAGATGCAGCCACAGCACCAGCAGAACAGCACGTAGGAGAACAACATCCCTACCCAACAAGGACATTACACTCAATATACACGCAGACATCTACGCGCACTAAACCGCAAACAAGCAGTCAAACAGACATCGACGTGGACATCGCCCCTAACAGCCACCCTAAACAACAGACTCCGAACAAAAAAAAAGAACCATCCCGTAGGTCCACCCGCAACAAACGAAATGACCTGCACCGAGCGGACTGGATGCCTTACCCCTCAAATCCCGCGCTTTACTCAGGGTGCGAAAACTCGCTGGCAAACAAACACACTGCAGATTACCCTCAACACCTAGTCCTCTTACCTCCAAACCAGAAAAATCCCCAAAGGCCTCCACCTTAAAGCTACTTGTTCCCTTGGAGCTCTCCCCCTCAACTAGAAGCTAAATGGCAGGACACTCTGAAGCGTGCATCGCTTTCCCTTCTCGAAATTCTCTGAGAGCACTGTGACACAAACTTAATGTTTTAAATGAGCAGATTGAAATATTTCCACTCACTGAGCAAGAGAAAATTTATCTTGGTGCATTTGGAGGGCACAAGGAACACGAGCTGTACAAGAAACAAAGAGTTAAATTTGAACGTGACCAGCTCCTTTTGCCTGACACACATTGCACCATTGAACCTCCTGTTCTCGCTAAGCCTGAAGACGTGGTACTAAATCATCTGACGTCCCCCGCAGACACATCAGAACCTGCTACGGTGGACTTTTTATCTCTCACTATCAATCAAAATGTAGAATCTAGCTCCCACAGTACGAGTAACAGCAACATTACACCGGTTCCCAAACAGAATGTTCCATCCCCCTCCCCCATCACGTGTAACAGCAACGTTATAGATATTTCAGAAACAATATCGACAACCGAAAAAATTATCCCAGAAAGATTACTCACTTGCTGCATTACCAACAACCACGTGAATAAATACAAGTTACACAAGGATCTCACGGAATTTTCCGGCAGAATGAGACTGTAAGAATTCTTTTCCGATAAGCAAGACAACAGTGAAATCAATGACGAAGCACTCCGCGCACCAAGCACTTTGACGCCAGATGCGGAGAAATATCTAGAACTCGATTTGTATTTGAAATCAGTATCACAAGACACATTTATGAGAACAAAGAAACCAAATAAACGCAAAAACTTGACCCCCTCATAAGAAGTCACGCTAAATAGCCTAGCAGCCAGAACGGACATAATGATTAAACCCGCAGACAAATTGGGTAACATTGTCATCTTACCAATGGAAAAATATAAGGATGAGGCCTCAAGCCAGCTTAACAACCATGGCCACTACCACCCTTTAAACCATGATCCCAGCAACGAATACAGTCAAACGACCCTTCGAACTCTCACAGATCTTCTGGCCAGAGAATTAGTCACCCCAACAGAACTAAACTTCATGAGACCGACGAACAAGCAAGCAGGACGCTTGTACCACGTCCCGAAAACCATTAACGTTTCCACTGAAGCATTATTCTCAGCGGATATTCCAGGAAGCCCCATAGTTTCTAACAACAGCACCCCTACGGAAGCATTGTCTGTGTTTCTGAATCACCATTTGGCAGACATTCCGACTTCTCTTCCTTCATTTCTTCAGGACACCCCACACTTCCTCTGCAATATAGAAGCACTAAACGATTGTGGGCAAATACCCAATGATACCCTTCTGGTCGATTCAACGTCTCCGCCCTCTATACGAACATTCCATCAACGAAGGAATAGAAGCTACATCAAAGGCTTTAGCAGAAAAGCGGCCCCAACATGCGTTGGAAGTCTACATTACTTTACTAAAATTAGTTCTAACTCTCAACTACTTCCAGTTAAACTCATCTCACTACTTGCAAGTTTTTGGAACCAGTATGGGAGCTCCTTTCGCACCCATTTACGCCCACATTTTTATGGGACCACTTAAAGCTTCCCTCTTAGAGTCTTTCCCCCTCAAACCGAAGGTTTACCTTCGATACATAAATGACATCTTCATATTTTGGGAATACGGCTGCACAGCCCTAGAAAGTTTCATTTCACATTCTAATTCTTCGCATCCAACCATTAGATTTTCATTTCAGTACTCCGATAAACAAGTGAACTTTCTTGACACCCCTGAAGTTCTTGACAATGGTAAACTGAAAACCATGCTTTACAGGAAACCAACGGACAGGCAACAGTACCTAGACTACACTAGTCATCACCCACGACACGGCAAACAAGGTATCTTTGTAGGACAGGCTACCAGACTAAGAAGAGTATGCAGTGATAACACAGACTATATAAAACACCGTAATGAACTAAAGTCCACCCTGGCAAGCAGGAATCACCCGGTCAGCGCGCTGGATATGGCTTACGAAAGAGCATCCAAGATAGAAAGAGACGAAGTGCTCAAGCAACAACGTCGGAACCAAAGCGCCCTGACCACCAGCCATAATAACCAAATTTTCAAACGCGCTATGAACATCCCGCGGAAATACTACCCATTATAGCCAGTAATGACCGACTTAAAAAGACGTTCCCGGAAGCCCAAAGAGTCACCTGCAGAAGAAATAAGAACCTAAAAACATTTTAGTGCATGCCGAAATTGGCGCTTCCCAGGAACCAGTCATCGGCCTTTCGCTCCGTCCTAGATGCAAGACACCTGGAAACATCTGCAGACGGATTGCATTGTCAATAGCACTGCCAGCCAATACATCCAGAAAATCAATTCAAGCTTCACGTGCAATTCTTCTAACATTGTGTATATGCTAGAATGCTCACTCCGTCAGAAGCAGTACATTTGAGAAACGTGTCAGCCTTTGAACGTACGCGTGAATGGTCATCGGGCCGACACCCACAACAGTGCCTCCATAGCAGTCGCGCAATACTTCAACCATCCGAACCACAATTTCGATGATCTCAAGCTCTGTATTCTGCAGTCAAACTTTAAATCTCCAAGGGACCGGAAATACAGAGAATCGTACTTAATTCATAAATTCAATTACCTGAGCCGGCTGGAATCAATGGTTCAAAATACAGCTGAGAAACCTTACGGTATATCAATCGAACCGAAAATTATTGCTCTCACAAAACATGGGCCTCTCCATTCGCAACAACCCTGCCTGCCCATACCCAAAGCTGTTTCTTGAATGCAATTTCGGTCCTTCCGTTTTTTCCTTTTTTCTCTTGCTTCTAGCCGATTTAGACATGCTCCACGCACTTGCATCCCTCGATCTTCGGCACACACACACTCTCAAAAAGGAAAAAAGTAGAAAAGGAGAGAAAAGTGAAAAGAAGTCCCTGAATCCACCACAAAGCTCCCTGGTGAAGGTACCCGCGCATTCCCCTTCTATTCTTCTACGACCACTGACCTCCACACTCGGAATTCTTCGGACTAGATGGGCTGTTGTGGTTTACGAGTTTCCTCCCTCACACACAGTTCCGTAACCCGGTAATTGCACCCCGCAGACGCCTCTTTCTTACCCAAACTTCTTGGAAGCCTCCTTTAAGGTCGCCTGGCACCGCGGCAGCAAAGCTTAAACCATTCCCTCTGTTCCCTCCTACCCTCTCGTAGCTTTCCCCCTTTCTCTCATGCGGGGTTCTGTCCCATTCACTACACCTCCGTTTTCTCCCACTATTTCGCTCCTTTCAAACGTCCGTTGACCCTCTCTTTTGTCTTCCTTTGAGCCCCGCTCTTAACAACCTCTCCTATCTCCCTCAAACGCAATCTCTATCTATAAAACAGTGCGCCAGAAATGAACCCGGATGCCTTGAAAAAGTCGAGTCTACTTCTCGAAACGTTGGCCAGGTCTGAGCCGGCACCTTCTCCAAAGTATTATTTCTATCTGGTGACCATCTTCAAAGCCCCCTCGTTCGCCATATAGCTATATATATATATATATATATATATATATATATATATATATATATATATATATATATATATATATATATATATATATATATATATATATATATATATCCGGAAAAAAAACAGTAGATTTTTTTTTCTGGACTTCTATTTTGGCCTATTTATCACTGTATCAAAGAAACAGTGAATAAAATGGCTAAACAATGCTTAACAACGGTTAAAAAAAATCGGCCCTGTTTTTTTTGCAACTGCGCGCCTGCTTCCATAGTTGATTTAGTGGAATATCGTATGAGACTTGCTGCTTAAGGCATCTTAAGATGAACGCTTCTTTGTAACATTGCTTTTATTTTACTTCTTGTGAGTGTTTAAGTTCGTGAACCCCGTTTATTGAACTGTTTCCGTGCCGCCTAGCCAGCATTCAGATAGAGGCTACTCCGCATTCTTCGGTCGTATAAAGTGAATTGTGTGTGCTCGCCTTCCAGCAATCTCAGGAACGATGTAGCAAACGTAAAAGGAAAGCTTGATACCAAGGTCGGGTTGTAAACGGCAAACCTGCGCACTATCCGTGAGCGCCATTGGAGAGGCGTATAGCGTTCAACAAATAGGCCACGTATCTCCGTGCTTCACTGAAAATACCTTCTTAAGAGCAAGTATCTCCTGGATGTGGCACGTAACTTATCCGTTGTTGCTAAGCTTTTCGCCTTCTTTTCTTTCATGTTTATATCTGCCTATTCACCAGCCCTCGGCCTCCTATCCCCTTTCGCACCACTTCCCTGATGCTCACTTTTCCCCTTCATTTCCCTGCGAATCTCTGCTTCCCTTTCTTTCTTTTTTCAGAACTCTCCTTGTAATACCGTCCCAACTGGGTTCTACTCCTCTTGAATTGACACACTTATATTCCCTTCCAATATGACCCTTTCAGTTCTCTACTTTCCTGGAACCTATTTAAATCTTGGAAAACGACTCTTAATCTCCCGATCTTCCCTTTTTTTATCGCTTACCTCCCGCAACTCCTGCCTCCAACAGCCCCCTCATGTACGTTACCCTCCCCTGATTCTCTCTTTATAATACCAAAATATCAAAATCACAATTATTCTCCTTTCTATTACATTCCCTACCACCGTTTTGTCCTTATTTCCCTCTCAAGTCGCTGTGGTCTACCACACTATTCAACTCCACTTAGTCCTAATTCTCTCCCCATTGTCCATTCTCTTTATTCGTTACCTACTCTTCACCAGAGTAATGTTACTATTCCGTTTTCACTTCACCCTACACCGCCACTCATCGTTTTCGGTGCAGACTCTGTGAATTCGCCTCCAATCCTTTCTCATGGGACAAGATGCGAATTTTCTGCTTAATTCCCGTCTCCTTCGTCCGTTCTTTTTTCTCTGCCTTTCCCAGTCCTGTGCAACATTTTCTTTTAAACTGACACTCCGTCTTCCCTTACCGGCCACACATTTTTCATTCTCCCTGCGTGTTTACTTACGGCTACCTCTTTTATAGTTCTCTTCTTTCTCGTCTCACACCTTTTTCTCCTTTTGCTGTACCAACATCGCTCTTAATATTTAATGACCAGAAACACGTTTTTACCAAACCGAGCTGCACCTCCCAACCGGCTTACGTGATTCTTTAGTTAACGCAGATAACCCATTGCTGACCGGTACTCGGTAGCCTGTCGATTACCTCGTGCCGTGGGTCACGGACTATCGCTAAGTGATACGCCCATGTGCTTAAATTCGTGAAAGCTTGGTTTAGATTTGTGAAAGTTTGAAATGCAAAATCGACGATAGACATTCTTATATTGCCTTTAAAATGAGCCCAAAATGCGTGACTGATAAGCAATGCAGTGCATTTGTAATAATGAACCAGCGTTGCTATACAAACTAACACTTCCGCGAGAATTGAAAAAAAAATGAAGAAATATAGCAAAAACCCTTGAACTCTTCAGCATATCTGGATGCAGGCACATTTCACAGACATCTTGACATTTTTTGAGATATGTCAAGATTGCGTCTTTGTTAAAAACTGTTTTTTGAAAGTAAAAATGAAGCATGAGAACTCATTCATAAGTATGCAAAGACTCGGCAGTAGAAACCTTCGGCAATAGCTGCAATCGTTAATGTTTGTAGATGCAAAGGTTTCGAATTTCGCGGGACAGTCCAATGCACCTAGCTCCCGAGGTGGCTTTGGGGATTTTATTTTGGCATACAGAAATTTTTTTTCCGAAACCTATCTTCACATAAATTATGCCCGGTGCATATGGGACTAAACATAAAAGTTTCGTAATAATTACAGATGTCGACGGCACCCGCCTGTTCCGTCTCCTGAAAACACCCTGCGATGTTTATATGACATCTTATTATTGGGAGCGCATAACGAGTTGGAAGTCGGTAAAATAAAAGGGTTTTTATGACCCAGCGTTCAAGCCATGTATACCGTATGTGTAAAATTGGAGAAATTTTTCGGTCAAAGAATAAAGCAGAACAGCGGGGGCACCCTCAGCCGCAATGGCGGAACGCGTTGTCAAATAATCCGAGATTATGTTTCTCAAAGGATTTAAACGTACAATAATTGTGAAGGAGTTGCCCTTGGATTCTCACAACAGACATGGCTCCCAAATGTTTGGTTTGCATAACAATGTTGGGAACCTAATGCACTTGTGCAATAATTAGCCTTCCGCTAGGCCACAACAGCATTTATTACGTACTGTCCGTTCTGACTGCCAGAAAGTCCCCAGGTCATTTTGGTGGGGCCTTACTTCAGGGTTCCCCTGCAACAACGAGGCCGGTGTCTACGTTTGTCTTCACAATCTGTAGCAATGCCACAGAACTGATCTCAAGTACCTCTATAAATTCAAAGCTATTCAGAGCCATTCCTGTTTAATTACTTATCACGAGAGAGGTAATTTGTAAAACAAAGCTTGAACTGGGCAATTGTAGGTTGAGTAAGAAATGGGAGTTTTCAGGTTACCATGTTTTTTCGTAATACATTTTCTTTCCTTCTGTCTACGCATGATTCCATTCAACCGAAGTGATCGCGGCATACCTGTGCTTCATTGTTTTTCACTTACTGACCCTTAAAAAGAGCGGGAAGCAGCAAGTGGCTGTGGCATCACGAAAAACATTGTGGAAAAGCAAATTCTGTTGTCAAACTTCCATAGTGAATATAAGACGTCCAGCATTACGGTGGGAACATCGTGCTCTGAAGGCCGATTATTAATTCAGCAGTGCTACGCATGACGAATAGGGCTGTATAACGGGTTAAAAAAGCTATAACTCTCCCGTTTGCAGAATTGTTTAAGCCGGAAGTCAGCTTCGGCCAGCAGACGCGGCCGATATTCACCTCAGATTGAAGAACTAGTACACATTTCCATGGGCATCAGAAACCTTGGAACCTCAATGTACCGGGTCGCTCCGATGGGATTTAGGGCGATTGAGCTGGCACAGGTGTTATGAAGAGGTTATGCCAGTGCATAAACAAATAACAGACCCTTGAAAACTGAATATCCGAATCAGCTGCCCCGGCTAAGGTCTGGCATAACACGACGGACGGTTCACTCTACAAAACAGCTATATTGTGCGCTTTTGTCGTGTCCCTGATTGTTTTCTGTTGCCTTTCCACGGCTGGTAGCTCGAACTTATTTTAGCACTGAAATATCTCTTTCTGGCACCGCAACGTGACGGACAAGTGGAAGGTTTTCACAGCGCGGTAGACGAGTTTTTAATGAGGTTACAATAATGCGTTACAAGGCAGCTCACTTTGGAAAGGGTAAGTTTAGTTGGCCTACATTTGTACAACAAGGGGAGTCTACATTAGGAATTAACTATGAACTACAACCCCATGCAATTCTCGTAGACTGGCATATGCTCTGATTATACACAATTCTTGTAGTGTAACACATTAGTATATAAATTTTATCTAGACTAAATCTCCTCGGAGGTTTGTGCACATTGATTGTATTTTCTATCCAATGTCTAATAGTAAATACATATTTAGGTATATTTACTACATACACAGCTGCTTGGTCACCATAGTTACATTTGTGGTGCCGGTTTGTACACGTCATTTTAAGCGGTTGTCTTTAAACACTCAATTCGTAAAGTCGTTTCATGAAATTTGCACACCTGCCAGAGATACCACGATACACCACAATAAGTAATACCAAAAATTATCAAAAGGACGCTTGTTTGAGATGGTGGATCAATACTGCTCCCTCCGAACAAGCGCTCTTCAAGATAAAGCAGCGAGTGTATTGAAACATAATGTGGGGACGCAGTTTGTACTTCATTTTCAGTTGATAAATGATTGTTCTGTGAGAGAATATACACTTAGTCTATTGGTAATCTCTAGCAAAACAGTAAACCCAATGCGCTGCTCAAGTTCACACCATACAGCACCGCAGTGATAGCTAGTTATTTCACAGTGTCCTTTGAGGTTATTCGCTTTCCCAAGTATCAATTTAAATGTCTGTATGTAAACATGAATATGCAAAATAGGTATGCATGCGTTTCGTTTGTTCACCCTACAGGGGGCTCAGGTTAAATGGGCTTCGTATCTTTTGTCAGCCGGGCCACCTTACAACGATATCGTACTAGCCGGCGTAAAGAGTGGCCGAAAAACACGATGCAAGAGAACCTGTCCGTTCAGAGGCGCTTCATCATCCAAGTGCACATAAATCGCGGCGATTCCGCAGGGCACAGCCTTGAATCGAATATTTGATTTTAGCGCAATATTTATACAATATCTGCAAACCATATTAGACTACCGGCGTCCTGAGGTATTGTACTAGCATTGCTCAGCTTTATTGTTTGTTTCTTTTGTTTTCTTACCGCCCTACACAGAAACAGTAGCCACGTATCAGAGAGTTAGGTTCAATTTATCTCTCTTGCAGACGCACACTGCAAACTAGATGACAGATGGGCCCTTACAGAAAATTTCCCAGTGGTTCTTACGAATTTAGCTATATCTGGCTACAACGTGCACAAAACAAAGGTTAGGAGACGAATACGTTGCAAACTATATGAAGCGTACATTCATTAAAACGCTGTGCCTTGATGGGGTATTTGCTGTTATACGTTTTTAGAGATAAATTAACCCCACTCGTAATACCATTAACAGCTCATTTATTACTGCAGGTACATAGGCGATATCCATATTATTCTGAATGTATGCGCAGGGTAGATAATGCTGCGCATATTCTAGAAAAAAAGTCTCATAACTATTAGGAACTGAATAGAAGAGCGAATTCAGAAAATTTTTTTAGCAAGCTGGTTTGCTTCCGCAAAAGCTAAAAAGCGGTAAATGTTGCCCTGTGTTTTTGCGCGCCTCATATAGCCTAGAACCTTTTCGGATGCGTAGAAGTCACAGAAATTGCTTAGTGAAACTCCAATGTGAGTCAAATGAAATTAGAAAGACTCAGGCGGAACTGCCGAATTGCGCCTGCATTTTCTATGCAAATTAAGCAAATGTATCAGCAAAACATGATACTATAAAATAAACCCAGCACTTGCTGTATAATAAGCCGCCAAGACGACGATAGTGTAACATTTAATTAAAATAAAAGGGCACACATGCGCATATCTCCCACCCCTTTATTGATAAATGCATAAGATGCTGTTAGTAATCTATCGCTGCAAAGCCGGTTGGAGCTGCAACACGAAAAGGTTATTCCGCCTCTCGATTGCATTCGATGGGGGCACTTCTGTGTACTTTCTCGATTTTGTGAGAAGCAGCAGCATGTTGCTCATTTCATGTTCCCGGACTTGCTCCTTTTTTGACGAAGGCGAAACCGTCATAACGTTCGATGTCAGACCACCGGTGTTGTGGGAGGCTCAGTTGAAACATGCACCAGCGGCTGCGGCAGAATGCAGGGCTCAACACAAAGAGGGAGACGCGACTTTGCGTAAACGCTCGGCATTTATTTTCGTTGATTGGAATACCCGGTATGAAGGCCCTCTCGGCCACACAAAGTCGGAACTTGAGAAGAGGTGATTCCAGTTTGTGGAGCAGCACGTAGCGAACCCTTAGTCAGAGGCATGCTAGGATTCCCCATGTACTCGTTACTCCTGTTGCCTTTGATGGCTACTTTAAGTTTCAAAGACACGTACTTGAAATACCGGTGGATTTCTAAGCGATATTAACAAGCATGGCGGCCACCGTGACATATATTACCACCCGGGACACCATACACGCGATAATAGTCCAGATGTCCGCACTCGTACTAACTCTATGGAATGCTTCGAAAATGGTATCCCTGTTGTTCCTCTAGAACCATGCAGGCAACACACTCCGCGCTTTGCACATGGTGATTGTGAAGAAAGTTGTGAAGGCTGTTGAGGTAGCAACTGTAGCAATCCCAATCATTGAAGCTGAGGATCACTGCCTGTGTGCCGTTTAGATCCCGAAACATTTTGCTGTGAAGCCTCCCGAGCTTATTATGGCTAGGATCCAACATTTTCTGTTCAGACATCCGAGAAAAGATTGGTGGCGTCCACTCTTTTATGCACTTGTGCCTAGTGAAAAGCGCTTCAGGGGAACTGCTGAGAGGTTTGTTGATAGGGAGCTGTTGTATGCTGTTGAAAGATCTGTCAAGCACTCAGAAGGACACCAACGGGATTCGTATATTTGTGCCATCAAAGACAGTCAGGCGGTTGCGGTTCAGGTTCAACAATAATAAACCTGTCAGTCCTTCCAGCGTCGTTTCATATAGTGCTGGTTTCCTGTTTGTCTACAATGAAAGAAGCTACAGGTTCTTCAGACATATCAATGCAGATCCTAGCAGTATCTTCAGGTGGCACCCGTCCATGTGTAGCTCTTTGAAATTCGGGAAATCACATAAAAGGCGATCCCGTAACCGTGTCACGTTGCTTCCACTTGTCAATATATGGGCAGTACTGCTGTTATTAAGATAGCTTCCGTGCCAAAAGTTAAACTCCACATCTTGGGGAACATTATTGTCAGACCTGTTCAAACATGCTAGTGTTTTCAAATAACTTGAGTGCCGGGAGTACCAGGGAGCTTCTGAGTACCGTGGAGCTTTGTGCTCGTCAGAGAAATTTTCGTAACAGACGGAATGAGGTGAAAGGCCTCTGGATGAACGACCTCAATGGGAAATACTAAAAATTTAAGATGGTGGGTTCACTTCATGTGAAGAATAACGTTGAACGGGATATGTCGGAAATTTCATCCCCAGAACGCAAAATACTCAGTAGGTGTAGAGGGGACAAGCTTGGGAAGCACGTTGGGGATTCCTTTCACAGTTTCCGTAAACCTAACATAACGGTATCGTTGGAGGCGAAGGCAATGTTCCAGAGCCTGATGAAGTTTGTGACAGCACCAAAGTTATGCGAGGCCGGGAATGCGTGGTGGTACCGCTCAGACAATCCTTTAACGCTAAACATACCGCTTTGTTTGACGCGGTTGTTGTTGCACATGGTGACAGCTACTGGCGGGGCTTATGCAATATTACGTCAAATGTCACTTGCCGAATGTGCCTAAGGAGTACGGCGGGCTACGAACACGACGATAATCAGCGAGGTGGACCAGCTGCTCTTGCCCCAGCATATTGACCTTTCGGACCTTCGTGTTATTCACGGACGTCTCCGAGCAAGCAATTCAGCATTGTCTGTGCTCAACGCCGAGCTCAAAGCATATCTGACCGAAGAACAAGCAGCCGACGACTACCCTTCGGTCATGGAGTATGATGACGCTGTGACCAGCGCACTGGCTTTACTTGAGCATCACATAGAGGTGTTGAAGTCCTCTTCGGCGCTCCAGACCTGCTCCCTTGGATGACGCCAGCGGAGACCGCAGGACTGCGACATCTACCGGACAGCCCATATGTCAGGTTCGGTGACAACAATATTAAATAGAAGAATGAGTTTTATGAACGAGACTAGTTTTTTATAACACTCGAGACCCAAAAAACATGCAAACTATGTAACAAAGAGCAAAGCGGAATTAACAACAAATGGGGAACAATAGAAACTATTACCAAAGTGGTAACCAAAGCGGGTTTGAAGAAACAAGAAAAAGTCACGGTCCGGGTATAAAGGTAAACGACGCAGTACGTGGATACTACCGGCACAGGTTTGTGGCAGCGTTGAAATGTTCACGCAGTGGGTCGATGCCGTGGCAGTGCAGCGCGCTCCTAGCTCCCGTCCCCGTTGTGGCGAACGCAGCTGTCTTGGGGCCGCTGTTTTTTCACTCTTGCCCGGCAACACGACTCGCTTGTGGAGAAGATGTCTTGGAGGTTGTTCTGGTGGAGGACCTCCTGGGGCACGGCACGGGTCCGGTCGCCCGACCGCCGCGCAGCCTGATCACGCTCCACCCTTCAGTCTCCCACGGTGTTGTTCTTCGGCCGCTTCTGCCGCGAGCTGCTGTCGCTGGCCGCGTCCCATTGGTTGGTCGCCGGCGCAAGCTCGTGCCGGGGTCGCGAGCCTTCGGCGCCGTAGCCGGTTTCGATGACCTTCGAGCCGCGTGCCTTGCGTCTTCTTTGTTTTCTTCTTTCACTCATGACAATATCCCCCCACTTAAGCATTTTGCTCTGAAAAATGTCTCTTCACAGTCCTACACTCCACAGAAACACATAGTGCTTGAGATGAATGGTCACACACTATTTAGTCCCCATCACTGAACTTGAAACCTCCCCGCGAAAAAGCACAACAGCGCAAAAAACCGATCAAAGTATATCATAAACCGACACACCAAGTTAATCTATACTATATACGCCAGGTCCAAGTGGGACAGCCAGTCCAGAATTGTCCTAACAGGCAATCGGGCAGATATTTCTTTCCTTTTCCGACAGTGGCTCCGGTGCCACTCCCTGCCTCTTACGTACACACGTCTGGCCACGTAGTTCAAGGGCTTTCCATTTAAATCATATGGTTCCCGCGCACATGCGAACTTTCTGACAGACCGTGGAAAAGACTGAACAATGTGTCTTTTAGTGGCCTTCGCATTTCGTGAGCCACTCGTGAGTCGTGATACAGCTCTTTTCCCGGTACTACAGTTCTTTTGCTTGGTTTTTGAACTTCTACACTTTACCCGACTAGGGTAGTGCCTTCTTAACTTGAGAGTAGGGTGCCTTCTTTTTGACACTAAATGGTCATTTTGGACTGAAGTTGGTTTGGCATCTCTGTCTGAAGTGGGGGTCTTTTCCAATACAGGACGGTCCTTATCAGACAAAATGTCATGGAGGCCCGATTTACGGCTCTCGTTAATCTTAGGCTGAGCAGACCCGCAAACAGTCAAGTGCGATGCTGCCACAAGAGTTTTAAGTGAAGTTTGTTTATCATCCTCTGTGGGAAGATGCACCTGCTGTTCCGTGCTCACGTTATGCTCACACGGTTCATCGACATCCCCAGACTCTTCAAAAGGGGTCAGAGGTTGGCCTGCACAATAGCGCGGGGGCGAGAAAGCCTGTACTCTATGAAAGCTTTTCCCGCCATCCTTAGATTTACAGGCCTTACTTCGCGTAGCCTCAAGCTCCGCGAGTCGTTGCCGCAGCTTCAAAGTTTCCTTTTCAATTTCTGCGCGCTCCTTTTCTATCTCGGCTAGCCTGTTGGCCGCCTCGATATCTAGAGCTATTTCTTCACGCCAGAGCCTTTGATCCTCGAGTGCCCACTCTGTCAGCTCGTCGCCGCTTAATCCCAATCGCTTCCCCAAATCAGTTAGCTCTGGAAGGTCCATCTCAGGTGTTTAGGAGTATACACAAATGAACTAGTCTCGTCCTGCCGTGGATGCCAATTATTGTCAGGTTCGGTGACAACAATATTAAATAGAAGAATGAATTTTATGAACGAGACTTGTTTTTTATAACACTCGAGACCCAAAAAACATACAAACAATGTAACAAAGAGCAAAGCGGAATTAACAACAAATGGGGAACAATAGAAACTATTACCAAAGTGGTAACCAAAGCGGGTTTGAAGAAACAAGAAAAAGTCACGGTCCGGGTATAAAGGTAAACGACGCAGTACGTGGATACTACCGGCACAGGTTTGTGGCAGCGTTGAAATGTTCACGCAGTGGGTCGATGCCGTGGCAGTGCAGCGCGCTCCTAGCTCCCGTCCCCGTTGTGGCGAACGCAGCTGTCTTGGGGCCGCTGTTTTTTCACTCTTGCCCGGCAACACGACTCGCTTGTGGAGAAGATGTCTTGGAGGTTGTTCTGGTGGAGGACCTCCTGGGGCACGGCACGGGTCCGGTCGCCCGACCGCCGCGCAGCCTGATCACGCTCCACCCTTCAGTCTCCCACGGTGTTGTTCTTCGGCCGCTTCTGCCGCGAGCTGCTGTCGCTGGCCGCGTCCCATTGGTTGGTCGCCGGCGCAAGCTCGTGCCGGGGTCGCGAGCCTTCGGCGCCGTAGCCGGTTTCGATGACCTTCGAGCCGCGTGCCTTGCGTCTTCTTTGTTTTCTTCTTTCACTCATGACACCATACCACCGACCCGTAAGTTTGGAGCACGTCTCCCGAAGCTAGAACTGTTGCGCTTTGCCAGAGCGATAACGCGGGGAGAACCTATCTGGACATGTTTCGCCATTCTGTACACGAGAATCCGCGGCTGTCTAATATTGACCGTTCTCACTACTTCGTTTCGCTTCTTGACGGAGCTGCTGCTGAAGCCGTTGCTGGCCTGCAAGTGACAAAGTCCTGCTATAAAGGTGCTCTTAATATCTTGGAGAATCGGTTTGGCAATTCCAAAGCGATAGCGCAGAAGCCTTTTGAAAATCTGTGTAAGCTTCGACCTGTTGACTCAGCCAGCAACGTGCCCGCTTTCAGGAAGCTGTACGACCGCGTGCAAATCAACCGGTGTGGACTGGAAAGCTCGTGCGTTCGAATTTCTTCTTACGTGGCTATGCTTAATGAAGTGCTTTTAAAGGTGATACCTGGCGACATTATTGTTGATTACTTCAAACAGCAGAGCCTTGCTGCCAGCACCGCTTCCAACGAACAGTCAGAGTTCTTCTGCCGAAGATGTAGAACATCTGCTGTCTATTCTGCGAGTGGAAGTCGAGTGCAGGGAAAGAAGCCCCCAGGTCAGCAAGCCTCAACAAAGTGAGGAGGCTGAGCGAGGGCGCAAGAAGCATTAGTCTATTTGGACCGCTGCCATCCTGCACAGCAAGGCACAGGCTTCGTCTTGCTTCTTCTGCTCCGCCAAAGATCACAGCACAGAAGAATTTCCGAGCGACATCAATTTGGCCGTCATGCCTCAAATAGAGGGATAGTTCCCATCGATTGTGTGAAATTTCTCAATGGCCTGGCAGGGCACTACAGGTGTAACTTTCGATTTCGCAGCTGTCCACCAGATTACTTCATACGAGCAGTGGGAAGGTATGCTAGCCAGCCCAGACCCCAGCGATCTATCAGCTTCGGCTGGTTGAAACGGCCTTCCAGGCAGTAACCACCCAAGTAGTTATGGACTGAGAAGACCCCTCATTGCCGTGACTCCAGAAGTAACATAAAGACAAAGGTTATTCCTATTACTGCTCACCCAGATGTTTTAGTAACCAGACTAAATCATTAAAACTGCGGAAGCTGTCTCGGGGGAACGTTAATCAGCCATCTGAATTGTCTCACAAAAGGTTTCAGGTTAACTTGGGCTTGACACGAACGGTTTGGAAAGTGCCGAGCTAATTCTGCAGGCCGTGTCCGATTTTTATAGCTGGTTAGTAATTTCTTCTAGTTAAAGTATTGCTTTTTTGTTCAGCATAGCGGGCAATCTGTAATCACTCGAACGCGTACACTACGCCTTTAACCATTAAACGCCCGCAGGGAGGCTAATTCCCACTTCATTTAAATGGCTTCATAGCCCGTAGGGATTGTATTACCTCGAAGTATTCAGGCAACATCAGTGCGATGCTTTGCACAAATTAGAGAGAAAATTTGTTATTTTACATTCATTTCACTGGGTTCTGCTGCTGTTTCTGTGAATATATGCAGCCCTTTTCTATCCGTCTGACCTTGCGAGCATTGAGCACCACAAGGGCTACGAGATAAGAATTATGAAGTAATCCACTACGAGAAAAGTGGGTAAATTCTATTGATATGAGAGGTTCATCTATTAGCTAGTGGACTATGGGGTTTTGATACCATGTTTTGCTTTTGTGTACTATGAGTGAGGCTTGAATCAGACCTGCCACATGGGGACACATTTCCCCACGGGCTTTCAGCGCATTTCAATATTTTTTCCGTATTTTCTTTTTGTTTTATATGGCTTGGCACCTGCCTGCAAAAGTAGTTTACAACATTTTTACTCCATTCCTGACAATCCAGGCCACTGTACGAGGAGTGAGGATGAATATATTGATAGGGTATCAGCTGTGTTTACACATTCAAAAGGTGCAGAAGGTGATAGCATCACAGCTTTTGTCAGCTTGTCACACGCCAATTTGAGCCAATACATGATTGAAGAACGTGAACGCAATTATGACCACTGGAGAATGCGCTCCCTTCCGCACGAAAAAGCATTCCGAATTTTCGTTCACAGCCACAAGCTTCATTGAAGCTTCCCGAGAAAAACATGTACACCCTTGATTTTTGACGCAACGACACGTTGTTTCGCGATACTGTTAAAATCTTCCTTTTGTAAGTAAGGCTGTTTAGGAAGCAAGGAAAATTAAAAACATAGAGGGCAAAACAGGCGAAAAGAAAAGCAACTTTATTGTTAGGGAAATCAAGATGGGTTTTCGTAGTCAACACCGCACTTCTAACACGCGGCAACGCCCTACGACTGGCTCAGATATTGTTCCACAGCAAAAAGTGACAGTCGATTCGCAGTAACTTCCAGAACATCCAAGGTTCCCTTCTGCACGATTCAGTGTTTCGCAATGGTTTCACACAAAGCGGGCACCCCTTAACGCCCACTGCGAAGAATTTTCCCATAGCGGTACATTTTGTTCCTTGTGACCACAAGTGTTTTCTCGGGTGAAGTTGTGTTCACAGACTAATAAATAGTATTTGTGGAAGAATTCACTCATTTATCTTCTGTAGAAACCTTATGGACCCTTAGGGTTAAAAGTGCTGGTGCTAATCTTCGAAAGAAATGTGTGGGGATTCTTTTGCTCTGGGTAACGAGTTACAGAGATGCTGCGGGCATCCCTTTACATTTATATACCCCCGCCTACCCCTTGTTTGGTTGTGCATACTTGGGATACAGTGGACATTTTTCCCCCAATTTAAGAGGGTTCGTTGTAGCAGGCGTAGACTGTATGACTTTCTTGGGTGCCTGAAGGCCAGGCATAGGTCTTGATGTGTCTGTACAAGCATTGACGTCAACAGAATATGAGAGGTAAAGTAAATATAAAATACAATATTTTGTAATATTTACTTTTACACAGCTTAAAACCAAAAGTTTTAGTCGGCTCTGTAATTCCGCAGCATCTCCTTACTTGCGGTGCTTACGCTTTAAAGGGGGACATGGCATGAAAACGACTTTACTGAAGGACCAAACTGAACCAAAATGAGGAGAATCTATCTAGCTAACCATTGTAACAACAAAGCTGAAATCAGCTTAAGGATCCTTTCTATAGTAATAGGTTGGAAAACTAATTACCTGAAACTTGCATACAGCATAATTCACTAATTAGGCAAGAAGTCAAGAAGAGTTTTACCTCAGCATCACCAGGAAGTCTACTCTGTGCAAGGAAGCTATCAGATTATTGCATTACATCCTTTCGGCATAAAGAAACAACAAGAGAAGTTTTACCTTCCTTTCGAAACCAGAAATAGTTTCTTGTAAAAAAAGTGAAACTGATGTCTATCTTTTTGGATAGCTAAAGGAAATAAAGCAAGCATCAACTAGCTTCTCTACACATAATAGCCCTTCCTGGTGATGCTGCCGTAATATCTTCTTGCGTTCTTGCCAAATAACTCATTAATCCTGGGACAGCTTTGTGAAGGTAATTATTGTAGCAACTTAAAAAGTATATAAGATATTGGTGAACTGATTTAGGTTTTGTTGTTAGGCTAGTTAGCTACGTAAAACCTCCTACTTTGATTAAATTTAGACAATATTTAACAAATATAGCTTTACTTGCCAAGTACCCCCTCAAAGGCCCATAGACGCAAAATACAACTTTTTTTGAAAAACTCACCATTGATATTTTACTTAACTTTATTGCCCCACAGGAAGATGTTTTCACCATTATGAATCAGAAATATAAAAAAATTACCCAATGTATGCACTCACATCAAAGAGGTTCACAAAGCTATCAGTGTTTGTACTTGATATTACTTCTGAGCAACATGGTGAAACCGGACTGGGGGCACTAATCGAAAGCGCTGTCCTGCTTCTGATCCCTGGCATGAGTTGGCCGTTCGAAACTTCAGGCAGGTGTCCTATCATGCCCTACTAGCGATCAGCTTCCAATATATTTGTGCATGGATACGCTAGCCGGACCACTCAAACATCAAGTAGGCACTATATTTCAGAGCATAAATGAAGCTTCGCCTAATGCTTTTCGTATTGCACTTATTCAGGTTGACTGGACCCCCATTCTCACGCTTTATAATTTAAATGAGGCTTACAATAATTTCCTGCGAATGTTCAAGCAACTTTATCATTTTTATTTTCTTTTTACAACAAGAAAACCACCTAGAAAGTCTCGGAAACGTGGATCACACCCGAGCTGCGACAAGAAATTAAAGTGAAGGACAAGCTTTATAAAACGTTTTTAACCACGCGCACAGTCGATGATTGGAATTTTTTTCAAACAGTTTAGAAATAGATTGACGAAGAAACTGAGAGCAGCACGAACGGAATACTATTCCGCATTCTTAGATATAAAGAAAGGTCGTCATGATGTTACCTGGAGTCGGTTAAACTTATTACTTCACCGTAATCAGCAACAGAATCAAGTGTTAAATTTAAAAATTGATGACAAAGAACTAAGTCGAACTGTGCTGGTAAATGCGTTTAACCATTTTTTCACAAATATGAAAGCAGACGGCTCATTGAAGGATGCATACGAATATATGCGTGTTCCGAATGTACACACAATATTCTTAGAACCTGTGACAACAGATGAAGTGATATCGGTTATAGACAACTTAAACAATAGAAAATGTCTAGATATTGATTATATTCAAATAAGGCCACTGAAACATGTTGCAGATATCATAGCACCATTAGTTGCACATATATTAACCACTTGCTTAACGGCATCAGTATTTCCAGAGAAAATGCAGATAGCCAAAATAACAGTCCTGTTCAAAAGTGGAGATCGGAACAACTTCAGCAATTATAGACCCGTATCTATACTCCCTATATTCTCAAAAGCCTTGGAAAAGGTTTTGCATATCAGAATAATTAAATTCATGGATAAACACAACGTGATTACAGCATGCCAATTTGTATTTCAGAAAAACAAATCTACAGACCTCGCCCTCCTGGAACAAAAAGAATATATTCTTACACAATTTGAAAATAGAGCCTTTGTTGTGGGAATCTTTATAGATTTGTCCAAGGCATTTGATTTGGTGAACCGCGTGCTACTTCTAAAGAAGCTAGAGTACTAGGGAAATTGGGGCCAAGCTGCATTACTCATAAAGTCCTATTTGTCTAAAAGAAAAAAACCGTCATTATAACCGATACATATTGAGAAGTAAAACCGGTTTCTTCTGGCGTCCCACAAGGAAGTGTGCTTGGTCCGTTGCTATTTATTATTTACCTTAATGACATTATAAATATCAACCGGGATGCAAAATTTATTATTTATGCCGATGATGTGAGTGTTGTCTTCTGTGGTGGAGATGTCCATGGTCTGATACAGGCCTGTAACATATTGATGGCCGCGCTGGAGAAATGGTCGAAGTCTAATTATATGCGCGTAAATGAAAAAAAGACAAAAGCGTTAATATTTCATTCGAAAAACAAACCAGTTCTTTCCCACGATCCCATTATGTTTAGCTGTCGACAAATAGAAGTAGTAGATCAGTTTAAGTGCCTTGGTGTAGTATTTTTGTCCACTATGTCTTCGGAAAATCATGTAAATCATGTCGTCTCGTGCTTGGGAAGGATAACCGGTACCGTTGGGTGTATTAGATATATTCTCCCAAAATCTTTAAAGCTACTATTGTATAACTCTTTATTTTACTCTCATATGAACTACTGTCAGCTTGTATAAGGAACTGCCACACACTCACTTCTAAAGAAAATTCATCTATTGCAAAAAAAGTTCCTTCGTTATGTTTTCAATGTAAAGTACTGTGCGCCAAGCAAATGTCTCTTTCTTGAAGCAGGTGTAATTACAACATACGACTTGTACAAATACCGGCTGAGAGTTCGATTTAAAATAGAAACCAAAAGGAATATAGACCATATACGGAATCTGGCCCATCTTCAACAAAAGAAAACAAGTTACCCGTTCAGAATGCAAGGAAGCTAGTTTGTTCCAATGGTGCGCCTAAATACCGGTTGGGAATGCTTAAAATATGCTTTGCCTTCTCTTTTGAACATGTATGACTGTGAAGGGTTTGATTTGTTCACATGTACGCACCGGGAACTGCGTTGCAGGTATATATAATGTATTTCAGCTGAATTTTTTCGGTACATCATAATGCTCTATATATGTGTGTTTGTTTTTATTTATTGTTTGAAGAATGTGCTATTTCTTCACCCATTTGTTATGTAACGCCTTAAGCTTGTACGCGTGCGTAGTTTTGTTTCTAGCTGTAGTTAACCGCTTCGCTGTTCATTGCTACTGCTGTTGCTTGTCTGAACGGGGGCTGCGGCCTAGTCAAGCTGTAATGACGGCTTTTTCTGCAGCTCCTTTGTCTCTCTTTGTATGTTTTTGAGGCAGAAATACACATTATTATAAAATCACAATTATGTCCCTCTGACAGTACAAGGATTCGGAAAGTGGCTGGTAAAATTATACACAAATAGCCCTTCTGCTTGACCTATTACCTAATTTATTAGAGTCTACGCTCCTTACGGCGGATCCAGCAGCAACAAACTTCCGGTTCCATCAGGCCATTCCTGTTGGTTTGTATGGTCCCCATGCATTTTAAATGGGGCCCACTCCACTCATAGATAGACCCGGATAGAGCAGACTATGGGCTACAACACCAAATTTACGGCGAAAATTGTTTCGACTGAATGTTTAGAGGGGCCTTCCGCGGGCCCAGCACACGATGTTTTTTCTTTCTTCAGTTTGGCAAAAAAAGTAAATTGTCTGGCAACATTGTTGGCCCCGGGTTTGTTGGTGCAGTCAACGGAAGCAAGTACCAGTGGCTTTTTTTGTGCGACCGATGGCATGAGCGACACGGTAGCTGATTTCTGTGTCGGATAAATTAAGCAAAATTGGCGCTGTGTAACATGGGGAAAAACCGGCCTACATCACAGGCCTGTCTAAGCAGATGGTCCGCTCGACGGTCAAGAACAAGGCCGCTGCAGATAAACGCGACTGCGGTGAGATCGAACAGCGCTATCGAATATGCATATTGGTGCACCCGTAGTCGAGTCTGCCGACTTCACAGTTTTCTTTATGTAGTAAAGAACTCGGGTTCAGTGAAGTTCAGTGTATATTATACACATAGATGTATCGTTCCTGTTTCGTTCGCTGAAAAAGGTAAGAAATGCCTCAAGTAGGGGGGTGGGTTCCCGCCATCCAATTTGTGCCATCGGCCAGTGGCCGTGCCCAGTCCAACTGGTCTAACTTTCGATTTCACGGCTGTTCTTCATCACATTATTTCGTATCAGCTGTTTCAATGGCCAGACTAAAATCATAAAAAATGTGGAAGCTGCCTTGGGGGAAATCATGCAGTTATCCGATTTTTTTCACGGACGGCTTCATGTAAACAGCCTCGTCACGACGGGATCAAGAAGAGCCTTGATAATTCGTATGGCCACTACTGATTTCTATAGCTGGTTAATGTAGGCTGGCTCCTAGGTAAATTCCTGCGTTATTGGCTCACCCTATATTGCGTCTTTACACACTTGACCGCACGCAGTAGTCCTTTTCCAAGTGTGGTGCTAAGCTTTGGAAACAATGTTTAGGCGATTATTTGCCCTCGCGCGCCACGTTCTTAGACTAGTTCAGTTTTGCAGCTTCCCATACGTGCCCTTTGTTCGGCGTGGCCGGAACAGTCGTCACCGGAACTAACGGCGCTGCCGTCGAGTCTTGCTTCATAGCTGGTGCGTCGTCTGCTAGGATGGAAATGCGCCAACGTACCCCAGTGCGTGCGGATTGCATTTCATAGCTCCAGCCCTTCCCAGGCCACACAACGTAAGACGTACATTTGTATTTATCAAATGGGTGTCCATGTGTAAGCCTTAGATCACAAACAGACGTAGTACAGAAAGGAGTGCTCAAGACAAGCTCTGTGTCGCAACTGTCTCTTTTGTTTCCATTGCTTTTTCTTGCATCCTGGCGATTCGTTCGTGGGGAGTTCATCAGCCAACCATAAATTTATAAAAAATTTGCAAATGCGTGCGTCTAATGTGCGTTTGCGTGGTGGTTATGTGAGCCATTTTTCTCACATGATCTAACAATTTCGAGGCGAGGGAAGGCTCGGGAACCGGATATTTCTAATACCGAATGCATTATTATGTGGTATTGAGCGTCGCATACGCTCGCTTCTCCCACTCATTGTTTTACTTTCTTTTCAATGCATTACATGGCTGGCTGGCTGGCGAACGTTGGTACGGGTTTCAACCTTCCTTTCCGAAATCGAACGCCACGCAGTGCAACGTTGTTACATGTATTTGGAGCTGAACAAGCGTTACTTTAGCATCAGCACCCAAAATTACGTTAAAGCTTATAAGATTTCACTGAGTACGATTCTTATCAACTGAATAAAGCAAAACTTATTCACGGCAGGAATATTTTTATTGAGCACGCAATTTGAATAGAACAAAACAGATCCACACACAGGAATATTGATCATTGAGTATGTAGCACTATTTCAGCAAGATGGCTTAAAGTAGCTTTGCCTTGTTCCTTGCTTGCTGTACTTGCTGAGTGACCAGCATTTCACAGTTTTTCTTCCTTGAAAAGAAGTGAATTCGCAAGACAACATAAAACTTGACCATGGCACTAACTTCTTAGCAGTGCTTATCAGATCCCAAAGCAAGCAGAGAAGCCTTTTTCAACTCATCTATCACTTTCCAAAACAGGTCAACAAACACAGGATAATTGTTCAGTGCCTGGGAAGCAGTTTCCTCCATTTTCTTTACTATTCTGTACAGCCTCAATGACGGTTTTTGAAGACACCCTGGCATGTATGAGCGAAGTACCGTCAGATGCCTCTGAAGCAAGTCAGAGTGATGCGCACTTAATTGCTCGGGGGAAGCTGTCAGTATAGCCTGCATTTCTTCCCAAGATATATTTTTCGTCACCTTCTTGTGGATATAACTAGCGAGGTAGTACACAACCGTACCATGTGCTCCTGCTTTCTGGGAACCATGGTCACCAAGGCCATCGCTTTCAGCAACTGAAAAACAAAGTCCCTGGAGCCCTTTGTTCAACTTTGCTTCAACGGCACCTTTGAAATTTGCGGCGGCCTTTGCCTTTTCCTCAGGCTGTCATACAGGGACACCAGAACAGTGTCAGACGCTCCTTCACAATTTCCTTTCACGGCATTCTTCACAGAGTTTAAGAGAGACAATAACCTATATATTTGGCCTAACTGGATTTGTTGGATGGTCGTCATCACCATGAAAGAAACAAACAATGCCGAAAAATCTCTGCAAATGAAAAAAAGTGCCAGCAATGATTCGTTTCGATAAATAATTGCATTAAAAGATGAAAAGTTGTAAGGATATTGAGTATCGAAATCAAGTTGGTAAAGTTAATATGAATACACCGACTCTGCTCAGTTTAGTTTATTATGGGGAAGTGTGTTACCTTCAAAGGGTCTTGGTTGAGCTTAACCGTCATTACGTAGGGAATGTTGTTCTTGTGAAGCTCGTGAATGATGTCCAACACCGATGACAATGTTACTCGCAGAGATTCTGTTGCTTGTTGTGAAGCAAACAGGAGCATGTTCCAAGGACGGTAGTTCTCCTCTCAGACGTTTACATAAATAGAAAGTCTTTCATGACAGCACAAAAAACAATAATTGCACTCAGTGACATCAATTGTGCAACGAATGTGGTCTGTGAAATCTAACAAGGTTGCATTAACAAAAACCACCATATTCTTTGTTATGTTGACTCTAATCCCTTCGCCAGGACGTCTGGCGTTGAGTGGGTCAAAAAGGTCGTTAATTTGCCATGTGAATGCCTTCGTACCCGCGAATCCTGAAAGCCTTGAATATCTGCTTCCCTATAGACTTGCAGACCAACGGCCGTGCTTCGGCTGAAAAGATGCACCAAAATAAGACAGAGCGCACAATATTTATGCATTTTAATAGTTGTAACATCTTAAACGTGAAAATAACAATGCACTGTAAATGTTGCACGTGGTTTAATATGTGCTCATTTCTCACATGGGTTGCCAGCCGCACATTCATCCGCCGCAAGTGTGTAGGTTGCACATGAGCCGCAGTCCCCTTGGTAGCAACCTTCAGATGACTGTTCTTCTCAGCATCATAAAGGTGCTGATAACGTGAAGTCTATGCGGTTGTCTCCTCCTTGAAGTAGAATTGAGATTACCACATTTACTAAAAATCTATTTTATGACTGCTATAAAATAAAAAGCAGCCTTATAAGAAAACTGTTCTCATACCTGGCCATATCTGTGCTTCAGAAGATGGTTCCGGACACTATTCATGGCATGTGGCATATCACACGTGAACTGCGGGTACTTTCGGTCGGGTAGACGCGGATGCGGCACCTTGTTGCACGCTGACGCAGCATTGCCGCTGATTTCAAGTTGCTGCCATAATGACCGCTTGTTTCCAGTGCCATCACTTACAACCGCCATAACTGTTGCCAACGAGCTGTGCCAAAATTGTGCCGGGAGCAGCATCCTTGATGGCAAGAATAGCGATAGGCTGCACCAAGCTTTCAAAAAGAGGCACAAACATTAAAACTAGTGCAGGTTCTGCACGTTGATTGGATACTTTGTTTGACAGGCCAGCATAGTTCACAAAGCAACAAATTTTGTAGCTAGATGCGTTGCAGTCATAGGATCGGCGTAGCTTTATTTCATATAGAATCAAGCTGCCACATTTGTGGCCACATACCTTTTCGCACAGCTGCTTCTGAATAGCTTCTAAGCAAATAGCGTTGAAGTACTTGCACAGTATCCCCTTGAGAATTTGTGTCAGCCGACTCAGAAAAGGCAAAGGTAACGTCTTCATGTTGGCAAAAGTAACATCTTCTTGTGCTCGTGGGCTTGATACCCTCAACATCATACAGTTTAGGATCAAATGAAAGCCAGACGCTGCAAAGGCGGAAGCTCAAACCCAGAAGCTGCAAAGGCGGAAGCTCACTCAATGCTTCTTCAACCTTCTGGTCTGAAGGCTTTTAAAACTTTTGTTTTAGTGCCACAAATGCCTTCTTGTGCTTCTGGCTGGAAGCTGTGGGTCGAGGCACCCTCTTTTCCAAGTTCCACAGAATGTATCTCTTTTACGCGTTTGCCGCAGTGACTTTCTCTTTTCAATTTGGCTTTTCGGGGGCAGGCACCTACCACATGCTGGCTGCTTCAAAAACACACTGTAATGTTTATTACCCTAAGCTGTACTTGTTCAGTCGTATTGCCACTTACCCCTGAACAGATCCAAAAGTCTTTCAATTATGGGAGGCTGGCTGCCATTCTTAGTGGCTGCCTATGCTGCTTGTTAAAACCTTTTACGGCACATCTTCCGTTTCCGTCAATGATTACTGTTCTAGTAAAACCTGTAGCTGCTCTGCCACGAGCCGCCTCATGAAGAAAGCGCCGCACGTTCTTCTAGTGGTTTCACCGTCAATCACCTCGAACCTCAAGTTATTGGAAGGCGAGGTCGCGGTCGCGAAGTCATCGAATTTCATGCCAGAAGCATCAGAATCCGACGAGTTGGGAGGCGTCGTCTTTCCACTGCTTTCCACGCACGCATCACTCGGGCAAGCTGCACCATCACAGAAATTGTCTTTCATCGCCGCTACCGAAGAAAGGGGAAGTTTTCTGGGCGATTGTGCCTGCACGTCAACTTTGGTTTGGAGATTCGCTCGATAAGGCCAGGAAAGAGCCGAGGGATAGTACCGGGCACTAGCTCCGACTTTGCACGCGGAATTATCAATTCCTGTCCATTTAAAATATGTTTGTAGCGCTTCACAATGTCTTGGTCTTCGAAATGGAGCTGGCATACCTTTGATGTGCCACTGAGCCATCTGTCCTTCCGATGTAACGGCTGCTACCACCTTTTGAATTACGTCTTATTTCGTGGTGGTGCGAAAAAGTGGTGGCCTGCGGCATCGTTACGATAGCCTTTTGTGCAGCATGGCCGCAAACAAGAAGGCATACGGAAAACTTTCCTACTGACACCAATTGCACATGTCACCGAAACAACGCGAATCACATCACCGTCCGTCAACAAGACAACCAACGTTCTTATCGCGAGAAACGCAAACAGCCTGGCGACGAGGCGGCCCACGCTGCAACCACGCCAAAGGCGCCAAGGGTAGGGAACAAGATTCGACCGCAGTGCCACTAGTTCACGCGACCGTCGTTCCGGCCACCTTTCAGCGGAGCTGCGAACTGAAGTAGTCTAAGAACGTTGCTCGCACGAGCACAGTGCAGAGATGCTGCAGGCATCTAGAAAAATACAGTGTCTGTACTACGTATATGCAATATAGGTCAAAGTAGCCACTTTTGTACTCATACAGCCCCCCCTTCCCCAGTTGGATACTACATACTTCGGCTACACCGGACGCTTTTTCCAGATTAAAGGGGTCCGTTGTAATGGGCGTATATGGTGGTCAATACAAAACTATTTAGCAGAGCTCACAGACAGCCCAATCATTACAAGAGAAATAAATGCCACCAGGGTACCGACTAAGCGCAAACTTCAAAATACCACCATCAAAGACAGACATAAGGATTACATCGATTTGGAAAGATAATTTTTGTGGCCTAAATCGGTAAGAAAGGCAGTAACCAAAGCCTCTAATGTCATTGCTAGTCATTTCTGCCAAGTCCATTTCAAAACATTTTGCCTGCATCATAAAGCAAAAGCACATCCAGTGATACTGCTCCCTTGTGACTGATACTAAGGTTCAAAAATAACTATTTGTGAACTCAAAGTAAACAAGGTGCACCTGTCCTTTCAGCAATGTAAGGAAAGGTGTCACACAGTACTATCTACATTAACAAGATCAGAGCTCGTATTCACATGTTCTCATATAGAATTCTCCTAAACACTACTAACGCATCACAATGACAACAGTATTTGCCAGTAAAACGTTTTCTTGACTGAATGAAGACTTCTTAAAAGTAGCTAAAAATTCAAGCTACTCACATAAAGTCAAAGCAAGTGCAGCTATCAAGAAAATGATGGGGCCGGAAGCTTCTAGGGTGTTAACCAACAGTGCAACAGAATAAGAGTTGAAATGGGACGCCTAGGAATCTCGTAAAAAAACATTACGTGGGTGTGGGGAAATAAACGTGATACCCGCAGCGTTGGTATCTTGAATGAAGTGTGCTCTATATACTTGAGTGGGTTTGACATTTTTACATACCCGTTTGCAGCAATAGCTTCCTCTGAAATTGTTTTGGGCTTCGCGTCCTGCGCCACTCGGCCCCTGCAGAAGCTAGATTTTTTAGAATACAACCTACAGTAGCAATTCAGTTTGTGGATTAGTCAATTAAATCATTGGGGCTATAATTGAGAGATTGAGCTGTCAAGACTGTATGTTGTTTCCGCCAATAACGGGGCACACTTGTAGTGACTGCAGTGGCAGAACTGCAGGCCTCACACTACTGTTCACACTGACCAGCCCCTTAATGCAGTAAATGTTTATCCACAATTTATGCCAGGGACAGCTATATATCCCAAGTTGCTGCATAATTCAGCACACGTCAGCAGCTTTACATATTGCAGTGACTCTGGCAAGATGGTGCATGTAATGTAGCAGCAATCATATATATTTTTAGAAGGAGAGCATAAAGAATTCTCTTTTCCGCTGCAGGCGATTTTTCTTGAACTGATGCATATTCAAGATTGCCTTCCGACGTAGTGTTTCCGGCATTGTTCATATATTCAATATTTTCCCGAAAAAGTGGCAGCATTTTTCCCCACTTGCCGAATGTGCGCTATTGTGCAGCTTAGATACCGAATTTTTTAGTATAACCGTAAGCAATGTCACCAAGGAAAAAAAGAAAAAAACGTCGCAACAGCTCAACCTTACGAGTGCGTAACCCAAAACTTTGTCTACATGCCCCAATTGAGAAGGGCGCAAAGCACATGTAAAATTAAGCCTTGTATGCAGTCATTACCTAAGACATAATAGATAACTATTTCTGCGCCAAAATCAGCAGGCACTTTTTCTATGACACTTCATCAGATTTATTTCATAGATTTTCAGACTACGTGTATGTGGCAAACATGAAGTATCTATACATTTACAGATTCCCTGCAGTTGGTAAACTCTGGTGCTAGTGAGAACAAACCTATTCTAATCATAATTACCTAAGCCGCTTTACATTGGCATGTTTCACGGCTGAAGTTCCATTTCGCTAGGTAATAACCCAAAAAAGGCCTCACTGAGTCAATCTGACGTACAAGCTCAGTGAAGGCAAAACCAGTGCCTCATGTGGTTGTGGAATGAGAGTATCTCATTGATTGCTTGTTCCAAAGTGTGGTGTGCAGGAGGAGATAGGGGAAAGATCAAGTGCATGGGCCATCAGAAAATCAAACAAGGAGGACAAGGTTTCCTCCAAGTGCACTGTACTTTTTGCCTTTACAGAGTGTTTTCTCGTGCGCTGCAACTGTGTACATTTTAACTGCCCGCTCTCGGTGAAAAAATAGAGCTTGTGCTTTAATACAAAGTTGGTTTGAAAGCTTCGAATAAGAGCAAATTTCACGCTGTGCTTCCCCGTTTACCGGGCACTAGATGCCTTCAGAATTTTTTCTTCAAGTGTCAGCATCCAAAACAGACCTCGACACCCATAGCCGTTCACCTACAAAAGCAATCAATCTGCCCTCTAGTGTGAACACTTAGTAATGGCAGTTACATTGCCGTCTTCAGCCCAGCCCTTTCGCTTCATTCTCTACACAAAACAGTTATGAACAGGATGATTTACATGCTAAATTTTCCACAAATAAAACGCCATGTCTATAGGGTAATGTCATCTATACAACACTGAAAGCTACATGTTACAAAAGATAACACACTACACAAGAGAAAATCTAGTAGTGCCCATACCACTGTCACGGGACATATGTTGGCCTTCATAAGGGCCCCTCCGGAAGAGGGGGGTGAGGGGAATATAGACAGGGAGGAATTGGCTGCATCCATGCAATGGCAATAAAACAGGATGAACAGGGAAATTGACTTTGGAGGCTGGTCATTAGGAATGACGAGAGAGTGCTGAAAGACGATATGAGGGATGCTCAAGACGAGAAAGAAACGACTGCCCCTGCTCAAGACTGGGACTGTGCTTCCCCGTCCTGCAACTATAAACACCTCCATTATGACATTTTGACCAGAAAAAATATTGTGTTTGCCAGGTGTGTGTATTGGCTGCTAGTACCGTATTTTTAAGCAGGATAAGTACCAGTGTCTGTCACTTCTGCACTGGCTTTCAACCCTGAAATGCCCCGCAAGGGGCACATTGAGTAAACTTCGTGATGGTAATGGCGATACCGTTAGAACCGAGCACCCAAGCATCAGCTAGAACCAACTGGGGCGATGTGTTCGATGCTGAAGCGTAGAAACCACGAACGGTGGCTGTCGGACCCAAAGTCAAGCTTCGCCGGATGGGCTCCCTGTCAGTTTACCAGGCAGAGAGTTCCGGGACCTTTTCGACTATCATGGTAAGGCTGAAGAAGAAAGTACCCTCGTCTCCCTGCTTTTATACTATTCTATATGGTATTATCTTAGCCCCAACCCAAACGCGATCAGCCCCCGAAAAGGGGCCGCACCGAAAATTCTTTCCGACTACTCCCTAACTTAAGTCCTCCGAAGCGAACACCTTCCCTCGCTTAATGGTGATGGAATCGGTCAGCCAATCAAAACCTCTTGCTTCATAATTAATATTTCTTGTTCAAAAGTTTTTTGAGGGCATTGTTGGAGAGTTGTATAAGGTCAAAAAACATGGAACTGTTGAAATCCATGTCGAAGTCAGTAGGCAGGATCAGGAGGATAAACGCGTTTTCTCAAAAACGCGTCGCCAATCTGGCCATCCGAGTCATGCCCCACCGCTGCCTCAACAGCTCCCAGGGCATGATCTGGGAGCCAGATCTGGCAAACGAGACAGAGGCCGACCTCCTTGAAGGCCTGCGAAACCAAGGTGTGGCGGAAGTTCGGCGCATTACTAATCACAAGAGATGTCAAGGAACTACCCACTAGACACAAATTCCTCACCTTTGACCGGCCCACTCTTCCAGATCACATCAACGCAGGCTTCATCCGGTGCTCCGTGTGAGCGTACATTCCGAACCCGTGACGATGTTTCAAGTACCAGCGATTCGGGCGTGGTTCTGCACGTGTCGGGGCCAAATAACCTGTGCCAAGTGCGCCCAACATGACCGTCCCACACATAATTACAGTTCAGAACAACTCCTCGCCATCAACTGTCAGGGGCAACACGCGGCATACTCCCGAAAATGCCAGAAGTTTCAACTTGAAAAGAAAATAATAAACGTAATGGTCGCAGAAAGCATCACGTTCCCAGAGGAGCGAAAGTGGTTCGGCTCTTTCCCCTTGGGAAGGTACACCGACACAGCTCGCCGTGGGCGAAGCGGCGTCTGGTTTCGGAGGGGACCCAGTACCGCGAGTCGGACTTGGTCTCGCCCCCCCCACCCATTGTTGCGTCCGGTGGCCCAACCCATCACACACCGCCTGCTCAGTCAGGAATGGCTGTGGTTGCATCCACGTCCATTGAGGATGCTGCTGCATCCACTGATTCCTCGCAACCGGCCCGAAGCATTCGCGAGGGCACGGAGGAGATGGAGACGGAGGAAACCGCAGCAGTTCTCACCCCCGCCGCACCGCCTGTTCCACCCGGGGCGCACCGGACGCCCTGGGCGCTCGCAGCCGAAACGAAGGGCACCGGAAAGGGTGTCAAGTCTGGTGGGTCTTCTATGCCGGGTACTCCTTCAAAATCTGATGATGAGATGAATTTGGGACCTTTCCTGTCTGCTTTGCAGCGGAAGGAGTGGGTCCCTCCATCTAGTCCTCCAGAGAAGGTAAAAAAACACTCCCAAGAGTGCAACCCCGCAAGGCCTTACATAAATAGTCAAACTCCAGTAGCTCTAACACATCATAATGGGAAGAGAAAGTATGGTTCGATGGAACTGCACAGGCCTTCTGAATAATCTTGCGGACATGTATGAGATTCTGCCTTCTAATCAGCTAAGTTTATTGTGTGTCCAAGAGACACATTTAAATTCCAACAATCAAATTTCCTAAAAATAGCTATATGGTGTTCAGAAAGGATAGGGTTGGCTGCGCACACTCTTCGGGTGATGTATCCATAAAAGCCCGCAAATCCCTAGCATGCCACCCTGTAACTCTGAACACCGTCCTTGAGGCTGTAACAGTGCGCACAATAATTTTTGATGGCTTGATAATTCTATGCTTCATTCACATTCGTCCTGATTTTTCGGTTTTGAGCTCTGACTTCGAGGCGCTGGTCGACAAGTTGCCCGACCCATACATCCTAACAGGCGACCTTAATGCGCACAACTCTATTTGGGGGTCTTCTCCCCGGAGGCCCGAGGTCGCCTGACAGAGACATTCTTTACATCTTCACGAGCCTCCCTCTACTACAAAAATAGGCGCACATACGTTGTTATAGGACACAATACACTCTGATATCTTCACTTGGCTATTGGCACCGCAGTTCTCCTTCCTCTCCTCCAGTGGGGTGTGGGCACGGACCCATTAGGTAGTGACCACTTGCCTGCCTCACTAACATATATAGGTGAAGGCCCATGCAGTCCATCTTCCTGAACAGGTTCAGCGAAACAAGAGCTAACTGGAACACATTTACCGACACATCCAAACTACACTACACAACCATAAGACACCTACATATTGAAGAAGCCACCCAACGCCCCACGGCGCACATCCTCGACGGCGCCAAACAAAAAGTCAATCCCCCACGCCTCTGGTGCCCCGCGCAAACAGAGGAGCCCGTGGTGGAGTGAGGAGTGTAGGGGGGCGCGAGAGGCCCTGAACCAGGCGTGGGGTATCCTTCGTCGGTACCCCACGCCGGGAAACCTTTTGTTCAAACAGGCCAAGGCGTTCTGAAAACGTGTACTCCTTGAGGCAAAACTAAAGAGTTGACGCACCTATTTGATATTCAATAATTCATACACGGACACACACAAATTCTGGACACACATAATTAAGCGCAAAGGACAACAGCCACACATCCTGCCCCTGGTTAGCACAACAGGGCAACAGAGGACCCACTTAAAAACCTGGCTAGCACACTTGCACAACACTTTAAACACGTTTCCAGTTCAAAACACTACACAAACAATTTAATTAAACACAAAACATCTGCAGAGAAAAGCCCTTACATGACAAAGACAACTCAAAAATTTCTTACAACTCTGAATTCACTCTCTATGACTTGAGGGCTGCCGTTAGCACGTGGAAACCTTGAGCTCCAGGCGCAGAGATTTCATACACCATAATACAACACCTACACCCAATCACTCTTTGAAACACTGTTACACCTATACAAAAAATATGGATTTCTGGGAACATTCCATGCTCTTGGAGGGAGGCCATATTAGTGGCCTTGGCAGCGACGACGGGCCACGCGTGCAACCGAATACGTTCTGCATCATTTTTCGTCACAGGAGCCGGCCGCGCAGCTGCAGAGAACACCGGGAGCTATCCAGCCGAATGCGCACGCCATTCCGGGTTTCGGCTTGAGAAGCTCGGCAATAATTCTTCAAAGAAGGCGGTGATATCACCTGCTTCGGTGGATTTCCCTTGGATGACGTCTTTGCCCAACCACTATAAAAGAAGCACCTTCCCTGCCTTCGGTGTCACTTGGCAGCGACGACCGGCCACGCGTGCAACCGAATAGGTTCTGCATCATTTTTCGTCACAGGTTAGTGTTACCCTGGGTTGTTTCACGTTTCAGTAGAAGTTCTGGTGTTTTCGGCTCAGTCGTCACTGCCAAAGTGTGCAATTCTAGTGTTCCATTGTTGCTTGCATCCCTGTCAAGATGTCTAACGACTTGTTTAAACTGAAGGATGATGTGAAATGTGAACTGCCTAAGAGGAAGGAGGAAATGCAGAAGGAATTCAAACTGTTTCGCGAATCGATGAAAAGGGAGCTGCAAAATGAAATTCGCGAACTGAAAGTCACCCAAACTAACCTAGCAAAGAGCGTAGAGTTTGCCCACGCGGAAGTGAAGGACCTGAAGAAAAAACTGGACGACGAGGTTGCAAAAACACGCAATTGACGAAAGAAAAAGAAGCTCTTCTTTCTAGATGTATGGCCGTTGAAAACGGGACGAAGAAGCAAGAAAAGCGGCTGACGAGCATGGGACAGTACTCGAGGAAAAACAACCTCGAGATACAAGGGGTGGTTCAGACTGAAAACGAATCGGCTTCTGACGTTCTGGCTAAGATTGGCGATGCCATAAAGGAGCCGATTACGTGCGCCGACGTTGAAGTCTGTCACAGAGTGCCTACACAGGATGCAGATAAGACCAATATCGTCGTCCAGTTTCCGTCATGGGCAAAACGCGACGCTGTTTTAAAAAAAGGCTAGAAAAGCGCGTCCCACGAACAACGCCATCGGCATGAGTAAGGCAACGCCTATTTATGTCAATGAGCATCTTTGTCCGGCGGGAAAGCGACTGCTTGCGCTATCAATCAAAGAAGCATGAACATAAATGGAAGTCGGTGTGGACGATCAACGGACAGATTTTCGCTAAGCGCACTGATAACTCTCCGATGGTTCGCACAACTTGTGAAGATGACATCGATAATATCTTCTCGCGTACAGCAATCCCGGAACTTGCTGTCGCCAGCTGCGGGACCGGCACTGCACACGATATGGCTTGAGCGCTAGTGTCAGGATGTCGAACTCACAACGCGCAATTGATAAAGTCCTTATGAATTACTCGGAGCTCATTATACCCTCTCAAACAAAACTAGAAAATGAATTGTAGAATAATAAATAAAACTACATATAAATACCCGTTCCGCATGTAAAAAAGAGGACGAAATCAATCTTTTCTCAAACGAATTTCGTTTTAAATTTAACATAATAATGTTATCTGAGGCGTGGTATTCAGAAGGCTGCAATATGATACAGGTAGATGGATATGATCAGATTTACCTAAATCGTTCAAATCGTCCAGGTGGTGGCATCGCTCTCCTTACTTCGAAAAGGAAAAACTGTACCATTGTCTCAGAATTCAGCACTGTCACTGGTGATTACGAAATGCTAACAGTTCAAAGTAAAAAAGATAATTTCAGTTCTTTACCGGCCTCCCAATGGAAAGTGCTCATCTTTGATAAACTTCTTTGAAAGTTTCCTTGAGTATGTTGGCAAACACAATTTCCGTCTTAGTAATACTTCAACCTGAATGTATTAGAACAAAATGCCAATACACGTGATTTCAGTGCACTGTTGCTGTCATCCGTTTTAACAAATGTAATATCCACTGCAACTCGCATTGCAAGCTCTTCATCAACAGCGTTATATTTATTAATAACAAACATTAGCACAGAGATCCTTAGCGCTGGTACTACTTCATTAAATATTAGTGACCATTGCCCCGTATTTTTAACATACCAGGGTGCACACGCAAACAAAATAGAAAAAAATCCGGCAGTCACAGTGCAATGTGTTACTTAGGGTTGTCTTGAGTCTTTTAGGCGTGAAATAGCTTTGCAAAAGTGGATTTCTGTTAAAAAATAAACAAACTGCAGACGACGCCTATAATGAATTCATCGAGATATTCATCCACATCTATTATAAGCACTTCCCGTTTAGGGTATATAGATCATCAAAAAAATCACGAAAGCCTTGGATAACTCGAGAACATTAAAAAAACATCAAAGATAAAGATCGTATTTATCAGACTTTTTTGCACACACGCTCGAAAGACAAGTTCTTAGAATTTAAAAAGTTTCGAAACCAACTGAATACAAAAACTCGACAAGCAAAGTTTCAATATTATGACCATTTCCCCGCACGGGGCACCTTGAGTATTCATGGTGACGGTGAGCAGCGACACCGCGGACCCCGAGCTCCCAACATAAGCCGTATCCAACCGTGGCGAGGTGTTTAAAGGTGAAGGGTAGAAGCCGTAAACGGTGGCCGTTGGAGCCTTGGGCAAGCTCCGGCCGATGGGCTCCCTGCCTGTCTACCAGGCAGGGAGCTCCGGGACCTCTTTGACTACCAGGGTAAGGTCAAAGAAGAAAGTACCCCCGTCTCCCTGCGTTCCAATGTATCATATGGCATTTTCGAAAGCCCCCCTAGACGTGATCGGCCCCAGAAAAGGGGCCGCACCGAAGTTTTCTTTCCACCCCTATCAACTATCAACGTTCCGAAACATGACAACTATCCCCGTTTTTTGGTCCTTGAATCAATAGACAAATCCAAACCCGTCTCCTCCCAGTCTGTATTCCTCGTCTCCAAGTTCCTTGAAGGGGTCATTGGCAAATCTTTCGAGGGAAAAAAACTATGAACAGAGGAAGTGTTGGTTGAAGTCAAGACGCAGCAGCAAGCCACAAATCTCCTGACGCAAACTCGCATGGCATTTCCGGACATCACTGTCACACCCCACCGCAGCCTCAACAGCTCGCAGGGGGTGATATCTCAAGCAGATCTGCTAAGTGAAACAGAGGCCGACCTTCCAGAAGGCCTGAAGGATCAGGTCGTAACAGCTGTCAGGGGAATCACCATACGTCGCGACAATTTAGAAATACCCACAAAGCACATAATATTAACATTCAGCAGTTCAAAACTTCCTGAGCACATCAATGCTGGTTTCATTAGGTGTGGTGTACTTCCGTACATACCTAACCCGCGCCGCTGCTACAAGTGCCAGCGGTTCTGGCACGCCACGACTTCTTTCCGCTGCAAACAGACCTGCGCAAAATGCGCCGCACACGACCACCCCACTGACAATTGTGATTCCACCACCTTCACCAGCGCAAACTGTCAGGGGCCGCACGCGGCATACTCCCGTAGCTGTGAGAAGTTTCACCAGAAAAAGAAGATCATCTAGGTGAAAGTAACTGAGAACATCTCCTTCCCCGAGGTGCGAAAGAGGTTCGCCTCTTCCCCCTTGGGGAAGTGCACCGACGCAGCTTGCCGGGGGGTGGAGCGGCGTCTTGTTTCGGCGGGGGTCCAGTTCCACGAGTCGGACTTGGTCCCGCCTCCGCCCCCCCCCCCTGGGTTGCCTCCGGCGGCCCAACCCGCCACCGCACCGCCTGCTCAGTCAGCAGCGGCTGTGGTGGCATCCACGTACGTTGGGGATGCCGCTGCACCCTGTGTTTCCTCCTCTCCACCGGCCCGAAGCACATGCGAGGGCCCGGAGGAGATGGAGCTGGAGGAAACCGCAGCAGTTCCCACCTCCGCCGCACCGCCTGTGCCACCCGGGGCGCTCCTGACGCCCTCGGTGGTCGCGGCCAAAACGAAGGGCACAGCAAAGGGTGCCAGGTCCGGGGGGTCCGGTACGCCGGGTACCCCTTCCAAATTAGATGCTGTCTGCTTTGCAGCGGAAGGAGCAGGTCCCTCCATCTAAACCTCCAAAGGAGGTAAAGAAACCCCATCCAAGAGTCCAAGCCCCGAAAGACCCTACATAGTAACACTCCAGTAGCTCTTATACATCATAATGGGAAGAGAAAATATTGTTCAATGGAACTGCAGAGGCCTTCTGAATATTCTTGACGACGTGTATGAGATTCTGCATACCAATCAGCCAAGAGTAATGTGTGTTCAGGAAACACACCTGAATTCCAAGAACACAAATTTCTTGAATAGTTACCTGGTATACAGAAAGGACAGGCTTGGCTGCACACACTCTTCTGGTGGTGTTGCCATAATCGCCCGTAAATCCTTAGCATGCCACCCTGTCACCTTGAACACTATCCTTGAGGCTGTAACCATCCGCAAAATAATATTTACTAGGTTTATAATGGTATGCTCCATTTACATCCCTCCTGATCTTGCACTTTCGAGCTCCGACTTCGAGGCGCTGGTTGACCAGCTGCCCGAACCATACATCCTTACAAGCGACTTTAATGCTCACAACTCTCTTTGGGGCTCTTCTCGCACGGATGCCCGAGGTCGCCTGATAGAGAAATTTCTTACATCTTCTGGAGCATGCCTTTTCTACAGTAAACAGCCTACAAACTTAAGATAGGTCACAACACATACTCATGTCTTGACTTGGCTATTGGCTCCGCGGTTCTCTTTCCTCTTGTCGAGTGGGGAGTGGGAACTGACACATATGGCAGTGACCACTTTCCTACCTCACTAACATACATAGATAAAGGCCTATGCAGTCCATCTTCCCATAATAGGTTCAATGAAGCACGAGCTAACTGGAATACATTTACAGAGACATCGAAACTGCACCACACATCCATAGGGCACCTACACGTTGAAGAAGCTACCCAACTCCTCACGGCGCACATCCTCGACGCCGCCGAAAAGACCTTTCCCCACGCCTCTGGTGCCCCGCGCAACCAGAGGAGGCCGTGGTGGAATGAGGACTGTAGGCGGGCGCGAGAGACCCAGAACAAGGCGGGGGGTATCCTTCGTCGGTACCCCACGTCGAGTAAGCTCCTCTTGTTCAAACGGTCAAAAGCGTTTGGAAAACGTGTGCGCCGTGGGGCAAAACGAGAGAGTTGGCACTCCTTGACATCCGTAAACTCATACACACACACACACACAAAGTCTGGACACACATACGTAAGCTCAAAGGACAACAGACACACAGCCTGCCTCTGGTTAGCACAACAGGGCAACAGAGGACCCACTTAAAAACCTGGCTAGCACACTTGCACAACACTTTAAACACGTGTCCAGTTCAGCACACTACACAAACACGTTCATGAAACACAAAACATTTGTAGAAAATAAGTCACTGCATGATAGCAACAAGTCGCACACTTCTTACAAGTCTCCTTTTTCAATTCATGAGCTGAAGGCAGCCCTGTCAACATGTAGGCCTTCAGCTCCAGGTCCTGACAAAATCACATACACCATGATACAACACCTAACCCGGACACTCTTGAAACACTTCTACATCTATACAATAACATATGGCTTTCGGGGCACATTCCTCGCTCTTGGAGGGAGGCCGTAGTAGTGGCTTTCCTGAAGGAAGGGAAGGACCCTTCCTCTTCCGCTAGCTATCGGCCCATCGCCCTTACAAGCTGCCTTTGGAAGCTCCTCGAGAAGATGATAAACAGGAGACTTGTGTACTTTCTTGAGTACAACGGTCTCCTCGAGTGCTGCCAGGCAGGCTTCAGGGCGGGGCGATCCACAAATGACTAACTTGTCGCCCTTGAATCATACATAAAGGACGCTTTCATTGACAAACAGTTTTGCACAACGGTGTTTTTTTACCTTGAGAAGGCATATGACACCGCCTGGCACTACGGGATCCTCAGTGACCTCAAGTCATTTGGCGTCTCAGGGAACATGATGAACATTCTTGCTAGTGTTTTGTGCAAAAGGACGTTTCGTGTGAGAGTTGGTAGCGCACTCTCAAGGGTCCATGTACAAGAAAACGGCGTTCCGCAAGGTGGAGTTTTAAGCTGCACTCTTTTCATAGTTAAAATGAACTCCCTTGGGAAGGCATTGCCACGGACAATTTCTTATTCCATGTATGTAGACGACGTCCAGGTACCTTTTAAATCATGCAATATGTCCATCTGTGAGCGTCAAGTCCAGGTCGCTGTCAAGAAACTTGCCAGCTGGGCAGACAAGAGTGGGTTTCAACTTAATCCAAAAAAAAGCACCTGCGTTGTCTTCTCCAGGAAGCGTGGGATCCATCCGGACCCAGACATTACACTTAATGGCGTTTCGCTTCTTGTGAGGAAGGAACACAAGTTTTTAGGAATGGTGTTTGATGAAAAACTTACATTCATCCCTCGCATTAAGCAATTGAAACATAAATGTCTAAAGACTCTCAACATTCTTAAAATGTTGTCACAACAGTCCTATGGAACGGACAAGCAACTCCTCTTACGTATTTTTACAAGCCTAATGGGGGCCCGATTGGACTATGGCAGCGTCATTTATGGGTCTGCAACAAAAACGGCACTGAAAATGCTCGACCCAGTGCTGCATCTGGGTCTTCGCCTTGCATGTGGTGCTTTTCGCACTAGCCCAGTCGAGAGCCTCTACGCCGAGTGTGATAAATGGTCCCTATATCACCAGAGGATTTACATGGATTTGTTGTATGCCTCGAAAATCATGGCTCTGACTAACCACCCTTTTAATTCCACCATTATTAAGACATCCTCACAACAACTGTTCTTAAATCGTCCATCCATCTCTCTGCCTTTTTCACTTAGGGTAAGAGAGGAAGCCTCTGAGCATGAGGTACCCTTTTTAGACATTCACAAGACACCCATCACTGATTTTATACCACCATGGAATCTGCGCCCTGTGCTCTGTGACCTCTTTTACGCATCTTGATAAGAACAGGGCACCAAGAATTGCGATTCACCAGCATTTCATGTATCTGCAGGATAAATAAAGGGGTGCAGAGTTTTTCAGTGATGCTTCCAAAACGTTCACTGCGGTGTCTTGTGCTGCTCATGGACCCAATTTTGAAGGAGGTAGAACCATGAATGCAACGACAAGTATTTTTTCGGCAGAAGCATGTGGCATCTTTCTGGCTGTAAATCACATAGTTGAACATAATATTCCTAAATCCATCATCTGTACATATTCGCTGAGCGTCGTCCGTGCATTATCATTCGGAAAGTCATCAAAAAACCATGTAGTTAACCTTGTCCTGAAATCACTTATGGTGGCGTATTCTTCAAACCTTGAGGTGACTGTGTGTTGGGTGCCAGGCCACTCTGGCATCGGCGGAAATGAACTGTCGGATGAAATGGCCGCCAATGCTGCACTCCGAAACACAGTAAACATAACAACACTACCTTACACAGTCCTCAAGCCACACATAAGACAGCAACTCCGTAAAACTTGGCAAGCACACTGGAGCGAACAGACAGACAACAAACTACACGTCATGAAACCACACTTGGCACAATACACTACTGACTCACACAACAGGCACATTGAAGTTACCTTAGCTAGATTACGGATAGGCCATACACATGTAACGCACTCGCACCTGCTCACGAGATCTCCTAGACCCCTGTGTAGCAGGTGTGGGGAGGGCCTACCCGTAGTCCATATACTCATACAATGCAAGGCACTTCACACAACACGACGCAAACACTTCAGAGAACTCTACAGACAACATATTCCCCTACACCCATCGTTGTTTCTAGGTGACGAAGCCATTGTTTTCGTGCAACGTCTGTATGAGTATTTGTCAGAAACACGTGTTTCTGTGAAACGCGTGTTTAAGTATTTGTCAGCATTAAGTTTTTAAACCTCATTTCTTATCATGCATAATCAAATCTGGCCCTATGCACCAGCCTTAACCATTATCTTTTTTCTTATCTTACAATGTCCGGTTTACACGTTTTATGCCTATCTTTTGCGGTGATCACTTCTTTTCATTAAACAACTTTTCTGCGCTCTTTGCCCTCGTTGGCCTTGCGCCATAAAGCACCAACCATCATCAATATTATTTATTTATTTATTCATTTACCCTAAAGGCCCTTACGGGCGTTACATAGGGGTCGCAATGAAAAAAAGAACACATTGCAACATTAAAAACAGCAACACCCAAAAAAAATGCGAATACATATACATTCATGTCGAAATGCATAGTTTCAAAAAAAGGGTACACAAAAGGCGCACAACAGTTATCCAATCCCTAAAATGCGAGGGTTAAAAAATGACCCAGGTTCAAAATAACACAAACATCGAACATTGAACCAATCTAAGAGGTTCAAAAATGACACAAACACTGGAAAATGATTTATACATTGAGGAATAATTGCAACTCTTTGATAAATGAGTCGTGATTACTGAGGGTGACGATGTTACCTGGGAGCTGATTCCAGTGACGAATAGCAAGTAAGAGTGGCGAAAAGAAAAATAGGTTGGTACGCGCGAAAATTGGTTGAACTTTGAATGCATGATCCAAACGGGAAAAAACGCGACCAGCGGGTCTTATGTGCGAGGCAGCGAAAGAAGACTGGCTGTGGTATAGCCTATGGAAAACCGATAAAAGACTAAAAAGCCGGCGTTGTTGTAGAGGTGGTAAGTTCAGGGATTGTTTCATTTCTGTTATACTTGATGTTCGTGAGTAGTTCCTGAGAATGAATCGGGCAGCTTTATTTTGGAGTGCCTCAAGTTTATTTACGAGATACGACTGATGGGGGTTCCAGATTAGCGCTGCATATTCAATCTTTGATCGAACAAGTCTTTGGTAGGCCAGAAGCTTTGTGGATGTGTTAGCTGAATGCAGATTGCGCCTAATGAATCCGAGTGATTTAGAAGCTTTGCTGGTTATTGTATCGATATGGTGATTCCAGGTTAGATCAGAAATTATGTGGACCCCCAAGTATTTTACCATGGTTACGGTTTGTACAGGCATACTATTGAGAAAATAGTGACGGGGCTCAGACGCGCTAGTTTTGGTAAATGTTATGGCGTTAGTTTTGGGCACATTTACTTCCATCTACCAATCCATACACCATTTTGTCAGTTGATTAAGGTCTGCTTGCAAGGATAAGAAATCTTGGGGGTTTTTAATTTGCTTATAAATGACGCATTCATCCGCAAATAATCGGATAGTAGAAGAGATATTAGTGTTAATGTCATTGATATATATTAAAAATAAGATAGGACCCGAGACTGAGCCCTGTGGAACACCGGAAGTTACTTGAGCTAAAGAGGAGGAATTATCATTAATGGTTACTGACTGAAACCGATGGGTTAGGAAGTTCTTAATCCACCTGTTAATCTTAGGGTTGATATTAAGAGCAGAAAGTTTTTCCATTAGACGGATGTGAGGGACTTTGTCGAAGGCCTTGGCGAAATCTATGAATATAGCATCTATTTGTGAGGAAGAATGTACTGCATTATGGAGATCAGTCATTAATTCGAATAACAGTTTCACAAGAACGGCCTCTCAAAAAACCATGTTGATTAGAAAAAAAGAAGCTCTGTTTTGTTAGGTAGCTCATTACGGCAGATGATATTATGTGTTCTAGAAGTTTGCAAACTATGCTGGTTAAGGAAATCGGTCTGTAGTTAAGAGGCACAGATGGGTCGCCTGACTTAAAGATGGGGATAACACGGGCAATTCTCCAAGCAAACGGTACGCATCCTGTGTCTATCGATTGCTGAAATAAAGCAGCTAAGATCGGGGATATGACCACTTTAGTCATTTTTAGTAGTTTGGTGCATATTTCATCGGGGCCTGGTGCAGATTTGGTCAGGAGTCTATCAATGGCTGCAGCAATACCCTCCTGAGTGATAAGCAAGTCATCCATTGCTGAATCTAATGACTGTAAAGTAAGAGTGGCTGGTAATGGGCTTTCATTTGTAAACACAGAACAAAAAACAGAATTGAATTCCTCTGCAGCCTCTGATGAGGAAAGGTCTGTACCATTTTTAGACAATGATATGGACGATGATGATGAGTACTTTGGATTTATCACTTTCCAAAATTTTCTCGTGTTGGTCTGCAGTAGGTTTGTTATATCGTTGTTGAAAAATTTTTCCTTGGCTGCCTCGATTTCTGCTTTGCACAGTTTAGAGTGTTCTTTGTAGCGCTTCCAGTCATCTGCTGAATCAGATCGTCTGGCCTTGGAATAAAGTCGCTTTTTCTTATTGATGCAGCGTTTAACGCCGGTCGTAAACCACGCGCTTTGCGTCGATGACGTGATACTGATTCTTGGAACGTATTTTTCTTTCAGTTCCAGAAGCTTATCGCAAACAATTTGCCAGTTTTCATTTACATTTCTGAGAGCAAAGGAAGTGAAGAACTGCGCGGAAAATGATAACAATTCGGTTTCTATCATGGCGCGGTTCGCGCGGCTGTAATCAAAAATTGTTTTCGTTTTATTCTCGGTTTTGGAGCTTTCTAGTGTTACCTCACAATGCACTACGTTGTGATCGCTGATGTTATCTAAAACATGTACGAGCATATTGCTTGGTTCTGTGGTCAGCACAAGATCTAAAATTCTGTCGACACGTGTAGGCAATCTGACCATTTGACTCAAACTAAAGGCAGACAAGACATCGAGAAATTCTTGACATTCATGCCTTTTTGTGCTGCCATGTGGTATGCCTGACCGCCAATCAATCCCTGGGTAATTGAAGTCTCCAGCAAGAATTATTGGGTATTTTGGGTACTTGTTTTGTATAAAGCACAGCGATTCGTGTAAGTGCTCAATAAATTCGGGGGAAGAATCTGGCGGACGGTAGCAGACCCCGACAGCACAACGCACAGAGGCAGATACGCGTACTATCACCCATAGGATCTCTATACATGAAATTGTATCGACTAAATGGGCTTGCAAATTCTTTTTAACGGCCACAATAACACCACCACTGCGAGACACTGTTCTATCTTTCCTAAATACAGAAAAGTGTTTAGCCAATGACAACTCGCAATCACTAACATCAGAGGAAAGCCACGTTTCAGTACCAAGCACAATATCCGCCGAACATGATTCAGTGAACGAGCATAGGAGGTCCTGTTTATTAAATAGGCTGCGAAAATTTGCCAGGAGGATTGACAGCTTTGAGGACGAACGATTTTTCAGTCACTTTTCTTTAGCAGCCGTGGCGCTTGACTCCTCTAAAAGTGTCTCACCCTGTTCCGTAGCAGGGGTTCCGCGCCTCGGCAAGGGCGCGACACCATTAGTTACCGGGTCGAGGTGGTAAAGTCGGCCATTCAGGAGAAGTTTATCAGAAATTACCTTGTATTTTTCACCTTGTTGCTTCGTTGCGTGGGCAAAGTCTCTGAGCTGTTTTCTGATTAATTGCATTCTTGGAGAAAAGTCTTCCTCGATCCATACACGTGGCGCCAATACGCCTTTCAGCTTCGATGCATTCTTTAGGATGTTATGTTTGTCTTTAAAGTTGAGAAATTTTACAACTACAGGGCGGACAGTTCCTTCTTTCCATTCACCTATTCTGTGTGCCCGCTCGATCTCACCGACGTCTATGTCTAAGTTTTCGCTAACAAACTTGGTAATTGTTTCCTCAGTGTCTGCCCACGTTTCCGGGCTGGTCTCAGGAAGGCCCTTAAATATGAGGTTATTGCGCCGTATGCGGTTGTCTAGGTCGTCCACAACAAGGCTCGATCGCTGAGTTTGCCTTGAATCGATGTTCCTAAGCTGATCGCATGATTCCTTTAGAAGGGAGCTGACACTACTGACGTCTACACGGAGGTCCCTGACAGAATCAGATTGCTCGAGCTCAGACAGGCGTCTTTTGATATCCGTCACACTGAGCTGGAGGTCTTTCAATCTGCCAGATACCTCCCCCTGAAATTTGTGGTTTGATGTTATCGATTCCTTAACAAGTGTCAACACCTGATCCAATTTATCCGGCCCGGGGTTTGTTTCCACGTCGCCAGCACAGACAAGCAAGTGGGCAAGACAAAACAAGACCAGCGAGAACCTTGCCCCAGTACTCAGATGTCGAGTAAGACTTTCGGCTTGAAGCCACACCGGACAATCATTGCGCGTAGAGCAACCGGCGCGAACAAAGCAGCCCACTCTAATACGGTACGTGCAAAGATCAACGCCCATCGCAAAGCCTTCGGCGGTCAATCGTCTCCCTTTGAGCCACAATCGCACTCACAGGGTCAGGCGTTGGAAACCACGCGTCCACCACAGGCACCAGAAAACACAGACCACAAAATACGTCTGTAGTGGGCACTCCCCCTCGAAAGCGGGCAGACACAGCTTGCGAGAGAGACGGCGAGCACCGAGCAGCGAGGTGTCACGTTACCTCCCGGCGGAAGAGAACGGTCCCGTTCGTTTCCCTCGTGGGGGGGGGGGGGGCATCGAGTAGCTTCGGAGGCTGGAAGATCGCACCCGCTCGAGAAGAAGCGGCTGCTGATGGCGTTGTTGGGTCGTGGTAGAGGCCTCGCCCGTAGTAAGCGGCACGCGTGGATGACGGGCGCCGCGGCGGGGACGAACCGAGGGGGCGGGCGCTGGCGGGGCGTTGTCGGCTTGAAGCCTGGCGGGGATTTTGCTTCGCCACGCGGTGTCTGGTGGTGTGTACACAGCCACTTCTAGGTACCAGTACTACGGCGGCACAAATGCTCAGGGAGGCGGGTGAAGATGAGAGCGGCGGCGGCTGCACCCGTATCGGATCCGTTAGGCTTACTGAGCTTCGAGACTTTCAGGGCCTGAAAAGTCTGTGGTACTCACGGTGCGGCAATAAATTTGGAAACAACAGGTGCCGCTTACCTTGTCCGCGCGTGGGGAAGGAACTACTTGACGCACACGTCACGTATCCGGCACATTCGAGGAAATATCGTGGAGCGACGCGAACAAGCGTCCGCGCACAGTGGCGACGGTGGCGCCACTTTTTTTTTCAGAACATTTTTTCAAAATTTATTTCAGAACATAAACAAACAACGTCCAGAAGCAGGAGGGAAAGTAATGAACAGCGTTCTGGGACGTGAAAAGAACAATATCCCGCCGGATGCGATGTTATTGAATGGTCAGGAATTGAGTGGCACAGCCTTTGCCGATTATATGAACTCTTATTTTGTAAATGTTGCCGCCTCTCCCCACTATGCTCTTGAGCTGACCGACCAAAGAATTAGTTGTGTTCCTAATAGTATATTTCTCGAGCCGACTGATGAGTGTGAAGTTCTTTCTGTCTTCACAGGACTGCGAAACTTAAGAGCTTTAGATGGAGACAATTTGCAGACACTACCAATTAAGTATGTACTGCTATCAATTGTATCTGTACTAACACATATATTTAACCTGGCTCTGGAATCTGGTATTTTCCCTAGTGCAATGAAAGGGTCTAGGGTGTCCGTGATTTACAAAGGGGGAAACCGAGATCTGCCTACAAACTACCGTCCAATATCGATTTTGCCAGTCTTCTCGAAAGAACTCGAAAAAGTAATTTTCACTCGTATTACTAAATTCTTTGACAAACAAGGAATGATAACTGACTCTCAATTTGGATTTAGGAAAGTTAGATAAACTGAAACTGCTCTGCTAACCTTAAAAGAATATCTATTACAAAACATTGAAAAAAATCTTTTCTTTGATGCGATTTTTGCCGATCTTAGCAAAGCTTTCGACTCCATTAATCACAGTATTTTAATTGATAAGCTAAACTGCTACAGGACACGGAAAAGGTTTAAACCTCATTAGGTCGTATTTAAAAGACAGGAGGCAATATGTTCACATCCATAACTTTAATATGGCCTTTCTGCCTACTAGACATGGTGTGCCACAAGGGAGTATACTGGGGCCTCTTTTATTTAACTCGTACATTAATGATATTGTTGATATCGATTCCGATGTTAAATATATTATCTATGCTGACGATGGCACGCTGCTTATTTCCGGCCATGACATTAGTGATGCTATAGAGAGATGTAATGACGTTTTATCAAAGCTATCCACGTGGGCGAAACTAAATAGGCTTCTTCACAATAGGCTTCTTCACAAATAATTCTTCACAAACTAAAGCAGTTTTCTTTACTGCTTGAAATAAAAATATTATGTTAACTAGAATCCTCCTCCTAGATTCCAACGAAGTTGAGGTCGTTTCAGAATTTAAAATTCTTGGTGTATATTTTTCTTCACACTTAAGTTTTGACGCTCATATAAATTACCTGTCTAAGAAACTACCCTCAATTACGGGTGTTTTATCCCGCGGTCATTTCTGTTTTTCGCAGAAATTAAAAATTAACATATATAATGCCCTATTTAGCTCACATTGAAACTACTGTTCATTGATCTGGTGGACAACTACACATACAAACCTGAATAAGCTTTTAGGTTTGCAAAAAAGGACTATTCGACATATAGGAAATATGGAACCTCAGGCCAGTACTTCAGCTTTATTTCTGTTATATCGCATTATTAATGTTAAAAATATGTATCAATATCGCCTATTGAAGCTGCTATTTTTCCTCTCATTTGTTGATCAACCGGATAACGGGCTTGGCTTCCCGACAACATAGACATATTCTAGTCAATACCAGAAGTAATAAAACTTGGGCCATCCCGCAGTTTCGCACGTTTTACAAATATCAAGCGCTAGCGTAAAACATTCCTTACTATCTTAACAAATTCCCTCAGCTTTTAGGCGTAAACTGCAAGTAATTGGAGTCGTATTTCATACAGCTTTAAAATTATACTACCTCTGTTTGTATGTGTGGTTTCTGCCGAAATCGCTACGCGATAAATAAAACAGGCGGCTTTGGCGACGGGTAGTTCTATATAAACGAAATGTAAAATTCTGTTGCTGACTCGTTCGCCTTTGAGATTCTTTTATTAATGTGTTATTTCTTTTTTGTTGTTTTTTTTTTGAAAAAGAAACGCATCATCTAGACTCCAACGTATTTTATGGTATGCTCACTGTATTTTATTGCACGCTGTAAATGGAATCTGATTGTGCGGTTACCTTGGTATTTCTTTACACTAGCAATGTTGAATTGGCTTTGCAGGCGTGTATGACGGAAACTGGTGTTAATACCTATGGTCAATTGTATTTGTTTGCTTTTGTTACGCAGCCATCTTTGTTCAAATCTAAAAACAAAACTCTTTGGATCTGCTGTAAGTTGTTGAAGGGTAATCTCTCACTGTATCTGTTGTTTTGATCCTTGCAATTGTTGTAAGTTGCATTGTAAAGCATGTGTAAGTAGCGTTCTGTATTACTGTCTAATGATGTTATACAGATATGTTTTTCTAATTTTGCTAATTTTGATGCAGCACTGGCTTTGTGTATTATCATGTATTGTTTCTGTTGTGCCGCGGCCTCGAAACGGTCTCCTGGGCCCAGTAAAGCTGTTCGTTTTCAGCTTTTAGCCCTGGCGACCATCCAGACAATCTTTTTCCAGAAAATAAAGATGAATTGATTTGAATTGAATTGGCTTTCCTAAAGGAAGACAAGCACCCTTCCTGTCCTGCCAGATATCGCCCCATTGCCCTGACAAGAATCCCTTGTAAGCTCGTCGAGAAGATGATAAACAGGACACTTGTGTACTTTTTAGAGTACAATGGTCTTCTCGTTAGCTGCCAGGCAGGCTTCAGGGCGGGGCGATGAACAAACGATCAACTCGTTGCATTAGAGTCTTATATCAAAGATGCTTTCCTCCGAAGCAGTACTGTATAACAGTACTCTTTGATCATGAAAAAGCGTACGATACTGCGTGGCGGTACGGCATCCTAAGCGACCTAAATTCCTTTTGCATGTCGGGTAACATGCCGAACACACTTGCCAGGTACTTGTCTGAAAGTACGTTTCGGAGCGAGTTGGAAATGAACTGTCTTGGTTCACCTGCCGGAAAATAACATGCCACAAGGGGGAGTTTTGAGTTGCACTCGGTTGATTGTGCAATGAATTCACTTAGAAAGGCATTGCCACCATCAATTTCCTGCTGAATCTACGTACACGACCTGCAATTATCCTTTAGGTCTTGTAACCTGTCTATCTGCGACCGCCAAGTCCAGCTTTGTGTTAACAAGCTAGCTGGACAGGCAGATAGCTACGGTTTTAAATTTTTTCCAGTGAAGTGTACTTGTGTTCTGTTTTCGAAATGGCGTGGCATTTGGACGGATCCAGACATCAAACTCAATGGCGCCTAAGTGGCAGTCAGAAATGAACGCAAGTTTTTAGGTGCACTCCTTGACAAAAAGCTCACATTCATTCCGCATATAAAAGAACTTAAACATAAACGCTCAAAGGCTATTATATAGTCAAGCTTCTGTCCCATTCTTAAATGGTGGTGACGAACTCCTTTTACGTGTTTTTAGTAGCCGGATAGGTTTATGATTGTACTATGTAAGTGTTCTTTATTGTTCAGCAAGTAACACATCCATCAAAATGCTAGACCCAGTGCTTCATCTGGGGCTCCACTTGTCGGGTAGTGCCTTCCGGACTAGTCCAGTTGAAAGCCTGTATGTAGAGTGCCACAAATTGAACATACAACGTCAGCCAGAATACACAGATCTCCTTTACGCTTTTAACATTTTATCCATGCCTCCCCGTCATTTTAAATCAGTTTTTGGGGTAGTTCTAAGACTGAACTCCTGCTAAATCGACCATCGTTCCCTGCTCCCTTCTTTTACAGAGTTAAATAGGAAGCGTCAGAGCTTGCTGTCCCCTTTTTAAATACCACCAGTCTTCTGTAACACATTTTATAGCACCATGAAATCTCCGCCCTGTATCATGCGACACATCTTTCATGCATGTCGATAAATACCGAGCACCGAGATGTGCAATTCTGTAGAACTTGTATTTGCAGCAGAAGTATCAGTGTTCTGAACTTTATACAGACGCCTCTAAATCTGCCACCTCTGTGTCCTGCACGGCGCATGTGCCCGGAATTTATGTTACTAGAACTCTGAATAGTAGTACTAGTATTCTTGCGGCAGAGGCTTGTGGTGTACTTCTTGTTGTTAATCACATACTTCAAAGCCACATTCCACAACCAATATTCGATGCAGATTCCCTCAGTGTTGTGCGGGCATTGTCGCCAACAAAGTCTTCGAAAAATCACGTTGTAAATCTAATCATCAAGGGTAATATGTCTGTGTATGTCCACAAATTTCGTCTGGTCCTTTGCTGGGTCACTGTGGTAGAGCCGCGAACGAAGCCGCGGATTGAAATTATGAGGGCTGTGTTATTGCAATTTTAAACAGAGTTTTTGCAGCTACCAAAGCTGAGAGGACACCGGGTGATAGAATTTGGTGGATAAAAGCAAGCCATTTTTTAGGTACAACGTTTTTATTAGCGACACTGATACGTGGCAAATCAAAATGGCTGTTATGTTATGAAAACAAATTACACCTTCTTCCCACGAGGGGAACCATGGGTAGATTCGACGCATCGTGGGGTTTTCGTTGCGTTTCCGTTATGTAGTTTCCATTATATTACGTACGGTTGCGCCGACCATCGCGATAACAGGCCTGTTAGTCTCCATTCAAATCATCGGTGGTCATCGGATGTCATCGGAGCGGCGGAACAATTGAGCGGAGCGGCGCAGTTGGCGCGTTTATATGTACCGCGCGTTAACGGTGAGGGGAATGAGAGAGAGCAGCGCATGCCAATGTGTTCGATGTTTAACCGAGCGCTAACGCGCGCTGACGCACAGCTGGCACGGCGACGGGAGCGAGCGCTAACACGTAGATGGTGCTGTGGTGAGAGCGGCGTTAGCGCGCAGCTGTCGCGGCGAGGAGAATTGGGGAGGGCGCGCAGCTGGCGCGGCGAGGAGAATGGGGGAGGGCGCTCAGCTGGCGTGGCGAGGAGAATGGTGGAGGGATGCGGACTACGGACTGCGGAAGACGCCGGAGGAACAAGGCCAGTTAAAGAGATGCGTCGCATCTAAAAAAGCCACCACGTTATAGAGGCTAGATTGTAGTAATCAAAATCTCAACAAAATACCCAAGCAGCAGAAAGTGCCCAGCCCAATCAATGCAAATCATCAGTGGCCAATGTGTCCGAGCTAAAAATAACCTCGGCCGCCTTAATTTGCTGCTGCTTACGAACGGCGATAAGCCAACAATTTGCAAAATTCTAGAAGGCCAATATTGGACAACGCTTGGCAAAGCATATTATCGCGATAATGTGTACTGCATGCAATTTTCATGCTCATTTCTGGCTTTCTGGCCAGTAGTTATGGCCATTCCTTTAAATATGAGTTGCCTCGCGCCCGATATCTGTTTTACAAATGCGATTTATTGTACAGGAAATTCATTACGTGCACGCATTAAATAATTTTGTATAGAATGCCACGTATGAAATAGAAATTAGGCCACCAGAAACAATTAATAAAGTGCAGCAAATTCGCCAAGTAATTACGTGACTTCTCAAAAACAATTGAGCACCACAACACCCGAGGACACATTTGCTTTGTTGCTTAATATGTAAAGGAAATATGCAAGAAACCTGACTAAACAGTATCAAGAGTATGAAATAAGTTTCTGCATAACTTAAATCACGAAAGCGAAACACGAGCACAAAAGTAGACCAAAAATGAAAAACCTTATGACGCACAAACCAATTCATGCTTGGTTGAGCTGCTTGAGATGACTACAAAATACAAGCATTCAAGTAACTTAAAACACGATCATTTTCTTCGCAAATCGCCGACCGTTCAAGACCACAATATGTAGCTCAAAAGCCGTATTGTATCCATCTTGCAAGACTTGTTCTCACTGCTGCATCCGCCAGTTCTCCACGGGAAGCACCTTTAGTTTGGTGCGCCTGTCCTAAGTAAAAAAATCGTTCACTAGAATTGTAAATGCACGCTACCTAATAAATACACCATCTAGCCGCATCCTAATTGCATGCCCGTGAGAAAATATTCAGCCTAAACTCTAAACTTGTTCACCCTCCCTTTGAAACATGAAACATACCACCATCGCTCACTGCTACTTGCTGACACGCGCCAGAAGCGAACGGAACCGAAGGTGAAGACCAGAAGCAGTGTTATTTGTCGCTAGGCAATATCACCGTAGCTCACGAAAATAATAAAACGAAAGCTTCATTTATAGCTAACGTTTAGTAAGTCCACCTTATTACATCCGTAACTCTTACACTGCACACGAGTCTTGCCTCGACGTATACTGGACGTCGTCCACTGGCTCGTCAACCCCCTCTTCTACCCCTCTCCTTAAGAAGTCACACTTCTATATATAAAATGCTCAGTGACATGTGACCTATACACTCCAAACCCTGAATCAGGATATGGAAGGCTTCAGCAATTTCCCTGGTATCACATTATCTGTGTTAAAAGCACTTGTGTGTCTGTGAAGCATGTCTTACAACCGCACTCAGAACAGTGCAGCGCCAGGTGTGGGTAGGGCCTTCCTTTCAAGGAGGACTGATGCTCCCTGAACCGTACATTGAGACGGCGGCCGGTCTGGCCGACGTACACCCGGTCCCAGTTAATACTGGAGTCTGTGTTTAATCAAGCAACCACGTGTGGAAACGCTGCCTCGGGAGTCATGTGTGTTGCATACCATGCTACATCTTCTACCAAGCTTATTCCTTTCCGAGAAAACCACCTTAACCCCGTATTTGAAGGCGTATTTTCTATGCTGATTAATATCAAATCTAAATTGTCATGTGGCCCAGACAACATTCCTAATGTATTTCTTCGTAGCTACGCCGAGTCACTCGCACGTTTTCCAGTTGTAATTTTTCGCTCGTCCTTATCGCAAGGCATTGTCCCGAAAGATTGGCTCATCGCCCGGGTGGTTCCAGTGTTTAAAAAAGGAGATAATGCCATCGTAACAAACTATAGGCCCATATTACTAACAGTGTCATGTTGTAAATTCATGGAGAACATTATTTCGAACTACATTTTAAACTTTTTTGATGAGCGTAATATTCTGTCACCATTTCAGCATGGGTTCCGTAAGGGCCTTTCTACCACTACTAAGCTTATTACTTCTATTCATTCCTTCTCTGCTGTAATTGACAAATCAGGCCAAACCGACGTAGTTTTCATGGACTTCAGCAAAGCTTTCGAGAGAATTTCCCATTCAAATGGTTATTTTCAAGCTTAATTTACTGGGTCTTCCATCTACAATCGTAAACTGGATAAAATCTTACCTGCATTCCCGCGTTCAATTTGTAGATATAAATGGTTCTCATTAAGACTTCCTTCCTGTTAATTCCGGCGCCCCCCAGAGAAGTGTTCTGGGACCGTTACTTTTCCTGATTTAGATTAACGATGTAGCTTCATGTGTTAAAGAAGGCATTGAAATACGATTATTTGCAGATGACTGTTTGTGATCCAGCAAAATTAATTCTTCTAATGATCAGCAAATTCTGAACGATAGCCTTGACGTGAAAAATAATTGGTGCGACCTTTGGGACATGAAACTAAATACTGAAAAAACCGTATTTATGCGTATTACTAACAAAAAGCAACTATAAGAACATCAGAACACAAACAATAATCTTCCTATCTCGCGAACTGATAGCTTTAAATATCTTGGCGTTACAATTACTAGTAATCTAACATGGTCCTCCCACATTCCTAAAGTATGCGCCTCAGCACGACGAAAACTAGGCTTACTAAGAAATAAACTGAAAAACTCGCCAGCAAACATAAAACTTCTTGCTTATAACACAATAGTACGACCATGCATTGAATGCGCATGCGTAGTCTGAGATCCCCATACTAAAAAAGACATTGAAAATCTCGAAAAAATTCAAAGATTAGCAGTCCGCTTCATTTACAACCAATACCGCCGTCATGACTCCCCAACAGAACTAATGAAAATAAATAAAATCCCAACTTTGGAATCTCGACACAAAATGAATAGGCTAAAATTTCTTTTCCAATTATCACACGGGAATATCAGACTCGAAACATCGGCCTTCCTGACTCCGTTATCATCGCGTCCCGCCAGGAATTACCATTCTGCAAAGTTCACGCCTATCACAGCGCGCACTAACAATTTTAAGTATTGTTTTTTTCCTCGCACTATAACCGACTGGAATAACCTCCCGCATGAAATTCTTTCATCCGATAATGTGGTGAAATCTATTGATCAAATGTTTGACTTTTAAATTTTGTATTATTAATTAACAATGTTCTTCAAAATAACTTTGTATTGTCCTGTTTATTGTTTTTACCTCGCTAAAGATTGTGTAATTGGTCTAACGGCACTGTAACACCCCCACTCCTGCTTGGGCCCATTCGTGGCCTGCCGTATTGTATAAATAAATAAATAAATAAATCGGTCAGCCGTCGTATAAAGGCGGTGCGACAGCGCTAGTACATACGGTGTAACCGCCACCTCTTTTACTCCTGTCGATATCGGTTATGTTTTGCGCGACACCTTTCAATTGCTTTATCAGACGGTGAAAGATTGACTGGAGCACGGTGAGGGGAAAGCCAGAGTTCTCAAGCCGAAATATTAGCACGTTGAAGCTTTGTTGCGCCGACCCGCCGCGGTGGCTCAGGATTCTGCTTCCGGCCACCACAGTGAACGGACGCAGGATGCAGGGCTCCTCAGGAGCGGTTAATGCGGCCGTTCCCGGCCGCGGTAACAGGTTTCTTGCTCAGGACGATTGTTATCAAGTTTCGTTGCCGACATTGCCTACAGGACGTATTGTTTTTAATACCGTTTTTTTGCACGGTGACATGCGTGCGCGCCCGTATCGCGTTGAAGATTTCCGCGATACTTTGGCTCGGCTGGAATTGCTCCCTGAGGTACTTGCCTTGGGGGCGTTCCAAATGAGTCACGTATGGGCGGTGACGTTCAAGTCGGAGCTAGGCGTCAAGAAGATCTTGGAAGCAAAGGAGCTTCACGTCAAAGGTCGACACTGCCTCGTCATTGACCCTGCCAACCAGGACCTGCGGCTGAAGCTCCACTGGCTGCTTTACAACGTGACCGAGGACGACGTACGAGTTGCGCTGGCTCCCTACGGGAGGGTCAGCGAAGTTTCACGGGAGCGCTGGCGTGTTCAAGGCGTCCACGACAAGGGCTCGACGACGCGGTCCGTGACCCTCAAGCTCAACGCGGGCGTTTGGGCTGAAGACCTGCCCCCCCAGCTTCGTGTCGCAGGCGAGCAGGCGCTGGTGGTCGTGCCCGGCAGGGCCCCGCAGTGCCTTCGCTGCTCTGGCACGGGGCACATGAGGCGCGACTGCAAGGTGCCGCGCTGCACTCTCTGCCGCCGCTTCGGTCACGAAGCGAACGAGTGCGTGCGGGCGTACGCGAAGGTGGCCGGACCGGTGGGGGATGTGGACCGAACGGAGAACATCATGGACGAGGAGGAGACGGAGGCGGCTGCAGCAGGGGGCGGAGGAGACCCGGTGACGGAGGACGCGCCGCCTGAAAAGAGCGCTGAGGTGAAGGAGTCGGCCGCCGTCGTAGTGCTACCTGCGCAAAGTGTCAACGAAGGAGACCAGCTGACGTACGACGGCGACGGTGAGAGCCCGGTGAGCGTGGCGGGTCAGTTTGCGGCGTTGGAAACTCCCGCCCCCCAAGAGGGCGTCGACTTGAAAACTGGCGACCAGGACCAGTCTGTGGCCAAGCGGCCGCGTCAAGACAGTGTCGGACAACGCGGAGGGGGGGATGGCTCCGTAGCGGTGGGGTCGGTGAGTGTGGGACCCACGTCGCGGCGCTCGAGCTTCAAGCCGAAGCTCAACACGCCCTACGACAGAGGACCCACGGCAACAAGGAATTCGTAAGAACGCCATCCTTGCCTTCGTTTTCGGACTGCTAAAAGTATTTTTAAGTTTTCTTTGTGTGTCTTTGAAAAGCAAGAAAAGTGCAGGGCGTGTTCTAGTCATGGGTTTAAGCTCGTTAGTTGTATTACGTGGGTTTTTGGTTCTGTGTCGGGTGTCGAAGGGTTTTCCTTGCGGTCATTTCGCGTTTTTTGGGGGGGTGTGTTGGGCGTCGAAGAGTTCTTCCTTCGTTTCAGGGTGGGGGTTTGGGGTGCTTTGTATGTACGAGCGTCAAGTGAAGCTCTCTCAACGGGCTCAAGTTGGATCCGTTTGTTTTTTTCCATGGGGGGAGGGGGGGGGCTGTTTTGGTCGTTTTACGGTGTTGTGTTGTTGTTTTTTTTTCATTTGTCAAATGTACCAGCATAAATGCTTTCGGGTCTGTTTGTTTTCTCTCTTAACCTGGTGTATTTAAACACGCCAATCCGTATTGCCACGCTTAACGTCCGGGGGCTTGCTGACAGGAGACGGCAGAATCAGTTGTATCGTTTAGTGACCGAACAGGACCTGGATATAGTGGCGGTACAAGAAACGAAGGTTGAGAGAGAGGAGCAGACAGATCGTATGGTGCGCCCGTTTGCGTCGAGGTACGACGTGTGCGTTGCTCACGCGGTCGGGATGTCTGCGGGCGTTGCCCTGTTGGTACGAAGGAGTTTGGGGGCAACTCTAGAGACCGTCACCGCGTCCGAGTGTGGGCGTTTTGTTGTGTGCGATTTTGTTTCATCGTCAAGTGAATGGCGCTTGATTTGTGTGTACGCGCCCACAAAGGCAGCGGAAAGGAAGGGTTTTTTTGAGGATGTTCGCGGGTTTTGCGATACGGAGAGGCTCGTTATTTTACTTGGCGACTTTAATTGCGTATGTTCTGCGCAAGACAAAAGTAGCTCGACAAGGTCCCGCGATGCGAGTACGATAGTTTTAACTGATATCGTCGCTGACTTCGCGCTGGAAGATGTGGGCGATAGCCTTGGCAGTAGCGGTACCGTTCGCTATACACACTTCCAGGGCAACAGTCATGCGCGTCTCGACAGAGTGTATGTTTCGTCAGAGATTCTGCCGGAGTGTGATAGCTACCGAGTTTCCCCCGTTTCCTTCAGCGATCACTGTCTTGTGACCGTAACCGTTGGTAGAATGGTAAAACCAGGCAACGCGTTCTGTTGGGGGCTTTGGAAGCTTAATAACAATCTGCTGCAGGATGAACATTTCACTGAGGCCGTTAATGCATGCGCACGGACGTTTTTCGGTGGAGAAGAGAATGTTAACTTTACTCTCAATTGGGAGCTCTTCAAACAAGAAGTTAAGTTAAAGGCCCTTGAAAGATCATCCGCAATCAAATACGACGAGAAGCAAAGAGAAGCCTGGTTACGAAGTATCCTGGACGTTTACGTTAAGGAAGAATGTGAATCGCCCGGGGCGTTGAAGGATGACATTAGAGGATTAAAAGCGCAGCTCGAAGTAATAGATAAAGAGAAGTATGAGGGTGCGCTTGTGCGCGCACGAGCTGAGAGATTTTTGCACGGGGAAGCGCCGACTAAAAGAGCGTTCAGCGCGGAAAAGAAGTATGCGCGCAGAAATGCGATAGTGGAAATTGAAGCCGAAGGTGTGGTTTATAGTGAGCAGGCTAATATAGAGCGCTGTTTTTGTGACTTATAAAAATTTGTTTTCTTGTCATCCTGTCGATGCCGTCAAGTTTAGAGAAGAGTTTACGTCTTTGTTACCGTGCTTAGACGAGGAAGTTATGGCGCATCTCGAAAGAGATATTACAGTAGAAGAGATACGCGGCGCTATCGACGAGTTAAGCCCAGGGAAGACGCCGGGCCCTGATTGCCTGAGCGCTGCTTTCTACAAGGCGTTTAAGGGTGACATTAGCCCGGTCCTACGTAGAGTTTACTCTGAGGCGTACCACAAAGGTGTGCTGCCACCTTCTTTTCTCGTGTCGCACACTGTGTTTATACCGAAATCGGAGGAGGTTGCGAAACTCAGGCAGATCCCTGGGTATCGTCCTATTAGTCTGACAAATGTCGATTATAAGGTTTTAATGAAAATATTGGCAGGCCGCTTACAGACTGTCATAAAGGACCTGGTAGGGCCGCATCAAACGCGCGGGATCAAAGGGCGGTCGATAGTTACAAATATTCATACTGCCCGAAGTGTTCTGGAGTGTTGTGACGCCATGCAAGGGACTTTGGCAATGCTCCAGGTAGACATGGCTAAAGCCTTCGATCAGGTGTCGCACGAACTTTTGTTAAATATGTTGGAACACGCGAATGTTGGTTCTGTTATTCTCAATGGTGTGCGCATGGCGTACACTGGGTGTTCTACTAGGCTTGTTATTAACAAAACGATCGGCGCACCCGTTCCGGTTCAACGTGCCGTTCGTCAGGGTTGCGCATTGTCTCCGTTGCTTTTTTGTTTCTACATTGAAGCGTTTTGTTTAAGTGTAATCCGGAGCAAAGACGTCAAAAGGTTTAAACTTCAGTCGTGTGAAGTGCGGGTGTTAGCTTACGCTGACGACATTGCTCTTTTTTTTGTTGATAGGAGAAGCATAAGCATTGCTGTAAACACCTTGAAATGTTTTTGTAAGTACAGTGCCAGTGGTGTTAATTGGCAGAAATGTGTTGGTTTCTGGCATGGCCAGTGGGACAGTATGCCTAGTGTTTTCGAGTGTATCAGCTGGCAGACGACGCCGGTGAAGTACTTGGGGGTGCCCGTCGAGAACTATGTAGACAGCGACCCTTATTGGCGCAGTCAAACAGTCGAATTGCGTGAAAAGGCCGAGAAATGGAAGGGAAGCGGACTTTCAATATTTGCTAGGGCATCAGTGTGTAATGTGTTTTTAATTAGCAAACTGTGGTACGTTCTACAGGTGTTGCATTGTTCGCGGGCACGTGTACAGGCCTTGCACCGAGTTTTTGCTATGTTGATTTGGGAGTCGTCATGGGAGAGAACAAGCCGTACGAACCTGTTTCGGCGCGTGCGTCTTGGTGGCCTGTCATTATCGCATCTGTTTTTGCGTCAAGTGGTAAATCGTTTTTTGTTTCTTCGGGATGTGAAGGACTCCTTTTTGCGCACTGTGTGTCAGGTGAAGTTGGCCAGAGCGCTTCCTGATTTTGTTGTAACGTCAGCTTCTTTATCTTTTGGCGCAACGAAAGGCTACTTCCGTGAGGTGGTACAAGCCACCATGTTTTTGCGTGCACGGTTCACGCAAGAGTATTTATCTAGTGTGACGCGTAAAAGATTGTATAATGACCTCGTTGATTCCGTATTTCCCGTTCCATTGTATAGATCGCTGTACCGTGTAGGGCCAGGACAGGATGTGCTCAAGCGTGTGAAACGTATGGCGATTGGCCCATGGGTTAAGACGTTTTTCTTTAAACTTCACTCGGGCGTCCTTGATGTGAAAACGTGGCAGAAGGAAAAGGGAATGTTTTTGCCGGGTGGGATGGACTGCTACCCGTGCAGAAAACCCGAGACTGTAGAACACGTGTTTTTGAACTGCTGGGACGGGGTCTTCTTTTGGGACGTGCTTCAGCGAACCCTCAAAAAAGATTTTCCCCTGGACGCTCACGGCATTAGGTTTTTACCTATTGAGAGTGACGAAGTACCTTACGACCTCGTGATGGTCCTGGCCCTACATGCAATTCGGAAATCCCGCATGGCCATACGCCGTAGGGACGTTGACGCTAAATGGTCAAGAGAATATTTCGCTGATTCAATGCGTATGATTATTGAAGTGTGGAGGGCTCAGCCTGAGCCTCCAGAGTGGTTGCCTGTGATGGAAACACTGACCAACCTCAAACAATTTTAATCGTTTTTCTGCTGTCAAGGTGATGACTAGCAGTTTTATCGTTGCAGTTTTTTGTTTGATGGTGCTTGTTTTGTACTGAAATGTTGCAATAAAAAAAAAAAGCCGCGGTGGCTCAGTGGCTAAGGTGTTGCGCTGCTGAGCAAAAGGTCGCGGGTTCGATTCCCGGCCGCGGTGCCCGATTTTTTAAAGGAGGCTAAAAGCAAAAACTGCCGCGTGTACGAGCTTTCGGCGCACGTTAATAATCCCCGGGCGGTCAAAATTAATCCCGAGCCCTCCACTACGACGCGCCTCATCGCCTGCGTTGCGTCGGTGCGTTAAACCCTACAATAAAATCTTTGTTTCGCCAAATGATAACTGGACTTATTGACTGCGAATTTAAGCCACGTGTGGGCTATCCCATTCTTAACTACCTTTGAAGGAAAAGAAGCGAAGTTTGAGATTGGCTTGCTGGAACTTGGCGCGTACATCCAGCATGAGTGATGCCGCGAGAAACAGAGCTCGCGGTCATGGAATTTCAAGGTGCCGTCAACGGGAACCCCAGCCGTGAACTTCAAACCTTCACCGTTGGCTTTGCAGGCATGAACAACCGCACATTTGAAGGACTGAAATTGCACGTTGCAGCCGCGGACCAAAAAATCGTCCACATAACGTAAACCTTTGTGGCAAGGCCCTGTAAACCAAACTGCAAATCACCGTCTTCCTTGACCAGAAAGGTATTGCTCAGTACTCGAGCATCCTTAGATCTAATGCACACTCCCGACATTTGTAAGTATACCTTATCTTGAAACCCCACAACAGTACATTGAAGGTAGAAGCTTAGCAGCTCCAAAAACGCCGCCACGGGACTATCGCTACGATTCACAAAGGCCAGCTCATCATTGTTGTTTGTAATGCACTCTCTGAGCATATCATGAGGCAGGGAGTAAAACAGGACCTCAACGCCTACGTTAATGTCCGAGACGTCCGAGCAATCACAGACTGGTGATGATGTTTTGATTTTAATGGCGAAAGGCCAAGTGATGGTGAAGAGCGCCAAACAATAGTGATTACGAGAGAGTGACTTGAAAGTAAAAGTAGATTTCAGTAGGAATAAACAAAGTAAAACACAACGTAATGAAGATGACTGGTGTAAAGGGCCAGTTTATCAAGATGCATGAGAAAAAATGAGATGTAAAAATTTTACGTCGGTAAGAAACTCAAAAACGCGTTTGATTGAAAACATGGGCTGGTCACCTCCGAGGTAAGACGGGTGTGGGGGAATATGTCGTGTGTGTAGTTCTGGGAAGTGTTTGCGTCACGTTGTGTCACGTTCCTCACATTGTACAACGATGTGGATCACGGATAGTGCCTCTCTCCTCCTGCGGCACAGAGGTCTTGAAGATTTAGTGAGAACGTGCGAGCGCGTTGCACGTGTGCGCCCTATCCGTAATCTAGCCAAGGCGACTTTTGTGTATCTGTGGCGGGTGTCGGTGGTGTATGGTCCCAAGTGTGGTTCTATTACGTGTAACTTGTCTGTTTGTTCACTCCAGTTGGTTTGCCATGATTGGCAAAGCAGTTGTCTGATGTGTGGCTTCACGTCGGTGTAGGGTAATGTTGTTATATCTACCGTATTCAAGAGTGTAGAAGCAGCACCCATTCGATTCGCTGCTTCGTTCCCGGCTATAGTCCAGTGGCCATGGACCAAACAAAGGACCAGCTCAAATTTGTGGACATACGCAGAAATAATACCCTTGTATATCACATTGGAAACGTGGTTTTGGAAGACTTTGTTGACGAGAATTCCCGCACAACACTGAGAGAATCTGTATAGATAATTGATTGCGGGATGAGCTTTGAAGTATATGATTACAACAAGAAATACTCCATAAGCCTCTGCTGTGGAGGTACTAGTATTACTATTCTGAGTTTTAGTGACATTCATGCCCGGGTCCATGTGCAGCGCAGGACACAGAAGTGGCAGTTTCAGAGGCTTCTGCATAAAATTCATAACACTGATACTTCTGCTGCAAATACAAGAAGTGCTGCACAATTGCACATCTGGGAGCTCGGTTTTTTTGCACATCTAGGAGCTCGGTTTTCATCTACATGTGTTATTCATGTGTCGCATGTTACAGGGCGAATATGCCTTGGTGATATAAAATCTTTTCCGGAAGTCTGCCTGGTATCCAATAAGGAGGCAGCAAAATCTGACGCTTCCTCTCTACCTCCGTAAGAGAAGGGCGCAGAGAACGATGCTTGCTTTAGCAGGACTTCAGTCATGGAGCTTTTATGAAAACTGATTTAAAAGAATGGTGAGTCATGGATGAAATTTGAAAAGCATAAAGGAGGACTGTGTGTGCTCGCTGACGATGTAGGTTTCCTTTTATTATACTCCACATAAAGGCTTTCGACCGGTCTAGATCGGAAGGCACCCCATGCCGGACGAAGCCCCAGATGGAGCACTGGGTCTAGCTTTTTGAGGGATGTTTTACTTGCTGACCCATAAACAACACTTCCATAGTTCAGTCGTGAACCTATCAGGCTAGTAAAATCACGTAAAAGAAGTAGTTTGTCAGCACCATTAGAAGAGTGGCAGAAAACTTTGAGTTTATTCATAGTCTTTAAGCATTTATGTTTAAGGTATTTTATATCTGAAATAAATGTGAGCTTTTCGTCAAGGACTACGCGTATAAACTTTCGTTTATTTCTGAGTGGAATTGAGACACCATTGAGTTTGAGGTCTGGATCCGCCCTAATTCCACGCCTTTTCGAAAACAAAACACAAGTACACTTCCCTGAGTTTCATTTAAAACCGTTGCTATCGCCCATACAGATAGATTAACACCAAGCTGGACTTGGCGCTCGCAGATAGACAGGTTACAAGACTGAAAGGATAATTGCACGTCGTCTACATAGATTGATCAGGAAATTGATGGTGGCAATGCCTATGTGAGTAAACTCATTTTTAGAATAAAACCACTGCAACTCAAAACTCCGCCTTGCGGCACACCATTTTCCTGCACATGTACCCTTGAGAGTTGACTTCCAACTGTGACACAAAAGGTTCCTTGAGACAAGTCTGGCAAGCGCGTTTATCATGTTGCCCGACATTCGGAAGGACTTCATGTCACTTTTGGGGCCGTACCGCCAAGCAGTATCGTACGCCGGTTCCATATCAAACAATACCGTCATACAATTCTGTTTGTGGAGGAAATCGTCTTTTATATGCCTCTAATGCAACGAGTTGATCATTGCTAGATCGCCCCACCCTGAAGCCTGCCTGGCCACCGTCGAGAAGACCACTATACTTTAAGAAATACACGAGTCTTCTGTTGCTCATCTTCTCAAAGAGCTTGAAAAGACACCTTGTCAGGCTGATGGGTCGATAACTGGCAGACGAAGGAGGTTCCTTCGCCTCCTTCGGGAACGCCTCTATAATAGCCTCCCTCCAGGATTTTGGAATTTGCCCCGAAAGCCATATGTGGTTGTTTAAGTGTAGGAGTGTTTCAAGAGTGTCTGGGGTAGGTGTTGCATCATTGTGTATGTAATATTATCTGCGCTTAGAGCTGAATCTTTACGTGTGCTCAGGGCAGCCCTCACCTCAAAGAGTGTAAATTGAGAATTGTAACCAGATTTTGACCTGGTATTTTCATGTAGGGACTTCTTTTCACAAGCACTTTTATGTTTCAGGAAATTGTTTCTTTAATGCACGGAGCTGGAAACGTGTTGGAAGTATGGTGCAAATGTGTTAGCCTGGTCTTCGAGTTTGTCCCCTGTTGATCTGACCAGGGGCAGGCTGAGTGCAATTTGTCCTTCAGTTTTCGTATTGGTGTCCAGACGTTGTGTGTGTCTGTATAAATTGATGGAAGTGAGGAAGGTGCGCCAACTCTCCCTTTTCGGCTCACGACGCACTCGCTTCCCATATGCCTTTGCCCGTTTAAAAGAAATGAGATTATCGGACGTGGGAAACGGCGAAGGACAACCCACGCCTGGTTCTTGACCTCTCGCTTTCGCCTACAGTCCTCGTTCCACCAGGGCATCCGTGTGTGGCGGGACGCCCTGGAGGTCGGGGGAATGAACTTTTTGGCGGCGTCGAGGATGTGCGCCGTGATGAGTTAGGCGGCTTTCTCCACGTGTAGGCATTTTATTAACAGGTGTATGGTGTAGTTTTGTTGTTTCTGTGAATGTTCTCCAGTTTGCTTTTCATTCATTACACGTGTTGTGGGATGATGGACTGCATGGGCCTCCACCTCTATACGTTAGTGAAGGGGGGAAATGGTCACTACCATATGGGTCCGTGCCCACACCCCACTTAATATGATGTTAACAGAATTGCAGAACCAAAAGCCAAATCAATACGTATGTATTGTGTCCTAAGTTATGGTATGTAGGCTTTATTGTGTTGAAAAGCCATGCTCCCGAGCATGTTAGGAATTTCTCTATCAAGCGACCTCGGGCAACGGTTCTGGAAGAGCCACAAAAAGAGTTGTGCGCATTAAGGTCGCCTATGAGAATGTATGGTTCGGGTAGCTGGTCAACGAATGCCTCGAATCTGAGCTCAGAAGTGCAAAATCGGGGGAGATGTAAATGAAGCATACCATTGTCAACCTTTTAAATATTATCGTACGGATCGCTACCGCCTTAAGGACAGTGCTTAAAGAGAGAGGGAGGCATGCTAATAATTTCTGGGCGACAATGACCACACCGTCCGAAAAGTGGGCGCAGCTTTACCTTGTCTTTTGTTAATACCATGAACCTATTTAGGAAATTTGTCTGTTTGTAACTGAGGTGAGTTTCTTGGAGACAAATGATACTTGGCTGATTGGCCTGCAGCATCCATACACATTCAGATTTTTAAAAAGGCCTCTGCAGTGGCATTGGATGATGTTTTCTGTTCCCATTATTTACATTTAGGAATGACTGGAGTGTGTGTATGTGTTTGTGTATGTGTCGTCTCTCGGGGCTGTTACTCTGGGATTGGGCTTTTTGGGCCTTACTGTAGGCTTGGAAGTCGGAGGTTGATCCTTGCGCTGCGTTGCAGGCAAGAACGGCGCAACGTCAATCTTGTCATCCGATGCACGCGGGGTGCCCATCGAACCGGGCCCCCCGGACTTCCCTCCCTTCGGGGGCCCTTGTTTTGAGCCACCACCACCGCGGGCTTCGGGGGCGCCAGAAGTGGCAAGGGCGATACGGTGGTGGTGGGACCCGATGCGGGGCCCCGGTGTCAATACCCTCGGCACCCTCCAACTCACTACAGGACGGGGGGAAGAGCCCGTAGAGGCACCGGTCCCGACGGAAGCGGTTGGCATCACAACCGCGGCTGCCTCAGCAAACCGTGTGGTGACGGGTTGGGCTGCCGGAGACAACCCAGCAGGGGGCGGGCAGGGACAAAGTCAGACTCGCTCAACTGGGTCCCCGTGCAAAACGGACGCCGCACCGCCCGCCGGCGAGCAGCGTCGCCGTACCTACCAAGGAGGAAACAGGCGAATCTCTTCCACGCCTCTGCGAAGGGGATGTGTTCTGTGACCTTGAGATTGATTATTTTCTTTTCTACTTGGAACTTCTCGCATTTCCGGTAGTAGGCCGCATGTGGGCCCCTGCAGTTTGCACATGTGAGTTTTTCTGAATCAGTTGTCGGTGAGGTGGTCCTGCGCGCCACATTTCGCACAGGTTGTTTTCCTGCGGCAAGAGGCTGTACTGTACCCGAACCGCTGGCACTTGAAGCAGCGGCTGGGGTTCGGAATTTAAGGACGACTGGAGCATCGAATGAAGCCTGCATTGATATGTTCAGGAAGCAAGGAACGGTTCAATGTCAGGATGATATTGGTGCGAACCATGCTTTGGGTTTGCTTATTTATGGTTTATTTTTACTGCCCGGCCGCGCCCAGCTGTGTCATGTGTGTCCCAAGCGAAGCGCATGTTTTCTTCTTTATTTGTATGCCGCACGGGTTATGTCATTCGGATAAGGAGAGCGTTTCGCCCTAAAGTCACTGGCCTGGAATAATCTTCTTTGATCTACAATGTTCTGGATGTAAATCGTCAGTTCGAGAAAAACTCGCGCCGGAAGATAAAAGCCTGCAGAGCCGGCTCCGAGGTATTAGAATCGGCGACACCAGTCTCCACACGTCACTTTGTAGACTGTTGTTTCGCCGCGTCTGCATTCTTTGAGTTGATATTGGAGCACAAGTTCGCTTTAATAAACTTGGTTTTTCTTCAAGACAGCTGTGTCGTCTTTGGCTACGTGACAATGTGTTTCGTGGGGATTATCTTATCATCCCTGCGCATCGTGATTCGGCGCACGGCTATGACACCCTGATCCTTGAACCTCCAAGAGGGTCTGCTTCTGAAATCACGCCCTTTCTGTTGAGGCTCTGGTGGGGTGTGACCTTGATGTAAAGATCATGGATTCGGGTTTGTGCAAAAACAGTGCGGGCTTGTGATCGGCATCGAGTTCTGCTAGTATTTATGCGGTCCTGAGCTTTTTATTTTGATATTTTCCACTTATTGCGCTTTGCAGAAATTTAGAAACCAAGAATACGGACAGCGAAACGACAGGTCTTGCTGAGTCAGCTGACTCTATCACAAGAAAAGGAGCATAGTTATTCCCGGTTGTTGAAAAGACAGTTGTTGGAAGAGATGGGAATGGAACTTTGGTGCGGCCCCTTTTCAGGGACCGATCACGTTTGGGGGGAGGGGGGATAAAATACTATGCGCATTGTATAAAATCAGAGAGGCGGGGGTACTTTCTTCGTCAGCCTCACCCTGATAGCAAAAGAGGTCCCGGAGCTCCCTTACTGGTAAACCGACAGGGAGCCCATCCGGCGAAGCTTGACCTGGGCTCCGACGGCCACCGTTTGATGTTTCTACCCTTCACCTTAAAACTCCTAGCCACGGTAGATTACAGCGTGAGTATGGGTGCTTGGGGTCGCCGGTGTCGCCAATATTGTCACCACGATTGCTCAAGGTGCCCCGTTCGGAAAATCATCGACTGCTTCGTTTCAATTAAATGTTCAATTTCAATTAGTTTCAATTAAACGTTCAATCACGTTCAATTAAACACAGACTCCAGTTTGATCGGTGTATGACGCATGTTGTGTACTGTATTCCTATGTCCTCTGGACGGGTGTGCGTCGGCCAGACCTGCTGCTGTATCAATGTTCGCTTGAAGGAGCATCATTCCTCCTTGAAATGAAGGCCCTACACGCACCTGGCGCTGCCCTGTTCAGACTGCGGTTGTAAGCCATGCTTCACAGACACGCAAGTGCTTTTTAAACACAAAGAATGTGCTACCAGCGAGTTTGCTGAAGCCTTCCATTTCCGGATCAGGGGTTCGGAGTGTTTAGTCTCCCGTCACTGAGCATTCTAGATAAAGAAGTGCCAATTCTTAAGAAGAGGGGATAGAAGAGGAGGGGAAGAAAACGAAGAGAAGGAAAGGGGACGGTTGTTCTCATGTATCCGCACGCCTGTGCGACGGTCACACGGGCCTGATTGTTGGGTCTTGGCACAGTATATATGTGTTTTCGATTTTAATAAATCTTTCAGCTCATAGTAAGCGCTGGTGTCGTCTCCATTCCTCATCCCTGTATGTTCGCGCTTACCTTTCACTCCTAAATACTCACCAACTTGCTCGTCTAACCATTTCGCATCACAATTACTACGATATATTTAATAGTTTTAAATACCCGAACCCGCCTATAACCTGTTTTTGTTACGACTTTGCAATACGCGAAACCCCCCTCTCATCCTCTCATCCCAGCATGCAGAAACAATCATAATAAAGTATTCGATTACCATAAACAAAACTGTCTATTTATTGCAAGTAATGAAGCCACTTTCCGCTGTAATTACCTACTTTCCCAAACAGCAGTGATTCTTGTTTTCAATTTTGTTTTGGCGGCATCAACTAGCACCAAATTCTCTACATAAGGCATCATTTCCACATGTTGCATTCCGTGTTCCTGAATATGGAAGCAATATTGCTGGAGCACATTGACGGCCGAAAGCAGCTCATTAAGCATCGGTCGGCTTCCGCTAGCGACATCCTCCGCTTCATCGGTGCTTCCAGCAGCGCCACCAGCTATGACATCTGAAACGGGGTCGGTGTCCAAGGGGCTTACAGTAAAAACAACGTCGTCGTCGACACTCAGGCAATGCTCGAAGGGCACTCCAGTCAGCACAAAATCGGGAAAGGTGGCCAGCTCAACTCAGAGTTCATCGATGCGCTCATTTTGGTCCGGAATAGCAGACTGGGAGGGTATATTCATAAGAAAGACGCGTCGGAATCAGTTTCGGAAAGTGACGGAAGTCACATCACTCCATGGGAGGCTCAATATCTCCATGGCAGCCAATCATCTCAATCGCCGCTCCAAGGAGCAATTGGCAGCAATTGGCAGCGATCGCCACTCCGAGCAGCAATTTGCAGCAATTCTGGGCTCGCCGAGTTCGATATAGCAGATGTGAATTCGTTATAATTCATTTGTTTCGCATGTATTTTCGTAACTGATCTTTCTTTTGTTCGATATATACCCTAATTCGCTCTATCCGGGTTCGTTGTATTCGAGTTTGGCTGTACGAGTTTCCTTTGCTGGTCATAAAAGGCGCTTGGAATTTTGTTTGTGGACACAGGTTACTCTACGGAACCATAGCCATATGAAGATTCGCAGTATTACCTCAAAGCTGTAATTGGCTAGAATCCAGCTGATCGTCTCCGGTCCCACAGCGATGTAGACAAGGATCGCTAGCGAACGTACCGCCCAGTTGCGGAGCCCACTTAAATCCCCGGAATCGTAAAACTGCGCAACACACCACCGGGGCAAGGAAAAATCATACAAAATTAAACAGGTCCTAGGGCCTTCATATTTTAACACAAGACGGCTATGTTTCGTTTGAAAACTGGCTGGTTATAACGATACTCCCTAATGCGATATTTGGGCGCTGCTAATCGGCCAGCTCGTTTAGCAACTGCGGCAGACAGCGCAGTTCCACCAGTTGCGTCGCTCATTGCTCCGTAAGAACTGGCTGAGATCACATGTGCGCGTTCCACAACATCCGCTTCAGATGCGCATGACCGGTTGTTCCACTCGCAGTTCAACACTGATGACTGCCGTGCGATGGGGCAGCACTCACTCGTGGGTTCTTTCGACGGTGAGCCTCTGCGGAGGCGGCGGCGGCGGCGGAAAGTGCGTCTCAGGAAAGGACCGCGGACTGCGTCTCAAAATTGCATGGTTCACAGTGAAGTTGTAAATATTGTGGAAGTCTTGGCCGCTGCCTATACATATGGGACTCCACGGGAGGGAAACGGACAGCCCCATGCTGCTGCGCGCGAACAAAACTCTAGTCCGTCAAAAGTTCTTTCAGTTAATTAACAAGCAAAAATTCTCAAACGCAAATTATAAACAAACGTGTTTTGCTTCGTGCACCCCTGGCACTGCGACCCAGTCAAAGCTCACGTTGAGGCTCGGCACCGCAGCTTTGCTGGCCATCCTTCTTCACAGAGTGCAAGGGCACTAAATTTTTGCTGAAAGGCATACTGAAACTGATGCTCCACAGACTGAGAGAGTGTTTCACCTTTTGACGGTCCCCTTTTTCACGCTGTTGTTTTTCATTGTGTTTGTTGGAAACCGTAGTTTTTGAGTTTGCATACAACAGAGAACACTTCACTTCGCATGACCTTTGATTCTTAAGAGGACTTTTAAAGGGAAGCTTTTTATGTCTAATCCCCCAAGGGCACTGTCGCGACAGTGGGTGTAAACAGGAAACCTCCGCGAACAATTAACAGATGTTACAGGCATGCCAGGAATCAAACCTGGAATAAATAGGCAAACGAAGCGAGAGCCCATTGTTTTACCGATTGAACTATGAGCCCACGCTTAGACAGGGTAGAGAGACGGTGCAATCGCTGAGCACATCTTCGGGTTTATTCCCTGCACAGCGTGTTGTTGCCGAGTAGGTACTGCATTTCGAGGGTAGGAAAAGTGCGCGTAAAAACACAACAATGCAGCGGCTGCTTTGTTATGGAGGCCAAAAGAATAAACGCCGGTGTTCGAGATTTTAGCGTACTTAAAAAGGTCCTCAGTAGGTCAAAATTATTCCGGAGCCCTCCGCTTCAGCGCGCCTCATCGCCTGCGTTGCGTGGCGCGTTAAACCCTACAATCACTCAAAAGACACGAAAAAAAGGAAGGAACAGGACGGGCGTACTCATGTACATGCGCCCGTCCTGGCCTTTCCTTGTTCTCTCTTCTTTTACGCGCATTTTTACTATTCTTGGAATTTACATCCGGCGTTCTAGCTAAATGCCACGTGGTAGCGTCACGCGACCCCTTGCGCCGCTGCACGCTCTGCCTACGGCACGTGGAGCGGCCGTGTGCGCATTTTGTCATTCCCTAGGAGTTAAAAAATATATGAAGCTGACACCAGCATATAATATCGCACTTCTCATCCGTCTCTGCCAGGGACAGAGAAGAATTGACATCGCCTAACCCCGGAATTCAGCTTAATATAAGTTCTATAAAACGTTACTACTCATGTGCTTCACCCGTACAACTCAGCCAACCACCGTTCATGAGTCATGCATTCAGTTACCCTTAGTCGCTTTGAAGTAATAAAGGGTGTGTTTAAGTTTATTTCACTTGTCTCTGGGTTTTTTTTTTGTAGAGCCACGCGTATAAATTCGAGTGACGCCACCTAGGTAATCGTTGTGGGTGTCGTTTGCAGCAGCGCTTTCCAACCACCTTCATAGGGTGCATTGGCGCGCATTTTTTATGTTCTTTCATGTTCTTTCATTTTTTATGGATATTTCACCAGCGCGGAGGCAACCGTTACAACAAATTATTTTTAAATCTAGTACGCCTTACCTCCTTTTTGCGTTGCCCCTAACGAGTGTGCTGTATTTTCTGCATATAGAAAAACACCCTACTCTTGGAGTTCGTATGGCAGTGTGTTAAAAGTATTGGAAAATAAAACGCTTTAATACTAAGTAATGGCGAAAATAAGACGTGCCTGTGGACTAGCAAGACCCATGACGACGCATACGATATTGATTTGACCGTCAAAGACGCTAGCGCCAGATTCCTCTCAAGTGCGAAAGAAACTGTCGGTTTCAAACACGCTAGCTGACAGTAGTACTTCATCAGGTAAGTGCCGCTTAAGAATTAGGGCGTTAACATGCCGCCCCAATGCTTCAATCTTCAGCCGAAGCCGCTCTCTTTGCTGTTCATTTATTCAGAACCGACTTAACTTCATCTAGAACATTCAGCGTTGCTTGGCTAGGTTGGCGATAGCGCGCACTTCGCAGGCGTGCGCAAATGGCGTGCAACGCGGAGCCAAGTTTGCTTAAAAAAAGAGGAGCACAAGTTATAACTGTGAAATAAAATACCTCGACCTTCCCCGGTGTGGAACGATGACAAGAGAAGCTAGGCGCATTATATCGAGTACTTAAAATAAAAAAACGTTTGTTTATAATTGGCGTTTCAGCCGATTTCCTAGCCACTAGTCAAATGAAAGATAGAACGACTCGAGCGTTATTCTAGCCGATAAGCATGGGGCTATCTTTTACCCTCCACCTGTTTTTTTTAAAATAGGCTCTCATATTTACAGGAAGACCCCCCACCCCCCGCCCCCCACGGCGACGTTATGCGGACAGCTTAACGCGTAATTAGGTGGTAAATATTGTCGCGTGGATTGTGTATTAAGCAGGGCAATCCCCTGTTTAAGGTATGTAAGGGTCATTGCACTTGGTACAATCTTCAAGTGATGGATACGTGCCGTGTTTCTAGGATAGCCATCTAGCACGAAGACGACGACTCAAACGCGATCCCCGGGCCCCCGCGCGCTTCTCTCGGTCAGCCCTTTCTGCTGAGATTTGACGTGCTCTCTTGCCTTCCCATTTTAGGCGCCCCGCCCCTAATAAATCGGTGCAACACCGTACAGCCGATTTTGCCTGCGTCTATCGGCACGCAACACTGGAGGAGGTGCGGGGTACACCCATGCCTGGATCGCAGTCGGACACCAGCCCCGAAAGGCCTCGTCTCGTCGACACCCCCGTGCATCGGACCAGTCGCCGCACGCTCGGTCTGTCCCCAGAACTCTCGGGCCTGCCTAACAACGTGCCCCGGAGTCAACCTCCGGTGTTAACACCTCAGCCTCAATCTCGACCGCCTCCGGTGATGGCCACCTCACCTCTGGTGTTAACACCTCAGCCTTAATCTCGACCGCCTCCCGTGGTGACCACCTCCCAGGTGATATTCCATCAGCCCCGCACCCCAAACGCGTTCCATGGTGAGGTGTTCGATGATGTTGAAGACTGGCTCGCGCATTTTGAGCGTGTGGCCGATTTCAACCGATGGGACGATCGCTAGAAGATGCGGCAAGTCTACTACTCGCTGGAGGACGGTGCTCGCACATGGTACGAGAATCACGAGAGGAGATTGGCGACTTGGAACGACTTCTGTCAGGAGCTCCAGGAAACCTTTCCGAACACCGATCGACGAGACCAAGCGCTGCGTTTGCTGGAGTCGCGTTTTCAAAAGCCCAACGAGAGTGTCGCCATGTTTTCAGAGGACATGGCTCGCCTTTACCACCGCGCTGATCCAGCCATGTCTGAGCCAAAAAAACTCCGATACCTTATGCATGGAGTCAAGGAGCAGCTGTTTGCTGGGCTTGTTAGAAACCAACCACGCACGGTGCAGGAGTTTATCAAGGAGGCCACGGCTATCGAGCGGGCTGTGCAGGAGCGTAGCCAGCAATATGCCCGTATTACAACCAGAAGTCGCGCCGATGTCGCTAGTATGACCTGTGACGAGAGCTTCTTGCGGGACCTAATACGGTCAGTTCTTCGCGAAGAGCTGAATATTCTTGGTATTTCGTCCCAGCAGTCGGCTCTTTCTTTGGCCAGGATGTTGCGCGAGGAGATACATCAAGTGTTCTCACCCCCCTATCCGCCGACGCAACATTTCCCTACAAGTTACGCCGCGGCTATTCGTCAGCAAGCTCCAACACTGCCGACTCAACCACCCCCGCCACGTCGCCAGCCACCTTTGCCGGTACATCCTTGGCCCACACAGGAACCTGCTGTAGGTCCGCCAGTACGAAAGACGGACTTGTGGCGCACGGCAGACGGGCGGCCATTGTGCTACCACTGTGGTGAACCTGGCCAGATACAGCGACGCTGCCCCTATCGCGACATTGGTCTTCCAGGATTCTCTCCTACAGCTCCTCGTCCGCGGTTGGGACAGCGGCCTGCCGAAATCGCCGATTATCTCGCCGCACAAAACGCTACGTCTCCCGACAGTCGTCGATCACGCTCGCCTTCTCCCGCAGCCCACTCCTCGCCGACCCGCCGTAACCCTCGAGACAGCCGCCCGGGGAGGTTTTCCAGCCCCCGGCGGGAAAACTAGGCGAAGCAACCCCCGGAGGCAAGGTTGCTGAAGATCGCAAATGTAAAGACATTCAAGCGACGCAGACGACGACTCAAGATATAGCGACGAAGACCCGACGGATTACCGACATATTACCACCCCAAAGCAAGTACATGACGACGACGCCCCTGAATACTGACAGAGTCGCGAATGCAGACCTTCCTATTACCATCGACGGGCATGAGGTGACCGCGTTATTCGACACCGGCGCGGATTATTCAATCATTAGCCAAGAACTTGCCGACCGTTTACGGAAGGTCAAGACTCCGTGGGATGGTCCGCAGTTTCGATCTGCGGGAGGTCACCTCATGACGCCAGTTGGGAAGTGTACAGCACGGATTGGTTTTGGGGGCGCTGACTTTGTTGGTACTTTCGTCGTTCTTCCGCGGTGCTGCAAGGACCTGATATTGGGTATGGATTTTCTGCGCGAGCACAATGCCGTTATAGATCTCGGAGAGCGCCTGGTGAGATTGTCCACACGCCTGCCCCGTGAACAGCTTACCGACCAGCGCCGTTTGTCCCTTCGTATCGCGGATGAAGACGTGAGCCTGCCACCACAATCCTGCGCATTCGTTTCAATATCGCGCGACGATCCCTGCACCGCTGACGGGGTTGCCGAACTGCATACTGCGCTCTTTTTCGACTAGGGCTTTGCCATCGCAAGAGGCATTGTGCGCCTGTCAGGCGGCCGCACCAATCTCTTGTTGACCAATTTCTCCAACGAACGCCGGCACATCGCGAGGGGGACTGCAGTAGCATTTTTTTAAGGTATCGACAAAGGAGAATGCCGTTTTCTGCTTCAAATCAACCCAACTACAACGACGCGCGCTAAATGCACAGTCGACGTCAACTCCAACCTCTCGTCGGAAAATCACCGAGCGCTCCTTGACCTCCTTCAGCACTACGAAGATTGCTTTTCGTCCACGTCTGGTGTCCGTCAGACACATTTGACAAAACATCGAATAATCACCGAGGAAACGACGAGACCCATACGCCAGAACCCTTACCGTGTGGCTCCCAAGGAGCGCGACGCGATACGGAGGCAAGTACAGCATATGCTGGAAGACGACGTCATCGTGCCGTCGAACAGCCCCTGGGCGTCTCCAGTCGTTTTGGTTAAAAAGAAAGATGGGACATTGCGGTTTTGCGTTGGATTAGCGCAAGCTCAACCAAGTGACAAAAAAAGACCTTTAACCGTTGCCACGAATTGCAGACTCATTAGACCGACTGCGAAGCGCCCGCTACTTCTCGTCCATGGACTTAAAAAGCGGGTATTGGCAGATAGAAGTCGACGAAAGGGACCGCTAGAAAACCGCTTTTGTGACGCCGAATGGACTTTACGAATTCAAGGTTTTGCCCTTTGGATTGTGCTCAGCCCCGGCTACTTTTCAAAGACTTATGGACACCGTGCTGTCGGGCCTCAAGTGGCAAACATGCTTGGTATATCTGGATGACGTGATCGTATTTTCGACCACGTTCGAAGAACACCTCGAACGTCTTCAGTCGGTCCTCGAGGTTATAAGATCTGCCGGACTTACGCTGAAACCAGAGAAGTGCCACTTTGGATACGAGGAACTGTTGTTCCTTGGCCATGTGGTCAGCTCTGCCGGAGTTCGTCCTGATCCTGGAAAGGTAGAAGCGGTCGCCCAGTTCCCCACGCCCGTCAACAAGAAAGCCGTGAGGCGTTTTTTAGGCCTGTTCTCCTACTACCGGCGATTTATTAGGAATTCTGCCCACATTGCGGCGCCCCTGACTCGTCTTACGCGGGTTGATGTCGCATTCCTCTGGAGTGACGGAGAACAGAGAGCGTTCGACGAGCTGCGGCAACGGCTGCAAATGCCTCCAGTACTGGGTCATTTTGACGAAAACGCCGCCACCACGCTCCATACGGACGCTAGTAACGTTGGACTTGGAGCTGTCCTTCTGCAACAGCAAGACGGTGCCGAGAGAGTTATAGCGTATGCCAGCAGAACACTCTCACGGACAAAAGCCAACTACTCGGCAACCGAAAAGGAGTGTCTGACCGTCGTATGGGCGGTGCTGAAATTTCGACCGTACCTATATGGTCGTTCGTTCACGGTGGTGAGCGATCACCACTCACTCTGCTGGCTAATGAGCTTAAAAGACCCGTCCGGACGCCTAGCACGCTGGAGCCTTACGCTTCAAGAATTTGATGTGACTGTCGTGTACAAGTCCGGTCAACAACACGCCGACGCCAACTGCCTCTCGCGAGCACCAGCTATTCCAGCGTCGTCAGATGACTACGGCGATGATGACACATTTCTTGGCGTTCTGGACGCATCCTCTCTGTCGGAGCATCAACACGAAGATCCGGAGCTGCGGCCACTCATCGAATTCTTGGAAGGACGGACCTCCACCGTACCGAAGCTGTTTTCGAGAGGGGTATCATCCTTCGGATTCCGGAATGGAGTTCTTTAGAGGCCAAACTTTTCCCCACGTGGCAGAAGCTACCTTCTTGTGGTTCCCGCTGCCCTCAGGAACGACGTTTTGCGGGCTTGCCACGACGAGCCGACAGCGGGTCACCTAGGCTACACTCGTACCCTGGCCAGGATCCAGCAATCCTATTACTGGCCCAAGCTGGCAGCCACGGTGCGACACTACGCACGCACGTGTCACGAGTGCCAACGTCGAAAAGCACCGCCACTCCGACCAGCGGGTGTACTGCACCCTGTTCAGATTCCAGCAAAACCTTTTGAGCAGGTCGGAATGGACCTTTTGGTACCATTTCCGACGTCATTCGCTGGTAACAAGTGGATTATAGTTACCACGGACTACCTCACTAGGTACGCGGAAACGGAAGCCCTGAAGCGTGGAACAGCTCACGAGGTCGCCCAGTTTTTTGTTACGAAGATTCTTCTCCGCCACGGTGCTCCTGCTATCGTAATTACTGAGCGAGGAAAAGCATTCACTGCTGCCCTCGTCGAGGAAATCATGCGGCTCAGCGGTACCTCCCATCGTAAGTCAACCGGGTATCACCCGCAGACAAACGGCTTTACTGAGCGCCTAAATAAGACAATAGAAGACATGCTCAGCATGTACATCGACGTGGAACACAAGACGTGGGATGCTGTGTTGCCATACGTCACGTTCGCCTATAACACGGCTCAGCAAGACACGACAAGAATGACGCCGTTCTCTCTTCTTTATGGCCGACCTGTCACCACCATGCTGGATGCAATGTTGCCCCGTGACACCACCGGCGACAACACGGAACTGCACGAATTCACGGAACGAGCAGAGGAAGCGCGGCAGCTGGCGCGCGTTTGAACAAGACGGCAACAGCTGTACGACTCCCACCGCTACAGGACTGCTGTGTACAAACCTGGCGACAGAGTCTGGGTATGGACTCCAGTCCCACGTCGAGGACTCTGTGAAAAACTTCTTAAACGGTACTTTGGACCGTATCGGGTGCTGCGCCAGGTTACAGACGTAACGTATGAAGTTGTCGACGATGGCCTCATGTCTCGACGCCGCCGTAACCGCTGCCCTGACGTCGTTCATGTAGTGCGCATGAAGCCATACTTCGATCGTTGACGGACTCATTTTGGGCAAAACCATAAGTGCATCTATCATTTTAAATAAATCTGCGTGCATCGGGGCGATGCTATTTCGACGGGGGGGGGGCAAAATGTCGCGTGGATTGTGTGTTAAGCAGTGCAACCCCCTGATTGAGGTATGTAAGGTTCATTGCACGTGGTACAATCTCCAAGTGATGGATACGTGCCGTGTTTCTAGGATAGCCATCTAGCACGAAGACGACGACTCAAACGCGTGCCCCGGGCCCCCGCGCGCTTCTCTCGGTCAGCCATTTCTGCTGAGATTTGACGTGCTCTCTCGCCTTCCCATTTTAGGCGCCCCGCCCCTAATAAATCGGTGCAACACCGTACAGCCGATTTTGCCTGCGTCTATCGGGAGGCAACAATATTAATGTGGGTTGCTTAATTAACGAAAATTGAAGCGTTAACATTTTAGATGCTGCAGTAAGAAGGCATGTTTGTATTAAAAATTTGGACGCAATCGTATTTTTACGTAGTTTCATTTGGCCATACCGAGCTTTCTCGCTTAAAATTCCGACCTCTCAGGAACCTAGGAAAACGACTTCATAAATGTGAGATTTGGCACAAAGCAAGAAAGCAATGAGCAGATGAAAACACTAGAAGGCATTTATAGGATTCAGAATACTTTATGTGCAATTCGCTGTCAAATCTCACGATCCATGCATTTCTATGGGATAGTTTCCATGTCTCAGGAGTCAGGAACCAAGCCGCAAACTGTCCAAGAGTTGAAACTGTGCGCAAAGCACGTTTTCACCCCCAATACTAGCAGCGCAAAAGAAGTTTACATTACGCTAAATAACTACAGAGGAATCGCTGTTGAAAGGGCTGCCATGAGCGGGAAAGCTGCACATAAAATTCTTCTAGCGCATCTCTACTCCGAGATAAAGAGCAGCGAAAATAAATTTCCGTTCGAGTGATCTCGCATGAAGGGCAGCGAAGCCCGCCACCAAGCTAGTTTTTCCTTGTTTTTGTTTTTCCCAAATACAAAGTTAAAAATCTAAGATAACCAGAGATAAGACAAAATTTTTAAATGGCAATGTATTTTACATTTTGTTTTAAATATAGTGCAATGCCACTAACTCGCATTTTTGTTCTGCTTGAGCATTCACTTATGTATGCACTGAAAATAGGGCTTCGTCATTAATTGTCAACCATGTTTCCGCAAGTATTACCATGGCAAAAGTATGTTCTCAATACCCACAAAATGGGCAGGTTTCTACTTCCTTATTTCTTTCACTGCTATCATTTCCATATACCGAGGATATTCCGGAGTTATTTCCTATTAGCAAATGGTGTACTACCATGATGAGTTGTACTACGTACATCCTTTACTTCTGAATTTGTTCCTTGAGGTCACAGAGGGCTAACAATCCTAATTTATAGAGTTTAGTTTAGGTTCTGCGCTCCGTTTTTATTCAGAAACCCTGCAAACCGGAGAAAAAAAAAGTAACCTGTTCGAGAGACAGCATCGCCATACAACGCAGCTAAAGAATCAGCGCCTACGCTATTGTGAAAGGTAGCGTAGATTGGTTGCTTGCTTTTCAGTTGTTAACACACCGGTCTATTTCCGGTACCAACAGAGTTTCCAGGCTGCAGAGCATTGGGCGCTGAAGTGTCGGTGTGGAGGAGCTACACGAATAATGCGTTTCTTGCTGGTCACCGGCAAATACCGAGGATGTCCGAGTGGTAGCTCGCTCTGAAGGCTGCATCACGCGAACGTCGACGAGCGTCCTCTATGGGCTTGTTACCCAAACAGGCCCAGCTTTGAGGGCGGGAGCAGTGTGCCCGATTCACTTTCGAACGCACTGTTGTCCTTGCATCGTTGCGCTTGGAGGGGCGTCGGACGGGGTAGCTGCGATGGCATTGTCGTGTTATACGGGAGCATCGCAGGACCATTCCGGCTTCGTATCCTCGAGCGGTGAGCCGAGGGTACGCATCTCGTCCTGAAAAGAGGCGATCGCCGAAGCCGGTAGTCTGCAATTCTCGGCGTGTGCCTACGCAGACGAGCATTCTTCTGACGCAGTGCGTTCATCTCGTCGGTCAGGATACAGGTATTTTGCAGCGCGTTCAAGGGAAGCTTGCCTAAGCCGTCGAAATGACTGCAAGGTCGCCCGTTTGGGAAGCGAGCGTTTTCGCTTCCAGCGACAGTGGGAACAAGGCTGCCGAAAGGGCCCGGGCGGCCAGGTTGACGTCATCAGTAGCGTTACCTGGCACTTGGCACACACAACTAGTGAAATGAATCTGTCCGGACTCAAGGAGTTGTAGCTCCTCCTCGGGCAAGGCAATACATTTTTAAAGGGCACGTTTGCCGCATGTCGTGAAGAGGAGGAACTGTTGTTTGCTGGAAAATTTCCCTGAGAAGGCTGTGGAGGTGTATTAGTCGGCGACCATTTTTCAGGATCACCGGCGAAGAAATATTTAAAAGCTCGAGGAATGCAGCACAAGTGGTTTCACCAATCACAAGGGGGCGTCAGCAAGTGTTATGCAGGCAGTTTTTTCGATGGTGAGGTTGGCGTCAGGATTCTGGAAAAAAATAGCGGTTACCCGTACATCTTGAGACGGAGCCGATGTAAAGCCCAAATCCCTTCTTGGAATCCTGGGAAGTGATTTCAGATGATGATGAAGAAAAGGGGGTGTTTTCCGACTAGCCCGTTTTACTTGCTTTCGGCAATTCCTAGCGAAGGTCAACGCGTCCCATCTCTACAGCTATCTTCGTAAACATCAGCGACCGAGCGGTGAGATGGGCTCCAGTTCCCTGAGCGAACGTTTGAGTGTTTGCCGGTGTGACTGCTGAGTTGAGATTAGCGTCACACGAACTCTATTGCGGCTGTTCAAGATTAGATTAGATTAAGCTTAGTGATGACTTACCACTCGTGGGACAATGTAATAAGGTAAAATGTTTTCTATGATCGGGTTCGAAGTTCCTTCGCAGCAGCACGACAAGCTGGAATTGCAAGCTGTGCAGTCTGACGGTGATGTGTCACATAACCTTCCTGGTTTGGGCAAGTCCACTGCGATTGACTCGGAACATTCACCCAGTTCTGTCAATCATCATCAGGAAGGAGTTGCCAATCCCCACCTGGCAAATCCTACACACCCCTTAACAGCAAGCCAAGCAAGCTCTCTGACTAACCTTGAAGACGGCGTCCTACTCAAATGTGACGCTGCATTGGCCGCAGACATTTGGGGTCCCAGAATACTGGGAAAACAATTTACTGAGCCTCCTGTCCGACAATCAGAGCAAGTTTCAGTCGCCATGCGAGTGAAGATAACTATTATATTCTTCGACATGCACGGCATTATTGTCGGTTGAAAACAGATCTTGCTCGGGCGGAGGGGAGGACCGCCTTGAAGAATTACGCGCGCAGCTTGCTGAAGGAAGGTCTCACGTCGAGTCGCATTCTCGCTCTAAAGCCACCTTCGTGTCCTCGGCGTCGATGCCGACTTTTAACGGTGTGGTCCTTGGTGATTATGCCACGCACGCAACCCCTGCCCACTCCGAAGCAACGCAGCGTACTCCCAGAGGCGCCTTTGGCCTTCAACAATCGAGTGGTGTTGGCCCAAACGCGCACCCGCCATTTGCCAGCAACCCAAACCATGCCCTCCTGCTGTCTCCCGTTGTGCCGTTTGCTAGCACAGGGCAGACAGAATCACATTACTTAGATGAGCTTTCGGCAATCATACACACGGTATCTGGTGAAACAAGTGAAGCTTTTTCCGTCACGCTCGGGCCGCACCGTCGTCTCGGACAACCGACCGTTCATCGTCAACCCCCAGATGGCCATTGCTTCGAATGTGCAAATATAAACTGCTCTCAAGGGTTTCTGTACCCCCCCCCGCCCAGTCGCCTACCTGAATTCAAAATTTCCGGTGTGGGCCCTAGCATTCTCACTCGTATCTTGCATGCACATATCAATGCGGGAAATAACCTCGCCATTTTCGAAGATGGCTTGCATCATCGCACGTATTTCAGAAACCGCGCGGGGAACATTGTGCATTACATGGGGTATCGCCACCGGTGTATCCCTTGCTTAAAAATCGGGACCGACATCTCATAGGCTGGACCTCCTGCCCCATCAAGTAAAAGTTTTACGTGGCCACCTGCCAGAATTGCTTTTCTTATGGCCAAGTGTCCGACCGCTGTACGAACAATGTCGTCATTGGCCATTATTGGGAAGAAGCGCTCTCAGTAGAGTTCCGCTATCTTCAAAACAAGAATAACGACGTTCAGGCGGTGTCGTGCGGCTGGGGAAGAGAGATTTGCTCATACTTTTATTGCACCATGCTGCGAAGCCTTGAATAAGCGCATCGCCCGACTTCCAGTGAAAACAATCTACGAGCAGATTACGCTTGTTTCACCAACGTCCCCTTAGGGTTTCAGAAAAAAATGACATCGCTGAAGTTTTCACAGGCCAATCAGGATCACACGAGTGCAGCTACGGCACATGCCGTCTTGTACATAAGCCGAAAAAAAATGACTTCGCAGTTTTTTTTGTGACCCGTACGTTCGAGAGAAGCTATTCCAGAAAATTCTTGATCAGTGGTTTAAATTCCACAATGGTAAAACACCGCGGTGCATGGTTGTTTCTCCAAACCCACCTGTGGACGACTTTCTAAATGTGTCACCCTACATCATCGCCATAACTTGGAGTGCGTACGGCATTTCTATTCTTTTGATAGGACTATACGACGCTCCATCATTGGATATGGATTGTATTGAAACGTTTGTGTCGTCAATATTACAGAGTTAAAATCATGACAATGTGGTCATTGCGTGTGATGGTAATGCGAGGGACGCGTTGTGGGGTTGTGATGTGGTTACCACACGGGGGCAGCCATTGGCGAAGTTCATTAGCTCGCGGCAGTTGCGAATACTGAACGACCAGAATTCGCTGTCTACGTTCGTCACTGACTAACAGAAACGTAGATTGATGTGACATTCAGTGCCGGGACAGTGTGGTCTTCTGGGCTTTCCTGGACACTTCGGAACGAGCTGACCCTGTCGGAGCATTACTTCATTGTCTCTTCGACTTGTTTTACCTGCGACGGCCCATTCAGCAGCACGGAACATGCATTTCCCTGGGATAAGTGCAACATCCTCTTCTTTGGCTCTGCAGCCATACCGGTCGGCGCTTTGCGATTACACACCGCAAGATAGACTCCCGTACAGCTGCGCATATGAAGTTTAGCCCTGGCTCACATGCATGCAAGGACGGTCCTTTTACGGCATCTGTTGGAGCCGCGTTCGTTCTGTTCCACTCGGCGGATGAGGTTTCCGTGACTGAAGAAAGTTTTGCCACCGACCAGGTCTTACCGCAGAAGCTGTTGCCTTACACAGTTTGTTCCTCTACCTCAACACCCACAAGCTCCCCTGTCCCGTCTTTTTTATTTATTCTGTATGTCTACCCCTAGTTTGGCTTTAGGAGATCTCTTCAACCGCTCATAAACTGTTCGTAAAATTCAAGCTAGCTATCAATCACCGGTTTCTTCCATTCCAGTATCCCTTTTCTTCGTTCCAAGCCACTGCGGGGTGTGGGGCAAGGGTCTCGCCGATCCTACAAGTGCAGAAACCAAGGTTGAAGAATCGGAGGGGTGCTCTTCGAAGCGAATTGTAAGAGCACGGCTCTCGAGGGCACATCCACTGCAGTAGCAGCGAAGGTAGAGGTCGAACAACACGGACACCGAGTTGTTTCAATGGGTACCAAGTGTTCTCGCAATACCTAATACCTTCCTACTTGCCTCCGCCAAGAAGACCCACCCAACTGTTAAACGGACATGGAAGGTCCCCCTATTATTTCCAGAGGATTGATCTGCTGCACAAAAACACGTGATTCAGTGGACACAGTCGGACAAAACAGATTGTGGTTTGGCACAGTCTCCTGTATTACGGAAAAACACTTACCCTTGTGTCCGGATCAAAACACGCCGTTCGCCTCCCACTGGAACCCTTTATTTGCGTCAGGCACTGGACAACGCTCAAGCAAAGAAAATGTTAATAGGGATGGTGGCGTTTATCGGCAATAGCATGCGGCAAATTTCAAGACAGTAAATCTGGCCTTCATGTGGCCGGTTGGCCTTTGGCATCTTCCTTCTCCTCTTGACATCTTCCTTCCTCTACGACCTTTGAGCGAAGCCTGGAGGAAAAGCCATTGTTGTTGAGTGCACCCATGCTCATCCACAACTTTCTTGGGGTTTGTGGAATTGCCGTGTCTGTAGAGTCATCCGCTGCGTGGTTCTTCTGGGCACTTCTACTCAGTGCTGTGCTCCTTCGGCCTTGCAGACAAGCAGGGTGTGGCGTTTGCGGTTTCAAAGGAATGTTCTCGTGCGTTCGGGTGGGCACGGCAGGATCGGTGACCCTCTCGTGTTCTAGTTTATGCTTTAAGGTATTTTAGTATGGCGTACGCTGTGTTGCGCGTTCGGTACGCGCATCAACGGGCAGGGGGACTTGTTTGGCCATGCGGGTGCGAACCGGCCGAACGGCTATGAACTGGCCGAAGTGAACCAATATGTGGGAGTATATATTTTTGCGTTCTACAAATTCGCTTCTTCAGCAAAAAGGATGTTTGGGGTATACCAACGTTCATTTTTTTGGCTTCAAACCTGCCATAGCGTTGCTGAAGCGTGTGTTGCTCTCCAAATTATTCCTTCATTTTTGGGAGTGGGCAACACAAAAAACAATGTTTTGCGGCCAGGTTGCGGTGTATGTTCGTACACATCATTTTGTATGGGGAGCTTTCATGTATCCGGAGTCGTTATGAAGCTAGCATGCAAACTTTTGAGCGAAATGTGCATCGCAATAAGGAATGCCCGAAATTAGGAAAGGGGCGCATGTCTGAGAGAGTCTAGGCCTGACGCAACCTCTGAACAAGCACGGTAAACGACAAAACAGTGAGTGTACTGAAATCTCACTTGTGGGCGCAGTTTGTACAGTATTCATTTTCAATTGATATAAGATCGTTCAGAGAGAAAAAATAGGCTTACTGCACTGGTATGATCTAGCAGAATAGGAACACAATGCGGTGCTCGCGTTAACCACATCAAACACCATAGTGATGACCCGCTGGGGTACAGGGTGTTTATAGGTCTTTCGTCATTCGAAATATCGATTTAACCCTCGCTATATTAACATCAATATGCAATATAGGTATGCAAGAGTTTTCCTTGTTCACATACAGGGTTCAGGTTAGGTAGGCGAGGATTTTTTTTAATGTAGGCCGTCGTACACTAGTATTATGTCAGACGATGTAATAAAATGCGAGATCCTGCATTCTGGAACATTCTAAATCATCAAAATGTACATAAAATGCCTGCGAAGCCCCAGAGCTTGGCCTTGTGTCGTATATTTTATTGTTAACGCTATATTTATGCAATATCTGAAGAACACGTCAGTGTTTTGTTAAAGCATAGCCTCCTGTGTAACGCTGTGTGCCTGCTCAGTGATAGAAATACCGCCGTCCTCTCTGGTGACGCCCTAGTCCCAAATTCTATGTGTTGACGAGGTGTTGTCAGTGATGTCAGCTTTACCAATGCCGGACCAACTATCCGTTTCATTGAAACGATGTACCGCTGGTTCTTACTGATGGACGTCAGCGACTGCACCCAGAACAGACATCAAAACCAGCCAGACTGCAAAGAATACCGTAATACTGGCGATGAACGTCTTGTCTAGCTCGTGGAGGACTTCATGGAGTTCCTCGGAGCTATATAGAAAGAAAGCGACCACAGCCACTTCTTCAGGAAGCAGAGTTATGATGCCCTGCTTCTCACCACAGAGTACTACGCTCAGTGCTCTGAAAGGAGGTACTTCAGAGAAAAAATTCCAGTTTGTTCTGACAAGGAAAATGTCATCCGACCCGATAGAGTCTTTTTAGGGAGCATGCGAAAAACAGCCGGAAGCAACAACCAGGCAGACGCGAGAGCAGTCGTCGCCGATATAGAGAAGATCCTGAAGTCGGGAATATTTGTAGCGTCTTCAAACAGCAACGTAATAAGCTCTGAAGGAAGCTTCTAATGTATTTTCCTCCCGGATTCGGCTGAACAGGGCACCGACGAAGGGTTTTTTTGCGAACACGCGAGGTTCGTGCTTGAGAGAGCCTTCCTCACATCGCCAACACTTATGCCTACGCCGGACGTGGCGGCCCTGTCAAATAAAGGAGGCTACCTTGCGCGCACAGGTAAAGCCAATATTGACTGTGACCGGTGCTTTCTGTTGCTTGTGAAGACGCCATCATACGCTCCCGTCGACCGATTGATCCTTCACCAAGACACTGGTCATCTCCTGTACCCATATTCGACGTTTCTTCATGTCCTCTGCGGCTTGAAAAAATTTATAGAGGCCTTTTTGGATCGTCGTGGAAGAAAGCTACGGAACCCCCTAAAGCAAGCCGTCAATTGGTTATGTTACTGATTACGACCATATTTATTTTATATATGCTTGAAATATTGCCAAATGAATTCACCACTGTGCACCTGAATTGTATTTTCTTTACTCCTTTGTGAGACTGTTCTATTGTTGCTGTTTAGTTACGAACAGTGCATCTGTCATCACTTTGTTATTGTTGTACCCCTCCCCTCTATAATGTATCCGTACCCTGAGGGTAAAATAAATGAAACGAAATGAAATGAAATAACGCCGTGAATGTGCTTTCAGGGCAGGACGAGCTGAAATGTGCGAATCCTGGACACCACACAGCTCTGCCGACCTTGTTGTGCACAATGTTCTTCCCGCCAGTCCTGACAAACTATGCACTTTCTGTCAATGACAAAAAATGACGTGGTAAAAATGTTTTTTGCCTAGCCCTTATCTGGAAAGGCGATGAAGCTTTAGGTTATTACATTTGTAAATAGGCTTTTGTCATTGTAAGTACGCCACATTACCTGTAAATATGTAAATATGGGGATATGTAAATATGTAAATGTCTTCTCTCCACTGCTTCGCACCTTGCCTACGTTGGAGGGCTTGCGCGTCTCCATGACCCAGAAAGCGAACCGGTGGGGCCACCCATGCCGGAAGGATCGAAAGGTAGAGGCCAGACCAAGCAAAGCTTATTCCGCAGGGCGAAACAACACAACTGTTTTGTTTCAGTCACGTTTTTCCTTGGCAGGAAGAAAACGAGACCACTGCGGTGAACTCATACGCATATATTTAGTGCTGGAATTTTTATATCGCCGGATCGGGTTGTGCGTTATGTGCTGCTTTATTCGCCGGTGGCAGTGGCCTGCCACTTTAGGGTTTTGTAAACGTGCACTGCTGACGTAATTAATTTCCTCAGTAATACTTTCTGGTTTCTGCATGCGCTGTGTATTTACTGCATGCAGTGATGCTTCATGGACATGGCGCTTACGACGGGAAGGGTGGGGATCGGATCTCTGGGGTAACGAAATTCCCGAACACCCCAATTTGCCATGCATAAATTTTATCAAGGGAATAATTTAGAGCCCACCTCCGGAAAGTAACAGAACATCTCTCGAAAAATATTTCAGCCTTCTCCATTAGACCGACTTGTGATTGGACCTTTTCACACAACCAGCTGTCAAAAGAAATATTGTTGTGGCAGAACTTTTTTAAGGCTCGTGAATTCGCGTAAACATGCCAGTGTGGCGAAAAAAAAAGTTTTTTGCTGCAACTGCATTACCCAAGGACAGGCTGTGAAGAAAAACCACTTTCGCCAGGAACTTGCTGGTACCTTCTATTTGGCGTGTTTTACACAGTAATCCACACCTCTTTATTGACTCTACCTGTTCAGCCTGCGGGGCACTCGACACTCACTACCATTCCCTCTGCGAAAGCCCCGCAGACACGTACCCCCCCCCCCCCCCCCCCGTTGCGTGATGTCGCGTGACCCGAGGGAGTCAGGCCAAGTCCTGACCACTTCCCGTGCCCTGGCGGTTGCACCGGCCTTGTGGGCATCCTCCACCCCCAACACCTGATCTCGATAGACGAATAAAACGTATTCCTTCCTTCCTTGTGATGCCATGGTCCAGACTTTCACCAGGATGATATCTGGCAATTCGACAGGAGAGAACAGGGCGTTTTCATGTGTACAACAGCTCTGCTTTCTTTGTTTGTGTTGGTGCATGTGTGCTGGTGTAAGCATGCAAAGGCGTCCAGCTGCATTTAATTGCACAGCTACAAATTAGTACTCCTGGTTGCTGGAAATTCGGAGTGTAAGCGCTGTTTTATGCAGTTGATTTCTTTTCACAACTATTGTAGCTGCGAGGACCCTACGTTCTATCAATCAGACATGAACACGAATCGGAGATGCCAATCACAGAATTTTCTGTTCGTATTTATGAAAACATCTGCTTCAGGAGCACCGATCACAGATATCTAAAAAGCTTCAATGTATTGAAGCTAAGCGCATTCCGAATATTTATCATAAGCTTTTATAGGGGCCCTCAAATGCTGATTATCACCTTGATCCAAAGTTCGAAGTCCTCATTGCAGTCCTCATTGCAGCCGGTTCAATGTTGAACCGGCTGTTCCTATAGGTTTTCCGGAAGATAGAGCACGCACAGTAGGTATGAAAGGAGGCCATGGTTAAAGCTAGCGGCGTGCTGCGGCAATCGACTAACGGCGGTTAACGGCGGTTTACTTTATTGTTTTTTTTCTTTCCTTTCCCTTTAGAAAGAATACATGGCAGCGTACGATAGGCTTACCTTCAATTTACCCTTCCTGCAAATGTGCACGGGAAACCATGAGGCAAAATGTGCCCTTTACAGTAATGTCCTTCTGATTCTTACGAAATTAGCTGTGTCGTGCTACAAGCGCAACCGAACAAAGGTTAGGGCACGAATAGGTTGTGAACTATGTGAACATACTTCCAAAAAACGCTTTGCCTCGATGCAGTATTTTCAGTTGCATGTTCTTTATAGTTAAAATAACCTCAGCTAAAAAGACTTTACCAGCTTCAGTTTCTACTGTATGTACGTAGGGTATATCCATTTTATTCCAAAGGTATGCGACCTTGGGAGTTCCGCAAGGCTGATACAGCTAAACACAGTGTCGAGAAAAGCCTCCCTTAAGTAAAATGATGGCAGTAGGAGGGGCGAATTCACAAGACTTTTATCAGCGGGCTGGTTTGGCTGCGAAACAGAAGCGGCAATTATTGGCTTAGTGTTTCACGCTGCTCATATAATCCAGAACCTTTTAAATTCCGTAGAACGTAAGGCGATAGCATACTGAAATTAAGATGGCGGTGAAATAGAAATAGAATGACTGCGGCGGTACTGCCAAATTGTTCTGAGGTTTTGTAGGCAAATGAAACAGACATATCAGTAAATATGGGGCTGTAAAACACACTGAGCGCTAGCGGTATAATGGGCACAAACAAGACAACGGGGAAATTTTTAATCACAACAACGGAGACAAATGTTCATAATTACCATCTCTTTATTGTTAAATTCACGAAATGTTGTTAGAATTCAATCACTGCAGAGCCGCTTGGAGCTGCAACCAGAAAATGTTATTCCGCGTATCAGTTGCATTTGTCGGGGGAACTTCTATGTACGTTCTCGATTTTATGAGAAGCTGCAGCAAGTTGCTCATTTCATTTTCCAGGACTTGCTCCTTTTTGACGAAGACCAAACCGTCGGAATTTTCGCTGTCGGAGAAATGGTGGTGAGCGACGCTCAGTTCTAACATGCACCAGTGGCTGCGGCAGAATGCAGGGCTCAACACGAAGATGCAGACGCGACTCTGCGTAATGGCTCGGCGTATATTATCGGTGATTAAAACACCCGGTATAAAGTCTCTCGCGGCGACGCAAAGACGGAACTTGTGGGGAGGCGATTCGAGTTTGTGCAGCAGAACGTCGAGAACCCAATCCGAGTCAGAGGCATGGTAGGATACGAAAGCGTCCCATTCGTAATTCTCCGCGTTCACATGGCTCCTGTGGCCTTTCATGCGAACTTGAAGGTATGAATATAGATACATGAAGTTCCAGCGGAATTTGTAAGCGCAATAAACAAGCATGGCGGCCAAAATAATACAAAATATCCCCGCAGCAGCGTACACAGGATAATAGTCCAGAGGTGCGCACTCCTTCTCTCTCCATGCAACGCTCCGAACATGGTATCCCTGTTTTTCCTCCGGAATCTCGCAGGCTACGCACTCCACACACTGCACTTGGTGATTGTCCAGAAAGTTGTGAAGGTTGTTGAGGTAGCAGCTGTTGCAATCCCAGGGATTGAAGTTGAGGCTCACGTTCTGTATGTCGTTCAGGTCGCGGAACATTTCGTTGTCCAGCACCGCGATCTCATTATGGCTAAGGTCCAACATTTTCATTTCAGTCATCCGAGAGAAGATTGGTGGCTTCCACTTCGTTATCCTGTTGTGTTGAGCGAAAAGCACTTCAGGGGAACTGTTGAGAGGTTTGTCCACACGGAATTCTTCGATGCTGTTGAAGGATATGTGGAGCACTCGCAGGGACATCAAGGGAATGAGTATATTCCTGCCTTCAAAAACCGTCAGACTGTTGCGGTTCAAGTTCAGCAATGATAAACCTGTAAGACCTTCCAGCGTCACTTCACTGAGTGCTGATATTTTGTTTGCCTGCAAGGAGAGAACCTGCAGTTTTTTGAGGCATACGAATGGGGAGCCTTGTAGAATCTCCAGGTGGCACCCGTCCATGTGAAGCTCATGCAAATTCGGGAAACCACATAGGTCCCGATCACGTAACAGCTTCACGTTGCTGCCACTTGTTATTAATTGCTCCGCACTGCTCGTTGTATTGTGGGAGACGGGCCAAAAGTAGAACTCCAGTCCTGGAGGAACCTCTGTGTCAGACATGTTTAGGCATATCAGAGTTTTCAAAGAAAATATTGCTTTTGGGATACCGGGGAGCTTCGTGCTCGTTAGAGAAATATTCTTAACAGACGGAATATCGTCAAACGCCAGAGGACCAATGCTCTCAATAGGACATTGGGAAAATTCAAGCCGCTGAATACTCTTTAGGTCAGACTCACCGGCGAAAAAGATGTGATGGAAATTACATCTGTGGAACGCGACATGTATAATAGGTAGGAACTCAATACTCCTCCAAAGCTTCATGGGCAATTCTTCCAATATTCCCGTAACCGGTCTAACCGCATCGGTGGAGACGCTGCCTTCGTTAGAGTGCATAATGATATCCATGAGACCAACGAAATCAATAGAGGCCAGGATTGCGTGGTGGTACCGTTCAGCAAAGCCGTAAACAGTGAAAATGCCACTTCGGTTGACCAGCTTGCTCTCACACATGGCGACAGCTACCAGCGGGGGCTTGTGGAATGTCGCCTCATATGTCATCTGCTGAATGTATTCAAGCGGTGAATAAAGACCATACGGTTTGACGTTGCTCCTCCGCGACACCTCAAAGTGATCGTAACTACTATTAAAATTATCAGGAAAGCCGACCCAGTTCTTAAGTATCACACGTCGGAGAGACAAGCAGACCGGGCCACAGCCCTGAGACACGGTACGAACGGCCTCTTCAGAAACCAGAAGTTGCTCCATTGTCAATACGTCGGGCTCATAAAAAATAGACTGCGTTTTAGGAGGGAACTTGACAAGAATATTACAACGAGCGTGAAGATGACCATCTGTAAAGCTCAGGTTGCAGTGCTTGAGTTCACGGAGGAGTGTCGTCTGGTTCATGGTTTGCTGGCAGGGCACGTAGGCAGAGACTCCCTCGGTTGAACATACCAAGGTCCAAAGAAAGAACACATGTGCCTTCCAATGCATGGCAATCTGGAACAGTTAAAATGCAGAAATAAAATAACTAGGGTTCGTAAGGTCACGAGTACTGAATAAAATAAAAACAAGTGTGATTTCTTCCTCGTTAAATGTCGAAGAACTGTCCTCTGAAATCGCAAAACAAAGAGTGGTGATTTCGTTTTCCATGAAAGTGATTACCAATTTTAACGCTTGACTGAGGTTCTGTTTAAACGCATTTGTTGAAAGCGCAGCCCTTCGTTTCTCTAGAGCTGCAATTTTCTGTAACATTTCTACCGTTGTCAAAAAGCATGTGTACTTGACGTGTAGAAAGTTGCTTTCTTTGCTACTCAACAGACTGCCCCAGTTCTTGCATGTTTCCTAAAATCCAACTGGAACATTAAACTCCTGTATTATTGGAGTATGGCACCTTGCTTCGATGTCACACATCGTAAATTACCAGATTTTAAGAAATAAGAGTAAGTCCGCCGTTCTGATAGAAGATTGCTAAGGCTCTAACGAAATTATGAGGCTTCATCTCAATCTGGAAATTTCGGGAATTTCTCCCAGACATATGGATCGTAGTCATTGGAGTGACCCCGAAATTTTAATGTATTTTCTGTTATTTCTAACATTAAACTCTGGAAGAATTCACGTGCCATGATTAGAATTATGAACCTAGCATATTTGACTCAGTAGGTAAGAAACGTTTTCTTTTGTCTAGAACAGATTTCGCAATGTGAAACAACAGCCGCAAACAGCTTATTTTTCCCATAAGTGTCATCAATTGCTAACGCCTAACGAAATAAATGAGGTTTCATCTCGATTTGAAAATTTAGGTTATTTCTCCAAGACATATGTGATATGTCACTAGAATGACACCAACAATTTTTGTTTTGTTCTAATGCAACTTTAACCGCTGGAGAACTTTTCTTGTCATTGTTAGAAGCGCGAACCCACCATATTTGACCCTCCACTTGAGAAATGTTTTCTTTTGCCTATAACAGATTTTACAATGTAAAACCACAACCGCAAATAGCATATTTTCCAGAGAAGTATTATCAATGAGGTTGTATTGGTGATAGGTTGTTTATCCGTAAGAATAAAGTCATACTATACGTGCTCCGTAAACGCCTTAAAAATACGGCTTTCACAATATTTAAACGGCGAATTTCTGCAACTGCTCGGAATACTTCCTTCGTGGACCGGATTAATTCCGGCGACCCAACAACAAGATTGAGAATTGGAATTTACTTACACCACTGCACTGTATGACGCTCGGCGACGAGTTTTCCCGAGCAACACACCTGTGAGTTTCCACACGCTAGAAAGGCAAGGCTTGCCCGCGTGGCTTTTATTTTATCGCGCACGGGGCTGAGAGAGGAAAAGGACGCGAATGAGGAAGTGACGAAATGGTGTTCGCTTGAGTGGTGGTTGATATGAGTGCTCGTTTCCGGGAAGATACATAGATTGTGGGTCAGAAAAAGAATTTCGCAAAAACTCTGTCCGATAAAAATTTTGTTACCGTTTTAGGATGCTACAACTACTGCAGATTTGGTTTCACTTTTGCCTTTCTGTAAGCCCTTGGGCTTAAATGATAGATCATATGAATATTATGAGAAGGCCGATATTATTCTGTAGATTCGCGTAGGGTCTTTGGCTATTTATTTATTTATTTATGTCTATCTATCTATGTATTTATGTATTTATCTATCTATTTATCTATCTACATAACTTTACCCCCCCCCCCCTTTTCGGCCCTACAGTTCTTATAGGCCTCTGAGCCAGCCCTTTTCCCTGATAAAGTTACATCTATCTATCTATCTATCTATCTATCTATCTATCTATCTATCTATCTATCTATCTATCTATCTATCTATCTATCTATCTATTTTTTATTTATTTATTTATTTATTTATTTATTTATTTATTTACTATTTATTTACTTTGAATACTTTGCCTAGCCGAATGCTTTACAGAAAAGAGTGGGTGTTATACAGCAAGAAAGTAAGCGAAATGTTACAATAGTTGTAAAAAGGAGACCTTACCGTTCACAGGGTCGGTGAGGGATGCGGTGGCTGTGGTAAAGATGTTCCATTCTTTGCTTGTTCTGGGAATGAAGGAATCACTGTAGAAGTTTGTTTGGCAAAATGCCGCACCTACATTAAAACAAATGATCGAAACGAGGTGAAATGTTGCAGGGGAACAGAGAACCTGGTCTTTTAAAGATTGATTTTAATGATAACTTTTATGAAAAAGAGAGAGGCGAGAGCATTCCCGGCGAAAAGATCAGTCGGTTAGGTTCAGATTTCTTTTCATGGGAGTGACACTGGTGAGACACGAACAATTACAGAAAATCAAACGGGCATCGCGATTTTGAACGGCTACAAGAGTGAGAGTTAGCGTTACTTGACTGGAGTCCCACATGACGCATGCGTATTCTAGTTTAGAGCTTGATAACGTTTTGTAAAGGCTAAGTTACAGTGACATGAGTAGAGAAGAAAGGTTTCGTCGGAAATAGCCGGTCATGCGGTTAGCGTTACTAGTAACGTATTCGACGTCTTTCTGCAGATGTATATTCTTAGTAATGTTAAGCCCAAGATATTTATACGAGTGCACTGAGCATAAAGGAGCATCATTAAGAAGATAAATGCAAGTGTTAGAAGCTGAAGTATTTCTAGATACACGCATGCTTTGCATTTTGTTCACTTAGGTTTTATTCGCCACTAATGAAACCTAAGAGACACGTTATTAGGCTTTTCTGAAGTCCATCCCACTTCCGCACTATAAAAATTCTTTCTGTTGACGTGTCAAGTAATTGTTACTGCCTTCGCAGTCATTGTATTTGTAGGCTTACACACGACAAGGTTAGCCATTAAAGGTTCAAGCTCCCGTTTCTTGGCAACGAACGCACTGCTCTGGAGCACGCCTTCTACCCCTTATCTAATGCAGGATTTAGGAGTATAAGTAAAATGACAAAGGCTTCGAATATAGTCCCATGTTTTCTGGCTGTGAATTGAAAAAAAAAATCGTCGTTGTCTCTTTGCGAACCAACCGAAACACAAGCACGAAGGGAAGGTCATCAAGCGGATGTTGGAGTAGTCGCATTTACCCGTAAACATAAATCACAATGATCCCAATCTCCCCCAATTTATTGACGTCCTTCTTCTGGGGTTCACTCTTCAGAGTTGCATGAAGAAAATTTCAGCACGAAAGTTTTTTACGCGTAGCTCCACCAAGATCTCACTGACGTAATATCCGTCACTAGAAGTACATCGCCACAAAAACTGATTTACGCGGCTGCACTGAGATTCGAGCCACCAACTCCTTCACCGCAACGGCAGGCACGAAACGCGCTCCCAACTGCACTGTGAATAGAGGCGTAAATAGGCAGATGAACGCGCCTGATATCCTTCCTTTCAGATCCTTCTGCCATCTAGTATAGGCTAAGCGTGGTAGCGCATCATCACGCTATTGAGCGCCGACAGTTGGCTCTTCGGTGACAGCGCCTACGTGGATGGTGGACGCGGAGCCTAAGCTGCGCCGGAGCCAGGAAGAGAACGACGCCGACTTGGAAATGTCGCGCTCGTTACACAGTTCGCTGCTTCTTTCCCTGCAGTGAACCGTGTGTTCAGCAAACGATTTCCTCACACTCGTTTTTTTTTTTTTGTCTGCATGGATTGTTTGCAAGGGCCTGTGGCTTCAGTCGGATTTACTCAATGCTCCGGTGCATGCAATCTATTGTCTACCGTTGATGTGTACAACGGTGCCATAACGACGAAATGTAAATAGCGATGCGAAACTTCATATCGATGCACAATAAACATTAAACTGCTCTTTTGAACGCACTATTCACTTTCGCGTATTACCGGTTCCTATGGAAGAGGGATCAACCGCATTTTTGCATACCTTGGTTCTGCCTTAATGTTCTCAGCGAAGAATCTTTATTACAGAAGCCAATAACTTAGTCTGTGAAGTTTAATTAAAATTTTATCCTACACGTGGTCGCCCTACGATTAGCACGGAATAGATCCCACGAGAAGGAGACAGGCCGAAGAAACTAGCGCTTCTAGCCAACTCATCATTGTCGTTATCATCATCATCAACAGCAACCTACTCAGGATCTCTTCAGTGCGACCGCCTCTTACAGTCACTTGGAAAAGATCCGTTTCTGCGTCCCTCAAGTCCTGTGTTTCACACTCAATTTGCGTATTTCATCTTTCCATCGTGTATTAGCATTCCTCTTCTTCTAGACTTACCTCTTGCTATCGAATCTGTAACCCTAGTTGTTTAAAAGTTGTTGGCCCGTGTCACTAGATGGCCAGCCAAAGACTATTCTTTTTGTTTATTTCGGTTATGATATCATCTACTCGAGTATCTTCCCTGATCCAAGAAACTCGTTTCCTGTTAATAAGCGTTCCTCCTATTAATATATGTTCCATAACCCGTTCAGCCTGTCTAAGTGTGCTTCCGAGTAGTTTCGTGAGGGGCAGTTTTCAGCTACGTCTGTAATAACTCGCAGTATGCACTTCTTGTATTTTTACTTTTGAGTGATAGGGGTAGCTTTCTTTTTTCTATTTAGGAGTGCTTGCTGAGTCCTCGCCAGCAATACCTATTATGCGCCGAATTTCTCTTCTGCAGTTGGGGTCAGCTCTAACCATCTTTCCGATGTATTCGTATTTCACTTCTAGAGCTTCGTTTCCTAAGCAGAAAAGGGCGCTTCGGCGTGCCTATTCCTCGTTTCTTTTGATTTATTCATAAATATTTTTATCCCCACGGCCATGATTTCTACTTTTAATTTCTTAAAGAGTTTTTTTTCAGGTGCTTTGCAGCCGCACAGCATACAATGTCATCACCAAATATTATTCAAGGATTTTCAAGAATTTTATTAAACATTTTTAGGTACATACACATCGCACGTACAGTCAAACCCGACAACGAACCCTCATCGAGCGGATTATGCCATATTTCGAACAAAAATAAACCAGCAACGGAAATACACGCGAACCATATCTCTTATAACGAACTTCACATCTCATATATCGAAGTCGGCAAGCCTAAAATGGCCAACAAAATGCATGGTCTCGAAGGGGTGATTGATATGTTGATTGACCGTAACCACTGAGCAAAGGCCGCGACTGAGACATGGCGCTTCGTATGGTGTGACATGACGCACGACACTTTCTGTAACTGTTTCCGACGCACAGAACTCACGAACAAATCCACCAAGTTAGTGAGTCTGGACCAAGACGACAGCTCGCCAACCTTCACGATGCTGTGCCGAAACGAGTGTCCTTCGGAGATTTCCTGAGTGTCGGCGACGACGTTGTCGTCACTGTAAGCCATTCGCACGCGGTCACCGTCAGCAGCAGCGTCGTAATGCTGAATAAAAGCAACGAAAAGGCACAAAATGTCGGGAGTAAGCCGTCCGACGCTTAATGAAGTGCTTTCGGCAGTCGATGTCCTTCGCCAATATTTGTTCGATTTTGAATAACACGGACTCGAACTGTTGCAAACAATGTCTCGTATAAAGAATGGTTTGCTAGTTTACGCTGCCAAAAGGAAAGACAAAACAAAATTCACCGCTTTGTTGAAATTAGGCAGTCAAGGCGGAAAGTACCTTTATTATTTGCAATAAATTTATTGTTCTGTGTATGGGAATGACACTTTATTTTGTTCGTTTCTGCATGCGTGAATGGCTAGGGGATGGCCGCGTATTCCGAACTCGTAACTACAAATTGTTATAACCGGATTCGGCTATATCGAACTATTGGGTATATTGTACTAATTGCGGCGCATATTGCAGTTTGCTATAACCGCGTTTGACTGTAGTTACTAATACAGTAGGAGGTGCCACCCAAATTAAAACTGCCGGGGGGACCTCCTGTTAATAAATGCAAAATTATTGTTAAACATTTTAGGCACTAGAGGTACGCGTCAGTCTAACATGCTAATGAAATATGCATACACTACAACAAATATTATACAATATTAGCTTTTGAAAAACAGGTTTGACTGCTATAAAACGGGAAAAGCACCAACATTATAAATAAGGAAAAAATGTTAGCAAGCATGGTCTTAAAAACTCTGCATTGTAGAAGCAATACGCTGTAAAAGTACTGAAATGTTGCACTTAGTTACGGGTCAGTCTAACACGCCAATAAAATATGCAAGCACGAGAACAAGAAATCATACAATATTAGCTCTGAAAAAACAGGTGTAACTGCTATACACAGGAAGAACAAGACTTCATTGTTAAGGAAAATTGTTTAGCAAAAGCGATCGTTAAAAAACTGTAGAATGACCTAATAGAATAAGACAATTTATTTGTCATTGGTAATTCATACCAAACTTGAATGCCGGCAAAAATGGCTGTTTGTTTCGGGTAAGTAGTGTAGACCTTACGCAGCAGTAAGTTAAGGCCTTGAGCAAATCTTGTGGGGTTGGTGTTTGTGGGGTGGGAATCCAAAAAGCCACTAATGATAAGCTTGCGTGTGAGACTGAAAAATGATAATCCCACTTTTTGTTGAAAAGCAAGTTTTAGGGTAGAATTTTCTGACTGCTATAAATGGGAAGCACCGGTCATCATTATTGAAGCAAGTTTTCTCGGTTGAATCTGAACATCTTCGAGAGAACTCTGTCTGGTTGGGTTAAATTTGAAGAGGCAAATAGACCAACCGAGGGCGTTTATTCAACGCAGTCCCAACGTTTCGGAGTCAACTCGGCTCCTTCATTACCGGTGACTGTGTATGACAAGAAGCAGCCGTTATATAAGGTGTCTCCTTCTTTTCTTTTTTCTTACAGGAATCTTGCCCTTGCGCTTGAGTCCGTGGGCGTAAATGGTTGGAAGGGATCCGAGGGATCTATTCAGGGCTTGCTGGTTCCTTTGTATGTGCCACTACTGAAGGAGTAATCTTTGTGAGTAATGGGTTTTGGCGCCAATAACCTGCGCGCCGTCAAAGTTAATCATGTGGTCAGCTTTTTCCCAGTGCTCGGCCAATGCACTGCGCTGAGTGTCGGACTTTGAACGTCGTTTTTGTGTTGGCGGAGGCGTTCCGGGAAGTTCCTGGTCTCCCCAAGTAACTAGCGGGGCATTGTGCCCAAGCAATTTTGAAGACGACCCCTTGGGCTTATTCTTTTGGCGGCTGCTCTTTAGGTCGACGTATGAGCCGTCCAAAAGTTGACACTGGCTTGTGGGAGATGACAATGCCTTCCCTGCGAAGAATGCGGGATAATGTTTCACTCGTTCCTTTAACATAGGGGAGGGAAATACAGGTGGGTTGGCATGTGGAGAGGGTGGGGGGGGGGTAGACGGCGGAGACAGGAGTGGGGTCGTTCACAGCCGTCGTCAGTACATAGTAATTTTTTGGTTGCAGCCCGTTTCAAAGCGACGGCGTTTGACGCGTCGTATGAAATTGCTCTGAATTCATTTTTCATGATATCAGCGATTACGGCTTTTTTCTTTCTTCCGGTCTCTTCTGTTGAGCATATAGTTCTGGCTCTAGGTACGAGAGCTGATACCACAAATGGTTTGTGGGAATTTTGGTGGCACGAAGCGAATTCCCGGTAGCTGCCAGTATGGGTGGGTTTCCTGTACACTGGGAACTCTAGTCCGTCTGGCTGCCTTTTTATCAAAACGTCGAGGAATGGTAAGGTGCTGTTCATATCTTTTTCCATAGTGAATTGCATCGCTGGTTCACTCGAATTTAGCTGTGACAGGAAGTTGTCTTCTGTTGTTTCTTTGATGACACAAAAGCAGTCGTTCACGTACCGGAGAAACACCTTGGGCTTTTCGGGGATATTTTCCTGGGCGATCCGTCCGTTTCCTCTCATTACAAGATACGCTGTGGTCAAGGAAATAGCAGCCCCAATCGCAGCTACACTTACTTCCCTGAAATATTCCTGCTCTTGTAGCAGAAATATATGCGTTGCAGGCAGAACTGCAGAAGTTGCGTTATCTCGCCAACGCTGAGGCAGGTCCTGGAGCTCAGGCTGTCATTGTTCTCGAGGGTTCTTGTGGGAGCTGCGACGGCAAGGGAAACAGGGGCGCTGATGAAAAGCGACACGACGTCAAAAGTGACGAGTCTGTCCCCACGGTAGATCGGTACTTCCGAGACAAGTTCGACAAAGTGGCCGGCGTTCTTGACGTTGGTGGACGTTTTGCCTACAAGAGGGGAGAGAACCTGATGAAGGAAGGTGGACAGGGCTCGAAGTGGTGAAGTTGTGAAGTCCACAATAGGCCGGAGGGGCACTTCTGGTTTAATAATTTTGGGTAGCCCATAAAACCAGGCGCTAAATCATTCCGGCAGATCAGTCGCAGATATAGGCTTCGGAAATAGGGGTACTTAAAAATGTTGGCCAGGAGTTTGATCAGCTCCCTTTAAACTGATAGAATGGCTTTTTTTTAGTTTTTCGTACGTTGAGCAATCGAACAGGTCTTGAACTTTGCATTCGAAGGCTTGGTGGTCAAGCACGACGGTACCATTTCCTTTGTCAGAAGGGAGGACAAATACATTATCATCGTCTCGTAGGCTACGAATGGCCGCGCCTTCATCTGGGTTTAAGTTCTGTTGGTGCAGTCGGGGAATTCTCGAGAGAACGCCAAAAACCTTCAGACTGACTTCCTCTCGGACGCCTGCTTCAAGACGCATAATCCCACTTTCAATGGCAGTCACCATTTTTCCCAGTGAGGGCCGGGTATTCGAAATGTAAAGCCATGGCCTTTGGCCAAAACTTCTCTCTCGGAAGGAGAGAGTTGTCTGGATGAAAATTTAACAACAAGGCTGGCACAGTCAGCACGTGTGGCCTTTTTTTTCTTCAGTGCCGAAAGCTTGCGTTCTTGGGACGACTGATGTCTTTCAGACGCAGAGAAAGCGACACTTTTTGCAAAAGAATCTAGTGAATCAAACTTGCCTGGTCTGCGATGCTCCAATTGCTGCGGAGGAAGAAAAGGTCCAATTCCTTTCTCCTTAGGGTCGCTTGGCACTCGTGGACTCGCAAGCGCACCAAACACCGTTCAGCTTGCGCTATTATGTTGTGGCCTTCAGGAGTGTGGACCATGCGCTTGAGCTGGAGGCTGCGAGGGGCCACGTCGAAGTCCCGGCAGGTCTTCGTAAAGGCAAGGTGGTTCTTGAAGGATGAGATGCTTCTGGTGACGTTTACGTAACTTTTTGCAAGCGCTGCTGCTTCTTGGCCGAAGTCGAGGCGTAAAGACTTGAATATGAACAGCTTCGACAGAACTCAGTCTGGTTGAGTTAAACTTGGAGAGGACATTACACCAACCAAGGGCGTTTCCCAACGTTTCGGAGCCAACTCGGCTCCTTCATCAGGGCTGACTGTGTATGACAAGAAGTAGTGGGTATATAAGGTGTCTTCTTCTTTTTCTTTTCTTCTTACTGGAATCTTGCCCGTGCACGTCGGAGGCCGTAGGCGTAGACAGTAGGAAGAGCTCTGAGAGATCCATTGAAGCCTTGCCGGTTCTCTTGAATGTGCCACGACTCTGCAAAATTTCCCCCAAAGCCCAACGTGTTTCTCCAGTACGTGGATGACTGCGTTTCTGTCATCAAAGAAACAACAGCAGACAACTTCCTGTCGCAGCTAAGTTTGATTGAACCAGCCATTCAATTACCCAGTGAAAAAGAAACGAACAGCACATTATCATTCCTCGACGTTTTGATTAAAAGGCAGCCAGTGAGACTAAATTTCACAGTGTACAGGAAACCCACCCATACCGGTCGGTACCTGCAATTTGTTTCCCGCCCCCCCAAATTCCCAAAAATCACCTGTGGTCTCAGCTCTCTTACTTAGAGCCAGAACTATATTCTCAACAGAAGAGGACCGAAAGAAAGGAAAAACCGTAATCGCTGACCTGATGAAAAATGGATACGCGAGCAACTTGATACGACGCGTCAAACGCCATCTCCCTCAATCAGGCTGTAAAAAAGAAAATTCCTCTTTACTTATGCGGCCGGTGAACAACCCCGCTCCTGTCTCCACCGTTTGCCCCCCCCCCCCCCCCCCCACCCTCTCTGCACGCCGACCCACCTGTATTTCCCTCCCCTATGTTAAAGGAACCAGTGAAACATCATCCCGCATTCTTCGCAGGGAAGGCATTGTCGTCTGTCAGAAGCCAGTGTCAACTTTTCGACGGCTCATACGTGGACCTAAACAGCAGCCGCAAAAAGAAAAAGCCCAAGGGGTCGTCTACGAAATTGCTTGGGCACAATGCCCTGCTAGTTACGATGGGGAGACCAGGAACTTCCCGGCACGCCTCCGCCAACATAAAAACGACGTTCAAAAGTCCGACACTCAGCGCAGTGAATTGGCTGAGCACTGCGAAAAAGCTGACCACATGATTTACTTTGACGGCGTGCAGGTGATTGGCGCCAAAACTCCTTACTCACCAAGATTACTCTTTCAGTACTGGCACATACAATGGAATCATCAAGTCCTGAATAGATCCTTGGGATAACTTCCAACCGTCTACGCCAACGGACACACGCGCAAGGGCAAGATTCCTGTAAGAAAAAAAGAAAAGAAGACACCTTATATAACGGCTGCTTCTTGTCATACACAGTCACCCCTGATGAAGGAGCCGAGTTGGCTCCGAAACGTTTCTGGTCGTCACATGAAGGACTGTATTTGAAAGGACGGGAGATGACGGGGGAGAGAGGAGGACTTAAACATTAACGAAGGTATGCAACACACAGCAGATATTTTTTTCGGCCTAGAACGAATGTTCTGAAAACAGTGGTTTCCAGCGTTTTGTTTGTAATCACGGTAGAATGAATTTGTGCAAGACCATTCCCAAGTCATATAAATACCGACTCAGCAAGAAATTAACAAGTACAAAACCTGACTACTTTACAAGGCCTTGTAAGTTTGCAAAAGACCGCCACACTACCCTACTAGACATACAAAACACTGGTTAGTGCATACTCCTCGTCTAAATACCGGTCAACAACTTTTATCTTACATTTGTTCTATCTTTTGAACGCGTACAAATTAGATGGAATGGATTTGTTTTCCTGTCCTTAACGAAATCTGCTCATGTACAGTGCTTACGTTTGACGCCTTCGTTTACATGTGATTTCGTGCTATGCCGTGTTTTGTGAGCTCACTTGAACTTGCTTTATTGTTCTTTTTTTTTTCTTCACGGAAGCAATGGAGCAAGTTTTTTTTTTCAGTGCGTACAGTTCACTTAAAATGACAGTTGCATGCATTGTGCTGAAGTGCAACTGTGCTGATGCACCTAACTAAATCAATCAGGGGCTTTGAGCTGGTCATGGTGCCTGCGAGCAGATTTTTCCCACCGCCTACCTATCTTCCATGTATAAAGTCAAGTAAACATGACTTGAAATTGAAAATGTAAAGTTGTTGACCCATGTTTGAGGCAGTTGCACCTCTCTGCAATCTCTTGTCACTTCTAGGTGGGCGAAAACCACAAACGATGTACGTGACTTACAACTTTATATGGATAATAACCTTACAGGGACAACTGAGACCAGGGGATTGCTTTAAGGGCACATTGCATGTGTAGTGCTTTTTTTTTTTGCTTTAGCAATAATGTGACAAATAGCGAGAAAGTAGAATATATAATTTTATGGTTTGTATTACTGGTGCAATTATTTGCACAGCAGCAACGAAATAATAACTGCATCAAGTTTTATTGTACACAGAAGCCACAACAAACGTGTCAAGTCCACTCCGAAAAATTATTCCGGCAGCCAGCAACAATTTTGACTGCATTGTGGATTTCACCTATGTTTTATCTATTCCAAGTTTTACCAAACATTCTTTTTTCTTTCAATTTCTGTGACTCTTGTTCGGAAAACGTTTACCAACCGGGCTTTACTCATTCCTCCCAGATTACACATAAAGCGATGGGAATAGGGGCACTGCACCCATCCACACGTGAATGCAAAACTGCAACAAATAAACACTGCTGTTGCCGAAATTATAAAAAATAAATGTAACAAACCACACTCTCGAACGAATGCCTAGGATCAACAAGACCGCATACTTGCCAAATAGTTTTGTCACTGGCTATTTCCCTTTCGTGACTTTGCACACAAACATATAAAAATGTTTTAGGTGCAATATGGGGGCAATAATTCATCACAAAAGAACAATCGCGTAGCTTAAGAAATGGAATCTTTTGGATACCGCCCTGTAAACTATCTTTCTCAGCATAATAGATACGTTTTTGTGTTCGTTCCCGGTCAACGATTCATAAAAATATATAATTTTTGTGCCTCAAGTACCACAAACGTTTTGCAGAAAATTGGTTAATACGATCGACGAACCGCATATCGACCGACGCTTCTCAAAATTTTACGTTTATTCCTTGATATATTGGCTCATACCGCATTCCAACCAGCCTCCACCTTCATCTGTCAGAGACGCTAATGCCGTGGCGTGGCAGCGCTGGTTCTTCGGAAAGAAACACCGCTGCAGGCGTGGCCCGTCTGACCAGTGCATACGATAAGTCAGATAGAGTTCCTGTATATCGCGTAGCGCGAGTTGAGCGTCTGATTGCCCCTTGCCGCGGGTTCCAGTTCGACAGAAAGCCCGCTTTCAGTGGTGCGCACAATCAGTTCTACTCAACTGGGCATCGGCGGTTCTGGAAGCGGCGGCAGCGGCGGCCGCTCATCTGATAAGCGGTCCAATCGTGCTCCAGTTTTTGCCCGGCCGCTCCTCGCCACTTCTCCTCGCCGGTCGCACAGGCGCGGCCGACCGGCGACAGCTTTTTCACGCGAAAAGGGTGGGTTTCCCGCACGACCTGGAACTCAAGATGGCGGATGGACGCGGAAGTCTGCTTCCCTAGGGGATCTATATACAGGAATTCTAAAGTCAGACGATGCACTGCTCCATCTCCCGAACGTATCAATCAAAGAAGAAGGTGCGCAATGCTCGCGGCAGGCGCTACTTCTCTTCACGACTTTTTGATTCTCCATACTTTTTGCTTAGTTCTTTGTTCTCTTTCTGCCTTGTTGGTGTGGGAGATGGTGCTGCCAGGCGTGTGAAAATGTCGTGGAAACACTATGCGTGCTATATAAAAAATGAAAAAGTATACGCAAATATTAAGAGAATAGGCTGAGGGAGCGCTTGTACTTTCTATGCCAGATCGGTTTACACTATCAACGCTGAATAATATTGTCGATCAACAATAGCGACGTCGAAAGGAGCTGCAAATTTTTGGCCCGGGGCAAAAGAAACACAATGCTTGAAGCATAACTAAATGGAAGATTTCTTGTTGACATCGTTCAAGGAAGTTAGAGCGGCCGGAGTATACGTTGACGGGTTCGACCTACGCAAAAAGGTGGCAACATCCCGCTCATATTAAACATTGAATACTTCCAGGCGTCTCCGGGTTGGCTTCGCGTATATAGGGCACGACATGAATTGCCGCACCAAACAGTGTCGGGCGAAGCGAAACAAAGAATTTGTAGGCACTCTTTTTTATTGATAGTAACTCTCGCTAGTCAGCCACCTCAAGCATTCTGCACGGTTGGGTAAAATAGTATCATTGTATTTATGCTGACGAATTATAGAGACATGATTCAACTTCCCTATTTACACGAAGGGGAACGACCAAACAGGTATGAAGACCAAACTAGCCCAACAACATGCTTTACTTAACGAACTGGGCTTTGTCATTTCGAAGAATTGAAAGGAATACAACTGAATCAAGTGTTTGTTTCTGGGAATGGAAATAAATTGAACAAGCATGCTCATACCGCCCCAAATCAGCGGATGGATATCATCACCTCAGTTTATCTTCTAAAAAACAACCACAAAACCTACTCGACCGCTGCCGAACTGACAGCAGTTAGGCCTGCATTTGATTAGAACGGCTAAAATCATACTCAGCAAGGGGTCATATTCTTCAATTTGCGTGGCGTTTTACAAGACCTGCGCACAGAGCTTTCCAAGCACAGCTGAAAGGTTCTATTTTAAATTACGACAATTCAATCACCAGCACTACTCGCAGACCATCACGTTGTCCTTCAGTGGCTGCCTGGTCACTCCCTGTTACAAAGCTACATTATATTTAAAGTATTCGTCACCGCAGGCCCTTTGCTGATGATTACCACATGCATTTTTAGTCTTGCGCGTCTGCCACCTTATCATCTCTGCGATTTGATAGGCGCCACAAATTTTGTAGGGGCAGGACATTCACCGCACGTATCCTGCTTTCCAGGCTATTGACCCTGTGCGTGAATTACACTTTCCATGATGCCTCAATAAATGGTCTGAAAGGCTCTGCAGCAGACTGGACGTCTGCACCTCACCACCACGGTTAACCGAAGTTTTAGGTACAAGATAGGTTGCGACGATCCACCGCTGTGCCGCATTTGCTCCGTTCGCGAGACTACAAAATTACTGGCTGTGCCTCTGCCCTGGATGTCCTGGTGCGCCAAAAACTGCACCTAGTTAACTGTCTGGAGCACGGCGAGGCAGCACGCTAGAACTCTGTCGTTTTCTCGGGCGCAAAAAAATGATGACGATTTATCCTTGTGAAATAAATCATTGCTTTAATTGCCCCAGTACTCTGAATAGATCTTCTAATAAACCAAAGCTTTCTAGCTGTACTAGCCAACGCTTGTTTTGTGGCGTGCGAGACAACAAACTCTTAACGTGGCGGAAGTAGGGGCGGGGGGAGGGAGGGTGACGAGGGTTTCACTCAAGGAGCACACTAGCGATGTCGCGGGAAATTTACCAAGCGTTCCCCGCATGGGATTGCACGCCAGCCGTGGTGTAGGCGGTGAGAATTAGTCGTCTGCTTCAGCGGAGGTTGTTTTGAGCCTGTTTTGGTGCAGCATCGCATCTATTGCGCGGTGCCTTCGCGCGGCTTGGTTAACTTGTTCGATAGCACCTTCAGGAAAACCCGCACTCGATGGAATTAGGTGGTCGTGCCACAAACATGAGTTAAGAATTGGTTTGCAGGGCGGGAAAACAAAATGTACGAAGACATCAGGCCGCTACAGAAACTCTACCTCTTGCGCACTCCTTGCCACGATTGGGACTGTATTTTCTAAACTGGTTTAGAAAATACTGGTTTAGAAAATTAGAAAAAAACTGGTTTAGAAAATTACCATTCGGTTGTGTTGGAAGAGGTATTAGGAAAGGCTAAAGTAGCAACTGGTTCGGGCAAATAGGAATTATAACAGTTCCCTCAGCTTTCTCGCAATTCTCAAACCTACTAAACTGACTAATTTAAATAGGTATAAATGGGAATCACTAAACTCACAAGCCGCATTGTTTCGATGTCTACGCCTCTGTCACGGGGTGGTGCCACCCCGAGCCAGCACCTCATGATGCCTATGTTTCGCAGTATCACCCTTCGAAAGACGTCCCTCTGCGTTTTCTCTCTCCCGGCCATTGCCGACGCTGCTGCTGTGTCCGAGCACGGGGCCCCCGCGAATTCCAGTTAACACCTGGCAGAATATCTGATTTCGCTCATTGAAGAGGTCTGCGCGTTAATTTAAGTGACTTCGCATGGGCGATTGTTGTGGGTGTTGTCTACAGCTTTGCTTTCCAAACACCTTCACAGCGTTGATTAGAGGCAATTTTTTTTTATTTTGATTTTATGCGCGTACTACACACCACGGCGCATTCACAGGATGCCAAAACGCGCGAGTTGGCGTACTGGCAGTGATCCTGCTTACAAATGAGTCGTCTCCATGGTTGGCCATGAAAATACCGTGGTAGGTTACAGTGGAATCCACAATGTGGAAGCAATCTGTAACATACGTGCTCACACAGTTCTGTACAGTATCTTCTAGTTATGATATTATCTAGTAATACCAAAACAGAACAGTTGCGGCTCAAAAGTTGTTTACTCCTGATATTTTCAGCGTATTTTTATTTGTAGGAACCGTGTGTGGTCAGTATGAATAAACCGAAGTCGCGAGGGGTACTCGGAACGGAAAACTGGCGTGTATAGGCGCCCATTCTTGGAATATTGACAGGGTCGCTATCCCAAACTTTATCAGAAATGTCGCTCGGCGTCAAAATAAGGTTCTTATAGAGTGGTTTGGGGCGGTCGCTTGTAATATCGGCATAATGAATTTGTAAGACAAGGAAATTAAACATGTGAAGTTGGTGATCTAGGTTTGAGGCAGCCGAACCTGCCTGCGAATTGCTGTCACTAAAGAATACTCCCATAACGAAAAACAAATATACGCCGTATATTCCTGTGGAACTAACCCATAGAATTGTGAAGCGGTTAAAAATTCTAGAGCAAAGTGGTACGCCTGTAGTCTCTACGGTTTTGCAAAAACACGACCAAAATATGCAGAAGTACAGATTACCAATTTCCCTACGCTACCACTGTTACCATTCTTTAAAAGATCAGCCACGAAAATCAAGAGTGCAATACATTTTATTCTGAACTTGAGGATTAAACAGGTATGTTAGCAATGCGCTAAAACTGAAAAAAATATTCCATCATTTAAGACGCAAATCTGCTTGCAATAGGCGCCGTACCGTTTTTGTTACGTATTTTAAGATCTACCAACCATTGTTTTTTCTGTCAATTGCAGGGACGCGTATTCCCAAACTATATCCCGTAGGTACCCAGGCCGACCACACCCTTTAAGCAGGGGCGCAGCCAATGAGGTTAAAAAAATGCAATTTTGTAACCTTCTTGGACGCAGCACAGTGACGTCTCTACCTATATGTTTCCCTAAATTGTTATGACCAGCACTGCAAATTATGCAGAATTCATGACCGAGTGTAAAACGTGTACGTTTGAGCTGGTGTCTTTCTTATCAATGTATCACTCTTGCAAGAACGATCAACACCTTCCATTGCTGTTAACAAAATGCCAATGTTTTCCTAGTGGGACTGTTCCTGATAAAGAATAATGCAATGAAGTTAATGTTAACGAAATTTATGTAATAGTGCTTATGAAAGTGTCAAAATGTAGCAGCTTATGCATCTGTAATATTTCGCATGAATAGGGCAGTTTGTAAATGTAGTCATGGGTAATTGGCTGCCTTTCTTGTAATCCACCTGCAGCACCGAATCGTGTTTTGAAGTGTGCATATAGTGAAAGAGCACCCAACTCAATTGTATACCCTTCTGTGTGCTGCAGAATGAGCTTTCAATGAGGGTTTTTGCTTTCCGGAACGTGTATAATTGCCACATGCGCGTGAAAGCGTCCATCCGCGCACGCGCACTTCGAGCACCGAGTCGAACGCTTATCTAGGAACACGATCGGAGGTCAGCGTCAACTTTCAGGTGCGCAAGAAGAGCGCGGAGAGATCACGGGTTCAGGTACAAAAGGTTAGCTTCTACCACATGTGCGTCAGCTTCCCCAGCGCCGCAGTCCAGCCCCGCCCACGGAGCGAAACCATGGGCCGCCTGCCAAGCAGCCGAAACGAGTGAAGGGGGAAAAAGAAAAAAATCCACCTCGCATGAAGTCGCGCACACATAGGTAGAGACGTCACGGTGCTGCGTCCAAGGAGGTTAAAAAATTGCAATTTTTTTAACCGCGTCGGCTGCGCCCCTTCTTAGGGGGTGTGGTCGGCTTGGGCCCCTACGGGCTATGGTTTGGGAATACGCGTGCCGACGTATTTTCAAGTAGACATGGTTTTCTACAGAAGTTCACTCAGCATGCACGCCTGCAATTTCCTGGTTGCATTATTAGGCAAGTGTCGCAACAGATAAGTAAAAAGAGAAAAAATGGATCAATGCAAACGAAAGCGACGGCAGTATGTAAAAGCAAATAGCAGGAAAGCTCTGGCAGCAGCGCAGCACAGAGCAGCACAACACAGTACTGCGATGGAAATAATGCTTGCGCATACAAGTGCGGGAAGCAACGATCACTACAATCATTGTAATGCAATAGACAAGCACTGAGATAGACAATTAAAGCGAATCGTTTAAATTCGAGTGGTACTACTCTGAGAAGTCCTAGAGTAATTGACACCACTTGCTCCGAGCCAGCCTGAGGTGAAATCAAGAGATAACTGTGACATAACAAAGCTTTAGACCCATTTTTTTTTTCGAAGCACCACCACGTCTTCTTACACACCCCCCGTGCCCGTATTAACAGTACTGTAATTTTGCGTTACCTGTGGAAATGAGAGGAAAAATGGTGCAGTAAAACGTCAGGCGTACGGGAGTTGCTGTTGCAACCTTGTACAGCACATCGTTTCCGTAGGTACCGAGGAAAGCGCTCCGCTCCAACCGTTGGCAGCATCGTCCCGTAGTTCACCGTGCCCGCCGGGCACGGTACTAAACGTGTTCACCGACGATACAACGCACCTCGCAACTCCACTAACAGCAAAAATTAAGTGCACACCATATTAACAAGGAAAAACGAATGCAAATGCGCACTACCAAAACAGGCGATGGGCGTTTTCTTGCAGACGAACTTTAAGAGCGCCTTTCCGGACACTACAAGGACTGCATCACCGAGCAATGACATGTGACTTTCTTCAGAGGGCGCTACAAAAAAGGTTTTTGGGAATGAACAGCATTTTCATTCATTATTTACACACTGTGGCTAAATAAATGTGATTCAGAAATAAATATGCTTTCTAAAATATAAATCTTGTTTTATTGTTGAACAAAACTTGTTTTTGTTACTAGTGTTTCTTCCCTCCTCACCTAGTCGCGCTTCAATCGCCACTCCCATATGCCCCTATGCTGATGTCACTGGCAATAGGTTCTGAACCGCTTCTCGCTCGAAGCTTCCCTACCATTTATATTTACCTTGGCACACATGCCGCAATCGATCGCTTCGTCGCGATTGCCTTTCACTGCGACAAATTGACGCCAGGGGAACCGCGCGGCCCTTTTGCTGTCTGCTGTGGAAACGGCGCGCTGGGGCAATCGTCGGCAACACGGCCCCGCTGGCAGAGTTGGCGCGCTAGTGATTATCTCGTGCCTGTAGCTTTTCTTTTGCCCCGGCCCCTCCCCCCCGCTTCATATGTTGAAGCAGATAATGAAGCAGAAACAAATCACTGTGCAGCTGAAGAAACTAAGACAAAAGACCATCTTTGTCGGTTTCGAGGATAGATGCGAAATTATAGGCGTCCTGAGAATGTCAGTGAAGTAGAAAAATTATTGATGCTAAGCTTACACGAGGTTTTGACAAATACTACTGTGTTTAGGTATGTACTGCATTGCTTGATGAAACTTCGTTTGCCGTGTGCGGGATATCTGTCATTTCGCAAATGCTCGGGAAAATCCAGTTTCGAAGTTTTTTTCAAGTTCGAGGCACGTACACATACATTTAATCTTGAAAATATCCGTTGCTATAAGGGGCCCCATTGAGCCCCTCTTTGAACGCCCAGCGACTATCGAAACGCATAGAAACTACAGTTTTCAATTAGGTAATTTGCACTTGAAAACAGTATTGACAGTTCTTCGCACTTCTGTGACACCAGTTGAAATTGAAGGATTTGATCCAAAGAGGGATCGCTGAGTATATGGTTTAAGGTAGGATTACTAGATTCTGGTCTACGCAATGCGGCAAACAAACTACGGTATAATTGTAAAAAAATTAACAAGTTTATTTACACGTATTACTTTACAAAGCATTGCATAGGGCCATCGTTCTCAGATGGGGGTCCGCCGAGCAACAAAGGTCGGTGAAAACACTTCAGACTCAGTGGTTCCCTCCTCGATATTCCCAAGTTCATTTTTTTTTTAAATCACGCCTCCAACTAAAAAAGTGGATTTGCCACATTATATGCTAGAATAACTTCTCCACACAGCACAATATTAGAGCTAGCTTTCTGCACAACGTTTTAATTGTGCAGAAAAGCCACACTCAAACGGCGAACATAGATGTGTATGAGCGACTTTGCCTGCAAGGGTAATTGTGAGACAATACGACACGTATTACCATATTGGTGCCCGCCCACTTTTTAAGTCCAAAAGGAGTCGTATGAACGCTACCGGCCAAATACCATTTACATAAAAAATCAGGGGTCGGGCAAATCCAAAGTACTGCGGCCAGCCCTAGTTCTTTCACAACGTCGTGCACCTACGTTTAATTACATAAGTCCCGCCTCCGAAAGAGACGTCACAACGGAGAGTGAGAAGGACCTATCAATTAACCGATAATAGGCCGCTTATCTACCACAAATACAGTCAATTGTTGTGTACACGGATAGCCATATGACCCAACTCTACCTCGCACTCTCATCCGGACACTCCAAGGTATTTATCGAAAACACGCAACCGAAGAAACAAGAAGACAACAGAACTGAACTGAGAAAGTTGCACCACTCAACTATCAAACCTCCGGTGCTCTGTATGAATTCCCAGCCATGCATTGCAGAACTAAAATTAAACTCCGCGCTGAAGCTCCGTCTTCTCCGTCTTCTTTGATAGCCGGTGAGGCTTCGAAGAAGACGGGCTGCGCACGCATTACAAATGAGCCATCACACACTGCCTCATCAACATACCTCTGTGGTTGTGGCTACAGCCGTAGACCCGCGAGGAATCAAAACGCCACTGCCTAGTTTGAACAACATAATCTCTGTGGACACATTTTCGCGTTTACGCCTTTTAAACCTCCTGACCCCTCCAATGACCTCACAGTTGTCGTGTCTTTACTGGGAGCTTCTATCTACAACAACCCTTATAACACCCTCAAAAACACTCATCGTCGCCTCCCTAACACGGGACAAAAATGGCAAAAATATTATACACTTTGCCAGACAACCTCCGCCCGTTTCGGGCCCACTACGCGGCATCCAGGCTTTCCAAGAAGCGACGGAAGACGAAAAAACGTTCCCACACGTGTTCTCCGCAATCCCAACGCACATCGGCCTAGCCGGCATATACTAGCAAATAAACAAACAATCAAAACAAGCAAAATAGCCGGTACACCATCTTGAGCTAAGAGAAAGCACCCACGTTGGACGGCCCTTTTTTTTCGGATGTGTTAATTGCAATTCCTTCCCGCTGCGACCTTGTGACACCGAAGAACAGAAAGGGTACGAGCCGTATCCGCAGCCACAGCAGGCTGTGTGCACGACGTAGAACCATTGCCGCATATCAGGAGAGTCGCACCGTTTTCAGTATAGGGGAGTGCGCGGCATTGTTCCCATCACTGCGCGCCGTGATTCCTCTGGCGCTGATTCAAGGAAGCTAGAATCAGTCACGAAGAAGCAAGTGATAGTGGCATGCATGGAAAACTGGTTGGCTGCGCCTGCGCTGCGCGTGGTCTCGACAGCAGGCGCTGCGTAACCAGACGGCGCAGCGATTACCATAATTAGCCGATTCTTACGCGCACCCGATTCTTACGCGCACCCGATTTTCCAGGCAAAAAACCGAAAAAACTGGCACCTCCGTTTGTAACGCGCAAGGAACTTTGTGAGCAAGAAAAACGAATTGGAGAGAAACGGGCGATTTATTCCCCGAAGTAATCTCGCTCATCTCACTCCTCGCCGCTCTCCGAGAGCTCCTTGTCGCCTTCCGCTGACCGCAACATCTCGCCATTGGTGCCGTCAAGCACGTTCGCGATGCCACACTTCTGAACGAACGTTCAACCTTGTTCGATTGGATCGTGGCCCACGCCTCGCACGCCCATCCCGCGAGCTTCTCTAGAGGCATACGCTTCAGCCGATCGATCGTTGTGAACGTGTGGGAGCCGCTCATAAGCCGCGGAAGCGGCGCAACTTTGTTACCGCTGCTGCCATTGTTGTTATCAAGAACGCAAGTGGAATAATTTGACGATTTGTGTGAACGCCGATAGAACAAAGCCTAGGCGCCTAGATCCAAAATATTGTTGTTAAAGCTTTGGCGCCATCTTGAGATGGCGATGGCGATGGGTGGAACGAAATTTCAGCTGTTTCGGCAGTTTCGGTTTCGTATCCGATTCTAACGCGCATGCGCTTTTTCGGCCAATTTTTGCGGCAAAAAGGTGCGCGTTAGAATCGGGTAAGTACGGTAGTTTTGGCAACCGCTCTCGTGGTCCGTTTACTTCAGTTCACGGCTGTACGTCTTGTCACTGAGCAAAGGCAAAGTACACACCACATTTTTGGCGCACTGTACACATTTGGACCCGTGGTTGGCACCGCAGCCATTTTGCGGCCTCTTTAAAGATGTCTCAGCTGCATTCTGTACTGCCGGGCAAATGCACCTGAGCCGTTCAGGAGCGCTGCATGCAACCCTGACACCATACCTTGATGCTGCTTTTTGTATCGCGTGCCACAATTTGGGGATATAGGGCACAACCACAGGCCTGTCTATTTTGCAAGACGTCATGATCGCCGCGAATATTAGCGCATTTTCACCACCTTGTGAGATCACACGTTCCGGATACGTGGCATTTTTTTATCTGCGTAACGGCCTTCATAGACTGGTCGACACGATGTGTTGGCAAGGTTTTATCACGGCTGTCTTAGTGCGCTGCACCGCAAAACTATCATTACTAACCTAAATATCATACTTGCTGTGCTATAAATCACAAAGACACCAAAAATCGGACACTAAAGATGGCAAACAAAATAAAACTGTAAATGTGCATTACTACGCGGTAGAGCGGCCGATTTAGTACAAGATTTGTTCACTCGGATTCGTAGTTATTACGTTGAAGTCGAAGAGTAAATCCGAGTGGATGTAGATGTTGGCATTATCAGTTGCTCGTGAGTGTCCTGCTGCTTCAAAGAGTGTTCAAAAATTATGTTGAGTCATCTCGGCTTCAGATAATTTAATAAAATTAGTGATAAACGGTCAAAGGAAGAGATTATAGAAGCTCTTCGCATTACATGTGGCTGAAAACTGCGTGACTATTGCAACAACGAGTGTAAACCCCATAAAGAGGCAGTTACTTTTCATCAAACGGTTTGTGTTTTTGATTTCAAGTTTTCGCTTGAGTACATTCTATGTTGGCTTTCTAAAACGGCGCGCCCGAAGAGCACAGTATCCTTGTTTCCTTCAAGTCTAGTAAGAGAAGAAATTGCTAATTTAATGTTTCTATTTCAAAATTGAGCTCCAAGTAAATCTCCAAACCAATGTTATGTTACCTTACGTTTTTCGTAGAAGCTATAAAACACTATTTCTACCCGCCACCCGTCAAGGACACTCCGCTTTTTCCCGCTCCTATTTCTTCTCTGTTAAAATCGCCATCATGGCGGGGGGAGTACGCATATTTCGTGATTTCTGGTGCGTCCGATGTGTGACGCTACAGCTTACCGTGCCACAGACAATAATACCAATGATACATGAAAAGTGTACCAGAGATAAATGCTTACGGCTGCAGCATAAAATCTATGAATTCATTCATTTTACATCTACGTTAAATTTGTTCGCCGTCACCACCCGCAGTTCACGTCCAAATTAACGAGACGAGCATTTCCAATTAAGGAACGGCGTTAACATTTCGATCACCGGATACTTTCAGTTAATAACTACAGGTGTTGGACACCTGCGGTTGCATTTATGCTCGGTCTGAAAGCTTTCGTCGCATCTAACATTATATTGCAGAATCCTGTAAAACCTTATGCAATTGCGCGATGAATGTGGTAAATCAGCGCCGCAAGCACAAGAATGGCTTCGTTTTGGGAGGTAGGTTTAGAATTCGTGTACAACAGCTTATCTCTCCCGCATAAACCAGCAACAAAATAGCCAGTTCTTCCAGTAAGCGTTCATGTTGACAAGCAAAGCGGTGTTTAAACTTACAGAGCAAATAGAAGGGCAGACGGGACCACTGCTAGGCAGATAAATAACGGAATAATGTCACTAGTTCGTGTTCGTGTTTATCGTAGTGCGGCCATTTGTGTAAGGGCGGAATACATACTCCCTCACATGATGGAAAATTCCATGGAAGAGCAGAAAGGTTCGCGACATGAACTCACATATTTTTCTTCGTCTGAAGCTCGTGCAATATTAAAGCTTGTGCAATAAACGCATCCTTGAAAACCCGGTAATTCCAAGCCCCGACGGAGCTCCGAGCCGTGGTATCAAATAACGATCTGGTCATAAAATGCGAGACAGTCAAAGAGCCCTGCACAAAAAAATCAGCGTATTAGTCTTGTCGTAACCAGAATGTGCAATGCAACAACAAAATATTATTTTTTCCTTGCGCGCTAAGTTGTAGCTAGGTGAAGTTTTCCAAATTAACACACATTTCTAAGGTGATGAGATTCACAATTCAGCGTCCTTTTCTGCACCAATGACGGCATGCACCCAGCACGCCTTGGGAATTATGCCTGCATAGGTCAAAGCCGAAGTTTGAAGTTCTCTGCAGGCTGAATGACACTTCGATAATTGTCTTGCACCGACTAGCACTCTGCGAGTGTGAGCAGTGGCCACCTGGGCGTTCAGTATGGCGGCTCAGCTCTTTAGCTCCTTCCACAAAAGGCGACTGTGTATGGATGGTGAAAATTCATGTGACTGCTAAAAAGGGCAAAATGGCTTTGCTATTCCGACCTTAAGATACGTGAAATGGTTGGATGGTCCCTAGAGACAATGAAAGCGCATGGTAAGGTATGCATGGTTGCACCACCTCGTCATGAACCTATAAGGGTTAATGGTTTTATGCTCTGATCTTCCGGTTTGAATACGACCACTAATCAAACTAAGTATTCAAACCCGGTTCCTGAAGAAATACCGCTTTGGTAGTTGTTTCTTGCCCTCCCACAACGCGGTTAATAATACTTTATTTTTATTTCATTGTTATCTGATGTGTTTTACTTTAATTCATGAATCCAACTACATTATCAATGCTCAACTAAACCAGTCAGCTTCCTCCGTGGCCGTGGAGTGCTTTGTCGTCTCACGGGTTTTGCGGGTTTTATTCACGGAGCAAAAAAAGTGGGCCCCGGATGGCGCATTGTCCGAAGCTCGCCCGATTGACCACTGAGTCCGGCCAGAACGACCGAACATCAAGCTATGACGTAGCTCACTGAGATGTCTCCTTTCAACCTGGAGGTAAAGTGTTGCTTTCGACGCCTTTTCGTGCGCCAGGACTGTGCGAAATTTTCATGCCCCGCTTCATTGTCCTCTGCAAAGCTCTTAAGCGTACCTCCCCACAGAACTAAGTACCTTTACTTGTCTCGTCACCGACCGTCGATTCCGCGGCGTTGAGAGTGCGCACTTGTTACGTATGTAGGCGTTCGTATACCGCTCTCAACGCCTTTTACATTTGCCAGGTTATCCGTCTCGCCGTCCAGGGGGAAATAGTGCGTGCACAGTATTTCAGTACTCCAGGATATATTGTCCTGCAATGGTCAATATCATCATTACCTGCGAAAAACCTTGAGCGCTCTCAATTCTTGTTTCGTCTTCATTCACCCATCGGCCAACATCATTATGTGGGCCGCGGACGCATTCGCTCTTCCCCTCAGCTTCGGCCGGTATCACACCAAGGTCAGTCGCGCCATAGCCCTGCCACCAACGCTTCCCCACTAACCCTGGTCCACATCTCTCAATATACAGAATAGTTATTGTTGCACAGAGGCAAAAGGCGGACCCCTAATTGATGAAGCCTTGAGTCAAAACATTCCGCTGTAAGTTTTTGAATTTCTTCTATTTTTTTATGTTTGAAGACTGAGCTGTGTATATATGTACGGGGTACTGCTTTCTTTCGTTTGGTTATATTCCTGTCAGTTGGTGTACCGTCCTGAATGTAATGAATTTTATGGGTTTTTTTGTGCCCTTCTGCAAGACCAACTGATGTCCCCAGTACATATAGAACTAAAATATATGTATCACCGAAAGGTACCAAATGCTGCGTTTTGGTGCACACCGCCAAACAACCGCCTGCCTAGGCAAGAAAACATTAAGGAAAGTATTAAAGTTTCGCTGTTGCTGGAAAGGATAGCGATGGCAAGAGGCCTCAAAGCACTCTGACGGTATAGTTGGTCTGACATGATAGAAATAAAATTCCACTGCAAACAAAGCATGACAGAAGACACCGCACAGCCCAGACAAACAACCTGAGTTAATTTCCACTTGCATATATACGTCTATCAAGTAGAGACGTGGAAGAAAGAGTAGTTTAAAATACAGAACTAAAATTCTACACAAAAACTAATAAATATTATAGAATTAAAACGCACACTTTAACCATTACACATGCCGTCTCCCCCAGATGATCACCTTCAACAAACGCGATTTCTTTGCCAAACAAAGATATTGAAGCGCGATCCCCCGCGATCCCCCGCGCGCACAATCTTACGCGCCTCTGTTATTTCCCGCGTGAGCGAGTCACGGCTTCTAGCGAACACCTTAGTTTTTTCAAAAAATGGAGCACACAGTCACGGCAATAAATGCCAGATGCCCGCTTATCGCGTTACTAACATTATTTTTGTGCTCACGGAGTCAATCATTATTGCATCTCTCAGTTTGTCCGATATATACTTTTTAGCAGGGCAATGGAAGCAATTAAACCATTCCCTCTGTGCACGCAACAAACTTACTTTGGTGCTTCGTGCTGCACCCTTGCAAATCTTTTCGAGTCCCGTTGACCCGGCGACAGAGCTTCGCAAGCTTGTCGGGTGCGGAAACAACCACATTCGTTCCTGCACCTCGAGCGATACGCTTGATGTTCAGGCTCAGCTGGTGAATGTATGGAATCACCGCGATTTTTCGTTTGTCCTCGGCATTTCCGCCACCTGGTGGCCTCGTCATGTCTCGCTTTGCCAGCTTAGTCTCTTTAAGCACTTTTTCGGCAACTGACACAACCAGGTGTATGGGGTAGCTGGAACTCGATAATCGCTCATCTTGCCGAGCCAGGCTAGCCGTTCTCAAGTGCAGGCATGATTTTGGTGAGGCATTTCTGACGCACAGGTTAGCAATGGCGCTCTTGACCAGCTTGGAGTGGGGAGAACTACACAGAAGGAGTGGTTTGCTAGCCCTAGGAGCATAAGACCAGCAGATATGGTTGCTAGTGAAATGTAGGTCCAGTTCTACAAACCTGATTTCGGCCTCGTGGGGTAAGTGACTTGAAATAAGCAGGTGCTCTCTAAAAACACCAATGACACATTCTGCGGAGCCTTCCAAGCTCTGGGCCACACAGTCTGCAAGAACAAGGTCGACGTAACGGAATACTTTAAACACTTTCGAATCATTCACGTACTCGTTAGTGTTTCTGTCCAATTTTGCAAGGTACAAGTTCCTATGTAGTGGCGCTTTACACGACCCAATACATATGCCATTCCTCTGAACGAAAGTGTTATCGTCAAATGTGTGCGTGGCCCAGAGCATGCAAACCCACGCACAGCGTGTCATTCCGCTTTTACCGAGCACCTAAAGCCTTTAATTATTAACTAGCAAACTACACCAGTAGGCCCGCATCAGGTATTTAGAACTGGACCTACATTTCACCAGCAACCATGTCTGTTGCTCTTACTCCCCTAGGGCGGTTAAACCACTCCTTCCGTGTAGGTATTCCCACTCCAAGCTAGTCAAGAGAGTCATTGCGACCGTTTTCGTTAGAAATATCTTATCAAAATCATGCCCGCACGTGATGACGGCTACCCTAGCTCAGCAAGCTGAGTGATTATCGAGTTCCGTCTACCCACAGACCTCGTTGTCTCAGTAGCTGAAAAGGTGCTGAAAGAGGCTAAGCTGGCCGAGCGAGACATGACGAGACCAGCAGGGGCAGGAATACCGAAGAGAAACAGAAAATCACGGTGATTCCTCCCATCCACCAGCTGAGCCACAACCTCACGCGTATTACTCGAGGTGCAGGGACAAATGTGGTTGATTCTGCGCCCAACAAGCCTGCAAAACTTTGTCGGCAGGTCCACGGTACTCGAAAAGATGAGAATGGGTACCGCACGGATCACCAAGGTAAGTTAGTTGCCTGACCGGCGACTCAGCTTCGGAGAGCGCAATCCCCAATGCGGTGGCAGCGGCGGCGGCGAAGATGGCCAGCAATCATGTTTGTCGACGAAGCTCAGCCTGGCAAGTCACATGATGTGCACTGTTGCCATGGGTAGGGTGTAGTTGCTGCCAAGCGAAGGTGAAATACTCCGAGACGACGACACCGCTCGGCGAGATAAATAAAACTTGGCTTTAAAACGAGTAGCACTCACTCGTAGTGACGTAGACGTTCATGAGGTGAGAGCAGAAGGGAATTGCACAAAATTTATAACTACCATTTGAAGCACTAACACAAAAAATGTGAATGAAACGCGGAGTGATGTAAGACTAGTCTTAGAGAAAAATAGTTATACAAATATTTTCAGTATGGTTTTGATAAACAAGAACAACAGCCACATTCCGGAACTAAAGTCCTTCCGAAGGCGGCCATGATTTGCCTAAATATCTGTGACGTCGACAGCCTAACAGCGAACTTTTTATGACAAATAAAACTCAGCATAATGATAGAGCCGTATTAAAAACCGATGTATGATTTGGTAGATCTTTCTGGTGATTCAGGTGTCCAGCCGCCTTTTACGTTTGTAATGTCATATCCGATTACAGGATTCTGAAACTTACCGGGTGGAACGGGGCCAACGGTCAGCCGGAACGACCACTTATTCATGTTGACGCACCCATCGATAATAGCTACCTTAAAATGCATTCCAGTTATCCGAGCAATAATGAGTGACTGAGTGTTATTAAATATCTCCCTTTTACATCATGTTGGCTCACATTCTCCAAGCGTGACGGGTAACAAATTACCCTATGTGGCCAGAGAACCAAATTCACAGGTCGCGTTTACGTTGCTGCTGTAGGATTTCTTGTGTCATAACAGCTGATGAAAAACTTCCAACGCTGATATAGAAACACGTACAGGTGAAGCACCCGTACGCAGGTCGAACTCCAGGGTTCTATATTGAGGGTGATATACAGAGAGAGCAGTGCAATTTCTACAACTAGACAAAGCAAACGAGAGCAAGTATATCTGAAAGGCAGTCATGACCTTTGGTGGTTGCATTAATAAGTCCAAGGGAAACATATGGGCTTGCCGGAAACCTAGCCCGTAAATCGCCAGCACTTCATAGGTTTTCCTTATTATGCCACCTAATTTCTTACTGTTATATTTAAAATTGCCAACCTTTACTGGCAAAGTCAGATTTTGCATGCGCCAGGACTGTATCTCGTTTTGGCGGTTGCTTTAAACTACGGAACACCTTCTTGCACTTCACTAATAATTTAACTCTCCTACCCGGTTCTTGAACCGGTTCAAGCTTCTGAACTGGTTCTCCAATCATTTCGGGTAGTAATTTAGTCGAACCGGATCTGAAGCGGAGCTAAATAAATTCTCTCGCACTCGAATGTAGTTGTCAAAGAGGCGGAGAATGGAAATATTGCGGCGGCTATCTAATGGCGCCAGTGTAAGGATTAATTTAATTTGTTTTATGTTTGTGTACGTATAGTAGTCACGTGATATAAAGCGGGCTGCTCTATTTTGAGTCGTTTCTGCAATTATGGTCGGGTTCTTTTGGTGAGGGGACCAAATTTCTGAGACAAGTTATAATATTGGAAAAAAATGGTTACAGAGGTGAGTTTACAAAAGTTCGTAGGGGAATTTCGCAAGTTGAATCGTAGGTATCCCAGTGAAATTGGTGCTTTGGCACATGTACACGTTATGTGGGCACCCATAAAAATTCCCTTTAAGACACCATGTTATTTGGGGGGAAATCGTGGAAAGGATGGTGTTATTTAGGTAATGGGAAAATTCAGTTTACATGTTCATGGTTGAAGGACATTACCTGGCATTTTGTAAAGTTAAATTCCACAAGCTATTTTTTACACGAGTTAAAATACGGTTAAGATCTGCTTGAAGAATAAAGTGCTTATTACTGGAGTTAATAATACAGTGTATTATAGAAAACATCGGCTAAAATACACGTGCGGCATTATTCTCACACGGTAAGTCCTTAATGTAGAATAAAATAAGTTAGTGCCCAAGGACGCTGCCATGCTGCACACTCAAACAGGTGAAAGCGGTGACGAAAAAATCATTAACAGCGCGTTCCTGTGGAAAATAAAATAAGTTTTGAATCCACGATGATACTAAAACGTAAAGTTTTAAAGCAGGTAATTTAGAAAATAGTAGTCGGCAGTGGGGCACGCGACGAAAGGCTTAGAAAATTTAAGAAATATACCGTCGGTTTGATGGTTGTTGTCCATGGAAAGTCGAAGTGATATGTTTTCCAAGCAATTGTGTCAAACAAAATTTTTTTTCTAAAACCGTGCGATTAGCAAAAAAAAACTTCTTCGTATCACAGTGATTTAACAAGTGTGAATTCATACTGTGCTCAGAAATTTTGCAGCATATGCAGGTCAAAGATATGGGTCGATAGATGTCATACCTGTGAATATTGCTTTGTCTTGAATTGAATTCAATTGAATTGTATTATAGGTTGTATCTTTCCTATTCACGAGGCGTCGGGTAGCCTTCCATATGTGAGAGATGGTTGAAAAACTGCGCCATCTCCACTAAAGTGAAGCCTGGGGAGTGCTGAAGCCTGCCTTGTATATGTGCACTGAAAGATTTTAGGTCTGTGTCTTTCCACATGGCGCTCCCTGGTGGGCTCGAAAGAAGCGCTGGCGGGATGAGAACCACGCTCTTGCTAAGGCGGAGACGCCACCTCTTACGTCGAACCGGACTTGAGCAAATTTATGAGATATACTCGTCATAAATTGTCTTCGAGACACGCCCCGCAGCATGCTAAGCAGCATTCTTTACAGGAGCGTGATTACGTGAGAGGACAGGAGACGCCGACAGCAGGAGCCTCTAAAGTGCTTCGGCTTTAAATAGTGCATAATATTTTTGCTTGATATGGCGAGGATGTTCTTTAGTTCATAGAGTTATCGTTATTCCTCACATGTCAGAAGGAGAGAGCCACAGCGGCTCACGTCCTATGGGACTGAAGCAAAAATCCACACGAAGCGGCAACGAGGAAGACGATCCCGCCGCTGCTAGAAGCAGCGACGAGGAGCTACGACAGGGAGACCCAGATCCAGGCCATCCAGCAGGTCTCGGCCGCACTCCAAAGGCAGCGACCCAGCGAACCCGAGGGAAGACTGCCGCTCCAGACCAGGGGCAGGCGTGGTCGACCCGAGGAAGTAGCGGGGCCGCGGCCAAAGTAGAGGCGACACCAACCGAGACGACGTCAAGGCCGCGTCGCGGCGAAGTACCCTAACAAGACCAGGGCGACAAGCCGTCTGCAGGCACTATCAATAAAGTTGTCGTACCGTACCGTACCGTTATTCCTAAAGGCTGATGCGGATGTTTTAGGTTACTAATGGATGATTCAATTTCTCCAACCGGGACAGTAATGGGATCCATATTATCGGGGTCATGTTCAGGAAAAGTAGACTCTTTGGAATAGTCCTGCTGGCGGAAAAAGAGGAAAAAAACGTGTTGAACACAAAGGCGCAGTCGGCGCTGGAATGGACATGTTGACAGTTCCGCGTAAAGTAATAGTGTTCGTATCTCTGGCCGGGGATATACGTTATCAAAATGTTCTGCGATTAGACTTCCACATTGACGGTAGACCTTTCCAGCAGTATTTATTTTTACTAGAAGATATTCCTGAGAAGCAGGAGTTCCAAAAGGGTTTTTATGGTGGCCATGCCGCATCCGTGCGCAATATTTTGGTGCAATAACACTGAAAGGCGCAGTAGTCGGTGACAATTCATGACTGTAACTTGAGCGCACAACAAAATGAGGACTGAACCAAAAGACACGAAGACCAACGCAGAATAACAACTGAACATTTATTCATCACGCACTACATACATACACTCTTTGATGACACCAACGCATTATCAGAGGTGTACCTATCACGTCATGCACACAAACACAAGAAAAAAGCATTTCACACTTTACATTACTTCATGTGGTCTAACAAGTTATTTTCCTTATCAGACAGCGCTACTGACGATTGACTTCTGCATGCTCCCTTCATTTTCCCCATTTGCAGGCTTCCACTATTTCTTTGCCGTCCTATGGTGGTGCTGGAACTCCGTCGTCGTTTGGTCAAACAAGGGCTCGCACTTCGGTTTGTGCACTGCACACTAAGCACATCCAGATGGGTGTATGGCCGATCTTTAATGCTGGACAGATGTTCTCTGAGCCTTATATTGACGCATCTACTACCTTGATCGACGTACCAGGGCCCACATGGGAAGGGAATACTGTAGACGAAGTTTTTTTCTGCGTACTAAAAAATCGTCCGTGTTACGCATGGCGCATTTATTAGCCTTGCTGCTTGCGCTTTCTTCGTACAGTCTGTTAAACGCAAGGAAAGCGCGCCCCACTTTGTTTCTGGCAAAAAAAAACCCTTCCAGGTTGTACTTCGCGGCGGCTTTTTTGAGCCTGTGAAAGAAACCTTGCAAGTAAGAGATTACTGACATGCTCTTGTTCCAGTTTTCAGTGCTTCTTTCATTCTCCTTATCCTCCAGTTCTACTCGTTTTAGTAGCTTTTCGCTAACTGTCACACCATCGTCTCGGTACCCTTCCTTTTCAAGACGGTGTCTCTGCTCACTGAACACTTGTTATATTCTATGTTTGCATGTTTTGTGGAGAGCGAATTTTGGACACATCGTTACTATCCCATTTTTACCTATCCTTGAGTGGCCTGACGTGTACTGAGAGAGTGGTGTCTCTGTGCGTGGTAATTACTGCCACTACCTGTCGTGTTTCTCAAAGGCGAACTGCACATCTGGGAATTCTATACAAATTTTCTTTGGCATCTCATCTGTACAGTTTTTCCCTCCGCCTCTTAAGGAGAATACGTCAACGACCCGTGCACGGAACATTTCTATATCAGTGTTACTGCTTAGTTCCAAATATAAGTCTATATACCGGAATATAAAGAGCTTACTTCTAACTCTGCTTTCACAAGTCTGTCAACCTTACCCAAAAACACTGCACTCAACACTGGGGCCAATTTCCATCAGTTGCATACTCCTTGTATTTGAATGTACCCCTCGTTGTTCGACATCACTTGCGTCCTCCCAATTACAGGTTAAGCACCTATAGAAATGCGTTTACCGACACTCCACTTTTGCTACAAAAAGCGACTCTGAATTTCATAGCTGACATTTCTGTCTCTCTGCAATGTGGGTGACACCTTAGCAAAAATACTGCCTTGCAGGCCCTTCATCCACGTCGGAGTATCGCGACACCGTTCGAGACTTGCATACTTTATCTATGGCCATAACATCAGTACATCATTGGGCACACCGTCATTGGTTTGAACATCGGATAACCTGATGCCATGAGAATCAAGTAGTAGATCCCGATTCAAAGTTCTCCGAACGACATCCCTCAAAATACCGCTTTCTAACAATCCAGAAATACATTTTCCTCACTTTCAAGTTTTCTACGCAATAAACAGCCAATTCACCACGACAAAAACAAACACTTCTCAAGCATCTATGTTTTTACAGCTGGCACCCTAATATTAAGTAATGAAAAACGTTTTTACACATGGCGGTACTGTCATCGATTCCATACACCTTTGAACACATCGTCCTGGTCGCATTCCAAACATCGATATGAATAACAAACTTGAAAACACGTTTACGCATGGTCTTTGTATAACTTTATCGTAGGCACTTTTTCTTAAACCTCTTTTAAATATCCGCGGACCCCTTCAGTAAAAAAGGACGTGGCGAAACAATAAAATCACGCTGGTATCTATCATATTATGCGTAACAGTGCGAAAGAGTGGCCCTTCGCTTCACGCAAAACACAAAAACGATTTACTAATTGTAGTAGAAAAAGATGTGATAGCGACAAAAAACCCTTGCGCACACTTCGAGAAGATAAATTCTACTTGTCCGTTTCCCGGACTTACCCCCCACCAAAAAAACGGCACATATACCATGTTACCTGCAGATATTTCCACAAGAACAATGAGTAACCTGCAAAACATACGACAGTTTGGCAAACGAAATTATAATAGAAACCTTCGCCCGAGCAAACAGGCAACATTTAACAACTCTGTTTCCACTTGTACGCTTTAACTTGGAGCGCCCTTGTTAGGTGGCGTGATTACGGGTGGATATCCTGGTAATTTTTTAGCGGATATTAAGAGTAAAGTCCCAGTTGCCATGACAATACTCCAAGCCAAGGTTTCCATTTACCCACTGCCACTCTATTTGCAAAAGGGTTTCAGTATTTTAACAGTACCAGTGATGTGCTCCCTGTCTCGGCTAACGAAAGCGATGTCATCCGCACATGCTGAAACCGGACGTACGTGCCTTCCACGGAGTCACGAACACTGCTCCCCTTTATTATGCCTAAAAAAATACACTCAATGTATAAAGAAATCCGTAAAGCGACAGCGGGCATGCTTGTCATTAACGAGTAACATTATTCGGGCGGGTTACACACCTTTGCTTTATCAACCTTGACGGGCAATAGTTATAAAGTTTTTCAAACTCTGATTCTTCTCTCCAAATTTGCATGCGGCGGTACATTATACAGCCGCTAATGAGAAACTTTATCGCAGTTCCTCTCAAGGTCATTGTTAGCACCGGAATTACTTTATCCTTACCGTCACAGAACTCGCGTAGGGTTCGAGCTGTGCGTATATAATTGTATGGACCTAATATTTCTAGCACACGTGTGTGTCCCCTGCTATATCTATTATCACAGCCTGAAACCTCGTTCTTATAACTTAAGCTACTATTTTTTAGCCAACAGTTTTTAGCGTGACTGGCGTATTCGCAATTACTCCTCTAAGCTATTTTGTTGAATCGGATTTCGGTATAATTGCCATACGTGGCCATGACAAGGAAGGGCGAAATCTTTACACTTTAGAAGCTTCTTTGTTTAGCTCTACAATACCTGAATGTGACAAAGACGGGGGCAATATTTCCACCTGATAAGACTTTTTGTATACCTCCATAATACCTAACTTACGCCATTGGGAATGTTTTATAAAACGCTGCACGTAACCCTTCGATCCCTCCAGACTGCCCAGGACTTAAGTGATCTATAAATTTCTTAACTTTATCTACTGTGATTGCCTCCTCCATAAAAGCTCTTTAGTCATCGTATATTGTCGGAACGAAAGTCATAATGTGTTCTCTAAATTGGTCGAAGTCGGACGATTGAAGAGAAAAAAAAAACTTCATAAAAAATGGTAAAGGCACCTTGTTTAGTTTCAGGTGCTTAAACGCTATTCGTTATGCACAATTTCAAACCACTACGTATAAGTGGCATATAAATTCTCCGATACAGAAGCTGGCTTGGAAGAAGTTTGCCCCAACAACAACTTTTCTGCCCGACATCGCATTAGTGCGCAATGGTGTTTTTCTTCAATTACTGGTTACTTACATATCGATGTTTGAATACCGTCCTTGAACCATCCAGGTGACTGGCACCCCAGTACGGAAAGAGTCAGCACGTTTTCTCTAGCTGGGCTTGTTTCTTTTTTCTTTTCTAGTCGGGAGAGGCACTCGATCATTCTAAACCTTCTTACATAGTTTCTTCTTTGAAGATCTCCTACTTTGAAGCAAATCAACATTTTCCTTGTTCCAGCTTGCTAATTTTTAAGTCACCCCTAATACAAATTCGGCATCTTTCAACAATGAAATATTCATTTTTCGCAAGTCCCAGTTTACAAATTTTGTTTTTTCTACTCCCCTTCAAGTAAGAAAGACGCGACAGAATGGTCGCTAAACGACAACGACAAAACGCACTGAAATACCAGGTCGACGAATACATAAGCTCTGTCGAACCGTGCGGGGATCCCGCCCTGAATGTGTGTAAACTGGATATGATTCGTAACGTTCAATGCATGCCCTTAAACGGAAATCTGCGGTGATCCCAGCTAATGTGATTGTACTCCCATTATGAAACGCCGTAGAACGTAATAGATCACGCGGAGACCAAACAGAATTAAATCTCATAACAAGACAGTAACATTGTCTGTCTGAATCTACGTTCACAAGCTTTCAAAAAAGGATTTCCGTTTATCGCCTTTAGTCGGCGCGTATACGCAATAATTCGCCATTACAGTGGCAAAAATCTTATTTAACATACCGGCCGTCACAGTTGACGTCACCTTTTGTATGGCAGCACAGAAACTGTCGCATTTAAAGAATTATATCTGCACAAAGTCTCCCAACATACCTGACAAAAGCGTGATTACATGAGTGGAACACGCTCACAAAATGCTTGATGTTTTATACGTTTTAACGTTCGTTACTTGTACAGCTACGACGTCTGCGATTTTTATGTCATCAGCTTATACACATGAATTTGACGGTTGCGCTCAGACAGTAAGCGTACGTTGAGGGTAGCACATATCAAATGAAAAGGTGAACGAGACAATACTGGTAGAATAATGCACACCTTAAAAATGATCTGAACACACTGTGTTTAGCGCCGAACGTCCCTGAACAACCCCCTCCCCCCCATCTGCTGCGTTCAAAAATAAATATGTGCCGGAACGTATATACTAGTTTGTCGTCTCGTACTGAAACCAGCGAAAATAAGACTTTCGGAGGCTTTGTAGGCGCCGATCCCCTGATGCTGGGCGTGTTGGGATGGAGCTCGGAGCTCGGGCGTTGCCTTGTGAAACCTTCGGCCGTTGTCCGGACTTCCCCGACGCCCCCGCCTTCTTTTTGTTGTTTTTTAACATCCTTTCTCGGTCGCTTTGCGACAGCCCCGGAACCAGCGTAATCGCATTCACTGCTATCGAGCATTTTGCGACATTCGCGTCGGTCTTATCAGGCGTAACAGACGCCGCGATCGTCGTGGCGTTCCCCGGTTTTACTGACGCTGCCTCGCCCTCTGGGGCAACTGCTTCTCTGCAAGGGAAGCATTTGTTCGAGGCCTGATTCCGCCCGCCGGACTTGGGTTTCCGCCCGCATCGCCTCGTGCGTCCTCCACACCGTCCGCCTTGTGCGTCCGCTCTCGGGCACGTCCGGTGACACGGGCGTGCGACCGCTCCTACTGTGTCGCTTTTTGACCGAAGCGACAACATTCCGTGTAGCTTGGGACTTCACATTTGTGTCACACGTTGCCTTACGCGCAATACCAGGCAAAACCAGGCCCTGCTTGGCAATACCAAGGGCTGCTGGCGTCCGGCAATATCGAGTTCATGCGGCCGTTTGTCGATGTTCATGCGACGCCGAGCCTGATGGTCATCACGCACGTGGTCTAACTCTTCTCAAGACCCCCTTGGCGCGCCACCGATCACGGGCAATATCGACGACACATCAGTAGGAACCTAGCACGGAAGCTAGCTACCATTATTCGCACGTTGCAAAGTAGCCAGTGCACTTTTATCTGAATATCCTGGTTGGCGGGATCGATAAGCAAACACCCGCGCGCCGATTGCCGTGGGCCTGCGCTTAACGCAGCTTTCGTCCAAAAAGGTCACGGCCCTACGTGGGCTATAATAAAGCGCCCAAGTGGTGCCAATTGGGAAGCAGTTCCAAAAGAGTCAAAGCGTCGCTGAAATCATCGATTTGATACGGTCTTGCATAAAAGTCTGCGTATTATACAAACTGTGCTTAACGCACAGCGACTTGTGGTAAACCCAGGTAAAATCGTAGGCAGTCGTCGGTATTCTGCCCAATAAACGTATTTCTGCGGCCGTACATGGCTGCGTTCGCCGCTCCGGTGCAGGCAATTGTCTTGCATGCATAGGATTGCATACCATTACGCAGTAGAGGGGAATACGGCGGCGTGGTCTACGGTTGCCGCGCTGCAGCGAGCGTCTGTCATGTACAGAGGAGGCACGTTCCACTTGTCGTTGGCATAGCTAAAGAACACGATGAAAAGTGGGCCTTGGCTGCAGAAAATCTAAAATATCACTGTAAATTAGAATTCAAAATATTTTTTTATTCCAAAAACTCAAGCTGAAAATATTTCTTTGGGAAGGTTTATTCAGAAAGTCCATGCAAGATCAACAAGACAAAATGTTGCCCGTTTTTTATTGAACCTGGCTTCGAGACAAAGAAGGAGGCATAAGGGTACCTCAGCCAAGTAGGCGAGGTACGTCGGTAACTTCAATGGCGCGGCTCAAGACGCCCAACGATTGTAGCGCGAGATTTCCCTCTTGCATGAATCAGTATGAAACATTATGCGTTCGTCCACACAATAGCGCAAACGGATGAAAATCGAACTGTGCCACAACCTACCTGGAGATGGTTGGAAAATAACCTGTATACAAGATTGTGGCCCGACCTTTGAGTCGCATTTATGTTTTCAAGTTGATTTTAAGAATTTTTGGTTGGTTACCTCAGCATTTTTTTAAATACCTGCTGCGCTGTAAGATTCCATGGAGCACACCCAATACCTAATTTCCTGCAAAAGCAATGTTTCGGTAAAAGTAGGGATCGCAGTTGCGTTCCTGGCTGCATCTGCGATTTCGCCCTGCGGGAAGAGTGCTGGCCGTACTTTTGCTTACGCTTTAGCCTTAAACGTCAATTGAGATTGATTTCTTATGGCATAAAAAACCTTCAAACTTCTCTTTTGGTAATTAATTAGGATACATTTTGTCGGGGGTGCTGGTTTGGGCCTGTTGGTATAACATGACAAAGAATTGAAGCGCTAGGACAGCGGCACAAGCTAGTGAACACACACATGGGGCTTGTGTGTATGGACTCGCTAGTCCCGTTTTCCTAGCGCGTCAATTCTTAGTTTTATTGCTGGTCGCACACGAGTATGCATTTTTGAACTTTGGGAAACGAAGGGTCGGCAATGGAAACGGCTGACGCCTGGTCAGCCGAAATATGGATCGCATTAGCGCTACTGGAGACTTGCAGGTTCTTCCTCGATCTGACTATCTTTAAAAATCTCTAAAAACTATTTTAGCAGAGCCGCATGCACTACGGCACAAGCGTTCCCGGTGCGCTCCTAGATCGATTCCGACGACCGTTCATCCGATTGGTCGTCCTCGTGTCGCCCTGACCAACGCGTGTTAACGAAACGCGGGGTAAAAGAGTAAATAACATAAGTGTATACGAACAGAATGGCGTGACGGGTGCTACAGGAACCACTAATTCATCTAAGGTACTGCGGCGACCCAGCGACGCTAAATAGTCGACGTTTATCGACCACATTTAGGGGAAATCCCCAAGATAGGGTAAGTTTCTGCAATGGAAAGTTTTGTTCCTTGACCAGGACGAATTTTACTTCAACTGCGAAGTTTCGGGAAAAGCTGTAAAGCTTTTCTTTGTAGCCGCATGGGTGCACTGAGGTGGATGTCAAAAGTTTTGTTCGCAGTCGAAATTTGTTTTCGCCCGCCGTGCAAGAAATAGCAGCAGCATTTCTGCTTTGCGACGCACATGGGAGAATAGACGACGAACACGCGTCGGATTGACGCAGCCAGAAAACATCCGGGATCGTACAGCACACCTAGCAACAAGGAGTGAGGTTTTCGCTGCACGTACAAAAAGTATATTTGGCACAGATGACGTTGATCACCCAACGTAACGATTTTGCTGGTTCACATTGTGTAGGCTCAAACTGCCCTTCAGTGCCCTTTACATAAATTCAAAAAAAGGGACTCGATTCAACAATATAATATATTATCTTTAACTATTTTATTTCTGTTGCCCAATTCATTTGCTTCCCATGAAAGGGTGAATGTATTGTTGGCGATGGCTGGAATCCTTCAGAGCCGTGGCGTAAATATATTACCTTCCTCACATTGAAACACATTACTTTACTTGTCGCTCTAAAATAATCAAAATGAATACAAAAATTACTTTTCTGTCAATTGAAATAATAATTATGCCGTTACAACCGAGCTTTACCTACAAATTTCTATTCCTCGTTAACGTAGCCATCACTTTAACACCACTTCAGCCCAAAAGCGTTGTTGTGTAAGTGCGATCTTACCGTTCCTAAAGGCAGCGGCTTGCGTTGATGTGGACAGATGATGAGGTCAAACCTAATTTTTAAACTAATGTCGAGGTAATGTGTATGCTCGCCAAGTGCAAATTGTTTGAAAAATTTACCCATGGAGCCTCTGCTATCATAATATTGTTATTTTCAAGTAGAGAATTTGCAGTCTGGGTACAATTTTTTGATATTTTGTCTCTCTCTAAACGTTCCTGTAGGACGACATACTACTGCTGCTGAAATTTCGCCTCCACACTTAGCTACGAGAAGGCACCCCCAATAAGTAAATTTGCAGGCCAACGTTTCACTTTACTTCGCCTAGTAGAAACCTTTATTACAGCAATACATTCTTTGTTCCCGGTGATTTCCTCAAAGGTTAGCTTCTTCCGACCTCATGATTTTTATTTCGCAGTTTTCGGCTTTCTGAATCACGGGCAAAGTGGAGAGTGATGTGACAGAGCAAGAGTATAGGACGAAATGTACCTTTACAATTGACCCTGCGCAGCTTAACCCGTAGCTCCACACCTAAAACGGGACCGTGCTTTAAAATCACCTGAAATTATCAAAGAACCCGTTTTGTGACAATGCTTAGCAACGTTACCAATCTAAACCAACAACTTCCATTGTTTCTCGCTGGGTGCCATGTGGAGAACTATAAACTAAGGTACCATATATATGATGAGCTGTCAAAGCTGATCCGACTACCTGCGATGGACAACCAGTAAAAATATCGCAACCCTTATGTCTTGCAACGCCTGCATTAATGAAACCAATTCGCATAAACAAGTAGGTACACAGATGTGCTAGTAGCAGAAAAGTTCTAGTTTCGTTGTTTAACCGCGGATTCTATGCAAGAGTTGACGTCGCCACACTGTTTCAAAGTGTGCTACCACTTCAGTCCCCAGGAAATGCTGTAATATAATCGTGTTTTTCCTTGCATTTTTCAGTCGAACTTACCGCATTGTTGTAGCACCGTATGTTAGTCAGGTGATGTATATCTGTGTATATTTTTTTGCCTCTTTCCGCGCGGAAGGTCTTGCCCCACAGACGTTCTTGTAATGATGGAAATCATTGTTGTTGGTACAGGCTTGTGCGAAAAATTCTAGTAATATTGCCTGCCACTTGCCACTGGTTCTAACCATCAGCTTAATGCATTACGAAAATCCGACCGAATCCAGCTTCGATTTATTTATCGTCCCGGCGGCGGCACTTCCCAACCTACGCTCAACAGAACCTAGAGAAACATCCTGCGCCAACCAGAAATTTGTGATTCCCTTGGCGTCTTTCGGAATTCCCTTGTCCACACTTTTTATTCCTTCTGCTTTTTTTTCGCGTTTGCGCTCCGAAAGCATTAGACTTCGGCGCCGGTTACGAGAGAGACCCCGTGGAGTTATAAGTACGACAACTGTATTGAGAGTGTGAGTTATCTTGTTGAAATTTCGACCGCGACTTTGTTTCGCAACCTACGGATTACACCTTTATCAAGAATCATCTAAGGGTGGACAAGGACGGTAGCCGACGCGTAAATTGGTACTATTAGAGTACTGCATAACGTTTATGACGCGAGGTGTATGATCTAGCGGACCGCGCTTTCTATTGCGAACTTTTCTTAAAATGACAATTTTATTAGTGGTGTATTCTCGTATTAAGCGAGAGTTTAATTCACGAACAAGGCGAAAACCTTTTTTGTCTCATTCTGTGAAAAAACGTCATTCATGTATGCGTCAAATTATTTTTGTACGTTTGTGTTCATGAAATATACCGGCACTGCAAACAGTACATAAAAGAGCGCGTGTGCGATTTGACAAGATTTAAAAATTAGTCCGCAAATTTGCAGTAGAGTGTTGCACAAACAGTGCGGTCTGAGCACATTGGTAGCATATAACGACAGTTGTTTTTGTTGTTGTGGGTATTTGTTTCGTGCAGATACAATCTTGGCGAATTGGCCAAAAACCGGGGGCTTTAAGTGGTCAATGTACAAGCTAATGAAGATTCAAATATCAGATGATGAATCATAAGAGTTTAAAAATGGTGCGTTCCACGTGGCGTCCTAAGCAATGGCTTGCAACGTTAGCAGCTAGGAACGCCAGACACACAGAATCCTGATTTTAGTGAAGCTGTTGCTTTTCCTGGTCTGCTTTCTGACATACCTCGAGATCAATGACAAGGAAACGAAAGCTAAGAAGCAGATACTCACACCATGCAGCGGAAAAGAGGCCTTTGAAGTTACTCGCTTCAAAATACAAACCAAAGTGAACTGTGAAATAGCGCGCACAATGCAGCAGTAAACAATTCATTAATAAGTACACCCAACCTTCATCTTCATGTCACACTGGCAGACGAAAGCACCCGCAGATTTTTTTGCCAAAAGTGCGACCTTCAAGTGTTTCATGCGGACACGCATTTTCCAGTCGGGGAAAGGGCTGGGCGTCGAATAAAAAAGGTAACTTGATTAATCGGCTGCCTTATTTCTTGTAATTACACAAATAATGGTTGCGTATATTTAAAAAACGATAAAAAGAGACTATTCAAATATTCATAGCTATATACTAACACGATGTCAGTATTCTTGTAGGCTTGCCCAAAAATATTTCAGCATTTCTCAGAAGCTCATCTTCTTGCCGCTTACTCTGCTCTGAAGATTATGATCGCGGTCGTCATTCACGCTCTTTTAAATTATGTATTCTTCTATTTTCCACCCTTGGAGACAAAGGACGGAGAGGAGAACCTGCGACGTGTCTGTTCACTTGTCGACGAATGACGGAATTCGTCTTGCACATCTGCCAAGTAAATGCTTAACTCTCTTTCATGCTGACATCTCATGCTGTTCCTCTGCCTTCTCGCTCTAGCCACGATAAACACACTCGAGGTTTGCTGAAGTCAATTTAAATTTAACAGGTTACAAAGCTCCCCGCCGGATACCTCGATGCCAGATACGCCGTGCGGTGGTGGCGCGCGTGTACCGAGGCGACCGACTACACCCGCGTTCCAAGCGCCATTCATCGGGACGTTATGGTACTGTTTCTACCTTGTTTCTTGAACTGCCGCTCGGGAAATGGCGGCTGACGGCGTGTGTATTTTTTTGTATGTATTTTTGATAAATGAAGCATTTGTATATTTTTAATAAAAGAGCACTGCGAATATCCCTTACGTATATATGTCTTGCTCAGACATCCCATACTTCCGTTGTACCTCACCAATGCCGTCAAATATAGGCATTTCACCAGATTTATATGTTTAGATTTGGCTTATGGTATATAAATGCACCATTCAGCGTCTTGCGTAATTTATGCCAAGCTTCTCGATCAAGAGACAGACAGACAGACAGACAGACAGACCGCACTTCCCGCGTTTGAATAGCCCAATGAAGACTACGGTCGTTAAAAATAAGTACAAACAGCTTGACGACCTCGCGTTTCTTCACCCGTCCAAAATGAGGTGCAATATGACACGTACAAGTTCTGATGGGATTACCTGGAAAAAACACATGGAAAAGCACAACTAACCGAGAAAGAACATATCGGTTGGATTATTGGCGGCCGCGCATAATCATGGTTTGCTCATACCAGGGTTGATAGCATGCAAACATCGTGCTCTGCAAGTTCACCTCGCAGTTTTTTTGTATCGTGCATACTTCTATTAGGAATAGACAATTTCGATCTCGTCATGAGTACCACATTGCGGTTTTCATCTATAAAATCTCTAAGAATTCTACAGTCGCTTCTGCTGTGACTTGAGGCGGGTTTTTTGGACACGAGTAGGAGCCTGGATAAGTTTGCCAACAATTTTACCTACATTATACCTTGTGTACGGTCGGCACCCTTCACACACTTTGGATACCTGCTTCTTCACCGCTCCGGTTTCCCCTTCTGCATCGTTTCCCGACAATTCGTTTCTCGCATCGCACACAGCCGCCAGATTGCTCGTATGCGCACTCAAGCCAGTCAACAGGACCGCAAACAGCGCTATGACACTGCTCATCGATCTGTTTATTTCTCCCCTGGTGACGAAGTCTTGATCTGCACACCGGTCCGCGTTCCCGGCCTCTGCGAGAAATTTTTACACCGCTTCCTTGGTCCTTACAAGATTCTTGAGGCGACCTCACCCGTAAATTATCGCGTCACCCCAGTCTGTGGAACTTCAGACCGCCGTCGTTGCGGTACAGAGATTGTACACGTGTCCCGGCTTAAGGCCTTCAATCGTCGTGATCCTGCATAACCCGCGGCCAGGCGGCCGCTTTTCCCAGAGGAGGCATTAGTATGAGCGTTGTTTGAGACTACAGCTTGTCTGCCACCGTAGGCAGCAATTGCTCACTATCATCACCACCGGCTTGAGGTGATCACTTCTTCATTCCTTGTACATACTCATCATCATCGACGATGCCGCTTCTTCAGAGATCATCACCAGCGCTTCGGCTTGATCGCCATCTTGGGTTCTCTTCGACTCGCCTCCGAATAAAGGAGCTACGAAGCCACGGTCTGGTCACCTCCTACCTACGGCCTCACAATATATATTGGTTAAGTGGAAACTTTTGTGCCGTGCATTTACCTCCCATAGGCGCCATGTATTGGCCCCCCTTTATCTCGAGACGGTTTTTCGGGGGACCGCGGATATCTCGAAGTGTTGACAGAGAGGACACAAGGCAAAGTCTGCTACCGACAGCGGATGGGTGTCCATTCGAACGCTTAGGTCCCACTACGTTCCGAACATAGTCGCGAACGGCAAATCTGCGCGGAGTACGCCCTTTACGAGCCGATGTTCCCGTTTCCGGGGTTCTGTCTGGCGCTTACACCGTTGAGAGAGCTGTGGACGACGCAACTGATCATACGGAGGAAAAGGAGCCCCGAGATATGCCTACAATGACAAACACATTAACCTTGCTGCGCCTGCTTCGCTGCGAGGTAGAATGTAGCGGTGGTGACCAACAATTGACGTGATGCATTGAGCAGCTAGAGAACGCTTCTCTGGTAGCAGACGCGAAGGCGAAAACGCCGAGCATCATGACGTACTTTATTCAGTAATAATAACAATTCGTTTTTTTTTTCTGCGGACCTTCTTGCTTTTGAAGCTCCCCTATGCACTGGAGCATTTGATAGCAGATTTATCTCTTATTTCAGGGACCTGGACAGAAATTATTTCCATTTCGCTTATCTCAAAACTCCGCATATCTCGACATTTTAAGCTGATTTTACGACTTCGAGTTAACGTGTAATTACTGTATATATATATATATATATATATATAACACAGAAATAAGGGTTGGCAGTCGAGAAAACCTCGGAAAGCAAAGGGGAGGATGTGGTAGATCATTGAAACAGATTAAGAATTTGGAAAGAAAGAAAGAAAGTGAAGAAAAAATGCCCGCCAGGTGGGATCCGAACCCACGACCTCCAGAATACCGGTCTGGTGCGACACATCGCACCAGACCGGTATTCTGGAGGTCGTGGGTTCGGATCCCACCTGGCGGGCATTTTTTCTTCACTTTCTTTCTTTCTTTCCAAATTCTTAATCTGTTTCAATGATCTACCACATCCTCCCCTTTGCTTTCCGAGGTTTTCTCGACTGCCAACCCTTATTTCTGTGTTATTTTCAACGAGCCCCTCATTTCCTATTCTGATTCTCTACATATATATATATATATATATATATAGTTATAATTATACTTATAACAATACCGTTTATAACAATACACTGGATATAAAGATGAACAGCTACGGCACCGTCCGCTTTTGTATACTTTACAAGGCAAAATAAACTGCTTATTGCGATGCTCCAGTGCCGCGATATCGGATATAACAATTGAACCATGTTACAGCAAGCACCGAAACTGCGGTTTGCCACCGCCTCTTCACACCGACACCATGCGCCGCGAGGCTCCTCGCATCCCGCCCACCCCCCAGAAAACTAGTCAACTGCGCAGCTTACGAGGGCGCGAAAGAAGAAGGGTAACAGTTTTTCTTCCAAACACCCCTCCCGATGCCGCCGCGTTGGCCCCATCCCTGTGCCTGCTGCTTTGAATTTGACGGAGTGCCTCTTCGACTACCTCCGTTTTTCCGGGGATCAGATGTCAGGTGCTGTGTTTTGGAAACGTCTGAGTGCCTCACTGAAGAGGCAATCGTTGCGCCGGTGCGTACTGCGGACAGCGGTGGCAGTTGTTGACGCGATTGCACAGCCTACTCAGGTAGGACCTTCGCAAGAGGCTCAACGCATGGTAGTCCCTCAGGGACTTGATTTCCACCAAGGACCCTTCGCTCAGCTAGGTGAAGCGCCTATGATGCTCTCGAAAAAGATGTGCGCCAGCTTCATGTGCAGCAAACAAAGCTGACCGAGTTTGGCTACTTTTCCACAAATAGGTAGCAGTACAAGCTTGCTTGCCTGATATAAAATGTTGTGTGTTCTGCTACGTCTTTTTATTTAGCAACCCGCATATAAAAATAATCGGTTATAGCGATGGAATTTCCTTGTCATTTGGATGCTGTTTTAGTGGACTAGACTGGGTATATATATATATATATAATAGTCTGAAAAGATAAAAACTCACACAGAGCGCGAAACAAATAAGGTTAGTAGAGACAGAAAACAAAAAAGAAAGACGTCGAAAATAGACATGGGTTTACTGACGTTTCAGGGAGAGGACTCCCTTTCTTCAGAGTACTCTGAAGAAAGGGAGTCCTCTCCCTGAAACGTCAGTAATCTTATTTCTGTTTTCTACGTCTTTCGTTTGGCTGTGTCTCGACTAACCTTACATACCTATATGTGGCGCCGTCAACGCAGCGCACGACGAAAGGGCACGTGACGGAAGAGCACCGACATAACAGCATGGCGTCAAAAAGGCACGCGGCGGAAGCGCACACGGACAAAACAGCACAGCGTCAAAACAGCACAGCGACAGAAGGGCACGAATTTTATGGAATGCATAACTGGGCAATTGTTTAGATTTTAAAGCGTATACAAACATAGAGGGCGGAAGATGCTCTGTAGAAGTTTCTCTTCACGTTCCGCTGCTCTTTCTTGTATAGAAAATAAATTCAAATAGAAAAGACGAAAGGTTGAAACTCCAAATGGCTTTTGTTTCCTTTTCAACATCAAGGTTTATAGAAACGATCCTTTACACTAATCGTTTTAAAGAGCCCTTCAATTTTTGGGGGTTAATATCAGAGTAAAATAATAATAAAAATAATAATAATAACAAGCTATTGGCCTGAGACCCCCTTACAAAAATTTTTGGAAGTCTCTGCGTATCACAATTCTTTCGATTCTATTCAAATATTTCTAGCCTTGCAGTTCCGATTGAATGTAGAGGTGCCACAATATGTGGAAGCTCTCTTCCACCTTATGCGACTCGGCGTTGCCTACACATTTTTTTGTTTAAAAAATGCCGCAGCGTGCACTGCAAGAAAAAAAGCAGAGATAGCGGCCCCCTCTCTTCGTCGGAGACCAGTCTGTTGCATCTCACATTTATTTCCGAACTTGAAGCTGAAACGTCTCCAAGCCTGGCAGGCCCGAATCGTTTCGTCCGCAGGCTTCCACATCTTTGCCAAAGTGGGCCGTCCGCGCTAGAACTGGCGGCCGAGTCTAAAGTCTACGCCCGCGCTACGAACCCAAAGGAAATGCGGTGCGCCCGGAATGCGATGCTCAGTCAGTATCCATAACGCGAGAATCTCTGTTTCGATACCGACCGCGGGCATGGGCCCCTTAGGGGCTGGGGATGTTGGCGTCTCCTGTCGTCGTCTTCGTCGTCGTAATCGTCGGCTCGCGTAGTGATGGCGCTAAAAAACAGGAAAAGTCATTTGCGCCTTGCGAGAGAACGTAACGCGTATTAAAAAACCGGGACACTCGTTTACCTCTCGCGCTGGAGCGCTTCGTAACGATTATTAAAAAAACACCGGTACACTAGTTACGCCTCGCGCAAGAGAGCTTCGTGCTTCAAAGACAAGAGACTGTTACAGCAAAGCTGTATACCTCTACCCCCAGTGGTTTCCTCTCCGTTTGAAAAACGCCAAGTTGCCAAAATACACTTCCACTGCATGCATCGGCCCACCTCAGGTTTCACGTTAGTGGAGATGACCCGGGATTTTTTTCTTTCCAATTATTGTTATTGTGTTGTTCACTGCCGCCGCTGTAACCGTGCCACCCTCGGACCTTTGGGGTGGCACAGTGTTAGGTTTCCGGTTTCCTGGCGTTTCTGGTTTATGGTTTCATGCCCTCCCGAACCACAGATATTTCTCAGGTTTGGAGGCTTTTTGGTAAGACTGACGGCCAAAGCTCGGCCAAACCAGTTCTGCTGTGAAAATGACTGTAAAATTCACCATCCCGCGCATGCGGAGAGCACAAGGAAGATGTTTCCAGCGTGGTATTTTAGACTGTCCAATATACTGCTGGCTAAAACGTGAACTCTACCACAAACAATAGCAGTAGCTAACCATATTATGGTGGGTCCAGAAACTATATGGGCTGACGCTGGACGTCAAAATAAGGTTGTCCGTGCTTTTAATGCATTCTTTAACTCAACAGGTATCCTTTCAAACTAATAACGGATAGTTTAAGCCTTTCACCGCGAATTCCTGAATACGAACACAGAAGGACCAACTAAACCTCGGGAACCTCGTGCACGATATGGTGTACTTGTGATATCTTTAATTGTATCTATGGCCCTTCGTTCAGCGAAATGGAGTAGCCGGGGTTTACTGGCTTCCAACCCTTCCTCTGAATAAACCAGTTAACCGAGCTACCTACCTATTTTCTAAAAGACCTAGGTGGGTTCCAAGGCACAAAATCTTTAAACAAAGCTTGACTTGCACCACGGATTCAAAACACGGCATGGCTTACACTGCGTAAACCTACAGTGTCGAAATATTTACACTATAAACAATACGATGTTCCCTCGAATCTGTACCCTGTAAAAAATTGGAAAATTCCAATTCACTAGATAAGAGGATAAAGAATTATAGCAACCACCACACAAAGTTTGAACATATTAGCGAACAGTGTTTGCGAAAGAAGAAAGAATCCCGTACCATCTCCACTCACGTGAAACCTGGGGAGGGGCAAAGCATGCAGTGTATAACAGTGTTCTTGGTGCCTTGGCGTTTTTGCCCACGGAGATGAATCATTTTGGGGGGTAGAGCCTAGAGGCATACAGCTTTGCTGAAAAAGTCTCGTTTCCTTGAAGCAGGAAGCGTTCTAGAGCGAGGCGTTGGAAAACGAGTGTCCCGGTCGGTTCTTTTAGTACGCGTTTTTTCCCATGGTCATGTCACTTTCTAGCGCAAGTCGTAGGAAAACGAGGGTTCTGGTGATTTAGCACCGTGACGACAATGACTAAAATGACAGGAGACGCAGAAAGCCCGAGCCCCTACTACATAACCTAGTACGATGATTGGCTTAACGTACAGGGCTGCGATTGCGGATAAAACAGAATCAGATCATTGGCTCCAACCTACCATAAATGGCTTCAGTGTAGCAGGTTGCAAACTAAACAGTATATACGCAGACACTGCGGGAAGCAATGTAGTTATTCAATTCAACACAAATTATTTTTGCACAGCTGATATTCAAGGCAAAACCCTTCCACCGTGTGCATAAAACCATAGCGGTGGCTTTAAACAAGTAAGCCTACAATCAGTTAATGCGCTAAAATAAACCGCCACCAAATAATGCCTATCTGAGCGAACGGCGTTTCGTAGAAGGGGGATTCTGTCAAGACGTTTCGTTGAATAAATTGTACACATCTAGAGAAGCGTCTTTTGCGTGGATGGACAAAAGATAAGCGAGGTTGTTGTATTATACTCACGCTTACTGCATTTAAAGTTGGTATTTCGACAGGAATCTTGTGTTCCTTATTTGTTGTACACTGTAGGTAACCATACCGCTCATCTATTTCATTCAAAACAAATTTATAACTATGAAGGGCTTAGGTCTTTGGGCTTCTGCGGGATAGTTGCATGCATTTTTCTTAACATGATAAAAATGTATGCCTTGTTTCAGTTCCTGCCCTTCAAATGCTACATGCAAACACGGCTCCAGGACACAAAAAATAATCAAAGTCATTTAATGAGGAAGACAGCTGAAACACAAGCGTTCTCTGGTTTAAATGAAGAAAGTGGGCGCTTACAATTCGTTTCTTTAAATTCGATTTATTCATATGTAAGAGTGGCTTGGAGTATAATTTGATAGAGAAAGCACGTCATTCTGAACTATTTATTACAGATGTTCTTGCTCGCAATTCTGCGTTATTTTAGGCCAGCGGATGGTTATGCAGCCTTTGCAAAAATGTAAATTTATTTGTGGAATATGAGCCGACATATTTAAAGCTTTAAGTCAATTTTGTTCCTTATTTAATTTTTTCGAGGACTTAATTTATAGAGCAAATAAGTGACAGTATCATCGTGTTTTTTTTCACTGGTTTTTTGTAACGACTTATTGCCGTTTTTTTTAGCAAAGCTTTGAGCAACCTGCGACCACAGCTGAGTAATATAGCGCCAGTGCCTGAGTAATTGAAGTGAGTGCGTGTTGAAATATCGTTTAAACGAAACTTCAACCAATGAAAAAGGATCTACGAGCGGTCCTTATTAAATATTCGCAGAAGACATTGTTTCCAAAAACACGCGCAAATATAATTTCGCAATTTCTATCATGTTTTCATTGTTATTTTCCGGGCGGACGCGGTAGTTCACACTCCACTTCGGCTCCCGTTTAATGTCTCACAATTTGTGAATCATCGGCCCCAGCTTTCAACCGAACTCATCATCGAGCGCCCAACCACCTTCGGAGCGGATCGATACCTACATCAGCCAGGTGCGACCATCGGAACTCGATTAGTTCACCACGCCAATTTCTACACCTCGCCGGCAAAGCTAGGCCTCGTGCAGGCCTAGCGACACCGACGCACAATGGATGACGACGACGACGCTCACCCGCAGCCGCCGAGCCTGCCGGCTGCGTCTTGGACGCGAACGCTGCCGAGACGGGCTCGAGCGGATCCACCAACCCCTGGATTACGGTACTTTGCAAGCGCTGCAAGGAACCCGCCGACAACCGAACCAAGCCGCCCACCGGCGTCCGCCCAAACCCGCCGCCGGCAAGACCGACAACCAAACCCGCCGTCCGAGAACCACCCGTCCGCCTACCTCCCAACAACTTCACGATTGTCTACCGCCCGCGCGAAGGCCTTCACGTAGCCACACTCACCACCCAAACCCTTACGTCGGCACTCGCAACGAAATGTGGCCTCTCTCTCCCGGAATTTTTCAAGCAAGTGACCATACTCCTGCAACCTACGCTCAATGTTATGGTGGCCAGCACCGCTGACCCGGAGCTCGCGATCACCCTCAGCGAAACTGAAAACCTTCAGTACGCCAACCGTCAGCTAGAATTCTGTACTTACATGAAACCGCCTCCCGGCACCAGTCGCGGAGTTGTACACGGACTAGACCCTGCCATAACAAGCACTAACCTCATGGAGTACCTTCAATCAAACGGCCCGACTCTTCTGCACGCTCGCTTCATGGGGCACACCAGTTCCGCCCTGCTCACCTTCCAAACGAAGTACGTGCCATTCTACGTGAAGGTGGGCAGCGTAATGCACCGCTGCCGCCCATTCCGACGAACTGTTCCAGTGTGCCGTGCGTGTGGTGACGTAGGACACCGGACGGACGTCTGCCCAACCCCAGAACATTCAAAGTGTGTAGACTGTGGTCTCGCTGACCCACCAACAGACCACTCGTGTGCACCCAAATGTCAGCTGTGTTCTCTCCCACATGCCACGGCGAGCAAGGACTGCCCGCGCCGCTATCTCCCCCAACCACCTACCCGCAAGACCAACACGCATACATCCCGACACGTAAGCTGGCATGCTGTTGCCGCGCGCTACCCCGCTGCTCAACCCTACACTACCACCACCAAACCAACCGATCATTTCCCCCCATTACCATCGACCACGCCTCTACCACCTCCCCAACTAACCCAACCGCACAAAACCCCCGACCTAAATGAAATGATGTCCACATTCCAGGAGCAGATTTCCAAGCTCCTCTCCCGTGTCGAAGCACTTGAATTTGAACGCACCCAACCACCCCCCTCACCCCTCCTCCCCCCACTGCCGAAGGAGGTTACAAACGCCCAAATTGAAGCAATTGTCGACGCACGCTTTTACACAATCATCCACTGCCGTTTCCAGACTGTTCTCATCCCGCAAGTAGAAAAACATCAAGAGCAACTCACGGCTAACCTCACCACTTCCATAACCGGCGCCATGGACCTTCTCCGTTCCCTCAACGAACGCATCGGACATATAGAGAGTATAATGCAATCAGACAACCCACCATTAATAAAAAAACAACGAACCCAAGATGGCCAATAGACCTCCCGCCCGCCCACCCTTAACGGTATACAAGTGGAACTGCAGCTCCTTCAGAAACAAAAAGGCCGCCCTCGAACTTTATCTCGCCTCACATCCAGCCGACATCATTGCACTGCAAGAAACCGACACCCCCCACCCCACCCTTCGAGGATTCGATACATATACCAATCCCCCCAACACCCGTACGGCCATATTGGTATCCCAAACTCTTACCGCCCAAGTGATACCCTCCATGCTTCCTATCGACCACGTGCTCATCGAACTCATTCCCTAGCAACCCACCACCCCCAGCATCTATATACTAAACGTCTATAGCCCCCCGAAGCAACCCCTCACCGACATTGAAGCCCTCCTGAACGTCACAAGCAGCCATGCCAAAACGGACCCCTGCATCGTAATAGGTGACTTCAACGCCCCCCACATCACATGGGGATACCCGCAAGCCACACGGAAAGGCACGGCACTGCTCAACGCCATTCAGCACCACCAGTTCACATTACAGAATGACCTCACTCAACCCACCCGTATCGGCACCAGCGTCACCCGAGACACAATTCCCGACCTCACGTTTTCTCGCAACGTCGCAAATCCAACCTGGACCACGCAGTTAGACACCCTGGGTAGCGACCACCTAATCATAAAAATTTCCATCCCCTCTCCCCATCACAAACACCGCATAGGTGTGGCCAAGCTAACAGATTGGGAGGCCTTCCGCGTGGACTCACTCCCCCACACCACTCCAGCAGAACACCTGGACCGTTGGGCACGAAGCATAATCGACACCCAGGCTCGACACACCAGAACCATCCACCTAACAGAGGATCTCCCAGCAGCTGACAACCATCTCAACCACATCTTGGAAGCACGACGAAGCCTCCTGAATCGCTGGCGCCGCAATCGACACAACCGCAACCTAAAACGCCGCATCGCTCAATTAACAGAATCGGCGCAGCAATATGCCAGAGAACTTCAACAACAGAACTGGCGCTCATTCTGTGATCAACTAGCGGGGGCTCTAACGACCAAACGGGCTTGGCACATCCTCCGCAAACTCATGGGCACATCCCCCTCCAAAACGGCCACCAACCAAGACATCGCACGTCTGATACACAACCAACGCAAACCCCCAGCGCAGCTTCTCTCCACGCTCCGCCAACGACTCTTCCTAACACCTGTCAAGCCACCCCATCACCCGGATTACCAAGGGGCCCAAAACCCGGACTTCGACGCACCTTTTACCAGCACGGAACTCCTTCAAGCCCTCGCTAAACTCACCCGCAATACCGCACCCGGACATGACCAAGTCACCTACAAACTTCTACGAAATCTCAACGACGAACATCTCGAGGCCCTCCTCAAATACTACAATGACCATTGGAGCCGCGGCACGTTACCACCACAATGGCGCCATGCAGATATCAGCCTTCTCCCAAAACCCAACAAGCCGATCAATTTAGACAATCTTCGGCCCATCGCCCTGACATCATGTATTGGCAAGCTACTGGAATGCCTGGTCACCCATCGGCTCACAGCCCACCTCGAAAGCACTGCCCAGCTCCCCCACACAATGTTCGGGTTCCGGGCCAACCTCTCCGCCCAGGACATACACCTCCAAATTAAAGAAGAAGTCATCGACAAACTGAGCAAGACCCACCCAAGCTCCATTCTAGCACTAGACATAAAGGGGGCCTTTGATCATGTAACTCACTCAGCGATTCTAACTCAGCTCCAACACACCGGATGCGGCGCCGCAACATACAACTATGCCCGAGCGTTCCTTTCGAACCGTACTGCTACCCTGAGCATCGGCCCACACAAAAGTTACTGCTTTCACACGTCAGCGCAGGGCACACCACAAGGCTCTGTCATATCGCCTCTACTATTTAATATTGCCCTGGCAGGTCTCCCACCACTGCTATCCTCCATACCAGATGTCTCTCATGCATTTTATGCAGATGACATTACTCTCTGGATTCGCAAAGGCTCTCCTGGCTACCAGCAAGACCGGCTGCAAGAGGCCACAGACACTATCACGCACTACTTACGGAACTGTGGGCTCTGCTGTTCACCCAGCAAATCCGCTCTTCTAATACTACGTGACAGAACTAGCGGGCGCCGCCCACAGCCAACCCCCGACCCGACTGTTACCATCGACGCCCAGCCCATACCAACGGTCAGAACTCTACGCATCCTCGGCGTGCAATACCATCACACTGGCTCGGGGGCAGCCTTTCTCCCCAAAATCCGCACAACAGTATCCCAACTGACTCACCTCATCCAACGAGTATGCTCCCGTCGACACGGACTCCGAGAGGCAGACACCTGCCGGATCGTGCAATCCATGATCACGAGCCGCATTGTCTATGGCGCCCCATACCTCGCTCTAAAATCCCAAGAGATCGCCAAACTCGACACACTAATACGAAGGTCGTATAAGGCAGCCCTTGGGCTTCCCAACTTCACTTCGACGGAACGCCTCCTTCGGCTGGGCATCTATAATACCGTTCCAGAGCTTATTGAAGCACACCTTACAAGTCAACGCCAGCGGCTACAAGCTGCCTCCAGTGGCCGCCACCTCCTAACCCGCCTCGGTTACCCCTCCAACCCCACTCCCGAAACCTTCTGCACCCTCCCCCCCACAACCCGCGCTGCCATCCAAGTGCTCCCAATACCAAAGCACATGAACCCCATCTACAACAAGGGGCGCCGCTCACACCGCACACGACTACTACTTAAACGTTATAGCACAGACCCCACCGCCTACTACACAGACGCCGCCCCATACAGCACACACCCTGCACACGCCATCGCAATCATACACTCAACAGGCAACACCACCACTACAGCCACCATACGCACCACATCTATTGACACTGCAGAGGAGGCGGCCATTGCACTCACCATTGCACACACGCCTGCTACGCACATCACCATCCTGACTGATTCCCAATCCGCCTGCCGTCGCTACGCTATGGGTTGCATCCCCAACCTCTCCCTTTCCATCCTCACCCAGCGACCCACACTACCGGACATCCGTCTCGTATGGATCCCAGGGCATTCGTCTCTTCCCGGGAATGAGGTGGCTCACGCCACTGCCCGCGCCTTAACCTACCGGGCATTGCCGGAGGGGATGAACCACCCACCACCGCCAGACCCTCCTACCCTCCAGCCTTTACCCCCCACCTACGCCGATATACTCTCCCACTAACGTCAGTCCCGTCGCTACTACCCTCCACCTCACCCCTCCCTTCCCACCGCGGACGCTCGGATCTAGCGGCGCCTACAGACCAACACTTTCTATAACCACCAACATCTACACCACATATCCCCAACCACCTACTCCCTAAACTGCACACACTGCAACTCCCCATTGACAACACTCCATTTGGTGTGGCAGTGCCCTACTATCCCTTCACCCCCCACCCACCCAACCTACGAGCAGTGGGAGTGCGTGCTGCGCAGCGGCCAGCTCAAGGACCAGGCTGCACTGGTCGAACGGGCTAGGTCAGCGGCCGTGGCACGTGGCCTACCGGACTAGGATGGCCGCCCTTGCCCGTCTTCTTTTAACACCCTTTTTACCCTCACCCAAATTTCCGAAATAAATGTTTATTCACTCACTCACTCACTCACTCACTCACTCACTATTTCCATCTTTGTTAATTTTTGAATACCTACGATATGCACACTTTTTATTTGGTTAAGTAATTTTTGTAAGTTGGTTCTTTCTATTCTTGGACGTTCAAAACTTCATTGGACCAACTGCCTCCAGTCACGCTGTAGATGAAATGTGTCAGCTTGTTTTGCTTTAGTCTGTGCGTATGCTTTCGTAGTACCTGCGAAAGTCTCTAGATTTTTTCTGCCAGGAATGCCGCAGTTGAAAGTGGGGGGGGGGGGGGGGGTATGTGGCGGCCGAAGAGCCCAAGGGAAATAATTGAGACGCCAACTTGACGTCGACGAACCCAAATTCCAAGGAAGGAGTTCCGGGCGCCCCGTGTGCCAGTGACGGTCGTCATTGCATTGGCGTGGGTCATCATCTTTTGGAGGGGAAAAGCCTGATGAGGTGGGAAAATGGCAGTGTAGACGAAGACCAGAAAGGCCAGCCGGCTTGAGGCGATAGCTGGCGGGTTGCCAGGGAGTAGTTATCGCCTTGCAATATACGTAAACAAAGCTGTAATAAACGAGTGATGTCACAAGCAATAATGATATAATGAGCCGTAGAGTTCAACCTCGTCTACATCGTCGATGCAGCCGCAACGAGTCCCAGTGTCCCAACGAACGCAAACAAAGTTGTAATAATCTAGTGATAGCACAAGCAATCATGATATAATGAGCCGAAGAGTTCAATCTCGTCTGCATCGTCGGTGCAGCCGCAACAAGTCCCAGTGTCCCCATCGCGGGTCACGGAATTCACAAAAAAAAAAGAACGCGAAAGATATGACGCGAGTAAATCAACACAGCCGCAGCTTAGCTGGCGAACATGGGAATGTTGTTCCCGCTAATTAAAGTGATGAAAATAACTGGAAAAACAAGCAAGAAGGGGTCCTCCAGCCAGTATCCGGACATTTCGGTGTAGGAGGACATGTCGGTGCAGGACGTTTCGGTGCGGACATTTCGGTTCACGGTGCACGGACACTGCGGTGGGTGGATCACGGAACAACCCGAACGCCCTTTGCCAGTCTAAGAAACCCCCTTTCAAAACAACCGCGCTATTTGCACTCGTGTTCACAATCCCTCCTCTCAAATACACACGTGAGCATCTGCCCCGTCCGTGTAGCCTCGACTGCGCCATCTCCTCAGTGAAAACGAGTGGGGGTTCCGCTTTTGTTGCACCCAAGAAGAACAAAGGGGCAGTGCCAATCCTGCGCGGGACTATACAATGGCCTCCCTCTCCCCCCCGACACAACAGCAACAAACGGGTACTACAGGGCGTGCGCGGGGACGTACAATGCGTGCACGTGCTTTCAAAAAGGTCTGTTCTTCCTCCACGCCAATATCGTAGGCTTGTCTGGAGAAAAATCTTGGGGCAACAGTCTTTGAAAATTCAGTTTATCGTGACAACGCAGTTCAAGGAAAACTTTTCCTCAGATTTTCTGCATTTTTGGGGGCAAATGAATGTTTGTAAAGCTGCTTTCTTTGTAAAGGTCGAGTGCCTTTTATTTTCAGCAAATATCATTAGGAATGCATTATACCGTAGTGAACACCGCCCAAATGCCTTAGCTGATTTGCTTGCCATAAGATCCGGGACCATATGAAACTTATGGTCCCGGATCTTATGGCCCCGGAACAAATGGTCCCGGGCACCTCATCAGGCAAAATGATTCCACAAAACGTTACGTTGGCTCTTTGTTTAAATTTGTTGCATCTTGCTGAAGTGGTGTATCGCCCTCTGTAACAAAAACTGTCAGTAAGCCATCGCTTCATTTTAGTATGCATTTTTGCGCAAATGCAAATGCATGGCGTAACACAGTTGGCCTGTTTCTTGTTATTTTTTATTTGTGCTTCCGCCGTTATTTTCCGGGTTTTCATTTCATTCTTTGTTGTAGATGTTTGAAAATACATTTTTATTTCTTTACTTGTTTGTAATATTTTTTTTACTTTTGTATTTCTTTGGTATTATTTATTTATTTTTATTTATTTTGTATTTATAAAAATTCCGCCCTAGAATTTATTTCTATTTACGCTATCATAACTATTAAACCGTTACATCCGCTAATTATATATTTTCGCTAGTTCTTCCCACCACTCTCCGAGGTTTTTCTTGTCACAGCAACTACACTACCAGCAACTACGTCCAGTCACGGCCAGACTCCACGCTCCTTTCTCACTGAGGAAGGCAGTTTTTGAGTCCGGCAGTGTTCTAGGAAGGCGCACCGGTCGCGAGGAACCGCAGCGAGTAAGAGAGGTTGGTGACAGGCAGAGTTCCGAGACATATGCACGCCTGATTACGACTACATCGCGCATCATCGGCTGGGCCGCTGGTCCAACGTGGCTATCACGACATTCAGCACCATGACAAATTTCTTCTAAAGAGGGCAACAAGGGCCAGCTCAAGCAAAAGAAATATTCTACCGAAGCGAACCACCTACACTCCCCCCCGCCCGCTCCTTCCTGTTTGATCTCGCTTTTTAAGGAGCGTCCCAAAAAGGCAAGTCTGGCGGCGTGGTGCATCAACTTTCATCGATCGTTGGCGTTTCATTGAACCATGACAAGTGACTGTCTTTGGTTCTCACAATTCCTGGGAATTAAAGCCGTCAGAAAGACGAGCGAAAACATGTTTTCGTATTTGCGGAAATAAACTGCATATATTTGTGCTTAAATGCAATTCCGAACAATAAAATTTGTTGATGTTGGGTGACCAGTTTTGATGAGCTCACCTGCTGGCCTTAGCAAATGTTACGCTCCCGCAACACGCCGACAAAATTAACAAATCATGTTAGTAGCAGTCTTCTAAACCTTCCACAAGAAACAATGTGTATTAATAGCTACATTGCATATTTTTAGAGAAAAAAAGAAGTATCTAAGCTGCAAGCTGCCAACTTATCAAGGTCGAATATCTTTGTTAGCGCCGCTTCGCTTGATACGAACTGCAGATATCCAAGCCTTTCAGGTGAAGAGCGCCGTAACGCAGCTTAGCTAACGAAATATACCATTCATCGTGTAAAATTCTTTTTTGAAATAGCGATAAATCGGCGAGCGTACAGTTCTATGTTGTATGATAATCGGCAGTACCGGCCCACTCACATTTTCGATACTTCACATAACCTAGATAATACTGCCACTCTAAATAGGCTCCCCGCACAGGCTTAAGTGGCATTCGCTTAATAGCTTTAATAAACAGAAGAACAAAGCAATGGAAGCACGGGACAACATACACGTGCGACAACAAAGTTGTATGCAGCATTTAACTCAATTAAATTCAGCCTTAGCAAATATATTATACAGGGTGATCAAAGTTAAGTCAACAGGTTTCTTTTTAATTAGTCGTTTAATTTTACGTGAAGACAACCTATACAGTGATGTTATGCGTCCAGGGGGACACAGAAAGAGGTGCTAAATTTTAATGTCGGTGGCCTAATTAACTAAAATTGTATAATTACTTTTTTGTGGCTGCAGTAAGCGGGCATGTTTGTATTGAGAAGTTCCATGTAGGTTCATATGGCAGAATTCTCCTAGCGCATCCGTACTCCGAGATATCGAACTGCGAAGTTTAATTACCGTTCGCATGATTACGCATGCCAGACAGTGACGACCGGCGCAAAGCTCCTCCCCTTTGTTCGGTGTTTCAATAAGGGTTGGAATACTGCAGATGGCTACCGCCAGCCAAGACTGAAAGGGTGCCAGTTATCACATTTTCTTATGCCTCCTCCCCGTTGTCGAACTAAGCACCGTACAGGGCAGGGGCGTCACAAAAGGGAGGAGCTTTGAGCTGGTCTTCACTATCTTGCATGCGTAATCATGCGAACGGCAATTAAACTTCACGGTTCGACATCTCAGAGTATGAATGCGCTAAAAGAATTTTGTCAAATGGAACTTCGTGGAAACACGATTGCCTCTAAATTTTCAATACAAACATGCCTGCTAACTGTAGCCGCTAAAGAGTAATTAACAATTTAGGTTAATTAAGCCACGGACATCTATATTTACCACCTCACTGTGTGTCCCCCTTGGTGCATAACCCAACTGTAGCGGTGGTCTTCACGCCTATCTAAGCATCTAATTTTAAAAATAAATGTCGACTTAACTTTGATCACTCTGTATATAGACTGATGCAAAATACATTGTGCACAAATACAGACATATAAATACAAAAACACTGACCCCCTCCCTCCTTCTCTCATAGAGGCGCTCGTGCATAGGTGCAGTAGTGGTGGGACCATTTTTCCTACTTTGAAGTTTGGATCATTTGTTCCTTGACTATTTGTTCCCGGACCTTGAGTTCCGGGGCCATATGTTCCGGGGCCATTTGTTCCGGGGCCATTTTTTCCGTGACCGGCCTATGGTGCGAGAAAATCAACACGTCCGCTGTTTGAGCCGGCGCGCGTGCCCTTGTCATACCCGTGAGTTGAAGTGTTGAAAAAAAAACACACAAAAAAACAAATGGAGCGAACACATGCCTCAAACGACCGCGTAATTCTCGGGTCGCGTGGGAGAGGGCAGCAATCGTTGGATGACAGAGGCTACAGCAGTGTTGGGGCCGGAATTTCTAGGCCCGGCCCTACCCCGCCTGATAGAGACACGGCCAGGGCCAGGCCCGATCCCGACAAAACATTAAGAGAAACGCCCAAGCCCGGCCCGAGCCCGACAGCATCGATTAAAAGAAACCCGAGTCCGCGCACTGTTTTCTAAGCTCAGCCCGAGTCCACCAGACTCCAAACATGAGCCCTCAAAGTTTGATCTTTTTAGCCTAAAAGAGGCTTAGAAGTAGTATATTGAATTTACACTTATTCAATACTTAGATTTATTTCTGTACAACATAAATATCCTGACCTAAAAAATGTATCTTTACGGAAAATATTGGTAAAACAGGCGCTGCATTTGCGACAGTGTCCGAACCTAAAGCACAATGATGGTTGCTTAAATGATGCTGATAAAAGTTGATATTTTTATTTATGCATTTCTTGGACAGATATGCCACGTTTCGTTATTTTATTCAATTCTTTTCCCAAAGAACTCTTTTCCTACTTGTTTTTGACGCCAGCACACTCTGCCGAGAGCTAGTTTAACGTGTAATTCCCTCAATTTAATATGCCAAAGTTCGTTGTCGGTTTGCACCAGGTGTCTATGCAAGTAGACCTAAGTTCCTCCCATGCTCACAAAGTGTTCTCAAAAAATCGCTTTATTGACAAAAAGGTATGTATATAAAAAGCTTTAAGAAAGACACGAGGGTACGTTAGCTAATCTTTGTTGTTATGGTCTGCACAAAGTGCAATGTCCAGGTCACATTTGTTTTGTTTTTTAGTTTGAAAAACAGCGGAAAACGACAATCATGTACTCTACTACCAGAGTGCTCTCGTTTTGTGACCCGTCCCCTCCCACTATGCTGATGAAGTCCATACGTTTTCTTTTGTTGGCTTGAAGGCTTTATGAGTGCAATACGTCATTTTGTTATTTTTATAGCATCGCCACGGTGACAGACTGACAGAACTTCGTTTTTTTTTTGTTTTCCACTCAAATGATCACCCATTATTGTCAACATTCTAAATCTGCGGCACACGACTGCCGGGATTCAGGGTCTGCCCGGGCCGGCTCGACCCAAAAAGTGTTTTTGTTCAAGCCCAAGCCTCGCCCGGGCCCGAGACAATGCGTGCTGCGCGGCCCGAGCATGGCCCGTGGGCCGGCCGGGCACGTCCTTTTGGACCATCCCGGGCCCGAGCTGTGCCCTAAATAGAGCACTACCCGGGCCGCAATTTCTAGGCCCGGCCCGAACCTGCCCGATAGATACACGGCCCTGGCCCGGCAAACTTGTAAAATGTAGGCCCGAGCCATACCCGAGCCCGGCAAAATTTAAAAATTTGATAAATTAAGCCCGAGCCCGCCAGACTTGTTAAATGCCCTCCTTAGTCCTACAGGCTACAAACATGAACTCGAAGAAGTTTGCTATTAGCTTAAAAAGCGCAAGCACAAAGCGAATACGACTAATTTGGATTTAAATTTCCATTACACTTGGACCGAACTTTGTACAACTTCAATATCCTCACTTAGAAACTGTTCTTTCAATAGTCATGAACTCCTTTTGCGACTTCGTTTGCGAGTCTTCGAAATAAAGACACACCGAGGATACTTCAAATGATTCGGAGCAAGTGGATAATTTTTTGCAATATTGAAATTCCTCAGCAGATACTGCAGCTTTCGCTGTTCCATTACTTGCTGAAATTTGAGCTGACAATGCGTCCGGTTTCACCACTTCATTTTAGTATTTTTCTCTAGTTACGTTGGCAGCAATATTTTATCGGCGCTTCTGTTCTTTTTTGCCTCTTTTCATGGGTTTGAAAAAAATTTTCCCGGAAGAAATCATGGGCTCTCCTTCAAAAATTGGTCCTTCAAACTCTGCACATAGTCCAAAGTCCACGTCACGTTTGTTCTGTTTGGGTTTGTTTGAAAAGAAAAGGGAAAAGACAATCGTGTTGTACTGTGTGGCAAGTGTGCCATCGTTTTCTGGCCCACTCTCTCCCACTATGCTGATGCGTCCCAGATATTTTTTTATTGATGTAAAGGCTTTCTCAGCGGAATCGCGTTTTATCATCTTTTTAACAGCGCCGTCATAAATTTAGACTTCACTTTTTTTGTTCTAAATGAACATGAAACATCAACAAAAAATTTTTTGTTGTCAACAATTTATAATTTGTGGCACAGGATTGCCGGGCCTCAGGGATGGACAGGGTGGCTCGGGCTGGCCCGGCCCGAAAATTTTGGTTCAAGCCCAAGCCCGGCCCGGACCCGAGAAAATGCGTGCGACTCGGCCCGAGCCTGCCCCGCCAGTGCACTACGTCAGACTACCTAGCTACGCCACCGCACCCAACTGTTTCAGGGCTGTGGCCTTGCGGTGTGCTGTTTTGTCGTGTGCTGTTTTGTCGCCGTGCTATTTTGTCGTGTGCCCTTTTGTCGCTGTGCTATTTTGTCACTGTGCTTTTCTGTCGTGTGCGCTTTTGACGCTGTGCCCTTCTGACGCTGTGCTGTTCTGTCGCGTGCTGTTTTGTCGCGTGCTGTTATGGCGGTGCTCTTCTGTCACGTGCCCTTTCGTCGCAGGCTGTTCTGTAGGTATACCATATATATATATATATATATATATATATATATATATATATATATATATATATATATATATATATATGTTGCGTAGCTCCGGCTCCATTTTCGGTTATTAACACGAAAGCGTTTTATGCCGGGGTACACCAAGATCCAACTGACGTCAAATCCGTCACGGAAATGACGTCGCAAGAGAACTTGGATTGACGCGGCGGCGCCGGGATACGATTCGCGAACTCTCCCGTCGCGACAGCAGGTACGAAACGCGGTGCCCACTACGCTATGAGCAGACGCGATAATAGGCAGACAAACGACCCTTATCTAGGAGAGGCGCCGAGGCGCTATCAGTTGGCGCCTTGATGCGAGCGCCTACGTGCACCTGGGACGCGCAGCGTAAGGTGCCTAGAAGCCGATTGACTGATGTCGTGCTCGTGTCATGACGGGACGCGGTCCGCTGCAGCGTGTGTTCACCGAACAATTTTCTGATAACTCGTTTGCTTTCGTATGCACGGACGGTTTGCCAGCGCCTGTGGTTTTAGTCGGATTTACGCAATGCTCGGACGCGTGCAATCCAGTGTCTAACGTTGATGCGCCTAACGTTGCCACACCGACGACATATAAATAACAACGTGGAATTGTTAATACCGATGCACAAGAAACAAAAAAATGCTCCTGTGGAGGCACATTTCACTTGCGTGTTTTACCGGTTCCTATGGAAGAGGGAACAACCACATTTTAACACGAAAGTGTTTTATGCCGATGTCCACCTAGATCTAACTGACTTCACATCCGTCGCGGATAAGACAGCGCAAGAAAAACTTCAATTGACGCGGCGGCGCCGTGATTCGTTCCAAGAACTCTTTCGCCGCAACGAGAGGTACGAGGCGCGCTCCTGACCATGCTATGAACAGACGCGTGAATGGGACGACTAACCCGCCTTATAGCCTTCTTTTCAGATAATGTTGCGTGGCCTCGGTGATCACGCTGCCGGCATCAGATCGCGGAGGCCACGGGTGCTGCATCATGACGCTAATGAGCCCCGACAGATGGCGCCTCGATGCCAGGGCCTACGTGTACAGGGGACGTGCAGTGTAAGCTGCGGAGAAGCCGACTTGCGTATGTCGCTTTCGTGACCCAGTCCGCTGATCCTTTGCTCCTTTCGCTGCAGCGGACCGTGTGTTCACCAAACGATTCGCTAACAAACCGTTTGGTTTCATTCGCACGGACCGTTAGGGAACGCCTGTGGTTTCAGTCGGATTGACGCGCAATGCTCCAGCACGTGCAATCTAGTGTCTAACGTTGATGCGTCTAACGGTGCCACACCGGCAATGTGCAAGTGCTATAGCGAAGTGCAAGTTCATATCGATGCGCAAGTAATGTTCAGCTGCTCCTATGAATGCACATTTCACTTTCGTGTTTTACCGGTTCGTATGGAAGAGGGAACAACCCCATTTTATTCGGTGCCTTACTAGAGCTGTCTGACGTATTTGTGAGTTGAAGATAATAATTTGTACCGTTTGTGTTGCGGTAGTGCTCGATTCACGCCAAAGGGATGCGGAAGCTGGAAGGTATCATCCAATGCTCGTTCACGTTCACTGGCTTCTTGGGTTTCTTCTATGAAGGCAATTGCAGCGCCATTGTTTGGTTAAGTGCTAGTACTCCTCTGTGAAATTAGTGACCAAAACGTGGGATTGGCGTTGCTCAAAGCGCGCAATGCCGGTTGCGACGGAGACATCGCGTCGAGAAGCAACCTTTGGTCACTTTCTACTATAGCGTTGACGTGAGGAGCAGCATCTTTACAGTAGACGATGATCATCATCAAGCTTGCACGGGGTGGCCGGGTGACATGATTATCGGCGATCCTTAAAGCAGCATGGTGTTAGGGGTTCGGTTCCGGCGTCATGGAGTGATCGGGGGGGAAAGTTATCGATAGGGTTTGTAGGTCAATTATGGCACCGTTGTCCGTCAAAAAGTCCATTGCAAGGATTACGTCGCGGGAGCAGTTAGGCAAAATGACGAACGTGGCAGGGTACGTGGTGGCCTCAGGGCTGACGGGTGATGTGCAGGTTCCATTTGGAGTTACGAGATGGCCTACTGCTGTGCCTATATGCGGACTGTCCATCAAGCCGTTACTTCCCAGTCGAATAACACAACAGGAATTTCTGTCGCACAACAAAAATCTCTGTCGCACGATAGGGGATTTCTGTTGGGTCTACAGTATGGTCGCTCGTACGACAGGAATTTCTTTAGTACCACTACAGAATATCGGTCGTATGACAGGAATTTCTGTCGCACGACAGAAATTTCGGTTGGGAATGCGGGATAGTCTGTTGTGAGACAGGAATCTCGGTAGTATGACGACAGAATGTCTGTCGTACGACAGAAATTTATGTAGTACAACAGACCTTTCTATCGGGTGACAGACATTGTTGCACAACACAAATTTCTGTAGTACAACAGTAATGTGTCATGCGACAGACATTCTGTAGTCCTACTACAAAAACTTTCGTAATAGAACTACAAAATGTCTGTCGCATGAGACATGTCTGTTGTACTACAGAACGTCATGTTGTGCAACACCCTGTTGGCCCTACAAAAATTTATGTTGCATCACACACTGTCCTTCAGCCACTACATCCAGCATTTTATTATAAAAGGAGGGGAACAGCGCAAATTTGACAGACACGAGAAGAAGGAGGCGGCACGCACAGCGCACACGCACACGCACAGTCCTTGCAAGATTCCATTATTACTATTGATATCTGCCATGCGACAGACCATTTTGTAGTCCCTGCAGATTTTTATAGTGTGAAAAAAAATTTTTGATTCATTGCAAAAGTTTCACATGACCGACCATTCAGTAGTGCTACAAAATCTATTGCTTACAAAGTTGTTACTACAGAAATTTATCGTGCGGCAGAAAGTATACAGAAACCTAAACATTAAAGAATTATAGATCTTTTCTGAGTTGTATCCTTGAGCATTAATCACCACACACGTATGCCGTGTAAAGACATATACCTTGTACTCTGAAAGAAACTGCAGGCCGGCAATTAGATGTTCTGCCGACAATACTTAGCAGCAGTAAAACTTGTTTGAAAGTGGTACTACAAAATTCATCACCCAGGGCCCTATTTTCAATGCACTAAATTCACCGTGAATGGTGAATTTGCCAGACGTCTTTTCTTGCTTGCGATTTCGGTCGCGTGTTTCCGGTTGATAAAGCGGTTGACAGCAACGATCAAAACATTTATTTGAATGTTTGGTTCGCACCCCTGCTGAAAGTACAGCCTCTGCTTGTTTCTAATCATAAAAAATTAGAATGAAAGCTTGTGTGTAGAGGGTGGTGACGACAGGGTAGCCAGGTCCGGCGCTATGTCTCCAAACTGGCCCCTTTTAGACACTTATGCCGACGGAAAGTGCTGTGTGGCGACTTGGCTCCTTTAGGGCTCCTTCGAGCATTGGTGATTTTATATAGTTCAGAGGCGTTGCCATGCCCCACTTTCCACAAAAGCGGTCTTATATGACCTTTCAGTGCATTTCAGCCGTCGCAGAAACCAAACAAACAACAAACACATAGGTAGACGACGGCGCTACTTACCGGGTCCAATCGAAACTTGCCGTGCTCTTTTTAATATCCTGCACACCTGGTATAGGAATAGCGTCAAAGCGTTCAAGCAATGCCATCACTTTAATTGATGCATCCCTAATTTACGGGAGCATGAGATGTCGTGCAGAGTAGCAGAAAGTATGTTATGACAATGTATACTAGGAATGAGAATGTAAAGAGCCTCCGAAACAGGTAAAACGTGGTGTGCAGACAACGCCCATTCAAAGTCATGCATATTCTTTGAATGATACACCCTAACCTGCAAGTCTACTAGTGGTTGACTACTTTTAGACAGTAGTTGTCGACCGCTGTTGCTCCCACCTAGTTTATGGCCAAATTCCCAGCTTCGTGCTGCTCGTCCCAACTGGGCGCTACTGTGAACAACAGCGCCCAGATGAAAATTTCGCCATAAAACACTTCTGGCCAGCTACCAGATTTCTTTATCCGGAAGCGAAGAGAGCGTTGAATGCCTGGGATGACAGAGTTAATTCAGGCAAACACGAAGGTGATCGCAAACATTTGAGGCGTCGGATGGACTTTGTTCAAGCGCAGCAGTGGCTGGGTCACTCGTTTTATGAATCGATTCAGGTTTAGCATGAGGCGATGGACATCTGTGTGCCTAAACCAACCGCCTGACTTCGGGGAAAAGCTAGCTACATTTCAGCGCTCTCTTATCATGAAGCAACTGGAAAAGGAGTACAGACTAGGCCGGATCGGTAACGCCGATCATACCCCGGTGTATGCCTGTGGCCAACACACTAAATGAGAATGCCACAAAACAAGTGAAAGTCCAAACTGTGGTCTACAAAAAGCCGCGCGCTACCGTGATGTTGTGTTGCGCAGCCGATGGGCGAAAGTACCCGCCCTAAATAATTTTTAAGCGGTAGATTCCACCAGCTGGGAAAGTTTCCCTAAGACAGTCGTACGAGTCCATGAGGATGCATGGATGAGTGATGACCTCAGCAAAGGCTGGGTGAAGACCATATAACAACGCCGTGTGCTGTGCAGTTTTCAGTGTCTCTCCTGGTCGCGTCTACTGTATTTACTTGACAGGAGCTGTCACGTCTGTGCTTTCAGAAAGTGGTACAGATATTGCAGTAATATTTGGATGTATGGAGAGCCAGCTACAACCGCTCGACGAAGCCATCAACAAGCCATTCAGGAACATGCTGCGGAAGCGTTACAATGAGTGGTTGATGCTGCACGACCAATAACTCACACCTACCAGGCGCATCAGGCGTGTTTCTCTAAACCAAGTAGGAAACTAAGGTCTTCGGAGAGCGGAACGCAACTTTGGCTAGAGCTGTGCACGGGCCAAAAATATGGGCCCGAACCAACCCCGGGCCCTGTGCTTATCGCAGTAGGCCCAGCCCGACCCGGCCAAGAAGGCTGACGGGCAGGCCCGGCCCGGCCCGAGACCGTAATCCTATGGCCCGGGCCAGGCCCGGCCCGGCTGCGTGTTTTCAACTCAAATACCATTGAGGCCCGCGGCAGATTTGGGCACGTTTGCATGCAAAAACTACCTAAAGGTGGTAAAATGCTTCGTAAGGGAAATGCTAACAGGCCAAACCAACATTAAATCGGCAAAACAACCCCAATTGAACATAACAATCATGAACATAGCCCTACCGCAGCTGTCCTTCGCTCAGCTACATAACAAAGAATTGAAACCGACATGACGATGACCGAACCACCCAACCTAGAAAAAAGATGAACCAAAAACCCCCCAACCATGAACAAATTCATGGCAATAGTGGAAAATATTCAAGAAACGTAGGCGAAACCGAAACGACCAAAAAACTGAAAAGTGAAAAAAAAAGAGCTGGAGCTCACCTAAATTGAACAAAAGCACCCGGCATTTTGTGCAGAATTTTATAATGCGCCATAAATGAATTAAAACAAACAATTAAAAATAGAACGTCAACTTGGAAATTTGAAGCTGATTCTTGCGATTGATATCAAGAAATGGAACCTTTATGCCAGGGGACCAGCCGGTTCCTGTTTGTTTAAACAGGGTGGATAGTTTCTTTGTTGTTTCGTCCGTATACGGTTCCTTTTCTCAAGAGTATATAGGGCCGTCGGACTCGGTCCCTTCTTTTTATTGAGACGCAAAGTACACGCCTGCCTTTATGCACATTATATCGTTGCCGCTTCACTACGTTCTATAGCGACTCATATCACTATCTACAAATTTTCAATCATAATTAATGTTACAGTTTACGTGGACGTTGGTGCATTTAAACCACCCTACTCCCCTGTTGCGCTTTTATTTTCGTCCTCGTCTGCCCGCCACGACGCCCGAGGGCACGGGCCCCCTCCTACCACCAGCTACGCTGGCCACGATGTTTTCCCGCCGAAACAAGGAGAAAAACTAAATGTGAATTGTGACCTCAGTCTCTGACAGCTGTACTTTTGTTGGCTCAGAGAAGGAAACGCAACTCTGAATAAGGCACTGCTACAGAAAATAAATGGAGACGCAGGTTTTTCTAGCAGCGTTTGCAGTTCAAAGTTTTTCATCTTAGAAATTTCTTTTCGCCCGAACTTAGTGTTGGAAACTAGTCACGCTGAATTGTCATTCCTTGTACTTCCATAGGCGGTGTGTCGCTGAGCTGCATGTGTTGCTCAGTTCATTCCAAAACATGCAGTTGCAGATCTCCCACTTTTACCGCCTTGCTATACGCCCACATGTGCCTCAGGGCATAACGATAAGTCCCGTGGACGTAAAAAGAAACCTGCCCGTGCTTTTGCCCCGTCAGCCACAGGTAGTGTCGGTGATATCGATATCCTAAGTATTGCTTCACTGGCAGCCCGGGCTGTCAGGACGGCCTAGCCCGTCCAAAGCATTTACATTACGGGTCGAGTCCGGCCCGGGGCTGGGAAAAAAGTAAGTCGGGTGGCCCGGGCCGGGCCCGAGGGCCGGCGCCGGCCCGGGCTTTCGGGTAATACCGAGCCCGTGCACACCTCTAATATTGGCGAAGCTAATTCTGCGGGGCTGCCGTCTCTGCAGCGTCTCAAATGCGCTCGATGGGAGTTAGAGAGTTAGGACAGCGCTGGGGGAAGAGGACAGCGATGCCGATGAAAACGACGACAAGTGATCATTGAACATATAGGATGAGCACCATAAGCATAATAAAGTGCACGTTCTAGTCCCAGTCCGACACCTTTTTTAAATGCAGAGCATTTCTGTAATTCACGATGTCACCCGCGTTGACGTCCGTAGTCGTAGTTCGCACCCCTCCCCCTACACTATATAAAAGAAATACTATCCGGCGCCTGGTTTCGATCCCTCGACCCTGCGGGTGGAACGCAATGTACATGGTGCTCTACCCACTGCGCCACAAAGCCGACACAGAATGGGAGGCTACGAATGCGCCTTATATCCTTGACTCATTCAAACTACGTCAAGAAGCTGCTGATACAACGCATTCACTACCACCAACTCCCCAAACACTAAACATTAACGCAATACACCCACCCCCTATGCGACGCATTTACTCGAGTCCCCCTCCAGGGGAGATGGGCCCAATTTTTTTATTCTGCTTACATTCGAGGTAAGCTTCTCTTATTTTGTAACCTTCTGCATTTCGGGGTCTATCTAGAATTGAGGCTGGCATAGATTAATGTAGATAGGGTAACATTATAGTGTAAGTGGTCTTGTGAGGAATGCATTTCGAAATATTTCTGTTAACTTTGTCCAATGAACAGTGAAAGTAATATTGTAAACTCTACCTACAGCAATAAAAAGTCACCTTCTAACTTCTTATTGGGATTTTGCTACATTTAAAGAAATCTTGCAGAATCGTTTCAGAATAGTTTTAGGAAATTGGCATTCTTCAAGCTTATATGCCGTAACGCTCTAGTGTTTACAGCACTGGACCACTTCGCAGTTGCTGTTGTTCAAGTAGCAATTTCATTTCAACTGCTTCTATTTATTTTCTTTACTGCATGTAGCAGTTAACTTAACAAAAGGAAAAGGAGCTACCTTATTTCTTTAATTTAGGCCGGCCTTCATTGTAAACCAGCCCACGACATTTCGAAGGTGATAAAGTGGCCTTGAATGTAACCCGAATGAAAAAAGGCAATGTAATTTGTTCCAAAGCATGCGCTTTATTGCACTTGCGGCACTCGTCTTAGCATGTTCAATGCTCACTCATCGACGCTGTCTTTGTCTGCATCGCTGTTGTTTTTGTCGCTAGGCTCTTCCCACAGCGCACTGCCTTCCTTCCGTCCAGCGCATTTGAGACGCTGCAGCTATAAAAGGCCCAAACCATTAGCTCGGCCGGACTTTCGCCCCATTCTGTAGTTACCCTATTTTGCTACTTGGCTGAGTGAAGCACTCTTGATGCGCCTAATAGCTGCGAGTTGGTGGTTTTGCAACGTGAACCAGTCATTGTGACTCTGCCACTGCCAGTAGCTAAATGGCTTGTTAATGATTGCATCAAGTGATTGTAGCTGGCTCCCCATACTTCCAGCTATTACCGCAATGTCTGTACGACCTTCTGAAAGCATTTACGTAACATATCTCAAGTAACCACGGTAGGAGTGACTCCTAAGAGTGACCAGGAGTGACTCCCTAAACAACAAAACCCTCGGCATTACCAGTCTTTACCAAATCTTTGATGAGGGCACCACTCATCCAGCCATTCTCGTGATCTCGTTTGAAAGCGTTTTTAGGATGAACTTTCTCAGTTGGAAGGCTTCCCCTTCAAAATATTGTGGGCGGCAGCTTTCGCCCATCACCTGTGCAACATGACGTCGCGGTGGTGCGCGGCTTCTCGTAGCCCGCAGTTTTCACTTTCACTTGTTTAGCGCCCTTCTTATTGACTGTGAAGGCCACATCCATACCAAATACACTGGGGTCTGATTGGGGTTATTAATGTGTCCCACTCTTTTTCCAGCTTCTTCTTGACAACAAAGGGTTGAAATGCAACTAGCTTTTTATTAATGTCAGGGGCTAGGTTTCGTCCCACAGACGTCCGCCGTCACAGGGAGAACCCGACCTGCTTCATGACCCAGTACTTACTGGCCTTCAGCCGACTCCATGCGACACCTCGAATGTTTCCGCACAGACTCAATACACGCAATTCGAGTCCTTGGTTCACGCCAAATTACCAGTCGCCCTGTAAGCAGAATAAAAAAATTTATTGCTGTATGCTAACAGAGTGGCATGCAATACCAAATCCTATGGGTCCCTGGACATGACGGGATTGAACGCAATGAAGAGGCACGCATTATTGCCCGGTAGCAACTTCTTATTCACCCCAAGTAAGACACGTTTAGGACCCGCTGATTCAGATGAGGAGGGCAACATCAACGCAGAGGACGGAAGGCCGTACTTAAATACGAAATTCCGGAAGACCCCAACCCGTTGGCCCCCGGATTGAGCAGATGGGCAACAGTGCGGTTAAGTGTATAAGAACGGGCACGGCCCTCACGCCTAGTACGGCTCACTATTTATTTGCTCTCCCTCCAAACTCGAATTGCTAGACGTATACCATTCGTAGACCATGTGTGTGTGGTATGACATTTGTTAAATTTTCTTGTACCGTTTAACGTGAATAAAATAAAAAGGATGGGTGGTAGCAAAGATCTTTGTGGGGTGCCTCTACATGTGACGCTCTATTTTGGGCTAGTTCGTCGAGCACAGTTACGAAGGTGTTTAGCGCAACAAAAACCGAAGGATGCTAAGGATACACAGGGGTAAACTGAAGAGTGCCCTTATATTCTGAGTCGAAGCCTCTACTCTATAGATTTCATATTCTGACACATGCGGGCCTATTGCTGTAAAGGTTATACGTGTGACGAACTCCACAGCATACCCGATGAAATCGGTGCAGTACAAATAAGCACAGTGTACTTAAACATAGTTTAAGAGGCCACAGCACAAATCTCCAGAACCATGAATTAGCACTGAGTAAAATAAAACCAAGCGTCAAACTCTTGTTAACTCAACTAGAAACCCAGTCAATGTCACCCTTGCAGATGGGAAGGGATGTGCAAATGAACAGAAAAGCAAAAAAAACAAAGGGTTCCGCTTCTACAAAACCTTGTTCGAGATTAACAGCAGGACAGGAAACGCGTGAAAGAACTGGGTCAACCAGAGGCCTACATAGCGTCGCAGCTCAAAGCAGGCGCGCTATTAGTTTGCGGCAGGTACAGGCTGCGCCGATATCAGCACAGAATGTAGGTCATCGCAATCGATATAAACAGGCCGTCGAACCGGAACCGAACAGAACCGAATACTGGAAGAAAACCGGTAATTTTTGCCCCAACCGAACCCGAACTAGAACTGGAATTTTTTGAGGATGCTCAACCCGAACCAGAACTGACCCGAAAAAAAGAAACAATATACCGGTTTATGAGGAAATGGTCCGACCACCAGCTGTTTAAAATGCGTGGCGAACGCCATTCCGCGCTTCTCTCTTACTCTCGATGGAGTCTGTAACCTCTCACGCACTTTCCTTCTCCTATCACTCACAGCACCATCGACGCTCTGTTCGTCGTTACAAGATGAGGAAATGTAGGTGTATCCCTGTTGTAATGGAAGGCTACTGCTGGTTACGCGAACAGATTGTAAGGCTAAGCACATGAAATATCCCACTCGAGACAGCCCGCAAGCGATGTGAAACATACATTTTTCCCTTCCCTCCCTGTGGCTCTTAAGGGCAATCGGGCCGCAGGATTGCTGCGATGCGGCACCGCAAAGGCCAACACCAGTAATCTGCAGGCTTGTTACATTTGTGAAGTTTCATTTGAAATGGCTCGCACCTGGAAATGCCTTATACTGGACTAGTGTGACCTCCAAGAGCTGTTTGGGGCTGAGCCTTTGGCTGTTGACCACAAGGACGACGGTTCTACCATCGAAGGTGCGATTATTCTGGGTCGTGTTCCCACGGGAACACTTTCTCCTCTGTTTTGCTGCCTTCAGGTATGACATCAGTAAACATCAAAAGTTAGATTATGCTCTAGACATCTCTTTTTTAGTCCCTACGTTCACTCATACAAACGTGTCTTCACGGCGAAGGTAGCGAGCGCCATGGTGCCTGTGTGACAGTCCGTTTTATAAACTATAGTGTCCCTGTGGCCACCTCATCGCGAAACGTTTGGCCTGCATGTGTGGCTAAAGCTGAGACAATGCTTCATACTTGTCAACATTGTTCAGCAAAAAGACAGGATTACATATATTTCGTGCTAAACGTAATACATAACTGATTCTGAAGTGATCTTTTAATTTTAAGGGGACATTGACGTAATTTTTGTGACATCAAAATGAAAAAAAAAACGCGTGAAAACAACATTTTAACTACAAAATCCAAAACAGGCTCGCTCTGGAGCGTTTTGCTCGAGGGTTGGAACTGTAAGAAAAGGACCATCAGATGGCGCGTGAACAGTTCCAACGGGGTTAATTTCAATCGAATTCAGCAAACCGTACGTCCTGGTGTTTCTCACCGCAAAACCGAGACAGGAGGGTAAATGTGTGAGAAGTACGTGGAGAGAGAGGGGAGGCAGTCACGTAGCAGGTGGGGCAGAATACCATCAGCCTAGGGTGAAATGTGCAGCGTAGAAGCACATACCCGGCCAATTTTTTAGGAAACGTAGAGCCGCAAAATCGGCATTTTTTCCTATGTCCAAATATTGATAATAGGTATAGCAAAGGAAACGGTTAGCGTATGGCACGCAATTTTTTCATTTGCAAGAAATCATATTCCCCAGCATTGCAGGCGCTACTTATGGCGTCTCGAATGAAAAAAAATGGCACTAAAGAAGTAGCTGCCACCCGCCGATAGAACGGCAGGTCCCGCGCTCTCACATTTGGCCAGCGTTCATACTTTGTGGTTCTTCTGCTGGTTTGTCTTTAACAGCGCTGCTTTATTATCAGAGATTCCCTTCATTGACTAGTTTAACTCGCTCTTGTGCCACTGCTTCTGGTTCTGGGACTTTATTATCAGAGATTCCCTTCATTGACTAGTTTAACTCGCTCTTGTGCCACTGCTTCTGGGAGGCGGTAGGGCTTCGACGAATTAACGAGAGCCTTCCCACAAGAGATCTATCTCGTGATTCACGTGTCCAGTAGCCTTGTAAGTTTGTAATGACATATTTTATTACAGGATTTCACAACATATCGGACGGAAAGGGGGCTAACGGTCAGCCGGAAGGAGCACTTATTCATGTTGACGCACCCTTCGATAATAGCTACTTTAAAATGCATTCCAGTGATCCGACCAATAATGAGCGACTGAGTGGCATTGAATCTCTCCTTTTTACAACATTTTGGCTCGCATTTTCCAAGCGCGATGGGTTACAAATTAGCCCACGTGGTGGTCGGAGAATCGAATTTATGGGTCGCATTTATGCTGCTGCTGTAGGACTTCTTCTGTCATAACCGAACTGATTAAAAACGTTCAACGCTGGTATAAAAACACGTCCTCTGCTAATGTACACAGGTGACGCACCCGTACGCAGGTCGAACGCCAGGGTTTTAATATTCACGGTGATAGACCGAGAGAGCAGTGCCATTTCTACAACAAGACAAAGGAAGTGAGAGCAAGCTTATCTCACAGACAGTCGTGACATTTGGTGGTTGCTTTAAGTAAGCCTAAGGGCAACATACGGGCTTGGCGGGAACCTAGACCTTAAATCGCCACCACTTCACATGTTCTCCTTTTTATGCCGCCTAATTTCTTACTGTTATAAATAAAATTGCCAACCTTGACTGGAAAAGGCAAATTTTGTATGCGCCAGAATTGTATCTCGTTTTTGCGGTTGCTTTAAACGACGAAACACTTTTTCGCACATTTTATTTTAAACTACGAAAGCACTTTTTCTGCTATCCTGTTTGTGAACCTGTTCAAGCTCAGCGTCCGGTTCGCCAATCAGTTCGGGTAGTGATTTAGTCGAACCGGTTCTGAACCGGAACGAAATAAATTCCCTCGAACCCGAATGTAGTTGTGAAAGAAGTAGAGAATAACAATATTGTGGTGGCTACTAATGGCGGCAGTAGAAGGTCTAATTTAATTTGTTTTATGTTTGATTAGGTTTGTAGTCACGTGATATGATACGGGCTCCTATGTTTTTATTCGTTTCTGCAATTACGATCGGGTAGTTTTGGTGAGGGGACCAAATGTCTGAGACGAGTTCTAATACTGGAAAAACAATGCTTTAAAGGTGAGTTTACAAAAGTTGGTATTGAAATTTCGCAAGTTGAACCCTAGGTATCCCAGTGAAAATGGTGTTTTGACACATGTACACGTATTGTGGACAAACATAAAAGATTCGCTTTAAGACGACCACCATGTTAGTTGGGGGAAAATCGTGGAAAAGCATGCTGTTACTTAAGTTATGGAAAAAATCAGTTTTCATGTTTATGGTTGAAGGACATTACCTGGCAATTTGTAAAGTTAAATTGCCTGAGCCATTTCTCGCACGAGTTAAAATGCGGTTAAGATCTGCTTGAAGAATAAAGTGGTCATTATTGGAGTTAATAGTACAGTGTACTATAGAAAACATCAGCAAAAGTAGGCGTGCAGGAATTATTCTCATACGGCAAGTTCTTAATGTAGAATAAAAAAAGTTAGTGCTCAAGGACGCTGCCATGCTGCACCCTCAAACAAGACAAAGCGGGGCGAAAAAATTCTTAACACTGGGCATCATTGTGAAAAAGATATGAAGTTTTCAATCCACGATAATACTAAAGAGCCAAGTTTTACAGCAGATAATTTATAGAATAGTCGGAAGTGCGGCAGGCGATGAAAGGCTTAGAAAAATATATGAAGTTTTCAATCCACGATAATACTAAAGAGACACGTTTTACAGCAGATAATTTATAGAATAGTCGGAAGTGCGGCAGGCGATGAAAGGCTTAGAAAAATTAAGAGAGGTACCCTTGTCTGAAGGTTGCTTCCATGGAAAGTGCAAGTGATGGGTATTTCAAGCAAATGTGTCAAACAAAAATTATCTTCTAAAACCGTGCGATTACAAAAATAGAACTTCTTCGTATCAAAGTGATTGAACAGCTGTAAATTTATAATGTTCTCAAAAATTTTGCAGCATATTCAGGTTTTAGATATGGGTCGACAGATGCCATACCAGTGAATATTGGTTTTGTCTTGAAGCGAATGGAATTGAATTAAATTGGTTTTATCTTTCCTATTAACGAGGCGTCGGTTAGCCTTCTATATATGAGAGATGGTTGAAAAAGCTGCCCCATTTCCACTAAAGTGAAACGAGGGGAGTGGCCAAGCCTGGCGTGTATATGTGCATTTAAAGATTTTAAGTCTGTTTCTTGCCTCATGGCGCTCCCTGATTGGCTTTAAAGAATCGCCTGCGGGGTGAGAATCGCGCTCTTGCTAGACGGTGACGCCACTTCTTGCAGTTAACCTGACTTACGCAATTTTATGAAATACAGACACGCCATAAGTTGTCTTCGTGACACGCGCTGAAGCATGCTAACCAGCCTTCTTTGGAGGAGCGTGACGACGTGAGAAGTCCGGAGACGCCACCCCAGGAGCCGCTGAAGTACTTCGACTTTAAATATTGTATAATATTTTCCCTTGATATGGCGAGGATGTCCTTTAGTTTCATTGAATTATCGTTATCTCTAAAGGCTGATGCGGATGTTTTAGGTTACTAATGGATAATTTAATACCTCCAACAGTGACAGTAATGGAGCCCATATATTCGGGGTCACGTTCTAGAAAAGTAGGCGCTTTGGAATAGTCCTGCTGGGTGGAAACAGAGGAAAAAAACACGTTGAACACAAAAGGGACACTTGGCGCTAGGAATGGACCTGTCGGCAGTTCCGTGTCAAGTAATAGTGTTAGTGTCTCTGGCCGGGGATATATGTTATCAAAATGTTCTGGGATTAGACTTGAGCATTGATGGTAGGCCTTGCGAGCAGTAATTATTTTTACTATAACGTATTGCTGAGGAGTAGGATTTCCAGCAGGGTTTGCGTGGTTTCCATGCTTAATCAGTGCGCATTAACGCTGAAATGCGCAGTGGTAGGTGAGAATTCATGACTGTAACTTGAGCGCTCAAAAAAAAATAAGCACTGAGCAAAGACACAAAGACCAGCAGACTAACAACTGAACATTTATTCATCATGCACTACATATATATATTTCTTGACGATACCAACGCATTGTGACAGGTGTACGTTTCACGTCATACACACACACAGAAGAAAAAGCACTTTAAACTTTACATTAGCTTATGTAGTCTACCAATTGAATTTCCTTATCCGGCAGGGCTACTGACGGGTGAATTCTGCATGTTCCCTTTATTTTCGACATTTTCAGGCTGCCATTTTCTCTCCTAGTCCTATGCTGGCAGTGGAACTCCGTCGTCGTTTGGTCAAACAAGGGCTCGCACTTTGTTTTTGTGCACTGCGTACTAAGCGCAGCCAGATGGCTGTGTGGCCGACTTTAAGGCTGGACATGTGTTCTCTGAGCCTTATATTGACGCGTCTACTACCTTGATCGACGTACTAGTGCCCAGATAAGAAGGGAATCTTGTGTACGACGTTTTTCTGGATTCGAAATATTTGTAAGTGTGACTCGTGGTGCATATATTAGCCTTGCTGCTTGCCCTTTATTCGTACAGTCTGTTAAACGCTAGAAAAACGCGCCAGACTTCGTTTGTTTTTGGCAAAAAAAAGAACACATTCACGTTGTACTTGGCGACGGCTTTTTTGAGCCTGTGGAAGAAACCGTGAAAGTAAGGGAATACTGACAGTATCTTATTCTTGTTTTCGGTGTTTTTTTTATTCTCCTTATCCTCCGTTTCTACTCGTATTAGTAGCTTTTCGCTAACTGGTGAAGCATCGTCTGGGTACTCTGCCTTTTCAAGACGGTGTCTCGGCTCTCTCAACGCTTGTTCCATTCTGTGTTTGCATGTTTTTGGAGAACGGATTTTAGACACCCCATTACTATCCTATTTTTAACTATCCTTGAATGGCCCGATTTGTACTCTGAGAGTGGTGTCTCTCTGCGTGGTAAATACTGCAAGCAGCTGTGGTCATCTTTAAAGGCGAACTGCACATCTAGAAATTTAAACAGATTTAATTTGGGATATCATTTGTAAAGTGTTTCCTTCCGCCTCTCAACGACCAGTCATAAGTGAATGACCCGCGCACTGAACATTTCTATTTCAGTGTCCCTGCTCAGTACCAAATATACATCTACCCTACTTACCCAATTCTAACACGCACCTTTTTTCCGCAAAAAAAAGGCCGAAAAATCGCATGCGCCTTAGAATCGGATACAAAACCGAAACTGCCGAAACAGCTGAAATTTCGTTCTACCCATCCCCATCGCCATCTCAAGATGGCGCCAAAGCTTTTAACAAAAATTGTTAGGATCTAGGCACCTAGAGTTTTCTTTCGGCGTTCACACAATTCGTCAAATTATTCCACTTGCGTGCTTAATAACAGCAATGGCAGCAGCGGCAACGAAGGTGCGCCGCTTACGCGGCTTACGAGCGGCTCTAACGAGTTCACAACGAGCGGTTGGCTGAAGCGTATTCCTCTGGAGAAGCTCGCGGGATGGGCGTGCCAGGCGTGGGCCACGATCCCATCGAACATGGTTGAACGTTCGTTCAGAAGTGTGGCATATAGCGAACGCGCTTGACGGCACCGATGACGAGATGTTGCGGTCAGCGGAAGGCGACAAAGAATGAGATGAGTCAGATTACTTCGGGAAATAAATCCCACGTTTCTCTCGCATTCGTTTTTCTTGCTCAGAAAGTTCCTTGCGCGTTGCAGTCGGAGGTGCACGTTTTTTAGGTTTCTTGCCTGGAAAATTGGGTGCGCGTTAGAATCGGGGGCGCGTTATAATGGGGTAATTACGGTATATACCGGAATAATAAGAGCGCACTTCTAACTCTGCTTTCACAAGTCTGTCCACCTTACTCAGAAACACTGCACTAAACACATAGGCCACTTTCGATCCGATGCATACTCCTTGATTTCGAATGTACAGCTTCTTTTTTGACATCACGTACGTGCTCCACTTACAGGCTAAGCACCCCTAGAAAGGCGCTTACCGACATTCCACTTTTGCTACGAAAAGCGACTCTGGATTTTATAGCTGACATTTCTGCTTCTCTAAAATGTAGGTGACACTTTAGCAAAAATACTGCCTTGCAGGCCCTTCATCAACATCTGAGTATCGCGACACCGTTCGAGACTTGCATAATTCATCGAAGGTCATAATATCAGTTCATCATTTGGCACACCGTCATCGGTTTTAACAACGGATATTCTAATGCCATGAGAGTCTAGTAGTAGATCCCCTTTCAAAGATCTCCGAAGGACATCCCTCAAAACACCGCTTTCTAACAATCCAGAAATACAGTTTCCTCACTTTCGAGTTTTCTACGCAATGAACAGCCAATTCACCACGACAAAAACAAACACTTCTCAAGCATTCATGTTTTTACAGCTGGCACCCTAATATGAAGTTTATTGAAAAACGTTTTTACACATGGCGGTACTGTCATCGTTTCCACAGGCATTTAAACACATCGTTCTGGTCGCATTCCAAACATAGACCTGAATAACTAAACTTCAAAACACGTTTACGCATAGTCTTTGTATAACTTTTTCGTAGACACTTTTTCTTAAACCTCTTTTAAATTGCCGCGGACCCCTTCGGTAAGAAAAGATGTGGCGAAACAATAAAATCACGCAAGTATCTGCTATATTATGCGTAACAGTGCGAAAGAGTGGTCCTTCGCTTCACGCAAAACAAAAAAATGATCTTGTAATTATCGCACAAATAGATGTGATAGCCACAACCAACCATTGCGCACACGTTCGAGAAGATTAATTCTATTTGTCCGTTCCGCGGACTTGCCCCCCACCAAAAAAAAACCGGCACATATACCATGTTACCTGCATATATTTCCACAAGAACAATGAGTAACCTGCAAAACATACGACAGTTTTGCAAACGAAATTATAATAGAAACCTTCGCCCGAGCAAACAGGCAACGTTTAACAACTCTGTTTCCACTTGTACGCTTTAACGTGTAGCGCCCTTGTAAGGTGGCGCGATTACGGTTGGATATCCTGGTAATTTTTTAGCGGATATTAAGAGTAAAGTCCCAGTTGCCATGACAAAACTCCAAGCCAAGGTTTCCATTTACCCACTGCCACTCTATTTGCAAAAGGGTTTCAATATTTTAACAGTACCAGGGATGTGCTCCCTGTCTCGGCTAACGAAAGCGATGTCATCCGCACATGCTGAAACCGGACGCACGTGCCTTCCACGGAGTCACGAACACTCCTCCCCTTTATTATGCCTAAAAAAATACACTCAATGTATAAACAAATCCGTAAAGCGACAGCGGGCATGCTTGTCATTAACGAGTAACATTATTCGCGCGGGTTACACACCTTTGTTTTATCAACCTTTACGGGCAATAGTTATAATTTTTTTTTAGTTTTTCCAACTCAGATTCTTCTCTCCATATGTGCATGAGGCGGCACATTATACAGCCGCTAATGAGAAACTTTATCGCAGTTCCTCTCAAGGTCATTGTTAGCACCGCAGTTACTTCATCCTTACCGTCACAGAACTCGGGTAGGGTTCGAGCTGTGCGTATATTAATTGTATCGAGCTAATATTTCTAGCACACGTGTGTGTCCCCTGCTATATCTATTATCACAGCCTGAAACCTCGTTGTTATACCTTAAGCTACTATTTTTTAGCCAACAGTTTTTAGCGTGACTGGCGTGTTCGCAATTACTTCTCTAAGCTATTTTGTTGAATCGGATTTCGGTATAAGTGCCATACGTGGCCATGACGAGGAAGGGCGAAATCTTTACACCTTAGAAGCTTCTTTGTTTAGCTCTACAATACGTGAATGTGACAAAGACGGGGGCAATATTTCCACAAGATAAGACTTTTTGTATACCTCCATAATACCTAACTTACGCCATTGGGAACGCTTTATAAAACGCTGCGCGTAACCCTTCGATCCCTCCAGACTGCCCAGGACTTAAGTGATCTATAAATTTCTTAACTTTATCTACTGTGATTGCCTCCTCCAGAAAAGCTCTTTAGTCATCGTATATTGTCGGAACGAAAGTCATAATGTGTTATCTAAATTGGTCGAAGTCGGACGATTGAAGAGAAAAAAAACTTCATAAAAAATGGTAAAGGCACCTTGTTTAGTTTCAGGTGCTTAAACCCGATTCGTTATGCAAAATTTCAACCCTCTACGTATAAGTGGCATATAAATTCTCTGATACAGAAGCTGGCTTGGAAGAAGTTTGCCCCAACAACAACTTTTCTGCCCGACATCGCATTAGTGCGCAATGGTGTTTTTCTTCAATTACTGGTCACTTACATATCGATGTTTGAATACCGTCCTTGAACCATCCAGGTGACTGGCACCCCAGTACGGAATGAGTCAGCACGTTTTCTCTAGCTGGGCTTGTTTCTTTTTTCTTTTCTAGTCGGGAGAGGCACTCGATCATTCTAAACCTTCTTACTTAGTTTCTTCTTTGAAGATCTCCTACTTGGACGCAAATCTACATTTTCCTTGTTGAAGCTTACTAATTTTTAAGTCACCCCTAATACAAATTCGGCATCTTTCAACAATGAAATATTCATTTTTCGCAAGTCCCAGTTTACAAATTTCGTTTTTTCTACTCCCCTTCAAGTAACAAAGACGCGACATATTGGTCTCTAAACGACAACGACAAAATGCACTGAAATACCAGGTCGACGGATATATAAGCTCTGTCCAACCGTGCGGGGATCCCGCCCTCAATGTGTATAAACTGGATATGATTCGTAACGTTCAATGCATGTCCCTTAACCGACATCTGCGGTGATCCCAGCTAATGTGATTGTACTCCCACCATAAAACGCCGTAGAACGGAATAGATCACGCGGAGACCAAACAGAATTAAATCTCATAACAAGACAGTAACATTGTCTGTCTGAACCCACGTTCACAAGCTTTCAAAAAAGGATTTCCGTTTATCGACTTTAGTCGGCGCGTATACGCAATAATTCGCCATTACGGTGGCAAAAATCTTATTTAACATACCGGCCGTCACAGTTGACGTCACCTTTTGTATCGCAGCACGGAAACTGTGGCATTTAAAGAATTATATCTGCACAAAGTCTCCCAACATACCTGACAAAGGCGTGATTACATGCGTGGAACACGCTCACAAAATGCTTGATGTTTTATACTTTTTAACGTTCGTTACTTGTAAGCTACGACGTCTGCGATTTTTATGTCATCAGCTTATACACATGAAGTTGACAGTTGCGTCAGACAGGAAGCGTACGTTGAGGGTGGCACATATCAAATGAAAAGGTGAACGAGACAATACTGGTAGAATAATGCACACCTTAAAAATGATCTGAACACACTGTGTTTAGCGCCGAACGTCCCTGAACACCCTCCTCCCCCCCCCCCCCCCCCCCCCCCATCTGCTGCGTTCAAAAATAAATATGTGCCGGAACGTATATACTAGTTTGTCGTCTCGTACTGAAACCAGCGAAAGTAAGACTTTCGGAGGCTTTGTAGGCGCCGATCCCCTGATGCTGGGCGTGTTGGGATGGAGCTCGGAGCTCGGGCGTTGCCTTGTGAAAGCTTCGGCCGTTGTCCGGACGTCCCCGAAGCCCCCGCCTTCTTTTTGTTGTTTTTTGACATCCTTTCTCGGTCGCTTTGCGACAGCCCCGCAACCAGCGTAATCGCATTCACTGCTATCGAGCATTTTGCGACATTCGCGTCGGTCTTATCAGGCGTAACAGACGCCGCGATCGTCGTGGCGTTCCCCGGTTTTACTGACGCTGCCTCGCCCTCTGGGGCAACTGCTTCTCTGCATGGGAAGCATCCGTTCGAGGCCTGATTCCGCCCGCCGGACTTGGGTTTCCGCCCACATCGCCTCGTGCGTCCTCCACACCGTCCGCTTTGTGCGTCAGCCTCTCCGGCACGTCCGGTCACACCGGTGTGCGACCGCTCCTACTGTGTGGCTTCCCGACCGAAGCGACAACATTCCGTGTAGCTTGGGACTTCACACTTGTGTCATACGTGCCCTTACGCGCAATACCCGGCCAAACCAGGCCCTGCTTGGCAATACCAGGGGCTGCTGGCCTCCAGCAATACCGACTTCATGCGGCAACTTGTCGATGTTCATGCCGACGCCGAGTCTAATGGTCATCACGCACGTAGTCCAACTTTTCTCGAGGACCCCCTTGACTCGCCACCGATCGCGGGCAATGTCGATGGCACATCAGTAGGAAGATAGCGCGGAAACTAGCTACAATCGTCCGCACGTTGCAAAGTAGCCAGTGCACTTTTATCTGAATATCCTGGTTGGCGGGATCGATGAGCAAACACCCGCGCACCGATCGCCGTGGGCCTGCGCTTAACGCCGCTTTCGTCCAAGAAGGTCACGGCTATACGTGGCCTATATTAAAGCGCCCAAGTGATGCCACTTGGGAAGCAGTTCCAAAGAGTCAAAGCGTCGCTGAAATCACGGATTCGATACGGTCTTCCATAAACGTCCGCGTTTTATACTGTGGTTAACGCACATCGTGATTAGCGCACGTCGACCTGTGGGGCACCCAGGTAAACTGATGGGCAGTCTTCGGTATTCTGCCCAATAAACCTATTTCTGCGGCCGTAAACGACGGCGTTCGCCGCTCCGGTGCAGGCATTTATCTTGCTTACATAGGATTGCATGCTATTATGCTGTTAGGGGAACATGGCGGCGTGGTCTACGGTTGCCGCGCTGCAGCGAGCGTTGGTCATGTAGAGGGGAGGCCTGTTCTACTTGTCGTTGGCATGTATCAAGAACACGATCAAAAGCTGGCCTTGGCTGCATAAAAGCTAAAATATTAAATTAGTATTCAGTATCTTTTTTTTATTCCAAAAACTGAAGCTGAAAATATTTCTTTGTGAATGTTTTTTGAGAAAGTCCGTGCAAATCATCAAGACAAAATATTGCCATTTTTTGTAGAACCCGGCTTCGAGACGATGGAGGAGGCATAAGGCTCCCTTTGTCAAGTAGGCGAGGTACGTCGGTAGCTGCAATGGCGCGGCCCAAGACGCCCGACGATTGTAGCGCGAGATTTCCCTATTGCATGAATCAGTATGAAACATTATGCGTTCGTCCATACACTAGCGCAAACGGATGAAAATCTATCTGTGCCACAACCTACCTGGAGATGGTTGGAAAATAACCTGTGTACAAGATTGTAGCCCGACCTTTGAGTCGCATTTATGTTTTCAAGTTGATTTTAAGAATTTTTGGTTGGTTACCTGAGCATTTTTTTAATACCTGCTGCGCTGTAAGCTTCCATGGAGCACCCACAATACCTAATTTCCTGCAAAAGCAATGTTTCGGTAAAAGTAGGGATCGCAGTTGCCTTCCTGGCTGCATCTGCGATTTCGCCCTGCGGGAAGAGTGCTGGCCGTACTTTTGCTTACGCTTTAGCCTTAAACGTTATTTGAGATTGATTTCTTAACGCATTAAAAACCTTCAAACTTCTCTTTTGGTAATTAATTAGGATACATTTTGTCGGGGGTGCTGGTTGGGGCCTGTTGGTATAACATGACATAGAATTGAAGCGCTAGGAGAGCGGAACAAGCTACTGAACACACACATGGGGCTTGTGTGTATTGACTCGCTAGTCCCCTTTTCCTAGCGCGTCAATTCTTAGTTTTATTGATTGTCGCACATGAGTATGCAGTTTTAAACTTTGGGAAACGAAGGGTCGGCAATGGAAACGGCGGAAGCCTCGTCAGCCGAAATAGTGATCGCATTAGCGCTAGTGGTGAGTTCTAGGTTCTTTATAGATCTGAATATCTGTATAAAACTCTAGAAACTGTTGGAGCAGAGCCGCCTTTATTACGACACAAGCGTTGCCGGTGCGCAGTTTTCGCTCCTAGATTGATTCCCAACGACCTTTCTGCCGATTGCTTGTCCTCGTGTCGGCATGACCAACGCGTCTTAACAAAATGCGGGGTAATGGAGTGAAGAACATGAATGTATACGAACACGATGGCATGAAGGGGGCTGCAGGAAGCACTAATTTATCAAAGGTACTGCCGCGACCCGCCGATGCTAAATAGTCTACTTTTATCGCCCACATTTAGGAGAAAACCCCCAAGGTGGTGTAAGTTTCTGCGAAGGAAAGTTTTGTTCCTGCACCAGGACTAATTTTTCTTGAATTGCGAAGTTTCGGAGAAAGCTGTATAGCTTTCCTTTGTAGCCGTATGGCTCCATTAAGAAGGATGTCTAGTTTCCTTCGCAGTCGACATTTCTTTAAGCCGGCCGTGCAAGAAATACGAGCAGCATTTCCGGTTCGTGACGCACATGGGAGAATAAATGACGAACACGCGTCAAATTGACGGAGCCGGAAAACATCCAGGATCGTACACCACACTTAGCAACGAAGGAATAAGGTTTTCACGGCACGTACAAAGTTATATTTGGCACAGATGACGTTGATCACCCAACATTAAAATTTTGCTGGTTCACATAGTAAGTGTTCAAACTGTCCTTCAGAGCCCTTTATATAAATTCACAAAAAAGGGTTTAGATTCAACCATATACGATAATATTTTTAACTAGTTTAATTATGTTGCCCAAATCATTCGCTTCCCATGAAAGGGTCAATGTATAGGTGGCGATGGCTCGAATCCTTCAGATCCGTGGCGTAAATGTTTTACCTTCGTGACATTGAAACCTATTACGTTACTTGTCGCTCTAAAATAATGAAAAGGAATACAAAAATAAACTTTTCTCACAATTTTATATAATAATTATGCCGTTACAACTGAGCTTCACAGACAAAATTCTTTTCCCCGTTAACGTAGCCATCACTTCAACACCATAGAACATGTGCTGTGTCGCTGCCCCGAATACTTGTCGGAGAGGAGCGTGCTTGCCACCGCGCTGAGCCGATTGGACAATCGACCATTTACGGTGGAAACTATTCTTAGTCATCGGTCTTCACCATCGACCTCGCAGAAGGCGACGAAACTATTTTACGTTTCCTGAGTGAAACGAACTTGCTTGAAAGACTATAGTGCCCGAAACGGGACTAGAGTGCGCGCTTTCCCACTCCTATCTCTTCCTCTTCTTCCCCCCTTTTTATTCCCTGAGCCCCATTCCCCCCGTGCAGGGTAGCAAACCGGGCTCTACACCTGGTTGACCTCCCGGCCTTTCCTTTCTTTTTTCTTCTCTCTCTACAGCCCAAAAGCATTGTTGTGTAAGTTCAAGCTTATAGTTCCTAAAGGCAACGACTTGTGCTGATGAGGACAGATGATGAGCTCAAACCGAAATATCAAACTAACGTCTAGGTGATATGTACGCTCGCTAAGTGCAAATTTTTTGAAAAATTTACTTATGGAGGCTCTGCTATGATATTTTTGTTATTTTCAAGTAGAGAATTGGAAGTGTGGGTTGAAGTTTTTTATTTTGTCGGTCTGTAAACGTTTCTGTAGGTGGAGAGAATACTACTGGTGAAATTTTGCTCCACACTTTGCTACGAGAACGCATTCCTAAAAAGTAAAATTGCAAGCCAACGTTTCACTTAACTTCGCCTTGTAGAAACCTTTATGTCTAGGTGATATGCACGCTCGCCAAGTGCAAATTGTTTGAAAAATTCAGTTATGCAGGCTCTGCTATGATATTTTTGTTGTTTTCAAGTAGAGAATTGGCAGTGTGGGTTGGTTTTTTATTTTGTCGGACTGTAAACGTTTCGGTAGGTTGACATAATACTACTGGGGAAATTTTGCCTCTACACTTTGCTACGAGAACGCATTCCCAATAAATAAAGTTGCAAGCCAACGTTTCACTTTACTTCGCCTAGTAGAAACCTTTATTACAGCTCCCCATTCTTTGTTCCCAGTGATTTCCCCAAATGCTACCTTCCTGCGCTCTCATGACTTTTATTTCGCAGTTTTCGGCTGTCTGAATCGCGGGCAAAGTGCAGAGTGATGTGATAGAGCAAGAGCATCGCCCTAAATGTACCTATACAATTGACCCTGCGCAGCTTAACCCGTTGCTCCCACACCTAAAACGGGACCGTGCTTTAAAATCACCTGAAATTATCAAAGAACAAGTCTTGTGACAACGCTTAGCAACGTTACCTATTCTAAACCAAGAACATCCTTTTTTTCTCGGTGGGTGCCATGTGGAGAACCATAAACTAGGGTACCATATATGTGAGAAGCTGTCAAAACTGGTCCGACTACCTGCGCTGAACAGTCCGTACAAATATAGCAACCGTCATGTCTTGCAAAGGCTGTATTAATGAAACCGATGCGCATAAAGAAGTAGGTATACTGATGTCGTAGTAGCAGAAAATTGCAGTTTAGTTGTTTAACGCGACTTCTGTCCAATAGGTGACGTTGCGATTCTGTTTTAATGTGTGCTACCACTTCACTCCCTGGAAAATGCTGCTACAGATTCCTGTGTTTCCTTAGTTTTGTTTTGAGGCCAAATTTCCGCATTGTTGTTGCACCGTTTCTTTGTCATGTGATGTATATCCGTGTGTATTTTTGTGCCTCTTTTCGCATTGAAGGTCTTGCCCTACAGACGTTCTTGCAATGATGGAAATTATTTTTGTTGGTACATGGTTGCTGCGAAAAATTCCAGTAATGTCGCCCAGCAGTTGCCACTGGTTCTAACGATGCAGTTGATGCATTGCCAAAATCACACCGAATTCGGCTTCGATTTATTTCTCATCACGCCGGAGGCACTTCACAGTCTAAGCTTAACAGAACCTAGAGAAACATCCTGTGCCAAGCAGAAATTCGTGATTCCCTTGGCGTCTTTCGGAATACCCTCATCCACGCTGTTTATTCTTTCGCCTTTTTTCCGCGTTTGTGCTCCGAAAGCATTAGGCTTGGGGCCGGTTGGGAGAAGTCCCCATGGAGGTATAAGTACAAGAACTGTATTCATTGTGTGAGTTACAATATTGAAATTTCGACCGCTACTGTGTTTTATAACCTACACATAACACCTTTCATTTCGCAAAAATGATGTAAGGGGGGCCAAGGAAGTTAGCCGACGTGTTAATTGATACTGTTGGAGTACTGCATTATGTTGGTAACACAAGCTGCGGGCTCGCGGGGAACATACTTTCTTTTTGGGAAACTTTCTATTAATGACAATTTTATTAGTGGTGTATTCTCGTAATTAGCGACAGTTTCATTCACGGAAAAGGCGAAAGCCCTTTTTGCCTCATTCTGCGATAAATCGTCATTTCTGTAGGCGTCGATGCGTTTTTTGTGCGATTCTGTCCGTGAAATAAACAGGCACTGTAAAGAGTACTTGAAAAATCGGGGGTATGTTATGACACGATTTAAAAATTAGTCAGGACGTTTGCAGCACAGTGTTTCACAAACACTGCGGTGCAGCGCGTTGGTAGCATAGAACGGTAGGTGTTGTTGTTGTGGGAATTTGTTTCGTGCTGATACAATCTTGTGGAATGGACCAAGAACCGGGAGGTTTAAGGAGTGAATTTACGAGCTACTGAAGATTCAAAAAATGGTGAGCTCCACGTGGTTCCCTAAACAATGGCATTTAACGTTAAGAGGTAGGAACGGCAGACACACAGAATCTTGATTTTTGGGGAGCAGTGGCTTTTCCCGTTCAGTGTTCTGACATAATTCGAGGTCGATGACAAGGAAACGAAAGCTAAACAGCACATACTCACAGCGCGCAGCGCAAAAGAAGCCTCTCAAGTTATTCACGCCAAAATAGAAAGAAACCAAACTGAACTGTGGTATGAAAGTACAATACAGCAGTAAACAAGTCATTAAAGAAGCCATGAAGACAAAACATTTTTGGTTCATTCAAAAGATTGCCTCATTAGAATCACACTGACACCCCTTTTAACGTAAACTGCGCTCAAGTAAGCTACATAGGAAAAACGGCAATGGCCATGCCACCCACCAGCTCATTTCCGGCAACAGAACCTTTGATGTCATTCGAACCAGCTCTGCAATTGGCGGAGGGCGGCAAAATGAAGCCTGAATTAAGCAGAGCTTACAAGCTTTTCGAACGAGTTATTTGCGCCTAAATATAATGCATATCCATTTTACAGCAGTAATAAAGGTGCGGTAAACAGCAAAAGTTACGAAAATACACGTAAACATAGAAGTACCGATGCGCACTACTGTTGGTACTGGGCGAACTATCCTTGCTTTAGCTGCACAGCAGTCCGACGCTTTGGAGTTGTTTTATACGACGCTGGCCTATTGGCGTAAGCGACGTTTCCTTACATGACCCTGTTTGTCAAGCATGCCCCCTGTTTAACGAAGCGATTACTTTCTACCATAACAAAAACAAGACAGGTGCAAATACTGCCTAAAACAAAGCATTGGCAGACTGCTGACTATGCTAGCACCATCTGGGAGGTTTGACGGCAAGAGAGGCTGCACAGCCGAATTTTGCGGGAGAATGAACATTTTAACCTAAATTGGTTAATTTCTCAGTGAATACGGCATCATTTGCTACCGCGCAAGCGCGGGGGACACTCTAAAACACGAAATATTTCGAAGAAAACAAACTTGTATTTTGTATTCATGGCTCCTTTAACAAGTAAACCGAGCCGTACTCTTCATCCCACCGTGGGAAACCGAAGGACCCGCAGATTTGTTTACCAAAAGTGCGACCTTCAAGCGTTTCACGCGGACATGAATTTTTCAGTCGGGAGAAGGTCTTGGAGTCGAATAAAAAAATTATCCTGATTAATCGGCCGCCTTATTTCTCGCAATTAAACAATTAATGTCTTGCCTTGTCTTTTAAAAAAACGAGAGAAAGATAGTGTAATAAAATATTCAAAGTAATATACTAACATATTGTCAGTATTCTTGTAGGGCTGCCAAAAACATTTCAACATCTGTAAGAAACTCATCGTCTTGCCGCGGAAGCTGCGCGGAGAATTACGACCGCGGTCGTCATTCACGGTCTTCTAAATTATTAATTCGTCTATATTCCACCCTTGGAGACAAAAGAGGGAGGGAGGAAGGTTGCCGCGTGTCAGCTCACTCCGATGCAAATGTCGAGGAATGACGAAAGTCGTCTTGCACTTCTGCCAAGTAAATGCTTAGTTCTCTTTCATGCTCACCTCTCATAATGTTCCTCTGTCTTCTAGCTCTTGTCACAATAAACACACTAGAGGTTTGCTGAAGTCAATATAAAGTTACCAGGTTACAAAGCTCCCGCCGGATACCTCGATGCCAGCAACGACGTGCGGTGGTGGCGCGCGTAAACCGACAGGTCCGACTACTCCGGCGTTCTAAGCGCCATCCATCGGGACGTTATGGTACTGTTTCTACTTGATTTCTTGCAATGCCGCTAGGGAAACGGCGGGCAAAGACGTGTGTAGTTTTCTGAACTATTTTTTTTAATAAATGAAGCATTGGTATTTTTTAACGAAAGAGCACTGGGAATATCACTTACGTATTGATGTCTTGCTCAGATATCCCATATTTCCATTCTACCTCAACAATGCCGATAAATATGAGCATTTCCACCAGACCTAGATGTTTAGATTTTGCTGCGGGTATATAAATATGTTGTTCAGCGTCTTTCGTAATTTATGCTGAGCGGCTAAATCAAGGGACAGACAGAGAGACAGACAGACAGACATACAGACCAAACTTCCCGCTTTTGATTTGCCCAAGAAAGAACACCGTCGTTAAAAATAAGTACGAACAGCTTGACGAGCTCGCGTCACCCCACCCGACGAAACTGAGGTGCGATATGACACGTTCAGGTTCTAGTTAGTTTATCGGAAACACCACATGAAACAGCACAAGTAACAGAAAAAGGGTTGATAGCATGCAACCGTAATGCGCTGTAAGTGCCACGTCGCAGTTGTTTTTTGTAACGTGCATACTTGAATTAGGAATAGACAATTTCAAGACCGTCTTAGGTATCACCTTGCGATTTTCATCAATATAATCTCTAAGCATTCTTAAGTCGCTTCTGCTGTGACTTGAGGTGGGTTTTGTGAACACGAGTATAAGCCTGGATAAGTTTGCCTACAATTTTAACATGGCACTCCTTGCTGATGTCGCTCACACGACTTCACATGATTAACCGGTTAAACAAAGTATTATGAAATAAAGCCTTCTTCGTTTAATCGGAACGATAATCTATCAATCGCCCACCTCTCGTTGACAGTAAAAAGTGTACACATTGAAGAGACGTTCCATTTATTATCTTGCGCTGGAAAATTCGCATATAGATATGTCAGATGACGGATAAATTACCACAGTGAAAACAGCACATCATTCGCTAACATATCTATAAAATGAACGGAAATTACGCCGTTGAATTTTGCAATGTGAATTATGGTGGGTACATAGACTGATTTTATTCCACATTAAGAACTATCGACCGGTTAAAACTGTCGATTGTAGATGGCAATAAAGCAATTTTTATGGCTCTATTTGTCGGTTTCTCTGGTTCGCAACGTAAACTATGTTATGGTTTTGTGGAATGGTATTGCAGTCCTTGATCGCAATATATAGACGCAGGTTCAACTAAACGGTTTACTGTCTTTCGGGGTAAATCATAAGCTATGTAAGTGTGGTATTGTAGAACCGAGATACTTTCAAAGTTATTTGACTAAAATTAGGTCTTTCTCATGACGTGAGCTACCAATAGGTATTATGGGAATTTTCTGAAAGAACAGTGTTCAGGGTTCCTCAAAACTACTTGCCTTTAGCGAAGCTTTGTTCAGCTCTACTGCCGCTTTTAGGAGCACTGCCGATAGCTCGCTTGAGGGCTTTGGCTTCAGCGTTTCTCCTTTCGTTTTGATGAATAGGGTGCCTGTTTTTAGGAATGGCGTTCATAGTGAGCTGTCTAAATATATATCTACGGACTGGGTTCTTCTTATTTTGTGTTCTTTTTAGATCATTTTAGCATGTTAGCGTTGGCTAAAATAGGCTGTTCTTGTTTACACGTGGAAATCACTGCAATTAGGGTACACAGCCAATATCCTTGATGCAATGCACAGAAAGCACGAGAGAAATTTAAGAAACTTAGCCTTAAAGTGAATTTAACACAGTCTGTCATCGTCCCTCGGCTTCCAGTAATCTCCCCAACAGCGCGTTACCACGCAAAACGAAGCTCTTCATTTAGGAAGCCTGGGACGACGCCAATGGCGCCCCTATTTGGATACAGAAGGGTCATGGTTTGGGCCGGTTGGTGATGCATAATGGGAACTGAAAGCGCAAATTAGAGACGGACAAAGAAAGGAGACAACAGGACGAGCGCTAACTACGAACAAAATGTATTTCGAAAAAACGCACAATATATACATGCCGCGCTTTCCACTTGCCTACCACCACACATGCGCAGAGACACTTATAATCGCCTGAGATAACACAGTTCTTTTTGAGAACAAGTCGTGAGATACAACAACGTTTTTAAAAGACCACAGCATCTCGGTTGTTCCCGCCCACAAAAAGGAGGTTTTGCTGTTGTGTCTCACGACTTGTTTGGTACAAAGGCGGACGCGGCAGTTTCCTCTGTTTTTGGGGTTCACGATAATGTTGTAATTTCCAGAGTGAAAAGTAAAGCCAAGAAACTGTGTAATAAGCTAAATTTAGGTATAGTTGTCAAAGGCATCGCAAATTCAAAGAAAGATTTTCTTGATGTGTTTTCTAGTGCCAAGACGCACAAACCTGATAGACCACTCCGAGGTATAGTTTCCGAAACGGGCACATGACAGAAATCAATAGCGTCATTCTTACAAGAGAAGTTGAGCATTTTAACCTTTGACTATCCCTTTCTTGTAGAGAACTCGGAAGAAATTTTAGATTTCCTGCATTCTTGTTCCAAACAAGCGCTCTGTGCCTTTTCTCTAGACATTAAAGACCTTTATTACTCTTTGCACATGACAAATTGCTTAATTTTATTGAAGGCTACAATGAAGAGTTTGGTAGTGTCCCTTTTCAAAATACCGCAAGGGTGTAGTTAGTGGTTTTTTAGAACTTTTATCTTTTTATCTCCGTTCCGCTTTTATTCAGTTGATGGTAAGCCATTCCTGCAACGCGAAGGAATATGCATTCGCTCATGCATTGCCCCGATTCTTAGTGACTTGTTTTTATTCAAACTAGATAAAATTGTGGCCGGCCGCCATGACAGCATGAATGTTGTTCGTGTGTTTCGCTTTGTGGATGATTATTTATTCTTCTTAGATTGTAATTCTGATGCCCTAGAATGTCGCGCCCATGACGCGTTATCCATTGTTAAAGAAAATTTTAAGCCCCTCGAGTGTACTTGTGAACTCCCGATTAATAACTCAATACAGTTTCTCGACATAAACTTGACATTTCAGCCAGATCACACTTGTTGGGCATACCCATCAAGGAGCAGCAAACCACCCCTCCGCTTTCATTCCGCGCACTCTAAATTAGTGAAGAGGGGAATCGTGAACATGTGTTTTAAGAATGCTATCAATAAATCGTGCGGCCATTCAATGGCTACTAGCCTCCGTCAACAATCGCAAAGATTGTCCAACTCGGGGTATCCGGTTCATTTGCAAATCGCTGTTGCTGAGTACTTGCTAAAGCGTTTGCGATCCCGAATGCAGGGAGAGCAGCCATCCTCGATCGAAAACCGTCCAAAGTATGCGGTTATACCTTCCCTCCACAATATTTCCCACGACTTGAAGAAAATTGCCGGACGTGCCAATATTAGAGTACTTTTTTCTGCCCCAGATAAACTGGGCAAGTTATGCATAATGAGCAATCCCTGGGGTCAATGCTGTAGCCGTTGCGGTATAAAACATAAATGTAAGCGCACAACATGCACAGAAAACGTGGTACACGAAATTCCTCTTCCTTGCGGCAAACGTTACATTGGGCAGACTGGTCGCTGTGTTAATGACCTGCTTCGCGTGCACTCTGGCAGTGTCAAAAACAAGAGTGGCGAATGGTTAGCGCATCAATGTTCCACGTGTCACTACAAACCGCTCTGCGAACGGCTCTTCAACAAATGCATCATAATGGGCAAGAATAAAGATAGATTAACCAGAAAAATTATAGAAGCTGAAAAAATAGATAGGTTGCAGTCTCAATGCGTTAGCACACCATCTGTATCCTGTTATCTTAGGCGATTATAAGTGTCTCAGCGCATGTGTTGTGGTATGCAAGTGGAAAGCGTGGCATGTATATATTGTGGGTTTTTTCCAAATGCATTTTGTTGGTAGTTAGCGCTCGTCCTGTTGTCTCCTTTGTTTGTCCGTGTCTAATTTGCGCTTTCAGTTCCCATTATGGATACAGAAGAACGATACTTCCAGCATTTGACACGCTCGCCTCATGCCCTTGTCTCACTTTTCAAGAGACACGGGCCTTTTGAAGAGATTACTCAAATACATTCTCAACCTGGTTAACCATTACACGACTATCTGGCTATTGGCAAGAAAAGTGCGCGCAGGAGGTTCCTAATTGCGTTCATAAGCCCGCTAGCAGAATAACTTCACACGCGAGTAGCTTTCTGTTAATAACACAACCAGGAAGACGAAGAAGACGGGACAGCAATGCATCAAAGACTTGTAGAAAGCTAAGCCAAATGGCTCGGCTAAACTCACCTGTACCAAAAAACGCCAATAAAAACCAAAAAAGTACTCGCGTAGGGCTGGCAGAGCTGAAATGAAGTACTAGACGGTACTGCCTTTGTTTTTGCTGGTTACTACGTGAGTACACACTGCATTTAAATTAGTGCGGAAAGGTAAATTACCGCACCCATGTTATACAACTGTGATTTCGCGCAGTGAAACGACTACTACGACCACCGCGACTACGAGTGCAAACGTTTACTTACCTGCGGAGACACGTGCGCAAACAAGTATAGGTGGGCGACCCGTGTTAGGGCAAATTTCCTTTGAAGTGCACTGCCGGTTCCAGCCTGCCCAAATAGTGGGCATGTGTACGCTTAAATACACGAATAGAGCCCAACCTGACCCACGGCGTCTTTTTTCCCCTGATTAGCGCCGCCGAATGCGACGCACGAGCACAGGATAGCATATTTAGTACACCTTCGCAGCGTTTTGAGAATAATCACGACCAATAGTGTCATAAATGCGCACGTTCCAACGTGCAACATCGCCAGACAGGCAACGGGGAGCCGGCAGAACGCGACGTACACGGTGCGGCTGTTACGACGGAGCGATTTTTTTTGCTCAAGGCAAGGTGGCGGCCGTGGGCGTCAATTTCCAACCGCCATCCTCTATCCAGAAGTTTTTATACTTCCTGGTTACAATCCCACCAGCAACTGTCAATGCAGTGTAGCAGAAAAGCGCGCTTCTTTTTCTATGACCTTGAATTACTTCACAGAGCTCCGTAAAATATTTTATTTTGTAGTTTTTTACAACGTAAATTTCATCCTCGCCACGACTTCCAAATTGCCGTAAGAGACAGAAAAAAACATTTGTCTCCAAAAATGGGCGACGTAACGAACAATGTAGGGGAGGTATGATTCATGGTAGATCATGCAGAGTGGGACATTTGGCGTAGATTGACCCTGCTGCTCTCATTCTTCGTGGTGAACAATACAAACCACAAAATGGGACCTTCCCGTGAAGCTGGAGCGCGAATGGAGGAACGGTTTGCTCCGCAAAATGTTATAAAGGCCCTCATTATTCGCCGTACACACCTGAATATCATTCTCGTGATGAATGATATTTCTGATATCATTCTCGTGATGAATTATTTTCAAGCCCTTAGTCTGGAAAACAAACCCAATGATTTTTTTTTTCAAACCCAGACTTAAGCATTTTTAGGTGTCTCCTAAGTGTTTTTATTTTAAGGTGCCCCCTTTCATATATAGGGGTATTTTTCAGAGTGGTGCTGTTAGTCGTCATCACAGATATCCCTAATGGCTTTATTCGAGACCCTCAAACAAAAACGTTGCACAGGCTTTGTGATCTCAACGCACCATTTAATATCAAAGCATCCTGCTGCCAATATACGCACGCGATCAGTGCAATTTTTTGTGCGTCTGCAAAATTCATTTATTTATTGTAGGTATTAACGCGCCGACGCAACGCAGGCGATGTGGCGCGCCGTAGTGTAGTGCTCCGGATTAATTTTGACCACCTGCAGGGGTATTTAACGTGCGCCGAAATCTCGTACACAGGGGCGTTTTGCTTTTCACCTCAGTCAGAAAAGCGGCTGCCACGGCCGGGAATCGAACCCGCGACCTCGTGCTCAGTAGGAGCACGCCTTAGCCACTGAGTCACCCCCCGCGGTATCACAAAATTCAGACAGGCGGCATTATGCAGTAATCAATATATTGGTATTTTTATGGCTAAAAACCAAAGTATAACAAACTAAGAAAAACTTTCCTAATACGGCAAGAAAGTAGCCAAATCTGACTCCTTCACAATTCGTTGTATTTTTTACGAACATCGTGTGTACCCAAAAAGGATAAACTTGGGAAGAGAGCTCTCGACGGACAAGAATGGTGCGATCTACGAACAACGTATTCGGGCGCCTGTAGACGTTGTGCGAAATAAATTAGCGTTCGAATAATATGAACGCGTCTTTTGTGCCTCTCTTCAACTTATCCCGTTGAGTGCGAAACAGCCCCCCTCCCCCACCTTTTTACCTGAGTACGACACTTAAATGAAAATGCGAAATTTGTGTTTATGTCCGTACCCTAGAAAACCAGCTCAAATAAACGCACTGTTCGTTATGCATTACGGCGCTCAAGTAGGGATTTAGTTATAAAAGTGACAAGAAAAATGACAGAGGCCTTCTGATGCGGCCGCTCTTGATGGATGAAGCCGGTAAAACAACGCGGAAAGTGTTTTCTAAGGAATAGAACGACAAACTTATAAACTTTCTTAAGGCGCATTACCAATGGCATCAATATCACCGTTTACTTTTAAAGGAACTAGTTATACCGGGTTCAGACTGTGGCCGCAACGGTCGTAATAACTTTAAAGAATGACGTCATTTGAAGTCTAGGCCAACGAAAATGCGTGACACGCTGTTTATTTTACGTCCATAGATCACGATATCGCTTTTGCGTCGGTAGTTTGAACATAGCCTTGTGATATGTGTAGCAAGTGTTATGTACTCAAATGTAATTCTCACATTTTTCTTTTTCTGAGTAGTACACATTTCTTTCGAATTCGATTTTTTGCGGAACATGCTGGGCGTCCAACGTTATACTTGGTCCCCTTTGTCATTGTTTCCGAACCCGCCGATCATGCCGGGCTCTTGTCATGTTTTCGGCATGAGAATGAACTCATGAGCCTACCAGCACTACAAGAGAAAACACTTATCGCACCATGCAGTGAAAAAATGACGAGGCGACGCGTGCACTGAAACGGCCGAACTTCGCGTCATTGGTGTCGCTAAATTGTTAGGCAAATCTTAACACTACCCTGGTCTTTTCGTTCCACTGCGTGTTGTTAAAGGCGTGATTACAACATTTTCCCACTCAGCCAATTCGGTACCGATGACTTAACGCGCCGACGCGTACCATCGGCCAACTGTAGGCGTCTTTGAAACGTTTCCCGTGCATGTGTAGAGCAGTGAAGGTAGAAGCACAAAGTCACACAAAAAAGTCCGTGAATGCGGTATTGAGAGCAATTCTTAGAGAGAAAATGAACTATGAGAAACAATCAAGCCGCCAAGGTTTCAACCTGCCCACTATTCGTACGCTGATCGACAAGTACGCAGCAGTCGCCAAAAAACAAAAGCAATGCAGTGCACTCCCTGTTATATGATACGTTTGCGGCTACTAATTGGAGCGCTGAATACAGAGCTTCTTAGCGGAGCATTTCTTGATGGATTTTTGTGCCCCAAGTCTTTAAAAATATCTGATGGGCAATGACGGTGTAATTTTCGGCAGCAAAAGGTATTGTAAATTATTGTTAGCCTCGCACACCGCGAGTTCAGTCCCCTGAATAAAATGGTTCTTGAATCAAGCTTTTATAGGTTACGAATAAACCTTTGGAAGATTGTATTATCTCGTTGCCCAGAATAGCTTCACCAACTATTCTTCTGCACTTCAGCAGTTCGGCGCCAAATCCGATTCGCACTTTTTTGCTTACCAGATGGCAACACGTACCTACGCCCCCCAAAAGCTGCGTCAGGTAGCAGAAATTTAGCAGTGTAAAAACAACCAGGACACCGAAGCACGCTTTATTCTGCAGCACGGAAGAAAATATAGCTCCGATGACGGTATGCTTCAGCCGTGCTTTGACACGAACGTTCTCTTATATGACCGAAGCGGAGATCGTAGCCAAGAGTGTCAGGTAACAGTACGGAATGAACACTGGCATGACCTCGCCCAGATGTTGTTCCATTCTTGCCTATCCGCATGGTGTCCTTTTTTCCTGGAGAACACGAAGGTGGCGACTTGAAAATAGGGAGAGGAGGGTGCTTTTAACGGTCTGAATGAATAGCTAGATTCACTTCTTGCGTCCCCCAGATAAGGTTCCTGCGTCTAAGAAGGCGAAAAAATGTATTTCCCTGTTTCCTAAACCTTTGGTATCACTCTACGCCCAAAGGTAAAAACACAGAAATGCGACAACGCGTATACACAGTCCACTTTCGTGGCAGCATATACAGCGGCGGTTACGCATGTAACAACTACAATGCGTTGGTAACCGTTAGGCAAACGTTACCATAACGCCGTAGTCATCCCAGGCGGCACAGGACCATTCGGCCTAACTCAAGCCGATGTACTTTGGACTGTGATTTTCCACCCGGCCTTTTTCCGGCTGACGTATACGGCCCGTGTGCAAATGTGGGCCTTTTGGCCGTATGCTGCCGTACTTCCATGGGTATCCAACGGCCAGTCTCCGTCGGCCGATCGACCGGCTTACGTTCATACGGCCAGATTCCCGCATAAGGCTCCGGCCATTCGAAAGCCACCCATGCGCGGACGAAGAACGGCCACCAGAGGTCAACCGAGATGCGGTCGTCGGACTCCAGCCGCACTAAAGCTGCCGAAATTCGGCCATGCTACGGGCATTGGATTTCAGCCACAGAACGTAAACTGTACTGAGGCCGGTCGACGACCGCTGTATGCAGCTCAAGCAGATGACTCAGTCGCACTGTCAAACAGCACAAACCCGCCATTGTGGAAGAACTTGTTGTTGGGTGAGTTAGCTCATCTGGGTGAATAAACACGTACTTAGCGCGAAAAAAACAACACGTGCAGAAAGGACGGGACAAGCGCAAACTCTCAACTGACTTTTATTAAACAGAGTACTCACATATAAGAACACTTGTCTTCTGGTCGCTCATGCGCACTTTCTACAACCATAGCAATCTGTATACCAAAAGTAGCTGAGCTCAGTATCACACACCGCAACTAATTTAAAATCCACGCTTCGTCATTGACAAGGCTCTGTTGTTATCGCGAATATACGGTAACACTTGTTTGTAAGCAGGCAGTCATAAGATCAGATCAAAAAACAGTGCATGGCACGAAGTTGAGCCTACAAATGCACAAGCTTAGCCTCTGATATATGTAATACAAAAAACGTAATGCAACAATGTTTTGCCGCATTATTACCAGAAGTAGTGGCGGTAATTTACGCTTTTGCGCCTCTTGCCTTTCTTCGGTGGGGAGTCCCTTATATGGCGCCGGTTGAACACCTGCGTGGTGGCCGCTTGATCGACGCCCTTGTAGGCCAGTTAATTTCGGCGAATCAGTGCCATCTCCAGTCGGACAACTGAAAATAAACTTTCCTTGTTTTTGAAAAATGAAAATAAACTTTCCTTGTTTTTGATCATCTGCAAAATTAGCAAAAAGATGTTCAAGGTAATGTTTAATAAAAAAACTACATTGAAAAGGTAATAGAAACCAGAACAAACGTATAAAAAGTAAGTTTGAACGTACCAACTCCCATGCACTGTCACACCACCGACCTAGTGGATGTACAAAAACGAAAGAAAAAAAAAACAGAGTAAATTACATAATCTGGCTTAACTTGCATCATCAACTCGAATCGGTACGCGTGAGATTGCTCAGAACGGAGAAGCAGCGTGCCTATGGTCACGCGTAAGCTGACAGTTCTCAGAAATGATGCGGCTCTTTTCTCAGGACAGGCGATCTGTCTGCTACGGCCGACTCCATGCTTCGGGTGGTTACTGATGCAATGTTGTTTCTCACTCTTTCTTCGCATTGGCGGCAGCGTCTTTCGTAAAGTTTTTGGTTACACCAGGATAAAATACCGGATCTTCCTTTTAAACATCTGCGCCTCTTATAAGCATAATGTATAGACATCTAGACATCGCCAAGGGCACACGTGTTACGAATGACATAAAAACATTGAGCCCTAGAAGAGACGTCTGGCGAAACCCAGCACTCAGTTCAGTCTAACACTAGCCACGTGCACGCAAATGTGAGGTAATGTGTCGTGTGGAGGTGTTCAATTTTCACATCCTGCTAAGTGTGCACTACGATATTGTTAAAATGGGCACAGCATCCTTTTTTCCAACTCAACTGTAACAGAAATTGCAACAGTCTATTTTGACCAGATTGGTAGGCTTAGCTGGAAAAAATTCACAACAGAGCTGCGCTGTTTATATTATGGCAATTCAAGCGGAGGGACAGCTGTACTGCTATGAATATAAAAGGTCAATTGTGTGTGGCATTACTTTCTTTGCGCAGCAAAAAACTGCGTTATAAGTTTTTTTCGTTTCTGTCTTTCATGGGGAGACTGGAATTGACTGCCATAACAATTTCAGTGAATGCAGTTGCAAATCTAGTCGTTACCCCCCCCCAACAAAGTGACAAAATACGATGCAGTGACAACCATGTTTTACAATTCCTTTTTTGCGATGACCGTCAGAAATTGGAACCGGCTGCAGGACAAAGAAGTGTGCTGTATGAATGAAGAATTGTTTTATTTCTGTCTTTAACCCATTTGCTGTAACGCCTGTTTCGGCATGGCGGGGCACTCACTGAATAAAGTATAAAGGGCACTTACCACACACGTTCATTCATCTGCAGTAAATTAACTCGTAACACACATCGCAAGCATAGACGCGCACGCACGCAATAAAAAGAAGATAACAAAGAAATAAGAACGAAGCATGAGCATACTTGTGCTGGAAAGCTGGGTAATCCGGCACACCAAACAGCAAGCGATCTGAAAGCAGGAAAAACAAAATCAAACCGTTAGACGGTATTGGTAATATTAACCGAGGGAATATTCTGTTATTCTTTTGAACTATGGTCGACCCTTGATAATTACAAGTAGCTGAATCGGAACGTTCTGTTTTTTAGAAGTGAATTGGTGGTTGAAACCCTTTTATGTGCAATCCAAAGTGAGAAATTTCGCAATAACGGGAAGATAAAACCCATTAAATCGGGAAACTCGAATTTATTGCAAATTATAATCACCAGGGTGACCGTCACCCTGAGATATAATAGAAAACATTCAAACGCAAAAAAGTGGCATGGTAACCGCTCGGTGACGCCATCGCAAACAATGACCCACCGCGTTGGCTCAGTGGGTAAGGCGTTGGGCTGGTGAGCACGAGGTCACGGGTTCTATTCCCTGCCGCGGCGGCTGCTTTTCTGATGGAGGCGAAAAGTAAAAACGCCGGTGTGTACGAGATTTCGGCGCACGTTAAAGATCCCCTGCAGGTGGTCAAATTAATCCGGACCCCCCCACCTTACGGCGCCTCATCGCCTGCGTTGCGTGGGCGCGTTAGACGACACAATCAAATAAAATCAAATTGACCGCAAACAATGCTGTGAACAGCTGATAAAGCGGAAAGCCAGTTGAGCTTCTCACAAGGGTACACACCTCTCACTTTTTATATCATCCCCCTTTTCGTTACGCACATAGCCGTGTGAGCAGATTGGGCGGTAGACGCTGCTGGCTTCCATATCGGCAGGAACTTTTGGCTATCAGACCGGGACTTCGGGGATAAAAAAGTAAAGTGTTTAGGAGCCTATAATAGACACTGGAAATTATCATGAAGGCAAGTAGGCCCACTAAAAACGGTCGTTTATACACTTATAGGCACAATTTTTATTTACTTCAGCAGCATATTTTACGAAGAATCACTTTAACTGCAGTAAACACCGCGGACAAATCTTATCGTTTAGAAACGTTAATTTCATTTTCTTCGTGAAAATGAGCCACACCACAGTTGCTGTTTAAATAGAGTTACGTAAAAAGCAGCGTCATTCACAGCAAAAGAAAGGCATAAAATCATAACAAAGCAGATCCATCTCAATGATTTGCTGCTTCAAGTTGTACCCATTCCAGTCAATATTTGTGCGCAAAAAAATCAACGCTCAACGTTCAATAACGCTACGGGAGCATGCTTAATATTCGGGTCGGCCCATGGCCTGACTTCATACGGAGTATCATATTGTTCGGTGCTCAGAGCCTTCGGCCGTTCTTTTAGCACAGGGAATGCACAAACTGTGTGTGAGACAGCATGACAGAATGCGAAACAGGAAAAGTTCTATCAGGAACCGATCCTTCGGGAAGGGTGGCTTGTCTGTCCTGGATCTTCGAAATGACCTCAGCCTTCTTAGTCGGAGTTGCGCCCGATGTCTGAACCACAGCAAATCTTTCTACTGAGTGTGACATAAGGACAGGAATGGACCAGGCCTCGTTCGAGCGTCCTGTACTGTAAATAATTTCTACCTCGACCATTTTGTCGGCTGCAAAGCTGGTAGTAGCACCACTGAGTTTTTTGTAGTAATCTTCGTCTTCTTTTCCATTTTTAAGGTTAATAGCGGTTCATAATGGAGTAGCACAACCAGAAAGACTTGAAACTGCGCCTAGAAGAAATATACCAACTGCATGTAGTTATTCATTTACCGAGCAGTACCGCCTCATCAGCTCCTTACAACACCGTTAAATCCCATTATTAGTACAGGGAAGTGCAATAATTGCGTACAAATTGCTAAGCTTTTCTGTTGGGTAGGAGCAGATGACTAGCGGAGCGGCGGAAATAACATCATTCTGTCAATCTTAAATTTATAACGATTGACAAATCAGTCAGAGCGCAAGATTTTTTTGCAACTGCTTCTGTTATTGGCAGATATCCAAATGCACTTGAAGGTTACACTGCATGGCAAATGGCTGCTGCACGGTAAAGTTTCCGGAATGCTAATTCCTATAGGCGCCTTTTCACGTTTCTTGATCATCCCACACGCGCTGGATCATGTGCGAGGCGCACCGGTGTGCGCGCGCATCACCACGCTGGCCGATGTGCTCGGCTCGCAAGAGAAAGGCACTCCCCGCCCGAACCCAGGCAAGTACCAGCGGGATCGTCGATTGTTAGGTGCGGCCTATATGTGAGCGAAGATGGATAAGGATCAACCTAAGGTACGGGCCGGCAGTCGGAAGAGCTTGCAAGCTAAGAACCGGCACAAAAAGAACTGCGACCGGGCTGTGAAGGAAATGGTTACGCACCTTAGGCGTCCTGGGGAGCATCTTCCCCAACCAACCCCCCCCCCTCCCGCCTGCGAGGGCACACGTCTCGCGTCCTGGCGACCGGGGGGGGGGGGGGGGGGGCGGGGGTTCGGATGCCGTTCAAATGCGCCAGTGAGGTGAGGTAAGGCCTCCTACCAGGGCGGAACGCCCTCTGCATGACAGGGTTTTATCGCGCAACGGCCGCTGGCGGCTTCTCCCCATCAGGAATTTGAACGCGTTCGCTCGGCCCCACGCAGCGGCGCCGAGCAACACCGACTAGATAGGAGGCCGTATGTCACGTGTTTGCCACGACAGCACGTCACGGGGTGGGGGCCCTCTTCATAGGAGGCAAGTCCGAGAAGGAAGGGGCCAGCGGTGTTCCAGCGGCCGCGCAGCCGTTCCTGGCGTCGGGGTGCCGCGGCCGGCAGGGCGACCGTTTCAGGGAAGCAATTGCCTTTTCTCGGGATTTCTCGCGCACTAACCTGTCTCGCGAACAATATTTTTTACTAAAAACAACGTATTTGCTGAGTTATGTAAAAATACTGCAAAAAGGTTTTCAATCTCTACACAACGCCGCTGGTGCAAAACAATCTGTTGTTAAAATAAAGAAAGAGCGAACGAATGACCGCTATTTTGTTGCAATGTGCGGCCAACAGCCAAACGGCGGTACTCTAATAAACAGAAAATCATTCGCAAAGGCAATAGGAAAGCGATTCCTCTGACTGCGCCGGCGCGCGGACACACTCATTTCGTAACGGCTTCTACTGAAATCAGCGGCGCCGGCCTAATATATACCTACAAAATGAAATGCCTAAACCTTACTGACTGACTGACTGACTGACTGACTGACTGACTGACTGACTGACGGACTCATCAACGCCCAGCAAAATCTGCTACATCTAGAGACTTAAAATTTCGGGAGTATATTTGCGACTTGGCCTAGAGGCTGACTAAGGGGGGACTTCTGGAAATTATATTATACTACTAACACTGAGGGCTAGCGGGAAATTGTGTTTTATTAAATTCGTGATTACCTAGTTCACCCGTTCACATTTTAAACTGCTTTTTGCTGATATATGTAGCCCTTAAGAATATCTAAAAAGTAGTTTTTGGATGTCACCCTAACCTACGCAATAGAGGTGATTCCTCCGAAATTGCGGAAAAGAATTGGTTGCCCTAAAGATTCTCAAATAAATATTTCACCGATTTATTTATCCAACTAATTTTGGTTAGCATATGTTACTGATGTAAATGCAGAGGCCCATTTTTAAGGATTTCGCCCTGCGACTCCGCTAAAAGGGCCAAATTGTTCTTTATAAATTACACGGCAGACGAGCAAAAAAGGCCTAGCAGGCGATGTCCGCGCCCAGCCAATCTACTCTTTCAAGCAGCTACAGATTTCTAGGGTACGTTGTGATTACGGTGTTGGAGGTCAATACTGCTGACAATTTCAAAAAATCCACCATGGGGAGAATCAGAAGCTGTGAAATATTTTTTTCATATATCATTTTTCTTTCCCACGCCATTTGATATATCGAACTGCTATTTCTTTAGATAGGTGACTTACTCAGGTGTCTAAACGCCGTTCTAGAAAATTTTTCTATGACACCCACCCAACATAGGCAAGCGGGATTTTGGGGAAAAGTGTGTTTTCACACATTTGTCAATAACGAGACATCCATTTGATATATCCCATTCGATTTTGCTGGCGCACACTGCCCATCCAATTGCCCAAAAATCAATTTCATGATTTTGTCGTAACATGCGGATCAAAATCAACCGAGTTTTTTTTTTTTTTCAAAATCAACCGAGCGGCCATCGCGACCGGGATAACACCGGCGTCTTCGCTGCGCTTTTGTCGTGGCCACGCAGTAGCGAGTATCTAGACATATTTGTTTAGCCTTACTGGCTGCGAACGGGTAGTTGTTGCTAAAGGAATCATCACTATTTCTAGATTTTCGTTTTTTATACATATTGCTGAAGCTTTGCATCACCATTGTGTAGAAGCAAGAGGCTAGCTTTGTAGTTCTATTTTTCGCTCCCCGCAACCATTCAAATCACGGCGGTCTTACACTGAGCAAGGGACACGTGTTTACTGTCGCTTCTTTACGCGCCTTAGCCACACTGTATTCACAGCTCCCCAGCGTAGGACGAGCATGCTGTTTACATATTTCATGAAGTATCTCCAGATACATCCCAGACCCACGATTTTGCTACCAAATTCATCGACAATTTTGGAGTAGCACTCCGATGCATTCCGGGCGGGCAACTGTCATTCGTGAGTTATATGGACTTCGTAAAATGATCTCGCAATTACAAAAAGAGAGGAGTCAAGAGTGTGCAGATAATACAATGCGTTGTTGGGTACGTCTGTGTGTGTGCGTGGGTGCGCGAGTCTGTGCTCGCGCGTGCGTGATAGTGTGTGCTTGCGTGTGGGTCTGTGCCTGTGAGCAAAATACAATGTAGGCGAATTGATTAAATTCAGAAGAAGGCTAGGTGCGAGCTGGAATTGTGAATTACGCCACATGAATCTAAATGCGTCATCGTAGTATTATCAGATACATACCCGCCTTGTCCATTAGATGTTACCAGAATCACATGGGTGTGCTACAGTTTACTCCAAAAATGATGCGGCTATACTGAGCTAGTTGTGTAGCAGCCCCAATGCATTTACTGGGGCCGGAGTAATCGAAATGGTCTGATGGATCTCAATGATTATTGTCAATGAATCTCGCCGTCCCAAGTGCGTTTGAAATGCGGAGGATAAGCCACAAAAAACACACTCAAGAGCTTTGCTGGGGTGCATACACAGAATAAGAAGCAATTTGTGGTCTCTAGAAAAGAAACAAAAACAAGCGCGAACATTTTACTTCGAAGCGAAAACATCTCCTTGAACAGGACAAGCCTGGCATCTCAAATCCCTCGGTTAATAAATCGTAAATAACATATCCCTGTATGGGACCAGACAGAGATTCAAGTACACGCGGACAGAATGGGAACACGGAGATATAATAAGCAACACCTGCAACCTTTTTCCATCTAACAATTTAAGGCTTCTTCTAATAGCAGTGCTAAGATTGCAATGGCAGTATTCAATGTAGCTGTATAAGGGCAGAACATATGCTGTGTTACCCCATGCCTTAGCGCAAACATGATGGAGAGGCCCAAATCAAACAAGTAACCGTCATGGCATGCCGGGAGTGGGTCCGTCATCTGTAACAAAAATGCGCCGAGCATGCTCCGATGGAATATAAATAAGTGAAAATTAACCAAGTACCCGCTAAATAGCTTTAAAATATACAAATCACTCAAAACTTTATTTCAACATTACCAGCCAGCAGTTCCTGATGTTGGGGGGAGGATAAAATCACACAGCAATTCATCTGATTGTCGAGGAAGGGGCGGCGTTAACAAGGCAAGTTCTTTCCTAGCGAACGGACTAGACATATAAATGCATACGAGTTACAGCATGGTAGTGGCTTGGGCTAATTGGTACATAATGATGTGTCGATGAGCAGCACAAGCCTGGGGACAAGAACACCGAAGACGCACAGTGCGCTGTGTGTCTTCTGTGTGTTTGTTGCTCGTCTTATGCTGCGCTTCGGCGTGTCGATACAAGTTACAATTACATACAAGTTCCACTTATGTATAAAACTATATATTATGCGCAGGTACAAGAAAACACATTGGAACATTCGTGACTTGTTTGTACACAAACTGAACAGTCTGCAAGAATAAATACAACATGTATGTGCGGAAATTGACACAAATAAAATTACAAAAAAATAATATGAGAAGGCGAACACCTGCGAACGGTCATGGACGACCAATCATTTAGCCATGCTTTAAAGGGATCACAATGCGCGAAGAACCCTAAACGTAATTAAAAAATTGGCTCCAATCCAGGCTGTTAAGGTGGTTGTAAAACAAAGCTTTAAATGACACCCGAAACAATTGCCCATGTGACGTCACTTCAATTCACACACGTGGCTCTACAAAGAGTGAAACCAGAGATTCTGCCACCCGTTACTTGGAATTCGCAAGGGTTGTGTCTCGAACACAGCAGCGTCGGCCACGGCCGGGCTAGAGCGGTGCAAGCCGCCGCCGCCGTAGCCCGTCCTTGCTTCGCCAGAACGAAAACGGAGAGGAGCATCTTTCGAAGGATGAGACAGCGGAACCTAGCCATCCTGATGTGCTTGCTCGGGGCTACACCACCACGTGACACAAGCGTAGACACCGAAGCAATTCGGTATGTGAGCTTAGTGATTCCCAATTATACCGATTTAAACTAGTTTGTTTACTATGTTTGAGAAATGCCAGAAAGCTGAGGGAGCTTCTATAATCTCTATTTATCAGGAACAATTGCTTTTTCCGCGTTTAGTAATACCTTCTTAACACAACCGAATTGGTATTCATCAATTTAGAAAACAGAGCTCCATTTGTGCAAGCAGTGCACGTTTCTCTAGCGGCCAAGTGTCTGTATGTGGTCATTTTGTTTTTGCAACCCTTTAAAGCAATCCTTAAAGGAGCCATGAAGACAAAATACAAGTTGGGCTTATTAGAAACACTGCTTAGTCCCGATAACAATGATACATATATCATCGCAATCTTCGAACAAATAACGGAGATATTAAAGAAAACGTGTGAAGCAGTCGCGACCCCCTAGCCAATTTCCCGCAACTTTTCTATGACGTCACGGAACCTTGTTTGCGCGATTGGCGGCCGCCTAAGTGACCTGTCGCGATGACACATGACTCGACGTCTGTAATGGGGCCTCTAGTTTCATTTGACCGCATCACTTGAATGCTAACGTGCAGTTAACGCACTGAAAATTATGTTTTATTGTTGGCCCGTATGACGTCATGCTTGCTCATAACACGTCACTGTGGCGCAAAATTTCAAAATTTTTTAAATACTTCTTGCTTTTTTTTCGTTAAAAAACATCTTTTGGGGCTGTAATGGAGCTGAGTGAGATACTGAATCCTAGTTCTTTCAAATTAAACGAAGTTGTATTTTCTCTTCATGGCTCCTTTAACGTATCTTTGCCGTACTACCACTTAATTTCGTCGGTGCTGCCGGAAAAGTTAACCTATTATGAACGGTTGTCGCGACTTCACCTCACGCCATTTGTAAGCCGCGCAACCAGAAGAAAGAATCCGTAGCTGCAATGCCCGCGCTCAGACGGAATCTACACATTGATGGCAACATATGGAACAACTGGCATCATATACCTCACCATCGCCTCCTGTATTTTTACAATGCCAAACGCATCCGCCCGGACCGGCCAACCAAGCCCTCTCCTTATACTCCGGCGACTCTCCACCAATCGGTAGCCTTCCCAGCGTTTCAATCATGTGACCAGTTCAGCTTGGGGCGACGCCTGATGGAGAGCGGGAACGTTGGCAAAACATGCTCCGCCGCGGCGCAGAGCTTTCTAGCGCTGGCGCGAGCGCCATTTCTTTGACAATCTCAAACATCGGTGGCACTGTATTGGTGGCCTTGGCAACCAGGCACAAGCCGCTCTCGAAGTCAGTTACGGTAGCGTGATCCCGGTTCAGCTCGGGGCCCCACCTGGCGACATGTGGGCACTACTAAACATTATTCTGCGGCTTCCGTATCAGCAGACTATCAAAACGATAGCAAAAAAATTTTTTTCATGCCTTACGGAAAATTCAGGCTAGAGGATGTTAATCAAAGCGTGCGAAGGAAGCGCGCATTGGAGGCGAAACTTCGCTAAAACAGGCCCAAAACAACCGCTGCTAAAGCAGACAATAAAGCCGTACCCCCACCATGCCCGCCGGCAGGCAGGCCTGCCTGCCGGCGGGCACGTCGCCGGAGCGGGAACACTGGCTAAATTTGCCGCGCCATCTGCAATGTTCTCCGTGAGTGAAACCCTCCGCCAACACCCCGCCCCGCCTTCGGCGCGTTGGGAGTTTATTGTCTGGGACGCCGCGAAGGAACCGCTCGCTGGTAAAGGTAGAAAGGTTTGCTTTAAAACAACGAAAGTAAAAACCAAGTCACTGAGGAAAGACCGCGCAAGCAGGGATGTGAAAGATAATGGCGGATAAACAAACGGAAATCCGAACCTCCAAGAAAAAAAACATAGAAGTTTTCCACCGTGACGCTGCCATGCAGTTAACGACACACAACAGATGCATCGGCAAAATTTGGGGTCGCATCACTCCGGGCAATCGCTTCACCTTCGCTAGGGTTTAGAGTTGAAGAAGAAATAACTAAACAGCATTACTACGGAAGCAAGCCATCGTTCGGTGAAAAGCAAAATATGCACCGCTTTGACCCACGCCATCCCTGTAAACTTATTCCCCGCACGCTGTAAATCGTGGACCCCGACTCGCAAGAGGTGACGCTGCAATGCATACTTGCTATCAAAGCGGTGGCGGCACCCGCTTGAGTGACGGCAATCTTTTTTTCACTCTCCCGCGCGTCGCCGCATGAGCACGGGGCGGCCCCTGTAGCATCCACAGTGGTCCCGCGTAATTCGCATCAACAGCGCCATATCCTCCCTTAATGGAACTTGGCGTGACGAGGGGAGAAAGGAGGTTGGTGACCTTGCGGACGCTTCTGACGTCATTTTAAATGCAGAGCATTTCTTTAACTCACATGTAGCGTCCGCCGTGCGTCCGCAACAGCTCAGCGCGCAGGCGCGCCCTCTCCCGCTACCATCCTCGTTCTCGCTATCACGCTACCCCCCTCGCTCTCAACAACAGGTCCGCACCCCTCCTCCTACACTATATAAAAAAATAATACCTACCAGCGCCTGGTTTCGATCCCATGACCCTGCGGGCGGAACGCAAGGTACATGGTGCTCTACCCACTGCGCCACAAAGCCGACACAGAATGGAGGGGTACGAACATGCCTTATGTCCTTGACTCATTCAAACGACGTCAAGAAGCTGCTGATACAACGTATTCACTACCTGTGGGCGGAACTCGAGGTACATAGTGCTCTTCCCACTGCGCCACAAAACCGACACAGAATGAAAGAATTTGGAAGGTAGTGAATGCTCTGACTGGCAAAAGTACAAGTAGCGAATGTATCCAAGAATTAACAGTAAACGATGAAGCTCTTGCAGGAAAGAGATTAGCCGATGCTTTCAACGCCCACTTTATAAATGCGGGCACGTACGAAAGACCTAGCATTAGCGCAGACAACGCGTTAACAGAGTGCCCCCGTGTGCCTGAGTCCATCTTTGTGCGACCAACAGACGCAGTTGAGGTTGCAAATTTAATCTGCAAGCTTAAAACCAATGTAGCATCTGGCATAGATGAAATAGGGCCCGCAGAGTTAAAACTGATATCACCATTAATATGCGAAGTTTTATCCTTCATTATTAACCTCACCTTGACCACAGGCATTTTTCCCAGACATTTAAAACTGGCCAAAGTCACTGCTATATTCAAAGGTGGTGACCGTAACAACCTGTCGAACTATCGTCCTATATCGGCGCTTCCAACTCTATCTAAAATATTCGAAGGCGTAATTCATGAGCGACTCACTTCTTTTTTTGACAAGCACCAAATAATAGCAACCAACCAATACGGCTTCCAAAAGCATAGGTCAACTGAGCAAGCTCTGGCATATATCAAGGAAAAGATAATCGTAAATATGGAAAACAGAAAATACGCACTCGGTCTTTTCTTCGATATTCAAAAGGCATTTGATTCAATACATTTTGATTTGCTGTTAAAAAAATTATCTAGCTGTGGAATTCGTGGGATCGCATTACAAATTCTGGAAAACTACTTGCATGATCGATATCAAATAGTTGGCATCAATGACATATTATCTGCCGAAATGAAATTGAAACAAGGTGTCCCACAAGGATCCTTACTTGGCCCGTTATTATTTCTTGTGTACATAAATGATATTGTTAAAATACCAGCTTCTTCTGATATTATTATGTATGCAGATGACACGAATATTTTTTTCTCATCAAACAGTTTAACATTCCTGGAATCTATTGTAAACGAATATCTGGTGCATCTTTCAAACTGGTTACAACAAAACAAGCTGCGATTAAATGCCACAAAGACAACCTATATAATTTTCCGCCCAATCAATAAGCCCTTAAACGAAGATATCAATCTCAAATACGAAGGTTATCTGATTGCACGGGTACATGAGCAAAAGTTCCTTGGTGTTTGGTTCCAAGAACAGTTAAACTGGTCAGTACACGTAAATAATTTAGTTGCTGCTCTGGCACGAACAGTTGGATGCCTTTATAAAATATCACACTTAGTACCGCTATGGCTAAAAAGAAACATGTATTATTCTCTATTCTATTCAAAACTAACGTACGGAATCTTGGTGTGGGGAACAACCTCACGAAATAATTACAATAAGCTTGTTGTCCTGCAAAAAAAGATATTACGGTGTTTCGAAAATTTTCAAGGGAAATTCCAAGACCTGCCAACTTCACCTTTGTTTTCAAAACACTCAATACTTAGAGCTGACCAGCTGTATTACTTTAGACTCCTGCAGATGGTACACAAAAACAAGTTATATGTAGATGGTGACGCAGAAAACCGTCATTACTCTGTACGGCGTCCAATAAGACGTACACCTAAAACTAGGACTAATTACGGCAAACAATCAGCCACTTATCAAGTACCACATATCTTGAACATCCTAGCGGATAATTTAAATAATTTAAATTTTAGCACCAGTGCAACCGTATTTAAGACTGAAACCAAGGTGATGTTTATAGAAAAGAAAGTGAGATATGACAATCACTAGGCGTGTCTCACTCTAAAGAATTTAAACTGTACTGTGTGAAGACGTGATTTTTTCATAGACATGAGGAACACTCAGTAAGGAAACATTTCGTGTTGTATTGTATCTGCTGGCAACAGGTATTGAAGAAAAAAGTTTAATGTATATTGTATAACTAGTGATTATCATTATAGGAAATGTACGATTTTTTGTATTTTTCACGATTTACTTATTTTTTTTCTCTGTATTGCTGGATCTTATTGCTAAGCACGCATATTTGATTTGAACATGTCCTCTACTGTGAACTCCTCTGTTGTGGACTCCAGAGGGACAGGAGCCCTCGTCAGGCACTCAATGCCTTTAGCTCCTGCCCCTTCAGCAGGGATTGTAACAACGTCTGCTGAAAAATAAAGTCTTCTTCTATTTCTTCTTCTTCCTTATATCCTTGACTCATTCAAACTACGTCAAGAAGCTGCTGATACAACGCATTCGCTACCACCAACTCCCCAAACACTAAACGTTAACGCAATACACTCACCCCCTATGCGACGCGTTTACTCGAGTCCCCCTCGCGGGGAGATGGGCCTTTTTTTTCTGTGGCAGCCGGGCCGGGCGGCCCCGCGCCGGCCTCTAAAAGCGACGCTCGCCCAACTTTCGCGCCTGCCGCCGGTCGCTGCATCATGGGCCGCTCGGTAATTGCACCAGGCGCGAAAGTTGTACGAGGGGCAGCGATAACTCAAAATGGCCGCCGCCCGTCGTTTGGTATGTGTGCAGTAACGTGTTTAATAATTAGACGACGAAAACATGTAGGTAATGGTGTGTTTTCAGGTGTCGAATTGTTTTTGTTGTCTTTGTAGCGATATTAATTGGAGCGTTACACAAACATTCTGTTTGCTTTGCGTTTATTCAAAATTCATATGAGGGCGTCTTTGATTCGAAGTCATGAAAACACATGTACTGCACTCATATATTGCACATACATTTTATGTACACACTATTGGACTCTAAGCAAAAATTTGACATTAAAATTTAGGCATACAATATTGCACAATAGGGAAAAAACGTGCTACATGCACATTTAGGTACACAATACTTGATTACGAAAGAACAACTTCGAAAGTTCTAGTCCCTACACAGATTTTGTTTCGGCACACCTCGGCCGGTAGAAGAAAAGAACTTGAAATTTCCACTCAATGTATACTTATTTCTTGGGCTCACCTCGATACAGGAATGTTCTTTAGACATTAAAAAGAAATCTTTTCAGTTCAGAGACACAATAATTGAGAACCTATAATTAAAAAAAAAAGCCCACACGCACATGCTTCAATCCCTGCATTTCGCCCGAGTTAACGCAAACTCTGAAAGAAAGCGTTTAACTGCCCATTAACGTGCATACACTTCCGAGAAATCATGTTCACACCAACAAAGCCGCGAGAAAAAACTGTTGCAACACAATTACCGCCCTATAGACCACTCATGGATGGAATATAGCGAGTTTTAGCTGACCGTTTTTCCCTGTACGCTACGGTCCGATAGCAAGCAGGAGCGTCACTGCGCATGCGTGGTGCACTTAAGTGCGAACGGCATTGGCTCCGGTTTCTCTGAGTGCGCCGCTGATACCGGAGAGGACCGTCGAAAACGGGCAGCTAAAACTCTTATATCTACGTACAAAAATAATTCGCAACCACGTAGCAGAAGACAAGACCCCATCGGGACACAAATCAAACGCACCCGTCTTTTCTTTTATGGCGCGTGAAGTCTGCTTACCGGGGGACGGGGGAGAAAAGGCGGGGAGAAGAAGCCACGCAGAAAAAAAAGCTTTCCTGTATTGTAAGCGGCATTTACCCAGCTCCTTACTCACAGATAGCGGCCAGGTTGTTACAAGCTACCCTCTAGCTGCTGTCTGGACAGCGCCTCTTATCTCATCCTGTCCGATACGGCATGACGATTCTAACTTCAGAACTCTGGAACAGCAAACCTACTTGGGATAAGATTACAAGGCGCGGGCGCGCAGGTTAGATTGAACAGAAAAGCGGGCAGTGCTACTTGTTTTTTTTAATTAGCGAAACGCTTGCAATGGCGGCTGCAAACAACGCATGTATTTCAGCTAGGCCTTCCACTGCTCCCAGTTAAAATCAGCTGGCATTGATCTCCGTGGTGTTACGTCAGATTTTTCTGAGCACTAAAGCAACGCTTGGCAGCAGTTTCGCCGCAAATATACGGTTTGGAGCAAGACGGCGGAGCAAAAAAGTGCTTAAAGCGTAGCACCTCCACGCCACCAAGCGCCGTGGTAGTAGGTACGCCGTGAAAGGCATGAAGTGCGTACAGATGAGCTTGCGTTCCCTGTGAGCAGGTGCGTAGTGAATACATTGGAGGGATTGAGGAGAGTCACCGGAGGAAACGTCTAATGAAGTCGCAAGCCGTCCTCTTCTTGGGGCCCATACCAAGACTCATACCTGGTGCACGAAACAACAAAAAATACCGTGATAACTATAAGGAATCGACGTTCAAGGAGTTGCTAAGGCAATCTAAAAACGGCAAGGCCACCGCAAATTGATCTTACGAGCAAGAGTGTGCGCGCCAAAGACGCGTTTAACTTTTATTAAAACTTTGCGTACCTTCTGAGCCCTGGATATATTTGCACATTAGTTTCCACTTCAAGACGACTGATATGTCTCATTACTTAACAATACATGTGCGAAGTATTTTGAAAACAGAAGATTACAATCGGTCGGCTTTTAAGGAACTAAGTGTAACTTGTACAAAGCTATTTTGCTTACCTGTCATGTTTGCAGAAGGCGAGAAACTTGGCCTAACTGTTTCGTCCTGTGCTGCTGCACCACAGAGCTCCGCAGGACTGGCAACGCTTCTTACTCCGCCGCCCCATAGTTAGTATGCATTCGAATATATTTTATAATGCAGAGAAACTTTCAGCCCGTGGAGGCGTTTAGGCAACCCGCGCAACCCTTCACACTCCGGCTCGCTCACGCACGCACCGAACTGGTTCGCCATCCGCCCCGAGAGAAAGAAAAAAAAAATACTGGCGCCGGTGATGTGTTGCGCATGAGTGAGGAGGAGCGGAAGCGTTGACGGTGTGGAAAGAAAGAAACGCTGTGGTAAATGGAAGGGCCACGCCGCAGCACCGTGCCGCTAGGATGGCCCGAATTTTGGAAACCGAAACTAGCCAAAGTCGCCTACTAGTGGTTTTGATCGCCCAGCTACACAGTCGGCGAGGTCACGCCAATTGGAAACTTCTTCACCTCACAGAAAATGTTGCTGAATCATCAAAGGCGACGAAGGAAATGAGGTAGCTTTTTGAAAGGGACTGTTCTGAACAAACTCGCGCAAGCGCAGGTAGAATGATCGGAGCATGCAATGAGACTACCGATCTCCGATCTTTGCCGGCTTAATTTAGTAGTCACATAATGTTTATAAGTCACTTTAGTCCCAATTGGGTGATCAAAATGTTTGGTTCGAGAAAATGAAAGTATAAACAACGAAAATAAAGGTTCCATGTTTTTGATCAACTGCAAAATTAGCAAAAAGATGTTCAAGGTAATGTTTAATAAAAAAACTACATTGAAAAGGTAATAGAAACCAGAACAAACGTATAAAAAGTAAGTTTGAACGTACCAACTCCCATGCACTGTCACACCACCGACCTAGTGGATGTACAAAAACGAAAGAAAAAAAACAGAGTAAATTACATAATCTGGCTTGACGTGCTTCATCAACTCGAATCGGTACGCGTGAGATTGCTCAGAACGGAGAAGCAGCGAGCCTATGGTCACGCGTAAGCTGACAGTTCTCAGAAATGATGTAGCTCTTTTCTCAGGACGGGCGATCTGTCTGCTACGGCCGACTCCATGCTTCGGGTGGTTACTGATGCAATGTTGTTTCTCACTCTTTCTTTGCATTGGCGGCAGCGTCTTTCGTAAAGTTTTTCGTTACACCAGGAGAAAATACCGGATCTTCCTTTTAAACATCTGCGCCTCTTATAAGCATAATGTATAGACATCTAGACATCGCCAAGGGCACACGTGTTATGAATGACATAAAAACATTGAGCCCTAGAAGAGACGTCTGGCGAAACCAAGCACTCAGTTCAGTCTAACACTAGCCACGTGCACGCAATGTGAGGTAATGTGTCGTGTGGAGGTGTTCAATTTTCACATCCTGCTAAGTGTGCACTGCGATATTGTTAAAATGGGCACAGCATCCTTTTTTCCAACTCAACTGTAACACAAAATGCATCAGTCTATTTTGAACAGATTGGTAGGCTTAGCTGGAAAAAATTCAGAACAGAGCTGCGCTGTTTATATTAGGGCAATTCAAGCGGAGGGGCAGCTGTAATGCTATGAATATAAAAGGTCAATTGTGTTGGGCATTGCTTTCTTTGCGCAGCAAAAAACTGCGTTAAAAGTTTTTCGTTTCTGTCTTTCATGGGCAGACTGGAATTGACTGTCATAACGATTTCAGTGAATGCAGTTATAAATCTAGTTGGGACCCCCCCCACAGAGTGACAGAATACGGTGCAGGGACAACCATGTTTTACAATTCCTTTTTTGCGATGACCGTCAGCAATGGGAACCGGCTGCAAGACAAGGAAGTGTGCTGTATGAATGAAGAATTGTTTTATTTCAGTCTTTAACCCCCTTGCTGTAACGCCTGTTTCGGCATGGCGGGGCACTCACTGAATAAAGTATAAAGGGCACTTACCACACACGTTCATTCATCTGCAGTAAATTAACTCGTAACGCACATCGCAAGCAGAGACGCGCACGCACGCAATAAAAAGAAGACAACAACGAAATAAGAACGAAGCATGAGCATACTTGTGCTGGAAAGCTGGGTAATCCGGCACACCATTGATTGATTGATTGATTGATTGTGGGGGTTTAACGCGCCGACGCAACGCAGGCGATGAGGCGCGCCGTAGTGGAGGGCTCCGGATTAATTTTGACCACCTGGGGATCTCTAACGTGCGCCGAAATCTCGCACACACGGGCGTTTTTGCTTTTCGCCTCCATCAGAAAAGCGGCCGCCGCGGCCGGGAATCGAACCCGCGACCTTGTGCTCAGCAGCGTAACGCCTTAGCCACTGAGCCACCGCGGCGGGTAATCCGGTACACCAAACAGCAAGCGATCTGAAAGCAGGAAAAACAAAATCAAACCGTTAGACGGTATTGGTAATAATAACCGAGGAAATATGTTGTTATTCTTTTGAACTATGGTCGACTCTTGATAATTACAAGTAGTTGAATCGGAACGTTCCGTTTTTTAGAAGTGAATTGGTGGTTGAAACCCTTTTATGTGCAATCCAAAGGGAGAAATTTCGCAATAACGGGAAGATAAAACCCATTCAATCGGGAAACTCGAATTTATTGCAAATTATAATTATCATGGTGACTTTCACCCCGAGATATAATAGAAAACTTTCAAGCGCAAAAAATTGCCATGGTAGCCGCTGTGTGACGCCATCGAAAACAATGACCCGCCGCGTTGGCTCAGTGGGTAAGGCGTTGGGCTGGTGAGCACGAGGTCACGGGTTCTATTCCCTCCCGCGGCGGCTGCTTTTCTGATGGAGGCGAAAAGTAAAAACGCCGGTGTGTACGAGATTTCGGCGCACGTTAAAGATCCCCTGCAGGTGGTCAAATTAATCCGGACCCCCCCACCTTACGGCGCCTCATCGCCTGCGTTGCGTGGGCGCGTTAGACGACACAATCAAATAAAATCTAATTGACCGCAAACAATGCTGTGTACAGCTGATAAAGCGGAAAGCCAGTTGAGCTTCTCACAAGGGTACACACCTCTCACTTTTTATATCATCCCCCTTTTCGTTACGCACATAGCCGTGTGAGCAGATTGGGCGGTAGACGCTGCTGGCTTCCATATCGGCAGGAACTTTTGGCTATCAGACCGGGACTTCGGGGATAAAAAAGTAAAGTGTTTAGGAGCCTATAATAGACACTGGAAACTATCATGAAGGCAAGTAGGCCCACTAAAAACGGTCGTTTATACACTTATAGGCACAATTTTTATTTACTTCAGCAGCATATTTTACGAAGAATCACTTTAACTGCAGTAAACACCGCGGACAAATCTTATCGTTTAGAAACGGTAATTTCATTTTCTTCGTGAAAATGAGCCACACCAGAGTTGCTGTTTAAATAGAGTTACGTAAAAAGCAGCGTCATTCACAGCAAAAGAAAGGCATAAAATCATAACAAAGCAGATCCATCTCAATGATTTGCTGCTTCAAGTTGTACCCATTCCAGTCAGTATTTGTGCGCAAAAAAAATCAACGCTCAACGTTCAATAACGCTACGGGAGCATGCTTAATATTCGGGTCGGCCCATGGCCTGACTTCATACGGAGTATCATATTGTTCGGTGCTCAGAGCCTTCGGCTGTTCTTTTAGCACAGGGAATGCACAAACTGTGTGTGAGACAGCATGACAGAATGCGAAACAGGAAAAGTTCTATCAGGAACCGATCCTTCGGGAAGGGTGGCTTGTCTGTCCTGGATCTTCGAAATGACCTCAGCCTTCTTAGTCGGAGTTGCGCCCGATGTCTGAACCACAGCAAATCTTTCTGCTGAGTGTGACATAAGGACAGGAATGGACCAAGCCTCGTTCGAGCGTCCTGTACTGTAAATAATTTCTACCTCGACCATTTTGTCGGCTGCAAAGCTGGTAGTAGCACCACCGAGTTGAGTTTCTTGTAGTATTCTTCGCCTTTTTTCCATTTTTAAGGTTAATAGCGGTTCATAATGGAGTAGCACAACCAGAAAGACTTGAAACTGCGCCTAGAAGAAATATACCAACTGCATGTAGTTATTCATTTACCGAGCAGTACCGCCTCATCAGCTCCTTACAACACCGTTAAATCCCATTATTAGTACAGGGAAGTGCAATAATTGCGTACAAATTGCTAAGCTTTTCTGTTGGGTAGGAGCAGATGACTAGCGGAGCGGCGGAAATAACATCATTTTGTCAATCTTAAATTTATAACGATTGACAAATCAGTCAGAGCGCAAGATTGTTTTGCAACTGCTTCTGTTATTGGAAGATTTCCAAATGCACTTGAAGGTTACACTGCATGGCAAATGGCTGCTGCACGGCAAAGTTTCCGGAATGCTAATTCCTATAGGCGCCTTTTCACGTTTCTTCATCATCCCACACGCGCTGGATCTGGAACGCCGGCGGTGTACCCGTGGTCGGCAGATAACTGCACGTGTTTGCAGCGTCACCGTAAAACTATGCTGTGTCAGCTTTGCACCTGGTTGTATCCTATGAGGCGTCTTTGAGCCTTTGAGCATGAGGGTTATGTGCGCTGTTGTGTCGCGTTCATATTGTTCGGGGTTTGTTTTTATTGCGTTAGAAATGGCTTGGGCACTTCGGCAAGATTTCTCAGGTGGTCCACGTACAGAGCGAGCCTGAAGGAGGTCGAGCAAAGCAGCTCGTGTGGACCGAGGTGACGTGGGTGAGGCAAGCTGCGGAGACGCTGGGAACGGGCCTCTGGCGGTTAGGGCACTGTGGCGAGCTTGAGGTAGCGACAGCGACAGCTCAAGTTCGATTTGCGTTACTCGGCATGTTGGGCTCCGCTCACGGGTTTTGCTCTGAAAGCGCGAAAAACGCCCATTTGCGTGTTTATGAAGTGTGAACAGTCCTTGCAGATTATCTACCTGAAAAATAAAAAAAGGCGTACATAACACTAAAGACACATTATGGACACTAAACAGCTCATATAGGCCCATGTCGCCCAAATAGGCGCTAAAAGGAAGTATAGCCATGACACCACTTACAGGCCGAATAAACTAGTTTTAAATGTGCTCCCCTTTCCTTACTTAGTTCATGCTTAAATGCAAAATAGGCTTGATACGGACTTTCGGCAAAGATTTCGCATTTAGCCCAAAAGTTCCGCTCTCTAATCATGAAAACCCTTGTCGTACTGTTGACTTGACGACGAAATTCCATATTCTGAGCGACATTCACTAGTGGAACGTATTGCGGGCTAATAGGGATGCTGTTATTGCTCTTTCTGTATAATTGAAAGTTAGGTTAACTGGAATTGTTTCGCGGTTCTTGTTTACTTCGTATCATCTGGAGTCGACTGTACTATATGAATATTTGTGGTCGCCCTAAGCTAGTGGCGTTTATTGGGCTGCCACCGCCTTTAACCCCGGCATTGCACCTTTCTTTGTGTATACTCAAGGGGACACCGCCGTTCAATGTTGGTGAAAAATGGCCAAGCGGTCGCCATATACCTTAGGCGAAAATCACTTTCGTTTATTTCCTAATTAACCAGGTAATTGCCGCCCCGGTCTTTGTGTAAACAGAATACACCATGTGCAACCTTCGTGTAAAATGTTATCAGCTCGAATGCAGAAGCGGTTCATGAAAATTTATTAAACAGAACTTTCGTTTGTCGGTGTAACACCCTTTAATTTGTTCAGCAGTGAAGCTCAATAACAAAATGACATGCTGCTCTAGTTACGTTATCAAAGGTGGTATTTTTATGACGTATAGGGCTATTTCGGCAGCATAAAGAGCCACTGTGAAAAGAACACTGGCATAATTATCTGGCACGGTAATCCTGAGGTACATCCAAGTTCTTTAGGCTAAGCCAGAAATGGCGCAGGGAAATGAAACCTGTTGATATAATTTGAAGGTCAGAAACTGGCGGTATTTCTCAATAACCTGCTTACTGGAACATCCCACTCTACCTCTTTCGTCGCTTTGGTTTCTTAGCATATTTACGGATCAAATCGGGCCGCTTGTTTGGGTTACAGGGTGTAAGCGTCCCTCCTTTTGTGGTCGTTAGATCGTATTGCGACGACAATTACGTCGGCGAGCCCCCTGGCACACGTCATGTTTCCTCGAATAGTGGGTCTGCACAGCTGCTATGCAGGAGTTCTTATCCCGTGCCATCTCGTTCAGTTCTAACGCGGCCTGTAATCGTGCGAATTTAAAAATAAGCGGTGTTTGTAGTCCGCGTTGAACCGCGTGCACGTTGTCTGGACACTACACTAAGGTTTTACAGGTGCCAGCAAATGGTTCAGCAGCGCAAGCAATAACTACGCATTGAGAGAAAATGCAGAGTCCGCTGTTTGTAATTGAAAAATAGCGACACCCGTGGACTTTCGAAGCACGTGGCGTTCCAGAGCATGAGCCTAAGCTCAAAAAGAGCGAAAAGTATCCCAGAAACACAATGACAAGTGAAGAAAAGCGGGGGTTGGGAGTGGGACTTGCCATAAACCGACAGCAAGCGACAAACCTTTCCTATGTTCCTAAATTATCCTATCATTTTGCCGCAAAAAAGCCAAGGGCTCACGATTCAGTAAACAGAAAGAGGATATTGAAATCCTCAAGGCTGGTTGCCTAACAATCTGCTTTAAGCGACCAAGATAGTAAAGTCCTTCATCAACTCGATGCCGAAGGAAGCAGTCTCATGCGTCTGACCTTTACATCTCACAATATTCGCAACCCCAGCATTGCACAAGGCATGCACTCATGCACACTGCGTGGAGCCACCGTGGGTTCGAGCTATGTTAGCACGCTCATGACACTGAAACTCCACCACGCCAACTTAACACCGCCTCTGTTGGGCAGGTGGAGTAGGGGCTGCGCGGGAATACGGCCAGTGTACGGAGAAGGCATTTATTAGCACCAAACCCTTCGGTTACAGTTTATACATCCCCGTAGGTGGAAAGGGAGGACGGGCGATCTGGCGCCACGCACAAGTGTGCGTGTCGTCGGCGCGCTGAACCAGTAGCCTCAGCAGTTAGGTCATAAAGCTTGTGCGAGGCGCACCGGTTTGCGCGCGCATCACCACGCTGGCATGGGCTCGCACGAGAAAGGCACTCTCCACCCGAACCCAGGCACGTACCGGTGGGATTGTCGATTGTTAGGTACGGCCTATATGTGAGCGAAGATGGCTAAGGATCAACCTAAGGTACGGGCTGGCAGTCGGAAGAGCTTGCAAGCTAGGAACCGGCGCAAAAAGAACTGCGACAGGGCCGTGAAGGAAATCGTTACGCACCTTAGGCGTCCTGTGGAGCATCTTCCCCAACCGACCCCCCGCGAGGGCACATGTCTCGTCCCGGCGACCGGGGGAAGGGGGGGGGGGGGGGGGTTCGGATGCCGTTCAAACAGGCCAGTGAGGTGAGGTTAGGCCTCCTGCCAGGGCGGAACGCCCTCTGCATGACAGGGTTTTATCGCGCAACTGCCGCTGGCGGCTTCTCCCCTTCAGGAATTTGAACGCTTTCGCTCGGCCCCACGCCGCGGCGCCGAGCAACACCGACTAGATACGAGGCCGTATGTCACGTGTTTGCCACGGCAACACGTCACGGGTTGGGGGCCCTCTTCATAGGAGGCAAGTCTGAGAAGGAAGGGGCCAGCGGTTTTGGAGCGGCCGCGCAGCCGTTCCTGGCGTCGGGTTGCCGCGGCCGGTGGGGCGACCGTTTCAGACAAGCAATTGCCTTTTCTCGGGATCTCTCGCGCACTAACCTGTCTCGCGAACAACATTTTTTAACTAAAAAACAACGTATTTAGCTGAGTTATGTAAAAACACTGCAAAAAGGTTTTCAAGCTTTAAAGAACGCCGCTGGTGCAAAACAATCTGTTGTTAAAATAAATAAAGAACGAACGAATGACCGCTATTTTGTTGCAATGTGCGGCCAACAGCCAAACGGCAGTACTCTAATAAACAGAAAATGGTTCGCAAAGGCAATAGGAAAGCGATTCTTCAGACTGCGCCGGCGCGCGGACACACTCATTTCGTAACGGCTTCTACTGAAATCAGCGGCGCCGGCCTAATATATACCTATAAAATGAATTGCCTAACTCTGACTGAATGACTGACTGACTGACTGACTGACTGACTGACTGACTGACTGACTGACTGACTGACTGACTGACTGACTGACTGACTGACTGACTGACTGACTGACTGACTGACTGACTGACTGACTGACTCATCAACGCCCAGCAAAAACTGCTACATCTAGATACTTGAAATTTCGGGAGTATATTTGCGACTTGGCCTAGAGACTGACTAAGGGGGGACATCTGGAAATTATACTCCTAACTGAGGGCTAGCGGGAAATTGTGTTTTATTAAATTCGTGATTACCTAGTTCAGCCGTTCACATTTTCAACTGCTTTTTTGCTGATATATGTAGCCCTTAAGAATATCTAAAAAGTAGTTTTTAGATGTCACCCTAACCTACACAATAGAGGTGATTCCTCCGCATTACGGAAAAGAATTGGTGGCCCTAAAGATTCTCAAATAAATACTTCACCGATTTATTTATCCAAATGATTTTTGTTAGCATATGTTACTCATGTAAATGCAGAGGCCCATTTTTTAAGGATTTCGCCCTGCGACGCCGCTAAAAGGTCCAAATTGTTCTTTATAAATTACACGCCTGACGAGCCAAAAAGGCCTAGAAGGTGATGTCCGCGCCCAGCCAATCTACTCTTTCAAGCAGCTACAGATTTCTAGGGTACGCTGTGATTATGGTGTTGGAGGTCAATACTGCTGACAATTTCAAAAAATCCACCATGGGGAGAATGAGAAGCAGTAAAATATTTTTTCAGATATCATTTTTCTATCCCACGCCATTTGATATATCGAACTGATATTTGTTGAGATAGGTGACTTACTAAGGTGTCTAAACGCCGTTCTACAACATTTTTCTATGACACCCACCCAACATAGGCAAGCGGGATTTTGGGGAAAAGTGTGTTTTTACACATTCATCAATAACCAGACATCCATTTGATATATCCCATTTGACTTTGCTTGCGAATACTGCCCATCCAATTGCCCAAAAATCAATTTCATGATTTTGTCGTAACATGCGGATCAAAATCAACCGAGTTTTTTTTTGTTTACACACCTCTTGACGTGGAATTCAGTTGAATTTTCCCGCGTTCTCATAGCGCTCGCCATCTGTTGGCACTTTCGGCAACCACGCGTCTCCCGTAGGAGCCCGGTCATCTATACCAATAAAATGAAGTGCTCTAATGACTGACTGACTGACTGACTGACTGACTCATGAACGCCCAGCAAAAACTACTACATCTAGAGACTTCAAATTTCGGGATTACATTTGCGACATGGCGTAGAGGCTCACTAAAGGGGGACGTTTGGAAATTATACTCCTAACCGAGGGAAAGAAATTGTGGTTTATTAAATTCGTCATTACCTTCTTCCCCCGTTCACATTTTCAAGTGTGTTTTGCTGATATATGTAGCCCTTAAGACTATCTAAAAAGTAGTTTTTGCATTTCGCCCTAACCTATACTATCGAGGTGATTCGGCATTTCGGAAAAAAATGGCGTTCCTAAATATTTTAAAATAAATATTTCACAGATTGATTTATCCAACCTATTTTTGCTAGCATATGTTACTCATACAAATGCAAATTTTTAAAGGATTTTTTAAGAACCCATGTTTAAGGATTTCGCCCTGCGACGCCGCTAAACGGGTTACATTGTTTTATGTAATAACACGTCTGACGAGCAAAAAAGGCTTAGCAGGTGATGTCCACGCTTAGCCTATCTGGTCTTTCAAACAGCTACAGATTTCTAGTGCACATTTTGATTACGGTTTTGGACGTTAGTACTGCTGAAAAATATAACACTTCCACCTGGGGAGAGTGAGAAGCAGTAAAAGAGTGTTTTAGATATAATTTTTTTTATCCCACGCCGTTTGAGATATCGAACTACTCTTTGTTGAGATAGGTGGCATATTCAGGTATCTAAATACGGTTCTACAACTTTTTTCTATGACACCCACCCAACACAGGCAAGCGGAATTTCGGGAAAACAGTGTGTTTTTATACATTCGTCCATAAACAGAGAACCATTTGATATATACCATTCGTTTTTTCTTGCAAATGCTGCCCATCGAATTGCTCAAAAAGCAATTTTCGGATTTCGTCCTAACATGTGCATAAAAATTCAATGTAACTGTTTTAATTTACACCCATCTGGACGTGAAATTCAGTTGAAGTTTCCTGGGTTGGCATAGCGCTCGCCATCTCTTGGCACTTTCTGCAACCACGCGCCTCCCACAGGAGCCCTGTGGGAAACCGCCTCGTCTCGGCTCGCATATCTTCGCCTTCTACTGTGAATTTTAACGATGAGAGTAGCAGTGAAGAGTCGAAATACGGCTTTAGAGATCGGATTTTAGCTCCAGTGAGGATTCGGGTGTCGATCAGCATGGAACATCAAATCGCGCTCAAAGGTGGGTGTTGGTTTCGGTTTCAATTGGCTCTGGAGTAGGTATGTGCGCTCGAACTATGTTCTGGCTGGTTTATATTTATTCGCTAGGGTTTTAACTACCTATGGTGGTGATCTCCTGCCACCAGCGCAGAAACGGATCAAGTTTTCGCCGAGACAAGAGCCGGGCGTGTGCCTGGGCGATGACGCAGCCATGGCCCTAGTGCCAAAGAGATCACACACAAAACAAAAAACCAGTTACACCTAGCCGCATAAAACTTTTTCAATGAAGAAACAAAGCTTGTGTTAGAGTTTGTATATCCTGAAATAATTTTATTGTTTTTTAATATTTTTTATATTTACGCTTTTTTCTATATTTTTCTGTAGTTTTTTTACGAAGTTCTTAGTTTCAGATTTTTTCATGGCTCTATCGTCAGTGTTGAAGTAAAACTTGGTATTTTATGTAAAAGAACATATAATTAGCTGCATTTTGGTATATGCTAAGGCAGGATGGTGCCCTTGCTTTATGTAAAAAAAAATTTGTACCGAGACCTCCCTTTTTCATCACTTTTTCCGGCGGTCCCGAAAGAGTTAACATGCGAATATTTTGTGGACGTAGATGCGCATCAGAAAACTTTCGTGAAAGCATCTAAGTGTTAATTTACCTTGTTCTTTATCCTTCTATCGCTCGACATAGCCACGGGCACGGAGATGGTAGAGCTCGCAGCAGGAGCATACTTTTGCAGAGATAGTTCCACTAGCATTCACTGCAGATGAAAAAAGACCATTTGGAATAATTGAGATTGTTTCATAGCTGACAGAGTTGTACCTGATGGTCATGTAACTACATGCTAGCGCACGTTGTTGTGGTGGTGCATGTTGTCTTCGTCAGCAAAACTATTGTACGCAACAAGCTGCACTTGACCTCGTTTCATTGGACCTTCTGTGCCCGAAACGCAAACTACAAGTTGTACAGGACCGCATGTCTCATATATTTGAGAGTCATTTAAAAAAGATTATTGATACGAGTCCGCGAATTGTGGCTGGTGTGTGCCCATCTCTTTATTGTTGTGCCGCTGCGTAGCGTTCCTTCTGTTTCCGCTTGCACGCGTTTATCAACCTATGAAAGCATTTAAAAAAAGCGTAAAGAGATAACTTTCTAAGCCCATTCAACGAACACTCATCGTAATTTCAGCAGTTTTAGGTAGCGTTTTGCGGCGCAGTCGTATTTTGAAATCTCTGCCTCTACAAACCAGAATCTGCGGGCTATTGAAGCCGTATCCTTTGGTGTCGCAATACACACACGAATGTTTCGCCGCGATTTCGCACAAACTTCGAACACTGTTAGCACCGAAAACGCAGAGTGGAGCTTACACGGCAGAAATTCTCTTCTTCACGCACCGTGAAAGTCACGTCGCCGAAATTCTCTTCACAAAGCCGTCCGCCAACTGCTGGATGATACCAATTGTGCCAGTGGCAATTATGCCTTAACCCCGATAAGTTAGTTTGAACAAATGAGAAGGTTCTCAGCGCCGTTAGGCGTCAACATCATCGAATGCTGTCGCAGGGGCCAGGGGCCCACAGGGCAGGACTTCCTGGATTGGTGGAGTGATCGCGCCTACTGTTACACATACAGTATCGCTTCCAGGAGGCGACACACACACGCACACTCCGGCAGTCCTTTCGTTCTCCTCGGAAGTTTGCTGGAAGGTTTTTATCTTTTTATTTTTATCTTTCACTAGCGGTAGTAACCGGCGTGGCGCGGGTGAGCCATTATAATGATGACACTAATTGGTGTAACACGTGTTCATTTATTTGTTAGTTGTTATATTAGGCCACTTCATCGTGAAGTCGTACACACTCACGAGCTCCTGACTGCTGTCAATACATGGACTCCAAGCGCAGGCGCGTCGGGGGAATGTGCAACGACTGGTACTTATGTTTTACTGTAACTCTCGCTAAACAAATTGGACAAAGATGCTGCGACAGAGGGAGGGAGTCAGTGAGTCAAAAACGTTTTATTGAGCCGGTGAAGTGGTTCTGGTTCCTAATTTCGGAATATCATGTGATGAGCGGAAGCCTTCGCTCTGGAGGAAGAATCAGGACACCCAGATCGCTCTTAGTCGCCAGGTTCTCCCACAGCTCAAGGGTGGGAACAGTGGATGGGAGAAGGGGGTGGTTGCTTTGCTTTCACTCCTAATATGATATAAGAGGGAGTGCCAGGTTGAAAACAGAACTTCATTCGGCAGGAGAGTGCGCCTGGAACATACTATGGAGGCCGAATGGGGGATGGGTATCCTTTCTCATGGGAAGTGCTATCTCAGCAGATATGAACAATGCTCATCGGTACAATTTTTTTACAAGTAACATGGGCTCCCTATGGGAGGCGTGGGGTTGCAGGAAGTCGCAACAGATGGCGAGCGCTAACCGTTCCACGTGGAACGGTCTGTCTTCACTTTAAGGCTCTATTTTCCAGGCATGGTATTTTTTCGCTGCGGTCGCACGGCAAGAAGCGTGCAGATACGCACATGCCACTATGGTTCTAGTTTTTTTTTAATTTCTCGGGTACCATGTGCTTTGTGCATATTGGCGTCACAAGCAGCTACTCCGTCTATGGTTATTCTACTTCTGAAAAAAGTCCGCCGCGGCTACCAGGTGTGCGTGAGCCCTACGTGTTTACTCGTAACTGCAGTGCACGAGGCCCATACGTTCCGATCCATACGGTCCTTCCTCGGTTCTTGGGGCCACTGTTGAGCCACGAAGACATCATGCTGAGCGTGATTATGTGCATCAGCGCGTGTGCGACACCGTGGCTTCGTTGCGCACGTGGGCATAGAGTCTTTCTTTCTCGACGATGTGTGTGCGTGAACACGTGATTGCGTGATGCCTAACGAGTGTTATGTACATCGGTGTCGCGGGAACTACAAGAAAGGATCCAAAGTACTGATTCTCCGCTTTCCGAAGGATGAAGAGTTGCGGAATAAATGGAGCTGTACCGCGGGAAAACTTCCTTCAAACAGAGAACACGAGGGTGAGTGGTTCTTCGCCGTTTTTTTATGTATTTCATTCAGCGCGAAATGAGCTGCAGTTATTTGATAGCCATCAACAATTTTTGAATATTTATAGCTACGTCGAAGCTCAGCAGTACTGCTAAGGATTAAAATTTAAAGAAGAGGTCTCAAGTACTAGCCACAAAACGTGTTTCGTTAGTTACGCGAAGACTGTTTTTCTTCAGGTCCGTGAGCTTCACTTAAACCCGGAAAAATGCCGCACTTGAAACGTCGTATAGGGATGACTCGACTGGACGAACAGTCACTGCCCCTTCGGCGTTTGCGCGCCTACTCCGAGGTGCAGTTCCGTCAATATTCCCCGATTGCCCGAAATATCTGACCTCATAGTGCAGCGCGAGAGAAGCTCCGGAAGCGAAACAATTGCGCCTGCAGTCAAGTGAACTGTAGAAAGTTCTTCGGCAATCGGTCGATCAATTCTAACACCCAGTCGATAAGGACAGGATTCAGTCCATCAACGATCTGGCAGACTACGCGTATTGCAATTTATTGGCTTTCTGGCACACGATAGAAGTGAATGAACGCCTCAACCTGCTAGACACCGTTGAAGATGATGCCACGACCATAAAGGGAATCCGTCACCATCAAGCCGGATTTCAGCACAGTGTTTTATTGTTTGAAGGCCGCGACTAAGAAGCTCGGACCTCCCATCTCGGTTCCCGATGTAGCTGCAGGAAAGAAAGAAATTGCAGAGATCATTGATGCTGTTGAGAAATGGGACAGGAACGTGAACCAGACTGCTGACTGTTTCCGTGTAGGATCCGAACTACGACCTTCTGACGGAGCTTGACAGGGCAGGACTCGTACATCCATCAATACTTGCTGTCAACGCCGTTGCACACAGCGACGCAGTCGCTGAGGAATGGCCAAAACGAGACGACTTCTTAACGATTCCCAATCAGCATCAACTGGCGACAGATCCCGCTCTGGATCTACTCACTGGTGATGGCCCATTTGATTTTGATTGCTGTGATGCTGGACACACGAAGGATATCCTTAAGCTCATTGTGTGGTGCAGTACGAACATTTTTCCGAAAAACGTATGCTCCATAATGAATGATGATATTCGTGACGCGAGTGCAAAGTCAAAAAAAGAAGCTTCCAACAATGAGTAACAAGTAGAATTGGCGTACAGTAGACTCTCGATAAACGGAACTTCAAGGGACCGGAAAAATAATTTCCTTTTAACAGGAGTTCTGTTTACTAAGAGAGATGTTCTAAGGTGCAAATTTATGTGTGCGTCCACACTTCTAAGGGCATTTCATGGAACTCTAACCACTAGAAAGTGACTGTAGCTGATAGTTTTTAGAAAGCAAGAAAACTACAAGAAGCGTAGGCACAGCATTCACAAAGTTGATATGGCAACAATGAGTCGCTCTTCACTACAAAATGCGTCAATTATTTTTGTTTGAGTCCTTCAAACTGCATCTTCACGGTGACTGTAGGCCTCAACTTCGCGAGTGCTTAGACGCCACCGAATTTAGAAGACGGCAACGTGGTAATACTGGACGAATAGCACAACGATGGCACGAACGAGGCGTATGGAAGAGCGCCCTGTAGCCTCGGCGTCTAGAATCGAGACCGAACGCCTGGAACAAGAACTGCGATGTTGCATTCGTTGCGCTAACAAGGCTAACCACTTGCGAGACGTGGCTTACGAGGCCAACAAGGCTAAAAAAGCATGGGGGAAGAAAAACAAACAAGAACGAAACAGCCGGAACCGTAAGAAGCCGATTCTCATGCCAGTGGATTTCACAAGAAGTTCCATGTCTGGTTCCGTTTACACGGTGATGCCGAAATTTTAGTTCTCATTACCGAGAGTTTTTGTTACGTTATCTGAATACAAAACCAACCAAATTACAGGCAACTGTTCCGTTTAAGCGGCAATTCCGTTTAAGCGATTTCCGTTTTATCGACATGCTACTGTAGTTTCTTTTCCCTGAATAAATCGTCTCTGAGGATGAGGTTGTTGAAATCATTCGTTTGTTTCCCTCGATCGATGTGGCGGCAAAGCAGGGACATCAAAACATTATCAAGCCCTATGCAATAGTTCATTACCACGCGGAAAAATGCTAATGTGCTAACTCAGATTTTCTTCCTCATCGTTTATTCGGTCTAACCTTACAAGGTAAAAAATCGCAGTATCTGCAGACGCGCGAGCGTTGTCTTTCCTAAAACGCGCACGAAACACTGGTTTTCCGCCGCGTTCGCCGGCGCAGCTGGGCTCCCATGACGTAACGTCACTGCGGCAGCCCTACGGCCTTGAAATCTAGTCTGTGTTGCGCCGAGGCGATGTTGCCCGCGTGAAAGAGAGAGGGGAAATTGCCGCGTTGACGACCTGAAACGAGCGCTCGCGCATTGGCAGCGGACGCCAGGAGTCTTACAAGCGTTGGGCTAGACATTTATGCTATCGCATTGGCAACTTCTAAGCGCTTACATGTTTTCTGCATTTTTATTCTATTCATAAAGTTTGTTTTGCAGACAAGGAAGAGCGGAATTTGGAGAACATGACCCCAGTAAAGAGATTTATACGGAGACGTATTTTATTCCGCGGATTTTTTGTCCGTCAATCTAGCGTGATTGATTTTGACCCTCTCCACCCCCCCCCCTCTGGGACAAAACCAAAAAGAAAAAAATTCTAAAATAATACATAAATACGTCTAATTAAAATATTCTTTGTAGTGAATAGCCGCATTGAAACTACTGCATACTCCAAATGCGAAGCCTATGACCAGGAAAGGAAGATTCCGAAGCTCTTTGACACATGCTGCCTATAGCTCTTCGGGACTATATTTGCGACTTGCCGTAATGGATTCTGTGTGCCACCTTTGTACAAAAGAAAATAGCAACTTCAAAGCCCACTCTCCCTCCGCTATGGAATTATTGAATAATTCTGGGGTTTTAGCGCGCCGACACATTACCGGCGATGAAGCGTGTCGTAGTGAAGGGCTCCGGATTGATTTGAACCACCTGGGAATCTCCATTAACGTATGACAAAATCTGGAACACACGGTCGTTTGTGCTTTTCGCCAACATCAGAAAAGCGGCCTCCAGGGCCCGCAACCGCACCCGCTTCCTTGGGATAAGCAGGACAACGCCATACCTACTCAGCCACAGTGGAAAGTATCCCGTGACGGCTTAGGGGGCGTCGCCAGTTCCCGCACGCACAAAAGCACCTGTCAAAACAATAATTCTGTGGCCCCCGGGAATGGCATTCTAGAATGGACGTTTGCGTAATCGATAATGCACTCTGAGCGATTGTTATTGCTCGCCAGACACAATCGTTATTTATTATCAAGGAGTGCATACAGAAGCAAAATGGGGCCGCCAAAGCCTACAGGTGGGCTTGTGCGGCGTCGCCCGGCAGCTACGGGCTTAACTTCGGTAAAAAACACTCATTGACAGTGGTAACTGAATAGGAAGGTTTAGAAAATAGACAAGCAAACAAGAAAAAGAGAAGAAGAAGGAAAAGAAGAGAAAGAACACAAAAAATAAAGGCAGGAAAGACAAAAGGAAAGCAAACGACAACCGACAAACAGAAGAGACGCAGACAAAGGCACAAACAAAGATACAATAAATCGACATAGCTTTCAGCTACATGGGGGGCAATTTCCTCATCGCAAGAAAACAATTAGACAACATACAAATAGCCCCAAATCACCGCATAAACATAGATACTCCAGCATGTTTCTAATGCCACCATAGCACCACGCAAGTGTTTCCGCGTTGTTGAAGAGAACAATTCGTCAGGCAAATCGCTGAAGATAGCAGCAACATAATTCCGTAATGTGTACGGACCCTTGACGTCATATATCGAGATATGTGCCGCATAGGCAAAGGTTTAACATTGGGAGTTCGGTAATCCGTACAACTGAAATATTTTAGCGCGAAGATTTGCTGAAACAATGTATCGAATGACGGTAAACCACTTGCCTTAAATACACTGTCCGCATACGGCACGTGTGACTTATAAAGAACACTCTTGGCTATGTTTTTTAACATACTTTTGACTGTCTTTTTCCAGGTAGCGGAGCAGTTGAAAAAACAACACATGCCATAACAAACAACACTACAACCCAAGGTTTGTGCTAGGATTTTTCGAGCAGAGGAAGGCAGAAACACTTTTATGTTGTACAGCGTACAAGCAGTAGTTCTAAGCTTTTTACATATGTCAGCCATGTGTGTGTTCCATGAAAGATCCCCATCAAAATGTACAATTAGCTATGTACAAAACCTTATCTAGGCACAACGAGGTCACCATGGTGAACCGGTTATTTTTTATTTATTTATTTATTTATTTATTTATTTATTTATTTTATTTATTTATTTACTTATTAATATATTTATATATTTATTTATATATTTATATATTTATTTATTTATTTATTTATTTATTATTTTATTTATTTATTTATATATTTATTTATTTATTTATTTAGTCAGTTAGATATTTATTCATGGGTTTCTTTGTTAGTTTGTTCAATCTGCTTGAGTGCCTAGGAATGAAGAGAAAAGTGTGTATTTACATACAAGCCGAAAACACACAAATGTAAAACTAAAATCTCATAACGTCGCTTTATACTAGGCATGAACTCAAGGCTTCTCACAAATAAAATAATTACAGTCACTGTAAATAAATAAACACTGGGTATGGTAAAAAAGGGATAATCACAACCATCGCAACCTACCGAGGCATTTGGCCAAATAAGTACTTAATCTGTTCCCTTAGGTAGATGGAATCCCCACATTGCACCGAGTTGGACGTGAGCAAAAACGTAAGCTAGTTAAGGCATTGATCCATTCTTAAGAAAAGCGTTGGTGCAGTGAATTTGTTGGAAGTAACACACCTGAAACTCCCTCCAGCTGTTGCCATTATTCATGCCGGTCTGCTTCAAAAATTGATCTGGTAAGGTAACTCCGCTTAATCGTAGGAAAACCTGACTTCAAACTCTGGCCCAATCACTGTGCATGCTGTGCTGTGCACTGAAAAGTTGTGATATGTTGTATAGCAAAGCACATTCGAGTGGTTGGAAGTTTGTAAAAGCGGAACAATTCAAGCAGCATGTTTCCGCAGGACTGTTTGTGAGTTGTGATCAGCATCCTTATGGTTGTTACATATTTGACTTGATGAAGGGCATTGGTTTCCCTCTCCCTCCCATTTCGGACTCACTCTTCCTTGCCTCTTCCAACCTCCCAAATCGTCCACCTATCAGTCTCTGAAACGCCGCTGACACTGATTCCACGTTGTGCGAGAATACTTAGAAATAGAAAGGCATCAAAAATGAATATTTATTTATTTATTTATTTATTTATTTATTTATTTATTTATTTATTTATTTATTTATTTATTTATTTATTTATTTATTTATTTATTTATTCTTCACTAAGGCTCAGTTGCAGCAGCTGGAGGTGCTACATCGGGAGAGCCTTCGAGTCATCACTGGCCTTCCCAAACATGCCAAACTCGAGGAGCTCTACAAGCACGCTCAACTCCCCCCTCTCACAGAAATCATCCGCACCCGCCAGGAAGGTCACGACTTCCGACGAGCATCCACTCTCGCCGGCCGTGCGCTACTCGCGCTACTGCAACAATACGCGGCACCACAACATCCCATCCCGTTGCCGCTGCCACCATGGGACGACTTCATCGTCGTTAACCCAAAGCAACTTCCAGTCACCGGTCTTCGCCACTCCAACAAACACAGACGCACATCTGAAATGACCGAGCGGTTTCCACATAACGCTGTTTATGCCGACGCCACTTGCGACCCCACCACGAATACTGCCGGATTAGCGGCCATTCACTCGACATTTCAAGCCGCCTGTCAACAAGAATATCCAACAGCGCCATCGTCTACCCACCTCCAACTCGAAGCGATATTACTGGCTGTCCGACAACTTCAAATTTCTCACTGGCCTACCAACCAGCCTCTTCACAGCCAGCCAGGAGGCATTCCGCGAATTGCTCCGGATGCCTTACCAGAATTCTATCTGTGCGTCCATCAAGATGCTTGTCCGAAGGCTACATTGTACAACAGGACTACAAATTCGGGTAGACTGGGTGCCAGGGCACTGCGTTAACTCCACCAAGGAGGCCGCGCGCGCCCTGGCGAGCGATGTTCTTTCCACCCGCTCCCACCCAGTTTTGCCTCATCACGACCCCAACTTGGACCCCTTTGAAGCCCGTGCCACCTACCAGCGATGTGCTAGAGCTCGACTCCGCAGCCACATCCCTGCCAATGACTACCCGCTACCTACAGGACTGCCACGTGGCCTTCAGGTTCTGATCCACAAGGCTCGTGCTAGGGCGGCGCTTACAGAGGACATCCTTTTCAACTGGCGTTCTTACATACCAAAAAAAGGGCGGCCACCCGCTCTCCCCGGCGCTACGGCAAGCACTTCACCTCCGCCGGCCATGACACCACCCACGTGCGTCACGTGCTCTTTAGGAGCCACACCGACCATTGAACATCTCCTTTGGGCGTGTCCGGGTCTGCACGCAGGGCGCACGTCTTGCAAACACAGCAGCATTACGTGTTTGACGGACTGGCTCTACCCACCCGCAGCCACAGCCAAGCAGGTGTTTGCGTCCTTGTGGGACTTCGCTCTCGCTACTGGCGTTCATCTGAGAATGTAGTTTTCCCGAACTGACACCACCCTCCCCACCCGCCCCCACATAGGCCGAGTCGCCATCCTTGTCCCAATAAAGATTCTTTCATTCATTCATTTAATTTTTTATTTATTTATTTATTTATTTATTTATTTATTTATTTAATTGACATACCTTCAAGGCCCGAAGGCATTACAGAAAGTAGTGGGTGAATCAACACAAAAAAATTTGCAAGGTACAATGAAATCTTTCAACACGGCGTTTCATGAATGACGGTTTTGAACGTGTCGGTATCCAGGATGGTGGCGACCGTGGCGGGGAGGTGGTTCCATTCTTTGCTTGTGCTTGGGATCAATGAATTGCTGCAAAGTTTAGTACAGGAACGCGGCAGACCAACTTTGAAACGGTAGTCAACGCGAGATGAAATGTGTGACGGTTGGGCGATAAGCTGTTCTTTTAAAAAAGGGTTGTGGTGGTATATTTTAAGAAAAAGTTAAAGGTGGAAGCATCTACGGCGGAAAGGAAGTTCTGGCAATTTAAGTGTTGTTTTCATTGAAGTCACGCTAGCATATTGGGAGTAGTTGGGTAAGATAAAACGTGTTGCGCGATTTTGGATGGCTTCACTGCTGTTAACAAGAGTGATGTTAGTTGGGTCTAAAATGGCACATGCGTATTCTAGTTTCGAGCGAACTAATGTTTTGTACAGAGTTAGCTTCAGTGATGATGACGCAGACGAGAAATTCCGACGCAAGTAGGCCAACATGCGGTTAGCATTGCTGCTTATAATATCCAAGATATTGGTAAGGTGAGACAACTGAGAGAGGGATATCATTGAGGAGATATGAATTCGGATTAGTAATATTAGTACGCTGCGATACATGCATGCATTTACATTTGGTGAAATATCTTCGTGAACTAGTTCTTGCTTCCCCGGAAATGTAACCGAATGAAACAACTTGCCTTTGTCTTCAATGATGTCTACTAACAGCATGTTCTATACGTAGTAATGGTCCCTTGCTATGATTTCGCACTGATTTTTTTACAACTCTCGTTTCAGTTGTTTTTATGTATTTCTTGTTTGTTTTAAATTGATGTTTTTATTATTTGTAAGTTTTCTACGTTTAAACTTTTTATTGCTTCTCCGGCATTTGCCCGACCAAGTTTTAAACTAAGCAATAAATAATTAAAAGCAAGAAAAATTATCAAGCCACTGGGAACGCGACCTGAATGAAAGTTGTGGTATTACACGCTACATATTTGCTCTAACAAGGGTGCCTACGTAATTGCTATATTTCGCCTAAATGTATCCCAATTCCTGGTGAATAAAACTATGAGCCTCACAAAAATCAGAGGACTCGATCCCTGTATGATTTACAAAGATATTGATTTTGTGTGATGATTCAATGGATCTCCCCTCTCCTTCTGCGTGAAAAAACCGTGAAAATAGCGGGAGGTTGTTGAATTTACTTACTGTTTGGCCGAATGCACCCCTGTAGCGTATAAATGCTCCTATAATACGTTCGGGCGAGAGTGTAGTGTTTCTATTTTCATGCCTATGTTAAACCTGGTGGCGTCATTAAAGCCCTATGAGCAGCGCCACATACAGATTCAGAAAATTTAACCTGATATATCGCGTACACAACGACAGCTTTGTTTACCACATTCATTGTGCTCCAGCCAGAGTGGCCTACACTAGAAAGCAAAAAAGCGACGCTTCGTGTAACTAGTTAGCTGTTTAGTTAAAAACCGACATTTGAAAACGTAACTTCAAGGCGCCTTTCTTCTCTGCATTTAGGCATGAATATAAATTAAACAAACACGGGGTGAATAGCATGAACGGGTCAAGGGCATCAACCCCTTCGGCATACGCTCTTTCCATTTGGCTTAAGTGGCTGCGAGAGCCGGTTTAAGGATTCTTGAAGTATCCGTTCCATTAAATGGAGATACGTGCCTTGTTTGAAGACGCCTTCCGCCACGTGGCACAAGGGTGGTCGACCGCCTGCTTTCCGGTTTCGATATACCCTTGGATAAGCCGTATTCACTCGTTTCTGTCAGTCGTTCTGTTGAAAGAGCGTTATAAGTTAGAAAAGCGCCTTCCTTTAAACGAAAAAAAAAATGGCCCCCTTTCTCAACAAACACACGTGCAACCCAAGCGCTGTAGTAAAACTGAACGCAGAAGACAAGTTGGCTCCTGTATATATAGCCGTCGAGTTCCGAGCAACGCCAGAGAAACGTCGTTGCCTGCGGAACCTAAGGAATCCCTCACTGCCTCTGCCAGAAGTCATCGAAGTCTTCGCTACAACAGTGAGTCCGCTTTATGCCGGGCGGAGCGGTTCGGTGTGCCACCTTTGTACAAAACTGTACTTCCGCAATTTATGTAGGAAACCTCAGCCTTACGCTGGTGGTCGGAATTTAAAACAGAGCACGCACCTTGGAAGTCGTAGCTCCTGTTCTTAATTGGGGGTTGTCCCTCGCGTGAAGGTAAAACAGTGTACAAGCGCCGAGGGCGGCCTTAAATTTAACTTTGCATAAAATGAACACGCGCTGCATTCCACTCGCTCCTTTCACCCTTACAGTGCAGAAGCCCCAGAAGGTGAATAATTAAAACGTGGATGCCCAGATGAACTTGAACATTTCAATTGGTGCACTAATTTCATTTTCATGGGAACTTTTCAAGGTTATTAACGCCTCTTAACAACAAAAAACTGCCATAGGTGATTCGACGACAGAACGAACCTGCGTCCACACGCGATATTTTTTTGCTTCTACTCTTAATTTTATGAGCAGTACGCAAGCCAGAAATTAGCTTAAATCTGCACTCCCTTTTCCCGTGACGTGTGCACTTCGAGAGAAAAAAATTTGCCAAGGTGGCGTGGGTGAGGCGCCATGTTCGGTAGGCGCAGTTTTTCGCTACTTTGGGGCTTTGCGCACGGCAAGGATTCATCATTCTGAATAAATTATGTTTGAAACGAAATGTTAAACGAAAAGAAGAAACAGGTCAAGAAAGCTATTGCGTTCTGCCGGTAAAAATATTAATAAATAAATGTGAAATCACGCCAGACGCGGCATTGTCTGTTACTGTGAGGCCCCCTATGCTACACTGTCGCTTATTTTGAAGCCCCCTGTCTCCCTATCTGTAACTGTGAGCAACGTGTAAGTGATAGGTAATGACTACCATATATTTGCAAAAAACACCTGCAAAATATCGCTTGTCAGAAAAAATACAAATATACGCAAAGAAATATTGACTGCAGGGCTTTTTTTCAAAGTGCGTAAATTTAAAAATACAACTAAAACAACTTCTCTAATTTTTTTCAAAATTGTGGAAACGAGATTCCTGAAGAGGGCCAACAACACCGATGAAAAACGTGTTGCATCATTTTATTCGTACCGAAGTTATAAACGGCTGAAATCACGTGTTCGAGACGCGCCTCCCTGCCGGGTACTCCGCAACTGCAGCCGCTTTTCTGGCTTCGCGCTTTGATAAAAAAAAATGTGTGTTGGCAATTCCGCGGCCCCACCAGGGCCTCAGAATAAAAATGAGCAATAAGCTAGCGAGCTTCTTTGTATGCACAACCATGACACCAGCAGTTGCTGTGATACGCTCATCCTTGAACGATCAGGGAGCGCATAAAATTATCGTGAGGCAACTAAAGAGCCGGTTGTAACGGAGGGCCTAACATTGTAAGCTGTCTAAAATTTGTTTTTAGTATTTTCCATGCAGCCCTGTCTATTTTTGCTTACTTAGCACAGCAGAAAAAATGACCTTTCCTATGCTCCTAACAAGAAATTTGACAGGCTCTTTTGGAGAGTGTGAACATCCAAGATATAAAGAAAATGTAATAAGAATTTAACTTTAAGTTTGTGGTTATGATCATGTCTTCTGAGGGGCTTAAATAGAAAAGAAATGGTTTTAAATCTCATCCGCGTCATCCGGCAAAGTAGCAGGCATCCACGTTATTTCACTGTATAATCATTCCAAAACGCCTACGCCTCCTACTTCTGCCAGTTTACTCGGCCTTTGACGGGAGTCTTGTTACAACTGACCCTACCGAGGGCTTTTTAGCGCTATAGGTGTGTCCTGGTAAATTTAGGTGTTTTTCGAACGCTGAAATAAATTGCAGTTTTTATTTTCTCTTCATTTAAACGAGCGCTTCGTTGTTAACAAGTGGACAGCACGGGGTCATTCACGGTAGTCGTCACACCAAGAAAAATCTGTTAACCTGCTGTTTATTTATTGTTAAAACAAAAGCTTCGCGTCCAAAGAAGGGCTTTTTGTCGGGTCTTCGTCACAGGCGTAGGTGTGATATCGGTAATTCAGGAAAACATCGCAAATAAAAACAGTGAAGAACGAGGACATTTCTTTTAAAAGTACGTCAAACCTTAGAAAGTCCCTGGTGTGGCAGCAGAATTAGTACAGCACTCAACAAAGTTAGAAAAGCAGCGGCAGTTTCTGTGCACACGGCACAGAGACGTGTCTCGAACGCGTGATATCCGCGGTTTATAACTGAGGTACACACAAAAAGATGAAACATGTTTTTCAACTGTACTGTTGTCCCTCTTCAGGAGTCTCGTTTCCCCAATACATAAAAAATCACTTACGGGATTTCTTTATTTTGATTTCTTGAGTTTCGTGTTTTGAGAACATGCATAGCAGTTATGATTTTTTGCGGATATTTCTATTTTTCTAGTCGAGTGATTTTCCCCAGATATTTTATTCAAATATTTGGACGACATTACCTATCACTTACAAGTTTGTCACGATTGCAGATACGGAGATAGGGGGCGTCAGAATAAGCGATAATTTAGTGCCTGCTCTGAACACACAATTATATTGTTTTGTTCATGACTGAACGCAAAAGCTGTCTTGACCTGCTCCTCATTTAGGTTTGACTTTTGTTTTAAACATATTTTATTGAAAACGACCAAACCTCGCCGTGGGCAAAGCCCTGAAGTTGGAAAAAACTGCAGCCGCGGAAAATCGCGCCACAGCCGCGCCATTTTAGAAATTTTTTTCTCGCGAAGCACGCGCTCTAGAAGAAAAGGGTTGTAATTTTAAGTTATTATACGGCTTACGCATAACTCATAAAATGATGGGAAGAAACAAAAAAACGTGCGTGTACACGCACGTTCACACGCATGTTCTATAAAAGTATAGTCGTAAAAATTTCAACCGTATCAATATAGATAACGCTAATATATTATTGTAGGAGCATACTGCCACAAGGTAAATGCATCACTTTTTTGTAACTGAGTTGTGCGTAAGGATGTGCAGTAATAGTAATGACATTCACAATTTTATATCTGTTGTGTGCAGCAATTACGTCTTTTTCCGTGTTGATTGGTCATTTATGTTCGAAATCCACATAAAAAAAGGACGTCACATTCCAGTATGGGTGATCGCGAGAAATAACATTTCTTTGCACTGAACATTATATATGCCAAACATATTCATGTATGGAACAAAAAAACTCAGACGAAGAAAGACTTGCGCGGAGAGTTGATCGGTTCTATATTTTTCTGTACAAAGCTTTCCCCAAAGGGTTAAAGGCAAAGGTGACTGAGCACGCGGTGGTTGAAGAAGCGAATGCCGAACATGCAAGACAGGACGCCGTGTTAGGTGAGCTATCGAAGGTAGTGAACGAGAGATTCCTGGCGATGGTGAGCGTTGAGAACTGGCTGATGAGGGTGCTGTCCTGGGCCTTGTCAAGTGGAAATAGGCACAGTCGGAGAAGCAAAGAAACGGTTCAAAGGGAGATTTACAGGAGATGAAAACTAGGCTTCATCAAAGTTTCACGAAGCTACGAGCATAGCCCGTAATTTCTAAAACTTCAACCGATACCTTTGAACTGAAAACAGAGCTCCACTCATTCCCATGTAAAACTACAATGCCAGCGACTGAAGATCCGCAATATGAATCCAGAGTGAGAACTTCGTTGGAGCTGCGCGGGAAAGTATGCACCTGATCAGTACAGACCGCGGGGGGACAAGCGTTCTATGTATGCGTTCGCCCAACTGCTAGGTGTTTCGGCGTTTTCCATTCGTTTTGCGGCAAGGCGAAAAAAAAAGCTCCCGTAAAGAAGACTTTTTACATTGCTTTAACGCCAAACCATAAAATTCTAGGTTTTCCTTCAGTTTAAGAAACAGTCCCGTTAGACCTGTCTACAAGTATCGATACGCACTGCACATAAATATGTTTTGGAGTTGCCCCAGCCAATATCTGCAGGCCCGGTGAACACGTTTTTGTAAGTAGAACACTTATCTTTAAAGGGGACAGATGCGGATGTGAGGGGCAAGTGCTTCCGCAGGTGCTAAACGCAGATTTATTCCTCAATAAGTGGTTTCCACGCTTGGCGGCGTTCTTAACTGGCAATCTGTTGGACTACGGTTGTACCCACCAAAATCTATAACGATGGAAACATTTGCGCTCCCGATGGTCCTTCAATTGAAAGTAGCCAAAAACAATAAACGCAATGGCTGCGGAGGTGAGTAAAAAAGATTGGAACTGCGCAGAGAATATGGCCTAGAATGCACACTACCTCCAGCCGGCAAAATTTGTTTTGAACCTACCCTTGATAGCAGACCTAGTATAAACTAGCACTGCAGAAATGTGTATGAGATCGAGATTACCCAGTTTATCATCGAGAGAAAAAATGAATATAAACAAACAAACAAACAAAAAACAAACAAACAAATGAATAAATAAACAAGTAAGTAAAATAAATTCAGTAAGAATCAATCAGAAATCAATCCATCATGAAAGGTTGGTAATTCAAGCGGGAAAACGTGTTACCCCATTTGGATGTAGACGCAGGTCTGGTGGTCTGGTGGCTACTGGACCACCGCGATTAGTTACCGCGATTGAAGGGCTGCTTATTTTAGATTTTCGCGCTTTGTAGTCAGCCGTGCTTAATGTTTCTGAAGACGTCCATTTTGGAGAACTGAACCATTTGTTTTCAAGGCCACATGAAAACAACTGGGAGCTTTTCGCTTACTGGTATATAGAGCACATAAAAAGCACATGGCCATTTCTTTTCAGGAAGGTTGTCGATTGCAGAACATCGTGCAAAGTCATAAACGCCTCGAATATGGGTTAGTGGGGCGTTCATGGCCTAGGCATGCTGTGCTATGTGGAACGGGATAACGTTCCGGTGATCCGTTCTTGCCGCCGTGCCGTTGCAGTAAAGACGATACTGTTATAAGGACGGTGGAGCGCAATCACCGTATTATCTGTCAAACTCCCTCCCCAATTCTGATGTGCAAGTATGTGGCTCCATTTGTGGAAGGGGGGGGGGAGGGTAGGGGGCCGTGTAGGGGTTGGTTTAGCAGAGCTTCCCATTGTTTTTCTTGCAGTGCGCGTTGCTAGGTATAACAGTAACCAAGCACACTGGACGAAAAATAAAATGGACAGATTGTTTCGAAGGGGTGCAAAACAACCCCTATCGTAGTAGGCTAATAGCCAATAATAAATATTTTGTAAGGAACAAGGGGTTTTTGTTAAAGTACCTGCGACATGACGAGACAGACAATCGCTTCCCGTAACAATTTGCTCACTGGAATTCCTTTTTATTCCGGTGTCACGAAGCGATGAGGGGACATAACTGGTGAGTTCGCTTTCTTATGTGATATTCGTTTAATATGTGCAACCATTACATAGTTACCTAGATACATCTTTTATTTTACAGGAATTGTGTTGCCAATCTGGGTTAGCGTATCTACGGAGGGGATCCGTAGTAAACCTTGTTAATTCTAAAAGCAAGGTGCCGCCCTGACTTAGAACTAAATAAAGTTGGAACTAACCAAATAAAGATAGCAAACGGCAATAAGGGGCAGAAGAGACTGACGAGACTTCGAATCTTGAAAAATCCTGTGACTGCCACTTGCCTTTTGTCAATAAAGGCATCAAAAACTACTTTTTTCTCCCAGAAACAAATCGAGCGAAAAGCCACACATCCGCCTTATTAAAACCTTAAGAAGTGACTGGTTGGAATTTGACCCGTCTATGAGTTTCCAAAAGACGGCGCGCTAGGCTTCGTTCTCGTCATCGTCGCCATCGTCAGAGATAGGTTTTAATTTTGACCTAAGAATTACTCACTGGTCCGCGCCCCCACACACACACCTCCAGTTACGTTATCATTGACGTAGTTCGCAATTAACACAAACTTCGAAACGTCCACAATGTGGGATGCCCAGAATGTCAACGTGTTTTACCCTATTTTACCATCGTCGTTCACGCTGCTTCGTGTGTACACACGGGGTGCATTTCCCTAGTCTCGTGCCCACCGCCAATTGAGCCAGTGCGGTGGCGTGTAATTCCAATTGTTCGGGCGCGGAGCCAACTAGAGTTCCAATTAAAGGCTTTTTACACATATTATTGTTAAGAAAATGCCTGGGCCAAGGAGTAGAGCAGAAATATTCGCAAATTCGAACTAGTGAATTCGGATTACCGAGCTTTCACTAAACAAGTCTGACATTTAAGCAATGTATAACGGCAAATTTTTACGGGTTCTTTTGTAAAAAAAATTAAACATTTTAGAAATACGTAAAACCCCACGCACAAAATTCCATTAAATAGAGCAATGCGAGTCCCTTTTTTACTTCACTGATACTTAAACCTCTACCGCAAAGTCAGCTTGTGTTCATAATTATTTGTCATGTTTCTTTGTTCATTGGTTTACGTTGCGCAGCGAAGTAGTAATAACTCTTTCGCCTCAATTCTGACACCCATCCATCACCGTTGATCTGCCTTCGTGCGAGTTTTTAACGGCATGAAAAATTGGCGGCTGCTTGATTGACTTTTCTTGTACAGTATAATAAAACGATGCCGGGAACTCGTCACTAGGCGCAGGATGACGTGCGCTTAGAGTTTTTCTTTCTTTTTTGCGAGCCGCTGCAATCAGGAGTCCAAGACTGGACAAGGGGGGGGGCGCTCTTCACTAGACTCAGGCTTAAGTGCGGTCGGTAATTTCTGTGCTCATTATTTCAAAGCAAAGATTTACTACATTCGTCCAGCGGATTCTTGGAGGATGCGCAAGGTCACTTTTTGACAAGAGACCCACCCCCCGCGACGCACCCCTTGAACCGCATTGTGTGATTCGCCGGGCACGCGGTTTGCGCTTGCGGGGGCCGACAGCGGTCGCCACCGCCGCTGCGGCCGAGGCAGCCGGCCCCACCGCAGCCTGCCATGCATGCGGCGGTGGGTCGTGTCGGGCAACGTGACTCGTCTCGCGCCCGGTGAAAAGAAAAGAAACGGCGCGTTCGCCCTGGCGAGCGCCGCATTCGTCCGGCCTCTGAGCGTTGCACGGAACCGAACGACCTTGAGACGTGGTCGGCATTACAACTAAATCAAAGGTTAACCAAGCAAAAGCAAGGCTCAACCGGGCTAAGCCAAGCTTTTGCCTCGCATATCCAAGGTTAGTTGAGCTACGCCGTAGCTATTTTTTTTTCTTTTCTTTTCTCGAACCCTCACAAGACGCACATTCAAGCGTGTTCACTATTTACTTCATGGAGAGTGAAACCAGGAGTTTAAACAGCTATCTTTTTAAAAAGATGCGCTTGCAGCGCCAAAACACCGGGAAAATCAACCTAACCTGACGGTGCTTTCGCACCTTAAAGGGGCACTGACACAAAATTTTGAAGGCGAGATAACTTCGGAGATAGATTGGTGGGAACACATATACATCATCTGCAAAATATCAGCGGCGAATACAGCCTAGAACATATTTAAAATCAATTTTGAAGTGTGCGAAACGCAACCGAGCAGCCAGCAGAGGACCACGCGCAATTGTAAATAAACAACATCCAAACACGTCACGAGTTTGCGTTTGCCGCTTCCGCACTACCGGCGTTTTTAGCTGGCTCGCCCGGCTCGCCGCTCCAATCGGAGGGCCGGGGGGCGGAGCTTCTGCTCTCGAGAACGAACGACCCGATCGTTGGCGGCGGAGGCAGCGGAGGCGCCGTGATTTCGTCAGCTAATCGGGCAGCTGGCCGCGACCAAAGTTCTACAGCGATTCCAGGCACTCTGTTTCTATTACTGTTTATTACCATTGGATGCGAAAACGCGCTGAAGGCACGAACAGCTAGCCGCACTGAGCTAGCCGCACGGTCGCTGTGCAGGCGGCGGCCACGGCCGCGAAGGGGCCCAGGCCGGCGCAAGTAGCTCGAGTGATAGCTTGTTACCGCTGCACGAAATTGTCCCCAAGTCCCGACCATGGTGGCTTACATGAGAAAGGAGTTAATGATGCGATGGCGGGTTGAATTAAAAATTGTCATCTGCACCGCTTACGAGAGCGGCACCCGAATATCCGCCGCAGTGCTGAGCCGAACACATCTGTAGGCGGACCTGTAGGCAGACCGGCCGGCTGCTCCCAGCGCGCGTCTTGCCACCCACCGTCTCGAGCGTCGCGCTGGTCGCGCGTCGTTCTTCAGCCGCGGTAGCATTTGCACTCGCAGAGCCTGCGTCACATCCACGGTCGCTTTTTAATTAAGCGCCTCACGAGATCAGTACGTGGGGGCATTCGCAGAAACTGCCGTCGATGCAGATTCGACACTGCTACGGCGGCTCTGCTCTGTGATATCCCTCCGACGGTCACGTGGTCAGCTTTGTTCACACAAAATCCACAAAATCCATCATTTCGCGGCACTCGCTGAAACCGAAACTGCGACTGGCCGCATTGAAAATGCCTTTAATTAAACAACCGTCGCACGCTGAAGCAAATGAGGTTTCTACAGATTATAAGTAGGTCACTAGCTACTTATCGCAACAAAAAAAACAAGATGCAAAATTTTTGTGTCAGTGCCCCTTTAAGGTCAGTTGACAAATATTTCCCGATTGGAATTACGTATGAACGTGTGAGAAGTTCTTTTGCTTTTTGTGCGCCAATTATTGCGTCGCCAGTTCACGCCGAGTTCGTGAAGCCGGTGGCCGCGGGCTACAGCGCGTGGTAATGCCCTTCACTTTGTGAGATGTGACTTCCTGTCGACAACACACTCCGGGCCTACCAGTCATCGAGACCTTTCAGAAGCAAGTTGGGAAATTAATACGCGGTGCAACAGCATGGTCACTTACGAAGGGAGACGGGCCGCCAACTCTGTTCTTTCTTCAGCCTTGCACAACCATTGGAAGCTGCGCCAATTTTTTGTAGTAATCATTTTGCCGTTGTAAATTTGCGTAAGAGAGATTGTTATTAGTTAGATATCCAAGAAACAGCGTGAAGCGTTGAAAATTGGCGGCAACAAAGCCGAATGAAGAAAATAATTGGATTAAGGCAGACTCTACAAGTTCTAAAGGCGAAAAATAGCGCAAAGAAACGGCACGGAAGACGAGAAAGAGACAAACGCGGGCTCTGAAGGACAACTGAATTAATTTTATTGCCAGCAGGCAATATAAGAAAATCCAGGAAGAATACAAAAACAAGATACACTTAAGATTGAAGAAATGCTATCTCCTTGGGCAACAAGTCGACAGACGGTTTGCTGACACATGCGCCCACTCGCTCAGCATACAAAAAACTTCAAGGATCTCGCGTGTTCGCTGGTCACCATAGCGCTTAAGTACAAGCTCATTTTGTTAAGCTAGGTGACCAAAACTACTGGTGCACTAGCAACATTTTTTTAGTGGTGGTCTATGTACACGGATTAAGGGAGTATAACCTTGTCTCCTACTGTTCGTAAACCCAGTGGCCGTTTCCGTTAAAGTGATTCGTCGAACTGGTCAATTAATTGTACTAGCATTACACTCTTGGTAGTATGAGAAATTTGTCGTGTTAGACGGGCACCCCGATCGAAATGATTCGTTGTATTGCAATACGCCGATGAGGCACTTAGATATATATATATATATATATATATATATATATATATATATATATATATATATATATATATATATATATATATATATATATATATATATATATATATATATAGATATATAGATATATAGATATAAATACAGAAAGATAGGTCAGCAGTCTACAACGCCAAAGGAAGCATAGGGGTGTGGTTAGGCTCTTTTTCTTTTTCACTACGGTTAATGAAGTAAACATTATTTTTAATATGCAGAAGAAAGAAAGAAAGAAAGAAAAACACGCGCCCAGAGTGGGGACCGCACCCACGCCTTTCGAAAGGCGTGGGGGGACCGAACCCACGCCTTGGGGGGACCGAACCCACGCCTTTCGAAAAGCGTGGGTTCGTTCCCCACTCTGGGCGCGTGTTTTTCTTTCTTTCTTTCTTTCTTCTGCATATTTAAAAAAATGGTTACTTCATTAACCGTAGTGAAAAAGAAAAAGAGCCTAACCACACCCCTATGCTTCGTTTGGCGTTGTAGACTGCTGACCCATCTTTCTGTATTCCTCAACGAGCCCCTCATTTCCTTACTATATATATATATATATATATATATATATATATTTTACGTTCACCTTTCCTTTCAGCGCGCACACTATTTTACGGTTTCAATCCATTTGGATCCGTGTCATTGCATCATTACGTACCCTCTCTCATCTTATGCCACGTAATTATGTTTTACTCTCCATTATTTCCATATCCATATTATCCATCCTAACCCTAATATATCCACCCTAATTAATATCATCGCATTCTTAATCCCTCTCAATGCATTTTTATTTCCCATATTTTTCACGTTAGCCCTGATAATTCGTCTTCATCCATCTTAATATGACGTAGAAATAACAATGGGCATATAAGACTACAGCACAGATATTCTTGCTAATCTGTTTTAGTTTTCCAGATTCACAGTAATCCCGCCTTAATTAGAATTGTTATAAACGCGAAGCAATTATTAATTAAAGCGGCAGGCCATTTTTCAATATTTATAGACGTCTGGCGTGCGTTTGCTCGCTACAAGACCTCCGTGGGTCAAATGTGTTTTTGTATCATGTGTGCCAATGCCAGCGTCAATGGAGGAGACATATGAGGCTTTTGCCGCATGAGGTTAGGAGGTGCGTCAGCCAAACACAACAGTCTGTCAGTTAATATTACTTGTAATTATCACCATCTTGCTTTGCGCGTATTTCTTGACAGTAGCAAGTAGTGAGGGATACTTTATATATGAAATAGGCTGCATTGTAGTCCCACTAACGACCAAAAATTACATACTTTTAAAGCGCGCCCGGCAAAGGATGTGAAGCTCATTTTCCTGATCGCAGTAGCGCACTCTTGTCGCAGATCAACAAGGACTGCACCATGGTTTCTTCGAGTACAACTGCTTGCGTCCTTGCCGTGGTGTCCGTCGGCTTGTTCGTGTGCTGCACTGCCCAACTGGTTGGCGGCTGGCACCCACAGACGGACACCGGCAACGAGCATTACCACAAGCTTGCCCACTTGGCCGTATCTCAGCAAGTCCAAGGCCGCAGGTTCTATGACACTGTGCTGAAGGTCACCAAGGTGGAGACGCAGGTGCGCTTACGAAAGGCAGCTATGCAACGCCGACGCTTTGTGCGTGCTAAATGCGCACACACATGAGCATGTAATATGAAATGCCTGTTCCTCACTGGCTTATTTTGATAAGTATTGGAGCCAACCTTGGAAGCTGTGCGCTCTCTGCGCACGAAGTGCTCGAAGACTGAAGCGGCATGATGCCGATTGTTTAAACAGCTTCCTTCGTTTGAATACCTGGTTCTGAGAGTGCACTTTTAGTACGGATGGTCACATAGGTACGTAATATAGATAGCATTCTGCATCGGAAGCGTAATCCACGGTCCGAATGTCCCTTTTTCATAAAAGCTCACATGGTTGCCCGGCAGTATCCGTAGCTAATTTATGGCACCACTACCAAGTTATTAAAGCGGCTTAAAGCACATTTCTATTCACCAGTACTATTTAATATTCATTGCACAAATATGAGGACCTTCTGCAGATATCTTTTCTAGATAACGAGTGTTTCACATATACGCAGAAAAGAGGTAAGAAACCTGACGGTAACAGAATATCAGCTTCATTTTACCACAAAAGACTAAGACGTTTAACCACTAGCATCTTACTGAGAACGTGAACGCACTCGTGATTAGCTATCGGCAGAACATAAAATTGAAAAGTCAAATGAAGAAAAAGGTTGTGCCTCGAAATAACTTTTTAATTCTTTTCAAAAAGGTTGGGTCAAAAACGCTCGTCCTTGCTTTTTCTACTTCCTGCGTATCATTCTAAAAGCCTTGCTGCATCCACATCAGAAATGATCGCCGACAGGCCCAAGTGGCTGTCCTTCTGTGTTTCTGTTTAACATATAAACAACGAATAAAATTCCTGATATCGGACGGAGCTTTCAGCCGATTGTGAGCACCAGTAGAAACCGTTTAACTAATTGAAACCAGAAATGATAATTATAAATAATTCAACATTTCATCTACTTCTGTGACCTTCGCCTCTGAAATATAACATTGTCCCCAACCACGTAAAATTTCGTGGCGTGTCTCGACGTGCTGATTAAACAAAACCAAATTCAACTTCCTCTTCCCCTTCTGCCAAGTATTCGAAGCTTTTAGGTGCAATATTAAAACGAACTCTTTGTTTTCTTTTTCTGAAATACTGGATACTGCGCCCCTCAAACTGTGTTTTTACTGTCTCTTCCCAGACTGTCGCTGGAAGAAACTACCGTATTACCTTCAAGACAGCTGAATCAACCTGCCCCGTGACGGCCGTCTACTCTAAGAAAGCCTGCCGACCCAAAACTAGACAGGTAAAGAAGCACAGTCGTATGCCTACTGAGAATACTAATTCCCCCTTAACTACAGGAGCTTATTTTCGGACCAAGCGAAAAAAATTGAAAATAATAGGATTCGTCCCGTTTTCGGGTTTAATCGCCTTGTTCTTCTTCGTTTCTCCTTTGTGTCACTTTTATTAAAGCTTGGATCTAAGGGGCCCGTTAACCCGTACGCAGAAGTTCCCGCTTGAGTACCCACTTACGAATAAGACGCCAAACAGTCGAAGTCGGCCATGGCCAATCAGCCGATGGCCAGAAAACCCGACGGAAACGCCACCTTACCCGAGCCCTAGTATCAGTTTCGGGCAAACGACTTGTTACATACACAGCGCTCAAATCGTAGTTGAGAATTTATTCCCACACTTGTCGCGTTCGGGCAAGCTGGACCCAGTCTTTAAACATTTACACACGCACACAACCTTGCCACCATGCAAATACAGTTTCGATGGTGTAACCAAAATGAGCCAGCAAATTCGAATGTGTGCGTATATTTTGGTATTCTTTGCTACACTGGGCATTTTCAGGTTGTCACCCAAGTACCTGATCTTGATGCAGTGTTGCCAATATTCACTTTTGTGGAGTTCTGGAATTTCAATTCGTTATTTAATACAATTGTTTACATCGCACCGAGCATTGCAAGATCTAGTCCAACACGTAGAGCCCAAATTTAAACGCTATTTGGCTGAAACCCTCCATTTCGGCGCTTGCATAAAGAATTCAAAGCCGGTAATCTAACAAGTTGATATGGATGGCTGATTCAAAGCAGCCTAAAATCGAACGACTGCGAACCAGCAAAAAAATGATTCAAAAGAAGCGCTTACTCACCAAAATATGTTCCTCACAATAAAACAAACGTGTATCAACTGAGCGTGTTGCACGAGTAGATTGATTGATGGATAACGGGGTTTACCCTCCGACGATACACAGGCGTTGAGGTGGCGCGCAGTAGGGGAGCACTCCGGGTTAATTTTCACGATGTCAGGATCTTTAAAGAGCGCCGAATCTCGAACAAACCGGCGTTTTCGCTTCTCGCCGCCATCTAAAGGGATTCAGCATCTAAAGGTCCAACGAGACGAAAGATTCAACAGTGGATATTCCGTCTCGGTGGACCTTTCATCTCGTTCGACATTCAGGCTCCATTGGACCTTCAGACTCGGTGGATCTATCGTCTCGTTGGACATTCAGGCTCGATTGGACCTTTCGTCTCGTTGGATCTTTCGTCTCGTTGGACATTCAGGCTCCATTGGACCTTCCGTCTCGGTGGATTTTTCGCCTCGTTGGAAATTTCGGCTCTTATTGTAAATGAATGTCCGGAGCACTCTAAAGATACCTTCAATGACGTCTACCGCAGTATAGTTGTGGGACTTTCTGCATTTTCACATGCAATAACTTTTACACGATAATTTGAAGTGAAATGTACACCGGGCACCTCTGTTTAGGTGGTAAAATTTGAGTCTTCCTGCAACGCTATCGACGAAAGCAAGCTTGGTCACAAGTACGTTGCTGCGAGGGCCGAAATATGACTTCAGTTTTTCATTCGGACCTTTTTGGTATGGCAAGCAACTCTAGCTAGACAGGCGCTACACAGCAGAATACAGTTTAGATGAGGGGATTAATGTACATGGCGTCAAATGTTAACTTTGGAAGTGCAATTTTCCTACTGTATTCTGCCTAATTTTGTGACAGCTCTCACATTTTGCTTTTGTATGAAAGAGCCAGCTATGTATTAAAAACGTTGCTATGCCACTATTTATTGTTTGAGCACCACGGGAGAAGCATTGGTGACAGGGCTTTATTTTCGTGCTGTACACAGTCCAGTATCGATATGATGCAGGGTTTTTCGTCCTCTAACCAAAGCAAATGTGGGGGCTACCGTATTGGGAGAGTTTTATAAAGTGAGAACGAGTGCTTTTTTTCACACATTGGGCATTCTGCTGTAATTAGGCATTTTGGTGTATTTTCCCCAATGTATAACTTTAGACTGGGCGCAGACTGGTTTTTTTGGTGCCAACGTGGATATTATGACGCCATTCTTTCTGCTGCATTTTCACTTGCTATATCCGTAAAGGGGTCATTTGCCTTTGATACAACACATACATATATTATTGAAATCTGTGACAGGTCACTACGGTTTAACTACGTTTTGAAGAGCCGGAGAACTAGAACCAGACGACGAATCAGTATCAAATAGGGCTCCTCTCCCGCGCTGCATGGAATAACAAATGCAACCTGTTCAGCGCCTGTGTTCAGTCTGACCTTTCTTCGTACCGTCGTTTGCGCTGTTTTTCTTAGTTTAAATGCAACATGTTTTTGATGACAATGCAAGTAGGTACATGTAGGCCTACAATCAGTGTCGCATCATGGCCGCCATAGGAACAGTGATGGTTGGTATCACCCAACGGGACCAACCGCTTCCGCGCACTGACTAGCCAGAGTCACTGTGAATACCTGATAGTGACGCTCGCCAATCAGTGACAGGGAGCGCTTCTTCCGGTTGGGCAAAATCAAGAGATACTGACAATTTTCCGTGGCGAAACGACATCGGCGAGGATTGCTGTACTGGATAGGAGCAGTCTGTCTTGATTTTTACACAACGGCCAAACCGCTTCAGCTCAGTGACTGGAAAGTGTAACGACCAATAATTTACAGTGACTCGGCCTAGTCTGTGAGCGAAAACGGTTTAACCGATTGCGTGAAACCAACTGGAACTGCTCCCATGGCCGCCATGTTGCGTGAGTGATTAGATCATTACCGCCTAGGCCTACACCGGGAGAGAATTTGGGAAAAACGAAACTTGTGTCATTTTTGTATTCGCTCCTTAAATTTGTGTTTTGCAGTTTTTACTTCAAACTGGCGTGCCGTCGGATCTTAACCGTTCAGAATGCAATTGTAATATTCGGTGTGCGCGTTTCTGACAGTAAGGAGCGCACTTGAGAAAAAGGTGAAACTTGTAACTGTAGTACTTTTTGTAATATCTAGGCTCAAAGGCTGAACAAAATTATGCTCTTAGTGGAATTTGACTTTTTATTGCGAAAAATAAATTCTTGACCGCAGCAGAACTTTTTTACAGAATGTACACCAGACGCAAATTGAGAATAAGATTTAGAAATTGTCCCTCGGAAATATTTTGTAGCTAGACGTCGGTAAAGTTGGCCGAGGTGCGTGGGCATGTAGTGCCGATTCCACCTTGTCGCGTTTTAAAATTTTTGACAGTTAGGCAAATTTTTTCCCGGGAAATGTTGCTGAATGTGACATTGGGGTAAGCAGGGACTGACATACAGATATTCAAGCAAATCGAAGAGGTCGACCAGCCACCCTTTGTTTGCGCTTATTTGAAATTACCCTACCAGTGAATATAAGATAACACAGCAAGTGAACCTATTTTCAGTGTACCTAATATCATGAATTGAATTTACCCGAAAGCCTAGACGAAATGCCTCTACACGGAATGCTTGATGACTGGAAATTTAGTACAATCAGGTAGAAGCTGGGCTAACACTGCAAGATCGTCTTTTGCACTCGAATTCAAACGTGCAGGAAGGCTAAATAAAAGAGCGCCTCTTTGCAGTTCACCTGCACGATCAGTTTATTGGTGAACATTCAACTGCTATTTTCCTGCTTTTTGTAAAAAATGGTTTATCAGCACGCATATTTTTATAGTTAAACGTAACCAAGACAATGCAAATGATGTTACAATATTCCTCCTGCACTTCGTACGTATCGCAGGTTAAGGCCACTTGCACTGCTGTGATCTACGAGGGGCTCGGCCAGCACCAGACTACTGTGAACTCCTTCACCTGTGGCTGAGCTGCCTCCTAATCTTTGTTGGACGGGTGGCCGCCCCAGAGGCATCTTTAGTAGCACGGTGTTCTTTCAAATGTTACTGCGCTTGTTTGCTACGCCAAATAATAAAGAAAAAAAACAGGAACTTCAGTGAAATTGATGTCTGTTTAATATAAATGTGTTCATTAAACCCACACACATTGCGAGTCTCCGCTTGAGCTGTTACTTATATTTCAGACACGTTTACCGCATTGATACTGCTATTCCCTTAGGTACACCCTTTGTCGAAATTTTCTAGGACAAAACGAAGTGTTCTGGGCCAGAAAGAATTCAAAGAATGAGCTTTACCTTTAAAATGACAGGATTATTTCATGAAAGTAAGAAAAAAAGCTGTTCTCTCTGGCGTTCAGGCACAAACCATTTCAGCCTCGCTCGGGACGTGAGCTTGTACATTGAATGTTTACTGCCGGTGCAGTTAGAGGTTGGCCTAGTAGATTTTTACAAAGGCTGTGCATGTATTGCTTTTTACGACCAGTGAAATTCCAGACTTGAAGTACGTGAAACAAAAACCCAGAAAACAAAACAGGTGGACACACTCAAAACTTAACTGCCTAAAAAACCCAAAAATATTTCTGCAGTTTGTTTTCTGTTATGATTATTTGGTTATTCCTAGTGCCTCTCAGAAGCCTCAGGTTAAGAATAGGTACAGGCTGCTGCTTTTCCAGCGAAACAGAAGAGAAGACGGAAACTCTGTGTGGTTTTAAACTATCAATGGTGGCAATGCTTGCTACGTCGACGTGTAGACTGCCCATTGTTTTCTGCATTTATTGCATTCGCTGTCCTCGTATATCCAGGTTTTTCCAGCAAAATAACTATGCTGAATTCCGGAAGGTCAGATGTGCCGATACCGAGCCTCTGTCCGGCTTGGCTCACGTTGCCCCCCAGGTTGCCTCGAATAAAAGTAGTCAGCTGACTCTGCTTACTACTGTAGCACATTTACAACATGCTGAGCTATCTCTTCTTCATGTTTGATCCATAAATAAATGGTTTCCTGTTAGTTTCTAAGGTCCTTGTTCGTAGCTTGTTTCGACGACAACATATGCAAAAATACCTGACAACGGCGTGGAGAACACAAGGCGGATGCTTGCCATCTTATACCAACACAGACGAAAAGCAACAAGTGCAATGAGACTGACAATCATGCTTAATACCCCTTCCCCCCAGGAATACACAAAATTAGAATAACAACTCTTTTACACAGCGCCAGATTTGTCTTACAATTGCTTCTTGATACTTGACCGCATTCATTACAGGGAAATACGTTGAAAACAGAAGATCACCCCCAAAATTTTTCTACTCTACTTTCTTCTAAACACCCACTCTTGCCATTGAACAAAGCTTAATAAGAATTAATAACAACTCGCCCATCACTTAGTGAGGCTGTTTAAAATATTAACCTAAGTAGGTCTAGGATGAATTCGGACAACCTATAAACGTGATTCCGTTAAACAGGAGCGGTTGTTTGTTAGGTGTACGTCAGCCTGGTTCTTTGTATTTGGCTGCTTATATATATATATATATATATATATAGGACAGAAATAAGAATTGGCAGTGAAGAAGACCTCGGAAAGGTCTTTTCTCCACCTTCTTATTTTCCAAATTCCTTGAGTTACTACATCCTCCCCTTAGCTTTCCGAGGTCTTCGTGACTGCCAATTCTTATTTCTGTGTTATTTTCAAAGAGCCCCTCATTTCCTATTCTGATTCGCTCTATGCATAGCGACGGCCTCTGTTAGGACAGTCTTGGTGCCATAGGGAGCTTAAGAGGGTTCAACGCTGGTCGATTACTCTTGACATGTCGTAGACGCTCGAGTCACGGCCCGGGGGTTAGAAAAAGAAGGTCCCCTTCACCCGCGAAGTCCGAGTGCCGCTGGCTACCACCCCCAAGCGCAGTAAACAAAAACACCTGAACATAAATACCCTAGAAAGTGGAGGCTAAAGTAGCCCCGCCGGTGGCGTAGTGGCTATCGCACCAGACCGGTACTCTGGAGGTTGTGGGTTCGGATCCCACCTGGCGGGCATTTTTTCTCCACTTTCTTATTTTCCAAATTTTTTATCTTGAGCTACTACATCCTCCCCTTTGCTTTCCCAGGTATTCTTGACTGCCGATTCTTATTTCTTTCTTATTTTCAACGAGCCCCTCATTTCATATATTTATATATATATATATATATATATATATATATATATATATATATATATAAATATATATATATATATACATATATATATATATATATATATATATATATATATATATATATATAGATAGATAGATAGATAGATAGATAAACAGAAAGTAAGGTTAGGCAGTCAAGAAAACCTCTGAATACAAAGGGGAGGTTGTGGTGGGTCATAGAATCAGATGAAGAATTTTTTGAATCAGAAAGAAAGTGGCGAAAAAAATTCCCGCCGGGTGGGATCCGAACCCACGAACTCCAGAACACCCGTCTGGTGCGAAAACCTCGGAAAGCAAAGGGGAGGGTGTGGTGGGTCATTGAAACAGATGAAGAATTTGGAAAGAAAGTGGAGAAAAAATGCCCCCCAGTTTGATCCAAACCCACGACCTCCAGAATCATGGTCTGGTGCGATAACCACTACGCTACCGGCGGGGCAATTTTGGAATCGCCCCGCCAGTTCGGATCTCATGGGTTCGGATCCCACCTGGCGGGTGCCTCGTCAGTATCGTCAGTGCCTGTGACGCGAAAGATGTTTGTCTGTCGTCGTTCAGCCCTCTAATAATTGCGACTCATCCCACGTTCCTCTGTTAAAGGGACCATGCAACACTCTTCATGCAGTGCAAGTAAACCTGCGCCACGTTTAAATTAGACTTCCAGAAGCACCCGAGCCAAATATTACACGTGCACGTAAAGCGGTAAGCGCGAAAATCGCTGTGAAAGAGGCGGAAAAACCAACCGCGCTCTCTTCAATTCACCTGATTATGCACCCCTGTCATGGCCTCTGCGACGTCAATCAGGCCATGGCTGTCCTGGCTGTGCTATTGACTGTCGCTGGACAACTCGCGACTAAATTCTGGCATTTCATGTGACGATCAGCCGTCGTCGGCGCTGTGTATGAACCTCTTCTATATCTGAACTTGTCCGCATGTGTTTGGTGTTTCTTTTGTGTTGAGTGCGCGCGGAGTTTGAGTGGAGAACTAAATACTCCATTTTCAATGAGCCCACTTGACAACAAACGTTTATTGCTCCAAAAACGCCATACCAGCCAGAGCGCTTGCTTGCGAGCAGGTCACCATGCCGGCTTTTTGTGGCACCAGACCGGAAATAGACCCGTCCACGTTGCGGGGAAAAGGACGAAACTCTCCGGCCTGTGACATATCGAAGGCCGCCGAACAGAACGCCGGGCGCCGCCCCCATCTCCGGGAGAGAGCGCGCAGCTTTCGTCGCGTTGTCCGCGGTTGAGTTGAGAGGGAACATTTATGCGCGATTTTTCATCACGCGTAGTTTCGGTGATAGTTAACGGATTTTCATAATTCTTCCGGGAGGAGATTGCTGGGACAATAGACTTTACCCCAAAATACATTCCGAGTAGTCGATGGTAAGTGTTGCAGGGTCCTTTTATTTGGGAAACCTAATAAATATTACACTGGAAGCTTGCCGTTAGTACCTACGCGTAAAAATATGAACTAATTATTGGCAACAGGCGCTGCATATGTTATAAAAAAGAATGTTTCATATCAATAACCCAGAAAAGAGGAGGGTAACATGTCCATTCGGTGCTTTTTGTTCTTGAGGTCCACCTGAAGGCATTGCAGAAAACCATTTTAAAAGGATTTCATATTTGCGCAACGTTGCCACCACCATCATTATCATCATGATCATCATCAACAACAACACACTGCTCACGCCCACTGAAGAGCTTAGGCCTCTCCCTTTAACTTGAAACCGCTTCTGTCCTGCGCCGCTCGACTCTGCTCTTTGCCATCGAATTTCCGTATTTCATCCGTTTATCGTCTTCTTGTTCTGCCCCTTATTCTAGATTCATCTCTTAGCATCCGCTCTGTTACTGTCATTGTCCACCGGTTGCCCGTTCGTCTCGCTAAATGGCCAGCCCAAGTGCTTATCTTTTTCTTTACTTGAACCCTGACATCATCTCGTCGAATTTATTCCTTGATCCACGAAGCTAATTTTCTCTCCCTCAAAATTACTCCAATCACTATTCGTTCCATGGCCCATTACGCCAATGTAACTTTGCTTTCCAGTTGTTTATTAACGAAGTTTCGGCTCCGTATGTCATTACCGGCAGTATGCAGTGCTTGTCTACTTTTCGTTTAAGTGAGAGAGGCAATTTAGTTCTCTTTATTTGAGTGTACTTGCCGGGTGTTCTACTGCTCATACTCATTCTCCGCCGGATATATTTCTCGTGTTTGGGGTCAGCACTAACCGTCAGTCCAAGGGAGTTATACTGTTCTGATTCTTCTAGCGCTTCGTCTACTGAGTCGAAAAGGTGGTTACGGCATGGTTATTCCTCATTACGTTACCTTTATATATATTGATGCTGAGCCCCGCGGCTACCCTTTGTGATTGTACATCCTGAAGCATTTTTGCAAGTGTTGTGAAGTCCGACTCAGCAATATGTTGACTGCTAACCTCAACTGAACTGTTCTCTATTTATCTTTAATTGTGTGTTTTCCCAGCCGAGCCTTCTGAAGACGTCCGCTAAACATGGTGTTAACCATTTTGACGAAATAATGTCCCCACCGCTTACTCCCCGTAGGATGGGAAATTTCTCGTTTTGCTTGTGATCCTGCCCGTATATCCTTTACATACGTCGTCTACAAGAAATAGGTAAGTCTGTTCTGTTCTCTGTTGCTGTAATGCTTTTAGAACTGCTGTGCTTTGTACAACGTAAAACACTTTCTCGTTGACTACAAATGCCATGTGAAGCTGTTTAGAGTATTTTCCGTGTTTCTCTATTACTTGATTGACAACACGGATGTGATCAATGACTGTGTACCGCATCCAGATTGATTGATTGATTGATTGATTGATTGATTGATTGATTGATTGATTGATTGATTGATTGATTGATTGATTGATGGCTTTACGCGCCGACGCAACGCAGGCGATGATGCGCGCCGCAGTGGAGGGCTCCGGATTAATTTTCACCACCTGGCGATCTTTAACACGCGCCGAAGTCTCGTACACAGTGGCGTTTTTGCTTTTCACCTCCGTCAGTAAAGCGGCCGCCATGGCCGGGAATCGAACCCGCGACCTCGTGCTCAGCAGCAGAAGGCCTTAGTGACTGAGCCAACCCGGCGAGGAGTGCCGCTTCCTAAATTACCTGCGCATATGTGCCGCCGCTATATGGGAAAATGCAATGCCATTTCAATCGACTGCCACAAACTGCCAGGAACCAATCAAATGAATACGCGTTTATTGATTCCCCAACAATGCGTAGCTAAGAGAAATCCAACGCAGCCAACCCAACACAACGATCTGGACCATGCACAGATAATATAAACGATTTTTAAAAAACTTGAACGGTTTCGATCTGAGCCGGAATGACACTTTACAGAGGGCACAGTGAATGTAAAAAAAAGTTGCATCGCAGAGTATTCTTGTTGAACTTCGCAGGTGCAAGTACGTTTTTCTTTTTTATGGGCATGTATAATAATTTATAAGAAAATCTCCACGTGCACGGCGAATGAAATCCGCAAACAACACTGCAGCGTGTACAACATAAATGGTCGTTCAGAAGGTACCATTTTCTAAAGTTTGATTGAAGGAGCAGAGATGAAACTTTACAAGGACGTCTTATCATCAGTGACAAATAATCTCCAGCAAATGCCACAGACGCAGTACTGCGTTATTTATAAAAAAATACGGTATGTACACCTGCGGTTAATAATTTCACACATAGTATGGAAACTACTAGAACCCATAATACATTCCCCGGAACCAGAAATTATTCACGGAAGGTCAGTGGTACAAAACCCTTCTTGCTTTCTGAACGACACTGGCCCCTCTGTGTCTCTTGTGGTGCGAACGCGTGTGGTGCGCTGTGGTGCAAATGCGTATATAAGCCCGTTCCATACCACACATTCTCGTTCTGCCATGAATGAAAACGAAACTCAGGCGCGGCATGCGGCGGCTCAACGTCTACTCAGACAACAAGCTGAGCCGGCGGTGAGATCTCGGGAAGCAGCGGCTGAACGCAAAAACTCCAAGCGGACTCTGAGATAAGTTTTCGGGAAGCAGCGACTCAACGGCAACGCCGACAACAAGCTACCGCGGAGTATATACTATACACACGCGTTGTCAATCATTTACATGCCTGAGTGGCCAATGTCACGGGTGATTTACGGTAAGAACGATCCCCAGCGGTTCGCCCACTTGTCATGATTCACTTCGTGGAGATGCGGGAGTTTTTTCTTTGTTAAGCGTTTAAGCCTTGTCCCTTATCGTGCTGCGTGCTTGATTCTAGGCGCATGATTTCACCAGGCGGGAAGCAATAGCGAAAGAACGCAAGATCCGCGGGTGGTTATGATAGAAATTATTACGTCCGGCACGAAAGTGTCCGAGCTGTCGTTCCCATCACAAAGGTGCATCAAAATCCAATCAGACTTCTTTGCAGCCGTATATTTGCATACGAGTGGGTTATGTTGAACTGCAACCAAGGCGTCCGCGGCTTTTCCCTTTTATATCTGTAGTTGGGTTATTTTGTTCCTTACCGCATAGCCACCAGATCCAATTTCCCGCTATATCTTTTGGGTGAGTAACGTGCAAAATATTTGAACTGTATGCGCGTTACGGCTATAAGTAAACATTATTATGGTGAGGAAATCGCGGCGTGCCTTGAATTTTGTGAGAGCGATGTTTGACCTATATGTATAGGCATTCCTCTATATGCAATTGCAATGAAGTCAACAGTCATACTATACGGATTCTACGCTTATTACTAGTGATGTTGGCCAGTTGATTTGGTTGGTATTGCTAACATCATAAAAACCAAATAAACATTATTCGTAGTATTACCTTAACGTGCCGTAGATGATTCGAGAATGAAAACATTGTTTGGTGCCGAAATGGATCATTTCATAACCTGTGAAGTGCTTCAAAAACTTACTGAACTGATGAATGCTACAATAAATAATATAGCGGCCTTCGTGCACGCTCTCTCAGAAGACGACAAACGGACATTTCAACACTATGAATATCGATGGCAAGAGAAGCTGCAGGATATATGCCTGGAGAGGACAAGGCCAGACCTACACCCGGCGTCAAAATGAGCCCGGGCATGCGAGCGCCTGGCAAAATGCATCGCCGCCACATCTGACGTTGCACTTCTGGTGGCGAGACATCGATATGCGCGTGCGCGTCCAGCCACGTTCGCTAGCCTTATTTTTCACTCGCTTCAAACGGCAACGCTGATCACATTCAGCGCTTGGCGCCAGGGGCCACTGTCGTTGCGCAACCCGTCTTGCTCCCAGACGCGTCAGCGGCAGAAGACGAGGGTGAACGTTCATTGCTCACTCTGCGCTGCTGACACAAAGGATACATTGAAACGGGACTGCTATCTTCGTTTAAAGTACGCTTGTCTTTTTTTTTCGCTATCTAATGCCGAAAATGTCGGTCTGCCTGTGTCAATCAATTCAACTGCACCTCCAAGAACAGATGAAAAAAATTTTAAAGGCAACGAAAAAGTACACAAACCGTCTCAAACTACTTTAGCTTCTCCCATGACTCAGACAGGTTTGCAACATTCAGTGAAAAAAATATCTGACGTATATGAGGCAAAACATTGAGCATAACGATAGTGCCATGATTTTTTTAATAGCGAGTGCACACGTTGAGTTAGTGTTTACGACACCAAATAAAAATCCATGCGTTAAATATAGTTACGGAAATGTGAGACAGCAGCAAGATTAATACAAGAAAATATAATCTGCTTAAGCTGCACCCAGCTAAAAAAAATTAGACAAAGAAATACGCGCGCGCTCCAAAGAAATTGTGAGTGATACCAGCGAACGGGGAAAACATTTAACTGAGCAAACATTCATTGCAATCAGTCAAGGAGAGATGAAAGAGAATGAGGACAGGGCGGCGATTAGGGAGGAGAGGAGTTAGAGTTATAGTTACATTACAGGGGCTGCAGGAGGCAGTCGTCTTTGGAAGACATGCTGTGAAGCGGGTGAATATGGGGGTAATTGTTTAACTTTGCGTTGCCGATCTCTGCGACACCGTATCCATGTACTTCCCATATACCATGCAAAACGCGACATAATTATTATGCCTGCTAGAGTCGAGCATATTGTTCTGAAAGATCGCGACCAGATTGCACATTTTAGCGGACCGGCTGTCAAGATAATATTTCTTTGAGCACAAGCACGAGGTCACGGGTTCGATTCCTGGCACGGCGGCCGCTTTCCTGATGGAGGAGAAAAGTAAAAACGCACGTGTGTACGAGATTTCGGCGCACGTAAAGGTCCCCAGGGGGTCAAAATTAATCCGGAGCACTCCACTATGGCGCACCTCATCGCCTGCGTTGCTTCGGCGCGTTAAACCCTACAATCAACCAAGATAATTCTTATATACCAATACGACTTTTCAAGAGGGGCTCGTATACCAACGGACGGGACGATCGAAGGCCGCGGTGAGACTAATCATTCGCGCCTTTCGCATCGAAGGAAAAGTTGCGGATGCCCAGAGGCGTGCACGACCACACAACATATCGAGGACCAACTCATTGTTGCGGCAGTTGTCGTAGGCCCCTTTCTCAATGCGAGTGCAACACGTGACGAGTGTTCTCTCGAGGCGTCCACGTGTACAATACGCCGGAGTTGGAAGTAAGCCGGGTTTCGAACTGTGTGGCTGCACAAAAGCGTTTCATGTATTGGCGATAATGCCAGCAGCGGCTGGAATTTGCACGAGAGTGCCTGTATTGGACTAAGAAGAATAGGAAACTGTCGTTTTTCCTGACTAATCCACCTTTTGTACTTGGTGCGATCAGCGCCGGCGTGTATGCAGGCCCTTGAATTCGATGAAACCACGGCTCTCACATGCTTATGTCCGTATCGTTTGCTTGTTTGGAAATGGAGAAGGCTCTCGCGGCTTTACCGTTCCAAAGGAGTTTTACATACCCTTTCCTTGAATGCTTTTTGTTAATGGCAGTTTATATCAAAGTACTCATGCTGGAAGGTAATTTGCAATAAATTATTTTCAGTTAGCATCATATATTATGCACGCTTCTAAGGCTGTCTGCATGAAATAATATACAACGCGCGACGTAACCTTTTATGTGTTTTTCGCTACATTTGTTATATATATATATATATATATATATATATATATATATATATATATATATATATATATATATATATATAGAAAGATAGGTCGGCAGTCTACAACGCCAAAGGAGGCATAGGGGTCTTGTTAGGCTTTTTTTACTATGGTTACTGACGTTAACATTTTTTATATACGAAAGAAAGAAAGAAAGAAAGAGAGAGAGAGAGAGAGAGAGAGAGAGAGAGAATAACCATTTATTGAACATAAGTTTGATGGCAGGGCACTCGCACGGTGGAGGACATCTTTATTCCGGGATACCCAGGCTGCGACTTGTCGTAAAACACACGCCCAGAGTGGGGACCGAACCCACGCCTTTCGATTAGATCTCGAATGCCTTACCAATTGGGCTATCTGGGTGACTGTGTTCTCTTTCACTTTCAGGGGTCTATATATTTTCCAGAACTGTATCTGACGCTTGAGGGTGGTAGCCAGCGCCACTCTGACTGCACAGGGAGAAGGGGACCTTCTTTTCAACCCCCGGGGCGTGACGCAAACGTCTACAACCTGTCATGAGCGGGTAACTGGCGTGAAGCCTTCCTATGCTACTTAGGCATCAACGCTGCCAGAAACGAGGCCCTCGCTAGGCTTTCGCAGAATAATATAATTAGTAATGAGGGGCCCGTTGAGGAAATATAGAAAGATAGGTCGGCAGTCTACAACGCGAAATGAGGCATAGGGGTCTTGTTAGGCTCTTTTTTACTATGGTTACTGACGTTAACATTTTTAATACACGAAAGAAAGAAGGAAGGAAAGAAAGAAATAAAGAAAGAGAAACACACGTGCCCAGAGTTGGGACCGTTGTAGACTGCCGACCTATCTTTCTATATTTCCTCAACGAGCCCCTCATTACCTAATTTTATTATTCTGCGAAAGCCTAGCGAGGGCCTCGGTTCTGGCAGCCTTGATGCCTAGGTAGCATAAGAGTGCTTCCCGCCAGTTATCCGCTCATGACAGGCTGTAGATGTTCGAGTGACGCCCCGGGGGTTGAAAAGAAGGCACCCTTTTCCCCGTGCAGTCAGAGTGGCGCTGGCTACCACCCTCAAGCGTCAGATACAGTTCTGGTAAATATAAATACCCCTGAAAGTGAAGGAGAACACAGCCGCCCAGATAGCCCAATTGGTAGGGGATTCGAGATCTAATCGAAAGGCGTGGGTTCGGTTCCCACTCTGGGCGCGTGTTTTTCTTTCTTTCTTTCCTTCTTTCTTTGGTATATTAAAAATGTTGACGTCATTACCTATAGTAAAAAAGAGCCTAACGAGACCCCTATGCCTCCTTTGGCGTTGTAGACTGCCCACCTATCTTTCTATATTTCCTCAACGAGTCCCTCATTACCTCATTACCTCATTATATATATATATATATATATATATATATATATATATATATATATATATATTAGCTGTAAATCCGGTTTTCACTAAATTCGCAGGTACAACCCCGACTATATACACAGTGCCCTTTCAAGCAGCCGCAGCGCAGTGTCTGTGTGGGGAGCCATTTGCCGGGACAAGCTAGGGCCTCCTGACCGCAATGAGGGGAACTTCATGGCGTCCTGCAACAGTAAGCTACTGCAAGACACTATTATCCCCTACGTGCTCGACGGGTCTTTTCCCGACGGGTGCGTTATTTTTCAGCAGCACAAAAGCCCTGAGGACATGGCACGTCGGGTGACCAACCTGCAGGAGGATCGGGGCGTACGCACTATACAGGGGACTCCGAACGCTGCGATGCGAATCCCATCGAGCATGTGTGGGGGTTCATGAAGCCGCGCCTGTCCATACGCGACTTGTCAGGGGGCGCAGCGGACGCGCTCTGGACGGCCATTCGGGAAGAATGAGAAAAGCCTTCGCGGAAACAACGAGTTTGTGGTTTCGCTTTACGGGTCAATTCGAAGAACGAGGAGCGAGTTCATTTCCGCACGCGGCCACTTCACCCACTATTGAAGTTGGGTAATGGGAAGGAGCACAGCAGCATATTTCACAAGTGCTTTTTCATTGGTAGCCTTGACTGGTGCTTCGATTTTTAGCTGGTTTAAAACACCGGCTTTGATTTTTGATCTTTTTTTGTCGGACACACGACTACGCCGATATCTTCTCCCGTTTTCCTCTTCCTTAATTGTTTCAGAACGTGCGCATAGCGAAGTCTCATCGCACCTTCAAAAAATAAATTTTTTTCTCGCTTGAGCTCGTATTCTGTTTTGGTGTGCTCATTCATGGTTAACAGCAAATTGTGTTTTACGAAAAAATATGAAGTCTCGTTCCACTGGTTGTGATAACTACTGAGCCAGCGCATAGCTGTAACTTGTCGTTAGAGAGCTTCCTTTTAGGTTAGGCTTCTTTGATGCGCGTAATAATAAATTCGTCTTAAAGACTAATTTTAACATCTTTGTTTGAGGATAGTTCCCTTAAAACTGCAGTTACAACCGTTTTCTTCAATACATGCAATCTGTATCCGTAGAATTCATTATACTGACAACAAACTAAGTCTCCAACGCTTATAACTTCCCTACCCTATTACGACAAGTAAACGAAACTCGACATAGTGTTGTAGTCGTCGTATCAGGAAATTTTCATAGAATTGGGTTTGGATACCTTTAACCAAAAATGTTAAAGCTGTTGTAAGCTGGCCTTTCCACGCCGCTACAGGTAGCGGTGGAAGGCCAGCTTGCAAAGACCATGCTTCCGCCGATTTTCACAAAGTCGGCTTCACCTGTGAACACGAAAGCATTGCTGGGAACTCCGGAGAGGGCATAACACCGTACGAGACAGGCTGCAGTCAAGCCCAGCCCTAGACCAGATCCGCTGTTAGAAATACCGAGGTCGGAGAGCATATGTGGGACACAATTTTATCACCGCGAGACGGGCAAGATTAGTTATCTATCTGAAGAGGGCAGAGCCAGCAACGCATCTTCACCCTCGCCCTCGGCCGCTAAAGTGTGAACGAGGGACTCGTGTTGAGCAAAGAAAGTAGCCCCTGGCGCCAAGCGCTGAATGTGATCACCGCTGCCATTTCAAGCGAAGGAAAAGACAGGCTAGCGAGTGTGCTTAGATGCGCTCGCGAACATCGACGTCTCGACAGCAGATGTGCAGCGGCAGATGCCGCGGCGATGCACTCTGTGACGCGGGCACGTGCCCCGGCTTGTCTTGACGCCGCCGGGTGTACGTATTTGTAATAAGTGAGTATGTTTGTGATAATGCCTCCGTAATTTTAATTACACGAATAGGTTCACTGAAAACCTTACACTGTTTGCAGCCCGAAATTATATCTATGCACGACCTTTATTGAGTAGTCAGGTTCCGGTGGCCCTTCAAACCAAGCATTTCGATCAATGCTGATACTCCGGCCGCACCGTGTCCCGGCATGACAACCAAGAAGGGCACGTGACCATACACAGTACGAGCGGGGCTTATACCTGCAGCGAGATCACAGGCCCCAAACTCCGAGTATGCAGATGCTAAGAATACCAACGAAATAAGATACACTATTCTCCTCACTGCGCGTCTCCATCCAAATACTCGTACTTCCTAGAAATTCTACCATTTGCTCGGAAAATAAACTCTGCTTAAAAAAAAAACAAATAATATATGTGGGTAGTCGATCAAATTCTCCTCTTCACGCTATCGACTACTGTAGCCTAGAAAACAAACGAAAGGCTTTCTCTTTGAGATATTTACTTCATGATTTCACCAGCCACCGCGTTGAAGGTACTCATATAAACGGCATAAAGACTACGAAAGGCCAATACGCAAAAATATTCCTGCCTCCTGACCCAAGACGTCCGCTATTACACGGTTGAATAAGCCGTGAGCCTCTGGAATTGGCAGGGCCACAGGCCTGAGATGCCTCCTGTACTTCCCAGTTCTTGCACCCTGTACTTCTGTTATGCTTACTTGCAGAAATTTTGTTGAGCAGAAGAAGTAGGAGTCGACGTGCCTGTGCGACGCACCGCAAGCACTATGTGGACATTATCCGGTCGAACGACCTCAACCGGCACCCGAAGCTGAATCTGCAATAACTACAGCGTTGCTTGGTTTGTCCCAAGGCGCAAGGTGAAAGTAACCTGACGTTACGCTTGCCACAGGCTGTCATGCCTACTGTCTGACGTTATAAACTGGGCTTGTTTGCCAACAGACTCATTCGAATCAGCGTTCTTAAAATGCAGATACCCGGAGACGTGGTAACACCTCAAAGGGTTATGCTAGGCTAAAGCTTCGACGTTAAAGCTGCCACAGTTAAAATTAGGAAGAGTTCACAACGACAAAATATGGTCTAGTAGCTTTAATCGTGTATTCCCGCTCTATAGCCAACTACAATATTGTGATACAAACTCTGCAACATATCCAGGGTGTACAGTAAAACAATTGGGCCGCTCACATTGATAATTTTGTGGTAGGCGCAGCCATATCATTTAAAACAATCACCCCCTTTTCCATGACCAGGAAAAGACAGAATAATGTTTGCATTGTATTTATTAAAGGTCATTTAGGTTTAACGAGAGAATAGTGCGCGAAAACGATGCAACTAGTAAGGGTGCGTTACAAAAAATATTTGTTAAAAACTACTCTTTTAATATTTTACGTCGTCAATTTTACGGCAAATAAATTTTATCTTTAAACAGTGTGTAAAAATATATTTGTGCAGTTGCATTGTGTCTACCCCGCTTTGTAAAACCTATATCTGACAACCTTTAAATAAAAAACATTGAGCTTTAATTTACATCTATTGTATATACTTCTGCCTACAAAGATAGTATATGTACCCCTCCTTAAGAGTAACGCATTTAACATTGGATAATAGGTAATCTAAGGTAACTTTGGACTATGGGTATAATAACCAAGCTGCAAAAGGAGCTGGGAGCATAGATAAGGTGCGTGGTGAACTTACGAACAAAATTAGTGGGCAGCACACCAAAGGAAGGAGTGCTAAATATATTTGCCAAGCACAACCAGGACCTCTTGAAGACGGATATACAACAGCAAATGGGCAGCCTTCCAGCAGCACAGCTCGATTGTCCGTGGAATTCCTGAAGAATTTGTTCGGTTATGTGAGTAAGATTTCGCTGCTCGATTTTAAATGACTGCCGGCATGGCGGAAGCCTTCAACCAAGCGGAGTTTCCATTTTTGCAATGCGTTATGTCTTAATGCGGCGTTCGGCCAGACTTTCCGCTATGCTGGCGCTATGTACACAGATGTGTTCGTTGCACTCGTCGCCAACAGGATATGCACGCGGCCGTTACGTACTGTAGCCCGTAGAATGGGGCCAGCCCAAACGGTGGCCACACTAGCTCTTCTTTCTCGGCTTGACCCGTTTTCATCCATCCATTGATTCAGGTGAAGAAACAGTGCCCCGTCGTACCCCGCTGTTTTTCCCCATGTCGGTGTACCTAGTAGACCAACTTGTCATACTGTTCCGTATTGGTGGAAACAGTGCCTCCCGCATCTTCCCATTACGTTCAACACGCCAAGTTTGTGTGGCCGTGTACGTTTATTACGTGCCCCCGTTTATCCGGTAACAATTAGACACCCAGGAATGGTTATGCAGCTATTTGTTTACTAGGGTGGTTTGTTTCGTACTCGGCTAAACAGGGACAAATGTACGCCGTGGCCGTTAAACACGTTGCCACATGGAACGTATTAGGATTGGAACTATTCATCCTGGTTTAGCAGGCGACCTTGAGTGGTAGACGGACGTGCGCTTGCAAGGCGTGGTATTCCCCGCTCGGGGGAAGTGGTGCTCGACACCTGCAAGTCTGCCGTGGATATTGCGCAAGAACGTCTTGCCGATGCAGTGAAGTTGGTGCAGTCGCTCACAGAGCAGACCTTCATTTGGAGTGGTCTGTGTCGCCAGCTCTTATTTATGAGCGATGAGTGGCGAAATCGCAGCGCTATTCCTCCCGCCGGAAAACAAAGTACGGATTGTTCTTTTGGTTTTTCGGTGAGCAGTCCAGAAACAGCCCCGGAACCGCTGTTAATGCTACCAAATCGCACTGCTACCTTCATTAGACTTAATGGCAAATAATATTTGCCGTGATAGCTTTACGCCCAGCATTTCAATTGTAGAACGGTAGTAATTATTTAGGCAAGGCTCTGCTAGAGCTATTGCTCACAAGTTCCCGTCGTTTTCTAATGAATTACCGCTAAGTCCACTGAACACCCGCTGCAAGATATACGTATATGATTAGAATATTTCGAGACCTTTGTTCTACCATGGAAAGCTTATTTGAGTGAATGTTCGACAGGCTAAATTTCTGAATAAATGACAAAAATGGAAATCTACTGTGGATGAGGAGCTGGGAATTCCCTTGGACGTGTGACCGTATGGCAAAATTTGCTATCGTGCATTCCACACTGTCCGCGCTGTGTTCGAACGCAACTATTACAACGTTGTGCAGCGGAAACGTTTTTAAGTAAAATAGGTTTTTTGGCCTCAAACGTTTCGTAACGACGTGTTTCAATGATCTTTTGCTGGAAATGTTTATGCGTGCTCTTCCACTTTTAGTTTACCAATCATGGGACGAAATGAATTCGAGCCCAGCCGCGCTTGCTGATTTTCCGAGTGCTCTGACACATTAGTTCAAATCGAATTATTCATTCAGAGCGCGAGGTAGCGGTGTTAGTCAAAGAAGCATTCCTGTCGCGTTACTCCACCCGAGTAAAACTGGCAAAGGGAAGACCGCCAGAATCACTGAGTAGTCACGTTCAGTTGTCTCTCGTGAGATTTGATTGTTCACAAAATGATTCCGCCGCGAAATGTCAGTGGCGGGAGGCTTCCTTCACAATTCCCCTGCATGCGGAACGGAGAGGAACCCACGTCTTTCTTTTCCTTTGTTTTATTTTACTTTTCTCTTACTATACTTTAGTTTCGCGTTCCTTTGCTTTCTTTTTGCAGCGCACTGCGGTAGTCTGACTTTATAACAGCGCAGCTGTTTTTGGTCGTGCCTCGTCTTCCTCTGCTGAAAGTCGTGAGACAAGACGGGTTATGAGCAGGTAGCGAGACCCGTAGGAAGCCTCGTCGAAATTTGTTCTCAGTTGCACCGATAGAGGGCGCAGTTGCGTCGCCGAGGCGGGTTTTCGACTCTTCTGATGTTCGGCTGCCGACTCCCTTCGTAAACCGTGAAATGGGAGCTCAGACGGCACGGACTTTACCAGGTGAGTGGCCGTTGGCCTCCGAACGGAAAAGGAGAACGACATTTCCTCTTTTTCAGCAATTTCGCACTGCGAATAGTGAAAGTTAGTTTTTCTCTTTCTTGTCGCCCTGCCCCTAGTCTTCCGGCGATTATTTTTCAATGTGTTGATTGCAGAGAGGTTTAGGAACTGGTCGGGCGCCTTCTTGTTTTGGGGGCAGCGCTGTTATCACACTTGACTGGGTTCTTGTATAATAATAAAATTATTTTCACACACAGAAAAAGAATTTTTACTATAGAGTTTTATGCATTTCATCGTGCACTGCACCACCGTTGTGCACAATTGTGAACCTTTTCAGGAATAGACTGACGCTGCTTAAACACATCTGTTATGAAAACTGCAGGTACGGTATGAGGGAAGATTCGCGTATCCCAAGTGCAGGTTGGAAACGGAATGAAGGGAGACTTTGCACTTCCGCTGCTACACGGACGTCAATGCTTGCATGCTTTTGAGGTGGAATTTGTTCGCCACGTCAACAACGTCATGCGGAAAGGGCCAGAACCGCGAGGTCTACGTCCGTGGGCACGTGAAGAATTTCCCTCATTACGCCGAATGGACTGCGGGTCAGCAGGCGCTTGATCTCCCAGAGTTTTTTAACATGTCGCATCTCGGAGTTGTGCTCACGGCTTTCGTCATCTTTGATGGCTGGCAGGCTTGAATGCGCTGCCTCAAGTCTTCCATTTGGCACTAGAGATGGGCAAAACGGCTCACTTAAGTGAGCGGGTCAGAATGGGTCCGTTCACTGGACTAAACCGGTTCATTTGAACGGCTCAGCGGTTCATTACCCTCTCTTCAGCATATTCTATATTACTACCCAATTTAGGTGCGGGAACCCTTTGTTGCTATTGAAACTTTTCTTTTGTCACAGTATCCGGTGTATTTTTACAGAAAAGAGTTGGCTTCACCGTCATTACAAAGGTTTTTATGTGTCTGAGGTATTTTAAGATTACACTCGGTCGATAAATAAAGATAAAATTGGAGTGTTTTGTTAACTTTATTAGCTCGCAACCCCTCTCTCTGTTAGCTGTAACGCCAGAAAAAACGAGTGTGGCGACTGCGACTCAACCTAATTTATTTTAATACATGATATGTAAACTGTGGTTGGTTAAAAACACCTGGCTTACTTTATTCGATTCGAGACGGGTCCGCTTTATGGCACCGATAATGACGCGAAAGTTGTACACAAACCGGGCTTGGTCGGCCGATACGCCTGTACTAACTCTTCCGGAGATGCCGACACGATTCGTCCAGAGCCACCTGGTACAGCACGGTTCTCTGATCGAGCGAGCAGCAATTGAGCGGCGGTCCTTGGGGCACCCGCTCTGCCAAAGAACCGCCATGGGCCGGGAGCGGAGAGCCGAGCACCGCCGGTGAACTGACCGTCTGGGAAGATCCGGCTCGTTCCTGACTCAGAGAATAGCTAAGCGCACTAATGTGAATCACACAACTATACTTTCATACTACTTTCAAAATGCAGACGCAGTTCATTCACTGCTGCCATTGCGGCCTCCCGATCTGTCATTCATAACCGCCACCGCAGTCTCTCAACCGCCATGCACATAGAGCGTCTCAGAAGATCCGGCTCTTCGGCTCACTGAGTGGAAGAGCATAAGAACGGCTCAAAAGAACCGGCTCTCCTGACTCGGACTGTATGCTAACCCGATCCGAGGTGCTGGAGGAATTTGGGAAATTAGCCCCACCTGTCCCAACATGGCTGTTGCTTGCTTGCGCCGATATTAGATGGTGCGAAGCCTGCCCAAAATAGCAGGCTCATTCGACCCGGCTCAGAAACTGAGCGGAAGAGCCTAGTGTCACTAAATGAGCTCTGCTTAAGAGTACCGCCACTTCGTGCACCCATGTGTGGTGCTCCCAGACGGGTCATGTGGTCCATTTCGCTTCTAGCTTGCAGTGTTGCCATCTCTCCAAACGAAACCGCTGCCGGTTGTGACGGGCAGAGTTTGACTGGCCGCTCTAGCGTCCGCACAGCAGAGAGAGAGACAAAAGAGAGGCGCCCAGAAACAAAATGGCTGCTCCTATACGTAAACAAATATCAGGTGGTGCTGACCGACCATGAATGTATTGGCAGCACATGACAATCACAGAAAAGAGTACCGATGCTTTAAATGCCTTTATTTAGGAAGCTAGAAGAGCCGAATAACGGCTCAAAAGACCAGGCTCTCCTCACTCGGACCTTCTGCTAACACGACAGAAGGCGCTGGATGAATTTGTAATATCACCCCCACCTGGCCCGGCAGCGTATTCCCAAACCATATCCCGTAGGGGCCCAGGCCGACCACACCCCCTAAGCAGCGGCGCAGCCAATGAGGTTGTATAAATTGCAATTTTTTAAACTCCTTGCCGTTAGTACCTACGCGTGAAAATATGAACTATTAATTGGCAACAGGCGCTGCATATGTTATAAAAAAGAATGTTTCATATCAATACCCTAAAAAAGAGGAGGGTAACATGTCCATTCGGTGCTTTTTGTTCCGGAGGTCCACCTGAAGGCATTGCAGAAAACCATTTTAAAAGGATTTCATATTTGCGCCACGTTGCCACCACCATCATTATCATCATGATCATCATCAACAACAACACACTGCTCACGCCCACTGAAGGGCGAAGGACTCTCCCTTTAACTTGAAACCGCTTCTGTCCTGCGCCGCTCGACTCTGCTCTTGGCCATCGAACTTCCGTATTTCATCCGTTTATCGTCTTCTTGTTCAGCTCCTTATTCTAGATTCATTTCTTAGCATCCGCTCTGTTACTGTCATTGTCCACCGGTTGCCCGTTTGTCTCGCTAAATGGCCAGCTCAAGTGCTTTTCTTTTTCTTTACTTGAACCCTGACACCATCTCGTCGAATTTGTTCCTTGATCCGTGAAGCTAATTTCCTCTCCCTCAAAATTACTCCAATCACTATTCGTTCCATGGCCCATTACGCCAATCTAACTTTGCTTTCCAGTTGTTTATTAACGAAGTTTCAGCTCCGTATGTCATTACCGGCAGTATGCAGTGCTTGTCTACTTTTCCTTTAAGTGAGAGAGGTAATTTAGTTCTCTTTATTTGAGTGTACTTGCCGTGTGTTCTACTGCTCATACTCATTCTCCGCCGGATATATTTCTTGTGTTTGGGGTCAGCACTAACCGTCAGTCCAAGGGAGTTATACTGTTCTGATTGTTCTAGCGTTTCGTCTACTGAGTCGAAAAGGGGGTTACGGCATGGTTATTCCTCATTACGCTACATTTATATATACTGATGCTGAGCCCCGCGGCTACCCTTTGTGATTGTACATCCTGAAGCATTTTTTGCAAGTGTTGTGAAGTCCGACTCAGCAATATGTTGACTGCTAACCTCAACTGAACTGTTCTCTATTTATCTTTAATTGTGTGCTTTCCCAGCCGAGCCTTCTGAAGACGTCCGCCAAACACGGTGTTAACCATTTTGACGAAATAATGTCCCCACGGCTTACTCCCCGTAGGATGGGAAATTTCTCGTTTTGCTTGTGATCCTGCCCGTATATCCTTTATATACGTCGTCTAGAAGACATAGGGAGGTCTGTTCTGTTCTTTGTTGCTGTAACGCTTTTAGAACTGCTGTGGTTTGTACAACGTAAAACACTTTCTCGTTGACTACAAATGCCATGTCAAGTTGTTTAGAGTATTTTCCGTGTTTCTTTATCACTTGATTGACAACACGGATGTGATCAATGATTGAGTACCGCATCCAGAATGATTGATTGATTGATTGATTGATTGATTGATTGATTGATTGATTGATTGATTGATTGATTGATTGATTGATTGATTGATTGATTGTTGGCTTTACAAGCCGACACAACGCAGGCGATGATGCGCGCCGTAGTGGAGGGCTCGGGAATAATTTTGACCACCTGGCGATCTTTAACACGCGCCGAAGTCTCGTACACAGTGGCGTTTTTTGCTTTTCGCCTCCGTCAGTAAGGCGGCCGCCATGGCCGGAAATCGAACCCGCGACCTCGTGCTCAGCAGCAGAAGGCCTTAGTGACTCAGATAACCCGGCGAGGAGTGCAGCTTTCTAAATTACCTGCGCATATGTACCGCCGCTATATGGGAAAATGCAATGCCATTTCAATCGACTGCCACAAACTGCCAGGAACCAATCAAATGAATACGCGTTTATTGATTCCCCAACAATGCGTAGCTAAGAGAAATCCAACGCAGCCAACCCAACACAACGATCTGGACCATGCAGAGATAATATAAACAATTTTTAAAAAACTTGAATGGTTTCGATCTGAACCGGAATGACACTTTACAGAGGGCACAGTGAATGTAAAAAAAAGTTGCATCGCAGCGTATTCTTGTTGAACTTCGCAATCGCAGGTATGTTTTTATTATTTATGGGCATGTATAATAATTTATAAAAAAATCTCCGCGTGCACGGCGAATGAAATACGCAAACAACACTGCAGCGTGTACAACATAAATGGTCGTTCAGAAGGTACCATTTTCTAAAGTTTGATTGAAGGAGCAGAGATAAAACTTTACTAGGACGTGTTATCATCAGTGACAAATAATCTCCAGCAAATGCCACAGACGCAGTAACTGCGGCAGTTATAATAAAATACAGTATGTACACCTGCGGTTAATAATTTCACACATAGTATGGAAACTACTAGAACCCATAATACATTGCCCGGAACCAGAAATAATTCACGGAAGGTCAGTGGTCCAAAACCCTTCTTGCTTTCTGAACGACACTGACCCCTCTGTGTCTCTTGTGGTGCGAACGCGTGTGGTGCGCTGTGGTGCAAATGCGTATATAAGCCCGTTCCATACCACACATTCTCTTTCTGCCATGAATGAAAACGGAACTAAGGCGTGGCATGCGGCGGCTCAACGTCTACTCAGACAACAAGCTGAGCCGGCGGTGACATCTCGGGAAGCAGCGGCTGAACGCAAAAAATCCAAGCGGACCCTGAGATGAGTTTTCGGAAAGCAGCGACTTAACGGCAACGCCGACAACAAGCTACCGCGGAGTATATACTATACACACGCGTTGTCAATCATTTACATGCCTGAGTGGCCAATGTCACGGGTGATTTACGGTAAGAACGATCCCCAGCGGTTCGCCCACTTGTCATGATTCACTTCGTGGAGATGCGTGAGTTTTTTCTTTGTTAAGGGTTTAAGCCTTGTCTCCTATCGTGCTGTGCGCTTGATTCTAGGCGCATGATTTCGCCAGGCGGGAAGCAATAGCGAAAGAACGCAAGATCCGCGGGTGGTTATGATAAAAATTATTACGTCCGGCACGAAAGTGTCCGAGCTGTCGTTCCCATCACAAAGGTGCATCAAAATCCAATTACACTTCTTTGCAGCCGTATATTTGCTTACGAGTTTGTTATGTTGAACTGCAACAAAGGCGTCCGCGGCTTTTCCCTTTTATATCTGTAATTGGGTTATTTTGTTCCTTACCGCATAGCCACGAGATCCAATTTTCCCGCTATATCTTTTGGGTGAGTGACGTGCAAAATATTTGAACTGTATGCGCCCTACGGCTATAAGTAAACATTAATTATGGTGAGGAAATCGCGGCGTGCCTTGAATTTTGTTAGAGCGAGGTTTGACCTATATGTATAGGCATTCCTCTATATGCAATTGAAATGAAGTCAACAGTCGTACTATACGGATTCTACGCTTATTACTAGTGATGTTGGCCAGTTGATTTGGTTGGTAATGCTAACATCATAAAAACCAAATAAACATTATTCCTAGTATTACCGTAACGTGCCGTAGATGATTTGAGAATGAAAACATTGTTTGGTGCCGAAATGGATCATTTCATAACCTGTGGAAGTGCTTCAAGAACTTACTGAACTGATGAATGTTACAATAAATAATATAGCGGCCTTCGTGCACGCTCTCTCAGAAGACGACAAACGGACATTTCAACACTATGAATATCGATGGCAAGAGAAGCTGCAGGATATATGCCTGGAGAGGACAGGGCCAGACGTACACCCGGCGTCAAAATGAGCCCGGGCATGCGAGCGCCTGGCAAAATGCATCGCCGCGACATCTGACGTTGCGCTTCTGGTGGCGAGACATCGATATGCGCGTGCGCGTCCAGCCACGTTCGCTAGCTTTCCTTTTCACTCGCTTCAAACGGCAACGCTGATCACATTCAGCGCTTGGCGCCAGGGGCCACTGTCGTTGCGGAACCCGTCTTGCTCCCAGACGCGTCAGCGGCAGAAGGCGAGGGTGAACGTTCATTGCTCACTCTGCGCTGCTGACACAAACGATACATTGAAACGGGACTGCTATCTCCGTTTAAAGTAAGCTTGTCTTTTTTTTTCGCTATCTAAGCGCGAAAATGTCGGTCTGCCTGTGTCAATCAATTCAACTGCACCTCCAAGAACAGTTGAAAAAATTTTTAAAGGCAAAGAAAAAGTACACAAACCGTCTCAAACTACTTTAGCTTCTCCCATGACTCAGACAGGTTTGCAACGTTCAGTGAAAAAAATATCTGACATATATGAGGCAAAACATTGAGCATAACGATAGTGCCATGATTTTTTTAATAGCGAGTGCACACGTTGAGTTAGTGTTTACGGCACCAAATAAAAATCAATGCGTTCAATATAGTTACGGAAATGTGAGACAGCAGCAAGATTTAAAACAAGAAAATATAATCTGCTTAAGCTGCACCCAGCTAAAAAAATTAGACAAAGAAATACGCGCGCGCTCCAAAGAAATTGTGAGTGGTACCAGCGAACGGGGAAAACATTTAACTGAGCAAACATTCATTGCAATCAGTCAAGGAGAGATGAAAGAGAATGAGGACATGGCGGCGATTAGGGAGGAGAGGAGTTAGAGTTATAGTTACATTACAGGGGCTGCAGGAGGCAGTCGTCTTTGGAAGACATGGTGTGAAGCGCGTAAATATGGGGGTAATTGTTTAACTTTGCGTTGTCGATCTCTGCGACACCGTAGCCATGTACTTCCCATATACCATGCAAAACGCGACATAATTATTATGCCTGCTAGAGTCGAGCATATTGTTCTGAAAGATCGCGACCAGATTGCACATTTTAGTGGACCGGCTGTCAAGATAATATTTCTTTGAGCACATGCACGAGGTCACGGGTTCGATTCCTGGCACGGCGGCCGCTTTCCTGATGGAGGCGAAAAGTAAAAATGCACGTGTGTACTAGATTTCGGCGCACGTAAAGGTCACCAGGGGGTCAAAATTAATCCGGAGCACTCCACTATGGCGCACCTCATCGCCTGCGTTGCTTCGGCGCGTTAAACCCTACAATCAACCAAGATAATTCTTATATACCAATACGACTTTTCAAGAGGGGCTCGTATACCAACGGACGGGACGATCGAAGGCCGCGGTGAGGCTAATCATTCGCGCCTTTCGCATCGAAGGAAAAGTTGCGGATGCCCAGAGGCGTGCACGACCACACAACATATCGAGGACCAACTCATTGTTGCGGCAGTTGTCGTAGGCCCCTTCCTCAATGCGAGTGCAACACGTGACGAGTGTTCTGTCGAGGCGTCCACGAATACAATACGCCGGAGTTGGAAGTAAGCCGGGTTTCGAAGTGTGTGGCTGCACAAAAGCGTTTCCTGTATTGGCGATAATGCCAGCAGCGGCTGGAATTTGCACGAGAGTGCCTGTATTGGACTACGAAGAATAGGAAACTGTCGTTTTTTCTGACGAATCCACATTTTGTACTTGGTGCGATCAGCAGCGGCGTGTATGCAGGCCCTTGAATTCGATGAAACCACGGCTCTCACATGCTTATGTCCGCATCGTTTGCTTGTTTGGAAATGGAGAAGGCTGTCGTGGCTTTACCGTTCCAAAGGAGTTTTAGATACCCTTTCCTTGAATGCTTTTTGTTAATGGCATTTTATATCAAAGTACTGATGCTGGAAGGTAATTTGCAGTAAATAATTTTCAGTTAGCATCATATATTATGCACGCTTCTAAGGCTGTCTGCATGAAATAATATACAACGAGCGACGTAACCTTTTATGTGTTTTTCGCTACATTTGTTATATATATATATATATAGACAGAAAAGATAAAAACTCACACAGAGCGCGAAAAAAATAAGGTTAGTAGAGACAGAGACAAACGAGAAACACATAGAAAATAAAAATAAATTTACTGACGTTTCAGGGAGAGGACTCCCTTTCTTCAGAGTACAAAATAAGTTCGTTTCAGAGCTATATATACAGAAAATGTAGCAAGCGCGAGGGCAAGGTAAGAGGAGGGAGAGTTCCTACAAATGGATTCATGGTTGGTGGGTAGCAAAAGAATGAAGGGAGAGCGGAAAAGTTAATTACAACAAGGATAATAAGAACACACAGTCACGCGGTACGAACTTGGAAAAAAAGAGAGAGAGAAGAACCAAACACAGACAAAAAATAATACATAATAAAAAATAAAAATACTAATAAATAACAAGGTAATTTTCCTCCCCCGTGGCAACGGGGGTGAAAGAGGGGTCAAAACAAGATAGGCCCATGCCCGTGTTTGACATGGGCAAAAAGATTAGTCACGCGGAAGACGTTCCAAAGAAGATATGCACACAAAGGGCGAACATCTGCCCATTCACACCCGTTCTAGGAATCCAAGTAAGGTCATTGAAACAAGAGACACGTGGCTTCTGGTGGTGGGAGGCGGGGGTCGCGCCCAAAAGCAGTAGGACAGGCAGTTTCGACAGGAAAGAGTGTACATTGGTATACAAAGAGCGAAAAAAATAAATAAATAAAAAATAACCGGGTAATTTTCCCCTCCCTTGTGGCAACAGAGGTGAAAGAGGGGTCAAAACAAGATATGCCCATGCACGTGTTTGACATGGGCAAAAAGATTAGTCACGCGGAACAAGGAAACGAAGATATGCAAATGCACACAAAGGATGAACATCTGCCCATACACACCCGTTCTAAGAATCCTGGTAAGGTAATTGAAACGTGAGACACGTGGCTTCTGTTGGTGGGAGGCGGGGGTCGCGCCCAAAAGCAGTAGGATAGGTAGTTTCGACTCGAAATGAGTTTACATTGATAGGGGGAAAAAAGACAAGGTCAAACAAGTCATGAAAAATAAAATATAAAAAAAATAAAAAAAATAAAACAGGCAGGTGCACGCGTATGACGCGGCAGCAAGTGGTATTCATCTGCCCGGCGCATGGTGCCAGTTCAGGGAATGCCGAGGCGGTCAGCAACGAATATGAGAAAACAACAATACAAAAAAGAAAGAGGACACGAAAACAATCACACACGCTCGCGTTCACAAATTAATTGCAAGGTGAGAATATCAAAGCTAAAAATGGTACTGCAGCCTTCTACCCAGAACACAATGTCCAGACTTGTTCATCGAATTTGCTTCAGTGAAGCCATTGTGCTAAAAAACGTCGTGCTGTGCTAGCACGAAACTATACCCAACTACGAGAGCTCGCCAACTAATGGGAGAATATTATTGAGGGAAAGAAATGAACAGGCATAACACTAGCCTGAGAAATGCAGCCGATATTTTAATCGGAGGAAAGACAGGTTAATTTCCCACAACTTTCATTTATGCCAAACGACGCTGATTTAAACTTATAGATAAGGTAAGACTCACGAACCTCGCGATCGTGATGCGTTTTAAAACTAGATTCAAGAATTGTGGCCTTCAGTTGTTCAAAAGAATGACCAGGAGTCTTAACATGCTTTGATAGAGGCAAAGAAGGGCAGGTTTTTGCATGGGAGCGGTGATTGTTAAACCTCAAACGAAAGGGTGTTTCAGTCTGGCCAATGTATTGTTTGCCGCAGAGGGTGCATTCCAGCAGGTATACGACGTTGGCGGAATCACAGTTAAAGTTCCCTTTTACAATAACATAATAGTTTGAAGCTGTGCTGGCGGCGCGCTGTGTGGTGGTCATTTGTGGGCATACCTTACACCGTGGTTTGTTACAGGGCATGCAACCAGTAGTCTGTGGTCGGCTGATGCTGGATTTAGTGAGAACGTCGCCCAAATTTCTGCTGCGTCTATAAACAACACGTGGTGGCTCGGGGAATATTCTCTTTAGGCGTTCACTTTGAGCGAGGATATTGTGATGTTTCCTTAGTATGGACGCAACTTTCGGAGAAGAGGCCGAATGGGTCAAAACGAGGTTGGTTTGTTGATTGGGTTTTGGAGCTTTTTTTCGGACAATTTCGGTGCGGTTCAACTGGTTAGCTCGTGTAATCGCGTCATCGATCACCTGCTCTCGGTATTTTTGATTTAAGAGTGCGGTTTTAAGTTCTCTGCAGTTAGAATCGAAATCCGCCTGGCTTGTCCAGATTCGCCTAAAACGGTGAGATTGGCTGTAAGGTATTGCAGTCTTGCAGTGCCTGGCATGGCTGCTGTGGAAGTGCAAATACTGGCGCGTGTCCGTAGGTTTCCTGTAGAGATTAGTCTGAAATCTGCCCTGAGAAACTGTGACAGTAATATCCAGGAAATTTATGCTGTGCGTAGAGTAGGAATGAGAGAGGGAGATGGTAGGATGTGCAAGGTTAAAAGCCTCAATAAACGCAAGAAGTTCCATTTCACCGTGCTGCCAAATCATGAATATATCATCTATATACCTTTTGTAGTACAATGGCTTTAAACTTTGGGTTGCGAGGAAGTTTGTCTCTAAACATCCCATAAAGATGTTCGCATAGTTGGGCCCGAATTTGGTTCCCATTGATGTTCCGCTGACTTGCACGTAATTGACACCATCAAACTCAAAATTGTTAAGTTCAAGGATAAGGTGAAGGAAAGTTTCAAGGGTGAGAGAATCGATAGGTTTGTCACCCGCCGACCCCTCATACGCACATGATACAGCGGTGATCCCATCGGCATGCGGAATGTTAGTGTACAGCGACACGACATCTAGGGTAACAAGTAAACAGTTGTTGGGAATTTCCATCTTCATGATATCTGAGAGAAAATCATTTGTATCCTTAATAAAGGATGAAAAGCTGGGGGGAATGTCGCGAATGAGAGAGCCGACATACCGCGAGAGGTTCTCGGTGACAGTACCAATGCCAGAAACAATGGGGCGACCTGGGTTGTTATTTTTATGAATCTTAGGAAGAAGGTAGAATCTACCGGCTACTGGGCTTAAGGTGATAAGAGAACGAGCAGTTGTTTCAATTATTTCCTGATTTTGAACAAGTTCAGTGAGTTTTTCTTTTACAATTAGCTTATAATCATTAGTGGGATCGCTAGGGAGTACTTTGTAGAACGCAGATTCTGATAGTTGTCTATGAGCCTCGTTGACATAGTCAGTTTTGTCGAGGATCACGATGGCGCCTCCTTTATCGGCCGGTTTGATTACTATTTCGGGGCAACCTGCGAGTTCCTCCAAGGCTTTCTTTTCCTTGTTGGTGATGTTACAGCGGAAAGGGATTTGCTTTTGGTATGCTGCTCGTACATCGCGATGAACAGCTTTAATATACATGTCGAGGCATGTATCGCGCTGCGTGGGAGGGGTCCAGTGCTTATGGCTAGGTAATGCGGTTTGGGCTTCGTCGGTTGGAGGACGATCATGGAAGTACTCTCTCAGTCTCATATTTCTGGCGAAGTTGTCTAAGTCCTTAAAAAGTTGAAATTCGTTGAAACCGCCAGTTGCCGGTCAAAAATTCAGACCTTTTGACAAGGCGCTCATCTGATCTGGTGACCGGGTAATACTAGAGAGGTTCATCACATTTCGGGTGAGATTTTTGTTAGTTTCAGTAGCCTGGGGAGAGGTTACAGAAGGGGAATAAAAATTTGGGTTTGCGTTGGCAGACTCGCTAGTACTGGCACTAATGAGAGCTTGTGAATGGTTACTATTTGGCGCGTTTAAGGGGCGATTTTCATGTGCATTCCCAGATAATGGACAGCCATTAGTAATGGGGCTAACTTTATTCTTGCGGATGTTGTCATTGCTAGGGATATTATCTCGGGAAAATTTACGGACTTTTGTTTCGGATATAGCGGATGCCTTTTTGGATTCGTAGCTGCGTAGAAGGCCTGTGCCCATGACAAACACGTGCATGGGCATATCTTGTATTGACCCCTCTTTCACCCCCGTTGCCACAAGGGAGGGGGAAAATTACCTGGTTATTTTTTATTTATTTATTTTTTTCGCTCTTTGTATACCAATGTACACTCTTTCCTGTCGAAACTGCCTGTCCTACTGCTTTTGGGCGCGACCCCCGCCTCCCACCAACAGAAGCCACGTGTCTCTTGTTTCAATGACCTTACTTGGATTCCTAAAACGGGTGTGAATGGGCAGATGTTCGCCCTTTGTGTGCATATCTTCTTTGGAACGCTTCCGCGTGACTAGTCTTTTTGCCCATGTCAAACACGGGCATGGGCCTATCTTGTTTTGACCCCTCTTTCACCCCCGTTGCCACGGGGGAGGAAAATTACCTTGTTATTTATTATTATTTTTATTTTTTAATTATGTATTATTTTTTCTCTGTGTTTGGTTCTTCTCTCTCTCTTTTTTTCCAAGTTCGTACCGCGTGAATGTGTGTTCTTATTATCCTTGTTGTAATTAACTTTCCCGCTCTCCCTTCATTCTTTTGCTACCCACCAACCATGAATCCATTTGTACGAACTTTACCTCCTCTTACCTTGCCCTCGCGCTTGCTACATTTTCTGTATATATAGCTCTGAAACAAACTTATTTTGTACTCTGAAGAAAGGGAGTCCTCTCCCTGAAACGTCAATAAACCTTTTTTTATTTTCTAAGTCTTTCTCGTTTGTCTCTGTCTCTACTCACCTTATTTTTTTCGCGCTCTGTGTGAGTTTTTATCTTTTCAGTCTATCTTTAACCATGAGCGCTGCCAGGACAACGAAGAAAGACGTCATCCGGAAGTTCCCGCAGACTGCCCCGTCTAGTGTTGTGATAGGCGACTCTCAGACTAAGTACCTTTTTGAACATTTTGACCCGCTCTGTGTTGGAACCCCTGCTTTTGTTTCGCAACCCGGCGCATGCATTTCTGACGCACGCTTACTCATTGACTCTATACCTGCTTGCTCTAACACGGTTTTTCTGCATGTTGGTACGAATGACCTGACCTCTTCTTCTGCTGAACGCGCTTTCTGTGACTATCGCTCGCTGACTGACCTGATCCTTCAATCTCGGCCTAACGTCTCCACCATCTATGCCAGCTTGATTCTTCCGCGCTCTGCTAACCGCCGCCGTGACTACTGCATCTCCCGCTTTGCAATTGGCTGCAATGAAAAAGCACGACGCTTTAACTCTCTCCTGCGTGAATTCTGCCGCCACTCTCGCTGCGTGCGCTTCATTGACCACGGCTTCCAGCACCTTCCCGCCCGCCGAGTCCTTGCTGCGGATGGCCTGCACCCCAGCTTCGAGGGTGTGGCTGTGCTTGCTAGCCACATCCACGAGCTTTGCTTCACGCAAAAGCGCTGCAACCCTCCCGGGTGGCGCGAGGTCGCATGCACCGCCGCCCAAGCTCGCGCAGGGGCCTCATACGACCATGATTTCCCACCGCTGCCTCTGCTCCCCTCCAGCCCAACCTCCTCCACGACGTCCCCGGACACACGGTCTAACCGGCCAGCCCCGTGTGCCGCCGTGACCACCGTGGCCACGGACCTTCAGCTGAGCGTCAGGGACCCACACCCAGAGTCCCCGGACGTCCGCCGCAGCCTGCAACCCGTACGTGCTCCTGCGACCACGGCCTCGGACCACCGACGCATCGCCCGCAGCCCAACCCCGAGAGTGCGCCGCGCCAAGAGCCTGCCGCGCCCGCCCTCGGGAACTACAACGCCCACCGGACCCTCAACCACCACCGAGCCACTGCGAAACGTCAGCAGCGGATCCGCACTGCTATCGGACGCCCCAAAGCCAGCCTACAACCTCCGCAAGAAAGTGTCTTCTGCGCCGACAAAGTGACTAAGCTCCAAAAAACCCGGTAATGCAGCTTCCTACCCAGTATCAAAACAGTTCTTAAAACTAAGAAAGATTACTGAAAAACGCATACGTTCCCAAATGCACGTTTCCGCACTTTCACAGTATTTGTCTGCCGAGGTAGCTCCCATGGGTTTGAGGGTTAGACTGAGACCTGCAACTGCCGAACTGTCCCCTTCCAACAAAAAAAAGTGGCAACAAGTACTAGACAACGCATCCTTGCAATTAACGCAGATAATTCTAGATCACTACGAGACTATGTCCCACTCCCTCCGCCAGGAAGAGGAAATTCTTAGTAAGGATCTAAGCGAAAGAGAATCATGCCTTCTACGCAGCTACGAATCCAAAAAGGCATCCGCTATATCCGAAACAAAAGTCCGTAAATTTTCCCGAGATAATATCCCTAGCAATGACAACATCCGCAAGAATAAAGTTAGCCCCATTACTAATGGCTGTCCATTATCTGGGAATGCACATAAAAATCGCCCCTTAAACGCGCCAAATACTAACCATTCACAAGCTCTCATTAGTGCCAGTACTAGCGAGTCTGCCAACGCAAACCCAAATTTTTATTCCCCTTCTGTAACCTCTCCCCAGGCTACTGAAACTAGCAAAAATCTCACCGGAAATGTGATGAACCTCTCTAGTATTACCCTGTCACCAGATCAGATGAGCGCCTTGTCAAAAGGTCTGAATTTTTGCCCGGCAACTGGCGGTTTCAACGAATTTCAACTTTTTAAGGACTTAGACAACTTCGCCAGAAATATGAGACTGAGAGAGTACTTCCATGACCGTCCTCCAACCGACGAAGCCCGAACCGCATTACCTAGCCATAAGCACTGGACCCCTCCCACACAGCGCGATACATGCCTCGACATGTATATTAAAGCCGTTCATCGCGATGTACGAGCAGCATACCAAAAGCAAATCCCTTTCCGCTGTAACATCACCAACAAGGAAAAGAAAGCCTTGGAGGAACTCGCAGGTTGCCCCGAAATAGTAATCAAACCGGCCGATAAAGGAGGCGCCATCGTGATCCTCGACAAAACTGACTATGTCAACGAGGCTCATAGACAACTATCAGAATCTGCGTTCTACAAAGTACTCCCCAGCGATCCCACTAATGATTATAAGCTAATTGTAAAAGAAAAACTCACTGAACTTGTTCAAAATCAGGAAATAACTGAAACAACTGCTCGTTCTCTTATCCCCTTAAGCCCAGTAGCCGGTAGATTCTACCTTCTTCCTAAGATTCATAAAAATAACAACCCAGGTCGCCCCATTGTCTCTGGCATTGGTACTGTCACCGAGAACCTCTCGCGGTATGTCGACTCTCTCATTCGCGACATTCCCCCCAGCTTTCCATCCTTTATTAAGGATACAAATGATTTTCTCTCAGATATCATGAAGATGGAAATTCCCAACAACTGTTTACTTGTTACCCTAGATGTCGTGTCGCTGTACACTAACATTCCGCATGCCGATGGGATCACCGCTGTATCATGTGCGTATGAGGGGTCGGCGGGTGACAAACCTATCGATTCTCTCACCCTTGAAACTTTCCTTCACCTTATCCTTGAACTTAACAATTTTGAGTTTGATGGTGTCAATTACGTGCAAGTCAGCGGAACATCAATGGGAACCAAAATCGGGCCCAACTATGCGAACATCTTTATGGGATGTTTAGAGACAAACTTCCTCGCAACCCAAAGTTTGAAGCCATTGTACTACAAAAGGTATATAGATGATATATTCATGATTTGGCAGCACGGTGAAATGGAACTGCTTGCGTTTATTGAGGCTTTTAACCTTGCGCATCCTACCATCTCCCTCTCTCATTCCTACTCTACGCACAGCATAAATTTCCTGGATGTTACTGTCACAGTTTCTCAGGGCAGACTTCAGACTAATCTCTACAGGAAACCTACGGACACGCGCCAGTATTTGCACTTCCACAGCAGCCATGTCAGGCACTGCAAGACTGCAATACCTTACAGCCAATCCCACCGTTTTAGGCGAATCTGCACAAGGCAGGCGGATTTCGATTCTAACTGCAGAGAACTTAAAACCGCACTCTTAAATCAAAAATACCCAGAGCAGGTGATCGATGACGCGATTACACGAGCTAACCAGTTGAACCGCACCAAAATTCTCCGAAAAAAAGCTCCAAAACCCAATCAACAAACCAACCTCGTTTTGACCCATTCGGCCTCTTCTCGGAAAGTTGCTTCCATACTAAGGAAACATCACAATATCCTCGCTCAAAGTGAACGCCTAAAGAGAATATTCCCCGAGCCACCACGTGTTGTTTATAGACGCAGCAAAAATTTGGGCGACGTTCTCACTAAATCCAGCATCAGCCGACCACAGACTACTGGTTGCATGCCCTGTAACAAACCACGGTGTAAGGTATGCCCACAAATGACCACCACACAGCGCGCCGCCAGCACAGCTTCAAACTATTATGTTAATGTAAAAGGGAACTTTAACTGTGAGTCCGCCAACGTCGTATACCTGCTGGAATGCACCCTCTGCGGCAAACAATACATTGGCCAGACTGAAACACCCTTTCGTTTGAGGTTTAACAATCACCGCTCCCATGCAAAAACCTGCCCTTCTTTGCCTCTATCAAAGCATGTTAACACTCCTGGTCATTCTTTTGAACAACTGAAGGCCACAATTCTTGAATCTAGTTTTAAAACGCATCACGATCGCGAGGTTCGTGAGTCTTACCTTATCTATAAGTTTAAATCAGCGTCGTTTGGCATAAAAAAAAGTTATGGGAAATTAACCTGTCTTTCCTCCGATTAAAATTTCGGCTGCATTTCTCAGGCTAGTGTTATGCCTGTTCATTTCTTTCCCTCAATAATATTCTCCCATTAGTTGGCGAGCTCTCGTAGTTGGGTATAGTTTCGTGCTAGCACAGCACGACGTTTTTTAGCACAATGGCTTCACTGAAGCAAATTCGATGAACAAGTCTGGACATTGTGTTCTGGGTAGAAGGCTGCAGTACCATTTTTAGCTTTGATATTCTCACCTTGCAATTAATTTGTGAACGCGAGCGTGTGTGATTGTTTCGTGTCCTCTTTCTTTTTTGTATTGTTGTTTTCTAATATTCGTTGCTGACCGCCTCGGCATTCCCTGAACTGGCACCATGCGCCGGGCAGATGAATACCACTTGCTGCCGCGTCAAACGCGTGCACCTGCCTGTTTTATTTTTTTTTATTTTTTTAATTTTTTTTTTCATGACTTGTTTGACCTTGTATTTTTTCCCCTATCAATGTAAACTCATTTCGAGTCGAAACTACCTATCCTACTGCTTTTGGGCGCGACCCCCGCCTCCCACCAACAGAAGCCACGTGCCTCACGTTTCAATTACCTTACCAGGATTCTTAGAACGGGTGTGTGGGCAGATGTTCATCCTTTGTGTGCATTTGCATATCTGCGTTTCCTTGTTCCGCGTGACTAATCTTTTTGTCCATGTCAAACACGTGCATGGGCATATCTTGTTTTGACCCCTCTTTCACCCCCGTTGCCACAAGGGAGGGGAAATTACCTGGTTATTTTTTATTTATTTATTTTTTTCGCTCTTTGTATACCAATGTTCACTCTTTCCTGTCGAAACTGCCTGTCCTACTGCTTTTGGGCGCGACCCCCGCCTCCCACCAACAGAAGCCACGTGTCTCTTGTTTCAATGACCTTACTTGGATTCCTAGAACGGGTGTGAATGAGCAGATGTTCGCCGTTTGTGTGCATATCTTCTTTGGAACGTCTTCCGCGTGACTAATCTATTTGCCCATGTCAAACACGGGCATGGGCCTATCTTGTTTTGACCCCTCTTTCACCCCCGCTGCCACGGGGGAGGAAAATTAGCTTGTTATTTATTATTATTTTTATTTTTTAATTATGTATTATTTTTTCTCTGTGTTTGGTTCTTCTCTCTCTCTTTTTTTCCAAGTTCGTACCGCGTGACTGTGTGTTCTTATTATCCTTGTTGTAATTAACTTTCCCGCTCTCCCTTCATTCTTTTGCTACCCACCAACCATGAATCCATTTGTACGAACTCTCCCTCCTCTTACCTTGCCCTCGCGCTTTCTACATTTTCTGTATATATAGCTCTGAAACGAACTTATTTTGTACGCTGAAGAAAGGGAGTCCTCTCCCTGAAACGTCAGTAAATTATTTTTATTTTATAAGTCTTTCTCGTTTGTCTCTGTCTCTACTAACCTTATATATATTAATATATATATATATATAAATATATATATATATATATATATATATATATATAGAAAGATAGGTCGGCAGTCTACAACGCCAAAGGAGGCATAGGGGTCTTGTTAGGCTCTTTTTACTATGGTTAATGACGTTAACATTTGTCATATACGAAGGAAAGAAAGAAAGAAAGAAAAACACGCGCCCATAGTGGGGTCCGAACCCACGCCTTTCGATTAGATCTCGAATGCCTTACCAATTGAGCTAACTGGGTGACTGTGTTCTCTTTCACTTTCAGGGGTATTTATATTTTCCAGAAGTGTATCTGACGCTTGAGGGTGGTAGCCAGCGCCACTCTTACTGCACAGGGAGAAGGGGACCTTCTTTTCAACCCCGGGGCGTGACGCAAACGTCTACAACCTGTCATGAGTGGGTAACTGGCGGGAAGCCCTCCTATGCTACTTAGGCATCAAGGCTTCCAGAAACGAGGCCCTCGCTAGGCTTTCGCAGAATAATATAATTAGGTAATGAGGGGCCCGTTGAGGAAATATAGAAAGATAGGTCGGCAGTCTACAACGCGAAAGGAGGCATAGGGGTCTTGTTAGGCTTTTTTTACTATGGTTAATGACGTTAACATTGTTAATATACGAGAGAAAGAAGGAAGGAAAGAAAGAAAGAAAGAGAAACACACGCGCCCAGACTTGGGACCGTTGTAGACTGCCGACCTATCTTTCTCTATTTCCTCAACGAGCCCCTCATTACCTAATTATATTATTCTGCGAAAGCCTAGCGAGGGCCTCGGTTCTGGCAGCCTTGATGCCTAGGTAGCATAAGAGGGCTTCCCGCCAGTTATCCGCTCATGACAGGCTGTAGATGTTCGAGTGACGCCCCGGGGGTTGAAAAGAAGGCCCCCTTTTCCCGGTGCAGTCAGAGTGGCGCTGGCTGCCACCCTCAAGCGTCAGATACAGTTCTGGTAAATATAAATACCCCTGAAAGTGAAGGAGAACACAGTCGCCCAGATAGCCCAATTGGTAGGGAATTCGAGATCTAATCGAAAGGCGTGGGCTCGGTCCCCACTCTGGGCGCGTGTTTTTCTTTCTTTCTTTCCTTCTTTCTTTGGTATATTAAAAATGTTGACGTCGTTAACTATAGTAAAAAAGAGCCTAACGAGACCCCTATGCCTCCTTTGGCGTTGTAGACTGCCGACCTATCTTTCTATATTTCCTCAACGAGTCCCTCATTACCTCATTAAATATATATATATATATATCTATATATTAGCTGTAAATCCTGTTTTCTCTAAATTCGCAAGTACAACCCCGACTATATACACAGTGCCCTTTCAAGCAGTCGCAGCGCAGTGTCTGTTGGGGAGCCATTTGCCGGGACAAGCTAGGGCCTCCTGACCGCAATGAGGGGAACTTCATGGCGTCCTGCAACAGTAAGCTACTGCAAGACACTTTTATCCCCTACGTGCTCGACGGGTCTTTTCCCGACGGGTGCGTTATTTTTCAGCAGGACAAAAGCCCTGAGCACATGGCACGTCGGGTGACCAACCTGCAGGAGGATCGGGGCGTACGCACTATACAGGGGCCTCCGAACGCTGCGATGCGAATCCCATCGAGCATGTGTGGGGGTTCATGAAGCCGCGCCTGTCCATACGCGACTTGTCAAGGGGCGCAGCGGCCCCGCTCTGGACGGCTATTCGGGAAGAATGGGAAAAGCCTTCGCGGACACAACGAGTTTGTGGTTTCGCTTTACGGGTCAATTCGAAGAACGAGGAGCGAGATCATTTGCGCACGCGGCCACTTCACCCACTATTGAAGTTGGGTAATGGGAAGGAGCACAGCAGCATATTTCACAAGTGCTTTTTCATTGGTAGCCTTGACTGGTGCTTCGATTTTTAGCTGGTTTACAACTCCGGCTTTGATTTGCGATCTTTTTTTGTCGGACACACGACTACGCCGATATCTTCTCCCGTTTTCCTCTAACTTAATTGTTTCAGAACGTGTGCATAGCGAAGTCTCATCGCACCTTCACAAAATAAATTTTTTTCTCGCTTCAGCTCGTATTCTGTTTTGGTGTGCTCATTCGTGGTTAACAGCAAATTGTGTTTTACGAAAAAATATTAAGTCGGATGGGACAAATAAAGTTTTTTCCTCCTCCAGCTTCTCCTCGTTCCACTGGTTGTGATAACTACTGAGCCAGCGCATAGCTGTAACTTGTCGTTAGAGAGCTTCATTTTAGGTTAGGATTCTTTCATGCGCGTAATATTAAATTCGTCTTAAAGAGTAATTTTAACATCTTTGTTTGAGGATAGTTCCGTTAAAACTGCAGTTTCAACCGTTTTCTTGAATACATGTAATCTGTATCCGTAGAATTCATTAAACTGACAACAAACTAATTCTCCCTACCGTACCTTCCCTACATAATTACGACAAGTAAACGAAACTCGACAGAGCGTTGTAGTCGTCGTATCAGGAAATTTTCATAGAATTAGGTTTTGGATACCTTTAACCAAAAATGTTAAAGCCGTTCTAAGCTGGCCTGTGCACGCCGCTACAGGTAGCGGTGGAAGGCCAGCTTGCAAAGACCAAGCTTCCGCCGATCTTCACAAACTTGGCTTCACCTGTGAACACGAAAGCATTGCTGGGAACTCTGGAGAATGCATAACACCGTACGAGGGCAGGCTGTAGTCAAGCCCAGCCCTAGACCAGCTCCGCTGTTAGAAATACCGAGGTAGGAGAGCATATGTGGGACACAATTTTATCACCGCGAGACGGGCAAGATTAGTTATCTATCAGAAGAGGGCAGAGCGAGCAACGCATATTCACCCTCGCCCTCGGCCGCTGAAGTGTGCAAGAGCGAGTCGTGTTTAGCAAAGAAAGTGGCCCCGGGTGCCAAGCGCTGAATGTGATCAGCGCTGCCATTTCAAGCGAAGGAAAAGACAGGCTAGCGAGTGTGCTTAGATGGGCTCGCGAAAATCGACGTCTCGACACCAGATGTGCAGCGTCAGATGCCGCGGCGATGCACTCTGGGACGAGGTCACGTGCCCCGGCTTATCTTGGCGCCGCCGGGTGTACGTATTTGTAATAAGTGAGTATGTTTGTGATAATGCTTTCGTAATTTATAATTACACGAATAGGTTCACTGAAAACCTTACACTGATTGCAGCCCGTAATTATATCTATGCACGACCTTTATTGAGTAGTCAGGTTCTGGTGGCCCTTCAAGCCAAGCATTTCGATCAATGCTGATACTCCGGCCGCACCGTGTCCGGGCATGACAACCAAGAAGGACACGTGACCATACACAGAACGAGCGGCGCTGATACCTGCAGCGAGATCACAGGGCCCAAACTCCGAGTATGCAGATGCTAAGAAAACCATAGAAATAAGATATACTATTCTCCTCACTGCGCGTTTCCATCCAAATACTCGTACTTCCTAGAAATTCTACCATTTGCTCGGAAAATAAACTCTGCTTAAAAAAAACAAATAATATATGCGGGTTGTTGATCAAATTCTCCTCTTCACGCTATCGACTACTGTAGCCTAGAAAACAAGCGAAAGGCTTTCTCTTTAAGATATTTACTTCATGATTTCACCAGCCACCGCATCGAAGGTACTCATATAAACAACATAAAGGCTAAAAAAGGCCAATACGCAAAAATATTCCTGCCTCCTGACTTAAGACGTCCGCTATTACACGGTTGAATAAGCCCTGAGCCTCTGGAATTGGCAGGGCCACAGGCCTGAGATACCTCCTGTACTTCCCAGTTTTTGCACCCTGTACTTCTGTTATGCTGGCTTGCTGAAATTTTGTTGAGCAGAAGAAGTAGGGGTCGACGTGCCTGTGCCGACGCACCGATGCAAGCCCTATGTTGACATCATCCGGTCGAACGACCTCAACCGGCACCCGAAGCTGAATCTGCAATAACTACAGGGTGTTGCAACGATAACTGGAACACTTTAAAAATTTTGCTGAGCGATCCGCCGCTCTGTTCGCGCTCAAACTTCACACAAAGGTCGCATTTTGTGGTCTATTTTGTTTGACACCGGGAATAACAACGGTACTTACCTGTTTATCCTGAAATTAAATAAAAACGATTTTCGCCTATGGGAAAATGGCCGCTGATTTGAACGTGCGAGCCAGCGCGAGTTGATGTTGGAACGACGGAACCACCTGCAGAGTGAAACGCACGTTTGGGATTCACGTACGGAGCCAAATGGTGCAGCAGACGATCAGAAAACGCACCTAGAAATGAGCTAACAGACGATCAGAAAACCCGGTTTTCGGGCTCGCACCACTGGTCGGCGACTTTGGCTAGTTTCGGTTTCCGAAATTGTGGCGATCCTAGCGGCACGGTGCTGCGGCGTGGCCCTTCCCTTTCCCTCAGCGTTTCTTTCTTTCCACACCGTCAACGCTTCCGCGCTTTCTCACGCATGCGCAACAGCTCACCGGCGCCAATATTTTTTGTTCCTTTTCTTGGCGCGCACGGCGGGCCAGTTCGATACGTGCGTGAGCGAGCCGGCGTGCGAAGGGTTGCGCGGGTTGCCTAAACGCCTCCACGGGCTGAAAGTTTCGCTGCATTACAAAATACATTCGAATGTATTCTAAATATGGAGCAGCGGAGGAAGGAGCGTTACCACTCCTGCGCAGCTCTGTGGTGCAGCAACACAGGGCGGTACAGTTCAGCGAAGTTTCTCGCCTTCTCCAAAGACGACAGGTAAGCAAATTAGCTTTGTACCAGTTATAGTGAATTCCTTAAAAGCCGACCGATTGAACTGTTCTGTTTTCAAAATAATTCGCGCAAGTAACGTGAAGTTAATGAGACATGTCACTCGTCTTGGAGTGGAAACTAAGTGCAAATATATCCCAGCTGTGCAGGTACGCAGAGTTTTAGTAGTAGTAACCGCGTCTTTGGCACGTACACTCTTGCTCGCAAGATCAATTTGTGGTGGCATTGCCGTTTTTTGATTGCCTTAGTAACTGCTGGAACGTCGATTCAGTATACTTATCAAGGTATTTTTTGTTGTTTCGTGCAGCAGGTATGAGTCTAGGTTTGGGCCCCAATTCGAGGACGGTTTGCGACTTCATTGGACGTTTCCTCCGGTGACTCTCCTCAATCCATCCAATGTCATCACGACGCACCTGCTCACAAAGAAGGCAAGCTCAAATGTACGCGCTTCTTGCCTTTCACGGTGTACCTATTACCACAGCGATTGGTGGCGTGGAGGTGCTGCGCGCATCTTGCTCCAAAACGTATATTTGCGGCGAAACTACTGCCAAGCGTTGCTTCAGTGCTCCGAAAAATCTGACATAGCACCGCGGTGTTTAATGCGAGTCGATTTTCACATGAAGCAGTGGAAGGCCAAACCGAAATACATGCGTTGTCTGCAGTCGCCATTGCAAGCGTTTCGCTCATTAAAAAAAATTGTTCCTGCGTGGCGTGCGAACTAAACTTTTAAAGAAGGGCGATGACCCCGCGCCGGCGCCGGTGCCCGCGGAGGCCGCAGACGCGGCCGCGGAGACGCCAGCGCCATCTCTCGCCCCCGCCGCGGATCCTCCCGCGGCGAAGTGCGAGGAGGTGCGCCACGATCAAATGCAGAGCATTTCCGGGGGCGCACGACGTTAAGTAGTTTGTGTTACGTTAATGTTGTTGCACTTGTGGCAACTGCTGACGAGAGAGCGCTCGTCAGCAGTAATTTGAATGAGTCAACAAAATTCCCCGCATTTCCCCGAGGGGAAGAATGTGAAAGTGCGAATGCACGAGTTGAATTTGCGCGGTTCGGTAATGTTCGCGAAAGAGAGATCACACACACACACACAACTACAAAGAAAGAAAGATGTATTTATTCACAGACACCTATTTGTGTTGTCGTTGTACTTGATTGCTAGAGCGGATCTCAGCTTTGAAATTTCGTGTCAGTACTCCTTTAAGCGGGTGCATTAGCCCTTCTCACGCCCGATTCCTGGCCAATCCCCCACGTGGGTATATGCCATGTCAGCGGCCAGGCAGCGCGCGCCCATCTCCCCCCGTTGCCAAGGAAGACGAGGAGATTCCTGGCCAATCCCCCACGTGGGTATGTGATGCGGACATCGCCGGTGGACGCAGGTTCAGGGTCGCTAAGAAGTGCATTGCACTTAATATAAGGCGCGTTCGTAGCGCCCCATTCTGTGTCGGCTTTGTGGCGCAGTGGGTAGAGCACCATGTACATTGCGTTCCGCTCGCAGGGTCGAGCGATCGAAACCAGGCGCCGGATAGTATTTTCTTTTATATAGTGTAGGGGGAGGGGTGCGGACAACGACGGTGCGGACTACGACGGGACAACGCGGGTGACATCGTGAGTTACTGAAATGATCTGCATTTAAAAATAAAATAAAATAAAACGAAGTAGCATTGCCGGCTTTGCTGTTCAATCTAAACTGCGCGCCCGCGCCTTGTCATCTTATCGCGAGTGGGTTTCCTGTTCCATATTTCCGAAGTTAGAATGGTCATGCCTATCGGACAGGATGAGATAAGAGGCGCTGCCCAGACACGAGCTAGAGGGTAGCTTGCTACCTGGACGATATCTGCGGCTTACAATACAGGAAAGCTTTTTTTTCTGGGTGGTGGTGGTTGTGGTTTGCGACGGGAAAATGAAAGGAAATTCACTGGGGATATTTTTTTTTCTGGGTATCTCTTCTCCGCCCCCCCCCCCCCGCCTTCCCTCCCACCCCCTGTAAGCAGACTGTTAATTCACGCGCCATTAAAAGAAAAGACGGGTGCGTTCGATTTGTGTTCTACGACGTGCGCATGGTTGCGCATTGTTTTTGTAAGTAGATATAATCCAGCAATGAGTGTCTACAGTGCGGTCATTGTGTTGCAACAGTTTTTTATGGCTGCATTTTGTTGGTGTGAACATGATTTCCCGGAAGAGTATTCAGGTTAATGGGCGGGTCAACGGTTTCTTTCAGAGTTTGCGTTAACTCGCCCGAAAGGCAGTGCTTGAAGCATACGTGTGCGTGCTTTCTTTTAACATATAGGTTCCCAATTATTGCGTCTCTGAACTGAGACGAATTTTTTTAATGTCTAAGGAACATTCCTGTCTCGAGGTGAGCCCAAGAAATAAGTATACATTGAGTGGAACTTTCAAGTTCTTTTCTCCTCCCGCCGAGGTGTGCGCGAAAAAAAAATTCTGTGCAGGGACTAGAACTTTCCAAGTTTTTCTTTAATAATCAAGTATTGTGTACCTAAATGTGTATTCGTGGCTGTAACTTTCGCGCAACTTTAGACAGACAGATACAAAAAAGGGACACAAAGACCTGCATCTGTCTCCGTGTAAAGTTGCGCAAAAGTTACAGCCATGAGTCCAGAATACGAACTAGCCCGCCTAACCGTGTTATTGTAAATGTGTATGTAGCACGTTTTTTTTCTATTGTACAATATTGTATGCCTAAATTTGCATATGTCATATTTTTGCTTAGTCCAATACTGTATACATAAAATGTATGTGCAATATACGAGTGTAGTACATGTTTTTTCATGACTTTGAATCAAATACGTCCTCATATGAATTTTGAATAAACGCATAGCAAAAAGAATGTTTGCGTAAGACTCCGATTAATATCGCCACAAAGACAACAATTCGACACCAGAAAACATACTATTACCTACATGTTTTCTTCGTTCAATTATTAAACACGTTACTGCTCACATAACAAACGACGGGCGGCGGCCATTTCGAGTCATCGCCGCCACTCGTCCAACTTTCGCGCCTGGTGCCATTGCCGAGCGGCCCATGAGGCAGCGACCGGCGGCAGGCGCGAAAGTTGGGCGAGCGTCGGTTTCGGCGGCACGGCCGTGCTGCCGCGGGAAAAATGACGTCAGCAGCGTCCGCGACGTCACCAACCTCCTTTCTACCCTCGCCACTCGTTGCCATGACGATAAGTGCAACGTTTTTCAGACGCCACGTACCACTAGGGGAGGATTTGGTGCTGTTGCGAATTACGCGGGACCACGGTGGATGCTACAGAGGCCGCCCCGTGCTCGCACGTCCAAATTGCCGCCATTTTCCCATAGGCGAAAATCGTTTTTATTTATTTTCAGGATAAACAGGTAAGTACCGTTGTTGTTCCCGGTGTCAAACAAAATAGACCACAAAATGCGACCTTTGTGTGAAGTTTGAGCGCGAACAGAGCGGCGGATCGCTCAGGAAAAATTTTTAAAGTGTTCCAGTTATCGTTGCAACACCCTGTACAGCGTTGCTTGGTTTGTCCCAAGGCGCAAGGTGAAAGTAACCTGACGTTACGCTTGCCACAAGCTGTCATGCCTACTCTATGACGTTGTTAAACTCCGCTTGTTTGCCAACAGACTCATTCGATACAGCGTTCTTAAAATGCAGATACCCGGAGACGTGGTAACACCTCGAAGGGTTATGCTCGGCTAAAGCTTCGACGTTAAAGCTGCTACAGTTAAAATGAGGAAGAGTTCACAACGACAAAATATGGTCTAGTAGCTTTAATCGTGTATTCCGGCTCCATAGCCAACTACAATATTCTTATACACACGCTGCAACATATCCAGGGTGTACAGTAAAAAAATTGTGCCGCTCACATCCATAATTTTGCGGCTGGCGCAGCCGTGTCATTTAAAACAATCCCTTTCTCATGACCGGGAAACGACAGAATAATGTTCGCATTGTATGTATTGAAGGTTATTTCAGTTTAGCGAGATAATTTTGCGCGAAAGCGATGCAACTAGAAAGGGTGCGTTAAACGAAATATTTGTTCAAAACTGCTGCTTTAATAACTTACATCGTCAGTTTTACGGCAAATAAATTTTGTTTTTAGGCAAGCTGTAAAAATGTTTTTGTGCAGTTTTATTTTACCTACTGTGCAAGGTAAGACGTATAGTCGCCATCTTAAATAAAAAACATTGAGTTTTTGTCGACATCTATTGTATGTAATTCTGCCTTCAGATATAGTATATGTCCCCCTCCTAAAGAGATGTGTACCTAACTGTGGACTATCCCCATGAGTAATCTGGAAAAGGAGCTGGAAGCTTTGAAAAGCTGCGTGGTGAACGTTCGAAGAAAATTAGTGGGGTAGCACACTTAAGGGAGGAGTACTGTGGACTATTCCCAATCTTGAAAAGGAGCTGGAAGCTTTGAAAAGCTGCGTCGTGAACTTTCAAAGAAAATTAGTGGGGTAGCACAACAAAGGGAGGAGTGCTTTGTGTGCTAAATGTAAATGGGGAGCCTTCGAAAAGCACAGCTCAATCGTCAATGGAATTCCTGAAGATTTTGTTCAGTTATGTAAAGTAAGATTGCGCTGCTCAATTCTAAATCCCTGCCGGCATGGCGGAAGCCTTCAACCAAGCGGAGTATCCATTTTTGCAATGCGTTATGTGTTAATGAGGCGCTCAGCCAGACTTTTCGCTATGCTGGAGCTATGTGCACAGATGTGTCCGTTGCACTAGTCGCCAACAGGATACGCACGCGGCCGTTACGTAGCTGTAGCCCGTAGAATGGGGCCAGCCCAAACGGTTGCCACACTAGCTTTTCTTTCTCGGCTTGAGCCGTTTCTCATCCATCTATTGATCCTGGTGTAGAAACAGTGCCCCGTCGTACCCCGCTGTTTTTCCCCATGTCGGTGTACCAACCAGCCCAACTTGTCATCCTGCTGCGTATTGGTCGAAACAGTGCCTCCCGCATTTCCCATTGCGTTCAAAAGGCCAAGTTTGTGTGGCCGCGTACGTTCATTACATGCACCCTTTTATCCTGTACCAATTAGACACCCAGGAATGGTTATGCAGTTTTTATTTAATACGGTGGTTTGTCTCGTACTCGGCTAAACAGGCGCAAATATACGCCGTGGCCGTTAAACACGTTGCCACATGGAACGTATCAGGTTTGGCACTATTCATCCTGTTTTAGCAGGCGACCTTGAGTGGTAGACGGACGTGCGCTTGCAAGGCGTGGTATTCCCCGCTCGGGGGAAGTGGTGCTCGACACCTGCAAGTCTGCCGTGGATATTGCGCAAGAACGTCTTGCGTTGCAGTGAAGTTGGTGCAGTCGCTCACAGAGCAGACCTTCATTTGGAGTGGTCTGTGTCGCCGGCTCTTATTTATGAGCGATGAATGGCGAAATCGCAGCACTATTCCTCCCGCCGGAAAACAAAGTACGGATTGTTCTTTTGGTTTTTCGGTGAGCAGTCCAGAAACAGCCCCGGAACCGCTGTTAATGCTACCAAATCGCACTGCTACCTTCATTAGACTTAATGGCAAATAATATTTGCCGTGATAGCTTTACGCCCAGCCTTTCAATTGTAGAACGGTATAATTATTTAGGCAAGGCTCTGCTAGAGCTATTGCTCACAAGTTCCCGTCGTTTTCTAATGAATTAGCGCTAAGTCCACTGAACACCCGCTGCAAAATATACGTATATGATTAGAATATTTCGCGACCTTTGTTCTACCATGGAAAGCTTATTTGAGTGAATGTTCGACAGGCTAAATTTCTGAATAAATGACAAAAATGGAAATCTACAGTGGATGAGGAGCTGGGAATTCCCTTGGACGTGTGACCGTATGGCAAAATTTGCTATCGTGCATTCCACACTGTCCGCGCTGTGTTCGAACGCAACTATTACAACGTTGTGCAGCGGAAACGTTTTTAAGTAAAATAAGTTTTTTGGCCTCAAACGTTTCGTAACGACGTGTTTCAATGATCTTTTGCTTGAAATGTTTATGCGTGCTCTTCCACTTTTAGTTTACCAATCATGGGACGAAATGAATTCGAGCCCAGCCGCGCTTGCTGATGTTCCGAGCGCTCTCACATGTTCAATTCGAATTATTCATTCAGAGCGCGAGGTAGCGGTGTTAGTCAAAGAAGCATTCCTGTCGCGTTACTCCACCCGAGTAAAACTGGCAAAGGGAAGACCGCCAGCATCACTGAGTAGTCACATTCAGTTGTCTCTCGTGAGATTTGATTGTTCACAAAATGATTCCACCGCGAAATGTCAGTGGCGGGAGGCTTCCTTCACAATTCCCCTGCATGCGGAACGGACAGGAACCCACGTCTTTCTTTTCCTTTGTTTTATTTTACTTTTCTCTTACTATACCTTAGTTTCGCGTTCTTTTGCTTTCTTTTTGCAGCGCACTGCGGTAGTCTGAGTTTTTAACAGCGCAGCGGTTTTTGGTCGAGCCTCGTCTTCCTCTGCTGAAAGTCGTGAGACACGTCGGGTTATGAGCAGGTAGCGAGACCCGTAGGAAGCCTCGTCAAAATTTGTTCTCAGATGCACCGATAGTTGGCGCAGTTGCGTCGCCGAGGCGGGTTTTCTACTCTTCTGATGTTCGGTTGCCGACTCCCTTCGTAAACCGTGAAATGGGAGCTCAGACGGCACGGACTTTACCAGGTGAGTGGCCGTTGGCCTCCGAACGGAAAAAGAGAACGACATTTCCTCTTTTTCAGCAATTTCGCACTGCGAATAGTGAAAGTTAGTTTTTCTCTTCCTTGTCGCCCTGCCCCTAGTCTTCCTGCGATTATTTTTCAGTGTGTCGATTGCACAGAGGTTTAGGAACTGGTCGGACTCCTTCCTGTTTTGGGGGCAGCGCTGTTATCGCACTTCACTGGGTTCTTGTATAAGAATGAAATTATTTTCACACACAGAAAAATAATTTGGACTACAGAGTTTTATGCATTTCATCGTGCACTGCACCACCGTTGTGCACAGTTGTGAACATTTTCAGGAATAGACTGACGCTGCTTAAACATATCTATTATGAAAACTGCAAGTACGGTATGAGGGAAGATTCGCGTATCCCAAGTGTAGTTTGGAAACGGAATGAAGCGAGACTTTGCACTTCCGCTGCTACACTGACGTCAATGCTTGCATGCTTTTGAGGTGGAATTTGTTCGCCACGCCAACAACGTCATGCGGAAAGGGCCAGAACCGCGAGGTCTACGTCCATGGGCACGTGAAGAATTTCCCTCATTACGCCGAATGGACTGCGGGTCAGGAGGCGCTTGATCTCCCAGAGTTTTTTAACATGTCGCATCTCGGAGTTGTGCTCACGGCTTTCGTCATCTTTGATGGCTGGCAGGCTTGAATGCGCTGCCTCAAGTCTTCCATTTGGCACTGGAGATGGGCAAAACGGCTCACTTAAGTGAGCGGGTCAGAATGGGTCCGTTCACTGGACTAAATCGGTTCATTTGAACGGCTCAGCGGTTCATTACCCTCTCTTCAGCATATTCTATATTACTACCCAATTTAGGTGCGGGAACCCTTTGTTGCTATTGAAACTTTTCTTTTGTCACAGTATCCGGTGCATTTTTACGGAAAAGAGTTGGCTTCACCGTCATTACAAATGTTTTTATGTGTCTGAGGTATTTTAAGATTACACTCGGTCGATAAATAAAGATAAAATTGGAATGTTTTGTTAACTTTATTAGCTCGCAACCCCTCTCTCTGTTAGCTGTAACGCCATAAAAAACGAGTGTGGCGACCGCGACTCAACCTAATTTATTTTAATACATGAAATGTAAACTGTGGTTGGTGAAAAACACCTGGCTTACTTTATTCGATTCGAGACGGGTCCGCTTTATGGCACCGATAATGACGCGAAAGTTGTACACAAACCGGGCTTGGTCGGCCGATACGCCTGTACTAACTCTTCCGGAGATGCCGACACGATTCGTCCAGAGCCACCTGGTACAGCACGGTTCTCTGAACGAGCGAGCAGCAATTGAGCGGCGGTCCTTGGGGCACCCGCTCTGCCAAAGAAGCGCCATGGGCTGGGAGCGGAGAGCCGAGCACCGCCGGTGAACTGAGCGTCTGGGAACATCCGGCTCGTTCCTGACTCAGAGAATAGCTAAGCGCACTAATGTGAATCACACAACTATACTTTCATACTACTTTCAAAATGCAGACGCAGTTCATTCACTGCTGCCATTGCGGCCTCTTGATCTGTCATTCACAACCGCCACCGCAGCCTCTCAACCGCCATGCTCAAAGAGCGTCTCAGAAGATCCAGCTCTTCGGCTCACTGAGTGGAAGAGCATAAGAACGGCTCAAAAGAACCGGCTCTCCTGACTCGGACTGTATGTTAACCCGATCCGAGGCGCTGGAGGAATTTGGGAAATTAGCCCCACGTGTCCCGGCATGGCTGTTGCTTTCTTGCGCCGATATTAGATGGTGCGAAGCCTGCCCAAAATAGCAGGCTCATTCGACCCTGCTCAGAAACTGAGCGGAAGAGCCTAGTGTCACTAAATGAGCTCTGCTTAAGAGTACCGCCACTTCGTGCACCCATGTGTGGTGCTCCCAGACGGGTCATGTGGTCCATTTCGCTTCTAGCTTGCAGTGTTGCCATCTCTCCAAACGAAACCGCTGCCGGTTGTGACAGTTTGACTGGCCGCTCTAGCGTCCGCACAGCAGAGAGAGAGACAAAAGACAGGCGCCCAGAAACAAAATGGCTGCTCCCATACGTAAACACATATCAGGTGGTGCTGACCGACCATGAATGTCTTGGCAGCACATGACAATCACAGAAAAGTGTACCGATGCTTTAAATGCCTTTATTTAGGAAGCTAGAAGAGCCGAATAACGGCTCAAAAGACCCGGCTCTCCTCACTCGGACCTTCTGCTCACACGACAGAAGGTGCTGGAGGATTTTGTAATATCACCCCCACCTGGCCCGGCAGCGTATTCCCAAACCATATCCCGTAGGGGCCCAGGCCGACCACACCCCCTAAGCTGCGGCGCAGCCAATGAGGTTGAATAAATTGCAATTTTTTAAACTCCTTGCCGTTAGTACCTACGCGTGAAAATATGAACTATTAATTGGCAACAGGCGCTGCATATGTTATAAAAAAGAATGTTTCATATCAATAACCTAGAAAAGAGGAGGGTAACATGTCCATTCGGTCCTTTTTGTTCTTGAGGTCCACCTGAAGGCATTGCAGAAAACCATTTTAAAAGGATTTCATATTTGCGCCACGTTGCCACCACCATCATTATCATCATGATCATCATCAACAACAACACACTGCTCACGCCCACTGAAGGGCGAAGGACTCTCCCTTTAACTTGAAACCGCTTCTGTCCTGCGCCGCTCGACTCTGCTCTTGGCCATCGAATTTCCGTATTTCATCTGTTTATCGTCTTCTTGTTCTGCTCCTTATTCTAGATTCATTTCTTAGCATCGCTCTGTTACTGTCATTGTCCACCGGTTGCCCGTTCGTCTCGCTAAATGGCTAGCTCAAGTGCTTTTCTTTTTCTTTACTTGAACCCTGACATCATCTCGTCGAATTTGTTCCTTGATCCATGAAGCTAATTTCCTCTCCCTCAAAATTACTCCAATCACTATTCGTTCCATGGCCCATTACGCCAATCTAACTTTGCTTTCCAGTTGTTTATTAACGAAGTTTCGGATCCGTATGTCATTACCGGCAGTATGCAGTGCTTGTCTACTTTTGCTTTAAGTGAGAGAGGTAATTTAGTTCTCTTTATTTGAGTGTACTTGCCGTGTGTTCTACTGCTCATACTCATTCTCCGCCGGATATATTTCTTGTGTTTGGGGTCAGCACTAACCTTCAGTCCAAGGGAGTTATACTGTTCTCATTGTTCTAGCGTTTCGTCTACTGAGTCAAAAAGTGGGTTACGGCATGGTTATTCCTCATTACGTTACATTTATGTATACTGATGCTGAGCCCCGCGGCTACCCTTTGTGATTGTACATCCTGAAGCATTTTTTGCAAGTGTTGTGAAGTCCGACTCAGCAATATGTTGACTGCTAACCTCCACTGAACTGTTCTCTATTTATCTTTAATTGTGTGTTTTCCCAGCTGAGCCTTCTGAAGACGTCCGCCAAACACGGTGTTAACCATTTTGACGAAATAATGTCCCCACGGCTTACTCCCCGTAGGATGGGAAATTTCTCGTTTTGCTTGTGATCCTACCCGTATATCCTTTATATACGTCGTCTAGAAGACATAGGTAGGTCTGTTCTGTTCTCAGTTGCTGTAATGCTTTTAGAACTGCTGTGGTTCGTACAACGTAAAACACTTTCTCGTTGACTACAAATGCCATGTCAAGCTGTTTAGAGTATTTTCCGTGTTTCTCTATCACTTGATTGACAACACGGATGTGATCAATGATTGAGTATCGCATCCAGATTGATTGATTGATTGATTGATTGATTGATTGATTGATTGTTGGCTTTACGCGCCGACGCAACGCAGGCGATGATGCCCGCCGTAGTGGAGTGCTCCGGATTAATTTTGACCACCTGGCGATCTTTAACACGCGCCGAAGTCTCAAACACAGTGGCGTTTTTTGCTTTTCCCCTCCGTCAGTAAAGCGGCCGCCATGGCCGGGAATCGAACCCGCGACCTCGTGCTCAGCAGCAGAAGGCCTTAGTGACTGAGCCTACCCGGCGAGGATTGCCGCTTCCTAAATTACCTGCGCATATGTGCCGCCGCTATATGGGAAAATGCAATCCCATTTCAATCGACTGCCACAAACTGCCAGGAACCAATCGACTGCCACAAACTGCCAGGACTGCCACAAACTGCCAGGGAACAGCGCAGAAATGCGGCACCGTAACTTTGCTCGCTTGTTCACACAGGTTGCTTCACTTCTTCACTTCTGCTCGTGGCTATCACCGACTGCTGGGCATGAGCCGCGGCCAGTGCTTCTACCTGATAGCGACCAGTTCTCGGCCAGCCCAGGATTGTGCCGGCAACACCCCTGCAACATCTTCCCGAGCCAGGCGGCCACTTCATCGGTTGTGACGTCATGGCGAGCCCAGGATAAAAACGGATGGCACCAACCTGGCCTCTCCAGTGGGCGTGGGAACAGCGCAGAAATGCGGCACCGTAACTTTGCTCGCTTGTTCACACAGGTTGCTTCACTTCTTCAATTCTGCTCGTGGCTATCACCGACTGCTGGGCATGAGCCGCGGCCAGTGCTTCTACCTGATAGCGACCAGTTCTCGGCCAGCCCAGGATTGTGCCGGCAACACCCCTGCAACATCTTCCCGAGCCAGGCGGCCACTTCATCGGTTGTGACGTCATGGCGAGCCCAGGATAAAAACGGATGGCACCAACCTGGCCTCTCCAGTGGGCGTGGGAACAGCGCAGAAATGCGGCACCGTAACTTTGCTCGCTTGTTCACACAGGTTGCTTCACTTCTTCACTTCTGCTCGTGGCTATCACCGACTGCTGGGCATGAGCCGCGGCCAGTGCTTCTACCTGATAGCGACCAGTTCTCGGCCAGCCCAGGATTGTGCCGGCAACACCCCTGCAACATCTTCCCGAGCCAGGCGGCCACTTCATCGGTTGTGACGTCATGGCGAGCCCAGGATAAAAACGGATGGCACCAACCTGGCCTCTCCAGTGGGCGTGGGAACAGCGCAGAAATGCGGCACCGTAACTTTGCTCCCTTGTTCACACAGGTTAGTAACAACACTTCTTTATATGCAAAGAAGTCAAACAATGCATGCTTGATGCTGTTCCCACGCCCGGGAGTCTTGTTGTCACTGTTAAGTGAATGTGTCGATGTTATATCTATACTTGTCTTGCTAGCTGGCGACGTTGAAGAAAACCCAGGGCCCAATAAAAAGGTTCCAGAGTCGGACGCATCCAATAGGGCTCATGAGCCAAAATTTAGTGACATGTTTGCTCTTCTGCAGAGCGTGAACTCTCGAACCGAAAAAATGGAACAGGACCAATTGAAGTTAATATCTAGCGTGAATGAGATTAAAAACAACCAGGAAGCAATCGAGCGCAAAGTTAACGACATAGACCGTAGGCTCGCCGCTGTCGAAGCAAAAGCGTGTGACAATGCCGAGGTCGGGGATGAACTTTTGCAGCTGAGGCAGCTAACCGACCATCTGAGCAGAGAAAACGCTAGGTTACACGATGAACATTCTCAGCTTGAGGATAGAATAACACGCAGTAATCTCTTGTTTTACGGTTTGACAGACTGTCCCCAGGAGAAATGGAACCAAACTGAAGAAAAATTGGTTAAAGAGATCACTACCGTTTTTAAGTCACCAGTGCCGAGCGAAGCACTTGAGCGAGTACACAGGCTAGGAACGTACAGGCCCAACCAAAATAGGCCTGTTATTGCGAAGTTCGCATCATTTAAGTTAAAGCAGGAATTACTATCCCTCAGCGGAAAATTCAAAGAGAATGGCATCACTGTAAGTGAGGATTATTCCCTTCAAACACGGCAGGCGCGAAAGAAGCTTGTAGAATTTGCCAAAAGAAGGGACGTTTCCTTCAAGCTTCGGTATAATAAGTTGCTCATAGGTGATAAACGTTACGGTTACAATTTTCCTGACGACAGTGTGTACGAACTTGGCGGCGCCTCTGGGGAATTCGTTAATCAGCAGCTTTCAGATGAACACTCAGTTTCCAGAGCACCGCTATCAGTTGCAAACTCACCGCAGTAGCGACACGTGAGGGGTGGGGGGCGGTGCCCGAAAAATTCGCTTTCTTTTCTTTTCACGAACATAAGGAGTGTCGTATCGAAACGTGATGAACTAAATGCGGCGGTCGACACATGTGACGCTGACGTTGTGTTGTTAACAGAAACGTGGCTTACTTCAAAAATTAACAGCAGTGAATTGTTTGACTCTACAAAGCGTTTCAATGTGTATCGTCGCGATAGAGGGGATAGATGCGGTGGTGGTGTACTTGTTGCGGTAGCGGATCATATTTCTTCGTCTTTTGTGCCTGTTGTAACCAATTTAGAGATTGTATTTGTTGAAATTTGCACAAGTTATAAAAAGATTATTTTGGGTATCTGCTATCGTCCACCGTACTGCGATCCGGGCTTCGTAAATAGCCTTCACGATGCTGTTAACATAGTTATGGAACGTTTTCCTAATGTACCAGTCCTTTTAGCCGGAGATTTTAACTACCCAAATATATTTTGGTCCAGCGATGTACCTCAGTTAAGTCCGTTTTCTACTGACAGTTATAATTTTTTGAGCTTTTGTTCTGATTTCAACTTTACGCAAATTGTTACCCAACCAACCCGCATTACACCTACTACTTCGAGCGTTTTAGATCTAGTGTTAACCAACGTGCCTGACCTGTTCATGTCTCCACTTTGTTTGCCTCAACTAAGCGATCATTGTTTGCTCCATTTCACTATGGATATTTGTGTCCCTCATCATGAAAATTATACTAAGCGCATTAGAGATTACGCTGCTGCCGATTTTGATGCCATCACTAGAGAACTTTGTTTATTTCTGGACAGCTATCTTGATGAATTCGAGGCTCGTTCGGTTAATTCGAACTGGAATTTGTTCAAAGAAAAAGTAACATACCTGACTGAAACGTTTATTCCTCTGAGGCTAGTCACCACCAATAAGCATGCTCCCTGGTATAGCCAATCTTTGAAAAGGTTGGCTAATAAGAAAAAAAGGCTGTTTCGGTCCGCTAAAGTTTCTAAGTCACAGGCCAGATGGGATTCTTATTACGTTGCTAATGGGGAATACAGGAGGGCCACAAAAGCAGCAAAGGAAACCTATTTTAATAACACACTCCCGAATATGTTAGCCAATAACCCGAGACAATTTTGGAGGGTGGTGATTAAAAAAGATACTCGCGAAATAACACTTAAAACTTCGGACGGGTTAACCCATAAAGATGACTGCGCTGTTATTCTCTGTGACACCTTCGCGGCGGCAGTGTCGGGTTTTCTCAACAAAGGATCAAATCCTGTTTATCAAGCTAGTGGTTATCTCCCGATGGAAGCAATTCGTTTTGACACAGAAGGCGTACAAAAAATAATAGAAAACCTTAAAGTCTCGTCTTCCGCCGGAATCGACAACATTACTTCCAAGTTCCTTATAAACACTAAAGTCTACAGCTCCATAATCTTAACAAAAATATTTGAGCAATCTCTGGAAGCAGGCTGTCTTCCGGATGATTGGAGTGTGGGAAGAATTATTCCATTCTTTAAGTCAGGTGATAAACTTTGTCCGGAGAATTACAGACCAGTATCAATCACTTCGATACCATGCAAAATAATGGAACACGTAATTTATTCGCAGCTTGTAAAATTTTTAGAGGGCAATTCTTTCTTTACTGATTCGCAGCATGGATTTCCTAAAAACTTTTCCTGTGAAACGCAACTATTATATTTTATTCACGATTTGCATTCTATTCTTGACAACGGCACACCCATTGACTGTATCTTTTTAGATTTCTCAAAAGCGTTTGATAAAGTACCTCATGATTTAATCATTTTAAAATTACGGAGCCTCAATATAGATGATAACGTCCTCGCGTGGGTGATTGCTTTTCTCAGTAACCGTTCCCAATTTGTAACTGTTAATAACTTTGACTCGCCCAGGGTCCCGGTTGGGTCTGGGGTCCCACAGGGCTCTGTTTTGGGACCATTGCTCTTTCTGGTCTATATAAACGATTTGCCTCTAAACATTACTTCTTCAGTCAGTCTTTTCGCAGACGACTGCGTAATTTATCGGGATATTAAGGGTCATTCAGACGTTCTAGAATTGCAGGCAGATATGGATCGGGTTCAGAAATGGTGTGAGACTTGGGGCATGACGTTAAACGTTAACAAATGCAAGTACATGCATGTTAACCGTCACAGCACTAGTATCAGAGCTTATCAAATTAATAATGTTCTTCTCGAAGCAGTAAATTCGTATAAGTATCTGGGTATATACATAACTTCTACATTATCTTGGAAGACACACATTGAATATATTGCAGCTAAAGCTAATAGCACGTTGGGCTACCTTCGAAGAAATTTTAATCAGGCACCCGTTTCCTTGAAACTCTTACTTTATAAAGTATTGGTGCGTAGCAAATTAGAATATGCGGCATCTGTCTGGGACCCTGGTCATGACTCGCTTATCTACGAATTAGAACGAGTGCAGAATCGGTCAGCGCGCTTCATCCTTTCTAATTACCATCGCACCTCGAGCGTCACATCAATGAAAACCACACTATCATTACCCCTACTGTCTCTTCGCAGGAAAGTGTTTCGGCTGTGTCAATTTCACAAAATTTACTTCACCAATCCATTACTCAGAAATAGATTATTGGCCCAACCAACTTACGTTTCCACTCGCATTGATCATCGCCATAAAGTAGGAGTTCCGTCAGCGCACACCAAGTGTTTTCAGGAGTCATTTGTGCCAAAAACTTCTGTATGTTGGAATCATCTTCCTCATGATATCGTTGGTATCAAAGATACTGCTTTATTTAAAGTTGCTGTCACTAATTTTATTTGTACGTAGCCTTAGTTCAACCCTGTAGCAAGCGATGTTACTTGATTGCAATTTTTTCTGTTGTTGTATTTTGATTTGTATGCTGTACATGTATGTATGTACCCACTCCCCTCTGTAATGCCCTCGGGCCTTGAGGGTAACTGAATAAATAAATAAATAAATAAATAAATGAATACGCGTTTATTGATTCCCCAACAATGCGTAGCTAAGAGAAATCCAACGCAGCCAACCCAACACAACGATCTGGACCATGCACAGATAATATAAACAATTTTTAAAAAACTTGAACGGTTTTGATCTGAGCCGGAATGACACTTTACAGAGGGCACAGTGAATGTAAAAAAAAGTTGCATCCCAGAGTATTCTTGTTGAACTTCGCAGGTGCAAGTATGTTTTTATTTTTTATGCGCATGTATAATAATTTAAAAAAAAATCTCCGCGTGCACGACGAATGAAATACGCAAACAACACTGCAGCGTGTACAACATAAATGGTCGTTCAGAAGGTACCATTTTCTAAAGTTTGATTGAAGGAGCAGAGATAAAACTTTACTAGGACGTGTTATCATCAGTGACAAATAATCTCCAGCAAATGCCACAGACCCATTAACTGCGGCATTTATAATAAAATGCAGTATGTACACCTGCGGTTAATAATTTCACACATAGTATGGAAACTACTAGAACCCATAATACATTGCCCGGAACCAGAAATTATTCACGGAAGGTCAGTGGTACAAAACCCTTCTTGCTTTCTGAACGACACTGGCCCGTCTGTGTCTCTTGTGGTGCGAACGCGTGTGGTGCGCTGTGGTGCAAATGCGTATATAAGCCCGTTCCATACTACACATTCTCTTTCTGCCATGAATGAAAACGAAACTAAGGCGCGGCATGCGGCGGCTCAACGGCTACGCAGACAACAAGCTGAGCCGGCGGTGAGATCTCGGGAAGCAGCGGCTGAACGCAAAAACTCCAAGCGGACCCTGAGATGAGTTTTCGGAAAGCAGCGACTTAACGGCAACGCCGACAACAAGCTACCGCGGAGTATATACTATACACACGCGTTGTCAATCATTTACATGCCTGAGTGGCCAATGTCACGGGTGATTTACGGTAAGAACGATCCCCAGCGGTTCGCCCACTTGTCATGATTCACTTCGTGGAGATGCGTGAGTTTTTTCTTTGTTAAGCGTTTAAGCCTTGTCTCCTATCGTGCTGTGCGCTTGATTCTAGGCGCAGGATTTTGCCAGGCGGGAAGCAATAGCGAAAGAACGCAAGATCCGCGGGTGGTTATGATAGAAATTATTACGTCCGGCATGAAAGTGTCCGAGCTGTCGTTCCCATCACAAAGGTGCATCAAAATCCAATTAGACTTCTTTGCAGCCGTATATTTGCTTACGTGTGGGTTATGTTGAACTGCAACAAAGTCGTCCGCGGCTTTTCCCTTTTATATCTGTAATTGGGTTATTTTGTTCCTTACCGCATAGCCACCAGACCCAATTTTCCCGCTATATCTTTTGGGTGAGTAACGTGCAAAATATTTGAACTGTATGCGCGCTACGGCTATAAGTAAATATTAATTATGGTGAGGAAATCGCGGCGTGCCTTGAATTTTGTTAGAGCGAGGTTTGACCTATATGTATAGGCATACATCTATATGCAATTGCAATGAAGTCAACAGTCGTACTGTACGGATTCTACGCTTATTACTAGTGATGTTGGCCAGTTGATTTGGTTGGTAATGCTAACATCATAAAAACCAAATAAACATTATTCGTAGTATTACCGTAACGTGCCGTAGATGATTCGAGAATGAAAACATTGTTTGGTGCCGAAATGGATCATTTCATAACCTGTGGAAGTGCTTCAAGAACTTACTGAACTGATGATTGTTACAACAAATAATATAGCGGCCTTCGTGCAAGCTTTCTCAGAAGACGACAAACGGACATTTCAACACTATGAATATCGATGGCAAGAGAAGCTGCAAGATATATGCCTTGAGAGGACGAGGTCAGACGTACACCCGGCGTCAAAATAAGCCGGGGCATGCGAGCGCTGGCAAAATGCATCGCCGCAACATCTGACGTTGCACTTCTGGTGGCGAGACATCCATATGCGCGTGCGCGTCCAGCCACGTTCGCTAGCCTTCCTTTTCACTCGCTTCAAACGGCAACGCTGATCACATTCAGCGCTTGGCGCCAGGGGCCACTGTCGTTGCGCAACCCGTCTTGCTCCCACACGCGTCAGCGGCAGAATGCGAGGGTGAACGTTCATTGCTCACTCTGCGCTGCTGACACAAAGGATACATTGAAACGGGACTGCTATCTTCGTTTAAAGTAAGCTTGTCTTTTTTTTTCGCTATCTAAGCGCGAAAATGTCGGTCTGCCTGTGTCAATCAATTCAACTGCACCTCCAAGAACAGTTGAAAAAATTTTTAAAGGCAAAGAAAAAGTACACAAACCGTCTCAAACTACTTCAGCTTCTCCCATGACTCAGACTGGTTTGCAACATTCAGTGAAAAAAATATCTGACGTATATGAGGCAAAACATTGAGAATAACGATAGTGCCATGAGTTTTTTAATAGCGAGTGCACACGTTGAGTTAGTATTTACGACACCAAATAAAAATCCATGCGTTAAATATAGTTACGGAAATATGAGACAGCAGCAAGATTAATACAAGAAAATATAATCTGCTTAAGCTGCACCCAGCTAAAAAAAATTAGACAAAGAAATACGCGCGCGCTCCAAAGAAATTGTGAGTGATACCAGCGAACAGGGAAAACATTTAACTGAGCAAACATTCATTGCAATCAGTCAAGGAGAGATGAAAGAGAATGAGGACAGGGCGGCGATTAGGGAGGAGAGGAGTTAGAGTTATAGTTACATTACAGGGGCTGCAGGAGGCAGTCATCTTTGGAAGATATGCTGTGAAGCGGGTGAATATGGGGGTAATTGTTTAATTTTGCGTTGCCGATCTCTGCGACACCGTAGCCATGTACTTCCCATATACCATGCAAAACGCGACATAATTATTATGCCTGCTAGAGTCGAGCATATTGTTCTGAAAGATCGCGACCCGATTGCACATTATAGCGGACCGGCTGTCAAGATAATATTTCTTTGAGCACATGCACGAGGTCACGGGTTCGATTCCTGGCACGGTGGCCGCTTTCCTGATGGAGGCGAAAAGTAAGAATGCACGTGTGTACTAGATTTCGGCCCCCGTAAAGGTCCCCAGGGGGTCAAAATTAATCCGGAGCCCTCCACTATGGCGCACCTCATCGCCTGCGTTGCTTCGGCGCGTTAAACCCTACAATCAACCAAGATAATTCTTATATACCAATACGACTTTTCATGTGCGGCTCGTGTACCAACGGACGGGACGATCGAAGGCCGCGGTGAGACTAATCATTCGCGCCTTTCGCATCGAAGAAAAAGTTGCGGATGCCCAGAGGCGTGCACGACCACACAACATATCGAGGACCAACTCATTGTTGCGGCAGTTGTCGTAGGCCCCTTCCTCAATGCGAGTGCAACACGTGACGAGTGTTCTCTCGAGGCGTCCACGTGTACAATACGCCGGAGTTGTAAGTAAGCCGGGTTTCGAACTGTCTGGCTGCACAAAAGCGTTTCCTGTATTGGCGATAATGCCAGCAGCGGCTGAAATTTGCACGAGAGTGCCTGTATTGGACTAAGAAGAATAGGAAACTGTCGTTTTTTCTGACTAATCCACATTTTGTACTTGGTGCGATCAGCAGCGGCGTGTATGCAGGCCCTTGAATTCGATGAAACCACGGCTCTCACATGCTTATGTCCGTATCGTTTGCTTGTTTGGAAATGGAGAAGGCTGTCGTGGCTTTACCGTTCCAAAGGAGTTTTAGATACCCTTTCCTTGAATGCTTTTTGTTAATGGCAGTTTATATTAAAGTACTCATGCTGGAAGGTAATTTGCAATAAATAATTTTCAGTTAGCATCATATATTATGCACGCTTCTAAGGCTGTCTGCATGAAATAATATACAACGCGCGACGTAACCTTTTATGTGTTTTTCGCTACATTTGTTATATATATATATATATATATATATATATATATATATATAGAAAGATAGGTCGGCAGTCTACAACGCCAAAGGAGGCATAGGGGTCTTGGTAGGCTCTTTTTACTATGGTTAATGACGTTAACATTTTTCATATACGAAGGAAAGAAAGAAAGAAAGAAAAACACGCGCCCATAGTGGGGTCCGAACCCACGCCTTTCGATTAGATCTCGAATGCCTTACCAATTCGGCTATCTGGGTGACTGTGTTCTCTTTCACTTTCAGGGGTATTTATATTTTCCAGAACTGTATCTGACGCTTGAGGGTGGTAGCCAGCGCCACTCTGACTGCACAGGGAGAAGGAGACCTTCTTTTCAACCCCGGTGCGTGACCCAAACGTCTACAACCTGTCATGAGTGGGTAACTGGCGGGAAGCCGTCCTATGCTACTTAGGCATCAAGGCTTCCAGAAACGAGGCCCTCGCTAGGCTTTCGCAGAATAATATAATTAGGTAATGAGGGGCCCGTTGAGGAAATATAGAAAGATAGGTCGGCAGTCTACAACGCGAAAGGAGGCATAGGGGTCTTGTTAGGCTCTTTTTTACTATGGTTAATGACGTTAACATTTTTAATATACGAAAGAAAGAAGGAAGGAAAGAAAGAAAGAAAGAGAAACACACGCGCCCAGAGTTGGGACCGTTGTAGACTGCCAACCTATCTTTCTCTATTTCCTCAACGAGCCCCTCATTACCTAATTATATTATTCTGCGAAAGCCTAGCGAGGGCCTCGGTTCTGGCAGCCTTGATGCCTAGGTAGCATAAGAGGGCTTCCCGCCAGTTATCCGCCCATGACAGGCTGTAGATGTTCGAGTGACGCCCCGGGGGTTGAAAAGAAGGCCCCCTTTTCCCCGTGCAGTCAGAGTGGCGCTGGCTGCCACCCTCAAGCGTCAGATACAGTTCTGGTAAATATAAATACCCCTGAAAGTGAAGGAGAACACAGTCGCCCAGATAGCCCAATTGGTAGGGAATTCGAGATCTAATCGAAAGGCGTGGGCTCGGTCCCAACTCTGGGCGCGTGTTTTTCTTTCTTTGTTTCCTTCTTTCTTTGGTATATTAAAAATGTTGACGTCATTAACTATAGTAAAAAAGAGCCTAACGAGACCCCTATGCCTCCTATGGCGTTGTAGACTGCCGACCTATCTTTCTATATTTCTTCAACGAGTCCCTCATTACCTCATTATATATATATATATATATATATATATATATATATATATATATATATATATATATATATATATATATATATATATATTTATAAATATATATATATATATATTAGCTGCAAATCCTGTTTTCTCTAAATTCGCAAGTACAACCCCGAATATATACACAGTGCCCTTTCAAGCAGCCGCAGCGCAGTGTCTGTGTGGGGAGCCATTTGCCGGGACAAGCTGGGGCCTCCTGACCGCAATGAGGGGAACTTCATGGCGTCCTGCACCAGTAAGCTACTGCAAGACAATATTATCCCCTACGTGCTCGACGGGTCTTTTCCCGACGGGTGCGTTATTTTTCCGCAGCACAAAAGCCCCGAGCACATGGCACGTCGGGTGACCAACCTGCAGGAGGATCGGGGCGTACGCACTATACAGGGGACTCCGAACGCTGCGATGCGAATCCCATCGAGCATGTGTGGAGGTTCATGAAGCCGCGCCTTTCCATACGCGACTTGTCAGGGGGCGCATCGGACGCGCTCTGGACGGCCATTCGGGAAGAATGGGAAAAGCCTTCGCGGACACAACGAGTTTGTGGTTTCGCTTTACGGGTCAATTCGAAGAACGAGGAGCGAGATAATTTACGCACGCGGCCACTTCACCCACTATTGAAGTTGGGTAATGGGAAGGAGCACAGCAGCATATTTCACAAGTGCTTTTTCATTGGTAGCCTTGACTGGTGCTTCGATTTTTAGCTGGTTTACAACATCGGCTTTGATTTTTGATCTTTTTTTGTCGGACAGACGACTACGCCGATATCTTCTCCCGTTTTCCTCTTCCTTAATTGTTTCAGAACGTGTGCATAGCGAAGTCTCATCGCACCTTCACAAAATAATTTTTTTTCTCGCTTCAGCTCGTATTCTGTTTTGGTGTGCTCATTCGTGGTTAACAGCAAATTGTGTTTTACGAAAAAATATTAAGTCGGAATGGACAAATAAAGTTTTTTCCTCCTCCTGCTTCGCCTCGTTCCACTGGTTGTGATAACTACTGAGCCAGCGCATAGCTGTAACTTGTAGTTAGAGAGCTTCATTTGAGGTTAGGATTCTTTCATGCGCGTAATATTAAATTTGACTTAAAGAGTAATTTTAACATCTTTGTTTGAGGATAGTTCCGTTAAAACTGCAGTTTCAACCGTTTTCTTCAATACATGTAATCTGTATCCGTAGAATTCATTATACTGACAACAAACTAATTCTCCCTACCCTACCTTCCCTACCTAATTACGACAAGTAAACGAAACTTGACAGAGCGTTGTAGTCGTCGTATCAGGAAATTTTCATAGAATTGGGTTTTGGATACCTTTAACCAAAAATGTTAAAGCCGTTCTAAGCTGGCCTGTCCACGCCTCTACAGGTAGCGGTGGAAGGCCAGCTTGCGAAGACCAAGCTTCCGCCGATCTTCACAAACTTGGCTTCACCTGTGAACACGAAAGCATTGCTGGGAACTCTGGAGGATGCATAACACCGTACGAGGGCAGGCTGTAGTCAAGCCCAGCCCTAGACCAGCTCCGCTGTTAGAAATACCGAGGTCGGAGAGCATATGTGGGACACAATTTTATCACCGCGAGACGGGCAAGATTAGTTATCTATCAGAAGAGGGCAGAGCGAGCAACGCATATTCACCCTCGCCCTCGGCCGCTGAAGTGTGCACGAGCGAGTCGTGTTTAGCAAAGAAAGTGGCCCCTGGTGCCAAGCGCTGAATGTGATCAGCGCTGCCATTTCAAGCGAAGGAAAAGACAGGCTAGCGAGTGTGCTTAGATGCGCTCGCGAACATCGACGTCTCGACACCAGATGTGCAGCGTCAGATGCCGCGGCGATGCACTCTGGGACGAGGTCACGTGCCCCGGCTTATCTTGACGCCGCCGGGTGTACGTATTTGTAATAAGTGAGTATGTTTATGATAATGCTTTCGTAATTTATAATTACACGAATAGGTTCACTGAAAACCTTACACTGATTGCAGCCCGAAATTATATCTATGCACGACCTTTATTGAGTAGTCAGGTTCCGGTGGCCCTTCAAACCAAGCATTTCGATCAATGCTGATACTCCGGCCGCACCGTGTCCGGGCATGACAACCAAGAAGGGCACGTGACCATACACAGAACGAGCGGGGCTTATACCTGCAGCGAGATCACAGGGCCCAAACTCCGAGTATGCAGATGCTAAGAATACCAACGAAATAAGATACACTATTCTCTTCACTGCGCGTCTCCATCCAAATACTCGTACTTCCTAGAAATTCTACCATTTCCTCGGAAAATAAACTCTGCTTAAAAAAAAACAAATAATATATGCGGGTTGTCGATCAAATTCTCCTCTTCACGCTATCGACTACTGTAGCCTAGAAAACAAACGAAAGGCTTTCTCTTTAAGATATTTACTTCATGATTTCACCAGCCACCGCGTCGACGGTACTCATATAAACGGCATAAAGACTACGAAAGGCCAATACGCAAAAATATTCCTGCCTCCTGACCCAAGACGTCCGCTATTACACGGTTGAATAAGCCGTGAGCCTCTGGAATTGGCAGGGCCACAGGCCTGAGATGCCTCCTGTACTTCCCAGTTCTTGCACCCTGTACTTCTGTTATGCTTACTTGCAGAAATTTTGTTGAGCAGAAGAAGTAGGGGTCGACGTGCCTGTGCCAACGCACCGATGCAAGCCCTATGTTGACATCATCCGGTCGAACGACCTCAACCGGCACCCGAAGCTGAATCTGCAATAACTACAGCGTTGCTTGGTTTGTCCCAAGGCGCAAGGTGAAAGTAACCTGACGTTACGCTTGCCACAAACTGTCATGCCTACTCTATGACTTTGTTAAACTCGGCTTGTTTGCCAACAGACTCATTCGATACAGCGTTCTTAAAATGCAGATACCCGGAGACGTGGTAACACCTCGAAGGGTTATGCTCGGCTAAAGCTTCGACGTTAAAGCTGCTACAGTTAAAATGAGGAAGAGTTCACAACGACAAAGTATGGTCTAGTAGCTTTAATCGTGTATTCCGGCTCCATAGCCAATTACAATATTCTTATACACACGCTGCAACATATCCAGGGTGTACAGTAAAAAAATTGTGCCGCTCACATCCATAATTTTGCGGTTGGCGCAGCCGTGTCATTTAAAACAATCCCTTTCTTATGACCGGGAAACGACAGAATAATGTTCGCATTGTATGTGTTGAAGGTTATTTCAGTTAAGCGAGATAATTTTCCGCGAAAGCGATGCAACTAAAAAGGGTGCGTTAAACAAAATATTTGTTCAAAACTGCTGCTTTAATAAATTACATCGTCAGTTTTACGGCAAAAAAATTTTGGTTTTAGGCAAGCTGTAAAAATGTTTTTGTGCAGTTTTATTCTAACTACTGTGCAAGGTAAGACGTGTAGTCGCCATCCTAAATAAAAAAACATTGAGTTTTTCTCGACATCTATTGTATGTAATTCTGCCTTCAGATATAGTATATGTCCCCCCTCCTAAAGGGATGTGTACGTAACTGTGGACTATTCCCAAGAGTATTCAGGAAATGGAGCTGGAAGCTTTGAAAAGCTGCGTGGTGAACTTGCGAAGAAAATTAGTGGGGTAGCACACTTAAGGGAGGAGTACCGTGGACTATTCCCATGACCAATCTTGAAAAGGAGCTGGAAGCTTTGAAAAGCTGCGTGGTGAACTTTCGAAGAAAATTAGTGGGGTAGCACACCAAAGGGAGGAGTGCTTTGTGTGCTAAATGTAAATGGGGAGCCTTCGAAAAGCACAGCTCAATCGTCAATGGAATTCCTGAAGATTTTGTTCAGTTATGTAAGTAAGATTGCGCTGCTCAATTTTAAATCCCTGGCGGCATGGCGGAAGCCTTCAACCAAGCGGAGTATCCATTTTTGCAATGCGTTATGTGTTAATGAGGCGCTCGGCCAGACTTTTCGCTATGCTGGAGCTATGTGCACAGATGTGTCCGTTGCACTAGTCACCAACAGGATACGCACGCGGCCGTTACGTAGCTGTAGCCCGTAGAATGGGGCCAGCCCAAACGGTTGCCACACTACCTTTTCTTTCTCGGCTTGAGCCGTTTCTCATCCATCTATTGATCCTGGTGTAGAAACAGTGCCCCGTCGTACCCCGCTGTTTTTCCCCATGTCGGTGTACCAACCAGCCCAACTTGTCATCCTGCTGCGTATTGGTCGAAACAGTGCCTCCCGCATTTCCCATTGCGTTCAAAAGGCCAAGTTTGTGTGGCCGCGTACGTTCATTACATGCACCCTTTTATCCTGTACCAATTAGACACCCAGGAATGGTTATGCAGTTTTTATTTAATACGGTGGTTTGTCTCGTACTCGGCTAAACAGGCGCAAATATACGCCGTGGCCGTTAAACACGTTGCCACATGGATCGTATCAGGTTTGGCACTATTCATCCTGTTTTAGCAGGCGAACTTGAGTGGTAGACGGACGTGCGCTTGCAAGGCGTGGTATTCCCTGCTCGGGGGAAGTGGTGCTCGACACCTGCAAGTCTGCCGTGGATATTGCGCAAGAACGTCTTGCGTTGCAGCGAAGTTGGTGCAGTCGCTCACAGAGCAGACCTTCATTTGGAGTGGTCTGTGTCGCCAGCTCTTATTTATGAGCGATGAATGGCGAAATCGCAGCACTATTCCTCCCGCCGGAAAACAAAGTACGGATTGTTCTTTTGGTTTTTCGGTGAGCAGTCCAGAAACAGCCCCGGAACCGCTGTTAATGCTACCAAATCGCACTGCTACCTTCATTAGACTTAATGGCAAATAATATTTGCCATGATAGCTTTACGCCCAGCCTTTCAATTGTAGAACGGTATAATTATTTAGGCAAGGCTCTGCTAGAGCTATTGCTTACAAGTTCCCGTCGTTTTCTAATGAATTAGCGCTAAGTCCACTGAACACCCGCTGCAAGATATACATATATGATGAGAATATTTCGCGACCTTTGTTCTACCATGGAAAGCTTATTTGAGTGAATGTTCGACAGGCTAAATTTCTGAATAACTGACAAAAATGCAAATCTACAGTGGATGAGGAGATGGGAAATCCCTTGGACGTGTGACCGTATGGCAAAATTTGCTATCGTGCATTCCACACTGTCCGCGCTGTGTTCGAACGCAACTATTACAACGTTGTGCAGCGGAAACGTTTTTAAGTAAAATAGGTTTTTTGGCCTCAAACGTTTCGTAACGACGTGTTTCAATGATCTTTTGCTGGAAATGTTTATGCGTGCTCTTCCACTTTTAGTTTACCAATCATGGGACGAAATAAATTCGAGCCCAGCCGCGCTTGCTGATGTTCCGAGTGCTCTGACATGTTAGTTCAATTCGAATTATTCATTCAGAGCGCGAGGTAGCGGTGTTAGTCAAAGAAGCATTCCTGTCGCGTTACTCCACCCGAGTAAAACTGGCAAACGGAAGACCGCCAGCATCACTGAGTAGTCACATTCAGTTGTCTCTCGTGAGATTTGATTGTTCACAAAATATTTCCACCGCGAAATGTCAGTAGCGGGAGGCTTCCTTCACAATTCCCCTGCATGCGGAACGGAGAGGAACCCACGTCTTTCTTTTTCTTTGTTTTATTTTACTTTTCTCTTACTATACTTTAGTTTCGCGTTCCTTTGCTTTCTTTTTGCAGCGCACTGCGGTAGTCTGAGTTTTTAACAGCGCAGCTGTTTTTGGTCGAGCCTCGTCTTCCTCTGCTGAAAGTCGTGAGACAAGACGGGTTATGAGCAGGTAGCGAGACCCGTAGGAAGCCTCGTTGAAATTTGTTCTCAGATGCACCGGTAGATGGCGCAGTTGCGTCGCCGAGGCGGGTTTTGTACTCTTCTGATGTTCGGCTGCCGACTCCCTTCGTAAACCGTGAAATGGGAGCTCCGACGGCACGGACTTTACCAGGTGAGTGGCCGTTGGCCTCCCAACCGAACAAGAGAACGACATTTCCGCTTTTTCAGCAATTTCGCACTGCGAATAGTGAAAGTTAGTTTTTCTCTTCCTTGTTGCCCTGCCCCTAATCTTCCGGCGATTATTTTTCAGTGTGTCGATTGCACACAGGTTTAGGAACTGGTCGGACTCCTTCCTGTTTTGGGGGCAGCGCTGTTATCACACTTCACTGGGTTCTTGTATAAGAATAAAATTATTTTCACACACAGAAAAATAATTTTGACTACAGAGTTTTATGCATTTCATCGTGCACTGCACCACCCTTGTGCACAGTTGTGAATATTTTCAGGAATAGACTGACGCTGCTTAAACACATCTATTATGAAAACTGCAAGTACGGTATGAGGGAAGATTCGCGTATCCCAAGTGTAGTTTGGAAACGGAATGAAGCGAGACTTTGCACTTCCGCTGCTACACTGACGTCAATGCTTGCATGCTTTTGAGGTTGAATTTGTTCGCCTCGCAAACAACGTCATGTGGAAAGGGCCAGAACCGCGAGGTCTACGTCCGTGGGCACGTGAAGAATTTCCCTCATTACGCCGAATGGACTGCGGGTCAGGAGGCGCTTGATCTCCCAGAGTTTTTTAACATGTCGCATCTCGGAGTTGTGCTCACGGCTTTCGTCATCTTTGATGGCTGACAGGCTTGAATGCGCTGCCTCAAGTCTTCCATTTGGCACTGGAGATGGGCAAAACGGCTCACTTAAGTGAGCGGGTCAGAATGGGTCCGTTCACTGGACTAAATCGGTTCATTTGAACGGCTCAGCGGTTGATTACCCTCTCTTGAGCATATTCTATATTACTACCCAATTTAGGTGCAGCAACCCTTTGTTGCTATTGAAACTTTTCTTTTGTCACAGTATCCGGTGTATTTTTACAGAAAAGAGTTAGCTTCACCATCATTACAAAGGTTTTTATGTGTCTGAGGTATTTTAAGATTACACTCGGTCGATAAATAAAGATAAAATTGGAATGTTTTGTTAACTTTATTAGCTCGCAACCCCTCTCTCTGTTAGCTGTAACGCCAGAAAAAACGAGTGTTGCGACCGCGACTCAACCTAATTTATTTTAATACTTGAAATGTAAACTGTGGTTGGTGAAAAACACCTGGCTTACTTTATTCGATTCGAGACGGGTCCGCTTTATGGCACCGATAATGACGCGAAAGTTGTACACAAACCGGGCTTGGTCGGCCGATACGCCTGTACTAACTCTTCCGGAGATGCCGACACTATTCGTCCAGAGCCACCTGGTACAGCACGGTTCTCTGATCGAGCGAGCAGAAATTGAGCGGCGGTCCTTGGGGCACCCGCTCTGCCAAAGAACCGCCATGGGCCGGGAGCGGAAAGCCGAGCACCGCCGGTGAACTGAGCGTCTGGGAAGATCCGGCTCGTTCCTGACTCAGAGAATAGCTAAGCGCACTAATGTGAATCACGCAACTATACTTCCATACTACTTTCAAAATGCAGACGCAGTTCATTCACTGCTGCCATTGCGGCCTCCCGATCTGTCATTCACAACCGCCACCACAGTCTCTCAACCGCCATGCTCAAAGAGCGTCTCAGAAGATCCGGCTCTTCGGCTCACTGAGTGGAAGAGCATAAGAACGGCTCAAAAGAACCGGCTCTCCTTATCGGACTGTATGCTAACTCGATCCGAGGCATGGAGGAATTTGGGAAATTAGCCGCACCTGTCCCGGCATGGCTGATGCTTGCTTGCGCCGATATTAGATGGTGCGAAGCCTGCCCAAAATAGCAGGCTCATTCGACCCGGCTCAGAAACATGAGCGGAAGAGCCTAGTTTCACTAAATGAGCTCCGCTTAAGAGTACCGCCACTTCGTGCACCCATGTGTGGTGCTCCCAGACGGGTCATGTGGTCCATTTCGCTTCTAGCTTGCAGTGTTGCCATCTCTCCAAACGAAACCGCTGCCGGTTGTGACGGGCAGAGTTTGACGGGCCGCTCTAGCGTCCGCACAGCAGAGAGAGAGACAAAAGAGAGGCGCCCAGAAACAAAATGGCTGCTCCCATACGTAAACAAATATCAGGTGGTGCTGACCGACCATGAATGTCTTGGCAGCACATGACAATCACAGAAAAGATTACCGATGCTTTAAATGCCTTTATTTAGGAAGCTAGAAGAGCCGAATAACGGCTCAAAAGACCCGGCTCTCCTCACTCGGACCTTCTGCTCACACGACAGAAGGCGCTGGAGGATTTTGTAATATCACCCCCACCTGGCCCGGCAGCGTATTCCCAAACCATATCCCGTAGGGGCCCAGGCCGACCACACCCCCTAAGCAGCGGCGCAGCCAATGAGGTTCAATAAATTGCACTTTTTTAAACTTCTTGCCCTTAGTACCTACGCGTGAAAATATGAACTATTATTGGCAACAGGCGCTGCATATGTCATAAAAAAGAATGTTTCATATCAATAACCTAAAAAAGAGGAGGGTAACATGTCCATTCGGTGCTTTTTGTTCTTGAGGTCCACCTGAAGGCATCGCAGAAAACCATTTTAAAAGGATTTCATATTTGCGCCACGTTGCCACCACCATCATTATCATCATGATCATCATCAACAACAACACACTGCTCACGCCCACTGAAGGGCGAAGGACTCTCCCTTTAACTTGAAACCGCTTCTGTCCTGCGCCGCTCAACTCTGCTCTTGGCCATCGAATTTCCGTATTTCATCCGTTTATCGTCTTCTTGTTCTGCTCCTTATTCTAGATTCATTTCCTAGCATCCGCTCTGGTACTGTCATTGTCCACCGGTACCCCGTTCGTCTCGCTAAATGGCCAGCTCAAGTGCTTTTCTTTTTATTTACTGGAACCCTGACATCATCTCGTCGAATTTGTTCCTTGATCCATGAAGCTAATTTCCTCTCCCTCAAAATTACTCCAATCACTATTCCTTCCATGGCCCATTCCGCCAATCTAACTTTGCTTTCCAGTTGTTTATTAACGAAGTTTCGGCTCCGTATATCATTACCGGCAGTATGCAGTGCTTGTCTACTTCTCCTTTAAGTGAGAGAGGTAATTTAGTTCTCTTTATTTGAGTGTACTTGCCGTGTGTTCCACTGCTCATACTCATTCTCCGCCGGATATATTTCTTGTGTTTGGGGTCAGCACTAACCGTCAGTCCAAGGGAGTTATACTGTTCTGATTGTTCTAGCGTTTCGTCTACTGAGTCGAAAAGGGGGTTACGGCATGGTTATTCCTCATTACGTTACATTTATATATACTGATGCTGAGCCCCGCGGCTACCCTTTGTGATTGTACATCCTGAAGCATTTTTTGCAAGTGTTGTGAAGTGCGACTCAGCAATATGTTGACTGCTAACCTCAACTGAACTGTTCTCTATTTATCTTTAATTGTGTGTTTTCCCAGCCGAGCCTTCTGAAGACGTCCGCCAAACACGGTGTTAACCATTTTGACGAAATAATGTCCCCACCGCTTACTCCCCGTAGGATGGGAAATTTCTCGTTTTGCTTGTGATCCTTCCCGTATATCCTTTATATACGTCGTCTAGAAGACATAGGGAGGTCTGTTCTGTTCTCTGTTGCTGTAATGCTTTTAGAACTGCTGTGGTTTGTACAACGTAAAACACTTTCTCGTTGACTACAAATGCCATGTCAAGCTGCTTAGAGTATTTTCCGTGTTTCTCTATCACTTGATTGACAACACGGATGTGATCAATGATTGAGCACCGCATCCAGATTGATTGATTGATTGATTGTTGGCTTTACGTGCCGACGCAACGCAGGCGATGATGCTCGCCGTAGTGGAGGGCTCCGGATTAATTTTGACCACCTGGCGATCTTTAATATGCGCTGAAGTCTCGTACACAGTGGCGTTTTTGCTTTTCGCCTCCGTCAGTAAAGCGGCCGCCATGGTCGGGAATCGAACCCGCGACCTCGTGCTCAGCAGCAGAAGGCCTTAGTGACTGAGCCAACCCGGCGAGGAGTGCCGCTTCCTAAATTACCTCCGCATATGTGCCGCCGCTATATGGGAAAATGCAATGCCATTTCAATCGACTGCCACAAACTGCCAGGAACCAATCAAATGAATACGCGTTTATTGATTCCCCAACAATGCGTAGCTAAGAGAAATCCAACGCAGCCAACCCAACACAACGATCTGGACCATGCACAGATAATATAAACAATTTTTAAAAAACTTGAACGGTTTCGATCTGAGCCTGAATGACACTTTACAGAGGGCACAGAGAATGTAAAACAAAGTTGCATCGCAGAGTATTCTTGTTGAACTTCGCAGGTGCAAGTATGTTTTTATTTTTTATGGGCATGTATAATAATTTATAAGAAAATCTCCACGTGCACGGCTAATGAAATCCGCAAACAACACTGCAGCGTGTACAACATAAATGGTCGTTCAGAAGGTACCATTTTCTAAAGTTTGATTGAAGGAGCAGAGATAAAACTTTACAAGGACGTGTTATCATCAGTGACAAACAATCTCCAGCAAATGCCACAGACGCAGTAACTGCGTTATTTATCAAAAAATACGGTATGTACACCTGCGGTTAATAATTTCACACATAGTATGGAAACTACTAGAACCCATAATACATTCCCCGGAACCAGAAATTATTCACGGAAGGTCAGTGGAACAAAACCCTTCTTGCTTTCTGAACGACACTGGCCCCTCTGTGTCTCTTGTGGTGCGAACGCGTGTGGTGCGCTGTGGTGCAAATGCGTATATAAGCCCGTTCCATACCACACATTCTCTTTCTGCCATGAATGAAAACGAAACTAAGGCGCGGCATGCGGCGGCTCAACGTCTACGCAGACAACAAGCTGAGCCGGCGGTGAGATCTCGGGAAGCAGCGGCTGAACGCAAAAACTCCAAGCGGACCCTGAGATGAGTTTTCGGAAAGCAGCGACTTAACGGCAACGCCGATAACAAGCTACCGCGGAGTATATACTATACACACGCGTTGTCAATCATTTACATGCCTGAGTGGCCAATGTCACGGGTGATTTACGGTAAGAACGATCCCCAGCGGTTCGCCCACTTGTCATGATTCACTTCGTGGAGATGCGTGAGTTTTTTCTTTGTTAAGCGTTTAAGCCTTGTCTCTTATCGTGCTGCGCGCTTGATTCTAGGCGCATGATTTCGCCAGGCGGGAAGCAATAACGAAAGAACGCAGGATCCGCGGGTGGTTATGATAGAAATTATTACGTCCGGCACGAAAGTGTCCGAGCTGTCGTTCCCATCACAAAGTTGCATCAAAATCCAATTAAACTTCTTTGCAGCCGTATATTTGCATACGAGTGGGTTATTTTGAACTGCAACCAAGGCGTCCGCGGCTTTTCCCTTTTATATCTGTAATTGGGTTATTTTGTTCCTTACCGCATAGCCACCAGATCCAATTTTCCCGCTACATCTTTTGGGTGAGTAACGTGCGAAATATTTGAACTGCATGCGCGCTACGGCTATAAGTACACATTAATTATGGTGATGATGATGATGATGTTTGGTGTTTTATGGCGCAAGGCCGACGAGGGCAAAGAGCACCAAAACGGTGGTTAGGTATGAAGGATGTAACCGTAAACGCTAAACCGTTCGATAAAAAACAAATGAATTCAGTAAAAGACAATGAGGATGGCTGGTGTAAAAGGCCAGGTTGTGATTGTGCGTGGCATGAAATCGTGTCTAAAAGCAACTACGCGTGATAGGAAACGAGGTGTAAAAACTTGATGTCACTAAGAAATTTAAAGGTGCGTTGTACACGAATCATGGGGTCATCCCCTAAAAACAATGCTGGGTGTAGTGGAATGTGTTGTCTGTAGAGGTCGGCGAAGTGTTTCTGTCGTGTTGTGTGGAGTGCTTTACATTGAAGTAGAACATGGATCACGGATAGGCCATCTCCACACCTGCTACACAAGGGTCTTGGAGATCCCGTGAGCAGGTATGAGTGTGTTGCATGCGTGTGGCCTATCCGTAATCGAGCCAGGGTAACTTCATTGTGCCTGTTGTGTGTGTCAGTGGTGTATGCTCCCACGACTGTCTTTATAACGTGTAGTTTGTTGTCTGCCTGTTCATTCCAGTGTGCTTGCCATGTATTGCGAAGGTGTTGTCTAATGAGTGACTTAAGGTCAGTGTACGGTATTGTTCTTATGTCCACTGTGTTTGCAAGTGCAGCAGCAGCGGCCATTTGATCTGCTGTCTCGTTTCCGGTGATACCCGAGTGACCTGGCACCCAGAATATGGTCACTTCAAGTCTTAATGCATATGCTGACATAATGGTTTTGTAAACTAAATGAATAACATGGTTTTTACAAAGCTGCTTAGATGACAATGCACGTACTGCACTCAAGGAATCTGTAAAGATGATGGACTTGGGAATTTTATAATGAACTATGGGCTTTAAAACCAGAAATATGCCATAGGCTTCAGCCGTAAAAATTCTGCTTTTCGAGTTTAGGGTGTTAGATACCCTAAAATCAGGTCCGTGCGCAGCACACGAAACCATACGGGCTGTTTTTGACGCGTCGCTAAAAAATTCTGCACACTTGTATTTCTATTGAAGGAACATGAAGTGCTGAAGAATTACAATTGTGGGTACTCGTTTTTTGTCAATCGCTACAAACGACAAATCGCACGACACGGGGCGAAGCTGCCACGGTGGTAAAAAGTCGGAAAGGGTTGATTTGTAGGTGTCTGAAAAGGTGATAGATAATTCTGACACTTCCTGTCTCACCCTATGTGAGAACGGAGCAGAGATAGATGGACGATTAAGAAGAAGTTGGGACATGGGTGCATCACAAATAAATGGTTTGAAAGGATGGTCGGTTATAGACGAAATTTTAAAAGCGTACAGAAGATCTATGTATGTTCGCTGATGATCTAGGGACCATTTATCGCACTCGACGTATAGGCTTTGTACGGGGCTTGTACGGAAAGCGCCCGACGCGAGGCGGAGGCCCAAGTGAAGCACTGGGTCTAGCATTTTCAGCGCTGTTTTTGTTGCTGACCCATAAACCACGCTCCCATAGTCCAAGCGGGACTCCACCAAGCTTGTGAAGACACGTAAGAGGAGTTGCTTGTCCGCGCCATAGGAGTGGTGTGAAAGGACCTTAAGTATGTTTATTGCTTTGATGCATTTATGTTTTAGTTGTGTGATGTGAGGGATGAATGTTAGTTTTTCGTCTAATACGACGCCTAGAAATTTGTGTTCCTTTTTTACAGGAATCAAGTCACCATTCAATTTAATTTCAGGGTCGGGTTGAATACCTCGCCTCCTTGAGAAAACGACGCAGGTACTCTTTCCAGGATTAACCCTAAAACCGTTTTGATCCGCCCAGCGAGCAAGCTTGTTAGCCCCAAGCTGGATCTGTCGTTCACATATGGACATATTACACGATTTAAATGATATTTGTATGTCGTCCACATACATCGAACAGGAGATTGTTGGTGGCAATGCCTTCCGAACTGAATTCATTTTTACTATAAACAAAGTGCCGCTCCAAACACCACCTTGAGGCACGCCATTCTCCTGCACGTGAACGTTTTAGAGTGCAGAACCAACTCTGACACAAAATGTTCGTAAAGATAGGTAGCTGGACAGAGTGTTCAGCATGTTACCAGATATACCAAAGGATTTGAGGTCTCTAAGGATGCCATAGCGCCATGTAGTATCATATGCCTTTTCAATATCAAAGAACACGGTCATGCAATACTGCTTATGAAGATAGGCATCTTTAATGTAAGATTCTAGCGCTACTAGTTGGTCATTTGTAGACCGCCCCGCCCTGAAGCCCGCCTGGCAGCTCTCGAGAAGACCATTGTACTCAGGAAAGTACACGAGTCTCCTGTTGATCATCTTCTCGAGAAGCTTGCCCAGGCAACTTGTGAGGGCGATAGGTCTATAACTGGCAGGAGAAGAAGGGTCTTTACCCTCCTTCAGAAACGCCACTACAATAGCCTCCTTCCAAGATTTTGGGATGTGCCCCGAAAGCCATATGTTATTGTATAGGTGTAGGAGTGTTTCAAGTGTATCTGGGTGTAGGTGTTGTATCATGGTGTATGTAATCTGATCTGCGCCTGGAGCTGAAGGTTTACATGTGCTCAGGGCAGCCCTCAACTCATACAGTGTAAATTCAGAATTATAACCAGATTTTGACCTGTTATTTTCATGTAGGAACTTTTTTTCAGAAGTATTTTTATGTTTCAGGAAAGTGTCTGTGTAGTGTGCAGAGCTGGACAATTGTTCGAAGTGTTGTGCAAGCGTGTTGGCCTGGTCTTTCAGTGTGTCCCCTGTTGTACTAACCAGGGGCAGGCTGTGTGTCTGTTGTCCTTTTAGTTTTCGTATTCGTGTCCAGACTTTGTGTGTGTCTGTGTATGAGTTAATAGATGTAAGGAAGGTGCGCCAACTCTCTCGTTTTGCCTCACGGCGCACATATTGTCCTAACGCCTTGGCCCGTTTGAACAAAATAAGGTTGCCCGACGTGGGGTACCGTCGAAGGATACCCCACGCCTTGTTCTGGCCTCCCGCGCCCGCCTACAGTCCTCATTCCACCACGGCCTCCGCTGGTTGCGCGGGGCACCAGAGTCGTGGGGAATGGACTTTTCGGCGGCGTCGAGGATGTGCGCCGTGAGGAGTTGGGTAGCTTCTTCAACGTGTACGTGTCCTATGGATGTGTGGTGTAGTTTGGATGTCTCTGTAAATGTATTCCAGTTGCTTGCGCCTTTACCTATATATGTAAGTGAGGTGGGGAAGTGGTCACTGCCATATGGGTCAGTACCCACTCCCCACTCAAGACATGGAAAAAGAACTGAAAGCCAATCGCCAAGTCAAGACATGAGTATGTGTTGTGTCCTATGTTATGGTATGTAGGCTGTTTATTGTTGAAAAGGCATGCTCCCGAAGATGTAAGGAATTTTTCTATAAGGCGACCTCGGGCATCCGTGCGAGAAGAGCCCAAAAGAGTGTTGTGAGCATTAAGGTCGCCTGTCAGGATGTATGGTTCGGGCAGCTGGTCAACCAGCGCCTCGAAGTCAGAGATTAAAAGTGAAACATCAGGAGGAATGTATATGGAGCATACCATTATCAACCTATTAAATATTATTAAGCGTATTGCTACAGCCTCAAGGACGGTGTTCAAGGTTACAGGGTGGCATGCTAAGGATTTGCGGGCGATTGTGGCCACACCGCCAGAAGAGTGTGTGCAGCCAACCCTGTCCTTTCTGTATACCAGGTAACTATTAAAGAAATTTGTGTGCTTAGAATTCAGATGTGTTTCCTGGACACACATTACACTTGGCTGATTAGCATGCAGTATTTCATATACATCGTCAAGATTTTTAAGAAGGCCTCTACAGTTACATTGAATTATGTTTTCTCTTCCCATTATTTAGTGTGAGAGCTACTGGAGTGTGTATGTTTGTGTTGTCTTTCGGGGCTGTGACCCTCGTCTTTTTGGGCTTGTCGGGAGGCTTTGGCGTCGGGACACGTTCCTTGCGGTGCACCGCAGACAAGAACGGTCCGACATCCGTTTCGTCGTCTGATGTCCTCGGATTGCCTGACTGATCAGGCCCCGTGGATCGCGCACCCTTTTGGGCGCGCTTTGACTGGCCCACAACCACCGAGGGATTCAGGAACACCTCGGATGGCGCAGGCGGTGCGGTGGGGGTGGGAGCTGCCGCTAGTTCCTCCGTCTCCATCTCGTCTGCGCCCTCGCTAGTGGTTTGGGACGCTGGAGTGGAAGTGGAGGATGCAGCATCGCTCCCAGCAGATGTGGTTACCTCCACAGCCGCTGCTGGCTCAGCGAGCGGTCCGGAGGCGGGTTGGGCTGCCTGAGGCACCCCAGAGGGGGGCGGGGGCGGGACCAAGTCCGACTCGCGGTACTGGGTCCCTGCCGAAACCAGACGCCGCTCCGCCCCCCGGCGAGCTGCGTCGGCGTACCTCCCCAGAGGGAAAGAGGCGAACCTCTTCCGCGCCTCCGGGAAGGTGATGTTTTCTGTGACCTTGATGTTAATGATCTTCTTTTCTAATTGAAACTTTTCACAGCTGCGGGACCATGCTGCGTGCGGCCCTTGACAGTTTGCACAGGTTAAGGTAGTAGAGTTACAGTTTTCAGTAGGGTGGTCATGTGCGGCGCATTTCGCGCAGGTCGTTTTGCCGCGACAAGAAGTTGTAGCGTGCCCGAATCGCTGGCATTTGTAGCAGCGGCGCGGGTTAGGTATGTACGGTCGTACACCACACCTAATGAAGCCAGCATTGATGTGTTCAGGAAGTTTTGATTTGTTGAATGTCAAGATTATATGCTTTGTGGGGATTTCCTTATTGTCTCGTCTGATGGTGATACGCCTCACTGCAGTTACACCCTGATCTTTCAGGCCTTCCAATAGATCAGCTTCGGTCTCATTCAACAAATCGGTCTCCGAGATCACACCCTGAGAGCTGTTGAGGCTACGATGGGGAGTGACTGTGATGGCCAGATCTGCCATGCAGGATTGCGACAGGAGGTTAGTAGCTTGTTGCTGCGTCTTGACATTGGCTAGGACTTCACCGGTACGGAGTTTCTTAGCATCGAACGATTTTTCGAGGATGCCATCCAGGAACTTAGTGATCAAGAATACGGACATGGATGAAACAGGGTTTGTTTTGTCAACTGCCTCGATAACCAAGAATCGAGGATAGTTGTCAGGTTTCGGACTGTGGATTGTCGGAAGGGATGGAAAGGAAACTTTTGTGCGGCCCCTTTTCGGGGGCCGATCACGTCTGGGGGGGGTTTGATTTATCCATATGGCATAGGAAAAAGCAGCGAGACGGGGGTACTTTCTTCTTTGACCTTACCCTGGTAGCCAAAGAGGTCCCGGAGCTCCCTGCCTGGTGAACAGACAGGGAGCCCATCCGCAGGAGCTTGACCTGGGCTCCGACGGCCACCGTTCGTGGTTTCTAACCCTCCACCTATAAACACATCGCCACGGTTGGATCCAGCTTATGTTTGGGGGATCGGGGTCCGCGGTATCGCCAGTACCGTCACCAAGATTGCTCAAGGTGCCCCGTGCGGGGTTAATTATGGTGAGAAAATCGCGGCGTGCCTTGAATTTTGTTATAGCGATTTTTGACCTATATGTATAGGCATTCCTCTATATGCAATTGCAATGAAGTCAACAGTCATACTACGGATTCTACGCTTATTACTAGTGATGTTGGCCAGTTGATTTGGTTGGTAATGCTAACATCATAAAAACCAAAAAAACATTATTCGTAGTATTACCGTAACGTGCCGTAGATGATTCGAGAATGAAAACATTGTTTGGTGCCGAAATGGATCATTTCATAACCTGTGAAGTGCTTCAAAAACTTACTGAACTGATGAATGTTACAATACATAATATAGCGGCCTTCATGCACGCTCTCTCAGAAGACGACAAACGGACATTTCAACACTATGAATATCGATGGCAAGAGAAGCTGCAGGATATATGCCTGGAGAGGACAAGGCCAGACGTACACCCGGCGTCAAAATGAGCCCGGGCATGCGAGCGCCTGGCAAAATGCATCGCCGCGATATCTGACGTTGCACTTCTGGTGGCGAGACATCGATATGCGCGTGCGCGTCCAGCCACGTTCGCTAGCCTTCCTTTTCACTCGCTTCAAACGGCAACGCTGATCACATTCAGCGCTTGGCGCCAGGGGCCACTGTCGTTGCGCAACCCGTCTTGCTCCCAGACGCGTCAGCGGCAGAAGGCGAGGGTGAACGTTCATTGCTCACTCTGCGCTGCTGACAAAAAGGATACATTGAAACGGGACTGCTATCTTCGTTTAAAGTAAGCTTGTCTTTTTTTTCGCTATCTAAGCGCGAAAATGTCGGTCTGCCTGTGTCAATCAATTCAACTGCACCTCCAAGAACAGTTGAAAAAATTTTTAAAGGCAAAGAAAAAGTACACAAACCGTCTCGACCTACTTTAGCTTCTCCCATGACTCAGACAGGTTTGCAACATTCAGTGAAAAAAATATCTGACATATATGAGGCAAAACATTGAGCATAACGAGAGTGCCATGATTTTTTAATAGCGAGTGTACACGTTGAGTTAGTGTTTACGACACCAAATAAAAATCAATGCGTTAAATATAATTACGGAATAGTGAGACAGCAGCAAGATTTAAAACAAGAAAATATAATCTGCTTAAGCTGCACCCAGCTAAAAAAATTAGACAAAGAAATACGCGCGCGCTCCCAAGAAATTGTGAGTGATACCAGCGAACGGGGAAAACATTTAACTGAGCAAACATTCATTGCAATCAGTCAAGGAGAGATGAAAGAGAATGAGGACATGGCGGCGATTAGGGAGGAGAGGAGTTAGAGTTATAGTTACGTTACAGGGGCTGCAGGAGGCAGTCGTCTTTTGAAGACATGCTGTGAAGCGGGTGAATATGGGGGTAATTGTTTAACTTTGCGTTGCCGATCTCTGCGACACCGTAGCCATGTACTTCCCATATACCATGCAAAACGCGACATAATTATTATGCCTGCTAGAGTCGAGCATATTGTTCTGAAAGATCGCGACCAGATTGCACATTTTAGCGGACCGGCTGTCAAGATAATATTTCTTTGAGCACATGCACGAGGTCACGGGTTCGATTCCTGGCACGGCGGCCGCTTTCCTGATGGAGGAGAAAAGTAAAAACGAACGTGTGTACGAGATTTCGGCGCACGTAAACGTCCCCAGGGGGTCAAAATTAATCCGGAGCCCTCCACTATGGCGCACCTCATCGCCTGCGTTGCTTCGGCGCGTTAAACCCTACAATCAACCAAGATAATTCTTATATACCAATACGACTTTTCAAGAGGGGCTCGTATACCAACGGACGGGACGATCGAAGGCCGCGGTGAGACTAATCATTCGCGCCTTTCGCATCGAAGGAAAAGTTGCGGATGCCCAGAGGAGTGCACGACCACACAACACATCGAGGACCAACTCATTGTTGGGGCAGTTGTCGTAGGCCCCTTTCTTAATGCGAGTGCAACACGTGACGAGTGTTCTCTCGAGGCGTCCACGTGTACAATACGCCGGAGTTGGAAGTAAGCCGGGTTTCGAACTGTGTGGCTGCACAAAAGCGTTTCATGTATTGGCGATAATGCCAGCAGCGGCTGGAATTTGCACGAGAGTGCCTGTATTGGACTAAGAAGAATAGGAAACTGTCGTTTTTCCTGACTAATCCACCTTTTGTACTTGGTGCGATCAGCAGCGGCGTGTATGCAGGCACTTGAATTCGATGAAACCACGGCTCTCACATGCTTATGTCCGTATCGTTTGCTTGTTTGGAAATGGAGAAGGCTCTCGCGGCTTTACCGTTCCAAAGGAGTTTTACATACCCTTTCCTTGAATGCTTTTTGGTAATGGCAGTTTATATCAAAGTACTCATGCTGGAAGGTAATTTGCAATAAATAATTTTCAGTTAGCATCATACATTATGCACGCTTCTAAGGCTGTCCGCGACGTAACCTTTTATGTGTTTCTCGCTACATTTGTTATATATATATATATATTTATATATATATATATATATATATATATATATATATATATATATATATATATAGAAAGATAGGTCGGCAGTCTACAACGCCAAAGGAGGCATAGGGGTCTTGTTAGGCTTTTTTTACTATGGTTACTGACGTTAACATTTTTCATATACGAAAGAAAGAAAGAAAGAGAGAGAGAGAGAATAACCATTTATTGAACATAAGTTTGATGGCAGGGCACTCGCCCGGTGGAGGACATCTTTATTCCGGGATACCCAGGCTGCGACTTGCCGTAAAACACGCGCCCAGAGTTGGGACCGAACCCACGCCTTTCGATTAGATCTCGAATGCCTTACCAATTGGGCTATCTGGGTGACTGTGTTCTCTTTCACTTTCAGGGGTATATATATTTTCCAGAACTGTATCTGACGCTTGAGGGTGGTAGCCAGCGCCACTCTGACTGCACAGGGAGAACTGGAGCTTCTTTTCAACCCCCGGGGCGTGACGCAAACGTCTACAACCTGTCATGAGCGGGTAACTGGCGGGAAGCCCTCCTATGCTACTTAGGCATCAAGGCTGCCAGAAACGAGGCCCTCGCTAGGCTTTCGCAGAATAATATAATTAGTAATGAGGGGCCCGTTGAGGAAATATAGAAAGATAGGTCGGCAGTCTACAACGCGAAAGGAGGCATAGGGGTCTTGTTAGGCTCTTTTTTACTATGGTTACGGACGTTAACATTTTTAATACACGAAAGAAAGAAGGAAGGAAAGAAAGAAAGAAAGAAAGAGAAACACACGTGCCCAGAGTTGGGACCGTTGTAGACTGCCGACCTATCTTTCTCTATTTCCTCAACGAGCCCCTCATTACCTAATTATATTATTCGGCGAAAGCCTAGCGAGGGCCTCGGTTCTGGCAGCCTTGATGCCTAGGTAGCATAAGAGGGCTTCCCGCCAGTTATCCGCTCATGACAGGCTATAGATGTTCGAGTGACGCCCCGGGGGTTGAAAAGAAGGCACCCTTTTCCCCGTGCAGTCAGCGTGGCGCTGGCTACCACCCTCAAGCATCAGATACAGTTCTGGTAAATATAAATACCCCTGAAAGTGAAGGAGAACACAGTTGCCCAGATAGCCCAATTGGTAGGGGATTCGAGATCTAATCAAAAGGCGTGGGTTCGGTTCCCACTCTGGGCGCGTGTTTTTCTTTCTTTCTTTCCTTCTTTCTTTGGTATATTAAAAATGTTGACGTCATTACCTATAGTAAAAAAAGGGCCTAACGAGACCCCTATGCCTCCTTTGGCGTTGTAGACTGCCCACCTATCTTTCTATATTTCCTCAACGAGTCCCTCATTACCTCACTATATATATATATATATATATATATATATATATATATATATATATATATATATATATATATTAGCTGTAAATCCGGTTTTCACTAAATTCGCAGGTACAACCCCGACTATATACACAGTGCCCTTTCAAGCAGCCGCCGCGCAGTGTCTGTGTGGGGAGCCATTTGCCGGGACAAGCTAGGGCCTCCTGACCGCAATGAGGGGAACTTCATGGCGTCCTGCAACAGTAAGCTACTGCAAGACACTATTATCCCCTACGTGCTCGACGGGTCTTTTCCCGATGGGTGCGTTATTTTTCAGCAGCACAAAAGCCCTGAGCACATGGCACGTCGGGTGACCAACCTGCAGGAGGATCGGGGCGTACGCACTATACAGGGGACTCCGAACGCTGCGATGCGAATCCCATCGAGCATGTGTGGGGGTTCATGAAGCCGCGCCTGTCCATACGCGACTTGTCAGGGGGCGCAGCGGACGCGCTCTGGACGGCCATTCGGGAAGAATGAGAAAAGGCTTCGCGGAAACAACGAGTTTGTGGTTTCGCTTTACGGGTCAATTCGAAGAACGAGGAGAGAGTTCATTTCCGCACGCGGCCACTTCACCCACTATTGAAGTTGGGTAATGGGAAGGAGCACAGCAGCATATTTCACAAGTGCTTTTTCATTGGTAGCCTTGACTGGTGCTTCGATTTTTAGCTGGTTTAAAACACCGGCTTTGATTTTTGATCTTTTTTTGTCGGACACATGACTACGCCGATATCTTCTCCCGTTTTCCTCTTCCTTAATTGTTTCAGAACGTGTGCATAGCGAAGTCTCATCGCACCTTCAAAAAATAAATTTTTTTCTCGCTTGAGCTCGTATTCTGTTTTGGTGTGCTCATTCATGGTTAACAGCAAATTGTGTTTTACGAAAAAATATGAAGTCTCGTTCCACTGGTTGTGATAACTACTGAGCCAGCGCATAGCTGTAACTTGTCATTAGAGAGCTTTCTTTTAGGTTAGGCTTCTTTGATGCGCGTAATAATAAAGTCGTCTTAAGACTAATTTTAACATCTTTGTTTGAGGATAGTTCCCTTAAAACTGCAGTTACAACCGTTTTCTTCAATACATGCAATCTGTATCTGTAGAATTCATTATACTGACAACAAACTAATTATCCAACGCTTATAACTTCCCTACCTAATTACGACAAGTAAACGAAACTCGACATAGTGTTGTAGTCGTCGTATCAGGAAATTTTCATAGAATTGGGTTTGGATACCTTTAACCAAAAATGTTAAAGCTGTTGTAAGCTGGCCTTTCCACGCCGCTACAGGTAGCGGTGGAAGGCCAGCTGGCAAAGACCATGCTTCCGCCGATTTTCACAAAGTCGGCTTCACCTGTGAACACGAAAGCATTGCTGGGAACTCCGGAGAGGGCATAACACCGTACGAGACAGGCTGCAGTCAAGCCCAGCCCTAGACCAGCTCCGCTGTTAGAAATACCGAGGTCGGAGAGCATATGTGGGACACAATTTTATCACCGCGAGACGGGCAAGATTAGTTATCTATCTGAAGAGGGCAGAGCCAGCAACGCATCTTCACCCTCGCCCTCGGCCGCTAAAGTGTGAACGAGGGACTCGTGTTGAGCAAAGAAAGTAGCCCCTGGCGCCAAGCGCTGAATGTGATCACCGCTGCCATTTCAAGCGAAGGAAAAGACAGGCTAGCGAGTGTGCATAGATGCGCTCGCGAACATCGACGTCTCGACACCAGATGTGCAGCGGCAGATGCCGCGGCGATGCACTCGGTGACGCGGGCACGTGCCCCGGCTTGTCTTGACGCCGCCGGGTGTACGTATTTGTAATAAGTGAGTATGTTTGTGATAATGCCTCCGTAATTTTTAATTACACGAATAGGTTCACTGAAAACCTTACACTGTTTGCAGCCCGAAATTATATCTATGCACGACCTTTATTGAGTAGTCAGGTTCCGGTGGCCCTTCAAACCAAGCATTTCGATCAATGCTGATACTCCGGCCGCACCGTGTCCGGGCATGACAACCAAGAAGGGCACGTGACCATACACAGAACGAGCGGGGCTTATACCTGCAGCGAGATCACAGGGCCCAAACTCCGAGTATGCAGATGCTAAGAATACCAACGAAATAAGATACACTATTCTCCTCACTGCGCGTCTCCATCCAAATACTCGTACTTCCTAGAAATTCTACCATTTGCTCGGAAAATAAACTCTGCTTAAAAAAAACAAATAATATATGCGGGTTGTCGATCAAATTCTCCTCTTCACGCTATCGACTACTGTAGCCTAGAAAACAAACGAAAGGCTTTCTCTTTGAGATATTTACTTCATGATTTCACCAGCCACCGCGTCGAAGGTACTCATATAAACGGCATAAAGACTACGAAAGGCCAATACGCAAAAATATTCCTGCCTCCTGACCCAAGACGTCCGCTATTACACGGTTGAATAAGCCGTGAGCCTCTGGAATTGGCAGGGCCACAGGCCTGAGATGCCTCCTGTACTTCCCAGTTCTTGCACCCTGTACTTCTGTTATGCTTACTTGCAGAAATTTTGTTGAGCAGAAGAAGTAGGGGTCGACGTGCCTGTGCGACGCACCGCAAGCACTATGTGGACATTATCCGGTCGAACGACCTCAACCGCCACCCGAAGCTGAATCTGCAATAACTACAGCGTTGCTTGGTTTGTCCCAAGGCGCAAGGTGAAAGTAACCTGACGTTACGCTTGCCACAAGCTGTCATGCCTACTCTATGACGTTATTAAACTGGGCTTGTTTGCCAACAGACTCATTCGAATCAGCGTTCTTAAAATGCAGATACTCGGAGACGTGGTAACACCTCAAAGGGTTATACTAGGCTAAAGCTTCGACGTTAAAGCTGCCACAGTTAAAATTAGGAAGAGTTCACAACGACAAAATATGGTCTAGTAGCTTTAATCGTGTATTCCCGCTCTATAGCCAACTACAATATTGTGATACAAACTCTGCAACATATCCAGAGTGTACAGTAAAACAATTGGGCCGCTCACATCGATAATTTTGTGGTAGGCGCAGCCATGTCATTTAAAACAATCACCCCCTTTTCCATGACCGGGAAAAGACAGAATAATGTTTGCATTGTATTCATTAAAGGTCATTTAAGTTTAACCAGAGAATAGTGCGCGAAAACGATGCAACTAGTAAGGGTGCGTTACACAAAATATTTGTTAAAAACTACTGTTTTAATTATTTACGTCGTCAATTTTACCGCAAATATATTTTATCTTTAAACAATGTGTAAAAATATATTTGTGCAGTTGCATTGTAACTACTCTGCTTGGTAAAACCTATATCTGACAACATTTAAATAAAAAACATTGAGCTTTAATTTACATCTATTGTAAATACTTCTGCCTTCAAAGATAGTATATGTACCCCTCCTTAAGAGTAACGCATTTAACATTGGATGATAGGTAATCCCATTTAACTCTGGACTATGGGTATAATAATCAAGCTTCAAAAGGAGTTGGGGGCATAGAAAAAGGTGCGTGGTGAACTTACGAACAAAATTAGTGGGCAGCACACCAAAGGAAGGAGTGCTAAATATATTTGCCAAGCGCAACCAGGACCTCTTGAAGACGGATATACAACAGCAAATGGGCAGCCTTCCAGCAGCACAGCTCGATTGTCCCTGGAATTCCTGAAGAATTTGTTCGGTTATGTGAGTAAGATTGCGCTGCTCGATTTTAAATGACTGCCGGCATGGCGGAAGCCTTCAACCAAGCGGAGTTTCCATTTTTGCAATGCGTTATGTCTTAATGCGGCGTTCGGCCAGACTTTCCGTTATGCTGGCGCTATGTACACAGATGTGTTCGTTGCACTCGTCGCCTACAGGATATGCACGCGGCCGTTACGTACTGTAGCCCGTAGAATGGGGCCAGCCCAAACGGTGGCCACACTAGCTCTTCTTTCTCGGCTTGACCCGTTTTCATCCATCCATTGATTCAGGTGAAGAAACAGTGCCCCGTCGTACCCCGCTGTTTTTCCCCATGTCGGTGTACCTAGTAGACCAACTTGTCATACTGTTCCGTATTGGTCGAAACAGAGCCTCCCGCATCTTCCCATTACGCTCAACACGCCAAGTTTGTGTGGCCGCGTACGTTTATTACGTGCCCCCGTTTATCCGGTAACAATTAGACACCCAGGAATGGTTATGCAGCTAGTTGTTTACTAGGGTGGTTTGTTTCGTACTCGGCTAAACAGGGACAAATGTACGCCGTGGCCGTTAAACAAGTTGCCACATGGAACGTATTAGGTTTGGAATTATTCATCCTGGTTTAGCAGGCGACCTTGAGTGGTAGACGGACGTGCGCTTGCAAGGCGTGGTATTCCTCGCTCGGGGCAAGTGGTGCTCGACACCTGCAAGTCTGCCGTGGATATTGCGCAAGAACGTCTTGCCGTTGCAGTGAAGTTGGTGCAGTCGCTCACAGAGCAGACCTTCATTTGGAGGGGTCTGTGTCGCCAGCTCTTATTTATGAGCGATGAGTGGCGAAATCGCAGCGCTATTCCTCCCGCCGGAAAACAAAGTACGGATTGTTCTTTTGGTTTTTCGGTGAGCAGTCCAGAAACAGCCCCGGAACCGCTGTTAATGCTACCAAATCGCACTGCTACCTTCATTAGACTTAATGGCAAATAATATTTGCCGTGATAGCTTTACGCCCAGCATTTCAATTGTAGAACGGTAGTAATTATTTAGGCAAGGCTCTGCTAGAGCTATTGCTCACAAGTTCCCGTCGTTTTCTAATGAATTACCGCTAAGTCCACCGAACACCCGCTGCAAGATATACGTATATGATTAGAATATTTCGCGACCTTTGTTCTACCATGGAAAGCTTATTTGAGTGAATGTTCGACAGGCTAAATTTCTGAATAAATGACAAAAATGGAAATCTACTGTGGATGAGGAGCTGGGAATTCCCTTGGACGTGTGACCGTATGGCAAAATTTGCTATCGTGCATTCCACACTGTCCGCGCTGTGTTCGAACGCAACTATTACAACGTTGTGCAGCGGAAACGTTTTTAAGTAAAATAGGTTTTTTGGCCTCAAACGTTTCGTAACGACGTGTTTCAATGATCTTTTGCCGGAAATGTTTATGCGTGCTCTTCCAGTTTTAGTTTACCAATCATGGGACGAAAGGAATTCGAGCCCAGCCGCGCTTGCTGATTTTCCGAGTGCTCTGACACATTAGTTCAAATCGAATTATTCATTCAGAGCGCGAGGTAGCGGTGTTAGTCAATGAAGCATTCCTGTCGCGTTACTCCACCCGAGTAAAACTGGCAAAGGGAAGACCGCCAGCATCACTGAGTAGTCACATTCAGTTGTCTCTCGTGAGATTTGATTGTTCACAAAATGATTCCGCCGCGAAATGTCAGTGGCGGGAGGCTTCCTTCACAATTCCCCTGCATGCGGAACGGAGCGGAACCCACGTCTTTCTTTTCCTTTGTTTTATTTTACTTTTCTCTTACTATACTTTAGTTTCGCGTTCCTTTGCTTTCTTTTTGCAGCGCACTGTGGTAGTCTGACTTTATAACAGCGCAGCTGTTTTTGGTCGAGCCTCGTCTTCCTCTGCTGAAAGTCGTGAGGCAAGACGGGTTATGAGCAGGAAGCGAGACCCGTAGGAAGCCTCGTCGAAATTTGTTCTCAGTTGCACCGATAGAGGGCGCAGTTGCGTCGCCGAGGCGGGTTTTCTACTCTTCTGATGTTCGGCTGCCGACTCCCTTCGTAAACCGTGAAATGGGAGCTCAGACGGCACGGACTTTACCAGGTGAGTGGCCGTTGGCCTCCGAACGGAAAAGAACGGCATTTCCTCTTTTTCAGCAATTTCGCACTGCGAATCGTGAAAGTTAGTTTTTCTCTTTCTTGTCGCCCTGCCCCTAGTCTTCCGGCGATTATTTTTCAATGTGTTGATTGCAGAGAGGTTTAGGAACTGGTCGGGCGCCTTCTTGTTTGGGGGGCAGCGCTGTTATCACACTTGACTGGGTTCTTGTATAATAATAAAATTATTTTCACACACAGAAAAAGAATTTTGACTATAGAGTTTTATGCATTTCATCGTGCACTGCACCACCGTTGTGGACAATTGTGAACCTTTTCAGGAATAGACTGACGCTGCTTAAACACATCTGTTATGAAAACTGCAGGTACGGTATGAGGGAAGATTCGCGTATCCCAAGTGCAGGTTGGAAACGGAATGAAGGGAGACTTTGCACTTCCGCTGCTATACTGACGTCAATGCTTGCATGCTTTTGAGGTGGAATTCGTTCGCCACGTCAACAACGTCATGCGGAAAGGGCCAGAACCGCGAGGTCTACATCCGTGGGCACGTGAAGAATTTCCCTCATTACGCCGAATGGACTGCGGGTCAGCAGGCGCTTGATCTCCCAGAGTTTTTTAACATGTCGCATCTCGGAGTTGTGCTCACGGCTCTCGTCATCTTTGGTGGATGGCAGGCTTGAATGCGCTGCCTCAAGTCTTACATTTGGCACTAGAGATGGGCAAAACGGCTCACTTAAGTGAGCGGGTCAGAATGGGTCCGTTCACTGGACTAAACCGGTTCATTTGAACGGCTCAGCGGTTCATTACCCTCTCTTCAGCCTATTCTATATTACTACCAAATTTAGGTGCGGGAACCGTTTGTTGCTATTGAAACTTTTCTTTTGTCACAGTATCCGGTGTATTTTTACAGAAAAGAGTTGGCTTCACCGTCATTACAAAGGTTTTTATGTGTCTGAGTTATGTTAAGATTACACTCGGTCGATAAATAAAGATAAAATTGGAATGTTTTGTTAACTTTATTAGCTCGCAACCCCTCTCTCTGTTAGCTGTAACGCCAGAAAAAACGAGTGTGCCGACCGCGACTCAACCTAATTTATTTTAATACATGAAATGTAAACTGTGGTTGGTGAAAAACACCTGGCTTACTTTATTCGATTCGAGACGGGTCCACTTTATGGCACCGATAATGACGCGAAAGTTGTACACAAACCGGGCTTGGTCGGCCGATACGCCTGTACTAACTCTTCCGGAGATGCCGACACGATTCGTCCAGAGCCACCTGGTACAGCACGGTTCTCTGATCGAGCGAGCAGTAATTGAGCGGCGGTCCTTGGGGCACCCGCTCTGCCAAAGAACCGCCATGGGCCGGGAGCGGAGAGCCGAGCACCGCCGGTGAACTGATCGTCTGGGAAGATCCGGCTCGTTCCTGACTCAGAGAATAGCTAAGCGCACTAATGTGAATCACACAACTATACTTTCATACTACTTTTAAAATGCAGACGCAGTTCATTCACTGCTGCCATTGCGGCCTCCCGATCTGTCATTCATAACCGCCACCGCAGTCTCTCAACCGCCGTGCTCAAAGAGCGTCTCAGAAGATCCGGCTCTTCGGCTCACTGAGTGGAAGAGCATAAGAACGGCTCAAAAGAACCGGCTCTCCTGACTCGGACTGTATGCTAACCCGATCCGAGGCGCTGGAGGAATTTGGGAAATTAGCCCCACCTGTCCCGGCATGGCTGTTGCTTGCTTGCGCCGATATTAGATGGTGCGAAGCCTGCCCAAAATAGCAGGCTCATTCGACCCGGCTCAGAAACTGAGCGAAAGAGCCTAGTGTCACTAAATGAGCTCTGCTTAAGAGTACCGCCACTTCGTGCACCCATGTGTGGTGCTCCCAGACGGGTCATGTGGTCCATTTCGCTTCTAGCTTGCAGTGTTGCCATCTCTCCAAACGAAACCGCTGCCGGTTGTGACGGGCAGAGTTTGACTGGCCGCTCTAGCGTCCGCACAGCAGAGAGAGAGACAAAAGAGAGGCGCCCAGAAACAAAATGGCTGCTCCTATACGTAAACAAATATCAGGTGGTGCTGACCGACCATGAATGTATTGGCAGCACATGACAATCACAGAAAAGAGTACCGATGCTTTAAATGCCTTTATTTAGGAAGCTAGAAGAGCCGAATAACGGCTCAAAAGACCAGGCTCTCCTCACTCGGACCTTCTGCTAACACGACAGAAGGCGCTGGATGATTTTGTAATATCACCCCCACCTGGCCCGGCAGCGTATTCCCAAACCATATCCCGTAGGGGCCCAGGCCGACCACACCCCCTAAGCAGCGGCGCAGCCAATGAGGTTGAATAAATTGCAATTTTTTAAACTCCTTGCCGTTAGTACCTACGCGTGAAAATATGAACTATTAATTGGCAACAGGCGCTGCATATGTTATAAAAAAGAATGTTTCATATCAATACCCTAAAAAAGAGGAGGGTAACATGTCCATTCGGTGCTTTTTGTTCCGGAGGTCCTCCTGAAGGCATTGCAGAAAACCATTTTAAAAGGATTTCATATTTGCGCCACGTTGCCACCACCATCATTATCATCATGATCATCATCAACAACAACACACTGCTCACGCCCACTGAAGGGCGAAGGACTCTCCCTTTAACTTGAAACCGCTTCTGTCCTGCGCCGCTCGACTCTGCTCTTGGCCATCGAACTTCCGTATTTCATCCGTTTATCGTCTTCTTGTTCAGCTCCTTATTCTAGATTCATTTCTTAGCATCCGCTCTGTTACTGTCATTGTCCACCGGTTGCCCGTTTGTCTCGCTAAATGGCCAGCTCAAGTGCTTTTCTTTTTCTTTACTTGAACCCTGACACCATCTCGTCGAATTTGTTCCTTGATCCATGAAGCTAATTTCCTCTCCCTCAAAATTACTCCAATCACTATTCGTTCCATGGCCCATTACGCAATCTAACTTTGCTTTCCAGTTGTTTATTAACGAAGTTTCAGCTCCGTATGTCATTACCGGCAGTATGCAGTGCTTGTCTACTTTTCCTTTAAGTGAGAGAGGTAATTTAGTTCTCTTTATTTGAGTGTACTTGCCGTGTGTTCTACTGCTCATACTCATTCTCCGCCGGATATATTTCTTGTGTTTGGGGTCAGCACTAACCGTCAGTCCAAGGGAGTTATACTGTTCTGATTGTTCTAGCGTTTCGTCTACTGAGTCGAAAAGGGGGTTACGGCATGGTTATTCCTCATTACGCTCCATTTATATATACTGATGCTGAGCCCCGCGGCTACCCTTTGTGATTGTACATACTGAAGCATTTTTTGCAAGTGTTGTGAAGTCCGACTCAGCAATATGTTGACTGCTAACCTCAACTGAACTGTTCTCTATTTATCTTTAATTGTGTGTTTTCCCAGCCGAGCCTTCTGAAGACGTCCGCCAAACACGGTGTTAACCATTTTGACGAAATAATGTCCCCGCGGCTTACTCCCCGTAGGATGGGAAATTTCTCGTTTTGCTTGTGATCCTACCCGTATATCCTTTATATACGTCGTCTAGAAGACATAGGTAGGTCTGTTCTGTTCTCTGTTGCTGTAATGCTTTTAGAACTGCTGTGGTTTGTACAACGTAAAACACTTTCTCGTTGACTACAAATGCCATGTCAAGCTGTTTAGAGTATTTTCCGTGTTTCTCTATCACTTGATTGACAACACGGATGTGATCAATGATTGAGTACCGCATCCAGATTGATTGATTGATTGATTGATTGATTGATTGATTGATTGATTGATTGATTGATTGATTGATTTTTTGATTGATTGTTGGCTTTACAAGCCGACGCAACGCAGGCGATGATGCGCGCCGTAGTGGAGGGCTCGGGAATAATGTTGACCACCTGGCGATCTTTAACACGCGCCGAAGTCTCGTACACAGTGGCGTTTTTTGCTTTTCGCCTCCGTCAGTAAAGCGGCCGCCATGGCCGGAAATCGAACCCGCGACCTCGTGCTCAGCAGCAGAAGGCCTCAGTGACTCAGCCAACCCGGCGAGGAGTGCCGCTTCCTAAATTACCTGCGCATATGTGCCGCCGCTATATGGGAAAATGCAATGCCATTTCAATCGACTGCCACAAACTGCCAGGAAGCAATCAAATGAATACGCATTTATTGATTCCCCAACAATGCGTAGCTAAGAGAAATCCAACGCAGCCAACCCAACACAACGATCTGGACCATGCAGAGATAATATAAACAATTTTTAAAAAACTTGAACGGTTTCGATCTGAGCCGGAATGACACTTTACAGAGGGCACAGTGAATGTAAAAAAAAGTTGCATCGCAGAGTATTCTTGTTGAACTTCGCAATCGCAGGTATGTTTTTATTATTTATGGGCATGTATAATAATTTATAAAAAAATCTCCGCGTGCACGGCGAATGAAATACGCAAACAACACTGCAGCGTGTACAACATAAATGGTCGTTCAGAAGGTACCATTTTCTAAAGTTTGATTGAAGGAGCAGAGATAAAACTTTACTAGGACGTGTTATCATCAGTGACAAATAATCTCCAGCAAATGCCACAGACGCAGTAACTGCGGCATTTATAATAAAATACAGTATGTACACCTGCGGTTAATAATTTCACACATAGTATGGAAACTACTAGAACCCATAATACATTGCCCGGAACCAGAAATAATTCACGGAAGGTCAGTGGTCCAAAACCCTTCTTGCTTTCTGAACGACACTGACCCCTCTGTGTCTCTTGTGGTGCGAACGCGTGTGGTTGCGCTGTGGTGCAAATGCGTTTATAAGCCCGTTCCATACCACACATTCTCTTTCTGCCATGAATGAAAACGGAACTAAGGCGTGGCATGCGGCGGCTCAACGGCTACTAAGACAACAAGCTGAGCCGGCGGTGACATCTCGGGAAGCAGCGGCTGAACGCAAAAACTCCAAGCGGACCCTGAGATGAGTTTTCGGAAAGCAGCGACTCAACGGCAACGCCGACAACAAGCTACCGCGGAGTATATACTATACACTCGCGTTGTCAATCATTTACATGCCTGAGTGGCCAATGTCACGGGTGATTTACGGTAAGAACGATCCCCAGCGGTTCGCCCACTTGTCATGATTCACTTCGTGGAGATGCGTGAGTTTTTTCTTTGTTAAGCGTTTAAGCCTTGTCTCCTATCGTGCTGTGCGCTTGATTCTAGGCGCGTGATTTCGCCAGGCGGGAAGCAATAGCGAAAGAACGCAAGATCCGCGGGTGGTTATGATAAAAATTATTACGTCCGGCACGAAAGTGTCCGAGCTGTCGTTCCCATCACAAAGGTGCATCAAAATCCAATTATACTTCTTTGCAGCCGTATATTTGCATACGAGTGGGTTATGTTGAACTGCAACCAAGGCGTCCGCGGCTTTTCCCTTTCATATCTGTAATTGGGTTTTTTGTTCCTTACCGCATAGCCACGAGATCCAATTTTCCCGCTATATCTTTTGGGTGAGTGACGTGCAAAATATTTGAACTGTATGCGCGCTACGGCTCTAAGTAAACATTAATTATGGTGAGGAAATCGCGGCGTGCCTTGAATTTTGTTAGAGCGAGGTTTGACCTATATGTATAGGCATTCCTCTATATGCAATTGCAATGAAGTCAACAGTCGTACTATACGGATTCTACGCTTATTACTAGTGATGTTGGCCAGTTGATTTGGTTGGTAATGCTAACATCATAAAAACCAAATAAACATTATTCCTAGTATTACCGTAACGTGCCGTAGATGATTCGCGAATGAAAACATTGTTTGGTACCGAAATGGATAATTTTATAACCTGTGGAAGTGCTTCAAGAACTTACTGAACTGATGAATGTTACAATAAATAATATAGCGGCCTTCGTGCACGCTCTCTCAGAAGACGACAAACGGACATTTCAACACTATGAATATCGATGGCAAGAGAAGCTGCAGGATATATGCCTGGAGAGGACAGGGCCAGACGTACACCCGGCGTCAAAATGAGCCCGGGCATGCGAGCGCCTGGCAAAATGCATCGCCGCGACATCTGACGTTGCGCTTCTGGTGGCGAGACATCGATATGCGCGTGCGCGTCCAGCCACGTTCGCTAGCCTTCCTTTTCACTCGCTTCAAACGGCAACGCTGATCACATTCAGAGCTTAGCGCCAGGGGCCACTGTCGTTTCGGAACCCGTCTTGCTCCCAGACGCGTCAGCGGCAGAAGGCGAGGGTGAACGTTCATTGCTCACTCTGCGCTGCTGACACAAAGGATACATCGAAACGGGACTGCTATCTTCGTTTAAAGTAAGCTTGTCTTTTTTTTTTCGCTATTTAAGCGCGAAAATGTCGGTCTGCCTGTGTCAATCAATTCAACTGCACCTCCAAGAACAGTTGAAAAAATTTTTAAAGGCAAAGAAAAAGTACACAAACCGTCTCAAACTACTTTAGCTTCTCCCATGACTCAGACAGGTTTGCAACATTCAGTGAAAAAAATATCTGACGTATATGAGGCAAAACATTGAGCATAACGATAGTGCCATGATTTTTTTAATAGCGAGTGTACACCTTGAGTTAGTGTTTACGGCACCAAATAAAAATCAATGCGTTAAATATAGTTACGGAAATGTGAGACAGCAGCAAGATTTAAAACAAGAAAATATAATCTGCTTAAGCTGCACCCAGCTAAAAAAATTAGACAAAGAAATACGCGCGCGCTCCAAAGAAATTGTGAGTGATACCAGCGAACGGGGAAAACATTTAACTGAGCAAACATTCATTGCAATCAGTCAAGGAGAGATGAAAGAGAATGAGGACAAGGCGGCGATTATGGAGGAGAGGAGTTAGAGTTATAGTTACATTACAGGGGCTGCAGGAGGCAGTCGTCTTTGGAAGACATGCTGTGAAGCGCGTAAATATGGGGGTAATTGTTTAACTTTGCGTTGTCGATCTCTGCGACACCGTAGCCATGTACTTCCCATATACCATGCAAAACGCGACATAATTATTATGCCTGCTAGAGTCGAGCATATTGTTCTGAAAGATCGCGACCAGATTGCACATTTTAGTGGACCGGCTGTCAAGATAATATTTCTTTGAGCACATGCATGAGGTCACGGGTTCGATTCCTGGCACGGCGGCCGCTTTCCTGATGGAGGCGAAAAGTAAAAATGCACGTGTGTACTAGATTTCGGCGCACGTAAAGGTCACCAGGGGGTCAAAATTAATCCGGAGCCCTCCACTATGGCGCACCTCATCGCCTGCGTTGCTTCGGCGCGTTAAACCCTACAATCAACCAAGATAATTCTTATATACCAATACGACTTTTCAAGAGGGGCTCGTATACCAACAGACGGGACGATCGAAGGCTGCGGTGAGGCTAATCATTCGCGCCTTTCGCATCGAAGGAAAAGTTGCGGATGCCCAGAGGCGTGCACGACCACACAACATATCGAGGAGCAACTCATTGTTGCGGCAGTTGTCGTAGGCCCCTTTCTCAATGCGAGTGCAACACGTGACGAGTGTTCTCTCGAGGCGTCCACGAGTACAATACGCCGGAGTTGGATGTAAGCCGGGTTTCGAACTGTGTGGCTGCACAAAAGCGTTTCCTGTATTGGCGATAATGCCAGCAGCGGCTGGAATTTGCACGAGAGTGCCTGTATTGAACTAAGAAGAATAGGAAACTGTCGTTTTTTCTGACTAATCCACATTTTGTACTTGGTGCGATCAGCAGCGGCGTGTATGCAGGCCCTTGAATTCGATGAAACCACGGCTCTCACATGCTTATGTCCACATTGTTTGCTTGTTTGGAAATGGAGAAGGCTGTCGTGGCTTTACCGTTCCAAAGGAGTTTTAGATACCCTTTCCTTGAATGCTTTTTGTTAATGGCAGTTTATATCAAAGTACTCATGCTGGAAGGTAATTTGCAGTAAATAATTTTCAGTTAGCATCATATATTATGCACGCTTCTAAGGCTGTCTGCATGAAATAATATACAACGAGCGACGTAACCTTTTATGTGTTTTTCGCTACATTTGTTATATATATATATATATATATATATATATATATATATATATATATATATAGCCAGAAAAGATAAAAACTCACACATAGCACGAAAACAATAAGGTTAGTAGAGACAGAGACAAACGAGAAAGACTTAGAAAATAAAAATAAGTTTACTGACGTTTCAGGGAGAGGACTCCCTTTCTTCAGAGTACAAAATAAGTTCGTTTCAGAGCTATATATACAGAAAATGTAGCAAGCGCGAGGGAAAGGTAAGAGGAGGGAGAGTTCGTACAAATGGATTCATGGTTGGTGGGTAGCAAAAGAATGAAGGGAGAGCGGGATAGTTAATTACAACAAGGATAATAAGAACACACAGTCACGCGGTACGAACTTGGAAAAAAAAGAGAGAGAGAAGAACCAAACACAGCGAAAAAATAATACATAATTAAAAATAATAATAATAATAATAAATAAGGTAATTTTCCTCCCCTGTGGCAACGGGGGTGAAAGAGGGGTCAAAACAAGATAGGCCCATGCCCGTGTTTGACATGGGCAAAAAGATTAGTCACGCGGAAGACGTTCCAAAGAAGATATGCACACAAAGGGCGAACATCTGCCCATTCACACCCGTTCTAGGAATCCAAGTAAGGTCATTGAAACAAGAGACACGTGGCTTCTGTTGGTGGGAGGCAGGGGTCGCGCCCAAAAGCAGTAGGACAGGCAGTTTCGACAGGAAAGAGTGTACATTGGTATACAAAGAGCGAAATAAATAAATAAATAAAAAATAACCAGGTAATTTTCCCCTCCCTTGTGGCAACAGGGGTGAAAGAGGGGTTAAAACAAGATATGCCCATGCACGTGTTTGACATGGGCAAAAAGAGTAGTCACGCGGAACAAGGAAACGAAGATATGCAAATGCACACAAAGGATGAACATCTGCCATACACACCCGTTCTAAGAATCCTGGTAAGGTAGTAATTGAAACGTGAGACACGTGGCTTCTGTTGGTGGGAGGCGGGGGTCGCGCCCAAAAGCAGTAGGATAGGTAGTTTCGACTCGAAAGGAGTTTACATTGATAGGGGGAAAAAAGACAAGGTCAAACAAGTCATGAAAAATAAAAAAATAAAAAAAAATAAAACAGGCAGGTGCACGCGTATGACGCGGCAGCAAGTGGTATTCATCTGCCCGGCGCATGGTGCCAGTTCAGGGAATGCCGAGGCGGTCAGCAACGAATATTAGAAAGCAATACAAAAAAGAAAGAGGACACGAAAACAATCACGCACGCTCGCGTTCACAAATTAATTGCAAGGTGAGAATATCAAAGCTAAAAATGGTACTGCAGCCTTCTACCCAGAACACAATGTCCAGACTTGTTCATCGAATTTGCTTCAGTGAAGCCATTGTGCTAAAAAACGTCGTGCTGTGCTAGCACGAAACTATACCCAACTACGAGAGCTCGCCAACTAATGGGAGAATATTATTGAGGGAAAGAAATGAACAGGCATAACACTAGCCTGAGAAATGCAGCCGAAATTTTAATCGGAGGAAAGACAGGTTAATTTCCCATAACTTTCATTTATGCCAAACGACGCTGATTTAAACTTATAGATAAGGTAAGACTCACGAACCTCGCGATCGTGATGCGTTTTAAAACTAGATTCAAGAATTGTGGCCTTCAGTTGTTCAAAAGAATGACCAGGAGTCTTAACATGCTTTGATAGAGGCGAAGAAGGGCAGGTTTTTGCATGGGAGCGGTGATTGTTAAACCTCAAACGAAAGGGTGTTTCAGTCTGGCCAATGTATTGTTTGCCGCAGAGGGTGCATTCCAGCAGGTATACGACGTTGGCGGAATCACAGTTAAAGTTCCCTTTTACATTAACATAATAGTTTGAAGCTGTGCTGGCGGCGCGCTGTGTGGTGGTCATTTGTGGGCATACCTTACACTGTGGTTTGTTACAGGGCATGCAACCAGTAGTCTGTGGTCGGCTGATGCTGGATTTAGTGAGAACGTCGCCCAAATTTCTGCTGCGTCTATAAACAACACTTGGTGGCTCGGGGAATATTCTCTTTAGGCGTTCACTTTGAGCGAGGATATTGTGATGTTTCCTTAGTATGGACGCAAATTTCGGAGAAGAGGCCGAATGGGTCAAAACGAGGTTGGTTTGTTGATTGGGTTTTGGAGCTTTTTTTCGGAGAATTTCGGTGCGGTTCAACTGGTTAGCTCGTGTAATCGCGTCATCGATCACCTGCTCTGGGTATTTTTGATTTAAGAGTGCGGTTTTAAGTTCTCTGCAGTTAGAATCGAAATCCGCCTCGCTTGTCCAGATTCGCCTAAAACGGTGAGATTGGCTGTAAGGTATTGCAGTCTTGCAGTGCCTGGCATGGCTGCTGTGGAAGTGCAAATACTGGCGCGTGTCCGTAGGTTTCCTGTAGAGATTAGTCTGAAGTCTGCCCTGAGAAACTGTGACAGTAACATCCAGGAAATTTATGCTGTGCGTAGAGTAGGAATGAGAGAGGGAGATGGTAGGATGCGCAAGGTTAAAAGCCTCAATAAACGCAAGAAGTTCCATTTCACCGTGCTGCCAAATCATGAATATATCATCTATATACCTTTTGTAGTACAATGGCTTCAAACTTTGGGTTGCGAGGAAGTTTGTCTCTAAACATCCCATAAAGATGTTCGCATAGTTGGGCCCGATTTTGGTTCCCATTGATGTTCCGCTGACTTGCACGTAATTGACACCATCAAACTCAAAATTGTTAAGTTCAAGGATAAGGTGAAGGAAAGTTTCAAGGGTGAGAGAATCGATAGGTTTGTCACCCGCCGACCCCTCATACGCACATGATACAGCGGTGATCCCATCGGCATGCGGAATGTTAGTGTACAGCGACACGACATCTAGGGTAACAAGTAAACAGTTGTTGGGAATTTCCATCTTCATGATATCTGAGAGAAAATCATTTGTATCCTTAATAAAGGATGGAAAGCTGGGGGGAATGTCGCGAATGAGAGAGCCGACATACCGCGAGAGGTTCTCGGTGACAGTACCAATGCCAGAGACAATGGGGCGACCTGGGTTGTTATTTTTATGAATCTTAGGAAGAAGGTAGAATTTACCGGCTATTGGGCTTAAGGTGATAAAAGAACGAGCAGTTGTTTCAGTTATTTCCTGATTTTGAACAAGTTCAGTGAGTTATTCTTTTACAATTAGCTTATAATCATTAGTGGGATCGCTAAGGAGTACTTTGTAGAACGCAGATTCTGATAGTTGTCTATGAGCCTCGTTGACATATTTTTTTGTAGAGGATCACGATGGCGCCTCCTTTATCGGCCGGTTTGATTACTATTTCGGGGCAACCTGCGAGTTCCTCCAAGGCTTTCTTTTCCTTGTTGGTGATGTTACAGCGGAAAGGGATTTGCTTTTGGTATGCTGCTCGTACATCGCGATGAACGGCTTTAATATACATGTCGAGGCATGTATCGCGCTGCGTGGGAGGGGTCCAGTGCTTATGGCTAGGTAATGCGGTTCGGGCTTCGTCGGTTGGAGGACGGTCATGGAAGTACTCTCTCAGTCTCATATTTCTGGCGAAGTTGCCTAAGCCCTTAAAAAGTTGAAATTCGTTGAAACCGCCAGTTGCCGGGCAAAAATTCAGACCTTTTGACAAGGCGCTCATCTGATCTGGTGACAGGGTAATACTAGAGAGGTTCATCACATTTCGGGTGAGATTTTTGTTAGTTTCAGTAGCCTGGGGAGAGGTTACAGAAGGGGAATAAAAATTTGGGTTTGCGTTGGCAGACTCGCTAGTACTGGCACTAATGAGAGCTTGTGAATGGTTAGTATTTGGCGCGTTTAAGGGGCGATTTTCATGTGCATTCCCAGATAATGGACAGCCTTTAGTAATGGGGCTAACTTTATTCTTGCGGATGTTGTCATTGCTAGGGATATTATCTCGGGAAAATTTACGGACTTTTGTTTCGGATAAAGCGGATGCCTTTTTGGATTCGTAGCTGCGTAGAAGGCCTGTGCCCATGTCAAACACGTGCATGGGCATATCTTGTTTTGACCCCTCTTTCACCCCCGTTGCCACAAGGGAGGGGAAAATTACCTGGTTATTTTTTATTTATTTATTTTTTTTCGCTCTTTGTATACCAATGTACACTCTTTCCTGTCGAAACTGCCTGTCCTACTGCTTTTGGGCGCGACCCCCGCCTCCCACCAACAGAAGCCACGTGTCTCTTGTTTCAATGACCTTACTTGGATTCCTAGAACTGGTGTGAATGGGCAGATGTTCGCTCTTTGTGTGCATATCTTCTTTGGAACGTCTTCCGCGTGACTAATCTATTTGCCCATGTCAAACACGGGCATGGGCCTATCTTGTTTTGACCCCTCTTTCACCCCCGTTGCCACGGGGGAGGAAAATTACCTTGTTATTTATTATTATTTTTATTTTTAATTATGTATTATTTTTTCTCTGTGTTTGGTTCTTCTCTCTCTCTTTTTTTCCAAGTTCGTACCGCGTGACTGTGTGTTCTTATTATCCTTGTTGTAATTAACTTTCCATCTCTCCCTTCATTCTTTTGCTACCCACCAACCATGAATCCATTTGTACGAACTCTCCCTCCTCTTACCTTGCCCTCGCGCTTTCTACATTTTGTGTATATATAGCTCTGAAACGAACTTATTTTGTACTCTGAAGAAAGGGAGTCCTCTCCCTGAAACGTCAGTAAACTTATTTTTATTTTATAAGTCTTTCTCGTTTGTCTCTGTCTCTACTAACCTTATATATATTAATATATATACATATATATATATATATATATATATATATATATATATATATATATATATATATATATATATATATATATATATATATATATATATACATATCAAGGTTGCAGTCGTCATTGCCAGTGCTATTCGGCTTTTTTCGAAATATATAATAGGGCCGAATGACGTGTGCTTGTCACGTTTCTTTGATTCATTGATAAATAAGCGAAAATATAAGTCGAGAAAAAATCCGCCGTTTTCCGGGAGCGGGACTCGAACCCACATCTCCGCATAACCGGTGCGGTGCGTTCGCCATTACGCTATCCCCACAGCGGCTTCTCTCTCGACTTTAAAGCGGGGGTTTATATTTACAAGAGCTCTGAGGCCGGTCAACTAGCGCCGCCCCTCGAATTTTTTCTCGACTTATATTTTCGCTTATTTATCAATGAATCAAAGAAACGTGACAAGCACACGTCATTCGGCCCTATTATATATTTCGAAAAAAGCCGAATAGCACTGGCAATGACGACTGCAACCTTGATATGTATCTTTACCGAGTCCCTCATCCCGTATCTCTATGTTCTGCTATATATATATATATATATATATATATATAAATATATATATATATATATATATATATATATATATATATATATATATATATATAGAAAGATAGGTCGGCAGTCTACAACGCCAAAGGAGGCATAGGGGTCTTGTTAGGCTCTTTTTACTATGGTTAATGACGTTAACATTTTTCATATACGAAGGAAAGAAAGAAAGAAAGAAAAACACGCGCCCGTAGTGGGGTCCGAACCCACGCCTTTCGATTAGATCTCGAATGCCTTACCAATTGAGCTATCTGGGTGACTGTGTTCTCTTTCACTTTCAGGGGTATTTATATTTTCCAGAAGTGTATCTGACGCTTGAGGGTGGTAGCCAGCGCCACTCTGACTGCACAGGGAGAAGGGGACCTTCTTTTCAACCCCCGGGGCGTGACGCAAACGTCTACAACCTGTCATGAGCGGGTAACTGGCGGGAAGCCCTCCTATACTACTTAGGCATCAAGGCTTCCAAAAACGAGGCCCTCGCTAGGCTTTCGCAGAATAATATAATTAGGCAATGAGGGGCCCGTTGAGGAAATATAGAAAGATAGGTCGGCAGTCTACAACGCGAAAGGAGGCATAGGGGTCTTGTTAGGCTCTTTTTTACTATGGTTAATGACGTTAACATTTTTAATATACGAAAGAAAGAAGGAAGGAAAGAAAGAAAGAAAGAGAAACACACGCGCCCAGAGTTGGGACCGTTGTAGACTGCCGACCTATCTTTCTCTATTTCCTCAACGAGCCCCTCATTACCTAATTATATTATTCTGCGAAAGCCTAGCGAGGGCCTCGGTTCTGGCAGCCTTGATGCCTAGGTAGCATAAGAGGGCTTCCCGCCAGTTATCCGCTCATGACAGGCTGTAGATGTTCGAGTGACGCCCCGGGGGTTGAAAAGAAGGCCCCCTTTTCCCCGTGCAGTCAGAGTGGCGCTGGCTACCACCCTCAAGTGTCAGATACAGTTCTGGTAAATATAAATACCCCTGAAAGTGAAGGAGAACACAGTCGCCCAGATAGCCCATTTGGTAGGGAATTCGAGATATAATCGAAAGGCGTGGGCTCGGTCCCCACTCTGGGCGCATGTTTTTCTTTCTTTCTTTCCTTCTTTCTTTGGTATATTAAAAATGTTGACGTCGTTAACTATAGTAAAAAGAGCCTAACGAGACCCCTATGCCTCCTTTGGCGTTGTAGACTGCCGACCTATCTTTCTATATTTCCTCAACGAGTCCCTCATTACCTCATTATATATATATATATATATATATATATATATATATATATATATAAATATATATATATATATTAGCTGTAAATCCGGTTTTCACTAAATTCGCAGGTACAACCCCGACTATATACACAGTGCCCTTTCAAGCAGCCGCAGCGCAGTGTCTGTGTGGGGAGCCATTTGCCGGGACAAGCTAGGGCCTCCTGACCGCAATGAGGGGAACTTCATGGCGTCCTGCAACAGTAAGCTACTGCAAGACACTATTATCCCCTACGTGCTCGACGGGTCTTTTCCCGACGGGTGCGTTATTTTTCAGCAGGACAAAAGCCCTGAGCACATGGCGCGTCGGGTGACCAACCTGCAGGAGGATCGGGGCGTACGCACTATACAGGGGCCTCCGAACGCTGCGATGCGAATCCCATCGAGCATGTGTGGGGGTTCATGAAGCCGCGCCTGTCCATACGCGACTTGTCAAGGGGCGCAGCGGACCAGCTCTGGACGGCTATTCGGGAAGAATGGGAAAAGCCTTCGCGGACACAACGAGTTTCTGGTTTCGCTTTACGGGTAAATTCGAAGAACGAGGAGCGAGATCATTTCCGCACGCGGCCACTTCACCCACTATTGAAGTTGGGTAATGGGAAGGAGCAAAGCAGCATATTTCACAAGTGCTTTTTCATTGGTAGCCTTGACTGGTGCTTCGATTTTTAGCTGGTTTACAACTCCGGCTTTGATTTTTGATCATTTTTTGTCGGACACACGACTACGCCGATATCTTCTTCCGTTTTCCTCTTACCTAATTGTTTCAGAACGTGTGCATAGCGAAGTCTCATCGCACCTTCACAAAATAAATTTTTTTCTCGCTTCAGCTCGTATTCGGTTTTGGTGTGCTCATTCGTGGTTAACAGCAAATTGTGTTTTACGAAAAAATATTAAGTCGGATGGGACAAATAAAGTTTTCTCCTCCCCCTGCTACTCCTCGTTCCACTGGTTGTGATAACTACTGAGCCAGCGCATAGCTGTAACTTGTCGTTAGAGAGCTTCATTTTAGGTTAGGATTCTTTCATGCGCGTAATATTAAATTCGTCTTAAAGAGTAATTTTAACATCTTTGTTTGAGGATAGTTCCGTTAAAACTGCAGTTTCAACCGTTTTCTTCAATACATGTAATCTGTATCCGTAGAATTCATTAAACTGACAACAAAATAATTCTCCCTACCGTACCTTCCCTACATAATTACGACAAGTAAACAAAACTCGACAGAGCGTTGTAGTCGTCGTATCAGGAAATTTTCATAGAATTAGGTTTTGGATACCTTTAACCAAAAATTTTAAAGCCGTTCTAAGCTGGCCTGTCCACGCCGCTACAGGTAGCGGTGGAAGGCCAGCTTGCAAAGACCAAGCTTCCGCCGATCTTCACAAACTTGGCTTCACCTGTGAACACGAAAGCATTGCTGGGAACTCTGGAGGATGCATAACACCGTACGAGGGCAGGCTGTAGTCAAGCCCAGCCCTAGACCAGCTCCGCTGTTAGAAATACCGAGGTCGGAGAGCATATGTGGGACACAATTTTATCACCGCGAGACGGGCAAGATTAGTTATCTATCAGAAGAGGGCAGAGCGAGCAACGCATATTCACCCTCGCCCTCGGCCGCTGAAGTGTGCACGAGCGAGTCGTGTTTAGCAAAGAAAGTGGCCCCTGGTGCCAAGCGCTGAATGTGATCAGCGCTGCCATTTTAAGCGAAGGAAAAGACAGGCTAGCGAGTGTGCTTAGATGGGCTCGCGAACATCGACGTCTCGACACCAGATGTGCAGCGTCAGATGCCGCGGCGATGCACTCTGGGACGAGGTCACGTGCCCCGGCTTATCTTGACGCCGCCGGGTGTACGTATTTGTAATAAGTGAGTATGTTTGTGTAATGCTTTCGTAATTTATAATTACACGAACAGGTTCACTGAAAACCTTACACTGATTGCAGCCCGAAATTATATCTATGCACGACCTTTATTGAGTAGTCAGGTTCTGGTGGCCCTTCAAGCCAAACATTTCGATCAATGCTGATACTCCGGCCGCACCGTGTCCGGGCATGACAACCAAGAAGGACACGTGACAATACACAGAACGAGCGGCGCAGATACCTGCAGCGAGATCACAGGGCCCAAACTCCGAGTATGCAGATGCTAAGAAAACCATAAAAATAAGATATACTATTCTCCTCACTGCGCGTTTCCATCCAAATACTCGTACTTCCTAGAAATTCTACCATTTGCTCGGAAAATAAACTCTGCTTAAAAAAAACAAATAATATATGCGGGTTGTCGATCAAATTCTCCTCTTCACGCTATCGACTACTGTAGCCTAGAAAACAAACGAAAACAAACGTCCAAATCGCCGCCATTTTCCCATAGGCGAAAATCGTTTTTATTTATTTTCAGGATAAACAGGTAAGTACGTTGTTGTTCCCGGTGTCAAACAAAATAGACCACAAAATGCGACCTTTGTGTGAAGTTTGAGCGCGAACAGAGCGGCGGATCGCTCAGGAAAAATTTTTAAAGTGTTCCAGTTATCGTTGCAACACCCTGTACAGCGTTGCTTGGTTTGTCCCAAGGCGCAAGGTGAAAGTAACCTGACGTTACGCTTGCCACAAGCTGTCATGCCTACTCTATGACGTTGTTAAACTCGGCTTGTTTGCCAACAGACTCATTCGATACAGCGTTCTTAAAATGCAGATACCCGGAGACGTGGTAACACCTCGAAGGGTTATGCTCGGCTAAAGCTTCGACGTTAAAGCTGCTACAGTTAAAATGAGGAAGAGTTTACAACGACAAAATATGGTCTAGTAGCTTTAATCGTGTATTCCGGCTCCATAGCCAACTACAATATTCTTATACACACGCTGCAACATATCCAGGGTGTACAGTAAAAAAATTGTGCCGCTCACGTCCATAATTTTGCGGTTGGCGCAGCCGTGTCATTTAAAACAATCCCTTTCTCATGACCGGGAAACGACAGAATAATGTTCGCATTGTATGTATTGAAGGGTATTTCAGTTTAGCGAGATAATTTTGCGCGAAAGCGATGCAACTAGAAAGGGTGCGTTAAACGAAATATTTGTTCAAAACTGCTGCTTTAATAACTTACATCGTCAGTTTTACGGCAAATAAATTTTGGTTTTAGGCAAGCTGTAAAAATGTTTTTGTGCAGTTTTATTTTAAATACTGTGCAATGTAAGACGTATAGTCGCCATCTTAAATAAAAAAACATTGAGTTTTTGTCGACATCTATTGTATGTAATTCTGCCTTCAGATATAGTATATGTCCCCCTCCTAAAGAGATGTGTACCTAACTGTGGACTATCCCCATGAGTAATCTGGAAAAAAGTAGCACCTGTGGGATTAGTTCCGGCGCACTGCAGGGCACTTTGTTTGTTGTGTGGGGCGGCCGAGTCCACGATGCACATCTTTTTGGAGTGCGCAATTCCACAGGCGCTCTTACGCAAAGTAGCCCAAATATTTGATGTTCCTGGTATTCCATACGAGACAGTGCGGTTCCTAAACCCACTCCCGCGCGCAGCAATCAATCAGTTCGTCTTGCTCCTGGTAGAATGTTCATATCAAGTATGGCTGGCCCGCTGCGCTGTCACTCACTCTGAGCAGCGACCAGGCCTCCATGAAGTACTTGCAAAAGTACGGAAAGAGGTCTGGTTTCACCTGCAAAGAGAGCAGCGGCGGCTTGGGGCCCAGGGCTTCATCTCCACTTGGTGTTCACCGGCAGTAATTTTCGAGGAGGCTGGGGGAAAAATCTCTGTCACATTCTAATGCTTCTCCTTTTTTGCAGATTGACCCCATATAAGTATCACGGTAGTAACGGTTTTTTCCCTTTCGTACAGAAATGAAGAGACGGCAGACCATCGCCCCCCTATGCCCAGGGGTAAGGGCCGCCACTCAGAAAAAAAAATATACTCCCCTTCGGGGGGGCGCTTACACTGAGTGGCGTAGTAGTTGAGTGATGATGGTTGGCTCGGTTCTGTAGCCCTGGGGTGCGGCACTCATGTGCCAAACCCTCCACCATCTGACAACGGTAAGGAGCTGGAAGCTTTGAAAAGCTGCGTGGTGAACTTTCGAAGAAAATTAGTTGGGTAGCACACTTAAGGGAGGAGTACTGTGGACTATTCCCAATCTTGAAAAGGAGCTGGAAGCTTTGAAAAGCTGCGTGGTGAACTTTCGAAGAAAATTAGTGGGGTAGCACACCAAAGGGAGGAGTGCTTTGTGTGCTAAATGTAAATGGGGAGCCTTCGAAAAGCACAGCTCAATCGTCAATGGAATTCCTGAAGATTTTGTTCAGTTATGTAAAGTAAGATTGCTTGCTCAATTCTAAATCCCTGCCGGCATGGCGGAAGCCTTCAACCAAGCGGAGTATCCATTTTTGCAATGCGTTATGTGTTAATGAGGCGCTCGGCCAGACTTTTCGCTATGCTGGAGCTATGTGCACAGATGTGTCCGTTGCACTAGTCGCCAACAGGATACGCACGCGGCCGTTACGTAGCTGTAGCCCGTAGAATGGGGCCAGCCCAAACGGTTGCCACACTAGCTTTTCTTTCTCGGCTTGAGCCGTTTCTCATCCATCTATTGATCCTGGTGTAGAAACAGTGCCCCGTCGTACCCCGCTGTTTTTCCCCATGTCGGTTTACCAACCAGCCAAACTTGTCATCTTGCTGCGTATTGGTCGAAACAGTGCCTCCCGCATTTCCCATTGCGTTCAAAAGGCCAAGTTTGTGTGGCCGCGTACGTTCATTACATGCACCCGTTTATCCTGTACCAATTATACACCCAGGAATGGTTATGCAGCTATTTATTTACTGCGGTGGTTTGTCTCGTACTCGGCTAAACAGGCGCAAATATTCGCCGTGGCCGTTAAACACGTTGCCACATGGATCGTATCAGGTTTGGCACTATTCATCCTGTTTTAGCAGGCGACCTTGAGTGGTAGACGGACGTGCGCTTGCAAGGCGTGGTATTCCCCGCTCGGGGGAAGTGGTGCTCGACACCTGCAAGTCTGCCGTGGATATTGCGCAAGAACGTCTTGCGTTGCAGTGAAGTTTGTGCAGTCGCTCACAGAGCAGACCTTCATTTGGAGTGGTCTGTGTCGCCGGCTCTTATTTATGAGCGATGAATGGCGAAATCGCAGCACTATTCCTCCCGCCGGAAAACAAAGTACGGATTGTTCTTTTGATTTTTCGGTGAGCAGCCCAGAAACAGCCCGGAACCGCTGTTAATGCTACCAAATCGCACTGCTACCTTCATTAGACTTAATGGCAAATAATATTTGCCGTGATAGCTTTACGCCCAGCCTTTCAATTGTAGAAAGGTATAATTATTTAGGCAAGGCTCTGCTAGAGCTATTGCTCACAAGTTCCCGTCGTTTTCTAATGAATTAGCGCTAAGTCCACTGAACACCCGCTGCAAAATATACGTATATGATTAGAATATTTCGCGACCTTTGTTCTACCATGGAAAGCTTATTTGAGTGAATGTTCGACAGGCTAAATTTCTGAATAAATGACAAAAATGGAAATCTACAGTGGATGAGGAGCTGGGAATTCCCTTGGACGTGTGACCGTATGGCAAAATTTGCTATCGTGCATTCCACACTGTCCGCGCTGTGTTCGAACGCAACTATTACAACGTTGTGCAGCGGAAACGTTTTTAAGTAAAATAGGTTTTTTGGCCTCAAACGTTTCGTAACGACGTGTTTCAATGATCTTTTGCTTGAAATGTTTATGCGTGCTCTTCCACTTTTAGTTTACCAATCATGGGACGAAATGAATTCGAGCCCAGCCGCGCTTGCTGATGTTCCGAGCGCTCTCACATGTTAGTTCAATTCGAATTATTCATTCAGAGCGCGAGGTAGCGGTGTTAGTCAAAGAAGCATTCCTGTCGCGTTACTCCACCCGAGTAAAACTGGCAAACGGAAGACCGCCAGCATCACTGAGTAGTCACATTCAGTTGTCTCTCGTGAGATTTGATTGTTCACAAAATGATTCCACCACGAAATGTCAGTGGCGGGAGGCTTCCTTCACAATTCCCCTGCATGCGGAAGGGAGAGGAACCCACGTCTTTCTTTTCCTTTGTTTTATTTTACTTTTCTCTTACTATACTTTAGTTTCGCGTTCCTTTGCTTTCTTTTTGCAGCGCACTGCGGTAGTCTGAGTTTTTAACAGCGCAGCTGTTTTTGGTCGAGCCTCGTCTTCCTCTGCTGAAAGTCGTGAGACAAGACGGGTTATGAGCAGGTAGCGAGACCCGTAGGAAGCCTCGTCGAAATTTGTTCTCAGATGCACCGATAGATGGCGCAGTTGCGTCGCCGAGGCGGGTTTTCTACTCTTCTGATGTTCGGTTGCCGACTCCCTTCGTAAACCGTGAAATGGGAGCTCAGACGGCACGGACTTTACCAGGTGAGTGGCCGTTGGCCTCCGAACGGAAAAAGAGAACGACATTTCCTCTTTTTCAGCAATTTCGCACTGCGAATAGTGAAAGTTAGTTTTTCTCTTCCTTGTTGCCCTGCCCCTAGTCTTCCTGCGATTATTTTTCAGTGTGTCGATTTCACAGAGGTTTAGGAACTGGTCGGACTCCTTCCTGTTTTGGGGGCAGCGCTGTTATCACACTTCACTGGGTTCTTGTATAAGAATAAAATTATTTTCACACACAGAAAAATAATTTTGACTACAGACCTTTATGCATTTCATCGTGCACTGCACCACCGTTGTGCACAGTTGTGAACATTTTCAGGAATAGACTGACGCTGCTTAAAGACATCTATTATGAAAACTGCAAGTACGGTATGAGGGAAGATTCGCGTATCCCAAGTGTAGTTTGGAAACGGAATGAAGCGAGACTTTGCACTTCCGCTGCTACACTGACGTCAATGCTTGCATGCTTTTGAGGTGGAATTTGTTCGCCACGCCAACAACGTCATGCGGAAAGGGCCAGAACCGCGAGGTCTACGTCCGTGGGCACGTGAAGAATTTCCCTAATTACGCCGAATGGACTGCGGGTCAAGAGGCGCTTGATCTCCCAGAGTTTTTTAACATGTCGCATCTCGGAGTTGTGCTCACGGCTTTCGTCATCTTTGATGGCTGGCAGGCTTGAATGCGCTGCCTCAAGTCTTCCATTTGGCACTGGAGATGGGCAAAATGGCTCACCTAAGTGAGCGGGTCAGAATGGGTCTGTTCACTGGACTAAATCGGTTCATTTGAACGGCTCAGCGGTTCATTAGCCTCTCTTCAGCATATTCTATATTACTACCCAATTTAGGTGCGGGAACCCTTTGTTGCTATTGAAACTTTTCTTTTGTCACAGTATCCGGTGTATTTTTACAGAAAAGAGTTGGCTTCACCGTCATTACAAATGTTTTTATGTGTCTGAGGTATTTTAAGATTACACTCGGTCGATAAATAAAGATAAAATTGGAATGTTTTGTTAACTTTATTAGCTCGCAACCCCTCTCTCTGTTAGCTGTAACGCCAGAAAAAACGAGTGTGGTGACCGCGACTCAACCTAATTTATTTTAATACATGAAATGTAAACTGTGGTTGGTGAAAAACACCTGGCTTACTTTATTCGATTCGAGACGGGTCCGCTTTATGGCACCGATAATGACGCGAAAGTTGTACACAAACCGGGCTTGGTCGGCCGATACGCCTGTACTAACTCTTCCGGAGATGCCGACTCGATTCGTCCAGAGCCACCTGGTACAGCACGGTTCTCTGATCGAGCGAGCAGCAATTGAGCGGCGGTCCTTGGGGCACCCGCTCTGCCAAAGAACCGCCATGGGCCGGGAGCGGAGAGCAGAGCATCGCCGGTGAACTGAGCGTCTGGGAAGATCCGGCTCGTTCCTGAATCGGAGAATAGCTAAGCGCACTAATGTGAATCACACAACTATACTTTCATACTACTTTCAAAATGCAGACGCAGTTCATTCACTGCTGCCATTGCGGGCTCTTGATCTGTCATTCACAACCGCCACCACAGTCTCTCAACCGCCATGCTCAAAGAGCGTCTCAGAAGATCCGGCTCTTCGGCTCACTGAGTGGAAGAGCATAAGAACGGCTCAAAAGAACCGGCTCTCCTGACTCGGACTGTATGCTAACCCGATCCGAGGCGCTGAAGGAATTTGGGAAATTAGCCCCACGTGTCCCGGCATGGCTGTTGCTTTCTTGCACCGATATTAGATGGTGCGAAGCCTGCCCAAAATAGCAGGCTCATTCGACCCTGCTCAGAAACTGAGCGGAAGAGCCTAGTGTCACTAAATGAGCTCCGCTTAAGAGTACCGCCACTTCGTGCACCCATGTGTGGTGCTCCCAGACGGGTCATGTGGTCCATTTCGCTTCTAGCTTGCAGTGTTGCCATCTCTCCAAACGAAACCGGTGCCGGTTGTGACGGGCAGAGTTTGACTGGCCGCTCTAGCGTCCGCACAGCAGAGAGAGAGACAAAAGAGAGGCGCCCAGAAACAAAATGGCTGCTCCCATACGTAAACAAATATCAGGTGGTGCTGACCGACCATGAATGTCTTGGCAGCACATGACAATCACAGAAAAGTGTACCGATGCTTTAAATGCCTTTATTTAGGAAACTAGAGGAGCCGAATAACGGCTCAAAAGACCCGGCTCTCCTCACTCGGACCTTCTGCTCACACGACAGAAGGCGCTGGAGGATTTTGTAATATCACCCCCACCTGGCCCGGCAGCGTATTCCCAAACCATATCCCGTAGGCGCCCAGGCCGACCACACCCCCTAAGCTGCGGCGCAGCCAATGAGGTTGAATAAATTGCAATATTTTAAACTCCTTGCCGTTAGTACCTACGCGTGAAAATATGAACTATTAATTGGCAACAGGCGCTGCATATGTCATAAAAAAGAATGTTTCATATCAATAACCTAAAAAAGAGGAGGGTAACATGTCCATTCGGTGCTTTTTGTTCTTGAGGTCAACCTGAAGGCATTGCAGAAAACCATTTTAAAAGGATTTCATATTTGCGCCACGTTGCCACCACCATCATTATCATCATGATCATCATCAACAACAACACACTGCTCACGCCCACTGAAGGGTGAAGGACTCTCCCTTTAACTTGAAACCGCTTCTGTCCTGCGCCGCTCGACTCTGCTCTTGGCCATCGAATTTCCGTATTTCATCTGTTTATCGTCTTCTTGTTCTGCTCCTTATTCTAGATTCATTTCTTAGCATCCGCTCTGTTACTGTCATTGTCCACCGGTTGCCCGTTCGTCTCGCTAAATGGCTAGCTCAAGTGCTTTTCTTTTTCTTTACTTGAACCCTAACATCATCTCGTCGAATTTGTTCCTTGATCCATGAAGCTAATTTCCTCTCCCTCAAAATTACTCCAATCACTATTCGTTCCATGGCCCATTACGCCAATCTAACTTTGCTTTCCAGTTGTTTATTAACGAAGTTTCGGATCCGTATGTCATTACCGGCAGTATGCAGTGCTTGTCTACTTTCGCTTTAAGTGAGAGAGGTTATTTAGTTCTCTTTATTTGAGTGTACTTGCCGTGTGTTCTACTGCTCATACTCATTCTCCGCCAGATATATTTCTTGTGTTTGGGGTCAGCACTAACCTTCAGTCCAAGGGAGTTATACTGTTCTCATTGTTCTAGCGTTTCGTCTACTGAGTCGAAAAGGGGGTTACGGCATGGTTATTCCGCATTACGTTACATTTATATATACTGATGCTGAGCCCCGCGGCTACCCTTTGTGATTGTACAGCCTGAAGCATTTTTTGCAAGTGTTGTGAAGTCCGACTCAGCAATATGTTGACTGCTAACCTCAACTGAACTGTTCTCTATTTATCTTTAATTGTGTGTTTTCCCAGCTGAGCCTTCTGAAGACGTCCGCCAAACACGGTGTTAACCATTTTGACGAAATAATGTCCCCACGGCTTACTCCCCGTAGGATGGGAAATTTCTCGTTTTGCTTGTGATCCTACCCGTATATCCTTTATATACGTCGTCTAGAAGACATAGGTAGGTCTGTTCTGTTCTCTGTTGCTGTAATGCTTTTAGAACTGCTGTGGCTTGTACAACGTAAAACACTTTCTCGTTGACTACAAATGCCATGTCAAGCTGTTTAGAGTATTTTCCGTGTTTCTCTATCACTTGATTGACAACACGGATGTGATCAATGATTGAGTACCGCATCCAGATTGATTGATTGATTGATTGATTGATTGATTGATTGATTGATTGATTGATTGATTGATTGATTGATTGATTGATTGATTGATTGATTGATTGTTGGCTTTACGCGCCGACCAAACGCAGGCGATGATGCGCGCCGTAGTGGAGTGCTCCGGATTAATTTTGACCACCTGGCGATCTTTAACACGCGCCGAAGTCTCGTACACAGTGGCGTTTTTTGCTTTTCCCCTCCGTCAGTAAAGCGGCCGCCATGGCCGGGAATCGAACCCGCGACCTCGTGCTCAGCAGCAGAAGGCCTTAGTGACTGAGCCTACCCGGCGAGGATTCCGCTTCCTAAATTACCTGCGCATATGTGCCGCCGCTATATGGGAAAATGCAATCCCATTTCAATCGACTGCCACAAACTGCCAGGAACCAATCAAATGAATACGCGTTTATTGATTCCCCAACAATGCGTAGCTAAGAGAAATCCAACGCAGCCAACCCAACACAACGATCTGGACCATGCACAGATAATATAAACAATTTTTAAAAAACTTGAACGGTTTCGATCTGAGCCGGAATGACACTTTGCAGAGGGCACAGTGAATGTAAAAAAAATGCATCCCAGAGTATTATTGTTGAACTTCGCAGGTGCAAGTATGTTTTTATTTTTTATGCGCATGTATAATAATTTTAAAAAAAATCTCCCCGTGCACGGCGAATGAAATACGCAAACAACACTGCGGCGTGTACAACATAAATGGTCGTTCAGAAGGTACCATTTTCTAAAGTTTGATTGAAGGAGCAGAGATAAAACTTTACTAGGACGTGTTATCATCAGTGACAAATAATCTCCAGCAAATGCCACAGACCCATTAACTGCGGCATTTATAATAAAATACAGTATGTACACCTGCGGTTAATAATTTCACACATAGTATGGAAACTACTAGAACCCATAATACATTGCCCGGAACCAGAAATTATTCACGGAAGGTCAGTGGTACAAAACCCTTCTTGCTTTCTGAACGACACTGGCCCCTCTGTGTCTCTTGTGGTGCGAACGCGTGTGGTGCGCTGTGGTGCAAATGCGTATATAAGCCCGTTCCATACTACACATTCTCTTTCAGCCATGAATGAAAACGAAACTAAGGCGCGGCATGCGGCGGCTCAACGTCTACACAGACAACAAGCTGAGCCGGCGGTGAGATCTCGGGAAGCAGCGGCTGAACGCAAAAACTCCAAGCGGACCCTGAGATGAGTTTTCGGAAAGCAGCGACTTAACGGCAACGCCGACAACAAGCTACCGCGGAGTATATACTATACACACGCGTTGTCAATCATTTACATGGCTGAGTGGCCAATGTCACGGGTGATTTACGGTAAGAACGATCCCCAGCGGTTCGCCCACTTGTCATGATTCACTTCGTGGAGATGCGTGAGTTTTTTCTTTGTTAAGCGTTTAAGCCTTGTCTCCTATCGTGCTGTGCGCTTGATTCTAGGCGCATGATTTCGCCAGGCGGGAAGCAATAGCGAAAGAACGCAAGATCCGCGGGTGGTTATGATAGAAATTATTACGTCCGGCACGAAAGTGTCCGAGCTGTCGTTCCCATCACAAAGGTGCATCAAAATCCAATTAGACTTCTTTGCAGCCGTATATTTGCTTACGAGTGGGTTATGTTGAACTGCAACAAAGGCGTCCGCGGCTTTTCCCTTTTATATCTGTAATTGGGTTATTTTGTTCCTTGCCGCATAGCCACCAGACCCAATTTTCCCGCTATATCTTTTGGGTGAGTAACGTGCAAAATATTTGAACTGTATGCGCGCTACGGCTATAAGTAAATATTAATTATGGTGAGGAAATCGCGGCGTGCCTTGAATTTTGTTAGAGCGAGGTTTGACCTATATGTATAGGCATTCCTCTATATGCAATTGCAATGAAGTCAACAGTCGTACTGTACGGATTCTACGCTTATTACTAGTGATGTTGGCCAGTTGATCTGGTTGGTAATGCTAACATCATAAAAACCGAATAAACATTATTCGTAGTATTACCGTAACGTGCCGTAGATGATTCGAGAATGAAAACATTGTTTGGTGCCGAAATGGATCATTTCATAACCTGTGGAAGTGCTTCAAGAACTTACTGAACTGATGATTGTTACAACAAATAATATAGCGGCCTTCGTGCACGCTTTCTCAGAAGACGACAAACGGACATTTCAACACTATGAATATCGATGGCAAGAGAAGCTGCAGGATATATGCCTTGAGAGGACGAGGTCAGACGTACACCCGGCGTCAAAATAAGCCGGGGCATGCGAGCGCTGGCAGAATGCATCGCCGCAACATCTGACGTTGCACTTCTGGTGGCGAGACATCCATATGCGCGTGCGCGTCCAGCCACGTTCGCTAGCCTTCCTTTTCACTCGCTTCAAACGGTAACGCTGATCAAATTCAGCGCTTGGCGCCAGGGGCCACTGTCGTTGCGCAAACCGTCTTGCTCCCACACGCGTCAGCGGCAGAAGGCGAGGGTGAACGTTCATTGCTCACTCTGCGCTGCTGACACAAAGGATACATTGAAACGGGACTGCTATCTTCGTTTAAAGTAAGCTTGTCTTTTTTTTTCGCTATCTAAGCGCGAAAATGTCGGTCTGCCTGTGTCAATCAATTCAACTGCACCTCCAAGAACAGTTGAAAAAATTTTTAAAGGCAAAGAAAAAGTACACAAACCGTCTCAAACTACTTTAGCTTCTCCCATGACTCAGACAGGTTTGCAACATTCAGTGAAAAAAAATATCTGACGTATATGAGGCAAAACATTGAGCATAACGATAGTGCCATGAGTTTTTTAATAGCGAGTGCACACGTTGAGTTAGTGTTTACGACACCAAATAAAAATCCATGCGTTAAATATAGTTACGGAAATGTGAGACAGCAGCAAGATAAATACAAGAAAATATAATCTGCTTAAGCTGCACCCAGCTAAAAAAAATTAGACAAAGAAATACGCGCGCGCTCCAAAGAAATTGTGAGTGATACCAGCGAACAGGGAAAACATTTAACTGAGCAAACATTCATTGCAATCAGTCAAGGAGAGATGAAAGAGAATGAGGACAGGGCGGTGATTAGGGAGGAGAGGAGTTAGAGTTATAGTTACATTACAGGGGCTGCAGGAGGCAGTCGTCTTTGGAAGACATGCTGTGAAGCGGGTGAATATGGGGGTAATTGTTTAACTTTGCGTTGCCGATCTCTGCGACACCGTAGCCATGTACTTCCCATATACCATGCAAAACGCGACATAATTATTATGCCTGCTAGAGTCGAGCATATTGTTCTGAAAGATCGCGACCAGATTGCACATTTTAGCGGACCGGCTGTCAAGATAATATTTCTTTGAGCACATGCACGAGGTCACGGGTTCGATTCCTGGCACGGCGGCCGCTTTCCTGATGGAGGCGAAAAGTAAGAATGCACCTGTGTACTAGATTTCGGCGCCCGTAAAGGTCCCCAGGGGGTCAAAATTAATCCGGAGCCCTCCACTATGGCGCACCTCATCGCCTGTGTTGCTTCGGCGAGTTAAACCCTACAATCAACCAAGATAATTCTTATATACCAATACGACTTTTCATGTGCGGCTCGTATACCAACGGACGGGACGATCGAAGGCCGCGGTGAGACTAATCATTCGTGCCTTTCGCATCGAAGAAAAAGTTGCGGATGCCCAGAGGCGTGCACAATTACACAACATATCGAGGACCAACTCATTGTTGCGGCAGTTGTCGTAGGCCCCTTCCTCAATGCGAGTGCAACACGTGACGAGTGTTCTGTCGAGGCGTCCACGAGTACAATACGCCGGAGTTGGAAGTAAGCCGGGTTTCGAACTGTGTGGCTGCACAAAAGCGTTTCCTGTATTGGCGATAATGCCAGCAGCGGCTGGAATTTGCACGAGAGTGCCTGTATTGGACTAAGAAGAATAGGAAACTGTCGTTTTTTCTGACTAATCCACCTTTTGTACTTGGTGCGATCAGCAGCGGCGTGTATGCAGGCTCTTGAATTCGATGAAACCACGGCTCTCACATGCTTATGTCCGCATCGTTTGCTTGTTTGGAAATGGAGAAGGCTCTCGTGGCTTTACCGTTCCAAAGGAGTTTTAGATACCCTTTCCTTGAATGCTTTTTGTTAATGGCAGTTTATATCAAAGTACTCATGCTGGAAGGTAATTTGCAATAAATAATTTTCAGTTAGCATCATATATTATGCACGCTTCTAAGGCTGTCTGCATGAAATAATATACAACGCGCGACGTAACCTTTTATGTGTTTTTCGCTACATTTGTTATATATATATATATATATATATATATATATATATATATATATATATATATATATAGAAAGATAGGTCGGCAGTCTACAACGCCAAAGGAGGCATAGGGGTCTTGTTAGGCTCTTTTTACTATGGTTAATGACGTTAACATTTTTCATATACGAAGGAAAGAAAGAAAGAAAGAAAAACACGCGCCAAGAGTGGGGTGCGAACCCACGCCTTTCGATTAGATCTCGAATGCCTTACCAATTGGGCTATCTGGGTGACTGTGTTCTTTTTAACTTTCAGGGGTATTTATATTTTCCAGAACTGTATCTGACGCTTGAGGGTGGTAGCCAGCGCCACTCTGACTGCACAGGGAGAAGGGGTCCTTCTTTTCAACCCCCGGGGCGTGACGCAAACGTCTACAACCTGTCATGAGCGGGTAACTGGCGGGAAGCCCTCCTATACTACTTAGGCATCAAGGCTTCCAAAAACGAGGCCCTCGCTAGGCTTTCGCAGAATAATATAATTAGGTAATGAGGGGCCCGTTGAGGAAATATAGAAAGGTAGGTCGGCAGTCTACAACGCGAAAGGAGGCATAGGGGTCTTGTTAGGCTCTTTTTTACTATGGTTAATGACGTTAACATTTTTAATATACGAAAGAAAGAAGGAAGGAAAGAAAGAAAGAAAGAAAGAGAAATACACGCGCCCTGAGTTGGGACCGTTGTAGACTGCCGACCTATCTTCCTCTATTTCCTCAACGAGCCCCTCATTACCTAATTATATTATTCTGCGAAAGCCTAGCGAGGGCCTCGGTTCTGGCAGCCTTGATGCCTAGGTAGCATAAGAGGGCTTCCCGCCAGTTATCCGCTCATGACAGGCTGTAGATGTTCGAGTGACGCCCCGGGGGTTGAAAAGAAGGCCCCCTTTCCCCCGTGCAGTCAGAGTGGCGCTGGCTGCCACCCTCAAGCGTCAGATACAGTTCTGGTAAATATAAATACCCCTGAAAGTGAAGGAGAACACAGTCGCCCAGATAGCCCAATTGGTAGGGAATTCGAGATCTAATTGAAAGGCGTGGGCTCGGTCCCCACTCTGGGCGCGTGGTTTGCTTTCTTTCTTTCCTTCTTTCTTTGGTATATTAAAAATGTTGACGTCATTAACTATAGTAAAAAAGAGCCTAACGAGACCCCTATGCCTCCTTTGGCGTTGTAGACTGCCGACCTATCTTTCTATATTTACTCAACGAGTCTTTCATTACCTCATTATATATATATATATATATATATATATATATATATATATATATATATATATATATATATATACATTAGCTGTAAATCCGGTTTTCTCTAAATTCGCAAGTACAACCCCGACTATATACACAGTGCCCTTTCAAGCAGCCGCAGCGCAGCGTCTGTGTGGGGAGCCACTTGCCGGGACAAGCTAGGGCCCCCTGACCGCAATGAGGGGAACTTCATGGCGTCCTGCAACAGTAAGCTACTGCAAGACACTATTATCCCCTACGTGCTCGACGGGTCTTTTCCCGACGGGTGCGTTATTTTTCAGCAGCACAAAAACCCCGAGCACACGGCACGTTGGGTGACCAACCTGCAGGAGGATCGGGGCGTAGGCACTATACAGGGGACTCCGAACGCTGCGATGCGAATCCCATCGAGCATGTGTGGGGGTTCATGAAGCCGCGCCTGTCCATACGCGACTTGTCAGGGGGCGCAGCGGACGCGCACTGGACGGCCATTCGGGAAGAATGGTAAAAGCCTTTGCGGACACAACGAGTTTGTGGTTTCGCTTTACGAGTCAATTCGAAGAACGAGGAGCGAGATAATTTCCGCACGGCGCCACTTCACCCACTATTGAAGTTGGGTAATGGGAAGGAGCACAGCAGCATATCTCACAAGTGCTTTTTCATTGGTAGCCTTGACTGGTGCTTCGGTTTTTAGCTGGTTTACAACACCGGCTTTGATTTTTGATCTTTTTTTGTCGGACACACGACTACGCCGATATCTTCTCCCGTTTTCCTCTTCCTTAATTGTTTCAGAACGTGTGCATAGCGAAGTCTCATCGCACCTTCACAAAATAAATTTTTTTCTCGCTTCAGCTCGTATTCTGTTTTGGTGTGCTCATTCGTGGTTAACAGCACATTGTGTTTTACGAAAAAGTATTAAGTCGGATGGGACAAATAAAGTTTTTTCCTCCTCCTGCTACTCCTCGTTCCACTGTTTGTGATAACTACTGAGCCCGCGCATAGCTGTAACTTGTCGTCAGAGAGCTTCATTTTAGGTTAGGATTCTTTCATGCACGTAATATTAAATTCGTCTTAAAGAGTAATTTTAACATCTTTGTTTGAGGATAGTTCCGTTATAACTGCAGTTTCAACCGTTTTCTTCAATACACGTAATCTGTATCCGTAGAATTCATTATACTGACAACAAACTAATTCTCCCTACCCTACCTTCCCTACCTAATTACGACAAGTAAACGAAACTCGACAGAGCGTTGTAGTCGTCGTATCAGGAAATTTTCATAGAATTGGGTTTTGGATACCTTTAACCAAAAATGTTAAAGCCGTTCTAAGCTGGCCTGTCCACGCCGCTACAGGTAGCGGTGGAAGGCCAGCTTGCAAAGACCAAGCTTCCGCCGATCTTCACAAACTTGGCTTCACCTGTGAACACGAAAGCATTGCTGGGAACTCTGGAGGATGCATAACACCGTACGAGGGCAGGCTGTAGTCAAGCCCAGCCCTAGACCAGCTCCGCTGTTAGAAATACCGAGGTCGGAGAGCATATGTGGGACACAATTTTATCACCGCGAGACGGGCAAGATTAGTTATCTATCAGAAGAGGGCAGAGCGAGCAACGCATATTCACCCTCGCCCTCGGCCGCTGAAGTGTGCACGAGCGAGTCGTGTTTAGCAAAGAAAGTGGCCCCTGGTGCCAAGCGCTGAATGTGATCAGCGCTGCCATTTCAAGCGAAGGAAAAGACAGGCTAGCGAGTGTGCTTAGATGGGCTCGCGAACATCGACGTCTCGACACCAGATGTGCAGTGTCAGATGCCGCGGCGATGCACTCTGGGACGAGGTCACGTGCCCCGGCTTATCTTGACGCCGCCGGGTGTACGTATTTGTAATAAGTGAGTATGTTTGTGATAATGCTTTCGTAATTTATAATTGCACGAATAGGTTCACTGAAAACTTTACACTGATTGCAGCCCGAAATTATATCTATGCACGACCTTTATTGAGTAGTCAGGTTCTGGTGGCCCTTCAAACCAAGCATTTCGATCGATGCTGATACTCCGGCCGCACCGTGTCCGGGCATGACAACCAAGAAGGACACGTGACCATACACACAACGAGCGGCGCTGATACCTGCAGCGAGATCACAGGGCCCAAACTCCGAGTATGCAGATGCTAAGAAAACCATAGAAATAAGATATACTATTCTCCTCACTGCGCGTTTCCATCCAAATACTCGTACTTCCTAGAAATTCTACCATTTGCTCGGAAAATAAACTCTGCTTAAAAAAAAAACAAATAATATATGCGGGTTGTCGATCACATTCTCCTCTTCACGCTATCGACTACTGTAGCCTAGAAAACAAACAAAAGGCTTTCTCTTTAAGATATTTACTTCATGATTTCACCAGCCACCGCATCGAAGGTACTCATATAAACGGCATAAATGCTACAAAAGGCCAATACGCAAAAATATTCCTGCCTCCTGACCTAAGACGTCCGCTATTACACGGTTGAATAAGCCCTGAGCCTCTGGAATTGGCAGGGCCACAGGCCTGAGATACCTCCTGTACTTCCCAGTTTTTGCACCCTGTACTTCTGTTATGCTGGCTTGCTGAAATTTTGTTGAGACGAAGAAGTAGGGGTCGACGTGCGTGTGCCGACGCGCCGATGCAAGCCCTATGTTGACATCATCCGGTCGAACGACCTCAACCGGCACCCGAAGCTGTATCTGCGATAACTACAGCGTTGCTTGGTTTGTCCCAAGGCGCAAGGTTAAAGTAACCTAACGTTACGCTTGCCACAAGCTGTCATGCCTACTCTATGACGTTGTTAAACTCGGCTTGTTTGCTAACAGACTCATTCGATACAGCGTTCTTAAAATGCAGATACCCGGAGACGTGGTAACACCTCGAAGGGTTATGCTCGGCTAAAGCTTCGACGTTAAAGCTGCTACAGTTAAAATGAGGAAGAGTTCACAACGACAAAATATGGTCTAGTAGCTTTAATCGTGTATTCCGGCTCCATAGCCAACTACAATATTCTTATACACACGCTGCAACATATCCAGGGTGTACAGTAAAAAAAATTGTGCCGCTCACATCCATAATTTTGCGGTTGGCGCAGCCGTGTCATTTAAAACAATCCCTTTCTCATGACCGGGAAACGACAGAATAATGTTCGCATTGTATGTATTGAAGGTTATTTCAGTTTAGCGAGATAATTTTGCGCGAAAGCGATGCAACTAGAAAGGGTGCGTTAAACGAAATATTTGTTTAAAACTACTGCTTTAATAACTTACATCGTCAGTTTTAGGGCAAATAAATTTTGGTTTTAGGTAAGCTGTAAAAATGTTTTTGTGCAGTTTTATTTTCACTATTGTGCAAGGTAAGACGTATGGTCGCCATCTTAAATAAAAAAAAACACTGAGTTGTTGTCGACATCTATTGTATGTAATTCTGCCTTCAGATATAGTATATGTGCCCCTCCTAAAGAGCAGTGTACCTAACTGTGGAATATTCACATCAGTAATCTGGAAAAGGAGCTGGAAGCTTTCCAAAGCCGCGTGGTGAACTTTCGAAGAAAATTAGTGGGGTAGCCCACTTAAGGGGGGAGTACTGTGGACTATTCCCATGACCAATCTTGAAAAGGAGCAGTAATCTGGAAAAGGAGCTGGAAGCTTTGAAAAGCTGCGTGGTGAACTTTCGAAGAAAATTAGTGGGGTAGCCCACTTAATGGAGGAGTACTGTGGACTATTCCCATGACCAATCTTGAAAAGGAGCTGGAAGCTTTGAAAAGCTGCGTGGTGAACTTTCGAAGAAAATTAGTGGGATAGCACACCAAAGGGAGGAGTGCTTTGTGTGCTAAATGTAAATGGGGAGCCTTCGAAAAGCACAGCTCAATCGTCAATGGAATTCCTGAATAATTTGTTCAGTTATGTGAGTAAGATTGCGCTGCTCAATTCTAAATCCCTGCCGGCACGGCGGAAGCCTTCAACCAAGCGGAGTATCCATTTTTTGCAATGCGTTATGTGTTAATGCGGCGTTCGGCCAGACTTTTCGCTATGCTGGAGCTATGTGCACAGATGTGTCCGTTGCACTAGTCGCCAACAGGATACGCACGCGGCCGTTACGTAGCTGTAGCCCGTAGAATGGGGCCAGCCCAAACGGTTGCCACACTAGCTTTTCTTTCTCGGCTTGAGCCGTTTCTCATCCATCTATTGATCCTGGTGTAGAAACAGTGCCCCGTCGTACCCCGCTGTTTTTCCCCATGTCGGTGTACCAACCAACCCAACTTGTCATCCTGCTGCGTATTGGTCGAAACAGTGCCTCCCGCATTTCCCATTGCGTTCAAAAGGCCAAGTTTGTGTGGCCGCGTACGTTCATTACATGCACCCTTTTATCCTGTACCAATTAGACACCCAGGAATGGTTATGCAGTTTTTATTTAATACGGTGGTTTGTCTCGTACTCGGCTAAACAGGCGCAAATATACGCCGTGGCCGTTAAACACGTTGCCACATGGATCGTATCAGGTTTGGCACTATTCATCCTGTTTTAGCAGGCGACCTTGAGTGGTAGACGGACGTGCGCTTGCAAGGCGTGGTATTCCCCGCTCGGGGGAAGTGGTGCTCGACACCTGCAAGTCTGCCGTGGATATTGCGCAAGAACGTCTTGCGTTGCAGCGAAGTTGGTGCAGTCGCTCACAGAGCAGACCTTCATTTGGAGTGGTCTGTGTCGCCAGCTCTTATTTATGAGCGATGAATGGCGAAATCGCAGCACTATTCCTCCCGCCGGAAAACAAAGTACGGATTGTTCTTTTGGTTTTTCGGTGAGCAGTCCAGAAACAGCCCCGGAACCGCTGTTAATGCTACCAAATCGCACTGCTACCTTCATTAGACTTAATGGCAAATAATATTTGCCATGATAGCTTTACGCCCAGCCTTTCAATTGTAGAACGGTATAATTATTTAGGCAAGGCTCTGCTAGAGCTATTGCTTACAAGTTCCCGTCGTTTTCTAATGAATTCGCGCTAAGTCCACTGAACACCCGCTGCAAGATATACATATATGATGAGAATATTTCGCGACCTTTGTTCTACCATGGAAAGCTTATTTGAGTGAATGTTCGACAGGCTAAATTTCTGAATAACTGACAAAAATGCAAATCTACAGTGGATGAGGAGATGGGAAATCCCTTGGACGTGTGACCGTATGGCAAAATTTGCTATCGTGCATTCCACACTGTCCGCGCTGTGTTCGAACGCAACTATTACAACGTTGTGCAGCGGAAACGTTTTTAAGTAAAATAGGTTTTTTGGCCTCAAACGTTTCGTAACGACGTGTTTCAATGATCTTTTGCTGGAAATGTTTATGCGTGCTCTTCCACTTTTAGTTTACCAATCATGGGACGAAATAAATTCGAGCCCAGCCGCGCTTGCTGATGTTCCGAGTGCTCTGACATGTTAGTTCAATTCGAATTATTCATTCAGAGCGCGAGGTAGCGGTGTTAGTCAAAGAAGCATTCCTGTCGCGTTACTCCACCCGAGTAAAACTGGCAAACGGAAGACCGCCAGCATCACTGAGTAGTCACATTCAGTTGTCTCTCGTGAGATTTGATTGTTCACAAAATATTTCCACCGCGAAATGTCAGTAGCGGGAGGCTTCCTTCACAATTCCCCTGCATGCGGAACGGAGAGGAACCCACGTCTTTCTTTTTCTTTGTTTTATTTTACTTTTCTCTTACTATACTTTAGTTTCGCGTTCCTTTGCTTTCTTTTTGCAGCGCACTGCGGTAGTCTGAGTTTTTAACAGCGCAGCTGTTTTTGGTCGAGCCTCGTCTTCCTCTGCTGAAAGTCGTGAGACAAGACGGGTTATGAGCAGGTAGCGAGACCCGTAGGAAGCCTCGTTGAAATTTGTTCTCAGATGCACCGGTAGATGGCGCAGTTGCGTCGCCGAGGCGGGTTTTGTACTCTTCTGATGTTCGGCTGCCGACTCCCTTCGTAAACCGTGAAATGGGAGCTCCGACGGCACGGACTTTACCAGGTGAGTGGCCGTTGGCCTCCCAACCGAACAAGAGAACGACATTTCCGCTTTTTCAGCAATTTCGCACTGCGAATAGTGAAAGTTAGTTTTTCTCTTCCTTGTTGCCCTGCCCCTAATCTTCCGGCAATTATTTTTCAGTGTGTCGATTGCACACAGGTTTAGGAACTGGTCGGACTCCTTCCTGTTTTGGGGGCAGCGCTGTTATCACACTGCTTAAACACATCTATTATGAAAACTGCAAGTACGGTATGAGGGAAGATTCGCGTATCCCAAGTGTAGTTTGGAAACGGAATGAAGCGAGACTTTGCACTTCCGCTGCTACACTGACGTCAATGCTTGCATGCTTTTGAGGTTGAATTTGTTCGCCTCGCAAACAACGTCATGTGGAAAGGGCCAGAACCGCGAGGTCTACGTCCGTGGGCACGTGAAGAATTTCCCTCATTACGCCGAATGGACTGCGGGTCAGGAGGCGCTTGATCTCCCAGAGTTTTTTAACATGTCGCATCTCGGAGTTGTGCTCACGGCTTTCGTCATCTTTGATGGCTGACAGGCTTGAATGCGCTGCCTCAAGTCTTCCATTTGGCACTGGAGATGGGCAAAACGGCTCACTTAAGTGAGCGGGTCAGAATGGGTCCGTTCACTGGACTAAATCGGTTCATTTGAACGGCTCAGCGGTTGATTACCCTCTCTTGAGCATATTCTATATTACTACCCAATTTAGGTGCAGCAACCCTTTGTTGCTATTGAAACTTTTCTTTTGTCACAGTATCCGGTGTATTTTTACAGAAAAGAGTTAGCTTCACCATCATTACAAAGGTTTTTATGTGTCTGAGGTATTTTAAGATTACACTCGGTCGATAAATAAAGATAAAATTGGAATGTTTTGTTAACTTTATTAGCTCGCAACCCCTCTCTCTGTTAGCTGTAACGCCAGAAAAAACGAGTGTTGGGACCGCGACTCAACCTAATTTATTTTAATACTTGAAATGTAAACTGTGGTTGGTGAAAAACACCTGGCTTACTTTATTCGATTCGAGACGGGTCCGCTTTATGGCACCGATAATGACGCGAAAGTTGTACACAAACCGGGCTTGGTCGGCCGATACGCCTGTACTAACTCTTCCGGAGATGCCGACACTATTCGTCCAGAGCCACCTGGTACAGCACGGTTCTCTGATCGAGCGAGCAGAAATTGAGCGGCGGTCCTTGGGGCACCCGCTCTGCCAAAGAACCGCCATGGGCCGGGAGCGGAAAGCCGAGCACCGCCGGTGAACTGAGCGTCTGGGAAGATCCGGCTCGTTCCTGACTCAGAGAATAGCTAAGCGCACTAATGTGAATCATGCAACTATACTTTCATACTACTTTCAAAATGCAGACGCAGTTCATTCACTGCTGCCATTGCGGCCTCCCGATCTGTCATTCACAACCGCCACCGCAGTCTCTCAACCGCCATGCTCAAAGAGCGTCTCAGAAGATCCGGCTCTTCGGCTCACTGAGTGGAAGAGCATAAGAACGGCTCAAAAGAACCGGCTCTCCTTATCGGACTGTATGCTAACCCGATCCGAGGCATGGAGGAATTTGGGAAATTAGCCGCACCTGTCCCGGCATGGCTGATGCTTGCTTGCGCCGATATTAGATGGTGCGAAGCCTGCCCAAAATAGCAGGCTCATTCGACCCGGCTCAGAAACATGAGCGGAAGAGCCTAGTTTCACTAAATGAGCTCCGCTTAAGAGTACCGCCACTTCGTGCACCCATGTGTGGTGCTCCCAGACGGGTCATGTGGTCCATTTCGCTTCTAGCTTGCAGTGTTGCCATCTCTCCAAACGAAACCGCTGCCGGTTGTGACGGGCAGAGTTTGACGGGCCGCTCTAGCGTCCGCACAGCAGAGAGAGAGACAAAAGAGAGGCGCCCAGAAACAAAATGGCTGCTCCCATACGTAAACAAATATCAGGTGGTGCTGACCGACCATGAATGTCTTGGCAGCACATGACAATCACAGAAAAGATTACCGATGCTTTAAATGCCTTTATTTAGGAAGCTAGAAGAGCCGAATAACGGCTCAAAAGACCCGGCTCTCCTCACTCGGACCTTCTGCTCACACGACAGAAGGCGCTGGAGGATTTTGTAATATCACCCCCACCTGGCCCGGCAGCGTATTCCCAAACCATATCCCGTAGGGGCCCAGGCCGACCACACCCCCTAAGCAGCGGCGCAGCCAATGAGGTTCAATAAATTGCACTTTTTTAAACTTCTTGCCCTTAGTACCTACGCGTGAAAATATGAACTATTATTGGCAACAGGCGCTGCATATGTCATAAAAAAGAATGTTTCATATCAATAACCTAAAAAAGAGGAGGGTAACATGTCCATTGGGTGCTTTTTGTTCTGGAGGTCCACCTGAAGGCATCGCAGAAAACCATTTTAAAAGGATTTCATATTTGCGCCACGTTGCCACCACCATCATTATCATCATGATCATCATCAACAACAACACACTGCTCACGCCCACTGAAGGGCGAAGGACTCTCCCTTTAACTTGAAACCGCTTCTGTCCGGCGCCGCTCAACTCTGCTCTTGGCCATCGAATTTCCGTATTTCATCCGTTTATCGTCTTCTTGTTCTGCTCCTTATTCTAGATTCATTTCCTAGCATCCGCTCTGGTACTGTCATTGTCCACCGGTACCCCGTTCGTCTCGCTAAATGGCCAGCTCAAGTGCTTTTCTTTTTCTTTACTGGAACCCTGACATCATCTCGTCGAATTTGTTCCTTGATCCATGAAGCTAATTTCCTCTCCCTCAAAATTACTCCAATCACAATTCCTTCCATGGCCCATTCCGCCAATCTAACTTTGCTTTCCAGTTGTTTATTAACGAAGTTTCGGCTCCGTATATCATTACCGGCAGTATGCAGTGCTTGTCTACTTCTCCTTTAAGTGAGAGAGGTAATTTAGTTCTCTTTATTTGAGTGTACTTGCCGTGTGTTCCACTGCTCATACTCATTCTCCGCCGGATATATTTCTTGTGTTTGGGGTCAGCACTAACCGTCAGTCTAAGGGAGTTATACTGTTCTGATTGTTCTAGCGTTTCGTCTACTGAGTCGAAAAGGGGGTTACGGCATGGTTATTCCTCATTACGTTACATTTATATATACTGATGCTGAGCCCCGCGGCTACCCTTTGGGATTGTACATCCTGAAGCATTTTTTGCAAGTGTTGTGAAGTGCGACACAGGAATATGTTGACTGCTAACCTCAACTGAACTGTTCTCTATTTATCTTTAATTGTGTGTTTTCCCAGCCGAGCCTTCTGAAGACGTCCGCCAAACACGGTGTTAACCATTTTGACGAAATAATGTCCCCACCGCTTACTCCCCGTAGGATGGGAAATTTCTCGTTTTGCTTGTGATCCTTCCCGTATATCCTTTATATACGTCGTCTAGAAGACATAGGGAGGTCTGTTCTGTTCTCTGTTGCTGTAATGCTTCTAGAACTGCTGTGGTTTGTACAACGTAAAACACTTTCTCGTTGACTACAAATGCCATGTCAAGCTGCTTAGAGTATTTTCGGTGTTTCTCTATCACTTGATTGACAACACGGATGTGATCAATGATTGAGCACCGCATCCAGATTGATTGATTGATTGATTGTTGGCTTTACGCGCCGACGCAACGCAGGCGATGATGCTCGCCGTAGTGGAGGGCTCCGGATTAATTTTGACCACCTGGCGATCTTTAATATGCGCCGAAGTCTCGTACACAGTGGCGTTTTTGCTTTTCGCCTCCGTCAGTAAAGCGGCCGCCATGGTCGGGAATCGAACCCGCGACCTCGTGCTCAGCAGCAGAAGGCCTTAGTGACTGAGCCAACCCGGCGAGGGGTGCCGCTTCCTAAATTACCTCCGCATATGTGCCGCCGCTATATGGGAAAATGCAATGCCATTTCAATCGACTGCCACAAACTGCCAGGAACCAATCAAATGAATACGCGTTTATTGATTCCCCAACAATGCGTAGCTAAGAGAAATCCAACGCAGCCAACCCAACACAACGATCTGGACCATGCACAGATAATATAAACAATTTTTAAAAAACTTGAACGGTTTCGATCTGAGCCTGAATGACACTTTACAGAGGGCACAGAGAATGTAAAACAAAGTTGCATCGCAGAGTATTCTTGTTGAACTTCGCAGGTGCAAGTATGTTTTTATTTTTTATGGGCATGTATAATAATTTATAAGAAAATCTCCACGTGCACGGCTAATGAAATCCGCAAACAACACTGCAGCGTGTACAACATAAATGGTCGTTCAGAAGGTACCATTTTCTAAAGTTTGATTGAAGGAGCAGAGATAAAACTTTACAAGGACGTGTTATCATCAGTGACAAACAATCTCCAGCAAATGCCACAGACGCAGTAACTGCGTTATTTATCAAAAAATACGGTATGTACACCTGCGGTTAATAATTTCACACATAGTATGGAAACTACTAGAACCCATAATACATTCCCCGGAACCAGAAATTATTCACGGAAGGTCAGTGGAACAAAACCCTTCTTGCTTTCTGAACGACACTGGCCCCTCTGTGTCTCTTGTGGCGCGAACGCGTGTGGTGCGCTGTGGTGCAAATGCGTATATAAGCCCGTTCCATACCACACATTCTCTTTCTGCCATGAATGAAAACGAAACTAAGGCGCGGCATGCGGCGGCTCAACGTCTACGCAGACAACAAGCTGAGCCGGCGGTGAGATCTCGGGAAGCAGCGGCTGAACGCAAAAACTCCAAGCGGACCCTGAGATGAGTTTTCGGAAAGCAGCGACTTAACGGCAACGCCGATAACAAGCTACCGCGGAGTATATACTATACACACGCGTTGTCAATCATTTACATGCCTGAGTGGCCAATGTCACGGGTGATTTACGGTAAGAACGATCCCCAGCGGTTCGCCCACTTGTCATGATTCACTTCGTGGAGATGCGTGAGTTTTTTCTTTGTTAAGCGTTTAAGCCTTGTCTCTTATCGTGCTGCGCGCTTGATTCTAGGCGCATGATTTCGCCAGGCGGGAAGCAATAACGAAAGAACGCAGGATCCGCGGGTGGTTATGATAGAAATTATTACGTCCGGCACGAAAGTGTCCGAGCTGTCGTTCCCATCACAAAGTTGCATCAAAATCCAATTAAACTTCTTTGCAGCCGTATATTTGCATACGAGTGGGTTATTTTGAACTGCAACCAAGGCGTCCGCGGCTTTTCCCTTTTATATCTGTAATTGGGTTATTTTGTTCCTTACCGCATAGCCACCAGATCCAATTTTCCCGCTACATCTTTTGGGTGAGTAACGTGCGAAATATTTGAACTGCATGCGCGCTACGGCTATAAGTACACATTAATTATGGTGATGATGATGAGGATGTTTGGTGTTTTATGGCGCAAGGCCGACGAGGGCAAAGAGCACCAAAACGGTGGTTAGGTATGAAGGATGTAACCGTAAACGCTAAACCGTTCGATAAAAAACAAATGAATTCAGTAAAAGACAATGAGGATGGCTGGTGTAAAAGGCCAGGTTGTGATTGTGCGTGGCATGAAATCGTGTCTAAAAGCAACTACGCGTGATAGGAAACGAGGTGTAAAAACTTGATGTCACTAAGAAATTTAAAGGTGCGTTGTACACGAATCATGGGGTCATCCCCTAAAAACAATGCTGGGTGTAGTGGAATGTGTTGTCTGTAGAGGTCGGCGAAGTGTTTCTGTCGTGTTGTGTGGAGTGCTTTACATTGAAGTAGAACATGGATCACGGATAGGCCATCTCCACACCTGCTACACAAGGGTCTTGGAGATCCCGTGAGCAGGTATGAGTGTGTTGCATGCGTGTGGCCTATCCGTAATCGAGCCAGGGTAACTTCATTGTGCCTGTTGTGTGTGTCAATGGTGTATGCTCCCACGACTGTCTTTATAACGTGTAGTTTGTTGTCTGCCTGTTCATTCCAGTGTGCTTGCCATGTATTGCGAAGGTGTTGTCTAATGAGTGACTTAAGGTCAGTGTACGGTATTGTTCTTATGTCCACTGTGTTTGCAAGTGCAGCAGCAGCGGCCATTTGATCTGCTGTCTCGTTTCCGGTGATACCCGAGTGACCTGGCACCCAGAATATGGTCACTTCAAGTCTTAATGCATATGCTGACATAATGGTTTTGTAAACTAAATGAATAACATGGTTTTTACAAAGCTGCTTAGATGACAATGCACGTACTGCACTCAAGGAATCTGTAAAGATGATGGACTTGGGAATTTTATAATGAACTATGGGCTTTAAAACCAGAAATATGCCATAGGCTTCAGCCGTAAAAATGCTGCTTTTCGAGTTTAGGGTGTTAGATACCCTAAAATCAGGTCCGTGCGCAGCACACGAAACCATACGGGCTGTTTTTGACGCGTCGCTAAAAAATTCTGCACACTTGTATTTCTCTTGAAGGAACATGAAGTGCTGAAGAATTACAATTGTGGGTACTCGTTTTTTGTCAATCGCTACAAACGACAAATCGCACGACACGGGGCGAAGCTGCCACGGTGGTAAAAAGTCGGAAAGGGTTGATTTGTAGGTGTCTGAAAAGGTGATAGATAATTCTGACACTTCCTGTCTCACCCTATGTGAGAACGGAGCAGAGATAGATGGACGATTAAGAAGAAGTTGGGACATGGGTGCATCACAAATAAATGGTTTGAAAGGATGGTCGGTTATAGACGAAATTTTAAAAGCGTACAGAAGATCTATGTATGTTCGCTGATGATCTAGGGACCATTTATCGCACTCGACGTATAGGCTTTGTACGGGGCTTGTACGGAAAGCGCCCGACGCGAGGCGGAGGCCCAAGTGAAGCACTGGGTCTAGCATTTTCAGCGCTGTTTATGTTGCTGACCCATAAACCACGCTCCCATAGTCCAAGCGGGATTCCACCAAGCTTGTGAAGACACGTAAGAGGAGTTGCTTGTCCGCGCCATAGGAGTGGTGTGAAAGGACCTTAAGTATGTTTATTGCTTTGATGCATTTATGTTTTAGTTGTGTGATGTGAGGGATGAATGTTAGTTTTTCGTCTAATACGACGCCTAGAAATTTGTGTTCCTTTTTTACAGGAATCAAGTCACCATTCAATTTAATTTCAGGGTCGGGTTGAATACCTCGCCTCCTTGAGAAAACGACGCAGGTACTCTTTCCAGGATTAACCCTAAAACCGTTTTGATCCGCCCAGCGAGCAAGCTTGTTAGCCCCAAGCTGGATCTGTCGTTCACATATGGACATATTACACGATTTAAATGATATTTGTATGTCGTCCACATACATCGAACAGGAGATTGTTGGTGGCAATGCCTTCCGAACTGAATTCATTTTTACTATAAACAAAGTGCCGCTCCAAACACCACCTTGAGGCACGCCATTCTCCTGCACGTGAACGTTTTAGAGTGCAGAACCAACTCTGACACAAAATGTTCGTAAAGATAGGTAGCTGGACAGAGTGTTCAGCATGTTACCAGATATACCAAAGGATTTGAGGTCTCTAAGGATGCCATAGCGCCATGTAGTATCATATGCCTTTTCAATATCAAAGAACACGGTCATGCAATACTGCTTATGAAGATAGGCATCTTTAATGTAAGATTCTAGCGCTACTAGTTGGTCATTTGTAGACCGCCCCGCCCTGAAGCCCGCCTGGCAGCTCTCGAGAAGACCATTGTACTCAAGAAAGTACACGAGTCTCCTGTTGATCATCTTCTCGAGAAGCTTGCCCAGGCAACTTGTGAGGGCGATAGGTCTATAACTGGCAGGAGAAGAAGGGTCTTTACCCTCCTTCAGAAACGCCACTACAATAGCCTCCTTCCAAGATTTTGGGATGTGCCCCGAAAGCCATATGTTATTGTATAGGTGTAGGAGTGTTTCAAGTGTATCTGGGTGTAGGTGTTGTATCATGGTGTATGTAATCTGATCTGCGCCTGGAGCTGAAGGTTTACATGTGCTCAGGGCAGCCCTCAACTCATACAGTGTAAATTCAGAATTATAACCAGATTTTGACCTGTTATTTTCATGTAGGGACTTTTTTTCAGAAGTATTTTTATGTTTCAGGAAAGTGTCTGTGTAGTGTGCAGAGCTGGACAATTGTTCGAAGTGTTGTGCAAGCGTGTTGGCCTGGTCTTTCAGTGTGTCCCCTGTTGTACTAACCAGGGGCAGGCTGTGTGTCTGTTGTCCTTTTAGTTTTCGTATTCGTGTCCAGACTTTGTGTGTGTCTGTGTATGAGTTAATAGATGTAAGGAAGGTGCGCCAACTCTCTCGTTTTGCCTCACGGCGCACATATTGTCCTAACGCCTTGGCCCGTTTGAACAAAATAAGGTTGCCCGACGTGGGGTACCGTCGAAGGATACCCCACGCCTTGTTCTGGCCTCCCGCGCCCGCCTACAGTCCTCATTCCACCACGGCCTCCGCTGGTTGCGCGGGGCACCAGAGTCGTGGGGAATGGACTTTTCGGCGGCGTCGAGGATGTGCGCCGTGATGAGTTGGGTAGCTTCTTCAACGTGTAGGTGTCCTATGGATGTGTGGTGTAGTTTGGATGTCTCTGTAAATGTATTCCAGTTAGCTCGTGCTTCATTGAACCTATTATGGCAAGATGAACTGCTTGCGCCTTTACCTATATATGTAAGTGAGGTGGGGAAGTGGTCACTGCCATATGGGTCAGTACCCACTCCCCACTCAAGACATGGAAAAAGAACTGAAAGCCAATCGCCAAGTCAAGACATGAGTATGTGTTGTGTCCTATGTTATGGTATTGTTATGTCCGCGCAGTCAGTGACAAGCTGACGCACGGGCACACTTGAAATAGGGTTTATTGCCTTCAAGAAGGACGCGGCTTTTTAGCGACTGCTCTGCAGCAAGGTCCCAAAGCGTCTCTCCCGCCTTGTCCATCGCACCGCGGAGTCGGCGCAGAGGGTGCCCTCGACTGTTTCTTCTTTGTTATGCATGCCTTCTCTATGTGACCTCGTTTCTTGCAAAAATGGCACGTTGCGCCTTGAAGCTTGCATGACTGCGGGCTGTGCTGCTCGTCACAGCGCCAGCAGCGCTGCGTCTTAGGTGGTTTTTTGCCACTTGCCTGGGGGGGTTGGAGCTGGTGATTTGTGAGGTATGCCGGCTCGGTGGGCTTCCGGATGTCACGCTGCTGCTTGCCGGCACTCTCCGCTCGAATGGCGATGTCGTAAGCCTTTGCGAACGTCAAGTCGGTCTCAGCAAACAGGCGCTGTTGTAGGAAGTCGTCCCGCAGTCCGCACACAAATCGGTCACGGAGCATAATGTCCAGTGGTAGCATGGTAGGGTTCGCAGGTGGCGTGGCGACTGGGTGTTCGGTAGCTACCGTTGTGGTGGGCAGCGTTCCGAAGTTGCAATCGGCGGTCAGTTTTTTCAGCGCCGCAACGTAGGCGCTGACCGCTTCTCCCTCCATCTGGTCCCTTCGTTGAAAACGGGCCCGGTTGTACACTTCCGATGGCCTTGGGTCGTAGTGCTTCTGCAGTGCCGCAACGATGTGGTCGTAGTCCACTGCCGCTGGTGTGCTTGGCTGAACTAAGGAGCAGACGGTGTCGTACGTCTCCTGCCCACACAGCGTGAGCAGGTGTGCCTTCTTCTTGCTGGGGTCTACGATGTTGTTGGCCTCAAAGTAGAATTGAAGGCGTCCAAACCATGATCCCCAGGAGGTGCCGTTGAACTCAGGTAATCGTCCTGATGCGTGCGTAGCCATTGCGTAGCACTGCCTTTCAACGTGGGTCACACAATCCCATCCTCGTCGCCACTGTTATGTCCGCGCAGTCAGTGACAAGCTGACGCACGGGCACACTTGAAATAGGGTTTATTGCCTTCAAGAAGGACGCGGCTTTTTGCTGAAAAAACTGGCCGCCGATTGCAACTTCAGAACGCTGCCCACCACAACGGTAGCTACCGAACACCCAGTCGCCACGCCACCTGCGAACCCTACCATGCTACCACTGGACATTATGCTCCGTGACCGATTTGTGTGCGGACTGCGGGACGACTTCCTACAACAGCGCCTGTTTGCTGAGACCGACTTGACGTTCACAAAGGCTTACGACATCGCCATTCGAGCGGAGAGTGCCGGCAAGCAGCAGCGTGACATCCGGAAGCCCACCGAGCCGGCATACCTCACAAATCACCAGCTCCAACCCCCCCAGGCAAGTGGCAAAAAACCACCTAAGACGCAGCGCTGCTGGCGCTGTGACGAGCAGCACAGCCCGCAGTCATGCAAGCTTCAAGGCGCAACGTGCCATTTTTGCAAGAAACGAGGTCACATAGAGAAGGCATGCATAACAAAGAAGAAACAGTCAAGGGCACCCTCTGCGCCGACTCCGCGATGCGATGGACAAGGCGGGAGAGACGCTTTGGGACCTTGCTGCAGAGCAGTCGCTAAAAAGCCGCGTCCTTCTTGAAGGCAATAAACCCTATTTCAAGTGTGCCCGTGCGTCAGCTTGTCACTGACTGCGCGGACATAACAGGTATGTAGGCTGTTTATTGTTGAAAAGGCATGCTCCCGAAGATGTAAGGAATTTTTCTATAAGGCGACCTCGGGCATCCGTGCGAGAAGAGCCCAAAAGAGTGTTGTGAGCATTAAGGTCGCCTGTCAGGATGTATGGTTCGGGCAGCTGGTCAACCAGCGCCTCGAAGTCAGAGATTAAAAGTGAAACATCAGGAGGAATGTATATGGAGCATACCATTATCAACCTATTAAATATTATTAAGCGTATTGCTACAGCCTCAAGGACGGTGTTCAAGGTTACAGGGTGGCATGCTAAGGATTTGCGGGCGATTGTGGCCACACCGCCAGAAGAGTGTGTGCAGCCAACCCTGTCCTTTCTGTATACCAGGTAACTATTAAAGAAATTTGTGTGCTTAGAATTCAGATGTGTTTCCTGGACACACATTACACTTGGCTGATTAGCATGCAGTATTTCATATACATCGTCAAGATTTTTAAGAAGGCCTCTACAGTTACATTGAATTATGTTTTCTCTTCCCATTATTTAGTGTGAGAGCTACTGGAGTGTGTATGTTTGTGTTGTCTTTCGGGGCTGTGACCCTCGTCTTTTTGGGCTTGTCGGGAGGCTTTGGCGTCGGGACACGTTCCTTGCGGTGCACCGCAGACAAGAACGGTCCGACATCCGTTTCGTCGTCTGATGTCCTCGGATTGCCTGACTGATCAGGCCCCGTGGATCGCGCACCCTTTTGGGCGCGCTTTGACTGGCCCACAACCACCGAGGGATTCAGGAACACCTCGGATGGCGCAGGCGGTGCGGTGGGGGTGGGAGCTGCCGCTAGTTCCTCCGTCTCCATCTCGTCTGCGCCCTCGCTAGTGGTTTGGGACGCTGGAGCGGAAGTGGAGGATGCAGCATCGCTCCCAGCAGATGTGGTTACCTCCACAGCCGCTGCTGGCTCAGCGAGCGGTCCGGAGGCGGGTTGGGCTGCCTGAGGCACCCCAGAGGGGGGCGGGGGCGGGACCAAGTCCGACTCGCGGTACTGGGTCCCCGCCGAAACCAGACGCCGCTCCGCCCCCCGGCGAGCTGCGTCGGCGTACCTCCCCAGAGGGAAAGAGGCGAACCTCTTCCGCGCCTCCGGGAAGGTGATGTTTTCTGTGACCTTGATGTTAATGATCTTCTTTTCTAATTGAAACTTTTCACAGCTGCGGGACCATGCTGCGTGCGGCCCTTGACAGTTTGCACAGGTTAAGGTAGTAGAGTTACAGTTTTCAGTAGGGTGGTCATGTGCGGCGCATTTCGCGCAGGTCGTTTTGCCGCGACAAGAAGTTGTAGCGTGCCCGAATCGCTGGCATTTGTAGCAGCGGCGCGGGTTAGGTATGTACGGTCGTACACCACACCTAATGAAGCCAGCATTGATGTGTTCAGGAAGTTTTGATTTGTTGAATGTCAAGATTATATGCTTTGTGGGGATTTCCTTATTGTCTCGTCTGATGGTGATACGCCTCACTGCAGTTACACCCTGATCTTTCAGGCCTTCCAATAGATCAGCTTCGGTCTCATTCAACAAATCGGTCTCCGAGATCACACCCTGAGAGCTGTTGAGGCTACGATGGGGAGTGACTGTGATGGCCAGATCTGCCATGCAGGATTGCGACAGGAGGTTAGTAGCTTGTTGCTCCGTCTTGACATTGGCTAGGACTTCACCGGTACGGAGTTTCTTAGCATCGAACGATTTTTCGAGGATGCCATCCAGGAACTTAGTGATCAAGAATACGGACATGGATGAAACAGGGTTTGTTTTGTCAACTGCCTCGATAACCAAGAATCGAGGATAGTTGTCAGGTTTCGGACTGTGGATTGTCGGAAGGGATGGAAAGGAAACTTTTGTGCGGCCCCTTTTCGGGGGCCGATCACGTCTGGGGGGGGTTTGATTTATCCATATGGCATAGGAAAAAGCAGCGAGACGGGGGTACTTTCTTCTTTGACCTTACCCTGGTAGCCAAAGAGGTCCCGGAGCTCCCTGCCTGGTGAACAGACAGGGAGCCCATCCGCCGGAGCTTGACCTGGGCTCCGACGGCCACCGTTCGTGGTTTCTAACCCTCCACCTATAAACACATCGCCACGGTTGGATCCAGCTTATGTTTGGGGGATCGGGGTCCGCGGTATCGCCAGTACCGTCACCAAGATTGCTCAAGGTGCCCCGTGCGGGGTTAATTATGGTGAGAAAATTGCGGCGTGCCTTGAATTTTGTTATAGCGATTTTTGACCTATATGTATAGGCATTCCTCTATATGCAATTGCAATGAAGTCAACAGTCATACTACGGATTCTACGCTTATTACTAGTGATGTTGGCCAGTTGATTTGGTTGGTAATGCTAACATCATAAAAACCAAAAAAACATTATTCGTAGTATTACCGTAACGTGCCGTAGATGATTCGAGAATGAAAACATTGTTTGGTGCCGAAATGGATCATTTCATAACCTGTGAAGTGCTTCAAAAACTTACTGAACTGATGAATGTTACAATACATAATATAGCGGCCTTCATGCACGCTCTCTCAGAAGACGACAAACGGACATTTCAACACTATGAATATCGATGGCAAGAGAAGCTGCAGGATATATGCCTGGAGAGGACAATGCCAGACGTACACCCGGCGTCAAAGTGAGCCCGGGCATGCGAGCGCCTGGCAAAATGCATCGCCGCGATATCTGACGTTGCACTTCTGGTGGCGAGACATCGATATGCGCGTGCGCGTCCAGCCACGTTCGCTAGCCTTCCTTTTCACTCGCTTCAAACGGCAACGCTGATCACATTCAGCGCTTGGCGCCAGGGGCCACTGTCGTTGCGCAACCCGTCTTGCTCCCAGACTCGTCAGCGGCAGAAGGCGAGGGTGAACGTTCATTGCTCACTCTGCGCTGCTGACAAAAAGGATACATTGAAACGGGACTGCTATCTTCGTTTAAAGTAAGCTTGTCTTTTTTTTTCGCTATCTAAGCGCGAAAATGTCGGTCTGCCTGTGTCAATCAATTCAACTGCACCTCCAAGAACAGTTGAAAAAATTTTTAAAGGCAAAGAAAAAGTACACAAACCGTCTCGACCTACTTTAGCTTCTCCCATGACTCAGACAGGTTTGCAACATTCAGTGAAAAAAATATCTGACATATATGAGGCAAAACATTGAGCATAACGAGAGTGCCATGATTTTTTAATAGCGAGTGTACACGTTGAGTTAGTGTTTACGACACCAAATAAAAATCAATGCGTTAAATAAAATTACGGAATAGTGACACACCAGCAAGATTTAAAACAAGAAAATATAATCTGCTTAAGCTGCACCCTGCTAAAAAAATTAGACAAAGAAATACGCGCGCGCTCCCAAGAAATTGTGAGTGATACCAGCGAACGGGGAAAACATTTAACTGAGCAAACATTCATTGCAATCAGTCAAGGAGAGATGAAAGAGAATGAGGACATGGCGGCGATTAGGGAGGAGAGGAGTTAGAGTTATAGTTACGTTACAGGGGCTGCAGGAGGCAGTCGTCTTTTGAAGACATGCTGTGAAGCGGGTGAATATGGGGGTAATTGTTTAACTTTGCGTTGCCGATCTCTGCGACACCGTAGCAATGTACTTCCCATATACCATGCAAAACGCGACATAATTATTATGCCTGCTAGAGTCGAGCATATTGTTCTGAAAGATCGCGACCAGATTGCACATTTTAGCGGACCGGCTGTCAAGATAATATTTCTTTGAGCACATGCACGAGGTCACGGGTTCGATTCCTGGCACGGCGGCCGCTTTCCTGATGGAGGAGAAAAGTAAAAACGAACGTGTGTACGAGATTTCGGCGCACGTAAACGTCCCCAGGGGGTCAAAATTAATCCGGAGCCCTCCACTATGGCGCACCTCATCGCCTGCGTTGCTTCGGCGCGTTAAACCCTACAATCAACCAAGATAATTCTTATATACCAATACGACTTTTCAAGAGGGGCTCGTATACCAACGGACGGGACGATCGAAGGCCGCGGTGAGACTAATCATTCGCGCCTTTCGCATCGAAGGAAAAGTTGCGGATGCCCAGAGGAGTGCACGACCACACAACACATCGAGGACCAACTCATTGTTGGGGCAGTTGTCGTAGGCCCCTTTCTCAATGCGAGTGCAACACGTGACGAGTGTTCTCTCGAGGCGTCCACGTGTACAATACGCCGGAGTTGGAAGTAAGCCGGGTTTCGAACTGTGTGGCTGCACAAAAGCGTTTCATGTATTGGCGATAATGCCAGCAGCGGCTGGAATTTGCACGAGAGTGCCTGTATTGGACTAAGAAGAATAGGAAACTGTCGTTTTTCCTGACTAATCCACCTTTTGTACTTGGTGCGATCAGCAGCGGTGTGTATGCAGGCACTTGAATTCGATGAAACCACGGCTCTCACATGCTTATGTCCGTATCGTTTGCTTGTTTGGAAATGGAGAAGGCTCTCGCGGCTTTACCGTTCCAAAGGAGTTTTACATACCCTTTCCTTGAATGCTTTTTGGTAATGGCAGTTTATATCAAAGTACTCATGCTGGAAGGTAATTTGCAATAAATAATTTTCAGTTAGCATCATACATTATGCACGCTTCTAAGGCTGTCCGCGACGTAACCTTTTATGTGTTTCTCGCTACATTTGTTATATATATATATATATTTATATATATATATATATATATATATATATATATATATATATATATATATATATATATATATATATATAGAAAGATAGGTCGGCAGTCTACAACGCCAAAGGAGGCATAGGGGTCTTGTTAGGCTTTTTTTACTATGGTTACTGACGTTAACATTTTTCATATACGAAAGAAAGAAAGAAAGAGAGAGAAAGAAAATAACCATTTATTGAACATAAGTTTGATGGCAGGGCACTCGCCCGGTGGAGGACAACTTTATTCCGGGATACCCAGGCTGCGACTTGCCGTAAAACACGCGCCCAGAGTTGGGACCGAACCCACGCCTTTCGATTAGATCTCGAATGCCTTACCAATTGGGCTATCTGGGTGACTGTGTTCTCTTTCACTTTCAGGGGTATATATATTTTCCAGAACTGTATCTGACGCTTGAGGGTGGTAGCCAGCGCCACTCTGACTGCACAGGGAGAACTGGAGCTTCTTTTCAACCCCCGGGGCGTGACGCAAACGTCTACAACCTGTCATGAGCGGGTAACTGGCGGGAAGCCCTCCTATGCTACTTAGGCATAAGGCTGCCAGAAACGAGGCCCTCGCTAGGCTTTCGCAGAATAATATAATTAGTAATGAGGGGCCCGTTGAGGAAATATAGAAAGATAGGTCGGCAGTCTACAACGCGAAAGGAGGCATAGGGGTCTTGTTAGGCTCTTTTTTACTATGGTTACGGACGTTAACATTTTTAATACACGAAAGAAAGAAGGAAGGAAAGAAAGAAAGAAAGAAAGAGAAACACACTTGCCCAGAGTTGGGACCGTTGTAGACTGCCGACCTATCTTTCTCTATTTCCTCAACGAGCCCCTCATTACCTAATTATATTATTCGGCGAAAGCCTAGCGAGGGCCTCGGTTCTGGCAGCCTTGATGCCAAGGTAGCATAAGAGGGCTTCCCGCCAGTTATCCGCTCATGACAGGCTATAGATGTTCGAGTGACGCCCCGGGGGTTGAAAAGAAGGCACCCTTTTCCCCGTGCAGTCAGAGTGGCGATGGCTACCACCCTCAAGCATCAGATACAGTTCTGGTAAATATAAATACCCCTGAAAGTGAAGGAGAACACAGTTGCCCAGATAGCCCAATTGGTAGGGGATTCGAGATCTAATCGAAAGGCGTGGGTTCGCTTCCCACTCTGGGCGCGTGTTTTTCTTTCTTTCTTTCCTTCTTTCTTTGGTATATTAAAAATGTTGACGTCATTACCTATAGTAAAAAAAGGGCCTAACGAGACCCCTATGCCTCCTTTGGCGTTGTAGACTGCCCACCTATCTTTCTATATTTCCTCAACGAGTCCCTCATTACCTCACTATATATATATATATATATATATATATATATATATATATATATTAGCTGTAAATCCGGTTTTCACTAAATTCGCAGGTACAACCCCGACTATATACACAGTGCCCTTTCAAGCAGCCGCCGCGCAGTGTCTGTGTGGGGAGCCATTTGCCGGGACAAGCTAGGGCCTCCTGACCGCAATGAGGGGAACTTCATGGCGTCCTGCAACAGTAAGCTACTGCAAGACACTATTATCCCCTACGTGCTCGACGGGTCTTTTCCCGACGGGTGCGTTATTTTTCAGCAGCACAAAAGCCCTGAGCACATGGCACGTCGGGTGACCAACCTGCAGGAGGATCGGGGCGTACGCACTATACAGGGGACTCCGAACGCTGCGATGCGAATCCCATCGAGCATGTGTGGGGGTTCATGAAGCCGCGCCTGTCCATACGCGACTTGTCAGGGGGCGCAGCGGACGCGCTCTGGACGGCCATTCGGGAAGAATGAGAAAAGGCTTCGCGGAAACAACGAGTTTGTGGTTTCGCTTTACGGGTCAATTCGAAGAACGAGGAGAGAGTTCATTTCCGCACGCGGCCACTTCACCCACTATTGAAGTTGGGTAATGGGAAGGAGCACAGCAGCATATTTCACAAGTGCTTTTTCATTGGTAGCCTTGACTGGTGCTTCGATTTTTAGCTGGTTTAAAACACCGGCTTTGATTTTTGATCTTTTTTTGTCGGACACATGACTACGCCAATATCTTCTCCCGTTTTCCTCTTCCTTAATTGTTTCAGAACGTGTGCATAGCGAAGTCTCATCGCACCTTCAAAAAATAAATTTTTTTCTCGCTTGAGCTCGTATTCTGTTTTGGTGTGCTCATTCATGGTTAACAGCAAATTGTGTTTTACGAAAAAATATGAAGTCTCGTTCCACTGGTTGTGATAACTACTGACCCAGCGCATAGCTGTAACTTGTCATTAGAGAGCTTCCTTTTAGGTTAGGCTTCTTTGATGCGCGTAATAATAAAGTCGTCTTAAGACTAATTTTAACATCTTTGTTTGAGGATAGTTCCCTTAAAACTGCAGTTACAACCGTTTTCTTCAATACATGCAATCTGTATCTGTAGAATTCATTATGCTGACAACAAACTAATTATCCAACGCTTATAACTTCCCTACCTAATTATGACAAGTAAACGAAACTCGACATAGTGTTGTAGTCGTCGTATCAGGAAATTTTCATAGAATTGGGTTTGGATACCTTTAACCAAAAATGTTAAAGCTGTTGTAAGCTGGCCTTTCCACGCCGCTACAGGTAGCGGTGGAAGGCCAGCTGGCAAAGACCATGCTTCCGCCGATTTTCACAAAGTCGGCTTCACCTGTGAACACGAAAGCATTGCTGGGAACTCCGGAGAGGGCATAACACCGTACGAGACAGGCTGCAGTCAAGCCCAGCCCTAGACCAGCTCCGCTGTTAGAAATACCGAGGTCGGAGAGCATATGTGGGACACAATTTTATCACCGCGAGACGGGCAAGATTAGTTATCTATCTGAAGAGGGCAGAGCCAGCAACGCATCTTCACCCTCGCCCTCGGCCGCTAAAGTGTGAACGAGGGACTCGTGTTGAGCAAAGAAAGTAGCCCCTGGCGCCAAGCGCTGAATGTGATCACCGCTGCCATTTCAAGCGAAGGAAAAGACAGGCTAGCGAGTGTGCATAGATGCGCTCGCGAACATCGACGTCTCGACACCAGATGTGCAGCGGCAGATGCCGCGGCGATGCACTCGGTGACGCGGGCACGTGCCCCGGCTTGTCTTGACGCCGCCGGGTGTACGTATTTGTAATAAGTGAGTATGTTTGTGATAATGCCTCCGTAATTTTTAATTACACGAATAGGTTCACTGAAAACCTTACACTGTTTGCAGCCCGAAATTATATCTATGCACGACCTTTATTGAGCAGTCAGGTTCCGGTGGCCCTTCAAACCAAGCATTTCGATCAATGCTGATACTCCGGCCGCACCGTGTCCGGGCATGACAACCAAGAAGGGCACGTGACCATACACAGAACGAGCGGGGCTTATACCTGCAGCGAGATCACAGGGCCCAAACTCCGAGTATGCAGATGCTAAGAATACCAACGAAATAAGATACACTATTCTCCTCACTGCGCGTCTCCATCCAAATACTCGTACTTCCTAGAAATTCTACCATTTGCTCGGAAAATAAACTCTGCTTAAAAAAAACAAATAATATATGCGGGTTGTCGATCAAATTCTCCTCTTCACGCTATCGACTACTGTAGCCTAGAAAACAAACGAAAGGCTTTCTCTTTGAGATATTTACTTCATGATTTCACCAGCCACCGCGTCGAAGGTACTCATATAAACGGCATAAAGACTACGAAAGGCCAATACGCAAAAATATTCCTGCCTCCTGACCCAAGACGTCCGCTATTACACGGTTGAATAAGCCGTGAGCCTCTGGAATTGGCAGGGCCACAGGCCTGAGATGCCTCCTGTACTTCCCAGTTCTTGCACCCTGTACTTCTGTTATGCTTACTTGAAGAAATTTTGTTGAGCAGAAGAAGTAGGGGTCGACGTGCCTGTGCGACGCACCGCAAGCACTATGTGGACATTATCCGGTCGAACGACCTCAACCGCCACCCGAAGCTGAATCTGCAATAACTACAGCGTTGCTTGGTTTGTCCCAAGGCGCAAGGTGAAAGTAACCTGACGTTACGCTTGCCACAAGCTGTCATGCCTACTCTATGACGTTATTAAACTGGGCTTGTTTGCCAACAGACTCATTCGAATCAGCGTTCTTAAAATGCAGATACTCGGAGACGTGGTAACACCTCAAAGGGTTATACTAGGCTAAAGCTTCGACGTTAAAGCTGCCACAGTTAAAATTAGGAAGAGTTCACAACGACAAAATATGGTCTAGTAGCTTTAATCGTGTATTCCCGCTCTATAGCCAACTACAATATTGTGATACAAACTCTGCAACATATCCAGAGTGTACAGTAAAACAATTGGGCCGCTCACATCGATAATTTTGTGGTAGGCGCAGCCATATCATTTAAAACAATCACCCCCTTTTCCATGACCGGGAAAAGACAGAATAATGTTTGCATTGTATTCATTAAAGGTCATTTAAGTTTAACGAGAGAATAGTGCGCGAAAACGATGCAACTAGTAAGGGTGCGTTACACAAAATATTTGTTAAAAACTACTGTTTTAATAATTTACGTCGTCAATTTTACCGCAAATATATTTTATCTTTAAACAATGTGTAAAAATATATTTGTGCAGTTGCATTGTAACTACTCTGCTTGGTAAAACCTATATCTGACAACATTTAAATAAAAAACATTGAGCTTTAATTTACATCTATTGTAAATACTTCTGCCTTCAAAGATAGTATATGTACCCCTCCTTGAGAGTAAGGCATTTAACATTGGATGATAGGCAATCCCATTTAACTCTGGACTATGGGTATAATAATCAAGCTTCAAAAGGAGTTGGGAGCATAGAAAAAGGTGCGTGGTGAACTTACGAACAAAATTAGTGGGCAGCACACCAAAGGAAGGAGTGCTAAATATATTTGCCAAGCGCAACCCGGACCTCTTGAAGACGGATATACAACAGCAAATGGGCAGCCTTCCAGCAGCACAGCTCGATTGTCCCTGGAATTCCTGAAGAATTTGTTCGGTTATGTGAGTAAGATTGCGCTGCTCGATTTTAAATGACTGCCGGCATGGCGGAAGCCTTCAACCAAGCGGAGTTTCCATTTTTGCAATGCGTTATGTCTTAATGCGGCGTTCGGCCAGACTTTCCGCTATGCTGGCGCTATGTACACAGATGTGTTCGTTGCACTCGTCGCCTACAGGATATGCACGCGGCCGTTACGTACTGTAGCCCGTAGAATGGGGCCAGCCCAAACGGTGGCCACACTAGCTCTTCTTTCTCGGCTTGACCCGTTTTCATCCATCCATTGATTCAGGTGAAGAAACAGTGCCCCGTCGTACCCCGCTGTTTTTCCCCATGTCGGTGTACCTAGTAGACCAACTTGTCATACTGTTCCGTATTGGTCGAAACAGAGCCTCCCGCATCTTCCCATTACGCTCAACACGCCAAGTTTGTGTGGCCGCGTACGTTTATTACGTGCCCCCGTTTATCCGGTAACAATTAGACACCCAGGAATGGTTATGCAGCTAGTTGTTTACTAGGGTGGTTTGTTTCGTACTCGGCTAAACAGGGACAAATGTACGCCGTGGCCGTTAAACACGTTGCCACATGGAACGTATTAGGTTTGGAATTATTCATCCTGGTTTAGCAGGCGACCTTGAGTGGTAGACGGACGTGCGCTTGCAAGGCGTGGTATTCCTCGCTCGGGGCAAGTGGTGCTCGACACCTGCAAGTCTGCCGTGGATATTGCGCAAGAACGTCTTGCCGTTGCAGTGAAGTTGGTGCAGTCGCTCACAGAGCAGACCTTCATTTGGAGGGGTCTGTGTCGCCAGCTCTTATTTATGAGCGATGAGTGGCGAAATCGCAGCGCTATTCCTCCCGCCGGAAAACAAAGTACGGATTGTTCTTTTGGTTTTTCGGTGAGCAGTCCAGAAACAGCCCCGGAACCGCTGTTAATGCTACCAAATCGCACTGCTACCTTCATTAGACTTAATGGCAAATAATATTTGCCGTGATAGCTTTACGCCCAGCATTTCAATTGTAGAACGGTAGTAATTATTTAGGCAAGGCTCTGCTAGAGCTATTGCTCACAAGTTCCCGTCGTTTTCTAATGAATTACCGCTAAGTCCACCGAACACCCGCTGCAAGATATACGTATATGATTAGAATATTTCGCGACCTTTGTTCTACCATGGAAAGCTTATTTGAGTGAATGTTCGACAGGCTAAATTTCTGAATAAATGACAAAAATGGAAATCTACTGTGGATGAGGAGCTGGGAATTCCCTTGGACGTGTGACCGTATGGCAAAATTTGCTATCGTGCATTCCACACTGTCCGCGCTGTGTTCGAACGCAACTATTACAACGTTGTGCAGCGGAAACGTTTTTAAGTAAAATAGGTTTTTTGGCCTCAAACGTTTCGTAACGACGTGTTTCAATGATCTTTTGCCGGAAATGTTTATGCGTGCTCTTCCAGTTTTAGTTTACCAATCATGGGACGAAAGGAATTCGAGCCCAGCCGCGCTTGCTGATTTTCCGAGTGCTCTGACACATTAGTTCAAATCGAATTATTCATTCAGAGCGCGAGGTAGCGGTGTTAGTCAAAGAAGCATTCCTGTCGCGTTACTCCACCCGAGTAAAACTGGCAAAGGGAAGACCGCCAGCATCACTGAGTAGTCACATTCAGTTGTCTCTCGTGAGATTTGATTGTTCACAAAATGATTCCGCCGCGAAATGTCAGTGGCGGGAGGCTTCCTTCACAATTCCCCTGCATGCGGAACGGAGAGGAACCCACGTCTTTCTTTTCCTTTGTTTTATTTTACTTTTCTCTTACTATACTTTAGTTTCGCGTTCCTTTGCTTTCTTTTTGCAGCGCACTGCGGTAGTCTGACTTTATAACAGCGCAGCTGTTTTTGGTCGAGCCTCGTCTTCCTCTGCTGAAAGTCGTGAGGCAAGACGGGTTATGAGCAGGAAGCGAGACCCGTAGGAAGCCTCGTCGAAATTTGTTCTCAGTTGCACCGATAGAGGGCGCAGTTGCGTCGCCGAGGCGGGTTTTCTACTCTTCTGATGTTCGGCTGCCGACTCCCTTCGTAAACCGTGAAATGGGAGCTCAGACGGCACGGACTTTACCAGGTGAGTGGCCGTTGGCCTCCGAACGGAAAAGAACGACATTTCCTCTTTTTCAGCAATTTCGCACTGCGAATCGTGAAAGTTAGTTTTTATCTTTCTTGTCGCCCTGCCCCTAGTCTTCCGGCGATTATTTTTCAATGTGTTGATTGCAGAGAGGTTTAGGAACTGGTCGGGCGCCTTCTTGTTTGGGGGGCAGCGCTGTTATCACACTTGACTGGGTTCTTGTATAATAATAAAATTATTTTCACACACAGAAAAAGAATTTTGACTATAGAGTTTTATGCATTTCATCGTGCACTGCACCACCGTTGTGGACAATTGTGAACCTTTTCAGGAATAGACTGACGCTGCTTAAACACATCTGTTATGAAAACTGCAGGTACGGTATGAGGGAAGATTCGCGTATCCCAAGTGCAGGTTGGAAACGGAATGAAGGGAGACTTTGCACTTCCGCTGCTATACTGACGTCAATGCTTGCATGCTTTTGAGGTGGAATTCGTTCGCCACGTCAACAACGTCATGCGGAAAGGGCCAGAACCGCGAGGTCTACGTCCGTGGGCACGTGAAGAATTTCCCTCATTACGCCGAATGGACTGCGGGTCAGCAGGCGCTTGATCTCCCAGAGTTTTTTAACATGTCGCATCTCGGAGTTGTGCTCACGGCTCTCGTCATCTTTGGTGGATGGCAGGCTTGAATGCGCTGCCTCAAGTCTTACATTTGGCACTAGAGATGGGCAAAACGGCTCACTTAAGTGAGCGGGTCAGAATGGGTCCGTTCACTGGACTAAACCGGTTCATTTGAACGGCTCAGCGGTTCATTACCCTCTCTTCAGCCTATTCTATATTACTACCAAATTTAGGTGCGGGAACCGTTTGTTGCTATTGAAACTTTTCTTTTGTCACAGTATCCGGTGTATTTTTACAGAAAAGAGTTGGCTTCACCGTCATTACAAAGGTTTTTATGTGTCTGAGTTATGTTAAGATTACACTCGGTCGATAAATAAAGATAAAATTGGAATGTTTTGTTAACTTTATTAGCTCGCAACCCCTCTCTCTGTTAGCTGTAACGCCAGAAAAAACGAGTGTGCCGACCGCGACTCAACCTAATTTATTTTAATACATGAAATGTAAACTGTGGTTGGTGAAAAACACCTGGCTTACTTTATTCGATTCGAGACGGGTCCACTTTATGGCACCGATAATGACGCGAAAGTTGTACACAAACCGGGCTTGGTCGGCCGATACGCCTGTACTAACTCTTCCGGAGATGCCGACACGATTCGTCCAGAGCCACCTGGTACAGCACGGTTCTCTGATCGAGCGAGCAGTAATTGAGCGGCGGTCCTTGGGGCACCCGCTCTGCCAAAGAACCGCCATGGGCCGGGAGCGGAGAGCCGAGCACCGCCGGTGAACTGATCGTCTGGGAAGATCCGGCTCGTTCCTGACTCAGAGAATAGCTAAGCGCACTAATGTGAATCACACAACTATACTTTCATACTACTTTTAAAATGCAGACGCAGTTCATTCACTGCTGCCATTGCGGCCTCCCGATCTGTCATTCATAACCGCCACCGCAGTCTCTCAACCGCCGTGCTCAAAGAGCGTCTCAGAAGATCCGGCTCTTCGGCTCACTGAGTGGAAGAGCATAAGAACGGCTCAAAAGAACCGGCTCTCCTGACTCGGACTGTATGCTAACCCGATCCGAGGCGCTGGAGGAATTTGGGAAATTAGCCCCACCTGTCCCGGCATGGCTGTTGCTTGCTTGCGCCGATATTAGATGGTGCGAAGCCTGCCCAAAATAGCAGGCTCATTCGACCCGGCTCAGAAACTGAGCGAAAGAGCCTAGTGTCACTAAATGAGCTCTGCTTAAGAGTACCGCCACTTCGTGCACCCATGTGTGGTGCTCCCAGACGGGTCATGTGGTCCATTTCGCTTCTAGCTTGCAGTGTTGCCATCTCTCCAAACGAAACCGCTGCCGGTTGTGACGGGCAGAGTTTGACTGGCCGCTCTAGCGTCCGCACAGCAGAGAGAGAGACAAAAAAGAGGCGCCCAGAAACAAAATGGCTGCTCCTATACGTAAACAAATATCAGGTGGTGCTGACCGACCATGAATGTATTGGCAGCACATGACAATCACAGAAAAGAGTACCGATGCTTTAAATGCCTTTATTTAGGAAGCTAGAAGAGCCGAATAACGGCTCAAAAGACCAGGCTCTCCTCACTCGGACCTTCTGCTAAAACGACAGAAGGCGCTGGATGATTTTGTAATATCACCCCCACCTGGCCCGGCAGCGTATTCCCAAACCATATCCCGTAGGGGCCCAGGCCGACCACACCCCCTAAGCAGCGGCGCAGCCAATGAGGTTGAATAAATTGCAATTTTTTAAACTCCTTGCCGTTAGTACCTACGCGTGAAAATATGAACTATTAATTGGCAACAGGCGCTGCATATGTTATAAAAAAGAATGTTTCATATCAATACCCTAAAAAAGAGGAGGGGAACATGTCCATTCGGTGCTTTTTGTTCCGGAGGTCCTCCTGAAGGCATTGCAGAAAACCATTTTAAAAGGATTTCATATTTGCGCCACGTTGCCACCACCATCATTATCATCATGATCATCATCAACAACAACACACTGCTCACGCCCACTGAAGGGCGAAGGACTCTCCCTTTAACTTGAAACCGCTTCTGTCCTGCGCCGCTCGACTCTGCTCTTGGCCATCGAACTTCCGTATTTCATCCGTTTATCGTCTTCTTGTTCAGCTCCTTATTCTAGATTCATTTCTTAGCATCCGCTCTGTTACTGTCATTGTCCACCGGTTGCCCGTTTGTCTCGCTAAATGGCCAGCTCAAGTGCTTTTCTTTTTCTTTACTTGAACCCTGACACCATCTCGTCGAATTTGTTCCTTGATCCATGAAGCTAATTTCCTCTCCCTCAAAATTACTCCAATCACTATTCGTTCCATGGCCCATTACGCAATCTAACTTTGCTTTCCAGTTGTTTATTAACGAAGTTTCAGCTCCGTATGTCATTACCGGCAGTATGCAGTGCTTGTCTACTTTTCCTTTAAGTGAGAGAGGTAATTTAGTTCTCTTTATTTGAGTGTACTTGCCGTGTGTTCTACTGCTCATACTCATTCTCCGCCGGATACATTTCTTGTGTTTGGGGTCAGCACTAACCGTCAGTCCAAGGGAGTTATACTGTTCTGATTGTTCTAGCGTTTCGTCTACTGAGTCGAAAAGGGGGTTACGGCATGGTTATTCCTCATTACGCTCCATTTATATATACTGATGCTGAGCCCCGCGGCTACCCTTTGTGATTGTACATACTGAAGCATTTTTTGCAAGTGTTGTGAAGTCCGACTCAGCAATATGTTGACTGCTAACCTCAACTGAACTGTTCTCTATTTATCTTTAATTGTGTGTTTTCCCAGCCGAGCCTTCTGAAGACGTCCGCCAAACACGGTGTTAACCATTTTGACGAAATAATGTCCCCGCGGCTTACTCCCCGTAGGATGGGAAATTTCTCGTTTTGCTTGTGATCCTACCCGTATATCCTTTATATACGTCGTCTAGAAGACATAGGTAGGTCTGTTCTGTTCTCTGTTGCTGTAATGCTTTTAGAACTGCTGTGGTTTGTACAACGTAAAACACTTTCTCGTTGACTACAAATGCCATGTCAAGCTGTTTAGAGTATTTTCCGTGTTTCTCTATCACTTGATTGACAACACGGATGTGATCAATGATTGAGTACCGCATCCAGATTGATTGATTGATTGATTGATTGATTGATTGATTGATTGATTGATTGATTGATTGATTGATTGATTGATTGATTGATTGATTTTTTGATTGATTGTTGGCTTTACAAGCCGACGCAACGCAGGCGATGATGCGCGCCGTAGTGGAGGGCTCGGGAATAATGTTGACCACCTGGCGATCTTTAACACGCGCCGAAGTCTCGTACACAGTGGCGTTTTTTGCTTTTCGCCTCCGTCAGTAAAGCGGCCGCCATGGCCGGAAATCGAACCCGCGACCTCGTGCTCAGCAGCAGAAGGCCTTAGTGACTCAGCCAACCCGGCGAGGAGTGCCGCTTCCTAAATTACCTGCGCATATGTGCCGCCGCTATATGGGAAAATGCAATGCCATTTCAATCGACTGCCACAAACTGCCAGGAAGCAATCAAATGAATACGCATTTATTGATTCCCCAACAATGCGTAGCTAAGAGAAATCCAACGCAGCCAACCCAACACAACGATCTGGACCATGCAGAGATAATATAAACAATTTTTAAAAAACTTGAACGGTTTCGATCTGAGCCGGAATGACACTTTACAGAGGGCACAGTGAATGTAAAAAAAAGTTGCATCGCAGAGTAGTCTTGTTGAACTTCGCAATCGCAGGTATGTTTTTATTATTTATGGGCATGTATAATAATTTATAAAAAAATCTCCGCGTGCACGGCGAATGAAATACGCAAACAACACTGCAGCGTGTACAACATAAATGGTCGTTCAGAAGGTACCATTTTCTAAAGTTTGATTGAAGGAGCAGAGATAAAACTTTACTAGGACGTGTTATCATCAGTGACAAATAATCTCCAGCAAATGCCACAGACGCAGTAACTGCGGCATTTATAATAAAATACAGTATGTACACCTGCGGGTAATAATTTCACACATAGTATGGAAACTACTAGAACCCATAATACATTGCCCGGAACCAGAAATAATTCACGGAAGGTCAGTGGTCCAAAACCCTTCTTGCTTTCTGAACGACACTGACCCCTCTGTGTCTCTTGTGGTGCGAACGCGTGTGGTTGCGCTGTGGTGCAAATGCGTTTATAAGCCCGTTCCATACCACACATTCTCTTTCTGCCATGAATGAAAACGGAACTAAGGCGTGGCATGCGGCGGCTCAACGGCTACTAAGACAACAAGCTGAGCCGGCGGTGACATCTCGGGAAGCAGCGGCTGAACGCAAAAACTCCAAGCGGACCCTGAGATGAGTTTTCGGAAAGCAGCGACTCAACGGCAACGCCGACAACAAGCTACCGCGGAGTATATACTATACACACGCGTTGTCAATCATTTACATGCCTGAGTGGCCAATGTCACGGGTGATTTACGGTAAGAACGATCCCCAGCGGTTCGCCCACTTGTCATGATTCACTTCGTGGAGATGCGTGAGTTTTTTCTTTGTTAAGCGTTTAAGCCTTGTCTCCTATCGTGCTGTGCGCTTGATTCTAGGCGCGTGATTTCGCCAGGCGGGAAGCAATAGCGAAAGAACGCAAGATCCGCGGGTGGTTATGATAAAAATTATTACGTCCGGCACGAAAGTGTCCGAGCTGTCGTTCCCATCACAAAGGTGCATCAAAATCCAATTATACTTCTTTGCAGCCGTATATTTGCATACGAGTGGGTTATGTTGAACTGCAACCAAGGCGTCCGCGGCTTTTCCCTTTTATATCTGTAATTGGGTTTTTTGTTCCTTACCGCATAGCCACGAGATCCAATTTTCCCGCTATATCTTTTGGGTGAGTGACGTGCAAAATATTTGAACTGTATGCGCGCTACGGCTATAAGTAAACATTTATTATGGTGAGGAAATCGCGGCGTGCCTTGAATTTTGTTAGAGCGAGGTTTGACCTATATGTATAGGCATTCCTCTATATGCAATTGCAATGAAGTCAACAGTCGTACTATACGGATTCTACGCTTATTACTAGTGATGTTGGCCAGTTGATTTGGTTGGTAATGCTAACATCATAAAAACCAAATAAACATTATTCCTAGTATTACCGTAACGTGCCGTAGATGATTCGAGAATGAAAACATTGTTTGGTGCCGAAATGGATCATTTCATAACCTGTGGAAGTGCTTCAAGAACTTACTGAACTGATGAATGTTACAATAAATAATATAGCGGCCTTCGTGCACGCTCTCTCAGAAGACGACAAACGGACATTTCAACACTATGAATATCGATGGCAAGAGAAGCTGCAGGATATATGCCTGGAGAGGACAGGGCCAGACGTACACCCGGCGTCAAAATGAGCCCGGGCATGCGAGCGCCTGGCAAAATGCATCGCCGCGACATCTGACGTTGCGCTTCTGGTGGCGAGACATCGATATGCGCGTGCGCGTCCAGCCACGTTCGCTAGCCTTCCTTTTCACTCGCTTCAAACGGCAACGCTGATCACATTCAGAGCTTAGCGCCAGGGGCCACTGTCGTTTCGGAACCCGTCTTGCTCCCAGACGCGTCAGCGGCAGAAGGCGAGGGTGAACGTTCATTGCTCACTCTGCGCTGCTGACACAAAGGATACATTGAAACGGGACTGCTATCTTCGTTTAAAGTAAGCTTGTCTTTTTTTTTCGCTATCTAAGCGCGAAAATGTCGGTCTGCCTGTGTCAATCAATTCAACTGCACCTCCAAGAACAGTTGAAAAAATTTTTAAAGGCAAAGAAAAAGTACACAAACCGTCTCAAACTACTTTAGCTTCTCCCATGACTCAGACAGGTTTGCAACATTCAGTGAAAAAAATATCTGACGTATATGAGGCAAAACATTGAGCATAACGATAGTGCCATGATTTTTTTAATAGCGAGTGTACACCTTGAGTTAGTGTTTACGGCACCAAATAAAAATCAATGCGTTAAATATAGTTACGGAAATGTGAGACAGCAGCAAGATTTAAAACAAGAAAATATAATCTGCTTAAGCTGCACCCAGCTAAAAAAATTAGACAAAGAAATACGCGCGCGCTCCAAAGAAATTGTGAGTGATACCAGCGAACGGGGAAAACATTTAACTGAGCAAACATTCATTGCAATCAGTCAAGGAGAGATGAAAGAGAATGAGGACAAGGCGGCGATTAGGGAGGAGAGGAGTTAGAGTTATAGTTACATTACAGGGGCTGCAGGAGGCAGTCGTCTTTGGAAGACATGCTGTGAAGCGCGTAAATATGGGGGTAATTGTTTAACTTTGCGTTGTCGATCTCTGCGACACCGTAGCCATGTACTTCCCATATACCATGCAAAACGCGACATAATTATTATGCCTGCTAGAGTCGAGCATATTGTTCTGAAAGATCGCGACCAGATTGCACATTTTAGTGGACCGGCTGTCAAGATAATATTTCTTTGAGCACATGCATGAGGTCACGGGTTCGATTCCTGGCACGGCGGCAGCTTTCCTGATGGAGGCGAAAAGTAAAAATGCACATGTGTACTAGATTTCGGCGCACGTAAAGGTCACCAGGGGGTCAAAATTAATCCGGAGCCCTCCACTATGGCGCACCTCATCGCCTGCGTTGCTTCGGCGCGTTAAACCCTACAATCAACCAAGATAATTCTTATATACCAATACGACTTTTCATGTGCGGCTCGTATACCAACGGACGGGACGATCGAAGGCCGCGGTGAGGCTAATCATTCGCGCCTTTCGCATCGAAGGAAAAGTTGCGGATGCCCAGAGGCGTGCACGACCACACAACATATCGAGGAGCAACTCATTGTTGCGGCAGTTGTCGTAGGCCCCTTTCTCAATGCGAGCGCAACACGTGACGAGTGTTCTCTCGAGGCGTCCACGAGTACAATACGCCGGAGTTGGATGTAAGCCGGGTTTCGAACTGTGTGGCTGCACAAAAGCGTTTCCTGTATTGGCGATAATGCCAGCAGCGGCTGGAATTTGCACGAGAGTGCCTGTATTGGACTAAGAAGAATAGGAAACTGTCGTTTTTTCTGACTAATCCACATTTTGTACTTGGTGCGATCAGCAGCGGCGTGTATGCAGGCCCTTGAATTCGATGAAACCACGGCTCTCACATGCTTATGTCCACATTGTTTGCTTGTTTGGAAATGGAGAAGGCTGTCGTGGCTTTACCGTTCCAAAGGAGTTTTAGATACCCTTTCCTTGAATGCTTTTTGTTAATGGCAGTTTATATCAAAGTACTCATGCTGGAAGGTAATTTGCAGTAAATAATTTTCAGTTAGCATCATATATTATGCACGCTTCTAAGGCTGTCTGCATGAAATAATATACAACGAGCGACGTAACCTTTTATGTGTTTTTCGCTACATTTGTTATATATATATATATATATATATATATATATATATATATATATATATATAGCCAGAAAAGATAAAAACTCACACATAGCGCGAAAACAATAAGGTTAGTAGAGACAGAGACAAACGAGAAAGACTTAGAAAATAAAAATAAGTTTACTGACGTTTCAGGGAGAGGACTCCCTTTCTTCAGAGTACAAAATAAGTTCGTTTCAGAGCTATATATACAGAAAATGTAGCAAGCGCGAGGGAAAGGTAAGAGGAGGGAGAGTTCGTACAAATGGATTCATGGTTGGTGGGTAGCAAAAGAATGAAGGGAGAGCGGGATAGTTAATTACAACAAGGATAATAAGAACACACAGTCACGCGGTACGAACTTGGAAAAAAAGAGAGAGAGAAGAACCAAACACAGAGAAAAAATAATACATAATTAAAAATAATAATAATAATAATAAATAAGGTAATTTTCCTCCCCCGTGGCAACGGGGGTGAAAGAGGGGTCAAAACAAGATAGGCCCATGCCGGTGTTTGACATGGGCAAAAAGATTAGTCACGCGGAAGACGTTCCAAAGAAGATATGCACACAAAGGGCGAACATCTGCCCATTCACACCCGTTCTAGGAATCCAAGTAAGGTCATTGAAACAAGAGACACGTGGCTTCTGTTGGTGGGAGGCAGGGGTCGCGCCCAAAAGCAGTAGGACAGGCAGTTTCGACAGGAAAGAGTGTACATTGGTATACAAAGAGCGAAATAAATAAATAAATAAAAAATAACCAGGTAATTTTCCCCTCCCTTGTGGCAACAGGGGTGAAAGAGGGGTCAAAACAAGATATGCCCATGCACGTGTTTGACATGGGCAAAAAGAGTAGTCACGCGGAACAAGGAAACGAATATATGCAAATGCACACAAAGGATGAACATCTGCCCATACACACCCGTTCTAAGAATCCTGGTAAGGTAGTAATTGAAACGTGAGACACGTGGCTTCTGTTGGTGGGAGGCGGGGGTCGCGCCCAAAAGCAGTAGGATAGGTAGTTTCGACTCGAAAGGAGTTTACATTGATAGGGGGAAAAAAGACAAGGTCAAACAAGTCATGAAAAATAAAAAAATAAAAAAAAATAAAACAGGCAGGTGCACGCGTATGACGCGGCAGCAAGTGGTATTCATCTGCCCGGCGCATGGTGCCAGTTCAGGGAATGCCGAGGCGGTCAGCAACGAATATTAGAAAGCAATACAAAAAAGAAAGAGGACACGAAAACAATCACGCACGCTCGCGTTCACAAATTAATTGCAAGGTGAGAATATCAAAGCTAAAAATGGTACTGCAGCCTTCTACCCAGAACACAATGTCCAGACTTGTTCATCGAATTTGCTTCAGTGAAGCCATTGTGCTAAAAAACGTCGTGCTGTGCTAGCACGAAACTATACCCAACTACGAGAGCTCGCCAACTAATGGGAGAATATTATTGAGGGAAAGAAATGAACAGGCATAACACTAGCCTGAGAAATGCAGCCGAAATTTTAATCGGAGGAAAGACAGGTTAATTTCCCATAACTTTCATTTATGCCAAACGACGCTGATTTAAACTTATAGATAAGGTAAGACTCACGAACCTCGCGATCGTGATGCGTTTTAAAACTAGATTCAAGAATTGTGGCCTTCAGTTGTTCAAAAGAATGACCAGGAGTCTTAACATGCTTTGATAGAGGCGAAGAAGGGCAGGTTTTTGCATGGGAGCGGTGATTGTTAAACCTCAAACGAAAGGGTGTTTCAGTCTGGCCAATGTATTGTTTGCCGCAGAGGGTGCATTCCAGCAGGTATACGACGTTGGCGGAATCACAGTTTGAAGCTGTGCTGGCGGCGCGCTGTGTGGTGGTCATTTGTGGGCATACCTTACACTGTGGTTTGTTACAGGGCATGCAACCAGTAGTCTGTGGTCGGCTGATGCTGGATTTAGTGAGAACGTCGCCCAAATTTCTGCTGCGTCTATAAACAACACTTGGTGGCTCGGGGAATATTCTCTTTAGGCGTTCACTTTGAGCGAGGATATTGTGATGTTTCCTTAGTATGGACGCAAATTTCGGAGAAGAGGCCGAATGGGCAAAACGAGGTTGGTTTGTTGATTGGGTTTTGGAGCTTTTTTTCGGAGAATTTCGGTGCGGTTCAACTGGTTAGCTCGTGTAATCGCGTCATCGATCACCTGCTCTGGGTATTTTTGATTTAAGAGTGCGGTTTTAAGTTCTCTGCAGTTAGAATCGAAATCCGCCTCGCTTGTCCAGATTCGCCTAAAACGGTGAGATTGGCTGTAAGGTATTGCAGTCTTGCAGTGCCTGGCATGGCTGCTGTGGAAGTGCAAATACTGGCGCGTGTCCGTAGGTTTCCTGTAGAGATTAGTCTGAAGTCTGCCCTGAGAAACTGTGACAGTAACATCCAGGAAATTTATGCTGTGCGTAGAGTAGGAATGAGAGAGGGAGATGGTAGGATGCGCAAGGTTAAAAGCCTCAATAAACGCAAGAAGTTCCATTTCACCGTGCTGCCAAATCATGAATATATCATCTATATACCTTTTGTAGTACAATGGCTTCAAACTTTGGGTTGCGAGGAAGTTTGTCTCTAAACATCCCATAAAGATGTTCGCATAGTTGGGCCCGATTTTGGTTCCCATTGATGTTCCGCTGACTTGCACGTAATTGACACCATCAAACTCAAAATTGTTAAGTTCAAGGATAAGGTGAAGGAAAGTTTCAAGGGTGAGAGAATCGATAGGTTTGTCACCCGCCGACCCCTCATACGCACATGATACAGCGGTGATCCCATCGGCATGCGGAATGTTAGTGTACAGCGACACGACATCTAGGGTAACAAGTAAACAGTTGTTGGGAATTTCCATCTTCATGATATCTGAGAGAAAATCATTTGTATCCTTAATAAAGGATGGAAAGCTGGGGGGAATGTCGCGAATGAGAGAGCCGACATACCGCGAGAGGTTCTCGGTGACAGTACCAATGCCAGAGACAATGGGGCGACCTGGGTTGTTATTTTTATGAATCTTAGGAAGAAGGTAGAATTTACCGGCTATTGGGCTTAAGGTGATAAGAGAACGAGCAGTTGTTTCAGTTATTTCCTGATTTTGAACAAGTTCAGTGAGTTATTCTTTTACAATTAGCTTATAATCATTAGTGGGATCGCTAAGGAGTACTTTGTAGAACGCAGATTCTGATAGTTGTCTATGAGCCTCGTTGAAATAGTTTTTTGTAGAGGATCACGATGGCGCCTCCTTTATCGGCCGGTTTGATTACTATTTCGGGGCAACCTGCGAGTTCCTCCAAGGCTTTCTTTTCCTTGTTGGTGATGTTACAGCGGAAAGGGATTTGGTTTTGGTATGCTGCTCGTACATCGCGATGAACGGCTTTAATATACATGTCGAGGCATGTATCGCGCTGCGTGGGAGGGGTCCAGTGCTTATGGCTAGGTAATGCGGTTCGGGCTTCGTCGGTTGGAGGACGGTCATGGAAGTACTCTCTCAGTCTCATATTTCTGGCGAAGTTGCCTAAGTCCTTAAAAAGTTGAAATTCGTTGAAACCGCCAGTTGCCGGGCAAAAATTCAGACCTTTTGACAAGGCGCTCATCTGATCTGGTGACAGGGTAATACTAGAGAGGTTCATCACATTTCGGGTGAGATTTTTGTTAGTTTCAGTAGCCTGGGGAGAGGTTACAGAAGGGGAATACAAATTTGGGTTTGCGTTGGCAGACTCGCTAGTACTGGCACTAATGAGAGCTTGTGAATGGTTAGTATTTGGCCCGTTTAAGGGGCGATTTTCATGTGCATTCCCAGATAATGGACAGCCTTTAGTAATGGGGCTAACTTTATTCTTGCGGATGTTGTCATTGCTAGGGATATTATCTCGGGAAAATTTACGGACTTTTGTTTCGGATAAAGCGGATGCCTTTTTGGATTCGTAGCTGCGTAGAAGGCCTGTGCCCATGTCAAACACGTGCATGGGCATATCTTGTTTTGACCCCTCTTTCACCCCCGTTGCCACAAGGGAGGGGAAAATTACCTGGTTATTTTTTATTTATTTATTTTTTTTCGCTCTTTGTATACCAATGTACACTCTTTCCTGTCGAAACTGCCTGTCCTACTGCTTTTGGGCGCGACCCCCGCCTCCCACCAACAGAAGCCACGTGTCTCTTGTTTCAATGACCTTACTTGGATTCCTAGAACTGGTGTGAATGGGCAGATGTTCGCTCTTTGTGTGCATATCTTCTTTGGAACGTCTTCCGCGTGACTAATCTATTTGCCCATGTCAAACACGGGCATGGGCCTATCTTGTTTTGACCCCTCTTTCACCCCCGTTGCCACGGGGGAGGAAAATTACCTTGTTATTTATTATTATTTTTATTTTTAATTATGTATTATTTTTTCTCTGTGTTTGGTTCTTCTCTCTCTCTCTTTTTTTCCAAGTTCGTACCGCGTGAATGTGTGTTCTTATTATCCTTGTTGTAATTAACTTTCCCGCTCTCCCTTGATTCTTTTGCTACCCACCAACCATGAATCCATTTGTACGAACTCTCCCTCCTCTTACCTTGCCCTCGCGCTTGCTACATTTTCTGTATATATAGCTCTGAAACGAACCTATTTTGTACTCTGAAGAAAGGGAGTCCTCTCCCTGAAACGTCAGTTAACCTATTTTTATTTTCTAAGTCTTTCTCGTTTGTCTCTGTCTCTACTAACCTTATTTTTTTCGCGCTCTGTGTGAGTTTTTATCTTTTCAGTCTATCTCTAACCATGAGCGCTGCCAGGACAACGAAGAAAGACGTCATCCGGAAGTTCCCGCTGACTGCCCCGTCTAGTGTTGTGATAGGCGACTCTCAGACTAAGTACCTTTTTGAACATTTTGACCCGCTCTGTGTTGGAACCACTGCTTTTGTTTCGCAACCCGGCGCATGCATTTCTGACGCACGCTTACTCATTGACTCTATACCTGCTTGCTCTAACACAGTTTTTCTGCATGTTGGTACGAATGACCTGACCTCTTCTTCTGCTGAACGCGCTTTCTGTGACTATCGCTCGCTGACTGACCTGATCCTTCAATCTCGGCCTAACGTCTCCACCATCTATGCCAGCTTGATTCTCCCGCGCTCTGCTAACCGCCGCCGTGACTACTGCATCTCCCGCTTTGCCATTGGCTGCAATGAAAAAGCACGACGCTTTAACTCTCTCCTGCGTGAATTCTGCCGCCACTCTCGCTGCGTGCGCTTCATTGACCACGGCTTCCAGCACCTTCCCGCCCGCCGAGTCCTTGCTGCGGATGGCCTGCACCCCAGCTTCGAGGGTGTGGCTGTGCTTGCTAGCCACATCCGCGAGCTTTGCTTCACGCAAAAGCGCTGCAACCCTCCCGGGTGGCGCGAGGACGCATGCACCGCCGCCCAAGCTCGCGCAGGGGCCTCATACGACCATGACTTCCCACCGCAGCCTATGCTCCCCTCCAGCCCAACCGCTGCCTCTGCTCCCCTCCAGCCCAACCTCCTCCACGACGTCCCCGGACACACGGTCTAACCGGCCAGCCCCATGTGCCGCCGTGACCACCGTGGCCACGGACCTTCAGCTGAGCGTCAGGGACCCACACCCAGAGTCCCCGGACGTCCGCCGCAGCCTGCAACCCGTACGTGCTCCTGCGACCACGGCCTCGGAGCACCGACGCATCGCCCGCAGCCCAACCCCGAGAGTGCGCCGCGCCAAGAGCCTGCCGCGCCCGCCCTCGGGAACTACAACGCCCACCGGAGCCTGAACCACCACCGAGCCACTGCGAAACGCCAGCAGCGGATCCGCACTGCTATCGGACGCCCAAAGCCAGCCTACAACCTCCGCAAGAAAGTGTCTTCTGCGCCGACAAAGTGACTAAGCTAAAAAAAAACCCGGTAATGCAGCTTCCTACCCAGTATCAAAACAGTTCTTAAAACTAAGAAAGATTACTGAAAAACGCATACGTTCCCAAATGCACGTTTCCGCACTTTCACAGTATTTGTCTGCCGAGGTAGCTCCCATGGGTTTGAGGGTTAGACTGAGACCTGCAACTGCCGAACTGTCCCCTTCCAACAAAAAAAAGTGGCAACAAGTACTAGACAACGCATCCTTGCAATTAACGCAGATAATTCTAGATCACTACGAGACTATGTCCCATTCCCTCCGCCAGGAAGAGGAAATTCTTAGTAAGGATCTAAGCGAAAGAGAATCAGGCCTTCTACGCAGCTACGAATCCAAAAAGGCATCCGCTATATCCGAAACAAAAGTCCGTAAATTTTCCCGAGGTAATATCCCTAGCAATGACAACATCCGCAAGAATAAAGTTAGCCCCATTACTAATGGCTGTCCATTATCTGGGAATGCACATAAAAATCGCCCCTTAAACGCGCCAAATACTAACCATTCACAAGCTCTCATTAGTGCCAGTACTAGCGAGTCTGCCAACGCAAACCCAAATTTTTATTCCCCTTCTGTAACCTCTCCCCAGGCTACTGAAACTAGCAAAAATCTCACCGGAAATGTGATGAACCTCTCTAGTATTACCCTGTCACCAGGTCAGATGAGCGCCTTGGCAAAAGGTCTGAATTTTTGCCCGGCAACTGGCGGTTTCAACGAATTTCAACTTTTTAAGGACTTAGACAACTTCGCCAGAAATATGAAACTGAGAGAGTACTTCCATGACCGTCCTCCAACCGACGAAGCCCGAACCGCATTACCTAGCCATAAGCACTGGACCCATCCCACGCAGCGCGATACATGCCTCGACATGTATATTAAAGCCGTTCATCGCGATGTACGAGCAGCATACCAAAAGCAAATCCCTTTCCGCTGTAACATCACCAACAAGGAAAAGAAAGCCTTGGAGGAACTCGCAGGTTGCCCCGAAATAGTAATCAAACCGGCCGATAAAGGAGGCGCCATCGTGATCCTCGACAAAACTGACTATGTCAACGAGGCTCATAGACAACTATCAGAATCTGCGTTCTACAAAGTACTCCCCAGCGATCCCACTAATGATTATAAGCTAATTGTAAAAGAAAAACTCACTGAACTTGTTCAAAATCAGGAAATAACTGAAACAACTGCTCGTTCTCTTATCCCTTTAAGCCCAGTAGCCGGTAGATTGTACCTTCTTCCTAAGATTCATAAAAATAACAACCCAGGTCGCCCCATTGTCTCTGGCATTGGTACTGTCACCGAGAACCTCTCGCGGTATGTCGACTCTCTCATTCGCGACATTCCCCCCAGCTTTCCATCCTTTATTAAGGATACAAATGATTTTCTCTCAGATATCATGAAGATGGAAATTCCCAACAACTGTTTACTTGTTACCCTAGATGTCGTGTCGCTGTACACTAACATTCCGCATGCCGATGGGATCACCGCTGTATCATGTGCGTATGAGGGGTCGGCGGGTGACAAACCTATCGATTCTCTCACCCTTGAAACTTTCCTTCACCTTATCCTTGAACTTAACAATTTTGAGTTTGATGGTGTCAATTACGTGCAAGTCAGCGGAACATCAATGGGAACCAAAATCGGGCCCAACTATGCGAACATCTTTATGGGATGTTTAGAGACAAACTTCCTCGCAACCCAAAGTTTGAAGCCATTGTACTACAAAAGGTATATAGATGATATATTCATGATTTGGCAGCACGGTGAAATGGAACTTCTTGCGTTTATTGAGGCTTTTAACCTTGCGCATCCTACCATCTCCCTCTCTCATTCCTACTCTACGCACAGCATAAATTTCCTGGATGTTACTGTCACAGTTTCTCAGGGCAGACTTCAGACTAATCTCTACAGGAAACCTACGGACACGCGCCAGTATTTGCACTTCCACAGCAGCCATGCCAGGCACTGCAAGACTGCAATACCTTACAGCCAATCTCACCGTTTTAGGCGAATCTGGACAAGCGAGGCGGATTTCGATTCTAACTGCAGAGAACTTAAAACCGCACTCTTAAATCAAAAATACCCAGAGCAGGTGATCGATGACGCGATTACACGAGCTAACCAGTTGAACCGCACCGAAATTCTCCGAAAAAAAGCTCCAAAACCCAATCAACAAACCAACCTCGTTTTGCCCATTCGGCCTCTTCTCCGAAATTTGCGTCCATACTAAGGAAACATCACAATATCCTCGCTCAAAGTGAACGCCTAAAGAGAATATTCCCCGAGCCACCAAGTGTTGTTTATAGACGCAGCAGAAATTTGGGCGACGTTCTCACTAAATCCAGCATCAGCCGACCACAGACTACTGGTTGCATGCCCTGTAACAAACCACAGTGTAAGGTATGCCCACAAATGACCACCACACAGCGCGCCGCCAGCACAGCTTCAAACTGTGATTCCGCCAACGTCGTATACCTGCTGGAATGCACCCTCTGCGGCAAACAATACATTGGCCAGACTGAAACACCCTTTCGTTTGAGGTTTAACAATCACCGCTCCCATGCAAAAACCTGCCCTTCTTTGCCTCTATCAAAGCATGTTAACACTCCTGGTCATTCTTTTGAACAACTGAAGGCCACAATTCTTGAATCTAGTTTTAAAACGCATCACGATCGCGAGGTTCGTGAGTCTTACCTTATGTATAAGTTTAAATCAGCGTCGTTTGGCATAAAAAAAAGTTATGGGAAATTAACCTGTCTTTCGTCCGATTAAAATTTCGGGTGCATTTCTCAGGCTAGTGTTATGCCTGTTCATTTCTTTCCCTCAATAATATTTCCCATTAGTTGGCGAGCTCTCGTAGTTGGGTATAGTTTCGTGCTAGCACAGCACGACGTTTTTTAGCACAATGGCTTCACTGAAGCAAATTCGATGAACAAGTCTGGACATTGTGTTCTGGGTAGAAGGCTGCAGTACCATTTTTAGCTTTGATATTCTCACCTTGCAATTAATTTGTGAACGCGAGCGTGTGTGATTGTTTTCGTGTCCTCTTTCTTTTTTGTATTGTTGTTTTCTAATATTCGTTGCTGACCGCCTCGGCATTCCCTGAACTGGCACCATGCGCCGGGCAGATGAATACCACTTGCTGCCGCGTCATACGCGTGCACCTGCCTGTTTTATTTTTTTTTATTTTTTTATTTTTTTTTCATGACTTGTTTGACCTTGTCTTTTTTCCCCTATCAATGTAAACTCATTTCGAGTCGAAACTACCTATCCTACTGCTTTTGGGCGCGACCCCCGCCTCCAACCAACAGAAGCCACGTGTCTCACGTTTCAATTACCTTACCAGGATTCTTAGAACGGGTGTGTATGGGCAGATGTTCATCCTTTGTGTGCATTTGCATATATTCGTTTCCTGGTTCCGCGTGACTAATCTTTTTGCCCATGTCAAACACGTGCATGGGCATATCTTGTTTTGACCCCTCTTTCACCCCCGTGGCCATAAGGGAGGGGAAAATTACCTGGTTATTTTTTATTTATTTATTTTTTTCGCTCTTTATATACCAATGTACACTCTTTCCTGTCGAAACTGCCTGTCCTACTGCTTTTGGGCGCGACCCCCGCCTCCCACCAACAGAAGCCACGTGTCTCTTGTTTCAATGACCTTACTTGGATTCCTAGAACGGGTGTGAATGGGCAGATGTTCGCCCTTTGTGTGCATATCTTCTTTGGAACGTCTTCCGCGTGACTAATCTTTTTCCCATGTCAAACACGGGCATGGGCCTATCTTGTTTTGACCCCTCTTTCACCCCCGTTGCCCCGGGGGAGGAAAATTACCTTGTTAATTATTATTATTTTTATTTTTTAATTATGTATTATTTTTTCTCTGTGTTTGGTTCTTCTCTCTCTCTTTTTTTCCAAGTTCGTACCGCGTGACTATGTGTTCTTATTATCCTTGTTGTAATTAACTTTCCATCTCTCCCTTCATTCTTTTGCTACCCACCAACCATGAATCCATTTGTACGAACTCTCCCTCCTCTTACCTTGCCCTCGCGCTTTCTACATTTTGTGTATATATAGCTCTGAAACGAACTTATTTTGTACTCTGAAGAAAGGGAGTCCTCTCCCTGGAACGTCAGTAAACTTATTTTTATTTTATAAGTCTTTCTCGTTTGTCTCTGTCTCTACTAACCTTATATATATTAATATATATATATATATATATATATATATATATATATATATATACATATCAAGGTTGCAGTCGTCATTGCCAGTGCTATTCGGCTTTTTTCGAAATATATAATAGGGCCGAATAACGTGTGCTTGTCACGTTTCTTTGATTCATTGATAAATAAGCGAAAATATAAGTCGAGAAAAAATCCGCCGTTTTCCGGGAGCGGGACTCGAACCCACATCTCCGCATAACCGGTGCGGTGCGTTCGCCATTACGCTATCCCCACAGCGGCTTCTCTCTCGACTTTAAAGCGGGGGTTTATATTTACAAGAGCTCTGAGGCCGGTCAACTAGCGCCGCCCCTCGAATTTTTTCTCGACTTATATTTTCGCTTATTTATCAATGAATCAAAGAAACGTGACAAGCACACGTCATTCGGCCCTATTATATATTTCGAAAAAAGCCGAATAGCACTGGCAATGACGACTGCAACCTTGATATGTATCTTTACCGAGTCCCTCGTCCCGTATCTCTATGTTCTGCTATATATATATATATATATATATATATATATATATATATATATATATATATATATATATATATATATATATATATATATATATATATATATATTTATATATAGAAAGATAGGTCGGCAGTCTACAACGCCAAAGGAGGCATAGGGGTCTTGTTAGGCTCTTTTTACTATGGTTAATGACGTTAACATTTTTCATATACGAAGGAAAGAAAGAAAGAAAGAAAAACACGCGCCCGTAGTGGGGTCCGAACCCACGCCTTTCGATTAGATCTCGAATGCCTTACCAATTGAGCTATCTGGGTGACTGTGTTCTCTTTCACTTTCAGGGGTATTTATATTTTCCAGAAGTGTATCTGACGCTTGAGGGTGGTAGCCAGCGCCACTCTGACTGCACAGGGAGAAGGGGACCTTCTTTTCAACCCCCGGGGCGTGACGCAAACGTCTACAACCTGTCATGAGCGGGTAACTGGCGGGAAGCCCTCCTATACTACTTAGGCATCAAGGCTTCCAAAAACGAGGCCCTCGCTAGGCTTTCGCAGAATAATATAATTAGGCAATGAGGGGCCCGTTGAGGAAATATAGAAAGATAGGTCGGCAGTCTACAACGCGAAAGGAGGCATAGGGGTCTTGTTAGGCTCTTTTTTACTATGGTTAATGACGTTAACATTTTAATATACGGAAGAAAGAAGGAAGGAAAGAAAGAAAGAAAGAGAAACACACGCGCCCAGAGTTGGGACCGTTGTAGACTGCCGACCTATCTTTCTCTATTTCCTCAACGAGCCCCTCATTACCTAATTATATTATTCTGCGAAAGCCTAGCGAGGGCCTCGGTTCTGGCAGCCTTGATGGTTAGGTAGCATAAGAGGGCTTCCCGCCAGTTATCCGCTCATGACAGGCTGTAGATGTTCGAGTGACACCCCGGGGGTTGAAAAGAAGGCCCCCTTTTCCCCGTGCAGTCAGAGTGGCGCTGGCTGCCACCCTCAAGCGTCAGATACAGTTCTGGTAAATATAAATACCCCTGAAAGTGAAGGAGAACACAGTCGCCCAGATAGCCCATTTGGTAGGGAATTCGAGATATAATCGAAAGGCGTGGGCTCGGTCCCCACTCTGGGCGCGTGTTTTTCTTTCTTTCTTTCCTTCTTTCTTTGGTATATTAAAAATGTTGACGTCGTTAACTATAGTAAAAAGAGCCTAACGAGACCCCTATGCCTCCTTTGGCGTTGTAGACTGCCGACCTATCTTTCTATATTTCCTCAACGAGTCCCTCATTACCTCATTATATATATATATATATATATATATTAGCTGTAAATCCGGTTTTCACTAAATTCGCAGGTACAACCCCGACTATATACACAGTGCCCTTTCAAGCAGCCGCAGCGCAGTGTCTGTGTGGGGAGCCATTTGCCGGGACAAGCTAGGGCCTCCTGACCGCAATGAGGGGAACTTCATGGCGTCCTGCAACAGTAAGCTACTGCAAGACACTATTATCCCCTACGTGCTCGACGGGTCTTTTCCCGACGGGTGCGTTATTTTTCAGCAGGACAAAAGCCCTGAGCACATGGCGCGTCGGGTGACCAACCTGCAGGAGGATCGGGGCGTACGCACTATACAGGGGCCTCCGAACGCTGCGATGCGAATCCCATCGAGCATGTGTGGGGGTTCATGAAGCCGCGCCTGTCCATACGCGACTTGTCAAGGGGCGCAGCGGACCAGCTCTGGACGGCTATTCGGGAAGAATGGGAAAAGCCTTCGCGGACACAACGAGTTTCTGGTTTCGCTTTACGGGTAAATTCGAAGAACGAGGAGCGAGATCATTTCCGCACGCGGCCACTTCACCCACTATTGAAGTTGGGTAATGGGAAGGAGCAAAGCAGCATATTTCACAAGTGCTTTTTCATTGGTAGCCTTGACTGGTGCTTCGATTTTTAGCTGGTTTACAACTCCGGCTTTGATTTTTGATCATTTTTTGTCGGACACACGACTACGCCGATATCTTCTTCCGTTTTCCTCTTACCTAATTGTTTCAGAACGTGTGCATAGCGAAGTCTCATCGCACCTTCACAAAATAAATTTTTTTCTAGCTTCAGCTCGTATTCGGTTTTGGTGTGCTCATTCGTGGTTAACAGCAAATTGTGTTTTACGAAAAAATATTAAGTCGGATGGGACAAATAAAGTTTTCTCCTCCCCCTGCTACTCCTCGTTCCACTGGTTGTGATAACTACTGAGCCAGCGCATAGCTGTAACTTGTCGTTAGAGAGCTTCATTTTAGGTTAGGATTCTTTCATGCGCGTAATATTAAATTCGTCTTAAAGAGTAATTTTAACATCTTTGTTTGAGGATAGTTCCGTTAAAACTGCAGTTTCAACCGTTTTCTTCAATACATGTAATCTGTATCCGTAGAATTCATTAAACTGACAACAAACTAATTCTCCCTACCGTACCTTCCCTACATAATTACGACAAGTAAACGAAACTCGACAGAGCGTTGTAGTCGTCGTATCAGGAAATTTTCATAGAATTAGGTTTTGCATACCTTTAACCAAAAATTTTAAAGCCGTTCTAAGCTGGCCTGTCCACGCCGCTACAGGTAGCGGTGGAAGGCCAGCTTGCAAAGACCAAGCTTCCGCCGATCTTCACAAACTTGGCTTCACCTGTGAACACGAAAGCATTGCTGGGAACTCTGGAGGATGCATAACACCGTACGAGGGCAGGCTGTAGTCAAGCCCAGCCCTAGACCAGCTCCGCTGTTAGAAATACCGAGGTCGGAGAGCATATGTGGGACACAATTTTATCACCGCGAGACCGGCAAGATTAGTTATCTATCAGAAGAGGGCAGAGCGAGCAACGCATATTCACCCTCGCCCTCGGCCGCTGAAGTGTGCACGAGCGAGTCGTGTTTAGCAAAGAAAGTGGCCCCTGGTGCCAAGCGCTGAATGTGATCAGCGCTGCCATTTCAAGCGAAGGAAAAGACAGGCTAGCGAGTGTGCTTAGATGGGCTCGCGAACATCGACGTCTCGACACCAGATGTGCAGCGTCAGATGCCGCGGCGATGCACTCTGGGACGAGGTCACGTGCCCCGGCTTATCTTGACGCCGCCGGGTGTACGTATTTGTAATAAGTGAGTATGTTTGTGTAATGCTTTCGTAATTTATAATTACACGAATAGGTTCACTGAAAACCTTACACTGATTGCAGCCCGAAATTATATCTATGCACGACCTTTATTGAGTAGTCAGATTCTGGTGGCCCTTCAAGCCAAACATTTCGATCAATGCTGATACTCCGGCCGCACCGTGTCCGGGCATGACAACCAAGAAGGACACGTGACAATACACAGAACGAGCGGCGCAGATACCTGCAGCGAGATCACAGGGCCCAAACTCCGAGTATGCAGATGCTAAGAAAACCATAGAAATAAGATATACTATTCTCCTCACTGCGCGTTTCCATCCAAATACTCGTACTTCCTAGAAATTCTACCATTTGCTCGGAAAATAAACTCTGCTTAAAAAAAACAAATAATATATGCGGGTTGTCGATCAAATTCTCCTCTTCACGCTATCGACTACTGTAGCCTAGAAAACAAACGAAAACAAACGTCCAAATCGCCGCCATTTTCCCATAGGCGAAAATCGTTTTTATTTATTTTCAGGATAAACAGGTAAGTACGTTGTTGTTCCCGGTGTCAAACAAAATAGACCACAAAATGCGACCTTTGTGTGAAGTTTGAGCGCGAACAGAGCGGCGGATCGCTCAGGAAAAATTTTTAAAGTGTTCCAGTTATCGTTGCAACACCCTGTACAGCGTTGCTTGGTTTGTCCCAAGGCGCAAGGTGAAAGTAACCTGACGTTACGCTTGCCACAAGCTGTCATGCCTACTCTATGACGTTGTTAAACTCGGCTTGTTTGCCAACAGACTCATTCGATACAGCGTTCTTAAAATGCAGATACCCGGAGACGTGGTAACACCTCGAAGGGTTATGCTCGGCTAAAGCTTCGACGTTAAAGCTGCTACAGTTAAAATGAGGAAGAGTTTACAACGACAAAATATGGTCTAGTAGCTTTAATCGTGTATTCCGGCTCCATAGCCAACTACAATATTCTTATACACACGCTGCAACATATCCAGGGTGTACAGTAAAAAAATTGTGCCGCTCACATCCATAATTTTGCGGTTGGCGCAGCCGTGTCATTTAAAACAATCCCTTTCTCATGACCGGGAAACGACAGAATAATGTTCGCATTGTATGTATTGAAGGGTATTTCAGTTTAGCGAGATAATTTTGCGCGAAAGCGATGCAACTAGAAAGGGTGCGTTAAACGAAATATTTGTTCAAAACTGCTGCTTTAATAACTTACATCGTCAGTTTTACGGCAAATAAATTTTGGTTTTAGGCAAGCTGTAAAAATGTTTTTGTGCAGTTTTATTTTAACTACTGTGCAATGTAAGACGTATAGTCGCCATCTTAAATAAAAAAACATTGAGTTTTTGTCGACATCTATTGTATGTAATTCTGCCTTCAGATATAGTATATGTCCCCCTCCTAAAGAGATGTGTACCTAACTGTGGACTATCCCCATGAGTAATCTGGAAAAAAGTAGCACCAGTGGGATTAGTTCCGGCGCACTGCAGGGCACTTTGTTTGTTGTGTGGGGCGGCCGAGTCCACGATGCACATCTTTTTGGAGTGCGCAATTCCACAGGCGCTCTTACGCAAAGTAGCCCAAATATTTGATGTTCCTGGTATTCCATACGAGACAGTGCGGTTCCTAAACCCACTCCCGCGCGCAGCAATCAATCAGTTCGTCTTGCTCCTGGTAGAATGTTCATATCAAGTATGGCTGGCCCGCTGCGCTGTCACTCACTCTGAGCAGCGACCAGGCCTCCATGAAGTACTTGCAAAAGTACGGAAAGAGGTCTGGTTTCACCTGCAAAGAGAGCAGCGGCGGCTTGGGGCCCAGGGCTTCATCTCCACTTGGTGTTCACCGGCAGTAATTTTCGAGGAGGCTGGGGGAAAAATCTCTGTCACATTCTAATGCTTCTCCTTTTTTGCAGATTGACCCCATATAAGTATCACGGTAGTAACGGTTTTTTCCCTTTCGTACAGAAATGAAGAGACGGCAGACCATCGCCCCCCTATGCCCAGGGGTAAGGGCCGCCACTCAGAAAAAAAAATATACTCCCCTTCGGGGGGGCGCTTACACTGAGTGGCGTAGTAGTTGAGTGATGATGGTTGGCTCGGTTCTGTAGCCCTGGGGTGCGGCACTCATGTGCCAAACCCTCCACCATCTGACAACGGTAAGGAGCTGGAAGCTTTGAAAAGCTGCGTGGTGAACTTTCGAAGAAAATTAGTTGGGTAGCACACTTAAGGGAGGAGTACTGTGGACTATTCCCAATCTTGAAAAGGAGCTGGAAGCTTTGAAAAGCTGCGTGGTGAACTTTCGAAGAAAATTAGTGGGGTAGCACACCAAAGGGAGGAGTGCTTTGTGTGCTAAATGTAAATGGGGAGCCTTCGAAAAGCACAGCTCAATCGTCAATGGAATTCCTGAAGATTTTGTTCAGTTATGTAAAGTAAGATTGCTTGCTCAATTCTAAATCCCTGCCGGCATGGCGGAAGCCTTCAACCAAGCGGAGTATCCATTTTTGCAATGCGTTATGTGTTAATGAGGCGCTCGGCCAGACTTTTCGCTATGCTGGAGCTATGTGCACAGATGTGTCCGTTGCACTAGTCGCCAACAGGATACGCACGCGGCCGTTACGTAGCTGTAGCCCGTAGAATGGGGCCAGCCCAAACGGTTGCCACACTAGCTTTTCTTTCTCGGCTTGAGCCGTTTCTCATCCATCTATTGATCCTGGTGTAGAAACAGTGCCCCGTCGTACCCCGCTGTTTTTCCCCATGTCGGTGTACCAACCAGCCAAACTTGTCATCTTGCTGCGTATTGGTCGAAACAGTGCCTCCCGCATTTCCCATTGCGTTCAAAAGGCCAAGTTTGTGTGGCCGCGTACGTTCATTACATGCACCCGTTTATCCTGTACCAATTATACACCCAGGAATGGTTATGCAGCTATTTATTTACTGCGGTGGTTTGTCTCGTACTCGGCTAAACAGGCGCAAATATTCGCCGTGGCCGTTAAACACGTTGCCACATGGATCGTATCAGGTTTGGCACTATTCATCCTGTTTTAGCAGGCGACCTTGAGTGGTAGACGGACGTGCGCTTGCAAGGCGTGGTATTCCCCGCTCGGGGGAAGTGGTGCTCGACACCTGCAAGTCTGCCGTGGATATTGCGCAAGAACGTCTTGCGTTGCAGTGAAGTTTGTGCAGTCGCTCACAGAGCAGACCTTCATTTGGAGTGGTCTGTGTCGCCGGCTCTTATTTATGAGCGATGAATGGCGAAATCGCAGCACTATTCCTCCCGCCGGAAAACAAAGTACGGATTGTTCTTTTGATTTTTCGGTGAGCAGTCCAGAAACAGCCCGGAACCGCTGTTAATGCTACCAAATCGCACTGCTACCTTCATTAGACTTAATGGCAAATAATATTTGCCGTGATAGCTTTACGCCCAGCCTTTCAATTGTAGAACGGTATAATTATTTAGGCAAGGCTCTGCTAGAGCTATTGCTCACAAGTTCCCGTCGTTTTCTAATGAATTAGCGCTAAGTCCACTGAACACCCGCTGCAAAATATACGTATATGATTAGAATATTTCGCGACCTTTGTTCTACCATGGAAAGCTTATTTGAGTGAATGTTCGACAGGCTAAATTTCTGAATAAATGACAAAAATGGAAATCTACAGTGGATGAGGAGCTGGGAATTCCCTTGGACGTGTGACCGTATGGCAAAATTTGCTATCGTGCATTCCACACTGTCCGCGCTGTGTTCGAACGCAACTATTACAACGTTGTGCAGCGGAAACGTTTTTAAGTAAAATAGGTTTTTTGGCCTCAAACGTTTCGTAACGACGTGTTTCAATGATCTTTTGCTTGAAATGTTTATGCGTGCTCTTCCACTTTTAGTTTACCAATCATGGGACGAAATGAATTCGAGCCCAGCCGCGCTTGCTGATGTTCCGAGCGCTCTCACATGTTAGTTCAATTCGAATTATTCATTCAGAGCGCGAGGTAGCGGTGTTAGTCAAAGAAGCATTCCTGTCGCGTTACTCCACCCGAGTAAAACTGGCAAAGGGAAGACCGCCAGCATCACTGAGTAGTCACATTCAGTTGTCTCTCGTGAGATTTGATTGTTCACAAAATGATTCCACCACGAAATGTCAGTGGCGGGAGGCTTCCTTCACAATTCCCCTGCATGCGGAAGGGAGAGGAACCCACGTCTTTCTTTTCCTTTGTTTTATTTTACTTTTCTCTTACTATACTTTAGTTTCGCGTTCCTTTGCTTTCTTTTTGCAGCGCACTGCGGTAGTCTGAGTTTTTAACAGCGCAGCTGTTTTTGGTCGAGCCTCGTCTTCCTCTGCTGAAAGTCGTGAGACAAGACGGGTTATGAGCAGGTAGCGAGACCCGTAGGAAGCCTCGTCGAAATTTGTTCTCAGATGCACCGATAGATGGCGCAGTTGCGTCGCCGAGGCGGGTTTTCTACTCTTCTGATGTTCGGTTGCCGACTCCCTTCGTAAACCGTGAAATGGGAGCTCAGACGGCACGGACTTTACCAGGTGAGTGGCCGTTGGCCTCCGAACGGAAAAAGAGAACGACATTTCTTCTTTTTCAGCAATTTCGCACTGCGAATAGTGAAAGTTAGTTTTTCTCTTCCTTGTTGCCCTGCCCCTAGTCTTCCTGCGATTATTTTTCAGTGTGTCGATTTCACAGAGGTTTAGGAACTGGTCGGACTCCTTCCTGTTTTGGGGGCAGCGCTGTTATCACACTTCACTGGGTTCTTGTATAAGAATAAAATTATTTTCACACACAGAAAAATAATTTTGACTACAGAGTTTTATGCATTTCATCGTGCACTGCACCACCGTTGTGCACAGTTGTGAACATTTTCAGGAATAGACTGACGCTGCTTAAAGACATCTATTATGAAAACTGCAAGTACGGTATGAGGGAAGATTCGCGTATCCCAAGTGCAGTTTGGAAACGGAATGAAGCGAGACTTTGCACTTCCGCTGCTACACTGACGTCAATGCTTGCATGCTTTTGAGGTGGAATTTGTTCGCCACGCCAACAACGTCATGCGGAAAGGGCCAGAACCGCGAGGTCTACGTCCGTGGGCACGTGAAGAATTTCCCTAATTACGCCGAATGGACTGCGGTTCAGGAGGCGCTTGATCTCCCAGAGTTTTTTAACATGTCGCATCTCGGAGTTGTGCTCACGGCTTTCGTCATCTTTGATGGCTGGCAGGCTTGAATGCGCTGCCTCAAGTCTTCCATTTGGCACTGGAGATGGGCAAAACGGCTCACCTAAGTGAGCGGGTCAGAATGGGTCTGTTCACTGGACTAAATCGGTTCATTTGAACGGCTCAGCGGTTCATTAGCCTCTCTTCAGCATATTCTATATTACTACCCAATTTAGGTGCGGGAACCCTTTGTTGCTATTGAAACTTTTCTTTTGTCACAGTATCCGGTGTATTTTTACAGAAAAGAGTTGGCTTCACCGTCATTACAAATGTTTTTATGTGTCTGAGGTATTTTAAGATTACACTCGGTCGATAAATAAAGATAAAATTGGAATGTTTTGTTAACTTTATTAGCTCGCAACCCCTCTCTCTGTTAGCTGTAACGCCAGAAAAAACGAGTGTGGTGACCGCGACTCAACCTAATTTATTTTAATACATGAAATGTAAACTGTGGTTGGTGAAAAACACCTGGCTTACTTTATTCGATTCGAGACGGGTCCGCTTTATGGCACCGATAATGACGCGAAAGTTGTACACAAACCGGGCTTGGTCGGCCGATACGCCTGTACTAACTCTTCCGGAGATGCCGACTCGATTCGTCCAGAGCCACCTGGTACAGCACGGTTCTCTGATCGAGCGAGCAGCAATTGAGCGGCGGTCCTTGGGGCACCCGCTCTGCCAAAGAACCCCCATGGGCCGGGAGCGGAGAGCAGAGCATCGCCGGTGAACTGAGCGTCTGGGAAGATCCGGCTCGTTCCTGAATCAGAGAATAGCTAAGCGCACTAATGTGAATCACACAACTATACTTTCATACTACTTTCAAAATGCAGACGCAGTTCATTCACTGCTGCCATTGCGGGCTCTTGATCTGTCATTCACAACCGCCACCACAGTCTCTCAACCGCCATGCTCAAAGAGCGTCTCAGAAGATCCGGCTCTTCGGCTCACTGAGTGGAAGAGCATAAGAACGGCTCAAAAGAACCGGCTCTCCTGACTCGGACTGTATGCTAACCCGATCCGAGGCGCTGAAGGAATTTGGGAAATTAGCCCCACGTGTCCCGGCATGGCTGTTGCTTTCTTGCGCCGATATTAGATGGTGCGAAGCCTGCCCAAAATAGCAGGCTCATTTGACCCTGCTCAGAAACTGAGCGGAAGAGCCTAGTGTCACTAAATGAGCTCCGCTTAAGAGTACCGCCACTTCGTGCACCCATGTGTGGTGCTCCCAGACGGGTCATGTGGTCCATTTCGCTTCTAGCTTGCAGTGTTGCCATCTCTCCAAACGAAACCGGTGCCGGTTGTGACGGGCAGAGTTTGACTGGCCGCTCTAGCGTCCGCACAGCAGAGAGAGAGACAAAAGAGAGGCGCCCAGAAACAAAATGGCTGCTCCCATACGTAAACAAATATCAGGTGGTGCTGACCGACCATGAATGTCTTGGCAGCACATGACAATCACAGAAAAGTGTACCGATGCTTTAAATGCCTTTATTTAGGAAACTAGAGGAGCCGAATAACGGCTCAAAAGACCCGGCTCTCCTCACTCGGACCTTCTGCTCACACGACAGAAGGCGCTGGAGGATTTTGTAATATCACCCCCACCTGGCCCGGCAGCGTATTCCCAAACCATATCCCGTAGGCGCCCAGGCCGACCACACCCCCTAAGCTGCGGCGCAGCCAATGAGGTTGAATAAATTGCAATATTTTAAACTCCTTGCCGTTAGTACCTACGCGTGAAAATATGAACTATTAATTGGCAACAGGCGCTGCATATGTCATAAAAAAGAATGTTTCATATCAATAACCTAAAAAAGAGGAGGGTAACATGTCCATTCGGTGCTTTTTGTTCTTGAGGTCAACCTGAAGGCATTGCAGAAAACCATTTTAAAAGGATTTCATATTTGCGCCACGTTGCCACCACCATCATTATCATCATGATCATCATCAACAACAACACACTGCTCACGCCCACTGAAGGGTGAAGGACTCTCCCTTTAACTTGAAACCGCTTCTGTCCTGCGCCGCTCGACTCTGCTCTTGGCCATCGAATTTCCGTATTTCATCTGTTTATCGTCTTCTTGTTCTGCTCCTTATTCTAGATTCATTTCTTAGCATCCGCTCTGTTACTGTCATTGTCCACCGGTTGCCCGTTCGTCTCGCTAAATGGCTAGCTCAAGTGCTTTTCTTTTTCTTTACTTGAACCCTAACATCATCTCGTCGAATTTGTTCCTTGATCCATGAAGCTAATTTCCTCTCCCTCAAAATTACTCCAATCACTATTCGTTCCATGGCCCATTACGCCAATCTAACTTTGCTTTCCAGTTGTTTATTAACGAAGTTTCGGATCCGTATGTCATTACCGGCAGTATGCAGTGCTTGTCTACTTTCGCTTTAAGTGAGAGAGGTAATTTAGTTCTCTTTATTTGAGTGTACTTGCCGTGTGTTCTACTGCTCATACTCATTCTCCGCCAGATATATTTCTTGTGTTTGGGGTCAGCACTAACCTTCAGTCCAAGGGAGTTATACTGTTCTCATTGTTCTAGCGTTTCGTCTACTGAGTCGAAAAGGGGGTTACGGCATGGTTATTCCTCATTACGTTACATTTATATATACTGATGCTGAGCCCCGCGGCTACCCTTTGTGATTGTACATCCTGAAGCATTTTTTGCAAGTGTTGTGAAGTCCGACTCAGCAATATGTTGACTGCTAACCTCAACTGAACTGTTCTCTATTTATCTTTAATTGTGTGTTTTCCCAGCTGAGCCTTCTGAAGACGTCCGCCAAACACGGTGTTAACCATTTTGACGAAATAATGTCCCCACGGCTTACTCCCCGTAGGATGGGAAATTTCTCGTTTTGCTTGTGATCCTACCCGTATATCCTTTATATACGTCGTCTAGAAGACATAGGTAGGTCTGTTCTGTTCTCTGTTGCTGTAATGCTTTTAGAACTGCTGTGGCTTGTACAACGTAAAACACTTTCTCGTTGACTACAAATGCCATGTCAAGCTGTTTAGAGTATTTTCCGTGTTTCTCTATCACTTGATTGACAACACGGATGTGATCAATGATTGAGTACCGCATCCAGATTGATTGATTGATTGATTGATTGATTGTTGGCTTTACGCGCCGACCAAACGCAGGCGATGATGCGCGCCGTAGTGGAGTGCTCCGGATTAATTTTGACCACCTGGCGATCTTTAACACGCGCCGAAGTCTCGTACACAGTGGCGTTTTTTGCTTTTCCCCTCCGTCAGTAAAGCGGCCGCCATGGCCGGGAATCGAACCCGCGACCTCGTGCTCAGCAGCAGAAGGCCTTAGTGACTGAGCCTACCCGGCGAGGATTCCGCTTCCTAAATTACCTGCGCATATGTGCCGCCGCTATATGGGAAAATGCAATCCCATTTCAATCGACTGCCACAAACTGCCAGGAACCAATCAAATGAATACGCGTTTATTGATTCCCCAACAATGCGTAGCTAAGAGAAATCCAACGCAGCCAACCCAACACAACGATCTGGACCATGCACAGATAATATAAACAATTTTTAAAAAACTTGAACGGTTTCGATCTCAGCCGGAATGACACTTTGCAGAGGGCACAGTGAATGTAAAAAAAAAATGCATCCCAGAGTATTATTGTTGAACTTCGCAGGTGCAAGTATGTTTTTATTTTTTATGCGCATGTATAATAATTTAAAAAAAAATCTCCCCGTGCACGGCGAATGAAATACGCAAACAACACTGCAGCGTGTACAACATAAATGGTCGTTCAGAAGGTACCATTTTCTAAAGTTTGATTGAAGGAGCAGAGATAAAACTTTACTAGGACGTGTTATCATCAGTGACAAATAATCTCCAGCAAATGCCACAGACCCATTAACTGCGGCATTTATAATAAAATACAGTATGTACACCTGCGGTTAATAATTTCACACATAGTATGGAAACTACTAGAACCCATAATACATTGCCCGGAACCAGAAATTATTCACGGAAGGTCAGTGGTACAAAACCCTTCTTGCTTTCTGAACGACACTGGCCCCTCTGTGTCTCTTGTGGTGCGAACGCGTGTGGTGCGCTGTGGTGCAAATGCGTATATAAGCCCGTTCCATACTACACATTCTCTTTCAGCCATGAATGAAAACGAAACTAAGGCGCGGCATGCGGCGGCTCAACGTCTACGCAGACAACAAGCTGAGCCGGCGGTGAGATCTCGGGAAGCAGCGGCTGAACGCAAAAACTCCAAGCGGACCCTGAGATGAGTTTTCGGAAAGCAGCGACTTAACGGCAACGCCGACAACAAGCTACCGCGGAGTATATACTATACACACGCGTTGTCAATCATTTACATGGCTGAGTGGCCAATGTCACGGGTGATTTACGGTAAGAACGATCCCCAGCGGTTCGCCCACTTGTCATGATTCACTTCGTGGAGATGCGTGAGTTTTTTCTTTGTTAAGCGTTTAAGCCTTGTCTCCTATCGTGCTGTGCGCTTGATTCTAGGCGCATGATTTCGCCAGGCGGGAAGCAATAGCGAAAGAACGCAAGATCCGCGGGTGGTTATGATAGAAATTATTACGTCCGGCACGAAAGTGTCCGAGCTGTCGTTCCCATCACAAAGGTGCATCAAAATCCAATTAGACTTCTTTGCAGCCGTATATTTGCTTACGAGTGGGTTATGTTGAACTGCAACAAAGGCGTCCGCGGCTTTTCCCTTTTATATCTGTAATTGGGTTATTTTGTTCCTTACCGCATAGCCACCAGACCCAATTGTCCCGCTATATCTTTTGGGTGAGTAACGTGCAAAATATTTGAACTGTATGCGCGCTACGGCTATAAGTAAATATTAATTATGGTGAGGAAATCGCGGCGTGCCTTGAATTTTGTTAGAGCGAGGTTTGACCTATATGTATAGGCATTCCTCTATATGCAATTGCAATGAAGTCAACAGTCGTACTGTACGGATTCTACGCTTATTACTAGTGATGTTGGCTAGTTGATCTGGTTGGTAATGCTAACATCATAAAAACCGAATAAACATTATTCGTAGTATTACCGTAACGTGCCGTAGATGATTCGAGAATGAAAACATTGTTTGGTGCCGAAATGGATCATTTCATAACCTGTGGAAGTGCTTCAAGAACTTACTGAACTGATGATTGTTACAACAAATAATATAGCGGCCTTCGTGCACGCTTTCTCAGAAGACGACAAACGGACATTTCAACACTATGAATATCGATGGCAAGAGAAGCTGCAGGATATATGCCTTGAGAGGACGAGGTAAGACGTACACCCGGCGTCAAAATAAGCCGGGGCATGCGAGCGCTGGCAGAATGCATCGCCGCAACATCTGACGTTGCACTTCTGGTGGCGAGACATCCATATGCGCGTGCGCGTCCAGCCACGTTCGCTAGCCTTCCTTTTCACTCGCTTCAAACGGTAACGCTGATCAAATTCAGCGCTTGGCGCCAGGGGCCACTGTCGTTGCGCAAACCGTCTTGCTCCCACACGCGTCAGCGGCAGAAGGCGAGGGTGAACGTTCATTGCTCACTCTGCGCTGCTGACACAAAGGATACATTGAAACGGGACTGCTATCTTCGTTTAAAGTAAGCTTGTCTTTTTTTTTCGCTATCTAAGCGCGAAAATGTCGGTCTGCCTGTGTCAATCAATTCAACTGCACCTCCAAGAACAGTTGAAAAAATTTTTAAAGGCAAAGAAAAAGTACACAAACCGTCTCAAACTACTTTAGCTTCTCCCATGACTCAGACAGGTTTGCAACATTCAGTGAAAAAAAATATCTGACGTATATGAGGCAAAACATTGAGCATAACGATAGTGCCATGAGTTTTTTAATAGCGAGTGCACACGTTGAGTTAGTGTTTACGACACCAAATAAAAATCCATGCGTTAAATATAGTTACGGAAATGTGAGACAGCAGCAAGATAAATACAAGAAAATATAATCTGCTTAAGCTGCACCCAGCTAAAAAAAATTACACAAAGAAATACGCGCGCGCTCCAAAGAAATTGTGAGTGATACCAGCGAACAGGGAAAACATTTAACTGAGCAAACATTCATTGCAATCAGTCAAGGAGAGATGAAAGAGAATGAGGACAGGGCGGTGATTAGGGAGGAGAGGAGTTAGAGTTATAGTTACATTACAGGGGCTGCAGGAGGCAGTCGTCTTTGGAAGACATGCTGTGAAGCGGGTGAATATGGGGGTAATTGTTTAACTTTGCGTTGCCGATCTCTGCGACACCGTAGCCATGTACTTCCCATATACCATGCAAAACGCGACATAATTATTATGCCTGCTAGAGTCGAGCATATTGTTCTGAAAGATCGCGACCAGATTGCACATTTTAGCGGACCGGCTGTCAAGATAATATTTCTTTGAGCACATGCACGAGGTCACGGGTTCGATTCCTGGCACGGCGGCCGCTTTCCTGATGGAGGCGAAAAGTAAGAATGCACCTGTGTACTTGATTTCGGCGCCCGTAAAGGTCCCCAGGGGGTCAAAATTAATCCGGAGCCCTCCACTATGGCGCACCTCATCGCCTGTGTTGCTTCGGCGAGTTAAACCCTACAATCAACCAAGATAATTCTTATATACCAATACGACTTTTCATGTGCGGCTCGTATACCAACGGACGGGACGATCGAAGGCCGCGGTGAGACTAATCATTCGCGCCTTTCGCATCGAAGAAAAAGTTGCGGATGCCCAGAGGCGTGCACAATTACACAACATATCGAGGACCAACTCATTGTTGCGGCAGTTGTCGTAGGCCCCTTCCTCAATGCGAGTGCAACACGTGACGAGTGTTCTGTCGAGGCGTCCACGAGTACAATACGCCGGAGTTGGAAGTAAGCCGGGTTTCGAACTGTGTGGCTGCACAAAAGCGTTTCCTGTATTGGCGATAATGTCAGCAGCGGCTGGAATTTGCACAAGAGTGCCTGTATTGGACTAAGAAGAATAGGAAACTGTCGTTTTTTCTGACTAATCCACCTTTTGTACTTGGTGCGATCAGCAGCGGCGTGTATGCAGGCCCTTGAATTCGATGAAACCACGGCTCTCACATGCTTATGTCCGCATCGTTTGCTTGTTTGGAAATGGAGAAGGCTCTCGTGGCTTTACCGTTCCAAAGGAGTTTTAGATACCCTTTCCTTGAATGCTTTTTGTTAATGGCAGTATGGCAGTTTATATCAAAGTACTCATGCTGGAAGGTAATTTGCAATAAATAATTTTCAGTTAGCATCATATATTATGCACGCTTCTAAGGCTGTCTGCATGAAATAATATACAACGCGCGACGTAACCTTTTGTGTGTTTTTCGCTACATTTGTTATATATATATATATATATATATATATATATATATATATATATATATATATATATATATATATATATATATATAGAAAGATAGGTCGGCAGTCTACAACGCCAAAGGAGGCATAGGGGTCTTGTTAGGCTCTTTTTTCTATGGTTAATGACGTTAACATTTTTCATATACGAAGGAAAGAAAGAAAGAAAGAAAAACACGCGCCAAGAGTGGGGTGCGAACCCACGCCTTTCGATTAGATCTCGAATGCCTTACCAATTGGGCTATCTGGGTGACTGTGTTCTTTTTAACTTTCAGGGGTATTTATATTTTCCAGAACTGTATCTGACGCTTGAGGGTGGTAGCCAGCGCCACTCTGACTGCACAGGGAGAAGGGGACCTTCTTTTCAACCCCCGGGGCGTGACGCAAAAGTCTACAACCTGTCATGAGCGGGTAACTGGCGGGAAGCCCTCCTATACTACTTAGGCATCAAGGCTTCCAAAAACGAGGCCCTCGCTAGGCTTTCGCAGAATAATATAATTAGGTAATGAGGGGCCCGTTGAGGAAATATAGAAAGGTAGGTCGGCAGTCTACAACGCGAAAGGAGGCATAGGGGTCTTGTTAGGCTCTTTTTTACTATGGTTAATGACGTTAACATTTTTAATATACGAAAGAAAGAAGGAAGGAAAGAAAGAAAGAAAGAAAGAAAGAGGAATACACGCGCCCAGAGTTGGGACCGTTGTAGACTGCCGACCTATCTTCCTCTATTTCCTCAACGAGCCCCTCATTACCTAATTATATTATTCTGCGAAAGCCTAGCGAGGGCCTCGGTTCTGGCAGCCTTGATGCCTAGGTAGCATAAGAGGGCTTCCCGCCAGTTATCCGCTCATGACAGGCTGTAGATGTTCGAGTGACGCCCCGGGGGTTGAAAAGAAGGCCCCCTTTTCCCCGTGCAGTCAGAGTGGCGCTGGCTGCCACCCGCAAGCGTCAGATACAGTTCTGGTAAATATAAATACCCCTGAAAGTGAAGGAGAACACAGTCGCCCAGATAGCCCAATTGGTAGGGAATTCGAGATCTAATCGAAAGGCGTGGGCTCGGTCCCCACTCTGGGCGCGTGTTTTGCTTTCTTTCTTTCCTTCTTTCTTTGGTATATTAAAAATGTTGACGTCATTAACTATAGTAAAAAAGAGCCTAACGAGACCCCTATGCCTCCTTTGGCGTTGTAGACTGCCGACCTATCTTTCTATATTTACTCAACGAGTCCCTCATTACCTCATTATATATATATACATATCTATATATATATATATATATATATATATATATATATATACATTAGCTGTAAATCCGGTTTTCTCTAAATTCGCAAGTACAACCCCGACTATATACACAGTGCCCTTTCAAGCAGCCGCAGCGCAGCGTCTGTGTGGGGAGCCACTTGCCGGGACAAGCTAGGGCCCCCTGACCGCAATGAGGGGAACTTCATGGCGTCCTGCAACAGTAAGCTACTGCAAGACACTATTATCCCCTACGTGCTCGACGGGTCTTTTCCCGACGGGTGCGTTATTTTTCAGCAGCACAAAAACCCCGAGCACACGGCACGTTGGGTGACCAACCTGCAGGAGGATCGGGGCGTACGCACTATACAGGGGACTCCGAACGCTGCGATGCGAATCCCATCGAGCATGTGTGGGGGTTCATGAAGCCGCGCCTGTCCATACGCGACTTGTCAGGGGGCGCAGCGGACGCGCACTGGACGGCCATTCGGGAAGAATGGTAAAAGCCTTTGCGGACACAACGAGTTTGTGGTTTCGCTTTACGAGTCAATTCGAAGAACGAGGAGCGAGATAATTTCCGCACGGCGCCACTTCACCCACTATTGAAGTTGGGTAATGGGAAGGAGCACAGCAGCATATCTCACAAGTGCTTTTTCATTGGTAGCCTTGACTGGTGCTTCGATTTTTAGCTGGTTTACAACACCGGCTTTGATTTTTGATCTTTTTTTGTCGGACACACGACTACGCCGATATCTTCTCCCGTTTTCCTCTTCCTTAATTGTTTCAGAACGTGTGCATAGCGAAGTCTCATTGCACCTTCACAAAATAAATTTTTTTCTCGCTTCAGCTCGTATTCTGTTTTGGTGTGCTCATTCGTGGTTAACAGCACATTGTGTTTTACGAAAAAGTATTAAGTCGGATGGGACAAATAAAGTTTTTTCCTCCTCCTGCTACTCCTCGTTCCACTGTTTGTGATAACTACTGAGCCCGCGCATAGCTGTAACTTGTCGTCAGAGAGCTTCATTTTAGGTTAGGATTCTTTCATGCACGTAATATTAAATTCGTCTTAAAGAGTAATTTTAACATCTTTGTTTGAGGATAGTTCCGTTATAACTGCAGTTTCAACCGTTTTCTTCAATACACGTAATCTGTATCCGTAGAATTCATTATACTGACAACAAACTAATTCTCCCTACCCTACCTTCCCTACCTAATTACGACAAGTAAACGAAACTCGACAGAGCGTTGTAGTCGTCGTATCAGGAAATTTTCATAGAATTGGGTTTTGGATACCTTTAACCAAAAATGTTAAAGCCGTTCTAAGCTGGCCTGTCCACGCCGCTACAAGTAACGGTGGAAGGCCAGCTTGCAAAGACCAAGCTTCCGCCGATCTTCACAAACTTGGCTTCACCTGTGAACACGAAAGCATTGCTGGGAACTCTGGAGGATGCATAACACCGTACGAGGGCAGGCTGTAGTCAAGCCCAGCCCTAGACCAGCTCCGCTGTTAGAAATACCGAGGTCGGAGAGCATATGTGGGACACAATTTTATCACCGCGAGACGGGCAAGATTAGTTATCTATCAGAAGAGGGCAGAGCGAGCAACGCATATTCACCCTCGCCCTCGGCCGCTGAAGTGTGCACGAGCGAGTCGTGTTTAGCAAAGAAAGTGGCCCCTGGTGCCAAGCGCTGAATGTGATCAGCGCTGCCATTTCAAGCGAAGGAAAAGACAGGCTAGCGAGTGTGCTTAGATGGGCTCGCGAACATCGACGTCTCGACACCAGATGTGCAGCGTCAGATGCCGCGGCGATGCACTCTGGGACGAGGTCACGTGCCCCGGCTTATCTTGACGCCGCCGGGTGTACGTATTTGTAACAAGTGAGTATGTTTGTGATAATGCTTTCGTAATTTATAATTGCACGAATAGGTTCACTGAAAACCTTACACTGATTGCAGCCCGAAATTATATCTATGCACGACCTTTATTGAGTAGTCAGGTTCTGGTGGCCCTTCAAACCAAGCATTTCGATCGATGCTGATACTCCGGCCGCACCGTGTCCGGGCATGACAACCAAGAAGGACACGTGACCATACACACAACGAGCGGCGCTGATGCCTGCAGCGAGATCACAGGGCCCAAACTCCGAGTATGCAGATGCTAAGAAAACCATAGAAATAAGATATACTATTCTCCTCACTGCGCGTTTCCATCCAAATACTCGTACTTCCTAGAAATTCTACCATTTGCTCGGAAAATAAACTCTGCTTAAAAAAAAAACAAATAATATATGCGGGTTGTCGATCACATTCTCCTCTTCACGCTATCGACTACTGTAGCCTAGAAAACAAACAAAAGGCTTTCTCTTTAAGATATTTACTTCATGATTTCACCAGCCACCGCATCGAAGGTACTCATATAAACGGCATAAATGCTACAAAAGGCCAATACGCAAAAATATTCCTGCCTCCTGACCTAAGACGTCCGCTATTACACGGTTGAATAAGCCCTGAGCCTCTGGAATTGGCAGGGCCACAGGCCTGAGATACCTCCTGTACTTCCCAGTTTTGCACCCTGTACTTCTGTTATGCTGGCTTGCTGAAATTTTGTTGAGACGAAGAAGTAGGGGTCGACGTGCGTGTGCCGACGCGCCGATGCAAGCCCTATGTTGACATCATCCGGTCGAACGACCTCAACCGGCACCCGAAGCTGTATCTGCGATAACTACAGCGTTGCTTGGTTTGTCCCAAGGCGCAAGGTTAAAGTAACCTAACGTTACGCTTGCCACAAGCTGTCATGCCTACTCTATGACGTTGTTAAACTCGGCTTGTTTGCTAACAGACTCATTCGATACAGCGTTCTTAAAATGCGGATACCCGGAGACGTGGTAACACCTCGAAGGGTTATGCTCGGCTAAAGCTTCGACGTTAAAGCTGCTACAGTTAAAATGAGGAAGAGTTCACAACGACAAAATATGGTCTAGTAGCTTTAATCGTGTATTCCGGCTCCATAGCCAACTACAATATTCTGATACACACGCTGCAACATATCCAGGGTGTACAGTAAAAAAAATTGTGCCGCTCACATCCATAATTTTGCGGTTGGCGCAGCCGTGTCATTTAAAACAATCCCTTTCTCATGACCGGGAAACGACAGAATAATGTTCGCATTGTATGTATTGAAGGTTATTTCAGTTTAGCGAGATAATTTTGCGCGAAAGCGATGCAACTAGAAAGGGTGCGTTAAACGAAATATTTGTTTAAAACTACTGCTTTAATAACTTACATCGTCAGTTTTAGGGCAAATAAATTTTGGTTTTAGGTAAGCTGTAAAAATGTTTTTGTGCAGTTTTATTTTCACTATTGTGCAAGGTAAGACGTATGGTCGCCATCTTAAATAAAAAAAAACACTGAGTTGTTGTCGACATCTATTGTATGTAATTCTGCCTTCAGATATAGTATATGTGCCCCTCCTAAAGAGCAGTGTACCTAACTGTAGAATATTCCCATCAGTAATCTGGAAAAGGAGCTGGAAGCTTTCAAAAGCCGCGTGGTGAACTTTCGAAGAAAATTAGTGGGGTAGCCCACTTAAGTGGGGAGTACTGTGGACTATTCCCATGACCAATTTTGAAAAGGAGCAGTAATCTGGAAAAGGAGCTGGAAGCTTTGAAAAGCTGCGTGGTGAACTTTCGAAGAAAATTAGTGGGGTAGCCCACTTAAGGGAGGAGTACTGTGGACTATTCCCATGACCAATCTTGAAAAGGAGCTGGAAGCTTTGAAAAGCTGCGTGGTGAACTTTCGAAGAAAATTAGTGGGATAGCACACCAAAGGGAGGAGTGCTTTGTGTGCTAAATGTAAATGGGGAGCCTTCGAAAAGCACAGCTCAATCGTCAATGGAATTCCTGAATAATTTGTTCAGTTATGTGAGTAAGATTGCGCTGCTCAATTCTAAATCCCTGCCGGCACGGCGGAAGCCTTCAACCAAGCGGAGTATCCATTTTTTGCAATGCGTTATGTGTTAATGCGGCGTTCGGCCAGACTTTTCGCTATGCTGGAGCTATGTGCACAGATGTGTCCGTTGCACTAGTCGCCAACAGGATACGCACGCGGCCGTTACGTAGCTGTAGCCCGTAGAATGGGGCCAGCCCAAACGGTTGCCACACTAGCTTTTCTTTCTCGGCTTGAGCCGTTTCTCATCCATCTATTGATCCTGGTGTAGAAACAGTGCCCCGTCGTACCCCGCTGTTTTTCCCCATGTCGGTGTACCAACCAGCCCAACTTGTCATCCTGCTGCGTATTGGTCGAAACAATGCCTCCCGCATTTCCCATTGCGTTCAAAAGGCCAAGTTTGTGTGGCCGCGTAGGTTCATTACATGCCCCCGTTTATCCTGTACCAATTAGACACCCAGGAATGGTTATGCAGCTATTTATTTACTACGGTGGTTTGTCTCGTACTCGGCTAAACAGGCGCAAATATACGCCGTGGCCGTTAAACACGTTGCCACATGGATCGTATCAGGTTTGGCACTATTCATCCTGTTTTAGCAGGCGACCTTGAGTGGTAGACGGACGTGCGCGTGCAAGGCGTGGTATTCCCCGCTCGGGGGAAGTGGTGCCCGACCCTGCAAATCTGCCGTGGATAATGCGGAAGAACGTCTTGCCGTTGCAGTGAAGTTGGTGCAGTCGCTCACAGAGCAGACCTACATTTGGAGTGGTGCGTGTCGCCGGCTCTTATTTATGAGCGATGAATGGCGAAATCGCAGCACTATTCCTCCCGCCGGAAAACAAAGTACGGATTGTTCTTTTGATTTTTCGGTGAGCAGTCCAGAAACACCCCCGGAACCGCTGTTAATGCTACCAAATCGCACTGCTACCTTCATTAGACTTAATGGCAAATAATATTTGCCGTGATAGCTTTACGCCCAGCCTTTCAATTGTAGAACGGTAGTAATTATTTAGGCAAGGCTCTGCTAGAGCAATTGCTCACAAGTTCCCGTCGTTTTCTAATGAATTACCGCTAAGTCCACTGAACACCCTCTGCAAGGTATACGTATATGATTAGAATATTTCGCGACCTTTGTTCTACCTTGGAAAGCTTATTTGAGTAAATGTTCGACAGGCTAAATTTCTGAATAGATGACAAAAATGGAAATCTACAGTGGATTAGGAGCTGGGAATTCCCCTGGACGTGTGACCGTATGGCAAAATTTGCTATCGTGCATTCCACACTGTGCGCGCTGTGTTCGAACGCAACTATTACAACGTTGTGCAGCGGAAACGTTTTAAAGTAAAATAGGTTTTTTGGCCTCAAACGTTTCGTAACGACGTGTTTCAATGATCTTTTGCTGGAAATGTTTATGCGTGCTCTTCCACTTTTAGTTTACCAATCATGGGACGAAATGAATTCGAGCCCAGCCGCGCTTGCTGATGTTCCGAGCGCTCTCACATGTTAGTTCAATTCGAATTATTCATTCAGAGCGCGAGGTAGCGGTGTTAGTCAAAGAAGCATTCCTGTCGCGTTATTCCACCAGTATAAAACTGGTAAAGGCAAGACCGCCAGCATCACTGAGTAGTCACATTCAGTTGTCTCTCGTGAGATTTGATTGTTCACAAAATGATTCCGCCGCGTAATGTCAGTGGCGGGAGGCTTCCTTCACAATTCCCCTGCATGCGGAATGGAGAGGAACCCACGTCTTTCTTTTCCTTTGTTTTATTTTACTTTTCTCTTACTATACTTTAGTTTCGCGTTCCTTTGCTTTCTTTTTGCAGCGCACTGCGGTAGTCTGACTTTATAACAGCGCAGCTGTTTTTGGTCGAGCCTCGTCTTCCTCTGCTGAAAGTCGTGAGGCAAGACGGGTTATGAGCAGGTAGCGAGACCCGTAGGAAGCCTCGTCGAAATTTGTTCTCAGTTGCACCGATAGAGGGCGCAGTTGCGTCGCAGAGGCGGGTTTTCTACTCTTCTCATGTTCGGCTGCCGACTCCCTTCGTAAACCGTGAAATGGGAGCTCCGACGGCACGGACTTTACCGGGTGAGTGGCCGTTGGCCTCCCAACGGAACAAGAGAACGACATTTCCTCTTTTTCAGCAATTTCGCACTGCGAATAGTGCAATTTAGTTTTTCTATCCTTGTCGCCCTGCCCCTAGTCTTCCGGCGATTATTTTTCAGTGTGTTGATTGCACAGAGGTTAAGAACTCGTCGGGCGCCTTCCTGTTTTGGGGGCAGCGCTATTATCACACTTCACTGGGTTCTTGTATAAGAATAAAATTATTTTCACACACAGAAAAATAATTTTGACTACAGATTTTTATGCATTTCATCGTGCACTGCACCACCGTTGTGCACAGTTGTGAACTTTTTCAGGAATAGACTGACGCTGCTTAAACACATCTATTATGAAAACTGCAAGTACGGTATGAGGGAAGATACACGTATCCCAAGTGCAGGTTGGAAACGGAATGAAGCGAGACTTTGCACTTCCGCTGCTACACTGACGTCAATGCTTGCATGCTTTTGAGGCGGAATTCGTTCGCCACGTCAACAACGTCATGAGGAAAGGGCCAGAACCGCGAGGTCTACGTCCGTGGGCACGTGAAGAATGTCCCTCATTACGCCGAATGGACTGCGGGTCAGCAGGCGCTTGATCTCCCAGAGTTTTTTAACATGTCGCATCTCGGAGTTGTGCTCACGGCTTTCGTCATCTTTGATGGCTGGCAGTCTTGAATGCGCTGCCTCAAGTCTTCCATTTACCACTAGAGATGGGCAAAACGGCTCACTTAAGTGAGCGGGTCAGAATGGGTTCGTTCAGTGGACTAAACCGGTTCATTTGAACGGCTCACCGGTTCATTACCCTCTATGAAGCATAATCTATATTACTGCCTAATTTAGGTGCGGGAAGCCTTTCTTGCTATTGAAACTTTTCTTTTGTCGCAGTATCCGGTGTATGTTTGCAGAAAAGAGTTGGCTTCACCGTCATTACAAAGGTTTTTATGTGTCTGTGGTATTTTAAGATTACACTCGGTTGATATATAAAGAAAAAATGGCGATGTTTTTTTAACTTTATTAGCTCTCAACCCCTCTCTCGGTTAGTTAGCTGCAACGCCAGAAAAAACGAGTGTGGCGACCGCGACTCAACCTAACATATTTTAATACATGAAATGTAAACTGTGGTTGGTGAGAAACACCTGGCTTACTTTATTCGATTCGAGACGGGTCCGCTTTATGGCACTGATAAGGACGCGAAAGTTATACACAAAACGGGCTTGGTCGGCCGATACGCCTGTACTAACTCTTCCGGAGATGCCGACACGATTCGTCCAGAGCCACCTGGTACAGCACGGTTCTCTGATCGAGCGAGCAGCAATTGAGCGGCGGTCCTTGGGGCACCCGCTCTGCCAAAGAACCGCCATGGGCCGGGAGCGGAGAGGCGAGCACCGCCGGTGAACTGAGCGGCTGGGAAGATCCGGCTCGTTCCTGACTCAGAGAATATCTAAACACACTAATGTGAATCACACAACTATACTTTCATACTACTTTCAAAATGCAGACGCAGTTCGTTCACTGCTGCCATTGCGGCCTCCCGATCTGTCATTCACAACCGCCGCCGCAGCCTCTCAACCGCCATGCTCAAAGAGCGTCTCAGAAGATCCGGCTCTTCGGCTCACTGAGTGGAAGAGCCTAAGAACGGCTCAAAAGACCCGGCTCTACTGACTCGGACTGTATGCTAACCCGATCCGAGGCGCTGGAGGAATTTTGGAAATTAGCCCCACCTGTCCCGGCACGGCTGTTGCTTTCTTGCGCCGATAATAGATGGTGCGAAGCCCGCCCAAAGTAGCCGGCTCATTCGACCCGGCTCAGAAACTGAGCGGAAGAGCCTAGTGTCACTAAATGAGCTCCGCTTAAGAGTACCGCCACTTCGTGCACCCTTGTGTGGTGCTCCCAGACGGGTCTGCGGTCCCTGTCACTTCTGGCTTGCAATGTTGCCATCTCTCCCAACGAAACCGCTGCCGGTTGGGACGGTCAGAATTTGTCTTGCCGCTCTAGCGTCCGCACAGCACAGAGAGAGACAAAAGACAGGCGCCCAGAAACAGAATGGCTGCTCTCATACGTAAACAAATAGGTGGTGCCGAGCGACCAATGAATGTCTTGGCAACACATAACAATGAGAGAAAAGAGTACCGATACTCTAAATGCCTTTATTTAGGAAGATAGAAGAGCCGAAGAACGGCTCAACAGACCTGGCTCTCCTCACTCGGACTATCTGCTAATACGACAGAAGGCGCTGGAGGATTTTGTAATATCACCCCCACCTGCCCGGCAGTGCGGTTGCGTTCCCGCGCCGATAACAGATGGTGCAAAAGTCGCACAAAAGAGCCGGCTCATTTGAGCCGGCTCTTCGGCTTAGTTGGCTCTTCTTTTTACACGGTTGACTATGCTCTGTCTAGCCCCGTTCGACACGGATTACTGAGCGGGCGAGAAGGGGCTCCCTCTCTCCAAAAGAACCGCCGCTCACTTTTACTGAGCCCCGGCTCCCGCGCTCTTCAAAAAAGTGGCTCAAAAGGTCCGGCTCGCTCCTGAGAGACGCATCTCTAGTTTCAGCAGTTCCAAGGTTTTCCGGGGACGAATTGAAAAGAAACAATGAATCGGGCGACTTCGTAACCAGAATTAGGCGCCTCACAAAAATATGGAATAGCTGTGCGATAATTTAAGACGCTGTACGGTCGAGGTTTGTAGCAATGACTGAGCGGGGAGCTTTCTCGTTGTTTCCAAAACTTGGAGAGACAATTTTTGATATTATGCAACAAAAAAAAACGACACTCGTGCCTGCTCGAAAGTGCCCACTCAGGCTCGTGGTATGTTTTTCAAGCAATATGTTTGTTGTCGAGTAGAGTGGTTGAAATTGAAGTATGGAGTTCATCACTCAACTCTACGCTCAGTCAAAACACAAGAGAAACGCCCAAACGCTTCGTACATAATCGGTCATTGAAGAGGTTGGTGCCCAGCGTCGATGACAACGGATCAGAAAATGGGAGAAATAAACCGCGGGGTTGACCAGCAACAGCCAATAGGCCAGGTCCCGCTGTAATACCGCACTGCACTGGTGCCTAATAGCTGAAATTGAAGAGAATGTGCTTCGTTTTAAATGCGGAGCATTTCTTAGGCTCGCCTGGTCCTGCGTCGTTGATGGCGGTGCCGTCAACACGCTCACTGCGCATGCGCAACTCTCCTCCTTACACCCACAGCTCCGCCATACTACACTATGAAAAAAAGAAATAGTTAGCGGCGCCCGGTTTCGATCCCACGACTCTCTGGCCGCAGCGGGAGGTACGCGGTGCTCTTCCCACAATGCTACAAATCCGGGACAGGAACAAGTGCTAAGAACGCGCCTTACGTCCTTCACTCATTCAAACTACGTCAAGAAGCTACTGATACAACGAAGGCGCGCGAAGCTGAACTTCAACGGAAACGACAAACTGAACACTTTAGAGGGGGATGCTCAATTTCCCGTGGGAAAGCTGTGGCGGGAAGCGCCACGCGCCTTGCAGCTCAACCAGCTCCGTCCGCAGCGCCTCTGATGCTGATTGTGGCAGGATTCCCCGAGGGATTGGCCAAACAAAGAATACATCCCGAGATAGGTTCGCGTACTCATCCCCCTCTACTGCGCGCGCATGCGCCTTGCCAACCAAAGAATCCATCACGAGATATGTTTGCCTACTCCTCCCCCTCTACTGCGCGCGCTGTGTATATAAGCGGCGGAGCACGCGCTCGGAATTCAGTCAACTGCGATCCTTGGTTGATGTTCGATCCACATACGCAAGGACCAGTGGTTGGTCGAGTACATGGGGACCCGCCACCGCCGGCATTGCGTCTCCACCACCTCCAACAACAACAAGCAACCCACCACCATCCACGACAGTTGCATCGACATCGTATTCACCAGTTACTCCAACGCACGACCACTGCTCAAACAGCCCTTGACGGTCCAATTTAGCGACCGTAAAGCAGCCCTTCTCTCCGTCCAATACAACGACGGTACCAACGAATAAAAGAAATATAATAATGATCACAATACCTTCACCTGTCCTTCCTGTGTCCCAAATTCATGAAACAGTAAATACGAATAGTAAAGACGAAACGCTCCCCACATCCAAACGGTAACCACAAACTACCCATTTACGCAACGTTCACGCAATACAACCACCCCTATGCGACGCATTTACTCGAGTTTCCCCCATGGGAAGATGCGGGCGGCTGATTTGTTTCTACGTCTTTTACAACGACTTGCCAGTGTACTGCTGAACGTGCACGCGTAATATTTAGTTCATGTATTCCTGGCATTGTAATCTAAGCGCCACGCAGAAATGTTAGCACTGCTAGGCGTGTTGCAGGGTCGAGCTCATTCAGGGTTAAATGTACAATACTATAAACGTTTAGGATGAGAGAAGGCAGACAGCAAATAGGTCTCCACATAACGGTAGACTAGTTCAACCAGAACTAAAAATCGTTCGTCCCCGTTGAATGTAGTGGAACAGGTGTGGGACCAAGCGCATTTTACCTTAATAATGACGTCGTGGTATTCCTGCGGGATTTGGATGACCAACTTTAAGGTACAAGCACTATTTGTTTTGAAATGAACAACCTGGCTCTAACTCAGCGTCAATTCTCCGAAGCGAAGGCATAGTGCTTCTTAATAAAGATAATGTTTTTTCCTGAGTTACCAAAAAGCGGGCATTAATGGTGAATTGGAAGCTGGAATATAGCAGAAATATTTGAGGGGAGCCTCATTGGAGGGTTACTCGTTTTGTCAGTATTAGTATACAGTTAATGGTTAATAGTGATAATGTAAAGTTAATGGTGATAAGACTAGAGTAATGGGCAAAAGCCAGAGGAAAAAAAATTAGTGACCTTCCATTCTGTGAAGAAGGATGAGCTGCAAAGCTGGACGCAACCCACAGAGTGCACGAAACAAGAGTTGTTTCTCGTAATTTGCGATGGACAGTATTTCCTAGCCAATCAGCTGAATGAACCTCTGACAAATTCATGCTTTGTTCTTGAAGATGAACATGGAACCGCCTGCGTGGCCGCCCTTTTATTCCCCCCCCCCCCCCCCCCGCGTCGTGAGCCTCTTACTGTTTGAGTAAGGCCGGGTTCAGAGTGTTGCAGACACTATTGTAATAACTTTAGAGAATGAAGTCAATTCACGTTTCTGCCAATCGAACTGCGTGACATGGCATTTTTTACATCCAGAGATCACGACACGGGTTTTGCGTCCGTAATCTGAACATAGCTTAACACACAAACCCAATCCGCTGTACAACTGAGGACTCCGGAAAGGTCCCTTTGGGCCGTTTAACGTCCGCGTGTTAATCTCCCGCCAAACAACGAATCAGTACCAGGATTAAACGTATACCTGCGCGTGCACGCCTCCCTTCTTGCTCCCACTACTTTCCATTACAAACCTGCCCACGCTTCAACTGACGACCGGCGCGTGCTTAGAAGTGACAGACGCCATCCAAAATATCCACTCAAAGCCCTATAAAAAAGTGATATTGGCTCTCGCTGGCATTCCAAGCGGGCAATTTGCTGTTCCTCCTGGAGGGATTCACCGCTACTCCACGAGCTACACTTGAGGCGCTAACGGGGTGCAGCTTTCCGTTGTTTTTGCACAAATTCGCGCTTGTGTTCGGGCCAGTGCTTCGATTCTTGATCCTCTTGTACCAAACGAACGGCATGCTGCCGTGCCTTAACATGGAAGCCTTTGAGCTCTATTCCCGCTTGCAAACATGTGGCTGTCTGTTTTCCATCCCCTTTGTTTGCATCTTACTGTGCGTGTAAGATGTCTGTGTGACACATCAACACAACCCTCACCACGAGGACAGCCGACTAACCGCATTGAGCCATATAATTCCGCCATTTAAATACCAGCACAACCGGTATTTAAGGGGTAGCGGCATGAAGCCTAGCTGAGCGTGCAGGCGCCTTTTTTCTCCCCGCAAACCATGCACGTACAAACCGGCCCCGGGTTATTGCGCATACTTAGGCGTGAAAGACACCGGCGAGAATGCCAGGCGGAAGTCCTTCCAAGCTGACAACGAAATATGGGCTCAAGCCGGCGTTCCAGCTGGGAAGTTTCTCGTCTACCGAGAGGTATTCGCGGCGCATTGGCGAAGTGAATTTGAGTGGAAACGGCCATGGCGAGTTTCGGTGGTTTAAGGCGGCAGCCCTTTGGCAGCCGTTACGTGGGCTACGCAGGAGCGGCGTCTATGCCCGCGTAACCGAGTGAGCGAACGGAGCAGAGACGAAAAAAGAACACGGAGAGGAGTGTCTAGCGAAGGGTGAAGTGGAGTACGACCCGTGCGGCTCTGGCGTCATCTCTCTCACTGCCTTTCCCTCACACATGTTTCATGTGTCGCCACCAAGAAGCGCCCACCCCCTGACACTTTCCACAGATGCTGTTCCATTCTCCGCTAATCCAAAACCACGTGACATTTACGCGGGAGGTTCAAACATGATGTGCAACATGCTGGCCGGCGGTAGCGGTGCACTGCGAGGTAGCAGCAGAGTAGCGCACGCCGCCGTACGTCCGCTGATCACGCGAACACTTCTTCAACCGCAGCAGAAATGCGCCGTGGCCAAGAAGATTGCAGCTCGCGCTGCGCACAACTTTCATAATGGGAAGTGTACTGGTCGTCAGTGCATTTTTTTGCACCAATTCGTACTTCTTTTTTTTTCGCAATCATCCGTATAACCGCTTGTCGCCGCTAGCTCTCGACTTCGCAATTCGCCGAAGGAACATCGGTGTAAGCGAGAGTGTAATAAAGTTGAAACAGGTGTCAGCGGTGGTGAGGAGGTGTCGTCGCCGAGGAAATTGGTGACACTGGAATGAAAACTGGGGTGGTAAGACATGTGCTGCTTTGCAGCAATATAATATAGAGAGAACATAGAAGTAAGAGCAAGTGCGGGATTGCAAAAGTGTACTGTCAGTGGTGCCGGAACAGGAGTGCAAGGAAGGGTATGTAAAAGAAGTGCAGCTAGAAAGAAGGGCAACCATGGTGAGCGGAGCGATGATTGATGAGTAGGAGATTAGAGCAAGGAAATTAAGACGAAAGAGAATTGTACCTGAAGAGGTAAGGGGCAGAGGATAAATGGAATGGAGAAATCCGAGAAAGGCAGGATGACACAAAATGCTAGCATCCCCACTCAGAGTATGATGGCGAGTGTGCGGAGTACGGGGACTCGAAATGACATCCAAGTTGCGCCCCGAGTGACATCCCATTTGCGCCCCGACTGTCATTCTATTTGATCCGTGAGTTGCACCATGATTATTCCCTAAATTAAAGTGCAACTTATGGCTCAAATCAAATTTCGCTTGACCTTCGGTTGATGGTGGTGGGCGCACGGATGGAAGCAGACGTATATTGGGAGGTCCTTAGGCACTCCGCACCGTTACAGGCGAGGAATTAAGCCGTTTTACTCTCGGGTACTAAGGCACGGTCGCAGCCCAATGGGTAAGACGACTGACACTAACTATGTCTGGTCTACCAGACACAGGCTAGAATCCTGCCTGTGCCTGTGTGATATTTTCGCGATTGTGAATGGTATGCGCACAGCGGGAGAGTAAGCCGTTTGACTCTCATGTACTAACTAACGGTCGTAGCCCATTGGATAAGACAACTGACACTAACTCTCTCTCATCTCCCAGACACAGGCTCGATTACTGCCGGTGCGTGTGTGATGCTTTGCGATTGTGAATGCTATGCGCACGGACGCGGACAGACATTGCGCGGTCTCTAGGTGCTCCGCATCTAAAAAAAGTGCGGCTGAACGGGGTGCGGTTGAGGAAGGAAAAGGGGAGAGCTGGATGAGAAAAAAAAACGCGTATCTCCCCGAAGTGATTTATGACGAGTGGGTGAAGCACTGGGTATCGTTCTTACCGTAGATCACCCGTAGCATTACCCACTCCCGCATGCAAAAGAGTGGCAATGCGTGTAGGCATTATATACAATTCCAATTCAATCTAATCCGCTACAATTCACTTTAATCCAATCCGATTCAATCCAATCCAATTTAATGCTCCTCGCGCATGCGCAACACTGTGTACAAGGGCGCCATGGGACAAGCAACGAACAACGCGGGGTCCTAAGTTTCTTCGCCCCACTAAAAGCGTAGCGGGCAAGAAAGGGATCGGGATGACCCCGATAAGTATGAAAGAGGGGCTGTGAGCGTACTATTGAAGAAGGGGAGTATGAAGGGCAGGGAAGCTGTGGCACGGAGATTTGGTTGTGGTGTTAGTAACTGGAGGGGACGGACAGGCTTGTAGAAGAGAAGCAGCGCAAGTGGGGTGAAAAAAAGGAACGGAAGACCCGCGATAAAGCTGCTGAAAATTTTGTAGTGGTAACAGTGGCGTGAGGGAGGGGAATGGCAAGGTTATGGCTTTCAAGGGGGGCGTGGCGGAAAATACCGCAGTTGTACGAATGAGAACAGTGTGTAGCCATCATGGAATTGGGAGAAGGAATATGATATGAGAACTCAGAGATTGGTGTAGAAAGGAGGAATGATAACGTAAGAGGGTGGTTTGATTTTGGTGACGGAATTCGTGCAGAATAGAGCCATTAATTTTGATGCATCCAGGGACAGCGTTTTCGCTATGTTTTATAGTGCATGGCCTGTTAGGCCCTTTATGCGCGGAGCAATTTAGGGTTCCGGCTTGCCGTCTCGTCCGCTTTCACGCTCAAATTGGGCCCGGCCTCACGGCGTCATGCACCCAAAGGATTCGAAAGGTCACTGCTCCACCTGCTCGGGACCGAAGCTGGGCGCCTCGCATTACAAAGCCGATGTCAGTGCCATTTCGCCATGGCGGCACATATTTGTTATGTGCAATTTGTGGGAGAGATATTTGCGCTTCCACGGCAGCCTCCGTTTGCACACATGCCACCATTGCTAAGTGGCAAAAGATTGCAGAGTAATAAAAAATACAAAAAAACATTCATTAACCAATTAAATATCCTAATTTACTGAAACCTCAATTCAGTGCCTTTTTATGAGCTTTCGCCTTCACAGGGGCTGCGGCACACTCTCCTGACTACGTTCGTTATGAACGCCAGGCCGAAACTCAGACTACACAAGAGAAGGTGCCGCAGCCCGCCTGGCGAATCACTGCTTCGCACTTGGGAGCTTTCACGTGGAGTGGAACGGCTATTTTTATATAGTGCCAGGTTTACCGCGCAGACGCTACATAGGCGATGGAGGTCGCCGTAGTGGAGGATTCCTGATGATTTTGACTAGCTGAGTATCTCAACGTGCGGTTAAATTTTATACACACTGGATTTTCGCTTTTCGCGCTGTCAGTAACAGCTCGGTTTAATTTCTACCTCTTGCTCATGCGTAGCATAAGGAGGAGAAGCAGGATTACATTGCTGACCTCTTGTTCTGTTTTGTTTTATATGTATTCTTTCCATCAGTCTACGTACCATTGCACCAGTACACATGCGTTTCCTGTAGCTAACTCAAGCGCATGCCGCCCGTACCTTGCATACATCTACGTTTTCTAGAAATTGTCATCAAAACTATTTCTAGTGCGTTTTGAGCGCCGGTGACGGATGCTATTGCAACAACGTGAGAAGAAATTGGACAGCGTAACGGGAAAGTGTTTAAATTATTGCACTCATCATACAAAAGTCACCCCTGCTTCCACATTGACCTGCATTTCGCCTGGTCTGTTTCCAGGCATTACCTAACGCTACCTGCACAATTCCAGACAATATTAATGGCCACCCTCGTTTTCTCCAGGCCTATCGAGGTTCTTTCTGTGGCGCATACGAAAGATGTGCCCCGAATCTTCAGCGTGTGGTTTGTGATACAACTTCCGAGCGTTGCTTCTTTTTTTTCAGCAGCTATCTCAATAAAGTGAATAACATAAACCCGTTCGGATTTGTTGATGTGAGATGCGCAGTTTCATTACTTGTGATTCCCGAAATACTTGATTTATATGTTTTAACGTCAAAAACATCTCATAACACCGACAATGCATCAACAATATCTTAGCGTGAGGCATGGCAAAATAACAAATAGGGTCACACATTTACTAGAAATGGTTGAGAAACCGATGGATCAGGAGGTGAGTAATAAAATTTAGAAATGAGTCGTCGTTAAAGATTAGGGGTGATATGTAAACTCTAATATTGATAGCTGCAAACTTTAGAGTGACACCCTCAGACGCAAAAACAGGCAGAAAGAAACAAAATATACAAACTATGCACAAATCTGAAAGTCTTTGAGGAAGAGGCCATACGAACAGATTCAAGCAAAGCACGTTGTTGCGCTGCTGAGCTATCAAAGTGCGAGGCTTTTTCCGTTATATTTGCAACTAACGGCGCTTCTGGAGTCAGAACTGTTATAATTGAAGAGAATTTGCAAGCTGCTCTAAAATATTTTATGTAATTCCTAAAGTAATTATAAATATGATTCCTGCATCTTGCACTTATATGAGGGGCCAACCTCGCAGAGAGCTCTGAGAGATTTTTCTTTACCCCTTTTTGTTTATTTTTGCCTCAATAAAGGTTTATATGGGGACGGGGGCATGAAAAGCATCGGTGGTTTTAACATTTGAAAATTTATGCAGTTGCTGGATCTCCGAGACCCACTGCATTATGTAGAGAGGCGTTATACATGCTGGCTGAATATTCGCTGGGACGCGTAATGGTCGGCTTGCAAATTGCAAAAAAGTAGTGTCCAGGGGTACTGAAGAAAATGCCAGGGAGACCTGTTTCATAAGAAGACGTTATGGGTTGATAGCAAGAAATTTTCGCAATATAAACGTGTGACGAGAATCACCGTGGCGTCGATGAAAAATGAGGAATACGATGAGAAAAAGGTCAGGGAGATAAACATTAGACTGCAACTCGTTTATGACGTGGCGTAGTAACCAAACGCTATTCTGGGTTCATAGTTCGGGCTGGGAGCCTGTTTGGGCCAAGTGAAAGTGAAAGTGGTTTTTAACCAGGCGATTGTTTATTAGATGCTCGATAAGCATTTTGAAAACGGTTTGAAAGAGATTGGCCGAAGGTTAGAGATTGGCCGCAAGGTTAGAGATAAGCCGAAGGTTGAGTGGGCATGGGAGCAGCGCCTTCGGAGCGGCTCCTAATCGGTAATTTTTCATCATGCAGATCCTGCCTGCTATGCTCGTTTCGTGGCTATCGGCTGTGGTCAGCGCATCTCCCGGCATCACTTACACGCTGCCGATAGCGGCCCCTTCGACTGACAAGCTGGATGCTACGCCAACTGCGCGGACCTGTTGCGTGATCGTCCATGAACTACACGGATCAACCGAACTCGCCTTCCTCCGGACAGGCCAATGGACGACTGCATCATCAGCTCGCGAGGATTTAAGCAGCTGGCGCACCAACACACACTTCAGTAAGCATAGGAGCAGCCCCTTCGGAGTGGCTCCTAATCGGCAACTTTTCATCATGCAGGTGTGTAACCACTTTTCTCTGAATGCGAGAAAAACCGATGACCGTTGTACCCCGCTGTTCCCGTGCCCACGGGTTTTGCGTGAAACTTTGTTGGAGTGTTTTTCGATGGCGTTATTATTACTGTGCTGGGGTGACATTGAACACAACCCCGCGCCCACTACTCGCTCAGAAGCACTTCTTGACATTGAAAGCTTGCCTGACAACCCTGCCGAACAGATGGGCGTTCTCTTCCGGTTACTGAAGGATGCCCATGCCCGCTCACTCCACAGTTTTTTTTATTTGCGACAGTATGCCCGTTGGCATAAATACTATGCTACAAGTATAGGTTAACTCCCATTTCGCGAACAAACGCAAGGAGGGAGCAGTGGTGGGGTCCCCATATCCACCGACGGAGGTCAGGTGGTCTGCGAGGGTGGAGGCCTGTGCCTCAAAGGTGTCGTGTTCTGGCCGCTTGCAATGAAGGGCACGTCCACAGCAAATGTTCTGTGTCGGCATCTTCGGCAGGAGCCGTGCAAAAGGAGCAGCTCTGGTCGAACGGGGCATGGTAGCGTGGTGGCCACTCCCGGGTAACAGCGGGAGAGAGGGCTAAACCAACACGAAGTCTTCGCAGCAAGACCTCCTCCCAGCGAGCGAGTCGGCTAGGGAGGTCCGTTCCACACCCTGGAATTAGAGCTCGTGTGGCGCGACGAAGATCTTCTTTCCTTTGTAAAAACTGTCCTGGGGTATCTAATGTCAGTAAAGGCAATGGTCGTGGCACAAATACAGTGTGGCAGGCACCATCCGCCGCAATGTGAGCGGGAAGCGTATTTCGCCAGACCCACGAGAGCCGCAGAGGACAGGGGTACGGATCCAGTATGTCATGAATGTCCCTCGAGATAGCCGAGTTTTTATTCACTCTACGTAAATGGCCACCGTGGCCATTTACGTAGGCCACCGTGGAGTCTCTATAAATTTGTAAAGTAGTATCTCCAGGGGCTTGATGAAGAGCAGGAGTTAGTGCTTGCAAGCCGTCCCGGATGGCCGTTGAAAAGGCTATTTAAACAAATGTCTCGAACATTCAACTAACTGCACTCCATTGCTGATTCTTTAGCCACACAAAATACTCTTTTGCAGTCGCGCATTGATGAATTTAAAGACCGTTCACGCCATGACAACTTGTTGTTTTATGGGTTACCTGACAACCTGGCAAAAAAATGAAACAAAATTGACTGCAATTTTAAACGAAGTGATACCCTCACTTCCCACTGTTTCAATCGAACGGGCACATCGTATAGGCAGTCTTTCGCCAAACAAATGTCGTGCGGTTATCGCGAAGTTTTCCAACTTTAAAGTGAAAGAACAAATGCTGTCGGCACGGAAGCTTTTTCAAACAGTAAAATATTGCATTATCCGAAGATTTTTGTCCAGCCACACGCACTGCCCGGAAAAAGCGCACCGAATTCGCTAAAAATCAACCCGGTTCTCCTCCTTTTTTGCTGAGTCACAACAAGCTCACCATAAACAAAAAATTCCCTCGCACTTCCTCGAGGGGGAGAGTGTGTAAGTGCGAATGCATGGTTGTTGATTGCGCGATTACGGTGGATATCGTGATCTTAATGAGTAGTCGAGAGATTACACACACGCACACAACTGTAATGTTCGCGAAAGAGAGATCACACACACACACACAACTACAAAGAAAGAAAGATGCATTTATTCACAGACACCTATTTGTGTTGTCGTTGTACTTGATTGCTAGAGCGGATCTCAGCTTTGAAATTTCGTGTCAGTACTCTTTTAAGCGGGTGCATTAGCCCTTCTCATGCCCGATTCCTGGCCAATCCCCCACGTGGGTATGTGCCATGCACAGACACCTATTTGTGTTGTCGTTGTACTTGATTGCTAGAGCGGATCTCAGCTTTGAAATTTCGTGTCAGTACTCCTTTGGCCAATCCCCCACGTGGGTATGTGCCATGTCAGCGGCCTGGCAGCGCGCGCCCATCTCTCCCCGTTGCCAAGGAAGACGAGGAGATTCCTGGCCAATCCCCCACGTGGGTATGTGCCATGTCAGCGGCCAGGCAGCGCGCGCCCATCTCCCCCGTTGCCAAGAAAGACGAGGAGCGCGCGCACCCGCAGCTGTTGCTATGCGGACGGCGGCGGAATGCGGACGGCGGCGGACGCTTCAGGCTCTTTTAAGAAGTGCATTCGCACTTAAAAACATTACACTTACAACGCAAACACTGACAGTATTAAAGATTTCCAGAGCAATGAAAACCGTGATTTACAAGAACCTGTCATTGCGTCAGCGCCTCTCCGTGATACTGCGGCATAGGGAAGTGATAAGGGTAGTGGACGGACTTTAACACATCTCTCTGTGTTATTCACCAATGCGCGCAGCGTCGTTAATAAACAAGAAAGATTTACTGTCATCTGCATTAGATTCCTGCTCTGCGGCTGTTCTCGCAATCACTGAAACTTGGCTGTCTAATAACATACAAAACTCCGAAAGTTTTCACGATACTTCCAGATTTAACATCTACCGATGCGACCGCATCGAGTCTCGAGGCGGTGGCGTGCTTCTGGCCATTTAGAATGAACTTCCTTCAGCAAGCATTTCTGTATGCAGCAATATTGAAATCATCTGGGCCTCAGTAACCATTGACCATCGCAAGTTTATCCTAGGTGTTGGCTATGGACCCCCCTCTTCGTTGCCTTGTTTCACAAATGAACCACATGACGTCCTCAATATTATCTGCACATAGTTTCCTTCTTCCTCCTTCATCCTTCTAGGAGATTTTAACTTCCCTAATTTAACATGGAGCGCCACCCCTCCCACTGTAACGTCATACTCAACTGAAGCACAGGTATTTTTGGATTTGTGTTCTTTCTTTTCCCTCACTCAACTTGTTACCGAACCCACAAGGCTGTCCTCTACCGCATCTAACACACTTGACCTAATTTTAACTACTACACCCGATCTCATCTCTGCTGTTACTTGCTCTCCTGGAATTAGTCATCACTTGCTGCTCAATTTTCACATTAAAACTACTGCTTCAGCGCGCTCAAAAAAATGTAAAACCATCCTTGACTATAACAGAGCCAACTTCGACGCACTCAATAACGAACTTCACGAGTTTACGGATGTATTCTTGAGTACATTTGACAACTCTGTAGAAGTTAACTGGAACAGGTTTGAAACTAAAGCTCAGGAACTCATGGATAAATACGTACCAAAGCGAGTCATCACCACGCATGCTCAAGCACCATGGTACAACGTCCATATGAAGCGTGTGTCGAATAAGAAAAAAACGTTTGTATCGCATCGCAAGACGCTCACCTTCTAACTCGTGTTGGTATGCGTACAAGATTGCTTCGAATGATTACATTTCGGCTATAAAAACGCTAGACAGAATTTTTTCTGTAATGTGCTTCCGTCAATGCTTTCTTCAGATTTAAAAAAGTTTTGGTGTACCATAAACCCTCCGTCTGATGACACCATCACCTTAAACGACACATCTGACGAACCAGTTCCCTGCAATCTTTGTGCTATGCTTCTCAACGAAACATTCGTAAAAAACTTTTCCGCGGCGTCTACCGTGGCGAAGCCTCCAACCCAAGCACTAAGTTGCGCAGCTATGCCTCCAGTAGAAATCGATGTTTCCGGCATCTCTAAACTTATCCCTGACCTAAATAATTCATCTCCTGGCTTTGATGGCCTAAGCACAACATTTTTGAAAAACACCGGTGTTTATTGTTCTATCATGTTAACAAAAATATTTCAGCGATACTTGGACACGGGTACGCTTCCTAAGAAATGGAAAATAGGAAAGGTTACTCCAGTGTATTAGTCCGGCAATAAAAATAATCCATGTAATTATCGCCCCATTTCTCTAACAAGTAACTGCTGCAAAATACTAGAACATGTCATCTACAGTAATTTGGTTAATTATCTGGATGCCAACTCATTTTTCGCAGCAGCCCAACACGGTTTTCGCAAGACATACTCCTGTGAAACCCAAATAATTTATTTTACTCACAAATTACATCACATTTTAGATAGGTCTTCGCAGGTTGACTGCATATTTTTAGATTTTTCAAAGGCATTCGATAGGGTTTCACACGGGTTACTGCTTCATAAACTAAATCAATTAAACATTGACAGAAGTTTGTTGATGTGGATTGAATATTTTTTGACTGACCGTTCACAGTTTGTTGTCGCTAATCAATCTTGCTCTCCATTCAGCCCTGTTTATTCAGGTGTACCGCAGGGATCGGTCCTTCGGCCCCTCTTGTTTCTTATTTATATTAATGACTTGCCTTCTTTGTTGAAATCTAATGTCCTTTTATTTGCTGATGACTGTGTTATTTATGGTGAAATAACCTCTGATAACGATACTACCATTTTGCAGTCTGATTTGAACTCTGTTGTCAATTGGTCGAAAACTTGGCTAATGGAACTCAACACAAACAAATTCAAGACAATGCGTGTTTCTCGTACTAAGACCAACCCATCACAATATTCTCTTAGCAATGTCCAATTAGAATCAGTTGCTTCCTACAAGTACCTTGGCATTCACATCACCACGAACTTAACATGGAACCTTCATATTGAGCGTATTGTTAACCAGACTAACCGCATGTTGGGTTACTTGCGCCGGAACTTCTTTACAGCTCCTTCATCACTCAAATTATTGCTTAAGCAAACCTTAGTTCGTTCGAAAATTGAATACGCATGCTCAGTATGGGACCCATGTCACGGAAAACTGATAACTGCACTACAACTTGTTCAAAATAATTCTGTTAGATTTGTGCTAGCCAACTACCATCGAACCGCGAGCATTACTAGAATAAAATCTGATTTAGCCCTCCCATCTCTCTCCACTAGGCGTCAAATTTCGCGACTAACTATTTTTCATAAGCTGTATCACCACCCCGTTCCGCGTGACGAGCTTATACGAGGCCACATTATCAATCCCGTCGCATTGACCATGAGCCCAAAGTTGAAATTGATATGTGCAAAACAATGCATTGTTTTCATTTTTTGCTTGTTTTCATGCCTTTGTTTTGACACTACATCTATTAATGATGTGCACCAGTTTCGAAATGTTGTAGCTAACATTGTATAATCAAGAGTTCTTCTAATGTTTGTATTTGATGAGTCGCAGTTGCAATTTTTTAATTACATTGTGTTAATGATTTTATTGTAAGTTGTATCTTAACGTCTTTGTGCTGTTTTTTGTTGTTGTTTTTTATTTCTTTGCTCTCACACCACTCCCCTCTGTAATGCCTTTGGCCCTGAGGGTATCATAAATAAATAAATAAATATCCGTTGTACTAAACACAGTTCTATAAATTTGCAATACAGCATACTATAGTTAATTTAAACGGTTGGGCAATTCTACCTTAGTGATTTGCCATTGATGTGGTCGAGGAGGTGAGTGCTCGTCGGTGAAATCAATTTGAACTAACAATGTTCACTTTTCGGGAAATTGAGAAATATAAGAAGCACCCTGTTAGTAATTTGCAGACGGCCACACAGTGAATGTTTGATACGGTTTTCACGGGAAGCGGAAAATAAAACGTATTATATGCAAATCCAAATATCCAAAGAGGTTAAAAAAGGAGGAAAGATATGCATACTCCATCAGCAGCCCACTTTTCCTGAGCCAAACAAAATGGCTGCTCAATTTGTGCTGCACTTTTGTCTTTTCAACGTCAAGGGTAAATTCTACGGAAACGTAAAAAAAAACAAGCTACCGTTATTTCTCTCTTCGCCAGACACTGTTTGCTGCGACAATCCATGTTGTTCCTCAATCGCCGAAGCCGACCGCCAGACTCCTGGAAGTGGTCTGTTCGGTAAGAGTGCGATGTTGTCAACCTTTTTGCGTGCGACGGACCCGTCGACCTTTACTTCGGCCGCTATAGCTTCCTTGAACGATGTAAGCAGTACTTCTTTTATTGGCTGATGCTTCACGCGGCGTGTTTGTTTTACATTGGGCCACGGAGCAATAATATATAGGAGGCGAAACGGCCCAATCCGGCAAGCGTGGGCGAGTGACCAGATAATGTCACAATGAAAACCAAGGCGGACTGCGAAGCTTCGGCGCTGTGACAACGAAGAAGAGGGTAGCGGCACGTGGGGCCCAATTATCTAAAACGACGGGTTATAGTTTTAAAACGACGTGGTAGGGCCATGGAAATGTATGTGTTTTGGAGCAGAAGCCATCGCTTTTGGGTTCTCTGCGAAGTGAATGAGCCGCAGCAAAGCGGTGTGGCCAGTGACACACACTGACCACGTCGTTTCGCTTGTCGGTTCGCGCCCCTGCCACACTGCTTTCCTGCGGCTCATTCACTTCGCATAGAACTCAAAGCGACGGCCCAAACCCCAGGTGACATGCATTTGCATGGCGGTTCCCCGTCGTTTTAAAGAATTCGGCCTCGTTTGAAGCGGCCGCAATTCATCCCGTGGCTGCGAAGGGCAATGCGAGAAGCTGCGGCCGCACAGTTTCTTCAACCGCGGCAGATGCCGCTAGCTTAACACATGACGAGCGCTTGTGACATTATCTGGCCGTTGTAGGAAGCCTCGTGTCACCTCCTATCTTGCTCCGTGCCCCGGACCGAAAAACGTATTGAGCGTTGACAGTGTAAACCGAGCTCGCACGGCAAGTACAAGCGCTCCCTTTTTGTGTTGTCTTCGAATTTGCGTGCAATTTCTCGTGTTTCTGTTACATGGAGCGCTTCGCCTTTCGTCGACATTCTCGCAAACCTGGAAGCACCATCGCCCATATAAACAAGGAAAATAAAGAACAAATAACTGCGCGAGAAGCACGGAGCATAGAGAAGTCAGGAAGAGAAGTCACACCTGACGCGAGCATTGTGCACCTTCCTTGATTATGATACGTTCGGTAGATAGCGAGGTGCACCGTCAGCTCTGGACAGACCAGCCGCTGCAGCAGGGATGTTTTTGTTCCGCAAAAGCTGCGCTAGCGCGAAATCAGCGTCTGTGACACGTGAAGGTTGCGACTTGTTGAAATGCGGTATGAGTTAGTATACCGAAGAATGAACGTGAAATTTCTATAAACGTCGGTCAATATCAGCTTTCTCGATCGTCATATCCAGTTTTCAGCAAGAATGTCGTCGTATTATCTGCACAAAAACCAATTATTTTAAGAGAAGTTTCTCAGTTATTTCTAAAGGAAAAGAAAAACAGACGTATTAGACGGATAAACGTAGTACGGAGGACCGTATCAAGAGATTTCACTGTGTAAACAAGGCGATTGGTCCTTTCTGATGGTTTAATTCAAAGGTATTGCATCTAAAATTGTTTTATATATTTGTGTGGAAATTCGCGAAAGGGAAGTAGCCTGTTACAAAATCGTTTGGCGAGTCTGTGGTCTTCCTTGTTTTAGGCCTTGCCTTGTTTAAGGCCTTGCCTTATCTGTGTAATACTTTTTTGTATAATTGAGGGAAAAAGCAGTGTTTATTTGTTGGAATTGTGAAATTGCTCCGTTGTGAAGGGGTATAGCGGCACTATTCCAGTTGCTTTATCTCTAATCACGTTGGGAAGAGTAAAGCAAGGTTGGTACGTAGCAACCGTGATTTACTCTTTCCTCTGTGTTGTTGAGACAATATGTCTCAAACTTTTTTGCTATTGTTGAGACATGCCTCTTTCCTCTTGTTAGACAGGATGTACGTGTTGTCTTAACAAATGCCCCATAAATTGAAAAAAAAACAATGCCTGCTAAACTCTGGAATAAGTGAAAAATACAGTAAAATGCAAGAGGTCTCGTTAGTGTTGCATTATTGCCGCCTTTGGTGCAGTCTTTTGTTGATTTCACCCAACCGGCCAAACCCCTTCCGCTCGCTGACAAGCTAAGTCAACGTTAATTATTGATAGTCTCTGTGGATAATCAATGCACACAAGCGCTTTCGCCATTGGGTAAAATCAAAACAGAGTTACCACTTACCTATGCGGAAGGACATTAGCTTTAAGTACTACATTGAAGGCGTCTGTATTGAGTTTTACCCAAACGGCCAATACGCTTCCACTCACTGACTAGCCAGCGTCACCATCAATAATTAACAGTGACTGTGCCTACTTACTGAGCGCTAGCGGATCTGCCGGTTGGGTAATGCAGCACAAGTCACGGTCTTATAAATGTCACATCAATGCTGGCATTGGAGCAGGCATAGTTCAATTCACCCAAATGGTCCAACCACCTCGGTTTACGTACAAGCCAGCGTGACGCTTAATTATTGATAGCGACTCCATCTCGTCAGTGAGCGGAAGCGTGTTGGCTGGTTGACAAACTGAACACTTGCTCACGCGGAACGACACCAGCGAGGATAAACCTACTGAACGAAAGCAGTCTGTCTTCACATTTACCCAACCGTTCAAACTGTTCCAGCTGCCTGACTAGCGAGAGTCACTATCAATAATGAACCGTGGCCCTGGCTGGTGAGTAAGCAGTAGGGGGTGACCGGTGCGTGAAATAAACTACGACTCCACTCAGGGCGGCATTGATGCGTCACTAACAAAACCAATCCGGTAAATGAACATTGCGAACCAGTTAATAAACGTGCAAAATAAAATAATTTTTAGCATGCTAGTGAAACGCCAGTTGAATGCATGTTTTAAAATAAAATTAATTGCACTCGTAATTATTGTGACTGTCTCTTTAATACAAAACCGATAATAAATACAGTAAAAGTTGCAATTTCTATTTCTACACATTTATGTCGTATTCGTGGGTAAATAAACATGTCTATACAGATTGATAGCTTTTAAATGCAGAGCATTTAAGTAACTCACGATGTCACCCGTGTTGGCGTCCGTAGTCCGCACGCTCACTGCGCATGCGCGTCGAGTCGAGGCGAAAGCGAACACTCACGCGAGGGGCATTGGATTGGATTCGAACACTCTCTCGCGAGGGGCATTGGATTGGATTCGATTGGATTGGCATGGATTGGCTTGGCTTGGCTTGACTTGGATTGGATTGGATTGGATTCGGATTGGATCGGATTGGATTAAAGTGGATTGTGTTGGATTGTGTTGCGTAATAGCCGCGGCACGTTGCGTCATAGCCGCGGCAGACGCGCTGGGGCTGGCGCATGTGCAGTACTCTCTCTTCCGCGGTTTCCTCTCCTTCGGGCGCGCTGCGCATATAACCGGTGTGCCGTTCTCCGGCGAAGCAACATCCGCTATTGGCTCAAACACCTAGAGTCCACGCCGCTTTACAAGTACGCCGACGTCGTCGACTGGGACCGGCTTACGCAGTCCCCTCAACGTATATAAGCGGCGGAGCACGCGTTCGGAATTCAGTCAAGGGCGTCTTTGCTTGGCTTTCGCTTGACGTGACGCTTTGCTTGACTCGAGTAGATGCGACGCATTTACTCGAGTTCCCCCTGTGGGAAGATGCGGGCGGCTTTTTTAATGACGACTGCCCGAGTACCGAAGCGTAGTTCACGAGATGGGTTCCATAAACGACGCGTAGTGTTTGAGGATTTTGTTGTGTCACAAATCGCAGACAGGTGCGAGTGACTCAAAAGTCGATCTCAACTTGCCATTTTCAATTTCAGCTCAAGTTCACTTGCCATCATACATGGTAGATGGGAGAGCGGCGGAAAGAAGATGCTAGCATGCACCTTCACTATCCCATAGCCCCTGATTGATTTGGTTAGGCGAATCATCACAGTTGCAAAAAACAATACAATGGCTTATTAAGTCGACTCCACACAATCAAAAATCCTAAATTCATTGGGAGAAGAAAAAAAAACAGACCAATAAAACAATACCAGTGACAATACAAAGCACGACATCGCCGAAAGCCACATATAAAGGAAGGCTTCAAACTTAAGCCTTATAAATGAACTGGAGATATCGCTCAGAACCATCTAATCTGTGGACGTTCAAAAGAAGGGGTAAAGTGTTGTTGACCGGTTTTAATACGAGGAGTATTAACGAACCAGTTTTATGTATATCTAGTGAGGTAGTGTGGGTCTAAGATGCACTTATGAGATTAGCGGCCAGGCACCCGGGCTGCGCGTGACAACCCGCCGCTCTTTCTGGTGACCCAGCACTGTAGACTCTACGCTGCAGCCGTCGCCAATTCGTCATGGCGTGCACGGGACACGGATTGTCTGGCCCACCGCATATCAGAGGGATAATCCCCCATTGAGAAAGCAGACGACGCCGCCGGATTTCGGGCCCCGTCTGAGTCACGCGCGGAGGTGGTGGGATTGCCCGCGTCGAAGCGCGCACCGCGCGAGACACCATTGTTAATGAGCCCCGGCGGGCTGGGTGCACTGTCGCCGCTTCTCGCTCTCACTCCGCGGGGTCGCACTCACGTGCTCGTCTGCGAGCGTGCCGTTGACCTAAAGATGGCGGCGCCTCATTGAATATTCCGTGGCGTGCTGAGTGACAGCTGTCTACGTGAATTTGGGCACTCCCTTACGCTTGTACGAAAGCTACAGGGGCGGTTCCGAGAGAGGGTGATCTCGAAATTTTATAAGGCCGAACTTGGCCGTTGGAAATCGTTCTTGTCTGAGCGCCGAGCTGGGCAATTCCCGGGGGGACAAGGAGTCTCGACGGTTGAATCTAGGTTAGGATTTGTGCGCCCCCAAGGCTAAAGGTTAGGATCCCGTCGGAGGTTTAGGGTGCAGCGCCGTACCCGCAAATAGACGGATCTAGTGGCGAGACAGGGTCTTGGCCGTCGTTTCTCGAACGGTTTCTGTACGCTCCGAGAATAGGAGAGTTAGACGAAGATGAGGTGCTTGAGTGATTCGTGCGCACTCGGATCTAGCGTCTAGCTGCAGGTTGAAGTTTTTCTTTTTGTTACTCATGTACCCAGTTATCTTACTGTAAATAACTGTATATTACTTCCGTTTCACTTGATCAACCCCAACGCCTCGAGCTCGTCAATTCGACCGCCACCTCCAAAAACTTCAACACCGTCGCCCTGCCAGCCTCCTGCCAAATCAACCAGAGCCCGGTTGATTGGGTTCGTGATCGACACCGGACTTCTGGGAAACGAACCACAGGACCATCTTTACTGGCGCAGTCGACAGGATTTGGCAGAAGAAATCGCCAGGCCACAACCATGGGAGCAAGCAGACGCAAGCCCGCCCTCATCGGCTGGGGTTGAGCTCCGTGCGGAGTGGAGCGGCAGAGGCAACCAGCGCACGGGGCCAACGACGCGGCAACCGACCACCGGAGGTGCGGGTGAGTGGGCTTTGTTGCGCTTGGTTGTGGCGGTGTAGGCTGAGTCTTCGGTTGCATGGTAGTGACTCGGAGCATGCTGGCGAAAATGGCAGCAGGAGGATCTCCCCAAGTGGAGTCCGAAACAATAATTATTACACGAATGGAATTCGAGTTTCCAGAGCGGGAGAGAAAAGCAGAGCGCGAAGCGGAGGAGCGAGAGAGAAGAGAGCCGCGAGAATTTAAGGAACGCATGCAAAAGCTGTAGCTCGAATCTGAAGAGCGGTTGCGAAGGTATGAGTTGAAGCTGGAGCTGAGAAGGCAGACGCCCTTGCGCTCGGACACCCGCGAGCAGGAACAATGGGGCACAGGCCCAGCAAGTGATATAGCAACCGCGAAGTTGAATGGTTCCGGCCAGTGTTGGGAAGTTCAACATTGCGATGTGAAAGTAAGCAGCCGTGACTCCCTACACGAGCTAGCATTTGCGCCGATGTCGAACGCGTGGAGATGGACATTGGGATGAGGTGTGACGAAGTAAGCGCGTCAGGTGATACCGTAGAGTGGTGTAACGAGGCGATGCTTAAACATGACCAGCAGCCTCTCAGGCAAAGTTCGGGGATGGAGCTGCAGCGCATAAAGCAGAACCGTTCGAGCAGGCCAAGTTATGCACTGACAGCAAAGTTGAATGGGGGCAGCCCGTTTTTGAATTTGAATCCACGTGAGAACGAGATACGCGGCAGTGGCTGCCACAGGAGACGAGCAGCTCAGCCGGGAACACTTGCATGGAAAGGGAAGCGAGCATGAGGAGTGTTCCAGCGAGCGCGTCCGGTATAAAAGCAGAGTCAAGGGGTAGGCTTGTTGTTGCGAGTGTAGATCCGCTAGTTACTTTTGCACCGGACACTGAGCCAATGTATGCTGAACTTGCTAGCACGGGCAGTACCCAAACTCTAATGGATGGAGCGGGGGAGATTGGCATCGCGCAGGAAAGTCTTGGGGCCCGCCGCGCTCCCAATTACGCTCGAAAGTTGCACGAGAAAGCGAACTCTGTGTCGGGCGTTCAGGAGCTCGCCCAGGAGAGAAAGGAGATAGAAGACGAGAAAGCATGTGACGAGACGGAGCGAAAAAGAGACGGAGTTGAAGATCAGGCTGAAGAAAAGCAGGAGTTAAAGGAGACTGGGTTGAACATGTAGAAAATGGACGAGGATGCGAGAGAGAACGCGAGAAGACGGGGTATGAGGAGCTCAGAACGTTTGAAGAGTGTATGAACGATACGGAGATATTGCGTGGGTTTGGTAGTCCTCATGGTGAGAGTGTAACCGAGGGGGCCGATGGAGAACACGAAAACGCATGCGTGGAGACTTCGGAACGAAGAATGAGAGCTCCCGAGGAGGTTGCGAAGGAGAGAGGAAACCCATGTGAGGAGGCAGCTACAGTTGAAACAGAGGAACGAGGCGCAATCGGCGATCTCGCGAAACCGTTGTCTGAGATAGAGGTTCGTAGCTTTAGTGTTGGTTGTGGCCATTACCCAGATTTAGTCGGGAGCCGCGCTGGAAGGGTTGACGCACTGGGTTCGGTGACCTGGCCGTGTGTCACAGGCCCGAGTTCTGAGTTGTGCCAGGATGAGCGCGTACAGGGACAGCTGAAAAACTGTCTTTGTCAGACCGCTGCTCCGAATGCACCTAGCGTCCACGAGCGGCGTTTGGTATTGACAGATGCTTGAGAGGTTGTTGTTTTGGGGCAGTCTGTGCGTAGGGGAAAGAATGATCCCGAGAAGGCCGTCCCGTTCGTGGGCCGCCATTCCGCTCCAGCATCAACCCTTCGCTCACGCCGCCAGCGCGCGGCATTGCCTTACGTTGGGGCACTGGAGAGGCATGGCCACTTGGCCTATGGGACAGGAAAAGGTGTCGGATTTTGTGATACCACTCTGTCTTCCTCGAAGTTGTGTTCGCCTCATGGGGATAAATTGTCGAGACTTGCGTTGAGATTGCAACGCTGCGCGGTCTGGATCATCTGCCGAGGGGGCTGGAAGTACGTGAATGCACTCCCCTGCTTTCAGATTGTTGCTTGGGGAGGCTAGTATTGAATTGCCTCCGAGCCTTAACACCGCCCCGACGGACGTGAACGTTCCCGTTCACCCGTCCTTTTCCGTCGGTGGTGTGTATCTGTGTGTGCGGCGTTTGTGCGTGACGAGATGCCCTGGTCGCTCGATCCGTGCAATGAATTGAACTTTCTGTGCACCGCAAGTGAGCTGAGGCACAGCAGAACATTCTTGAAGGAACGTTATCAGGCTACGCCGGCAAGGAGGACATTTGCGTGCGTGCGCATAGTGACAATGCAAACTTTCTTAACGTTTTATTTTTGTTGACTGCAAAATTGCCCGTGTTCTTTGCCAGTCCTTATTCCTTGTGTCCTTGTTATTGAGTGCCAGAATGTTTGTGCGTGTTTGCAGTGATAGCGCGCATCAGTGTTATAGGTCTAGTTGTCTCGTTGTGCGCGCAGTTTACGCGCTCCGGAGACACGATCCGATTTAATTTTACTCGCCCTTAATGTTGTTAGCATTTTTTGGTGTGTGTCCGGTGGGCTAGAGTATTCCGTCCCTGTTGACGACTAGTGAATAGGTTGTGTTTGTAGTTTAGGCGAGAGAAAGTTCGGATCAGCTGCAGAAATAGAAGGGGGCTCATTTGTGGTTATACCTAGCTCCTTCCACGTGTTTTGTGGGGTTGTTTGTTTGTTCCGCTGTTATTGCGGAAGGAGAGATGAAACGAGTGGCCCTTTTAAATTCTTTTCGAATTGACTGAACCAAGAGGTCCAGTTACACTCTTAAAGGGGGGAGTTGTAAGTTCCACTTATGAGATTAGCGGCCAGGTGCCCGGGCTGCACGTGAGAACCCGCCGCTCTGTCTGGTGGTCCACCACTGTAAACTCTACGCTGCAGCCGTCGCAAATTCATCACGGCGCGCACGGGAGACGATTGTCTGGCCCACCGCATGCCACAGAAATAATCCCCCATTGAGAAAGCAGACGACGCAGCCGGATTTCGGGAACCGTCTGCGTGACGCGCGGAGGTGGTGTAATTACCGGCGTCGAAGCGCGCGGCGCGCAAGACACAACTGGTAATGCGCCCCGTCCGGCGCAGTGCACTGTCACTGCCTCTCGCTCTCACCCCGCGGGGTCGCACTCACCTGCTCGTCTGCGAGCGTGCCGTTAACCCAAAGATGGCGGCGCCTCATTGAATATTCCGTGGCGTGCTGAGTGACAGCTGTTTACGTGAATTTGGGCACTCCCTTACGCGTGTACGAAAACTACAGGGGCCTTCCCGAGAGAGGGTGATCTCGAGGTTTTATAAGGCCGAACTTGGCCGTTGGAAATCGTTCTTGTCTGAGCGCCGAGCTGGGCAGTGCCCGGCGGGACAAGGAGTCTCGACTGTTGAAGCTAGGTTGGGATTTGTGAGCTCCCTAGGTTAAAGGTTAGGGTCGCGTCAGAGGTTTAGGGTGCAGCGCCGTACCGGGCAACTAGTCGGATCCTGCGGCGAGACAGGGTCTCGACCTTGGTTTCTCGAGCGGTATCTGTACGCTCTGAGAATAGGAGAGTTAGACGAAGGTGAGGAGCTCGAGTGATTTGTGCGCACTCGGAGTTAGCCTTTAGCTGCAGGTTGAAGTTTTTCTTTTTGTTGCTCATGTAAGCAGTTTTCTTACTGTAAATAACTGTATATAAACTTCCGTTTCACTTATTCATCCCAACGCCTCGAGTTCGTCAATTCGACAGCCATCTCCAAGAACTTCAACACCATCGCCCTGTCAGCGTCCTGCCAAATCAACCGGAGCCCGGTCGATTGGGTTCCTGATCGACACCGGACTTCGGCGAAACGAACCACAGGACCATCTCTACTCTGGGGGTGTTTTTTGGAAAATTGGAAGTCCTTGTAAGGCAGTCAGGTTTTAAAGCAAAGCTTGTTACCTCTACCCCCCAAAAGTTCTTTCGCGAGCGTTGGTGTCAACAGAAAACTCCCGCGAACAAATAACAGAATTCACTGGCACCGCCAGGAATCGAACCTGGAACTACTAGCGTAACAAAGCGAGAACCCGTTGTATTACCGGTTTGCTACGAGAACACGCGTAGACGGGGAAGACAGGTGGTGAACTCACCAAGCCTATCTAAGGGTTTACCCCCTTCATTCTTGCCGGATACCACGTGATCGCGTCACGCGACCACATGCGCCGCTGTGCGCTCCTTCCACGGCACGTATTGCGGCCCTGTGCACACCTTGCGCGTGAGCTCGGAGTTACAAAATTTAATGCAAGCTCACCGCAACGCACGGCATCTTAATCTAGTACGGCAGTCTACTAAAGCTTGTGGCCCCTTGTGTTCTCGTAAAAATCACAGCTCCTTGTCTTCCACCCTCACCCCAAAGGACACATCAAGTAACACATTCAAATACTCCTTGATAAACAGGCCATCGCTCCAAGCCCCATCATCAATGTCCTGGCCCACATCTCCAGGCCAACAGCAAGGGTGACGTATCCTTGCAGCGCCTCAAACACTGCATCAATCAAATCATACATATGGTCAGGCGAGTTGCCACCAAGAAGCGGGGCCTTAAGGTAGACGATACCTCTCGATTAATTCAAGCTTCTGCCCTCTCGATAATTGCTTACGTCAATCCCCTGACTTCTCGGCAAGGAGGACATAAAGATACTTTATATAATATTTAGAAAGGCGATTGAGCAGGCCATTGATCTTCCCCTGAGATCGTCCATAGACAGGTTGCTTAGCACGGGGCTCTACAACATGATGGAAGAGCTGATAGAGGTCCCTCGTTCAAACCAGAAGCGCCAAATGAGCAGAACTGTGGTGGGTCGCTGCATCCTTCACCAGATTGGCTGGGCAGCACAGAATGCAACTCCGCTTGATGTACTCCCGCACTCTAGGCGACAAGAACTAAATTTATTTATTTATTATACCTTACAGGCCCATTGAAGAGCATTGAGTAAGGGCTCCCTTTACTTAAAAATATGAACCCTTCACACGACGAGGATCGCCGACAAGAACGGCCATAAGCGCTCAACACACCCTCGGTGGGGATGATACAGTTATCTCCACTGACGCCTCCCAACATCGAGGGCAGTAGTACGCCATCATCGCAGCTGCGTCCCGAACTAACCTTGAACAAGGCCGTGCGGAACCTCGGCGACGGGGCAATAGCGTCCCCGACGAGGTACTTCAACCGCTGCTGGCGAGCGGGAGCGCTGCCGCGCCAGTGGAAGACGGCAAGAACGGTGCTGATACCGAAGCCGGACAAGCCGCCCAGCATCGAGAATCTGCGCCCGATATCCCTAACGTCGTGCGTGGGGAAGATTCTCGAACACGTGCTAAACAACCGGTTGCAACGGTACCTCGAGACGGAAAGGCTCTACCCCGGCAACATGTTGGGTTTCCGGGAGAGGCTCAGCACTCAAGACGCCATGATCCAGCTACAACACGACATCCTGGACACGTCCGTCCGCACCCAAGACAACAGGGCCGTGCTGGGGCTGGGCTTGCAGAGCGCGTTCGACAAAGTCAAGCATTCCGCCATCCTGGAACAGGTTGGCAGGCTCGGCCTGGGCAGAAGATCCTACAACTACATCCGAGACTTTCTCTCGGAGCGGACCTTCGAAATACGCGTGGGAGGCCTGCAGCTGCCGCCGAAGAGGCTCGGGAGCACGGGAACCCCTCAGGGCTTGGTGATATCGCCGCTGCCCTTCAACCTCGTGATAATCGGGGTGGCGCGCAGACTCTTGGGGATCCCACAGGTCCACCACACCATCTACGCGGAAGACATCACGCTGTGGGTCCCCGGGGGTAGCAACGGCCACATCGAAGACGTGCTGCAGACGGCGGTGGACGCCATCGAAGACCACCCCGACGGTACGGGCCTGCGGTGCTCGCCGCAAAAGTCGGAGCTGCTGATCGTACCACCACCGGGCAAATATTGCAAGAGGGAGGCCGAGGACTCGGCGAACATCAGAATCAGAACGAGGGACGGCACCGTCATCCCCAGGGTAGCCACGCTCCGGGTCCTCGGCATGTACCTCGAGGCCAGCAGAAGTAACAAGACCACGGTCGACTGCCTCGCCACCAAGATCGGCGAGGCGGCCAGATTCGTCCGACGTGTGGCGACGCGGCACAGCGGAATGAAGGAGGCCAGCCTCCTCCAACTGCTCCAATCTTTTGCGATGAGCCACGTCACCTACGTCGGCGCGTTCCACTACTGGCTACGGCAGGAGCGGGACCGCATCAACGCAGCCATCCGCAAGGCTTACAAGATGGCCCTGGGCTTGATATGCAGCACCAGTACGACCAGGCTACAGGAGCTGGGGGTGCACAACAACCTCGAGGAAATCAGCGAGGCCCAAACGACGGCGCAGCTCGAGCGCCTCGTCTCCACAAGAACGGGCAGGCGCATCCTGGAGCGCCACGGGATGGGACCGAAGACCACGGACTCGCATCGGCACGAGACGACGCAGCTCCAGCCGGAGGTGATGCAGCGGCTCTGGATCCGCCCGCTACCCCGCAACGTCCACCCCGACCGCAACCGCGGCCGCCGAGAAGCGAGGGCACGCGCCCTCACCGCCAAGCACGTAAACGACACGGGCGCCCTTTACGTAGACGCCGTCCGGTACCCCGACAGACCCGACGCCTACGTCGCGGTGGCGGTCCGCGCCACCACTTGTGAAATGTACAGAATTAGTGTCTCGACTGGGGCCAGTTGGTTCATTCTGATCTTAAACAACAGCGCAAAAGACAAGGACTAGGAAAGAAGCACAGACAAGCGCTGTAAGCGCTTCTTTCTTAGTCCTTGTCTTTTGCGCTGTTGTTTAAGATCTGAAATGTACAGCACCTGCAGCGTCCGCGCTCCGTCCGTTCGCCAGGCGGAGGAGACGGCGATCGCGGTGGCGCTGATGGACCCGCGATGCACCACGGTGATCAGTAACTCGCACTCGGCCATCGCGAACTACGCCAAGAACAACGTGTGTGAAAGTGCAGTGCGCGTTGTGAGGTGTCGTGCTGTGATCAGTGAAGCGGTGCCGGCCACCCACCTCCGGTGGTTTCCGGCGCACACGGAGATCAGAGACGTGGGCGGCGGTCTCCCCAACCGCAACGAGACGGCGAGCCCGGCCGGCGGCCACCGAGCTGCCGGCGGCCCCCCCCTCCCCCCTTCTCCTCCGAGCTCCGTGGCGGAAGACCACCGAGAAGACGACGACGACGACGACGGGTGGGACCCGGAGCCCCTCCTCACGTACGGGGAGGTGCTGGAGTGGTACCGACTCGGCATCCGCACCGCGCCACCGCCCCACCCGGGACTCACGCGTTCGCAGGCAGTGTTGTTACGCCAGTTACAGACGCTATCGGTAATCACGCCGGCACTCGCACGCCACGTGTGCCCGAACGTCTACGTCAGTGATGTGCGCAGTGTATGTGAGCGCGAAAGCGCAACTTTGGCCCACATCCTGTGGGACTGTTCAGTGCATCCTGTAGAAGCAGCCGACCTCTACAGCCGGTTGCCGCACACCATCGCCAGTGCCGCGAACTCACCGAACCTGACATCACAAACTTCGCCGTCCAGCAGCTCGAGGCTACTCTCGCCAGGCGGAGGCGGAGAGAGGCGCCAACGAAGGGGAAAGGGACGAGTTCCCGAGTACCTTTCGCGCTCCGCTCTCGCCGACGCCGGCGGGGCCTAGTCCCGAAGGCGACGTAAACGTGTCGGGGGGAGGGAGCGGCTCTGCGTAGCCCGGACCTCCCCTCCGCTGACATTGAATAAAGTTTCTCTCTCTCTCCAGAGCTAACCTCCTTGCGTGTGCCTCACTCAAGACCCAAGACATGGTGGCAGCAGAAGAGGCAGCCATCGCCTTGGCTCTAACTCAAGCAGGGTTTCGGAAGGTAGTAATCGATTCCCAACACGCCTACCGGAATTAGCAGACTGGTTGGGTGTGCCGAATTGCACTGCGTGTGTTAAAAAGAAACATCCCCCTCGCGAGGGGCACGATCAAATGCAGAGCATTTCCGCGGGGGGCGCACCTACAAGTCGTATGGATTACGTATTGGTTGCTGTTGTTGTAATTGTTGTCTTCCAGCGTAGACATTGTCGATTAAATCGATGGTGAAACGTGAAACGTGCCGTGAACCCCCTGCCGCGGCTATGACGCAACGTGGAGCGGCTATGACGCAACGTGGCGCGGCCATGACGCAACACAATCCAACACAATCCACTTTAATCCAATCCAATCCAAATGCAAACCAATCCAATCCAAGCCAAGCCAAGCCAAGCCAATCGAATCCAATCCAATGCCCCTCGCGAGAGAGTGTTATAGCGCCGAAATCGCGCCACCACACGAACGCGTGATGTTGACGTCACGATCACGCCACAGATGCTAGCGACCGGAGCGCGCGCGAACGACATATGTGGTTTAAGCGCGAACCGACCGCGGCGAGAGAGCGCGATGCGAGCGCCCCCACCTGTTCTTGCGCGCGAACCGGCTGTTGCTCAGCGCGAACCCAACGCGGCGAGAGAGGGTGTTCCGCACGTCCCCACCTGTTGTGCGCCCGAACCGAACGCGGCGAGAGAGGGTGTTACGAGCGGAGAGAAGGCGACGAGGACGCGGGGGAGAGGGCGCATCTGTGGCCGAAAGTTGAATGAGTCAAGGATATAAGGCGCATTCGTAACCTTCCGTTCTGTGTCGGCTTTGTGGCCCAGTGGGTAGAGAAACATGTACCTTGCGTTCCGCCCGCAGAGTCATGGGATCGAAACCTGGCGCCGGTAAGTATTATTTTTTTATATAGTGTAGGGGGAGCGATGCAGACTAGGGACGTCAAATACGGGTGACATCGTGAGTTACTGAAATGCTCTGCATTTAAAACCAACTCCCTAAACGGTTCCATTCAGCTAATCTGGACACCCGCTCACGCTTCCGTGTAGGGCAACGGTTACGCCCAACAACAAGCCTGCGCTTCTACCCAGGACCTATGGAGCTGCACGAGTACTGTCACGCGCTTGTCTCGTTCAGTGACATAACCCAGCATTATCGCCTTCAGAGACAGATCCTACCTCCGCCTTATCCTGACCTTTCCATAGAAAAACAAACTACCCTACGGCACATAAATACCTGTTCCTTTCCCACACCGGAGGCGTTTTAACTTAATGTACCCGAATCGCTGTGACGCTGAATATAAATATTGTTCAGACGTAGAAACACTTCACCACATAATCTGGGTGTGCGACTTTAGCCCTAAGCACCCTCCTCTCTTTCAGTCAACTACACAACAAGGGTAATGGGAGATGCTGCTGTCGAGCTCCTCACTGCCTACACAGCTTGAGTTGGGGGACAGAGCACAGGCGGCGCTGACTGCATATGGGCTCCAGTGAATAGGAACCACTCCCATTGGGCGCACTGCGGGCTGTTCAGAAATGGGAATAGAGGTACATTATCCTCCTCCTCCTACTTCTTCTCCTCCTCCTCGTACTCCTCCTCCCTCTTCCTCTTCCTCCTCTTCTTCTTCTTCTTCTTCTTCTCTTCCTCCTCCACCGTCTCGGCCGGCGATCTCGTCGCCAGCGTCCTCGGCGGCAGAGATGGAGAAGTCAGATCGCCTAACACCAAGTTTGAGCTGCCGTTATTTTATAAAAAAAGTTTCCACTCATGTGCTACACCAATACAACTCAACCAACCAGCATTGATGCATCATCATTGATTTAACCTTTCAAGAACATCTCTTTGAAGTAATAAAAGCTGTGGTTGAGTGCATTTCACTTCTCGGTGGTTTCACTATATGTAGAGCGGCGTGAATGAATTTAAGGGAAGCCGTGGATTGTTACAACCTATCTTGAACATAAAACATCGGGTAACAATAATGATGAGGTGCAGACATGCATTATTCCTTCAGACTAGGCCGCATGGAAAGTGTAATTCACGCACATGTTCACGCCTACGTAGGTTGATACGTGCGGTGAGGGTCCTGCCGCTACGACATCTGTGGAGCCTATCCAGCCGCAGAGACGGGCACGCTGAAGGCTCCCAAGAGAAAAAAAATTTGCTTGTATTCAACAGCAAATGGTCAGCGCTCGCAGCTTCTTTTAATCTAATGTTGCCTTGTACCGGGGAGTGACCAGGCAGCCACCGCAGAACAATGTCATTGTTTGCGAGAAGTGCCGGTGCTTAAATTTCTGCAATTTCAGATAAAATGTATCAGGTGTTGTTCGAAAGCACAGTTCGCACGGCTTGTAAGACGCCACGTGAATCCAGGACTCTCACCCATTGTTGGGTATGATGTCCGCCGTTCTCATCAAATGCAGGCCTAACTACTGCCAGTTCTTTGGCGGTCAAATAGGTTTTGTTGTATTCTCTAGAAGGGGAACTGGGCTGATGAGATCCATCTGCTGATTTTTGGGGGAATAAGCATGCCCGCTAAATTCATTTCCATTGCCAGGGAGGAAAACTTGATTCGGTTGTCTTCCTTTCAGTTCTTAGAAATGACGAAGGCCAGTTCGTTTAGTAAAACATGTTGGGCTATTTTGGCTCTTCATATTTATTTGCTCGTTCCCCTTCATGCAATGACGGGAAGTAATTCTGTCCTTATAATTCGTCATCGTAAAAACAGTGATGCTATAACGAGTTATGCTGGTATGCGTGTATCCAATTATCGAGGAATGTAACAGAAAAGTGACATTATCAAATTTACTGGGATCTACAAAAACACGCAAACATTTCATTTCACTTAGTACAACTTGAGGGGTAATGGCAGGTTGGTCACGTATCCTATGCAGAACCACAGCCCTGTTTATACACAAAGGGCCTACAGTCTCGCTACTTCTGATAGTTGATTGCTTATTTGGAATGTTAATAATTGCTTGCTCTGGCGCTGTGCGACGAGACCAGCATTACCTTGCTCCAGCGTTGTACACGTTCCTCTAAAACAGGAACAAAACCTCGTTCCTCGTTCCTTCCCCAATTTGAAACGAGTTTCTGTTACAAGTTACTTTATTGCGAAAGGAACGCGTTCCAGACTCCACATCGAACAAGGCAACGTATCGTTACGTTAGCGTTAAATTTATTTTTTCAATTTAAAATGTGGTGCCGTATAATCCTGGCGCGAAATCAAGTGTGAAATTTAAAACTCACACCGAGCTACGTATTTTGTACAAATAGAAACAGCGCCGGCGGCAGATTATCTGGAGATAAAAAGAATCCAAAGAAACGCTCCTGGGCACATATTTTCACGGAGCACCAGACAAACTCCAGACATTTCGAACTTTGATTTTGGTGCTGGTCATTTATTGGTGCAACCAACGTCGCCTGTATAAACATTGCGCGTCGCCCGCTTTTCAATGGGAGCGGTAGGAACGCTTAGTGCAGGCACTCGTCCGCTATATGGCGCGCGCCGGCCGACGTGCCGCCTTACGTCACTGCCCGGCAGTCGCGAACACTGCACCCACTTCTACAAGCTCCATTCCATTCAGAAGGGGTGCACGGTAACGTTGCAGAGAAAGTTCGGTCATGCCGGTGCGGTGCAGTAGGGTGGTTCCGCGGTGCCGTGCATCACGGCTGCACTGTCAGCAGCGACCCTGCGTGTTTACAATCGAGCGAGGTGCAGGCATCGTAGTCTGCTAATCATCCTCGCCTGTCGTCCTCTACAACTGGATGTTTACGGCCATCTGGGTTGCGTCGTACGCATCAGCGGTGACGCTAAGTTCGTCCCGCGTATCTTCGAGCTCGACGGACATTTTCACGCGGTCGCCGCACTTGCCGGTAGCCGCCTGCCAACCCGCAACACCCCAACGCTCACGGCACCGAATCGCTGCACCTCCTGCGTAGCAGGTGCAGCGGTTATCTGCACCGCGGCGGCACCGCTGGTGCACCATGAGGATTCGAGCGACGCGGTGCTCGGCACCATTCCTGCAGCGGTGAATCGAGCTCTCTCGTGCACCGTACAACGGTGCAGGCGTTGCACGGAGTCGGGGCTGTATCGAATGGAGCTGCAGCAGCTGCAGCGTGTGTCTGTGAGCGTGCCTCGAAGGCGTTGGAGCGCCGCCTGGGGAACGCGAGACAAACTGTCAACTAGTTTGCATAGTTTCCTACAATAGGCGCTGGCTGACGGACATGAAAGCACGTAGGAAGTCTACGCAGCGGGAAAGGGTAGGAAACGAGCAACAGGAGGAAGGCTGTGTGGCCATTTTTCGCTCACGCGTTAGGCAAGGATTATGCAGGCGGCGTTGGTGCAACACATACGGCACTCTCCACATCGGTCTTACAAATGCACAGTAAGGTTACTGAGATTCAGATGTGCAAACAGAAAGCTACTCACATGCAGGAACATAATTAAATTTCTTAATAAGAAACTGCGTTGAAAGGCGCAATACATAGCCGTTTAATGAATAGTTATTCAATATTGCAGTTTATTAAAATACCTTACAGTCCTTTTGCAGGGAATTGAGTAAAGGGGTTACAAAAGTGAATCTTTGGGGATCATACACCAGAAATTTGCGAGTAACAAAACACAGCAGAACGAGGAATGGCAACGCTGGTCGCGATACAACTTTAGGTCTGAAGACGATAACAAGAAAAAATAAAAGTCAACAGCGTAGTCATACATAAAATCTACGCTCAGAATTACAAAGTATGCGGAACACAATCAGGGTAGTAGATAAAGGAAACAAGCAAAGATGCCTAATATATGCAGGCGACGCACAAATCAGCTGCTGTGGCTTGGAATACGCATAAGGGTGCATAGGCATATGCACAGGCATATGCACAGGAAATAACGCGGAGGATAATCACGTGCGTAAAAAAACATTTACACTATAAAAATTTCAAAGTATAGTATGAAAACGACCAACTAAAGCAACTCTGAACGCCGGCAGTCCGCGTTGGGTGGCGTCTCTCAGGTATTGTCGATACGGCACGCGAAGAAATTCCGCCTCCCAATGACGAAATTCCTTTTCTTTGCAAACACGACGCGTGAAATACAAAAGTACCTGGCACACCCGTCGACCCACTCATGGCAGATCGGCGACAGACCGCGAAGTGACGAACTGCGTGCGTACCTGTAACTTTGAGCAGTGCAGAATGCTGAGACACTGCGGCGCACCCAGCCCTATTTATAGCCGGTAACCCATCGAATGACCTCACAGCGAGCGCTAATCCCCGGGCAGCAAAGCACCCGCGCCTCGCGCGCACTAATACGGTAGTTACCCCTGACAATATACAGATACGTTGGTTTCACAATGGACCTGCAGAGCCGCTCAGACTTAGACTATGCTTCCCCGTTAGGGAACAATTCTATCGGTCAGACGCGCATCTTGGCATCTCCAGACAAACGATGAAGGGTGAAATGCATTCTCACGGCTGCGCTATGTACCCGTTGAACGCCGCGTAAGCCCAACCAGCATGAAAGCTAGCACAAGCTGCCGCCCGCGGCATGATTATTCTTATGCCTTTGACTTTCGAGAAACCACGTTCCGCTGAAGGGCGCGGGCAAATTGGCCAGCTCGTAGGAAGAGAAACCCCGTAGTGACTTCTGGATTTTTTTTACTCGAGCCTTGGCATAAAAATGGCTAAATCCTAGCAATGCAAGTGTTGCAGCAGGAACGCCGTTCCTGCCGTTCCTTCATAAACCTAACGAGTTAGTGCAACAGTTCCATCGACCCTTAAAGGAACGGTGGCATTCCTCTGATCCTCCAAAAAAGAACTAGTTCCAGGAACGCCGTTTCGTAGAACATTGCCTTGCTCTTAGTTTGTTCCGTTTTGTTGTAAATGCTGTGGCTTGTATTCTTGATATCGGTTTCGCGTACCATTGCAGTAGACGGATTACTCTCGTGTAGCTAACTCAAAAGAATGTCGCGCGTTCTTTGTTCCATCTTCATGTTCTCCATATTATAATCCAAGGACTTGTGCATTTAAAACACTGTAAGGTTCGCCATAACCACAATGTGAGAGCTGGAAGGGCAGCGTCACCGAACAGCATTAGAAGTATTGCACAATTGGGAGAAAGTGGCTATTGCTTCCACATTGACCTCTATTCTATTGGTTCACTATCTTGGTATAGTCTCCACACGGCCTGGTGATTAACTGACCTGATTAAGGGCGCCCTCATTTTCTCCATCACTTTAGAAGTCCGTTGTATGCCGTTTACTAAAGGCTTTCCTCGAGTCCTTAGTAGTATTGGGTTCCGCTTGTAGAGGTTGGTTTTCGTTTACTTACCTCAACATTTTGAACAGACCAGTCCATTAAGATTTGCAGAGGTAAAGTCGGGCATTTCTATATTTGTGGGCCGGAAAGCCCTTTGTTTGGATGTTTGAAAGGTTTACATTAGTATGAGGTTTCCTCACTGACAAACCAATATCTTTGCGTACCGCTCACAAAACAAGTAGGTTTTTTCAAGCAGTTTATACACAAAAACGTGCGAGCTTTTCTACAGACGATGAAAATAAATTGTTGAAATGACGGTTTCTTACCTGACGAGGCGTGATTACTGATGACACAACCTTAAACTCTATGACTGCAGCATTTAGCAATCAATCATACCCGCAGACGGCAAGGCATACACAAAAAATCCAGAACCCGAACCACTAACAATTTTGTCAGAAATGGAGGAGAGGTCCGCACACAAACAACGAAGCAACGAACGGCGCCGCGAAGGTGATCTATCAGGGAGTGAGACTTTTGTCTGCTGTACTGGCAACTAACTGCGCTGCTGGAGCCAGAACTGTTAAAATTAAAGACCACTTGGCAGCTGTTTGTCATCCATTATGCTACTTTTTTCCTAAAGTAATCATTGAACTTTCTGCTTTATACGGTTCAAAGCGTGGAACGCCCACTAACACGCACTATGATGATTGTATATTGCACTTATATTAGTGGCCAATGTGGTAGGGATTTCGGAAAGAATTTTTGTTTGGTGTCTTTGAGTTGTTTTTGTCTCTTTGAATGTCTATAGGTGTACGGGTTTGCAGAAATAATCGGCATTTTTAAGAATTGAACATTTATTATATATACTCGCCCAATGATCGCACTTTTTTTTCAAAAATATGATGCAAAGGTAGGGGTGTGATCATTACGCGAGGTAAATTTTTTGGGAAAATGTTTCAGAGCAGAAAATGCAAGTTGGAGGTCAGAATGTTTTCGATAAGTCTCATGAACATATTTAACACACCAAATAAAACATATTAAAAACTCCACTGACCACCGAATGACAACCGAGTGATGCAAAATGCAATGTTTTCATCACGGAACGCGCTCGAATTGCGGAATGCGCGCGAACGAGTTTGATGTGAGGTGAGAACAGGTCGTCCAATTAGTGGCTGCTGCTGTCACAGTGTCGGACATCAAGACACGGCTACCGACGCAGCAAGACGAGGGCGTTTTTTATTGTGAGTACATTAGGTGCATGTAGTCAGAGTTTCTTCCGCACCAATAAAGGACTCACGCTTGCCGATATCGCTAACATCATCAAGTCTGCGGCAATAACGTAGCCATGTCCGCTTTGAAGGAGGAGGAAACTAACGTAAGCACGAACATCGTAGTCTAGACTTGGCACACAACGACATATGGCTGTGTCAAGTTCAGGGTGCGATCATTGCGCGGGAAATAAAAAAGTCATATTTTGACGACGAACTTCAAGGGTTCGATCATTAGGCGACTGCGATCATAATGCGAGTAAATATGGTATACTGTTTCTAGATGTCGGGGCCCACAATGCATCATATGAAGAGGTGTTATACAACATGGCCCAATATTCCCGGGAAGCATACAGGTGGGCTTCCAAATTACAAAAAGTATGGTGTCAACGGGTACTGAAGCAAATACCACGGAGACTTGTTTCTTAAACAGATGTTCTGTCTTGATAGCAAGGAACTTACCCCATAGGAATGCATGACGGGAATCGCTGTGGCGTCGGCGAACAGGAGGCACACGACGAGAAAAAGGTAAGGCACCTGAACATTCGGCTAGTGAGCGATGTGAGCAGCACGTGTTCCATTCGCTGATGTTTCTCGTCTCACGTTTGTTTTACCCCGGGCCGAAAACTTGCAACTTCTGTTGAAGTTCCTATTGGAGATGGACGATAGTATTGAGTGTTGACAGTGTATATCGAGGTCGCGTGGCAAGTACAAGGCTCCCTCTTTATGTTCCCTTCTAATTTGTGAAAAAGGCTTCATTTTTCTGGTACGCGCAACGTTTTGTGTTTCTCTTAGATGCTCACAATCCTGGCAGGACCATCGCCCACCACAAGAAGGAAGCAAATGAACACAAAACTGCTCGGGAACCCCGGAACATGGAGAAGCCGGGAAGAGAAGTCGCGCCTGCCGCAACATTTGCGCACTGTCTCCTTTCATTAAGATACGCTCAGTAGAAGACGCGGTGAATCGCCTGACTTATCGTCAGCACTGCTGCAGTCATGGCAGCCATGCATCAGTCATGGCTGCAGGGATGTTTTCCCGCAAAAGAACCGCTACTGCTTCATTGGTGTCTGCGCCACGTGAAGGTTGTAGCTTGTTGGAATGCGGTATGAGGTAGTATAGCAAGGAATCAACGTAAAATTTCAAGAAACGTCGGTCGATATCCACTTGCTGGATGGAAGTATTGATTTTTGGCAAAAATGTCATCGTACTTTCTGCAGAAGAATCTATTTTTTATTAGGGACATTGACGGGAAAGATAAAAAAATTGGCTCCAATCCACGCTGTGAAGGCGGTAGGAAAACGAAGCTTTAAACGACACGCAGAACAACTGCCCGTGCGATATAACTTAGATTCACACACGTGGCTCCAGAAAGAGGGAAACAATGGATTCTTCCAGCCCATACCTTGAATTCGCGGGGGCGGCGTCACAAATGCAGAGGCGTCGGCCATGGCAGGGCTAGCGCCGTGGATGCCGCTGCTGTAACCCGGCCACGCGTTGGCGGAAAGAAAACGGTGAGAAGCGTCTTTCGAAGGGTGAGGCAGGAGAACCTAGACCCCGTGAGGTGCTAGCTCGGGGCTCCACCCCACGTGACGCAAGCGTAGCCAGCGAAACAATTCGGCACATGAGCTTAGTGATTCCCATTTACACCTATTTAAAGTAGTTAGTTTAGCATGTTCTATAATTTCGAACAACAGAGTAAAATTTTATAATCGCTCTAAATAAGGATCAGTGGCTACTTTCGGCTTTTGTAATTCATCTTAACACATAACCGAATTGGTCTTCACCAATTTAGAAAACGGAGTCCCATTAGTGGATAGCAGTGCGCGAAAGATAGCGCTCCTCTAGTGGCGAGGTGTCTGCATCATTCTGTTCCTAGCCTGCAAACCAGTCCTTAACCTACCTTTGCCCTACGACCACTAAATTTCGCCAGGTTCTGCTTACCCAGAGGTGTGGTCGAATAATTCATCGAAGCCGTGCGAAGGAAGTGCGCAACGAATGCAAGGCAGCGCCAAAACAGGCCATAAACAATCGTCGCTGAAGCACACGACAAATTAAAGATGATGGAAGGGTTCCGCCGACACGCCCGCCGACGGGGAACGCGTGGCCATTCCGCCCAAGCGCCGCGTCAACTACATTGTGCTGCTTGGGAGAAAAGCGGATTCCCCTTCCGCAGTCGCGTTGAGAGTTTCTTTTCCCAAAAGCCACGAAAGACCATTGGCTGGTAGAGGTACAAAGCTTTGCTCTAAAGGAAAACGTACAGGTGCCGTCAGAAGTAGTTGGAGCACGCGAGCTGTGGCCGAACCGCATAGGAGCGCCGTGTAGCTGCACCGGCGTTAAACTAAAGCAGCAGAACACGAATGCGCGCATGCCGACGGTAATAGCCAATCTATACTTCTCAACCCCTTCTTTTAACTCGGCTTCGAGCGTTATTCGCAGCATAGTGGTCTCGGTGATTTCGCTGATGGCAGACTCTCCTAAAAATATTAGTAAAAATTGATCGCTGCGACTGCGATGTTTTTTCAGCCACTTGCATGCACTGAAAGTGTACGACCAACGCTGCCAGATACCCCCTCAGCTATCAGCGCCATCGCTGAGGCCAGTACACTGCGAATAATGTTAGAATTCGCGGTAAAAGAAGTGGGTTGATAAGTATCGATGGGCTATCAACGTCGGCAGTCACGCATGCGTGTTGGGCTCCTTTCGTTTACCGCCGGTGTAGCTACACGGCGCGTTTATGCGGTTCGCCCACAGCTCCCGTGCTCCAATTAGTTCTGACAACGCTTGTATCTATTAGGGCGAAGACGTAATATTGTCGCAAAGCCGAATTCGACGTAGTTGTATTCAAGGAAAGACAAGTTTATACGAGTGAACTCGTGCGCCCCTAAACCCCTCAAAATACACGGGCAGAGACAGGGAAGCCGCGTTCGAAAATGTGACGTTCGCAGGCGAGTGCTGGTGAATGGAATGCCGCCACGCCTGCTCTGCGGTCAGTTATCTCTAAGCGCGGGTGTTTCTCGAACATCAAGAACAATTTAGATTAAAAAAGATTATTCTAGGCTAGCGACGCTAGGGCGAAACATTCTCCCAATCAAACCAGATAACACGATAACACGTGCGGCATAAGAAAAAAATGTATGCAAGTTGCGCTTTACTGCGGACGAAGATAATACAACACAGCGCATTCAGGTGGTGAGAACAAAAGGTAAAAAAGAACCGATGCTGATTCTCGAGAACATTCTGGACCGTATATACCACTGTAGGAACTAAGACTTTTGTCCTTCGTATGGTTTAATGCCCAGATATTGCACATAATAGTTTTATGTGTTTCAGTAGCACGTCGCGAAAGCAAAACCCCTTTACAAATTTGCCCCGTCTGCGGTCTTTCTTGTTCTTAGGTATCGCCTCAGGAGCGTGATTTGTTTTATATTTTTGTAGCGTGAGCTACACTGGTCGAGGCTTAGGAGTTTCGCGTTGCTCGTTGAAAGCCTTGCTGCGCATGCGCGAGAAGTGACGTCGCACGGCGCACAGCTGGCGTGCGGGAGCCGCCACCGCAGTGACTGAACTGGACTGGACTGCATTGAATTGTATTGGATTGGATTGAATTGAACTTTATTTTATTGGAAAAAATTGGATTGGATTGGACTGAATTGAAATGGTTGAAAATTTAAAATAGCAGCCGTAAGCATGGTATTCAGCTAATCCTAAAGAACCAGGAAACCTAAGAATACCCAGCTGAACCTTCGCTCGCGCTACGACAATGCTGGCAAAGCCGAGCTAGCCAGTGGTTACTTTTTTTGCAATTCCAGCCACAGAAGTCCTCTATTTGTCGCAATTGTGTGTGTTGGTTTGTGAGTGGGTGCAGCTTACGTTGGCATACCTTCATGTCTAATCACGGAGGGCAAAATAAAAACCGGTTTGTGCACGCTTTCCCAACAAGTGTCCCAGCAATTGAAAAAGTCGCAATGCTCGCCAAATCCTAGAAGAATGGTAAAATGATATTTGATACAAATTTGGACAATACGTAATTCAGTTATTTTTAGCATATCTGCTCGCGCTGCTTTGTCTTAAAATTTAGACTAAAACCTGTTGCAGTAGTGACTTGTAAAGCTCATTTTAAAAACAAAATCAGTGGTAACAAGAAGACTTGGTTACGTATTTTTTGGCTCGCTTGGTCTTGTTTTTACAAATACTCAAATGTCTACATATGTACCACATTGCTTTTGCATAACAACCCTTTCATGATTCTTTGTGGCTGAATTGAAAAGTATGTGTATCGTAATTTTGTTGTTTGATATGGGAGCAGATTTTTGCTGAAGGTAGTCGCAGATAGGTGCGACTGCTTCAAAGCTGCATTATCAGCACACATTTTTAATTTCCTTGTACATACTCATTGCATCGTAAATTCAAACGACACGCCGAGATCCGTTCTATTCAGACCCTTCCTTCCACACCTAAAAACATTTCTCATAAAATGTTGGCTACGGTCTTCTTAAATATTCCAAGGATGGGCCCGTACACATGCCACTTTTCCGTTCCGGGTACCCCTCGTGACTTCGGGTTATTTATTGTGACCACACACAGTTCCTAAAAATAAAAACGCGCTGGAGATAGCGTGACTACACAAGTTGTGAGCCGCAAATGTTCTGTTTTGGTTTTAGCAGATTAAACAGAAAATTTTTAATAGCCTCGCCTATCTCGGCTTTACTATGGCAGTATTATTTATTATTAAGCCCTTAATGCCGCTCATAAACTCATTGACCCAGTGTACCACCTGGGATTTGTATTAGCGACGCGTTCTTTTCGAACAAGCCCTACAGAAAGCTTGTATATGGAGTCTGATATGTTGTTTCTGGAACATCAGCGTGCATACAGAGCCTTGTTATATGCAGTCAAAAACACTTCTCTCCTAAAGTACCCATCAGAAATCTTAATGTATGATTCATACACTGTAGGTATGTTCCTAAAACGACCCTCTATTGCGCAACCCCATGTAATGTCCATAAACACTTTGGCATCCGACATGGAAATTTTGTTTAAAGACCCGTGCAAAACCACCTTTACTGACGTCTTTGCGCCATGGAAACGGCAGGCGGTTGCATGTGACATGTCTTTTGCTAAAATAGCAAAGAGCAAGCTCCTGAGCATTAATACACCAACATTTTTTTAGGCCTTCATCACAAATACCATTGCACAGAATTTTACACATATGCCTTTAAAACCAACACAGCTGCTTCTTGTGCTGTTTGTGGAACAAGTTTTCTAACTCTGAGAAACTCAATACTAAAACCAGCAAATTCACAGTATGAAGCTCATGACATTTTAATGGATGTACGGCACATACTACAACCACAAATACACGATTCAGTCATATATAGAGATTTCCAGAGTGCAGTGACAGCTCTATATTCTGCAAAACCTCACAAAACTGCCGTGCTTAACTTTCTATTAAACATCATCCTGTAAGCTACGCTATGGGCGTGGAAATCACAATCTGCTGGGAACCTGGGAAATGCGTAATAGCCGGAAATGAGGCTGCTGAGCGTGAATCAGCTGCTAGACTTATTCGTGATATATAATGTGGACATTACATCTGTACCATACTTGGACATCAAACACTCATCAAAAGAAAACTCCGTAAAAGCTCGTAGAAACATTGGCATAAGAAAACAGAAAACAAGCTCTATTTAATCAAACCAACCATAGGCAGACACACAGCAGGAAAGCTACACACATCTCTTGACATCGCACTTTGTCGACTAAGGATTGGGCACACACATGGCACACACGGGCATCTTTTAAATGGTACTCCACCTCAAAATTGCGTTAGATATGGAGGGACTCTTTCTGTACAGTATGTGCTAATTGAATGTACAGATTTTTAACCAGAAAGACGCAGGCATTTCTGAGACCTATACACAAAACATATACCACAACGCCCAGATCACTGTCTATCAGACGAAGCAATTGCCAAGCTCAAAAATGTGTTAGCTTACGTTGTGGATATAGCTTTTAAAAGTAAATCTCATACAATATGCAACTGCAGCCTGACCTCAGTGTTGAGGGCTATCTTGTAGGCTTCCAATGTGATACTCGGAGGCCGCACCCTTTTTGCCATTGACACAACTACCTGTTCGAGGCACCCTGTTTTTCAAGACCCCACGTACTCGCGCTTCCTAACTATTTTATACCCACCTTCCTTCACTAACAATCGGCCCTATACCTCTTTACAGGATGGTGGCAGGGTCCTTCAATGCCTTACTTGGCACTAAACTGTTCCGTAACTCAATGGGAGAGCTTCATATGCTGCGTGTGACCGCCGTGCGGTGGCGCCACCCTCTAACTGAGGTCACTACGGTCACTCCTCGGGCGGCGTTGCGCTGGCTCGAACGGCGGAGCCGCAGCAAGTTGTTTTTGTTTTGGTGCGGGAAAAAATGTGATGTGCATCTCGCGCTCTTGTGATGCGGCTTAACTAGTGCAACGACGATGCCGAACATGTGTTGCGCCCCGGGATGTCATTCCTTGTACAACGATACCACAGAAAATGTTTCCTTGTTCAGTTGACCGAGCGACGGGGAGCTGCGTGAGAAATGGAGGTGCGCCATTCCAAGGCAAGAAACGGAAGATTTCCGCTTAGATTATAAGTATGTGACAGTGTGTGGAAATGCACTGTGTTTTAGAATGGAAAACGCAATTTACCCTTTTGAGAGTGTCGTGGACCTAGAATTGTACAAGGCTAAATTAAAGCCGTATTTTTGTCATATTAGTCAGGCTGTAGCAATGCTTCATTACCTGTTTTCAAACTTGTATTGCCTTGCGCTGAGGCTTGCGTGCATAAAATACTTGGGACGTACTTGTGCTTTTACTTTTCGTATTTCTTACCTGGCGTTTCAAAAGGAGCGCCCGTTTGCTCTTTTTGCGTACGTCCAGTCGGGCAATATTGTTTGATATGAAAAGGGTGCCACCTTTTCGCTAATTTCATTTTTTGTTTCTTCGACAATGTTCGCGATGCTATTTCCATGGATGTGAAATAATAACATTCCTAGAGTAATGCATGCATAGCAAACCCCGCGCGACTCACTTTATTGACGTTCATCTGTGCAGGTCACACTGCGGACTGCTTCTTCAGCAGTTGTGTTTCATTCTAGTCTTTTGTAGAGCAGTAGGTCGCTTTAATAAACTTCGTTCAGAAAAGCTTTGCGTCGTTCTTGGCTACGTTGCAATATTCTGTCTCCTCCCTGTGCTGCACATCGCAGCGTGAAAAAATGAACTTTTCTGCGCTGGTCCACGCTCTTTTGTCTCCCTTCGTAACATTGAATTTTTTCGTTGCGTGTGATAAAAGCAGTTTTATTGTTCTTTTTTCGCTTCCTGATTTTGCAAGGATTGCAAAGCGTGGAAGAGGAAAGACCCATGGTGCAACATATATTTCTAAAGCTCAAATTTCCCGGGATTGCAATTTCAGAATCACGATTGTCGAGGGATATACGCCTTTCCGGGTACACAATTGCGCAGTCGACGACTGGCGTAGAAATATCAAGAGTTTTAGTGGCCCTGAGAAACGACGTCAACACCGTGGTGCATAGCTTACCACCGGATAAATCGTATGAATACGTGGCAGCAACTGTGCGGGGCGCTGGTTTATCCTTCACAATAATTGCTGCTTGCATTCCGCCTGGAGTGGCATTGAATACAAACCGCCTAGAAAGCGTCATCAGCACCACACCAGGTCCGCACATTTTGACTGGGGATTTCAACGCTCACCATCCCTCCTGTGGCAGTGTAAAAACGACAGTTAAAGGGCGGCACCTTCTTGACATTGCTCAAAGACTCAGTATGAGCATCGTCAACAGTGCAGAGCCAGCGTTTTTTCCGGGGCAAGATATCTAGCGTGTTTGACGTCACGGTCGTCTCGTCGCAACTTATGCCAAGGACGAGCTGTACAGCCGACATCGAAGGGCATGGCAGCGACCACGTGCCGACCTACATTTCAATGGATGACCTTACGGGTATTCGCCCACAACGTGTAATTCGCTGCTCAAACTGGGAAGGATTCAAAACTGTGATGGAGGAGTGTGCGTACTCAGTGAGCTCATATGAGTCCTTCGTGGAAACAATGTCAAGAGCTCGCAAGTGTAGCACCAAGGTGCTGAGACAAGTACAGCGCTGCTGACTCAGAGTTCGCGAGCCTTCGAGCAGTGCGTCGACGAGCAGAAAGACGAGCCCGTCGGCCGCTAGCGCCTGAGGATATCCGAGCTTCCAGGAGTGCTGAGAGGGAAGTCCAGAGGCATAAGGACAAGCTTTCCAAGCGCGAATAGGAGTCCTTCTGCTCGAAGCTAGACCCGAGGAAGCCGCTTTCCAAGATATGGCGCCTGGTTAGGAGCCTGCGGACCCCACCAACTCAACTGCACCCATTTAACTCCATGGCACTCAGCACGAAAACGACTGATCTACACGTTGCGAACTCCTTCTGTAGGAAAATTACCACGGCGCAGACACCTGTGCTACCACCATGTCCGGCCCCGAGTGAGGATTCCCCAGAGTTGTCGTCTCCAGTGGACATGCCATTCTTAATGGCAGAACTGCTTGCGGCACTGACTTCCATAAAAAAATCCACGTGCCCAGTTCCGGACGGAGTCACTTATACAACCCTGTTCCATTTAGGCGAAAAGGGGAAGAGGTCCTCTCAAACATTTTTAATCGCTCGTGGGAGACTGGCTGTCTAAGCCAAAATGGAAACACGCTCGCATTGCGCCTGTTCTCAAGCCAGGGAACATTCCAACTGCCATCGATTCCTACCATCCCATAGCCCTCCAGAGCTGTGTAGGCAAGCTGATGGAGAAGATGGTGCTTTATCGCTTGGACTGGGATCTGGCAGTCATAAATGCATACCGGCCACAGAACTCTGGTTTCCACAAAGGCCGCAGAAGCATTGATAACGCCACCGCACTTGCACCCAGCATCAACCAAGCTAAATATAGATGTAACATCACCATTGCCATGTTCGCGGACATCAAATTAGCCTATGACTGCGTAGCGCAAAGCTCTTCACTCGGCTATGAAATATTCAGATATTGGAGGCCGGATGTATGCATGGTTATCAGACTACCCTTCCGATAGGTACGTCTACATGTCAACAGACAGCGGCGACTCAGCACCATACAGAGTGATCCAAGGTGTTCCTCAGGGAGGGGTAATAAGCCCCACTCTGTTCAATTTCTCCATGATAGGCCTGGAAAAATGCTTGCCTCAGTTGGTCGAAATCTCCCTGTACTCGGACGATATCTGCATATGGAGCTCTGGCTGTAACAGGCGTGTGCTACGATAGAGACTGAAGCGAGCAATCGACTACATTGCAGCGTTCTCGGCAGCACGAGGCTTGGAAATCTCGTCAAGCAAATGTGCTGCGTTGGCTTTTACGAAGCGGGAGCTCACGTACTATAGGCTAGCTGTTGGAGACAATGACATCCCATACGCTTCCAACCATAGGTTTCTGGGGGGACATTGGACTGGTCGCTCACCTGGTAACCTCATGCCCGCCATCTCAAGGAGAAGCTCTCATCAATCGCACGCATATTCCGTATGCTTTCCAGTAACTCCACCGGTTGCTCTATTAACTCTCTCATTCGGCTATACGAAACGCTCTGCGTCGGTTTGATACGTTACAGCATCCCTGTATTGGTCCCTCTCTCTAAAGGAACGATCAGGGCTCTAGAGTCCCTTCAAGCCCACATAGAGGACCTGCATTGATGTCCTGAGAACTACTTCGACTGTGGGAACACTGACGGAGTGCCGACGCCTTTCACCCTTGGCTCTCGGCGCGCAGGAGCTTCTTCGCGTGCGACTGCGGATTGTGGCAAGGCAATGGGATCACCCTTTAGCGCCAAATTCGGTCCCTGAAGTGCGTGACTTCCTGCCGCATCATTACCAGCAGCCAGCTCTTCCGCTGCCTCCGCCCTGGGTGTTCCCAATGATAAAAATTGCGAACGCAGTGCCCGGAATTTCAAGCAAGGAGCATATTCCGCCTGCAGCTTTGCGGTTTTTTGCCCTTGAATATAGCCAATACACATACGGAGTACACACGCACCTGTACACTGATGGGTCGGTGTCATCCACATCATCCACTGTTGCTGTGTGGATACCTTCACCTCACACCATTCTCAGTGCCATTCTAAGCCACAAAACCTCATCTACGCCTACCGAACTCGCAGCTCTGCTGCTGGCCCTGGATCACATCATCGAGCAGCCTGCCCGCGTGTGGGCCATCTTCACGGACTCTCGGTCTGCACTGCAATGTTTGCCGTCTTTCCCCAAAGATCAGCTTGTGCTTTATGTACATGGTTTGCATCTTCAATCTCTGCAGGCGCGTCATCAGATAACACTCCAGTGGGTTCCTGCCCATTGCGGAATAACTGGAAATGTGAAGGCGGACGGTGCTGCTATAGTCGGCCATAGTGACGTGATTGTACTGTCTTCCACCAACGGCACAAACTACTTCTTAGGACGAAAAATTTCAAACAAAAAGCTCATATGAACACCTGGAATAAAAAATAAAATGAACTTTGTAGTGAAATACAGATTAATAAAGTGAAAGTACAATAAAATAATAGTTTGATTTGCTTGCCCCAGTAGTCACCACTGCAGCAGTGGAGCGAGAGAGCACACTGAAAGATGCACCACGTCCTAGTCGCGCATCCTTGGATCGCGCTGGTCTGGACCGATTACGTCACCCCAATAATCAGCAAATTGCATGAATCGCATTTCTAAGGCATTTTAACCCTGCGGCGAAATATTAACATGAGCTTATTACTATCACCACAGCTCCGCATAGTCCAAGTTTCGCTCAAACTCGGGCCTTCTGGAATAGCACCCCTGGACTGGACTGGGCTGCATTGAATTAGTTTGGATCGGATCGAATTCAAATGGATCGCATTGGATGGAAAATCGTTTTAGCATCCGTAAGCATGATAATCAGCTAATTATAAACAACACGGACACCTAAGAATAACCAGCTGAACCTTCGCGCACGCTACGTAAATCCTGGCAGAGCCGAGCTAAGCCAGTTATTTTTTTGTAACCCCGCAACAGAAGTGCTCTATCTGTCGCAATTGTGAAATTGTTTGTTTGTGTATGGGTGCAGCTACACTAGGCAATTGCTTTATATTTATTCCCGAGGACAAATTAAAGCACTGGTTATGCACGTTTTCCTCAACAAGTGTCCCAGACATTGAACAAAGCAGTAATGCTTGCCAAATCCTAAAAGAAATGGTAAAATGACATTTTAAGAAGATTTAGCATAAAGTCTCGCAGTATTTTTTTTTATTTTTTCTAATTACCCAACTTAATCCTTAAATTCAGAATAAAAGCTCTTGCAATCGTTTGTAGTACTTACATTGGTGTTTTTTTAAAAAAAGCTTCAAAGTAAGTAAAAAAAATCGTACTATGCGTCTCTTCACGCTGGGCCATGATTTTGCAAATACTGTAATGCTTATACGGCCACCACGCCACTACTGCTCAAGAACCATGCCCTGCAATTGTACATCTTCTGTAGCTGCATATTGTCCCACATTCGTTGTCTGGGTGGAAGCTGTTTTAGTTGCAACAAATCGCAGACTGGTGCGACTGCTTCGAACCTGCATCAGCAACTTCACTTCTTTCATTTCCTTGTCGTACAAATTCATTGTATTGCAAATTCAAACAAAACGCCGGAAAGCGTTCTATTCAAACCATTCCTACCACACCTAAAGACATTTTTCATAAAGTGTGGCCTGCGGACTTCTTTAATATTCCAAGGATGGGCGCCTACACATACCAGTTTTCTGTTCCGAGTACCCCTCGTGACTTCAGTTTATTCATAGTGGTCATACACAGTTCCAGTTCCCACAAATTAAAACGCGCTGGGGATAGCATGACACACAAGTTGAGCCGCAAATGTTCTGTTTTGGTATTGTTAGATAATACTGAAAATGTTCCATAGCTTTGTCAGATCTCGGCTTGACTATGGCAGTATTATTTATTATTAAGCCCTTAAGGCCGCTCAAAAACTCCTTGACCCAGAGTACAACCTGGTCCTACGATTAGCGACGGGTGCTTTCCGAACAAGCTATAAAAAAAACATCCCCCTCGCGAGGGGCACGATCAAATGCAGAGCATTTCCGCGGGGGGCGTGCCTGCAAGTCTTATGGATTACGTATTGGTTGTTGTTGTTGTAATTGTTGTCTTCCAGCGTAGACATTGTCGATGAAGTCGATGGTGAAACGTGAAACGTGCCGTGAACCCCCTGCCGCGGCTATTACGCAACGTGGAGAGGCTAAGACGCAACGTGGCGCGGCTATGACGCAACAGAATTCTACACAACCCACTTTAATCCAACCCAATCCAAATCCAATCCAAGCGAAGCCAAGCCAAGCCAATCCAATCCAATCCAATCCAATCGAATCCAATCCAATGCCCTTCGCGAGAGAGTGTTATAGCGCCGAAATCGCGCCACCACATGAACGCGAACCGAACGCGGCGACAGAGGGTGTTGCGAGCGGAGAAAAGGCGAGGAGGACGCGGGGGAGAGGCCGCACCTGTGGCCGATGGTTGAATGAGTCAAGGATATAAGGCGCGTGCGTAACCTTCCATTCTGTGTCGGCTCCGTGGAGCAGTCGGTAAAGTGCCATGTCCCTTGCGTTCCGCCCGCAGAGTCGTGGGATCGAAACCTGGCGCCGGAAGGAATTATTTCTTTATATAGTGTAGGGTGTGGACTACGTAGTGATGCGGACTACGGACGCCAACGCGGGTGACATCGTGAGTTACTAAAATACTCTGCATTTAAAACCTGTATGTAAAGTCTGATATGTGGTCACTGGAACATCACCGTGCCTACACAGCCTTGTTATATGCAGTAAAAGCACATATTACAGCCACACATACACGATTCAGTCTTATATACAGATTTCTTGAGTGCAGTGAAAGCTCTGTATTCTGCAAAGCCTCACAAGAATGCAGTTCTTAACTTTCTAATAAACATCATCCTGTCAGCTACGCTATGGGCCTGGAAATCACAATCTGCTGGGTCCTGGGAAATGCGGAATAGCTGCAAATGAGGCTGCTGTGAGGGAAGCAACTGCCGGACTTATTCGTGATAATGTGGACATTACATTTGTACCGTACTTGGACCTCAAACCACTCATCAAAAGAAAACTCCGTAGAAGCTGGTAGAAACATTGGCATAAGAAAACAAAAAACAAGCTCCATTTAATCAAACCAACCACAGGCAGACATACTCCAGGAAAATAACACTTATCCGTTGAGGTCGCACTATTGTTGACTAAGGATTGGGCACACATATGGCACACACGGACATCTTTTAAATGGTTCACCACGTCAAAATCGTATTAAATGTGGAGGGGCTCATTCTGTACTGTATGTGCTAATTGAACGTAGAGAACTTCAACCAGAAAGACCCAGACATGTCTGAGTCCTATAGACAAAACATATACCACAACACCCAGCACACTTTCTTTCAGACGAAGCAATTGTCAAGCTCAATATTGTGTTAGCTTACGTTGCGGATGTCGATTTTTTAAAGTTAATCTCATACAGTATGTAACCGCAGCCTGCCCTCAGTGATGATGGCAGTGATGAAGGCTTCCAATGTGATACTCGGGGACCGCGCCCTATTTGCATTGGAAAATTAACTGCCCGAGGCACCCTGTTTTTCAAGACACCACGTACTCGCGCTTCCGAACTGTTTTATATCCACCTTTTTTTACTAACCATTGGCAAAATACACCAATTTTAGACAAGTAGCTCTAAACAAAACACCAGACTCCTTTTAATGCTCCTTGGCCTAGTAGCCTTTGCGCCATTAAAACCCACCATCATCATCACTAGCTAATATCACAAGCAGTACAGCTACTGTACAGAACAGTGTGAACGCGTTTGTTACAGATTGCGTCCTCATCGAGGCTTGCACTGTATTGTACGTAGGTAAATTCGTGGCCACAAACGGGGACCACTGGTCTATAAGCACGATCACTGCACGTACTCAATCTCATGCATTTTCGCATCCGGTGAACGTGTGCCTGTGTTGTACACGCATAAAATCGAAATAAAAATATTTTAGCGAATCTATTGGCAGTGCTTTGGAAGAAGGGGGCTCTCATCTAGGTTTAGCTGTTCCACCTATTACAGGCGGATTTGGGCCTGTCTTCACACCGATTTGGAGACAAAGAAGGCTCAATAATGGGGATTAGTAAGCTGTTCCCTACTGACGGGAGGGTTTTTCAACTAGAAATGGGAAGGACTATAGTGAGGTGGCTCGAATAATGCACATTGAGGCTACTGCCGGAAAAAGGAAAGCACACAAAACGTTGAAGATGAGATGCAAAAGGATAAAACAAGCAACTTTCGGGCACAAACGAAATTTAGAAAGAAAATCGTGAAGATACATTTATTAATATCATAAACAAACGGCCTAAAAAATACAGCGCCAAAGCAAGAAAACAAAAACATAAACACCACAGTGTAAACGAACGAAAATATACTTTGATTCATTTGCATTGTTTACAATTATGGCTGTGCGAATATTGGAAACTTTCGACTATTACTCGAATAATTAATATGGTGTATTCGTATTCGCTTCGAAAACAATGTGCTTGAAGCGTTTTGATTATTCGAAAAATTTCGAATAATCGGCTATTATCAAATATTTGGGTTGATGAGGTTCGGGGGGTTCAGGGGGGGGGGCTTTCAGCTACGCAAAAATTACCAAAACATCTTTTTTTTTTCAAAGCCACATATTCGGATTCTGTGTTTTGTATTATTTGCGTTTGCAAAGTTTGTCCTCCAAAAACCGTTGCAAAGTGGCAATAAAAATACTTTTGCCAGCTGCGGTGATAAAATGTGAGCCCGAAATTGCGAAACAACGGCAATTTTCCGAGCGCTGTATCTCCGCAACTGTGCCACCAGGCGAGGCCATTTTGGTACCATTGGATCGGCCAAATGATCCTCTTTCCAGTCTTGGCCATCTATTCTATCTTCCTTCATTCATAAACGCACGAATGACAGAAAATAAAGATGCACAAACAAAGCGAGAGATTGATGCTGAATCGCGGTTGGCCTTTCGGTCGGCGTGAGTTAAAACGTTTTAATTGGCTTCGCGGCGGCAATGAAAGATGGCGGCCGCCTGAACTGCGTAGTGCGCGTATCTGAGCTCATTTGTGCTGCTTCGCTCGGTCAACTTTCTGTTCAGTTATTTTATTTGCTGTGGTATTCAACACGGACATTATTGCGGGATGCCTGAGATCACTAGCCAGATTCGGGAAACTGCGTGCCTCGAAAGGCGAAGGTCATTGAACGCTTCGTGTGCACGTGACCTAACCCCGATGTGTGAAATGCGATGTTCCTGTGCTCGTCTTTGCTGCGCTTCAATAGGCTTGATGTTGCAAGTTCCTTTATTGCGAAAGGAACGCGCCGGAGCTCCACATCGAACAGTGGAACGTGTCAATAAATTAACGTTACATTTCATTTTTCAGTTTAAAATATGGTGCAGGACAATTCTGATGCGAAATAAAATGACAACTTTAAAACTCACACCGAGGTACGTATATTGCATGAATAGGAACACTACCGGTGGCAGATTATCTGGAGATAAAAAGAAGCCAAGGAAACGCTCCTAGGCGAATATTTTCAGGGAGAACTAGAAAAACTGAAGACATTTCGAACTGTGATTTTGATGCTGGTCTTTCATGAGTGCAACACATATGGCACTTTCCACTTGTAAGGAGTGCTTCAGCGACCCTCGCCGCGAGCTCTTTCCTCGTACCCTCTCCGCCGCCGAATGCCTACCGGCCGCGTGACCTGGACACATCGGTGCCCGAGATATGGCGCTGGTGGACGTGGAGGAGCGGTTGGTTGTGTGGGAGAAGCGCGCGGCTGGCGGGACTCTGACTCGTGACGCTGGGAGTTTTGGCTGGTGTATCTGTGTGTGTACCCGGACGGGCGACAGGGAGGTAGACGATGTCAGTAAAACGTTTTCTTGTACACAACCGCAGTGTGCCTCATTCCTTGGCATGCCGTAGAGAGCAGGGCCACATCTGGTGCCCGAACGTGGGGCTGATTTCAAGCCCACCCGTGGATATTTGCTCTCTTCGGCGGCCAGGAAGGGGCCCACTGTGGTTTGAGGCGGCATTCCTTTGCTCCGGCAAGAAAGCGCCATTTTGGCCACTAGGCTACCCTGACCTTTGGCCGTATACATGCACGTTTGGTAAATTAGTTTGATGGCGGTGTTTTCATTTTTTAGTTTAGTTTTCACGATACCTGAGGAAGCCTGAAGTTTTTTCGCGTTTTTCGTTCTGTGTTTGTGTAACAGCTTAAGTGACTACATTACATTGGTGGTATACATACGTACCGTCTTGTAGGAAGGTAAGTAGCGTTTGACAAGAAGTCGCTCGGGTATTCTGATGCGCGTCTACTTCATCTTTTTCGTATTTTGATGTGTGTTTACTTGAGTTCTTTAGTCTTATATTGTATGGATGCCTCTGTTCCCGTTGTAGATTTCTGAATGTGGTTTGCTTATCGCGTTGCGTAGGTTGCTAGCGCGGATTTGTTTTGTGCCGGCATGTGTACGGTTTGGTGTTGTCGATACAGCTGATTCTTCTACATAGTGCGCTTGCGATGGCCCCGACCACAAGGGGTGACACGGGACAGACGGACAGCCTGCAGGGGTCGGGGGGAGACGCGGCGGCGGACGCCGTCTTGCGGGAGGCTGCTGAGCATTTGCAGCCCGCAGATGTAGCCTCAATGACGAGGCAGATGACCGCGATGTTCGCGGAGATTACCCGAATGTTTGGTTCGGCATCATTGGCCACCGCCGCGGCCCCAGTAGAGTAAGGTTCACGGCCGCCCCTTTACGTTGAGGTCCCCTCATAGTCCGGCTACGGTGACGCAAAATCGGTGTACGAGCTCCTCCAAAAACTCGATTCCTACCAAACGGCGCTGGGCGCATCAGGGGAGGATGTGTGAGGCAGGTCCTGCACGTGGCACTGGTGGGAACCACTGCGGGGTGGAGGCGCTGCCAGCCGGCGTTCACGTTGATGGCAGATTCTAAGGACCGCTTGCTTCCGCGCGGAGTTCCTGCCGCCCAATTACGAACATCGCATGGGGGACGAGATCGGTCTTCGCCCCTAGCACACCGAGGAGATCCTCCTGGAGTACTGGCGAGCGATGCAGGAGCTCTGCGAAGGGGCCGACCCACCGGCAGAAGACATGGACACACTAGCACGGGTGTGCAGGCAATGCCACCCGCGTTTTAGACCGCACTTTCGGGGCCGTAGTTTTCCTAACCTCGAGGAGCTCGCACAGGAAGCGCGCATAGTTCAGGCAGATTTTCTCGCCGAGCTTCGCTACAGGCTGCCGCCAAGGTCTGGAGAATCGCTCGAACCTGGTTGCGCTTGGTTAGGAGCGTCGGTGCCTAGCACCCATCAGACCGAAACAAGGTCCGTGAGGCAAGGCAAAACAGCGGACAACTCCGCTACTCTGAGGGCGCTAGAGCCGTATTCATACGAGGAAAGGCGCCGTTCGGAGCTGGACGACCGCGGATCGGCCCCTCGGCAAAACGCCGGCTTTCGAGGACAAGAGGGAGTGAGTAGTGGCCACCCAAACTCGTCGGTTGGAAACCACGCAGGCGTCTGAAGGGGCAGCAGGACGAAACGGCCCGTTTGTCCTGGTTTTGTCGCAAGCCTGGCCACTTTTCCTGTCAATGCCACGAGAAAAGGCGACGCAGGGAAACTTGGATCGCCGGTGGCGATGAAGGGCGGTAGCTCGTCGTCTCCGGCGGGAAGCGAGAAACGGGGGGGGGGGTGGGCAGCCAGAGGGGATGCGTGGAAGCCCCCTGGGCACCTCGACGCCTGCGCTGAAGGGCAAAGGGCCCCCTCCGCATGCAAGCTGCATGTAGATCCCTCTTCGTCTGCCCCACTCATGCGAATACAATTAGTCGGTCAAGAACTTTGTGCACTGGTCGACATAGGCTTGGCGGTTTCTCTAATCGGGGATGAAATCTTCGAAGCCTGCCGGAGAAGAAAAATCCCGATCAGGTCCGCTGGGACACCCTTGAGCTTAGCAGCAGGGTCAGCGAAAGCAGAGGGAGCTTTTAGACTTACGCTCACTTTGGACGCCAAGAAGCGCAGGCAACGTTTTGTTTACTTGCATGGCTGGTATACCTCGTTCATACTAAAAGAAATTTCCTTCCTAAGGAGGGCATTGTGCTCGACATGAGGAGGAATGGCTACCAGTACGGGCCGCTAACCCAGTTTTTTTTCTTTCGCGAACACGCCGACGCCCGGTTTACGATAGCAGCAGGCAACCAATTCTCTACTGTGCCGCGGAGGGCCAGAGGTATGCGTCAGGAAAGATGAGTGGCGAGGTGGAAGGGATTGTCGCCTCTTTTGCAGGATGCGACTATCAGCGTTGAATGTTGGCGGAAACATTGCTCCCCTTTTCGGATTGCTTAGCCCAGAGACCTAGCTTGACAGATGTGCTAGCGCACGAGATTGACAAGGGTTATGCTCGGCCATTCCGGTTCAATCCCGGGCCGATAATTGCCCAGTGAGTAGGCACAGGAGCAGCGCCAACGGCGTCGCATTCACCCGTGATGTTTTCAACATGCAGGCTTTGCTTTCATTGCTCGTGTCATGGCTGTCCATGGTATCCTGGTGCTCCGATTGTTCGTACGCACTACCGCAAAACGTGGTTTGAAACAGTCACTACGCCTGCGTGCAATTCATAGGAAGGCCTGACAACGCAACTTTCATCGACCCCGACAAGTGGATGTAACTCGACCTTCGGTTTCCAGCCCAATCTTCAGCGACATTGTCTTTCCCGGCCAACATAAAGGAGCCGCCTCCCCCGGCAGGCTTCAGTGGGTACGGGTGCAGCGCCAATGGCGTAGCATTCACCCGTGTTGTTTTCAACATGCGGGTTTGTAACAAGTATTCATTACATGCTACAAAGAATGATGATCCATTTCTATTGCTGTTCCCATGCCCACGGGTGTTGTGCGAGACTGTTGCTGAGTGTTTTCCTATGGCCTCATTACTGCTGTGTTCAGGTGACATAGAAGAGACCCCGGGCCTACTACTCGTTCTGAAGCATTGTTAGAAGTTGAGTCTTTGCCTGATAACCCCGCTGAACAAATGAACATTGTGTTTCAACTGCTGAAAGACATTCATTTACGCTCATCCCAAAATTCGAAGTGTCAAGCAGATTTCGTAACTTAAGTCACAACGATTAGGACCGGCCAAAAAGGAATCGAAACAACAATGACAAATATACAAAGCCGATTGGATCAAATTGAGAACAAGTTAAAGGATATCGATACCTTCAGTGATCGACTATCTACCGTCGAGAGATCTATAGAAGAACTAACCATCGAAAATAACGTTTTACATTTACGTCTAAACGAACTAGAAGATCGGTCTCGCCGTAAAAACTTAATATTTCACGGCATCCCTGACGCCAAAGAACCCTGGAAAGATACCGAGTCGAAGTTGAATACCTTGCTAGCCGATGCAGATATGTCCCTCCCAAGTAACGCCATCGAACGGGCCCACCGTCTCGGTACGCACTCCTCAAACCAGTGTCGCCCTGTCATAGCAAAACTTGCAAGCTTCAAAACAAAAGAGCTCATTCTTTCGAAGCGAAATAGTTCAAAGATAGTGACATATCTATATCCGAAGTTTATTCATCCTGCACTGGAATCGCTCGTAAAAATTTAATCGAATTTGGCAGAAACTACCCCGGATCTCCCAATTTTCAACTGCACCACACTAAACTGCATCTCAACCGTAAGGTATACATTTATAATGCAGCTAGCAATAGCATCGAACGACTTCCTTCAAGTAGCCGAAGCTCGGGTCCTACTGACGACACTTTGCCACGAACGTCAGCGTAGGTAAACGCAAGGGGAAGTGGCCGACAGACTACGCCTCGTGTCTGTGTACTTTTCCCTAACATCAGAAGCATTCTAAACCAACACAACTCGTTATCAAGCGCAATAGAGTCATGTTCTGCCCACATAATCGCATTAACTGAAACTTGGCTTCTGGAACACGTGCGTCACTCGGAAATTTTCGTAAATGCACCAAATTTCACTGTGTATCGATGCTACAGAACGGAACGCCGAGGTGGCGGAGTCTTGCTAGCGATTTCCCGAGACATTCTTTCGTCTGCCATTCATGTGAACAGTGACCTTGAAATGGTTTTCTCGTTAATAACGCTCGGTCTTCTCAAAATAATCATAGGTGTGTGCTACCAACCGTTCGCCATCTTCGTCCTCTACGTTCGTTAATAAATTGCATGATTCTGTCAATATTGTTATTATTCGATTTCCATCGTATCCATTGTTCCTTCTTGGCGATTTTAACTTCCCAAATATCAAATGAAATACTTCCCCTCCGGTTTTATCGCCCTCTTCGGCGCTTTCTAAAGATTTCCTAGATTTTGCTCCGTCTTCTCTTTGTCACAGTTAGTTACCGAACCCGCCCGAGTCTCATTTACCACGACAAACACCCTTGATTTGATTCTATCCACCCATCCAGACTATGCTTCAACCATTACTTGTTTACCAGGGATTAGAGACCACTCATTGCTCACCTTTCACTTACATGCAACCCCTCCTGAAACCACCAGAATGAAGAAAACTATTTGCAATTACAAAAAAGCTAACTTCGATGCTATCAATCGTGAATTGTCTCAATTTATTGACGTCTTTCTGACCGATTTTAACAACCGTTCCGTTCAGTCTAACTGGGATATGTTTGCTCCCGAAGTTCATCGCCTCACCGTAAAGCACATACCAACCTACACCATTGTTAGTCACTCACAATCGCCATTGTATAATAGCACTATCAAACGCCTGTCGAACAAGAAAAAACGCCTTTATCGTTCAGCTAAGCGCTCGCCAACTAACGAATGATGGGCCACTTATAAAACCGCATCTAGTATTTACGTGAGCGCACTCAAACAAGCTAACGATAACTTCGTTTCTAACGTATTGCCGTCAATGTAGAAACAAATGTAAAAACGTTTTGGCGCGTTATCAATCCTCCAAAAGATGCTTCCATCTTATTGCAACACTCATCTGGTGACACAGTTCCCATAAATCAGTGTGCAACAGCCCTCAACAACGCATTTGCTTCCCAGTTTCCAAAAACATGTGATGTTGCACTTCCTTCCACCTCTTGCTAGAATCACCTCTATATGCCACCAACTTTAGTAGATGTTTCTGGTATCGCTTCCCTTATCAACAAATTAGGCAACCATTCTTCCCCTGGTTGTAATTCGAATAATAGTAATTTTTTAAGAAATACTGTAGAAATTAGTTCCATCATATTAGCCAAGATATTCCAACAATCGCTCGACACTTCTACTCTCCCATCTGAATGGAAAATTGGGAAAGTGGTTCCTATCCATAAATCTGGTAGCAAAAATTTCCCTGCTAATTATCGCCCCATTTCCCTCACATGTACGTGCTGTAAGCCATTAGAACACATATTATTCACAAACCTTTTAAAATTTCTTGAAAGTGATTCCTTCTTCACGTCATCTCAGCACGGCTTTCGCAAATCATACTCCTGTGATACACAACTGATAAATTTACAAATTGATTACACCGCATTTTGGACAACTCATCACACGCTGATTGCATCTTTTTTGGATTTTTCTAAAGCATTCGATAAGGTCTGTCATAAACTGTTACTTCACAAACTAAGCCAACTGAAACTTGATTTATAACGTGTTTAAATGGATTGAATGTTTTCTCACAAATCGCTCACAATTTGTTTACGCTAACGGATAAAATTCTTGTTTTACCGAAATACACTTCGGCGTTGCTCAGGGATCGGGAATTGGGACTCTCTTATTTCTAATTTATATTATTGACCTCCCCTGTCACATTAAATCCAGTAGTCATTTATTTGCTGATGAGGTAAATTACATAATTGATTGGTGTACTCTTCAATCAGACCTAAACTCTGTTGCTAACTTGTGCCGTACATGGTTAATGGAATTGAACATAAACAAATGTAAATTTACGCGCGTGTCCCGCAGTGTTTGCAGTCATTTTACTTACTATTTAAGCGACATACCTCTTGAATCTACTACCTCGTACAAATACTTAGGCGTCCACATAACAGCCAATCTCTCCTGGGCACTGCACATCGAACAGATAATCAACAACGTAACCGCACGCTTGATTATCTACGCCGTAACTTTTCCAAAGCTGTGAAATTAGCCCTGTACAAAACATTAGTACGACCTAAACTAGAATATGCTTCTTCTGTTTGGGATCCCAGCCACGTTAACTTAATGACATCGCTTGAGCTAGTTCAGAATAATTCCACACGCTTCATATTTTCAAACTAGAATCACACTGCTAGTATATCTGCAATAAAATAATCTGTCCCTGCCTACTCTGTCTCTTCAAAGAAAAGTATCCCGCCTATCAACTTTTCATAAATTGTATCACCACCCCACCTTGCGGGACGAACTCATTTCAAAGCCCCAGTATTTTTCCCATCGCGTCGATAACCATCACAAGGTTGGAATTATCACCTATCGTACTAAGAGAACTGCGCAGTCGTTCTTGCCTCGTTCTTCTCGCGAATGGAACCACCTTCCCCCTGAAATTGTTGCTTTTTTTGACAACCATGTTTTCCGTGAATCCATAGCTAAAATTGTATACGTAGGATTTATTTATGTATTTTGTTTGTACGCTGACTTTTTATCGTACTAACTCTGTATTTTTTCCTCCCCACCATGTACCATGTGTTAATCAATGTAATCCCCTACCCTCTGTAATGCCATTTGGCCCTGAGGGTATTATAAATAAATAAATAAATAAATAGGAGGAGGCTCCTTGACTGCGCACTACATGAAATGATCGAGACAGGCGCAGTGAGACCCTCACGAAGCCGCTGGGCGTCCTCTGTGGTCTTGGCACTGAAAAAAGACTGTTCAGTACGGCTGTGCGTAGACTACAGAAAGCTGCAAGCACTGACCGAGAGAGTAGCATACACTTTCACGAGCATTCAGTCGGTGATAGATAAGCTGGGCAACGGTCGCTACTTTATTGTGCTGGGCGCTAGTAGAGGGTATCTGCAGAGTCAAATGTCTGAAGCTGACATCGAAAAGACCGCATTCCCCATCCACCGCGGGCTCCAGTCCCATTTACTTTACTCCATTTACTCCGCTCCCACTTGGCTTGTCGAACGCTGCATGTTTATGCGGTTGATGGACATCGTCTTGGGGGACGCGAGGATCAACTATGCGATGGCCTACCCGGATAATGTAGTGGTCTATTCTGAGTCTTTTGAGGAGCACCTTGTTCACTTCAGTTCCGTTCTTGAATGCATGAGAAAGGCCGGTCTGACGATCTACCCAAAGAACGTACAGCTGGCATCATCTAAGGTCGATCTGTTGGGGTTTCTGTTAGAGAATGGTAACCTAAGCGCGAACGATCAGCAGCTGCAGGTCACCTGTAGCTACCCTCGACGACTAGACGTGAAAAGCTGCAAAGATTTTTGGGCATGGTGGCTTTCTACAGACAATTTATACCGCTCTGTACTGAACGCGCACGGCTTGTTTACAAGCTGTTGCGTAAAAACGTAAAGTTTGTCTGAGAAAAACAACAAGAGGATTCCTTCGTTTCTTTCGCTTGCGCAATAGCCGACAGTGCTGGTTTCTGCATTCCCGACCTGAACAAACCGTTTTTTTTGCAGACAGATGCTAGTGACTACGGTGTGGGAGCTACTTTGTTGCAGGAACACGAGAGCGGGCGGCGGCCAGTCGATTTCGCGAGTCGCACGCTCAGACAGGCGGAGCGGAATTACTCCGTAACCGAAAAGGAGTGCTTGGCTATAATGTTCGCATTGTCGGAGTTTGACATGTACTTAGATGGAGCGGCTTTCACCATGCCGATGGATAACCAGGCACTGACGTGGCTAAAGGGGCCTAAAAACTCCGCAGGCAGGCTCGCGGTGAGGTCTCTGACGTTGCAACATTACGCGTACACAATCCAGTATCGCCGAAGATGCACCAACAAGGTAACCGATGCTTTGTCGCGCGCTCCGCTGAAGACGAGTGCACGCGCGCCGAGCACACCCGATGGAGGCGGCCGAAGCGGTCGCGCCAAATTGAGCGGTATCATCGGAGGCGCGCGCCGCTCCGAGAGGGGGAGGAAAGGTTCGGACGGAGGAGTCGAGGCCGGCCGCAAAGAGAAAGAAAAGCGGCCTCTCGCTGCGGCGATTTCTCGCCCCCCGATAACGGAAGCAGAAATGAATCTGTCGTGGGAGAGGTAGTTAGTAAGGAAGAGCCGATTGAGGCCCAAAAAGCAGACGGTCTGTGCCAACGGGTGCTGAAAAGTCTAGTGAGCTGCGTAGCTTGCACCGGCAACGCTGAGGGGTTTGACGCGTATCTGCTGGGCAACGATGGCTTATTACTTCGCTGCATTGCCCAACTGGACGACGAAGAGGCGGTTTCATCCCCGTTTCGAGTCGTGGTCCCAAGGAAGTTGCGGAAACGGTTCATGCGGTACTTTCATGACTCAGCGCTCTCACGACATGGCAGCGGCATTAACACTTCCGACCAGTTATGTCGTGTCGCGACCTGGCCAGGCATGAGGAGAGACGTGTTGAGCTATTTGCGATCTTGCCCTCTTTGTCAGGTAGCGAAGCCGTGCGCTGGGTAGCCTGTGGGGTTCATGAAGCCGGTGGAAAGCAGCTACCCATGGCAGTTGTAGCGTTTGACGTAATGGGACCCCCCTCAAGATCCCCGCGTGGAAACCAGTTTTTTCTGGTTATAACGGACCACTTTTCTAACTGGGTGGAGTTGTTTCCCCTTAGAAAGCTGACGTCGGAGCGTATCGTAAAGAAGCTGTTGAAAAAATTAACTCGTTTCGGCTTCCCCTCCGACCTGATCACTGACAATGCTTCGTATTTCACAAGCCAAGTCTTTTTGACTGTTGTCGAGCGCTGCACATTCGGCAAAGGAAAACGAGCCCTTAGCATGCTCAGAGCAACATCACTGAAAGGGTGAACCGAAACCTGATTTGCATGCTGGTTGCGACAACCAAGGAGCGTAAGGACTCGGACGTGCTTTTGCCAGAGCTGGCTTTCGCGACAACGACTACCGTAAATAGGACAACAGGTTTGACACCAGGTTACCTAAATTTCGGGAAAGAGATCGCTTTCCCACTGGAAAATGCTCTGCTGTACGTGGCGGCAGGAAACGCCCCTTCTCTGCCGCAGTACGCGGCTAGGATCCGCGAACGCCTTTGGGCAGCGCAATGCACGACAGGAAAATGAGCGTCTCGCCCGAGAAAACGCTGCGCTCAAACAACACATGTCATCCCAACCTCCAACCCCTCCACCCACCACTACCAACCCTGACCCACCCCCAGTTAAACGCAAGGCCACTGAATCCCCTCAGACGGAGAATGAAGAACTCCGGGAGGAGATACACACACTCCTCCCTGCACATCGCACAAACACCCAAGATCAGATCTCCTCCTTGCAAACCTCTATGCAGGAGCTCCACAGAGAAATCTTGCAATGGATGCGCACCATCACACCACAGGTCCCAACGTCTGCCTCGCTCACTGTCGATCCAGCACAAATCCCTATCTCCATAGACCATGACCAGGACCTCTAAATCTCCTACTTTCTGGCAGTGGAACTGCCGCGGCTATCGCACTAAACGAGCTAACCTTCAAGCCCACCTCTCCACCCTTGACCCCCTCCCCACAGTCATTGCTCTTCAAGAGACTGGCACACCTGCCAAACTCCTACAGTACGCCGCATTTCATGACGCACGTTTTCCACAAGTTGCCACTCTCGTCCACCGAAACTTTAGTGTCACCCAACAACCACTGGCCTCCGGCGTTCCTCACGTCTTTATTACCCTTCTACCCCGAACTCTCCACTCACAACGTCTACACGTCCTCAATGTATACAGTCCCCCCAAAAGCTCACCTCATCTCTTCTCCTCCCTCTTTCAAGCCGCACTCACAAATGCGCAACAACACCCCCTCATCATCCTGGTGGATTTCAATGCCCCGCATGTGGCCTGGGGCTACCCTCGGACCACACGTAAAGGCCGCATACTCTGGGACAATAAACAAGGCCTCCAGCTCACCGTACACAATGATTCTACTGTCCCGACCCGAATTTGAAATAGCGTTCAGCGCGACTCCACTCCCGACCTCACTATCTCCCTCTGCCTCGGTCATGCAACATGGCAAGTCCTACCACAAAACCTCGGCAGCGATCATTATATTGTCTCTATCGTACCTCGCCTCCACTTCCGCTGCCCCGACACTTCCATTCACGCAACACTCACCAACTGGGACACCTTCCGCACCCACACACAACAGCTCCCTCCACCCGCCGACTCCTCTGCCGAAGCACTAGAGCACTGGATAGAAGACCTTCTACAAGCTCAAACGAATAGCTCCACCACTCTTGACCCCGCTACCCCTTCCGCCTACGTTGACTCCAAAATGCACAATCTCTGGTAAGCCTACGCCAGCATCGAGAAGCGGTGGCACAGGCAAAAACACCGCCGCCCCCTCAAGAGACACCTGCACCTTCTCCGGTCTCAAATAGAGCAACACGCCAACTATCTAGCCCGCAGTAACTATTTGCAAGTTTGCGACGACCTTCGCGGACAGCTCTCTACGAAACGAGCCTGGGCTCTCCTCCGCCACCTGCTAGACCCCTCCACGTCTCGCCAACAAACGCAACACCGCGTCGCACAACTTCTCCATTCTCTGAATGACCCTCGGGACACTATTTTAAAAACCCTCATATCTACATACATCCCCCGTCCCTTCCCCCACCTCCTACCGCACCTTTCTATACTGGTACTGACAACCCTTCTCTAGACACCCCCTTCACATTCGAGGAGGTCAAAGCTGCTCTCGCAGACCTCCGCAGACGCACTGCACCTGGCCCAGACCGCATCACCAACACTCTCCTTCGCCACCTGGATGATCTCACCATTGACCATCTCACCTCCTACCTCAACTCCCACTGGACTGCAGGCACTCTCCCCCAATCCTGGAGGCATTCTGACATTAACCTTATTCCCAAACCTGGTAAACCTCTCACTCTCTCTAACCACCGCCACATCTCCCTCACATCCTGCCTTAGAAAACTCCTTGAACATCTTTTCCACACGCGTATTTTACACCACCTCGAAACACACTCCACCTTTCCCCCCAATATGCTCGGGTTCCGACCTCATCTCTCCACGCAGGACGCCCTCATCCAAATCGATCACGACCTCCTTCGTACTCCCCCTTCTAAGGACAATGCTGCCCTCCTCGCTCTTGATATCCACAAAGCCTTCGACCACCTCTCTCACATAGCTATCCTCCGCGCTGTCTCCCAGCACAATCTGGGCCAACGTACTTATCAATATCTCTCCAATTTCCTTAACAACCGCACAACAACCATCAGACTTGGCCTCCTCCAGTCCCAAGCCTTCAAAATGCCCAACCGTGGCACGCCCCCGGGCGCAGGCCTTTCACCTCTCCTATTTAACCTCACCCTGTCCTCTCTTGCCTCCACACTACTTCGCATCTCTTCCCTCCGCAGCTCTAGATATGCGGATGATATCACCCTCTGGGTTCCTGGTGGCAGTGATGCACACATTGAACACACCCTACAGGCCGGATTAGACGCAGTCACCTCAGTCATTACCCCACTCGGCCTCTCCTGCTCACCCACGAAATCTGCTCTGCTCGTGTTCGCTCCTCCTCGCACTAAAGCACGTGTCACTCCTCCCATCCAACTCCTTCACGATGGCCACCCTATACCCCATGTCACACAACTTCGTATTCTCGGGCTATACCTGCAATCCAACCGCTCCTGCTCTCATACCATCACACAACTCCGTAACTACACCACCCAAACAATTCATCTCATCCGCCGCGTCGCTAACAAGCACCACGGCATGACTGAAACAGAGCGACTCCGTCTAGTGCAAAGCTTCCTACTCAGTAGACTCACCTACCACCTCTCCTACTTTCCTCTCACACTCACACAAATCCAGTACCTGGACGGCCTCCTCAGGAAGGTATACAGAGCGGCCTTACTCCTTCCGCCCTCGGCAGCCAGCTCTCGCCTTACTAGCCTTGGCCTCCACAACACCATTACGGAACTCCTCGATGCTCATCGCACCGCCCAGTATGTCCGCCTCTCCCTTACCCCCACAGGCCGGCACATCCTCCATGACCTCCGAATCAACCCACCAACACACCCCCAAACCCTCTGCCCATCCCCCCACCCATCCGACACCTCATCCGAATCCGGCCTTTACCTCGTAACATGCATCCCTCCGACCATCAACACCGCCGCTTGATCCGCGCTCAGTATCATGCGACACACTACCCCCCTTCCAACCACACACACTATGTAGACGCAGCCGCCTACGCTGAGGGTGAAGCGTTTGCTCTCGCTGTTGTTGGCGACATCAACCACTCTCCAGTAAGCTCTGCCACGATACGCACCGCATCCCCCACCTCGGCGGAGGAGGCAGCAATAGCCCTTGCTCTCACCCAGAGCCCCACCCCTCTTCATGTAATCTGTGACTCCCAGCAGGCAATTCGGAACTACATTAAGGTACGCATCTCCACCCTGCTCTCAAAATACTACTCACCAATCCCCGCTCCGACCCCGTGGCGCTGGTATGGACTCCGGCCCACACTGGCATAGGCGCTAATGAGGCGGTACATGACCATGCTCGAGCTTTGACTCTCCGGGCTCCCGCTTCTTTTACGGCTACCCACGGGGCCCCTAGGCCAGTGGCTTCTGAATGACTTTTAACTTACAGGGACATTACCCTGCAACCACCGCCTCCTCCGCCGAACTCTGCCTCCACCCCTCCCTCACCCCCGCTGCAGCTCACATGTGGCGCATTCTGCAAACACACACCTTCCCCCATCGCACCCAACTGGTCCACACACACCCCCACATTTTCACATCCCCTGATTGCTCAGCATGTGGGGCTCTGGACAACCACTACCACTCCCTTTGTGAGTGTCCAGCCTCCCCATATCCCCCTCTCCCCTCTCCCACCCTCTGGGAACAGGCCCTGGGGAGCCCAGACATCTCCGATCAACTATTGGTGACGTCGCGGGCACTGGACGCCGCGGAGGCATTATGGTCTTCCGCCACCCCCCTTCCTAATCCCAGAGACTAATAAAGTTTGTTCTCTCTCTCTCTCGCCCCTCCAATCCGGGCACCGTACCCGGCCCCCACGTACCTGCGGTTGCACAGCGGGGTGACCACTGAGGCCGGCCCGGGACACGCGCTCGAGTCGCCCAGCCTTGCGCCGGAGGACGCTGGCGGCATGGACCTGACAGAGAAGGCAGCCGACCAGCTGCTTCTGGGGATGGCGGGCGAGGTTTGAGGGGAGAAGAGATGTGGGGAGCACTTCGGCTCCCCTCGCCGCGAGGTCTTTCCTCGTACCCTCTCCGCCACCGCACGCCCACCGACCGCGGGACCTGGGGACGTCGCTGCCCGAGAGATGGCGCTGGTGGACGTAGAGGAGCAGGCGGTTGTGTGGGAGAAGCGCGCAGCTGGCGGGACTCGAACTCGGGAGGCTGGGGTTTTTGTCTGGTGTGTTTGTGTGTACCTGGACGGGCGACAGCGATGTGGACGATGTGAGTAAAGAGTTTTCTTGTACACAACCGCAGTGCGTCTCATTCCTTGGCATGCCGTAGAGAGCAGGGCCACACACTTCGGTCTTAGAAATGCGCAGTAAGGTTACTGCACTTCAGATGTGCAAATAGAAAGGTACTCACATGTAGGAACGTAATTAAATTTCTTGAATAAGAAACTGTGTCGAAAGTCGCAATACGGAGGCGTTTAATGAATTGGTATTCATTATTGCAGTTTAGTTAAAATACCTTACAGGCCCTTTGCAGGGATTTGAGTAAAGGGGTTACAAAAGTGAAGCTTTGCGGATCATACACCAGAAATTTGCGAGTAACAAAGCACAGCAGAACAAGTAATGGTTACGATGGTCGCGATACCAGTGTAAGTCGAAAGACAATAACAAGAAAAAATAAAAGTTAGGAGAGCAGTTACACATGAAATCTACGCTCAAGTATTACAAAGTATACCGAACACAATCAGGGTAGTAGATAAAGGACACATGCGAAGATTCCAAACATATGCAGGCGACGCACAAATCATCTGCTGTGGCTAGAAATACGCATCAGGAAAAGCACAGAAAATAACATGGAGCCTGATCATGTGCTTAAAAATATTTACACAATAAAAAATATCAAAGTACACTTTGAACCCGACCAACTCATTCAACTCTGACAGCTGGCCGTCTTTTCGGGCGGCAACTCGCAGGTATTGTCGATACGGCACGCCAAAAAAGTATGCCTCACAATGACGAAATTCGTGTCCTTTGTTAGCACGACGCCTGCAATACAAAAGTACCTGGAACACCCGTCGACCGACCACCGCCAGATCGGCAATAGACCGCGCCGTGACGAACTGCGTGCGTACTGTGTACCTTCGATCAGTACAAAATCCTTAGACAATGAGGCGCGCACTGCCCTATATAGCCGGTGTCCGTTCGAATAACATCAGAGTGAGCGCAAATCCCCCGACAACAAAGCACCCGAGCCTCGCGAGCAATTATGCAGTAGTCACGCCTGACAATATACAGATGCGTTGGTTTAACACGGGACCAGCAGCGCCGCTCGGACTTAGAAAAGGCTTCTCCATCAGGGAACAATTATATCGACCAGACGCGCATCCTGGCATCACCAGAAAAACGATGAAAGGTGAAAAGCATTCTCGCGGTTGCGCTATGCACCCGTTGAACGCCGCGTAAGCTCCACCGGCATGAAAGCAAGCGCAAGCTGCGTCCCGCTGCATGATTTCTCTTCTGCCTTTGACGCTCGAGTAACCACGTTAAGCTAAACGGTGCGGGGAAATTGGCCAGCTTGTAGGTACAGAACCATAGTAATGACTTGTGGATTTTCGTACTCGAGCGTTCGCATCAAATACGGCTAAATTCAGGCAATGTAACGTTTTAAGCAGGAACGCCGTTCCTGCGGTTCTTTTATAAACCTAACGAGTTACCCTTACAGTTTTATCGCCCCTAAAGCAACGGTGGCATTCCTGTGTTCCTCGAAAAAGGAACTAGTTCCAACAACGCCGTTCCGTACATCACTGCCTTGCTGTTTGTTCCGTTTTGTTGTAAATACTGTCGCCTCTAATCGTGATATCTGTTTCGCGTACCATTGCAGTAGCCGGATTAGTCTCGTGTAACTAACTCAAAGAAATGTCGCGCGTTCTTTCTTCCATCCTCATGTTCTCCATATTCTAATCCAAGGACTTGTGCATATAAAACAGTGCGGAGGGTTGCCATAACCACAATGTGAGAGGTGGAAGGGCAGCGTCACGAATTAGCATTAAAAGTATTGCACACTTCGTACAGAGTCGTATTGCTTCTACAATGAACTCTATTCTGTTTATTCACTATCCCGGTATAATCTAAAGACGGTCTGGTCAATAAATGACACGATTGAGGGCGCCCTCATTTTCTGCATCACAATAGAAGTCCAATGTATGCCGTATACGCAAGGTTTTCCCCGAGTCCTTAGTAGACGTTTTGGGTTCCGCGTGGACAGGTTAGTTTTCCTTGACTTATCTCAAACTTTTGAACACACCAGCCTAATTAGCTTTGCTGAGGTCAATTGAGCCATTTCTATTTTTGTAGGCCCGAAAGCACTTTCGTCAGATGTTTCAGAGGTTTACTCTAATCCAAGCACTTGTGCATTTAAAACAGTGGGGAGGGCTACCATGACCACAACATGAGAGGTGGAAGAGCAGCATCGCGTAACAGCATTAGAAGTATTCCACATATCGTGCAAAGTTGCTGTTGCTCCCACATTGACCTCTATCCTATTTCTTCACTATCATGGTATAACATCAACAGGCCCTCGTCATTTACGGAAATCATTTAGGGCACCCTTATTTTCTGCATCGCTATAGAAGTCCATTTTATGCCGTTTACTGAAGGCGTTCCTAGAGTCCTTAGTAGTATTGGGTTCCGCCTGTAGAATTTGGTTTTCCTTCACTTACCTCAACCTTTTGAACACACCAGCCCATTAGGATTTGCGGAGTAAAATTCAGGCATTTTTATATTTGTGAGCCCCAAAGCACTTTGTTGAGATGTTTGAAAGGTTTACATTAGTATGCGCTTTCCTCACTGACAAACCAATATCATTGTAGGACCGCTCGCAAAACAAGTAGGTTTTTTCAAGCAGTTTATACAAAAAAAAACGATCGAGCTATCCTTTAGACGATGAAAATTAAAATGTTGAGATGAGGCTTTCTCACTTGACGTGGCCTGATTACTGGTGACACAAACTCGAGGACTGCACCATTCAGCAATCATACCCGCCGACGTAAAGGCATACACAAAAAACCCAAAACTGAAACCACTAACAAGTTTGACAGAAATGGTGGAGAGGGCCATGCACACACATTTAAGCAAAGAACGGCGGCGCGCTGGTGAGCTATTAAGGAGTGAGACTTTTGTCTGTTGTCATCATCATCATCATCACTACCAGCCTTTCTACGCCCACTGCAAAGCAAAGGCCTCTCCCATTATTCTTCAAATACCCCGGTCCTGTGCCAACTGTGACCAATTCGTCCCTGCAAACTTCTTGATCTTCTCTGTCCATCTAACTTTCTCCCGCCCCCTGCAGCGCTTGCCTTCTCTAGGGATCCACTTTGTTACCCGTAATGACCAAAGTTTATCTTGCCTTCACATTACATGCCCTGCCCACGTCCATTTCTTCATCTTAATTTCTACTAATATATCCTTAACACGCGTTTGTTTCCTGCCCCACTCCGCTCTCTTCTTGTGCCCTACTTGTACACCCATCATTTCCCACTCCATTGCCCGCTGAGTCGTCCTCAATTTAAGTTGAACCCCCTTAGTGAGCCACATGTTTCGGTCCCGCAGGTGAGTACTGGTAAGATGCAGCTGTCATACACTCTCTTCTTCAGTGACAGTGGTAGGCTGCTATTCATTACCATAGAATGTCTGCCGTATGCACTCCACCCTATTCTGATCCCTCTAATTATCTCTGCCTCATAGTTGGGATCCGGGGTCACAACTTTACCTAAGTGGATGTATTCGCTTACCACTTTTACTACCTCGCCCCCTATCCCAAACTGCTGTGCTCTCCCGAGGTTAGTGATAATTACTTTGGTTTTCTGCATATTATTTTCAGGGCCACGGTTCTACTCTGTCCGTCCAGTGCGGAATGCATGCTTTGCATTTCGTCCCCCGAGTTACATAGCAAGGGAACGTCATCAGCAAATCTGAGGTTATTGGAAACTAACTGCGCTGCAGGAGCCACAACTGTTAGAACTCAGGACTACTTGGCAGCTGTTTGTTATTCATTATCTTATTTTAATCCTAAGGTAATCATACAACTCTTCTCCTTTATACCGAGCAAAGCATGGAACGCGCACTAACAAACACCTTGATGTTTGTATCTTGCAGTCATATCAGTGGCCAACCTCGTAGAGATTTCCGAAAGATTTTTTGTTTGCTGTCTTTGAATTGTTTTTGTCTATTTGAAGGTCTAAAGCGGTACGGGTTTGTAGAAACCATCGACGTTTTTGAGAATTGAGCATTTATGCTGTTTCTGGATGTCGGGCCCCCATGCATCTGATGAAGAGGTGCTATACAACTTGGCCCAATATTCACTGTGGCGCCCACAGCTGGGCTTGCAAATTACAAAAAGTATCGTGTCAACAGGTACTGTAGGAGAAGCCACGGAGACTTGGTTCTTAAAGAGATGTTCTGGATTGATAGCACGAAACTTAGCCCGTATGAACGCGTGACGAGAATCACCGTTGGCTCGGCGAATAGGAGGCACACGACGACAGAAAGGTAAGGCAGCTGAACAATGGGCTGCGGCCGGTTAACGACATGGCGTACTGACAAAGTGCTTTTCTTGGTGCATAGATCAGGCTGGGAGCCAGTTTAAGCCAATCGAAAGTTGGGCTTAATATATATCACGTTTTGAATCTCAGGATTCTTCATTAGTTGCCCGATCAGCATCTCGAAAACAGGCGTTAAAGATATTGCCAGAAGGTTATAGATATCTTTTGTAGTAAACAGATTTTTTTTTAAATTTTGTTATACAGTGTACCTTATAAATTGGAAAGTAGGGGAAATTCTGACTTACCAAAATACCATTGTTCTGAGCGAGGAGTGGTCGGTGAAATGCATTTGTACTCACAATGTTTACTTTTCCGTATATAAGGCAACATAAGAACTTCAATGCACGTGATTTGCAGACGGCCATAAAGTGAAATCTTGACGATTCGTTCTCCCCAAAAAGTAGAAAGTGAAACGTATTAAGTGAAAATCGTAACATCCAAAGCGGTTAATTAAAGAGGAAAATTTGGATAATCCATCAGCCATACGCCGGACGCCTGCCAGTCTTTCATTGTTCAATCCGAGAGTGATGTTGCAAAATATTTGTTTACGAAGCACCCGTCGGCGTGTACTCTGGGCGCTTCAACTTCCTCGAACAATGTGAGCAGGACGTGTTGCATTCGCTGATGTTTCGCGTCCCACGTTTGGTTTACCCCGGACCGAAAACTTGCAACTTCTGTTGAAGTTCCTATTGGAGATCGACAATAGTATTTAGTGTCAATAGTGTAAATCCAGGTCGCGTGGCAACTACAAGCGCTCCCTCTTTGTGTTCTCTTCTAATTTCTGAACAGTTTTTTTATTTTTCTGTTACGCGGAGCGCTTTGCGTCTCCCATACGTTCTCACAAGCCTGGCTGGACCATTGCCTATCCAAGAAGGCAGAAAAAGAACAAAGAACTCCTGGGGTATCGCTTAACATGAAGAAGCCGGGAAGAGAAGTCGCGCCTGCCGCGAGATTTGCGCACTTTCTTCTTTCATTATAATACGTTCAATAGATGACGCGGTGCATCGCCTGACTTATCGTCAGCACTGCAAAGACCAGCCACTGCTGCAGGGATGTTTTTTCCGCAAAAGTAGCGCTACTGCGTCATCAGTGTCTCCGACACGTGAAGGTTGTGACTTGTTGGAATGCGGTATGAGGTAGTATAGCGAAAAATAAACGTAAAATTTCAAGAAACTTCGGTCGATATCCGCTTTCTGGATGGAAGTCTTCAATTTTATGCAAAAATGACACCGCACTATAGGCAGAAAAATCAATTTTTTTGTTAGGGAAGTTGAAGGGAAGGATAAAAAATTGGCTCCAACACACGCTGTGAAGGTGGTTGGAAAACGAAGCTTTAAATGACATCCCGAACAGCTGCCCATGCAACGTCACTTGGATACACACACGTGGTTCTACAAAGAGTGAAACAACAGATTCTGCCAGCTGTTGTCTGGAATTCGCGTGAGCGGGGTTACGAACGCAGGAGCGTCGGCCACGGCAGGGCGAGTGCGGTGGATGCTGCCGCTGTAACCCGGCTGTGCGTTGGCGGAAAGAAAACTGTGAGGAGCGTCTTTCGAAGCGTGAGACAGCACAACCTTGACACCCTGAGGTGCTAGCTCGGTGCTCCACCCCCACCTGACGCAACCGTAGACAGCGAAACAATTCGGCACGTGAGCTTAGTGATTCCCATTTATACGTATTTAAAGTAGATAGTTAAGCAAGTTTTATAAATTCGAAGAACTGAGCAAAACTTTATAATCGCTATATATCAGAACCAGTGGCTACTTTCAGGTTTTGTAATTCCTCTTAACACATAACCGAATTTACCTCCGCCAATTTAGAAAACGGAGTCCCATTTGTGGATAGCAGTGCGGAAACGATAGCGCTCCTCTAGCGGGCAGGTGTCTGCATGTTGGTTTGCTTGGCCTGCAAAGCAGTCCTTAACGTATCTTTGCTGTACGACCACTAAATTCTACAGGGGTTTGGTTACCCAGAGGTGTTGTCGAATAAGTTATTCAAGCCGTGCGTAGAATGCGCGCAACGGACGCAAAGCTACGCCAAAAGAGGCCCGAAACAATCGTCACTGAAGCAGAAAACAAAGCAAAGCTTATGGGAGGATTCCACCAACGCACCCGCCGATGGCAAACGCTAGGCCTTATAGCCCATTCGCCGTGTCAACTACATTGTGCTCCTTGGGTGAAAAGCGAATTCCCCTTCCCTAGTCGCGGTGGGAGTTTCTTTTCCCAAACGCTATGAAAGAACCACTGGCTGGTAGAGGTAGAAAGCTTTGCTAAAAAGCAAAACGTACCTATTAGGCCAAAAAACGTAATATTGTCGCAAAGCCGAATTCGACACAGTTGTATTGAAGGAAAGGCAAGTTTATGGGAGCGAACATTGCGCGCCCCTAAAACACAAAAAAAGGGCCCATCTCCCCGCGAGGGGGACTCGAGTAAATGCGTCGCATAGGGGGTGGGTGTATTGCGTTAACGTTTAGTGTTTGGGGAGTTGGTGGTAGGGAATGCGTTGTATCAGCAGCTTCTTGACGTAGTTTGAATAATTCAGGGATATAAGGCGGGTTCGTAGCCTTTCATTCTGTGTCGGTTTTGTGGCGCAGTGGTAAGAGCACCATGTACCTCGCGTTCCGCCCACAGGTAGTGAATGCGTTGTATCCGCAGCTGCTTGACGTAGTTTGAATGAGTCAAGGATATAAGGCGCGTTCGTAGCATTCCTTTCTGTGTCGGCTTTGTGGCGCAGTGGATAGAGCACCATGTACCTTGCGTTCCGCCGGCAGGGTCGTGGGGTCGAAACCAGGCGCCGGTAAGCATTATTTTCTGATATAGTGTAGGGGGAGGGGTGCGGGGTGCGGAGCTGTCGTTGAGAGCGAGGAGGGTAGCGTGATGCGGGAGAGAAGGAGTGGCGGAGAGGGCGCGCCTGCGCGCTGAGCTGTTGCGGACGCACGGTGGACGCTGCATGTGAGTTAAAGAAATTCTCTGCATTTAAAATACACGGGTAGCCAAAGGGAAGCAGCAGTCAGAAAAGGACGTTCGCAGACGAGTGCTGGTGAATCGTATGCCGCGGCGTCGGCTCTGCGGTCATTTATCTTTCGGCGCGGTTGTTTCTCGAACACCGCTGTCACAAACTCGAGCGTACTACGTCTAAAAATACCGTATTCATTTTTCATTTTATTGTACAGCGCCCAATTCTTCTTGCAGCCTTCCGATTCATTCAGTTCGGTTCTATTCGATCCAAGAAAATGCCGGAACGTTCTCTAACACGACCACTCGCCGGCTCGCCGGCAAGAAAACACCAAAATAAAAGCTCCGCCGCTCAGCTTACACCGAAGCTTCGAGCACTGTCGAGGAGGCACGCGTGGCCTTGTCAGTGCTAAATCCCTCCGATGATTCTAGAAGGGAGAAAGAGGGAAGTTATTCCCTGACAGCGGCAGGCGCATTCTGTGTTGTGCCCTCTCCGCGCCGGCGAGGTTACAAAAAGAGAAACCACGCCTAAGCAAAGCACGAAGTTTGGACGTCGTGATGTGACAACAGCACCTGTCATTTGTGCATCATACCACCGGCGACCCGCTCCCTGGAGGACTCCAACCTACTCCCGGGGCTCGAATCAGCGTGATCGTCTCGAACGGCCTGGCCAACAACGAAGCCACGCATCCCATGTAGCCGAATCGCCTCCGACCGCGGTGCATCGTCCGGCCCGGTCAGTGAATATTGTGGGACTCTGTCTCTCATATGCATCGAACTGCTCGTGTTCTTTTTAGTTAACTTCTCCACCTCATAATATACATTTGTTAACGCTCCTGACGGTATCATTTTGTCTAATTTTGAACTGTTTCTTGCATTTGAATTCGATCTAACTTGTCTCTCATTACAGATTCGTTACATCGTGCTTGTACAGTGTTTTCCCTGTCTAAATATACGTTTTTGTGTTGCTTCCGTTCAAGGCTCCGACTCATTCTTACCGCTCTGCTCGGCAAAAGCCCCACATCAGACGGCCACCCCTTTCGTCACCTGTGCCCTGTAGATTCGGTGTGGTTGTTTGCTGTTTGCTGGCTTCAGTCGACTTCCCATATCTTCTAGCAGCGCACCCGAGTAAGGAAACGGTTACAACCGCATTACGTCGAGAACACTCTAGATTAAAGATTATTCTAGGCTAGCGACGCTAGGCCGAAATATTCTCCCTATCAAATGACGTAACACGTGCGGCATAACAATAAAAGGAATGAAAGTTGCGCTTTACTGGGCACCTAGATAACACAACAAGGGACATTCTGGCGGTAAGAACAAAAGATGAACAAACCCAATGCCGATTATTGAGAACGTTCTGGACCGTAGATTCCGCTGTAGGAACTAAGCGATTGGTCTGTTCTGATGGTTTAATTCCCAGATATTGCATATAAATAGTTTTATATCTTTGAGTAGCACGTCGCAAAAGTAAAAGCCTGTTAAAACACCATTTGGCCAGTCTGCAGTCTTTCTGGTTCGTAGGTATCACCCCAGGAGCGTGATTTGTTTTACATAACTGTAGCGTGAGCTACACTGGTCGAGGTTAAGCACTTTCGCGTTGCTCGTGGAGAGCCGTGTTGCGCATGCGAGAGAAGTGACGTCGCACGGCACACAGCTGCCGCGCAAGAGCCGCCACCGCTGCGACTGAACTGGGCTGGACTGGACTGCATTGGATGGGATTGGATCGGATTAAATTGCACTCGATTGAATTAAATTCAATTGGATTGAATTGGATGGAAAATAGTTTTAGCGGCCGTAAGCACGACAATCAGCTAATCCTAAAAACTAGGACAACTAAGAATAACCAGCTGAACATTCGCTAACGCGACGCAAATTCTGGCCGAGTCGAGCTAAGCAACCGCTAATTTTTTTTTTGTAATTCGCCAACAGAAGTGCTCTATCGGTCGCAATGATGAAATTGTTAGTTTGTGTGTGGATGCAGCTGCACGACGCCATTGCTTTATGTCTAACCACCAAGGCAAAAATAAAGCACGGTTTGTGTATGTTTCCTTAACAAGTGTCCCAGCATTGAAACAAGCAGAAATGCTTGCCAAATCGTAAAAGAAACAGTAAAATGATATTTCAAGCTAATTTACTAGTAAAGTGATGGAAATTTTTTTACAGTATTGTAAAAAAGGGTGCTGTATTTTAGAGTATATATTTAAAGCAGTTGCAATTATGACAAGTGGAGTTCACATTTAAAATAAAAGCATCAGTAGTTAGTAAAAAAATTTGGTAATGCACACTTTTTACACATTTGGCGTATTTTAGCTGTACTGTACTGACAACATTTGTTCTCCATTCTAGCAACCGTATAGCCCTCCAAGTCAAGGTCTCACCGGGCCACGGTTCATATATGTTGCTAGTTAGATTTTGTGATATTGGATCAGTTCGTAGTTGCAGCAATTCTCAGGCAGGTGCTACCACCTTCAAACGTGCATATCAGGCCGGTGTTACTTTTTATAGTTTCGGTTCGATTGTTGCACTCCTATACTTGGGGACAACTTTCTGTGGCAATGGAAAGAAAGCTGTGGGAGGGGGGGGGGCGAAGTGCCCAGCCGAACCACGACATTTCGCTGCGCGTTTGGAAGTAGTTCTACAAACATTATTCAATGCGCATAACCTATGCAATTAAAAACCATATATTTTTTTTCTAGCCTTGCATTGACAATGCCAATAAATCACCGCAATATAATAGCCAGTAAGCGTTACTTTTTTTAAAGTTTCGGTTACCACTGCTGGCACGACGGTTCTCTCCGAAAAAAGAAAATGGCGTCTTCATCGACAGCAGCTACTTTTCCGTCCGATAGCCCGCCAGTTAATTCGCCTCAAAGGATTTTCAAAAAGCTTAACAACCAAAAGCTGTCAAACGATACTAAGCAAGTTGTCTGCAACGAATACGCCCAAGTGAGACTGACGCCACAAGCACTCTCGTGAAGCACAAGCACTCTCCGCATTTCGTTCGGTTATCCAGCTGATCGTCGTAAGCGAGCGTACGGCCGCACTTCTCAAGAATAAGGGTCGGGGTGGCACCCCGAAGTGAAAGGATTCGTTTGTCGACTGGGAAACCGCCTGCAGTTACAAGAAAGACAAGGAAGAGTACAGCGGTGCGACAGCTTCACCCTTGCGGCTCTCCGAGGGAAAGTGCATCAGTACTTCATTCGCAACGAGGCGCCAACTGCAGAAAAGATCCTCAGCGATGTGACCAGTGACCCCGACATGAAGCTGCCCAAGCTGAGTGTCAGAACGACGCGTCGGCGTCTGAGTAACATTGGATTTGCTTTTCGGAAGCGAAAACGTAACTGTGCGCTTCAGAAAGGGATGACATCATCGTGTGGCGGTGGAAATATCTGCGGACCCTTCGAGAAATGCGAAAGCCGAAACGGTACGTGGTTACTCTTTCGATTTGACGGACAGATAGATAAAGGTCAATTCCAGCAGTTGAAATAAACATTCTGTATGTAACATTATTTGACAGTTGAAATGTAACAAGAGAAAGTAACGATGAAAGTTATCGTACAGCCGAATATTTTTTTGCTTAGAGGTACTTATCAACACCGCTCCGGATGCGTACTGGCGTTCACTTAATTTTTTTTCATGGCGTTTTTCTGTATCTCTTCCTCTTGTTCATATTGTGACGTGGCAACGAAGGAGATGTATTCAGATATTGTAGTTACAAACATAGACGGGATAGCGAAAGCAGACAAGGCAGCCGCGATGTCCCAGGAACTGAACGCGCACCAACATCAGCGAGCGTCGTCTTCTTCTCATCCCAGAGGGCGCATACCCGCAGAGCGGGGTTGGACACTGGTTCCGTTTATAGTAAGGAGCCAAGGAACGGTGCCCGTGACATGACCCCCGGCGGCAGAAGCAACGTCCCGGTGCTGAAGACGGTAGAAGGTGTGGGCTGAACTTAATCACGGACGAAGTAGGGCTTCAGGCGGGACACATGCACAATTTGAGGCGCTGGGTGCACAGTTGACGGCGGGGGCGTGACTGGAATGATTTCGTACGTCACAGGAGTAACCAAGCGAATGACGCGGTAGGGGCCCGTGAAGCGGGACAGTAGATTTTCAGATAGTCCAACATGACGTGAAGGCGTCCAAAGGAGGACCAGGGAGTCAGGTGGGAAGCACACGTCACGGTGTGTCTCGTCGTAGCGGCGCTTCTGACTTGCCTGTGACGCTGTAATCTTGGCGCGGGCGATCTGGCGGGCCACATCAGCCTGGGCAATGAGATCACGTGCATACTCAGTTCGTGGCGTGGTCGAGTCAGGCAACATGGTGTCCAATGGCAGGGCAGGGTCGCGGCCGTAAAGGAGGAAGAAAGGAGAGAAGCCGGCAGTGTCGAGGCGTGACGAATTGTAGGCGAAAGTAACGTAAGGGAGAGGAACGTCCCAGTCACGGTGGTCAGTGGACACGTACATAGCGAGCATATCCGTGAGCGTCTTGTTAAATCGTTCAGCGAGCCCATTGGTCTGCGGATGATAGGCCGTGGTGAGGTTGTGCTTAATGCGGCAGGACCGAAGAAGGTCGTCGACGACCTGAGATAGGAAGCACCGACCACGGTCCGTGATCAGCTGGCGAGGGGCACCGTGTTGCAGAATGACGGCGTGTAGTAGAAAATCGGCGACGTCCGTGGCACAGCTGGTAGGAATGGCACGTGTGATGGCGTAACGCGTGGTGTAATCGGTGGCAACGGCAATCCACCTGTTACCAGAGCGGGATAAGGGGAAAGGACCGAGAAGGTCCAATCCAACCCGGCAAAATGGTTCAGGAGGAACATCAATTGGTTGAAGAGTGCCTGCTGGAAGTGACCGAGGCGTCTTGCGGCGTTGGCAAACATCACAAGCCGTGACGTACCTTCGCACGGACCGATAAAGGCCGGGCCAGTAAAAGCGTCGCCGCACCCGGTCGTACGTCCGAGTGACGCCCAGATGGCCAGCAGTCGGCACGTCGTGAAGCTGGTGGAGTATGTCGGGACGGAGATGCTGAGGCACTGCGAGAAGGGCGTCAGGGCCATCCGCCCGGAAGTTGCGGCGAAACAGGACGCCATTACGCAGTGTAAAGGCGTCGGACGGCTCTGAGCTAAGACGGTCTATAACCTGCCGAAGCGATGGGTCGCGTCGTTGGTGGGCGGCTATGTCGTGCAAGTCGGAGAGGGCAAATACGCAGGGGTCATCATCGTTCCACGTTTGATCAGGCAGATCAACAGGATGACGAGACAAGTAGTCGGCGTCCTGGTGCATGCGACCAGACCTGTAGATCACCGAATAGTCATACTCCTGGAGTCTTAACGCCCAGCGGCCGAGTCGTCCGGACGGATCTTTGAGCGAAGAAAGCCAACATAGGGCATGATGGTCGGTAATGACCGCGAAAGATTTGCCGTACAAATATGGGCGAAACTTGCTGACTGCCCAGACGAGTGCGAGGCATTCACGTTCCGTAATGGAATAGTTACGTTCAGCGGGGGACAGAAGTCGGCTGGCGTAGGCTATCACCCGGTCGTGACCAGTCTGTTTCTGAACCAATACTGCCCCTATCCCGTGGCCACTCGCGTCCGTGCGTACTTCTGTGGGAGCCAACGGATCGAAATGGGCTAAAACTGGGCAACGAGTCAGGCGGTCAACGAGAGTGGCAAACGCTGCGCTTTGCGCGGTGCCCCAGGAGAATGAGGTATCGGCCTTAAGGAGATCCGTCAATGGCCGGGCGATCTCAGCAAAATTCTCGATAAAGCGACGAAAGTAGGAGCATAGTCCTACAAAGCTGCGAACATCCTTTGCTGAACGCGGGATGGGAAATTCTTGGACGGCGCGTACCTTATCGGGATCAGGTCGGACACCAGCAGCATCGACTACGTGGCCGAGGATCTTGAGTTGCCGGCCACCGAAACGGCATTTCGATGAATTGAGCTGGAGACCGGCGCGACGGAAAACCTCTAGGATGTCTGCAAGACGATGGAGATGAGTTTCAAATGTTGGGGAAAAAATGATGACGTCGTCCAAGTAGCAGATGCAGGTCAACCACTTGAAGCCACGTAAGAGGAAGTCGATCATTCTTTCGAAGGTAGCCGGCGCGTTGCACAGACCAAAGGGCATTACCTTGAATTGGTACAACCCGTCGGGCGTCACAAAGGCGGTCTTTTCGCGGTCCTGGGCATCAACAGCAATTTGCCAATACCCAGACCGAAGGTCAATAGAAGAAAAGTACGATGCACCATGGAGGCAATCAAGGGCGTCATCAATCCGAGGAAGCGGATAAACGTCCTTTTTAGTGACTTTGTTCAAGTGCCGGTAATCAATGCAGAAGCGCCAGGACCCATCCTTCTTTTTCACTAAGACGACTGGTGACGCCCATGGACTGGAAGATGGCTCAATTACATTCTTTTTCAACATCTTATCGACTTCATCTTGAATGATTTTGCGTTCGCCGTGAGAGACCCGATATGGTCGCCGATGAATGGGGGTCGCATCCGCGGTGTTGATGCGGTGGGTTATCGTCGATGTCTGTCCCAAAGGACGATCGTCCAAATCAAAAATGTCTCTGTACGATGAAAGCAGGCGATGTAACTCGCGAGCTTGCGACGAAGGAAGGTCCGACGCTATCATTTTTGCGATGTCACCAGAGGTAGAGCAACGATCCTTGGAATCATTCGGCGCAACCATGAAGGCGTCAGTGGACACGGCAGAAATTTGGCATTCCTCCAGAGGAAAAAGCGTGGCCAGCGTCATCCGCTCGGGGAGAACTTGGGGCAAAGAACCAAAATTAAGGAAAGGCAGGCTGATTTGGTTGTTGGCGAGGGTGACCACAGTGTAAGGAAGAGCCACGTGGTGTCGGAGGAGGACGTCGGTTATAGGGGACACGACGTAGTCGCCGTCCGGAAGTGGCGGGCATGGTGACAAAGGGACGTAGGACATTGTGTCAGGAAGCAAGCGGACATGTCCTGTGGAGCAGAGGCGGTTGGGGAGCTTAGTGTCGGTGACAGGACCGGTCGGCACGTCCAGACGAAGAATACCCGTGGCACAGTCAATAAGCGCGGCGTTGTCGGTTAGAAAGTCAAGGCCGAGAATGATTTCATGGGGGCATGCGTCGAATACGGTGAACACTACAGGAATGTGATGGTCACCAACACCAACCCGAGCGGTGCACAGTCCTTCGACGGTGGGCGTACGGCCGTCGGCCACTCTGACAACAGTAGATGGGGCATGCGTCAGGACCTTACGAAGGCGGCGGCGAAGGTTGGAGCTCATTACGAAGATACTGGCACCGGTGTCTATTAGAGCGCTCACACGAACACCATCAACATCAACGTCAAGCAAATTGCGTCTCATCGTCTTTGTAAACAGAGGATTTTCAGGCCGGGTCGGACATGCAGCATCACCTCCGGGAGCTGCATTGGCTAGTTTCCCGGAGAGGTGCGTGCGTAAGAAGTCGGCGGCGAAGGGCGGCGAGGCTGCGGCGAACGGGATTGGCGACGTTGTGGGGACGGGGAGCGGCCAAGGCGGTTGCTGGGGGAGCTGCCGGGAACATACTGGGGTTGAGTACCAGGGGGGAAGTGGATAGGCCGATCGTCCGAAGAGTAGGTGGTGGGCGAAAACCGGGAGCGTGCAGGGGACGTCCAACGTTGTCGGCAATAACGGGCGACGTGACCAACGCGGGAGCACTCGAAGCAGATAGGCCGGTCGTCAGGAGTTCTCCATTCTGCAGGGTTCCGGCGGCGGTAACGAGGTGGTGCGTCATAACGCCGTTGGAAGCTATTGCTGGCAAATGAAGGAGGAAGGTTCTGGCGGACGTCCGGACAAGCCATACCGCACACAGGATGGATACCGAGGTTGGCTACTTCCTCACGGACAACGGCCTGTATAAGTGATATAGTGGGCAGGGTATGGTCGTGCCCATGGCGGTGTACAGGAGCCGGGGCCATGGCCTCGATTTCGCGGCGCACGATCTTGGTCAAAGTGTCCGAATGTGGCATCGGACCTGGTGCCGTCGGTAAACTGGGAGGCGCTGTCAGATCCGCACACGATGAGGTTGCTGCGGTGTGAGGCAGCCGGGTGAACTGCTGCGCTATGCGGCGGCATTTCGCCTGCTCAAATCGGCGACATTCCTTCAGTACAGAGTCAATTGTGGCACACTCTTTACACATGAGCAGATTGAAGGCATCATCTGCTATGCCTTTAAGGACATGCCCAATCTGATCGGACTCCGGCATCTTCTGATCCACCTTGGCGCAAAGAGCCAACACGTCCTGGATGTAGGCGACATAGGACTCCGTACAGGACTGCGTGCGTGAAGAAAGATCGTTCTTTGCGGCTAGCTGACGTGCAGCGGAGTCACTGAACGAATCCAGAAACTCCTTTTTGAAGGCGTCCCAGCTTGTGAGCCTCGCTTCGTTGTTTAGGAACCAAGTCCCAGCCGTCTTCTTGAGATGGTAGGCAACATTCGCCAGCATGATTGTGTCGTCCCACCGGTTGTGAACACTGACGCGTTCATACATGCGGAGCCATTCATCCGCGTCGACGTTATCAGTCCCAGTAAAATCACCGGGATCACGGGGGTGAGACACGATGACTATCGGCGGAGTAGACACAGGCTCACCGGGGGGTGGTATCATGCAGCTGTGTACGTGACGCCCGCTTCGAAGCTCCGTATTTTCTCAAAGTAGCCCGGCGAGCGGTACGGAGACGAGAAGTAGCACCTCCACCACAAGATGTGACGTGGCAACGAAGGAGATGTATTCAGATATTGTAGTTACAAACATAGACGGGATAGCGAAAGCAGACAAGGCAGCCGCGATGTCCCAGGAACTGAACGCGCACCAACATCAGCGAGCGTCGTCTTCTTCTCATCCCAGAGGGCGCATACCCGCAGAGCGGGGTTGGACACTGGTTCCGTTTATAGTAAGGAGCCAAGAAACGGTGCCCGTGACAATATTTTGCATGCTATTCTGGCACAGCAAGTGAAGGGACAAGTATGCGTCGACATGTTATAATAATGTATGGATAGCACTCACTGACTCGATTTCGTTAGCCATGCGGCTGCTGTACGTTCTGCGAACTTTTTGGTTTTGGTGTTTTGCGGTGCCACCAAAAACTAAACATACCTGCCTGTGTAGTAGAATGATGTTAGGTGAAAGCAATAAATGCCTTCTCAGTCTTTACTAACCCTTCTCCCAAAAGAAAAACTGACAGGTATTACTTTCATTTTCGCAGGACTATATACTACCTCGGCAAGACTTGGGTCAATGCTGGGCATAACAAGGGCACGGTGTGGGAGGAAACCACTTTGTCATCCCGTAAAGACTCCTTTCGCAAGGGTCTATCTACTGGGCTTCGTGCACCAAGTGGCAAAGGTGGTCGGCTCATCGTCCTTCATGTTGGAAGTGAAAAGGGCTTTGTGGACGGGGCAAGTCTCATTTTCCGTGCGTCAAAGAGTGCTTCCACTGACTACTACAGTGAAATGAATGGCTCACGCTTTGAGAAGTGGTTCGCAGAACAATTCTACCGAACACTGAGCCACGCAATGTTATTGTCATGGACAATGCTCCGTACCACAGTGTTCGGACCGAAAAGCTGCGCTCGACGTCGTGGCGCAAGGCCGACATTCAGTCTTGGTTGACTGTAAAAAGGTGTGATGACCAGTTGAAGCCCGAGCTCCTTCGGCTGGTTAATGAGAACAAACACAAGTTTTTTGGATACCGGATTGAAGCGCTGGCCAGAGTTGCTGGTCATGACATTGTTCGGCTTCCTCCTTACCACTGTGAATTCAACCCTATTGAAATTGTGTTAAGCCAGGTTAAGGGTTATATTGCTGCCAACAACACTTCATTCCCTCTCGCTGAAGTTGAACGTCTAGTCAACAAAGCCATCGCCCTCGTGACTCCCGAAAACTGGGTCCGGGACTGCGGTCATGTGGACCGTCTTGAGAAATAGGCCTGGGAGCGGGATGGTGCAATCGACACCAGAATCGACAACGTCGTGATTCCGCTAGGTTCCTACTCCAGCAGCTCTAGTAACTGCAGTGACAGCGAAGTAAACGGCGTATAGGAACTGTGATGAAACCAATGTGCGCTGACTTATGTGGTGCTGGTCAGTGTGGCGAGTGACAAGGTGCTTCGTTTCCGGTTCTGGTGACCGCAAGCTTGGAAGTACACTCAGTTGGTGCTGTTTTTGTGTGGCAACTTACAGAGCCCCCTGTTTAACTTTCCGATGCCCGGCAGCTTGGAAGCACGCTTTGTTGGTAATGTCGTGCTGGCCTTGTGTGGCAAGTGACGAGGTACCTTGTTTTCCGTTCTGGTGGCCAGGATCTTGGAAGTACGCTCTGTTGGTTTATGTGGTGCTCCTTGTGTCAACAACTTACAGGACACCTTGTTTACCTTTCTGATGACCCACAACTTAGGAGGTAGCTGCCCATGCAGTGCTGGATTTGTGCAGCCCCAGGCAATTATTAGGACTGCTTGTAGTCAGTATGCGAATTAGTCTTCAGGTTGTCGGGTGTGGGCGGCAGCTAAGTTACACTTGGTATACCTTTGTCATGCATAAAATGAAACCTGACGACGAACGCTGGTAGCAAGCAGTGAGGAGTGGCAGGTCACATATCCTGTTTCACGTTCAGGAAATGCAATGGGAAAATTTGATTACATGCCAAGACGTTGTAAACAAACTCGGCAAATAGCCGTTACCTGTGCATGAAATGACAAGATTGGAAACATTATTTTACAAGAACTGCGAGATGGTAGTGATGTCCAGAAATGCATAGTTGAGTTGTCTATCATTTGTAATTGTTTCAGTCATCTGCAAAAAACAATACTACCATCAGTTGCACATTGTAAGTGAGGTAATCATTTGTACTCACTTGCTCAAGTTAAGTTGGTTATTTCGACTACAGAAGGTAGATTGCTGAAGTAAAAGACCATTTCCGGCTGAAATAAGTTCTTTTAAATGCGTATTTACAGGGTTAAATGGCGGGGAGTAATACGAATCGTCAATGCCTCACTTTCAAATGTCGAAACGCTGTGGGTTTCCCTGCTACCAGACTTAGCTTTTGTAAAGTTACTAGCTTCCTGAGGCCCTGGGACATGAGGTGGAACACCCGAAAAGTAACGTCACGCTCTCATGAAACAGAAGTTACAGAAATGTTCAATGCCATGGGGATGGGCAGTGTCAATTTGTAATGTTTGTGGTGTAATGTCTGGTACATCTATGTTATTTTCACATTTACCATGCAGACATTACTGTACACCGTACCCAGTGACTGCGAATAAGTGCTAACAGAGCCAGAAATGCTTGTTTGAAAATACGTACCTGCGTGAATTTGAGCGCTCAATTGGGCTTGAAAGATGGGGCCACGGTTTGAAAGGTTTACTCCTGTGACTGGCGTTCGTGCGCATGTTTGTGGATGTGTGACTAATTGGAGTGGCTTCCAGATTTTGTCCAGCTGATTATGCAGGAAATAAATAAATGAAACAAAACATATTCTTTCTTCTGCTTCAATTTTTCACGTAGCACACATTATTCTTGCTGACTAGTGCTCACGATGTACCGATGTCAAACGGTTTGCAATTGGTGGTGGCAGCCCTGAGTGTCAGAGTTTTCCTGCTGGTTCTGGAATTGTGAGTGCAAATTCTGGCCATAGCCGCAAAATCGTAAATATCTGCGAAATTTTGGAGCACTTAAGCGATGGTGGGGTGTAACGTCACCGCAAATGAAAATAGGTGAATTGTACGGGCAGGACAATCACTGGTGAACCAACGTGTTCGGCTTGGGAACAAGTAAGAGCAAGGTGAGGCTAACATCAAATTTACAGCCATGAATACCAGGCAGCTATTTTTTAATGTCGAGCCACAAATGCTCCCACAACATTGATGTAAGTAACAAACAAAGGAGGTTGTTGCAGCCAATTGGAATATTGATGAAGAGGTAGCGGCTACACGTAGCCAATGCGAATTCTTTTGCCTAGTTTGGAAGCCAATGGAAATTTTGCTGTCAGGCCCAGTTGTGGTGTTCTGGATGCGGCGCTTGTTTTGGCAAGTGAGCCAAGAAAAGTGCGAGTGATCACAGATTTAAAATCGAAAGGGGTGGGTTAACAACCAATATGAGAACGGCTCGATATAATGGCGTTTGGCAAAGTTAGCTAATGCAATGTACTTTATGAAGTCAGTGACCACATTAGTGGCGAAATGTTTATTGACCAATTGTTTTTAAACTTTATGACCAGAGCTAACTGTGCAGGTTTTTAGACGGCGTTACGTTTTTTCATTCGTCCAAGTGCTGACACGCCTTTATGCTGTAAATAGGCAACTTAGCCAGTGCAGTATGACTGCTATCCTAGGGTATGAAACTTGCGCCACGTAGAATAGCGAGACACGAGCGAAAGCCTGCATGATGTTCATCAAAGGCGTGGGGATTGAGCGCAAGAGTCATGGGTTCTGCAGCGCGAGCTTCCTCTATATGCTTTCCGAGATGCGGGTCACCGAAACTTCTTGGGGCCTGCTTAACTCAGCGCGATCCAAATGGGATTTCACTTCGCGCCGTAGTGTGCGCGTGCTGTTCTAACGGTATAGCGAGCCAGCGTTATGTAAGCACGCTACACGTTTCCGTTCTGCTGCCCTGTTTTCGGCAAAAGAAGTGTTGAAATATCAGTGCCTGCCCTCAGAACTGCAGCACTGACAAAATTGACGGCGTTTCCAGGCGGTTCAGAGTTCGAAGGTACCATCCACGCTATAATATAATAAGTCGGTTCGAGTTCTCCAGTGAAAGTGTTGGCTTTTGCTTAGAATCAAATGAAATGTAGAGAAGGAGACGTCAATATGCCTGCATGATTGGTGATTGCGGTTCAGCGCACACAACCAAAGAGCTCATGCGAAGAAACAAACTATAGCAAATGCGTATGCGTCACACCGAAACCGAAACTGAAATTAGTTTACTGGGAACTACTTTGGCGCAGTAACACAAAGCCGTTCGCCCCCTTCCCGCGTAGCTTTGTCTCCACTGCCACAGAAAGTTGTGCCCGAGTATAGGAGCAGTGGCGCTGGGGAAACACCCCTCCTGTCATTTTTTTTTCTTTCCGCTTCTCTCCGGCGCTTTTGGGGACGCGCATGCGGGAAAGGCCGCCCCGCGTGTCATGTAGTTGGAAATTTCCTGTGTGTGCGCCCTCGGGCATTACTGTGCTGCAGTAGGACGCCAAGAACACCAGGATGACTCGTAATAGGTAGTATCTTTGAGTGCTTTAGGCAAAAGTTGAGAACCCCGTTCGTAGGCGGTGAAGCTCAGCTGAAGGATAGATAGGACTTGTGTCGCGCGTGTGCAATGCTTGATGACAGACAACCTCGTCTGTGTTGTATTGGGCTTCGGGGTTTCTCGCCGAACGTCGCGTTCCCGCACGTAATGCGAATAAAGTGTTCAAGTGGTATTCGAGATAGCGTGTTTACTGCCCAAGCAGCGTACCCCGGGCGGCATAGTTGCGCTGGCTGCGCGCTGGTCGCCGCGGGGCTGGCCCGGTGGGGGCAGCGAAGCGCCGGTTGCCGGGTGGGAATGGGTAGGCGGGGGACGGCATCCAATCGGCATGAGAGAGAAGAGTATCACCTTTCCCCCCCGCAAGTTGCGCCGCGCAAGAGACCGCATCGTGCCTGCATCAGTAACTTCACATGTTTAATTTCCTTGTCGTACAAGTTCATTGTATTGTAATTTAAGCTGATCGCGGGAAACCGTCCTATTCAGAGCGTTCCTTCCACACCTAAAGTCATTTCTCATAAAGTGTGGGCCACGGACTTGAATATTCAAGGGTTGGGAGGTTACACATGCCAGTTTTCCGTCCGACTACCCCTCGCGACTTTCGTTTATTCATAGTGAGCCAACAGTTCTTACAAAGAAACACTTGCTGGGGATAGCATGGCTACACATGTTGTGAGCCGCAAATGTTCTGTTTTGCTATAACTGGATAGTACTAAACATTTTTTATAACCTCGTCAGATCTCGGGTTGACTATGGCAGTATTATTTTTATTATTCATTTAAGGCCGCTCATAAACTCCATGACCCAGAGTACAACCTGGGCTTTCGCTTACCGACGGGTGCTTTCCGAACAAGCCCTGTAGAAAGCCTGTATGTAGAATCTGATATGTGGTCAGGGGAACATGAGCGTGCCTACAGAGGGTTGTTATATGCAGTCAAAACAACTTCACTCGGAAAGCCCCCATCAGACATCCTAATGTATGATTCACCCACTGCAGGTCTCTTCTTAAAAGGACCCTCGCTTGCACAACCCCATGTAATGTCCGTAAACAGTTTTGCATCCGACATGAACATTTAGTTTAAAAACCTTTGCAAAAACACCTTTACTGACGTCCTTGCGCCATGAAAACAGTGACCCGTTGCACATGACATGTCTTTTGCTAACATAGACAAGAGCAAAGCTCCTGTGCATTAATACACCAACACTATTAAGCCTAGGGCACAAATACCATTGCACGGATTTTCGACAGACGCCTCTAAACCAACACTGCTGCTTATTGTTTTGTTTGTAGACCTAATTAATCTTCGTCTGAGACACTCAATACTAACACCAGCACATTTACAGGTGAAGCTCATGGTACTTTAACGGATGTACCGCACATAAAACAACAAATACACCATTCAGTCATATATACAGAATTTTTTAGTGCAGCGAAAGCCGTGTATTGTGCAAAGCCTGACAAAAATGCAGTGCTTACCTTCCTATTAAACATCATCTTGTCAGCTACGCTATGGGCCTGGAAATCACAATCTGCTGGCTACCTGGGCATTGCAGAATAGCTGCAAAGGAGGCTGCTTAGGGGGAAGAAACTGCTGGATTTGTTCGGGACAATGTGGACATTACATCTGTACCGTAGTTGGACCTCAAACCACTCATCAAAAGAAAACTCCGTAAAAGCTGGCAGAAACATTGGCATAATAAAAGAAAAACAAGCTTCATTTAATGAAACTAAGAATAGGCAGACATGCTCCAGGAAAGCTAAACATATCCGTTGAGGTCGCACTTTGTCTACTAAGGATTGGGCACACATTTGGCACACACGGACATCTTCTAAACGGTACACCACCTCAAAATTGTGTTCGATGTGGAGGGGCTCTTTTTGTACTCTATATGCTAACTGAATGTGGAGAACTTCAACCAGAAAGACTCCGACATTTCTGAGACCTATACACAAAACATATACCGCAACACACAGAACACTTTCCATCAGACGAAGCAATTTTCTAGCTCAATAATGTGTTAGCTTACGTTGCGGATGTCGATTTTTGAAAGTAAATCTCATACAGTATGTAACGGCCGTCTGCGCTCAGTGATAGGGGCAGTGATGAAGGCTTCCAATGGGATACTCGGGGGGCACGCCCTTTTTTCCATTCGCAAAACTACCTGCAGAGGCACCCTGTTTTTCAAGCTCCCACGTGCTCGCGCTTTCGAACTGTTTTATATCCTCCTTTCTTCACTAGTCATTGGCCCTATACACTAATTTTAGAAAAGCAGCTCTAACCAAAACACCAGCACTCTTTTTGATGCTCTTTGGACTTGTAGACCTTGCGCCAATAAACCACACCATCATCATTACTAGATGATATCATAAGCAGCACAGTTACTGTATAGAACAGTGTGAACGAGTTTGTTAAAGATTGCTTCCTCATCGAAGCTTCCACCGTAACGTACCTTGCCGCATATGGCCGCATATGGAGACAACTGGTCAATAAGCACGATCACGGAACGTACTCTATCTCATGCATTCTCGCATCCTGTGAATGTGTGCCTGTGTTGTACACGCGTAAAATTAAAATAAAAAATATTTTAGGGAATATAAAGGCAGTGCTTTGCAAGAAGGGGGCTCTCATCCAGGTTTAGGAGTTCCACATATTACAGGAGGATTTGCGCTTTTCTTCACACTAATATAGAGACAGATAAGGATCATTAATGGGCATTGGTAAGGTGTACCCCGCTGGCGCAAGGGTTTCGCAACTGGACATGGGAAAGAATATAGTGAGGTGGTTCGAATAATGCATATTGAGGCTTCTGCAGCAAAAGAGGAAAGCCCACAAAACGTTGAAAATGAGATGCAAAAGTATACAACAAGCAACTTTTGGGCACAAACGAATTTCGAAAGAAGATCGTGAAGATAACTTCAGTAATATTATAAAGAAACGGCCCTAAGAAAAAACAACGCCAAAGCAAAAAAGAAAAACATTGACAACACAATGTAAATGAACGAAAATATAATTTGATCCATTTGCATTGTTTACAATATTTATCAAACTATAATTTCAGACTCGTGCAGGAACCAAAGCAATAATTTGATTCCCAATTATGTATTCGCAGCTTATTTTCAAGGCCAAGAAAAAACCAAGTATTATCCTGAAGCCTGGTCTTACATTAGAAGAGGAGCTAGGAGCACTATTTTGTTTGACGTTTGAAGCACCATTACGTTGAGGGCAGAGGCACAGCATATATTTTTTCGTTTCATGACCGGCAAGTCCGGCTCAGCCATAGATTGTATAAACCTATCTCGAACTTAAAACGTCTGGTAACCACAAGGATGAGGTGCAGATATGCAATGTTTCATTAGAGCTTTTGTTATAGCAGCATGGAAAGTTGAATTCATTCACCGTTTCCATAGCCTGCATATGAGTGTACGTGCGGTGAATGCCCTCTCCCTACAATATCTGTGGAGCCTATCCAGTCGAAGAGGTGAGGACCTTACTCGCAGGGGTGGCTCCGTGGCTAAGTCGTTGCGCTGCTGAGCACGAGGTTGAGGATTTGATTCCCGGCAGCGGTGCCCGTTTTTCTAAAGGAGGCGAAAAGCCAAAACGCCCATCTGCACGAGATTAGGGCGCATGGGAAAGATCCCCAGGTGATCAAAATTAACCTGGAGCACACCACTATGGCGCGTCTCATCACCGGCGTTGGGTCGGCGCGTTAAACCCTACAAACGATCAATTCAGGACATTGCAGGCCCCCGAGACTAAAGCTGCATCTCGAAACCCGCAGCAAAAGGTGTGCTCTCATGACTGCTTTAAATCTATTGTTGCCTTGTATGAGGGAGTGACCAGCAGCCACAGATGAACAGTGGGATTGTTTGCGAGACGGGCCCGTGCTTGAATTTCTGCAATTTCAGATAGTGTTTATCAGGTTTTTTTCGGAAGCACAGTTCGCAGGTCTTGTAAGACGCCACGTGAATCGAGGTCTCTGACCAATTGTTGGGTATGATGTCCGCCGTCCTCCTTAAGTGCAGGCCTAACCGCGGCAAGTTCGGTAGAGGTCGAGTAGGTTGTGTTGTTTTGTCTAGAAGATAAACTGAGCTGATGTGATCCATTTTCTGTTTTGTGGTGGAATGAGCATGCCCGTTCAATTCGTTTTTATTCCAAGGAACAAAAACTTGAGTCAGTTGTATTCCTTTTAATTCTTAGAAATCACAAAGCCCAGTTCGATAAGTAAAGAAAGTGGTTGGGGTAGTTTGTTCTGCATACTTATTTGTTCTTTCCCCTTCGTGCAATGACGGGGAGTTCAATCCTGTCCCTATAATTCGACAGCTTTAATAAAGTGATGCCATACCGAGTTATGATCGTACTGCTGTATCGAATTATCAAGGAACGTAACAGAAAGCGGAATTATCAAATGTATTTAGAACTCCAAAAATACGGCAAGTGTTTTATTTCGTTTAGCACAACTTGAGGGGTAATGGCAAATTAGTCAAGAATATTATTCACAACCACAGCCCTGTTTATGCACAAAGGGCCTACAGTCTCGCTACTTCTGATAGTGGATTGCTTGTTTGACCAATATAATGGCTTGCTCTGGCACTGTACGAGGGGAGCAGTATTACCCTGCTGTTAGTTTCGTTTTGTTGTAGATGCTGTCGCGTGTATTTTTGCTGTTTAGCGGAGCGTTGTAGTAGCCCGATTAGTCTCCTGTAGCTAACTTAACGGAATGTTGCGCATTCTTTCTTCTATATACATCTTCTCCAGATTCTAATCTAAGTATGTGTGGATTCAAAACACTAGTGGGAGTTGCCATGACCACAACGTGAGACGTGGAAGGTCAGCGTCGCGGAACAGCATTAGAAAAATTGCACATAACGTACCAAGTGGCTATTGCTTCCACATTAACCTCTATTCTATTTCTTCACTATTATTGTATAACCTCAACAGGGCCTGGTCACTTGCTGAAATCATTTAGGGCCCCCTCATTATCTGCATCACTATAGAAGTCCATTGTATGCCGTATACGGAAGGCTTTCGTCGAGTCCACAGTAGTATTGGGCTCCGCCTGCAGAGATTGGTTTGCCTTCATTTATCTCAACCTTTTGAACACACAACCCCAAATACATTTCCTGAGGTCAAGTGAGCTATTTCAGTTTTTGTAGGCCCGAAATGACTTTCTTGACATGTTTGAAAGGTTTACAGTAGTATGAGAGCTTCCTCACTGACTAACCGATATCTTTGTGGGATCGCTCGCATAACCAATGGGCATTTTTTGTGCTGTTTACACACAAAACCGAGAGCTATCCTTCAAACGATGAAAATTTAACTTTTGATATGAGGCTTTCTTACCTGACGAGGCGTGATTACTGATGACACAACTTTGAACTCGATGACTGCAGCCTACAGCAATCATACCCGCAGACGGAAAGGAATACAAAAAAAATACAAAACGCAAAACACAAACTAGTCTGAGAGAAATGGAGGAGATTGCCGCACACAAAATGAAGCAAAGAACAGAGTCGCGCTTCTAAGCTATCAAGCGTAATTCTTTTGTCTGTTGTACTTGAAACTGCGCTGCTGAAGCCAGGGATATTAGAACTAAAGACCACTTTTCAGCTGTTTGTTATCCAGTATCTTATTTATGTAATTTTGAAAGTAATCATATAACTATGCTACGTTATGCTGCAGCAAAGCGTGGAACGCTCACTACCACACATTATGATGCTTACGTGATGCACTCATATCAGGAAGGCTTTCCTCTGAGGCTCTCCTCTGAGGTTTTAGCTGCGACTGCATCTCATTCACTCGCCTTGTCCATGCAGCGTCGTTGTCATTGTTGTCGTCCGCCCCTACCCCATTCTCCTCGCCGTGCGAGCTGCGCTCTCCGCCGCTCACACCCTCTCCTCCCCGATGCCCCTCTCTCGCGAGAGGCATTGGATTGGATTCGAATCGATTGCTTGGCTTGGCTTGGCTTGGCTTGGCATGGATTGGATTGGATTGGATTGGATGGGATTTGGATTGGATTGGAATAAAGTGGATTTTGTTGGATTGTGTTGAGTTATAGCCGCGGCATACACACTGCCGCCGGTGCATGTGCAGTACTCTCTCTTCCGCGGTCTCCTCTCCTTCGGGCGCGCTGCACATATAACCGGTGTGCCGCTCTCCGGCTGCCTTTCGGTCGACGGTTGCTCTCCGTTGCGCTTGAACACCTCTCAGCGTCGCATCACACCAGGGTTCCCGCGAGGGGAGGTTGGCGTAATTTTGTTTCCTCTTTAAGGCCTCGGAGAGATTTTTTCTTTGCTCCGTTTGAATTCTTTTTGTCACTATGAAGGCTATAGGGGCAGAGATTTGTAGGAAGCATAGGCGTTTTTCACATTTCAACATTTATGCTGTTTCTGGATATCGGAGTAAAGATGCATCAGACTGATGGCGTAATACAGTTTCGCTCAATAATCACGGGGACGTTTACACGTGAGATTTGAAAATTACAAAAAGTGTCTTGTCAAGAGGTACTAAAGGAGATTCATTCATTCATTCATTCATATATATACCCTAAGGGCCCGTGAGCATTACATAGAAGGGGAGTAAATTATACACCGATAAAATCAGTTCTTGGAAACACAGTTCAATAAATCAACCACATGAACAATAGCAACTACAACACTAAGAAGGGAAAAGACCATTTTAGGCACAAAAAGCTCCGTCCAAAGGAAATACAGATGAGAAACCGTGAAAACAAATTAATATGCTAAATATTCATTTTCAAGGAAGGCTAAGAGTGCAGATTGAAACGATGAAGTCTGCGTCAAGATGGCTATGTGGGATGCCAATGAATTCCATTCGGCGATGCTGAGTAGAAGCGGGGAATTTTGATAAGCGTGTCTTTTTCAAATATGGCGTTTACTTTATTCGCATGATCAAGGCGAGATGAAACGTGCGGGGCTGGATGAATGTGAGTGCGTGCAAACGGGTGGGCGCTGTGTTACAGTGAGTGGAAGTATGACAGCATGGGAAATTTTCTGCGCGTGGCAAGGGGTGGAAGGGCAAGGGATTGTTTCATGGAAGATACACATTGCTGTCGGGAGTATGATGGTAAAATGAACCTTGCAGCTGTATCTTGAACGGATTCTAGTAGATTTGTAAGATTAAGATGGTGGGGGTGCCATATTATTGACGCATACTATAATGAAGGTCTAATTGGAGAAAGATAAGGGTGAAGCCTGGTGTCGGAGTTAGCCTGCCATAATTGATGCTTTAGGAGGCCAAGTTTTTTCAGCGCTTTGGTAATGATAAATTCGACGTGCCTGTGAACTTCGTTTCTTAAGCAGATCTTCCGGCTTGATAGCAGGAAACTTTGGCCATATGAACGAGTGAAGAGACCCGCAGTGGCATCGGCGAAAATTAGTCGTATGACGAGAAAAATGTAAGTGAGGTGAACATTGGACTACGACCAGTTAATGACGTGGTGTACTGACGAAACAATATTGCTGGTGCATGCTTCGGGCGGGGAGCCAGCTTAAGCCAATCGGCTGTAGGGATTAACATATTTCATGATTAGTATAAGGGAATTTTTTGTAGGTGCTCGATAAGAATCCTGAAAACAGTTGTGTAAGATATCAATAAAGTGTTTTAATATCTGTTATATAGTATACCATGAAAATATGAAAGTAGGGAGAATTCTACCTTACCGAAATACAATTGATGTAGTCAATAAGTGATCGGTGAAATTAATTTGAACTCATAATGTTTACTTTCCGGAAAATGGAGCAATATAAAGAATTTCCCCGTCTGTGATTTGCAGATGGCATAGAGTGAAATCTGGACGATCTGTTTTTCACGGAAAGTGAAAAGTGAACCCTATTTAGTGAAAATCCTGATATCCAAAGCGGTTTAAAAAGAGGAAAAGTTGGATGCTCCGAAAGCAATCCACTTTGGTTGAACAAGATTAAAGTGGCTGTTTGATCTGTGTGACTCTTTTCAACGTCAAGGAATAAATTGTACGGAAACGTAAAAAACGCAAGCTGCAGTTAGTTTTCAATTCGCCGGACAGTTATTGGTGCGATGATCGATGTCATGCCCTAAATAGACGAAGACAACAGCCAGACATCTAAAGTCTTCAATGTTCAATCCGAGAGCGATGTTGACAATTTTTTGTGTAGAGCTTACCCGTCAATGTGTACAATGAACACTCCAACTTCCTTGAACGATGTAGGCAGGATGTCTTCCCTTTGATGCTGCTTCACACACCGCGTTTGCTTTACCCGTGGCCAAAAACTTGCAGTTTCTTCGAAGTCCGTATTGTCAAGCGACAATAGTATTTGGAGTTGATATGGTAAACCGAGCCTGCGTGGCAAGTACAGGCTGTCGCTCTTCATTCTCTCTTCGAATTTGCGGGCACTTTTTTTTTCATTTTTCTTTTATGCGGACAGCTTTGCGTTTCCTGGACATTCTCACAAGTCTGGCAGTGCCATCGCCCACACACACAAGATAGAAAAAGAGCAAACGACTCGCCGAGAAGTACGGAAGATGGAGAAGTCGGGAAAAGAAGTCTCACTTGCCGTGAGCGTTGTGCAGCTTCTTTGATTATGAAAGGTTCGGTGGATGGTGCAGCGCATCGCCTTACTTATCGTATGCCCTGGACGAAACGGCCACTCCCGGCAGCGATGTTTTTTAAGTAAAAATAAGGGCTTCGCGTAATCAGTGTTTCTGACACGTGAATGTTATTGTCTGGTTTGAATGCTGTATGACCTACTATACCGGAAAATAAACGTAAAATATCTAAAACCATCATTCAATATCCGCTTGCTAGCTTGTATTTTCTATTTTGGGCAAAAATATTGTCGTAGCAGATGCAAGAAAGTCAATGATTTCTCAGAGACATTGACCCGGAACAAAAAGAAAAGGTATCTATAAGGACGAAAACTGTAATATTGTCACGAAGCCAAAGACGACGCAGTTGACTTGAAGGCAATACAAGTTTATTTTGGCGGACTTTTGTTCCCCTACAAGCTCAGAAAATACACAGGTGCTAAGCTGCGGTCAATGAAGTGACGTGCAAAGGCGAGTGTCAACGAGTCGTGGGCCGCGGTTTCTACTTGGCAGGCATGTACTAATATGAGCAATAATAAAGGGAACACAGGAACACATAAAAAACAGCCTCAGACCAAGCTATCCGTGATATGCAGCGGACGCTGTGGGAAACAAAGTGGAAAGGGGGAGGCTGTTCTAACAACTGTTCCCATTCCTGCCGTGCGTCTTATCGGCTGTCGGGCGATACCATATCATCAATGAAATGACGTAAGCTGCTGCTTTGTAGAAGTTCTAACGTGGTGGGAGTGCCAACACCTAGTGGAAGAGCACCCTCCTTTCCCCCTTTGTTTTTCACAGCGCCATCCGCGTATCGCTCCTTGGCTGTTTCGAGGCTGTTTACCACCCGTTCCTGTGTTCCCTTGCATATTGCTCATAATAGTACCTTTCGGTGCGGTTGTTTCTCGAAACGTGGAATTATATCGAGAAGACTGTAGATCAAAGAAGAATATTCTAAGCTAGTGACGTTAGGGCGAACTATTCTCCCTATCAAATGGGAAACCCATGTTGTATAAGAAAGAAAGAATGCAACACGCAGTTCACTGGGGACACAGATATCACAACCCGGTACACCCTTGCGGTAAAAACGAATTATGAAAAAATCGAACGCATGAATCGTGGCATTAGCTTCCCCCTCCCCCCGGTAAAAGTGTATCGACCCGATCCTATTAGAAAACGACATTCCTCACAAACAAACAAGGAAAGTCCGTTATCTTGCGCAGTAAGGTTTTAGGCGAATCACGTAGACGACGTCGGGTCGCGTGCCTCATCATGATGTTCCGGAATAACCATCGGGGATCACCTCGTAGGTAAGTTGCGGAACTCATTGTAGAATCCGAGGGGGATCGAGAACCGTCGCTGACTCTTGTCGCTGAGCCCCTTCGTCGGATGGGAGTCCAAACCCCTTCACGATACTCTGGGTGGTCCTCGGAGCCTCGGCGTGTAAGGCTGTGGCGTTTGGCATCCACCAGCTGCCAGTCGGTTGTACAAACTCGAGTGAGCTGACGGGCCACCTCCGCCCACTAAAGGTATCATTGGCGTCAGCGTTGAGGTCGTCGTCTTCTACGTGCGGAAGCATGGAGTCAAGCATTGTGGTTGGCTGTCTTCCGTGGACACGTTCGAGTGGTTTTGTCTGCGTAGTTTTCTGGATAGCCGTGTGCAGATTTGACATACGAAGGACTTTATCCCAAGTCTTATATTCAACGTCGGCATACATATACAGCATATCCGCCATTTCTTGTTCAGACATTTCGATAGTCCGTTCGTATGAGGGTGGTACGCCGTCGTTATTCTGAGATTCACGTGGCCGTAGCATAAGATTCATTGGATAAACGCCGCAGTGAACCTCGTTCCGCGGTCCGTGATTAGGACTTCAGGGGATCCATGTCGCTGCAAAACTTCGTCAAAGAAAAATTTCGCTATTTGTGCAGTCCCCCTCAGAAGAGCGGTACAGTCTGCATAGCGCATCATGTAGCCAGTCGCTACGACAATCCACGTGTTCTCGGATCGCGGTGTAAGGAACGGGCTTAGAAGGTACATTCCCATCTGTTGGAAGGGCCTAATGCGACAACGGTCAGCCGAAGAAGTCCGGAAGTTCTCTTCTGCTGCGTTTATCGTCGCTAGCGCTCAAAACCGCTCCGCACGTAGTGGGAGACATCGGTTGTAAGGTGTAGCCAGTAGTACTCCGCCTTGATTCTTTACATATTCCGTGCTGTGCCCAGATGTCCATCAGACGAGTCGTCATGGCACGCTTCCAAAATTTCGTAAAGAATGTCTGCGGAGATTACAAGAAGATAATTCGTTCTTGTTCCAGGACTGAAATGTTTTCCACGAGGAGAATGTTTTAGAGTGCGAATTCTAATAAGTAGCGTTTGAAGGCCCTAGGCACGGTGACCGTACCGTCCTTCGAGTTATTTCATCATTACGCGTAACCCGGGGTATACACGAAAGGAACAGTGAAGATCGTTTCCCCGAAGTCCGGTGTCGATCAGGAACCCAATCGCCCGGGCCCCGGTTGATTTGGCAGGAGGCTGGCTGGGTGATGGTGTTGAAGTTCTTGAAGACGGCGGTCGAATTGACGAACTCGAGGCGTTGAAGTTGATAAAGTGAAACGGAAGTTTATGTACAGCGATTTACAGTATGAAAACTGGGTACATGAGTAATAAAAAGAAAAAACTGCAAACTTCAGCTAGACGCTAGCTCCGAGTGCGCACAAATCACTCGAACTCCTCAGCTTCGCCTAACTCTCCTACTCTCGGAGCATACACAAACCGCTCGAGAAACCACGGCCGAGACTCTGTCTCGCCGCAAGATCCGTCTAGTTGCCCGGTGCGGCGCTGTACCCTTAACCACCGACGCGATCTTAACCTCGACTAGGGGGCTCACAAATCCCAACCTAGCGTTAACGGTCGAGACTCCTTGTCTCGCCGGGAACTGCCAGCTCAGCGCTCAGACAAGAACCATTTCCAACGGCCAAGTTCGGCCTTTTAAAACGTCGAGATCACACTCTCTCGGGAACGCCCTTTTAGCGTTCGTACACGCGTATGGGCGTGCCCAAATACACGTAGACAGCTGTCACTCAGCACGCCACGGAATATTCATTGAGGCGCCGCCACCTCCTGGTCAACGGCACGCCCACAGACGAGCAGACTCGAGTGACCCCGCGGTGTAAAAACGAAAGACGGCGACAGGGCGTCATGCTGACCAGGGCGCGACAAGAATGGAGACCCCGGTAATCCCAGCGGGTCTGGCAGGCGTTCCTGGAATCCGGCGCCGCAGTCTGCCTTCTCAATGGGGGATTATCCTTGAGGAATGCGGAGGGCCAGACAATCCGTCTCCCGCGCACGCCGCGACGAATTAGCGGTGGTTGCAGCGCAGTGACGGCAGTGCTACGTCGCCACACAGAGCGGGGCGTTCTCACGCGCAGCCCGGGCACCTGCCCGCTAATCTCATAAGTGGACCTTACAGGAAGCATAAAAAGGCTTTTCTGTATTTGGATTACAGTGTACCAAAGTAAATGTGAAAGGCGTGGCAAAACTGCCTCACCTTGAGGATGTGTTGAGGATGTTAGTGCTGGTTTGCGAAACCAAACGAACTCACAATGTCCACTTTTTGAGAAATTGGGGTATATAAGTGCACTGTCTGTCATTTGCAGATGGCGATAGAGTAAAATCGTGTAGATGGGCTTTTCAGGGGAAACGGAAAATAAAACTTATATACAAAAATTCGAATATCCAAACTGGTTAAAAATATGTATGAGGATACTACGTTAGCAACCCACTTTTCCAGAGCAAAATTGAAATGGCTGGCCGATTTGTGCTTCGGTTGTTTTTTCTCAACGTAAACGAGTAAATTCTACGGAAAGATAAAAAACAAGGTGGTGTTAATTTTTTTCGTGCCGGACACTGTTTGGAATGAAAATCTCATGCCCAATAGGCTAAGCCAACCGCCGTACGCCTGGAAGTCTTCAATGTTCAATGACCGCGTGATCTTGCCAAATGTTTGTTTACGACTGTCCCATCACATGTACTCTGACCGCTTCAACTTCATTGAACGATGTGAGCAGGACGTCTTTCATTCGCTGATGCTTCGCATCTCATGTTAGTTTTACCTCGGGTGGAAAACTTCAGCTTCTTTTTTTTTATTGGCGATCGAGAATAGTATAGAGTGTTCACTGTGCAAATCGAGGTCCAGTGGCAAGTTGAAGTGCTCCCTCTCCGCGTTACTTCTTAATTTCTGAAAAATCTTTCACTTTTCTCTTACGCGGAGACCTTTGCATTTCCCCTACGTTCTCGCAAGCATTGCAGGACCATCGGCCACAACACGAATGCAGAAAAAGAACAAAAATCTGCTCGTGAATCCCTGAACATGAAGACGCCGAGAAGAGAAGTCGTGCCTGCCGCGAGATTTGAGCACTTTCTTCTTTCATTATGATGCGCTCGGTAGATGACATGGTGCATCGCCTGACTTATCGTCAGCACTGGACAGACCGGCCACGGCTACAGGGATGTTTTTTCGCAAAAGCACCGCTACCGCGGCATAAGCGTGTGTGACACCTGAAAGTTCTGACTTGACGAAATGCGGGAGGAGGTAGTATACCGAGGAATAAACGTAAAATTTCAAGAAACTTCTGTCGATATCCACTTGCTGGATAGAAGTATAATAATTTATACAAAAATGTCATTGTACTAGATGAAGAAAAATCGGTTATTTGTAAGGGGCATTCACCAGGAAGAGATAAAGATTGTCTCCAATCTACGCTGTCAAGGTGGTTCGAAAAGGAAGCTTTAAACACCACCGACAACAACTGCCCCTGCGACATCACTTGGATTCACACACGTGGGTCTACAAAGAGTTGAATACGAGGTTCTGCCAGCCATTACCTGGAATTTGCGGGGGCGGCGTCACAAACGCAGCTATGTCGCTCACGGCAGGGGTAGCCCGGCAAACACCACCGCTTTAGCCCGGCCGTGCGTTGGCGGAAACGAAATGGTCAGGAGGGTCTTACGAAGGTGAGACAGCCAAACCAAGACACCCTGGGGTGCTAGCTTGTGGCTTCACCCCCACGTGACACAAGCGGGGACACCTAGAAAATTCGGCATGTCGTCTTAGTAATTCCTATTTGTAGCTATGTGAAGCTGTTAGTTTACCAAGTTTCAGAATTACGAATAACCTGAGAGAAATCTCATAACCGCGCTATATCCGAACCATTTGCTACTTTCAGCTTTTGTAGTACCTCTTAACGCATAACCGAATTGGTCTTCACCAATTTAAAAATCGGAGTTCCATTCGTGGATACCAGTGCGCAACAGCTAGCGTTCCTCTTGCGGATAGTGGCCCCTCAATTTTGGTTTCCTGGCTTTCCAACCAATCTTTAACGTCTCTTTCCCGTACGACCACTTACTTCCACCGCGTTTCGGTTACCGAGAAGGTGTTGTTGAAGAATTTATTGAAGCCGTGCGAAGGAAGCGGGCAACGGACGCAAAGCTGCACCAAAACAGGCCCAAAACTATCGTCGCTAAAGCAGGCGACAAAGCAAAGCGCATAGAAAAGTTCCGCCAGCGCGCCCGCCGACGGAGAACGCTTGGCCATACCGCCCATTCGCCGCGTCAACTACATTGTGCTGCTTGGGTGAAAAGCGGATTCCCTTCCCCAAACGCGTTGGGAGTTACTTTTCCCAAACGGCACGTCGCAACCATTGGCTGGTAGAGGTAGAAAGCTTTACTATAAAGGAAAACGTACAGGTGCCGTCAGATGTAGTTGGAGCACGGGAGCTGCGGCCGAACCGCATAGGAGCGCCATGAAGCTGCACTGCGGTAAACTAAAGCAGCAGAACACGCATGGGCACGTGCCGACGGTGATAGCCAATCTATACTTCTCGACCCCTTCTTTTAACTCGGCTTCGAGCGTTATTCGCAGCATACTGGTCTAATGATGGCGCTGATGGCAGACCCTCCTAAAAATATTAGTAAAAAATTGTTACTCCAGATATCTGCGATTGCGATGTTTATTCAGCAGCTTGCGTGCGCTGAAAGTGTGGGAGCAACGCTGCCAGATACCGCCTGAGCTATACGCGCCATCCCTGAGGCGAGTACGCTGCGAATAATGCTAGACTTTGTGTAAAATTAGGTAGGTTGATAAGTATAGATGGGCTATCACCGCCGGCAGGCGCACATGCGTGTTCGGCTCCTTTCGTTTACCGTCGGTGTAGCTACACGGCGCTCATATGCGGTTCGGCCACAGCTTCCGTGCTGCAAATATTTCTGAGGGCGCATGTACCTATTAGGCCGAAAAACGTAATATCGTCGCAAAGCCCAATTCGACACAGTTGTATTGTAGGAAAGACAAGTTTATACGAGCGAACTTGTGCGGCCCTAAAACCCCAAATATACAGGACAGGGAAGCAGCGGTCAAAAAAGTGACGTGCGCAGGCGAGTGCTTGTTAATCGAATGCCGCCGCGTCCGCTCGGCGGTCAGTTACCTTTCGGCGCGGGTTTTTCTCGAACGCCGCATAACATCGAGAACACTCTAGAGAAAAGAAGATTATTCTAGGCTGGGGACGCTAGGGCGAAACATTCTCCCTATCAAATGATATAACACGTGCGGCATAAGAAAAAAAAGGCAAGGCAAGTTGCCCTTTACTCGGGACGTAGATAACACAACATGGCGAAATCTGGCGGTAGGATCATAAGATAAAAAAACCCAATGCAGATTCTCGAGAACAATCTGGATCGTAGATTCCACTGTAGGAACTAAGTGATCTGTCCTTTCTGATGGATTAATGCCTAGATATTGCACATAAATTGTTTCATATCTTTCAGTAGCACGTCGCGAAAGCAAAAGACCGTTACAAAACCATTTGGCCAGTCTGCGATTTTTCTTGTTCTTTGGTATCGCCCCTGGAGCGTTATTTGTTTTACATTTCTGTAGCTTGAGCTACACTGTTAGAGGTTTAGCATTTTCGAGTTTCTCGTGGAGAGCCGTGCTGCGCATGCGCGACTAGTGATGTCGCACGGCACATAGCTGGCGTGCCAGAGCCGCCACTACCGCGACTTAACTGGACTGGACTGGGCTGTATTGAATTAGTATGGACTTGATTGAAATAAATTTGCCGGTTCCACCCCATATTGTATTTGCGAAGTTGTCAACACGCTCCGCGCCATGTCGTGTACGCCGACGTTTCGTGTTGCTTCGTAGTTATGCAGTCTTTTTTTTTGTTACTGATTTGGTGTGGTGATGTGGAATTGAACCCCGGACCAACCATGGAAGAAACTTTGGAACTACTTTTAAAGGGACACACTGAAATCAAAACAAAGCTCTAAACTATCGATGCTGGGCAAGATGAAAGCAGAATTGCGATAGGTGAGGTAAATTAGCGTACTAAGTCGCTTGAGAAGTGCATGCTTCAGGTGAACGACATGAAAGCTGCAGTTACCAATTCCAGAAAGAGGTGCGAGGACACAAGCGCTTCAATGAGGGTTGTACTCGAAAAGATTGATGATATAGAAAATACAAGTCGACGTTGTAATCTGATTTTTTATGGTGTACCTGACCCGCCGGCCTTTGAGCCAACCGCTGAATCTGAAAAACAAGTATTAAACGTTGGGACGAAACTTGGAGTCGGCCCTGTACAAAAAGAAAAAGCCCACAGACTTGGAAAGTATCGCTCAGGGAAAATACGCCCACTAATTCCAAATTTTGCATTTTTCAAACAGAATCATGACGTCTTGGTAAATGCGAAGACACTTAAAGGGAGTCAAATTAGTATCTCGGAGGATTTCTCGGAAACGGTGCGCAGGAAGTGGAAAATTCTTTGGTGATTTGCGCAGAATCACAAAATTGACGGGTCAACTGCCAAGTTAAGATACCACGTGCTTCACTTAAACGACATCAAATACGTCTACGATGAAATTCTAAAACGGGTTGTCGAAAAAAGCTGGTGTAGAAAGAATTCCGCCTCAAGCATATCGTTTCTTGTTGTGAACTGCTGCAGTATCGAAAATAAAACTGACGATTTTCACGCTCTGCTTTCTTTAACGCCGCCTAGTGTTGTTCTCGGCACGGAATCGTGGCTAGATAGCAATATTTGTGATAAAGAGGTATTTTCCGGAGATTACACGTGCTACCGTAAAGATATAAATAACCACGGAAGGGGAGTATTCATACTTGTGCATAAAATCATTTGATCTTGCCATATCGACATTGATGTTGATCAATGCGAGTCCGTTTGGTGTCGAATCAAATTATCACATTTGAAGACGCTATCTGTTTGCTCTTTTTAGAGTCCACCGTGTAGCGCAAGAACAATATTGACAGAGTTTTATTATCTATTACGTTCGATAGAGGCAGCCCATCTCGTTATGGGGGGGGGATTTCAATTTACCTAAGATTAACTGGAAAAACCATGAAGGAACCAACGTTCACTTGTATTCGGCCGCAGGAAAATACAAAATAGACTTGCTACACAACTTTGCGCTAACCCAAATGGTGATGGAGCCGACAAGGAGGCGAAACGTTTTAGATTTGCTACTGACTACTCAACAGCTTGGGTCAAGTCTACGATTGCCGTACCTGGAATTAGCGATCATAAAGCTGTTCTTTGTGAAATGAAAGTGACCTATAAAAACGTTCCGCTAGCCAAGTGTAGGAAAATGTTTAACTATTGAAGAGCAAATATAGAGGGTATAGATTTAGCTTTACACACCTATTTTGCCGAATTTCAAGTGCTTTCCTAAACACCGAATATGAACGGCCTATGGTTACATTTTATGACCAAGATGCTACAGATACGTGATAAATTTGTGCCGTCTTGGACACAGTCTGAACGACGTGGCAGGAGTAAACCATGGTTTAACGCTAAAATTCGCTCAATTTGTAATACAAGACAGAAGATGTACGAAAAATACATAAAAAACCAACACCATTATCTTATGCTAAGTTGCACGCTGTTAATAGGCTTGTGAAAGCAGAAATTCGCAAAGGAAAGCAGATATTCTTTGACTCCTTTCCCTCGAGACTAAAGAAAAACTCTAAGGAGTTTTAGCGTTACATAAAACGAAATGGTAAAGATAATATCAGTATTCCCTCACCTAAACATTCCGGAGTATTGGTGGTAGGCGACCTTGAAAAGTTTAATTAATTTAATGATTTCTTTAGCTCAGTATTCTCACCTCGTTCAGCTCTTACCATCTTATCCGGTCGAGCGGTGAGGGACATTACTGACATGGAGGAAATTCGAGTAGATGAGCACAAAATACCTGTCCTTCAAGGATTGAAGGAACATAAGGCGGAAGGTCCTGATGGATTACCCAGCAAGATGCTTTAGTTGTGTTCACAATCGGTCTCACCTTTCTTGGCTGTATTGTTTGCAAAATCGTTGGCCACATGTTCTCTACCAGATGACTGGAAGATGGCTGGCTTTGTCCCGATTCACAAATCACGTCCACGTGATTTGTTTGTTAACTACGGGACAATTTCCTTCACGAGCATTGTTTGTAAAACATTAGATCATATTTTGTACAGAAACATAATGAAGCATTTAAAGTCCCATTCATTGCTCAATTCGAATCAGCATGGCTTTCACCAGGGTGTCTTGTGTAACTCAATAAATTGAATTTATTCATGAAGTGAGCGAAACTGTTGACAGCCACTCTGTAATAGATTGTGTGTTTATAGACTTCAAAAAAGCCTTCAACTTGGTTTGTCACGCGTTGATCGTGCAGAAATTGCGGTCTTTGAATATAAATGAACAAGTTGTAATTGCAATAAAGAATACCTGAATTTAAGGTCTCAATTTGTAACTATAAATGGGTCACAGTCGAATATCGTTGATGTTACGTCAGGTGTCCAGCAGGGGTCACAAGACTTAGGGCCTCTGCTGTTTTTGATCTATATAAATGACATAACGGAAAACATTGGCTCCTCTATGCGTTTATTCGCAGACGACTGTGTAGTGTACCGAGAAGTGAAAGATGTGGAGGATAGCCGCGCGTTACAACGTGATTTAGACAACATTCAGCTGTGGTGTCAGAAGTGGCACATGACTTTGAACGTGAAAAAACTGTACACATGTGTTTTACGAAGAAAAGAAATGGCTTGAAAAGTGTTTACGCTATAGACGGGTACTCTTTGCAAACTGTTAGTGAATTAAAGTATCTGGGGGTTTTCCTTACTCAAACACTGTGCTGGCATCTGCATGTTGATTTTGTAACTTCAAAAGTCTGTCGTATGTTGGCGTTTCTGCGTAGAAAAACCAAACAGTTCCCCCAAGGTTCACGAGAGCTATTATATAAAACCTACGTCAGAACGGCATTGGAATATGCATGAACTGTGTGGGACCCACCAACAGCAATGAATAAAACAAAATTAGAAAAAGTACAGAACCTAGCAGCTCGTTATGTTTCTGGAAATTACGCGAGACTTCAAAGTATGACGAAGTTAAAAGAGTCCTTGATGTGGGAATTGCTGGAACTAAGAAGGAAGAAGTTGCGGTTAAAGTTATTTTATAATATTTACTACAATCAAGCTAGGATACCCCGCGAGAAGTATTTACTTTCAGCACACTACACATCGCAGCGACACGACCACAACCATAAAGTACGTGAATATCGCGGCAAAACTGAGTTGTTTAAGTTATCTTTCTTTCCCAAGATTATACGGGAAGAGAACGCCCTGCCTTCTGCAACAGTCAGTATTGTTGATAATGAAGCGCTTGGGAAGGCTTTGTGAAAATGTGTGCGCGCATATATTAGTGTAAATTGGACGTTGTTACTTGTTTGTTTTTTGCTTGTATTGTGATTTTTTATGTACGTACCCCTCCACTGTAATGCCAGTAATGTCGATGTGGATAAACCAATAAATAAATAAATAAAGAAATTGGATTGGATTGGATGGAATGTCGTTTTAGCTGCAGTAAGCATAATAATCAGCAAATTTTAAACAACCAGGACACCTAAAAAAATTCCCCCGCATTTCCCCGAGGGGGAGAATGTGAAAGTGCGAATGCACGGTTGTCGGCCCGCTTGCGGCGCTTGCGCTCGGCCCCCGCAGCCCACCACCTCGCCGCCTTCTCTTCCATCTCTTCCATCGGGTTTGTAGTATCACGTGTACACCACGCAGTTATCAAGCCGCTATAACGCCGCTGAGTCGCAAACGCACGCCGCTGACGACGTAGTTTGAATGCGTTAAAGATATAAGGCGCGTCACTAACACTGATATCAGCGTTGCCTCCGTGGCTTAGTCGGGAGAGCGTCGCGCTGCGGCCGCAGAGTCCTCGGATCGAAACCTGGCGCCGGATGCTGTTTCTTTTTTAAATATAGAGGAGCACTGCGGACGCCGACGCCGCCGCCGCCGCCGGCGGCGGTGGATGGTTTGGGGTCGCTTATAAAGTGCATTCGCACTTAAAATAACCAGCTGAACCTTCGGTCAAGCTACGTAAATCCTGGCAGAGCCGAGCAACGCCACTGCTATATTTGTTTGTAATGCCGGCAGCAGAAGTTCTCTAACTGTCGCAATTGTGAAATTGCTGGTTTGTGTACGGGTGCAGCTGCACTAGGCTCTTGCTTATGTGTAATCCTGGAGGACAAAACAAACTACTGTTCATGCACGTTTTTCCAGCAAATGTCCCAGCAATGGAAAGAAGCCGCAATGCTCTCCAAATCCTAAAAAAAACTGCAAAACATTATTTTGAAGGTATTTATTAAATTTTGGAAAATTTTTTAAAGTATTCTAGAAACCCTACTTTATTCAAGAATTTAAAATAAAACCTAGAGCTTGCCTTACTGTAAAACTGACTTAAAACAAAGAAACCTCAATTATAAAAAAATAACAACATGCACTTTTGTAATTTTTTTTTTAAATACTGTAATGCATACATTTCTAACACATTGCTACAGTATACCGAACTCATCTCTAAATTTCCTACTTCTGTAGTGAATTTGTGTAGTGCATTTGTTTCGCGATATGGGAGCCGTGTTTAGTTACAACAAATCGCTTGGTGGTGCGACTGCTTCAAACCTGCATCAGCAACTTCAATTGTGTAATTTCTTTGTCGTACGAATTCATTGTACCGCAAATTCAAACTAGACGCCTGAAGACCTGCTATTCAAAGCCTTCCTTTCACACATAATGACATTTCTCATAACATGTGGGCTACGGACCTTGAATATTCCAAGAGTGGGCGCCTACACAGGCCAGTTTTCCGTTCCAAATACTTCGGTTATTCATAGTGATGACACACAATTTCAGTTCCTACAAATAAAAACGCGCTGGCGATAGCATGACAAACAAGTTGTGAGCCGAAAATGTTGTGTTTTGGTATTGCAAGATAATACTGAAAATTTTCAATAGCCTTGTCAGATCTCGGCTGGACTATGGCAGTATTATTTATTTTGAAGCCTTTAAGGCCGCTCATAAACTCCTTGACCGAGTTTTCAACCTGGCCCTCCCCTTAGGAACGGGTTCTTTCCCAACAAGCCCTATAGACGGACTGTATGTAGAATGTGATATGTGGTCACTGGAACACCAGCGTCCCTACACTGCCTTGGTATAGGCAGTCAAAACAACTTCAGTTCTAAAGCACGCATCAGACATCCTAAATTATGATTCATATACTGCAGGTCTGTTCCTAAGGCGACCCTCTCTTGCGCAACCCCGTGTAATATCCGTAAACACTTTGGCATCCGACGTCGAAATTTCGTTTAAAGACCCTTGTAAAACCACCTTTACTGACATCCTTGCACAATGGAAACGGTTGCCGGTTGCATGTGACATGCCTTTTGCTAACATAGACAAGAGCTAACCTCCTGTGCATTAGTACGCCAACACTTTTTAAGCCTTCAACACAAATACCATTGCACAGAATTTTACGCAGACGCCTCTAAAACCAACACTGCTGCTTCTTGTGCTGTCTATGGACCCAATTACTCTGCTCCTGACACACCCAATACTAACACCAGCATATTCACAGGTGAAGCTCATGATATTTTAATGAATGTACAGCAAATGAAACAACAACAAATGCACCGTTCAATCATATATACAGATTCCTTGAGTGCGATTACAGCCCTCTATTGTGCAAAGACTCACAAAAATGCAGCGCTTAACTTTCTATTAAACATCATCCAGTCAGCAACGCTATGGGTCTGAAAATAACAACCTGCTCGGTACATCGGCAAATCGGAATGCTGGAAATAAGGCTGCTGAGAGGGAAGCGACTGCTGGATTTATTCAGGATATCTGGACATTAAAACTGTGCCGTACTTCTACCTCAAACCACTCATCAAAAGAAAACTTCGTGAAAGCTGGCAGAAACATCGGCATACGAAAACAGATAACAATCGTCATTTAATCAAACCAACAATAGGAAGACATACTCCAGGAAAGCTACACATATCGGTTAAGGCCGCATTTTGTCGACTAAGGATTGGGAACAAATATGGCACACACGGACATCTTTTAAATGGTACACCACGTAAAAATTGTGTTAAATGTGGTGGGGCCCTTCTGTATTCAATGTGCTAATTGAATGTAGAGAACTTCAACCACAAAGCCGCGGACATTTCTGAGACCTATACGCCATACATATACCACCACACCCAGCACACGTTCTATCAGACGACGCAATTGGCAAGCTCAATAATGTGTTAGCTCACGTTGCGTATGTCTATTTTAAAAGTAAATCTCATACAGTATGTAACCGCAGCCTGCCCTCAGGGATGAGGCCAGTGATGAAGGCTTCCAATGTGATACTCGGGGGCCGCGACCTTTTAGCGTTTGGTAAAACTACCTGCCCGAGGCACCCTGTTTTACAGCAAAGCTGTAAATGGCTAGGATCAAGCAGATCGTCTCCGGTCTCAGAGCGATGTAGACCGGAATCGCTAGCGAGCGTAGCGCCACGTTGCGGAGCCCACTCAAATTCCCGGAATCGTAAAATTGCGCGCCACACCCGCCGTGCATGAAAAAAATCCTACAAGATTAAAAAGGTCCCAAGGCCTTCATAGAGCATGCGCAGTGATTACCATACCCGCGCTGTAATAAATTTCTACCCACGATTCCTGTGTGTTTTGTAGCGTAAGCTACACTGGCCGAGGTTGAGCAGTTTCGCGTGTGCCGTGAAGGGCCGTTCTGCGCATGCGCGAGGGGCAATGAATTGGATTCGAATCGATTAGTTTGGCTTGGCTTGGCTTGGCTTGGATTTGGATTGGATTAAAGTGAATTGTGTTGGATTGCGTTGCGTCATAGCCGCTGCAGACGCACTGGCGTCGGTGCGTGCCCAGGTGTGCGCCTCAATTGTGCAGTAGCCAAGTGTGACGCTGCGTCGGAGCCGCTTGATAGCCGTCTCACGTGGCTCGTGAAGAGCCGTGCTGAGCTTACGCGAGGAGCAGTGACTGGACAGGATAGGACTTTCAGTTAATAACCAAGAAAAATGCTGGATCGCAAATTACAAACAAACGTATTTTGCTTCGTGCACCCCTTGGACTATGACCCAGTCAAACCTCACGTTGAGGCTCGGCCCCGCAGTTTGCTGGTCGTCCCTCTTCACGGGGTGGAAGGGTTCTGAATTTTTTCAAGACCCTATGTACCCACGCTTCCGAACTGTTTTATATCCTCCTCTCTTCACTAACCATTGGCCCTATACACAAATTTTAGACAAGCAGCTGTAACCAAAACACCAGCACTCCTCATGATGCTCTTTGGCCTAGTAGCCCTTGCGCCAATAAACCACACCATCACCATTACTAGATAATGTCAAAAGCAGTACAGTTACTGTATAGAACAGTGTGAACGTGTTTGTTACAGATTGCTTCCTGATCGAGGCTTCCACTGTAATGTACCTGGCCGCATAAGCCTGCGTATGGACACCACTGGTCTATAATTACGATCACTGCGCCTACTCCATCTCATGCATTCTCGCATTCTGTGAACGTGTACCTGTGTTGTACACGCGTAAAATCGAAATAAAAATTTTTTTTTTTGAATTTACAGGCAGTACTTTGCAAGAAGGGTGCTCTCATCCAGGTTTAGGAGTTCCACATATGACAGGAGGATGTGCGCTTTTCTTAACACTGATATAGAGACAGAGAAGGATCATCAGTGGGCATTGGTAAGGTGTTTCCCGCTGGCGGGAGGATTTTTCAACTAGAACTGGGAAGGGCTATAGTGGGGTGGGTCGAATAATCCACTTTGAGGCTACTGCAACGAAAGAGGAAAGCCCACAAAATGTTGAAAATGAGATGCAAAAGTATAAAACAAGCAGCTTTCGGGCACAAACAAAATTTCGAAAGAAAATTGTGAAGATAAATTTTTTAATATTATAAACAAACGGCCCAAAGAAAACAAACTACACCAAAGAAAGAAAAGAAAACCATAAACACGACAGTGTACACGGACGGAAATATACTTTGATACATTTGAACTGTTTACAAATTATTCTTTAAAAATAATATCATTTCATACTCCTGCAGCAAACAAAGCAATAATTGGTTCCCAATTATGTATCAGCAGCATATTTTCAAGGCCAAGAAAATGACAGAGTTCTATCCTGCGTCCTCGTCATACTCAAGACAAGGAGCTAGCAACAGCTTTTCGCGCACCATGACATTCAGGGCAGAGGCACAGCAATTATTTTTGTCTCATGGACGGCGAGTGCGGCGCAGCCGTGGATTGTCACAACCTATCTTGAACCTAAAACTTCTGCTAACCACAAGGATGAGGTTCAGATATGCAATGTTCTATGAGACCATTTCTTAAGGAAGCATTGAAAGTGAAATTTACTCACAGGGTCAATACCCTGCATATGATTGTACTTGCGCTGAACTTCGTGCCCCTAAAACGTCTGTGGAGCCTCTCCATTCGAAGGGATGAGGAACTCAATCGCCGTGGTGGCGCCGTGGCTAAGGCATTACGCTGCTGAGCACGAGGTCGCGGGTTCGCTTCCCGCTGCAGTGCCCGTTTTTCTGACGGAGGCGAAAAGCCAAAACGCCCGTGTTCACTAGATTTAAGCACACGTCAAAGATCCCCAGGTGGTCAAAATTAACGTGGAGCATACCACTACGCTCACCTCATCACCTGTGTTGCGTGGGCGCGTTAAACACTACAAATGATCAATCCAGGACATTGCAGGCCCCCAAAACTAAAACTGCCTCTCGTATTCAGCAGCAAAGCGTGTCCTCTCGCGACTGCTTTGAATCTAATGTTGCCTTGTGTCAGGGAGTAACCAGGCAGCCACTGAAGAACAATGTGATTGTTTGCGAGAAGCGCCGGTGCTTGAATTTCTGCAATTTCAGATACAATTTATCAGGTGTTATTGAAAAGCACAGTTCCCAGGGCTTGTAAAACGCCACGTGAATCGAGGACTGTTACCCATTTTGGGGATGATGTCCGCCGTTCTCATCAAGTTCAGGCCTAACTGTTGCTAATTCGGTAGAGGTCGAGAAGGGTTTCTTGTTGTTTTTTCTTAAAGGTAAACTGAGCTGATAAGATCTATCCACTGATTTGTGGTGAAATGAGCATACCCGTTCCGTACATTTCCATTCCCCGAAACAAAAACTTGATTCAGTTGTATTCCTTTCAATTCTTAGAAATGACAAAGCCCACTTCGATAAGTAAAGCATGTGGTTGGGCTAGTTGGTTCTTCATACTTATTTGCTCGTTTTCCTTCGTGCAATGATTGGAAGTTTAATCCTGTCCCTAAAATTCGTCAGAGTTAAAAAAGTAAAGCCGTACCGTGTTATGCTCCTATTGCTGTATCAAATTACCGAGGAACGTAAGAGAATGTGGCATTATAAAATGTGTTAAGAACTCCCAAAATAGGGCAAGCGTTTCATTTCACTTAGCTCAGTTTCAGGGGTAATGGCAGGTTAGTCAATTATCTTATTCAGACCTACAGCCCTGCTTATGCACAAATTGCCTACAGTCTCGCTACTTATGCTAGTGGATTGCATGCTTGGCCTTTTTAATGGCTTGCTCTGCGCTGTAAGAGGAGAGCAGTATTACCTTGCGGTTTGTTTCGTTTTGTTGTAGATGCTGTCGCCTGTATTCTTGCTATCTGTTTGGCGTACCATTGTAGTGGACCGATTAGTCTCTTGTAGCTAACTCAAAGGAATGTCACGCGTACTTTGTTCCATATACACGTTCTCCAGATTCTAATCTAAGGACTTATGCATTATAAGCACCAGTCAGGGTTACCATGACCACAACGTGAGAGGTGGAAGGGCAGCGTCGCGTAACAGCATTAAAGTATTCCACATATCGTACAAAGTCGTTATTGCTTCCACATTGACCTCTACTCTATTGGTTCACTATGATGGTATAAACTGCACAGGGCCTGGTCATTTACTGAAATCATTTAGGGCACCATTATTTTCTCCATCACTATAGAAGACCATTGTATGCCGTTTACGGAAGGCTTTGCTCGAGTCTTCAGTAGTATTGGGTTCCGCCTGCAGAGGTTGGTTTTCCTTAACTCATCTCAACCTTTTGAACACACACCCCACTTCCATTTGCTCAGGTCAACTGAGTTATTTCTATTTTTGCAGGCCCGAAAGCACTTTTGTCAGGTATTTCAAAGGTTTACATTAGTATGAGAGCTTCCTCACTGAGATACCAATTTCTTTTGTGGGACCACTCGCAAAACAAACAGGTATATTTGTGCTGTTTATACACAAAAAAAATCACGCCATTTTCACGGAATGAATTATGATAAGTGGGGCGAAGCTCGAGAGGGGGAGATCATCGGTAACCGTAACTCTCCCGTGAAAGTTCGCCCATTACATCATTAAGAAAGACGTAAGACTGTGTGCGTACATTGTACAAATCAACTTTTATTTTCGGAGTGAATGCTCCCAGGCCCAGACCTGGTGAAAAACCCCGCGCCATCGAGGACTACCCCGCACCTCCACCACAATTTGTCACGTAGGATGGGACACAACTGTAACGAAAGAACGTTTATTTAGGGCGAACTTGTGCCCGAACAAGACGAGAGGAAACGAGCAAAGGTCCTTGCGTCTCGTTAGATCTCCGAGGACGACTGCCTGCGTTCGTGGCGTGATCTCTTGCGTGATCTCCCCATCGTAGTGCACGTGCGCTCGCGCCTCCGTTGGCGAACACAGACAAGCTCGCGCTCCCGGTGCCGAGTTTACGCTGCCGGTTGCAGCCGGTTCTTGCGCGTGCAACGCGGACCACTTTGCGACATCTCCGAAAGCCTGCGGCAGTCACGTACCACGAGACACAAGGGATGGACAGACGCATGGCTTTAGGACCTTCGCCCCTAAAACGTGCGAGCTATCCTTCACACGATGAAAATAAAATGTTGAAATGAGGCTTTCTTACTTGACGAGGTGGGATTACTGATGACACAACTTTAAACTCGATTACTGCAGCATTCAGCAGTCATACCCGCAGAAGGGAAGGCATGCACAAAAAGCCTAAACTCAAACCACTAAGAAGTTTGACAGGAATGGAGGAGAGGGCCGCACACACACAACGAAGGAAAGAGCAGCGCCGCGCTGGTGAGCATCAAGGAGTGAGACTTTGGTCTCTTGTACTGGAAACTAACTGCGCTGCTGGAGCCAGAACAGTTAAAACTGGAGACCACTTGGCAGCTGTTGGTTTTCTACTATCTTATGTTATTCCTAAAGTAATCAGAGAACTCTTCTGCTTTATACCGAGCAATGCGTGGAACGCGCACTAACACACAATATGATGGTTTTATCTTGCACTTATATCCGTGGCCAACCTGGTAGAGATTTCCGAAAATTTTTTTGTTTGCTGTCTTTGAATTTTTTTGTCTCTATGAAGGTCTATACGGGTACGGGTATATAAAGAATGGGCGTTTTTAGGAATTGAACATTTATGCTGTTTCTCGATGTCGGGGCCCCCATGCATCGGATTTACAGGTGTTATACAACTTGGCCCAATATTCATGGAGATGCTTACAAGTGGGCTTGCAAATTACAAAAAGAATCCTGTCAACGGGTACTGAAGCGGATGCAACAGAGACTTGTTTCTAAAACAGATGTTCTGGCTTGATAGCAGGGAACGTACCCCATATGAACGCGTGACGAATATCGCCGTGGAGTTTGCGAATAGGAGGCATACGACGAGAAAAAGGTAGGCAGATGAACATTGGACTGCGACCGTTTATAGACCTAGCGTACTGACCAAGCGCTATTCTCGGTGCATAGACCGGGCTGGGAGCCAGCTTAAGCCAATCGAAAGATGGTCTTAACATGTGTCAGGTTTTCAATCAGGGCATTGTTCATTAGGTGATTGATAAGCATCCCGAAAACAGGTGTGAAAGATATTGGCAGAAGATAATAGGTATCTGTTGTGGTAAACACTGGGTTTATGAATTTTGTTATACAGTATACCTTATAAATTTGAAAGTAGGGGACATTCTGACTCATCGAAATACCATTGTTGTGGTCGAGCAGTGGTCGGTGAAGGCAATTTGTACTCACCATGTTTATTTATCCGTGATAAGGCAATATAAAAAATTCCCAGTATGTCATTTGAAGACGGCAATACAGTGAATCTTAACGATGCGCTTTTCACGGAAAGTAGAAAGTGTTACTTATTAAGGGAAAATCCTAATATTCAAATCGGTTAACTAAAGAGGGAAATTTGCATACTCCGTCAGTAATCCACTTTTCTCGAGCCCAATTAAAGTGGCTAAGTAGATCTGTGCTGCACTTTGTTCTTTTCAAAGTCCATCAGTAAATTCTACGGAAACGTAAAAAGAATGTGCGGTAAATTTGGTTTCGCCGGACACTTTTTGGTGCCAAATTTTATGTCGTGGTCTAAATCGGCGAAGCCAACCGCCGGAAGCCTGGAAGTCTTTCAATGTTCAACCCGAGACCGATGTTGCCAAATATTTGTTCAGGAAGGATTCGTCTGCGTGTACTTTGGCAGCTTCCACTTCCTTGAACGATGTGAGCAGGACGATGTTCCATCCGCTCATGTTCCGCGTCTCACGTTTGTTTTACTCCGGGCCGAAAACTTGCAACTTCTGCAGAAGCTCCTATTGGAAATCCACAATACTATTGAGTGTTGACAGTGTAAAGTGAGGTCGCGTGGCAAGTGCAAAGCTCCCTCTTCATGTCCTCTTCAAATGTCTGATCAATGTTTCATTTTTCTGTTACGGGGAACGCTTGGCGTTTCCTATACATTCTCACATTCCTGGCAGGAGCATCGCCCACCACAAGAAGGCAGAAAAAGAACAATGAACTGCTTTTGAATCCTTTACCATGGAGAAGCCAGGAAGAGTAGTCGCGCCTGCCATGAGATTTGCCGTCTTGCTTCTTTCATTATGATACGTTCGGTAGATGACGCTGTGCATCGCGTGACTTTTCGTCAGCACCGCAAAAACCGGCCACGGCTGCAGGGATGTTTTTCCAAAAAAGCACCGCCACTGCTTCATCGTTGTCTCCAACACGTGAAGGTTGTGACTTGTTGGAATAGGGTATCAGGTAGTATAGCGAGGAATAAACGTGCAATTTCATGAAAAGTCAGTCGATATCAGCTTGCTGGATGGAAGTATCCCATTTTATGCAAAAATCCCACAGTACTATATGCAAAGAATCAATGTTTTGTTAGGATGTTCACCGTGAAGGATAAAAAATTTGCGCTAATTCACGCTGTGAAGGTGGTTAGAAAACGAACCTTTAAACGACATCCGGAACAACTGCCCTAGCGACGCCACTTGAATTCACAAACGTGGCTCTACAAAGAGGGAAACAAGAGATTCTGCAGCTGTTACCAGGACTTCGTGGGGAAGGGGGGGGCGAGGGGTCACGACCGCAGTAACGTCGGTCACGGCAGGGCTAGCGCGGCGAATGCCACCTCTGGTGCCCGGCCGTGCGCTGGCGGAAAAAAAACGACGAGGAACGTCTTTCGAAGGCTGAGACAGCAGAACCTAGACACCGTGAGGTGCTTGCTCAGGGCTCTACCCCCCGTCACGCAAGCGTAGTCAGCGAAACAATTCGGCACGTGAGCTTTGTGATTCCCGTCTATACCTATTTAAAGTAGTTATTTAAGCAAGTTTTAGAATTTCGAAAAACTGAGGGAAATTTTATAATCGCAATATGTCAGAATCAATGGCTACTTTCGGCTTTTGTAATTCCTCTTAACACATGAGCCAATTGGAAAACGGAGTCCCATTCATGAATAGCAGTGCGCAAAAGATAGCGTATCTCTAGCGGCTAGGTGTCTGCATGTTTTTTTCCTCACTTGTGAAGCAGTCCTTAACGTATCCTTGCCCTATGACCCCTAAATTTCATCGGGTTTTGGTTACCCAGAGGTGTTGTCGAATAATGTCTTCAAGCCGTGCGAAGAAAGTGCGCTACGGACGCGAAGCTGCGCTAAAATAGGCCCAAACCAACTGTCGCTGAAGCAGACGACAAAGCAAAGCCCATGGAAGGGTTCCGCCTACGCGCCCGCCGACGGGGAACGCTTTGCCATACCGCTCATTCGCCGCGTCAACTACATTGTGCTCCTTGGGTGAAAAGCGGATTCCCCTTACCCAGTCGCGTTCGGAGTTTCTTTTCTCGAACGCTACGAAGTAACCGTTGCATTGTAGAGGTACAAACTTTGCTATAAAGAACAACGTGCCTATTAGGCCGAAAAACACAATATTTTCGCAAAGCCGAATTCCAGGCAGTATGTTACTTGTGCGCCACTAAAACCCCAAAAATACACGGGCAGGAACAGCGAAGCAGCCGTCGAAAACGTGACGTGCGCAGGCGAGTGATGGCGAATCGTATGCCGCCGCGTCTGCTCTGCGGTCAGATATCTTTCGGTGCGGTGTTTCTCGAACGCCGCAATACATCGAGAACACTCTAGAATAAATGAGAATATTCCGGGCTAGCGACGCTAGACGCTAGGGCAAAACATTCTCCCTAGTAAATGAGATGACACGTGCGGCATAACAAAAAAAAATGGCCGCGTATCAGCAACTTTCGTTGCAAATGTCGTCAAAAGACGATAGCCTTTGTAGACATTTGCCAACGAAATGCCCCTCATTGCTTTCCCGTTCACGTCTCATGCTGTTCCTGTTCCGTCGCGCTCATCCCAAGGTAAACACACTAAAGGTTTGCTCAACACGATTTGAATTTACCGCGTTGCACTGCTACAGGCGGGGTTCCTCGATGCCAGCGCTGCAGTTACGGCAGCGACGCGTGTGAATCGAGGGGGCCGACTTCAAGGTTTATAGAACCGCGTTGCCGTGCTCCACGTGCGTTCCAAGCAGGACGTGAAACCTAGCTAGTTGAACGTTTCGTTGCTGTTGCCGTGTGAGTTCTTATATGCCGCCAGGAGGTGGCGCGGGCAACACCAGGTCGCGGTTTTCTGAAGGAGTTCTAGAATATCATTTTCAATCATTTTCGAAAAACCAAGCATCGAGGAATTTTTGATTGAAGGAACGCTGTATATATTCCTTTTGTACTAATTTCCTGTCTGATATTTGCATATTGTCTTGCTCTTGTTCAACAAATTTGCCAAGTACGGACATATAAACCGGGCTTAGACGTTTACATTTCGCTGTGAGCATATAAGACTATTGCGCAGTTAACATTTCGCTTTGGCCGGTTGGCTGAATCGAGCTGCAGAGAGAGAGACGGACAGACAGGAAACGTTTGTACAAAGATATGATTGATGTTTGTCTGCCTGTTCCGGTTTATCGTCAGTTATATACAGTGGGTTCAGGAAAAGATGTTCTAAAAAGAGTGAAACGAATGCCAGTACGTTTATCTGTTAAACCTTTCTTCTTTAAACTTCATAGCGGCACGCTTCCGGTAAAACCCTGGCTGCAGGAAAAAGGACTATATTATATACACCCATGGACACTTAACTGTAGACTATGCCAAAAGCTGGAAACAATTGAACACATCTTTCTGGACTGTTGGGATGAGGTGTTTCACTGGGACATCCTCCAACGAACCCTGAAAAAAGACTTACCATTAACGCCTTATGGCATTCGCTTGTTGCCCGTAAACAATGATGGAGGCGTGCCCTATGATATGTTCATGGCACTTATTCTGCATTCTATGTGGAAAACTCGCAAGGCGGTTCAAAATGCCGAAGAGGATGCTCGCACAGTGCGAGAGTACTTCTTTGAAAGCGTTGCTTATATAAGAAAAGTTTATCGAGTCATGCCAGAAGAGCCTGAGTGGTTACCCATTCTGGATGTTCTAGCGCAATTTAAGATGTTTTAGCCACTCCCTTCAGCCGATTGGTGGCTGGAGCTAGTAATTTGTGTACTGAACAGTGAGTGTTGTGTTGTCGCCAAGCAGGCAATAAAGAAAAAAAAAAGACAGGCAGACCAAATATTCTGGGTTTAAGGAGCACAAGAAAGGCTATCGCGTTTTAATTAAAAGTAACGCAAGTTGCGCTTTACTGGGGACGTAAATAACACAACACAGCGGATTCGGCCGGTAAAAACAAAAGATAAACAAACCCAATGCTGATTCTAGAGATCATTCCAGAGATTTGTCCTTTCTGATGGTTTAATGCCCAGATAGAGCACATAAATGGTTTTATATGTTTGAGTAGCACGTCGCGAATGTAAAAGCCCGTTACAAAACCATTTGGCCCGTCTTCGGTCTTTCTTATTCTTAGGTATCGCCCAAGGAGCGTGATTTGTTTTATCTTTGTAGCGTGAGGTACACTTGTCGAGGTTTAGCAGTTTCGCGTTGTTTGTGAAGAGCCGTTCTGCGCGTGCGCGAGGAGTGACGTCTCACGGCGCACAGCTGGTGCGCCGGAGCCGCCGCCGCCACGAATGAACTGGGGCCCTATTCTCGACTGCACAAATTGCCGGCAATTCTGGCAATTTGCCGGAAGTCTTTTGGGATTGGCTTTCTATTTTGGTCACGTGCTTCCCGTTGACAAAGCGCTTGTGTGTGCTGTCCTCATTTTGACGTTTCATGTCGTTTATGGACACCAGTTTTAAAGTGTGCCTTATTTCTCGTTACTAAAGGCGCATAATTCTTGTCCGGCAATGAAAAACTAGACTAAATGCAGCGGACATTTCAACGTCAGCCTGTCGTTGCTATTCAACAACAATTCCGCTTGTAATACCCCCCCCTCTGCGATTGGCTGAGAAGGCGTGACGTAATTTAAGCAGTTGGTGGGAACGATTACGTCATGCGTTGTAACTTCAGTCTGCGTAAATGTGACCTAATGCTACGTAACAGCTTGAAAATGGCCGCTGTTTTTCTCGCAAAATACAAGCAAAATAGGGCACAAAATTGCCCCGGATTACGGCGCCGCGAAATGTGCGGCAATTTGCAGCAGGCGCAGTTTCGCATGCGTGCTGTTTAAAGCATGTTTCCTACCTAAACAAATTATAGTTTTAACTGCTTCCAAGTCAGCGATCATGGAGCATACAAATAACGTGCAGTATTTTCTTTTATGTTTGGCAATAAAATTCAAATTATTTTTTTCCTGTAACCGCAACATAAGAGGGCAGTACAAGGCTCTCCATGTCAAAGAGAACCCAATGCATGGAATTTGTCCATACTCAGCCTAGTAAGCTGCTGGGTCACATGATCGAACTCAAGAGAAAAATAACAAAGAAAAGTTACTATTTGATTCATTACAGCGCTGATGAAGTGGAGCTTGACGAATGAGTCAATCCGCGATATCGGTGCGCTCCGCGGTTATAAGGCGTAGTGCTTCGCTTCTCTAATGAGTCGTAGAAGCGATGGTCGCGGCATCTTTTTCTGTGATTACGCCACAAACTTGTAACATAGCAGCAGATGATGGTTTGGTGGCGGTGACGGCAGGGAAGGTGATAACGCAACAAAGCTTGCATTGAAGCAGAGAGCGCAGATATGTTACTAAAAGCGATTGAAAGAAATACGGTAAAAACTTTTGTGATGTTCTTTAGCTCGACATCGGCCTTTAGCTCGCTTTTGGATCAACGTTACTAGATCGCCTTGTGGTGTTGACGCAAAATTTGACCTCCAGAAATGTGTTTTTTGTCAGCCTCAGCTACCGTCTTAATTTGTATAGTACATGCCAAGTGTTCTTATATCTTTCTTCCACAATATTTCATACCTCAGTAGCGATCTCTGACTGACTCGTCAAATTACACTGCATGTCCTCACATCTATAGGTGCAGCACGTCACTGGTTGCCTACGTCATGCTTACGCAAAAAAACATGGGCGAATTGCCGGCAATTTGTGCAGTCGAGAATAGGGCTCCTGGACTGGGCTATACTGCATTTAATTGGATTTGATTGCATTGAATAAGGACTCGGTTTGATTTAATTAAGTTGGATTGGATTGGATTGAAAATAGTTTTAGCAGCCGTAAGTGTGATAATCATCTTGTCGTAAAGAACCAGGACAGCAAAAATAGCCAGCTGAACCTTCACTCACGCTACGTAAATCCTGGCCGAGTCGAGCTAAGCCACTGGTAGTGGTGGTGGTGGTGAAAGCTTTATTCATTCAAAGGTGTTAAGAAAGAGGCGCCGGCTAGGAGCACCGGCACACTACAGTCCCCTTGTCGACGGCCAGGAGACCGTGGGCCCTAGCAGCGAGTTCGGCCAGCTGGAATACACACTCTTGCACTTGTGGGTCGGAGCTGAGCAGCGTAGCCTCCCATTGCTCTAGAGTGGTAAGGGGAAGAAACAGAGTAGCATGGAGAGGGGGTTTGGAGGGGCACACGCCCACTATGAGGTGGAGGGAAGTGAAAGGCGAGCCGCACCATGTGCACGTGTGGCAGTATCGCGTGAGGAAGTGGAGGTGGCACAATGCGGGATGTGGGAAGGTGTTAGTTTGCAGCCGACGCCACTGGACAGACTGTTATACGCTTTAAGGTGGGAGCGGGGCCAGGGAAGTGCGTCCGACTAAGGCGGTAGTGCTATGTTATGTCCCGATACCTAACCAGGCGATCCCTCTCTCCCGCCCGAGGAGGAGAGGCAGCTTCTGAGGCATCCCGGCAGCAGAAATCTCGGGCTACCTCGTTAGCCAGCTCGTTTCCCGGAAGAGACGAATGGGTCGGTGTCCATATCAGGCGTGGACAATGTGCAGGCGGAGTCGGTGCTGTCTGCAGGATGCGTGCGGTGATGGGGGATACACGACCCGTCGCAAAGTTCCGAAGAGCCGTCTGCGAGTCGGAGATTATTGCAGTGGCCGGGGCAGCTGCAAGGGCCAGGGCAATGACGACTTTTTCACCAACTTCAGGGTGAGGCGTGAAGACCGAGCAGGAAGCAACAGTCTCCTCGGGAGTTGACGACTACGGCGACGCAGGCTGCACGGTCGGGATATTCCGCTGCGTCGACGTAGAGTGTAGTGGGGTGCGAAGCATGGGCCTTGTGTAAGGCCTTGGCCCGGGCAAGGCGGCGTTCTTGATGGAAGGCAGGATCCATGTTCCGCCGGATGGGGGCCACACTGTAGCGGGACCGAAGAGAGTCGCTCAAACGGACCTTATCTCCGTGCTGCGTAGCAAAGGAGATGCCCAGTTTTGTTAAGATGGAGCGACCCGTAGGTGTAGAGGCCAGGCGGTGGAGTTGGCCAACACGCTAGGCTTCAACAAGCTCCTCAAAGGTGTTGTATGTCCCGGTTTTGAGAAGCTTCTCAGTGGAGGTGTGACGGGGGAGACAAATGGCCAGCTTGACCGCCTTGCGGATGATGCATTGGAGGCATCCTATTTCGGTCTGGGTAAACTTGAGAAAGGGGTACGCTTATGTGATGCGGCTGGTAATGAATGCTTGCACCAGGCGAAGGAGGTTAGCTTCTTTGAGGCCATGGTTGCGGTTGGCTACGCGGGCGATCTGCCAATCTTGTCAGCTGCGTTTTCATGCGTGGGGATAGTTTCGGTGTTAGTCCCATTTTCTTGAATTCGGAGTCCGAGAATGCGAATGGAGGGCACGTGGGGAATGAGGTTGCCTTGTAGCGTGACCTGAATATCAGGGGCACAGGCATCACGATGGCGACGCTTCGAGTGATAGAAGAAGAGCTCCGACTTTTGTGATGAACAGCTGAGTCCCCGTTCGTGGGCGGAAGTGGCGATGATGTTGGCAGCTTGTTGAAGGCGGTCTTGAATGTCACCATCGCTAACCCAGCTGTCCAAACGGTGATGTCATCCGCGTAGATGCTGTGGTGCAGGCCTGGGATGCATTCCAAGAGGGGAGGGACCTGGAGCATAGCCACATTGAACAGAAAAGGGGAAATGACTGACCCCTGAGGTGTGCCTTTACTGCCCAAGGGCATGGGGTCCGATTCAAGACTTTAGACCGAGAGAGATGGTGTGAGACCAGTAAGAAAGTTGGCAATATACTGCTAGGTGCGGGGTCTCACGCATACTTGATTAAGCTCAGTCAGTATGCTCTGATGAGTGAGTATCCAAAATTTGATGCTTGAGCTGCAGCATAACGTCCTTGGCAGAGAGTTTAGGACGAAAGCCCAGCGTGGTGTGAGGGAACAGACCCTGATCATTCATATAGGCTTGAAGACGGGCCACGATGACGTGTTCGAGTAACTTGCCCAGACAAGAGGTTAGGGAAATGGGTCTGAGATTTGTTATAGCCAATTTCTTGCCTGGTTTGGGAATAAGTGAGATCTTTGCCGTTTTCCAGGAGACGGGCAGACAGCCCGTCGTCCACACTGTGTTTATGTAGTCTGTGAGCGCCTGTTCTGCGGCTCTAGTGAGGTTCCGAAGAAGCTTGTTGGTGATTCCGTGAGGACCCGGGGCTGACCGAACGTTGACAGCAGTGAGAGCCACCCTTACTTCGGCAACCGTGATGGGGCGATCTAAGGTCTCATTGGGGCCCCCAGTGTAATCAGGAGGAGGAATGGAGGCAGCGGACGGAATATAGAGCTCCTGAACCTGTCGAAGAAGCTCCTGCTGTGAACGCAATGAATTGTGGAGGAGGGTGACCATCACATTCTTGATGTGCTCTCTTTTTTTTCTCTGGATTTAGCAGGACGCGGATAATATTCCAGGTCTGCGGAACATTCAAGTTGCCCTCCTTGCGGTCGCAAAGGGCATTCCAATGCTGGGTAGTCAAGTTGGTCGCATGTTTGGCAATGTCCTGGTTGAGCTTAACCAGGCAATGACGGAGGGGGCAATTGTGCTTCTGCCTCTGGAGTCGGCGCGCAAGGCCCTCCTTGGCATCCCATAAGTGTAGGAAACGAGAATCAACCACATCAAGGTGAGCCTGCTCAGGAACAGTTTTGGTTGCACCATCACGTTGCTCGACAGTCCAGTCATCCAAATCATCAAAGTGGTTAGGTAAGTTGGCATCACAGAGGGATCGGAAGACGTCCCAGTCAATCAGCTTGTGGGAACGGCTGCTCGGCTGGGGGGGTCCATCGTGAACGAGGGTTTCAATCACATAGTGGTCACTCCCCAAATTATGACCAGTGTTGCGCCAGACTGAGTTAGCAATGTTATGTGTGATGGTCAGATCAGGAGTGGTATCTCTCTGGATGCTGATACCTTGTCGAGTGGGGTGTGCCGGGTCTGTAAGCAGGCGCATCTGATGCGAGAGGATCGTAGGAATCTTGAAGTCCAGTGTTGCGCTGCCTGACACGAAACGTAGAACAGGGCGAATAACAGAAAAACAGACAAGGTGAGGCGCAAACTATCAACTGTTTACTATCTTGTGAAGGGGGGCGGTTATATATGACGGAAATGAAAAACATGCACGAGAAAATAACAATAAAACGCTACACGTGACAAGATATCTATTCCTCACTTACGAAACTTATTTCACGCGCCCAAAGCCAGATTGAAGGGGCGCTAACGCAATCTCCCTCCACTCCTGACAACATTGCATATGCTTCGTATATCTCGCGGGTAATCTTGTCTCTGGAGCGGAACAAGATGGTTGTCCCCTAAAAATCGGGCGAACATTTGTTGTCGCACTTCTTAACATGCGCGGCCAAATTTCTATTTGCCGCCAGTTTCGGGCATGCATTCTAATGTTCCCGTAATATCTCGCTGAGACAGCGGCCTGATTGAGACAGCGCTGAGACAGCGGCCAGCGCAACTGGCGGCAAATGGAAATTTGGCCGCGCATGTTAAGAAGTGCGACAAGAAAAGTTCGCCCGATTTTGAGGGGACAACCATCTTGTTCCGCTCCAGAGACAAGATTACCCGCGATATATACGAAGCATATGCATTGTTGTCAGGAGTGGAGGGAGATTGCGTTAGCGCCCCTTCAATCCGGCTTTCGGCGCGTGAAATAAGTTTCCTAATTGAGGAATAGACATCATGTCACGTGTAGCGTTTTATTGTTATTTTTTCGCGCATGTTTTTCATTTCCATCATATATAACCGCCTCCTTCACAAGATAATTAACAATTGATAGTTTGCGCCTCACCTTGTCTGTTTTTGTGTTATTCACCCTGTTCTACGTTTCGTGTCAGGCAGCGCACCTCTGCACTTCAAGATGTTAAAACACCAACTAGCCTACTCCCAAGCCTTGCTGATCGTAGAGAGCACTCCACGGCCTTTGCGTGGCACATGCGGACACCCCCATTCAGGGTGCGGGGCGTTGAAATCGCCGACAATAAGCAGCGGCAGGCCCTGGGCGTAGGACCAGGCCTTTTGCAGAAGTAACGTGAGATTCTGTGACTGCTTGATGGCACTATAAATGTTCAGTATGTGGAGGCATTGTTGTTTTTTCTTGTTGGGGGCAGGTAAGATTTTCACAAAAATATACTCCGGGCCCAAAGCGATGAGGTTTTCTTGGCACGCTGAGATGTGACGTCGCACCAGGGTGGTCACACCTCTCCATGCTGGTGCATCTGTTTCTGTGACTTGGCAGTGAAAAGATCGATATCCGGATAACTTTGCAGGGATCTCTGTCTCTTGCAGGGCAATCACGTCAGGGGTTGGGAGGGATCGGTGGCGTAGGTGATTAAGATGCTGTTCGAGATTGCCGCGCTTCGGCCGAAAACCGGGACAATTCCACTGCCAGACCCTAAACAGGCTTGGAGGGCGAGGGGTAGCCGGGGAAGATGAGACTGTACAAGATTCGCCGTTAATAAAGGAAACTAAGGTGACTGGAATGCGGGTGTACGGAGTGTGATGCGTAGGGCCTGGGGCTGCAGTTTTGGTGCTGACAGCTGCGTCTTTGGGAAGGACATTGGCTAACTGCGTGTTCAGGGTGGCAATCATATTTTGGGTGGTGGCAACGGATGCTTTAATGTCCGCGAATTGACGGGCAAGCGCAGTAAGCTCCTTACAACGGGCAGTGATGGCAGCAACAAATTTTTCCTGAAGAGCCCGAAGATCGGAAACCGTTGAGTAGGTTTCAGTGGTGGTGTCACCGGATCTACGTTTAGGGGGGGGTAGGAGGGTAGGCTGGGATGCGCTAATTACACCGGGAGCAGAGATTTGAGAGGACCATTGGGAGGAGGATGAGTACGGATGGCCTGTTGCAGTTGGTTTACATCGGCCTGAAGCTGACGCTGAGTGGCGACCACCCTCTCAAGCAAAGTGCGAAGGTAGGCAAGTTCCAAGCTAGGAGGGGGTGATAGCGGGTGGGTTAGACAAGGTATAACGGACGGGCAAAGCAGGGGAACGGGAAGGCTGCTCATGGTTAGGGGAGGTTACTGCTTCGCAGCTCACCTGAGGCGATGGTCGCTGGTTACTGGGTGCATTCGTAGCCGGAGGGGGTGGATAGGAACCACGCCGCTTGGACTTCGACCGGGATCGACATCGCTACACAGTCGATGGGGTGGCCGGCTTGCTGTCAGGCGCAGTGGAGTCCCTTGGAAGCCTTGGGAAGGAGTCAGTTCGATCATGGTTGCGCTGGGGGTCTTCGTCCTTGCGCTTGCGGTTTCGGCTGCGGGCCCTCCGTTGCTGTCGCTGTCGGAGAACGAAGGGGGTGCGGTACCTCTGCTGCCAGACTGCACCTCTAGTTGGATGAGCTAGGCCGTAGAGTGCACACTTGGTGATGCACTGGTGCTCGTCCATGGGGTTGGTCAGGCCGCAGGCGACGCAGCAGGCTTGTTAAGGGTACGGACACACATCGGCTCGATGGCCCAGCTTGCCACAGGCGGAGCAAATTTCGTGCTTGCGCTTGTGGATGTAGCACCGAGTGATGGTGCCCTGGTAATCGATGTAATGAGGCACCCGGCTGCCCGAAAAAGAGACGAGAACCGTGCTGATCTGGCCCAAGCGACGACCGTGCAGAGCGGTGGGGTTGCACGGCTGCACCACTGCATCGTGAATGTCGGCAGCGGAGTGGTCAGGCGGGATCCCGTGAACAACTCCCTTAACCGTGTTTTCTGGACAAGCGATGTATCCACGAGCGGAGAATATTGCGCTTCCCAAAGTGATAAAGGAGATGCGAGCGTACGTTTCCGCACTGTAAGGGTCTGGAGAACTCAAGACGAGTAGGTTTTGTACCTTGTTCACGCTGAGGTGGTCCCCCCGCGTCTCCTAAAGCGCAAGACGAGCATCCTGGCGTAGGGCATTGAACAGGGTAGTCCCCGTATAGCTGGCGACGTTGAGCCCATCTCGCGGGCGAATGACGATTTTTATGTCGTCCTTGGAAAGTGGGGCTGGTCCATACTTCGGCACACTTCTTTGAGGTGGCGAAGTCGCGGAACTTGTTGCGGAGAGGGGAGGCACGGTGGAAGGCGATGAGGATGTGTTACCTTGGGGTGGTGTACTAGTAGCGGGGAGGGTGGCACGCTGGCTCTGCTTGGCGTGGCCGAAGGCTCAGCGGTAGTAGGGCAGCCATCTCGTCGAACTTTACCGGGGCACGGACCCGTTTAGTGGAAACGCCTGCCGCGCGGTTCTCCGCGAAACAGGCGACGGTAGCCGCGGCGCCAGCTATACCAGCAGCCTCAGCACCCAGCTGCGTCTCCATGCTGGTGACCGACTCGGCGTCGGCGCTGCCTTGCTTAGGCTTAGCGAGGCGGCTTCGTGGTGGTCACCAAAAGAAGGCGATATTTTGCAGTCGGATGGTCGGAGGGTCCAGAAGTTGATCCCAAAAAGTGCGGAACACGTTAACTACGCGAACGAATAAAGAACAAGCGTCATTGACAAATAAACGGCCATTAGTTTGAAAGAAAAACTACGGAGCCATGGTGAGGTTCACCAGCTCCGTTCGGCCCCCTAGCGGCGTTCCTTGTGTCAGCCACTGCTCATTTTTTTTAGAATTCCGCCAACAGAAGTGCTCTCTCTATCGCAACTGTCATTGCTCGTTTGTTCATGGGTGCAGCTGCATTATGCCAGTGCGTTATGTCTAATCCCTGAGGACAATATAAAGCATGGTTTGTTCTCGTTTGCCCAAAAAGTTTCCCAGCAATTTGAAAAAGCAGCAATGCTTGCGAAATCCTGAAAAAAGTGTTAAGTGACACTTCTTGCAGAATCAATCTTTTATGAACGGAAAGTTTTTCTATATTTTTTGCCAGAAGTTGTCTATGGTTTACTGTTCAGAATAAAACCTATTGCATTTGTAACATGTGTAGCTAAGTTTCTAAACAAAAATATCCCTTAATAGGAAAAAAAATAACGGCATGCATTTCGACACGTTTAGGGTGCTTTTGTTTAGAGTTATTCCTAAAATTGCCTAACATTGACACAATAACAAATCTGTCCAGATTAATATCTGACTTGGCAGTATAGTTTGCATGTGAGCCTTTTTGTTTTGGAATTCGGAGGCAGATGCGACTCCTCCAAACCTGCGTCAGGCCAGTGTTACTTTTTCTAGTTTCAGTTCTATTATTGCGCTTCTAGACGCAGTGGCGCTGGAGAAACACAAGTCTTGTCATTTTTTTTTTCTTTCTGCTTCTCTCAGGCGCGACTGGGGGCGCGCATGCGCGAAAACGGTCACCATCGCTGCTGCTTCCGCACGGCGACGGCGGCGAAGCGGCAAGGGCAAGGCCGCCGCCCCGGTCATTTAGTTGGAGATTTTCTGTGTGTGCTCCCTCGGGCATTACGGTGCTGCAAAAGGACGCCAAGAACACTAGGATGACTAGTAGCGCGAAGTATCTTTGAGTGCTGTTAGCTAAAGGTGAGAACCTCGTTCGTATACCCTGAAGCCGAGCTGAAGTATAGATAGGACTTGTGTCGTGCAAGTGCTATGCCAGGAGTCGGACTCTTAGCCTTCAACCCAGCGTCCGGGATAATTGCGACTCATGCGGCATATTTTCCCCTGGTGAGCCTGGGGTAACATTACTGCGTTGTTGTTGCCCTAGCAACGCCACCGCCATGTTGGCCTTGAAGGCGTTATAATTGCCATGGCAACAATGCGAGGGCGCGCAGCTTGCGTGGGAGAGAGGTAACGCTCTCCCCTCTCATGCCGGTTGGATTCCTTCCCCCCTCCTTGTGTCCCCCCCCCTTCATTCCCACCCGGCAACCGCCGCCGCCACGTGCCGCCACCCCGCTGCCTCCAACGGGCAAGCCTCGCCGGCCTCGCTCCGCCGGCACGAAGCCACGCCGCTTGAGCAGTTACGAAGCCAGCTCGAATATCACTTAACGCTTTATTCGCGTTACGTGCGCGAACGCGACGTGCGGCGAGAAACACCGATGACCAATACAACACAGACGAGGTTGTCTGTCTTCAAGCACAGCACACGCACAACACGAGTCCTATCCTTCAGCTCAGCTTCACGTACGGTATACGAACGACGTTCTCACCTTTTGCTAAAAGCACTCAGTCTTCGCGTTACGATTCATCCTGGTGTTCTTGGCGTCCCTTTTGTAGCCCCGTAATATTCGAGGGAGCACATACGAGAAATCGCCGACTACATGAGACGCGCGTCGGCGTCGGCCTCGCTGCACGCCGTGCGGAAGCAGCAACTGCGGTGACCTATATCGCGCATGCACGCCCCCAGCGTGCCGGAGAGAAGCGGAAAGAAAAAAAAGGAGAGGAGGAGTGTTTCCCCAGCGCCACTGCCTCTAGGCGCGCAATAATAGAACCGAAACTAGAAAAAGTACCATTGGCCTGGCTATGCTTGATGACAGACAACTTTGTCTGTGTTGTATTGGGCATCGGTGTTTCTTGCCACACTACGTGTTCGCGCACTTAATGCGAAAAACGTGTTGAAGTGATATTCGAGCTGGCGTCGTTACTGCCCCAGCGGCGCACCCCGGGTCGCGTCGCTGCGCTTTCTGCGTGCAGGTCGCAGCGGGGCTGGCACGGTGGGGGCAGCGGAACGTCAGTTGCCGGGAGGGAAGGGGGGGGGAGGGGACGGTATCCAACCGGGATGAGTGAGGAGAGCATCACCTCTCCCCCACGCAAGCTGCGCCCGTCGCATTGTTGCCATGTCAATTACAACGACTTCAAGGCCAAAATGGCGGTGGCGCTGCTATGGCAATACTAACACAATATTGTTTTCCCAGGCTCACTACGGGAGAATATGGCGCCAGTACCACATTTACGCCGGACGCTGGGTTGAAGGCTAAGAGACCGCCTCGGGCCTGCATCAGCAACTTCGCATGACGATTTCCTTGCCATACAAGTTCATTGTATCGTAAATTCAGACCGAACGCCGGAAACCGTTCTAGTCAGAGCCTTCCTTCCACATCTAAAGACACATGTCATAAAGTGTGGCCTACGGACTTCCGGATTATTCCAAGGGTGGGTGCCTACACATGAGAGTTTTTCGTTCAGAGTACCCCTGGCGACTTCGTTTTATTCATAGTGACCACACACAGTTCCTACAAAGAAAACAGCGCTGGGGATAGCATGACTACACATATTGTGAGCAGCAAAGGTTCTGTTTTGGTATTACTAGATAATACCGAAAATGTGTGATAGCTGTGTCAGATCTCGGCTTGACTATGACAGTATTATTTAATATAAGGCCTTCAAGGCAGCTAATAAACTCGTTGACCCATTGTACAACCTGGCCCTTCGATGAGCGACGGATGCTTTCCGCCCAAGCCCTATAGAAAGGTTCTATGTAGAATCTGATATGTGGTCACTGGAACATCAGCGTGTGTACACAGCCTTGTTATATGCAGTCAAAACAACTTCACTCGTAAAGCTCCAATTAGACATCTTAATATATGATTCATCCACTGCAGCTCTGTTCCTAAAGCGACCCTCTCTTGTGCAACCCCATGTAATGTCCGTTAACAGTTTGGCATCCGACATAAAAATTTTGTTTAAAGACCCTTGCGTTGCCGGTTGCATGTGACACGTCTTTTACTAGCATAGACAAGAGCAAAGCTCCTATTATTAATACACCAACATTTCTTAAACCTTCAGCACAAACACCATTGCACAGAATTTTACACAGACGCCTCCAAAACCAACACTGCTGCTTCTTGTTCTGTTTGTGGACCCAAGTACTCTGCCTCTCAGACACTCAATACTAAAACCAGCACATTCATAGGTGAAGCGCATGGTATTTTAATGGATGCAGTCCACACAATGCAATAACAAATACACCGTTCAGTCATATATACAGACTTCTTGAGTGCCGTGACAGCGCTGTATTCTGCAAAGCATCACAAAACTGCAGTGCTTATCTTTCTATTAAACATCATCATGTAAGCTACGCTATGGGCCTGGAAATCACAATCTGCTGGGTACAAGGGCATTGCGGAATAGCTGGAAATGAGGCTGCTGAGAGGAAAGCAACCGCTGGACTAATTCGGGATGATGTTGACATTACATCTGTACCGTACTTGGACCTCAAAGCACTCATCAACCGAAAACTCCGTAAAAGCTGGCAGAAACATTGGCACAAGCAAACAGAAAACAACTTCATTTTTTCGCACCAGCAATGAGCAGACATACTCAAGGAAAGCGACACATATCCGTTGAGGTCGCACTTTGTCGAATAAGAATCAGGCACACATATGTCACACACTGACATTTTTAAATTGTACACCACATCAAAGTTGTGTAAATGTGGAAGGCTGTTTCTCTACTCTATGTGCTTATTGAATGTGGAGAAATTCAGCCAGAAAGCCTGAGACATGTCTGAGACCTATAGACAAAACATATACCACAACACCCAGCACACTTTCTATCACAGGAAGCAATCGTCAAGCTCAATATTGTGTTAGCTTACGTTGCGGATGTGTATTTTTAAAGTAAATCTCATACAGTATATAACCGCAGCCTGCCTTCAGTGTGGGGGCAGTGATAAAGGTCTCCAATGTGGCGCCTTTTATGCCATCAGCAACACTACCTGCCCGAGGCTGCCTCTTTTTTAAGACCGCACTTATTTATATCCACTTTTCTTCACTAACGATTGGCCCTATACACCAATCTTAGGCAAGTAGCTCTAACCAAAACGGCAGCACTCCTCTTGATGCTCTTTGGTCTAGTAGCCCTAGCGCCATTAAACCACACCATGAACATTACTAGATAATATCATAAGCAGTACAGTGTAGAACACTGTGAACGCGTTTGCTACAGAGTACTTCCTCATCTAGGCTTCTACTTTATTGTACCTAGGTAAATTCATGGCCACAAATAGAGACCGCTGGTCTGTAAGCATGATCTGTGCACGTACTCCATCTCATGAATTCGCGTATCCTGCGAACGTGTGCCTGTGTTGTACAAGCATAAAATTGAAATAAAAATATTTTAGCGAATTTATAGGTAGTGCTTTGCAAGAAGGGGGCCCTCATGCAGATTTAGGAGTCCCACCTATTACAGGAGGATTTGGGCTTTTCTTAACCCCGATATAGAGACAGAGAAGGTTCATTAATGGGCATTGGTAAGGTGTGCCCTGCAGGCGGGAGGGATTTGCAACTAGAAATTGGAAGTATTGTAGTGAGGGGGGTCGAATAATGCACATTGAGGCTACTGCAGCCAAAGAGGAAAGCACACAAAACGTTGAAGATGACATGAAAAAGTATAAAACAAGGAACTTTCGGAGAGTAACAAAATTTCCAAAGAACATCGTGAAGATACATTTCCTGATATTGTAAACAAACGGCCCAACGAAAAAAAACAACGCCAAAGCTAGAAAAGAAAAACATGAACACCACAGTGTAAACGAACGAAAATATACTTTGATCCAATGGCATTGTTTACAATCTTTAAAAAATATCATTTCAGACTCTTTGAGCAACCAAAGGAATAATTTGGCTCCCAAGTATGTATCCGGAGCCTATTTTCAATGCAAGAAAATAACGGAGTTTCATCATGCGGCCTCGTCTTACTCGAGGCAAGGAGCTAGCAGCAGCATTTCGCGCACCATGACATTGAGGGCAGAGGCACAGCAATTATTTTTTCGTCTCACAGATGGTGAGTCCGGCTAAGCCATTGATTATGACAACCTATGTTGAACCTAAAATATCTGGTAAACATAATGATGAGGTGCAGACTTGCAATGGGCCATTAGAGCATTTGTTAAAGCAGCCTGGAAAGTGGGATTCACTCACAGGGTCAACAGCCTGCATATGTAGGTACGTTCTGTGAATGTCCTCGACCTACAACATGTGTGGAGCCTATCCAGTCGAAGAGATAAGGACGTACGTTATTTACCACGGTGGCTTCGTTGCTAAGGCTCGATTGCTAAGGTCGCGGGTTCGATTCCCGGCCGCGGCGCCCGTTTTTTTGATGGAGGCAAAAAGCCAAAATTCCCGTGTGCCCGAGATTTCGGCGCTCGTTTAAGAAGCCCAGGGGGTCACAATTACCCTCGAGCACACACATACGACACGCCTCATCGCCTACGTTGCGTCGGCGCGTTAAACCCTACAATCATTCAATCCAGGACATTGCAGGCCCCCGAGACTAACCCGGCATCTCGTATTCCGCAGCAAAGGGTGTGCTCTCGCGACTGCTTTGGATCGAATGTTGTCTTCTTGCAGGGATTGACCAGGCAGCCACTGAAGAACGATGTGGTTGTTTGCGAGAAGCTTCAGTGCTTGAATTTCTGCAATTTCAGCTAGAATTTTTCAGGTGTTGTTCGAAACCGCAGTTCGCAGGGCTTGTAAGACGCCACGTGAATCGAGGACTCTGACTCATTGTTGGGTATGATGTGCGCCGTTTTTCTCAAGTGCAGGCCTAACTGCTGCCAGTTCGGTAGAGGTCGGGTGGGTTTTGTCGTTTTCTCTAGAAGGTAAACTGAGCTGATGAGATCCATCCACTATGCCCGTTCAATTCATTTCGATTCCTGGATATAAAAACTTGATTCAGTTGTATTCCTTTTATTTCTTAGAAATGACAAATCCCGGTTCGTTAAGTAAAGCATGTGGTTTGGCTAGTTGGTTCTTAAAACATATTTGGTCATTTCGCTTCATGCAATGACGGGAATTTAGTCCTGTTCGTATAATTCGACAGCGTAAAAACAGTGATGCTATACCGAGTTATGCTCGTATTGCTGCATGGAATTATCGAGGAACGTAACAGAAAGTGGCATTATCAAATGTATTGAGAACTCCAAAAATACAGAAAACGGATCATTTCACTTAGCACAACTTGAGGGGTAATGGCAGGTTACTCACGTATGTTATGCGGAACCAACGCCCTGTTTATGCACAAAGAGCTTGCAGTCTCGCTATTTATGATAGTGGATTTCTTGTTTGGCCTCTTTATTGGCTTGCAGGGGAGCAGTATTACCTTGCTGTGAGTTTGTTTAGTTGTCTTGTAGATGCTGTCGCCTGTATTTGTGCATCTGTTTTGCGTAGCATTGTAGTAGTCCGATTAGTCTCCGGTAACTAACTGAAAGCAATGTCGCACGTTCTGTGTTCCATATGCATGTTCTAGAGATTAGTTTAGCAAGTTTGAGAATTTTGAAAATGCTGAGGGAAATTTTATAATTGCTTTATATCCGGACCAGTGGCTACGTTCTGCTTTTGTAATACCTGTTAACACATATCGCATCGCTCTTCGCCAATTTAAAAAACGGAGTCCCATTCGTGGATAGCAGTGCGCAAAAGATAGTGTTCCTCTAGCAACTGGGTGTCTGCATGCGGCCTCGAAATTTCGGTTTCTTGGCCTGCGAACCAATCCATGACGTCTCTTTGCTGTATGACCACTTAATTCCACCGGGGTCCGGTTACCCAGGAGGTGTTGTCGAAGATTTTATTCAAGCTGTGTGGAGGAAGCCGCAACGGACGCGAAGCTGCGCCAAAACAGGCCCAAAACAATCCTCGCTAAAGAAGACGACAAAGCAAAGCGGATTGAAGGGTTCCGCCAATGCGCCTGCCGACGGGGATCCCTGTGTAATACCACCCATTCGCCGCGCCAACTACATCGTGCTCCGTGAGTGAAAAACGCTCTTCCCTTCCCCGGTCGCGTTGCGAGTTTCTTGTCCCGCACGCAACAAAGGAACCGTTGTCTGGAAGAGGTAGAAAGCTTTGCTTTAAAACAAAACGTACCTATAGGCCGAAAAACGTAATATTGTCGCAAAGCAGAATTCGACGCAGTTCTGTTGAAAGAAAAACAGGTTTATAGGAGCGAACTTGTGCGGCCCTCAAAACAACAACAACAAAAAAATACACAGCCAGGAAAGCAGCGGTCAACAAAGTGACGTGCGCAGGCGAGTGCTGGCGATTCGTATGCCGCCGCGTCTGCTCTGCGGTCATTTATCTGTAGGCGCGAGTGTTTCTCAAACGCTGAATTACATCGAGAACACTCTGGAATAAAGAGGATTATTCTAGGCTAGTGACGCTAGGGCGAAATATTCTCTGTGTCAAATGAGCAGAACAAAGAAATAATTAAAGTTGCGTTTTTCTGGGGACACAGATAACACAAAACTGCCCACGCGGCCGGTAAAAAGAAAACATAAACCAACCCAATGCATGATCCTCGGGAACATGCCGGACCGTATATTCCACTGTATAAGCTATGCCATTTGTCCTTTATGAGTGTTTATTGCCCACTTATAGCACCTAAATACTTATATATGTTTGAGAAACACGCCGCGAAAGTTAAAAAGCCCGTCACAAAACCATTTCAGGAGTCTTCCGTCCTTCTTGTTCATAGGCATCGCTCCAAAGGCTTAATTTGTGTTATATATATATTTTTAAATTATTGCAACAGAAGTGCTATATCAGTCGCGATTGTAAAACTGCCGTTTTGTGTATGGGTGCAGCTGCAGTATGCAGGTATGCCGTCGCTTTATACCTAATCACGGAGGGTAGAGTGAAGCACAGTTGGTACACGGTTTACCAACAAGTGTCCCAACAATTGAGAAAAAAAACAATACTTCATAAAATACTTAAAATGCCTATCAAAAACGCCAAAATGCCTATTGGAAGCGCATTTGCGCAATAAAAATTAGAATAATTTTTGTAAAGTAATGCCAACCAGGCTGTTTAATCCTCAAGTTGAGAATAAAACTTATTGCAATATTGGTGAGTGTGACTGATTTTTTAACAAGGGAAGCAGTAGTAGGTTTTACAAAAATGGTAGTCTGTAGTTTTGCACATTTTGGTCATGTGTTTACGAAAACCATAAAGCCTACAGGTGTGCTACTTTACGAAAACATCGGTTCATCTTAACCATGTTATCCACTTAGCGGTGATGCAAATAACTGCTACCTTTGCCTTGATATATGAGAGCGTTTTGTAGTGACAGCAATTCGCAGGAAGCTGTAAATGCCTCTTAACATGGATCAGCAACTCCACATGTTTAATTTCGTTGTCTTACAAATTCTTTTTACCGATATCACAAACGAAACACCGGAAACCACGCTATAAAGAACCTTCGTTCCACGCCGAGCGACATTTCTGATAAAGTGTGGGGTACGGACACTTTGAATGTTCCAAGAATGGGTGCCTACACATGTCACTTTTCCTTTCCGAGTACCCCTCGCGACTTCGGTTTATTCATAGTGACTACACACGTTTCCTAAAAATAAAAACACACTGGAGAGAGCATGAGTAAACAACTTGTGAGCCGAGACTGTTGAGTTTTCGTGTTGCTAGATAATATCATAAGCCGTACAGTTACTGTATAGAACAGTGTGAACACGTTTGTTACATATTGATTCCACATTGTAACTTCCACTGTAATGTACCACGGTATATTGATTGCCGCATATGGAAACCATTCATTTGTAAGCAGGATCTCTGCAGGTACGCCATCTCACGCGCTTTCGCATCCTATGAACGTGCGCTGGTGTGTACTACACGCATAAAATCCAAATAAAAAAACTGTCTCTAATGCACGCACTGAAGGTGGTTGGAAAGCAAAGCTTTAAGCACCACCCACAACAATTGCCCGTGCGACGTCACCTAAACTCACACTTGTTGCTCTACAAAGAGCGAAATCAGATATTCTGTCAGATGTAACTGAAACTCGCGGGGTCCTCATGCAGGACGCCGCAGCACCGTCGGCCACGGTCGGGCTAGCGTCGGATGCCGCCGCTGTAGCCTGGCCATGAGCTGGGAGAGAGAAAACAGAGGGGAACGTCTTTCGAAGGGTGAGACTGAGGAACCTAGACATCCTGAGATGCTGGCTCGGGGCGGCACCACCGTGGGACACATGCGTAGACACAGAAGCGATTCGGCATGTGAGCTTAGTGATTCCCATTTATACCGCTTTAAACTAGTTAGTTTAGTAATTTTGAGACCTGCGAGAAAGCTGAGGAAACTGTTATAATTCCTATTTATCAGAACCAGTTGCTACTTTCGCCTTTTGCGATACCTCTTAAAACGCAACCGAATTGGTAATCACCAGTTTAGAAAACAGAGTCCCATTCATGGCAAAGATGCGCAATAGGTAGCGTCTGTAGCCGCCTGATGTCTGTGTGTGCTTCGTACATTTTCTTTTCCCGCCCTACAAACCAATCCTTAACGGATCTTTGCGCCACGACGACTTAATATCACCGGGTGCGGGTTTTCCTGAAGGTGCTGTCGAACAAGTTAATCAAGCCGTGTGAAGGCACCGCGCAATCGATGCCATGCTGCACCAAAACAGGCTCACTACAACCTCCGCTGAAGCAGACGACACTCTCACCGCCGATGCCAACGCTGGCGAGCACGCCTTGCCGCGCGGGGTACGTTGATTAAATTCGCGGCGCCATCTCTAGTATGCTCCGTGAGTGAAACCCTCGGTCCACCCCCCGTCCGTCTGCCCCCGCCTCCGCCGCGTTGAAAGTTTGTTTTCTCGCACGGCACAAAGGAAGCATTGGCTGGTAGAGCTAGAAAGTTTGCTTTAAAAAAAGATCAGTTGAGATTCCTGCAGCTATAAAGCAATGATTTAGTTCCCAAGAATAAAGTCAGCATTTTTTCACGGCCAAGAAAATAACAGACTTCTAGCGTGCGGAGCCAGGTGCAGTTTTTGGCACAGCAGGACATCGAGGGCAAAGGCACTGCCAGTAATTTTGTAGTCTCGCCGACGGCGCAAGTGCGGAGCAGCGGTAGATCGTCGCAACCTATTTTGAACTTAAAATTTCGGTTAACTGTAATGGTGAGGTGCCGTCGTCCAGTGTCCTGCAGACTCCTTCAGACCATATAGTGAGGAAAAATGGAAAGTGGAATTCACGCACAGGGTCAATAGTCTGGATTGGAGGATACGTGCGGTGAATGTCGTGCCCCTACAAAATTAGCGGAGTCTATCAAGGCGCAAGGATGAGGAGGTTGCACGCGCGCGAGAGTAAAAATTCATGTGGTATTCAGCAGCAAATGGTCTGCGCTCGCGACTGCTTTGAATTTAATGTAGCCTTGTATGAGGGAGTGACCAGGCAGCCACTGAAGAACAGCGTGACTGTCTGCGAGTAGTGCCGGTGATTGAAGTTTCGTAATTTCAGACAGGGTTTTTCAGCAGTGGTTAGAAAGCTCACTGCGCAGGGCTTGTAAGACGCCACTCGAATTGAAGAATATGACCCATTGCTGCGTATGAGTTTGGCCGTTCTAATTAAATGCAGGTCGAACAGCTAGCTGTCAGTTCGGTGGCGGCAGAATAGGTTTTATAGTTGTTTTCTCGACCAGGGAAGAAAAAAAAAAACTTTCCTTCATAGTTGTTTTCTCTAGAAGGTGAACTGAGCTGATGAGGTCTATGCTGTGATTTTCTGCGGAATGAGCATGCCCGTTCAATTTATTTCCATCACACAGAAACAAAAACTTGATTTAGCTGTATTCCTTTGAATTATTAGAAATGACAAAGCCCAGTTCGTTAGGTAAAGAATGTTTTTGCGCTAGTTGGGTCTTCATACTTGTTTGCTCGTTCCCGTTCGTGCAAATGCGGGAAGTTCAATCCTGTTCCTATAATTCGTCCGCGTAAAAACAATAATGCCATTACACCCGACCGTCAAGACCGCTTCAGCAGGCTGACAAGAGAGAGCCCCTATCCATAAAGAATAGCGGCTAGAAATTCTTTGTTTCGCTTCGCTGGACTCTGTTTCGTGCTAGGATTCATGTCGTGCCCTAAATCCTCGAAGCCAACCTGGAGACGCCTGGAAGTATTCCATATTCAATAGAGCGCGATGTTGCCACCTTTTTGCGTAGGAAAAAGCCGTCGACACAAACTATGGCTGCTCTAACTTCCTTGAACGATGTAAGCAAGAAATCTTCCATTTGATCATTCTTCACGTCTTGTGTTTCTTTTGCCCCGGGCCGAACTCTTGCAGCTCCTTTCGACGTCGCTATTGTTGATCGATAATATTATTGAGCGTTGACAGTGTAAATGAGCTGGCGTGGCAAGTACAAGCGCTTCCTGTTCGTATTCACTTAATATATAAGCACAGTTTTTGATCTTTCTGTTATATGGAACGCTTTGCGCTTCATCGGCATTTTCACACGCCTGGCAGCCCCATCGCCCTTACCAACAAGGCCGAAAGTGCACAAAGAACCAAGCGGAAAGCACGGAGCATCAAAAATTCGGGAAGAGAATCAGCGCCTGTCGCGAGCATTGCGCACCTTCTTCTTTGATTGATACTTTCGGGAGATGGCGTAGTGTATCGTCTGACTTATCGTATGCACTGGGACAGACGGGCCACGGCTGCAGCGATGATTTTTTGCCGCAAAACATGCGCTGCCACGGCATCAGAATTTCTGACAGATGAAGGTGGTGGCTGGTTGGAATGCGGTATCAGCTAGTACATCAAGGAATAAATGTAAAATTTCTAGAAGCGTCGGTGGATATGCGGTTGCTCGAAAATATTAACCAATGTTGGGAAAAATGTCGTCGTACTCGAGGCACGAAAATTAAGTTTTTTTAAGGGGCGTTGAGTCTCAACTAACCAAGCAGGAAGCAGCCACCTGGTGTCGATTACAAACACCTACTACAACGCACGCATCGTCCACGCTATCTCCCCTACGCAACGCATCCTCCCCTGTCAAATCTCCCCCTCTCTTATTATTACCTATCACATGGTGTGGGCCTGTCACAACACCCCATCGCTTACCCCCAATCCCAGACCTTCCACAGAGCAGTGGGAGGGCCTGCTGACCAGCTCTTTCAGGTCACCCTTGCAGGGGATGCAGCCAAGGCCCAAGGGTACCTGGACTGAGGCGAACCCACCGTACCGAGTGACGGGTAAACCACCACCGTGTGCTATATTAAATGTTTATTCTCTCTCTCTCTCTCTAAGGGGCGTTGACAGGGAAGGAAAAAAAACGTACCTATTAGGCCGAAAAAGATATACTTGACGGTATCAACGAGATTTCATTTCCTAATCTACGCAATTGTTCCTTTCTGATGATGTAATGCCCACATATTGCACATAAAATAGTTTGATATGTTTGTGGGCAAAGTCGCGAACGGGAAATAGCCAGTTACAAAACTATTCGGCGAGTCTGTATTCTTCTTGTTCTTTAGGCATTACCTGGAGAGTGTGATTTGTAACATATTTTTTTTTATATAATTTCGGGCACCAGAAGTGTTTATTTGTTACAATTTTGCACTGTCGTTTTGGCATGGGTGCAGCGCCAGTATTCACGTCGCTTTAAGTGCAATCAGTGAGGGAAGAGTAAAGCACAGTTGGTACACGTTTTCCCAAGAAGTGTGACAGAAAATGAAAGAAAAAAAATGTTTGGTAAAACTTGGAATAAATAAAACATAGGTGAAATCCACAATGCAGACAAAATTATTGCTCTTTGCGTGAATAATTTTTTGAGTGGTCTTGATACGTCTTTTATGGCTTATGTTTACAATAAAACTTTACGCAGTTTTTATTTCGGTGGCACAATTTTAAATAAGTGCGCCAGAAATACAAACCGTAAAATTTGGATATTCCACCTGCTTGCTTTTGGTCACATTATTGCTAAAACAAAAACGTCTACTGTGCTACCAGTGTGCTCTTTTATACATTCATTAACCCTAGTCTGGGCTGAATTGTACCTCGGAGATAAAACTGTGTAACTACGTACATTTCTTGATTTTGAGAATGTTGAAGTGATAAGACCTTGCAGGTAGGTGCGACTGCCCGGAACCTGGGTCAGCAACTTAATAATTTCAATTTCAAGTTTTGTTTACGTGACATTATACATTGTAGATGGGAAGGCGGCGTGAAAAAGCTGCTTGCAGGATTCTTGACCAGCTCACAGCACCTGACTGATTTGGTTAGGTGCATCAGCACAGTTGCACATCAGTACAATGCATCAAACTGGCACTTGAATGGAACTGTACGCAATGAAAAAAAGAACCTGCTCCATCCCTCTGGTGAAGAAGAAAAAAAGAACAATAAAGCAAGTTCAAGTAATCACACAAATCACGGCATAGCAGGAACTCCCATGTAAACGAAGGCGTCAAACGTTACATGAGCCGGAGAGTTCGGTAAGGACAAGAAAATAAATCAAAGCCATCTAATTTGCATGCGTTCAAAACATAAGGTAAAATGTAAGGTAAACGTTGATGACCGGTATTTAGACGAGGATACTGCACTAACCAGTGTTCTGTAAGTCTAGTAGGGTAGTTGGGGGTCTTTTTTGCGCGTAGTTAGAAGGCCTTGTAAAGCAGTGAGGTGTTGTACTTGTTTTGAATTTCATGCTCAGTCGGTATTTATTAGACATGGGAACGTTGTTGTACAAATTCATTCTACCGTGATTACAAACAAAACGACGGAAACCACTGTTTTCAGAACATTCGTTCCAGGCCGAAACAAATTTCTGATGTGCGTTGCTTGCCGAACTGTGCCTTCCATGCAAACAACGCCGTGCATACCTTCGTTAATCATTATGTGCTCCCCTCTCGCCGTGTCATCTCCCGTCCCTTTAAATATTGTCCTCCGTGTGACGACCAGCATTCCCCTGCCTGCTGTGAGATACCCTGATCATTACTAACAGCGTGATAGCAACAGGAGGGGACATGCGGAGGGGCCCCAAGAGTGGCCACCGAGATAACGTACTCTGCGTGTCCCTAGAATCCAGATTATGACGCCGAATTTTTTGTGGGTGTTGATATAGGGTATTGAGCAAGTTATACGTTCAGTGTATGACGTGAAACATCAGGCTCCGTGAAATCCAACGGAGCACACTTCTCAGGGGGAAACGTCAGGGACCTCATGTGTTCAGAATTGCCTTCTTCAATACGGTACGGATGTTACGATGGTTCCTGTCATCGTCCAGGATAAAAATGTTATCTGAACAGAGTGAAAACTAGGCATGTCAAGGCGAGGCGGTAGGAAGGCGTATGAGACACGCACTAAAAAGCGTCGGAATCCAGACGCCGCCGCGCGAAACAGCTTGCGTGATGGGATGTTTGGCTGTTTCATCTTTACAGGTTATCATTTAAGCGTGCTTAAGTTGTAGTTAGCCACATTGCCACACGTACATGGATAATTGCAGCCTAACGAATGGCATCTCTCTTCCGGTGGATTCGTGTGCGAGATTGTCAAATGCTACCTCGATGTAAAAAAAGACAAGTAAGGTGATGTTTTCAGCTGCTTTTTGATTGATATCCTTACATCATGTGAGCTATCCTCGTGCAAAAAAAACATGCTGTGTCCACTGTTACGTATTCTTCTGAACTCAGACATTTGTGATGCACAAATGTGCTGGTTAACCAGGCCCCAAGTAATTTGTTCCCACCCCATATTTTACATTACATCGGCACGATAACATAAAAATGCAGTTGGGTTCTACGAGTCTCTACCCATGACCGGTTAGCTGGTCTTCAGTAGTGCCTATATCTGCCCTTACAAAAATGATTGTTGAGTTTCATAAGAAATTTTGCTGAATTCACTCAACAAACATTGTTGAGTATCCAAAGAATTTCTGTTGAGATTGTGTTGAGGATTTGTTGAGTTTTTCAGGAAAAGTGGCCACCGCGGTTTCATTGATTTTCCGTTGAATTTCTTACGTCGAATTCCCATTGAGTTTCTGTTGCCTTTCCGTTGAGTCTCCACTGAATTTCGTATTGATATTTTGTCGAGGTTTTTATGAGTGCCCAATGTGTTTCTGTTGATATTTTGTTGAGATTTTTACGAGTGCCGCATGCGTTTCTGTTGATATTTTGTTGAGATTTTTACGAGTGCCCCATGCGTTTCTGTTGATATGTTGTTGAGTTTTACACGAATGCTCAATGTGTTTCTGCTGCGATTTCTTTCAAAGGTTTTTGCGATCATTGTAGGTTGAACAAGAATCTACATTTTATCGCACCACCAATACACGAGTTTATGGTGTGGCAGTAGTGCATGTCATGCGACTAAAAATTCTGCCTCATGCAGACATGCAAAAAGAAAAACAAGGTGTTCAGCGTGCACTTTTTACTTTATTTCCCGATTCAAAAGCGATGATAGGTTATTTTTTATGTAACCGGCGCTCACACCTGGAAACTTCTGGCCCGTGTAGCCTGCAAGAGATAGAATGAATTTATGATTTACTATAAAAAATGAAAACGTGTTCAGCAAGTTCTCAGAATTAGTAATAAAAGTGTGCAAAAATAGACACTTTCCCAAAAAGCATAAAAGGGATGCACTGATCTCACTGTGCACATGAAGAAAAACGGGTGATTAGCTACAAGTTGACAAAGATGACAGCTTTGTTCTTGGCACTCCAAATGCAAATCATGTGCACTCACCGACCACAGCCTTCACCCGCACGGGGTCCAACCCTGGCTTTGTAGGAGTGTCGCCCTGGGCTTTGCCTTTCCCTCCAAAGAGAGTTTTCCCCTTGAGCTCCTCCGGAGTGAAGACATGGCGCAAAAGAGCCCTGGCAAATTTGCCAGGGCCACTCGCACATGCATGCACCAGCTGATCCAGGTACCCCTTCTCAATTAGCACACCGCCCCCAATGTCAACCTGCGAGCAGAAAATAAAACCGAAACAGTTGAACCAACATGAACTCCAGGATCGAGACAATGAAGAGTTTGAGTACCCATGAACAATTTCTCAGAATATTACGGTAATCCATTTACAGATTTTGGCATTGATCCACTAAAAATTATTTTCGAATAGATTTAATTTAAATGTATATTTTTAGTTTTTATGGGTGAACATGCATACCTCAACATGCTTTCGGCTTGTTTAAACAAGCGTTTCAAGAATTCATTAAAGTGTTTGCCAAGTGCCCACTGCAGTACACCGTGGGTGTATTGCTTTGTGGTAGAAAGGCCAAAAAAAACCATTTGGGTGCTGTTAGGTCAATCTGGATGAAAGGTTATGTGGCTAAAATAGTCAGATGGCTGTAATGCACACAAAGTAGGCAGTACGATGCCTTGCCCTGACTCATGCAACTATCCATAAAAAACTGACCTTTTTTTAGCACCCGATTCAGCAAAATAAAATGAGCAGACTGTTATTGATTTTTTAAATTATTTAAATTGAAAAGAGTGAACCCTAGTTACAACTAGGCCAATTTGCTCCTTCATTTTTTCATTGGCTAGCAGTGCACGAGGGTCATACGCGAAATGTGGTTTGCGGCGTGGTGCTAGCAGGAACTTTTTGTGTGGCTGGTGTTCTTTCTGCAGGATTGTGGGTTTGCGAATGCCTTGTCGTAAGGGATACCCAGCATTGTTTCTGGTTCGAAATTCCGCACTGCGCTGTTCACGCCTCCTACAACCACAGACACGAAGCAGGCTGCACGATGAATGCTAGCACAGCGTGACAATTGGACAGGTGCGGACAGCGGCTCAGATAAGGTAATTTTGCACTGTCTGTGTCATCTCAGCGCGCTGATTGCCTTATTTTTTTTTTCATTGCTTCAAATGACTGTGGCTCGAATAAGGAAAATTTATGCACTTAAAGCTGCAACGATATTTCATGTGGTGGTGGCGTGTGATAAGAGGCACTGTTTTTACTGTGCCCCCCCAGGCATGCTGCGCACTTCTTGAGGAGTACGAGAGTTTGAGAGGTGCTCTAGTGACAGTGTTCTGGTATGTTGAGCGCATGACCATCCTCCGCCTGAGCTTCCAATGCTGAGCGATTATGCACAGGATCTGGGTGGAAACGACTGCGAGGTAAGAGTGCAATAAAATTACATACAGTGGCGGTGACAGAGATTCTACCTGGGGGACAAAGATTTTCAAGTGTTTTCTTTTCAATGTAGATGAAGCATAAATTATAATTGATTGATTCTCGGGTTTAATGCACCAACGCTACACAGACTGTGAGGTGAGCCATAGTAGAGGGCTCCGTATTAATTTTGACAACCTGCGCATCTTTACATGCGCCGAAATCTCAACCACATGGGCATATTTTATAGCAGACATGATAGACAAGAATTTCCATCCTGCACTGGGCGCCACCAATTCTTTCGGACTGCGGGGCGAGCAGACGACGCTGAGTCCCACGCTGTTGCTCCGTGCCATGCGTGAATATCAGACGCCCCGAACGGCATCGAAAATCGGTGTCATTTATTTGGCATTTCAGCAGCAACAAGTTTAGCAGTGCCTAAGGAGAACGTTTAATTCTTCCAAGAGGTGTCCCGTTCGCCCATCAATTCTGTTCCTAACCCACTAAGGTGGCGGGCCAGTCCACACCACTTTGTCCCGACAGGCATTGCCTGTGAGGCCACGTTTCGTCCTGCCAGCAGGACGCCTGACCTTTTTATCCTCAATTGATGTTTATTTTCGGAATTCTGGGAAAATTGCGTCATTGCCTTTTACTTGGCGATGTTCAGAAGCTACTTGTCCGGGCAGGCGTGATTACGTCGTTACTGGCTGCACCAACAATCAGCGTAAGCACAAAGTGCTCATGCAAGAACCGTGCGAAGTGCACCATGACAAAACAAGTGTCTGCATGTGCGGAGTCCATTGGCTGCACAAATTTTCTGCGTCGCTTGAGTGTCACCGTAAATGGGTCGTTGCGCTAAATCGCAGACTTAGAGCCTGGCAAATTTGCCAGAATGAGCCCGGTGGTACGCTGCTTTTGGAAGCGCTGTTTAATCACCCTCATGCTCAATCCTTATCGCACGTTTCTGTTCTTTGGAGGTATGTTTGGTCCGTTTCATCGACGGGAAGCCATCGAAAATCAATCAGACACTTATGCTGCAGCTTGGGTACGCGAAAAATTCTCAAGTAACCCTTGTGAAAACCGTGCTGATATTCGAATGTGATATTATAAATAATTAGCAACTTGAGAGTGGATGAAATGTTCCCTGCGTATGGTGCTTGTTAGGAAAATTTAATGGTGAAGTACCGTCCCTGATTTAAAGACTGGTGCTACCTCGGCTATCCTCCAATCACTGAGAATAGTGCCTGTCATGAGAGACTGCGAAAAAAGTGCCGACAAAATCTACAGACTGCGGTATGTACTTTTCGGTATAGTGTGATTAATAACAGTATGATCTGAAGTAGATAATATTGTAAGCTTACTTAAAATGGAAAGTAGCTCCACACCAGTCTGTATTGCAAATTCAAAACCATATCGAAAATCCTAAATGTTTGCTTGGCTTGATTACATACGGATACTTGCTTCAAAGTCAGTTCAATTTCTATTCTTGCACTTTAGCCATTGGCCCCAGATTCGCTTCAATATCCCTGCTAAGCAATGACACACTGAAAATGCACAACACTGCTTCATGAAACTGTTTCAAATAACCAGGGGCTAGAGCACTGCTAACAGGTATACATTATGACAGGTTCCAACATCAAATAACTAACCTGAAAGTACATAATCAGTGGGTGCACTGATGTGGCAGCGGTGCCTGGACCGATGCGTTGAGCAAATGCGCTGGCTTCTGAACGGGTGGTCCAAGCGGCCAGATGATGGATGAAGGATTGACTATTCCTGGCGGCAAAGCGTACCCAGCACCAAGGAAAGGCCAGGCAGTACTTGGGTACAGCAGGTGCAGTGTCAGTTGCCCACGGAGGGCCCTGGCAAAGCCTTTGAAACTGGACTGAAAGCCAGCCAGCCAACCCGGACAGCCAGCAGCAGCACCTGAAAGTGCATAATCTGTGAGTGTGGTGGCACTTGATGAAATACAAGAAAAGCACACACAAACCACGAATGCTTACATTAAGCAGATTATTAATCGTTAATGAGTAATCTCCAAGGCCCTAATAAGAACATTCCCGCAACACCCAAACTGAAATTTAGGTCACAGTAATGTATTTATTAGGCACGCAGGTTCTGTGAGTGGGGTATGCCTGATATATGCAAAGCTCACTGCTATGCTAATTTGCATGGAACGCTTGCTAGCAGCCCATATGCATCGCTAGCTTTCAATCGGAACTGGTGTGTACTAGTTGAGGCTCCTCCATTTCAATGCCTAGCTTGCCTTTGCAAGTTCGATTCTCCAATATAAATAGAGTTGAGTGGGCAGGCGCCCCTGCGAGACCACGCGCGCGCATTTCACCTTCAATTTCCACGTATGTGAATGTGAGCTTCACGAGTACGGCACGCATACCACGACGCATATCGCGGCCCGAAGACCACGAGACGGGTCGCGACGGCGGCAGCCGGTCTCGCGAGCGTAATAGCTGCGAAGCGCACTGCACGGAATTAACAGTCGCCGCAAAGGCACTGTTTGAGAGACACATAACAAACAAACGCCCCGGTGTTTAAGAGCCTTGCGTGATGTCAAATAATTAGCTGCCGCGTTCTACAGCGCGAGCATCGCAACAAAGGTCTAGCTTCAGCGTAAATTGATGCTGACGGCTGCGGAAACGGTAGACTGGTAAATCCAAGGCGCCAAACAAGTATGCTATATCGCATAGGCTCTGAGAGCAAATGAGATGGGGGTCTACCGAATAACTGACCCATAAGCACCAGAACTCGTACCGAACAAGAACAGAAAAACAAAAAAATGCGTACTCACCCCAGCAGAAACGACGTTTCCCGCCTAAAATCCTTCTTCACGCTCGTCTTGCCCTTCAAGGACACCGACACTTTGTTCGGACGCAATGTCATCCACCTTTGACGCGCGATGATCGTTGAGGCGATGATCGTCACCGTATAAAGCTTTTATAACTATGATTTAAGCTTGAAATAGATAAAACTGAACAAATCGCCCCAGCTACCACTCCGCACAAAACCAACTCCATAAACAAACACACAAAAAGGGAGTGATAGTTGCCAGACTGCAACAGCAGCATTTCTGTGTTTGACGAAAATTGTGTTATTGGTAATTAACTTCCTGCTTTTAAAGTATTAAAAGTGTTTATAACTTGAATTTGAGGTTTTTAAACGCAAAAGCGAATAACAGTAAACTAACTGACATATATACTTAAATTGTAAAGGTTTTAAAGTTAGTTTTGGTTTTGTTTTCACGGCGGGTTTCTCTACAGAGGAGGTGCAAGAAAACGAACTACTTTGGGTTTAGGAAGAGGGTGGCAAACGTCGGTGTGATTGAAAGCAAGGAACAGGCGCTTACTATGGTTTTAAAAAAGAAGAGGTAATAAAACCTTCATAAGGAAAAAAAAAAAACATCCGACGAGGATTTGAACTACGGACCCTCAAAAGAGTAATCGAAGACGTAACCACTCGGCCATATACGCGGGACTGCAGCCAACGTTTAAAATTATTATATAACTACGTAAGCCGGCAATGAAAATTGTCGTTTGTGTCTAGTCAATGCTGCATTTTTGGAATTCTGGCAGTTCTAACGCTTGTTTCTCACGCACCGATCTTGCAGACGAGGTCACATTGTTAGTACTCCGAGTGATTGAGCCGGAGCTCCCTTATTTGACTCAAGCAAAGCTATCGCAGGTCACCCGCGATCTTTTCTTCGCAAGCCACGGTAGCCACGAAGGAAATGGCATGCGCCGTTGGAATTGTGGCGTTGGTAACGCTTGTTTGTCACGCACCGATCTTGCAGACAAGCAACATCGCGCTAAAACTACAAGCGATGTCACTCCTGGTATGTCAGGCGCATACAGCAGCGAAAACCTCTGAGTTTGTAACAAGTTGGGGATAATGCAAGGCAATATTAAAGAGACCGAAGCATGTGGTGGCGGCGACGTAATAAGTGCAGCAAACAGGTACTGTGGGCGGCAGCGACGAGCGAAAAAGATGTAACATGGGCCGCCCCCCGCCGGCCTGCGCAGAAATGGAAACACGCAATCGAAAAAAACTGTCCGGCCGATTCAGTTTGTTGTTGACGAAGAGCAACCGAGGCTTCAGCAACAAACGATTGTGCTTGCCGTGGTATGAGTCAAAGCATATCTTGACATCGTTGTCGTTATGCTATCGTCCGTCTAGAAGGGAAAAATCAGAACGCAAACGTTTTCGTCTAGCGTCTATACCAGATATAGACGCTGCTGTTTAATGATATCTGGAGACAAATTTTTAGCTAATGGTGAAGCAGCGGATATTTTGTAGTATGAACAAGTGAATTTTATGGGTTAACTGAATGGCTGAAATTGAAATATGCACTCTAGAAACATTGATAAAACAACAGTATAAACAAGAATTTGAATTTTGTTCGATCACACTGAAAGTGCAAGTTATCAGAGTTTGTACTGTACTTTACCTTGTGCTGTATCTTGTACTTTGTATGCTTCCAATGCTGACAAGGCAGAACATATATTGTCTGCGAGATGTTACACAAAGCATCAGACATGACGCGCTGATTTGTGCGATATGTGACATGTTGTAAGAATACCTTGAAGACATGTTGCAGAACGTATAGGACTCATCGTTGAAATCTTTATATCATGAACATGTTGTTGATCTTCGACATGTTGTTTGACTCTTTACGATATCAGACCTTTATAATCTTGCAGTATATCGACATCTAGTAGAAGTCCTTATCATTAAAGACATGTCGTTATACTTATTCGACAAGTCGTTGAAATCTTTGCGATATTGGACCTTCATGATGTTGAGGACAACGAAATGTCGTTGAATTCATAAGGTGTCGACAACATGCCGTAAAAGTTATGTGATTTTCGTTGAAATCTTTGTGATATTGAAGACATCTCGAAATCGTTATGATATCATGCATGTCGTATGGATATGTTGCCATATGTACAAGAAAGCGCTGAGAGTTGCATTGTGAAAGCTGGCTACCTGTACAAAATGCAACTTCCTTGAAAAATGCAACTTATTTAATACACTCACACTGCACAAAAATATGCTAAGATGCTGCCTAATTAGGCTCATACATCCAGGACAGTGGGTATTAAAGTTTTAGTGCACGTGGCTGTCCATGTCGAAGAAGCATGCAGATAGTATTTGGCATCAGTTGCTGATGACTTGCCCACAAATAATCACCATGAGTCACTGAAAATACAACAAAAAGTCAACAAGAACTCCACAATAGAAAAATCATTGTGCGGACCACAACGAAAATTCCGTTGTGTTCTCAATGTGTAAACTCAATGAACATTGAGTTTCACAAATAATCACCATGAGTCACTGAAAATACAACAAAAAGTCAACAAGAACTCCACAATAGAAAGATCATTGTGCGGACCACAACGAAAATTCCGTTGTGTTCTCAATGTGTAAACTCAATGAACATTGAGTTTCACAAATAATCACCATGAGTCACTGAAAATACAACAAAAAGTCAACAAGAACTCCACAATAGAAAAATCATTGTGCGGACCACAACGAAAATTCCGTTGTTGTCTCAATGTGTAAACTCAATGAACATTGAGTTTCTGTTGATTTTCCGTTGAATCAATGAGAACTCAATGAAACGTCAACAGAAATTCAGAACCCATTTTGGTAAGGGCGGCCAGTTGGCGAGCGAGCAATGAGACAGAAGATAGTAGGTGTAACATCAACTGTGACACAAAAAGAGCGGAATGGGCCGGGAACAAACGCGCGTTAATATATTAGTAGAAATTAAGAAGAAGAAATGGGCGTGCGCTGGGCATGTAATGGGAAGGCAAGATAACCGTTGGTCATTAAAAGTAACGGAGTGGATCCCTAGAGAAAGCAAGCGTGGCAAGGGGTGGCAGAAGGTTTGATGGGCAGGTGAGATCATGAAGTTTGCAGGGATAAATTGGTCACAGCTACACGGGACGGGGATAATTGGAGATCTATGGGAGGGGGCTTTGCCCTGCAGCGGGCGTATACAGGATAATAATGATGATGTTAATGATGATGATGATAATCTGGGCAACCTTCTAACTGACTTCAAGGTGCCTCAGCTGCCAGTGTTGCTTGCACATGGAGAGAAACTGCTGGAGAACTGTGTGTGGGGGTGACGTGGTGTCTTTCCCCCACGTGTCTCTTATAGCTTTATGAACATTTTTAGGCTTTCTTTGGCTAACGTGGGTTTGCTATAAATATATTGTAGGGCTTAGCACCTTCCCTAGGGCGTTTGCCGTCAAAAAACTCTAAAAACACTTTTGACACAAGTTTTTTTTTTAAATTGGTTGCTGCTTAGGTAAGCTTATGGTGGATATGCAAAGTAAAATCCGGGATCAGTCAGGCAGAGTCTTGCTTTCGCTTGGTGACCCTTTGATGTGGGTGTATGGCCGACCCCAGCCAAAAGCCGTTTGATCCCGTGCAACCCTCATAGAAGAAGGCGGGGCCCCGCTTTCATTCTCGGCGAACGTGGTGTTCCTCTTTCATGGTGAACCCGAGACCACCCAGCGGCGCATGCGTGGAAGGTTGCGGGATTGGTGGGCTGCCGATCAGCTGAGCGGCCGCTACGTGAGTAGAAAGACGCGAAGACGGGAGCTTTTGCGCAGGCCCGACAACGGGCTTGGCAAATCACGCGGTGCGCTTCGATAGGTGTGTCGCCGGAGGTGTGTCTTTGCTGTAAAGGTTAACTTGCGCATCGTCCGCGAAGCCGCTGGACGAAAGTAGTTGATTGATTGATTTATTGTGGTGTTTAACGCGCCGACGCAACGCCGGCGATGAGGCGCGCCGTAGTGGAGGGCTCCGGATTAATCTTGACCACCTGGGGATCTTTATCGTGCGCCGAAATCTCGTACACACGGGCGTTTTTGCTTTTCGTGGACGAAAGTAGTGACGCCTCGCTTTAAAAGCAGAGTTTGCTCGGCGGTCACTGCCCACACCAACGTTCAGCGCCGACGTCGAGCACTTGTATTCACACGGGAACGGCGTAGAGCTTCGCTATGGAAAAGAAAACGAACAACGCCGTTTTGAGCTGCGTCCTCCTGTGTGTTATCGCTTCTAGTTTTGAGAGGTGTGCTAATGGGACTTTTATTCAGGCACCCACAGGGATGCTGCACCTTTTCGCTTAAAAAAAGTATGATTGAGCGGAAGTGGAATCTGAGAACTTTCCAGATGAGTGGGGTACAGGATACAATGACCATGTGTAGTTGAGTTACGAAACAAAACGTATGTTTGGGAATAAAAAAGCGCACAAGGTCGCATCTTACACGGGTGTAGTTAGCCCATTGGATGCTACCCTTAGGGCTTTGGCTGAAATTCTGGCCATGAATGCGCTGTTCAAGTAGGGTGCTTCCAACCGCCTCGGTGGCTCAGTGGCCAAGACGCTGTGCTGCTGGTTGCCGGAGGATAATCGATTCCAAGCTGCGGTACCCGCTTTTCAGATAAAGGCGAGAAGTGAAAATGATCATGTGACCATATATTGGTGCCCTTTAAAGATTCCCAGAATGGAGAAATAAAACCGGAGCTTTCGCCATCAGGACTTATAGTGCAGGGTAGCTTCGGGGCGTAACCCTAAAGTGGGAGTGAATGCGTTCTTTTAATAATGATAGTAAGGTCGTTTCGTTACCAGTTTTACTCATCTTGGTTTTGTCTTGCCGTAAATGATTTTGGCAATCCGGTCAGTTTAGTTTGGCCTTGGCGGGCTCGCACAGACCGTGACTGACGGTGGGTCTTATTGTTCTTTCGGCAATGTTTCAACTTCTAGCTTGTTTGTGAAACGAGTCGTTGACACTGTCTTTCCCTTTCATTAGCCGGATCCTGTTGCAAAGAAACTACCACAAAACTGTCATGAGCAGTTTCGCAGATATATTATGCGCTTGGGCAAAACAGCAGAAAGCCATTCTTCTTTTTATTTCACCGTATGTACTACACAATAGGGGGACCCAAACGGAAGGCGTGTAAGCCTTGTTGCGACAGCTGCGCCCGTGCCCAGTGAAAGCGTCCAGGCGTGTGGTGGCCGAACACTTTAGAATAACTGGCGGTCCACGCCCGGTTGACTACAATACATTAAATGCCAGCGGATTCAGGAACAAATTTCACGCTATGGAAACATCCAATTTTGAATATAAAAAAAGCTACAGACCAGGACTTCTGAAACACTGCACTGAAAATGTGATGTCGAACATCACATGTGACAGAAATTTGATCAAGTTGGTATCAATAAAAAGTACATTTTTAAACCCTTGGCTTTTCAGAACTATCATAATCACGCGCAAATTACCTGCTTTACAATCAAGTTACTCCATAACGCTTGAAAAAGGACGACCACACTAATGTCGGTAAAAGCGTATCGTGGGTTCAAACGAATTAGAGATTGGCTATCGCACCGCATAAAAACCGAGAAAAGAAGATCGATTCTATTTGTCACGTTCGTTATGAGCGGTCAGTTCATGTTCTCGATTCAGTACATGCAGGTGCTATTGCTTTGCGGCAGCAGCGTCTATTAAGCCAAGCTGCCCCGCCCCCTTCCCCCTAATCAAAACTTTGAGGTCGTGCTAAACGCGAGGAGTGGGTTTCCTCCCGGCTGGAAGCGCGTGCAAAAACACAACATTTACCACACATCTGGTATGTGCAACACTGAGAAGCGATATTTACAATAGGCCGCACTACCTGAAGGTCGTAGAAACAGGACAAGCGGCAGGTGACGACCGCAGAACCGTCGATAAGTTGAAGGAGGGAGGAGATAAAGTGCTTAAAAGTGTGCTGCAATTTTTTTTGAATTCTTGAGGACTCAAAAAATACTCATTGTCTAGAAAAATGCCATACTGTTTTTCGTTCATAAAAAAAGGAGATTCCAAAGACCTTAGGAATTACAGAGAGAATTACAGAATTACAATACTTCTACAGTGTATGGCTCTACATTGTAGCGTAGTTTTAAACCATGCTTGCTAACATTTTTTTCTGAGTAATACTTTTTGTCCTTTCCCCTGTTGATAGTTCTCAAACCTGTGTTTCCAGAGTAAATATTGTATAATTCCTTGTTGTAGTGTTTGAATATTTTTTTAGCGTGTTCGACTGATCCGTACCTCTACTGGCATAAATATTAAGAGTATTTTCGCATTTATTAACAGGATTTCCCCCCAACATTTTATTTTGAGTGGGACCTCCTACTGTAATAACTACGTACGTGCGATGTGTATGTACCGAAAAATGTTTAATAAAATTCTTTAAAAACCTTGAATAAGATTTGGTGACGAAATTGTATTGCTATGCGGGTGCAAAACACACGGGGAAAACTCATTAAAAAATTTATATTAGAAAGAATGGCCGTGGGGCTAAAAATATTTGTGAGTAAACCTAAAGAAACGAGGAATAAACACGGCGAAGAGGCCTGTTCTTATTTTGAAAAGAAGCTCTAGAAGTAAAATAGAAATACTTCAGACAGATGGTTAGCGCTGACCCCAACTGCAGAAGAGAAATTCGGCACATAATTGGTATGTTCTGGTGATGACTCAGCAAGCACTTTAAATGGTAAAAAGAAAGCTACCTATATCACTCAAAAAATTATATATAATTGCATACTGCAAGTGATGACACAATGATCTGAAAATTGCCCCTTACTAAACCACTCGAAAGCAAACTTAGACCGGGTCAACGGGTGATGAAGTAGATAATAATAGGAGTAACACGTGATAACCGCAGTCTTCTATGTAACGGTGCACAGCTGCTGTGTCTCTGGGAGTGATAGAGTTATCAACTAACACACGGCGGCGCGCGCTACTCTGCCGTTATGTCCCTGCGCATTTCCGCTGGAGAGCATGTGGTTGTAAATCGCGTTTTAACCTCAGGCGAGAATGTCTCGTGTTTAGGACGAGCCACGAAACGAGGAGGACGCGAGGCACATCCACCGGTTGCCTCACTCGTTGCTCAGCACTCCCTGCCGAAAGCTGTAGTGTGCTGAGGCAGCACTCACTGTTGGTTGTCTCGACGGCAATAGTGGTTCTCCTCTGCGTCAGCAGCGTGAACTGTGCGTCCAGAAGGGACTGTCAACTGGGTCTCATAAATTTAACACACACTTTCGTCGAGTGCACCATGGCACCCGCTGCTATGACGTCATTTCTTAGACCACCATCCAGCTTGCCTCACTGCCTCACCTCCCACTTTCGTCATGAGTCGCTGCCGCGGAGCATCTCGCGCGGCCGAACACACTTCCATCCCAATTACAGTTCCGCCAGCCTTTCCCCCAGCGCTTTGTGTTTGTCTTCGTTTGCTCAGCTACGATGGCTACGCCGATGTCTACAGCTGCGGCAGCCTAAGTGCTACGCACTAAAACCATTTTATTGCCCTCTATAAGCGACAGCTACAACTGGTAGATAGTTTTTACTTCAAGAATAAAATCGGTATACATAAATTGCCAAATTCTACAGGGTGTTTGCCGTTCCTGATATATTTCTCTACTTCATAAAGTGTGTTTACATGGATGGGTTAATTATCGCGCGATAACGCATGCCTGTGCGAATGTTTGCAACACAAAAACATTACCTCCGAAACGCATTTTTCATGTGGAGTTAGCCTAGGTACAACCAGAAAATCCCTATGACCACCTATGACTCTTAATGGTTCTACTTTCGGTTACAAAAATCCTCGAGGCGCGTAACTGTGCCTCCGTGGTTTGCAGACAAAGACGTGGGGATATTTTGTAACAACTTGTTTATTGCAGAATTCTGTTTGAATGTCAATTCGCATTCATTTCTTTGTCTTTTGGCGGTAATCAATTCCACGGCCTTCTTTTCCCCGCTACTCCATGTATGCGTCTCTTTCCGGGCTTTCTTTTCCTTTCCATCGGCTCCGACTTTCCTCTAAAAGTAGTCTGGTGCAAGTGACAACTTCCCCAAAATCGGTATTATGTGAGGCTGGTGTTGACACCTGTTATATTCACATGCCATTGTTTGAGGTGTCACTCGGAATTCACAAATAAGTTTGAGGATTCCGAATCAGATTTGTGAATTTTGAGAAGCAGCACATAGCGGCCTAACGCTCCCGGTTCTTGGCCAGTTACCCAATGTGTTTATGCCTCAAAGAAACGGCAAGAAAGACACCAGCTTTCATTCTACACTGTCAAACTGCGCAGACAGCACTGTTGATATAGAACCGCGCTGCAAACGTGCTGACATGGTTAGAAATGACAAAAGATTTTACAAGCGTTTATTTATTTATTGCTTAGACCGGCGGCCAGTTTTCGGATCGCAAAACTGAAAAACAGCAATGGTAAGTCAAAGAATGACGCTGTACTCCACAATGGGGAAATTAGGGTATTCACCTGTTTCTTAAAGCAAGCTTTCGCCCATTACGATAATATTCCAATACTAATGCGGCCGTTATTAAAAATGGTTGCAAAGGGAAGAGTTGTCGCATCTAATATTCAACTCGAGCGATCACCATTGCGTAGGGTTCCATTATCACCCGTTGAAAAGTCGGTTACCTTTCTTGGCCCCGCCTGGATGATTGTTACGAGAAGTGTAATATGTAGATTTTAAATCAAAATTCTTTGTGTTAGATGTTAGCAAGATAACTCACGCTCTGAATAGAGCGGTCGTACCTACAACACTACGGGGTTACTCTTATAAGCGGTGCCCCAGAGAATCCTTCCGTAGCGACAATGCGTAAACAAGAGTGAAGGATAAACAGTCCGATTGAGGATATTTGGTGACACGCCAACCTTATCACAAGTTTCTGGTAGGCGCATGATGTTTCTCTAGGTTTCCTTGAGCTTGCAGTGTGAGGTGCTTCCGGCGTCACGAGAAAGAAATCGAAGCCGGATTTGCTCCGACTTCTGGACTGCAACAAGCGCATCTTCCAAGTCCTGTGGCAGAGGGTCGGCAAGAATGACTCGAAATTTCTGCAGCAAGCCCGTCACAACAAGGAAGATTTCCATCATTGAAAAAATTTCCGCGGGGCAAGACCTTCTACCTGGAAAGAGCCATAAAAATACACACAAGTACACATCACAAGACTGACATAGGGTGCAACACAAATAAAATTGTTGGTCTAATAAGAAACCCCGGGAAAAGGTACCTGCATACAATTTTGTTAAAGCATTTCTAGGGAATGGAGCAGGAGTATATTATAAGACAGATTCTCAACGTTACCGTATCGGTAGAAATCGCTGATAAATAAGAAAACAAGAAATTTGTAATTGTAGCACATCTCTAATCCCCTCGGTTTATGGCGTGCGGGTGCAAGTAATACCACTGTAGAGAGAAATGAAGGATACAATATTTGTTTGCATTCCAAAGTAAACGTAGTCTGACCAGCTTGCACAGCTCCACAGGAATGGAACTCGTGTAGTCTGAGCAGCTGATATAAACGGCATTTCATTTCGCTGAATTCCTGATGGCGCACGCGATAACGAAGGGACGTACTTGGTTTAAACGGAGAGGCGTAGAAAAGTGCTCTCACAACGCTTGTTTTCTCATAATTACTGTTGAACTCAATATTGCCGCGAACTAGGTATGGGTTTGTTTATTTATTGTTTGTTTTTGCTGCCGGGCCACGCCAAGGTCTGTAATCTGTGTTCGAAGCGACGCGCGTCTCCTATTGGTTATTTTTTATGCTGCACATGCTATCACATTCCGATAAGCAGACTGTTTCGTCCTAACATAACTAGCCCAGAATGATCTTCTTTGATCTACAATGTTCTGGATATAAGTCAAAGGTTCCAGAAACACCCGCACCGAAGATAAAAGCCGGCGGAGCAGACGCCGCGGCATTCGAATGACCTACGCTCGCTTGCGCACGTCCCATTGCTGACTACTGCTTCGGCGCATATGTAATCTTTGAGTTGTGAGGGAGCACAAGTTGGCTCCAATACACTTGTTGTCCTTAAAGACAACAGCGTCGTTTTTGCCTCCGTGACAACATCATCATCAACAGCTATACTTAGGCCCACTGAAGGAAAGAGGCCTCTCCCATTCACGTCCAACAGCCTCTTTCATGCGCCGCTCGAGTCCACTGCTAGCCACCGAACTTTCGTATTTCATCATCCCATCGTGTTACTGGTCTTCCCCTTCTTCTCGACCCATCTCTTAGTATCCACTCTGTTTCCCCAATTGTCCAGCAGTTGTCGGTTCTTATCACTACGTGGCCAGCCCAGTCCTTTCCTCTTTCTTGAACTATGATGTAATCTACTTGAGTTTGTTCTGTGATCCAGGAAGTTCGTTTATTGTCCATAAGTGTTCCTCTTATTATTATTCGTTCAGTGGGCCGTTGAGTCAATCGAAGTTTGCTTTGCAGTTACAGCAATCCCTCGTTGTAACTAACTCGCTTTACTCGATATACCGCTTTATTCGAAATTTATTTTGTTCCCAACCCAAACGCATGCGTTATACCGGAAAACTCGAAGCGAACGAAGAGCTGGACCCGCTTACATCAAAGTGGTGAGCGCAGGCGTCGCCGAGCGGCAGCGACCCAGCGGCGAGTGAGCTGGTCAACAGGGTGGGTTAACAAGCTGTTGTTTCCCGGGTAATTTTCTCGAGGCGGTCATGCTCGATTCACGCCATACGACTTCAAACTGCCGAAAAGCGTCGTAGGGTGATTGAAGTTTGTTCCTACACATTGGGAAATCGCGTGGACGCAACGGTGCGCGGACACGTACACTGGAAGCGCAGAATGAGCAGTGGCGTCGAAAGAAGGGCGAGGAAAACCCATTGTTTTGCAAACTTCACCGCTGTACACCTCGGGAAAAAATTGCACAGTGAACATGCAAGGCCCGGAGTGTAAAACCCGTCAGTTTTCATGATTGCGTTGTGTACCCACAATCCCCGCCTAATTGTTTTTTGAGCTCAACAAACACAAATTCAGACTCCTGCCACGGAATTTGCGGCGCTTGCCAGCGTGAAACGCTCATAGCGTTCCGTGACGCCCTACCCACCCCCTATAAGAGGGGCCACTGCCTCCAGCTCCTCATTCACTTAGCAGTGCGCGAGGCATTCGGGTGCCAGTGACTGCTTGGCCCAATTGGAGCAGGGGCTGCTCGCGCCCCGGCAATGACAAGAAACAGCCAAAACTCATTGCCTTTTTTGCATATGAGTAAAGTTTTGATTCACTGAATACAGTGGGTTTTTATTCTTCGCACCTGTGGCGCAATTGAATCTTAACTACTTTAGCTTTTGTCGTGTGATCGCTTATTTTAAAATACCGCTTATAACAAAATTTTTCGCCGTCCCGCTGACTTCGTTATGATTAGGGATTACTGTACTTAGTAAGGTGCCTTGTTTCTGCTCCGTATGTCATAACAGGCAGTGACATCGGTCGTATATTGTTACGGAACGAAGAAAAAGGAGACTGGCACATAGCTGCAGGGGATCCAGGCCGAGGACGATGAAGAAGTGTGTGGTATGGACTCAGCTTCAGCTGCCATGGCCGCTTGCACATAGTTCATCCATGTAAATACACCGCTGCTCCACTATCCATGTCTCCGCTTTGTCTTGCCTCAGTTGCCCACTTGAATGTCTTTACTTCCAGTAGTGGGTGTGAACCACTGGGGCTATCCGGCAATGATGATAATAATGTCGTTGCAATATTTTCTTTTGAGCGAAAAACATAACCTAATTTTAATTATTTGGGAGTGCTTTTCAAGTGCCCCCCAGTCCATACGTGTTCTGCGCCATATTTATCTCTTGGTTGGGGTCAGCACTAAGAATCCTACCGAGGTAGTTATATTCTTGTACTTCTTCTAGCGCTGCGTCTCCTAAGCTAAAGAGGGCGCTTCCGACATGCTTACTCCCTCCTTACTTTATACCAGTTCAAATTTATTTTTTACCACAAGCTAAACTACGCTGCCTCGGGCAGTCTTCGCGAAGTGACCAGTTTTGTCCCTGAGAGCTACAGGTCCAACCACACCCCCTTTCGCAAGCGTCCAGCACGGAGCAGCGGAGCGATGGCGAGCAGAAGTACGCGGCAAGGGAGAGATACAGGAGGAGGGAAAGGATTCGTGCGTGAGAGCTGTGCGTGGGACGTGGTGGTAGAAGGCGAGGAGGTCGCTGCCACAGCGATAACCCCGCGCCACGAAAGAAGGCCCCGAGTCCACGTACAGCGCAGATCCTTGTGCGATAGACGCAGACGAACGTCGAGTTGTGGTCCCTTGTACAGCGTCGAGGCTTAAGCAACGCCCTGATGCGAAAAAGAGGAGAAACGCTACTGTTGCGTACAACTTCGCTACCTCCAAGTCTTACGCATTAGTAGAGAGTTTTAGTATAGCGTTTTAGCTCTGGCGTAAAAGTTTGCGGGCCAAATCTCGAACAAAGAGCGCCTCGTTACGCGACGGTAGCGTGCCCGCTAACGCTATGCGAGCGCTAAAGTGGTGCTTTACGCTATACTAAAACTCTCTAATGTGAGCTTGCCTGATCTTTAGGGGAGAAGCTCCTAAAGCCGTGGGTCTGTCCATCCCTTGTGTCTCGTGGTACGTAACATGGAATCCGCGATCGGCTGCCGGCGGCGCGCCGCCGGCAGCCGATCGCGGAGGCCGTGTACGTGACCGCCTAGTTCGATGACTCACTCGCAGGTGGCGCTACGTGACCGCCTAGTCCGATGACTCACTCGCAGGTGGCGCTACGTGACCGCCTAGTTCGATGACTCACTCGCTGGTGACGCTGGTGTGAGTGACGTCATGATGACGTCACTCGCACGTGACTGACACTATAAAAGGCAATCGCTGTTGACGCGCTTTCTCTTTCACAACGAGTCACCAGATGGAGGAGGTGGTTGTTGACAAGGCTGCGGAGCGGAGGGCGCGCAGGGCGGCGGCAGCGCGCGCTCGCCGACAGGATCCCGCCGTGCGCGAAAGAGAGGCCAAAGCATCTCGTCTAGAAAGTCGCGCTTAAACCGCGCGTCGGCAGCTTCGGGCTGAGCTCGCTTGATGCGTTTTGCAGCCGCCTCGCGAGCTCTCACTGCATCGGGGTTTGCCTGCCGATACGAGCGCTTGCTTGCAGCCTCACGAACCCTACAACAACAACAACAAACGAACAAGAACCAAATAAAAGAAAAGTTGATTTGTACAATGTACGCACACAGTCTTACGTCTTTCTTATTGATGTAATGGGCGAACTTTCACGGAAGAGTTACGGTTACCGATGATCTCCCCCTCTCGAGCTTCGCCCCACTTATCATCATTCATTCCGTGGATATGGCGTGATTTTTTTATCCCCCGGCCAGGTTTTTTTTTGGTAGTCTTTCGAGCATTTTTGCAGGTGTTTTGCGATGTCACTCAGCAACACTATGTCGTCAGCTACACTGATCAATTCAAGAGTTACACCTTGGTACCGGAAAATTAAAACGAGGAGACCGCAACATATACAGTCCATGAAATATCCGGGAACAAAGAATGACCAGCAGTAATGACGGCTTTCCTGATTGAAGAAAAGTTAAAAGGTGTCGAAGTGTCGAATGGGCCTCCTGCGCTGGAGTTTTGGCGACATGCAGCGCCCCACCATGTGTTTTCAATAACAAGCTAGAGCGAAAGTTGGTTGCACATATTTTAATTACATTTCGGTGCGGTTGATTGACTGCATATACCCAATAAAATGCCCTTAAAGTAGTTCCAGAGGGTAAACAAAATAATATCCCCACAACGAGCTGATTTATCGGTGTTTTTTTGAGCGAGCTGTCCTGATCGTAGCGGCGTAGGGCAGTACCGACAGTTGGGTGGTCTAACTTCTTGACGATAATCATCGTTCGTTCTTCTTGCGTGATGACGGCAAAGCAAATTTCACAAGTAGCATAAACAGAACGTTGCTGAGCCTGAGGTAACTGTAAATGGTCGCTTCAGCAGTAGCACGCAGCGGATGCGAGGAGCGCAGCCGATTCAGCGAACGCTGCTGGCCTGGCAACGCCGTGAAAACGAGTGGGAAATTTGTTTTTTGTTTTCACAAACTAAACTTTTCTTCCTTAACATATTACGCCACACGGTTTACGAACGGCGTGGTACACGTATACTGGCGAGTAGGTGAGGCAAGACCGTCAAATAAACAAATTGAGCGCAAATAAAGGACGCGAATCAAGCATCGAATCGCAAGTCCGTTGCCTGCTTAGATGTGTAACATACACAGTGCACGGCCCAGAATACTTGCATGAGATCGTCACTGGCTGTGTTGGTTATCTTCTAGCGCAGGGTTCGTAGCTAATATGAACGCCGACACGCCAGTTTAGTCCTCAAAAATGATTGGACGCCGAAACAATCACAGATCAGAGTTCATCGCTTCCAGTGGCATTGTCCCCGATCTTCACACTTCACTAGATTATTGTAAGATATTATGCGTAATTCGCTGAGTTTTTTCTTTTTCCTTTAAAGCCACCCCCACCCCCTTCTAACACCCGATTTGCCGTCCAACTCTCCACCTTGTCGACTTCATGCAACTCGGCACTACACCTCAAAACGTTCCCAAGAAAACGCAAGGGCCCCTACGTTCGCCCGACCGCTTTGTTTTATGACCACTACTTTCAGAATCACAAACTTATTTGACGCTTCTGACGCTCGCTGAATTCCGTGACTGACCCACGGAAAAAAACGTAAAGCTAGCGCTGCAATATGTATTCGTAACGATGACGCAAGCAGCAGTGTTTATTGAAAATGCACGCATCAGTGCGCAGGTGCGCAAAAGTACGGCTCCCCGGAGCGGACGAGACTGTGGTACGCGAGACTCGTTAGCTTTTACGCGCGATCATCACCGATTGCGTTACTCTTCTTTGATCGCATGTCGTTGAAAAGTCCTTGTAACTAAGCGTAATAGTATAAGCAAGAAACTTTCACTTCAAATTTCACTTCATACGACCATCGTTCGGTGAATCTGTGAGTGGTAGAGCGCCGTCACCGTCCTGCACTTTCGTCGACGTTGTAAACGTATTTAGCGCTGCAAGGCTTTTTTCCTAAATGCCAAGTTGATCGCCGGACGAGATCGGACACGTCGGGGATGGGCTGGAGACCGTGTAGCAACACAATTGGCAGTATGAAGCTAATTTTGCTTCTGTAGCTTCGTAGCTAATTGTGTAGATAATTTAGCTTCGTACTACACGGAAGTGCTGCCCGGAAGCCAGTTTCGCAGCGCCCCCTGGGCAGCGCAAGACCCCTATAGCACAAGATGAGAGACAAAAACATCGGAAGCGTTCTGTGTGTCGTCTTGCGTGTTTCTCTCCCTCGTCTTGCGCTGCGTTTCGACGCTTTCACATTAATCAACTCGCCCAAAGCAATACACTGCTGAAAAGGTGGCTTGGAGTTTTATTGGGCAGAGCATTGTGGTCACAAAGTTGGAGCCTAGAAATGAGCGTTTTTTTTTTGGCATAAGAATTTTTAGATGCAGAAAAAATATTTAAAGACGGAAGCGTACTTCGCAATATGAAACTAAGACATAACAGCTATAACAAAGAACAGACGGCATTAAGAAATGTTTTAAACCATTAGTGGTTGTACGGGCATTCGTGTTACCTCGGCAGAACTTTCCAAACTTCGTTTGAAATCTTCGTCTGTTTTAATCAACACGAGGCGTCACTTTTCAAAAAAGCGACATTCCACCGTGTGCTGCAATGCTTCTAGGTTATCACGTATAATTAAATAGATTATTGTGTTAGCGTGGATAACAATTGTGTCAGAGAAACTTAGTGAGGTCCCTCGAGAAATATATCCAATTGATAGGAAGATCAAGCTTTGCAAATTTATCGTGACAATTTCAAAGCGATTAATTCATGTGATATGTTATTCAATGTTCGAATAACATTCGAATAACATCCAAGACCAGCCTTGGAAAGATTTCTGCCATCCCCAACAATACTTATCTTTCTAAATAGGAAACGGAGGAATCGCTCATGTGGAAGAGACTGCTGTAGTGGAAAGTGATCCCAGTTTGGACATTCTACTTCCGGTGAATTACGTGACGTCGTAACATACCTATGACGTTACTGCCGATATGTCACAGCAATAATCATCATCAACATCATACGCACTGCATACCAGGCCACGGGCGACAAATTTTATTCAGGGGTCGTGGGAGCTGTATGCTAGGACGTGCGCGGGAAATTTGAAACCGTGCCGCGGCCAATCATCATCACCAGTTTCAGGTGGCGCCATCTATAAAAGGGTGGGAGAGGGCCACCGACCGGAGCGTCCTCTTTGAATGGAAGTGGCGCCATCTCTCCAAGTGTGGCCGATCTTCAGTTTTTGATTACCACCGCCTTCGCGAATTGATTACTTATTCGCTCACGTGACCAATGACGTCGGTAGTCTGTGCAGGGCGAGCAGACGGTGTGAAAAGAGAACGGCTTCACCACTGGCCAGGGATCGAGGCGGAAACTCTTGGGTTACCATTCGGCCGTGAAAGCCATTACTCCACGCAGGCAGGTCGCTATTCTTATGCAAAGAGTTGGGCGTGATATTTGGGCTGCACCGTAACCACGGACGCTGCCGTGGTTAGGCCGGGCTGCATGCTGGGATGTGTGCGGCTAATTTGAAATGGCGGAGATTTGGTTTTGACACCGCTGCAGGCACTCGTTACTGTTCAACTTTGCCCCCTTGCAATGGACGCAGTCGTTGTTGGGTCGCACAGCATCCTGGAATATGAGCGGCTAGATTGAAATTTGCGGGGCGGCGTTCCAGACAAGTAACTGTTTACCGCTGTGATGTTACCATAGGCGCTGGCCGCGCTGTATGATGGGATATGATCGGTTATTTTGAAATGGCGCAGCTTGGGTTTCGCGAAGCTGAAGACACGCTACGCCGTTCGCGTGGACGCTTCCGTTGATAGAACGCGCTGCACACAGGGAGATTAGCGGGTAATTTAAAATTTCCTTAAAACTACTGCGGGACGGTGCTGCCCACCTTTGCTACCAATTATCGCTACCCAGCAGCTAGGCCGCAATGCGTGAGGGGGAATGAGCGGATAATTTGAAATTGCTGAGAATCGGAATAGCCTCTCCGCACACGTGTATGGCTGCTTATCCTACCATTGATAGCACGCTGTGCTTCCTAGAAGAAGAGCGCCAAATTTATCTATCAAATAGAACAACTGAAATTAATTCTTTTTTTTTACATTACGAAAGTTACATGGTGCCCTCCTTTGAGTGCACACTTTGATAACGTTTCTTCCACAAAAGTGCGTATCTTTTCTAATACAACATGTTTCCGTGAGGAAAATTTGAAGGTAGCCTTCCCTTGGCAAAACGAGACACATGCTACGACTGTCGTCACGCATGGCGCGGTTCCGTGGTTACGTGCGTAGGATGTTCTCGCTGTGCGTTTAATATCTGCGCTAGACGCCGCATCCGGCATTTCACGCGGATTGACAACAGTACTTAAAATCTGATCCCACCCGTGCCCCGCAATGTAGTGCAACATTCCCCAGTTACGCCAGCCTGCCACTGCATTATCGTACTGCTAATGGAAAAGAAAAGTCATTAGAGAGTTATAGCAGCTCGGGAAAACGGTTCCGGTACTGTACCGTCTACCGTCTGGATGCCTCAACGCATGCGCGGAACCCTACCATAGACTGGAGCGACTTGGCAGAACAGTACCGAGACGTACGCAGTCCGTCGTTCCGAAGCGAACGGCCGCTTTGGACGATCCTACTCGAGTGAAAAAAAACGATTGTAAATCTTAAATTGTTTCAGGAAAATGAGATTGTAACAAATGCAGTCCGCGCGATTCTGATAGCTCAAGCTGCAATAGAAACACAATATTTGACTCAACTGCCGTAACCCGCCGCGGTGGCTCAGTGGCTAAGGCGTTGCGCTGCTGAGCACGAGATCGCGGGTTCGATTCCCGGCCGCGGCGGCCGCTTTCTGATGGAGGCGAAAAGCAAAAACGCCCGTGTGTACGAGATTTCGGCGCACGTTAAAGATCCCCAGGTGGTCAAAATTAATCCGGAGCCCTCCACTACGGCGCGCCTCATCGCCTGCGTTGCGTCGGCGCGTTAAACCCCCACAATCAATCAATCAAATCAATCAACTCAACTGCCGTGGCTTGTGTGGTCGAAAGACGCGCGCACAGATTTTTGAGGTTAAATAAAGGCAATTTAGGTTAAATAAAAGACAGCTTGTTGACAGGGCACGGGTGATAGCATAGCGGGTCGCGTAGTCGGTAGCAACCGCAATCCACCTATTGCCGGACAGCGATGAAGGGAAAGGGCCCAGGAGGTCCAAGCCGACGCGGAAGAATGGTTCGGTCGGAATATCCACGGGCTGAAGGGGACCTGCAGGGAGCACTGACAATTTCTTGCGGCGCTGGCACAAATCGCAAGCGTTCACGTATTACTTGACCATCTTATAAAGACAAGGCCAGAAGAATCGGTGGCGGGCGGGGGCATAAGTGCGCGCAACACCGAGATGGCCAGCCAAGGGGATGTCGTGAAGCTGTTGGAGGACATCTAGGCGCAAGTTTTCAGGTACTATAAGGAGGACGTCAGGCCCATCCGAGCGGTAGTTACGACGGTAGAGGACTCCCTCACGGAGGAGGAAAGCTCGTAGCGATGGGTCAGATGGGTCACATTGGAGGCGTTTGATTATTGCGCGCAATGAAGTGTCACGGCGTTGCTCTTCGCCCATCTGGAGGAAATCGGATATTGCCAAGAGGTGGGCATCGTCAGCGGCGTCAGCGGTGTCCGGCGTAACGACGGGGTAACGGGATAGACAGGCGGCTGGTTTGTGCAAATATCCAGACTTGTGAACGACGTTGAAGGTGTACTCTTGTAATCGTAGTGCCCAACGACCAAGCCGACTGGTAGAGTCTTTTAAAGACGATAGGCAGCAGAGCGCACGGTGGTCTGTGACTACGGTGAAATCGCGACCATATAAGTACGGTAGAAATTTTCCGACAGCCCACACCAGCGCAAGGCACTCGCGTTCCGTGATGGAATAGTTTCGTTCTGGCGGGGACAAGAGCCGGCTCGCGAACGCAATCACCCGCTCGTGACCACACTGGACTTGGGCGAGCACAGCACCGATGCCATGGCCACTGACGCCAGTGCGCACCTGCGTGGGAGCAGAATTGTCGAAGTGCCCAAGATGGGTGAGCTGGTCAGAGTGTCGACGAGGCGAGAAAAAGCTGCGGCTTACTCAGAGCCCCAAGCAAATGGAGTATCGTTCTTGAGAAGTTCGGTAAGGTTTTTGTCGATTTCGGCGAAATTTCGGACGAAGCGGCGGAAATAGAAGCACAAACCGACAAAACTGCGCACATCTGTTGCTGAGCGTGGAACGGGAAATTTTCGCACAGCTTCAATCTTGTCGGGGTCAGGTTGCACCCCTTTACCATCGACGAGGTGGCCGAGGATGGTGATTTTCCGTCGTCCAAACTTGCATTTGGAAGAGTTAAGTTGAAGTCCGGCTCGGCAAAAAGCGGCCAGAACGTCCGACAGTCGCTGGAGGTGGGTCGCAAACGTTGGAGAAAAGACGATAACGTCATCAAGATAGCAAAAGCAAGTCGACCATTTGCTCAAACGTTGCTGGGGCATTACAAATTCCGACTGGCCTTACTTTGACTTGGTAGAGTCCGTCCGGTGTGATAACAGCCGTATTTTCACTGTCCTTGTCATCGACAGTGACTTACCAGGAGCCGAAGCGGAGATCAATGGAAGAAAAGTACGCGGCACCATGAAGGCAATCGAGCGCATCGTCGATTCTTTGAAGGGGATAGACGTCCTTTTTTGTGATTTTGTTAAGGTGCCGGTAGTCCACGCAAAATCGCCAGGTTCCATCTTTCTTTTTAACCAGGACGACTGGTGACACCGAAGGACTTGAGGATGCCTCAATGATGTCTCTATCAAGCATTTTGTCCACCTCTTTTTGGATAACAAGCCGCTCAGCATTGGACACGATACGGCTGTTTGTGCACAGGGCTGGCGTCGCCGGTGTTAATACGATGACGGACGATGGATGTCTCTGGCCCAAAGGATGATCACCAAAATCGAAGATGTCACTGTATGACTACAAAACGCAATGCAGTTCTTGAGCTTGCATTGGCGTTAGATCAGCTGCAATCATCTTCGAAAGTTCGGCATTCTCCCGCGGAGGAGTCGGGCTTGGTGTTTCAGCATCGACTGGAGGTTCGCCAAAGGTTGCTGCGGAAACTTCGTATTCACAAACCGGCGCCAGCGTGGCTAGTGTCATACCGTGCGGAAGAACCTCTGTACAGAAGCTGAAATTCAGGAAGGGCAACATGACTTCGGGCTTGGTAACAGTAACAACGGTATGAGGTAGGCTCACGCTGTGCGCAAGCAGCACATCAATAGTTGGTGACACTACGTAATCACCGTCGAGAACTAGGGATCTGCACGACAGAGAAACATAAGTTATTGCCCTCGGTGCCAAGCGAATGTGCTTTTTCGAAGAAAGCCTCTCGTCGCACGCGTCATCGGGTGCTGGAAAAATCGGCGTCTCGAGGCGAAGGGCACAGGTAGAACAATCAATGAGGGTGGCGTGCTCAGATAAAACGTCAAGGCCAAGGATGAGGTCATGCGAGCACCATCCAAGCACCGTGAACAAAACAGTCATTTGACGACCAGCTACAGTCACCCGAGCAGAGAACATTCCCATAACAACAGGTGTCCCTCCATCAGCGACTCGAACAAGATGTGATCTTGGTGGCGTCATAACTTTTCGTAAACGGCGGCGAAGAGGAGCACTCATTACAGATAAATGCGCTCCTGTATCGATGAGGGCACTGAATGGAACGCCGTCAATTTCAACGTCCAGTAAATTGGTCCGGGTAGCCGTGGTCAAAAGAGGATTTTAGGGCGTGGTCGGGAATGCAGCATCACCTCCAGGAGCTGCATTACGTAGTTTTCCGAAGGAGTTCGAGCGTAGTCGGACGTCGGGGATGGGCGGCGAGGCTGTGGTGAGCGGGACTGGCGGCGTTGGGGCGACGGCGAACGGTTGAATCGGGTGGGGGGACGGTTAAAGTTGGTCGGGTTCAGCTCAGGACGGGAAGAGAAGCAGTTCTGCCGGTCGTCTGAGTAGCCAAAGAGTGGTCGAGTACTATAGTGGGAGTAACTGTTGCGGAATAATGAGACCCAGCGGCTGCGACAGTACCGGACAATGTGGCTAAATCTGGAGCAATGGAAACAAATTGGTTTATCGTCCGGGGTACGCCACTCAGCGGGGTTACGGCGGGGGTAGCGTGGAGGAGGACGTTCGTTTTGGGAACCGGGCGACCTGAAACCTTGTCCGAACGGAGAGGTAAGCGCGCACACAGGGTGAAGGCCCATGTTGGCTATTTGGTAGTGGACAACGGCCTGGATAACGGCAACGGTGTGGAGGTCGTTCCGATCTGGCAGGTATGGCACTGCAGTAGTAAGGGTCATACCCTCCAGTTCTCGGCGCACGATTTTGGTTATATCCGATGACGATGGAACGGGATCTTGTAGGCAGGGAAGACGGGCTTGCAGGTTGCCATCTTCACACGAAGAGGTCGCTGCTGTGTGTGGAAGTCGTGCGAAGTTGTGGGCCTTTGGCCTACTCGAAGCGCCGACATTCCTTAATGATGGAATCTATAGTGGCGCAGTCTTTGCACATAAGAAGGTGGAATTCACCGTCCGAAATGCCCTTCAGTATGTGTCCCACCTTGTCGGCCTCCGGCATTGTGCTGTCAGCCTTCGAGCACAGGGCCAAAACGTCCTGGATGTATGCGACGTATGATTCAGTCGACGTCTGGGCGCGCAATGCCAGCTCCTTGCGGGCAGCAACCTGGCGACGAAGAGGCTTCCCGAACACTTCTCGCAGCTTCGTTTTTAAGACTTCCCAGCTAGTCAACTAAATCTCGTTGGTCTCAAACCACTTGCGCGTAGGACTCTCCTCTTTCAGAAAAAAGATGACATTCGCGAGCATGATGGTGGCCTCCCACCTGTTGTGAGCGCTAACACGCTCGAAGAGGCTGAGCCAGTCGTCCACATCAGTTTCGCCGCGCCGGTGACTTTTCCAGGCTCTCGGGGGTGAAACACGATGACGAGGGGGGTCGTCGACGCGGTCGCTCCATCACCAGGCATTGTTACGCGAGGAACGGAGCGTCCACTCTGAAGCTCTGTGGTGGGTGGAGTACGACCGGGCGGCGTATTCCCAAACCATATCCCGTCGGGGCCCAGGCCTACCACACCCCCTAAGAAGGGGCGCAGCCAAAGCGATTAAAAAATTGCAATTTTTTAACCTCCTTGGACGCAGCATCGTGACGTCTCTACCTATATGTGCGCGATTTCATGCGAGGTGTATTTTTTCTTTTTTCCCCCTCCCCTCGTTTCGACTGCTTGGCAGGCGGCCGATGGTTTCGCTCCGTGTGCGGGGCTGGCCTGCGGCGCTGGGGAAGCTGACGCACATTTGGTAGAAGCTAACCTTTTGTACCTGAGCCCCTGATCTCTCCGCGCTCTTCTTGCGCACCTGCAAGTTGACGCTGACCTCCGATCGTGTTCCTAAATAAGCGCTCGACTCGGTGCTCGAAGTGCGCGCGCGCGGATGGATGCTTTCACGCGCATGTGGCAATTATGCACGGTACGGAAAGCAAACACCCTCATTGAAAGCTCATTCTACAGCACACAGAAGCGTGTACAATTGAGTTGGGTGCTCTTCCACTATATACACAGCTCAAAACACGATTCGGTGCTGCAGGTAAGGATTACAAGAAAGGCAGCCCATTACCCATGACTACATTTACAAACTGTCCTACTCTTGCGAAATATTACAGCTGCATGAGCTGCTACATTTTGGCACTTTCATAAGCACTATTACATTGAATTTCGTTAACATTAACTCCATTGCATTATTCTTTATCAGGAACAGTGCCACTAAGGAAAACATTGACATTTTGTTAACAGCAATGGAAGGTGTGAATCGTTCTTGCAAGGGTGATACATTGATAAGAAAGACACCAGCTCAAACGTACACTTTTTACACTCGGTCATGAATTCTGCATAATTTACACTGCTAGTCATACCAATTTAGGGAAACAATATCGAAAATATATACCAACCAAGGGCTAAGTAATAGTTGGATTGTACAGCAACTGAAGTACTCGAGGAGTTTGATATATGTCTTCTGTACAGGGCTATTGACCACAGTCTCTTCACTGAAGCCACCAGGCCGAGTTTGATATCAGTAATCATGCGTGCTACCACTCAACGCTGCTTCCAATGTCTATTAGTTATTTTTAACAATTTGTGCTTCATGCACACAGAGATTTTGCTGCATAAGATACGTTATTTATAAATAGACAGCTCCAGCAGGATCTGAATGGCGCTGATGCCCCCCCTGTAATCGGGAAGGCACACCAAATCGTTACCACTTAATTTGGCTTTGTCCATTATTCGACCGTAATCGCCACCACCTTTTAACTCTAGGTCTCGCCCCTGCGACTGAACAGGAACATGTTAGTCGGGTCCGTGACGATCCCACCGCACTAGAAGAAATTACCGAGTACGCCCTTAAAAACAGACTCTACAAATTGGTGTAGCAGCCTGGCCGACTTTCCCGTTCGGTATACAATGTGAACTGTCTGCAGCGTGCACTGTTTTCAGTGTGAAAACAGTTTTCAGTGTGAAAACATTATTCAATGGCGCCCATCCAATTGAAGTGAGCAGGATTTCTCGGAAAACATTGTTTTTACACATTCGTCAATAAGTACACAAACAGTTGATATGTCGCATTCGTGTTCTTTTGAAAATAGTGCTCATACAATTGCCCAAAAATTAGTTTCAGGAATTTGTCCTAATATGCAGATAAGAAGGCAAGCGAGGTTTTTTATTTCCCACCCTTCTGGCCCTGGAATTCAGTGGAATTTTCCAGCGTTCGTGAAGCGCTCGCCAACTGTTGGTATTTTCTGCAACAACGGGCCTGCCGCAGGAGTTTCTTATTTATCATAAATGTGAAAGTAAAGACGGACGGTTCAAAACAGAAATGGTAGCTTTTACTATCTGTGGGGCTACCTGCAACCTCGAGCCTCCACTAGGGAGCCCGTGTTACGTATTATAAAACTGTACCGATGAGCGTCGTTCATATCGGCTGAGATAGCACTACCCACGAGGAAGAAACCCCCCACCCAGTCTTCCTCCCTCGTCTGTTCCAAGTGCAATCTCCTGCCGCATTTAAGCTGTGTTTACAACCTGGCACTCTTCCTCGTATCATATTAAGAGTGCAAGCAAAATAATCTTCCCCTTGTTCTATACAGTCTTCCTAACCATGAGCTCTGGGAGAACGTGGTGCCCACCAGCGATCTGGATGTCCAGACAATTGTTCCTCCAGAGCGAAGGGTGCCCGCTTATCACATGGTTTTCAGGAATAAAGAACCACTCCCAATTCACCGGCTCGATAAAACGGTTTTTACTCACTGACTAACTCGCTCGAGAGCACCACCTTGGTGCAATTTGTTTAGCAAGAGTTTCAGTAAAACACGAGTGCTAGTCGTTTCCCATTGCCACGACGCGCCTGCGGTTGGAGCTCCTGTATTAACAGCAGGCAGGAGCTCCTAAGTGTGTACCACAAAAGGTTCACCAATTGCAGCATGGTTTGGAATAACAAAAAATTGCTAACAAAGTATGCAAGCACACATCTGACGCTTTTGAAGGTATAAGTGTTTTTTGGGGGACTTCGCGATGAACTAGCCAATTTTGGCAACTATAAAAAAATGAACACCTATTATAGGCATTAGTGTCATTTATATAATAGTACACCCGGGCACATCCGGGTACTACTGCTAGGTTATTATTATAAAACTAACAACAGCGTTGTAAAACGCCTCTGCGGCATGTGGTCCCGTCGGAATGGTAATCGTGCTAACTTATCTCGAAACCTAAGTACTATGAGTAAATGGCAAAACGAAACATTGCAGATTAGAAAACACCAGTGCGTGTTTTAGCAGTAAGCTCAGTTATGCACTTGGCTTTCTGGTAACGTCCTCAAACAGAAAAGATTTTATCCCGAAAAAGCAATACTAAGTAATGGCAGTGCAAAACTTGGTAAAGAATGGTAAAGTACAGTGGTAAAGTGGTAAAGAATGGGGACGGGGCTACAGTGAATAAAGATCAATGATCATTGAAAAGGGACCAACATTGTTCGACATTTTACTACCATTTGTGTGAAGCTGAATTGGTTGTAGGAATAAAACTTCCAGCTTTTTTTCATGATACCCTCATTTACTAAGCAATAGGTTATCTTTCATGAAAACTTTATTTAAACAACTTGATCTCTGGTATTGTGGGCACATACGAGTGTATTTTACTTATATGACAAGTGTATTTTGGCAAAGAGACTGAGCTTTGTGGTCCACCCAGCAACAGACTCAACTTTGAGAGGTTGCTACCGTCCCAACCACACACCGGCGCGCAGGTTCATCGCAATCGCTCGCCACAAACAAGGCAACGCATTGACATTTCATACCCCGGTAAAACATTTCTAATACAATGCAACAGAAGCTGGGCCAATACCGTTACATAGGTTGCGGACGTTTTCAAATTAGTAGGTTATCCTGGTGAGAACCACTGATCCGGTTTCTGTATTGCCAGGTTCTGCACTAGTATAAAGCTACTTAAACACCTAGTGTAGCTCGTCAACAAATCCCGCCTTCCCGCCTTTACTTCTACAAAATTATGCCGCTATTTTTGCATCAGTCTTTACTGCCACAAAAGGTTCACCAATTGCAGCATGGTTTCGAATAACAAAAAATTGCTAACAAAGTATGCAAGCACACATCTGACGCTATTGAAGGTATAAGTGTTTTTTGGGGGGCTTCATACTGACCGGCGTGAGAAAAATTGGATTGCTATTGACGTAGTTTCGGGAACAGATCAAGTCACATCCGCTGCATGCGTTGCAACCTGCAGGTGTATGTAACGACCAGAATGAAACGTGTTTGTTTAGCTTTGCATTTTAATTGATACCCGAATATTTCGGACACAAATGTCCGAAATAAGTTTGACTCACCGAACGAGAAGGAAAGCACGCGTTCCAGTTTTTCTGTTGATATGCTGCCATCTTCGCCTAGAAATCTGCTAGGGTCAAACCGCTCCGGTTCTTTCCAGTGTGCGGGGTCATTGTTCACTGCCCACAGATTCAATAGCACTGCTGTTCCTTTCGCAATGTAGAAGCCGTCATCGACGATGTCCTCCGCGGCTCTGTGAAATAACACGTTGTTGTAATATTTCTACCTTGACAGCAGTGTTTATAATTGTAAATACAACCTCTGTAATAAGGGTACCAGTGCAAAAGCAGCTTAACAAACAATAAAAGGCCAGTTTAAACTGGAATAAAAGCAAAAGCGAAAACAAGACAATTGGCACGGAGGTAAATGTGGCTAGAAATGTCTGGTGGGACGCATAAATTGCGGAAATTTAACGGTGAGATTATCGTATTTCCGTGACTCGTGTATGAATTGAATTACACTTTTATAGCGGAACGCTTCATACAACACATGACAACGTTGACAAATCTAACTAAAGTTTCTGCCGTATATGTCGATTCGCCAAAGGCGCCTACATTCATACGCTTACTTAATTTTGCTGTAAAGTAGGCTGTAGGCATTTTTTTCTTCCGCACACATGTTGAATAAGAGAAATGTTTATTTCATACTACATTCAGATAGGGATGAGGCACCGTTTTCTCTTTGTTGTACAAGATACAATTTTCAACTGGTGTAACGAATGTATTCTGAATATTTTATAAACTCTTCGCAAGAGCCTACGATTCATAGAGGAAGAATATCTTGAGAAGAGTGCGAACGAAGTAAGTGTGAATTTAACTTATTAGGTCTATAGATTTCTATCAGTATGGTGAGATTTCACGAGGTGCACACCGCTACGCAGGAGAAACTCACTTTCACTCGGTTTTACCCTCCATGGGGGCTGAGTGCCTATCGCTTTGTGCTCCTGAACCAAAGTTCATAGTTTGATCCGGTTGCAGTCACTGCTTTTCTGATGGACGCAAAACACAACAGCACCCATGCGTCGATAGGTTCATGGGAAAGATCCCCACGTAGTCACAAGTAATCTGCAGCCCTCTTCTGCGCGCGCTTAATAGCCAGGCGTAGCTTCGACACGCAAAACCACACAATCTAAATACGGTTTCCCCTGCGCCGGTGAGCACAGCTTCCCTGGACTTGGATGTTGTCGGCGTGAGGTATTTTTAAGGCAGGCGACCCTTTTATGGCCACAGCACGTGAGGCTGGAGTAGTAACAAGGTAGTATTTAGGAAAAAAATGTCTATTTGCCCTAATTCTGCAAGGAAGGACCGTCACTACGACCGTCGCACCAGCTTTGACATGGACCAAGGGAACCAATGACCCCGGTCCTCCTCCAGAACTAAACAAAGGGCAGAGGTATGCATCTTCATCTTCGGCTGTTTCACGTGCGACCCGTGACAATATTTTGTAAACGCACCGACCCATTGTACACTCCTATACGTAAGATAGAGACCACAGATAATTTCCTTGTTTTCGCAGTTCATGCGTATGAAATTCCTAAAAAGAAGTTTCTTTCTACATGTTTTGAACCACCCTGTCATCTTTTCACGTATACAAGAGTCTTGGCAACACTTCAAAATTTATGCTTTTTTTGAACGCGTCTGAATTATGCCCACTGGAATAGCTTACCTACGTCATATTTCGTTTCTGGTCTGACAAACAAAAGACGACATCGATGTGTCTGTTGTTAAGACCCGGGCAAAACAATTTCCCAGCCGATGCACATAAAGTGAAGCGTCTGACAAGATGACACTGCTGTTGTAGGATCAATATGAAAATGTTTCACTGCGCATAAAAATAACTTCTGAAGTACATTTATTCGCACCCAACAAAACCCAAACAACATCAAGATATTTGGTAACTTCAACAATGTGGGCTCTAATACAGTTGGGTTCACCAGCAACAGCAACAAAACGAGGCATTCTGGACGGTTTGTAAATAATGTTCTTAGCGGTAATGCTCTAATAAAAGTGAACAGACATCCAGGTTATTCCTAGCCTGCCGAATATCTTGCACCGATTAAAAAGGAATGCCAATCACTTCAGCGGCAATTTATGTGTGGTGTCTTAAAGAAGCTGTGAAGATATTCCGAAAACTCTGCAATAATGGAGCTGGACGGTTGCTAGCCGTGGTAAAAAGTGCTGCATGGCGATCTCCAAAATCTTCACGAAGTGCGCTTGTGGCATCGTATATTACATTTCTTTGAAGCCCATTTTGCATTGGCACTACAATTTTATTTCTCTTTTGTTTTTCATTTCCAGTTCCCGTTTTGAGGGGAAGGGCGTTGGTTGCCCATTTTGCGAAAACCCGTTCGCGAATTTTTTTCCGGTCAATTAAAACTGCCGAAAAAGTCGGTAGTGTGCATGTGCGTGGCTAGATTTCAATTGAACCCTGTTTCCACAATACCAGCCCAATAAGACACCTCGGTGCTGTATTTTGACGTTGGTATCATTAGAAGGAAGACGCCAATGCTGTGCTTATCTTCATGACACTTACCGCATAGGGGAGAATCTAGAAATCGGGAGCTTCACGCTAACCTGTGGATATCGCAAAATTGACAAAACTACATATTGCAAACTCCGAACTTGTAGAATAGTACGTGCCACATGATACATGACCACCATGACACGTGAGTAGAACAGCGGCGCAACAGCCTGTGAGAACCGTGATTCCACAGAAAGTTGGTGTGTGCAAAATTGCTTGCTGACATAATTCGCAAAAGAGAACTACGAAGGAAAACAGATGAACACGACTGAAACACGCTGTAGCAGAAAACAAGCGAGTTGAAGTAACTCACGCAAAAAAAAAAAATATTGCCGAAGCTTGATCTCAGTCGCGCAAGGCTTCAACTATAGCGAAGCAGCAGAATTTGTTTTATACGTGAGCCATAAATGATGCATCAGCACGCATTTGTAAGGGTATTAAATTGTTGGGTTACATGTTCCGTCATCTGTTCGCGCTATGCTAGTAGAACTCATCGTCATATGCATCGACATTCATCGTCTTTCTCATGACAAGCGTTGCATGAGCAGTAGCACTGGACGACAGCTGGGGTGAAGCAGCGACGCGCACGTGCACGACGCTTACGCGCTGTTATTGGTGTCGCGTCTAGGTTTCGCCGTGGAGCAGGTGTTGCGCACGCTGTTCTGTTGGTTGCTAGGTAACCAGCGAAGCTCCTCAGGGTTTACGCAAATTGTTTTTTTTTCTTTTTATGAACAGAAGGTTGGAGGGGCTGGTAAAGCCGCTTCGTGAGCTAGGGAACACTGAGCGGCCGCAGGAAGGTACGCGCTCACGTGCGCTTGCATTATCTCTCTCCTCGAAGTTTTCGCTGTTTCTTTATTTTCTAAAGCCACTGCTCGTATACTCGGGACGTTTGGACGAGACTAGATCTCGTCGCAACGAAGGGACGTCTCGAGAGGAGATCTCCTCTCTTTGTCAATGCGCTATGCAGCTCTGGGTTTTAGTCATTGATAAAACGCGCCTACGAAGAGATTCGCTTGCGGCGCAGCTGATTGCGAGCCTTGGGAGCTGCACGTGTACAAGTCCCCAAAAGTGACCTGCGTGAGGGAAAAGATACATATCGCGGAACAAAAAAATGGTGACGGAGAGTTTCACGCCGGTTTATTGTTCTCAGAAACTACTGCGGGAGCAATTTAATCCCCTGCAGTTTGGTCGCCACATTCTCTAGCGAAGCCCGCTGCTCGAGCTTTGCTAAGTTGCTGTTCGTGCTGCGCCTAGTAGTATTGGAGCAATGCCGACGCAAGTTATTAGGGGTGGGCGGAAGCCGCAAAATAGAGATATTTGCTGCTACTCGGCTGTCATTGCACTGCAAAAAGTATATCGCCGTACGGAGTCTGTTTCCCCGCAAAGTCACTCAAGGTACTAAATCCAATACGGCTAGGGCCACAAGAAGCGCATGGACACATGTACATCAAAACATATGGAAGTTTGCAACGTGTGTTTGCTTTATTTTTATTTCAAGAAATCTATTCTTAATATTGGGCAAGTATTTTCAGCACCAAACTGTGAAAAGCGGCTCCTCGGCAACCTGAGGGCCTCTTTGCCCAAAGCAGCGCTACTGTTTATCCACAAAAATGCCTCAGCTTATCATGGTAACTACAAAAAAAGTTAGCAGTGGCTTAGCTCGGCTATGCCAGGATGTACGTAGCGTGAGCTAAGGTTAGGCGCTATCACGCAGCTCCGCCGCAGCGACAGACTTGGCTGCTGCGCAAAGGAGGCGCACAGATGGGCACGCGCCGGCGCCAGTGCGTCAGCCGCGGCTGTGACGTCACTCCGCCGGAATGCGAAGACAGGCGAGGCGCGTGCGGTGGCGTCGGCGCCGGCACGCCAGCTGTGCGCCGTGTGACTTCGCTGCTCCTCCGGCATGAGCTGCACGACTCTACAGCAGCCATGCGAAACTGCTCAATCTCGGGAAGTGTAGGTCACGCTACAAAAACCAGGGCCTGACTTACCTCATCCGTGCCCTGTGCGAACTGTGCTGCCAAGACGCCCCCCCCCCCCCACTTTCGCGCTTCTATCAATCTCATTTTTATGGCGAAACTCTCTATGGTTAGGATCCAGCATACCGTCTCCGACTACAGCGCGATGGTGACAAGAATAACACGCGAGCGTGGCGCCACATTGCGCCGCCCACTCAAATCCTTGGAATTGTAAAACTGTGAGCCACACCTTAAGCGTAAGGAATAAATCATAGCAAAAAAAAAGGCTTAGCGTTTCCATATTTTGATATAACAGGGGTTATATTGCCCCTATGAGATGTCGTCTCAGAAATGAATGTGTGCTTAGAGGTGAAGACGATTTTATCGGCCTTTTAAAGGGACACTGAAGTGATTTGCAAACATTAAAGGATTACTAGCGCAAATGTTAGTCCGGAGTAAATAGGCCATGTTTCAACCACACTGCGCGCGTTTAGGCGAATTTATTTAGTAGAAAAATCAATTCGAATATGCTGTCCTCCTCCCTGCACCCTCGGCCTTTTTCTGTGGCGTTTTCGTGTGACATAAGGAGGAGATGAGCTGGCAATCGGCTGCGCTACTGCAAGGCTCGCCGACCTTCCGACAGAGTCAGTTGGCCTAGCGTTTAGTCCACCGGCCGCCGACGGATCGTCGCAATTCGTTCGCTCAGTTGAAACTAAGCCACAACACGTTTGTGAATGGAAGAATGTGCCTTTCTTTACTTTGTTAGTTTGTACACTGTATCAAGTTCCGAGTCCGGGTCGCTCCAGACAAGCGCTGCACAAGTGCACATGCGACGATTCGCTGACTGGTACGTTACGAGGAAAGCCTAAGGCCACTTGAAGGCTAGAGAAGAGTCAGCGAAGTCAAGATAGGTACTATGGAAATAAAATCAACTGAAACCTTTACCGTACAGCGCAAAACTAGGGAGCAGGAAACACTTTTTTTCCGGTGGGTGAACAAGCACAGCGGTCAGCTCCACGACCACACATCTGTGAACGCTTTTCCGTCTAAGAAATGCATTGCTAGACGTGAGATATTGTGGAAGTTTGGGGGACACTTACTGCACGAGTGCAATACAACAAACAGTCACCTAGGGCAGTTGAAATGCTAAAACTAAATAAAAATGTAACCTGGTTGTACATTATATACCTTGTATTTCCAGCGCACAGGGCTGGGACGTGGCCGTGTCTTTTATTTTGGAAGTCCCAAGTTCGAATCCCCGAAAGTACATTTATTTTTTTTGTAAGTTGATTTTTTTGTTCTCGGCCGATGTTTCCTATGCTGAGTTCACCATTTTAGGCCGTAACGTTCCCTGCTCCAGGACGAGTTCGCAGAACGCGCACACACTGGCACTGACGCGCTAGCGAGTTCCATTGGCGTGCTGTTGCCACAAGCACCGACTACTTGCGCGCAGTGAGCACCGGCCAGAATCAGCAGACCCTTGCCCTGGTGCGAACGCGCTTTTTACGATAGAGGCATGAGTGAGGCAAGCTCCGAATATGCGGGAAAAGCGCATGGCATTTGAGCATCTGCGGTGACGCGGAGTGGGTTCATCCTCTCCGTAGGCCACGGCCAGGGATTGCTACGATTCCAAGCCGTCCTGGGAGACTTATCTTAGGCAGTTTACAGTGGACAACATGGCAGAAGCACGGTACGACGATTACTGAGATATCAAGAAAGCCCATCCAACGAAGCCGTCGGATGTCAAGCATGTTTTTTTACAGAACCGAAACCGAAACTCGTTTGCATGCTAACCTCGAACATAGTCCAATAACGGTGCATCTCCTCCCGTCGTCCCAGGCTTTAGTTGGTGCGGCCGCCACAGACCGCGCATGTTAGTTTTTATTCTTTCCCACATCATAAAATAATTACCGACTAATCAACCAGATAAACGATGAAAAGTGGGGTACATTGAACCATTCTACACAGTGCAATGGAAACCGGGAGCTTGACAAATTCACTTCAGTGTCCCTTTAATGTAAGCTTCCTTTTGCAGTGGAGCACATCCGTCTACGGAGCAGGTACGATTATAAGAACGGCTATAACTCCTCCTTCATTGAAACTATCCCAAAATCAATTATAGGTAATTGTCGCTAAGCTGCTCCAACTATACGCGAAATTTGATTTTCGGTTAAACATTCCATACTTCATGGTGAAGTTGTAAATATTGGGGAATTCGTGTCTGCCGTCAGTGCACGGGCTTCTACCGGAGGGAAGCGAAAGCCCATGTTTTTTTCCGATGGAATAAAGCTGGAGTGTGTTCAAGTTTCACTCAGGTTAAATAATTAAGAAGTATGCTCGATCGCAAATTTCCAACAAACATCTATTGTTTCGAGCACTGCTGTGACTGCGCCCCGGTAAAAGCATGTTGTCTCGACACCACTTTTTTGGTGATCGTTCTTCACTAAGCGGAAGAACACTACAACATTTTTAAAGCGAAAACTTTCGTAGTGGGACCGCTGGCGTCATGTCAAAACCTGAGCTTCTGTTTCGTTAGAACGGTCAGTTTAAAAGCGGCTGGATACATGCATGAAATTTTAACGAAGACCCGTTGGGTGACCGAAATTCTCTTATAAACAAAGAGATATTAGGGCCTTTATATTTTAAACCAAAAATTTCTGCTGGAAAAATTTCTTATCAACAATTCATTTCCCTTTATAGGTGAAACCGACTTTCAAGGCATCGGTGTAGGCTTTGTGTTCGTTAGCCGGCTTCCCTACACTGCCCGTTCTGCAGAGAAGCATAGCCATCATGGAAAGGAGTAGGATTACAGAAAACGGCTCTAGCTCTCCTGTTAAGAAAAGTATCGCGATACAAATTACACGACAATTAAACACAAAGAGGACTCTACAAGCGTGAAACCAATCTTCTATTGCGTTGAAACGGTCAGTTTAAAAGCGGCTGCATAAGACAACACATGCATAAGACAATCTGGATAAGATAGTACATGGAAGTACAATCGTATATATCTCGCAGATCTCGTATCAGTATACATTTAGATTGTGTGTAAATTCTTTTTTTAGTGGCAAAAAAGCGTCGCTTTCGCACTTATCGGACATCTCTTTAGGAAGGAATGGCCGATTTTATTATACTTAACTTTTTGCGATTAATTCTTTTCGTTTTTGAGTAGGATGTATAATGGTAAACCAGAATTCTGCTTGACAGTTCAATCACGTGAACTATGTATTTCTGTGCTGAAGCCTGCCACGGGGGCCGCCAATCAAATCGCCTGCCGGAATTAGGTTCTCATGCGTACAGGTTACAGATATCCGTGGTCCCCTGAAAAAAGCGTTCGATATAAACGGAGACAAATGCCTATCTCCCATCTCAGGTAAATGCGCGATGAAAAAGTTTTGACTTATCCGATATTTCCAGATGACCGAGTTCGAGTTAACAAGCAATTACTGTGTAATATTTTTGTAATCATGAATTGATTTGGTGGTGCATAAAGGTGTCTCGGCTGTGGTCTGGGGTAGCGCAATGCTTTTTCTCACACACATGGGCAAAGGTCTACTGCGAATAGATTAGCTAGGATTAGATTTCTCAGGATGTCTTCCGGGGAACGAAGTCCATAACGTCCGTCTCTGCTCAAAAAAGGATTTATCCTCTTTGTCTCTCTTAAAATGAAGCCAACCCATGCTTAAAAATAATGTTAGACCTAGGAAATGCAAGCTGTCTTTCCGAAGTAGCCAGAGAATTCTACGATTTTTTTTTGCATATTCCTGCACAAAGTAGCAATATTAGAAAAGAAACCATTCTGTTCTCAAAAACCATATCAACTCAATTTTCTACGCTTTTTTCTGACTTCCCCTAAGCTTACTTTTCGGGCCAATAGCTTGACGACAAGGCGCATATTTAGCATAAGATTTGTTCTTTTTTAAGAATTTTGTTGAAGCTTAAGTGTTGGAATGCATAACACTTCAGTTAGTTTTGTGAGTACGGTTTCCCTAAGCCTCCGTAGGCGGTTTCTCGGAAGGCCAATTGCACCTTCGCAGCTTTTTTTTTGGTGTGACATTGTGCGTCGATGTTTCACCGTATAAGCTCGGCAATTAGAGATTTTTTCGACACAGACGTTTTTTCCTCAGTTTAAAGTGCGCCGCCGTAGTCTCTTCTTTTGATATATTGAAGATAGAGCCAGGTGGACAGAGGAGGAACGAGGAGGCGGAGGTGCGGGGCAGTAGGTCCAGGTCGTAGCCCCTTTTCGTCGGCGCCCTGAGTGACCGCCCTGGTCTCCCACGCCCACGACCGGCACTAACGAAAACCAACGTAATGCAAGAAGGCTTTGCAAAAGCAGCCCTTGGTGTCCCAAGGGCTGGTCTGGCACTAATAATAAAGCCGTTGGTTGCAGGTACGGTAGCATTTGAGGCACACTCACTCTCTTGGAAATCCGAGTGGTATCTGCGTATGCCATCTTTCCATCTCCCACAAGCAGGCAAGTGTGTATGGCATTCGCTTTCGGTCGTCCCATGTAGGCGCTCGATGTGGCCCAACAATGTTGTCAATTTCCTGCTGAACTTTAGCTTGTACGGTGCGCTCGTTTATTGCGAAGTTTACGAAATGGCCGGTCATCGACGTAATGAGATTAAACGTTCCAGCAATGAAGAAGGTCTTCACATTCCCCACAAGGTAGCGGTCTGTGCCGTGAAAGATGGCGAAAACAAAATAGGTAAATAATTTTATTAGGTCCTCTTTACGTACCATTACCGGCTGAAGTGGCCTGGCTATACAAAATATATAGAGTAAAATATCGTCGTTCAATGCCACACTTCTTAAAAAGTTATTTATTCTTTATTAAAACACAACAATGTCCAATAAAACAATTTACTTTTAATGGCATGTGTTTTATTTTGTACGCTCTAAACATCCTGCAGCACGAATATTACGATGACAAAATTATGAGAGGTCAGAAGCCTTTGGAAATACCGACAATTTACAGAGGGCACAACAGTCTTATTTCCCTTTAACTACTGCTCGTGACGAGAACCATGATATTCATTGCCTCATTTATTAACAATACTATCATAAACATAATTTCCGGGATCGCTTGCTCTCACCATGATTATTTCAAAATTCTCAAACGGAATGACTGTAAAATGAAATGTGGTGGTGGTTCTAATTGCCTAGTTATTCTGATTTGTTCGGAAAATCGAAGTGGCTTACACTGAAAAGGTGCACCCGGTGACCGGTTCGCCTCTTCAATTTTCTTCATGTATTTTTCCACAAAGGGTTCCCGCGATGTAGCGTCCGTGGTTGTCGAATAATTTTCAATAAGCTTGCTTTTGAAACAAAAAAAAATGTAAAAAATAACGCACTTACATGCAGCACAATCACCCAGTAAACAACGTCATGTGTATGTCCTATATTGCATTTCTGTTTTCTCGACTGTAAAAAAAGGCCGGCGTATCCGTTTAAGCTGAAAATAACATGGTCAGACGAACATGCCGCTAAGACTCCTAACGTCTATCATCCTCCCTATTTTGCGTGCTCTCTGTACTGAACCTTTCCCCTCCTTCCCACCAGCCTCCCACTTCCGATCGGCTACCCATTTTCGCCTCCCCTCTCATCTCCGCCATCCTCCTCTCGTGCAACTCCACTGTTCCTTTCTGTCCTCGTTGCCACCTTCCTTTCGCTATCCTATTTTTTTGGTACCGTGCCTTTTATCACTCCTTCATTTTCTGGTTCATCTTTGTGCGCCAAAAGAGGAAAAATGGTTAAGTATCCGAAGTTCCACTGCTTTACGCCGCAATCGGATACAACGCCAAGCAAGCCAATAATTTGGAAAGGGAGCGCAGCAGGTCCGATCTGCTACTACTACCTTTGGACGGTCCCTTCTACGAGATGGCGTGAATTTGGAATGGCCTCTTGGCAAGCCTGATGTTAGCAGTTAGGGTATTCCTCATAAGAGGAGTCTGGCGTCGAACCCAGAATCTGAATATTCTGATAATGTTTTCGGAAGTCGGGGTGATATTTCCTCAGATAAGGTACAAATGTTACTTCGAAGTCATTGATGTTTGCCTGCAAAACGTTTAAGTATAGAAATCTAGGGTTTCAGCCTAAAAGACCCGGTCCACCTCCTCGATTGCCATACACCTCTGAAATACCCTCAAAAGTGTTTCTAGAGATACTCTCACCGCCATCGTGTGAAGACGCCTTCAACACCAGTTATTGATTCCTTTGATTATGATGTCTTTCGCCTGAGGCGGTTTGCGAGTACAGTTTGGTTAGAGGTGGAGCGCTGTGAGCTGACGCTGATTAGAAAGTTACATGAAGAGACTGTGGTTTGATCAGAAGCTTCGAGTGGAGGCAAGTCTTAAGTAACAAGATTAGAACTGCTTAATTTTCGTAAGAAGGTTCAATAAAGCCCAACTGATTATTGATGTGTACTTCCTTTGGGATACTACGTTTACTTGAATGGTCACTGCCAGAAACAGCCCCTCCACCAAACAGCTTAAATAGTCTAAGTTAACATAAACGTTGTTAGTTATAACTGTTCCAGCCACCGCAGGCGGTGCACGGTGTTTATTTCAGTATTTATCAATGACACATTGACTTAGCGTCCGAACATACTATAGAAAGTGTGTTTTCTTTAGCGCCCCTGTTAAATTTAGACACGACAACAATATTGCCGCACTTGCATCGTTGGTTATAGCAGTTGGGAGTTACCACGAAAATGAGAAGCCGTGCGTACTGCACACAAGATCAAAACTTCAAGCTTTCTTTCCGTCACCGTAAGTGATCGTAGTTTTTTCTCGTTTAATAAGGGGCGCGGCATGAATTAGTGGAGGGCAAGCAGTCAAGTCCATATTGAACTTGCCAGAGTTGAAATAATAATGCGACGGTTGAAATCAGGCTCATGTGATTGGAAACAAATGTGAAGCGTTAAATGGCAGCGGACGGCGAAAAAATAGGGATAGGTGATGTGTTTAACTGCAGTGCCGGCGTAGGTAGTACTCAAAGTGAGTATGGATACTTCGGATTTTAACAAAATTTCATCAAAGTCGTTTGTGCACAAATATGGGACCTGCACCTTCTTTCTCCGTATTTTAATGGGTGGAAGTGGTACATTTTATTTACTTGAACCCGGAGCTTTAAGGACACATTCTATTATGTTTCTGCCGCCTCCAGGTATACTGCCCATGGGCTTGTCCCTCCCCGTCCTGATATTTCCAGAAGATTTCAGTCCCGTAACGGCCATTTTGAAATTAGTTGTATGTTGTTTGATTTTATTCCACTGAACGGGTGAGCGTGGATTACATAATTTCTGGTGAAAGACATGCACAAGAGATAGAATAACTAGGCAACGTACATGACCATTTTTTCCACTTTGCACATCACACCGTGAAGCCTCCACTGCCTTGTGCCTGGGACATATTCAAGAAGGCGAAGTAGTGGCCATGGCAAGAAGACGAATGGCGCTCCTTCTCTGAAAACCGTGCGTGCTTTTTCAAGCAATTTAGTAAGCGCGTGCCGTACATCCTTTTCCACTTGTCCTCCGGAGCCATAGAAAAACCAGGCAACATTATTTACAACGACCGGCCATAACAACTTTTGGGTATAAACAGGTCGACCATTTGTATTTTGTATATGTTGCACCAGGCTCCCAATTTCCACCTGGCACAAAAATAAAAAAAAACAGAAAGAAATGAACATCTTTGGCGAATTTTAAAATCAGTGGAAGCGAAATCTTCTGTGAAAGATATGCGCAGCTTACTCTTCTGCTAATACGTTATGTCGCACAACGTATAAGGTACCGCCTAAAGAAGTTGGTGTGTTTGCTTAATCTACACATGACGGCGTCATTTTCCCGTCAAACAAATACGGACCCGTCACTTGGCCACTGTGCATGTTCAAAATGGCTAGAGGATTTCAAAGGCGAAATATTTTAAATCGAAGATTGCTACATCTACCAGATAACGGTTCTTTCGCGGCGTGCGGGACAATAAACTCCCAACGAGGTGGGGGCGGCGTAGGTGGGCGGAGGAGGCTTTCACTCACGGAGCACACTGTCGGATGTCCTCATCGCCCACGTTCAGGTTAACGGTATCCTCAGGTATCCTGCTGGAGACGGATCGACTGAAGGTCGTCTAGTCGTTGGCACGTTTTCCTTACATCCGAAACGGTAGTTGTGTTTTGAAGGGCCAGGGAAGTAAAGGCAAACTGAACAATCCCTTTCAAGATGTGGCGCACGCGATCAACCGCCTCATGTCTTTTTTTACCTTTCGGCACAGGGCCCCAACACCTTCAATGTACGGCATGTACTCCTCACAAGGATGTTTGACTCGCCCATCCAGCTTCTTTTTCGCGATGTCGGAGCGAGCAGCGGACGAGCGAAAAATTTGGTGCAGCTGCGTGGTGAAGTCGGAACAGTCATTATTACGGTGCCCATTGTTCAGGAACCACGTCTTAACTACTTCGTTCAGGGAACATGACAAGTTTTGAAGATTCGCGTGGTCGTCCCGTCTGTTAAAGACGCTGATGCGTGCGTAGGTATTAAGCCACTCCTCAAGGTCCTCACCACGAAGGCCACCGAGAGTCGGTTGATCCCGCTGGCGGCTAGCGACGAAGTACGGTGGGAAGGCGGCTTAGCCCGCACCGCCGGTTTTGCGGCCGGTTCCCCTGGCAGGTTCCGCTGTCACAAGCATGGCGTCTCGCGGTATGCGATTATCCGAACTGAGCTCCAGGGTGCACTCAGAGATGGAGGACAAGGGATCAAGACGCACGCTCCACCACTTGAGACACGACTTTTGGCGTAGCCGTTTTTTCGAACACTCGGGCCAAGGAAAGCACCAAGCGGTGATGATGATTATTTACAGGTGATGATAGCGCCGAGCTAATCGGGGTCAGCACTGATGATAGTGGATGATTATGGAGAAGCGCCGTTAACATAACCCAAATTACTGGGAGCGTAGTCACAGGATCTCAGAATAATAAGGAGGTAACACTAAAACACAAAGAGGGTAAAAGTTATGTCGTTGTGTCGTTGGATTACTGGCCTGAATAGTGTTATAGAACTCAGGACAAGTGTCTGCCTTCAGTTGTAGAAATAGACTGCTTTTAAGAGAAACTTGTTTCTGAACACTTGTCGGGATCGGAGCTGTTTCATTCGCGTGAAGAATTGATAAGAACACACCATAATATGAGCTATATGGGTACGAAATGGGATAAATATTCGCTCGTGTCTGTAGATGTAAATGTCGGGATAAACCATTTTATTCCTTTCTAGGTGACTTTGTATAGTGGTTTCTAGTTCTAATGCAATGTTTCTTGGACTGTGGTCTACAATTGACAGCTTTCCTCAACTGTTGCAAAAAATTATAAAAGAAGCGAATAGGCTTCATCAATTCAATATAATTAAAAAAAAAACATCATTCCAACGAAGCCCACGGTATCAACTTCTGAATTAAGGCGTCTGGAGAGGCCTGGTCGCGAAATTGGCATGAAACTATTTTTTGGCATTTAGGCATTTCTTATAATGGGCGACTGCTCTGCTCAGAAAACGTCAGAAGACGCAGCTGTTAGCTTTTAAGCCATGAGCATAAGGGTGGCATTCATAAGAAGTATTATACTGTAAAGTATTGATACATTCTTGAGACCTTCCTGGCAATTCAACACTTCGTCATCCGATACTCACATCAAAGAAACTACCGTTATATAAAGTCAGTGTGCTTTGAGAGCCCCTTACCGTCATTTGGTTCTCCATTGGTGACTTTGCAAATCCGAGATCACGAAGAGTACTCATACAAAAGCGCTTGTTTGCTTTCCACACATCACCATTTTGCCATCCCAACCCTGAGAAAATAAAGATGGAATTCAGACATAATAATTGTGTTGTGGTTGAAGAAACACTGGCTTGAAAAATTCAAAATCGCGAAGCAGTTTCTAAGTAGTGTATTAACGTAGATGCGTTTTACCCTAAACTTCAGATGCGCTTAGTAAATTATTCTCTAAATATGCGTCTTCTAATACAGTGCCATCAGACGTTTAAATTATACATGGATAATAAAGCGTGGCTTGGACGTTGAGTAAAAATTCCTTTCTCCGCCTCTCAATCTAGCTCAGTTCCAAGAAGTGAAACAGAAATGGTAGCAGCCTAATATATTTTTACTATGTGTGCTTCAATGGCGCTTTCTCCTTAGTGACATTTCGGTTACCCACCAATGAGGCATCCATAATCACCGTTCTGTCATGTAATCCACAGGAGTATAATTGAGTGCTATACTGTCAGTTATAGCGCGAGCAAACCAACTGGTAACCATGAAGCAGTCAAGTGTGAATTGTCGTTGCCAACCCGAGATATACCGAAAGAAATGAAGATCTCCTTTGTTATACCAATCTATAAGAACGAAAAAAAAAGTGACTGCAATTAAAGACCGATTTCCAGACTTGCAACACTTGCACACATTATGAAAATGCACGTACCACTCCTGCTACTTTCATTCTGCGATCCTCTTTCACTAAATAATAGCGCTCAATATCGGCTTTGAACACGATGATAATACAACTTCCTTATTAGCAGATGTATTCGCTTGCATCAGCTTTCGATATAAATTAACCGAGTGGGTCTTGCTTTAAGGTTAGATATAACAAAGGCCTTTGAAACCATTTTCCACAATATTATGCTTAAGCAGTTGCAATATCAAATCTTTGGGGCATGTTTCAAAATGTTTTCTAGCTACTTTACTAACAGATTTCACTGTTTCTCTGTTGTTAGCCAAAAGAGAATTTAGTGCCTCAGGGTAATACTTTGGGACTATGGCTTTTCAACATTTTTATTACAGACTTTGGTCTTCTACCAGTAGATACAAACATTTCCCACTCTGCTAACCACACAGCGATTGCTAGATTTGTTACCAATGCTATACAGATATTCAGAGCCTGCAAGGCGATATTCTTACATTAATTTATTGGTTTTTGGAAAATTATATTTGTTTAATGAAGCTTATCTGTCCTAGAAATACACACCAAGTACAAAAACAAGTACAAGGTTTCTTGCATTCTTCAGACTCTCCCACGTATCGTTGCCCACCTTGGCCATTGAAACAACCATAAAGTAATGAGGTATGTGTTTTGATCAGTGTCTAACATGGAAAAGCCACGCTAAACATTCGTGTACAGCCTCCCAAATTTTCAATAATAATGCGGGAGCGACGAGCGATTGGCGTGTCCGCGCATTATCACGGTGTTCGCCGGCAAAATTGGCGAGGGTACGCGCACTATCTGTTGTGGAAGCGTCGTCTACTCCGCTGTTCTTCTCAGGGCAACACACCCCCTGTTTTTCTTATCTTTATCTTGCAAGGCCGTTTCGCTGCCGCCAATGGTAGCTAAGCAGCGTGCGGCACAAAGTCATTCAGATGCAGTGGCAGGGGGTGTGCAACTCTCAAGGAAACGGCGTAGCAGACGACACTCATACAGAAGAGGGCCCTATTTCGCTGGTGAAGACCGTGATAAGGCGCTGACATGCCGGTCGGTCGTCGCCCCGCTATATTATTAAAAATTTGGGAGGCTGCACAAGCTAATTTCTATGGCTGCAATCATGGATCATCTCTGTGGTAGAGCGCAGTTCAAAGTTAGGCTTACAGTGCATTAGACGCTAGCTGAATCTGTACTGAGGTATGGGATCACATTATGCGGCACTTGCTCGGAAAAAAAAAACATTATATTGATCTACTAATTCGCAAAATAGGCAAGATCATAACCTACGGTACAACGTTACATAGCCCTGGTACAAATTGAAAATACCATGCCCTGGGCATGCTACCGCTGAAAGAACTGTGTCAATGTGTTTGGCTAAAGAATCAATATACCAATAAAGAATTTATATAACGGTAAAAAAAGTGTGAGCTGCGAAAAAGCGAGGGGTATGAGAAACACGAAAGTATCTAAATCATGGAAAAAGAATACGGATCTACGATTTTTGGGAAATATTCAATGAATTAACTGAATAATTGGGTACGACTAACGCAAAGCGGAAACTGGCGAAAGAAATGTGAAATTGAGTGCAGGTTACCAAACACTGAGGTGATAATGGCACGTGAGATATGGAAATTCGTTCATCGGAATTGTGCTCAACTTGTTTACACTCATGGTTGTTTATGTCTGCGTAATTTTGAAGTCTCGTTGAATGATGCTCTTGAAAGGGAGCATTGCATTATTACGTGTTACTGTAACATACAAGTTTTTCAATTACAGTACAAAATAGAAAAAAAAGATAATGGATGTTCGAGAGCAAGAAGACACTCCTTTTGTGTGTGTTTTTTTTTGTTTTCTTTTATGCTCCTGGAACTGTTAGGTTATGTACGTAAAAAATAGTCCTTTGCTACTTTGCATAGAACGTAACCAAAATGTTTTGCTTAGCCAACTGCCTGGACTTTTTAGAAGCCCCGCATGCCTAGATTGACCATAAAATAATAATTCACAGGACACTTGCATAAGTAAATAAAAAAGAAACCTATGGGATCACGTTAGCAGGGTGACAAGCGGACTGGGAACGGTAAAGGTAGGGTAAGGGTAGTGAACTGACAAAAACTAAGACCGAAGTTGGGGTAGAAAGAAAAGAATAGAGAAATGAGAGAGGAAAAAGAGAATGGCGAAAGTTGCAGGTGGAAGAAACACGCACGGAGAGTGGAACATGTGTTGCCAGTGAAGATAAGGAAGAATGTCAATATGAAATGAAATGTTGCACAGAAGGACTGAGGAAGGCAGAGCAAGAACAGGCGATGAAGACGGGAATGGGAGGGCAAAACTGGAATCAAGATCGGGTAGGAATGTTGGCAGCTAGTTTACAAAGTCGGTCCGAAAACTATGAGGGGAGTGGAAGCGTAAAGCGAATATCGTATAAGGGGGAGTAGTGGAATCCGGTTAATAGTAACGCTACCAAGACGAGCAGCAGTCCACAAAAAAAAAACGAATTACAATAGCGAGACAATTGGGATAAGAGAGAGGGAAATAGGGTGGGCGGAAGTATGTACACAGGGGGGAAATAAGGAAAGTACTACAGGGGTATAATTGAGAGGATGAAGTAAGATTTACCCTTTTTCTAATTATGACGACAGACGCAGGTAGCGTCTGTGAGAGGGTTATTGGGAGCAGGGGCAGCGGAAATTAAGGCGCACACAAAAGTAAAAAAAACAGGAACTGGTAAGAGGCGAGTGATTGCTCGAAATTAAAAATGAAACGTTTCAGGAGAGTATAGTTGACGAGCTGAATATTTCGAAAGGGAATATTAGTGGGTTCATTGCACCGAACTAGATACCAGGGGCGAACAGTAATATATGAACGTTGTCACAAAGAAAGAAAGAGGAATAGAGATTCGGAGTGAAAAAGAAGGGGGGGGAAGTTTGCATTAGGGAAGGGGTGTTCTAGGGATAAGAAGCAGAGCGCAGGCGAATATGTAGAGTGAAACATGAAGGAACAGAAGGTGAAAGCCATTGTGTTGCTACAAGGGAAAAGTTACGTGGTATACGCCTCGAGCTTCGCGATCGCTGCGCCGCGTGCCGCCGCTTCTCCGCGCCGTTGACTGGATGGGCGCTGCGTGGCTGATAGGGGCTCGTGGAGTGTTTTAATTCTTTTTCGCTCCTTTTTGCCTTTCCGCGCCCTACAAAAACTTGTTATGGTGCCGTCTATGAGCAGAGTACGTTTAGGTCACTTAAAAAGCAGCTGCGTCTTCGTAGAGCACGCGATCGCCTGCAAGAGCTACCCGGGGACGCGGTTCTGCGTGCATCTTCACCGCTCTTCCGGGCATCGGCGACGGCAGCAGCATATCATCCCTGTTACCTCCAAATACGTCAGTCACAAATGAATTCTACTGTCGCCTCGTTCAGACCTGATACTGGCACAGTGAGAGGTTGGCTTCATTTTGCAGCGTGGACAACGAATGCGGCTTCGTTTCGAATATATACGTCGCAGAAAAATGTGTTTCGGGGATGTGATTAGCCACTCCAGGACAATAACTTACGCCTTTTATAAGAATATAAACCATGCGAAAATGTTAAGTATATTCGTTAAATATGTGCCCACACACGCCTTATAGCAAGAACCAAGGCAATCTAATATGAAACCACGGAAAAATACATGCTGTGCAAGTGCGGAAGAAACATAAAAGCTCTAACGGAAATGAAAAGAAATACATTGCAGCTTGTGACATGCTCAAGACGTTCGTCGAAACTTAAGCCAGGTAGGGTTCACCAGACCAACGTACTATATGCGAAATGCACTGCTATTTCGCGAGACATAGGTGGGGGGCAGAGGAGGGGGACGCTGTGTACAAATACAGAGCGGAATCAAGCAATGAACGTTTTAGTAATCATACACACAAATCTCGCGTTCACTGTCGTTTTGTTTTTCGACTTCAACGAACAGCTGATCGTTCGGAGGACGCATTTCTGGAAGTATACAGGGTAGGCAGTTCACAAGTGATGAAAGGTGCCGTTAGAAGAGTGTGGTATTAAATAAGGCCCTCTGATTCAGTTTGTGCTTTATTGTTCAGGCTCCCTGTGACATGTGACGATATTTCGAAGAAGAGTTTAGTCGCGGATGCCGATTATATTCTAAGCCCATCTGCGCGCTGCTTGCATGCAGAGGATATATGTAGCGGATGAATGTTTGCCGGCGCTCACCTCACGACAAGACGACTCTTTGTCGTGTGCTGATCCCCGAGTATATTTCTGCATTATCCATCGTACTTACGTTGAATATTGCCGAAATTAACACACACTGGCTTGTAAATGGTGGTGATCAATATCTGACGTATATTATTGGCAAAACTAACTGGCGTGCTGTCAGGTATGAGTGTTCCGCTGAATATGCAAGTGCACGAAACTGATTTACATCGTAGTGTATACCCGTAGCATGAACATCTGAGGAACCGGAGGTCACGGAGACATTGCTAGTAAATTAAGGGTAGTGTAACTACAATCAGGGTCATGCATACGCCGCTTCCGCGACGCTGGCCTGTGATAAACACCAGACCGAATATACCACACTAAGATCGCGTCAGAAACATGTACACTCGCGTAAACACACCCCATTTGCGAACAGAGTGACTGCTCCGCATAACCATGGATTTCCAACGCCCGCAAACGCTAAATCTCAGTCGTGAACATGCCGCAAAAGCAGCGGCGACAGTGGGGAGCGGGACGGAGACTCCCGCGCCTGCTTTCGAAACGGGCCTCTAGGGGGATTTCAGTGGCACCCCTACAGGCCGCGCTCGAGGCGTATGCGCATCAGAAACATCGTCTTTATAAACTCTTTTTACTGAACCACAGAGACCCGGACTCGCCGCGGTGGCTCAGTGGCGCTGCTGAGCACGAGGAAGCGGGTTCGATTCCCGGCCGCGGCGGCCGCTTTTCTGATGGAAGAGAAAAATAAAAACGCCCTTGCGTACGAGATTTCGACGCACGTTAAAGATCCTCAGACGATCAAAATTAATCCGGAGCCCTTTACTACGGCGGCCTCATCACCTGCCTCGCGTCGGCATGTTAAACCCTACAATCAATCAATCAATCAATCAATCAATCAATCAATCAATCAATCAATCAATCAATCAATCAATCAATCAATCAATCAATCAATCAATCAATCAATCAACAGAGACAAGGGGTTTATTATTTGAGCGTTCTATTCCTCTTTATAGTCCGTACACAAGCAGTGCGCAGTAGTGCCTCATAAAACCCCTCCGTGCTTTCCAGTTTATCGTTCACGTTCACTCGATCGTGCCTTAGATTGCTCAAAGTCACGCCTCGCTATTCCATTTTTACGAAAGAAGAATGCGCAGTAGCCTCTTTCTGGAAGCAGATGATACAGTAGAGAAGCAGTTCTTTAAACGGGGTTCTCTGCCCAGTTCGTGAGTGCCCCGATACATATATATATATATATATATATATATATATATATATATATATATATATATATATATATATATATATATATATATATATATATATATATATATATATATATATATATATATATATATATATATATATATATATATATATATATATATATATATATATATATATATATATTTATATATACATATATATATATATATGTAAAAAAGAGAGAGAGAGAGAGTCAAGAAAACCTAGCAAAGCCAAGGGGAGGATGTGGTAGGCCATTGAAATCGATAGAGAATTTGGAAAGTAAGAAAGAAAGTGGAACCGGTATTCTGGAGGTCGTGGGTTTTCGATCCCACTTGGCGGGCATTTTTTCTCCACTTTCTTTCTTTCTTTCCAAATTCTTTATCTGTTTCAATGGCCTACCACATCCTCCTCATTGCTTTCCGAGGTTTTCTTGACTGCCAACTCTTATTTTCTGTATTATTTTAAACGAGCCCCTCATTTCCTATTCTCATTCGCTACATGCATAGCGAGGGCCTCGGTTCTGGCAGTCTTGGTAATATAGGGAGCCTAAGAGGGTTCAACGCTGGTCGACCACACTTGACATGTCGTAGACGCTCGAGTCACGGCCCGGGGGTTAAAAAGAAGGTCCCCTTCACCCCGAGTAGTCCTACAGTGGCGCTGGCTACCACCCCCAAGCGCAGGAAACAAAAACACGTGAACATAAATACCCCAGAAAGTGGAAACTAAAGTAGCCCCGCTGGTAGCGTAGTGGATATCGCACCAGACCGTTATTCTGGAGGTCGTGGGCTCGGATCCAACCGGGCGGGCATTTTTTCTCCACTTTCTATCTCTTTCCAAATTCTTCAGCGGTTTCAATAACCTACAACATTCTCCCCTTTCTTTCTGAGGTTTTTTTTGCTGCCAACACTATTTATGTCCTAATTCAACGAACCCCTCTTTTCCCATTCTCGTTCGCTACATGCAAAGCCAGGGCCTCTGTTCTGGCAGCCTTGGTGCCATAGGGAGCTTAAGAGGGTTCAACGCTGGTCGACCACTCTCTGCATGTTGTAGACACACGAGTCATGGCCCCTGGGTTAAAAAGAAATCCTCTTCCCCCCGAGTAGTCCAAGTGGCGTTGACACCACACCTGAGCCCCAGAAAAGAAAATAGCTTAAAATAAAAACCCGAGAAAGTGGAGGGAAAATAGCTCCGCCGGTAGTCTATTGCTCATCGCACCAGACGCGTTTTCTGGAGTTCATAGGTTTGGATCCCACCCGGTGGGTATTCTCCACTTTCTTTCTGTCTTTACAAATTCTTTATCTGCTTGAATGACCTACCACGTTCACCCCTCATTTCTCATGCTGATTAGCTATATATATGAGATTAGTTACTAACCTCCCTGCTTTTGTAAAATCTTTAGATGTAGAAATATCGGATAATCGAGCGGTATTCAGTGAACACCTATCCCCTTATGTAATAAAACATGAGCAAACGGTTACAATGCCCCTGCTGACGCTGGAAGAAAAGACACAGGGGGGTTCATAAAGTACTTCAATGTACAAATAAAGTCTCTGGTAATACCGTGTGGCACGTTTCGACATAAGACGTCGTAAAACATTTGGAAACATTGGCTACATTTTTAAAAAATCACACTTTTTGACGGCATTGAGGCGAGTCCTGGATGAAACACCGTTGAAATCTTGCATCCCACTCATTACTATGAAGGACATGAAATATTTTGTTGGTATACTGAACAATTTTGTTTTAATTCATCACCAGCATTCACAGATTTAAAGACAGTAGCCTTTTTTGGGTTACTAAAACTGGGCAAGTTTGGACCGCTTGTCTTTGTACCTGCAGGCGAATTCTGCCACTCAGGCATAACCGAACTGAATTCTTGACCGAAAAGTTTTTAAAGGCAAAACATTGTTAAACTGCTTAATATGAAATCACATTCTATGCTAGTAAAAATTGTTCAGGAAAAGCGAATATTAGTTATACTTGAGCGAATCATAATACAGAAATTCTATTTGCCATGTTCATTATTTCAAAATCACTGTTTCCGGTAACAAACCAAAAGACGCATTAAGACAATATTTTCACTCAAAAAATACAAAAGGACCCCCTCCCCCCCCCCCCCCCCCCCCCGCACGGGAGCCGTGACCGTTTGACGAAATTCCAAGAACAGTAACGACGAAATATTCAAGTAGTGTACGTGGGAGCAGTAGAACGGGGGAAGGCTTCATTGACATGAGAAATCCTGCACCGTGTTTTGTGTTCGACGAGCATGCGTTAGGGGGAGATAAAAGTGGGTGGGAAAAATGACAGCGATTCATGTGGGAGATGCTGGAGAAGCATACCGGTTTGGGACGACATTTAAAGTACAGTGAGCTGGAACGTGGCCACTTTTTAAATAAGGTATGGGTAATTGTCACCAATCGAGCTGTTCATGTGCAGTGAAAAATACTCTAGAATAAAAATTGCTAATTGCACCCCAAATATATCGTTCGTTTGCATTCGGTTTCCATCTCGTGTTTTCCTCTCCCGATTGCGTATCCCCAAAAATGACACGTGCTAAAATATAATAATACAAAAGTTCCACTCTGTGAAGTATTACGAGGTATGCTGAGCGAAATCCAGAAAGTGGACGAAGCAAACACGATGTTTTGAATTAACCCTCCAGATTACCTTGTAGTTATATTGCTGAATGAAACCAGGACAAGGGCTTTATTATAACGGAACTTCATGGACCTCTTCGTTTCTCTCTAGCAGGAGCTAGCGAATTGACATCCAATTCAATTTCTTATTCATAGCTTCACTTAAAACTAAGAACTCGTGAAAAGTAAATAAAACTTGCCGCATTATAACCTTCGTCTTAGCGGCTAAGTGTGGTAAGCTCTGTTTCGGGATACTTGGAATGCAAGCAGAGGCAGCGTCCTATTTTCTACTCTACTTCATCTGCACGCGGCAATGTAACAAACAACTTCAATACCAAATAGTACAAGAAAACGCAGCGCGATAATAAAGTTGTCGTAGTCACCAATTTAATTATGATTTTGTTGGAGCCACCTAGACTACATTGAGAACTCCAGGAAATTCACAGGTAAAATCGCTTCACCAACAGATCAGTGTTGCCAATGCGGCTTCTCTCTACTCCCCGCATCGACCCCCTCAGATGTTTTTAGAACACAGCTCATAAAAGCTCTGTTGTATACGATTAAGTCAGCGCCGCGGAAGAATGTTGTTCGAGGATCAGTCCCCAAAACTTACCTTTGTAGCATTCTCGCCACATGATGTAGTACCGGGACCGATAAAGGAGTTCGTTTTTATTTGAAAAGTTTTGTATGCTTGTCATGTCGTTCAGAACTACCACATCTATGAAGTTGACTTTCAGCCTGCGGAAGAAGGGCGGAAGTACATGTAAGAATGCCCATTTATAGGTTAACGCCCGCGAGCTAAGAGTTTCTAATCGTGTGCAAAATAAAAGCGCCAAAGCTTGCTTGAGCTCCAATTGACGAGAACGGCCGCTTATTATGCCACAAGCTGTAATGCTCATGTAAGCTATACTCCTGATTTTAAGGGACCAAGAACAGCCAAAGTGCTTTCTTGGCTACATAAACCCCGAAAGTGTGGCTTGTCTCACCCTCCATCAAATCCACCGGGCAAAACCTTTCCAGACCACTTCATGTTCGTATAATAGTAGAGATTTATCACCATCTTTTGGCAATAAGACACCATTACGCATATTGGAGACAAATTATCAATATGTAACTTAAACTAAACATTACTTTGTTAATTGAAAAGAAATGCGCACTTGAGTTGATGCAGCACGCAAAACTATGTGATGGAAACCATATTTTCCACTTCAGAGCACACCTAGGGCAGCATTGGAAATCCAAAAGAACCAAAAGATTTGATTAAACGTCGCGTGAGCAGTGGTACGCGGGACAATGTATTTTACCTATGGAAACCTACTCGGCTTTTATTGTCAGACGAGTGAAACAGGAGAGCTGCGCGACTCGAGCTTCGCCATCGGTGCGCCCCTCCCACCACTTTTCAGCCGCGTTTACGGGATGAGCGCTGCAGTTCTGATAGCTGCTCATAAAGTGTTTTGGTTATCTTTCACTCTTTTTGCGTTTCTGCGGTCCAAAGAACTTGTTATAAGAACGCCTGAAAGTAAATAGGATGTTTAGGGCGATTTAAAACGCAGGTGAGCCTTGTCAAAGTGCTCGAACACAAACATGAGCTATTCGGGGACGCGGATCTGCGCGCTTCTGGGCCGCTCTTACGGAGTTCGGTGATGGCAGAAGCATATTACTAGTCTCACCTCCGAACACTTCAGGCACAAAAGAATTCCATCGTCACTTCGTTTACACATAAGGTGTTGGTTTCGTTTTCTGCGCGGGCAACGGATGCGACTTCGCTTCGAACATAGACGACTGAAAAAAATGTTTCGAAAAGGTTTTTGCTCAATACCTACCAGGAACTGGAGCCTTTTTGGGGAATATTAGCCGAGCGAAAATAATAGGTGTATTCCGAGGCTCTGCGCCGTCGGTAAATTTCTACCAACTCACACCTTATAGCAAAAACGAAGGAAAGTAAACAGTTTCACAAAAAAATAAACAGTCCGCAAGTCGTGAATCAGCAGAATATTTCGTACAGGAATGAGCGAATTCAGTGCAGCTTCGGAAATGGTAACGACGTTTCCCTAAACGTAAGTCAGGTAGGACTCCCAAATCAACTAGTTGCGAAATGCACGGCTATTTTGTAAGTAATGGGGGGATGTGGGGGACGCCAAACAATGGTTCTGTACGAATGTGAAACGAAATCAAGGATTGAACGTATTAGTAGTTACCCACAGAAGTTGCGTGTTCACTTTCAGTTTGTTGTTCGACTTCAACAAAGAGCGCATCGCTCGGATGACGCATGTTTTGATCTATATAGGGTTGGGAGTTCAAAAGAAATAATAGGTGTCGTTAGAAAAGTTGGGTACCTGGTAAAGCCCTCTGATATGAGTTTGTGCTAGACGATGGAGGCTCCCATTTGAAACATGATCATGTTTTCAAGAAGCATATTGTTGCGGAAGTGGCTTAGTCTAAAAGCCCGTCTCTACGCTGTTTGCGGAAGTTTTATGTAGCAGATGAAGTTTGTGGAAGCTCACGTCCGGACAAGACGACCCAGAATTACATTTTTGTGTCCCGAGTGTAATTTTAGATTATCCGCAATAATTTTGTCGTAGAAGTTTCGGGAAATTTGTCACACTGCCTTGTAAACGGCACTGATCAGTATCTGAGGTATAATATTGGCAAACGTAACTGTCGCGCTGTCACGTGTGAGTGCTTCGCTAGATTAGCGGAGCACTAGTAGCGGAGCTACATCGTAGTGTAGAAAATTAGCATGACAGTCTGAGGAAACGCTACTAACGGAGACACAGTAAATTTCAGGGTAGTGGAATTATAATACGCTCGATGCATATTTCAGTTTCGCAACGACATTCTGTGACACATACTTGGCGCTTATGCGTACCGAATGTGCAACACTAAAATCGCGTCAGAAATGTTTAGTCTCGTAAATACACCACCTTTGTTAATTCAGCCACTTTTCTAGATTAATACCTTTTCGAACGCATACAAACGATAAACCTCAGTCTCAAATGCAGAACTAGAAGCTACAGTAAGTATACAGGGCCGGAGCGTCCCGCGCCTGCTTTCGAAAAGCTCTCCTAGGGGATTTAAGAGGCGCCCCTTCAGGTAGAGCCGCAGGCCTATATCGTGAAGGTTGGGTGGTTTAAATGAGAAACATTTACACCGCAGGGGCGGCAAACGGCAATCGTCTTTGAACGAACGTTACAGCAAAGTGAGCACCTACGCTTCTCTTAGTTTGTCACGTTAATCTGTAACGCCGCTGACAATCCACGTTTATAGTATGGGGAACCCAACATAGCCCGGAAGCTTCAGCGAGCGCCCTTTTTCTGTGGCTGAATCGACCCTGTTTATACGGTTGCAAAATGCGAAGCCGCGAGCGAATTTCGCACCGCTTGCGAGAGCCAACCCGTACCGCAGTGTGTAAGGTGTCCCTGAACTAAAAGACACAGTTTTGAGTAACAATGTCGCATGTTACCTCTTACCAAAAACTGACTGGCTTGCATATACTATCTTTATTTTTACTAGTTGAGAGTTCTTGTGCGACACCAAGCGCGGCATCGCAAGGGTAACTGACACTGAGACGCGTTCATGGTGAGTGCACAAAGTGCTTGCGCATTAAAAACATTGAATGAACATTGAACACTTGTTGTAAACTTGTCCCCTACATTTTTCATAAATGCAAGTTAAAATGGCTTCAAGAGGTTCTTTTACGTGGTCACCTTCAATAAAGCCATTTTAAACTTTTGAAAAAAAAAGCTGTCTTCAAGGTGAGGGTTCCTAGCCTGAGCCTTGAAATACCTGTAAACGGGGCCGTATGTTCTGGCCCATTTTATGGCTTTGACTCGGTGGAAGTCCGGCTCGTTGACTTGGAGGTGACCACGAAACGAAGGCTGTGGTGGCTGAGGAGGGCATCTGGATCCTTGAGGGAAATTACACTGCCTCCGAATTGTTGCGACAAGAATGCATAAAATTGCGCACATCAGGCACGCAAGAAGAGCACCCGCTGACCACAGCATTTCCATTTGTGCTGGGGAAAAGGTGGAGAAAATGATTACCGCCGTATCACGAAGCAAAATGTAGAATGTGTAGGTTTCCACAGAATATATGCATTCGAGCTAGCGCCGTTTAGGATAAGTGCACTCTACCAGTTCCAGGTGTTTTGCGGCAAGGCTAACGTGTTGCATATCGGGCATTGTTTGAATACTCACCGGAATTAGGTCGTCGTAACAGGAATATCCTGCTCTGGTATTGGGAGCGGCTGTAGCGCATGTGGCTAATTCTTTTTAGAAAGGACACAGCCCGTCTTTTTACACATTACAAGCAGACATCCCAACAAACAATTGTGGAATTCTCCTCCAGAAGGACAACGGGCGCACGCGTTACCACGCCGTTAAAATCTCTCTGGGATACGATATTTTTTTATGTCCAGGACGTACTGTGCAAGTAATGTTTTGTGCGTGAATTCGCACTTCCTGTTATTCAGTATTTTCTTTCCTCGACCGAACCCTCTGTCGAATACTTCGATATAGCCTTATCAAGAAAATGTCGGAGTATGAGCAGAGGTAAGCGTATCAAGGCTTGTCTTTGTGTTTTAATTTTTTAGCCTTACGCTTACGTAGCTCATGCCATTAAAACATAAGCATAGGGAAGAAGCACTTGTAACGCTCGCTTTCTGCGCACCTGTATATCTTGCGCTATTGTTGAGAGCACGGTATAAGTTTCGCGGTTTATTAAATGTGCGAAAGAAACAAACAAGAGAAGTATAAATTGTAAAGTTATCTGGAGGCAGCTGGGGCAACCAACGTGAAAATGCAGACTGTGCACTAACTCTCACTTCGATACGCTTGATGGTAAAAACGGCGTCACGGTTGAAAATCTGACTTGGGGCATGAAGTACCTCGCTTGTTCACTGATAATTCTGAAACTTTCTACGTCTAAACCATGCTGAGGTCTCTAGAACTTGTCATGGTGCTGAAAATTGGGCCTTGTGATTTCTGCAGGCTCGGGGTAAAGGTCACGTGTCCCGTATTGTGAGTCGCCGTTAACCCAAAGACAACGGCGCTAAATCGCGTGACCCCGAGCTCGTGTGCTTTAGTGCAATTTTTGCGTCACATACAACGTTCTGACCTCACTCTAGCCGAATACGATTCTTTGCAAGTCATTCATCACCGGTCAGTTTAACTTCATACATGAGGGCCTAACAATGAAATCAAACTTCTGCTGTTGTAAATGGCCAGTAACCGTGTGACCAGTCGTTAATAAGTGTAGCTCCAGTGAAAATAAACTCTGTATGTATTCATGTACGGCATAATGTACATTTTCTGTCACTATCAAGGCTACCATGCTAATTTTGTTCGAAGGAACGCTTGCTCCCCCAGAGCCTTAACCACCACCTCGTACTCTTCCGTAGATTGTGTTTGGGGAATAAGGCAGAAGATATTATCACATGATTAAGGGTTCCCCATACGCTTAACATTCATATCAGTATTACTCGCGCCACAACTTCAAGGTATTTTGACCAAGACAATTTTACAGCGTACGTCTGGTAAGAAGGAAATAGTTCCAACATGTGTATCTGCAGAAAGCATTTTACTTTCATCTTGTCTACTTCTGCATGTCCGACCGTGTGATGGCATTCGTCTGATTAACTCTAAGGGGCAGAAGAAGAAGCGACCAAAATACCCTTTATTATATCAAAGTGCGGCATCTCCACCTTTGCTAACGTGGGGATGAAAGAGATGGCAGAATAACTTCTTACCAAAACAGTGGCGAATGACCTAGAGGAAACACCCTATTTTTTTTCTTTTCAAAGGGTGCGCACAAGAGCTCTGTCATTAAGATGACCAATGACATGCCTCTTTCTTTTGTTTTCTATATTCACCTCAGTATCCATGTATGTGTGTGCGTCCCCCGTGCATGCTTATGGATTTAGTTGCCTGACTTTCGGCACTGTTAGCGACCTCTTGTAAGGAGACAGTACACCGGTACGTTTTCTCTCACCATCAATGCTACCCTGCTAAATATCTTCAAAGGAATGCTTGCTCCCGTAGAGCCTACGCACAAAAGTTGCCAGTAGGTTATAGTTGTGCATAGCAAGCTTTTATTGCAGAGCCAATCCAACATATTTTCGGATCGGGATGCATATAACCTCTCTTTGTTGGGAACCAACTAATGCATTAAAGATTTCAGCGTAGTCCTGTGTAGATGTTATTCTATAATAAAGTGTGACGCAAGATTTTTTGTAAACAAATTGTATACCAGAAAATTTGGGCTGCACTACGAACTCCAAGAAATGCAAAAAAAAACGGATTCAACCGGTTAACACTGTCACGCAAATAGTCGACATTCGGCCAATCAAAACCGCGACTTTTGCACTACATGCGTCACACTCGGATCGTTTCTAAAACGACCAAATACATCAAGAATATCTTCTGTGAACTAAGTACAGTGCTGGTTTGTGAGGGTCAAATAACAGCGTTTTCCTATCAATCAAAGTTGCTGGATATGGCATAAAAAGTGGGGGTAATTGCGCACTCCCGGATAAACGCAGGATTAGATTGTTGATTTTGTAGGGAGCAGATGGAGGTGAGAGGAACGGCTCGAGTTAACACCTCTAAACGTAGTTATCGAGAGCACAATCAGAGTATGCCTACAGTGTTTTTTTTAAATGTTAGCCTCGTAGCCTGGCGTGCATCTATAGCTACGACAGAATTGGATTGGTCCAATCGCTTGCGCTGAAGGGAATATATGAACAGCCCATTGTTCACCAGCTGGTTCTCGCTAGGACACAGGAAGCAAGCTCCAGCGAAACAGCGCTTAAACTCTCGCTTGCAATGAGGAAGCGACATCTTGCGGGACAAACTGCGCTTATCAATAAAGCGCATGCGTGGGCATTGTTTTCAGTAAGCTCGCCTACTACCGTGGTACAGCAGCAGCGATGCTACGCTCTAGGAAAGCGATAGAAAAAATGCCTCAGCTTGTGCATTAGCGGCTCTAGGTCACTTGAGATATTACAAATGACGTTTAAAGCTGTGCGAATGTAGAACTTTAGCTGTAAAGTATATACCTATAGCTATAAAGCTACAAACGAAATAATTCTAAATTACTGCAAAAAGCACTATCTTGCCGATTGATAGGGATTGCTTTGGATTAAAAGCAAGGCGATTTTAGTGGATCATTTCAAGAAAGAGATCAAACGGTAACATGATTCGGTACATACTTGATATATCTTTCCTTTTCTAGGTTTGAAAGGCTTAATGAGAACCTCGTAGTAGTATCTGTTTGTTTTAAGGGTAGTTTTCACGGGGATTGCTGCATTGATTTCATCCTAAAAGCTGTTCGTAGTATTTGTATCTATAGAAACAATATCAAACTTCTTCTAGTCAAAATGCTGCTGCAGCATAGTTCAGTTAAATAATTACAACTGGTTACCACTAAGGCAAAACATGTACCTTTAAAACACAAGATGAAAGCTTTTCAGGACAAACCTAGCCACCTTCAGACAAACATATAATTGTGTTATCATTTAGAGGACATTTCCTGTAATTGGAGATTCCTTCGACATGCAGTGGACGTTGATGTGGGACTGCTATGCCTAGGGTAAGGCTGCAGGCCGCAATGTTGAGCCCTGCGAGCGTCAAGGAATGCCGGCGCTTCAAGAGGCACTTTTCGATGAAAGGATTGGTGACCATCGACTGCTGAAACTTCTTTGACAACTCCGAAGCCTACTCGGTGACACAGCTTCTTGGACAAATTGCACCAAACTAAAACAACTTTTTCTGCAACGGCTTCTCACATCTGTCCAGATGATTCTCGCAATGGCATCTGGCCTACCCTTCTTCGCGTTGGCCGCGTACGCGAAAGATATTGGAAGTCACCACACTGCATCCGCCTAAGTACACGGTGGAGTCCACAAGATCATCTGAGGTCCCCGCGGTAACACTTGCTGCTACCTTGTTGTTGTTGCTACCCGAAGACGTGACATCTTTACGAGAGCGCATGCAAAACGTAGAGGAGCTCGTCGCCTCTACTTCATTTTACCCGTCGCAGATTCGTGAGACTCGAGCTATTTTAAGCTCCGACAAGACGCTCACTGTTTGAATTACCAGCCATGAATATTTCGTTTGCATTGATCGCCTCAAGCCCACTTTAATCGAAGCAACCGTACCTGCCATTCACACCCCCATCAATTATTCCAGCCCCAGCATCACCACGCGTCACCCTAGAAACTCAGCATAACTACATTTTGCCCTGCCTGCCTCCACGGACTCCTCAGAGGGAGGAGGCTATATAGCGGCGCGCCAGCAAGCACAGTCGTCTGCCGCTCGACATGGGCAACCCCCAAAGGCGATACTTCTCGTGCGGAGCCATGTTTCATGAGATCCCGACTCATCTCTTCTCGGCAATCGTAGTCAAAATTCACAACAGGAATACCGCAAACACCTAACAGGAATTCCTGACACTGGACAAAAACTTTGTTGCGACAACACAAGTCCTGTTGTTACAGCAAAGCCGTTATTTGTTACCACACACATTTCTGTTGTAACGACGAAATCAATTTTCTCAACGAAAAATATTCCTTTAGCAACCACGGAACTGCTATTAACGCTAGTCTTTGCAATGGGCAGCAACACACAAACCATGTGCAACTCCTGATGGGACATCAGGGTCACGATAATACAGGAATTCGGCATGACCGCACATCAAAATCACGGCAGGAATACGACACACGACCAAACATCTGAATAACGACACAAGAATATGACAAAACGACGACACGCGAAAATACGACAAACTACAGAAATGTTTAGGTTTGTAATTTTGAACTGAGATTGCGGCAGTCACAGGCAGTGGGCTGAGAATTTATGTTGGACTATGACCACTTGTACAATTTTGTTACCCTACTTAATGCCGCCACTATCGAAAAGGGTAGCACCAGCAAATAAGAATAGCAAAATATGCTACTTACAATACTTTGATTGAGTTGAATTAACACCGTGGTAACGAGGGTCCCGTAAATGTGCTGAATTATATAGTACACAATGATGTCAAGCCAGTGCAGTTGCTGGAAACTTGAAAGAAGCAACTCTCACTCCAACAAACCAGCTCCACAAAACGTAGTTGTTGGCATCCGGCAGACGGTTCCACAGCCAGCAGTACATGACGCTCCGGGCGCACCTGTACTCTCGAACTCTGGTTGTGCGTCACGCTTCTAAAACTACTAGGCGGTTTTACCACAACTGAATGCCATGTCGGTAAACCATTTCCTCCACATAAAAAGTTGAAGCTTTTTTGCTCCGTTCCGCCCTATTTAGGGCCACCGCGTGCTAACGCAATTATTGACGAGTTTGCAGTCTTTTTGGTCTAAAAAACTTCCGTGGAATAACAGCAGCCGCCTTCCGCAGCTCCTCCAGGTCATTTGCCAGGGACAGATATTGAAGCCGAGTTTCAATAGCAGGCACTTGATCTAGGTTGGGAAACAAGTGGCAGGGCTTCCGATATTTTCGTAGCACTGCTGCGAAGGCACACACCTAATGGCTTCATGAAAGGAAAAAAAATGTATGTTTATTAAAGCATCTAGAAAATATTATTTCCTTTACGGCGAAAAAAATATATCCGTACGTTTTATACAATGCGCTGGGAATACGTTAATAGTGAGGTGCATAAAAACGTAAGCGCCAAACGGTGAGCGCGCTCCCGTAGAGGAACGGTGGAAATTCTGCGGAGGGTTCTGAGAAAGCGCGAGAGACTGCGCGTGGAAAGGGAAACACCTGTGTCCGGGAGGCTAATTTGCTGTTGCACGGGCAATACTAGCCCATTTCAGAGGTGTGGCTAGCCAATGAAACCACAGAATCATAACGTATCTACAATTCGGAAAGAAACAATAAATGGTATGTGAATAAAAAAAAAACCATTGCCGCTTCGGAATGATAACTAAGTTCCCCTTAATTAACTCGACCCAGGTGACCATTAGACCCAACTAGATGAGAAATGCTCTGCTATTTTGGAGGGAACGCACAATTATCGTTTTGCCCCAATTGCGGAACGGCATCAAAGAATCACCGTTTTAATATTACACAGACTCGGGCTGTGCGTTCACTATCTGTTCCTTTTTTGGCTTCACCGAAGCGCCCATCATTCGGAGGGCGCCCTGTAATAAAGTACAAGGGAGGGGGGTTATAAACGACAAAAAAAGTCGTTGGAAGGAGGTGGCATCTCACAACAAAATATTAATTTTGGCTTGCGCTAGTTTCTAGAAGCGCGCGGAATAATATAGTGATACTTCAGGAACATATGCTGTTGAGCTAGTTGGTGCATTGCTTAAAGGAAAACGAGCGCTACAAACCAGGAAACAAAAAAACGAGGAACGACGAGACAGATGTGCTTCTGTCTCGTCGTTCTTCGTTTTTTCTGTCCTGGTTTGTAGGGCTCGTTTTTCTTAATATAGTGATATTTTCGAGAAGCGTTCATTCGCGGAACAGGATTTCTGGCTAAGCCCTTCGCCGCGCTGTTCACAAGATGCCAAGCAGCTGACGACAAATGTTTGCGGCCGCTAACTTAGGGAAGAGCCATGGTGCAATTTTGGCGGGAAAAGTAACGCCGTGATCGAAAGGAAGACAAGGGAGAGGACAAACTTCCGGATGCTAGGTTAGGCGTTTTAAGCATTTCAGTATTATGTACATACACATTTTAGTTCTTTATGGCGGGTTCAGACTCCTTTGTTCAATATCTTATGGTGCCTGAAAACCCAGAAGGGAAGGCGTCGGAGCCACCAAGGGGTCGGATGGGTGCCAACGAAAGTGAAAGCGGCGCCATCGGTGTCTGCAACGTAAATGATATCGGGGTAAAGCTTCGAGGTCATGGGACCATCAGTCTCTTGAATGATAGCAACGACGTGGTCGGCGGACGTCTACGATCGGCAGTGGTACGGTGGTGCTGCCCACAGCCGACCGACGGAATGGGGAGGCGCGAGCGAGACGAGTATGCTATCTTACCTTTCACGGTTGCCCTCCGTTGGTCCAGACAGTGACTTCGTGTACGGTGAGGTGAGTGCCGCAGCTAATCGCGCGTTGAAAGACACACTACATCGACAGACGCAGTAAAGGTTTTTCAGTCTAGGAAGCTTCTTGAAGAACTAAAGGCAGAACGGACAGAGGAAGGACTGGGCGATGGGAAGGAAATACTTGAAGCAGTTGGCCATACACAGTCCATAGATATAAAACATTGTGATTGCCCATATCGGATGGCAGAGGGTGATGAAGACAGGTCACAGCGGGAGTTCTTGAAAAGGCAGGAACGCATTCCACATGGACAGTACAAATACCAAATTACAAAGATTAAAAAGGATGCGCATTGCGACACCGAAATCTTTCCAGGTCACTTTGAACAATTTTGACGAATTCCCACCACAGTTTTAAAGCATAGAAGAAGCGATGGCTATTTGATCCTGGATAGGTCGACCACAGCGATAGTCTTCGCGTGTGCTCAAAAGAGGGGCGCATGTTGCCGTCGGGACGTGACTGACTGAGTCGATTCGGCAGGAACGGATTTATTTGAGGTCAGGACGAACCTGTAGAGTCTATACTCTAGAGATATCAACAAAGCTCTGAACACGCGTTTAGTTTCGTATTTAAAAAACATTAGTAGGCTTCATTTTTGTGTGGGGACCGAATATGTTGCATTTTGTGGTGCTCAAAGTAAAGCAGTAATGGAAAAGAAGAGAATGAAGGCGAGGAACGTTCGGACGTCGTGTTAGGAGTATAAAACAGTTCAGTATGATGTGTATATAGGTTTTAGTTTTTTTTTGTGGCGTCTACAGACTCTTTTCTTCAACAATCCAAGTGAGCATTACATTTTTTGCCTAGTTTTGATCCCATAGTAGACTTTTATCTTATCAACCCTACTCGCACCTCAAAATATTTTGAAGTTTGTGCCAGGCCGGCTTCTCCCACGCATAGTTATCAATATTTAGCTAGCGCAACGTGCATGCTGTTCCTCTTATTAGCACACAAAAAGGATTTACCTCCCCGTGTATAGCCCAACAATGAACACTTGTGCATTCGTCGTGGAAGCGGGATTAGTTCCGTGGGCCGCCCCTCGCCAGGTCCGTGCATTCGCCACGGTGGTGTGCGCTTTCCTCGCCATTCCGCGCGCGCATGGGCAGTCGGGTCCCGGTAATGACGGTAAATACGTACACGACAGAACAAACGGACTGCTAAAACTCTCTAATATGTTGGCTACGGATTTTGAATGACCTCTATGGCACGCCTGCTTAACAATGCCGGTCTCTGATACGCACGGGCGCTTATACATACCAAATGTAGCAGACTGAGGTCGCCTCCATAAAAGTACGCTCTCCAAATGCACTTACTTTACGAACACAGTGACTGCTCCTCTTAAATATTAATTTCCAACCCACGCAGACGTACTTGTACCCGCGCACATTCCGCAAAAAGCAGTGGTGACAGTGGGAAGCTAACGGGAGCGACCTCCGGTGCTTTCGCAACGAGGCGCTGGATGGCATTTAGTGACGCCCCCACAGGCAGCACTTATGGTGTATAGGCGGTTCCAAGGAACATCCATAGGGCTCATCAATTCCGATGGAACACATTGTGTCAATTGGTGCGGAGACCTTTGAGGGAGTGGTCTAAGAATGGGCAGGTGACACACAGCACTTTCAAACTTTATTTGCATTAGCACCACGTACAGAAGTGACGTGCTCAAAACCAATTTGGAAAACTGCCAAGTGCCCACACAATGTGTTCGTAAAGTGTCGAGAGTTATAGGTCTGGGAAACATTTGGAAAGGCGTTCTAGCTTACTGTATCGTCCTCGTCCGGACGTCTATAAGGTGAACAATGATCCCGATTAGAATGGTTTCGTAACCCATGGAAATCATTGATAGCACAACGGTTTGCTGCGCCGTCCCGAATTGAACAAACAATACTAAAAATCTCTTGAGCTACCCAACTGTTACTTCTACAGCGTTTCCTCTAATTGTTGTTTCAACTCTCGCAATATTCATCTCTGGCTTGTGTGGAGCCGGGTTAAATGCTGCCGAATCCCATTACGTGTGCGTTGTGGTGCTCAAATGTACATGTTCTTTTTTTGTATTTGTAAATAAAGTGACCGGACTTGCATTCAGAAGTTGTTGTTGTATATTGCCACGAATCATGCATTGGGTTTGTTTAGTTATGTTTAGGTTCTACCGACCGGCTGCGTCGGGTTGTGTTATTTTTGTTATCCTTGGGCCCTGAAGGAAGCGCGTGTTCCATTGTTTATTTTTTATGTAGCACTAGTTATCTGGGGAGCTAATCAAGAACCCCCGATATTGAGAGAAACTCGGGAAACACGAGCTCTACCGACGCCCACGTAACATAATGATAATATTTCGACGCGGAGTTCAAGCATATTAAAACTGCAACTCATGCCATTTGCCGATTATTGGGGTGACGTAGCCGTTCCAGAGCAGCGCGTTCCAAGGAGGCGCGACTAAGGCGTTGCGCGTTTTAGATGCGAAGCATCTCATGGTCGAGGCTATGTCCCGCGTGCGCCGTCCGCACTCCACTGCGCATGCGCGTCTCTCCTCCATTCTCCTCTCCTGCAGCTGCATAACACTGCCCAAGCGCGCCTCTCCTCCATTCTCCTCTCCCCAGCTGTATAAAAGCAGGTGGGCGGGCTACGCGGCGTTCAGCCTGCTCCGAGGCACCGCCGGCGCCGGTTCTGCTCTGGTGCTGTAGGATTAGTTCGGATGGAACCAACAGCCCCGAACCAACGGCACACACAAATGGGAAATTGAGTGAACCCCCACGCTGCTTCGCATCCTACTCATGTTTCCCTTATGGGAACATGGTGCAATTTTTTTCATTGCTGTCTCTCGCTCCACTGCTGCACTGGTGGCTACCGGGGGCAAGCAAATCGAACTACATTACTTTATTGCGCCGTCATTTTATTTAACTCCGAATTTCATTTTTTTATTTTAGGTGTTCTTATGAGCTATTTGTTTGAAATTCGCCGTCCTAAGAAGCAGTTTCTGCCAATTTCTGTCGTCGGTGGCATTGCAATCACGTGACTAAGGCCAACTGGCGAAAAAACAAAGCGGGTAATGGAAACGTGCCACATTCAACGTAATTGCGGCTCGGTGTTATCAACACTCCCTCCGCTTTCAGATACGAAATTCCCTACGGGCACGTAAGTCTTCTTGCGTGGTTTGAAGGCGAAAGCTTGGCGATTCTTAATAACAACTGATATATTGTTCTTGCGACACTTTTTAACAACTGATGATTGCACTTGCGATAATTCTACACTGATATACTGCACTTGCGTATTTTTCCTCGCTTTTTTTTCTTTGTCTTTCGGCATGAATTTTGGAATTACTTCGACCGGCTTCTTTTCTGCTATACCAGGTTTGCGTCAGTGTCTTCTCTTTCATTTCGTAGTGAACTCGCAGCAGGAAGACTGGCACACAGCACGGCCTCCCTACAATCGGGGTTCTGCGTGGCTGGAGTGCACCTATCCTTCCCATGTGCCATCAAGTTCACGTGTCAGCATTGTTCTAAAACTTTTATTTTTCCAATTCACAGTTTTGCGAATTTTCAAAACCGAGCTCATTCTGTTTTGAAAATTCTATTTTTCCAATTCACAATATTGTGAATTTTCAAACCCGAGCTCATTCGCTCCTCACATCTCTCAAATGCGGTCAAATTAACTGATTGGGAATGTGCTACGAAGATAAATTGATTGAAAAACATTTATTAAGACAGGAAGACGAGAAGAAAGAAGTAGCAACAACCACAGCTTTTTAAATTTGTTTCCTTTATTTCACTTCGCTCTTTACAGCTCTTGTTCGACGAAGCTCTCCACAGTCGTTGGTATTTTTATGGACTCCATACTTTTACCCTCCGTCTGGCGTCACGCTGTTTCTTTTTCTCTCAACTCTTCCCTGCACAAGCTTTATATGATCCGCTTCCTCTGAGAAGATACATACGCTGGAAAACATCCGTTGAAATGCGTAAAGATTGCCTCCGATAATAGACACACGCTGTTGATTATATACTATGCTGAGAGTAAAGTTTTCGCAAGAATGGTGGTACACGAATCGCTTCAAACGAAATCCCCTGCCTCACTGATGATAAATGAAATGCACGGTCATGCAACGTCACATTGAAAATTTCTGCTGGCAGACGATAACTGAAGCACGGCCACTCGGTGAAATCCTTCTTTCATTCGAACGGTCGCGACTGAAGCGTACGCTCTGGCTGCAGACAGATAAACGTATGGTAGAGCCGGCGGAAGCCATGTCCAGCTAACCACCTAAAAAAAAGCGAAAAACGTATCTGCCGTAATCCTATTGCGCACACCCTAGCTGACTGTCGACTGAGGGCGGTCGCTTTTGCTTTCGCTACCAACGGTTCCCTGGAAGATGTCCGTCGCGTAAAACCGCAGCGATCGCAACACTTAATCCTCGGCAGCAATGTAGCGAAAGCCACGTCAAAGTCGTCGCAAACACGGTCGGGAATCACATGGCTGCACAGCACGCGCACAGTACTTTGGAGAGACGAAAAAGGGCTTGAAATTCTTCCTCAGCTAAAGAAAAACTCTGTCGGGATAGATACATGGCCTCTACGGCGACCGTGAACAGCGAACCACGCCGCAGCAGCCGCCAAAACGAGCATCCCGAGTTCAACTCGGCCGTGCGATATCTCTCCCGAGTTTCCTCCGAGTTCCCGTGTCAATCACACACACCCAGCCCATTCGTGGGTGCGGTGTAGTGACCGAAGCCCCACCCATCTATGGCTGCCATGGCGTCCACATCGGCGGTGGAGTAGCTTTGCAGCCACGAAGTCACTTGCATTTGACGCATCAGTAGCAAAGCGCAGGAGAACACAATGAAGAATGATGTCCCAGGGCCACCATCAGTCTAATGCTTCCACAGTCAGAGGAAGAGGGTGTAGGGGGCGGTTCGGTCCGAACGAAATGCTCACTCTGGTCCGGACAATACGAGCGGCCAAGACGAGATTTTCCCACGGAAGCCATGTTCATAAACAGTAAAAACACAATGGACGACAAATGACAAACCTTTAACAACTAAAACGCACTCGTAAGAAGGTTGAAACACACTCATGACCTGCTGAAAAGGGGCGATGTCTGATACTACGCCCGCCTTCTGGACTTAAACAAAGCCGGTCACTTGTGACAGTCAGGTGAAGGGCACGCTCCTTTCGCTACAGTGAACTGCTTCGCTTACTTAGTTTGCGCTTGCGCTGAGCTGCACTGGAGCCACCCTGAAACCACGTAGCCAACACATTTCATTGGAAGAACAGAACATCGAGAAAATCGCACCCGCCCGGCGCCGCTTTACAGGGAGGAGCTTTAAAAGAAGGCTGCGGCCAGGCCGGAGTTTTAAAAGGAATAGCGGGATTATCTACTTTATATAACGCAGTGCATATTGCCACTCGATTCTAGACGGCACTGCCCGCGGCTGTTCGTAAAGGCCTTGCTTTTTCAACGTAAGTGGCCTGACCTGGGCGCGCTGATAATGCCAAGCATGCTCCGCGCGACTGCGCTGGTGTAGCTTGAGGTTTATCGGATGCTGCACTATCACTACTTTGTTAACTCGAGCAGCTGGAAACTCGGGACCGTCGGGGCTTCTGGAATAGCGCCCCTGGTTTGATAGGGAGAGTGTTTTGAATTAACGTCACCAGCAAGGAAAAAATTCCCGCGCCTTCCCGCGAGGGGAACGCGAGTAAATGCACAGCATTGGGGGTCCTTAACGCCGCGTAAAGTCGCGTTAGGGTGGGTAGTTGGGTCGTAGTTGCGTTGGTGTTGGTTTGGGGTAGAGAGAGGAGAGTAAAGTCGCGTTAGGGTGGAGCGAGCGTCAACCAAGGAAGGAGAAACGCAGTGACAAGCACGAGCGACCGCTAGCAGCTTTATATTAGCAGCACGCGCAGTAGAGGGAGGGCGCGCATGCGCAAGCAGCGCGCGCCCTTCCACGCCCCACCGCGCTGGCATCAAGCACGTGTTACGCCGAGACCGCGACGGAGCGAACGGGCTGACTACGACGCACACGCGCGCCAGCTGCTGTTGAGAGAGAGGAGGGAAGGAGGAGAGGCGCACCTGATGCGGGCGCGGAGCTGGGGACGCCGTCCGACTCAGGAAGAGGTGAGGCTAAGAAATGCTCTGCATTTAAAATCGTATTTGATCTACCGCGTTCTGGATGTAATTCGGCGGTTCGAGAGACACCCGCGCAAAATATAAATGCCTGCAGAGCAGACGCCGCGGTATTCGATTCCGCGACACTCGCCTACGCACGTCCCTTTGTTAACCGCTGCTTCGTTGCGTGTGTATTTTTGGAGTTGTTCGGGGAGGCGAAGTTCGCTCCAAACAACTTTCTCTTCCTTCAAGACAAGTACGTCATCTTTGGCTTCGTGACAATATCTTTGCTAACGTATGTGGAAGACGGAGTTTAAAGTTTTCTTGACCGATGACGCATTCAGTGCGGCATTCACAATGAGAGGACGTTCTTGTGGCACCGAAAGCAGCTATGGAGTGCAGCCTTGGCAAAATATAAACTGAATAAAAATATTAGTCGGCAAAGCTAAATGCGAGTACAGATACATTGGGCTGAAAATAAGCCTTCGAATTTCAGCGAGTTCCCATAGCGCTTTATGAAAACTGTTTACAGTAGTAGCGGGGGAACTAAGAAAACTAAGGACACAGATGTAGGACACCTTATACTCAGTATTCCGACACCCAACATCAGAGTTTGCTTTCTAGCGTTAAAACAGAAGTTTTCACGTCCATTTCCTTCATGGTGAAGTCAGAGAAGTTTAAGGTATAAGGAATTCTACACTGCGATATGACCTACTGTGCGGTTTCCTGCCATAATAGCGAGAGGGTCATGTAGGGGAAACGTGGCCCGCGTAATTCCGTTAACACCGCAGGCGGTAAATGTGACACCAGGTGGAGAAGATGAGAAACGCAAAACGCGGTCTCAGCACAGCTTTTACACGTTTTCTAAAAGGGCGGTAAAGGGGGCCAGAAGGTACTTATTACTGCAACGGGAAAAATAATTTCAAAGACAGGCTCAAGAAAGGCTAGACACACGCAGCACTGACTGCCAACTAACCTTTCATGTAGAATAAAAGGTTTTTCACGCGTGTACTAGATACCACACGAAAAAAAAAACACGAGAAGTAGCGATTATCAATTGAGATACTCATCACCTTTTTTCTTTTGGTGTTTGGCTAACGCTTGAAATACTTCTCGCGTGTGTTGCCCGCGGTGTCGGGTAAAAATGATAAATTTGTCAAAGGCGAGCGAGCGACAGCTGAACTTTACACAGTGCACAGGAAGGTTACCGCCGCTCACTATTTTAGGCAGCTCGCATTAAGCCTGTTCTCTTAGACAGCCATTTACGTCTACAGCGACTCTAAATAGGCTGTTTGCGAAAGGGGTGATGTAAGTCCAGGCGGCTGGGGTAGCTGCACCAACAGTTGTTGCGGAGAGGCAGCATTTTCTGGCATTTAAAAGCGCATTGTAGGCCCTAATTTGGCAAATAAACATATTGTTTTAGGCCTACAGCGCCGTTATAGTGGGCCCCGCCACGAATTGTTATACAAATGGAAATAATTTCAAACGTACACGCCCGTGAACTAAATATACAATAGTGTTTTCGAGCAATGACTTCGCCGAGCAGTTTCTTCAGTACTGGGCACAAATGTCATTTAGAAAAACATGCGAGTTTCCTTCCAGCTTGAAAGTCGAAGGAGACAGTCGCTTCTTACGTGCCCTGTCTGTAACCGCGTGAACCCCATAAATCGATGAAAAAGAGTTAATAACTGTGCTCGCCAAGAAATCCAATGTAATTATCATGCCCAGTATGACAAACCATTTAGCACAATACAAGAGAAATCAGCAAAATGTCGGTGCCAAAAATACAGGCGAAATTTTTAAACCTCACTAAGGTGTGTTTCAGATTCGTTTCTTTGATACACTCTAAAAAAAAGAGATTCCAAAGGGAGTCGTCACTGCAATGACTCCCTTAGACTCTACTAAGACTCGCTTTCACGCTCCACGACCCTCTTTAAAACAGGGAGGGGTCACGGGACTCTTGCACTTTGCAATGGGAGTCACGGGTCAACAGCATTTTTAGCATATATTTATTGACTGATTGAATTTCCACAGTGATACTTAGGTTTGTTGCTACCGTATTGCAAGATTTAGTGGCGCAGATACAAAATCATGAAAAGTAAGGGCACACAGGTGTGTGTCCCGTGACTTTGTCCGCTTCTGCGCAAACGGTACAAAATTTGATTTTCTAGGACTGTAAAGCATAAAAAATCTAACGCTGTTTATGGAACACACAAGGTTGAAACGCCAAGCTTTCTACGATACAAACCCAAAGTCCACAATGCAAATTGCTGAGCTAAGCTAATGGGGTGATTATGATTTTTAGAGTGTAATTGGGTCATCTGAATATGCTGCTTCGGTTAGCTCAGTGTTGTCATTGATTTGGACTTTGGCGGATAGGAGTGTGGACTTTTCATTTGTATCGGAGAAAGCTTCGCCTTTTTCATCCTGCTCCTCTTCGTCTTCTTATTATTCTTTTTCAATATGTGCCCTCGAAATTTGTAAAGTTGGCTTTCCTACTTCGTGTTTTATCAACGACACCAAAATTTGCCCTCCCATCGTTTAAAGTTGGCTTTCCTGCGCTGAGTTTATCATCATCATCACCACCGTAAGCCCTCCCATTTGATAAAGCTGGCTTTCCTGCAGTGCGTACAGCCGTAAAAGCGCCATGAGTGGGCATAGAAAGGTTCACTTTAACAATATTTTTGAATATGTCGTATCAGAAAGCAATCATCTACAATACATACCATACCTGTGGTAGCCAAATTATTTTGTTCTTACAATTGTCGGTAACTATGGACGAATGGAAATGCGCAAAGTGCGCAAAGACTAGCAAATATTTTAACATTGCATAGAAACCACATGTAACAATAACACAATATACTTAATATATACGAATTAAAGTCTTTACTGCAATGCTGTTCAATGTTGATGAAATAAACAGAAAGTATGATTGACATTGCTTCTGTATATGATTTAAATGTGTTGTCTATTTTTTACGTTAAAAACATTGCCAACTGTGCACCGGATAACGCTCTGCGAATAAGAACATGAATAAAACTATGCTTCGTAATATATATTGCTACGCAACTAAATGGCCTTCTCAGGAACCCTACAAAATAGGCATGAGAATATCAGGACGTGTGGCGTGTACGTAACTAGCTTTTGCGCCACAATTCTGCCGCTCTACAATTCAGCCTCTCTATGCACGATGTTGCGTGCCTGCTTTCTTGCAAAGCTTCGTTGTCGTGCAACAAAGCCTACTTTACTGCAGATGTTATTCTCATTCGCGTTTTACCAATTAAGCAGTATGTTCGCTGCTTCATGTGCCACTGATAATTTTGTACATTAAGTACATATCGATGTAAGGCATCGCACTTGCGCGCGTACAGAGCTCTGGGTTCAGATGTCGTGTAAACTTACACCAAGCTGCCCGACCAAAAAGCAGAATTCAAGTGTTAGTCATTCAAATCCTTACTTGTAGTTGCTTTTATTCAATAAAAACTACTTCATATTGCGACAATTTTTTTATTTAAATGATTCATGCATGTTGCTCACAATTATATATTTGAACCTGTGTGCGAGCGTCGCCTCTTTTAGTGCGTTTAAAAAAGCCGCCAAGTAGTCACGTGACTGATTTGCGTTCGTTTTATAAAAACTTCTGTACATTACGTAAAACGTACATATATAAAAAGTTCCTGCCAGAACCAGATTTCTTTTGTCTAGCGTTTGCTTTAAAACTCAATAACAAGAATACAAATGCAAATATTTTAGACAACGCGAATCAATAGAATCCACTTCGAGCCAAGTAGAGTAAGCCAGTGAGTGGCGCGAAGGCGCGCATTTTTGTGGAATTCGCGTATCAAAACCGCTGCGGGATGGAAACGGCGTGACACCGGTATGAAATTTGCTGTGCGGAATTCATTGCGCACCGCCTGAAATCGTCTACTAGAGTTCTTCAGTTCGGCAAGTCGACGGCGTGCTACGGTTGAATGCGAAGCCGGAACAAAGGCTGTGTCATCGTGTTTTTTCACGTGAGTACTGTCCCTGCTAATAATACCAAGTGAAATAGTTGTCTCGGTTAGCTTTCCGGACACATGCCGAAAAAGTTGCATATGCTGTGCTTGTTTGCTTGCTGCCTTGCGCCTCGTAAGCATTGTGAAATCTCTCCTTCGCCCCCTCCTCCCTATTTGAGACTGTTCTAAGCTATCGCGCTTGCGAGACCGGCTGCCGCCGCCGCGACCGCCCTTCCTCGCGGCTGCTCGCGGTCTGCGGGCCGCGATATGCGTCGTGAAACTGCCGTACTCCCTGTTCTGTGGCCGTACTACCTCTCGCCAACGCGCCCCTACAGCGTACGCGTTGACCTTGTGCTGGCGGCGTTGTCGGGAAAAAAAAGTTGGCAAGAGGTGAGGACGCAGGAAATGTAGTTAAACAGATGAGAATTTGCAATGTGCAAGGGGGAGAAAATAGTATGCAAATGCAGGACACGGAGAGAGAGTTCGGGCCGCGCGCCAGCGAGCGAGTACGGCAGTTCCACAACGCCTGACGTTGCCAAGCTTCACGAGCTAATGACGAAGCCCGTCTTTGAGTTCACGTAGAGTTCACAGGGGCACAGAATTCATATACGTGGAAATTGGAGGTGAAAGGCGGACATGCGGCCTCGCAGGGAATTAAGTCTCGGGGTGTGTGTGGGGGGAGGAGGGGTATTTTACAGCGCCTACGAGGCGCCTGTTCTAACTTGTTCATGCCGTCCGTATTCTTCAGCACACCCTCCTTTTGCCCTCGTCCATTAGCCCACGTCAAGCTTGTCTCTAGCTCTACTGTTGTGTTCGCTGTCTAACGGCTGCTTTTTGCACCGTCAGTCGCAGAAAACCATTTGATTGTTGGGCGGAGCGGTACAATTCTGTAATACACGGCGCTAGTTTGCAATGGCAGGCTATTCAAAAGTGTGTCAAGTGTTCCCTTTTCATTCTGTAGTTTTCTTCTTTGACGTTTCGTGAAATAACAAACCGAACTACAAAAAAAAAAACAGTACATGGGGGGTGTAAAGCGTTTTGAACCCTTTGGTGCAGCGTCATTTTTAACACTGGTCAGCCTGTATAGGCAAACTTGTTGGGACCGTTTAGCGTCCTTTTTATGGGGAAAAGCCATTATGAATGGCATATTGTCTTGTATTGTCACGTTCGCGCGATATTTGCAGGTAAAGAAATAAGCCCCAATGCAAAATGAATCCTTTAATATAGGCATCAAAAGAAGCCTGGAGCATGCTAAATATTCTTTTGAATGTAGGTTGTGCTTTTTATGATCATATAGACGGACACAAGAAAACTACGTACAATTTCACGAGTAGACGGCGCCATCTTCTCGTGAAAGCGGACGTTTTTTTTGTGCCCGTCTCTGTGATCGTAACAAGAGCAATTTTCCTTCAAAAGCTTACACCAATTAGCCCGACATAAAGCTGTGCAAAATATTACATTTCCGTATCACACACTCAGAGTGTACTTTGGGTATTTAGTGAGTCGCCTGTTTGCATCATTATTGTCTGCCAGACATGTTGTCACTTGGGCATTACTCCAGCGTGCAGACCAGTGTTGCACAAGTAGACATGCTTTAGCGCTCTTCCTGTCACCCTCATCTTTTGCGCAGTCTTTCAACTAGCAGGCAACCAAGTCTTCATCTTCCCTCTTGTTATATTTTGTATGTACTGTATTTCAGAGCCATAAACACATCAGCTTGTCTACATTAATTAAGGAGGAGGTGCTCAAGCAAGGAACAAGGTTCGGGTGGAGGCCGATCGCGGAACCAGAGGACTCTGAAGCTGGTGAGCTAACCAGGACTGGAGATGGGCCTGCGGATTCTGTGTACCAGAGGTTCCAGACGAGCGAGTTGGCTTGCAGACAACCGGGCTCGGTTCTACACCTGGCCGCGGTTGGTGGCCACGGCCCAGGATGGATCACCACACCTTCCACGCAGGGCGTGGTGCTGCCTGTGCTGCTTTGTCCGAGCAGTACATGCATTCGGGGGCCAATGCTCTGCTGCAACCTCGACCAACGATGACCCGCGGCACACATCGCTGAATGGGGCTTCTCGTGTTGGTGAGAGCATTTCCGTTTTTCTCTTCGCTTGAACTGGATTTCGGGGGCTGCACGTTGACCCTTGTGTCCTTGTTTGGTGCTAAGTTTCCCTTTCACCGTTCGCCATTGTAACTCATTCTGTTCCCTTTTTCCCGAGTTCCGTGTGAACGTGTCACACTCCTGCAAGGCCAAGAGAATCTTCGCATCAACAATTAATTTTTCCCGAAAGGTTAGAGTGTCAAGCACCATGCACTTGGCTGTTTGGCATGGAAAGACCCAGCATTTGAAACATGTCATAACAGCAGGTAAAATCTTGCAGGGCTGCAGATTTTCATCGACATGGCTGTGTGAGGTTATGCGGGTTTGTAGTAGGTTTCAGGGGATATAAAATTTGCTTGTGCCTGCTTTGGACTGGCCCTTGAGACTTCGAATTGCTTGTGCGGTTGACATCTGTGTAAAATTGTCATTTGTTGCAACTGCTCCTGCCCTTACTTTTTGCCTTCACCTTTGGCTCTAACAGGTATGGCTGCTCTTAATTCTCAAGTCCTGTGGATGTCCATGCTCACGGGGTACTTTGCCTTTTTGGAGGTTTGTATTACACTTGTCTCTATCTTAGTTCTTTCAGTTCAGCTCGTAACCACCATTTGGTCTCCTAGAGATCGCATAAATATTGTTGATTTCAAATTAATTCCAAATAACGGTTAGCTACTGTTATTGCACGAAGGCATCTTTGGATGTTAAAATGCTGTGAAAATTGTTTAAATTGAACCTTGGTGTCACTTCTTTTTTATTCCCAGAGAGGTTGTGTCAGTTTTGTGCTTTTTGTTTACGCACCAAAGGCTTCACATAAAAAAACCAAAGCTTCATATACTAATGGGTCATTCCACGCGAAACGTTCTGGCCGAAAAATTGGCCACCGCCAATTCCGTTGAGAAAAGCAGGTGAAGGAATCCTGAAATACTATGAATACGTCTAAACCTTCATACAACAGCTGTAGAAACCCTAACGAGGATTTGAATATTCAGACAGATTTGATCAGTGGACAAAGCTTCCTCAAGGCAATATTACACTAAAATAATGCCGAGCACGGCAAACACTAGTTCGGAAAAGTTTTTTTTCCACCCTCCGGTTTTGTGAGCAATGTAACCAACATAAATGAAAACATGCAAACCAGTCATTCTCGATAGCACAAAGGCAAAGGAGACTGGGAGAGGGTAAAATAGGGGACAGAAGAAAAGGAGGGCTGGTCAGCCTTAAGAGCAGAAATTGACAAAGGGAGCAATAGAAGAATGGAAACTTGAAGGGAACAGTGCAACAACGCCTTCCCGGAGGGCTCAAATTGGTGCGAGGAGCCAAATATGGCCTACCGTCGAAACAAAATCTAAGTAAAATTATCAGGCTAGATAGAAGTTGTTCCAGACGGAGTTCACTATGTGCGGTGCGGCTTCTGTCTTCACTTGCGGCAACTTTTGCTATGTATATTGCACATCTGATATGTTTAATCATTTTTGTAGGCCACAACACAGGAAGAAGCAGTTTTCCTCCCTTCATTGACCAGGGCAGTAGTCTGATGTGAAGTGAAGTTTAGAAGCGAACACATGCCCAGAAAATGCTAGGAAAACACCTAAGGGGACGTGGTGGAGAAGCGCCACTCTAATGTAGCAGGGCCGGCAGAAGACTCTTGTCTGTCGACATTTTTTAGTGCTAGCCCATATTGCGTCTCTCATGCCAAAGCCTCAGTGAGAAATTTGAAAATATTCTGTGTTGCTTGCGTATTTCTGACTAATGTATTTCCGGCTTGGAAGGGAGCTGAGTGAGTACTGAAAAGCTAGTTCTTTCAAACTAAACAAAGCTGTATTCAGTCTTTATGGACTCTTTACTGCATGTGTTATTGCTTGCTTGCTGCAGAAACAGTGCTGACGTTGTCATCTGTGTGTTTACAGCAATTCCGCGTTTTTCACAAACTTGTAATCCAGTTCCACTTCTAATACTGCTAAATGAAAGTAGTGCGGAAGTAGAGACCCTGATAATAAAGCAATTGTTAATACACCGTGAAAATATGAGGAACGTAGCAATTACACATTGCATTTGTTAAGCTGGAGCCCTGTGGATATTTTTCCTTATGGCCTCCTCTATACTCTTTTGTTGGTCCCCCACATCTTATTAATTTCCATGTCAGTGATATGTATTTTTTTTATCATTAGATGCAAGAGGGGTGGATACACTGTCCTGCGGCCTGTTTTGCTGAATGAAAGTGGTGTCGAAGCCTTCAGAGAAGCACTGGTAAGTACAGCAGTAATTACTTTTAATGAAATCACTTCGCAGGAGCTTTGGAAAAACTGAGTGTTGCTTCTTTGTGTGGTTTTAGAATTTTTAGAAAAACGGTTGTGTCAGCGAAATTGCTTAAATTTCTTGGAATCTTTCCCAGTTTTCAAAAATCATCTATCGATTTCTCTATAATCTCGCTCCGAATAATCTTCCAATAACAAAACCCGAAGAAGCACACAAAAAAGGCATATTGTGAGCTACTAGCTACCAACCTTCAAAACAACTACCTGGTCTGATAACCACGCCACCACTGTGACACCGTGACACACCTCCTAAATTTCCCATACGGACCCTGGCATCAATGAATATCTTGATGTGTGGGTGGGTTTTGTATTTTTAAGCTATTTTGGCAGTGATAACGCTCGTTTCTCACGAAATGGTCTTCCAGATCGGCCTAGTCATGCTAATACTACAAGCCATTAGGTTAAAGCTCCCATATTCAACTGATAAAAAGCTCTCACACAGTTGCAATTTCAACAACTTCAGCCAACGTAGTCATGAATAAAATGAGCCACTAGAAAAACAGTTGTCTTTAGTAACAGTTTTCTAAGAAAAATAGCTTGGTTGAATTTGTCTCATGACAGCTGATTAAAGCTAGAGTTTAAAGGTAATTCTTTTTCTGTGAACGAAGCGATGCTTCCTACTACTAAAACCTGTCCCGAACATCAAAACGCTCGAGACGGCCCGAAAATCCAGAAGCTGCCGTATGCATTGCGATGCTCGCTAAGTACACTACTTCTGGCGTTGACGCTGATATCTGCTAAGAATAGACTTCGGAATATGGCACGCAGACAGGGCGGTAACTTTCTTTTTATCGCAGAAAGTCTACCATTTTTTGGGGTCTAACAAAACATTTTTGTGTAAACATATTGATTAGGCACATTCTGCATCAGCTCAAAATGCAGATTATTCGATGCCCTTTCCAACAAGAGCAGATTCGCAAATTAACAAAATCAGTTTTTGGCCAAACGTTGCAAATATGGATAAGTTGTGTATATCAGTTCGCAAATAGTTTAAAAAGTTTGGAGTATAATTTTTGCCAAACATAAAAAACACATCTTGGAAAAAAGTTTAGTTGCCCAGTACAATTTGTCAGATATGAAAAACATGTTACCATGTGTGGTGCCCTCGTTCTGCAGTGAAGCCCTACCTCTGTTTCAGAATATGCAATTTCGGATAGTTTACTGAAAAAAATCGGGTGGTTTGGCATTATTAGAGGCACTAGTTGTCCCCACATGATGTAGAAACATCTTGTCAATGGTTGACATCGCATTAATGGTAAGGTAAAAATTCGGGATAGGACAAAAACTGCTTGTGGCTGAAAACAAAACTTTCACTGTCAGTTTACTATCATGCACCTGTTGAAGCTTTCACTTGCTGGTTGTTATAATCTTCTGGCTCACTTTTCTAACCCTGCTTTCAGGAATGAGGTGCGATGCACTGGAGCAGTGCCCAGCTAGCTATCCCCGAGTAACTGTTGCGTGACAAATGAAAAAGGCGTTCAGCTCTATGAGCCTCCTGCATTGCACCTCCACCTAACATTTTAGAAAACAAACAATACCAAACTTGTGGCAGACTGTCAGAATGTGTAGTTCTACAGAGGGCAACTCTAGACCTCCGAAAATATCCTCGTACAGAATCAAAACGGAAGCCAATTTTAAGCTCTCTCCTTGCCTTAACTGATGTCCGATGACTTGAGGTTATCAATTGACTTTCAACTGAAACTCTTATTGCACAAGTAAGGCATGGGTGAAGGGAAATCATAAACGGCATGCTTTTTTTGAGGAAAAGTAGAGGGCAACGAAGGCGTTAAGGCAAATCGGGTTGAAGTTCTCTGTCTAGTAGTGCCAAATATAAATTGCGCAATGCAGAAATGAAACAAATGACAGGAAAAGGGCTGGAAATGCTAAGTGCACTTGTCAGACATGCGGAGACATCCACGAATACTTTGACTGAAAAAAAGCTACCCGTCCTCTAAACCAAAGCTCACTAGTGCATACCTGGTGTCATTTTCTGGTAGTTCTCACCTTTAAACGCAGTCGGATTGCAAAGCTGACGACATCATTTGATACTTGACTTCTGTGAGCCATTTGATCAAAAAATCTAAAGGTAATGCAGCGTAACCACAAGTGACGTCCTTTTTTGTATAGCGCAGCAGCCATGGCACCTATCGAAACAACACATGCTGCTCAACCCTCAAAAACACCGTCAGAAATTTCAGTGTAGCCAGAGCAGGAAAATTAGAACTGATTCTAAAACTGCAGTGCCTAGACTAACCAGCGGGATGCGTTAGTTGCAAGAGAAATGAAAACATGGATATCAGGAATATACAGCATTGATGATCGGTGATCGGTGCTTTATATTGCCGATTTTGTGATGTTGTAGTTGTTTCTCATGTACCACGGTGCTTAGTCTAGACACTACACGTTTAGGCAACCTTGAGATTTTCGGCAGTTTTCTGCAAGGTGAGGTGTGTATGTTTTCTCAGAAGGGAGCGTTGCTGCTGCGCTTGATAAAAAAGCATGCGACTCGTGGTCATGCTGCATTACCATGGAATTTTCTTGACCAAAAGTCTTCCAGCAAGCCAAATACCAAATCATTTTGCCAGTTTTGCAATCCGATGGCAGTGGCAGATGATAATTACCTGGAAATGACACCAGCTTTCCACTACTGAGCTTTGGTTCAAAGAAAGGGTCGTTTTATTTTGTGAAAGCTTATTTCTGAAGGTTCCCCGCATGTGTATCAAGTGGACCTGGCATTTTGAGCCACTTTCCAGCAGTTTTCATTCTGATTGATTGATTGTAGGGTTTAACGCGCCGACGCAACGCAGGTGATGAGGCGCGCCGTAGTGGAGGGCTCCGGATTAATTTTGACCACCTTGGGGATCTTTAACGTGCGCCGAAATCTCGTACACACGGGCGTTTTTGCTTTTCGCCTCCATCAGAAAAGCGGCCGCCGCGGCCGCGAATCGAGCAGTTTTCATTCTGTTTGTGTGTTGCAAACCTAATATTTCGTGCTACTACGCAGTTACCCAACTTCAAGCCGATTTGCCGTAGCACCCCCGTCGCCCTCTACTATTCCTCGAAAAAAGAACGCCTTTTGTGATATCGCTTCACTCATGCCCTACTTTTGCGATAACAACTCCAGCTGAAACTCAAAAAATAACACCAAGTCATCGGATATCAGCTCAGACAAGTAGAGATTTCCAATCAGCCTTGAACACTGCCAGCTGTTCACTGGCCAATTTTGTTAGTACGAGGTTATTTTTGGAGGTCTAGTGTTGCTTCTTACTGCGACTGTCTATTCTGGCAGTCTCCAAAAGGTTTGATATGGTGCCTTTTTGAAAATGTTAGGCAGCACTCTTTTTGCCGTGCGAAAGCTTGCTGGGCACAATTCTAGTGCATCGCAAGTTATTCCTGCAAGCAGGGCTACCATAGCGAGTCAGAAGATGACAATAAACCGCAAGTGGAAGTTCTGGTAGATAAGTGATGATCAGAATGTCAACAAAAATGCACCACTGAGATTGGTTTTAAATTCCAAGTGGATTTTTTGGCATCTCTTGCTTGCCGTGAATCTGGTGCTTGCTGTAGTCCTTAATAAGATGTTTTTACATCACGTGGGGACTAAGTTGGGCCCCTAATAATATCAAACCATTTCAGAGAACCATCCAAAATTGTGTATTTTGGAATGAATGTTCGGCTTCACCACGAGACGCGGGCACCGTGCGTGCAAGCACCACGTGGGCACCACGGGGACAAATTAATTTTCACTAGTGAATTTTTTCTTGGACAGGATTTTTTAATGTAAACCTTCAAAATGCGTATTCTAAATTTCTTCCACTATTGGTGGTTTGTTATACAGAGCTTCTTTTTTTTCATTTTTCTTTACGGTGACAAAATTTTGATTTGGGTTTTTTTTTTTGCGATCATTATTTATGGAAACAATACACAACTGGTGCTAGCAAGGACGTTGAATCATCCGCATTTTTGCCACTGCACTATGTGCCTAACCAACACATTTAGCAAAAAGAAATGTTTTCTTAGAGCCCTAGAAACTGGTCAATTTTCTGCGGTAACAAAAGAGTTGAAATCAACGCTGGTGTCAGCTTTACTGCATGACTCTGAATTTGTGCAGAGAAGCCCCTCTAGTGCATGAGAAGTTCGAGAACAAAAAATTGGACATCCAAAGTCAATAAATTGCGATAGGGAAACTAATTATTGTGGCATGTCCCATTAAGGCTGTAGTGTCAGCTTTACTGCATCGCTCACAACTCGTGCAGAAAAGCCCATCCAGGGAATTAGAAACTTTGGAACAAGTTTTGTGCCAAATTTAATTAAATGAGAAGTTAAAAAATCAGGGTACAGAAACTAAACGCGTTGACAATAATTCAAATAGACAAGTGGTTTAAAATTTTTCTTGTGGCCACTAAAAACATGAAGAAACCGAGGCACGTAACAAGGCAGTGGTGCCCTTTGTACTGACAACTTAGGTTTCTTTTCCATCAGTAATAAGTGTGATCTAGATAACTACAACTGTAAGCATTATTTAGTGCTTCATGCTTTCACTTAAGCTAAAAACTGTTGAAGGAAAAAACGAAACGGGGTGCAGACATTGCATGCAGAGTAGAAAATGTAGTCAGCGTATTGAATAACTTTAAAAAAGCGTCAAAGTTAATCAGTGAAGCGTAGATAGAAGGTTCAGGCAAATTGCTATCAAGCCTAAAAGCAAAAGAAAAGCGCAACAAGCAGCACACTCAGCGGTTTTTGCCCAGGGAATGGGGGGAATCTATGATGTGTCGTTCCCATCTGGAAAGTCGATGTATCCAATTTGTCCCTTGGCGTTTTGCATGTACCCACTCATTGCGAATCATGCAAGTACAAGCCTTTCTTGGGTCAAGTTTGACTTCTGCAAAGAAGCTAAAGCACTGATTTGGGAGCTTTTAGATGTTTATTACATAAAAAACAGGAGCACAGTGAACCTGTATTGCAATGAGCTTGAATATTTAGAAACTTCACTATGATTCCTTTGTTACCATTGTGCGGCCCACTATTAAAGGGTGTCATTTTAGACGATGCACTCAGTAAACTTAGTTGCAAGCAAGTGCTTGTCCTATCATCATCTTTGTCATGTGCTATGGACTCGACTTTTTAAGAACTATGTACAAACTTGCCTCATGCTTTTTACTGAACAGTTTGAGTTAGACTTTGCACCCATCCAGTGTTTTGCAGTGTGGAGCATGCCCTTTGTGCAGCAGGTGTCTCAGTTCACTTACTGCTTTGTTACTCGTGCTGCCTTTAAGCTTTACATAGATATTTTCATACCATCAAAAGAGGGGAGTAGCAGCCTTTTGCACTCATAAATTCTTAGTCTCCCTCCCTGGAGCTTTCAGATCCTCTTTATGGATGCAATAATTTTTGAAGCCTTTGCATTTCTGGGGTGTCCATATGTGATTCATACATTATACATATGTTCCCTCATACAAAACATTTCATAACAAAAGCCAAATGGTGAAGCAACGAAATGTAATGGCAAGAGGTGTGCTCCTGGCCCTCTCTTTTGTCAGGCACTGGGCAGTTAGCCTGTTGTTGATGATTTTACTGTGCTGGCTACAATTTCATTTTGCTTTTGTCTTATCGTTCAATTTCTTTTCATTGATATTTCTGGCAGGTCCGAGACAAGGCCTGGTCCCAGACGCCAGGACCCGAGGACACCTTGCAACGCTTGTGCACGGCTTGTGAAGATTTCTGGATTGACTTCATGGACTTGTGTAAGAAGTCTGCCTTAGAAAAACAGCAACAAGGAAAGAAGCCTTTAAAAATTATTGCAATTTATTTCGACACCAGTTTAACCTTGCACCAGCAGGTATGCAAAGCTGGTTAACACAAAACTTGTTTTTCTGATTTAATATCATGCCTGTTAGTCTAGCAAACCTGCGTTGTGACAAGCCATAGCAAGCAGTAAAACATGCTTAGTGTATCTCTATTTTTAGGCTATTTGCTGGTTATGTTGTAATTTAAAGCAGCTGTGATACCCAAAGCTGGCTTTTCATTTAAATGTGTATCACTTTCGTCTTTAATAAAATAATTTTCAAATACTTTTGGTTTGCTTTGCTATACTTGTATGAAACTGCTCATGAAGCTGCATCCATGTGGGCTAAAATTGCACTTGCACGTATACTGCAATGATTCCACCAGCAGTATTACTGACCATCTCTGGGAAGGTCACCCATACACTTCCACGATTCTGTCGCCATAAGCATCACGGGACTCTTTAAAAGGGGGCGTCCTCACAGCTCTTGTTACAGGGTCGCGATGACCATCAGGCAGGGGTCCCGTGACTCTCTTTTTTCTTTCGTGGCAGTCAGTGCTGACTCTAAGGAGGTAGTCACCCATATTCTACTGTGACTACTGCGACGGGGTCTGTGTGACCCCCTTTCAATAAGAGTAGCGTGACTCTGCGGAAGGGGTCGATGAAGAGTCAAATCTGTGGCAAGTAAATACCCCCCAAAGAGGGTCACAGGGACTCCTTTTTTTCTTAGTGTGTACTTGGTGCGAAGAGCAGAGGTTTGGATGAATTTCAGGGTTTCAAATGTTTTTGTGAGATCTCTCAAAATGACAAGAACTGCTTAAATGTAAGACGGACTCCTGCAGTTGTATTCTAGAGTGAATTTTGATACTATTTTCTGGTTCTGACTGAAATACGAATGCGCTACCCGAGGGCAGCGGTTGTGCAGGGAGGTACACCGATCCGGTGGCACAAAATCCCCATGTGGTGAGAGTATGGTACCGCGCTTGCCGTGGCAAAGCGCATCCGTGTTGCTCGTCTGGGCCTGTGCATCAAGTCACGGGTGGGGTATGTTGGGCAGCAAGAAACCGAAACTGCACGGCGAGTCGCCAACCATTCATATTGCTCGAGGTTCCACAGCTACCGCAGCGAAATGTTGCAGATAACGAGATTACCATCATGGAGAAAGCGTAAGCACCACGTGGAAATTGTCTTCTGGAATCACCTGAGTTACGCAACCACGACATCTGGCCACACATTACCCATAGTTGCATTTGCCACGCAAGGTTACTTCCCAGCTGAAATATCGACAGGTTCGCGAACTGTGCCTCACAGTTTTTTTATTACGACATCGTTGTTTGCTCAGTACTCGCGACGAAAGTATAGTTTCTCTACACAGGGCATTCCATGGCCCGTCTGCAACAGGAAAGCTAACACAAAGAATCATTCGAAGCACACTGTTCATAGCCTGTATACAACATTAAAATATGCTCAGCTCTGACTCTTCCATGGCGTGAGAAATAAAAAACAACAAGCGTTCAGGTAGACACATTAGGGTACACACTGTAGCGCCTTCATACGAAAACATAGAACAAAAAATATCCTTCAGAAAAAAAAATACTCCGCTGACGCACATTTATTATTCACTAAATATGGTGTGCACCATCCGCTAACTAAATGTAAAGCACTAATAAAACGCACTGATAAAATTCTCGCACGCCAGCTCGGTTTGCCTTTCCGTTTCGGCACGGCATTGTGACAGCGCCGCTCATAGGGATTTTCCAACAAGCACCAGCTTTGCGCCTAGAGTGGGCGGGGTGCCTAAAGATAACATCGGGAGAAGACCAGTTTAAGTACAGTCAAGGAGAAGTTTAAAGCGAACGCAAAAATATGAGCCGAAATACGCAGAACCAAATAATTGCGTTTGTTGAGATCACATAATGAAAGAGAAATATATTTGGAAAAACGGGTTCACAAACTTCTATGGTGTTATAAGAGATCCGAAAATTTGAGCGGCTAGATTTAGCGGCTAATCGCGTGATTTGCGTTTACCGTGTATACTTTGACGTTCGCGTTCACTTCATCCATGACAGCGCCTGTAAAATATGAGAGACTTCACGCTCTCATTTCTTGGAATACGCCAAACAATTCTTGAACTTGTTGTAGACACTCTGAGAAATTCAAAGCTGCTCGGGAGATAGCGTAATTGAAAAGATTTTTATACATAAAAATTATAACTAGGAACGTTCCTATAATATCGATTATGTACTTGATGGAGACGGTCTTATGCATGCAAATGTTTCTTGTTCAGCAATAAAATCCTTAAGTTTATTGTAAAGTCTTCGTTAAACATCTCTGCAGAGCGTCGAAAGCGGCAAGTAGTTTAGATGCTTTTGGACACTCGCAGCGCGGTATTCGTCGATGTGCTCGGTAGGGCGATGGCATTGGAACGGTCTCCATTCACGACATTTTCCTTTGTTAACACAGTTTCAGGCGTCACGTTGTGAGTGCTCACTTCCACAGAAGATGTCGGTTCGGTTGAAGTTGCCCCGGACACCTGGAAAAAAACACAAACATATTTTTATGCTATCTACTGGTGCTGCTCATATAACGATGGCGACTTTGTTGCTAGCGGGTTCTAATGTATGTTATCACTTTGAGCGTCCAGGGGTCTGTAGGAAACCGAGGAAATTCTTCCGGGAAAAACATAAAGAGCACGCGTCGGGACAGGCGCAACGTTTTTACTACCGCATATTCGAATTCACCTCGGCCTTTCAAACACAGTGAGGGTGTTGACTTTCTGCAACATATGTGTGCGTGTTCTTGTTTGGCTAACGTTAGTGGCGGCACTACATACAGAAATACATCCATGCACTCCGTTCAGATGGGTAAACAGAGAAGCTGCAACGGACAGCCGCATCGGCTTTGTGGAGAATACCTCATGCGCGGTCTTGCTTTGGAGGCGCTGACGGTAAGCTGCCTGCTCTTCGGGAATAGGAACGAGGCATTTGGATATAACGCTCTGCCGGTGTTTGCCATTGCAACTTTGAAGCAGCTTCATCCCCCCTGCCGCCGTTGCTGTCCAGAATTGTCGCTGAACTGTGCTTTACGAGCACGGCCGCTTTTCTGCGTGAGCCATAAACCTGGCCAATCGAAATTTCGCAAAGCCTAATCTTAATTACAGCCGGCACCTGAATTTGAATTGCACTCCAACATAAATTTATTTTTGTTTTTGCGTGTGCGCATCGGGTGGCGTCATGGTGAGTTCTGGGTACACGGGAGGGCTGGAGGTTACTTTCTCTTAGTCATATAAGCTTCGCTTTAGAAGGTAATATCATCGAAAGTACATTTTTCTTATTACTTATCCACAAAACCTCCCAGCTAGACTTCCTGCCTTGAAAGTACTGTTTACTACTGTAATCTGTTGTTTACTCGCAGGAGAGTTTCTGTTTGTTCCTTATGTTCAGACAGAATGTTCCACTGTCTGATGCCAATGTTCCTGAATGGTTCACGCTGTTAAATTTGGAAATTAGGCGAACTTGCTGCTTGATACGGAAACATTGAAATATTTGTTATTTTTTTATCCTTATTGTTTATAGCCGACTGTATTTTTTATTGGGTAGGCTAGAACATTTTTGGTTGGGTGGGCACTGGATCTTCCATTCAGTGGCGCGTGTGTTATGCAGTCTCAAGACGTCTCGGAACTGACGTACAAGTGAAAACCTGACAAACACACTCTTTTCAAATTCATGAAAACTTTCATTCGACTATGCACTAATACTTGGTAATGGTGGAGTGTCAAGAGAAATTATATTCGCAAATGGCGCCCCGCCGGTGTTTCAAAGTGTCACTGAAGGTCCGCAGTCATCCTTCGCCAGCAAAGACAGTTTTGTTCTCGTGTCAATAAAGACCGTAGTGAGCAGCGTAGGATTGCTCGTTTAGTCAGCAACATTTGTGATCGATGCCAAGAAATTACTACATGACAACCGGTATGACCGCCCATATTTCACCGACATATTTGAGCCACTCCTTCATATACAACAATTGCCAAATATGTTTTCACACCCTTTGTAGAAATGAAAACTGCGAATAAAACATCCAACACCAAATGCAGTCTGTGGGTTTGGCTGATCGTAGGGTTTAAAGCGCCGACGGAACGCAGGCGATGCAGCGCGCCGTAACGACGGCTCCGGATTAATTTTGACCACCTGAAGATCTTTATCGTGCGGCGAAATCTCGTACACACGGGCGTTTTTCCTTCTCGCCTCCATCAAAAAAGCGGCCGCCACAGCCGGGAGTCGAACCCGCGACCCCGTACCCAGCAGCACAACGCCACAGCCACTGAGCCACGTCGGGTGGTCTGTGGGTAAGGTATCGAAAGTCACCCTTACCGTATTCTACAGTTACTCATGATGTGCGTCCACGTGGCCGAATCAAAAATGTAGTTTTTATTTGCGGGGATTCATTCCCGCATATTGTTTATTCCCCCCATAACTGAAAACGGAGAAAACCCACAAGAGATTACATTAGCCCGGCCTTCGTCAAGGACGTGGCGAAGACAAGTCTCTTTGTGAAACGTTAGCAACAATCGAATCGTGGTGTCGACCTTGTTCGATTCGGAGTTTTGTTTTCTTGTGTTTGCTTCTATATATAACTTTATATAACAAAAGAAAACTTTGAACAAGCTAATAGCACGATTGTTGCCAACGTTTCAGCAAAGAGACTTGCTGAAACGTTGGCAACAATCGTTGCTCCCTATATATATATATATATATATATATATATATATATATATATATATATATATATATATATATATATATATATATATATATATATATATATATATATATATATATATATATATATAGGGAGCAACGATTGTTGCCAACGTTCGTTTCAGCAAGTCTCTTTGCTGAAACGTTGGCAACAATCGTGCTATTAGCTTGTTCAATGTTTTCTTTTGTTATATAAAGTTATATATAGAAGGAAATATTAGCACTGGCAATGACGACTGCAACCTTGATATGTATCTTTACCGAGTCCCTCGTCCCGTATCTCTCTGTTCTGCTACATGCATTACGAGGCACTGGCTCCAGCAGTTCGGATATGCCAATTGCTAACCCCGACCTCCGACCACGTTCTACGTGGCGGCCGCTGGGAAAGAAGACGTTCTACGTCTCCCGCGGTAGTCGAGGAACGGCGCTAGTTGACCAGCCTCAGAGCTCTTGTAAATATAAACCCCCGCTTTAAAGTCGAGAGAGAAGCCGCTGTGTGGATAGCGTAATGGCGAACGCACTACACCGGTTATGCGGAGATGTGGGTTCGAGTCCCGCTCTCGGAAAAGCGGCGGATTTTTTTTCGACTTATATTTTCGCTTATTTATCAATGAATCAAAGAAGCGTGGCAAGCACACGGAATTCGGCCCTATTAAATATTTCGAAAAAAGCCGAATAGCACTGGCAATGACGACTGCAACCTTGATATGTATCTTTACGAGTCCCTCGTCCCGTCTCTCTCTCTCTCTCTCTCTCTCTCTCTATATATATATATATATATATATATATATATATATATATATTTATATATATTTATATATACAAGAAAAGAAAAGTTTGAACAAGGTAAAAAAACGATTGTTGCCAACGTTTCAGCAAAGAGACTTGCTTTCTTCAGGGCGATCTCTCGCCTGGCTGGCACTCTTTATATAGGGGTAGGTCCCCAGGTGAGAGGGGAGAAGGAAAGAAGGAAGTGAAATTGAGAAAGCGGATTGGTTTGGGAGTATGTAAGGGGAGATATTGAGGGGCAAATAAGGTTGCATAGTTTGAGCCGCGAAGTAGGTCACAGGGAAGTCAGCCGGGGGTTGATATTCGGGGAATTTTTGGAAAGAAAGGATGAGAGGATGTTTGTTGACCCGCCGCGGGGATATGGAGAGGTTCTAAGAACCGCCGGAAGCAGACCAGGCGGGGAGAGTGGGGTCTTTATCAGAAACTATCTGCAAGCCCCAGGTCAAAAGGAAAGGTAGAGAACGGGGGATTAACTAGTTCAAGGAAAAATGAAAAAAAAAGAAAAAAAAAGAACAGGGAGGGAAACCACACAAACCCACACACCAAAAAAGAAAATGCAATGATCCGGCAACTGAAATTCCACGTGTCACCCACGGCAACATTCCTGGAACAGGCCTGTCCTGAAACTCAAAAACGAAAAGATAAAGTTAGAGTGACGTACGCGGCCCAAGACCAAGCGGAGTAAAAAAAGAGAGAAATAACATAAATAAAATGGAATTCCAAAAGCAAAGGTTGGAGAGATGCGGGCGAGTATTAAGCTAGAAGCTAAGAAATGAAAAAAAAAATTAGGTGACCAGGTAAAGACCAGAGGGAGGGGTAATAGTCTTTGAATAAGCTATATGCAAGACAGTGCCTATTTCTGTATTCCCGGTGAATATCGCAGGGATTCCAAGTTGCCCTAGACGCATTAATAGGATTCTCGGTATTTCCTGTCCCTAGGAGACCTTAGGTTTGCCTGAAATATATACAACTTAAAATCATCAAAATTGTGGCCTGGTTGGTTGAAATGCTCCGCTACAGCTATGGAGGATTTGCTAAGAGTATCTGCCCGGTGACCATTAAGGCGTAGGCTCATAGGTTGACTCCTTTCGCCTATATACTGTTTGTGGCACATTGAGCATTCCAACATATACACAATGTTGGTTGAAGTGCACGTAAAACTTGAATTAATCTTGTGGACATAATCAGTGACTGTGCTTTTTACAATGCAGTCGGTCTGCAGGTGCCTGCAAGTCTTGCATCTGTGGGGGAGAGCAGCTGGCTATGACTGGTTGCTTTGAAGGCCCTGTTTTAGCATGCACTAAAATATCTTTTAGATTCCTGTTTCTACGGTAGGTAACCCTTGGGGCTTCCGGGAAAGTCTTTCTACGTCGGTCGTTACTGGCTAAAATGGGGTAGTACTTGCGCAGTACATTCTTTACGTTTGGAAGGGTGTTTGTAAATTTAATTAGGGCAGGCCACTTGGCGCTTTCGTTTTGTCGCTGTTTGTTTAGCACGTCATCCCATTTCAGATTAGATGCACGTTAGTACGCCTGATCGAGCGAGCTTTTGGGGTGGTTCCTTTTAATAAGGGTGGACTTGAGTTTATGTAGGTGCTCTACGTAGTCACTGTCATCACTGCGTACTCTTCAAAGCCTGGTGGCTTGTCCTACAAAGATCTCTTGCTTGCAGTGTCTCGGGTGATGGCTTTTATATTCTATATATATATATATATATATATATATATATATATATATATATATATATATATATATATATATATATATATATATATATATATATATATATATATATATATATATACTGTAGCGAATTAGAAATGGGAAATGAGGGGCTCGCTGAATTAAGACAGAATAAGGGTTGCCAGTAAAGAAAACCTCAGGAATCAAAGGGGAGAACGCGGTAGGTCATAGAAACATATGAAGAATTTTTGGAGTCAGAAAGTGATGAAAAAATTCACGCCGGGTGGGATCCGAATCCACGACCTCCAGAATACCAGTCTGGTGCGATAAACACTACCAGCGGGACTGCTTCCCCACCACTTTCTCGGATATTTATGCTAAGGTTTTTTTGTTCTGCACTTGGGCGTGGTAGCCAGCACCACTCGGACTACTCGGGGTTAAGGGGACCTTGATTTTATTCCCCGGGCCTATGAAAGAGACGGAAGTACGAACTGAAGGAAGCGCATCGTGATATAGTCGGGTGCACGAGTAATATTACGCGTTCAAATTATCACCTTGCTCTCATGGCTATATCTCCTATGAAGCGGTGATAAAAGTATTCATTCATAATGCCCTAGTGTGGTTTAAGAAACTAAATATTAGTGATGCGTATTTTTATTCTCTTTACGTTGTTTTAAGAAAAAAGTGGTTGTCGCCTTTCGTTACCGTAAATACCAAACATAATTATGCGTTTAAATGTAAGGACGTTGCTTGTTTTACATGGGAGAAGAGAGTAATTCCTCAGTAGTAATATTATATTCACGTACAAAATGATAGCACGGTTGTGCAAAGATAGCGAACTGGTAACGTCACTGCCAAACATTCAGTATCCGTCAGAAAGAGACGAGAGGGCAGCAAATTATCATTTTTTATTTGAAAATCCCCGATGGCTATGGGGATGACAGGTGTTAACTAAGGGTTGAAGGACAAGAAGATCGCCACGATTTTGAACATGCCGCCAAGAAGTGAACGAATTACAGAAAGCCGCGAACATTAAGAGCGCGCCTGTCACAGCCAACCTAGCAGAGCATGCCGCGAATGCCGTGACAAAGTTTTTAAGTCCGCGAAAAGAGGACGGAGGGGGAGGAAGTAGAATAGCAGGAGCACGCGGCACAAGCCACGGACAAACTGGGAGGGGCGAACCAGGGAGACGTCTCCAGGCCTCGTCTAAGCCACTGAAGGCTGGGCTTTAGCGGGCTGACTGCACTTCGGCCGTAGCCTGAAAGTAGCGCCACAAATCTATGCATTGACGGTCCCAGCGGACACGATCGGGCGCCTGTGCCGATCATCTGCGCACGTCAACACGCTCTAACGGCCTTTAGACTTCGACGTTCCGGATCCTCTCGGGTGTCTCTGCCTCCTGCTGCATTGTAACAATGATAGGCGCCAAGCAGAGGGGCTGCCTCCTACCCAGTGGACTGGCACAAGGGTGGCCGCACAAGACCCACGCAGGGACAAGCGCCTTGGGCAGCATCCCCAGAACGACCGCGCGAAACGAGGCCGGCAGCTCCACCGGGCCCGACGACTACGACTACAACCGCGTCTTGGAAACGCAATGGGTATGCCACGTAAGCACTGTCAACCGGGGTAGGACAGGCCCGTGAGAAAAGCGAGTGGTGAACCTATGTTTCGCGCGTAGGTCTTTGAAGGGACCATACAGAGATAGAAATCTCATTGCTTTATTATTACAGTCTGGTTAGGAGTGCCGGCGAAGTTCGTGCAGACTTCATTGAGTGCTATCTAACATACGGTTGTTTGGATTCCACTCGTTTTGTTTCTGGTGTGGTTCGCTTGACAATTTTCCGTGTGTGTATGCGCAGTTTGTGCAACCAACGAACGGCTCTCCCTCGTTAATCAGTCTGAGCCGGTCGATACACAACGTGGCAAAACCGAACTTTCAATGATATCAGTTTCAAACGTATTAAATACGAGCCAGCTTTACTCAAATGTTTGGCTGGAATATTTTACAGAAGCGCATATCCCACGAAAATTTCGAACACGGAATGAACCGCTTGGTTAACAGCCAGGCGTAAAGCCATCTAAAGTAACACCTTCAGTTAAGCCTCAACCAAGGCAGAGGTATGGGCCACAACTATCCTCGGTCCCGGAGGAGGAAACGGCATGAGCAGCGCTCGAGAGTTTATGCATCCCTAGCTATTTCACTACTGAACCGCTGAAGTACAGGATGGGATTTCTTGGCCAGTGTGTACAATGAATGACTGTTTACTCCAGAGACCCTTCGGGAAAGTTCCGCCTTTAAAACATCGTGTCTGGTGTATGCGAGTAAGCTAAGAAAATGCTTTGTACGGATGGCGCGCATTTTGTAGTTAGGTCTCCTCGTCACAGATAACAGATTTAGTTTCTGTGTTACCCTTACTACGCCCATCAGAAGCAACGTGTTTCGGCGGCAGCGGGTTTTCGTTAGGAAATAGGAGAATTAAACACGGCAACAAAGAAACCAACGACGTAGACAAACGCCGCACGCTTCAAGTACACTGGCACACGAATGCCTTGCGCTTTTGGGAGCTGGTCTGCGGAACCTCCTTGAAATTCTAGTCATCACCATTTTCACTGTAATATGTATGTCCTCTAACAGTGGGTGCCGTGTGTCACTTTGCCTTCAAAGGGAAGAATAAAACTGCGGGATATCGAGCTGCTGTGGAGTATTGCGGCTTAGACAACATCCGCGCACCGGCGCCCACTGGCAACCTGTCTGAGGACGCAATGCAACCGGTAAACACACTCGCGAGCAGGGCCTACAAGTACACAATTGAGCCCGCTTCATACCAGTATACGTTTATACGCTGAGAAAATGTGCTCACGGCCCCGTAAATTCTGCTGAAATAATTCTACACCCACGTTCACCAAAATGATAAATGCATTTATGCCAAGTGTCAAGCAAAAAACTGGTTCGTACTGATGTACATACGTTCGTAGACTCCTAATGTCGCATCACCACCGTATTTACCCCTCGAACAGCGTGCTTCTGTAGATAATAAAGAATTGGGTGCGCCACCGCACCCTGCTTCGGTAATACAGCGGTAAAGTACACACACGTTGCAATGCTGAGCAATTTTTTCGCTTGTAAGGGCTTTGTAATCTCCCACAAAGAAGGGTATTGGCGAACATCGAGGGAAATAAAGTGGAATTACGCAAGATACGTTGCTTAGTTTGGGTAGACCAATATGCGAGAAGCATATCTTTTGCCTGTTAATGTTGATTGAGCAAGGAACGTGGTATCGGAGAAGACGTCTATTGTACTCTCAGAATGAACATTCCGGGAAGTGCGAGACCAATTTGGTGGTGATGATGATGATTTGTTGCAGATGGTAATGACGATGGGGTGTGAGTAGAAGAGATTGGAAAGTGTACCCCTTTGGGCTCACACTGGCCGTGATAGTGACGGTATCGCTCGCGCTGCGCATCACATTAATGGAACGCCATGAGTGCTCACAATATCTCCTTCTTTAAGGCGAATTTATTGAAAAGTGAACAAAAATGCTTCTTATGGCTCCGATTACGCTGTTGTCCTTGCATTTAGGGCCGCACAAAGTACAAAAAAATACAATAGTTTTTGTATGCAACGTGTACCTTCAGCCGAGACGTTTAAAATGAATACACACGTAGCATTTTATTGTCCGAACTAAGCACACAAATCTCGATAGAAAATAAATCTTTTTTTACGATTACTTACATCTGTTTGAGCTTCTTTTGCCAACGCAATAAATATTTCTTCCAAGGTGTTTTCTCCGACGATGGCGTGCTCTATAAAAAACTTAGATTCCAGTTTCGATACCTTGGCGAATAACTTACTCAGGTCAAGTTTCTCTTTGAGTGAAAAGATGTATACGTCCTGCGCGAGATAAAAAAACTGTTGAAGATTGCATGTTTTAAAATGCAATAAAATTCCTACATATCCTTTGGGCGGGCGAAAAGGTGTAGCAAACGCATAATTTCTACGTGGATGACCTGCTATACTCAAGTGAAGCTATTTTCCCCTATTCCACCAGTAATATTAGGTTATATACTAAAGCGGCGAAGACACCAAACAAACAGGGCGCAGTGAGTTACTTTTTTGTGGCCGCAAAATTCGTTACTGTGATCAATGTCTTCCCCTTATAGAGTAAACCGAAGACGTACAGCGCAAACGGCCGACGAACACTTGAAAAACAAAAAAAGTAAGTGCTTGTCTAGTCATTTTTGTTTTGCAAGTCTTCCACACCTTTTCTCGCTCTTAAGGGTTATTTGGCCGAAAATCAAGTCGCCTCACAAAATCACTTATACGGCGCATTGTTACATTTTTTCTCATCAAAGTTCTTTCGCCGCCCCTCAAAGAAATGGAGTGATATGCATGCACACGATATGAGTACCTGAAAGCACACCTTGGGTGGAACAGCTCTAGCCCAATTTCTCACTTTGTTTGGCATTCAAACGAGCTTTCTCTAAAGCATGTGTGGGGTTATCAGGGGCGGGGAATTTGCAAACGCTACGAAGTATTCACCACACGTACGGAGAACGGGAGCTATCTTTGCTATTTGTTTAACGTCTTTACACTGTAGGGCAGATTTCGGCATCTTGCAATGTTTATTAGTGCTTTATCAGTATTACCATGATTTTTCATCCTACCTAATGATTCCTTGACCACTTTATGCGTGTTTCTTATGCGTGTTATATAAAAATAAATTTTGACTTCACAGTGCCATGCTCGGTCAGCTTTGCCTGCGTATTTCTTGTGGATTGTAAACCTTTAACCGGTTTGGCTCGTTTCTATATAGTGGGAATGGCTTGTACAATAAAATAAAATTTTGAATTTCTCTTAACAGCCACTCAGTCAATTTGCCTAGCTCCCTCTAAGTGAACGTCGTCTGGACAGCCCAGGTATGTTTTTATCAAAAACAAATTATTTCTTTTCTTCGATTAGGTAACAAATGCTGACTTCTAGAGGCAAAAATGAGGGATGGCGCTTGTCAACTGATACAACGAGTCAGTTCCGTGACGCCCATTCTCCGTTCCATGCAAGTGGAGTAGCGGCACATTATAGGGTATTATTTCTGTCTCTTCCAAAGTTATGATATCAATTATGCAATAATTGAGACTCCAGAAAGACATCTGAAACACCTCTACTGCTAAGTAGTATATGCTTAACACCCCTCCCCCAGCTTTCATTCTGGTGAAGCAACATTACTCGTTGCCTCTCCGAGGCTTCTTCTCGCCAATGTCAACGCCACTGTCACATTTGTTATCCCCCCGTCACCACCGATGCCTCCTTCTCAAGTTGCTTGACTGGCTGATAACGGTGGTGGCGCTGTTATCAGATGATTGCGTAGAATGAATAGAAGTACGAATTGGCGTGGATGAACCGAACGGCGCTGTCGCCGCACATCTAACCACCGCCGTTGCCACCTCAAATTTCCTCTCGTCAGGGCGCTACGAATCACTCTCTGTTGCAGAACAACTTTTCCGGATGCAACGCCAGCGGGAGCCAATAATTCCTCTTCAGCAGGAAAGGCGCTCCGAGTGAAGTTCTGCAGGTGTATTTCACGCCTAATTATGCGCCCATCCCTGGTTGCCGGTTTATACGTCCACGGGTTTGGGGTGGAAGGTAGGGTCGTGCACCCACAGCTGCACATCATGCCCTCACCATCGGCATACCCGTTTTAAATGCAGAGCATTTCGCTAACTCACGATGTCACCCGCGTTGACGTCCGTAGTCGTAGTCCGCACCCCTCCCCCTACACTATATAAAACAAAAATACTATCCGGCGCCTGGTTTCGATTCCTCGACCCTGCGGGCGGAACGCAATGTACATGGTGCTCTAACCCCTGCGCCACAAGGCTGACACAGAATGGAAGGCTACGAACGCGCCTTATATCCTTGACGCATTCAAACTACGTCAAGAAGCTGCTGATGCAACGCATTCACTACCACCAACTCCCCAAACACTAAAAGTTAACGCAATACACCCACCCCCTATGCGACGCATTTACTCGAGTCCCCCTCGCGGGGAGATGGGCCCAATTTTTGCTGGGAGTCTCATGGCTCAATTGACCATGTCAGCGGCCATCCAAAATTGAGTGGTTTGGGTATATGTTGGTGTGTTACACAGACGGATGTCAGAGGACCGACAGCCCAATATTAGGGAACTAGAATAAAGCTCTAGGGTTTTTAAGTTTGAACTCGCTATGGAGCGGACGCATTTCGTTAGCTTGGAGGAAGAGCAGAGAGAAATGAATAAGCAGTGACCTGTACAAAAGCGTCAATGTGCACCAAAACAATGTAGAGCCACTGCTGCCGCCGTTACTGCCTGAAGTTTCAGCAGATGGAGTAGCGGCGAATGTCACCCGAATGAACAGCCACTAAGCAGCTGAGAACGCAGTCGCCACCCAATATTACCAATATTACTTACTCAGCCTAAAACCCTTTCAGAGCGACTTTTTGGATCGTGTCTCCCTTCTAAGACAGCGCTAATTAAGAGTTTCCTATTTGCGCGTCACACAGGTTGAGAGTGTAGGGAGCAGGGGTGTGCGTTCGCAAGTAAAGTTTTTATGCCCGTACTCATGTCGTGCCCGCTGTGCTTGCGGGAGGTTTTAACGAGAATATCAAAAAGGCCAATGATTCCTCTCAGGCGTTGACTGGTAGAGCAGATTGGGCTGGTGCGTCACAGAAATGGTACAATGCCATCGACGCGGGAGAGAAAGGGAGAGCTCCATGTATTTCCGCTAGAATAAAGCTGGGGTCATTGAAGTGTTTTGTTCAGCTATGTGGCTAAAAATTTTCTCGATTGAGCTTCGCCTGTCATCCTTCGTTACAGAGTGTACGGGAACAATGTTTCTTTTTGTTTGAACGGCAAAAAAAACGTAAGTGTATAAACACAGCTGAAAAAAATATCTTGTGACACCTAAGTGTGCTTACGAGTTTTCAAAATGGAAGCCTGCGGGTGCTGTGGTTTCGGTTTTCTTTTAAATACAATTACACCCGCCTACGCCCCAGCCCCATATTTACTGCCTTTTAATTTTTTCCATCTTTAACCTCTCAACTTCATCTCGATCTTTTATAATCCACCTAAGCTATCTAAATTATCCCTAATAATTTATTCCATCCCTATTCACTTGAATCAAGTTAGTTTATGTTGGGCCAACTTAATCTATCACATGCTAGCTTAATACACCATAATCATAATATTCAGTCGTAATCCATCATTTTCAATCTTACTAGCCATTGCAATTAATCACCAATTATTAAAGTTCTGAATTAAATTTACCCTAATCTACCTTCCTCCTCCATGTACTTTTTAATCTGCCCTCATAACTACAGTTAACTCCCATTAACACGAACTCGGTTAAGACAAATTCTCGAGTATGCCGAACAAAGTAGGAATGTTTGTTTAGTTTTCTCTATGCCCAATGAAAAAAAAATCTCCGCTTAAGACGAACAGCCTTGAACGTACTCTGGTTAATTCGAAGAAATTTTGGTGTGATCACCCCCTCTGGCTTTTCTGGGTAGCGGACATGGCAGTCTTGGCTTGGTGCGGCCCGAAAGAGTAGTAAAGAAAAGTAAAACGAAACCAGAGCGCGAAGCGAATTCGCACCACGGAGGACAAGAGAGAGCGAGAAAAAAGACACGCTGATAAATCATACCACATCTCCCAGCCTTGAACCCGTGCAACCAGCGGTAAATCAAAGAAAAAAAAGAGCAAGGACGAATTTTGTGGCCCTTCTGCTATGGAGGAGAGAGACGCTAAAGTAAGAGTTTAAAAAAGTAAAAGGGATGACGGAGGCTTTCTGTTTACGAACGTAGCAGTTCTCCTGGCCAATGACGTTTCTCAGCGGGAGCGCGTTAGTTCGCGTAGGTTTGCGTCGCGACTCACACCGTGTCACCGCGGCGAACGCGAGGACTTCCTTCTCTCTCTCTGCAGTGCTGTCGCTTCTGGTGGCGGGTGTACGCTCTCAGTCCTCACTTGGACTGGATAAATCTAGGCAAGACACTTAAAGAGAGCCTTCTATGAAGCTTAGCATTTAAAGAAATATCGTGTTTGCCTTGTTTCCTTCACTGTAAGTATACTTCATTCACTGTCATTACGCAAGATGTTTGCTTGCTCCTGGGCGTGCTACCGATTCGTTGTTGGTAGGGCGACTGCTAAGACGAACTTCTAAGAAGAAAAACAAACCATTATAGTCCCTTGGAGTTCATCTTAACGGGAGTTAACTGTACTTACTTACCATTACTACGATAACCCAGTCGAAAAACACAACAGACATTTCTGTCGCACGGCAGGGATTTCTGTTGGGACTACAGGATGGTCTGTCGCGTGACAGAAATTTCTGTAGTACAAGTGCAGAAAATCTGTCGTACGACAGGCTTTTCTGTCGCACAATAGGAATTTCTGTTGGGAATTCAGAATGCTCTGTTGTGAGGCAGGAATCTATGTAGTATGACGACAGAATGTCTGTCGTACGAGAAAAAGTTATGTAGTATAACAGACATATCTATCATGCGACAGATATTCTGTAGTCCCACTACAAAAGCCTTTGTAGTAGAACTACAAAATGTCTGTCGCATGAGGAATTTCTGTTGTAATTCAAAAAAGTCTGTTGTGCAACACGCTTTAGGCACTACAGAAATTCCTGTTGCACCACAGGCTTTCCTTCAGCCACTACATCCAGCATTCCGTAATAACTATTGTTAGCTGCAGTGCGACAGATCATGTTGTAGTCCCTGCAGATTTTTAGAGTGTGAAAGAGAATTTTAGATTCATTGCAAAAGTGTCACATGACAGACCGTTCAGTATTGCTGCAAAATCTTTTACTCACCCTATCGGAAAACCCCGCGGTTTACATAGGAGAGCGATGGAATACGCTTGAGACAACAGAAAACACTGGAATACTCCGCGCTGAACAACAGCAAGGCGGGGAGATTGCTGGAGAGCATGGCATAACACGGGGACATAGCCTTTTGGGACAGGGTTTCAGCCAGGGCGAACAAGATAGCACGAAAGGGATAGTACGGGATAGTATGGGGCCGCTGCTTGGCTGGACACGCAAAATACCGCGCCCTGGTTAAGTGGTGGACAGGTTGAATTCCAGCGCCACGATCGACGCAGATGCTCCGAAACTTGGTGTTTGCGGCCCGTGCGTTGCCGCAGAATCCCACTTTTTTAGCGTGCGCTGCACAGAAACAATGCTGCGTGGGAGTGATGGTCATCTCGTTCAATTGCATTGCAAGTGTCGGTTGTAATGAACGTTTGTAGCATTGCTGCCTTTAGCATTCCGGCCGTGTTTTAAAAAACTCTCGCTACAAATTTGCAACTAAGAACGCAACTTAGCACAAATTACTATAATGTTGTAACATCTAAGCTTAGCCCCATAACGAAAGAAATGGATACCTAAAGAACTTCGCAAATTCCTGGAGTTTTCTTTGAGTGAATTGCAATTGCACATATTCTACTCTGGACAATCTTTTGTAAAAGAATCAGGCAATAAGGGTAGCCCATCGGCAAAACGGACACATAAAGGACAAGCAACATGTGCTTTTTGAAGACGTGGTGTAATAATTGCAGTGCACATTCTGACATGTATTTCTGGGTGTCTTTGAGAGCCCCATTTTTTCAATCTACGTGCTGTCGTTTTATTTTTTAGCCAGCAATTTGTTTATTTTAACGCGAACCATGTGTCCAATCAAGCCTAAATATTTAAAATAACATTTTAAAACCAGCTAACCAGTTGCTCCTACCTGTGTGAAAAGGAAAAGAAACAGTGCCAGTGAACCCCTTGCATTACCAAGATGTGTTCAAAAAAAGAATAAATGCAGAGAGAAAGAAAACGCCTGCCTTCGCTCTAGCCCGGCCCTTCGGAAGAAGTTCGGGGAAGCATCGTAACCACTGAAGGCAGGTCGCGCGACAGCGCTCGTGGGGCGGGGAGACCACAATTCGAATAAATGAGAAGGATAAGGAGGGGTCGCAAAACAAGTTCTCGTGATCGGCCGGTACCCTTCTTACCCTTACTTTGTTCCCTCCTGCTTTTCGTCTTTCGGTCAAAATTTGGTGGTGGCTGCGTGGCCCAGTGGCCCGTTCACATTTCACATCGGCGCTTTGCCTAGCTGAAGTTACGCCTAACTTTTTTTTGTAAAAACGTGCATCTTATAGGTCTCTTCGATTTGGCTGCACTAGTTGCACCAGTCCAAGGGGTGCAGCACCGTCGTCCTCGTTTTACCGGTGCCGCGCGCGCCCTCTGCACTTCCTTCTTTGTTTTGCCAAGGTGCAAGTACAGTGCAGGCCCACTTCGGCACTAGTTCTCGGTCGCCCTGTACTCGCCGAAAAGGAGAAAGGAGGTGCCGGAATAGTGCAGCATGGCGTACGGGCCGCGCAATGCGTAGCAGACGACGCTGCGCGTCGTTATTCACGGCGTGGAGAAGGACTTTTACCTCCTTCACAGCCTGGACGGGTCACCCATGCAGGACGACAGCGGCTGCTACCAGTACAAGGCGTCCGGTAAGTGTTGTTGCATGCCGGCGATAAACACGTGTAGCGTTCAAGAGCGGTTTTATTTTTGGTCGTAGCCATGTCGGCCTTGTCGCGTTGCTTTGGGTCACAGTTTGTGATTTCTCAAAGGCTGTGGCGACTTTACACATGCTGGTGTGTAGTTTTGCAGACGGGCAGCACGTAACGTTGCCGTAAAGTTCACGGCAGCGGGCGATGAGAATTTGCTCCCTCCGGTGCAACCGCCGACTTCCGCCTGCAGTGACCGCGATGTGGTGCGAAGACACTGGCTGAAGATGAGGCGAAACTGTGGAGCGCCCGGAGGATGAAGTTCTTCATCGCCCAGTACACCGTGCTCAAGGACGTGGTGGGAAAGAGCAGCACACTGCGGCATGTTATCCTTTGTGTGGAGAATTACATTCAGGACACCATAATTTCTTCCCGCGCTCTGGGAACAGAGTAGCTGCAAGTGAACTGGACAGGGGCGCTGGCATTGTCGCTCAAATTTCTAGTTATAAGCAATTTAAAATTATTCGCAGAATTCTAAAGTTCACATACCTTTTCCTCCTGCTTCGAGTGCTTCAGATATGTGACAGCGTAAATACAAATATCCTGATAGAACGGCATCTAAAAGCAGCGAACTTTTACTAAGAACGTTTTAAATAAAACGTTGTGCACCCCTAGCATGCGTCTCGTGTCAGTCAAGTGTTACTTTACTTTAACCATACATTACTTCTGCTGTGCTTTTTATTGTGTAAGGACAATGAAACAGCTCTGAATTAAAATAACCGAGCTGATTAACAAAACGTTCCTATGCAACATGACGGCCACCCAATTTGAAAATAATTGGAAGAGTTGGTACCAAATATAAGAAGCCAAAAAAATAACACTTCCATTGACCGTGTCCCCGCAAGTTGCGCATACAAGGAGGAAGTTGGAATTATTTATTGAACTATTCAACAGTTCTCGCATCTGTCATACCCTGAGTCACCTCGGGACACCATGAACCTGTTTAACTACTGATATGTTCATACAGAGAGCTTGCCGCAGTTCTAGAGAAGGGACATAGCATAAACCCAAGGATCCCTTCGGAGCCTGGGAAGGCAATCCTACCAGGAGGTAACCCAGGGTAAGTGAAAATTGCATTGTGTAAGCAAAGTGCTGTCTGTTGGCGTGACGTTTATCCACAACTTCACCATGGCCAGCACTGCAGCCGAAGGACCCCCCAAAGATTTGCCAGTGCCAGTTGAGGGTGGAGGAAGTGGACCTCCTGAGGACTTGTCGGTGCAGAACAAGGGGGGCCCTGTACCGATGAGAGTGCGGACATAGCAGGTCGCAGCTTGATCCCCTCTTGGAGATGCTCCAAAGGAGGGGGAGGCCAAGGTGAAGCAAGAGGAGGCCAGGGAAAAGGTCATCAAACCCCGCCAGCAATGGCAAGAAGCGAAGGCAAAGCGCCACGAGGAACGAATTCAGACATTCGGCCGCGTCATAGATCCGTTTGCGACAAAGGACAAGTGAAGCAAACAATAAAGACGACGTGTCAGGACTGCACGCTTTTTAATTTCATGCAAACGTTTCTTCTAGCACTTCCAACCCTGTTTTCATGCTAATGTTCTCTATGTACATGGTTTGCACATGATGTGAACACCAGCCTTTCTCAGATTGTTCCCAGCCTTTCACAGTGGATTCAGTTCACCAACATAGCAGTTTACGTGATGTCGGATATGCGGTAACACAAGGAACTTTCATGTCGACTTTGCGTTGGTAGGGTAGGGGTGTCCACAATCAGCACTGCTCTTTAGCAAGGAAATCTCTCAAAGCCTGAGCGTAGCCTGGTTGGTTGCAGTAGAAGTCACCTTCGGAGGCATCGCTGCCGACATCATCGTCACGACGCAATAACGTCAGCTCCTGAAGGAAGTGTCTCTCGTCGTTGCAGAAGTTGTGCAAAACGCACGCAGCCATTACAATGTCGCAGGACTGCTGAACAGTTCTGGTGTCTACAAAGTAGAGCCTCCTAAAACGCCGTTTGAGGAGCCTGAAGGCGTTCTCAATGGCCACTCTCTGCTGCCTATTTCGCCTATTAAAGTTACTTTTCCACGTGCGAACTGTGCACTCGTTGTCCCTGAATGGAGTCATGAAGCACGGCCTCAAGGGGTACGCGTTGTACCCAAGAATGTAGCTTTCCCCGCATTATGGCACCACGTTCAAAGAATGGGCTCTCTCTCAGAACGCGGGAGTCACGCGCCGAGCCCGATGAAAACGTTTCGGAACTTCTTCCTATCGTCGCAGATGCCTTGCAAGATGATAGAAGACCACTTCTTGCGGTTGAAATACGACTGGGCCAATTCACTCGGCGTTGGTATTTCGATATGCGACCCGTCGATGAAGCCAATGGCATGTCTAGGGCCCTTTTCACCGGTCTTGGCTAAAACTCGGCCTTGATGCATGTCCCTTCCTCCACGCTACTAACCAGCTGATGACTTCAGCGCTCATTGAGTGGAGGAAGTGAGTGACCCGCGTGACACAGGCATGCACTGACTACTCCGTCACGTTGAACTTGTGTCGATAGCGTACATCGACACTTGCGAGCCGAAGTACACAAGCGCAGTGAGGCACGTCTTCTGAGCTGATATTTGTTGGGGCCTTGGACTGCGCTCGGCTAGTAGGCCGAAGCGCTGAACCTGGAGCTCTTGCAATCAAACGTCTCCCTCGACAGCCTGAACAGCCTCTTGAATTCTTGTTCGTTGTATCTGCTGACAACATATCTCGTAGCCAGCCATACGATTGGCGTCTTTGCGTACCAACGCGCACGCCACGGAAGTGCACACGGTGTCGAACTCGTCGTCAGAGTCACTGCACGGATCACTGTACTCCATATGGTCGCTGACGGAGTTGAGCAGCTGCGCGGCAGCTTCGAAAAGTGCCATGTCTGACAGCCGATCCATGCTCACGATGCACGAAGGTCACGTTCGTGTCTCCCGGCGCTTCAGACCTACACTTGTGTCCTCGTTTTGGTTGTATCCGGTGCGCGCTAGTGTCGCGGCTGCACCTGCACTTCCTGAACCGGAGCTTCACGCGCGCGACACCAGCCGGCACCGCTGCGGCACTTTTCGGAACTAGTGCAGCCAGTGCAAGCCAAATTGAAGAGACCATGTGTCTCTGCGAAGTGTCAGCAGCAACATTTGAAGCTTCGGAAGCTGTGGTAAAAGCAAGATCAGTGTTCCAGATTTAAACATTCTCGAAGTGAGGACTGCTCTAGCGACGGCTAACCGTGGTGCTTGGATTTATTGCCACTTTGATGCGAGTGAATGCGACGAATCTCGCAGGCAGTGTGATTTGGAATACGTTTTATGTGCTTCGACAATCGACTGAACTTGCAATGACCCCTGCGTGAATTCGATAGGTATCGTGCATGCGTACTCTTCGAGATAGTGCAGCACCACAGAGACGTGTGCTTTTTGCCACAGGATACCCTTCCACGCCTTGCTGTGCGAATGTATTGTCAACGGACCAAGGTTCACCAAGGCAAGCCTTCCAGCTAAAGATTGACTTTCCATTTTAGTTCTCTCACGTTCTTTCACGTTTTGCTTGTTAAATAAAACAGGTTCAAGAATATTTATTTACTTATGTTTTGATGGCCCTAACTAACATAAGGAACGTATTTTGGAACGGTTATTGGCCATGCTCGTTTAATATTTTTTTCCTCACAGGGAGAATAAATTTGCTTTCATAAACAGATTGAGCACCACTAACCGCGTTTTGGCCCTGCTTCAGAAGCACAGCCAAATCAGATGAAAAGTGCCCAAATGAGTCTGGCTAAATTTTGTAGCGCTACTTAGGTTTCCCTGAAGGAAGGACTTCTGTATTTCTTGTTAACTGCTACGCGGGTTTTCTAATTACACTGGTTTAATGGAACATACAAATAATGCGCCATATTTTGTTTTTAAGTTTGGCAATGAAATGAAAACTATCTGTTTGGTGTACCAGCAACATAAGAGGGCAGTACAAGCTTCTACATGACAAAAAGTGAAGCCATGGCAAGTGAAGCCATGGCAGTGCCCAGGAACATTCTTGTAAAAAGTGGAAAATAAAATGAATAAGCACCGCAAACTGCTTTTTTTCGGACTGCGATCCGGCATGTGCAGTCTGCGTAACATCAATCTTTTGTATTTCATGGATGAATGTACCGCTTGTTGCATTGCTTGCATTGCCTTCTGGTACAGCTTTCTGAAATCAGTTATTTCCTGAAAGCAATTTAAGCTTGTACCAGAAAGGGAAGAATGCCCTCAAACGGTTATGTTTGTTGGTGATATTTTTATTGAAATTGTTATGGATATCCTGCATACTTCAGGTACTTAAAAGGAAAAACATCACGGGAAGTGAATTTCCTATGCAAAACAAGTTGGAATTCGAGACATGACAGGATTTACTACGAAAACAGACATGACAGGATTTACTACCGGCTACAGGACAGGGTTTACTACAGACTACAGGACAGGGCTTACTACAGACTACAAAATGTCCCATTCCCTGACAGGGTCATGCTGTAATATTTTTCTGTTGCATTTTTCGACTGGGAAGTTATATTTACTACGGTACATTTTATAATCATGATCTTCACCTATACAGGGCTGGTATGACTGTTTTTGGTATTCCTACGGTCACGTGGTTTTTGTACCATTCATGTACCGACAAGGTAATAAAGGTTATCCCCAAATACGGCAAAAGACATTCGCATTATTAAAACTGTTGCTATACCAAACATGGGTGGCTGATACAATGGTCCGAGGCGGGCATTTACTTGAGCATTTGCTTTTTCTATTGACCACATATTGTCTGTTTTGTTTGTGATTTCGGTGAATTCACCGAGGGCTGATGCTCTTCACCTGAGGATTCACATTTTCGATGCCACTTTTCGAAGAATTGCACTGCAGAAAATGAGGCCACAGCTAAATTACTAAAACTCGGGAAAAAGCTTGGGTGTGAATTTAAACGTGTGGGTCTGTGCGGTACCCCACCAACATAGCCCTAGTTGGCCTGTGGGTAAAAGGGGTCGATGGAAAATTACGAACGCAACACGGCTGTGAGTGAAGCATTGTTGCATCGACTAATAGGAGATGAGGTCGTTTCCAGAATGTAGTTTTGCTTCCCTGGCTACAGTACACCGAGCCACAAACTGCAGGAGGCTTCGCCCCAACAGCAGTTCAAGCAGATGGTGTTTCTACCTGTCCCATGGGTCCCAGTACTGTTCTGCTGCAATCATTTTACATTTTTATTAAAAACCCAATGATAGTCGTTGCGCGAACGCAGAATTTCAAGCTTTGCAGCGATTGTGAGTGCCGGTTTTGCTGCGACAACAACGCTGTTTATTTGGAAAGGCTTGGTTCCATTTCTTTCGAAGCTCGCCATTTTTCGGCTCAAACCTGCACGACTAACATCATAATGGTGTGCTTACTTTACCAACCGGATAATTATATTGTCTGCTACCGGTCGGCTTCACACCAGTAGTTACAAAATGGCATCAATGATTAAAAGTGTCAGCTGATGTGCTTCCTGCACGCGGATGCAATTACACTTTATTTAAGCGTTGCGCATGTCCGGCCACTTACCTCTCGCTCCATGGCAAAATCTATGCCTGGGAACGCCCTCTTGACGGCCGCAATGAAGGTTTCAGAGTCTTGCATGGCGTCGGGCTTAAGCTTGAATTCGAAACGGTACCCCTGGCCGAATTTCTCGCGGAGGTGCTGAAGGGTGCCAAGGCACCTAATCTGTCCCGATATCAAGATGGCAATTCGATCACACCAGTATTCGAACTCTTCCATGCTGCAATTATGGAGAGGAGAATTCAAACAATGTATATTATAGCGGTTCCTGCCGTCAGGTTTATTTGCGACAGTTTATAAATTTGGTGGACTAGAGCTTGATGAAAAGCGCTCCGTCAGTCTGTGCAGCTTCGTTATGGCGCGCCGTCGCCATGCCTGTTCGACCTGACGCTCAATGTTTCTCCAATTGCCTATCCTTTTAGGTATTCTCTGGCATATTTATGCCCGAACTGTTGCAAATCTTAGCACAATACCATTTTTTTGCATTATGTGCGTGACGTTGTCTGATAGAAATTATCATCACGTTCCGCATTTATTAGGTTCGGGATCCCTTACGCCAATCCTCAGAGGCTTCTCCTAATTTGAGAACGGGTTAAAAGGCGGGGTTAGAAAGGCCTCTCTTGGTGACAAAGTATTCACAAAAGAGGTGTCAGATGCTGCGGTTCATTTTTGATAGGACATTTTGTACACGGAGGGGTTCAAATGCGGGATAAAAAAGTCACGCCAGGCGGCAAATAATTAATTGAAAAGGCATCCATTTCTCCTGTTCATTTTTTTATACGAAACTTTGTACACCTGTTATGATCGTTCCCGCTCATACCGATGCTGTCGTTTGAATTACTTTTTACCTCCCCCTCTTACTCGGATTGCTACGTTTGTACACGCTCTAGCTGCTACCACACCCATATTTCGACGTCATGTAACACTACAGTCATAAGTCATGACCTGCCGCTTCCAGCTTGATTGCATTGAGGGTAACCTGCACAACTCGATACACGAAAAAAATAACACAACACTCCTATCCGCCATGGTTGCCAACTGGTTATGGCGTTGTACTGGTAAGCCCTAGAACATGGGTTCAATTCCCGCCGTGCCGGCAGCTTTTATGCTGGAGGCAACAATCATAAATCGTCGTGAGTTCGTGATTTAGCTGCACGTAACAAGTCCCCAGAAGGTAAACCTTAATACAGTTCCTTCCGCTACAGCGCGCCTTATCACCGATATTGTGCTTGCGCGTTAACCCCAACAGTCAATCAAATCAAATCAAATGAAAGATGTTCCATTCCCTGTTCTCTAAAATTTGTATTTTTCGGGTACGCCAGATCCAAAAATCCTGTCACCCCCTGGAAAGAGCTCATTCAGGATGTCCCTGACGATGAACATCCAGGTTAATAAACTTATTTGTCGCAATCCAGATCGGTACTTTTACGCTGATTAGGAACATGCTACCGCCAATGCAAACCAAGAACAAAACTGTTCCACGTTTAACTGGCCTCAACATTTTAGACTGTTCAATCTGACTTCAGAGAGAGATCTCTTTCGAATACGTCGCATAGTCATTTAAGCAGGCCCTCGACATATTAACCCACGTTTCAACCAAATCGGCATGAATTTGCTACGGTCCTGAAATTTATCTGCAGGTATAATGCGGCGATGTCAGTATTTCCTCTAAGCAAGTTCAGATTTTTGCTACAATGTTCTCCGTTCGAGAAAATGCTGGAAGTGAAGATATCCAGGTTATTGAGCATTACCTGGTTTCCAGAAACACGCGCAAATCTTTTATTTGCAGTATATGCTATGAAAAAAATAATAAATTTTCGTACTCATAATGTTGTCTAAAAAATCGGTGTGCCTGTAGATAACTGTCGAAATGATTTGTGTAGAAATTATAACTCGCGTTACACCCCGTTCGCTTATTGAATCTGATCGTGCAGATCTCAATCGTTATGCCTTCACTTATTAAATTTCATCGCCCTGTGCTTGATTTTTATCTTAAAACATCAGCTACCCGTGTGATTATCTGTGGACCGAAACGTATACACCTCGCGTACTTAGAATTTGTATTTTAATTTGCTCACCCGAAAAAATAATCCTTTTTTGGGGTATCCAAAAATCATGACCGAGGAGGTCCTCTGGTTTTTAGCCATATTACCGGGCTCTGTATTCTGGTTGAGGCACTCTCTTTAGGCGAAAAGAATTTCTGTTTGGCAACACTGACAAAAAGAAATGCTCTTTTTGGGGCGACTTTCATTCAGCGTGTACCATTGCACTTGCAAAAATAGGGCTGCAATACATTTTAAATCGTTAATAAAGGCTCAAGGTTTTCAAAAGGTGGCGCTTATTCCTAAGCACCAATACAACAAAATTCGACATATGCAAAAGAACGTAGGCCGCATTTTTCTGATTACAAAAATGATCATTAAAGTGGAAAATACCTAAGTGGACAAGGTAACTAAACACGAGTCAAGGGAGATAGAAACGTTTAAATAGAGAACAAAACAGAAACTAAAACAGCGTTAAGCATGAACAGGGCTGCGAAATTGGACATCAGAAAGGAAAATTTCTGCGATACTTGCAATGGCAGTGATTCGCTTTTTGAGGCTAGAGCAGGTTGCTTTGGAACTAAGAGTTTTGTAGGAAGTATACACAAAGTAATAGGGTTGGCGTTTTCTTCGGAAAAGAAAGACAAACTATGCGGCACATAGTGCTCGATTCATCCAAATTTACACGAGGGAAATATTCAGCTTCCGGAAGTCCTGGTAATTTAACGCTGCACTTAGGGAGTTAACTTCAAGGGTGTCAAGGCGACAAAAAGAATATTATGCTGGTGGGCGAAAAGCAGCGGGAAATAATGCCTAGGACAGTTACCACATTTAACAGGAATAACATAATTTTGTGCCTGCCCTAAGAGCAGCGCTAGTATTAAACAAAGAATATAAAACATGGGTGTATTAGTTTTTGGTGAGATGGCACGTCATAAACCCGCTAGAAAGGAGATACCGCTAGCCATCATCATCACCATCCTCAACATTATATCAACGTTTTGTAAGGACAAATGCCTTCTGGAATCAATTAACGAAAAAGTTACCTTGGCAAACTTTGCTATAGAAATTCATGCCCAACAATTCGTCGCAGATGGGCTTGAGTGTAAGATCGACAATTCGGTTGCCTAACGCAACGCGGCTAAGTCATGCAAACATAACTTTATAAAATTGAAGTAACAGCCCGTGATATGTCTCAAATGGTAACAGAGTGGTGGTGAATGAAAATGCGCCGTTAAAGTACCTAACCCATGCGCGCGTTTTTTAATAACACCTCTGTGCAAAATCCATGTGTTCGTATATCGGTGCTCGTCAACTATTTGTTTGAGCTGTTGCGTCGCCCTCACCAATTGCGCACACTATAGCGTTGATTCTCCGGTCCTCAATTTTTAAGAGAAAGTACAACTTGTCATGTCGCGCAAGGTTTTTGGTAGTTTCAGAACGACCTTGAACCTCTCAACGCAAATCCGGGAGATGTGCGGCCCACCACGGGATATGCTGAGGAGAGGCATGACAGGTGCGGTTCAGGTACAACGTTATAAAGCGAGTTTGAGCGGCTGCTTCGGCAGACCTTGTCGCTGCGCCGCCCTGGTTGGCACACCGACTCTTCCATCTGTGGGTGTGCTTCGTCGGAAGAGGCAGGCTGAATGGAACCATCCTGTATACAGCTGAACAGCACGCTGAGAAACTTCGAGCAAAGCAGAGTTCGCAGCTGGAACACAGGAGAAACGTGTTGATGCCAAGATGCACCGGTGATTACTCAGTGCATGGAGCCGGAGTTGGTTTCATTGCTGAGTAGCTCAGGAAGCCTGTGATCATCTTTACCAGAATTCCAGAAGCGCGAAAAGAAGACGCACCATTTGTTTTGCAATAGAGGCTAACTCTCATAAAAAAACAGAGCTGAGAGTCTGAAAAATCCAGTCACGCACACTATTCACTGGGGATAGCTTAACAAGTGTTGAATAGGACATGTTTTTTTCTCATTTTAACAAGAACACCGCCACAATAAGTAAATGTGAAAAATATCTCACTGGTGGGACGATAGCAGGATAGTGCTTGAAGAGTTTTTCTTCATATTATTTATGGCTTGGAAGATCTTGTGCCGTGCAATAATATCCACGCCAGCGTATGGCTCGTCCAAGAAGATGAGAGGTGGCATACCGAGCAGGGCGACGGCGATGGAGAGCTTGCGCTTGTTTCCTCCACTGCAATCAATTTGCAGAAGCACGCGTCGTGAGAGACATAACGTTACACTCGGGAATTACGCAAGGAAGTGATAGTTTCGTCAGGCTCTGCTGGATACATTCGAAACACGTGCATTCTTTGTACGTTGTTTGTAAGACTGCCTTTTTTGGGGAACATTTTCACATAGTACGAGGTTTTTTACGTAGCTGGAAAAATATTGTTCCCTGGGCATTAGGACTAAAGGCTTGAGAACTTCCTCGAAGAAAGTTTCTGAAGTCAGAAGCCAACACAAATTATTCGCTGGGAATTGACGAATTGTTTCTGGTTTGAAACCCCGTAACCAGAAACATTCTGACCCCGGAATGAAATGTGGAATATTGATTTAATGGTTCTGAAGAAATTTTGCACGTCCATGGCTGAAGACTTAACTAGCTACAAGTCGGATAGGTGGGACAAATTTTCGCGGTGGTGCATCAGCTTATTTCAAGCAATAAAGTACCTCCACGGGGTACTGACCTACGCCATGTAAAACTACGAAGCACGTGAACTTTAGGTTAAGCAATCCAATGAGTCGGAAATTCAAGCCTGCTTACATACATCGTTCCAGCTACTTAGTGCGATACTGTGTAAATATTTTTTGCGGGGAATTATGTTTGATTCTTTTTGCAGTACCTTGAGATCTTCGTCTGTTCAAACAACATAATTTTGAAGGCCTTCAGGTGAAACATTTTTTCTTTGATTTGATTTTGATTTTATTTCTTGGCAAAACCAGGAGGCTGAGACTAAAGGCAGACGTGGCCTGACCTAGGCCACAGCCACCCAATTTACAGTGTACGTAATAACAGGGTTGTTCATAATTTTAAGCATAATAGCACAATTGTAACAGAAAAATAGCTCAAAGCAGTCATTACTACATTTCCAATATATTATACAAATGATAGGTGCAAAATTCATAGAATGATCACAGTGTACGCACAAATGCAGTAATTCGTAGGCATTAACTTTCACCAATTGCATTACTATGTCAGAAATACGTATTAATGTATTTTATTTTTGTAATTGCTTTTATTTTTCTACCTTTAGGGGAACATATAAACATGTACTTCAAACCCTAACATATATATTACTATTGAAAGGGTAACACTTCTTTGACCCATTTTAAACGTCAGTTCACTGGCATCGAAGTTTATTTTTTCTCCCAATTTATTTAATATTTCAGTTGACTGGTACAGGAAAGATTGCTCACCATAGGTCGTTCTTACTTTTGGAGTGTGCCGTATTCTTTGCGTGAGATGGTAGCTAGAAGATTTATTGTTAACTTGATTGTGGGCCTTTTCCTTTTAAATGGTGTGCAAGACCTTCATGTAATTGATTTCGTCAGTTCGGAGCATTGAATATTCAGTAAATAAAGCACTTGTCCTCAAATATGCGTAACTGCCATGATAATCAATATATATGCGTAAAATTCCTTTTTTGCAATTCAATGAGCCTCTTATAATTGATTTGTGGTCTCCTTTACCCAAAATCCCGTAGTATAGTTTTGAATAAATGAGAGTGTTGTACAATTTTTTTTTCAACCATAGTGGTATCAAATGGCCGATTCTATATATGAGACTATACTTTTAGAGACTTCGTTGGACAGTTGAGCAATATGCGTATTCCACGAAAGTTGTTCTTGAAACCGAACACCTAAGAACTTCTGTCATTCTGTTTAACTTCGTCCCGTTGAATATAAGCGGGATTTCTTTCGCGACAATTTTATTGTGTGGCCTAAATATCACGTCAGTTGTTTTTGTAGCGTAAAGTTGCAAGTTATTATGTAATAACCAATTTGGTAATTGTTCCAAGTAAACATTTACCATAGAGTGAAGCTTTAGTGTATTAGCAGATGTGAAGAATGCGTAAGTGCCATCCGCATACATTAAAAGTTCTTGTGGACTATATTTATGATGTCATTTACATAAACTATACACATTACGGACCTAACTTGGAGCCTTGCGGGACACCTTGTTTTAGCTCCAATATGTCCGATGCAATTGAGATTCGTTGAACAAACTGCTTTCTCTGAGTTAAATAGCTTTTAAAACGTTACTTGCCTCGCAACGTATTCCATATCTCTCCAATTTATGTAGCAAAATATTACTATCTGTTGAATCAAATGCTTTTTTAAGGTATTAGAACAGTCCAGTTGTGAACTGCCTGCTTTCAATGTTTGCGAATATTTTATCTTTAATGTTCAGTAATGCTTGCTTTGTTGATTTAGATTTCTGGAAACCATATTAAGAATTCGAGATTACCTTGTTTTTAAGAAAGAAAGTCGATAGTCAAATATATATTACTGCCTCAAATACTATGCAAGAAACTGCCAGAACAGATATTGGCCTGTTATTTGATACATTTTCGTCTGCTCCCACTTGATGAATCGGCGTCACACTAGCAACTTTTTGTTCCTCAGGAAAAACACCGGTGGACAGACATAGATAATTATGTATGCTAGCACGCCACTTACTTCTAGTGCCACGCGTTTAATCACACTCGATAAAAACCCGTCAACTCCAGCCGCTGCATAGTAATTTATTTTTCCGATAAGGTCGAGTACTTCGGTATCGTTCGTAGGTTCGAAAAAGATAGACCTGGACAATCGTGGAATAACAGTTGCGCCGCAGCCGCCGTTATCAGTGTGTGTTGGGTGCGCACAAGCATCTATAAAATGAGTGTTCATACAGTTCTCGAGCAGAAGGCTCTCAACCAGTTCTACTTCTAAATCCGTGCATTGCGGCTGTGCTATTATTTTTCTACTTGTTATTTTGTTAACAGTGTCCTATATGTTTTTACGGTGGCCTCATACGTGAAAAAATAGTGGTTCGTAATATTTTGTTTTCGCTCTCTTTAAATTGTTCTGTAGCTTGTTTGCAAACTTTTTATACGCCTTGAGTATTTAGGGATAATTTGGTTTTAATAGATTTGTGTAACACATAATTTTTCTTTTTTTACGTTTATACAGATCTGGATCCACCCACGGTTTCTGCACCTTTTTGGTTAGTTTGCTTGCAGGTTCCACAGGAAAGGCTGCATCGTAGCATTCTCCGATGGATTGCAGGAAAGCATTACTAGCGATATTCACATCGCTCACTCGATAGACGATTTCCCAATCTAACGATTCCACTAGTTCTCGGAAATGTTCGATTGTGCGGTTGTTGATGTTATGGAAGAAGCGCGGTTGAGGGGAAACTCCTCTATAACAGAATGCCTCTCGATAAAAAATAAAACTGGAAAATGATCACTCATATCAACAGTCAGAACTGCTGTCGATATATCACAATCACAAAAATTCGATATACAGACCTCCAAAAGTGTGGCACTGTTAGTGTCAATTCTAGTTGGTAGCACTATGGGATTAGCACAACCATGGCAAGGAAACAAGGTTTTACGTTCAAGAGACGCTTCTCCTCCCAATGTCATAGCGATGTTCAAATCACCCATAATAGTGCACGATTCATTGCGCGAACAACGATAAGTCAAAAATCGCTCCAAGAAGGTGTACAGTGTTCCTTTGTTACCCGTAGGAGGTCTAAAGATTACACACATAATCATTTTTCGTACGTGGCAAGCTATGCATTCGAAATCATTGGTAATTTCCAAAAATTGTTCAATACCCACGAAACTAATGGTGGCTTTCATGTATACACTGACGCCTCCGCCTCTTTTCTTTTCTCTTCTCAGGTGCATTGAACTGTACCCGTCTAGCAGTGGTATTGGGTCACTCGCTGTCAACCAAGTTTCAGTAAGAAATAAGATATTTAATTCACATGTAATTGAGTGTAACAGCATATTCAGTTCATCTATCTTATTTCGAAGACTTCTCATATTGATGTGCATACCAGAAAACGAGTTATGCTTGGAAACGTCTGCGTTGTAACTCCTAATACCGTAATAATTACCGGTTTCTCTTGAGCTTGTCATACCAGATTGTGGAATCAGATGCTTAGCTAGAAATTCGCACGCCATTACCTACTTCTTGCAGGGAATTGATTTTGGAGTCAGGAACTATGCATATTAAAGGCACCAGTGTTAACATAGGTTAGTGTTCAGCGACAGTTATACCTATAAACAGTTCGAATATCCTAAAAAAATAAGTTTGGAAAGGGCCGCCTTGTAACAAAACGAACATTTCAAAGTGCTGCAACGTACGTAGGTGATTCCGGCAGATAGGTGTGCAAGCAGGTGAATATGATGACTTGAGGTGGGTTCCACAGCTAGTTGTATACTCGATTACAACGTAAGAACGGGAAGAGAAGTTTCCGCTGCGCCTTATTACCGCAGTTGGATGTTACTCCGCCCGGGGCGAGTTGTATGTTAGTTTGTAATATTTTGAACATGGCAGGAGCTGGTTTCGTGATTTTTTTTACTTAATGTGCTTATAAACGACTCTAGCGACGACACACAAGCTATATGAATAAAGGCAGACGATATTACGCATTCATAGATATCTCGTTTTAAGACGCGCGCGCCCGTTGACATCCGGGTCTCTTGCTGAGGTGGAGCGATACCGCACATGAGCTATTGCCATTTCTAAATGGTTCCAGAGTATAGTCGGTTCTTTCCTAGGGGTGCTCCATTTGAACCAGAATGCGCGGAAGAATCTCTTTCGTATTCTGGAAGTACACCTGGCACTGGAAATACATCATGGTATGGTAAGCGTCCTCTTCAGCCACGTCCGGCAGCTCAAGGCATGAGGCACAGCACTCTCCCGCTGCGTTTCAGTGTTTATAGTAGTGTCTCCTTGCGCACCGCACACAGCAAAACTCTGCCTTGTCGGACGCGCAGTGAATTTCCGTGAGTCCGATCCTTGCAAACTTCACACCCCTTGATACAAACGTATTATCGAAGACCGGAAAGCGTGCGCAACCGACGTAAAGATGCTTCATTTCTTTCATTTTCCCGTATGCTTTCTTTCCAGTTTTGATGACCGCTGTTTTTCCGGTTTTTCCCTTCCACGTCTTCATCAGTTAAATGTCTTCTTTTCGTGCATTGATGTTGTTTGATGCCCCTATCCTTTCGACAATGTCTTCGTCTTCGACGTTATCTTCGATGCCGACGATCTTGAATTCCGGTAGTTGCATCCGTGGCTTTCATGCTGCTACGTCTCTTCAGTTCTTGTCCTTGAATATGTGCTCTTGAAGTCGTTTCAGCCCTTCCGCGGATGTAGAGGACACAAGCACTCCTTCCTTGCTCTGGCGCAGATTGACATTCCTGATACCAAGCTGGCAAGGCTCGACGTTCCATTTAATCAAGTTTTCTAGTGCAGCTCGTTTTAGGTTGGCTACAGTTAGAAGGAGTGCTCCTGTGGGTTGCTCTTCTGTCGTTTCCGCTGTTTCGACGTATTCAACTGTGGGAGCTTCTGTAATGCCTTGCTGTAGTCCACAGTGTGTCTTTGACCTTGTGTTTCCAGTGCCTCAGTAAGTCCTTCCACTTTGCCTCGAAGTCGACAGTTGTCCTCCACCGTGTCGCGACACACATTTCTCATGCTGATAAAGTAATATAATAACAAATCTGTTAAAGATGACATTTTTGTCGTTTTGTTGGATTGGAGGCCAAGATCGGTAAATTTCTTTATGACTGTCCTTTCTACTTCTTGAAGTCGTTCCCTCAGAGTGGAAACCTCTGCACCCTCTCCTGAGCTGTCCAAGAGTAGGTAGTCCTCTGCCATGTTTCGTCCACCATCCTGGTTCTGCTTGCCCTGCGCCGTGACCGTAGCACAGTGAGACAGCTCGTTCATTTTCTTTGTTGTTCTGTATTTCGAGCAGTTGGTCGTCTGTCCCGCGTCATCTCCATCTGTTGTGCCTCCGTTGATCTTGCTTGGAGTGTCGAAGCATGATGGAGTGTACTGACTGTTCCCGTCCTTGTAATCTATGTCCGTTCACATCGTCTTTTGTTCACTTTCTTGGTTGTCTTCTTTTCTTTTGTTTTTTTTTGCTTCTTTTCATTTTGGTAAATCTTCCTCTCAACTGCGAATAAGGAGAGCTTTCCATAGCCGGGGTGCACCTGTTTTTCTTATGAGCCATTACTGTCTTTGATCACGTTTTTAAAACGTACACGCGGGGACCACTTCCACTAAGCTCACGCGTGTTCGGATCTTGGAAGCTCTCTCTAGCAGTGTCGTAACGCCCTCTGCCCGTATTTTACCGACCCGAGCAAGATTCTCAAACCCACCCCAAAATATTTAATCTTCAATGTATATAATTTATCGACTTTGTAAATTCCATCCTCAAACGCACTACGGCGCAGACCCCGACCTTTTTTGAATCATTCTAAATTTTTACAGCCTTATGTATTTTTATATCGAGCAGCAAAGCAGGTTTATGGCAGAATTAGGCACAAAACACATTTTTCTTACGATGACTTCTTGCAATGTTGATAAATATTAATAGAAGAGGTTCGTTATCCACAGGGAACCATCTATCGTTATTCTAACGACCTACACATTCCGAGTCTTGCCACAATATGTGACTAAAATCGTTTTAGGGGCGAAGCCCGTTAAGGGCTCGGGCGGTCGGCTTCTCATTTCGTCATCTTAACAGCCGTCTTATGCAGTCAATGTACTAAAACACCGGCACAGTCACTTACGCTTCGCGCTAAATCTCTTCCTAACGCCTACAAAAATAGGAGACAGTCGTTTACGCCTCGCGCTAGAACCCTTCGCTCCTCAAAGACACGAAACTTTTACGGCAGAGCTCTATAGCTCTGTACCCCCTATTGTTTCCTCGCCGTTGGCAAAAACGCCAATGTGTTAAGAATGCACTTATACAGTGCATGGTTCGCCACTCCCCAGGTTTCACGTTTGTGGAGATGGCCCGGGATTGTTTCGTGGAGCTGACACCTGCCCCGTCCTTAAGTATTTTGACTTCATCATCATCATCATCGGCTTGCTCGGTTCCAATTCGGGGCAAATACCTCTACTTTGACCTCCAACCGCTCTTGTCTTGCGCTACGCGCACCCCATTTTACCCTGCAAGTTCCGTATTTTATCCCTCCATCGTTTTGTTGGCCATGCCATTCTTCGGTACCGATCTCTTAGTATTCATTCTGCTACCCTAATGGTCCACCGGTTCAGTGTCGTCTCATTGCATGGCCAGCCAAAGAATATTGCCAACTCTAGTTTGTTGTCTCATCCTAGTAGCTCATTTCTTTCCCACAGTGTTATTCCCAACATTATTTGTTCCATGGCTCGTCGACCCGACCTAACTTTGCTTTCTAGTGGTTTAGTAAGGCGCCAACTTAAAAAGTGAATGAGAGAGATATGGTTGTCTTTGTATAGGATGTTATATATAAGCGGACTCTTGAATAGTAAGGGCCCATTATTGTCATTAGGACTTGCGCTCTAGAAGGAGCAGCGGTGTCCTCTCCCAGTGTTATATATTGTATTCCCGACAATATAAGGTTCCAAAGCTTAAAATAATTACAAATCCTGGTCGTGTCTAAGTAAGACAATAGTTACAATTTATTATGTTTTGCTAGGTGTTCAGTTTTTTGGAAAGTACCTTACCTGTACACACTTATCCTCTTTGTGGCATGTTCTTTCAGTTGGACGACAATAATGAGGCTTTCAACCAGGGCAAGCAGATGGGCGTCGCTTATGCCACGGAGACGGCCGATCAAGTACAGGAACTCATAGGCGTTCATGTAGTTGATAAAGCGGTCAGCTTGGAAGCAGAAGCCGACTCGACGCTGCCACTGTTTTTGAATTACAAAGGGCGTCTGTTAGCAGAGCGTAACTTAATCGAAAAACACGTGAACAACGGCGCTTCCCAAACTCATCTAGAAATTCTATACGATTTTATTACATGCCTATGTGCACTTCAAAAAACTGTATACACGATTACCTATCCCATACTTCACCTTGTTTGATCATGCTCTGAGTGCGTGCTGATAAAAAAAATTGCGCTGTTGCAAAATAAGGAAGATTGCAACATTAAAGTAAAATTCATTTAAAAATATTTCTGCCGAATAACGACAAATGTTTATCTACAGTGTGACGACAGGGCTAAGTAAAGATATTTCCCCTACGGCACGCATGAACCACGGAGGGGGAAAATAACTTTATTATTATTTGCACTAGTTAACGCAGGTATATAGAGTTAACATTGAACTATTCGCAGCGTTGGCTCTTTTTAAATCTGCATTCCCCACTTTCCTTGCGTGTACAGTAATTGCGCTAGTTTTCTTGGGGATTTGTCACAATGTGTTAGCATGGTGTGAATTTACTAACAGTGTTTTGTTCTTCACATAGTATTAAATTAAACAACTCTTTCGTGGAAGCCAGATACTGCTTTTTTTGTCAATCTAGATCATTCTTTCAGGATGCACTGTCAAACGTAAGCAACAAGAATAGTAAACTTATGCTTTCAAGAGGTAAATAATCGGTCTACATTGAATTTCATATGTGAAAGCCGAACGTAGGGTAAACTACCTTGGCAAAATAACTACCAAATCATTTTTTATATCTTTTTATTACAGCCAAAATGCAATAAATCCTACCTGAAATATAGACACAAAGGAAAGTTGGGCAATATATACGATGTGCCAATATCAGCAGCGACAGGCACACTCAATATGGTATCGTTTTAAAGCACCTGGTTTCTTGCAGCTTGAACAGTGACCATTTGCTAGAATGCAGATTGATTTTTCGCCCTTTTTGTAAATCAATTGCAATCGACTGCTGGGTTAAAATTTTTCAAAATGCTTAATTGCGAGCTATAAGAAGTTGACAAGGAATGAGGCTACCTATACTGGAAGGACATAATTATAGACGAAGACCAACAAGTGATAAATGTGTGTTATTTCTTGTTCGGTTCAAGCGGTACGCAATGCCCTGTTGCAAGCGCTGTACAAACATTGAAGAAACATCAGTAACTTGGTTTTTTTTACAGATAGAAATGTAATACAATTCGCAAGTGCACATCATTAAAATAACCTGCGCTTGTGTTGCCATGCCATATATCGTGGTGCGCAATAAATATAAACATTAAATTTGCTTGTTGTCTTGCTCTAGAGAAAGGCAAGAAATTTGGCATTTGACTTTTATTTGGCTTGCGAAAGAATACGTTTCCCTTATAGCTGCTGCGTTTGTGGTTGTCGCTTGCTGAGATAAGTTCGTACGTTTTCGTATTCTTCGATCAGCGCTGACAAAAGACATTATCACTATTTCATGCGTATTCTGTCTTTTCTGCTGTGAATAGTTTTTGACGCCGAATGTTTTATAGAGCAAATTTCTCCAAATATTTTAATCAAAGTGAGAAAATGGTGAGAACGCACATCGCAGTATGGTTTGCCCTGGCTGGCACGCTCTGATACTTGAAAGACTTCGGCGCTCTACAAATACTTTCAAGGCCAGGATAGCATGTGAAATCATGAAACCGCTCCTGGGCGCCAGAAGGAGCGTGTTAACTGCGGTCAGTATTTTGCTTCGCAACCTGGTTTGGCTACTAGAACAGCTGCAATCAGCGAGTGAAGAACGCCTTTTGGTTGCACATATTAAGTCACGAGTACACTAATGTTTAGAAGTATGGAAAGGTCTATGCCAACTTTTAAGAGTTTCGTGTAACATACATGAAAAATTTTAGAAAGGGCTTACGATTATTCCTAAAAAAAGTGAGTCAACCTTGATAGTTTCAAGCGAAATATCACAACCTAAAATGCACAGAGTTATTTAACAAGGATAGATAATATTACTGCTTTTTTGTGGCAGTCGCCGGCCACAAAGGTGTCAGATGAGGGATTCATGCTGAAATGGTAAGCTCAAGTAATGCTTTTTTCCATAACCTGCAACAAAGTCGATTCGAGTGCGTGCTATTACAACTTTAGCTGAAAGTTGCTGATCCGGGACAAAATTATGAGTATCATTTGTGTATCAGTTCACTGTTCCTGGTGGTACCACTGTTTCCTCCTGTGAAAATGTTTATTTCCACGACTCCAGCGACTGACTTCAAGTACTCGGAAACTATCCTAGTGCCCATAATACACAGCACTTGCCACATTTTAAGAAGGTAGCTTTAAACCAAGAATGACGCCGTCATCAATACAGGTGAGTGCTCCAATTCATCGATAATCCTAACAGGCGGCACAAGACGTGCCGATGAATTTTTCGGACGATGAGAGAGCACATTCATGGCTCTGCATGCTGCTTTCAGACAGGTGTCATGTTTCCTCAACCATTGACTGTTGTGCTGACCACATGAAAGGAGCTTTTTATCCGTTGGTCACATGACTGTTGCTGCATGCGTATGAGAACCCGGAATTTTTCCGCTGTTAATACTTTCGAATTAGTTTTTGAATTTTTTATCATGTCAAATGTAAGAGGCGTGGCCCATACTAAACCTAAGAAAAATACCTCATTCTGATACGACGCCCGATACCTATTCGGAAAGAGAAAATACTGTCGAATAGTCATTGCTGTTCACTAAATATCATGAGAACAATTGAATGTCATCAATTCACGGTTTTGATGTGCAGGATTGACCTTTTAGTTGTAAAAGCATCTTTGCAGACGGGAATGCCGAAGTTGTAACAAAAGAGAGTTTGCTGCTTCTGCCATAAGCGTTTGATGGGGGCCGTGATCGCCCCTAGCCAATCACGCTGAGTAGATTGCGAAAATTAGAAATTCGTATTTTTATTTCTCAAATGTATAATGAGTTGTGAATTTGCCATCAACTCCCAGGTGTTCCTGACCTAGTCATTGGTCGATTGCTTTGATCGAATACATGTGAAATATGACTTGGTAGTTTCAAGACGCAATAAAGAAAAATTGGGTAACAAGACAGGAGCTCCTGGAGGCTGGTTATCACCCTGAATCTCTTTGGAACCTGAGTTGCTACGCTTCGCTGGACAAAAGTTATAAAGGATATCAAGCCAACCTGAGCTCAAATCTAAGACAATCACCACGCTCTGCTTCAAGAGTGTGCCATGTATTGTACCAGAGCTTGCATAAAACAACGAGGAGGAATAGGTGACCAAAAAAATCAGAGAAAACAGAGCTTCCGCTAAACTGCCCCGGCCAGTCTACCGCTCGCTCGACATATTTGGTCTTGGCAGCAGTCCCAGACGCGTTGCATGATTTGAATAGGCCGTGAGATCCTGGCTGCTCTAGCCATGGGTTTCGGCCAATCCGCCTACACAGAAACTTTGTTGGTCCATTGCACCGAGTTAAATTATTATGAGTGGTTTTTTATTGTATATCTATCCGCTGAGAGTTTAACCGTAAGAAGGCCGCCTACCTGCACCCTATGAGCATTTTTAGGAGAAAAAAGATCCGGTGAAACCGCTGCTGTGGGCGAATTAGATGCCATCTCTAAATAATGTTCACGAACTAAGATACACAATTTTGCAACAATAAGTTTGCGTGTAGCCGCACATCAAAGGGTCGTGAGTACACATGTAATACTTTCTGTGGTGCTAGTCGTTTACTTACGCAAAAAATCTAAATCGCGGATTCGCCCATGGGGGCCTGATGTGCATCATACCCGTATAATTTGTGACATCTACTGCCAAAATAATTTAGGGTACCTTGCAATAAATATTTCTTAAAAAAATGTTATTGAGAAATAAGCAAAATGCGACATAGACAATACTTCAACCCGTAAACCAAAAATTATGCTGGCTTTTTGGGAACCATTGCACCCTTGTGGTACACGCCATGCCCAAACCAGCAAGTTTTTGTAACCGAAACCCTACCACACATACTTACTACCAATTCCTAATTTTATTAGGGCCGGCAAAAAAGGAGGCATTAACGTAATCTGCTCCGCTGCCAGTGCAGTATGGTTGTTTTTATGGGCAATTTGTGGGTACTTTTGCGCTTCTCTTGACGAGAACGCGACTCGGCATAGGCGGAGTCCCTAGGGAGCGCCCGTGAAGAAATCATAGAGGGGCAGTTCTTCCCAACCTTCCGTTACGAGTGCCTGCTTGCGATGATGACGTCATGGGGCTTACAGATATGAAACACATGACAGTTTCAGACTTTATGTAGATAATTGAACCGAAACGGGACAGGGTCTTAAAAAGTCGCGATTATCTGCTATAATCGGTAGTAATTCGGGGCTCACACAAGGTGCTAGTTACATTCAGTATGTAAATAAAAAAGGAGGGAACACATAAAGAGAAATCAAAGCCTGAGTTACTTGCTTTCAGCAAAGACAAATAGCGTTTAATCGAACAATACCCGCTACACCTACGAAACTAATGTCTTAGCGCTACGAAAGAATGCTATTTAGTGTCGGTTCTTTAGGCAAGCGGGACAGCTCCATTGCATGAAAGAACACGTCATCACTTGTGCCAGACTTCCTGGGACCAGGAATGTTAAGGTGCCTCACAACGTTTTTCGCGAAGCTGCGCAAATTGCTTCTGTCACACCGAAGACCAGTCATTCAGGCACCTTAGAAACCAATTGAAGTGACCTTCCTTTATTTATGACGACGAAGAAGCTCTGCTATCAGGTTTCTTCGCTGTTTGATTTTGTTTCCGAAGCGCCACATGAACATCTGGAACAGAACAACCCATTAACGGCCCGTTCTTCTCGTACAGGCTATCTAGGATTCAATTAAAATCAGAGTGCTTGCTTTGTGATAACAAGCTGGATTCCCTTAAAGCTACAGCCATTTCGTGTCCACAAAAATCCTCCAGGGACTTTTACTGTCCCTGTATACTTTCGCTAGTGGTTGTGGGTGCGGCATTAAAAGTTACCAGAATTTTGCCTGTCTCATGCGTACTACCAGAAAATGGTGCACCGACTGAAACATTATCCCAAAAAAGGATCCCTCCAGTTACCACGTATTTGAATATACAGGCAAGTCAACAGAATACATATGTATACAAAAATGTGGGAAAGTACTACCCGTGTTATAAGCAAAACTAGCTGGAACTAAATGAATAAATAAACAACCCTCAGTAAATATATTGTGGAAGCGCGAAATGCAGCAGAATCAATGGGATAAACCCGAATGTGGTAGATAGCAACATTACCGTACTTTGCCAGACATTTAAGTACAGCTGCCACGATGAATTCACCTTTCGAGGGTCGCTGGTAACCGTCATGTTTCCAGAGTGGACCTCTCCGCGCTCGAAAGTAGACAGACCCGCCAAGACTTGGAAAATGGTGGTTTTTCCCGCTCCGTTGACTCCCAGAAGTCCCAAACACTCAGATGGCCGGAGGGCGAAGCTGACACCTCGCACAGCAAAAATGTCTCTGTAGTACTTGTGAACATTGCGTGCTACAAGGGAGTGGCTTCCGAAGTTGCGAATGCGGCAGATTTCTTCGACCGCGCTTATCTCTTGGGCTACGTCTTGGTCCAACTTTCGTTGCTCGTAGCATGTTTCGTATTGCTTTTTGGCGAAGCGACGTCTCGAGATCTTGCGAGAGAGGATCAGGTAGAGTACGAAGGCATTGAAAAGATATATGCCGATTTTTATGATCTCCCAGCCCAATCCACCAATGAACATATTCAGCAGCATTTCACGGCACTGGGACTGGGGCGGTAACAGTGCCAGTAGAGTTGAATTGCCTGCGGGGAGGGAAAAAGAATAGCTCATCACTCGTTTTAGGCAAGAACACATTGTATCTAACGTAGAACACATCCAGCCCATTGCAATGTTGGCTAGTCAGAGAAAAAGGCTTGTACTCTCCGAAGGGTATGGTATTATAAATTCTTTTCTATTATGATTTTTTGCTTTCAGTGTGTCAGCCACAAAGTTTGGCGTGAATTTGTGGCGAATCAAACAGTCGGCTTCCAGTCGTAAATATACACAATCTCAGAACGCGACCAGCCAGCATGCAAGGATGGTGGCTGTCGCTGGCGTGAAAAAAAATGGAAAATACAAGAGGTTCGACCACCTGGGTACGTGTTTTTTAAAGAGTATTGTGTAATTAGCTGTGAAGCATTGGACCTTGTTCAGTGTGTCCCTTCGCAAAAACATGAACCAACCGCACTGCATTTTACCACGTAGTGTAACTTCAGATCGGGGATTGTACCATACCCATATACCTGCGTCCGATGGAGGCTTGTAGCCAGGGAGAAGGCCCTTGGCCCCCCCGGCGACTACATTTCTTTGCAGAGGAGAGGTACGTTGGAGGGTAGGGGGTGCTACATAGCCCGGCTCTCCTTCTGAGGTATTCTTTTTTCTGGCAACGTTTATTAGGACAACATAGTGCTCCCATACGCAAATCCTCCCTCTACTCATTTAGCTACCACCTCTGGTTAGTAACAAAACCACGGCAACAGCTTTGGAAGGCGAGAGGTTCTAGAAAAATAGCTGTGTGCAATCAACAGTGCCACTAAGAGTTGCTAGAACACCAGGAACTTCCCTTCGATTTTCTGGGTCAAAGCCCTGCGCGAGAGAATCGTGGCGTGTCACGTGTTTTCGTTTCCGGAGCGAGATAATGAACGTTTGTCCGCTTCGTTGCACTCCTGGCCCTCGTGACTACGAACAAAGCGCGTCCACAGAATGGCAAAAAAACCCTACTGCAGCTACCAGTGGCAGTTTCTACGTTTCTTGTGCCTGCCGAAACCGGAAAGACAAAACTAAGACGCCAGAAGAAATACGCAAAAAATTTCCACCTTGCGCCTCCACAATAGAAAATTTTCTGTTTTGGCATCCTTTCCTTTTTTTTTGTTTCGTTGACTTTTTGTACCTGCTGATCTCCTTCAGCGCCACCCCAAGTCGTAGTTGTCTCGTTTAAAGCGGAGCAGCAAGACCGCTTTTTTATCGCACCACGTCGTACAGCGTGCTAAAAAAGGAAAAATGAAAGAAAACAAGCGTGGTATATCGGCGGAGTTGAGAGTCCTGAAACGCTCACCGCCCACCGCCCAGCCAACTGTACCCTGATTTATAACTCTACTATAAGCGGGTCAATCTCCTTTGCGGATCCAGCTGAAAATTTTCAAAAAATATTTCAGGTAGACAATATGTGTTAGATGCGACTGCATCTCATTCACTCGTCTTGTCCATGCAGCGTCGTCGGCGTTGTTGTAGTCCGCCCCTCCCCCTACACTATAAAAAAATAATAGTTAGCGGCGCCCGGTTTCGAAACCACGACCCTGTGGGCGGAACGCGAGGTACATGGTGCTCTTCCCACTGCGCCACAAAACCGAGACAGAATCAAATGCTACGAAGGCGCCTTATATCCTTGACTCATTCAAACTACATCAAGATGCTACTGATACAACGCATGATGGGGCAATGGTTAACACTTGCAATAAAAGAAAAGAAGCTCCCACTTACAGCAACAATGATGGAGTAAAGGTCGTTGCGACAGAGAAGCGCCAAGCATACCACTTAGAGAGATAGACCAAGATTGGCCAATAAAACATAATAATAATCATAAAACATAATGATCATACGCGTTCCCGACACGTTTCACGCGACTTCCGAATCAATCCTACGGAAACACCAAGTGAACCCCACGATGCGTCGCATCTACACAGGGTTCCCCTCGCGGGGAGTTGGCCGCAATTTTTTGTCTATTAATCGACTACGAGGTTTAATGCACCGACGCTGCACAGACGATGTAGCCGTAGTGGAGGGCTCCAGAATAATTTTGACCACCTCAGGATCATGAACACAGGCGTAAATCTCGAACACACGGATGTTTTACTGCAAAGCAGTATATGTCTAACCCCCAAGTTTTCAGTCCGGTGTCATCGATTTACTCGGCGACGCTCCGGGGATCCTCCTCACCACCGCTGACACCTCTTTCTCGAGAAGTTTCCTCTCGCCTCCATCGATGCCCCTTTTGCAAGTTGCGCAATCGGACGCTAATGGCGGTATGCGGTTGTCAGTTGATAGCGAAAACTAAACAGAAGCACGGATGGACGTTAAAAAGTGCACTGACTATTAGTACACTCCGTAATATGAAATTTGTGAGCAGCGCGATGTGCAGTCTTATCGGTCACGTACATCCCATTTCTGCTCGTCTGAGGAAGTAATCGCGTGATCAGCAAACGGACGGCAGCGTGCGCTACTCCGTCACTAGCGCCCAGTGCGACCCCGCCACTGGCCAGCATGTAGATAATCGTGTTGAACCTTCCGCGCAAATGCCACGTGGTTCGGATTATCACCGCACAAGGAAGCAGTGAGCATGTTGTTGGATATCGCCTTTGAACCTCCTGCGCAAACGTCATGGTTTTGGGTTAGCGGAGAATAGAACCGCGTCTGCGGAGAGTGTCAGGAAGAGGGCGCTCCTTGGTGTGAACACATGAAATACGTGTGAGTGAAATGCAGCTGGAGATGCACCGTAGTAGCACGCGTCGAACTCCACTTCTTTCTTCGTTAGACGCTCCTCTCCGTTTTTTTTCTTTCGTCGCAGCTGTGTTCTCTTACTCGGTCACGCGGACATAAACAGACGCTGCTCTCGCGAAGCCTATGTAACGGCTGCCAAAGGGCTTCACCTAAAACGACCGAAACCCGCCGTCGCCATTTCCACTTCAATTCACTTCGCCAAGTAGCTGCGATTCCCTCCCGGTGGAATCCCCACTTGAAACGCCGGCTTGACGCAATATTTTTTTTTCAGCTGAGAAGGCCTTCTGAGCGACATTTTTGCCGCTGTCTTCCCTGCCGAAGTATGAGCCATCCCCGGCTGCCAGTTTATGCGTGCACTGTTAGCGGGTAGAAAAAGTGGGGCGTGCACGCACGACTAGACTTCATGCCACTACCGATGAAATAGCAGATCTGCTGGTATTTACATGTCAAAAAACATGGTTCAATGGGGTTAGTCGGCTGTCCTCCTTAATCGAGCGGTTCGGGAGTGGGTTGATGTGTTACAGAGACATCTCACACACGAAGTAATATGCATACGAGGGGGAAGGAAAAGGGACAGCCACATGTTTGTATGCGAGCATAGAGCTCAAGTGCTTCCAGGTTTTAAATCGTTATAGGATCGATGCACGCCGTTCGTTTGGATAAAGATGAGCCAAAATCGAAGCGTGTCGGAACAACAGCGCGAATGGGTGCAACGACAACGGAAACATGCTGGCACCGCCATCACCGCCTCAGGTTCAGCTCGTGGACTAACGGCGAGCCCTCCGGGCTGAACAGCAAATAACCTCTTGAACGCCGCCATGAGCCAATATCCCTTCTTCAGCAGCGTTCAGGAGATATTTCCGACGGCGCCTGTCTCATCTAAGCGCGCGCACATGACTGGTTGGCAGTTCATGTATGCGCGAGTTTGTAGTGGACAATGGAGGCAGAGAGGAGGGAAGGCATGCACGCGCAGCTATAAGTTTCATGCCCGTACACTGAGAGATGACATGTCCGTTGTGCTAATGCGAGATTTAAACGCGGGCGTTAAACGGCCCAATTGGACCTGTCCGGAGGCCTTTGTGGTAGAGGCGATTGGGTTTGTGAGTTAGGCTATGTTCAGATTACCGACGCAAAAACCGTATGGTGATCTACGGACGTACAAAATGCCATGTAACGCAGTTATTTTGGCCAAGACGTTAAATAAGGTAGTGTTTAAAGTTATCACTACAGTTGCGGCAACAGTCTGAACGCGGACGTACACAAAGAGTAACATACTTACTACGCAGGAAGGACACAGGAAGTTCCGTGTTTATCTGCAAGAACAAAGCTTGAATCCGTCAGAGCTTCATTCATCTAATTAGCTAAAAAATATGCTCCATGGCCAAATTACTATAAATGTGCTTTGTTTCGTGCACTCCGTGGACTGTGTCCAGTTGTGCACGTCATCCTTCCTAACAGATTGGAAGGGCGATAATTTGTTTCATTTTAACCTGTAACAGAATAGTGGCCGCCGCGGGCGGTAATGCAACCCGCGTCCTTGTGCTCAGCAGAACAACGCCACAGCCACTGAGCCACGTTGCGGGTAAAGTGTGTTCTCTATGCAGGTAACGTCATGAAAACGTGCAGTGCCAATTCTGAGCATGCTAGTTTCACGTGGTGTTTTCAGTAGAAAGCTGAAATTCATGTATTTCAAAGAAAATAGGTACAGTCAGTGACGATCTTCAAATTATAGCCCACGTCGACTAAAAGGCACCCCGCTATTTCGGGAGTCAGCGAAAGTGCTATAACGGCACAGTGAACGAATGAGGTGCGTGGCGTAGTTTGCTTGTGTTTTGTCTGATGCATCAGGTAGAGGAAAAGTTCACCTTTACCTGTGCTTTTCTCTCAAAGACTGTGGTGGGCTCCAAAGAAATTCTTGCAATCTTTTTTTTTCTTCGCTGTACGGCTTTATTTTCTTTACTCCAGTACTGCTCTACGACAACTGCGCATACCTGCCGTTTGAACCTAATTTCTTCCCTAGTAATTAAAATGGCGCCCTGAAAATATTTCGAACAATTTTCCCAAACATGAGCTGGCGCTGGTGACAAAGCCTGGGCTTGTCGACTGGAGACTTTGTCGTTACAAATAAATCAAGGCACCTTTACCTGTTATTGTTTTCGCAGCTAAATCTGCAAGGTGTTCACTATAGGGGGAGTTCTCGGATTGAATTGAAGGCTTTTTTTTCAAGCAAAGTAACTGTATGTAAGCGAAGATAACTCTTAAATATACGGAAAACGAGTAAACGCAGTTTTTATGGGGCAAAAACTGAGAACCTTGTGTTCGCAATTTCGGTTTTTCAACGAATAAAGAGGATCCTAGCCAGTCACAGCAACACGATTCATTAGATGGTTTAGTTTTAGTGCACAATCCGGAAGTTCATAAAATAAATCAGGGGTGAAATGCTGAAAGCTGCCTAACATTCGGTATAGCTGATGTGCACCCAATAACTTGCCGGGACTCGCGGGGCGGGGCAAGAGCACGGTCGATAGCACCACGCAAGGAACCGCGGCAAGCTTTTGTACGCATCGCACTAATACCCACTTCTCAAATCTTCGTCTTTTTATTTTTAGCTTGTGCTGTGTACTTTTTCTAAATTTCCGAAAATATATTGAAACCAAGAGTTTGTAAATAATATCTAATAATATCAAAATATTGAATAAAAAGTTGCCCTTATTAGTTAGAAAATTTGTTTCGCCAATTACGGCTTAAAATTCAGTAACGTTTTCAAACAGTCGTGGCCTGCACTAAGTGGGGCCCTCTCTGTAGCATGGTTTGATTTTTCCTACAGGCTTTCTCCGAGGAAAAAAACAATCGTCCACTAGTTATTGGCGAAGTGGTGTAATAAATAGGTTCCTATAAAAGCAGACAATGCAAAAACTGATGTGGCGCGAAAGCTTAAAATTAATAATACGGACGTTTGTAGCATTGGACCTCCACTGTTTTGAACTCCGCACACTGAGTGCAGTGGCATTTATCGACAATATGACGTGTAATTACTTCCTGGTTACAAGGATAACATCTCTATTAGGTGCAATGCACTTCTTAAGCGACCCTGAACCTGCGTCCACCGGCGATGTCCGCGCACGTGGAGATGGGCGCGCGCAGCCTGGCCGCTGACATAGCACATACCCACGTGGGGGATTGGCCAGGAATCTCCTCGTCTTCCTTGGCAACGGGGGGAGATGGGCGCGCGGCTGCCTGGCCGCTGACATGGCACATACCCACGTGGGGGATTGGCCAAGAATCGGGCGTGAGAAGGGCTAATGCACCTGCTTAAAGGAGTACTGACACGAAATTTCAAAGCTGAGATCCGCTCTAGCAATCAAGTACAACGACAACACAAATAGGTGTCTGTGAATAAATGCATCTTTCTTTCTTTGTAGTTGTGTGTGTGTGTGTGATCTCTCTTTCGCGAACATTACCGAACCGCGCAAATTCAACTCGTGCATTCGCACTTTCACATTCTTCCCCTCGGGGAAATGCGGGGAATTTTAGGCATTCCTAACATTCGTGCACATAGTTTTCCTGATAAACAATTGTACTCATTCTAATTAAGATGTCTGCTCACTTGGAGAACGTGCACTTGTATTCCGCCAGTTTCTCGTGGAATCGCAGCCTTTAAACAATCTGCAGTTTCCGGTTGAATTGATAGAGATACCAAAGGCGCAGATCTTTTGTACACTGCCCAGGCATTAGTGATGTGTGCAAATTCGCTGTCATATTTACAATCAATGCTTTCATTTGGCAAGAGCTATATTACTATTGTGCTGCCCAATGAAAGGGATGCCTCTAAATATCATGCAGTCATGGTGATATGGGAGTGCGCTGGGTGACAATTCGCTGAAATTAGCAGCCACCTAATCTGACTCAACCATTTCTGTAGTTCACAGTCCCATGCTTTCAACGCAATGCTTGCTATGTTTTATAGATGCCGTACGTTGCGTCTAAAACGCACTTCAGAAAATATAACTTTCTCTCATGGTGAGGACCGTGGGTGTAGAGAAAAAATGCTTAACTTGGTTGGTAACCAACCTCGGTGCCCGGCGTTGTGAAGGCGATGTCTGTCCGATTTCGCCATATTTACACGTCTAGATTATTGGTATTTACTTACTGGTTCGAGGATGTGCAAAATGATCTAAAAATGGCGTAGGTTGCAGTAGTGTTGCAAGGATGAAAAAAGAGCTGACTTGGCGGCCGCTCTTCCGATGTCGGAGACCCGCCTGTTGCATCTCACACAGATTTCCGAACTTCCCTCTTATACTTCCCCATGACTGGCAGGTCCGCGTTGTTTATTCCGCAGGCCTTCACATCTCTCTCTAAGTGGGCTGCGCATGCACGCTCTAGAACTCGCGGCAACCGTCTACGCGAACTCGTGGTATGTAGCACGAAGTCGGTGTCTGTGGACCGCATTTCAGGCACGAACGCACGTGAACTGTCGAGTAGAATAGCACGCGAGAGATGACACCACAAATGCCATTGCATAGAAGGAGCTTTCATAACGCGAAACAGCCTGGTTACATTCCTTCCACGGAAAGCATTTTTTGAAGATTTTCAACTTTTGTTTCATCCAACAGGAGTCTTTTAAGTGTTTTGTTTCAAGCTTAATTTGGAGGGATAGGGTATCGTTTTGTCGTTCCTTGTTTTCACTTCAATAACCACTGTGTGCTTTTGCCTTCCAGTCTTGTAATAAGGGCGCCCGGAAAGCCGAGACGGGGTGGCTTTTGCCGAATTTAGGTGCCTAAATTTTTGGTTAGGTTTATAGCTGTCCGCTCCAAATTTTACCCATTATCTTGTGAAACCTGTATAAAGTCGTCTCTAGCCTTCTTTTCCTGTGGGTGTTGCGCACTATGTGCAAAAACCTTTCTTCTTTTCAATTGCCTCCTCGTGTTGTTTTTCCCGTGCGCTGTTTAGTTTGCCGGTTTCACGGCGTAAAGATGCTGGGGTCGATTTCCGAGGCGTACATAACCACATTATATTCTTGATTCTGCGACTCGCAACACCTGCCCGTGGGCTGCTTGCTTTTTCGCAAAATTCCCTCAGACTTTTCAGCCGAGGATTTACTGCTTCCTCTATTATGAAGACAGTACAGTTTTGCGGTAACGTCCCCATGTACAGAACTCCACCTTACACAGCTCCAATCTTAAAATGAAGGGGTTTGTTCGGGAACCTCGACAACAGCAAACGTGCTGCCAGTCAAAGAAACTCCCTTAGCCTTGTATAGTGTTAAGCTTTCACGATTCTAATAAAGAGACTATGGTCCGTGTGATGAGGTGTCGCTGGAGAGGCCAATCTACCGATTTCCATTGGTGTAGCCGACAAAAAAGACGCAAGGGACGAATAAGAGGAAGAAGGCGAAGCTGTTCGTTCTTAGTGGCAGGAAGATGGCCACCCTCGTGATATAGTCCCGAGGACCGTCGCCGCCTCTCCCGTTTGAGCCACTGCCTGGGCTGCCGACGAGGCGACCAGAATCTGTTGCACCCGTTGGAGTGATCGTAGTTGCGGTGGCGTGGAGCGCGGGCAGCGAGGCCTCGCTGCAGACCAGGCCTCAGCTCCTCACGCGCACCTGTAGCCATAGGCCACCGTTCCTTGCCAGCCAGGCGCCGGTTCCGTGCCGGCAGTAACCTGCTCCGTCGTCCGACCGTACTCATCGTCCACTGCCGAGAAATAGCTCTCCGATTTATCACTGCACGATGATCTCGCCTCAACGAATTTCGCAAGTGTCTGAATAGTGCATTTAACTGTGTCCACTCTCGTCCGCCCCTGATTGTGTTTCCTCGTTTGCTCCGTGCGTGCGCTTGTGTATATACCGCTGTGTACATATCATAGGTTAATATATCTGCGTGTGTGCGTTTGGAGAACGTAGTCCAGGCTCGTGACTTTCCACGCGGTCCGGCCTAACATTCATTACAAAAGTGGCAAGCCTGCCAGGATCGGCATTTTAACATCTGTAGAAAGGAGCCCTGCAATTGTTTCCGTTCGCATTTCGCCATACAACGAAATGTACATAGCTGGACTGGAAAAAATAATGAAAGCCGGGGAGGAGCTAGGACTGACTGGGGCAGAGCTTCGGAAATATTTCGACACCGAGCGTGAAAATCCTAATAGGCACTTAGCACTGAACAGACAGGCCAGGCGACTTGGAGTCGATATTGCTCTTTTGAAACAAAGTATTGAGTCCAAAGACAAAATCGCCAGTCAGTGAAAGAAAAAGAGGGATGAAGAAGAAAGGGAAGCCCTTAAGGAATACGAGAAGAGAAAAGAAGGCTTAAACGACACAAAGCCGCGCTCAAGAACCAAATCGCTCTTCTTGAATCTCGGTTACGTCCCGTGACTCCTGATGGTGTAGCTGAAATTATGACAGGCTCCAAACCTGGTCACATGTCGGATACATTCGTGTCTCGTCCAAGGGAACTTGCGATTAACACAAAGAACACCTGTAGAGTGAAAGAGAGCCAAGAGCAAGGGAACAATTAATCAGTAGGGGAACATGTGGCAGAATTTCAAGAAGCGAGTCTGCTACCTGTCACAAGTCCTTCGAAAACTAAAAATTCTGCTGTAAGAGCACACTACCTACATAATGAAATTCCAAGGGGTCTTCAGGAACAAGGGTTGCAATGTTCGCCTGGAGCATGGACATATGCGAGCAACAAAACGGTTATCAATGCTGGAGGACCTTCCACCATCACGGCCCCCTACCGTGTTCGAAAACGCAGTCGCGGAAAAGGGCTAACCGAAAATGACCGCCATTGCACAGGAAAACATCTATCCCTGGTTCGCACATCAGCGTGAGCCTACCACGAGTGTGCTGTTGTTTTCCTAGCTTTCTAAGCCATCGCAAATCTTGCGGGGTCAAACCCTTTAGGGTAAAGCGTGAACAGCGAGCTGGGTTGACTTCTCAATCAAGACTGCAGGGTTTATTGTCTCATGTTAATGAAAGCTTGCACACACTTCACATAAACCCGATCTGGGATATTCACATTTCTGCAAGGAAGGTCACTTTGCATTTGAAATCCCGAGCGGAAAATTCGCGCCAGGGAAAACAATGCAGACAGAGACAGGAGAGACAGCGCGGAAAGCGGAAAAACCATTTGTTTTTTAACTTTCAGGAAAGGCGCGGTAGTTTAATTTCCTCGAAACGTGATGCGAAACGCTGTTTCAGAAGGCGCAGAAACCGATACCGCAGGGCCTACCACACCAAAGGTGCATGCTGCCCAAGGCGGAAAAGGCACCGGTTTACATTGCGAACAACCTTTGGCTCTCCCGGAAGACCTGCGCGTACACTGGAACTTTTTCTGCAACCCTTTTCTATACAAATACCGGTAATAATCCTGCGTACTCTAGATTTGTGAAATGAGTGGTACATATCAGCATATAAGTGGCAAATACGCCATGGACCTTTCATGTTTAATTCGGCGCCTAGTGTAACTCACCGTACAAAAGGAGTTACATTCGAGGAACTGTTTCGGTGAACCTTTCGAGCTACCTCAGTGACTGCGCTGTGTGCTGTGTAGATTATTATTTTAGGACTCGTTTTTGAAGTTTCAGTCATAAACTCTCAGTACTTCTGACGGACATAGATTACCTTCTCATCTACGACGTTTAGAATAGTTCTCCCGAGAACTTTCTTGAGGGGGGCGGGATAGTGCGATGAGGTGTCGCTGGAGAGGCCAATCCACCGATTTCCACTGGTGTAGCCGACAAAAAAGACGCACGGGACGCGGAAGAGAAAGACGGCGAAGCTGTTCATTCTCAGCGGCAGGAAGACGGCCACCCTCGCGATGTAGGCCCGAGGACCGTCGCCGGCTCTCCCGTCCGAGCCACTGCCCGGGCTGCCGGCGAGACGACCAGAAGCTTTTGCGCCCGTTCCAGTGATCGTGGGTCCGGTGGCCTGGAGCACGGGCAGCGAGCCCTCGCTGCAGAGCAGGCTTCAGCTCCTCACTCCCGCACCTAGCCATCGGCCTCCGTGCCTTGCCAGCGAGGCACCGGTTCGACGCCGGCAGCAACCTGCTTCATCACCCGACCGTACTCATCGTCCAATACCGAGAAGTCGCTCTCCTATTTATCACTGCACGATAGTCTCGCCTCTACGAATGTCGCAAGTGTATGAATAGTGCTTTTTAACTGTGTCCAATCTCGTTCGCCCATGAGTGTGTTACCGCGCCTACTACCTGCGGGAGTTTGTGTCCATTCCGCTGTGTTTATAGGTTATCTTAGGTTAATCTAAGTTAAAATCGTAGTCTAGGCTCGTGACGTTCTACGTGGTCCGGCCCAACATTCATTACAGTCCGGGCAAATGTTTTTTCCTGAATATTCGGAGAATTGCTTCAAAAATATTCTAGGGACTCGTTTTCTATTATGCTGATGATAGTAGGCTCCAGTTCCTCGTCCAAGTTTTCTACGCTAAAAAAAGCGAAAGGGTCTGTTGGCAAAATTTGGGCTAGCAAAAGCTCTGCGGATTTTCGTTCGCACACGTTCAAAGTCGAGAACTCGTTCACACTCAACGCAAACCACAAACCACTGATACCTAAATTCAAGAGCCTTTTTGAACTTGCACCGCGTTTACAGAGAACCAGTCGTGATGCGGCGAGACGACAACTCCTCGTCTTTTAGCATTCTCCTTCAAGACTACCAATGGCTGTTTACACTCATTCGCTGGATCGGAAGGCAACGCTGTTCTAGGAAAGCTGCTGCGTCATCTGTATCATCATCCGTGTGCTGCCCATTTCTTAGAATTCTTGAGACAATATATACGCTCGGTGAGGGCAACCGAAATTGAAAGAGGAACAAGGAAAAAGTAAAGCAAGCTCACAAAACACATGTACTAAGGCTTGATGTTGGGGTAGTTGGGTACACATTATTCACACTAAAACAGAGCAGGGACGAGGACGGAAGAAGTGACAAACTAGAGCACTCTAGTTTGTTACTTCTTCCGTTTTCGTCCCTGCGCTGTTTTTGGTGTGAAAAACACATTTAGTGAATATGCGACAAAAAGCCCGACGCGCGGTCGCGGAAAAAAAACGTCATCGTCGCCGATCTAGCAAAGCCCTATTAGTTTAATAACGGCGGAGTGGCGGCGAGCGGAACCCAAGGAACTAATGAGGTCTTCTGATTTCGCTTCCATGGCGTCAGGCATGTACAGGCCGCTGCAGACAGCCGCTCTGGAAGAGTTTGATAGACGTACCCTTGTCCCGCGCCTACTCGAAATAACAATGATTGCAAATCTGACATCGATTGAGGAAAGTGGTGCGGCAAGAAGAGAAATCCGCGCATTTTTTACAGCTCAAGCCTCAAGCGCTACGGTCCTGACCCAACTACCGTGGCTTGTGTCATCGAGATAGGCATGTACGATAGCTTTTATTAGGTTAAATAAAGGCGATCCGGCTTTATAATTTGTGATAACAACAACATTGTGTCTTGTCTGCAAAAATGACGCGTGGGAAAAAGGGATATCACTGCGAGGTTCTCTCAAATACATCAAAACACAAGAAGGACGACGTATCTATTCAGAGTCACGCTATACATAATCTATTTTGCACCAACGCGCATTCTCTTGATATGGAGTGGAGGAAGAACGCTAGTGTCATGTTCTGGGTGTCGCGGGCTCGAATCTCTCACGGGAACGTTCAATTCTTTTTAAACTGCCTTTAATACTTGTGAGAACTGGAAACGCACATTTCAGGAGAAAAAAAACGCCCCCGAGTCATGCAGAATCGTCAAATGATATTGTCACGAAGCCAAGGACGACGACGTTGTCTTGAAGGAAAAACACGCGTATTGGAGCGAACTTGTGCTCCCCTAACAACTCAAAAGAATACACACGCGGCGAAGCAGCGGTCAGCAAAGTGACTTGCGTCGGCTAGCGTCGCAGAATCGAATGCCGCAGCGTCTGCTGTGCAGGCTTTTATCTTTCGGCGCGAGAGTTTCTGGAACCGTCGATTCACATCCAGAACATTCTGGATCACCAAAGATTATTCTGGGCTAGCGGCGTTAGGGCGAAAAAATCTGCTTATCTGAATTAAATAGCCCGTGCGGCATAAAAATAAAGAATAGAACACGGGCTTTGCATAGGACACAGATAACAGATCCGGGCGCAGCCGGGCATTAAAAACAAACAATAAATAAACAAACCCGTATATGGTTCGTGGCATTACCCCCCTCTAAGAGTGCATCGACCCGATGTTAAAATAAAACGACAATCTGAACAAATCGCAACAACAAAACAACAACAAAAAAGTTCTTCATCTTGTGAAGTACGGTTTGAGGCGAACCACGTGGATGACTTCGGTTCGCGCGCTTCGTCGTGATGTGCCGGAATCACCACTGGGGATCCCTTCATAGGTTAATTGGCCAACACGTCGTAGAATCTGGTGGGGTCCGAAATACCGTCGCGAAAGCTTTTCACTGAGTCCGCGTCGTCGAATGGGAGTCCAAACCCAAACACGATCCCCTGGTTGGTACTCGGCGTCTCGGCGTCGGAGGTTGTAGCGGCCGGCATCCACCAGCTGCTGGTCCGTTATACGAACTCGAGCGAGCTGGTGGGCGTCCTCCGCACGTTGAAGGTATCTTTGGACGTCGGCGTTGAGGTCGTCGTCTTATACTTGCGGAAGCATGGTGTTGAGCATCGTAGTCGGCCGTCTTCCATAGACAAGCTCGAACGGTGTCATCTGCGTAGTTTCCTGCGTCGGTGTATTGTACGCAAACGTGACATACGGGAGCACTTCGTCCCAAGTCTTATGTTCAACGTCGACGTACATGAACAGCATATCCGCAATCGTCTTGTTCAGACATTCCGTTAGTCCGTTCGTTTGGGGTTGGTACGGCTTCGTTCTTCGGTTATCCGTGTTGCTGTAGCGTAAGCTTCCTTGCATCAGCTCCGCGGTAAAGGGCGTTCCGCGGTCCGTGATTAGGACTTCAGGTGCTCCATGTCGCAGCAAAACTTGGTTTATAAAGTACTTGGCGACTTCTTGTGCAGTCCCCCTCGGCAGAGCGCGCGGTCTCTGCGTAGCGCGTCATGTAGTCTGTCGCTACGACAATCCACTTGTTCTCTGATCGTGACGTAGGGAACGAGCCTGGAAGGTCCATTCCAATCTGTTGAAAGGGCCTCGACGGGACGGCGATCGATTGCAGAAATGCGGGGGGTCTTGTCGGCGGCGTTTTTTGTCGCTGGCAGTCACGGCAACTCCGAACGTAGTGGATGACGTTGGAAGTAAGGCGGGGCCAGAAGTACTTCGCCTTAATTTTTGCAATAGTGCGAGCTGTGCTGAGATGTCCGCAAGACGGGCCGTCGTTGAACGTTTCCAAAATTTCGTCACAAAGGTCTGCGGGGATCACAATTGGATAATTCGTTCCGGTTCCGGGCTGAAAAACGTTATCGACTTGGTCTGCAGATCAATTATTGCGCCGTTGTCTGTCAAAAAGTCAATTCCGAGAATCACGTCGCGGGAGCAGTTGCGCAAAACGACGAACACTGCAGGGTAATGTCATGCCGTCTATGGTGACGCAGATGTGCACGTTCCAGTTGGCGTCAGGAGGTGGCCTCCTGCTGTGCGTATGTGCGGACCGTCCCATCTGGTCATAACTTTCTTCAGCTTAGACGCAAATGGTCCGCTCATTACGGAGTAGTCGGCTCCCGTATCTGCGAAGGCGACTACATCAAAGCCGTCTATAGACACCTTGACGTCAGATGCCGCCTTCCTCGAGTTCCGGGTGCGTCGGGGCGTCGCATCTCTTCTTGTGCGTGTTGACGGTCGGGCACTGCGCGTCGTCGTTGTCGTCGTCTTCTCAGCGGACGTCTCGGTCAGGTCGGGTACGCGTCGCGCCGTATAGCTGTCGTCGTGTTCGGGAGTCTCGTCAGGGTTAGGTCGGGTCGTCGGGATGAGGGCATGTAGTGAATCACTATCTTCGGCGCGTCCTTGCGTCGTTGGAGGGTTTCTAGTTTTTCGCCGTACAGCAACTTCACCTCCAGAAGTTGCTGCTTTTAGTTTCCCCCGCCTGTTGGGGGACCCTCCACGGGCGAAGTCAGCGTTGCTACGGCGGTTCGGCGATTGGTATGGGTAGGGCGACGGCGAACGGTTGAAACGCGCTGGGCCACGGCTGGTTTCAGATAGATACTCGTCGATCGCACGTGGTCGTTGGCCAGGGAGAGGGCGAGGTGCGTCGACAGAGAAACCACGCAATCTGAGTCTATTGTATGGGCAGCGACGGTAGATATCGTCGGCCTCTCCGCAGTGGTAGCACAGAGGACGATTATTGGGAGTTCGCCATACGTCCCTCTTCCTCGGCGTCTGGTTTCGGGCTACCAGGGGTCGGGCGGGTGACAGTTGGCGGCGGTGCGGCGGGGCCTCTTTACGGCGTGTTGGAGCAGGGTGGAGCAGACGAACAGCCGCGGAGTATGTCATAGCTTGGGGCTGTCGGGGTACTTCGGATGGCGGAGAAGTTCCCAACGCTTGTTGCACTTCTTCTCTAATCACGTCGGTAAGGTTAGCGACTTGGGGCTGTGGCGGCGTGGGGAGAAATCTCCGCAGCTCCTCTCTCACTTTTGCGCGGATGCTCTCGCGTAGGCTTTCAGCCGGAATCCGCATGTTGTCGATGTAGTTCGCATTAGCTGCGCCAACAAAGTTCCGCTCGTACTGCTTAGCACGCATTTCGAGGGCCTTCTCAATTGTAGTGCCTTCGGTCACGAATTTGGCGAAAGTTTTGGGCGGGTTTCGGGCAAGTCCAGCAAACAGTTCCTCCTTTACACCACGCATTATGAAGCGTAACTTCGTTTCATCTGTCATATCGGGATCCGCGCGGCGAAATAGGTGCTTCATTTCCTCAACGAAGATCACAACCGCTTCGTTGGGGTGTTGCGTGCGCGTTTCAAACAAGAGGGCGGCTCGTTCTTTTCGCACGATGGTAGCGAATTTTTTCAGGAATTCGCTCTTAAAAACTCCAGTTGGTTAGGGAGCTTTCATGGTTCTGAAACCACGTTCCAGCCGTATCTTCAAGATAGAAGAAAACATGGCGGAAGGTTTCTTCGTCATCCCACCTGTTAAAGATGCGGACGTGCTCCACTTTCTCCAACAAGTCGTCAGGATCTTCTCCGGGCGTTCCGCGGAACGATGGTGGTTCCCGGGGCTGCTGCAGGACGATTCGCGACGCTCGTTCTTGCACCATGGTGTCGGTTGCAGCGTTCCTTCTCTTGGGCCCTTCTGGCAGAAAGCCGAGCTCGGGACTGGGCTGGCGGCTTGCAGAGGTCGTCATAAAGAGTTCGGCTTCGGCGAGCGTCACAGAATCTAATGCCGTGGCGACTGCTATGCAGGCTGTTGTCTTTCGCCGCGAGAGTTTCTGGAACCGTCGATTCACATCCAGAACATTGTAGATCACCGAAAATTATTCTGGGCTAGCGGCGTTAGGGCGAAACACTCTGCTTATCTGAATGAGATAGCCTGTGCGGCATAAAAATAAAGAATGGAACAAGCTCTTCGCATGGGACACAGATAACAGATCTGGTCGCAGCCGGGCATTAAAAACAAACAATAAATAAACAAACCCGTATATGGTTAGCGGCAATATACAACACAAGCGGGGAGCTACTTCACTGGGTCTGTTTACTAAATGCCGCCGTTGATTCCGGGCATGGAGGCTCGGATAGCAACACTGAGAGCAACCCTGCGGCGACGTGGACGCTGACGCCATGTCTTCGCTTCACGTAGTTCAGCCCGATGAACATACGGCGTAATGTCACTGCAGATTTTCTGCCGCGCGAACTTCGTCGAGGACGATGGCTCCATGTATTTTCGCCCAAACTCATAAGACCTGAAGGTAGCGAAGCTGTACGTACACTTCACTACTATCACGACTGGTTAGGTCCAGATTTGCGGCCGATTTGCTTCATCTTTGCTGCCGCAACGACCTCTATTCTATCAGCATCGCTGTAATTGTGAGCGTCCTTCATTTTGTCGGGAAGTGTAATCCGTGGACATCATCTTCGACTGGTGTACACTATGACGTGTCTTTCTCGTTCAAAGCAAGTGTTGCCAGGATTACGGAGAATGCTGGAGTCTTTCTCGCTTCGAGCAAGCGTTGTCACGATTACGGCAAACGCTTGAGTTTTTTTGACAATCTTGGCCCATCTCACAAGGTAAGCATGCTTGGCTTTACAAACGTGCGCCGGGGAGGATAAGCAGTCGTGGCGAGGCATGCACACAAGAGCTAACAGCCGGCTGCCCGCAGCGAGGCATGCACTCACGTGCGCTCGGCATTTTCGTGATGTATTTAACTGCGGACACAAAATTCCACCATTTGCTAAACAGCTTCACTGTTAAAAAGAAAGCCCGGATACCTTTTGCGATAACCACGTGCGGTGCCATTCGGACAACGTACCCCACGTATGGTCACCACCCAGCAAAATCAGAGAGCCGCTTCTTCTGTCCGAGGCCGCACACAACCTTTCCTGCTTATGCGCGCGTGTAACGTTCAGATGACATAACGGTTAGTAGCCTCTTCAGAGCCTTACAAAATCTCGGCATTGGCGTTGTAAAGTGGCGCAAAGTGTGCAAAACTCCGACCACAACAATCCGCACCCCCAGCTTCAATCACCATAGAGGACGGTATGCTTCTACTCGCAGCCCCAGTGGTTCTTACACTGGTGAGCAGGAAGGTTCTTTTCAGACTTTTGCTTGAGCTTAGAGTAACCCCTCGTTAATGCGAACACGCATATCTCGAAATATCTGTTAAGAAGGAACTCTTCCTCGCTGCCAATTTGCTTGTATAGGCGTTTTGTGTTTGCCTCCTTTCATCTCGCAACGTTTTTCGGGGCACCATGGATATCGCGAAATGCTGACAGAGACAGATGAATTCTGTAACTGGCCTTGATAAGGTCGGCATCCGCACGTTTATCTCCCGCTCCGAAGGTGGTTGTGAGCGGCCACAAATTTTCGGCATTTCGCTAACCTGTATATTTCGCTCATCTCAAACTTTAGCTGATTTACGGCTCCGGGTTAATGAAATTTGGGGGGGCTTTTTTTTAATCGATAAGGCACATGACAACACTAAACAGAATGTCTGCTGGCCAACCATGTCCAAAGGTTTCGGAACTGCTCTGCACCAGTGGCAGAAATGCTTCAATGCGTCCCACAACCTAAACATGCCTCCGTAAAGCATGCAGTTTTGATCTCGAAAATGGGAGCGCGTTGAAAACAACGCGTTATTTTTTAATTTTACTAGTCCTAGTTTATAGTAGTGTATTACTCCTCATAACTTGACTCGCATGTTTAGAGATGTTAAATTGCGGTGCTACAGACAATCACTGTAATTGCCTTTCCGGCTGTCACGGTGTTTCCCAAATGGTAGTATCAGGCAATTGTCCGCAGTTATCATCTTCTGAAGTTGTCACGTTCGCTCAAGACTATAGAATCAGTCTCGTCACAACGAGCCCGCACTACCCTTGAAGCCACAGACTTGCTGAAGACGTAGTTAAAATTATCAAGGCTTCAAGAGAAGGTTGCAAAAGGTGTAATATACTGTACCATAAAACGGGCCCACCCCACTCAAAAGTAGCTATAGGTCCGCTCAACTCCTGATGGGGAGGCAGTTAAACACACAACTCCCTTTAACACCTCGAATTTTCGTTCTCCATTTCCCAGCTGCTACAACTCCGAAGTTAGAGCCAGAATACCGCAACCAGGACCGTCGAAACTACAACAGTGACCATCGCGTATGTCAAATTCCAAAGATTTTGAAAGTGGATTGGCTTGCTGCTTTGAAGCACGACGGCACCGCGCAAGCACCTGCAATTGAGCCTAAATCGTACATAGTCGGTAATATTTCGACGCCCGCGTACGGCCACACAAAAGGAAAATACGAACCGCGGAGCGCACCGCCAAATATACTGACGTACTAAAACCGAGGTAGGCGTCACTGCAGTGGTGCCACCCGGCAGTGGCCCTGGGAAACACAAGGGCGTGCACACCCAGGGCCAGTCATGTGGCGCCTTCAGTACCTGGGCAGAGCGCTCCGTGGTTCATGTTTCTACACGGGCTGTAGCATTTTATTTGCTATCGCAAAAATTATGCACCCATGTTTTTTTGAACAAAAGAACACTGCAGATATTTCTTAGGTAATAATGCTTTTAATTGAGTCAGATATGCGTACTGTTTTGTTGTTGCTCGTCTCGTTCCATGACTGTCTTGATGTCTGGGCAGCTAATCGAAGGACGGACAGGCGGACTGACAGACCGACGAATTTATCAGCGTTAAAATAGTCCAAGACATGATTTAGCACCTATGAGTCACATTCAGCGCTCCCAGACGCTCCCAGATCGTACGTTGCGTAATGCCGCCCGAGAGATCTACTTCCATTCAGGGGAGATGTAGGCCGTAGCCCAATCAAGTCACTATTCTGAAACACGGCATCCTCACTCCGATCGAAAGAGGAACGGCAAAGAAAAATTGCGTACTGCCATTTTGCGGCGCAAACCAAAATAACATTTATTGGGTCACCGAAGAACACGACAAGCGAATGATAAGTGGAACGAAAGAGGACCCGTTGCCACAACAGCTACCCTCGTAAAAGGTGAAGCTTAAGCACGTTCACTTTTTTATTCTTTCTCGACAATTCTAAAGCGTAAAATACCTTCTCTACTAACGAAATGTATTTCACCTTAGTAGTAGATTTACATGCCCACGATATTTATAGAGCGATTTGAAAAAAGTGCCACCTTACAGTTAATAAGATTAGCATTCTGAGCACGTCGGCTTACATTAAGAGATGAACGAATATAAATATGAGGTTTCACGGAAAATACCTGGCGAAAGGTATATAGACCAATAAAAAAAAATTGCCAATGATTAGGGGTTTGCACAAAGATAGGTGACACGGTACATTAAGAGGGTGACACTATATAAACTTACAGGCTTATCAGTGGTAGCCCGTAAACAATTGTTTTACAAAAAAACTGCACCGCTGACCGCAGCTATTCCGCACATTACTCGAAAATAGCTTCAAAAAGAAAGCCTGGCTACTGCACTGTCGCCGTGAACAGCGAGAAAGTGTGAAATTTTGTAATGCCATTCGCATTTCAAACAACGCCGTCGGAGAGTAAGTAACAGGGGCTCATTTCACGTCGAAATAGCATTATGTTTCACCATTCGCTCAGTTCGGCATCCTTGCTCAGACAGCCCCTTTTCTGAGTACACGCCCCAACACTACAAATTGGGTAGACAACGCCATACCCCTGGACATCTTTCACTCACAATGGAACAGGAACAAAAACTGAGGGTGCTGCAAACAAACACTTTTCTCCGCCCATACACTTTTCTTCACGCCGTCAATTTTACCCTCTAAAGTCCCACGTGACCACGCAGCAAGAAGATTTCTTCGCTGCACCAAAGGGTGTGGGGCTGAAAATAAACCAGAATATTTTCCCAGTCTCCAAGTATTTTCATTCGCATCAGCTGAGAGAACCATGAAGATCAAGAACCTATACTCAGCTTAGTCTGGTTAAACGTGCCGAGAAGTCAGCAAGCTCCAATAGGATCCTGAAATGAGGAAAGCGACCGCGTGCTCTTTTTTGCGTAATAAATGTTTCAATCTCTCCCTCTTGGCCTTGCATATATTCAAATATTTTAAATGCCAAGTTTACCCGTAATATTCCTTGCACCTCTTCGTTCCTGTTAAGAGGTCACGAACACTTGGACGACACATTGTAAATTATCAGGCCAATCTTACCTCGTACGAGAGATGTGGCGGTCTCGCACAGAAAAGTGAATACGTCGTACATGATCGTCTTAGATATCACGTCGCTCAAACCAGCCGGGGAGAACAGCAGTACGGCATAGGACAGAGGCCGTGGGAACAACCGCATGGCCGAGAGAGCAATAATATCTGCAGGAGGGGCGATAGAAATCTCTTCAGGTATTAGAAGCATAAGCATGCGGTTGCCTGCACTCTGCAGTAATACTACTATCTTGGTTTTAAAATTGCATAAAGGCTCCAAGTTTTCCCTGGGACATATTGGAAACCTAATGCTAGTGGTCGTAGTTTTTTATACAGTTCATGGTCAGCGCAAAATACAGAGCCAATTTCTATGCCATATACATTGTTTTAATTTTCGTGTCCACAAGCACGCAGAAAAAATTTAAGAAAATTGAAAAATATGTAGTTGCGCCTACCGGGAAGCGCAAAATGGCGCCAGCGTCGTTGATTCATAGAATCGTTCATAGGAATCTTCAATTCTAGAAATGAAAATAAGACGCTGATTCTGATGGTCTGGCCAATGCGGCCGGATTTTCTCAAAGACCAGCGGCACAAAACGCACCAAAAGACGACGGCGTATGCGCTTGGGTAATGCGCTGGACGCGTGTGAGCTCAATGGGGCATGCTCTTGAAGGGGTATGCACTCGAGCACATACCCCAGCAGCTATGCGCTCGAGGGCTGGAACGAGAGATAAGAGGGCGGGAGCGTAGAGTTGCCGCAATGTTTGCGGATGGAACTGTTGTGTCTAAACAGCTCTCGTGGTTGAACGCGCCATGGCCCAGACAGCATAGTGCGGCAAAAGAGAACAATATCACTCAAACGCAATCCCATTTTTGAGGTGCGGAGTACCTTATGACCACACAATGTCCTTCCGCAGCCGTGCGCATAACCTATACAATCGCAAATAAAATAACACAGGCACCGGCAGGATTTGAGCTTGTGTTGGGTAGACCAGAAAGAGTTAGTGCGAGTCGTCGTACCCATTGGGCACGGCAGTTTTTTTTTCTTGCCTGTAACTATACAGAACAAAACACGCACATAAACATACAAGACACCTCACCAACTCATTTTTTATCTGCTGTGCCTAGGATTTCTTTACATTGGGTTATGACCGTGAGTTAGTACGGAGAGTCAAACGCCTTACTCCCTCGCTTGTAACGGTGCGGAGTAACTTAGGACCTCCAAATGTCCATTCGCGTCCATCCGTGCGCACACCACCATCAAACGAAAATCAAGCGAACTTCGATTTGAGCAGATAGTTGCAGTTTCATTTAACGAATAATCAAGGTGCTACTCACGGTTCAAATCGAATGACGGTCGGGCCGCAAATCGGAGGTTACTTGGGGCGCAACTTGGATGTCCTTTTGAGTTCCCGTACTCTGCACCCTTGCTATCATACACTGAGTGAAGGTTCTGCAATTTTTCCTTCACGCTGCACTCACTCAACTTGCACTCACAAAGCTAGTTACTGCGCACGCAATGGTGCTCAATATACGCGAACTCATTTTTATTTGTACTCAGCTGTGCTCCCCCTCACCTGCAACCATCGTACTCGTACTTACGCGTATTAAACACATCTTTACTAAATCGTTCTCCTATTCAATCTGTGCTCATGATACTAGTCGTGATGAACTTGTACTCATTCATACTCATGCTCAATCTGTCCTCATGAGTAGTCATCGTACTGCATTTTTACTCACCCGAACTCAAGTCGACTGTACTGATTCGCATTCATACTGATCCACACTCACGAGTAATCGTACTTAGTCTGCACTCACCATCCCTTGGATGGAAATGTGTCTCTACTAATTAACACAAGTTGGAAGACTGCAGAGTGTGCACTTGCTGCGCTAAAAAGTGGGTTTTTGCAGAAAGTTTGAGGATTGCGGTGCGTTTTATGCAGTCGCAAGCGCACACTTTCAAAATAATACGTACTATTTTAGGTTTCGATCACTGAAATAGCTTTCTTATTGGCATGGTGTGGTTTTTGCGCATGGGAAGTTTTATTGGGAGAGGAAGGGGTGGCATTGCAGGACAATCTGACACTTCACGCGCCCACCCAGCGCAAATTTACAAGCTTCACAGCGCCTGGCTGCAATCGCATTTCCTTTCTTTCTTGACAGCGTTGGTTCCAAGAATGCTGGCACAGCGCTTGGAAGGGAGGTGACGGCAACAGCAATTGGCGTCGCTTGGTCTGGGCCAGAAAAAAATAAGGGCATATTCGTAGCCCTGCTAGGGCGGCTGTCACACATTTATTTTGGCTTTCTAAGTCGTGCTCGAGAGCCTGCTTCTCGGACTGTCATGCTTTTAATTTTTTGCTCGAAGGAAGATCGCTCACCGTTCCATTTAAAAAGGGCGGCCAAATTTATATCTTCGTGCGTGCCTTTGCCCGAATAAGTGATGCACGGTTGACAACAGTACATTCACAATGCAAACGATTTAAGGGGATTATGAATGCTAGGATTCTATGTACATTACAGCTCAGAGAATAAAAGCTTTTGAGGCGCAACGTGCCCTCGAAGTGCCATGCGCTCTATGCCCCGATACACTGGAAACGAACGTCCCGGTGTGTTTGCTACTAGCCCACAGTCACCACCAAAGTTTCACGCTGTTCAAAACGTGATTTTGACCTGAAGTATATGCCTGACCTGTTGGATGCATGTCGTAAACAGACTTATTAGTTATAGGCACGATTGGCAATACCAAAACATGCTTAGACCTTGTCAATAAAGCTTGTTCGTCTAATCACTCAGATATGCATTTAAAACACATTTGTTAAGTATACGCACCGTTTTCGAGACAGCTGTTGTAAATATAAAATATGTGCGTTGATGTATGTGCATTCCTGACAAATGACCGCAGTCAAAGCTGAAGAGAAATAAAATTGGCTCATACCTTTCTTAACAATATTATGTAATCTCTATGTCGCATGCTAAAATCTCCGTTAGTCATCTGCCTTCACGAAGTAGAATGGCTTAAAATTTTTGCCCAAGAAAGCGTATACGGGGAAGGATTGACTTTTTTTGCAACCTTGGCCAATTCCCTAAGTGTGTATGCTGGGATTGACAAACCTGGGCAGGTGACGCTGGGTGGTTGCCACGACACACGCACACAGGGAGCGCTGTATGTGCAACTGATGTCTAGGTAGTTGTCAATAAGATAACTTGCTTTAACGGATACCTCCAATAGCCTTCAAATTTGTCAGGTAGGAAAGGCCTGCGTTTTGCTAGCCGCGGAAGCTCATAAGCCAAGCGTGACTTTGTGCTTGAAACGAGTAATGAACCTCAGTGAAACGGGGCGCAGAACGTTCCTGAACTATCTCTCCAGGGTCAATGATAACGCCACAATGTGTTGAATCCTGCGAATAGGGATCGTATGTGTTTGTAAAGAAATTTTTGTGGCTTAAAACCCATACACCACTTTGTTCGATAAAATTACGCGCGTTCAGGTTATGCATTTTCTATTGCATGTGTGATGTCGCGTGCTCTTTCGCTCACTTCTCTCATACTGTTGCCGCCCTCTGTACGTAGTACACCCATAGCTCCCTAATGTTATTCCTAGTGCAACTGGGGAATGCAACCACACTGTGCACCGGCACTTACAAGCCCAGATAGATGAAATGGCCCTGCAGGCTATTCGCAATGGTAAACCTTATTTATTAATGTACACCTACACACTGTCTCCTCGGCCATATGTCCACGAAGTATGATCAGGACTGATAATGACATTTCATTTAAAGGGTGTTATCGGCGCCACCGGCCCGATACACGTCAAACGTGGCTATCTTCAGTGAGAGTTAGGAGCGGCGAGGTGAGGGGCCGCGTACGTATTCGCTCCTTCCTTTCGGCGCTAGGTACCAGGAGGGTCTCCGAGTACATTCCATAAATACGCCCCTGGTTTCAATGCCAGACGGTAACTACATTCCTTTGCACGTAGACGACATTTCCTGGGCTGCAGACAGACTGGAACGCTGCTTATTTAAACAAAGGTACATTCAGCAGGGCAGCCGAATGGTTGAAACGTTTGCGCTATTAGGCACAACACGGTGCCTAAATTTAGTGACCATATGTGTTTTCTTCGATTTTCTTGGCTTGGAGTTGATTCTATTATCGTTGAGAAGCGCGTTTTCGTAGCCGGAATAAGGTGTTTTCGTCTGTTTACGAGGTCAAACAAAGTGTGATGAATCGCTGTCAGAACCTAATTGTATGTTACTTGCAGAGCCAGACGAGAATACTAAATATTTTCGTGGAGGAGTGCTGGGGTGGTGTATTCATTTTTCAACACCAAAACAGCCACCTTGCATACAGCGCCCGAATCCCCGTTCCCTCCACTGTGCGTGCATTCGCCGAGATTGCGAATGTAGGAGGTGTAGAGACTGATTCCTTTTATTCACCAAATAGGACAGAGCAGTCTGCTGCCAAGATGAGCGTATTTGTCCATCCGCGGTTAGCGTGTGAGGTTACGTAACCAATACAGATGCGGCATAATGGGACATATGCTTTAGAAGTAACGTACATCTTAGTAAAGTGTTAAGTAGTGCTTTTACTGGCAGATATAATTTGCAAAACTTAACCTAGACTGTCATAGCTTCTCTAGCAACAATGTCAGAAAAATGTCTTCGGTCATTTAAGTGTCCTTAAGTGCTTAGACGGCGAAAGGCTCGCGATAGGTATTTTACTTACTAGCTCAACATATTGACATCCTTTTGCTTTCGTTTTCTTGTCACCTGGAGCAACTTAAGTCAATCGGCTTCTTTCATGCTACACCGAGTATGGGTATTTCTTTACTTTCGATTCTTCCTTCACTTTCTAATAACGCCAGCAAGCATACTGCAACCCAGCACAGCATGGTTCTACGCGGCTGGTGTACACCTGTACTCACCTGCCATCATGCTCAGGTGTCAAGCAGACGTGCAGAAGAGGGACCCAAGAGGAACATCGCCAGACTGTATGGCGATGCCCATTCCGAGCATGAGTTCACCACACACGAAACATTCTCGTGAGGCGAATAGTTTAGCAACCACTTAATGAAAATATTGCTTAGGCCTTCACAAACAGGCAGATATTACGGCGGCTGTACAAAAGATCAGCTGACAATTCTCGGCACGCCACATCATGTACAGCTAGTACATGATATCGCGCAGTTTGTTCCCACAGTACTGTTAGCCATTTACGACGTGTAAACTAGCGGGAAATACAGGAGTCTCCATACATACGACCCCTCCTCCAACTGGCACCTGGCAACCAGGGCCAGGCCCAGCCCGCCCTTCTTCGCGTTATGAGCCGCTGATGGTACACTTTTCATATGAGCAGTCTGTGGAGCATTTTCGCCAAAGTAAACAATACTGATTCCACTATGTTGTATTATCCGAGCTCGGATAGAATGGGGTTGACACGTTGCAGGAAATCCAGGTGTGGAAGCTTCATCAATCGAACGACGAAATCCATTCTCACCATCGTTATCTCGAATTGCTTTTATCGAAGAATGCCAGGTGCAATGTCACTGGGATGAGAGTAACGCTACATACTTTCTTGGCAACCTACGGAGTAGGGGGGTTAAAACGCACCGAACTAATAGTTTGTAAAGAGAAAACCAATATTTTTGACTCGACAAGTACCGGCTGTACTGGTCTGTATTATGTGTGGCAAGTGAAGAGCGTGTTACATTCTGTATTGTTATGCCGCACGTGTTATCGCTTTTGTTTCGACTCCACAAGTACGTAAGCATTGCCGCGAACCATGCATTGCATTTGTATGTTTATCTTTTGCTGTGCAGCCCGGCTGCACCGGTCTGTAGTATTTGCGGCAAGTGAAGCGCGTGCTACATTCTTTATTTTTATGTCGCACGTGTTATCTTTTGCGGAAGGGAGAGCGTTTCGACCTAAATTAAGTCGCCTAGATTAATCTTCTTTCATCTACAAAGATCTGGATGGAAATCGACGGTTCGACAAACAGTCACGCCCACAGCTAAAAGCCTGCAAAGCAGACGCCGCAATCTTCAATTCACCGACGCTGGCCTCTGCACGTCACTTCGTTGACTGCTGCTTCGCCCCCTCTGTATTCTTTGGGTTGTTAGGGGAACACAAATTCACTCCAATAAATTTGTTTTACCTTCGTTTCAACTGCGTCGTCTTTGGCTACGTGACAACTGATAGAGATGCTGGATAGGCATACTTCATGCTCTCTACGCCTTCTGGAAACCTACAATCTAACCCAAACAGAGGAAGCCGCCTACTTCATGGTTTTCCAGCCGAGTTTGGTATCCTACCAGAACCAACGAAGAGAAGGACCGCTGAAACTGACAACATGGTGCAACAAGCCACTCCTTTCGTCCTGCAACATCCCCGGGCACCAACATCGTTCCGCGGATCCCCCGGTGAAGACAATGAGGAATGGTTGGAGAAAGTGGAGCGCGTCTGGAACTTTAACAGTTGGGACGAAGGAGAAACTATTTGGAATGTGTTCTTCTATTTTAATGATGCAGGTCGAACTTGGTTCTAGAGCAAGGAAAGCTTCTCTACTGACTGAACTCTTTTAAAAGATAGTTTTTAAAACGTTCGCCACCATTGTTCTAAAAAAACGATCCCATCTTTTTCTAGAACCGTGCCGGCACCACCCCAGCAAAGATGTAGCGATCTTTGTTGAGCAGATTGTTTCGTCGTGCGGACCCAGAAATGTCAGAAGAAAAGAAACTAGGGTAACTGATTGCAGGTTAAAAGCAGGATTGCTTTGCTTGTCTTCTCTGTAACCTTCCTAAGACGGTGGCTGAATTCGCATCCGAGGCGGCTGCGATGGAGAAGACGCTTGAAGTTCGATTGAGGCAGTACGGGCGCCCAGCCCAATGCGATAGTTTTGGAGAAGATCGGTGCCGGGCCATTAGCTCAGACACACTTCGCGAGACCATCCTTGAAGTGGTGAGGGAGAAGCCCCGGAAACTATTCCTGACGGCGCCACAACCCAAAGTCGCATCCCTGACTGAATTTGTGAGCTTTTATGCCATCCGAACTTCGCCTTGGGCCACCAGCTTCGGATGACGTACTCCGCAGATGTTCGTCGACCCCGCCCTTCTACAACGCGTCGTTAGACGCCCTGCCGTACCACCGTTACTGTCGCACGCCTTACCCCCGTAGTCCGAGACCAGACGCCGACGAGGACGGATAATCGTCCTGTGTGCCACCACTGAGGAGAGGCCAACCACAAATACTGTCGGTGCCGTTACCATAGGCTCGGTTTGCGAGGCTTCTGCGTCGACGCACTACGCCCCCTACCCAGCCAGCGCCGTACTGACATTGAAGAACACCGGTTTATCACCAACCCAGGTGTTGCCGTCGCCCTATTTATACTGGTCGTGAAGCAGGCGAAGTAACGCAGACTTCACACGTGGGAGATCCCCGAGCCCACGTAGGAGAAACTAAAAGCAGCAACTTGCGGAGGTGAACTTGCTCTGCAGAGAAAAACAGGAAACCCTGCAACTACGCAATGACACGTCGAAGACCCTCATTCACGACATTGTGTTATCCCGCGAACCGACCAAACCCTGACGAGGCTCCCGAAGACGATGGCAGCTACACGGCATGACGGCTACGCCCCATGACTGAGCCTGCTGTTGAGAAGACGACGACAACGACGACGTACAGTGGCCGACAGTCAATACCCATAAGCCGAGATGCCACGCCCCGACTCACCAAGAACTCAAAGAAGGCGGCGTTCGACGTAGTGGTGTCCATCGACGGATTTGATGTAGTCGCCCTCGTAGACACTGAAGCCGACTACTCTTTCATGAACGGATCATTCGCTTCTAACCTGAAGCAAGTTACGACCAGATGGGACGGTCCGCACCATACATCGGCAAAGTTGGCGCGGTCACCCAAACTCACTCAATTTTTTTTTCAAATCAACACTCACAAAAACTCAGACTCAATGTTGAGCATCACATCTGCGCTCTCTCAAACTCAAACTCACATTGAGCGCAAAACTTAGAACTCACTCGAACTCAAAACTCAATATGTACTCTGAACTCAAAATGTACTAAAACACAAAATCTACTCAAAACTCAAAATGTACTCAAACTCAAAATGTACAGAAAACGCATGAACTCCAACTCAAAGTGGACTCAAACGTCAAAATAGACTCAAAACTCAAAATGAATTCAAAAGTCCATATGAAATCAAAACTCAAATTGTACTCAAAACTCAAAATGTACTCAAAACTCAATATGTACTCAGAACTCAAACGGACGCAAACTCAAAATGTTCTCAGTACTCCAAATGTACTCAAACTCAAAATGCACACAAACTCAAAATGGTCTCAAAACTCAAAATGTACTCAAAACTCAAAATGAATTCAGAACTCAAAATGGGCCGAGAACTCAAAATGAATTCAGAACTCAAATGGCCTCACAACTTTCTCGTGTTAGAAATTCACTCGGGCCCAGGTAGACTCTAATTTAATTAGCATTCAGTTTTTTTTTTAAATTAACGCGTGGTAAAAATATTACGGGTGCAAATTCGTGAGCTCAAACTCTTGCTTTCGGCACATGACACCGTAGCTCCTCTAAGGTCGGAAACAATTTTGTTTGCCCATTTAATACAGCTATACATGCTGCCCATGCTGACTAGCGCTGAGTGCAAGCAATAGTACACATCTCTTGGATACCAAACGCCTGATGTAGGCTCTGTGTTCGTATTCATGGTAGGGGCGGTCCAGACTCGATGGTGTGCTGGGTCCCTGGGTCGAAACAAGCAAGATTGGACGAGGGGACGTGCACTCACTGCTCCATTCATTTACGTCGAAGCTGTTTAGGGTTACTGTTCTGTGCATTATTGCTCTTCATCCTGAAAAAAACGCCTCGTGTCAAAGCGAACTGTCCCCGCGAATCTCTGAAGCGCGAGGCGTTCATGAATATGCCTTTTCCTTTTTGATAGGTGGCATTCTTTGCCCATTACCCACTCCCCCTCCACACGCCAGGATCGTGTAACGCCCTGCATTTACACGAAAATGCAGATATCACAGAAGTTCAACCTGTAATCATTATCAAAGTGTAAATGTAGACAATTGATCAAACTAAATGTAAAAACATAAAAAAACACAAATATTAAGAAAAAATATCGAAAATGCCGAACCGTGTAACACGGGAGTCATGGATAGTCTCGGATTGGGTTAAAATTCATAGATGTGGTGTAAAGAATGTGGGGTATCAATTTAAGGGTCTCGAGGACAGAAATCACGTGGCACAAACAAAAAAGTGCGTCGTTGTTTGCTGAGGCACTTGTATTGGTTTTTTAGCATTTTCTAGGTGAGATGAGCTCTCGTAGCTCGGAAAAGCAGCGCGCTATCGTTGTAAGCAATTACCGCCACCGTACCCAGCTGTTAACTTCCAGCATACACGCGTGTGCGGGTGCGAGTGCGAGTTCGTGTGCGCGTGCGTTTACGTGTGGGTGTGTGTTGCGTCAGTCATCCGTTCTTTCATTGTGTTTGACATGTAGTCGTTAGAGAACTGCAGACCCCGAGTTAATTCTTTTCTTTTACATTGTTATCATATGCTAGTTTTGATATCTTGCGCTGATTTCTTATTGTAGTAAAATAGGTTCGAGCGTCCACACAAACTGCGCTTGATTATATTGCTGAAGTGTTTTCCTTCTGTCGCAATGTCTGTTTAAGTCTTGGTGGCTGTCCGCTATATATCCTACACTCTAGCAAGGAGTTAAAGTCTTACATGCAATTGGCCAATTCTGGATTCCAGTGCACGTTGGTACACTGTTGGAAGAAAATTGCGGACACGAAACGCGGCCGCAAGGCTTATTTATAAACAAATTTGAAATTCGCCTTTCTGAAAAGCTCTGATGCCCCCTGTTACCTATGGTCGTCCAAATTTCCACGACAACATATGTGTCGAAGGATTTGCTTGTTTGTTGGGACACAGAGAAAGAGAGGAAGTAACGTTGGAATGGCAGTTATTAGCAGAGAGTTTTTGAGTATAACGAGTTAAGTTCGAGAGCTTGGCGTGGCTTTTGGTTTTACCCCGTGCCATCCCGCCTCGATGATTCAGCGATTAGACGCCAATATTTTAGTATTACTATATACCGCATGTATGGACATTTCTGGACAAACCTTCGCATGTATTTGGCACAACTGCCTTACGGGTTGGCAAGGAGTTATGGTTAAACCCGACCCAGCAATTAATGAAAGTACATTTTGCTATATCCTCATAACTCTAAGCAGAAGGCAATTTTATATTTGTCCCACGTGGTTACCCTCAACGACACCTTTAATTTGATACACCACACACCCTAGCAGGATCATATGGAATTCATACCAGTCAAACAAACCATGACTCTCATCACTGTATCCAGGACACATTATTCAAATGTCCGACGTGATTTCTCTAACTAAAACCTTCAATTTGACACCTCACATGGTTTAGCTTCCTCACCTTGAATTTAACCCAATGTGACTCCTAATGACTATGTCGTCATTAGAACCACGAAGCCGTTTTTTGTAAGACGTGATTCCCCTCGTCAAGACCGTAAATTTGATACCGTACTCGCCCTAGCGGGGTCACTTCGAATTTTAACCCAACATAAGAATCGCCATGACCATCTCATGGTTATAACCAGGAAGCATTTTTCTATTTCTGCCACGTGATTCCGCTCGTCAAGACCATTAATTTGATACCCATCACATCCTAGCGGAATCAATTTGAATGTTAAACCAATCACGTAACTAACCATGACTATTTCATGATATACCATACCGAACTTTTGTCCCACGCGATTTTCCTTTGATGCCCCGCACACCCAGTGGCATAATGCCCCGCAGTGAATTTGATGTACCGCGCACCCAGTGGCATCTTTGGTGGCTTAACCTAATTTTGACCTAATTTATGACCCACCTTGTCTATGTCATGATAATAATAAGGAAGCACGTGATCACCCTCATCGAGACCTTTAGTTTGATACGCCACACGCCCTAGCGTCATGACCTTGAATTTTATCCGAATCTGTGACTAACCATGACTACGTCATGATATAACCATAACGCATTTTTGTCCGGAGTGATTCCCGACATCGAGATTCCCCACATGCCCTAGCAGTGTTATTTTGAATTTTAGCCCAATTTATGACTCATTATGACTGCCTGATGACACCAAACATGAAGCATTTTTTTTATATACCCCGCGGGATTACGTTAATTGGGATTTTTCATTTGATACCTTACACGCCTTAACGTCATCAGTTTCACCTTTCACCCAATTTATAGCGGTTGCCCAGTCAATTCAGCTATTTAGTTGGAAACAGCAGAACGCACAGCCCCCGCACCCTTTTCGCCCGTCTCTCACCTCATCCTTGGTGACCCCTAGCAACAAGCGTTAACAGTAGCAGGCAAACAACCAGCAAGCAAGCGCCACCGTGTGCTTTCCCAACACCCTTTCCCACCCTCTTCGTGTATCCATCAGAAGGAAATGTTAAGACAACCCTTTTTATGACATGCCCAGTCAATCATCACTCACGCGCCCAGCCGCGAAAACTTGATATACAGGAAGTGCTCAGGGTCATGAAACTTCAACAAGAAACTAACAAAGAAATCAGACACCCCTCCCTCCCAAACGATCATGTGGATCGCGCAACGAACACGTGAAGCGCAAAAAGGTTTGCCGGACAGGCGACCCTTCGTTCTACAACACTTGCTCGGGATGTGTTAAACAATGATCCTTTACACCTTTCACATGCACTTATGCACCAGCGGCTGAAAGAAAGTCGCAAAGGCAAAAAAAAATCCTCCCACCTCCCCTCGCGGGAACCTCTGTGTAGATGCGACGCATAGGGGGTTCGCGTTGCAGTGCTGGACAGCGGAGGAACGGCGCTGGAACGATGAAGCGGAGCGGAGCAGGCACCGCGTTTTATAGGGCGCATAACGGTGAGGGGACGCGCCGGCGCCAGTGCGTCTGCCGCGGCTATGATGCAACACAATCCAACACAATCCACTTTAATCCAACCAAATCCAAATCCAATCCAATCGAATCCAATTCAATCCAATCCAATCTAATCCAAGCCAAGCCAAGCCAATTGAATCCAATCCAATGCCTCTCGCGAGAGAGTGTTCGCTATCGGAGAGGAGAGGGGGTGAGCAGCGGAGAGCAGAGCTGGCGCGGCGAGGACAATGCGCGAAGGGCGGACGCCGCCGACGCCGGATGCAGGGACAAGGCTGGTGAATGAGATGTGGTCGCATCTAAAAGACGTACCTTCGCTGGACGTCATTCGTCTTCAACGTTGACGGGGGCACGTACGACTCGACGCTGAATTTATAGCTCCTTTCGAGGCAGCGTCCTGTCGTCGATCTGTTCGCGTAAAACGCTCTGACCTTGTGCTCCCTCAGTGGAGGAACGCTAGATAAATTGTTTTCCGAGCCGGTGATGGGGAAAACAATCGCTTTGCTCGCGCTTGACATGCTGCTAACTCGTTCAGAGCAACGCAGAGCGAACGTGAGAGAGGAAGAACTTTCCTTTACCATGGCGGCGGTGCACAGTGGTGCCAGAGGCGAACAAGTTCGACGCCTTTTTTAAAGGGTTCTATTGAAACAGAGCAAACACGCGTTTTCTTTCGAACGCTAATGGCAACGCCGGGTGCCCACACTCGCTAGCGAGAAAACACGTAATAAAACAAAACGGAGGGTGCAGCTACACGTGCGGAAGGTGCAGTCGTTCGCGGCTACACCAATCGCCTTTCCAAATGCGCTTCGTACACGGTGTCCTGTCTGTATGAAACCTTTTCCTTGAATCTTTTACCAAATCCAATCGAAAGTAAGCCCCTGATTTGTTGTATATATGGATGCGTGTTGCACATCTACCTATAAATACTTTATGGTTTTATTTTGCAATATATTATGAGTATTTTTGGTACAAAATTTTCAAAAACAGTTTTGAAAACATGGCTCTTCTTAGGTATTTTTTATAGTTTGAACAACAAACATCTGGGTTAAAGCATTTATTTGATTGACATCCGCATTTTTTGTCTTTATGACATCAAAAATAACTCTTTACTGCTTCTGTGATGTGTCCGTGATTGAAATGACCAGCATGACATCCACCCGCATCCCCAACCGCTAGCCGCACTGGGCGATCATCGGGACTCGGCTGGAGCACAGCGATACCTGCCCACAAGTTGCGCTACACTTCGATCATCGGAGTGTGGCTTTGCATGCACACGGGCATAAACATGGGACGCGACAACTTTTTTCCCCGGATCTGGGGGAATGAACGCTTAGCAAGTGCTGCCACTCACGTTGAAAACGCCCCAACTAAGCAAATTAAACATCTTAGCTACTTACAAGACAGCCATGAAACGTCATCCTCCACACTAAACCAAGAAGTCTCTATGACGATCAGCTATGGATTACTGGCTCACCAGAGTGCTCCAACACCACGCACATGATGCGAATTCTCGCATTTGCTTCTAGGTTGCTTCATGCATTACGTCGCATGGTAACGGGTACATTGCTCTTTAACGTTGTTCTCCTCTGACGCTGTCTCTGAAGATGGCACTTGCAAAACTGTGGCCGTGATTTTACTTATTTGTGATTCTAAAAGGAATTGTGGGGTATTGTCACTCCATTTGCCGAACCATACGCAGCTGCCTTGCAGCTGGCGAAAATATATATTTTTTGATGCGCAAAATACTAGTGGCAATTACAACAATACTGATATTTTTACACTTCAAAAAGTAATATATGCACTCGAGCTTCCTCGTCGACAAATTTTGAATAGTTCTAATAGCGACCCCCGAACATTTTTTGTACTCAGAGCTGCTCAACAATTCTTTTGTTATTGATACTTTGTACGATGTTTATTGTTTTTGTTACTCTGGCAGCCTAGAAAACGTACAGCGAATTAGTAAGATTTGTTGTTAAGTGCAATCGCAATAAAGCTTTTTGTGCACAAAAACACCAAATCTCTTGTAAAAATGCCCTTATAATGATAACACAGAATTTTTTTAATCTTTTCATCTGTTTTAACGCTATTTAAAACAACTGATGCTGTCATTCTTGTAGTTAAATATCTTTCCACACGCGCGTCTGTCTTGTTGGATATTTTCCTGAAATAAAGTTTCCGCATGTCGTTTGAAGCTAAATTTGGTGATTTCCAGCAGCGTTAGCTCAGTCATTTGAAGAAATTAGAATGCTTCAAAGTTTACTCGAAGCGATACTTGAACTGCACCGCTCGAAAAAAAAAACCTTTTTGTTGCAGCTTTGTTCCTCATGGGTAGAGTGATAAAAATTTGGGGAGGATTTCTCAATTAGCTTGTGGTTTTAAGAGTGACGAAATGTTCGCGCAGTATGAAGTTATTTTAGGAGTTGTTTATCATAATGATGCTAATTCGAACTATATTGAATACCGAAAGGTTTGGTGTTCGTCAGCTCATTGTGTAAGCTAGAAAAAGTATCGGTAGAAAAAGAGATTAAAACGACTCGTAGATACTTAACGTGTCACTTACTACTGGTAAGCAGTAACATCTTCATCACGGTCAATCCTACCGTGACCGAAGAAACGTATTCTGCCACCACGTAGTTTGTCAGGATTATGACAGGTCCATAGAATGCCAAAGGTACCACAAGGAACACTGGAAGAATGAAGAGACGTGTATTCAGCACTTGACACACTAAAACCAAAGGCATGTAGCCAAGGAGTGTTTTGCGTTCCTGTTTACTCTTGCTTGAAGACAAGTCAACGAGTACAAATATAGGGGTGCACTTTTAAAATGTTATAGAAGCTGAAAGCGAAGCTGATTATGCAACTGTCCCCATACTTTTTCAGCAGAGTAAATATGCTGAAAACATGGAAGGAACCACTTAGTGAAAAAATGTTGCAAATTTGTTTGCAAATGTTAATCGTATTACGGTTATATTGCAAATTGCAGTTCAAACAATGAATAGGCTTGAGTGGACCCTTGCTATGACGGAAATTCCGTGCTTCCCATAGATCCTAATTACAAACATTGTGTAATAAATAGTGCCCCAAAGTTTTTTCATCACGGTAATAATGAACGCAGGAGAAAGCTCATCCGCTACGTTGTCCACTTCATCTACTACTCTATTTTCGGCCACGAAAGTGCTCTAGACTATTGCGGCCTCCTTTACACGCGCGGAGGGTACCTAACGGCCATGATAAGAATAATTTACAACGTTTACGAAAGCTGCTCCCGTTTGTGTCAATACTAGTGATGCTAATGTTCTTCGAATCTTGTAAAAACGGCCCGCATATTTTCAAGAACGCGGGACACCACCCACTTCTTCAACTTTATAGGCGGTCCTTAAGCAACTCTTTGCCTAGCAGACTACCCTTATCCTTCTCGCGGCAATATCGTGGGTGGGTTTTCACCACTGAAAATTGTTGACACAGTATGGACCTATTGTGTAGTAGCCGTGACAGCAATTGTTGGAAGAACTCGCCGCGGTGACTCAGTGGCTAAAGCACTACGATGCTGAGTACTAGGTCGTGGGTTCAATTCTCGGCCGCGGTGGCCGATTTTCTGATGCAGGCGAAAAGCAAGAACGCCTGTGCGTACGAGATTTCGGCGCACGTTAAAGATCCCCAGGTGCTCAAAATTATTCCAGAGCCCTCCATTACGGCGCGCCTCATCGCCTGCTTCGCGTCGGCGCGTTAAACCCTACAATCAATCCTTAATTGTTACGAGAAGCCCTCTGGCATGTCGCTTTCTCTTACACGTCGTCGACGCCAAATATACTATAACGCTATAAAGAAGAAAACTCTGCGCTCAGTGTCTATACAATGAGAGTCTGTATTCCAATGATGATAAATCCGAAAAGGAAACATCTGTTAGGGAATCACCAAAATCACAAAATCACAAATGCATGAATGAAATCACAGCAAAAACAAACCTTCTTGATTATGTCTGTAGGTAATAATTCGTTATAAGTCTAGGCATAGGAGAATGCATTGCTGCTTAATATAATGCCTTAAACCGGTATTTGGTGTTTTAAAGCGTTGTTTCAATAAGGGACTTACTATATAAAGTGCATGCTCTATAGAATAGGCGCCCGTAGAAAGAAAGTATATTGCGTGTGCCCGCCAATACGTACAAAGTCGCGATTAAGTGTTAGAAACGAATTAAAACAAGTTTCGGTTCCCATTACACGTGGTGTAATAAATACGTTATTATTTGCTGTCAAATATTGATTTTTGTTAAATATCGGTTCTCTGTGAATCTCGATCGGTCTTTGTGGGGCCAACAATTAACACCCTTTTTTACTAATGCCTGTTTTTGGTTGAGATGTTGGTTAGCGTGGAATTTAGGAGACTGTCATTAAAAAGGGGCCCGGTGGCACCATTCGCGCTGTGTCAATTTTGTTTGATTCAAAATCTGCCGTCCTACCCAATAATAAGTTTCTCCGTCCTGGTATACTTCGCTCGATTAGCAACTTCGTCTTAATGACCGGTTCGATGTGTCTTTCGTATAATTTGAATGGTGTTTATTCACTGGTGCAGCATCGTTGCCTAAAAATCACTTTGTAAAGCGAGCCACAACGCTTATGGCACACCATTCGGTCGATGGTACTGAAATGTGTTCTTGCAGCACGGGTAAAGCAAAAGCCTAGCTCATGAACAGAAGGTTCTTCTGTATGTCTTAAAATAATTAACGTGCAATTCGATGTACGCTTTAATATTGTAGCCGACTAGTCACTAAACCTATATTTTTCAATTTGATTGTATACTCAAGATAATGAGGCACAATACACTTATTTGTGTTACTTATACAATTCGAAGACTGCCTCCCTGTTCTTTTTTGTGAACGCTGCACCATGCGGATACCATATACCCTAATATCGTGGCTGTCTTCCTGGAGAGGGGTAACCGCTCTTTGCCAACCCGTGCAACAATGCCAGGAAACGAGAAATATTGTTTTGAAGTTGTGTATGCTCCATCCTCATGGTGGAGTCTACATAACAGTGTAAATTTTTCAAGGACGTGGTTCAGTTAGGCATTACTCCTATCTGCGTCGAAAGCACAAGGTAGTCTTTTTTTTATCAAGGTCTAGAGCCCTGAAGCAGACACTAAGAATGCTTAACATGCGATGCTGCTACAATAGCGCCACCATCGCTAACTACTAGTGTCTTAGGTTCTTCTGTGGGAAATGTTACAGTGATATTTTTTGCTTCGGTGCTCTGCACATTTCTCATAGTGCCATAGAAGGTTGTGCTGGCTGAGCCATACAATCCCACTTCACGTCCTGCATGGCCACTGCGGCAGTTTTGAAACGGGTAAGGATCACAGTGTCAACAGCTGGGCAACAAGATCTTCTTGCAGCCCTATTGACTAACTTCAGCCAAGGGTAATGAATCGCCATCAAAACGACAAAACACTCACAGTGAAGCCATTTTAGACGAGGGACATGGATCTTTATAGTAATGCATATTTATCCCTTATTTAAATAGAAATATCATTAGACGGTGTCACAAAGCTTCTTTTGGTTCATTCATGGTTCAAATAGCTAAGCAAATTACATATGAATATTGCTTCTCTTATGGTTTTGTATGCTTTGCCGCTTTTAAGCTCAGTGACAGATGCACTAGCGCTTGACTTTCTGTGCTAACCTAAAACATCGCTTACACATATTTGGTCCTCACATGAATAGTTACATCGACAAATACTGCCGGTCTGGTTTCCCCACAAATCAAATTTGGAAGTAGCATGCTTCAATCTTTTTGGATTTCTGGTATGACCTTTGAACTCATAGAACCCAGATCTTTAAAGAAGTTAGATATATCTTTTACCTTGGTTAACGTGTTTAAAGAATTATCAAATCGTCAATCGTTAGCTAATTGCCCTTCTTTGGCTGCCGTCATATATAAATCGCCACGTGGGCGTTTTCCCACCATCTCGAAATATGACGTAGGAATCGAGGCCACGCAATATGTTTGGACAGTCGTATGGGATAGTTGGAAGTAAAATGTTCCCCTTGAGCAGATTAATGGTGCGGATTGGCTAGCCTTAGATCAGGAAACCGCATTTTCTAGAGGGTCCGTCGAAATCACCAAACAGCACTCTTTGTACTAGGCCATATTCCGGCTATTCGAAGACGAAAAGGGGCTGCGGGCTTCAAATAACGGTATAAAGTAATCACGAAGCGAATAACTTTGTTTGGAAAGTGTATTTTGTGAGCAAAACCCGGAAAGTATGGAAGGTGATTCTCAGGAGAACGTAAAACTGACCACTTATAACCTACAACTCAGATGAGCACTGAAGAAAATGATTTCGGTATGAAGCATTTTTGTTGTATGAGACCTAGCGGGACACGTGTGTTTAATTCGGTAAGTGCTACAGTTTTTATTTAATACGGTGAACGAGCTGATTCTTGTTTGTATACCAGTTTTTATACATTTTTTGTGCCTAGCTCTCACATTGAGTGCCATTATACAGCCTGATGACATTCACGGAGAAAAGTAACACTGTTACTTCAGAACTATCATTCACATGCTGCAAACCAACAGAAAACAAAACTTACCGTTTTCCTTAACTGTGAATGGTTTGACCTTCACCAGAAGTGCGAACCATGCCGCCGCCATGAACAGGTAGAGCAGAAGGTCAAACAGCAGATGGCAAAGTACGTAGCACCCTCCAGAAATTCCGCACATGAGCTGTAACTCGCGGCCGCCGCTTGTGCGTTCGCGGAAGGGAAACACTACGAAGCTACACATACTCAACATGAGGCAGAAAAAAAGACCTATCGTGACCAAAACCTCATAATTCATAGTAAAATATCCAGAGAACAGGCTTTTCACTACGCCTAGGAATTCGTTAGGCAAGATGGAAAACCGGAAGCTGCCACTGATGCGCGCCGCAGTGTCCCCAGTGTCAGCTCGAAGCTGCGCTTGACGCAGCATATTCTGCAGCAGAGGCTTTGACAGGGGACTTGTGGGATTAAAGACGCCGAAGAACCTGCAAGATGCAAACAAAAGACAGTATGATTTTCCGGTAGAGCTCCTAGGACAAAATGTACATTTCTGCATATAAAATAACGAAACTCAGACTACAAGACAATCGCAACCTCGGGCGAAACTTTCCCGAACTCAAGCTTAGAAATGCAATGATAAGCACCAGGTATAGGTTGATGTGCAGCTAAGGGATGCCTTTTGCCGTGCGTGAATTCTTTCTTTGACCTTTTTTTCCTCTAAATTCCTACTACATCGTAGTGTTATCATTTTCAATACATGCACTGGTGCGTGGAACATTCACTTGACCCAGAGATCGTGCCTTTAATACCCATAATTAGAAATTAGAGAAGTCCCTTTTATTGGCAACTGCAGCTATTACGGAAGCAAGCCACACGTGAAACATAGAACTAATGGTTCAGCAAACGTAACACGATTTGTGGCATGTGTTCAGGCATTCACGTTTCATGTCAACAATGTATCAGCACCAATTCTGGAAATTGTCTACTGACGCCAAAGTATTTTTTAGGTGCACTCCTCTACGACGACGATCCGATCGAGACGGTGAGCACTGGGTGAGGGCGCTCGGCCGCTTGGATTCGGCGGTGCACGAAGCCATCGTCGCTAGGGCTGCAAAGTCATCGGGCACCTTCCTGTCTCGGTCGCCACACCTCCGCTGAATTATTCAATGTAACAATAAAAGTTTTCCCTCCCTTCCTATCTCCCTCTCTCCCTTCCTCTCTCCCTCCCTCTCTCTCTCCTTCTCTCCCTCGATCTACAATGTATCTTGTTAAATTTGACTATAGTGCTGCATGGAAATGTATTGCTCAGAAGGCACCCGAAAGAGAAACAACGTCTCCGAAATAGATGCACCATGATCCCGTGTATCACTAATGAGCGGTTACCCTTCAAGAAGACCCGAACTGCGAGCGGATTGGGTGTCGTGATTTTGTTCCCTAAAATTGGAACACTTCGAAGACTAAGCTACCAGACATACTGTCGCATTTACAATACTGGAAAAGCAATGCTTCCAACTACAAAAAAATATTCTTAAATCTACTGTACGAAGGAAGTTCCAATGCAATAGCCTCGTGTTTCCCCATGCCAATAAAAATGGTTTACTTACTATGCATGCAAAATTTTGTAAAGATTTATGGGTGTTAGAAACGAGTAAATTGAATCGTCAATGTTTCCCAGTACATCCCTTTTGAAATTTTATCAACGGCTGGCATGTGACACAGCGTCCGATGAAAATTGCCTTCGCTCAGAAGTTTTCAGAAGAAAGTGTAGGACAATTAAGCTCTGTAGGTGTTCGCATCGGCCTTTAAAGGGAAGCTTTCTGAACCGAACGAAGGCGTCTGTGTGCAGCGCAAACCACACTCGAGGAATGCCAAGTTTCTCTCGTGATTTGGATGATCGTGTGTGGAGTGAACGCAAAACTCTCCATATGGTTGGAGTCCAACCTGGGTCGTCCCTCGCGTTATAAAGCCGACGTTTATCCAAATGCCCCTCTCAGACACGGAAGAAGCAGTTTGTACTTTAGAAATTGGCTCTGGTTGCACGGGAGATAGTTTCGCCTTTTAACCATAATTCTCTTAAAAAGTTGCTTTTATAGTTGTAAATTAGCATAAGTTGGCATGACGTTCAGGCAGACTTCGGGAGAACCAGAATAAAAGTGAGTGTTAGTCGAACTGCGGGAACCAGTTCACCTATTTCCGCCTCATACTTTGACATGCCGGCATTCCCTATTATTCTGTGCCGCAGACACTAAGCAAATGTCACAAACTCATCTTACATGTACCTTCAGATTCCGCTTAGCGTCATTGTATTCAAAAGCTTTAATTGCAAGCGTAACGTCCGGCCACCGAATATCTCGCGTATGTCAACTGCCGCAAAAGCAGAGAACGCGACGTTGCTGTAGTAAGCAGTGCACACACATTCCTGTCGCAGTGATCTTGTCTCCAGTTGATTTGGGATTCATGCTGAACTGGCCCAAACAAAACAATGTTTGGTATGTCAGCTGTATACCGCTAATGTGGCTAACTTACAGGCGTTCAACGCTGCTACGACAAATCCGGTTACAACACCGCTGGTCTAGTCCCCATCTGGGGACCGTTCTTGCCGTAGCGTTGCTTAGCAATCTTTCAGTTTCAGTTTCAGTTTCAGTTTCAGTTTATAGTATTAAGTGGATTCACCATAGAAAATATCTTTTCAATGTACCGGCGCTGTGGGTTTGCTCATACACAGATACCGCGGCAGTTATGTGCGATTGCCCTTGTTAAGCGTAACGATAGGTAGCCTTAGAGTGGACTCTCACAGCACGCCAGGCCGCGACAAAAATGCGCTATGCATCGATCCGCAAAAGCAGGCAAAAATCATAAACCTTAATGTGCTTCGAGGAAAATAGTGAGGCGGTAGCATAACCGGCTCCCCTGCCTGCATGGCCTAAGAAATAGACTAACGTAATGACATGTATTACGCGTCATGCAGCATGCGCCGGTCAATTGGTCTTGGCCCTAAACCTGGTTTAAAGTCTTTAATCACATCATTTGATGATGGCCGCGTTCCTACCTGCTCGACGACGCAAGCACAAAACGACAGATACCGAGCGTAGTCATTATTCAGAGCACTTCTGCTATTCTCTGACGGATATCTTGCGTCGTTCAGAATGGGCTTTCATGGACTGCTAAGAATGAAACGGAAATGCGGCACAGTGCAGATTGTACTGCGTGGCATGTAGATCGGAAGATTACTTTGCGGAAGGAGAATGAATAGACGCTTATTGCCATACTTAAAACTGCGCATTCGGACGGGACATGCAAAAGAAGACAGAGGACGGGCGCAGTCCTGTGTCTTCCTTTGTCTTGCTCGTCCCGCCCGAATGCGCAGTTTTGAGTATGAATATGAACCAACTAGCCCAACAACATGCTTTGCTGACGCTTATTCCCTCTCTGGAATAGGAAGAAGTGAGTGGCGTTGGCTATTGGTCATCCATGGCGGGGGCATCCAGAGTACTGTAGGCCATGGGTAGCTGCTGCTTCAATGGTCGTGGTCACCAGGCCATGCTGGTTTCTCAGCGTATCGCTGGTCAGCAGGACCGCTCGCTGCTGCGGTTTCGGTGCAAGGACATCTGTAATTCGCTTCCGTAACGTTCCATAATGCCCTACCGTAAAGTTCCGTAATATCGTTAATACCCTTAAACGCACACACCACGAGCTAAAGGGCGTTGGGCGCCCCAGAGAAAAGTTGCAATCGTAGATAGGGAGTGCGGGGTGTAACCTGTACAGCTGTCTGGAATGTAGAAGTGAGTTCATCGGCTGTCTTCGCAATTTCGTAAATTCTTCTCTAGTTACATTCCGGTGGTGCGGTGGGTATATCCGTACTCGTAGCCTATAGTGCTCTACTACGTCCCTGCTACATTTGGGAATTGACAGGTCGTTGTCGGCAGAGTGATGATTGCCGATAAGGTATAAAAACATGCGTCATGGCGTCAGATTGTGGTGTCTGCCCATATATTACGCTCAAAGGACTCGCGGCAAGGTCTAAACAGTACAGGTGATAAATTTATCTTTCCGTGATTTTAATTCCTTGGATTGTAGAGTGTGCCAGTCCTAAAATGCAACCCTTTTAAAGTTTAAGCCGGGCCACTTGCGAATCACTGATGACGGAAACCCATTCTGTGGTATCTGAATTGTGGTGGTGGCAACTGCAACTGCTGTCTCTTCCGCTGAGTCAATGTCATACGTATTCATCATTGAGGAAGACGTCATATCATATATTGTATGTTCCTCTAATATCAGGCACCCACTTGGCTCTTGACGGGTATCTCGCAGGTCCGACATAATTTGTGGAGTTGTACTCGCAGTAGACCTTTCTTAAGGCCTTGACCATGGCTTAACATCGCCCCTTGTGGTACAGTTGGTGCATGTTGCGGGAGACATTCGTAACAATGATTTATTCTCTGATGGTGTAGAGGATGTGTCGTTTTTGTTTTGGGTGCTTTCATCAGTTTGTAAGCGAAAAGGCGAATACCAATTGTATATTGTTTTTTTGTTGTAAATAAACCACCATCGAATCGAATCGAAGCTCGGCCGGTCCTGGTGAGATTTAGTCGGTCGATTTCGCTGTCTTTGTGCGCCTTTGTGAGTTTTGGCCACCTGTAATAAATGCCTCACTTATTAAGTGTTTCTCTAAAGGTCTTAGCGTGTAGCCCCACTTGTAATATTAGGGTTTTCAGCAGTAGTTTCTTTTTGTCAGCCATATTTAGCCCGAAGGAAGAGGGGCCGTCGAGAGATATGCTATTACCAGAGTCTGACGTATTCTCATTTTGTCCTCCTTTTTTTCGCTCGTGTTTTTGCTCATCACTCGCTGTAATATATGCGTTGCCTGGGGGACAGTGGTTTCAAGCTTTTAGAAGATGGGGGCACCTGCCGCGTCTTTTTCAAAAGTCAGGGCCAACTTAACTGTACTGTCCTTTGGGATGGTCGCGCCGTAAAGCGCCACCTCTGGGTGTTACATCTCGGCGAGTGTTCTTCCTCCGTACGCAAATAAATATAAGAGTTTCCGCTTGCTCCTCACCAACAGATGCCACACATCTTTATCGATAGATTTCCGTACAGTCAACACCTTGCTGCAGGGCGTCCTGTTGTGTGCCTGCTGGGCCTTTTAAATACCAAGAGGTCTCGTCGTCGGTGCAGATGACATGTCTGATACTGGGAATTGCATTTACGTGGTCAAAATGGCTTATCATTACCAATGTAAAGGGCAACAGTGCGATGACAGAGAGCTGCGGAGTACACCTTGCCGTTACTTTGAATTTGCACTCAGTAGGTTGCCAAGTCCTACCGGTCCTCTGCGATGTAACCGGCAGCCTTTTTGTACCTATAGGCTTTCTCTCAGCATTCAATAATCCTCACGATTATAAGTATCGCCACGTGGTACACGATGTCAAAAGCCCCTTAAAGTCCAAGGCGAGTATGGCGCTTGTTTAGAGGTGATTTGGATGTCGATGACCTCCTAATTTATTGGTAACAAGATATCCTTGGTTGAGAAGTACGGGCGAAATCCGTATATCGTGTCATCTCTCTCTTGTTTCTTGCTTGTGCGAGGTCAGTGTAAGCAGCATTTGTTCTAGTTTGTATTCTTGCACACGAAGTCTAAGACATGTGCCTGATTTTGGATATACCATAGAGTGTCATTTCGGGAGAGCAATTGAGACATCTCCATGTTTCCTCACTTCGGGCTGTTTGCCGTTCCCCAAAATTCAGTTCTTTTTCCCAAAAAAACCATCCTTCATCTTTTTGCTGACGTTCCGTAATATCTTGTGTGTTATTTTGTATTCTCTGGGGGTTAGTGTTACTTAGGTGCTGGGACAGTGCGGCGCCAAGCTCTGCCATGGTGAGTTACTCATCAAGTTGTGGCCAGGAGTTTCCATGGTATTCCCCATGGGTGACGGCCCTGACGTGTTTTGATCCAAATATCTCTTCTGAACTGCTGGTTACACGTGTTCCTCTGTGCGCAAAAAAATTCTGAATCAGTCCTTGCGTGTTTTGGCAAAAACCATGTTTAACAAAGCTCTCTATTTCGGCAGTCACTTAGGGTGGAAAGTTATCAAAGGTTATCCTCTACGTCTAAAAATGTCTTATGTCTTATGTCTTATCAGGATGTCTTATCAGAAGCGAAGTTGACCGCTTACACACACCTCAGACTGATAACACCAGGACCGTATGATTCGCTTCGTCAAGCGGATCTACCCGACACAAACATCGAAAAGAACGGCCATCTAAGGGGTCAGTAATCACCACCCGAAACCTTTTTCAATTCGCACCATTCTCTAGGCCTGATCAGATCTAGCGCCACGGCCCCGGATCCGCTGAACTATGGGTTCACGCCTAAGACCTTGGGCAATGCAGCATACGAACTAAGCCTCGCAGCTATGAAAATCGTAGGAGGAGAATGCATCAATGACACTTAGCACCAAAACACGAATGGGACTATACGATACCACCAACGTACCGTTCTAAACGGTACAAATGACCTCTCAGCATCGCCAGCCCCGAGCAACTAAGTGCACTGAATCAAGGGCTGCACTCCACACGACGCGGCCCACCTGCTGCTTCACTCCCTGGAACTGATAGCAATGTCGTCCACCGGCAAACTGGAGAACTCGATCTCACGTTAGTGGTTGAGGCTTCCTTTGCGGAAGCACTTTTTCAACAATCCAACCTCCAACAAAACCCAACCGATCAAGTTCGGCTGCAGGATGTGGCTAACGTTCTGCCCCTTAGCACCCCCCCTCTGAAGAACGGGCCCAAAGATACTTTGCCATCATGTCCATGTCTCTCAAAGAGCGCCCGTAGGAAGACTTCGCACACGTGTCCGGTCCAGTAATACGAGAGAGGGAGTCATTTTTAATATACCTGGAGATGACACAGCCGAAAAAATACACCGGAGAATCATCTACAACAACACTAATGCACGGCTCCTTTCGTAGAAATGACTTCGCCCATCAAACATGGCCGAAATCCTATTCGATGGGTAATAAGTCCCCGATGGGTAAAGGGCCGCCACGAACCGTTGCAAGCCCTTTTGCCTGAAGATTGAAGCCTGCACCTCATGCTGGCAACCGAAACATCGCCAGGACGTTTGCCCTACCGCGGGTGTGACCCCAAGATGCTTCAGATGCGGGACTCCTATCCCGATGAATACACCCCTCCACTATGAAGTGCTTTGTGTGCGATTGCCGGCATTTCACGGGTACACCATCCTGTTCACACACTTTGAACCCGCCAACATCACCAAACCTAACCGAAAGTAGCTGCTCCTGGGCAAGACTAAAGGGACACCCAGGATCTCCAACCAGTGGGCGCCAGCCAAGAGGCACATACAAGCACAAGCTCCCGCAGCCCCCCTCCCCCGCAAGGCTGAATACGGAAGGAGCTCCCACACGTGTTGCAGAAGTCAAACAAGCAGCAGCCTTTGCAACCACCGAACAATAGTGCGCCTGCCTGCGGAAAAAATGCGAGCAGCCCCAGCACAAACACACTGCAAACTCCAAACCCAACAATCTCCTCAATCTACTTCCCCGGATAAGATTAAGGAACTACCTAACATGAGGACTGCTCAGGCCTTGGTCAGGCAAGACTGCGTCGTTGCGGTCAGGTAATTGGTGACCCAAACATCAGATCGAGAACCGTACTCGCAAAAACCCCATTTCGAATCCACTTCCGCTCAAATGCAGAGCAGCGCCCGACGCTACCAAAACGGCAGCTGAGAAAACCAAACGGAATAGGAAATAGACCAGCATTTCGCCACCCTCGTCAAATCGCGGTATCCTACAGGAAAGCTCTAGTAGAAGAAAAGAACGAATTCCTGGGGCTCTCAAGCGCTACAGGTGAATTTAGCCACCCGTGGATCCAGCTTGACATCTAGCATCGAGGAACTCAACACCAAAATGCACACTTGCATGGGAGACATTCTTTGCCGCATCAATAACCCAATAGTATTTAACCCCTCAGTAACTACCCTGGTTTTGGTAATTTTTGAACAGCAGTGATGGCTCTTAGGTAAATTACTCGCCTCGAATTGGGCGCTACTGGGTTCGAATCATGGTACCGCCGGGCACCCACCGGTTCCTTTAAAGGGTAAAGGCATCCCAGGTCGAGTGCGGACCATCGAAAGGTGAATAAACGCCTGGAAAACTGCCTTTACCCTTCGGAGGGGCCCTTGACCTTTCTCCATCTTGCGGGGCCCCCCCACCATCATGCTGCGTTGCGCCATTGTCAGGGGTGAGAGAGCCTGCCGGCATTTCCTGCCACCTGCGGTGGCGAGTTGTGCGTCCACAGTGGCTGTGGAAGGCACCGTGTGCATTCGTGTGCCTTGGTGGCGCGGGGCACATACCGGTAAAATAGGTACAAATGACTCCCCGGCCTGGCGCTTGGCCCTTGTGTGGAACTACAACCCTGGGGAAGTTCACCCGGCTTGCACGGGAAATCGCCCATATAAAAAGAGACAGCTCCAAAAACGCAGGAACTTTTTTTTTCTTTTGACCTGCAGCGACACATTCAGATGTTTGACTTCCCCCAGATGGTATACCCTTACAAGAAACGGGCACAATAGTTAATCTTCAAGGATACAGACCCCACAGGGAGATAATACGCCCAAAACAGCTGTAATAATAACGAGCTATCTCATTACAATAGACACAACTAGGCAGCGTACAAATTCCCCACGACCGAATCACGATATTTCAAAGGAAAAAAAGGAGCCTCCAAGATTTTTGTTCTCAAGATATATTGCAACCACAAAGCAAAAAATCATAAATTCAACCTTTTATTCTCCCTTGCTCTGAAAGATGATGGTCCACATTGCCGGCTTTGTTGTAGGGCATTTTAATGCACCTCAGATAGCGCGGGGCTTTGCCAGCTGTGCAAGATAAGGACGGGAGCAGGGACCAGGTGCAAATCCATCATCTCTCATTATAATCACCAACTAACACCCTAGTAAGGTGGGTAGAAGCGTTCGAAGACACTCCACCCCGGTCCTCACATTTACACTTCATGTCAATAACACCCAAACGACAGTCACCGAAACCTCCCTTGGGCGTGATCATTTCGTTATCCAAACAGACATTACCCTCACTCACTCCATAAAAGCACAACCTTGTCAAGAGCATCTCAAAGTGGGACTAGTTCATCAGATATGGAAACCCCATGAAATCTCCGTGCTTGGGTAACACAGCTGCTTGCAGACACACGAGGTACAACAAAAACAGTAGAACCGCAGATATAGACCCGCACCTGCACCTGAGGGAGGCGTACAAGGGTATTCAAAAAGATGAAGGAGAGCTAAACACAACGACAAACTGCTCCGTAAGCTCGCATACCTTAAGAATAAAATGCAAAATTACTCTGCCACTTCCCCAGAATGAATGTGGACAAATCTGCGTACAGATGCATGGTAACCTCGGAAGGAGACGCACTGGCCGCTCTTGAAGACTTTTTTAAAACCGAGCCACTCAAAAACGGATCAGCTGCATTGCCTCAGTACAATAATGCAAAATTTTGTAGGCTCGACGTAAGACCGTTTGACAAAGTCAAAAATATTTACCTTTCCAAGGCAACTGAATTCCGTTCGCCCATATAACGAATTAGCTAACACTGTCATGGAGAAGAATATAGCCGAGGCATAGGTCAGTGGAGCCCTAATAAAGCTTCAGTCATTGTCGGCCCCAGGCCCGGAACAGGTAACAAATAAAATGCTCAGGAATCTGGATGACAGCTCTGTCACCTTTCTCACAGAAAAGATTACCGTTATTTGCAATAACGCCCCCTACAGGAATTATGGAAACATGCTAATATTATATATATATCCCCAAATCCAGACACCCATTTGCATTAAAGCATCTTCGACCTATTTCCCTTTCATCTTGTTTGGGTGTGCTGTTCGAACCAATATCCTCACGCGGCTGGTCTCCCACCTTAGAGGCTTAAGGCTACCTCACATTCCATGAGGTGGTTCCGTGCTGGCCTGTGCACACAAAATATCTTCCTCCATATTGCCCGACAAATACCACTACAAAATAACCTGGACACGACAGCTATAGTTTCCTTAGATCACAGGTATCCAACAAAACGATAATCAACGATCTGCAGTCTGCTAATCCGACAGCCCGCTCGTATAACTACATCGCAGCTTTCTCTCCGGTCGAACTGCAATGATCCAAATAGGCGGCATTACCTCTGATATGATTCAATTCCCATCCAAAGGAACCCCACAGGGGCGGTGCTCTCCCCTCTACTATTTAACCTGGCAGTAATAAACATTCCCAATCCGTTACAACAAACTCCCGACATCCGGTTCCGCCGATAGGCCGGTCATTAACTTGTGAGTAATGGGCGCAGTCATAAGCACTTATAAGAAATTCTGCTGGCAGGTGCTACGTCGCAATCCAAGAAGCGAGACGATAAGGCCTTTCCTGGTCCCGTAATATGTCAGAAGTGTTCCTATTAACCCTTGAAAAAATTCTAAAGCTTTCCTCGGAAATTAAAATTCAGGCTGCCTACAAGCAGATCCCAGAGGTCCGTGTACTGAAAATACAGGGGATAAAAATTCAGCGATGTCCAGCCAACGCTCAATTTTTTATAAACTCGTACATAATATTGCCGAAACTAGTGGGCTGATTAGCCGAGCTGTAAAGACCGCAATGGGCTCAAGGACTCACAGAATATACGACTAATCCAGATGTTTATCAACAGTGGAATCACTAACTGACAGCCCTACTTGAACTCCAGTAGAAGTGAATTAGAGAGCGTCAATCGCCTCATCCGCCAGGCATGCAATACTGCACTTCACCTTCCTCTCAATACATCTATTGCTAGACTCGAGGGACTTGGAAATAACATGGCAGAGGAGCTCATCGAAGCCCAATTATCCAACAGGTGGTCCGCCTATCAAAAACTCCCACTGGCCATCACATTCTCACCCAGTTAGGACAAAGCACTACCGGTGACCTCAAAGCAAAATCCCCCCTCTGTAGCTTCATTCATTCTAATCACATCATCAGATGAAATCCTCGCAGCATGCATGCTATTCACAACACGGGCAGTAGATAAGAGTTAGTACGAGCTCTACACCAACGTCTCCCGGTCTGACCCGAGGTAGCATATGTGGATGCGGCGAATATAGGCGCTACGACACCTACGCCATCGCTGTAATTAATGACCCTGATGACCCCCACACACATCTCTGAGCGTTCTTTCCCCACCCAACCACAGCGGAGGAGGCGGCGCCCATAGCGTTACCACTCTCAATGAGGCCAATCCAATCAATAATAATATCTGATTCTAAAATGGGCGTTCGAAATTTTGTTAGTTGCCTAATATCGACGCTGGCCTTCACAATCCTAATCTGGACCACCAGACACGCTGGTCTCGAGAAAAATGAGGAAACCAGCAAAGCCCAACGAGGGCTCACAGTCCGACGCGGGTCCAGTCACGTTCCGCACCACTTGGCAATATCTGCCGGGGACCGACTAGTCACGTACAATTAAATAACTACCCATCACCGCCTCTCACTTCTTAGATACCCTCCCGCCCATACCTAACGACATTTCCCAATAAATCGCGTCGCGTCTTCTCCAAACTAACACCTTCCCACATCCCGGAAAACTAAACCTTATGTATCCTTTTCTTTACCCCTCCCCGAATTGCCCTGCATTCTGTGCCCTCGCTGGTCTTCCTCATATCCTGTGGGGATTGGTTAAATACAGGTTTCCTGGAATTACTTGTGAAGAGCAGCGGAAGAAGGTGCTTGGGCGCTGCAACCCAGAGGATTACAAACCAATATGGTCAATAGTGCTACCAAAGGAACCACTCGGCACAAGCTCGGGGACACTACCACCCCTTAGACCACAAAATTCTCAATAAAGTGTTTCTCTCTGTGTGTGTCTCGCTTTCCTTTGGCTGACCGGGTGGATTAAACCATATGTGCGCGGTTTTGTTTGTTGGTGTGCAGTTGTTGACGATACTTTCTTTGTGATTTCTGTTTGTGTGTTTTCCTGCCATAACGACGGTTCAGGAAGTAATGCTTTCGATGGTGGGTGGCCTTTCCTTTAATCTGGCCTTCCTTTGACGACTCCTTCACAACGAAGGCATGAGTTCCGTATTGTTTAGAGTTAAACGGGTAAGGCTGTCCAACTTTAACTAAGTGGACTTCACTACCAGACCTTACGCTTTTGCAATGCAGCATAAAAGTCTCTACTATATAATGCCGAAATGCTTGTAAAGATGTCTATACTGTCGTCACTGCGGCAATACGGGCGAGACAACTTCACAAAATACATATCACTTTACTAAACTTTCCTGCTCTACATTGGTGTCACAGCTGAAGTGTGAGTGACAGATAACAGAGAAATCAAAGCTGCCTACAGAGATTATATAGTGATCGGGCTGAGGGCAAGCGCTGGGTTTACACAATTATAGCGTACTGTCTGAGGGCGCCACTGTCACAGTATGCCTTTACAGAGCACCGGCAAGTGCTGTGAGACAAGTAGCTACACTTTGTTTCGCCAAACGAACAATCTCGCGCGATATGACAGGCCATTCAAATCGAGACATAAAGGGAAATAAAACAACCTCAAATGCACCTTCAAGTGCACAAATCAGCTACAAGTGATAGCGTTTAGTTAGGATAGGTCTTAGTGAGCACCTTTGCTAGCGTACACATGTAGCGATCCCATTACACAAAAGCACAATGCCATTCTTTTCCTGAATGACCTGCGCCTGTTTTTAGCATTTTACGCAGCAACTTCGGTGCTGTAAAGCAGAAATGTGCGATCGTAATATTAAATTTTGGTGGCAAACTTCTCTTGCCTTACAAATGTGTTGAGCACGGCAGCCTAAATATGCCAAACCGCCACCACTTATTCCGTTAGTTGCTTCTATTTTCTCTATTGTATTCCTGCTTTACAAGCATCCCGACAACGAATCTCATCATCGCTATTTGATGTGTTTGATCGAGTGAAGACGAAATCAATGTCTTCAATACAAGCAGGACATAACCCAGAGAGTTGCGTTGGGAAACGCTCGCATGTATGTCGTGTCCCGCCAGCGCCCTGCATTTATGAATACACGATAATTCCAGAGCCCAATCACCTTAAACTGCTTTACTTCGTGCACCCGTTGATAGATGTAGAATGAGTATAACAAGCGATAAAACAAGGGTGTTCATTGGCCAGCGCTTACACAGGGAATCTTTCATTTTAGGCCAGTCACACAACTGACACTTCGTTATGTACTCAAAAGGCAGCCCATTCACAAGAAGATGCCATCACTAAGCCATATTGGGTTACTTAAGGTTGTCTCAGAACTAAACACTCACGCTATATAAAAACCCTGCATCTTATGTGGTTTCGTTGTGACAAACTTTACGTCTAAAATGAACGAATGCATATTCCCACAGAGAAGTGGCTGCCAACAGCGCTTTTTTTTCATAGTTGTTTCAATCCCTACAGGATAATAAGCACCCTCTAAATACCGCTACTTGCAAACCCTAATGAGACCGTTGGCCGTCCCACATTCCACGATTTCTTCTCTTGGAGTTTCTAAAGTGACGCAGCACGTGCTAAAACACAGAGCTAACAGAGAAGCAGTAGTGTAATCACCAGCTGTCCTTTACAAAATATTTCTATTCATTCAAGTTGAAAGGCATTTCACACTAACAAATAAAAGCCGTTGGTAAATAGGTCAATCCACATTCACAACGACTACTTTCCTCAAATATTGCGACGGGGCATCCTCGTTCGAGCCAAACATGCAATAGATGCTGCGCCGCTGATGCAAGAGGAAGAGGTCGACGACGTTTGCTCCGTACTCACGCTGCTGCTTACTACAGCGCTTCCCAGCTTGTTCTCACTTATAAATAGCTGCAAATCTACCTATCTTTGCCGCGTAACAATATGTGGAATCTACACGTACGACGGTTCAAAGAAAAGCACCTAAACATCGCGTCGCCAAATTTCTCTAAAACGCATCTATTGACAAACGCATGCAGGCACACACATACATAGGGACTCTAAACACCACAAACATAATGACTTCTTACGTGTTATTTTCGAATTTGGCTCCAAATGCCACGGTGGTCATGTATTTAGTGATGTTCAAAGCAGCTTCGTCGCTTGCACTTTCTGTCAACACGCCAACGTTGGCTCCTTGTTCGAGCGAGAAGTTACGGAACTCGGCACAGGCAGCTGGGCAGTGGGAACCGCCAATGAGAATAGTTGGTGAGGTCCAGTTCTGCCGTGCCAGATCAATCGGCACAAATGACGTGTAGTCCTCATCTGCAAAATAGCAGGTAATAAAACGATATATGGAACACATTGTATGACTGTTTCTATACATAACTTGTGAATTGATGACGTTATAGTAGTTATCTTGGTATTTCCAGCTTTGTTTCTAGGGATGCTTCTTATCACAATGGACATATGCGGGATTATTTCAACAAAATGTGGGCTGAAGCAGTTTAAACACTACAGTGAGATAATGGTCTACTTTTTCTCCCATGAATGAACCATCCAGAAAAAGCATTAGTAATATCAAGGCCTCGGAACCTGTGACGTCATGTAGCAATAAACGACACAGCCTTCTTCAAGGAACACTGTTTATTGTGGCCAACGTTTGCAACCCTACGAACTCAAATACACATGCGGAAAGGAGCGGTCAAAAACGTACGTGCGCAGGCGAGTGTCGGCCAGTGGAATCCCTTTGAATTACATGGACACCATTGGAGATCAACGGAGATGATTTACGTGTACTGGCGACAGGCTGAAACACTCTCCCGATCAAAAAAAAATATATACCCGTGTGGCTTAAAATAATAACAAGAAACACGCCCTTCACTTGGAACAGAGAAAACACCCGGCGCGGGTGAATGGGAACACAAAACTTAAATAAACAAACCCAATGCCGTGTTTGCGGCAACATTGAACAGAAATGCCTCTTGTTGTTACCTTGCTTCCTGAACTCATGGCTTGAAGCGCCACAGTTGAAGTAGTACCGCGCAGCTAAAGGGCTTTAGGCGGCTCGTGTATTGAAAATAAATAAAATTTCGTAGCACTGATATGGTAATGTTATTTTTGAGGGAGAGCCACGAAAATGAATTTCTGTCTAATTCTTTGTATGCACAAAGCTCTGCGAGGTCTCGACCAGAAACCCCATAATTAAAGCTGATCGTTCACACCTGAAAAAATGCCAAACCAGGCAAGGACCATTTGAACTTTTGGATGAACAACGAATTTCAAACAGCTATGTAACGCTGTTCAGAGGGACAATGGAGATAACGAATAAACATCTTGCTGTCGAAGACCTACTTGAAACGCACCTCACCGTTTATAACACGTCTTGACGCCCGGTTAACACAGACGGTGCAATTATTTTGTACCGAAATTCACATTGAACGTCATGTTAACAACAGGACAAAAATGAGCGTACGCCGAAATTAACTACTATGTCCGATTGCATGGCTACTGCAGCGAGTTTCCAATTGCTTAAAGCCTCAAGAGCCAGTCAGTGACCCCCTCACGAGATGCCCCCGCATCGACAGCAAGTGTCATTAGGACGGTTGCAATAAAACTGTGGAAGTTTCTCCACTCATGGTAGGGTGATGTCTCGTTACTATGGACTCCCCTGTTCCCCATAGAATCGTCCATAGTGTGAGTCGCCCAAAATAACGCATCAAGGTCAAAAATATAAACATTAAGAAATAACAGTTGAAGGACAGCGCTTCCTCATCTGGGTTTCTTGTACCTTGCTGCCGAAGAACGTCACAAAGCGCCGCGAGTGGATGGACCCTCATTTGATCGCGGTCTTCCATAGAAGAGCGTTCACGTATTAAACAGATGCTGAAGGCGTACGTCTCACTTTTGAATTGGAGTATTTTCTTTTTTATCTGATGGGCAATATCGGCCCGCTTACCCTTAACACCAGCCATTGCTCGCGCCGAAGTTACCAGGGAAGCGTACAGCCCTGCCTTTTATGCGCAGCGGATATAAGGAAGAACTATTATCGTCCTATTAACCTCTAATGGAGCTCTCGACTTGCACGTATCAGCATATGCTGCTCCGGGCGATCTTGTTTATAAGGAACGGGTGTCACCCTCTCGTCATTGACTTTGAGTGTTGTTTGCTGATCCCGAATTTTCTCAATCTAATTCGACGATACTGGAAGTAAAACCTGCCTACATAAATGCTTGCCTCGGCTTTTTATGTTTCGGCCAACAGTAAATTCCTGGTACATGCTGGCCATCGGCTGGTCACAAGTTGTATTTTTTTTGCTTTATGAAATTGTGTTCGAAATAACTAGACAAAATTCCTGTATTTCCCCATTTGGTGTCCCGTAAAATTGGCGTCCACAGTCCGGACTGCGGGTTTCCATATTAACGGGGCAGAATTGCATTGCGAGAGACCGGTGGGCGAAAATTTTGTCCGTATTGCGGGGTGTCCATAATAACAGTGATTATATTAACGAGACATGACTCTACATTACTGCCCTCTATAGTTAAACATTTCGGTACGTGGCAGCAGGGGAAATGTTTGCAATAAAATGTATTCACGGGTGTGTACAACAAAACGCCAGCTGCTAAGGCAGCTTTAAAGTTCCAAGAACAGTGAGCGTCCCAACAGTTGGCATTCTTCCCCCAAAGTGTGTACTGCCTCGATTTCAGATCAGTGCCATGCCGCGTATCCGGTGAGAAGAGGTTGATTATAGCTGAAAAACTAGGTAATCTCGGCTCCATCTTTGTGGTTTTTCGAAAAGGTACAAGACGACAGTCCAGGTGCTAACGATGGAACAAGCTTAGAAGGTGTCTGGGCTGCTTTGATGATAAGGCTTAGACGACACCCGTGAACAGGATGCGATGCCGATGCCCTGATAACGGTGAGGGTGTCGCCACATAATGTGTATTCGTTCACGAGGTTTGCCATGCGTATTTACTTATTTACTTCATTTATTCAATCTACGAATTATTGTAGAGAGGAGTGGTGTGGCAGAATACCCAAAAAAAGACAACTACGGTAAAGTACCCAGAATCTAACTATTGGCTGCTGAAATTCACAAATTAAACTTTGCGAGGGCATGAATAGAATCAAAAAGAATTATGTAAAAAAAAGACATAATGACATCGATAATGCCGAAGAGAAAGATATGCAATTCACAACGGAAACAAAAAAAAAAACGCAAGGTGGCATACGATGCATCGAAAAAAACAATTGATAAGTACCCTTGAAGCGGCACAGCAGTTTCAAAGGCGGCAGGCTTCATTGGGCTACTTGGTCCTTTAATTTTAGCTTGTTTTCATGTTTGTCTGTCCGTTCATCTGTTTGTATATCGCTTCACGTGCTCCGAGAAAGTGAAACTGAAGTTCAACAAAACGTTTATGCACTCGCAACCATTTAAAAAAGATATAAATCTGGTGTCAGTGTTCGTAGTTGCGAATATTATTAAGGAAAAGCGAAAAATGTTGGATACCTGAGACCAAGCGTCAATACACAGGTGATATTTGCAATGTTCCTCTAGGACAAATGACAAGATTCTTCATCGTTTTTGATAGCAATTAAAATACTAGGAACTGTATAAATACAAACCGCGGGACACTCCGATAGATAGATGCTCAGTTATTCGGGGGCCCATAATAATTAGATATGGTGCGCCATGTGGCAGTGGCCCTGGGTGCGCAATTCCGTGTATTTCCTAACGCAACTGAAATGGGGCACCACCTGTCTCACCGGGACTGTCTGATGGTTCGCTGCGCTGTTTGTATCTGCAACCCGGTTTAGAATTACTCTCTACCACCTCAATCAATTCTGCCAAAAGAACGTCGGAATTTTCATGTACGCATCGTATTGCAACGTATTCATACCCATGCCCGGTATGGTTGGAAATGCGCCCGACGACGATGAGTGTATAGTGGCACATACCATGCCAGTGGTGCCAGTGCGACTCGGCAGCATTATGGCAGCATCCGCAAACTTGGCAAAGCACAGCATGTATACAGAAAAAAAAGATGCACCCATGGAAACAGCCTTTCAAAGTAAACCAGCCGTTTTCTTTTAATTTTTTACACTGTTCTTTCATGGCAGTGTGGCATGGGAGGTGACGAGCAACGGCCGTGGATCTGACACACCCTACGCTTTTCAGAGTTTTTTCTGGATGGCCGCATCCGCTGTTTCAGCCAATTCCCTCCCGGCCAGCACAGCAGAAAAGACAAGGACTCCTTCTTGGCAGCCTCCTTTTTTGTTATACCCAAGATTCGGCAGCCGACAAGATTCTTGGCCCAACAACATTGCGCTTTCTGAACGACGTGGGATAGAGGTCATGCCGCAGGTTTGAAAGCAGTGTGGCAGCTGATGTGACGAGCAACGGGTGTCGATATGACATACCCGTACCATTTTATAGGTTTGTTTAAAAGTTATGATGATTTATGTTTGTTTCATTTTTGGTCGAGTCGCTGCTGCTGTCAGACTTGACACTTGTTTCAACCGCGCGAGAACTATGATGTCAGATGTTAGAGCAGCATTATCTCTAGGCACTATTGTTAAAAAAAATGCAAGTACCCATACCCCATATTAGGCTTCTCCCGCCTGTCAGAATCATGGAGGAAAAGAAGTACTAGCCCTCACTAAGTATTTACGTCCTCAGCGTATTAAGTGGAAGCTTCCCGCTCAGGATCAGTGTCCAATGCCAGAGAAACTTTAAAAGTAGCGGCGGCATTTGCGGAATTGGTAAAAAGCTAGCTAGACCTTGTTGTACCGAGAGACCACGTAATCAGCATCCAACAATCTGTGCAGACCATGCCAGGCCACTTCGATGAAATAAGGGAGTGTCTTGACAGCCAGGACAAAAACATTTCACACCTTCGTAAGCGGGCTACAGAAATCGAAACAGCGCGACCATATCAACGGCTTCTGCATTTGAAAATCGACTTTTATGAACATGAACTTTGCAGCCTGAAACAATACCTGTAAATTCATGGCATGGTGTGCTCAGAAAAAGATTTGGCTAGCAAGGTTATTGAATTGGCCCACTTGCTTGGCCTAGATGTAGTCCGCGACTGTGACATTGAAGATAGCCGCTTGCTGCCGCCATAGCTCAACAATGGGCCAGGCATACAAATTCCGTTCGAAGGGCAGCCAGTGAGACACCGATGGCTCCGTAAGAAATGCGCACTCAAAAAAAAAGAAACGAAACGAATATTTACATCTGCGAAAATATGACACGGAGAGGGAAAGAGCTGTTGCATACCAACAAAAACTGGGCCCTCAACTAGGCCCTAAACAATGACTAGAAATACGCTTGGCATGCAAACGGGAGGATTCGGTTCGGAAGAAGCAAGGTAATACTCCCCGAGGGATCAAAGATGGCGCGACCTAGGGTGACGTGCACCGTTACAATTACCTTTGCCATGAATCTGAAAAGCAAGGCTTCGACTTGTAGTGACTTCAAAGCGGTACTGCTTACCGTGTTAACTTACACAAACGAAAGCAGAACAATGGTGGTGCATTTGATAATCAATGTTTTCTTGAAAATTGCCGCTCATCGACCAACAACTACGATAATTTAGGTGTACTCCTTAAAAGTTTCGGGTTTTCATTGATACAATAATGATATCGGAACCATGGTTATATTCTGATTTTGCTTTTTATCTATAATCGTTTTCTACTTTTACGGCCAATAGTACTGCATATCGTGGTACCGGATCTGTCTTCTGGTTAGCAATGATTTTAACGCTTATTTGATAGATAAGTCTTGTTATATCGTTGCTATTGCTAAAGCTGTATCGGTAAAAACCAGCAACAAAATGACTTCGGTGTTCTACAGACACCCACAGGGTGACAAATACCCTTTCCTGGAGTTCTTGGTATCCTATATTAGCTACAGTAGTCATCACAAATATGAAATCACCATTAGTGGTGCCTTGACAATAGACATGTTAGGTAGTAACCCGGTTAGAACAAATTTTTATGTTCTAATGGATTTTTTTCGTTTCCACGTTACAATTAGGGTCGCCACAGGTATGACTTCGACGACGGAAACACTCATTGATTGCTTTGTTACAAATAATAAGCCCTCTGATGTGCGCGCTGGTGTTATAAGCTGCGATCACAGTAACTACATGGGCCTTTATCTCCTATGCAATAAACCTATTCCTAAGCATGAAGAATACCTTGCATACAGAAATCAATCTGATACACAAGAAAGCCTGGAAAACTTGCATGGAGAAATTTTCTCAGTAGCCTGGAATAACGTGTAATCTGTACTAGCCGCAAAGAAATCTTTGTTTTGTATTTTTGGATTATGTGTTTTTTAGATATTTATGCAAATTTTATCAAGATATGCAGTAAGCAACCGACAATGAGAAAAAAATCTCAGATGCAGTAAGGAAACCTTGGTTATCAAGTGGTTTATATAGCTGCATCAATGAAAAACACGCTACGTCAATCCTTCGTTAAATCAAGAGATGCTAATACCATATAAGAAATTCTGAAAACCGACAAAAAATAAATTTGCTAACGACATACCCAATGCAAGCAAATAATTTTATGAAAGCAATTTAAATCACTCAATCGACCTCATCCCCCGTGAAAAAAGATTCGCTCGTTAGATGCGAAATTCGTTCATGACACACCTGTTCATGAAAGTACATGTAATGTGGTTGAATAAACTGGCCGTAAGAGCACTAAGGGTTTCAACATGTACTTCACTTCTCAGTCTATCCCTGTGACCAACCAGCTTAGCTGTACTTTACAACGGTGCTCTCACACTATATTTATAAATCGCGCATGCTAAAGCGGAATCATGTCTGTGCTTTAAAGCATTAGTTTAGTTGCGTCACGATGCCTACAATATTCACCTGTTAGGCATGTTATCGACAGAATTTTGGTGTCGTTACTTCATTTGTGTGCAGAGGCCTCTACCTTTTCTTTGAGTAAGCATCTAGAAAAAGAAACTTTCTTTAATAAAAGCAGATAAAAATGAATTAGAGAATTATTAGACCCATTAGCATTCTAACAGTATTTTCAAATACTTTTTGAGAACATATTACGTAAGCGATTGGAAGCATTTCTGAAGTCCGATACTGTGATTGCCGATACAAAATTTTGATTTTGGAAGGGTAGGTACACTTAGCTTGTACTCATCAACCAACAAGAACGCATACAAATGTTCTAGTCCTGAGAAATATTGCAAACGCAATTTTTAGTTTTTGGTGAAGCCCTCGCTCGTATGAACAGTTAAATTGTGTTTTATAAGTTAGAAAAGTAAGGAATAGAGGGCCAAGCTTTAATTTTTATTAAGTCCAATTTATCATTTAGAAAGCAGTACGTTGAAATGAATGAATAACTTTAGCTCCACTACACGACCTATCATTTGGAAGAGTACCTAGAGAATGTATTTCGGTGCGGTTAGTATTCAACACCCAAGTAAACTGGCATTTCTTGTTTTTTTTATATACGCGGACGATACCAGCATTTCTCAGCCTTGTGAATCCACAGATTTATTTAACAGTGCAAACGCATTGTTAAAACCTCTCATATTGGTTAGGCGCTAACTTGCTGGAATTGAACATCTCGAAATCACGAGCCATAATTTTGCATAATTGCATGAACATGAACTTTGGAGCCTGAAACCATAACTGTAAATTCATGGCATGGTGTTCGCAGAAAAAGAAGAATTGGTTAGCAAGGAATCGTCATCCGTGCTTGGCTTAGATGTATTCCGCGACAGTGACATTGAAGACAGCCACTGGACGCCTTCATAGCTCGCGAATAGGCCAAGCATCCTAATTCTGTTCGAAGGGCAGCCAGTGAGACACCGATGGCTCGTAAGAAATGCACACTCAAAGAAAACGAGACGAATATTTACATCTGCGAAAATCTGACACGGAGAGGAAAGAGCTGCTGCATACGAACAAAAACTGGGATGAAAACAGTGACTAGAAATATGCTTGGCATACAAACGTGTAGGTTCGCTTCAAAAAATAAATGAATACCGTAATTACCCGATTCTAACGCGCACCCAATTTTCCAGGCAAAAAAACCGAAAAAACTTGCACCTCCTATTGCAACTCGCACGGTACTTTGTGAGCAAGAAAAACGAATGCGAGAGAAACGGGCGATTTATTTCTCGAAGTAATCTCACTCATCTCACTCCTCATCGCTCTTCGCTGACCACATCTCGTCCTTGGTGCCGTCAAGCGCGTTCGCGATGCCACACTTCATAACGGACGTTCAACCATGGTCGATGGGATCGTGGCCCACGCCTCGCACGCCCATCTTGCGAACTTCTCCAGAGGCGCACGCTTCAGCCAACCGTTCATTTTGAACGCGTGAGAGCCTCTGCTGCCGTTGCTGTTATCAAGCGCGCAAGTGGAACGATTTGGCGGTTTGTGTGAACGCCGATAGAAAAGCCTTTGTCCATACGCTTCCTGCGTCCGAAAAATCGTTTCTAAAGGCTTTGGCGCCATCTTGAGATGGCGACGACGATGGGCGGGATGAAATTTCCGTTGTTTCGACAGTTTCGGTTTCGTATCCGATTCTAACATGCATGAATCTTTCGACTTATTTTTCCGGAAAAAAAGTGCGCGTTAGAATCGGGTAATTACGGAACATTGATGCATTCTGCTCTGCTATAAACCACAAACCGTTGAAATAGTGTTCTTTTATCAAACAATATGCTCCGAGATAATCCTGTACACCATGTAACAGTAAAAGCTTCATTGTCAATGGGATTTATTCGCTGCCACAAATACATCTCACCAGAAAAAGTCAAACTGCTACTCTATCGAGCTCTTTTCTGTTCCTAATTCAACTATTGCACACTTGTATGGGTAACAACAACCTCAAATCTGGACTAACCGTTTTTAATAAACCGGAGCTTAACAATGTTTTTATTTGCCAGCTCCTTTCTGTGATTACTTCCCCTGTAGTACACTTGTATGAGCAACAAAATAAAACCTATACGAACTAGCCATTCTTGATCAACTGTTCTTTCGCGTAATTTTTCATTTTCTGCACGGGATTTGAACCCAGCATTCCTTTAGGCAACTTGATATGATAAGCATATTCAACCTGTACAGCTAGTGCGTAATCCGGAACTACAAATGAGAAAAAATTGCTGACCTTAAATCACTACCTCGTCTTGCAAGCTCACAATTGCACGAGACGCCATATTCATAGCACCATAAATCTCATTGAGAATTGTCCCCCGTCCGCCCAAAGTATGGCCATCAACTCATATCATATGAACTAACTAAAAAATTAAACACACTACCTGATGAGGGTATTGATATTGCTGAGTCTACTCTGTCCTCTTTACGCAGTATTTTGCCCGACAGCCAAGTTATACTTAAGAATGTACGGCTTTTTAATATTGCAATCTGTGCTGAAATATCTTTGTTTAACAAAAAATCTTCATTTGCTCTATTACTTTACGCGTTTTCTTTTTTTGTTGGTGTGTATTTGTTTGTTGGCTTGTGCTTTTTTCTCGCCACTTAGACCGTAGTAGAATGTCATTTGGTAACTTCGCAAAGTGTAATAAAATGTCGGAACTGCCCTGCATTACGGTTTGCTGTTTCTTCCAGCTGTAAGAGTGGCAGGAGCTCTGTCATGCGATTTCGCTTTTATTCCCACCTCCCCAAATTATTGCACTGATAGAAATAACAAAGATTATTGTGATTATTGTAAGGATCGTTAATGAATGGGGCTGCAAGACATTTATTAGGCGTAGCAGCCGTCGCGGAACACACGCTGAGCTGCGGGCTTAAAAGAAAGACCACGAGCCCATGAGATGTAAGATGATGGTGAGGATAACTACGAGAGGAAGACTAGCTATGGGACATTGACCATTAGGTAACTGCAGTAGCAGTCGGTGTTCTAACGGGGTGGCGCGCGACTAAGTGCTCACCTCAATTTCCCCCTACGGACGAGGCGGCCACCCGGCCGGAAGTGTAGGGGAAGTGCAGTGCACGGACGGCTTCAGGTGCGAGACGTGCATTACTTCCGTGCCAGGGCAGCAGCGGTCGAGTGAGGCGCAAGTAGGACAGACACGATTGTTCACTATGGAGGTTCCTTCGAGTACTGTTAGATATCCGTGAAGCGTTGCGAAAATGTGTCACATAATCCTGGCTAGGCTAGGAGTCCAAAGTAGCGAGTCGTCGCCCAGACGGAACCGAACAGTACGGTGAGTGGGGTCGTAGCGATTCTTTCGATCGTGTTGGCCGGCTTCGTTATTCAGACGGGCAACTTGGAGGCAGTGTTTTAGGCGAAAGTAGAACTGCTCAGAAAGCGGGCTTGAGGTGGGTATAGGAGTCGATAAAAATGAGGTGTCGTGGAATAATGGTGCCCCACTGCCGTAGACGAGAAAAAATGGAGAATAGCCGGTTGTTCTTTGAACTGCCGTTTTATATGCGAAAATAACGAACGGCAGAATCATGTGATTAGTCTGCATATATATTGAAGTCATACTAGAGGTAGTCCAATGAAATAGATGTCTTCACGTTGTTCGGTGGTTGATAGGTGGAGGTAATTTTATGAACAATGTTCGAGGTACGCAGAACTACTTCGACAATGGTAGATAAAGAAGGCCTACCTCGATCGCTTTTAAGCGAACACAAAGCGCAACAGTATGGGACACAAGAAGAAACCTGCGACCTCTGAAGCACATCCAAATGGAATGAGTGCTGTCTCGCATAGCGTGTCAAATAGTCCAAGGCGGTTGCAATCCACATGTACCCAGTAGCTGTGCAGGGGAACGGTCTGTAAGGGTCTGTGCCAACGCTTTTACATGGCAAAGAATGACAAGGAAGGGGCTGCAAGAGTCGGGCAGTTTGTGATGTGGATCGTTTGCACTGTTGCCAAGAACTACACTTAGTGACGCAGTGGACCAAGTAGGTAGAACGACCCCGCCAAAAGAAATGACTTCGGAAACGATGACATGTTTTCTCGAAACCTAGGTGTCCCGCTGTGGCGCCGTCATGAAGGGATTCCGAAAACTGCGGCTGCATGGCGCTCGGCGCAACGGGAACCCATTCGTATACAAATACAAGATGGTTGATATGATGAAGCACCCTTTTTAAAAAAAACCGAAGCTCTGAAGCTGACGACTGTGGCAGCGTTTAGCCGGTAAGCCGGTCAATCATAGTGTGGTAGTAGGATTCTTCTCTCTCAGGTTTAGAGAGTTGTCAAAGGTCAAACGTCGTGCAGTTGAATGGTGCGATAGAGAGCACCTTGTCTGGTGGCAGGTGGCTTCAGTGGGCAACGTGAAAGAACATCGGCATCGAGGTGCTTGTTCCCGGATCGGTAGGTTGCAGTGAAGCCATGCGCCTGAAGTTTAAGTGCCCGGCGTCCGAGGCGTCCTCCTAAATTCTACAGCATCTGTAACCAGCATAGGGTATGGTTGTCCTTTACGACCGTGGAGTGCCTGTCGTGAAGGTGGGGTCTAAAGTTCTGGACGGATGAAACTACGGCGCGACACTACTACACAGTGATACTATAGTTCTCTGCAGAACTAAGAGTTTGACTTGTGTATGACATAAAACGCTCCCGATGCTGTTGATCCGATTGCGAGAGAACCGCACCGATCACCAGCACCAGCGGACCAGTGTCAGTGTGAAGAATGACCGTCTTGAATTTATCAGAGTACCACAATGTAAGTTCTGAAGTCATCGCGGCTTTCAGCTGCTGAACACCTCTTCGCAGTCATCCGACAAATCAAAGAAAGTTGCAGAGTAGAGGCGGCGGTTGAAGGGCGAAGCAACTGTTACAAAGTAGCGTACGACACAGCGGAAGACGCCAGAATCCGAAAGCAACGCAGAGCCTTTTGTTGCTGTGGGCGCGGAAATTCGACGACAGCGGCCACCTTGTTTGAGTCAGGACATATACTTTTGTTGCTGACGACGTGGCGTCAACCTTGATGCCAAGGGCGGTGAAATCGCATTTCTTAGTATTGAGCTGAAGGCCCGCACTGGCGAGGCACGTAATCCAGCCCTGTCAAGCGCTCAGCACAGCTTGAAGAAAAAATAACGCCATCCGGGTAACGCAGACGGTGCCTGATATGCTGAAAAGTTGTAGGAGCGTCTGAAACTCCAAACGGCCATAGGTTAAAATAGTAAAGTCCACCATGGGTGCCTCAGGCTGTCTATTCTTTATCGGCCTCGTGCATTGATCTCTGCCAATAACCAGAGCGGAGATCCAGGCTGGAGAAATATTTCGCACCTTGCACGCAGTTCAAGGCATTATCAATGCGAGACATTGGATTTACATCCTTCCGAGTGATTTCATTGAGTGCGCCGTACACGATGCATAATTGAACTGACCCGTCTTTTTGTCTTTACCAAGACCACAGGGGATGACCAAGGACTCATAGATGGACGCATAATTTGGCGCTGTAGCTTGTCGGCAACATTGTCGCTTTTAATTTTTCTCTCAGATTAGGATACCCGGTATGGGCGGCGGTGGAAAATACGTGATCCGTCGGTTTGAATTCGATGCGTTCCCATTCATGTTTGCCTAACCGTAGGGCATCGAGTATCACATAACGCTTTCTGCCTGTGCAGAGGATTCACTAATTCGTCGGTTTTCGCTAGGGAGAGGTCAGAGCTGATTGTCGCGGCAATTTCATGGTGGAGAGACTTAGTGTAGGACTGGGAAGTGGAGCAAAACAAAAGAAAGCGGAATAGCAGATAGAACTTAGGAGTTCGCAGGGGCAGTGATCGTGGTGTTTTGACGGAGGAGGATTGTGTCCCGTGTTGTGTTCGTGGCTACAAGCAACGCAGACCCATGCGCGAAATGTAAAGACAAGTTTCGCGAACGTTGCCCCTCGATATAAAACGAGCGCTGGCAGTTAGAAGCACCTCTCTGTCATAAAAATGGCCACCACAAACTGAAATTACTGTCTCAGAGCCACGGCTAAGAAGAAAATCGGCACTACCCACCAAGCGACAATTTGGAATGTTGGGGATGCTTTCTATATGCTCACTAGGGGCGATCTCAATGTCCGGCTTTTGGCAGCAGAAGACAGCCAAAGTGACGAGAGCAACTCCCACCCTAGAATGACTTCGTGGGAGCAACAAGATGGGACGGCGGACTTGATGTGGTAATGAATACCCTCTGTGAAAACACACACTTCAGAGAATTCAGACTGTTCTAGCACAACTTGATTAGCACTGAAGCAAAAGGGAGAGACGAGCTAGTTGGGGAACATCCATGATTGAAATTTAAGCACAAACAGACACAGGGACGTTGCTGTCGTTTCCCTTGCTCCTTCCTGTGTTTTCGCCCTTAAATTTCACTCATCTATTAGCACCACACAATGAGGCAACAATGTTCGGGGTTCTTAATTTTCGGAGCCGTGAAAGCAAATTTTCCCCAATGACGGCTATACTTGCTCGTGTGCTAACCAGGGCATCAACATCACAACCTTCAACTTTCGCATATACATAATTCGAGTGTATTTCTGGAGGAATTCTTGGCTTTTCGACAAACGCATTTTCCACTCTAAAATCATAACGCGCTAGTTTTCCAGTTGGTAGTCAGTATTGTGTGACAGAGGTTCGACAGGCCATACAGAGCGCCGATATGGCGAAGGTGACCGACGGTGACGTGATGAACGCTCGATGTGAGGCATATCAACTGGTGCGGATAGGGCAAATACCATCGGGTTAAGAGACGTACTCGTTTAGCGGAGCGCCGTTAGGAAATGGATGTCACTTTCAAAAAGTGTATAGCTTCCCCTCTCGTCCTCCTGGCGTCGTCGGCAGCAACGGGAATGTGTCTGCGGATTCCGCAGTAATAGCATACGGCTGGATTACTCGGAAAAGCCTGGCGACCAGGTCGGACGCCGTTTAAGCAAGCCTGGGGAGAGGCTCACGGGGAGATGGTGTTCAAATGTCCAGGATCCGGCGTGACCCCTATTGGTACGGATAGTTTCGGCACGATGTTCCTACCACCCGCGATCGCGGATGGTAGAAACAGGAACAGGAACATGACGGGTAGGGATACGAACAGAAGGCGCCGTTGCGACGATACCCGCAATGGAGGCTAACTCCTGCTTGACAAGGTGCCGCAAATGAGGGGTGTCCGGGCGGATGTTATCCGATGAAGAAGCAGTTGGGTCATCCAGCTGCAGCTCTTTGCTGATGATACTGCGTATGACGGCGCGGGAATACACGTCTACCGGCCGCTCATTGACACGCGTATCCTGGTGTAGATGTATATTGTGTAGCTCGTCCAGGCGTCGGCACCAGGTTCGCACATCGCTGGCGGTCGCAGGATTTTGGACTGCGAAAGCGATGAATGCAAAAGGAGCAATGACCTTGAAGATGTGGTGAACTTTCTCGGCTTCCGGGATCGCAGCATCCACGCGGCGACAAAGAGCAAGAATGTGCTCAATGTATGAGCGGTATGTCTCTTCAGAAGGTTGCATACGGAAAGTTAACATATTTTTGGCAACGTCCGAACGAGTGCTTGGAGTCCCGAAACTCTTGAACAGCTCTTGCTTAAAGCAGGTGCTGTCAGTAGTACGTACGTCCTGGTTGAATAACCGTGTTTTTGCCATCTCTGTCAAGTAAACGCCAACGTTGTGGAGCATGAACGAGTCGTCACATCAGTTAATTGCAGTTATCCGTGCGTATTGGTGCAACCAGTCATGGACGCCTTCCCCGCAGAGTCCAGCGAAAAACGGTGGGTCGCGCTCGTGGCTGGTGATCGTAAATGTCAGAGACCAGCGGTTTGCCAGCAGTTCGTCTCCCGCATGGCGTACGGTGGTAAAGAGCGACCAGAACGGAGCTCATGTGTTCGGTAGCCGTAGAGGACAGGATTGAGGTGGACAACACTTGTAAGGACCGTGAAGGACAAGAAGGACGTGCAACACACGCTCAGCCGATGCTCAAGAAAAAGACCACGAGCTGATGGGATGGAATATGATGATGAGGATGACTGAGATAGAGATGAGGTATTGGATACTGACCATTACGTAACTGCTGCAGCAGTCAAATTTCACAAGGGTATTGCAGGCTTGACCACTAACATTATTATTATTATTATTACTACTGTTAATATTATTGTATTAATATAATATTAATATTACATTATATATTAGAAAATTTCCTCGTGCATAAAATATCAGTCAAATATTTTTCTGTATTTAGGTCCGGTGATAACTAAGCACTAACTATCGCCCGATGTGACGCCTTGTGTTGCCCCAAAACTCCTTGAGCCAGCACTGCCCGAAGTTGTTGCTGCCTGCGTCAAGAACACCATGATACCAATCAGCATGGCTTCTTCTGGGGTTGATCGATGATTATAGTCTTGCCACGTTTGTGAGACGAGCTTCGGCTGCAAATTTCGAAAAAGGCCACCTGGACATCATTTAATTTTATCTGAGTAAGTTGTTTGACGCGGTTAACGACCAATTATTAATTGACGAGCTTACTGCGTCTGGCGTAGACGCAGTCCCTGTTACTTTGTCGTCGAACTATCTGCTGACCGGTCCTTTTACGTAGGTGTTAAAACAAAAAGTCTGCTGGTTACACTGCCACAATTGGTCTACATCAAGGTTCTGTGGTGAGTCCACTATTGTTTTCTATCTTAATCCTACGATGTGTCAGAAGTGTTCACAAAATCTTCATTTCTTCTATATGCCGATGATGTCCAACCACTTAGGTACATTAGCAGTGCCCATGGCTGTTGTGCCTTGCAGTGGGATGTGTGGGAATTAGGGGCCTGGTGGAGCAAAAACTCTTATTTGGAAACCTGCTAAACATAGGTCATCACGTACCGACGAAAAACCCATCGTCTACTGTATTGCTGCAGTATTGAGGGATCTCCACTTCGAAGGGGTGAGGAGCTTAGGGACCTCGGGGGGCTTTTCGACAGTACCCCCTCTTTTTTGCCTAATAATAGGCTAATCGTTCTCTTGGAAATGTGTGTAGTATTTCGAAGGAGTTCTTTTCTCCCGATCCATTTTTAATACTAATATATAATACAATATGTATCTATATGTATGCAATATGCCGCAAGCGCGGCACGTGGCTGCCCAGTCCACTTGATCATGCCAGGGTTGGCCGGGTGTGGAGCCGATGGCTCGTGCATCATGGCAACACCGGCGTGCGCCTGTGGAACCAGCTTAGCTTTGGGGTGATTGGCGACGCTGCGCTGGAGCCGCTTGATAAATATACATCGGTCACATAATGCGTATACCGCGTGTGTGTGTCAATGAGCAGCAGTATGATGATCAAGCTAATCCTAGACAACCAGGAAAGCTAAGAATAACCAGCTACACCTTAACTCACCCTACGTATATCGTGGCATCGCCGAGCTAAGTCGCAGCTAATTCTTTTATCCATATTTAGGCACCATCATCACATTCACAGTGCGGGTCCTGATTCTGACTTACCCATAATTACGACACTTCCTTGAACTGCACACATATAAGTGCGGATCTTACATTCCTTTGCAAAATAATTTATGGTGACCTTTCTTGAGCAGACATCATTAAATGTTTAGAGTTTAGTGTTCCACAAGGGTCCACCAGATCGCATCAGCCTTTCTTGACCGCTGCGCGCAACTAGAATTAGTCTTCACTCCGCAGAATTCAGAATTCTTGAACCGCTTCCTTGAACGCCTTGACTTGTTTCAATGTTCCTTTAAAAGTACTGTACTGAACTGTTCAATACAGTACGTTAAGCCTTTATGACGTCTCTGTCGTTCTTTATTATTTTCACGATTGCTGAAATTTAGTTTCTCGGTGGACCTCATTAACCAACTGATAGTTGCTCATTTTTGAAACAGTAGCCTGTGATTTGTTTGTCTTATCATTTGTCTCTACAGTCTTGCCATTGCCTCTGTCATAAATACGCCAAACGTTCTTGCTGTGCTTGTTGTGTGGTCCTTACAACAAGCAGAGCCAGAAATGCGTCTTTATTCTTTTTTTTTGTTCCAAGTACGCACCCTTCGCTACGCCTGCCTTTCATTTGTCATTTTCGCTGCTTCAAGTTCTGTGTGTCTTGTCGCTCGTTTGTCTCTTAAAATATGTTGCTGGTATTTTATTTTTATCCAACTATCCGGGCACCAGCACTGAGGACTTCGCGTCTTCTATGCACGTAAATAAACATGGTTGATGCATAATATTAACCTTTTTATTTATTGATATCTCATTAGCTTAGCAAGCATGTCTTAAATGCCGCTTGCCATCAATAGCCCTCCCTATCGCACTAAGAAGGAGCCTGGCGAGCCTCTTGATGTTGTTGTTTTAGAACAAGCAAAATTTACAATTCGATACTCGCAAAGCCTAAGCATAATGTAGTTCTGATATATGCCCTTTCACTGTACGCTTTCATTGCAGACCCCTTACTATGCTTCAAACAAAAATGCTTACTTGCGCTTTTTGCGAAATTGTGTTTTTCCTGAAAAATCTTGCCATTATTTGTATGTTTTATTTTTGGTTTGAGGTTAGTAATTTAGTAACCCAGAGTATTGTAGTGAGAAGTTTCTGCTTGGCACCGTTGATGAACGCTAGATGACAGAAGGAACATGTTTTCTTAAGTCGGCATTTTCAGTTAGAGCTGAACACTTTGATGTTCTTCCTCAAAAAAAGGGCAGCTGCACAACGAAGTTCAACTCGCCTTGAAAGTCGATGGGGATGTCACTTGGCCTTAGGAATGGTGTGATCATGACACCAATGAGAAGACCCACAAGAAAGAGTGGCTGGCTGCGCTTTAGATGTAGTAGCTGCTTGACAAAAAGTGCGTAGAGACACCGCTCGCGCGAAGTGTTCCGCCTAAGACCCTTGGCTGCATATACAATAGCACCGTCTGCAAGAGCAATGAGTTCAAGTAGGAAAACGTTCTGTAATTACTCAAGCTACCGAATAAAAGTTACTTATCAAAGGAAAAACATAAAGTAGGAATAAATAGCACGACAGGCAGTAAAGGAATTAGAAGCAGCACAAATATATACCGAGAATAACCGCTGAAATATTGCTAGGTACAGTAATTGGCTGCTTAGAGTACATCAAACAGCAGTAAGATATGTTCAAGCAACAATTAACGAAAAACGGCGGTACAAACTAACCAAAGTGCGGGTGATGAACGACCTATAAAAATGCTCTCTACGACGCCATAGGGGGTAACTTTTCTACTGTTGATCAATGGCTGAAGATACGTAAGTTGGCTCAGAGAGTTACTGTTGCCGTAGAAAGTAATATTTGTTCTTCATTTTGAGAAAAAGATACAACCTCAAACTTTCCTGATGCTCCAAAAGGGGTAAAGAAAGGTTTATTTTATGGCTTTAACAATTTCTTTGCCGTCTTACAAGGAAAACCAGCAGTACGATGGCAGAACGTCAGAATTTCTATATTTCAGCAATCAGTAATTTTTGACAGGAGCCCTGTGTAAAAGCGCCAACCCTTAATTTGGGATGAAATAGACTTCATAAAGAAAGCTTTAAGAAACTAGTAGCCGTATGAAAATTGCGTAAGAGGTAGCGTAACACACGTTTTACTTCCTGAAAAGCGTACTAAATGTAATAACACCGCCACGTGTTACATGCATGCCAGGGTATCTTTAAGAACAGAGAGCTCCAAGGAAAACGTTGTAAAAAAGTAGTTCGGTGCTCTTAAGGTATTTTGGGAAACGCGAATTTGTTGACATCCATTATATTAGGAATCATCTTCCACTACTTTCACTTTTGCATAACGTTGGTAATATTGCAATATACAGTTTGTATGTCTGATGTACCGGCTGTTTCCTGAAAAATGAGACCAGAAAAATAGACTGACTCAAGGGTGAATATCAGTCGACAAGTCCCTGTTGTCGATAAAAATTTGAGGGACTCAGGGCACAGTATTTGGGAATGCCAGAGCAAACAGCAGAAAAAAAAAACCCGCAGTCATTGAAGTTAACAAACTTTATAACAGTTAGTTAGGAAGTATCATAACCAGGCAAGCATAATAGCATCCAACTGAAAACTGTGTAGTTTAAATATTAGTATATGTGCGTCCGACTTTTGATAGTCAATAAGCAACCATCGGTCTTGAAGCCAAATGAGATCATCTGTAAAGCATAAAAAGCGGCGTCGCATGAGCATAATTTTCCAGATCGCAGCTTTAAATAACAAAAAATACATTGGCTTCTAAGCATTTGTTAATGCGGGAATAAATTACGTGTGCCATGTGTCCACAAAAACTGCTAGTAATGAATTAGGTTGGGTGCTAAATATTTAGGTGTTCCCAGTAGGAAAATACACTACTTCAACGTTTTAATTATGTCATTACGTGAGGAGTTTAGTAAGAAATATAAATTGTTAGCTTGTGTTGATCGGAAATTTGGAACTCATTTTAACGCTGTAGGATGAGGGAATCCTTTTTTTCAATGAAACGAATAATGCATTTGATGGCCAATATAATAAAATTCAATGGTGTACCTTGAGCGGCTGATGTGCCAGTTAACTGGAAATAGTAGAGACACTATATAAGTGAACACATCGCAAAAGTTTCAATGGCCGCATTTTCAGGAGCCGTTACGCCATCTGGTTTTTTTAGGACTTATCCTTCAGCCATTCTTATTTTGGGTATTGACGTTCCAATAGTGTTCGGGAATTTTGTATAGCCTGAATGAGAAGGTATTATCGAAAACGACTTATAGCCACTCTCGGCGCAGCTTTGCGCCGGACGGCGGTTGATTTGGTTGCCCGTCTTCCTCACTCAGAGTTTGGTCATTTTGTGTACATGACTAAGCGCATGTTTTTGTTGAGCTGTCTTTTCAAGTATTCTTTATAGCATAGCGCATACCTCCTAGATGTTATCGTTGCTATCGGGACAGAAGTACTTAATTCGAGCGCTACCTTTTTTTGCATAAAGCTCAATTACCTTCAAATGATCTACAGAAAAGCCTGGCTAAAGCAGCCAGTAAAAAACGTAGCAAGCTGTGAATTAGCGCATCAAAATGTGTATCCGGATTTGCGTTCCCTGGTTCATGCGTCTGAAAACGGCAAAATTGATGGTAAAGGGCCGTAATATAACCAGGACAAATGACTGCAGGCTAAAGCCCTAAAAAGGTGCTGTCGGCGAAATTAGCTTCAGAAAAGAGATGAATTAGAGAAAAATACTAATCCGTGCGCGTGTTCAAAACGTTGACGCATTCATTTGCAAAAGATGTAGGCCGAGGAGGTCACACACAACACAATCTCTCGGTAATTATTGCGGCCCAATTTATTTATGGAAAAAGACAGTCGTGTAATAATCGTGTTGACAGCACCGCGAATTTTATTCATAATCTGCCAACTCCGAAGCCAAAGTGCACCTTACTTCAGACCAGTGCAAACCCGACGTCCGCTCTACTAACCCAACGGAAAGGCTTAGCGCCCGCAATTTGATTACAGTGCAGTGTTATAGACGCCGGTTTCATAATGCGAAGGACCCACGTTCAATCAAGAACACGTAGAGTTTTTTCTTGAAGCGCACACTCTAAATACCCGCACATGGGCTTCTTGCATCATCGCCACTCCCTCTAAATCATATCGGCTTAGCAATGCTCTCCTATTCACTTCCGGTGACAAGGGGTTCCGGTAACGTTCCGCACAAACCGAGCAGAAGCTTAAACAGCGGAGCTGTTTAAAAGCAGCTCGAAATCCAAACATTAGCTAGTTTACAACATGTACTGCCTTTTTACGGAATATACGCGTCACAGAAAAAAATAACTGGTTACATTGTAATGGTTTTGCCGCAGATAAAAAAACTGGTGGGAAAACATAACTGCCCTTCTTTTCTTCCTTAGCACCAGTCCTCATTGTCTGTATAATATTTGCAGGAAAATGTTGTATACAAGAGTGGCTAGGAACACAAATTCCTTCGTTTCACAACTCCGCTTTTTAAGCCTTCTCGTGAGCGGATCGTTAACAAGAAATTATGCTCGGGGAAGTGAAGAGGAGAGAAATTCTATGCCAGCAAATGTCAGGGTAGGCGGTGATGATGGAAAGAGACCAGGACTGGGTGTTCGAACAGCTCGCTTGAAAAAATGAGGTTAATGAGGTCCCGGGCACCTAACCCAGGACCTTCATCCTATAAAATCCACAGCTACACCACTAGGCCCCTGCAAGGCCCGAGGGGTGCAGGGTAGCAACTGCCGGGAACAACTTCTGCAGCGATTTGATCATACCAAATTGCTTCCCGTGGTCGTAATCGAATTTGGATAAATCGTGTTGTGAAACCGCCATCAATCCGTTTGCGCTATCATCGCATTCTTCGCCGAGAGCATGTCGTTCTGCATCGTAGCGCAGGCGTTGACTTTGGATTTTTGCTGGGTTGCAGTACGTTTTTTGTTAGGGAATGTCTGAGTTAGCATTGTGGTCTTTAGGAGGGTCGAATAGAGACTGTGACTCATTGCAGTTTCCATGAACAATGCTTCGGTTTTTCCCATCTTTCTTTAACAATCAGAATTACCAAAGTTAAGCCGAAATAAACTTAGTGAAGACCACCAGTTCCCCTGCATCCTCAGTCTTCGCTTATCAATTGCGAAGACAGGGGGATTCATCCTACAGGTACCACTGAAACCCCTCTCGGATCTAGTCAGTGCACACATTTATTTGTGTAAAAAATAGATTTATTTAACCGTTTCTTAACGCATATAAACTTTATGTTGCCCGTTAAGGAGGCGTAATCCGTCTCAAAGAACACTGCACTATTTTATCTCGTCGTCTTAACACCTCATAGTCAATGAGAAGGGGTGCATTTTGAGAAACAAAAAAATACCTTCTTGTGCGAAGAAGTGCCGCTGTTGCCCGTTTAAGAAAACGACCGCTGTCTTAAGAAAAAATGATATCAAAATATGTGTGACCTGGGGCAAATACAACCCGGGACTCCAGTGGAGCACTGCGTTGCGCCACCTACTGCGCACTACCCGATTTGTTTTTCCCTATCTTTGGCACATAAGTCACAAATTCAAAATCGGTTGCAGTGTGAAAGAAACAACAGCACCTCCCTTGCTGGTGTCAAAATTATAACCAGCAGCAGCAGCAGCCATATCAGATCCACTGCAGTACAAAGGCCTCGCCCATTGACGTCCAACCGCTTCTGTCCTGCGCTGCTCGAGTCCACAGTTAACACGAAATTTCGTATTTCCTCCCTCCATCATGTCGTTTGCTTCACCCTTCTCCCGTACCTAAGTGTTGGTATCCATTTTGTTACCCTAACTGTCCACGGGTTTTCGGATCGTCTCACTACATGGCCAGCGCCCAAGTTCATTCTTTTTCTTAGTTTCAACTATGATATCATTCACAGTAGTTTGTTCTCTGATCCTTTTGTCTTCTTTCCTGTCCCCGATTGTTACGGACAACATTACTCGTTCTATGGCCCGTTGGACCAAGCTCAGTTAGCTTTCAAGTTGTTTAATAAGTCACGAAGTTTCAATTCCATATGTTATCACCGGCACTATGCACTGGTTGGAGATTTTTCGTGTCAGTGACAGCGGTACATTAGTTTTCGTTATTTGGGTGTGCTTGCCGAGTGCTCCCCAACCTGTAAACATTCTTTGCCGGATTTCCCTCTCCTAGTTGGTGTCAGCACTAACCATCAGCCCGAAGCAGTTATATTCTTTTATTTCTTCTATCGCATCGTTTACTAAGCTGAAGAAGATGTACCTGGCCTCTATGTTCCTGATTACTTTATAATTATTCGTATTTATTTTAGCCCCACGGCTGAGCTTTCTGAATGTAGTTCCTCGAGCATTGTTTGCTTGTGTTCTGCAATCTGGCTCACAAGACTATGTTGTCTCAAAATCTCAAATTGCTCCAGTATTCCCAGTTTATTTTATTCCTATGCCTTCCCGATCAAGCTTTTTAAATATCTCCGTCAGATACGCTGCGAATAGTTTTGGAGGGATGGTATCTCCCTGTCTTACTTCCTTTCGAATCGAAAATTTATCGCTGCGCAGTGCATTCCTTATTTATGTACTTCTACAAGTTCTAAATAGGTTTCCGCTATTTTCTTGTCTTTTAGTTCTTCCAAAACGGCTGCGGTGAGCACGGAATCAAAAGCTTTCTCGTAATCTATATATCTCACGTAAAGGGGTTTACTGTACTCTGCAGATTTTCTATCACTTGGTAGACTACTCTATGGTTGAGTACCCTTTCCTAAACCCAGCCTGCTCTCTGAGTGTTAATGGGAATCCACGCTATCACCTATGCCGCTAACTATGAGTTTGTTAAACAGCTTGTAAACACCTGAGAGTGGGCTGACAAGTCTGTAGTAATGAAATCATTGGGTTGTCTCTTTTAATGAATCAGAATTTTGTCGGCACATTTTTCTGGCCCGAGGTACTTTGTGAGCTCTTCAAGGATTCCTAAAATAGTGCAGTACGCTTAATCACAATATCTCCTCCCTCTTTACAAAGATCTACGGTTATGCCATCGTCACCAGCAGCTTTTTCTATTTTCATGCCTTTGAGATTTTTTGCAACTTCCTCTTTAGTCACTAGTGAAATATAGAAAGTTGACCTTGTACTCTCGTTAGTTACCTCTGGTTTACCGTATCTGGTGACACATCCTGGTGAAGAGTAGTGTTGCTGTCTTAATTTTTCGTCCAGCTTGATCGTAATGTTTCTCGGCTCACCCCTGAGTGTGTACACACTCTCCTTGGGATGTTTTTTTTTTCTTTGTTGATTTCAAGCTTCCCCCTCTTTGCACCGTTTCCTCTATCTCTGCAATGTTATACGCACGAATATCTTTTGTTTAATTTCTGGTAATCAGTCTTCAGAGCTCGGGCAATTGAGCCCGATCCACCCTACTCGACACTTTTCTGTTCTTACGCTTGAGAATTCGTTCCTTCATTTTTTTTTAGTTTTCCAGTAGGCTCCCAAGAGTTGCCTCTCCCGCAGCTGATGATGATTCACTGAGAGCCGATGTTAGGTTGCCAATTAGCCTGTCGGCACTTACTTCATTCTCCTAGTTTTATAAACAAGAATTTGTTTTCAAGTGTTAGTTTTACCTACTGCGATATGGGTCTGAGCGATTCCATGCGGGGTTTTATATTTTTCACTAGCTTCGTTCACTTACTTCTGAGATTCAGCATTAGCTTGCCTCTAGCGATCCTGCGATCACTGTCCCGAATCTTACTTAGCACCTCTACGTCTTGCACTATACCGGCCTTGTCCATTGCAATGAATTCCATTTATTTCTTTGGTCTACCATGGGGACATTTCCATTTCAATTTTCTATTCTTTCGTTTGTAGAAAAATGCGTCTATCATCGTCAGTTGGTTTCTCTTGTCAAATCCTACCAGTGTATCTCCTCTATAGTTTTCGATTGTCTATTCCGAGTTTCCCACTGACCTATCTCGCTGGTGTTTCTTACCTATGTGTGCGGTAAGATCTTCAATCGCAACTGTGAACTGCGTTGTTGCCATGTCCATTGCTTACTCCATGTCCTCCTAGAAGCTTATCCATGGCTTCATCATCATAAATGGTGCTTGGTGCATACGCCTGTACTATCTTTAACCTGTACCGCTTATTTAGCTTGATCACAAGAGCCGTGACTCTCTCTCTAGAGCTGAAAACTCCACGTTTTTCAGCTAATTCTCTGTGGATTAAAAATTCCAGCCCGTGTTCTTTCTTCTCTGCGGTTAATGCAGCCTAGAATATTTACGCTAGTGAGCTCAATGAACCCCCCTCCTGTCCTGACATCGCTTAAACATATAATATTGCACTTATAGTCCGAGAGCTCCTTCAGTAGTACCAATAAGCTTGCCTCGCTAGACAGATGGCATGCGTTGAACGTTGCCTGGGTCAATTTCCAATAGGGGCCTGCCCGCTGCCAGAAATTCCTAGTACCCTACGCTGTGCCGCTGCTCTGACCGTCGCAATGGGCAGATTCTCTACAGCTGCTGGGGACTGAGGACCGAGAGTTGGGTTTGTTAGTCATGAGAGGTGGTGGCCAACTGCTACACCAGGGTTGCAGATCGTTCTTTGATGAGAAAGTGCAGCTCTTGTCCCCAAGAGCCCTTCTATAATCTTGGTTACCTCCTGTTGTGTCACTGTTAAAAGGGCCAAAGCTGCGCCACAGTTCCCAACTTTTTCCACCAATCCGGGGGTCACATTTGGGCTTTAAAGAGTTCTAGAATGTTTCCTAAACCCTGCAAAGGAACATAACGTCGCGTTCTCACGCCATCCTAATTAAGGCGAACTGCCAGTCCCCATTTTCATACAGTAAAAGGTAATTATTTCGAACAACGTACAAAATCATCTTGCTAAAATTTTGACATGATGAAAGTCAAGCATACTGGGAGTACGCTGCGATGGGAAGACATGAGGACATGTCAACAATGTGATGCTTGAAAACGTTCGTCGCTGCCGTCTCCGTTTAACAGAGAGGTGACAGCCCGCGCCTCTTGCTCTAGCGAGCGAATGTATCGGACGGCTTCCTTTGCGCCTTTTTCATAACTTAGAAAGACGATGACAGCATTCAACCAAGCCATGATTCCAAGAAGACAGTCGGACTGGTTCTCCATCCCCCTCCTCTTTCTCGACTTCACTGGCCGCAATAGGTACTGCGCTTCTGACAGCAGATACGATGTCCGCTCTCATTTGAGAGCGCTCTGTTGTACGGCCCGCCGCGTCGGTGCTGCGACCGCGCGCCTGTGGAAAGAAGAAAACACTGATTGGTAATATACAGTGTTTGCGTAGCTCGAGTCACCCGTCTGTTCTCCTCTGCGTACACAAGTCGAAGTCCTATATAAAACACGGTGTCAGAAGTTGTGCGCGACCATCCGTCAGCCAAGTTGTTTGGTGGAATCCGCCTGGAACGGCATCAAACCTGGACAACGCAGCAAACAGAACGGCCGGCACTCCGAATGCCATGCCACCCAACTCAGCAGGCGCGCCGATTGCTTCGTTCACCATGCAAGCTCCGGAAGCCTACTGCTTCTCGTCGCCAAAACGAGCGGCCGGAATAACAGCGCTTCAAACGTTTTCGTACCTCTTCTGGACTCAGTGCCTCAACAACCCTGAATTTCAGCCTGAAGAACCCCAAGTCGACGTCCTTCAGTACATAATGGGCGACCAGGCTGAGGACTCCTCTGGCACCTTCAACCTCACAGGGCACGATCCCAAAACGTTCAGCGTATTGATGGAACGATTTGACAAATACTTCAATTCACGTCGCAATTTCGTCTTTGAAAGAGCGCGCGTCAACACTCGGGTGCAACAGGAGTCTGTAGAAGAATTCGAAACAGCCCTTCACGCTCTTTCCTACCGTTGCGACTACGTCAGCCTGCAAGAGTTTACTCTTGATCGATTGGTCGTCGGCATCAGAATCACACAGCTGTGAGCGAAGTTGCAACTTGACCCAGATCTCACGTTACAGAAAGAAAACGGTGCGGCAGCAAAAAGCAGAGCTGAATCATGCCCAACAAAGCGTGAACAAGGTAGGCGTTGCCCACCAAGAGAATTCGCTAGGCTCTCGCAAGCCCTCCTCTGGGTATGGTAGTAAGAATATTAGGTCATCCTCTCCGCTTGTTAATAAGCACCTGAACAAGTTTTGCCGTTGGTGCAGGCGAGAAAGTCACCCACGATCTGCTTCCTCAACACGAAATGAGAAATACAAGTCGCGCCAGAAGAAGGACCACTTAGCAACTATTTGGCTTTCCACACGGAGTTCAAGCCCAAAATACTGGAACCGAAAGTGGATTCCTGACCACGGTGAGCTCTTCGTCGACAAAAAACTTGGAAGCAACAGTAATAGTGAAAGAGCGTCCCCTGAAATTCAAGATTGGCATCGGCGCTGACTAGACGGTGATAACGCCTGAAACGTTTAGACAACTCGAGCGAAGGCCAGGTCTGTCTAAAAAACGCGGACAGCTGCACGGGCTGATGAGAGACTATTGGCGATACAAGGAGTCGCTCGATTACAGCTATCGTATCAAGGTCGCCAGAAACTTCAAGATATCTAAGTTCTTGACGAAGTGCGTTGTCCACTTCTTGGAAGGCCTTCTATTGAATAACTGCAGCTAATTACCTACATCAACAACGTTCAGCGTGCCATCAAGCATAAACAGGAATGTCCGTCCCTCTTCGCTGGTCTCCGAGCTATCCAGGGAGAACAGCTCATTCGTCTTCAAGTCGGAGCCAAGCCATTTGCGTTGAGCTCGCCCCGACGACTTCCGATTCCATTGTATAAAAGACGAATGAGAACTCCAACGGATGGAGTCATCTCTCCAATAAAAGAGCCAACCAAATGGATAGCGCCAAAGGTGGTCGTGCCCAAGCCCTCAGGAGACGTGCGAAGTTGTGTTGACTTCACAGAGCTCAACCACTTTGTTCTCTGAGAATGGCATCCGATTACATCTGTTGAACACACACTTGTGCTTCTCTCTGGGGCGGAAGCGTTTCCAAATCTGGACGCCAACTCAGGATTTCAGCAGATTCAGCTCGCGGAAGAGAGCGAGGAGTTTACGACGTTCATAACGCCATGTTGAAGGGTCAAGTTTACCTGACTCCCCTTTGGTATCACCTCGGCACTCGAGCTGTTCCAAAGGCAGCTGGCTACCATCCCTGCAAGTTATGAGCCATGTCATATGTACCATGGAGGACATCCTTGTATGGGGGGGCCACACAAGAGGAGCACAGCGAGTCCCTTCGTGAGGTACTGCGGAGGCTCGAGGAAGCTGGCGTCACACTCAACCAGAGCAAATGCCCGTTCTGTGCTACAGAATTGGAATAACTGGGACACAAGATTGGACAGCAAGGTATCTGGCCTGATGTGTCCAATATCACAGCAGTTAGGGAAATGACACCACCCATAAACACAACAGAGCTACAAAAGGTACTTGGCAAAGCAACATATTTTGGTCGGTTCAATTTAAATCTCGCAGAAATTCTGCAGCCCCTCACGATCTGCTGTCGGAAAAACAGGAGTTTTTGTGGGGTGCACCGCAACAAGTAGCGTTCGAAAAGTTGAAGAAGCTTCTGTCTAGTAGACCAGTTCTTGCCGTCTACCACCCCGCAAAAGAGAATTGTCACTGCCCATGCTTCCGCTTTCGGACGGCGCCGTTCTTCGTCAGCGGCAAACAATAGGGAACTATGCAGTTCTCGCATACACATCTAGACTTTTGACAGGCACTGAAAAGCGGTACGCACAGATCGCGAAAGAGGCACTTGCACTTGTATGGGGATGCGACAAATTCTCTGGCTACCTCGCTGGCAAGTCATTTCTCCTAGAAACTGGCCACAAGTTTCTCGTACCTATTTTCAACTCGACGAATCTTGATGACCTCACGCCAAGGCTGCAGAGACTTCGCATGCAGATGAGGCGTTACATTTGAACTGTGGCCTACGTACCTGGCAAGGAGCTTCTAGCTGCCGATGCTCTCTCTCGCTCAACGATACGTTCGACCGTCCCACCCGAAGAATCCTGTAAACTGGTTGATTAAATAGATGCCTTTGTCAAGCAGCTCACGGTGCACGTTCCGAACAAGCCTGCCGGTCTCGAGCTTCTTCGGAATAGTCAGAAAGCTCACTAACAGTGCTGTCAATTGCGGAAACACTGCAGCAAGGAATGGCCTTCCCAGTGAGGCGTAGACCAAGAGGTGAAGCCATTCTATCAATTTCGCAATCAACTAAAAGTTGAAAAAGACCTCTTTGCGCGGAACAAGAGTAGTAGTCCCAGACGCCTGCAGCTTCAAAGTTTGCGCCTGCTACTCGAATGACACTCCGTAATAACCAAAACCCTTGCAAAGCCCAACGATACGGTTTGGTGGCCGGGCATATCAAATGACATCGGAAGACTGTCCGTAGTTGTTGGAAATGAGTGGAGAAAACTATAAACCAGAAAATGCCGCTTCAACCTACACCTTTCCCCGAAAGGCCCTGGCAGCGTGTGGCGATAGACCTGTGTTACCAAAGCAACAAATTGTTATGGATAATAGTCGACACTACTCCAGGTACCCAGAAATTGTGCTGCTGAGCAAGCTTACTGCAGCTGAGGCGGCCAACCATCGCAAGTAAGTCTTTGCACTCCTTGGGATTTCTGAAGTAGTTATTTCATACAACGGCCCGCAGTTTTTCCGCGTATGAGGATCCGAGTTCGCAAACTTCGCATGAAACTGCGGTTTTCGACACATAATCAACATAACCTCCAGTCCCCAATACACGCAGAGCAATGGATTGCGGAAGCTGCCGTTAAGCTCGTCACGACATCTATGTCCAAGAAGCAGGACCCGTAGATAACCTTGTTGGCCTACAGGACTACACCATCAAAGAACAGATACAGCGCTGCCCAGCTCCTCGTTGGTAGCCGCTTGCGCACACCAAGCTACCTCAGGCAAACAGATCATTACTTCCTGCAGAGCCCGACACCCTCGCAGTCCGGAAGTTGGAAAGAGCAAGCCGGGAGAACCAACGCAAAATAGTAAAACAGTCGTCACGGTGTCTGGGATCTAGTTCATCTTATGAACGGCGAAGTTTGTGTGAGCGACATGTAAAAGAAAAGCAAGGTAGCGGACACCGCCTCTGAACCAAGGTCGTACATTGTGGACACTGGGGAAGCGTTGCACGTCGCAACGCACTAACTTGGTACCCTTTCTAAGAATGCTATAGGTTACACAACTTGCGGAGCAAGCACCAGCACAAGCCGGTGCAGTGACGCAGTGCCAAGACACATCACAAGGCACACCCTGAGCGGTCGCTGCAGCATCCCGCCGAAAACCTACATAGCCTCTTTTCTTTCGGAAGGAAAACCTACATAGCATCTTTTCTTTTGGAAGGAGATGTTGTACCGCCGGCCGCAGCGGCGCTGCTACCACGCGCTTGGAGAAAGCAGAAGAAAACACTCAGTTGTAAAATACCGTGTTCGCTGTAGCTGGAGTCACCCGTCTGTTTGCCTATGCCTACAACAGTCGAAGTCGCATTAAACACGCCCCACGCACGAGTGCCCACGACTCCACGTCGACGTAATCCGTGAAGACAAGCGTTTTTCAAAACATCCGCTATGGGGGTTTCGCATTGGTTCAAACCAATTTCGCCTACTATCTTCGTTGTTCTCTAAACTCTGCAGGCGACTCAGCTTCTTGGGTGGGCATTCAGTGATTTGTTGGTCCGAGCGACAGGCACCAAGCCCCAGGTGTGGTGCTGCGCAGTTCTAATTATGTTTAACGGAGCCGACGAGCCTTTTATAATTGTGCCTTTCCATGGTTCGTCGCTTTCTATTACAGCTCTTTGACATTCGAGGCATACAGTAATATCTGCACAGTGAAATTACCCACTTGCTCTTCTATCAACGTTGTCTACATGATGCCTTGCAGGCTGGTATTTGTCGCTGCAAACCTGCATAATATTTTCCGCAACTCACCATCTCGGCGTGAGAACCCTGAGTCGGCGGTTTTCACAAAACCTTCAAACTTTTTCCTTGGGCAAAGTTCACTATTTACTAGTCACGATGAGTACGTCTGTGCGGCACCTCATAATAAGCCTTAGTGCTCGCGTTACCGAAATACTAAAGCGGATATAGTCACCGAGGTTTTTTAGGCAAGAAGGGCTGCCTAATCACTCTTCGAAATTTGTTGCTCACTTTTCTATCCAATGAAATGAGAGGGAATGCCTTACTGAGGAAGCCTTTGGCGACACAGCAAGAATACTGATGGGAAAAAGCATTGTTAATGTAGCCTATAAACTGACGGTGCCCATTACAAAATTGGCTACACCAGCGGGGATGAGGCACTTTTCTCGGCGCATCACTGGAGCGGGTATTTCGACCAACACGTAGCACCAACAAATAATCGCCTTCCTTATGTGCTCGCATTCTCGCCTAAGTGCAATGCTGGGAATAAAAAAATCAACGATCCCTTCCCCTAAGAAGTGGAAAGTGGAGCCAAAGCGTCGATTTTTGGGCCACTACTTCAGCGCTTCTCAAGACTGACAAAATGCATAGCGGGACCTTATTTATGCGATAAACGTATACTGTTTTATTCCTGCTTCATGATCGATGCATATACTGTCATATCCACAACTGGTACTTTTTCGCGATTTGCAAGCACAATAGCACAATGCAAGCCCGGTTTCGGGCATGCAGAGCTGTCTTAGCCGGTAATTGTCTTGTAGTTTACATTGGGATACTTTTGAAAACAAGAGTCAGAGACGTTTTATTTAATCATACTCCCTCCGTAGATAGCCATGCTTTACTGCGGAACAGCTAATGTGGAAAATCCAGCTTATAACGACCAAGCTCACGCTGATTGACAGATGCTCGGCTTCTCGTTTAAACCCGAATGCATTGCTGCTTTTTGGAGAAGCGGTTTAGGGCGTCTGATAAACAACTATGAAGACTAGAACCAATCTGTATTTTTATGACATCTTTAAGGTCATTCAGCCAGTCTATGAGAACATGCATTAATTCGTTGACAAGACGCTATGGGTCCCACTAAAAAAGCTTAAAGATTTGCATGAGACAAGAACACCGCCTCTAATTGTGCCAGCGCTCAACTACGGATGCTCCGTGTCACAAAAGGCACAGCGCGCGAGCTGGTGCGTTATACCATTGTCAACGAAGACATTTTTTCCGAGCGAGTTGTCAAGGCATTCTATTTTGCCAAGTTCTGCTCTTCCCGCCTATGTTTATGGCTTCCCTTTCATTGAATCATTCATATTCAGTGCCACGTTCTTTGCACATTTGTATCATTTGAAGGTCTAGCAAATAACATATTTCATGGAGAATGCTTATTCCCACCGAGTTTTCTGCTAATAAGCGTGGAGGAGATTGGGATAAAGGCGTTGTAAAGGTGGGCCCCTTCCTCCTCAGCACCTTTTTTTTGTATATTTTAATAGTGGTCTATCCTAGTTCCCCAAGCTGTACGAATTATCTTTGCATCGTTCCTACCACTGTTGCACAGTTTTTATTACATTTCAAGTTTTTAGTGTCCCGGGTAAATGTTATCGACTTTATGGGGGTTCACCCTGAAGCTACAATTTGTAGCCATTTCTCCAAGTACCAACCTTGTGCCCTGATTGGAAGTAAACTATTATTACTGCCCGTTCAATCGGGGGAATATTTCAAACGTGCTTAAACGGGGTGTCGATTCTTTTTAATTGGGAAGCACCAACGCCTCGTCGTCAAAATTGGTTCATGTCACAGTCACGAGTGTATGTATATGCTAGAAAATGAATGACCGCTTTCTCAAGAAACTTAGGTAGAAAAGTGAGTATGAACTTGTAAAATGAATTGGAGTCTGCTCTATGAACGTAGCCTATTTACGTGTTTTGCATATTGGGCGTGCAAATACAGGCCGGATCTAGTTCCGAGTGCCTAAATTCAAATTAACCCTTTGATACCACCAATACTATATTGCCGAATGCAGTTTCGGACTAGCGTAGCAAAGATCTCACAGGGTTTTCGTTCAAGCAATAAATTACAATAAAGGTGCTAAATCTGTCTGCCCGCTGACTCACCCGACCACGCAGACGGCAATTCACTGATGAGGCACATGTACCTCGTTTATCGAAAACTCGAGCAGTGGTTCGTAAGCTTGCCGCAGTGCGAATAAATTGTTCTGTGCAGGTTTGACATTTGCATTTCCGCGCTCCTTGCTCAATGTTTTTTTGCCGAAACCCGAGATCGCGAAGCCGACGCCTTTAGAAGTAAGAAATGGACGTGCTGCGGATAACCATTCCGGTGACCTTCTTATAATAAAACCCCTAAGGTGGTGATGATGGACACGAGGGAGGCGAGATGCAATCCCTCTTGACGTATTTCCACCGAGCGAAAATGTGTACAAATTTCTCTGCGTGAGAGAGACTCCATAGTGGGAAATCGGTGTAGGTGAGAGGCAACAGTTATTCATGTCCGTTGTAGCAATCTGCGTCGGCAACCTCGGCCCTTCTGCTTTCATGGATGGTACCAGTGCTTCTTAAAGTGAGGAAGCGAGTTACCGATTTGATCAGTCATCGCGGTTGGTTCTGTATCAAAAAGTATGCGAACCAATCGGAGAAATGCCGCTTTCGGGTCCGCCTGTCTTTTTCTCTATCGCAGACCGTTAACTTTATAGACGCATCGTGGAAAACACTGTAACTAAACGGACTCTTTCTCTGAGCATTTCTTTTCCTTAACCACCACAATCACACACAAGCTGTGGCCCACTGGGTGTTTACTTATCATGGTGACGATTTACTGCCTCTGCTACCAATGAGATACGATAGAATTCCGTATTTCTTTCGGTATGGTTGTTTCGACACGACACGTAAACGCAGCAGTCGTTGATTTGCATGCCTGATCGGCGGTTATGTCGTCAATGTTGTTTTGTGGCCATGCATGTCTATGTGCGGTGCGGGTTGTTGCTGCTTCTTACGAGAAGTCAATGTACCTCTCATTACACGTGGAAACCGATTGCTGCGCCCAAGTTCACCGCAACATACACCGTTCGCGAAAGGCGTAGTTTTAGGGCAAAAACCATAATTGCCACATTCTCCAAAAAACCGTTTTCGTTGTTGTAGTTGTTGACCGGCCAAAGAAATAACACGCGCTCTCAAGTGTCAATAAAAACACATCTGTGATAGATTGATTTGAATTCGGCTCTCCCAGTACCACACCAATACTCTACCACCGCGCAATGAACGCTCATTCCCAAGGGTGAACGGAAACACGTCATTCTTGTACATTTCGCCGTGGACCATTCCCACCAGAGGAATGTTAGGAATCGGTAGCTTTCATGAACTTATGCACCCGCTTTAGGAGCCTCGTGACACGTGAACGTGATAGCGTGTGAATAGAACGATCACACCAATCCCGCAGAAAACTGAATATACGGAAACTGGCATATGCCATTTGGTTTCTGATGTAACTCTGCCGTAAGAGAATGACAGAAAAGCGAAAAAGAAACGCAAATTGGCTAGAGTAGAAAAAACCCGCTCCATGTAACTCGTAGCAAAAAACAAAAGAACGCAAACGATGAAAGAAACGCAAATACTATTAGATGTCATGAAGTTCCTAATACAAATCGCGAGGATTTAGGTTTCAAAGAACGTGTGAGTAACCAGCGATTTTTTTTTTGTAACGGCTGTGAATAGAAGTCGATGTGGGAGTGGCATAACTTCGTGGAGCATGTAAAGTTTGTCCTCCGCCTGTGAGTCGCAGTAAAATATTCCTACGTCGTTTCAAAGGGCATCGTGTCCTTATGCTGTTTTGGCTGCTATATTCAGCTGCTGTATTCAGCAGTAATGGGGCATCCGTATGACTGATTCGCTGCAGCGTTGGCACCGGGTTTGTCCCTCTTCGCAGCGTGCTAGAATGGAGCCGATGTCTTTGCCATTGCAACATGAACTCACGTTGATTGGAATGGGTCCGACGCGGATGTGACTGCAATGGCAAAGAATAATTGTGCACATTTTGCTGTGAGACGTGCGAGTATCAAATCTGCATCCAAGTTCATCGGAGCGCATGCGACATGCGCGCGGTCCTTGCCCCGCTAGCTCTCTCTGTTATAATGAACGCTGATGTGTACAGCAAGCGTGGGGTGGGAGCACAGGCCTCTAGCACTACGCTTAGTCATGAAAGGGAAGGTTAAGGGCATGATTTGCGTGTTTCTTCTAAGTGTTTCAGCTTTGTCCGTCCACATTTCTGGCAGGTTAGGTTGCGTCAACCACAATGTTCCCTAGGATCGGATATTGCATTCTCTATCTCGAGAACATTCCCTGCTTTGGGGCCTCGGTAACGATTCGTGATACGTTGAGTCACCTGGATCATTAGGATTAACGGCCTTGGTATTTGAATTTATGTGAAGGGAATTGACATTCTAATTTGCAGTGGGAAAAGAATTTCGTGACCGTTTTTCTTGTACTTGAGCAGGATGAACGCTAGCATCAAAAATATCTTTCTCTAATGAAAAGATAGGATGACCACCATGTCTCTAAAACAGATTTCGCCGAGTCATCGTACATTTTTTTCTTATCTCAATTTTATTCTGGATTTTACGTCACAGAGAAACATAGGTAGAATCATTATCAGAGTATGACTGTACCAATGTTATTCCGTAGTATGAACTAACACATCGCAGTATCAAAATTATGCAGTGGTAGTCCCTCACGGAAGGTGTCAGTACACTGAATAGCGCTAGTATTACTGGGGACGGGATTATAATAGCTGTATTATGCGTCTGTCAAAAATACGAAGATGTAAAGAAACGTCACACTATTAAAACATAGGCCAATCCAATCTTTCAGCCAAAACATCCATTATTCATGTCTCCTCGCGTACAATTTTATTCACGTGAGTAAAGTGTGCTACATATTTGAGATGTTCACGTGAACAAAAGCGGACACCAAAAATTACTGAAAACTTGTGGTAGGCAAACTTTCAAATAAAAGTAATTGCAATAATTAAAGAACTAAAAACCTCATTCCGAGAAGCAAATGCCATGTAGCGCCATCAATTTGAAATCTTCACATTTATTTCAAACACCCAGAGCAATTAAAATTCTTGGTTCATTCACAACTTGCATCATTTTTCCCCATACTATCTGATTTATTTCTACTCTTTGCGGACTACAAGACCACAGCTGGTGAAGAATTACGCAAAGCAGGCACTCACGACTAACAAGCTGCTCCTCTTCTTCGGTACCCTGTGTTGATTCTCGGTTGATTCTAGAATAAAAAAACCGAGTGAAGGCCAAGTGTTACAGCGCTTAGTTATAGGTGATCGTTTTCCAGCGCACCCCCAAGGTGTCGAGATAATTCTTTGTTGATAAACGCAGGTACAGTCCGCAAAAGACTTTCTAGCAGGGTTGGGTAAGTGTAGTGTAGCCTCTGGGTATACGGAATGATGTGTACTTCTTGAGCAGAGAGCATTTCATAATTGGGGATATTCAAAGGGCCGGCGAACAAAGAACGTACTGCTGGTGTCGTTGTAATTATTCTCTTCTTGATAAACACGTTAAAAATAACAAACCATGCTTGTTGCTGTTCTTAACAGGGCCACGTCACGTAATACAGCAAAATAATGGGTGGGGGGGGGGCCGGGCGGGGGCTGGCCGCATAATAGGTATAACTCGTCTCATATCGCGAATGAGCTGCTCGAACCAGGCGACGAAAATTCGTTCGTGATTGGTGCCCCGTCTAATACTGCTCACTTTGATTTTACAGATGTACGAACACGAGTACTCTGGAAATGAGCGGCAGGTCATTCGGTTGGGGCGCCTTACAAATGTTTTTGTACATTACTCTCTATTATAATTATTTATTTATTGCATACATACTGCAGACCACAGTAGGTCCAAGCAGGACGGGCATTTGGTAGATATAAAGGTACAAGAAAAATAACAACTCAAGGGCAACAAGAAATGCGATTACTCTAAGGAATGTGTGCAGAATACGGTTCACTTAACGTGTTCCAGTCAGACACGGACCGAGGGAAAAACGAATACATAAACGTATCAGTTCTGGCAAAAAACGGGGTTAGTAAGTTAGAATGGAAGTCCCGAGTTGGCCTGGTTGGAAGAAAAGATAAGTACGGGGATGGGTCTATCGACGGTTTGCGGTTCAGCAACAAAAAAAGAAAATCAAGTCGCAAATCTCGTACTGCGTGATTCAAGCGTGTGGATGCCGTTATCAAACATTAGCTGGGTTGGGGAATCGGTTCGTGAGTATTTGGAGTAGATAAATCGAATTGCCTTCCTTTGTATTCGTTCAAGTTTATTAATATTAACATTCGTGTGAGGGTCCCATACGACCCTGGCATATTCTCGTTTAGGCTTTATATATGATAAATAGCACATCAGTTTTACTTTTGAGGGAGAATTGCGCAGGTTATGCCTTATGAAACCAAATTTACGAGGACGGCTGCACATATGTTTTCAATGTGCAAGTTCCAAGAGAGGGTGTTAGTAATCGTTAGTCCTAAGTATTTGCAGCTTGTAACCTATTTTAAAAAAAATCACTTTCTAATTTGTATGCATGCTTTAATCGACGTTCCTTACAGGTAAGCTGCATATAGACACATTTATCAGTATATAGCATCATTCCCCACATACTACAGCATTTTGAAATATTTGCAAGGTTGTTATGAAGCTTGGTTTGATCACCAGGACAGTTAATTTTCCTGAATAGAACACAGTCATCAGCAAAAAGTCTAATCTGCACACCAGAATCAATAATATTGACGATGTCATTGATGTAGACAAGGAACAGTATTGGACCAAGACACTTCCTTGGGGTACACCAGATTTAACATGAAGAGAAGCTGATTGGTGATCATTTATGGAAACATATTGTTCCCGGTTACTCAAGTAATCCCCGATCCAATTTACCAAAACGGGTGGAAGGCCAATGCGTTGAAGTTTTATTATTAGTTTATCGTGCGGAACCCTATCGAAAGCTTTACTGAAATCTAGAAATATTTCATCAATTTGTCCACTGTTATCAAAGTGTAAGGCAAAAGTGTGAATGACTGTAACTAATTGCGTAACTGTTGAATATCCCTTTCTAAAGCCAGGTTGTTTATCAGATAGGATTGAGTGTTCACTTAAAAAGTTGAAGAGTTGGTTTGCTATTACTTGTTCCATTAGCTTGCAGCATGAAGATGTTGTAAAAATGGGACGATAATTTTGAGGTGACAAGCGGTCACCTTTTTTAAATACGGGAGTGACGCGAGCGGCCTTCCAGTCCGGTGGTAGTGTGGACGCCAACAAAGAGGAGCGAAAAATGATCACAAGACATTTTGCAATATGTTCAGCGTATCGTTGGAGAAAGACGTTAGGTATCCCATTGAGACCACAAGACGCTTTGGTTTTGAGTTTTAACAGCATAGACAGTACACCAGGATAGGATATAAAAACGGTTTCATGTGGATCAAACACTTGATTAAAGTTGTTACAAGAAAAAACGCTTTGAAAGTACAAATTGAAATTGTCAGCAATAATTTTCTGGTCTGTCACAATTGAACCATCAATTTTTATTTCAGTGATAGGTGTCCTTTTTTCGCCGAGAAACTTCCAAAATTTGTTTGGGTCAGTCCTTATAAATTCAGGCAGAGCTACTTCAAAATAACGGTCTTCCGATTTACGAACGGCCTGGGCTAGGCTGGCCTTGACGTCGTTCATAACACCACAATGCGCATAATTCTTCCGTAACCGTTTCAATTTCCTTTTAAGGTGGATTATGTCGCGTGTCATCCAAGGTGTTTGTTTATTAATCTTCTTTTGCTTGTTTGGGGTAAAGTTATCAATTTACTTATATTTTCGCATCACAGATTCTGTAAATGCTTTTAAGTATGTTGATCAGCCAAATGTTTTTCACCGAAATGCTTTGCAGCCAAATGTTTCTAAATTTGTCAAAATCATACCACAGTTTGGCTGACATTGCTACGGGGTACCTGTAAATCACGCTGGCTATTCTTTTACATTACAGACTGCCACCAACGGCTTAGCCGCCAAGTGGCTAAGCAGTTGTGCTGCTGAGCACGAGGACGCGGGTTCGATTTCCGGCCGCGGCGGCCGCGTTTCTGATGGAGGCGAAAAGTGAAAACGCCCGTGTGTACCAGATTTCTGCGCGCTTTAAAGATCCTTAGGTGGTCAAAATTAGTCCGGATTCCTCCACTACGGCGCGCCTCATCACCTGCGTTGCGTCTGCGAGTTAAACCCTACGGGGAATCAATCAATCAATAAAGAGATGACGTTTGCAAAAGTTCATAGCCTAATCAAGCCACATTTACCTGATTGCTTACAAGAATGCAAATGATTGAGCCCTCAGGTGCACATATGTGATAATGTTATGCCGTAGTTTATTCCTCGCACGGCATTCTCCTTGGACATGTTGGCACCAAAATGATGTCGCTCCGTTACAGCAAGTTTCTTCTGTTTATATATATTTTCTTCGTGTGTTCTCACATAATCCTTGTGATTTTCTTACGATAGCACTCATGTATCATATCAGGGTAATTCATCAAGAAGTCCTGGAGCAAGTGCGTCGAGCCACGAGGCAGTGGCCAGTTCATAAAACCCGATGGATTTCGTTGGGCTCTTTATGTAAGGCAACTGTTTTTAGTTGCGGAGCACTTTAGAGGTTCAGGCTGTTGGCATCTCCTGTCCTCAGCGTAATCGTCGTCTCACGTAATCATGGCACTCAAACACCGAGAAACTCGTTTACGCCTCGGTCGAGAACCTAACGCCTACAAAAATAACAATGCGGCACTTGTTTGCGCCTCCTTGCGCTAGAACATAACGCCTACTAAAAACACTGGGACACTCACTTACGCATTTCGTTCGGGAGCTTCGTGCTTCAAAGAGAAGAGCGTTTTGCATCAAAGCTGTATACCTCTATCCCCCCTGGTTCACCGCTGTAGCGAAGTCGCCAAGAATACACTTATACACTTCATTATTCGCTCCTCAGGCGTTAGTAGAGAGGGCCCGGGATATTTTTATAGGGCCCGTGCTAGTGCTAGAGCTAGCCTAGTGATACAAATGATTTTTTTTTGCCGTCATTACGGTGAAACAAATATTTATCAAATATTCTGCCCCAAAAAGCGTTTTTGCATGACGTATATTAAGCGTTGTGGCAGAATCAGCTCTAGACCCCATTTACCGACATTGAGCGAAACAAAGGCTTCTGGAGCGTGAAATTTTCAACGTACTTGAGGTACACATCCTTTATTGTTGCGATAGTGACGCTGGTGCTGGCAATACCAAGGTAATGTTTAGCTTCAGCCAACTCCTTGAACATGTTCTCAAAGGTCTTGGTTTCAAATGTGTTCAGGCTAATGGTGACCTCACGCTTTTTTTCGTCGGCGACCTCTGCTTCAGGAACAGCTTTTTTGACGATGTCCAACACGCGAGGCAATTTGAAACCTTCTTTCTTCTGAAGGACAATATTATAGCCCACTCCTGAAATAGAATGCGCACGTAGGATTTATGGCTACAGATACGGCAGAATGGAAGGTATTTTCACCCCGCTGGCGCGCACGAGCAGATACCTTGAGTGTCATACCTGCGTCCATGGGTCACAACGTTACATGCGCTTAAGAAAAATCACCTTGGTGCTTTTTTGTCTTAATGCGGCTTCCCCCGTATCAACTTACGGTGACTTTTCGGCCTCTCCTAAATATAAGAGCATTGTTTAAGTGCCCCGGCAATAACGAATTGGTGTGCGAGCAAATAAGAAGTTCAGGCTCTGCCGAAATCTTCCTCCTGTAACCGTTTACAGTGGCCGCCGTTAAGGTATCTCCAATAAGTAAAATGGCCTAGTATGTTCGGCGTCAAACGTCATTGGTATAGTGAAATAATATGAGAACAATAGCTAAGACCAAAGAGGAAGGCTGCTGCGGCATGCAAAGAAGAATATTTAGTAGCCCCGACGTCTCTATTTTTCGCAGCTTCTTGCTACTCCCAATTAATACACAAGCTGAATGACACTTTTGTAAGACATACAAATCTCTGAAATGCGAAAGTGTACGGATATTTGGTTGCTTGAAAATCGGCCGCGAATCTCCTCCTTTCGTTGCAAGTATCGACAAACGACGATAGTCCTTATCGACATTTGCCAATTAAATGCCTGCCTTCGCTTTCCCGCACACCTCTCATGCTGTTCCTTGTCCGTCGCGCTTCTGCCATGTTAAACACGCTAAAAGTTTGCTGAAGGAAATTGAAATTTACGCATTTCACTGCTGCACACCGGAAGCCTCGATGCCAGCGCTGCCATACGGTGGAGACGCCCGTGAATCGAGCTGCCCTACTCAACGTTTATAGAACCGCGTTGCCCGAATCCACGTGAGTTCCAAGCAGAACGTGGAACCTATATAGTGGAACATTTCGTAACTGTTCCGCTTGGTTTCTTAAAATGCCACCAGATGCTATGGTGGCATTGGCGACAGCAGGGAAACGGGTGAATTATTTTTCTGCACCGGATGTAGTATTTGATTTCGCAAAAAATCTAGCATTTATAAATTTTTAGACAACGGCGCACTGTAACTATCCATGGTGTACACAATTCTTGTCTAATAGTTTCATAATGTTTTGTTCTTGCTCAACAAGGTTGACAATCATGAACATATGAAGTGGCCTTAGACGTTTAGATTAGGCCGAGTACATAGGACTATTGCGCATACTTCGTTTAAGTTTGGCCAGGTGGCTGAGACGAGTCGCGGACAGACAGACGGCCGGACAGACAGACCAAAATAAAGACTATAAAGACTATCGTTTTAAAAAAAAAATGTTGCAAATGCCGGTGGAAAAAAGACTATAGTACATTCCATTCCACCCCCTAGCTTTTCATCAATTAGATCGAAACGTATATTTCCGTTTCAGTTTGAGTTTATTACTGGTTTCAAAAATATGTAGAGTAATATTATGTATACAGACAAGGATCCCACAAAAAACACTGTATCTAAACCGTTGATGAATAATAATCAACGGAAAAAAAATTACATATCCGAATTCCGCGGTACGCTGCCCATGAGGTACCCTCGAAAAACTAAAAACTTAGACTGCTTTCAAACGCAATTTTTTTTTCTGCCAGTAGTGAAGGAAAATGTTTTTTCGGGAAAGTGTGCCACATCGCCTGGCTGATTCATCAGCGCGAAGCAATTACCCCTTATTTTTCAGCCTATAGGTCTTTCTGCACCGCAAACTACGCGGTTCATTTTAAATGGTAACAATGTAAGGAGAATGAAACATTGAAAAGCTATATTTTCGAAGGTTTTCGTTGGTAGGGGCATCCTATGCCGTCGTAGTAACGTCGCTGAATTTGAACTTTTTCAAAAAGCTAACTATAATAGGTGTGTTTACACAGACGAGAGAATGTTGAGCGTTCGATGCACGCACTGTGTATGCTCGGTAACCCAATTATTGTACCTGTGATTCAGGTTTGATTTTCCTGATCTACCACTTTTTCTCTGCTGGCATCGTCAGATAAGACGCATTTGTGTAAGGCTAACACACAATGAATAGAGGCGCACGTAAAGTGATTGATTTACCCCAACAAACCTCGCTACCTGCTTTGGAAGCAGAGTTCGCAAACAAGTCTTGCATTTAGTCGTTAAAAATCATTTCATGAGCTGCCTCACGTAAACACGGGCAATCCCGATATCCGAACACGACTGGTTTTACTGCAACTTTTTAAGTTTAATGCCCTAACCAATACCCGAATAGTCTGTAAAATGGCGGTACGTTGAGTCTAACAAATTAAATATTAGCTTCACCAGCCAGTTGTTTTGCAATCAAACACTAAAACCAGCGTTGTGGCTTTTGATTGGACGCTGATAACCTGTCCCCATTTCGTTTCTCACCACTGCCTTCAGAATTCGCACTTGGCTGCTCGAGTAAGGACTACTGTTCCGCTAGCATTTGAGAGGGGCACATAATAATGTCGCCGTCATGGTGAGCCGGCTAAGTTGGTGAGTGTCGCGGAAGGTTATGTTTGCCAATGGGAGAATTTCAGGCATTTCGCTAAATTTACCTAGCTTCTTTAAATCGTAAACGGAATTGTTTTCTTTCAGAACAAAAATAGCATAATAATGAGCATAAGGAAGCACTTTACTTGAAACACATGTAGTTCAATTCCCTCCACGGCACCATTCAGGGATTTGTTCTGCTAAAGTGATTGAAAACTCGCCGGACACTTTGTCTTGCTTTCCCGCTTTAAAGGGGGGACTCTGGCAACACTCACTATCAAACTTTGCCGCTACGTCGTATTTGTTTCTGCTTCTTTGCATTGTTTTTTTTTTTGTTAGGTCGAATTACGACACCCGGCTTGCATTTGAGACACCTTGTTTTCGCATTCGCTTTCGCTTCTGCTTCTCATGGCGCGAATTGTTTCAGAACCAAGCGAGCACATGCGGTAGTCTCCCTAAAATTACTGCTCTGTGGGAACTGCGTGAACTCGATTACTCACGACATCTTTAGCAGAATGTGACACTTGAGGTGTTCTCCATAACACTTATGCAAAAATTAAAGTACCGATTGAGCAGCTTGGCAGTACAGACGGATGCACTCGATTGGTGCTCCCTTCTGCTTATTCGCGATTAATTTTTCCGTCCTAGCACGACAATCTCGTTAAACGTTTACCTACGCACTTTCCAATTTACGGAAGATTGGTCCTCGTGATATACACAGTCAAACGCCTTTCCCATTCCACGATAAATATTAGCGACGCCCGTAACCACGGAGTCAGAACACTCTAGCACACACCGCGCACTGCCTATGCTAGTCACTATGCTCCCACCTCTTGGTGTGCGTGTTGAATTCAACTATTCAAACAATCATTGTTTGAAACCTGTTTAATAAAAAAAACTTCATAAATATGTTTTCATCCACCTTGTTTAATAAGATGAGCCTTCAGGGCATTACATTCCTCAAGATTTATATTCTCTGTTCTATATTGTATTGTAAAATTCTGTGTATATTCTATATTCTATTCTGTATTTTATCGATTAAGAACACTGTGACAAGTGGTGAATGACAGAGATATAAATTCAAGTCTAGAGCCTTCGCTGTTCGTTTTGACCACACGTAAGCAGACTTAATTGCCCTGAGATGTTTTCTTCTGTGCATAGAAGTACCTAGGGGACGGAGCCATCCTGTACAGCGGAAATTCGAAGCAGTCAAGGTTGCACACACATTTGAGTTATGATTCGTTACTGTAATGAACAACACAACTGCAATAAGGAGCATAACAATATTAGCACGGTCAAAGCAGCGAGAATTTCACAACCTGCATTGCGCACTGATAATATATATTTTTGAGTGCGACATTGCACTGTAGTAAACATAGCTCGCATTTTAATAAAAGTGTTGATAAATATGCTGTATCATTACTTCCAAAAGTAGCTAGTTTCATTGGATAATCAAAAGAGAATGCAGCTTCAAGTACAAAAAACTCTATGATTACTTACTACAAGCCTTTTTCAGAAACGTAGCGGAGCCACTGAATACGACCTTCCCGTTAGCCATAATAACAATGTGGTCTGCCAAGACATCAGCTTCAGCCATGTCATGTGTGGACAAAAGTATAGATGTATGCTGTTTGTCAATTGACTTGATAACGTCCCAAGTTCTCCTTTTTGTTTCGGGGTCGATTCCAGTAGTAGGTTCATCTAAAATCATAAGCTGCGAGTGAAGATACACGCATCATTATTTTGTGGCAATGCAAGAAGTGCTGCTCGAGATAACGACTTTAGGCACAAGAAGGAAAAAAACCACATCTCTACTTGATGTATTTTACCGTACTTTTATTCAGGAAACATTTTCATCAGTTATACTTCAAAGCTACAACATTACACGCCGTTGAGCGTCTAGTTGATATGTGTCAACACATTCCTGACTGCTTAAGGTCGCAATGATATTACCATCGCCATCCTAACAAAAAACATTTTTGCGCACCATGCTCTTTGAAACGTTGCTGGTGCTCGGCACAGCCCAAACGGAATCATCGTGAACATGCACACGTCATTTGGGGTTAGGAATCCAGTCTTCTCTCCTTTTCCCTCGTCCGCTTCAATTTTCCAGTAGCCGGTCTTCAGATACATCGATGAGCAGTACTTCCCGTGGAAGAGGTGGTCGAGGGCGTCGTCCATTCGTGGCAGAGCTTACGCGTCCTTTTTCGTGATTTTGTTCGGTCGCCGGTAGTCAAAGCAAAACCTTCATCTGCCATCTTTTTTCTACACGAGTAGGACCATTGCAGCCTACGGGCTTTTAGATGGCTGTATAATGTCGTCGCTGAGTATGCCTTCCACTTGTATCCGGATGGCTTCCCTTCCCGCTTCTGTGAAGACACGTGGTACGGTGATTGTCGGGTAGGTTGGGCTGCATCTGCGGTTATTCGTAGGTGCATCGCTAAGGATTCTGAAGTACTTTTGAGTTCGACGAAGAACACTCCCTGTAGCGACACCGTAGATCCCATATTTTATTCCGTTTTCCTTGCGGTAGCGCAGGGTTCACCTCGGATGAATGCGGAAACTTGAAGGCAACTTTTTAAGGCGCCTCTCAAGTCGGCGACCATGATCACTTCACTTGCTCCATGCATTTCTTCGAAGAAAGCAATTGCAGTGCCCTTGTTTAAATGCTGGTACTTCCGGGTATAGTTAGTTACCAAAACTTGGCATTTGCTTTGCTTAAAGCGGGGAATGCCTCTTGCGACGGAGCCACCACGCTCGAGAAGAAAAGTTTGCTCACTCTCACTCTCTACGAAATATATGTTGGGCTAATGAACCTCGTTATTTAAGGCCATTTCCGTGTATCAATCAGCCGATTATAAAATGATAAAGTCTGGTATCCTGAATCTCTGTGTCTCGAACGCACTTAACAAATTTTTTTCATGTTAGCCAGCCTTGGCGGAACGACAGCTCTATTCACTGCGGCCGCCTATTCTTTAATACTACCGACTTTCGTAGCCGCGAATGTTCTCAAACAGGTGAACGATGAAGGACGCCGGCAAGATGCTCCAAAAGAGAAGGATATTAGACTTTTGCTACAATAATTTACATTCACACGGTTTCGCATAATCTGGAGATTAGATAACGCGCTAACCTGAAAGCGCTATTCTCGGCTACCTTGAAGCTATCAAATCTTTGCAAGAAACAGAATGAGAGCCACGTCAAGTCGGATACGTCAAGAACAAATCATCGGACGCCGTTCGTGGCTTAATCGGATGGTGCGGTTAATTTAACACCATGGAGAAAGTGCAACACAAAGTATATGAGAAAAAAACAGAAAGGTATGTCGATGCGAGATACCACGAGCATCACAAAAAATGAGACGCTGTACGTCAGGGCGCACTTTGTAAAGATTGCGCTTGTTATCGCGAACGTAGAAAATGTTTCCTAATTGATAAAAGTAATAACCGACTGGCACAGACGATCGTTGAAGCCTACAAGAGTTATTCTAACAAAGACACGTGTGCAGGCTTACCTCCTGCTCGGTTAACAGTCAAAAAATTGCTTTTTTGCCTAGTGATAACACGTGATCTGCGGTGACAACCCGAAATGTCGAGTTGTTTCTACCCTATCTCCTCTTTTCGTAACTTGTTGTGACGGAATTCCGTATATGTCTCTTTGCGCAACAAATGCCTGTTAGTTTTCCGGTGTGCCCAGTTCACGTCTACTCTTCGTCCCTTTTGCGCTGTATCAAGGGTGTTTCTTTTCATTCCGCTTTTACGTACCCCCTGAGGAACTTTAGCGACGTTGGTAAGCGCATTAGTAAATACTGCGTCGTCTTGTTCAAACTTTCTGTTTCGTTCGATATCAGCTACGTATGTTTTGTAGAATTCAAGGAACTATTGAATAGTATTTCGCTTAGGCTCAATGGACACACCAAATATAAACAGGTATGGAGCAAACAGACACGTCTAAGGGAATTAGATTTGTTGCCAGCTTTGGAAAGACGTTTTTTAAGAAAAAATACCATTTTTTATTTATTACATTTTTGAACCACCAACTATACCACCGTGATCTGCGGGAACGATCATCGTCCTATTTGATTTGGTTCAAAAGTTATAACCACAATTCTAATATCTGATGACTGTTCTGCAACATAAACAATTCTGGGGCAGTCACAACGACTGATAACGCACCGAATATCAGCAGGGGATATTTAAACTTTTCTGGTATTCTTTGGCATGATACATAAAAGAATATTCAAAGATGTATTTTGGGGCTTCCAGTTTCTAAGCATTGCTTTAAATTTTTGTTAGGGGGATGCAAGAGCCGACAAACGTCCCTGTTGCTCAATTTACGCGTGCTTTATGTTCCAGCTGTGAATGGTATCGTGTCCTTCATTTCTGTAGGTAATATTATTAGTAGAAAAAGTAAAACCATCGGCTCGCGTTATCAGGTCCAGGCTGAAAAGATGACAGCAGCGAAAGTTTTATGACAGTCGCTACACAGTGAATGCTAGTGAAGACCGCGTGGAGGTGAAGGTATTGGAGAGTCCTGCAAAGCTTGAGAAGTTGGAGAACAATTGTGAGGTGCCGCTGTGAGAACCTTTGCTGCAAAGTAAAATGATTACAGCTATGTGGGCCCTGTCATCTAAAGCGCTTAGTTGGACGAGTTGGTTTCTATCTAAGGAGTGCATCGTACTAGCGAACATTAGGACAGGTGTTTCAGTCTTCTCTTTAGTTTTGCCCCGAGAGTAATGTTCGCTTGTATGATGCGTCCCTATGAAATGGTTCTGCACAACTGGGGTGAATTGCCCATGACGTTCACATGAGCGTACTCATCCCACTTTTTGGTATATATTAGGCTGTGTGACGCTTAAACGAAGGCAACAGAAGCACAGCAGATATTTTGAGTTAGGCCGGCATCAAACGTCGCCACCACACTCCCGTAGCATGTTGTACCAGTGACCCCTACCGCGTGAAGAAGGATTAGCGGTGGTGAATGGGTGACAAAACACATCTCCGCAAAAAAAAGAATAGCTAGGGCCTTAAAAGGGCCCTAGCTATTAACCAGATGATTTTTAACATTCAAGGGCAAGATCATCTTTTCTCTACAGCGATGAACAATTTATGTTTTTTGTAGTTCGTTCTTGCCCACATAGTCGTAACTTCAAAATGAAGGATTATATTTAAATGAAACTCCGCAGGCACGTTCCTTTATTCGTGCACTGTGCACTGAACTAGCATTTTGGAAAGCGAATGGTAAGTTTTGTTGTAATAATCACTTATATCAAAGAATACAGAGATAAATGACACATTTTTTTCTTTTCGTTGGAATGTTTAGTATAACTTAATCCCTAAATATCTAATGCCGAAGATCCTAGTTAGTTTTACGGCACAGTTAGCTACCTCTACGCCACAAATGTTGCAATTCCTGCAAACCACTCAACAGTTACAAAATTTCCTGTAAGAGGCAAGTTTGGGGTGTTTTTTATCAAAAACAGCAATCAAGAAAATTATTTTTGCTGATTTTAAATTTTGCATGTCATCAAATACCGTTCTTTAAAAAGGTAATGTGAAATAAAAACACCCCATTTTAAATTTAGGAAGTTTTGAATAAGATAGCAGCATACGCTACGGCGAAAGCTCATAAGTAACAGTTAAAGGTACCCTTGAACCGCTCCGGGGTATATACGACCGGAACATAAAACCCACAAGAGATCACAGGCTAACTAAATCATGCAATCGGTTTGAATTCGTGAAATATTTATTCGAAGAATCTAACACTACTTGGTTATGCATATAACGCAATGTTTACAATTCTCGGTTAAAGTGGTAGTACATCGCTTACTATGTAATATGATGAAACAAGTTGGATATATGAAGATTTAAAAATCCAAAGGCTAACGATTAATTAATGGTTAGTAGTACGCAGTAAGAAGGTGGAAATAGGGCTTGTCAAAATGATTACGATAAATTAGGGTGGATATGTGAATTAAAATATTAGTGTTGATTATGGCGCAGTTCAGGTAGAACATTGTGTGAGATTAGTATGAATAAGTATGAAGCTTTGTATAGGGTAGATATAGATGAATTTAGCGAGGATAAATTATTGTGGCTGCTCTCTGTGCACGACCTTGTTATAACGGGAAATAAAAGCAATAAAACAGAATGCCACCACCTTCAAAGCACAGAAGCATACAAGACACCACAAAACATTCGTACAATGAAAGTATGCCACACCTGATATGCGTGATATATGAGAAAGTTTTCGGTGCCCCTTATCTGAGACCACGGTTTCTGCCCTGGGGTGGTATAATCAGCATGCTAACCTTTGGTCGTGATACCAGGGCCATGGCAAGAGCCAGCCGTCGCCTCATTCCCCGAGAAAGTGAACGGGGAAACACCTGCGCCTGGTCTGTCAATCTCACAGTGTCTAGGATACTCCGGACGCTCTCTTTGACATCAGCTGTCCCTGCGATCTGTAACAAAAATCAGTGTAGTATCAAAAGTTATCAGCCAGAACAGCAAAAATATTATTTACACCTCACAGAAATACTTTGGGAAGAACCCACCTGAGTTGAATTACTTTCGAACTCTTTGTGCGAAATCCCCCTGTAGATTTGTGCTGCTGAAATTTGCGTCTTTTCGTGCTTGTAATTTGGCTAGTGTCGAAGTTATGTTTATTTTTAGTGCGGGTTAATACAAACACTAGCTATAGAGCGTAAACCGCGCTCTCACGTCGCATTGCAATGTTGCAGTTGAAATACCCCTGTTTATTGGCCTCGGGCCAGCCACGCTGCTTCAATTGTTCCGAAACAGAAAGACATGCGCCAGTAACGCCAAACGACTTAGGGAAACAAACTTCAATTGGTTGAAAGAACAACTAAACGAGGACTATTCGTTCCAAGATTCAACTGAAAATAAAAGACGGGGACCAAATGTTTTTTTAACACACACTTAACTTGCAAAAGTAACGTTGCAAAAAATAGCCAACACTTAAAATAAACCCTCCTTTTTCGAAAAGGTATTGTTTTCGCGGTGTGTTGCGCTACTTTCCGATCTGCTTTCTCTGCTATAGATCACACATCGAGAAGGTATGAATACGCGTGTCGCTGTGCAACGTCAAATGCCTCTTCGAGTATTTCGAGTACCGCGCAATAGTGTCCGCGTGTAACCGGTAACCTTACAATTCTGCGATATATACTCGCCGACAGAGTGCACCGATTTGAGCAACTTTATTGAAAAAGGCAAATTTATGTTCTTTGTTTTAGAGAGTCCGCCTGTATGGACCATTTCACCGGAAATTTCTTTACGTATATACTTGAGAACAGGTCCCTATACTGCTTTTAGAAGGAAGCTATTGTAAGGTGTGTTGATAAACTTTTAGCACATAAGTGACCAAATCTCAGTGAGTCGTGATTTCGTGCGTGCGCCTTTGTGGGCGCAACGGTCCACTCAGTCGCAGACTCCAGAGCTCCACGTGCCATAAAAGCACAACACTTTCATGTGCGTCAGTTTGTTTGCCTGGTTTTGGGCCTTCTGCTCCATCGCCTCAATTCAAACTTGCTTTAACTCAAAAGGTTCTCTAAGATTTGTTAGTCTCCGGCTGGCGTCAGCCATGTTTGCGCTCGCATCACATTTTTTGTCGTTGTTACAATCGCTTGCATCTTTAGCTCCATTAGATCCCTTTCTTCCGAGGTTTGAGGTTAATTTTAAGTGACGGGGTTGCTGAAGCGCCATGCGTGTCTAGTTTTATCTCCCTTCTCAAGGCAGTGGTAGTTGTCCAAGGGAATGTATATAAAACCAGGAAGGCTGGAAAAAGAAGTGAGAGGAAACCTGTCGCCAGAATAACCCATTTGATTGGTTTACCGGAGGATAGGACTAAACGTAACGTCACATTGTGGTAAAAATTACGTCTCCCTTCATGTTCTCCGCTAATCCACCTTTTGCAAAGTAGTGTGGCTGTTTGTTTCACTTGTGAATGTTAGGAAAAATAAACAAGTTACAATGTATGCACAACACAAAAAAGATTTCCGAATTTACGTCGTTGGTACATAAAATACCGTTACGGTACCTTTACATTGCTTTCAAACGGCAGACGCTTAACAGATCAGCACTCTGTAAATATATTAATTTGGTTTGTTTTGCATTTTTTCAGAACCCACTTTTTACCCCCGACGAGCATAAACTTGAATGCGATGATTAAAAGCACTTTTTTAATAAAAATTTCCAAGTAACCAACACCACCAAGGTTGCCTATTTCCGAAATGCTAAAGTTCATTTATCTGGTCTCAAACTGCTCCTTAATTGATAGCAATTGCTACGCACAAGCTCCCCAGAAGTCTTGGCCATTACATTGCTTTGTTAATTGAATATAAAAAAATTCTCATGAAGGTGTACTCTATAGACATTTAGTACAACTGCTGGTCTTACCCTGGAAGCTAAAGTTGACATTAGTAATTTCCTGTACCACAAAATATCAAAAATAATTTTGCAAAACAATGTAAACCAAAATTTCCAAGCTTTACTCTCAAACACCAGAAGACTAAAGAGTACCATGCGTTGTTTAATTTCAATGTGTGACGAAACAATTTGGGCACCTTAGAAAAATATTTCTGGTGTTCCTCAACAGTGAGATCATCGAAGAAGACATTGTTCTCTTGGCAAATGTTGATATATTTCCGGATCAGGCTCGGCTGGGTGACCACACTAAAATTTCCAACGCGGGCGTAGCCACTTGTCGGTGCAGTGATTCCTGCGAAAGAAACACGAAATTAATATTACGGAAGTTAGTTAAAGCAGACCAAAATACTGAAACAATAAGTTTTGTATTCAATTTATTCAGAAAAGGTCATTTTGACAGAATGTCTGTATTATAAACAACTCCACTATATCGCTAATGTGTTTTAATATAACAAAACGCGACGTTTTATTAACTTTTCGTGGGAGAAGACGTCTTAAAATTACAAGTTGCACGTGGTTTGGCTGCCCAATCGCAAAATACTGCGAGTTAACAACATGTTTTTTTATTTTCTTTTTTTAAATAAACTATCTACCTTTCGGACCCGAGCAGGAGATGTCCGTATAACAAATAGATATGCCACATACAGACAGGCCTGGACTCAATTTAGGACGAAAGAAAAAGCAATTTTAATTGAAGTGCTGTGTTAGAAAGCAAGACATGACAGATTGAGATCTACAGTGATGTAGATAATGAACTTGCGAAAACGTGAAAAACTGATTTAGATGCAAAACCAGTTCATTGTAAGCCCAATTTTTGTAATGTACTGCACATGTCTGATCTACATCAGCACTAAAATATTTCAAACAATGAACCTCTTAATTTTCTCAGACAAAGGATTCTTTTTCTGTACATGCCTATTGGTCATACGTTATAGCCCATAAGCTATAGAAAATGCAATGATTATCGGAAGAACAGTTTCGGTGACTGTTGTGGTGGTTTTTGGGCATTTCTGGTGTCTTGCTTCGGTAAATGCTTGCGGAATACCTCAAATGTTGTATATAATCCATTCCCTCCATTTTGCATTCTCCAAGAAATGCAAGAGCACATAAATTAAATTTTGGTAATTCTTCCATCTTAACCAAGATACCTAAATTAGTGTATTCTCCGCAAAGTGCTGGCCCTGTAATAGGTGGAGTAAATTGAAACATAATCAAAACTTCGCATTCGCGGAATTTTGCAACAAAATTTTAGTATCAACTCGAGATCATCTTTGGGAGTTGTATCGCCCGTCTCATCAGTCGCGCGTAGCTTGAAGTGGGGGAGGCACAGGAGAATAGCCCAATTTTTTGGGGGCAAAGAACATTTTCTTCTCCTCTCCTACAAGTGACGAATATATAACGTTTTCAATTAGGGTAACATATAAAGGGGGCTCCCAAATATTTGTAAAAAATTGTTGTAATAATATCGAAGTCTAGTATTATGGTAAAACATTACGTTCTGTATTTCTTGTTTCATACATTTTAGATACATTTTGCTGGAGTTTAGTGTCAATACTCACTGCGAATATTATATTTGATTTTTTTTCGGCGCACTTTTTGATATACAGTTCGATGCAGTGTGATGTACACTGCACAGCATCTCCGAAAAGCCTTCTTTCAAATTCGGTCTGATGCTCTTGGAAATGTCGTTGATATACGGCAGGAATAAACTAGGTACCAAGACTGATCTTTGCACTACGCCCATGAGAAAGTCCAGGCAGTTAAGAGCGTACTCCTCTTGAATGAACCAAATTCGTTACAGTTTTTTAGATGGGGTCTAACCCTGGTAATAATAAAATGTTCAATACAAATTCCGGGTATTTCTATTACCACCTCAGGGTAGCGAACGAAGTGAAACACCGATGCTACTCTATAAATAGCGTGTCATTTTTCCTATTGCAGACAGCGCATGTGGAGCATGGTTGGTTATCTCTGATGGTCCCGCTGGAGTTGACAAAAACGAATTAAATTATGTGCAATCGTAGGATAGGTGTGCAATCGTAGGGTAGGTTATTAGATCTATACGCGCCACAATAGCTTGAAAAACAATGTACTCTAAAATATGCGAGCAGGTATGTTAAAGTGACCGGGCGTTAATTGCTAGCTTCCAGATTACAACCGGATTGCTGTATTGGAATTACGTTTGCAATGCGCCAGTTAGTAGCGATTGTATTTGTATCCCCAAAAGTATTATATATTTATACATATATAGGCTTCCGCAGATATTAGAGTTAAGGAGGGTATTTTAACTATTGTTGCGCATGGACACTTCTCGACGTGAAGTGTGCACAGTAGGCTCTGAACGTGTTTAAATTAATTTGTAATGCTTGTATAGCGTGGCAAACATTCAACAAAAGATGAAGGCACAAAAGAGCGAAAAAGTTATTTTATCATTTATTTCGGCTCGCTATGCGAAACTTTAACTAAGTTATTTTATCGTTTATTTCGGCTCGCTATGCGAAACTTTAACTCCAGGATGTACGCTGCAAAACACCGGAATGTTGAGCAGAGAAGTCACGACAGGACATTTTTTTGGCTCAGAATGCATTCATGATGGTAGCGTGTCAGCATATAGATTAGGGTTGTTCGTATTTGGGTAAGATCCGATTTTACACGATTCTTACATAGCGAACACGTTTCATTCAATCGGGTGAATGCTTTCTCCCGAAGCGGACATTTTTCAACTTAGCGATCTGCATAATCGGGCGCTGACATTACTCCGTTCACAACCGGTACATGCTCTAAGCAAGCTGCACAAACACAGCTTCCTAGCTGGTTTAGAATTTGCATGGCTGTGGCGCTCGCTACCTCATGCTGGCAAATACAGCATTGACGTTGTTGTGCCCAGGTAAAAGAATCCGTGTTGCCGAGAGGTGTTTCCACAAGTGACGATACGTTCAGCAATCGCACTGGTCTCGCTTCCAGACCGCCATGTTCCGGAAGCAGATGTTAATATATGTAAACAAGAATAAGAGAAAAATTGACGACTGCCTTTTTGTGAATGAAATGTTTCATTTCTTAGAAGGTATCGATGACCTGTATTATCATCATTTCTCATTCATTTCTGAACAAATTCCAATCGTCTGAGAGCATTATCTAGAAAATCCAGATGCCCCTCGATAAGCAGCCGAAAATGACCGAATAAAGTAAGGAAGCTTACGATTTCATACAAGGAAACTATGTCTTTTACCAAGTACATCTGTAGACTTAACCTGAAAAAAATCGAATTTCAGAATCGTTTTACAGTTGACCAGATTTCTCCAGGAATATCAGTTCCAAAAATGCCACCCTATTTTTACCCCTCCCATTTTAAATATTATGAAATCCGATAACAAATCACCCTACACGTAGTCAAGTCTCATTGGTAGAAATTTTATCGTTCGATGGGTTGATATAACATGCTAGATGCTTCGTAATTCCGCCCTTGCGCAACCATATATATGTCCTTTAGTTGTGTAAATTCTTTCATGGTCCACGAATATTATGGATAGACATATTATCTCTAAAAAATGACCAGAGTTCATTTACGTTCGTCATTGTTCCGTCCACAGGTGAAGAGGGTTTCAAAGGCGTCGTGATGGCCGCCTCACCAGTAACACAGTATCTCAATAAACATTATCTGTATTTCTTTGTTTTTTTTAGTGAAGGGTACAGCAGAGAGGTGAATATTTTTTGTCCCTAAGCGCAATCTGCGACACTGGACATGCGGTGTTCTAGAGAGCCGCTCCGGCACATGTGGTCCAGCAGTGATAACCAGAAGTACACAACACGTCTTCAACAAGATAGTAGTCGGGAAAATAAAAGAAAACATACGACTGTTATTATTACGCACTCGGCTTTCTGCGGTGATTGCTGTGTATTTCAGACTAGTTTATTCCTTTTAAATTGAAATAATCGCAAAAAATTGCCTTCAAAGAATTATTTGTACCTTGCGCAATAAAGTCACAATTTCTTTGTGTTCAGGGGAAGAGTTTCATGTCAGATACATTGATTTAAAGAATATATTTTTGTCATAAAAAATACTTCAACAAATACTTCGTGTTTGATAATGGCTTTACATGGGAATATCTGCACTTCTTTTTAATAGCTATCGCTACTCCACCAAACCTTGTTGTTCTTCATTTGCGGAATAGTTTGAATTACGACAGCACAAATTCATGTTGAACTAATCATATGTGCAACCACATTTCGTTATTGACTAAAATATGCATCCTCGCACTCAGCGTTGGGATTTTGAGAACAGCCACAGCTTGTTTGAAACACTGCTTCCGATAATTCATCCAAACCCCCGAAACCCCCATCGATCTGTCTGAATTCCTTCTAAGGATCGGTCAACGCCGGCTTGCTTTTGGCTTGAAACTGCAGTAAACACCATTCTGGAGAGGAAGGTAGAGATAACTGTCTCGAACTCTTGAAGGACCACAACAGTACCGTCTGTGTTAAACCCAACAACTGTACTTTTGCAGTTGAAACAATGAAATGGATTTAAAATGATTCTAATTTTATGCGTATGCTGTCCCGTGTATATGTCGGTACCATATAACTTCTTTGGTCAATGTATTACAAATTCAATAACTATGAACCTTGATTTTTATTGTCGTTCACGAGAACGGAATTTTCCCATGAAGCATTGGAAGCCAAATACGTGAAGCCCTTGGCTTCCGAGAAGACAACATAAAACACGGGGTAAAATTACCTGCACGGTGATTGTACAAACAAACCGTTTTCCTTGTTATTTTTCTCAAATAAGAATATCTGAGACATGCTGCTTCGTTAGGGTTCATGGAGAAATAATTAGGTCAGGTCACATTACAGAAACGCCTAGCGTCTTGAAAACTGTCATTAGATTGTGAGTTTTAATTCCTGGTGCATTAGTAGTGGATCTTCGGTTTCCAAGAAAGTACGAAATTTCACAGCGAAGCTGTATTTGTTCAGGATGCAGAAGATCGTCTCCGACTCCAGACCGATGGAGATAAGAATTGCATAAGACTTTAGCCACCTTTCAACAACCACTCAACTTTCGAATATCTTAAATATTGCGCTACACATTCAGATAATGAAAAACAAAAGTACCTACGGCCTTCATATTTTAATACAAGACGTTTATATTTTTCTTCAGCTATATCTTCACAGAAATAAATTTCTCTGGCGTGTAGCCGAGTCTAAGGGGATCTGTGGGAGCGTGATCTCTGTAAGAGCGCCTTCCCGCGTTGGACGTGTGCAGTGAAAGATGTCCGTCTAGGAGATGGTACGATCACCCAAATTTTATTGAAGCTATCCTGAAAGCAACTAAAAGACAGGCAGCCTCTCAGTCTTTTTTATGCCGAGTATCAAACCTCTAGCAATGACCTAGTTCACAGTGAACTTATATATATTGTTTATTTCCGTCTATTGCGAGCACATGGCTCTCTACAGAAGGAGTATGGTTACGAAAGATAGCTGCAGCCATACCGAAGCTATCCGGAAGGGAATTACACCACAATTAATTTCGCAAAGACGACTGTAATACTACGGTGAGCCTAATATACTTGTCTAAACTGCATAGGTAACAGCGAAGTTGGTAAATACCGTGAAACCCCCCCCTGCTGCGAATACATGAGCATCCATGGCAGAGATGAGAACAGTGTCATGTTTGTCTGCAGTAATAAAACTCTGGGCCTTCCAAGTTTATTTTTACTAAACAAAAAGTATGCATATTCACACGCAGGTTCAATTACAACAAAACAAACGCTCTTGGTTTCTTGGTCGCTGGAACTTCGCCTCTGTCAAAGTATACTGTTTCTCACGTTAAGGCCCGGTACCACATATCTGGTGGTCTTTCTTCTTTACAAAAACTAACAGAAGGGCATTAAGTTTTGTGTTGGTTTTAACTGCTTTACGTCCGGGTCTTTGCAACCCAAGTTATTCCCCCGAACACTCTTCAAAGGAATAAAAACACTGCCACACTTTGCAGAATGCTCTCAACATTTTAGAGATCTTACACATCTTCTATAAATAACTATCATAATATACAACCTGCGAGAATATTCATAAGTGTGGTCTTTCCAGCACCGTTGTGTCCTAGAAGCACCGTACACGTGCCTTCATATATCGTGAAGTCTGTTTCGTCGAGGACTTTTTTCTGGCCGTACACCTACGAAGAAAAAATACTCAATTATTCGCGCTTCTCAGACTTGGAAGTTCTTGCATTGTTATTCCTGCAAATACCACCATCTGCTTGTAATATCGAATTTAACATTCAACGTCTTGATATTACCTCGCTACAGAATAACTTGGAACATCCTACAAAACTAGTTAGAAGTAATTATTTTTCAAAATGGTAAAGGTGTTCGAAATACCGCCTTCGTAATAAATAGAATATTGAAGAAACTCTTACATGCGAAAAGTTGTAGAATGGAGACATTTTCCTGAAAAAAGGCTCAACAGGCTGTGGTATCACTAAATAAATGTTCATTAGAAGTCAACTAAGCAATGACGCTGCTTGTATAGTGTATAATAAATTGTGCTTGGTCGTTCGTTGGGTCATTTGAGAAAAGTGGCGATAACAAACTAAATCTAAACTGTTCTTTGGGTATCTATCACCCGATACATCGAAACGATTGGGTGAGAAAAGCGTTCTGCCATCTGCAAAGGCACAGTCAAGTTTCGGCAGATTTCATTGTACAATGCGCATCAAGCTCCTCTAGGGAAACCTTGTGTATGGCTCCGGTGCATGCTGGCGACATCTACTGGTGGCTGCTGGGGTGGAGATAGCTTGCCACTGCGTTTTGGCGGCTGTGGTACAGGGTAAGCCTGGTGGGTGTTTAGCGTGGTCCACCGTAATTTGTAGATGTTACCACCCACCAGGGGCGCTTGCCTTCAACAGAGCCAACAATAAGCGAGGACAGGTCATAGAGACCCGTCGTTTGACGTTGTGCAGTACCGCCGCAAACCGTTACGTAATCGCACATGACGACTTGCACGAAAATTCGAACTTTTTCACATAGCAAGCGGGAATACGCCAAAAGAGTAGTCTGCAGCACTTCCGGCTCAACGTTTTGTGTGATTACGTAAGTGCCTGCACTGCTAATGCATCGAGTCCAACAACGGGCGTATCTCGAATGCCACCACTTACAGCTGGGTCTGCGGAAGAAAAGTGCCACTCGCGGGTCGCCGCGTCTAAAAATTAGAATTCTACCTCTAGTGGCACGACGATCCGCCCCAGCCTGTCCGAGACTACGCGGGCGGTCAAATGTCAATCTCTCTCCAACCAAGCTGCTCTGATTAGATATCGCCCCCATGCTCTGGAGCTGTGGGCTGTTTTGCCCTAGACAAGCCGGTCTCGCACTGTACGTTTACACAAGGGAGATATATATCTACTTGCTTTGAGCTGGCAATGGTGGGTCATGCTTCGCAATTCGCAGGATTTTATATTGCCTCTGTTTAGTCTCACACCTTCTTGTCATCTGCTTCCTACGTTATCGGTGATTGTATTTAATGTAGTGAGTGTGTTTGCGTTTCCCATACTTTGCCACAAACGTGTCAGCGTATCTCTGAATTTCTCACACTTCTCTCTTAAGGTATGTTGCCACTTTTAAATGACTTTATTTTAGAATACCCCTTTTATTTGTTAGACTTAGCGACACCGAAACATTCCAAATTTTTTTGAAGAATGGATGATGTTCTTATCTGGGTCAGTTAAGTGGTTATAGACAAAATTCCGAATTCTGGGGAATGGTTCTCAAACCGCAACTAAAGTGGTGCTGTAACAAGCTGGTTACGCAGATGATATCAGTAGCATACATTGAAAATTAGCTTGCATCTTTTCGTCTGATAGGTATGAGATGATTGAAAGACGATTTGGGAGTGTTCATGTCTCCAAACATTTCCCTAAATTTCTGTAAGAGGGATGCGTGATTTTACACGCCAGCCTGTTAACTTTGCGCGCGATTTATGCTGCCTCTGTGAATGCTATCGAGGTCGTTACTTTTATAAGTATCCTTCTTAGTGAAAACAAAATACCCTAGGCGGAACGTTTTAATAAGAGGCGTACTCAAGTTAAGGCTAAAAAGGTGACGGAAGCGAAACATTGCTGACAATTTGTGCATAGTGAATGCTCCAACCGAAGATCATATGGACGTGAAGGTATAGGAGAGTGATGCAAAGCTTGAGAACATGGAGAAAAATTGTGTGAGTGCCGCTGCGACACCTATAGTATAAGCAAAGTAATTTTATATAGCTAAGTAGGATATAGCAAAGTAATGGTAATGGAACTATGGCAAAGTAATACTTATATGGCTGTGTGGACCATTGATTTATTAATTACTCAAATGTCCCATTCGGACATTACATTAGAGGTGTGCACGACAAGGCACTTTGAAGAACGGTAACAAAAGCGTGACAGCAACGGACGATGTACAGTATTGATGGCGGCACTTCTATATTAGGGGTGGGTATGATGCAGTACTAGAAAGTAGCGTTACACCGACGTAGTAACAGCAACACAATGGGTACACTAATTACGGCTGTACTTCAATGGCGTGCTTGAAACGGGATTGGTCAATGACGGGAGCAACTACAACAGGTACGTCATTCTAGACTCGGGATGGACGTTGAGAAATGAATGTTGGAGGATATTAGTATCGGCACGTTCCGGATACACGGTGTTGGTGTGACTAGTACGGGAAATGCGGTGGGGTGTCGTATGTACTCATTTTTAGGTTGCGATGGAAGAATTTGGGGTAAAAACACAGTCGAACACAGTCGAGAATGAAGTGTTGGAAGGTAAAGTTCTGCTTTTAACGCTGACACCCTTGAATGGTGTGAATAATCCGATAGAATTGATAAGCGTGTTTTGGACAGATTCTATGGGGTTAATCAAATACGTTTGGTGAGGATCAAAGATACCATTTTCATATTATAGTTTACACAGCACGAAAGTTACGTACGCGAGTAATCTTATTCAGGGAGGCGTTAGACGGAGATTACTCCGTAGGTAGGCAAGAGCACTGTTAGCAAAGTTCTTTATGTGGTTAATGTGACAGGACCAGCGTACGTCTTCGGATATCTGGACACCTAAGTATTTCACCCAGTCAGCAGAGCCAATAGCAATGTTGTTAATTGCTATTAGTCTTCAGGTAATTGCGGCGGCGGTGGAAAAAACAGGCGCAGTTTTTTTTGACATTTAAGGACTTTAGCCAGTTATTGCTCCAATCCTGCACGAGAAATAATTTGTCTTATCGTGCGGGTATGTCACAGCTACTCCCAAATTCAATCACACACAGCTATGTCACAGCTTTCCAAATTCAATGACACTAGGAGAGAGACCATGGGAAATACTGAAGTCGGTGGCTTTATGCTTACTGCTACGTGGCAGTATGCCGTCCTTCTCTTTAAATTGGGCGAAGTTAACTAATATTTGTCGGCTCTTTCCTGCGCAGATTGTGCCTATGCGATGGCCCTTTCAATGTTTGATGGATTTGATTGTAGGGTTTAATGCGCAGACGCAACGCAGGCGGTAATGTGGGTCGTTGTGGAGGGCTCCGCAATAATTTTGACAACCTGGGGATCTTTACGTACACCGAAATCTCGTACACACGGGCGTTTTTGATTTTTGCCTCCATCAAAAAGGCGGTCGCCGCGGCCGGCAATCGAACCCGCAATCTCGTGCTCAGCAGCGCAACGCCTTAGTGCCTTTAAATGTCTGGGGTTTGAGTGGTAGTTTCAAGGAGGTGGTCGCAGTGCTCAATTACGCTTTTTCGTCTGTTACCATGATTGGTTTGAGCAGCCTGGTGCTCATAAAATACCAGTTTTTTGCGCTTTAATCGGTCCTCTACGTCAATGATTCTAACTGTCATCGGTTTTATATGATGAGCATTGTTATCAGCATCCGACTGCAGTCCCGTCAGTAGCAGCCTCAGAGTCTCTAAGGAAGCGTGGTCTGACTCGATCTTATGCAGCCGTTCCTTCATCTCTCTGTAGGTATTATCGTGCTCCACCAACGTTGTTTGAATCGCTCTGAGTTGCTCTAACATAGCTGACTGCTCAGATTGCAATTCTTTAAGCACCTTGAGCCTTTGCAATGAAACGTCGGCGGAGTCAGAAGAGTTGGAACAGTCGGGTCCAGCGTTTGTCTCAATATTGCCAGCTAACAAACGAAGCTGCACTAGTGCGTTTGTACAGTCATAAACAAAAGTGCAAAACCAATTTCGGCTCTGTAGCACAACTAGCGCAAGGTAACTAGTTTGCTTTGCATAAAACAATACCGGTTTGTTACCTGCACAAAAAAGAAGCGAGCAAGATAAGATTGGTTCATTGCGGTGCTCCCGAGCGCACTGAGCCCCGTGAAGATCCGGGCGGGCTTTATGTCCAGCTTGAACGCTTGCACTGTGCAAGACATCCTGTCTTTCAGACAGGTGCGGAATGAGCAAGATGTCACCAGGTATTACCAGGGACGTTAAGCTGGCTGCGCAGACCTCGATAGGCGTGGCTTTTGGGTGTCTGTAGCTGTCGCTTCGTCTGCTTTCTATTCCGAAAGTCGGCCCGTGAACGACACACCAACAGTGTCGACCACGGTGGGGCAAGCGACGCGGTTCTGGGCGGTTCTGAGAGCTGTAGACACCAAGATTCGGAGAACTGCACCAAAAAGAAGCGAGGAAGATCAGCTCGTTCCATCGCTGCGCTGCAGAGCCCACTGTGCGCTGTGACGATCCGGGCGGGATTTGTGTCCAGGTTGAACGCATGCGCTGTGCAGGACGTCCCGACTACCAGGTAGGTGCGAATACGCCTATATGTCCCCAGATATTGCCAGGGAAGTGGAGCTGACTGGTTAGAGCAGGATAGGCGTGGCTTTTGGATGGCTGCAGCTGCCGCTTCGTCTGCTTTCTATGCGGAAGTCGGCCTGTGATCGGCACACCCACAGTGTCGACCGCGGTGGGCACCAAAGTCGCAAGAACTGCACCAAAAATAAGCAAAGAAGATTAGCTCGGTCTATTGCGGTGCTGCCTAGCCCACTCATCTGTTTTCGTAGAACTGGGATTGGTTGCCCAAGACGTCCACGTAAGCCTGCTCATCCTACTTTGTGGTATATAATATGACGTCAAACGCTTCAAGGATGGCAACAGAAGTACAGCAGATATTTTGAGGGAAGCAGGCATCTGAGGGATCCACACGACACTCCCGTAGCATCTTGTACAAGTAATCAGTACTGAGTGAACAAGTGTAATCACCAATGAATGCGTAAGACAAAACATCTCCACAAGGATAAGCCGGCACAAAAAAATGCTAAAATAACTCCTGGCAGCTAAGGAGAACAAACTGCAGCTATGAACGAGGTAGGTTTTATTTTCCATGAAACGATGTCTGTCTGGTTCCTACACGATAAAACAACTTTATTCTTGTTTTCTCAAAACATGATGTTTTGCATTTCGCTCTTGTGCAAAAAAGTGTAACTTTAAATTTAACAATTCTTTTTTCAATGAAACTTCCCAGGCTCATTTATTTATTACTAGACATCGCAATTAAGAATACGTTTAAAAACAGATGGGAAGTTTTGATGTGATCACGGTTCACATCAAGGAATGCACACTAAAACTACATATTTTTATTTTCGTTGAAATTTTCAATATAATTCGAAAATAACGGATCGCAAACATCTTAGTTACGCAGCACACTTCGTTGTATAGATCTGTGCCTCATAACGTGCTATTCATGCAACCTATTCAATAGTGATGGACATTCCCGTCACAGCTAAGTTTGGGGCATTTTGAATCAATAACAAGCATCGATAAATATTTTCACCAGTTTTAGCTTTTAAACGTGATAACCCACGGTACTTTCTAAGGTCCATGTGAAATTAGAATTTTCCAAAAAATTTGAAAAAGGTGACAGCATACCTTAATGAAAGTAACTCTTTATCCTATTGTATGGTTTACATTGTTGTGTGAAAGGTTTTCACCACATTTATTTTCTTTTGCTGAAGTATACCAAAGGTCTTCATTAAAATACTGCATAGGCAAAGTTTCTCTAGATGCACAAATTACGGGTATGTGTTCTTTGGTTTACGCTTCATTAATGGGTGTGCGATGTTGTAAAAATTCATGATGTTCTTCGTCATGCAAATACTCAGCGTAGTATGTAAGATAAGTGCAAATTTTCACCGCTGTGTAGGTAGAATTGACTGCAGATCATGTACATTGCTTTGATAATAAAGCTACTATCGAGATTGAATTACGTTATTGGTGTTTCTTGCCACATGCTTCGGTTGCAAAGAACGGTGTAGAAAACGTAGTTTGTAATAAGCTTCTCTGTGGCGTGAGATTACGGACACCCGCAATTGCTAATTCACCTAAAAATGACGTTAGTACATTTACCAGACCAGACCAGACGGTTACTGACAAGAAGTGGAGGTATGTCGAGGTGACGACAAACAACATAAATGTTGGCCCTACGACGTCGACAAAAGGGATCACGATGATTGCCACGGAATTATTCAATGTACATACTTTAATCACGCTTGCTTTACATTGCCGTCCAAAACGTCTTTGCACTCTTCAGGTTCGGCTGCTGTTTTTCTTCTGCGATCCGCCGTTTCTGTTGCAAGAAGACAGTTTACCCTACCCCTGCTGTTTCTCCTGCCATGCAACACTAGTTCAAGCTGCGGCAATGTATCTTTAATGTAGATCAACACTGATATTTTTCTTCGATATATGATAGAATTTTCATTTTACTAAACTTTTCGTGAAGCCTGCATTGTGAAACCACTTCAAAGGCTAGTGTGGCTGGAAAGAGGAATATATCACCTACATTTTAGCGCGCTGCTTTGCCCATAGGCTGATCAAAACGTTTTGGAAACGGAATGGTTTTTCCGTACTCATACAAATCGGCCAGTTTACGAGCACCAATAAAAATTTGAACAAGTTTCATCCAAAATATTTTTTGCCGTTTTGGGCAACCGTTCGCATCATATGACAGGTTATTCATACGCTCCTTACCTTTACTAATTTGGACGTCACCACCAGAGGTTTAAGATGTGAAGACATCTCCTCGTAAGGACAAGAATGATTTGGTTCTAACTCCAATGCTTTCTTCTCATCAGCAGGTCTAGGATTCCAGTAGCTTGGCTGCAAAAAAGACGATCGTAACAAGCAAGCTTGTAATGTTAAGGGTTGGTTCTCAATGTTTCGCAAATTACGTTACCTCGCACTGTGTACATATATATATATATACACGCAGTGCAAGAATTCAGTTTCACATGCGAATACGTTCCGCCGTCAGTGTTTTAACAATACCACGTAGAAGTCCTCGTATTATGAACTGCAGTAAAAGCGTGTGATAACGATTTTGCCCTAATCGTACGCCCGCACCCATGCACCCGTCTGTGCGTGCGTGCGCGCGTGTGTGCTTCTGTGTGGCCAGGGCCCATAGATTTAAATAAACTACCTGCGTCAGTTTTCTTCGACGGATATGTGTGTCCGCGCCTATGTGCGTGTGCGTTTGCGTAAAAGCATGCGTGAGTGCCGGCGGGCATGTGTGTCTTTGTGTGTGCGTGCATGCGTGCACATGGTGATATCTCCTGGGTTTACCCAATCGGGATCTTGCGAATGCCGGAGACTTGAGAAACAGGCCAACATCAGTTATCCGCAATCAATCACGGTCGTGTCACTTAATTACTCACTGAAAATACTTGATGCTTACCAAAAGGAAGAAGTACGGGACCTGGCGGTTTGTGGCCAACCATGGCAGCACATTACACAAGTACCAAGTGAAGAAGCCAAAGACAGCACACGCGAGTAGCATTGCCACCCAAATCTCCAGAATTGCTATGTTATCCTTGTGTAGGAACCGCCTAACGGCCAAACCCCATCCAGCTCGACCTGCAGGGAGAAAAATGGAAATACTGTTGTCCAAGTGAAAGTAAAAACTGCTTCTAAACGTTTGGTTTAAAACGCCAGGCCTAGTTGAAGGAGTTACTTCCCTCTAAAGGAAAATGTGACGTTTAATTACTCGGAGTCACCCATTCCAAAGCATAGCTCTTTTGTAGAAATGCTGCATTGTTTGTTTATTCCTTCTTGCATTCTTTTTCCGCCCCCTGCGCACACGCCTGGAAATCTGCCACCAGCCGCTTCCCCCCCCCCCCCCCCGGATGCCCTCACCGCAGTCCTAATCGGACCGCTGTCGCTGCCGTCGCACCAAGCTGCTCGGCATTCAAAAGTGACGTAGTCTGCGTGCTGGCCACACTGTAGGGAGCGATCTGAGGCTGCGAAGCTGCCGTGTTTCGCCGCTAAAAATCACCCTGCCTTGTCACAGATAAAGACCAATGCCTTTGTTTATAGCCTGGATGGTCACTTGCTAACGCTGCCTCGGATCGCTCCTTGTGGTATGGCACGTACTGTTGCCTCCTTAGCTAAAGATTTTGAAGAGTTTAAGAATTCTATGAAAAAACAACTCCGTTGTCTTACTGATGAGCTGAATGCTTTAAAAGCGGTCACTGTGTGCGATCCAGCTGATTTGAAAAAGCTACAAGGTGATTTTTATGAACTCAAAAAATCAGTTGAATGCATGAGCGACGCACTTGATGCAGCTAAAGCCGAACATTCGAACCTGGTTGGGAAGAACCATGAACTAATTGAAAAAAAAAATGAAGCTCTCGAACGCAAGTTTCCTCAACTCGAGCACGACTCAGGCGCGAACAACCTTGAAATCAGAGGTGTTCCAGCTACTAAAGATGAGGATTGCCACGGGATATTAGACCTGCTCGGAAAGAGATCGAGTGCCCGCTGAGGAAAGAGGACATTGACACGGCCCACAGAGTACCAACCCGAAATGCGAATGAAATGAATATTGTTGTTAGGTTCTGCTCCCGTAACAAGCGATCAGGATTTCTCGCCAAAGCCCGCAAGACCCGCCAAACTACAACTTGTCTCGGATTACCTGTAACACAGCAGAAGCCAGTTTACGTCAATGAGCATCTAACGGTGGAAAACAAGCTTCTTTTTTCTAAGGCACTTGCTCTAAAAAGGCAGTATGACCGGCTTTATCTGTGGACCGAAAATAGCGTCATCAAGGCAAGGAAGTCTACCGTGGGCCGTGTTTTTCGCGTCATTCGCGAAAATGACCTCAATGTCTTTTCGTCATAACCCTTAATCAGTCAACTCTCTTGCCTCCTTCATGTCTTATCTTAGTCCTAAAGAAGCTGAATCAAATTTAACTTGCGCTAACGGATTTTTTGCTGTCCACTTTAATGCTCGCAGCTTACGTAAAATCAATGAAGATATCGCGGCTTTTCTTCCATCCTTAAAGGGGCACTGACACAAAAATTTTGCATCTTGTTTTTTTTGTTGCGATAAGTAGCTAGTGACCTACTTATAACCTGTAGAAACCTCATTTGCTTCAGCGTGCGACGGTTGTTTAATTATAGGCATTTTCAATGCGGCCAGTCGCAGTTTCGGTTTCAGCGAGTGCCGCGAAACGATGGATTTTGTGGATTTTGTGTGAACAAAGCTGACCACGTGACCGTCGGAGGGATATCACAGTTAACAGAGCAGAGCCGCCGTAGCACTGTCGAATCCGCATCGAAGGCAGTTTCTGCGAATGCCCTCCCGTACTGATCTCGTGAGGCGCCTAATTAAAAAGCGACCGTGGATGTGACGCAGGCGCTGCGAGTGCAAATGCTACCGCGGCTAACGAACGACGCGCGACGCTCGAGACGGTGGGTGGCAAGACGCGCGCTGGGAGCAGCCGGCCGGCCTGCCTACAGGTCCGCCTACAGATGTGTTCGGCTTAGCACTGCGGCGGATATTCGAGTGCCGCTCTCGTAAGCGGTGCAGATGACAATTTTTAATGCAACCCGCCATGGCATCATTAACTCCTTTCTCATGTAAGCCACCATGGTCGGGACTTGGGGACAATTTCGTGCAGCGGTAACAAGCTATCACTCGAGCTACCTGCGCCGGCGTGGGCCACTTCGCGGCCGTGGCCGCCGCCTGCACAGCGACCGTGCGGCTTGCTCAGTGGGCTTTTCGTGCCTCCGGCGAGTTTCCGCATCCAATGGTAATAAACAGTAATAGAAACAGAGTGCCTGGAATCGCTGTAGAACTTTGGTCGCGGCCAGCTGCCCGATGAGCTACGAAATCACGGCGCCTCCACCGCCAACAATCGGGTCGTTCGTTCTCGAGAGCAGAAGCTCCGCCCTCCGGCCCTCCGATTGGAGCGGCGAGCCGGCAGAGCGGAAGCGGCAAACACAAACTCGTGACGTGTTTGGATGTTGTTTATTTACACTTGCGCGTGGTCCTCTGCTGGCCGCTCGGTTGCGTTTCGCACACTTCAAAATTGATTTTAAATATGTTCTAGGCTGTATTCACCGCTGATATTTTGCAGATGATGTATATGTGTTCCCACCAATCTATCTCCGAAGTTATCTCGCCTTCAAAATTGTGTGTCAGTGCCCCTTTAAATCATTCATTCTCGGCAGTCTGCTTCTCCGAAACTTGGGCAGCCCGGCTGATAAGAATTTGTATGACATCCCAGGGTACTCTTGCGAATACGGTTACCGGTCTGACGCACCTTTTGGTGGCTCCGCTGTTTGTGTACGTAAAGATATTAGTTACCACAGACGTCCCGATCTGACCATTAATTTCGCAAATTGTGAGTGCGTATGGGTTGAACTTGATTCCATGTATTCACCTCGTAATGATAATAAAACTGTTTTGTGGTGTATTTATCGGTCCCCTTCTTCTGACATTCCACAATACTGCCGTGCTATCTCTATCATTCTTGATAAATAATCGTTCGAAAAAAAAAGACGTAGACATTTTAGGTGATTTAAATGTCAACCTTCTTGATTGTAGTAATTCTGGGACTTTGGAATACATAAGCTCTTTTTGTAGTTACGGACGAGAGTCATTGATTTCTGTTCCCACCCGCTGTCCTAGTCACGGCCCCCATACGTTACTGGACCACATTCTTTCAATTTCGCAAATTTCCCCTACTGTCGGTGTAATTCAAACGTTCCTTACACATCATTACCCGATATTTCTGTTTTTCAAGCTGTCAAATCATTCCATACGAAACCTTAAACCCAAACCCGTTTTTTTTAAAGAAACATTCAGTGACATTATTTCTAGTAGGGACTGGTCTCGGATTATTAGTTTATCTAACCCTTAAGACGCTCTGGATGAGTAATCGAACGTTGTGATTGTGGCAGTTATTGAAAGTACTACCCTCGGTTTTTTAAAAAGAAAATATGTTTTATCCCGTTACCCTTGGCTTACTGATTCTCTCCTGTGCTCATAACGTAAAAAGACAACTTGTATAAGAAATCTAAACGACAAACATTCAATAAAAGACTAAAAAATCGATAAAGAACATATTCTATTATACTTTGTTCAGTTCTAAAAAAGCAAAACGCATTTATTTGTAAAAACAAATTCAACAGGCTAACAACAACACAAAAAAGTGGCAGCTGCTCAATGATTTTCTGAACGCGGGGAACAATCCAAATAACGTGTTGTCCTTGTATTACAACAACTCTGCTATTACAGACTCTGCTGACATCTCGAATGCTTTTAGTGACGATTTTTCTAAAATCTCCTGCAACACTGATCCATCTCATGGTATCCGTCGTTATGAGGGATGCGCACAATCGTTCTTTCTTTGTCCAACCTGCGCTAGACAAATCGAATCGATCATTTCCTCGTTAAAAATACAGGTCCTGGCCTTGATGGCTTTTATTGCAAGCGCATTAAGTTGGTTGGCACGATTTTGTCACCAGTGCTCAGTCATATTTTAACCTGGTCTTTAAAACTTCCATTTTTCCTTCGCAATTAAACATTACAAAGGTTATTCCTATATTTAAAAAGGTGACCCTTCACTCCCTGAATATTACTGACCTATTGCAATTCTACCGTTTTTTGATAAATTTTTATAATATAAATTGAAGTTCGACTGACGAATTATTTTAACAAATTTAGTACCTTGTCCCCTTGTGAATTTAGCTTCAGGGAAGGACTGTCTACTGACCTTGCCATCGCTTGCTTCACTGATATCGTAAAGTCTGTGGTCGATTGGGGTGACATAGCTGGGGCTGTTTTCATCGACTTCAGCAAAACCTTCGACACCATTGATCATAACATTTTGTTGTTGAAATTGGAATCTTATGGTATTTCGGGACCCCCTTTATCACTCCTAAAGAATTTCTTGAGTAATAGATCCCAAGTCGCCTATGTTAATGACTCCAATTGTGACCCTTTTATTGTTAATAAAGGTTTTCCCCAAGGCTCCATCTTAGGCCCCTTGTAAGTCTTAGTTTTTATTATTGATCTCCCTTCTTGCCTTCATCACTCCAGTTGCTTTCTCTATGCAGATGATAGCATACTTTGATATGCAATTTGCAGAATGACCTGTTAGCCATCCAAGATTGGTGCTTTTGTAACCGGCTCGTTATTAATGTTAAGAAAACTGTTTTTTTTTCGTTTCACTCCCCTCAAAAGCACCTATTTCCCGTCCCTAATTTTTACATCAATTCAGATTGAATTCCGTCTACTGATCGAGTGTGGTTTCTTGGTATTACTGTGGATAGCCATTTCAAATTTCATTATCATGTAAATTCAATTTGTACAAAGGTTTCATATGGAATACGTGTCCTGCTCAGGGCTCGATCCTACTTTGATATAAAAACATTAGTAACTGTGTATTATGCGTTTATTCATAGCCATTTGAAATATTGTATATCGTCTTGGGGCAGCGAGTATTGTAATCATCTCTGGCCTCTTCAAAAACTCCCAAAACAAGTTTTAAAAATCATTACTTTTCTTCCCGTCTATCTTCTTCTACTCCTCTGTTCATTGAACTTACGATTATGCCCCTTCCCTGTCTTTACCAGCTAAATATTGGCATTTTGTTCTTCAAAGTATTGTGTTGTGGACTTGTGATATCTATTTTCCCTCCGAGCACTATCTCTAACACAAACTCCACTCGGTTATCCTCTCGCAACAACTTTCTACTTCCCAAAGTAAGAACTAACCTCGGTAAACAAACTAATTAGTTATCTTACTTGCACTTGTGGAATACCTTAAACCAGGACATTAAATCTTCTCATTGTGTCATACCCTAAAAAAAACTGAAACTCTATGAGTTGTCTTCATTACAGTTATGTGACGCGTTTTATTGTAGTTTTCTTACTTTTCTCACAGCTGATTTTTTCAATATTTGTTCAGTAAGGTTTTCTATTATCTTTAACATTGTTGTAATTGTAATTTTATACTCATTTTGTTAGTTTGTATAGGAGGTCCCGCTTGCGGTTTTCATAACCATGGAACCTCCTCCTGTATAGACTGTACCCATATCATGTTTGTTTATTAAAACTTATTTTCAATTCAAACAGGAAGGCTTGTTTCATTACATCTAGCGTGAAAATCGTTCATACATGGTCGGCGATTTTAAAACATGCATGCATAACGCTTTACGGTTTATGCGAAACGAGCTTTCAAGCACGTCGAGTCATAGGTCGTTGAAATAAAGCGGTTAAACAGATCCACCAACTGAAAGGCACAGAAGCCGCCCAATATGTTGTTTCGGTACGGGATAATGCAAAATACTCAATTTAAAAAGAAACCAACTATCCCTGTGTGAAAAATACATGAACCGGAGAACGCGAAGTTTCCAAACTTAATTTCAGAACCTAACGAACCAACCCAGAAGCGAGCCTCTGTTTCTTATCGGAACGGTTTACTGCACCGGGAGCGTGCTCTCATGTGCCTTCCTGATACGGGCATTCTATGGTTTTACGTAGTCTTCAACCATCCTCGTCGTTAGGCAGATCGTTGCACCAGTTTGTCGTCACTAAATCCAAACTGCTTCGATCATGCAAAAATGGCGCAGTCGTACAGTCGTAGAGACTTCGGCTTCAAACACCGATGGAACCATGTTCCATACGGCCATCGAAAGCGGTTTATTTTTCTTAATTTTAGCCACAATCATTATCAGCATAGTATGAGAAAACTGGCTTTTGCGCAGTTAAAAGGAACTAGGTTACGAAGGATATCATGTTCATGCCGTGTTGTCTGAGCGGATCTTGCTGCCACATTCTACAGTCTGATAAAGTTGTGCTGCATGTAAATACCTCAGAAAGTGACTAAGAACAATAGACAGTCGAACTAGTAAGACATCAAAGATCTAATCGGAAGGCCTGTGTTCTGTCCCACTCTGGACGCGAGTCTTTCCCTTTCTTTCCTGCATACATTAAAAATGTGACCTTCAGGATTTGTAGTAGAAAATCCGAACTATTCAAAATCTGCCTCGCTTGCGTTGTAGATTACCGGCCGCCCTTGGTGCTTTTCTTCGACCGACCCCTCATTCCTAACCAAATTATTCTGCAAATCATAACGAGGGCCGCTGTTCTGAAATCCCTAATGCCAAATGTCCAATAGGAGGCTTTCCCTCGGTAGCTCATGACAACCCGTAGACGCTCGAGTCACGGACTGGCGACTGAAGTGAATGTCCCCTTCTCGCCGTGTTGTCAGAGTGGCGCTCGCTACCACCTTGAAGCGTCCGAGACAGCTGTGCTAAATATTGCTCCACCCCTATATACACTTGCCTGAATGCCGATTATCACAATTACATTCAGCAGGTTAAGGATCGTCTAAAAGAATAGAAGGCGGACCAGTTAACGCTGAGCGGCCGTTGCTTCCCCTGGTGCGTCATCATCACTATTGTACATAAACCACGCTGCGTCGTCGCCCGTAACAATTTTTGTTGACTGTGCGGGGGACGTCGAGACGGAAGCCAAGGACTTGCGCCGAAGCCGACAGTTGGCTAGACTACCTCCGCCGCCTTCTCTCATAAACGAGAATTGCCAGGCTCAGCAACTGCCGCCTACTGCGAGCTTGATGTGTCACCGAGAGTCGCATCCGTTCGCTGGTGGAGCTGGAGACGACGTCGGCGACTGGCTCACGCATACCAAAGCGTGTGTCGATATAAACGGTGGGACGCCGCTCTAAGGTTAGCTAACGTAACCTTCTCCCTGAAGGGCACCGCGTCAGTATGTTTTGAAAAGCATGGAGAGACGCTAACGAGTTGGTACCACTTTGAAGAGCATATGAAGGCCCGTTTAGGCGATTTCGTTGCGAAGAAAAAGCGGGAACAGGAAAAATTTCTTCAGCGGGCCCAGATCATCGAGAGAGAGAGAGAGAGAGAGAGAGAGAGAGAGAGAGAGAGAGAGAGAGAGAGAGAGAGAGAGAGAGAGAGAGAGAGAAGGGGGCGGAAAGAGCGGGAGGGTAACCAGGTGTTGAGCCGGGTTTCCTACCCTGCACTAGGCGAATGACGTTCTCGGGTTAACAGAGAGGGCGGGAGAAGAGGAAGGATTAGGAGTGGGGAGGCGCACCCTCTAGTCCCATTTTGCGCCCCAGAGTCTTTCTTGCAAACTCGTTTCGCTCAGAAAACAAGGAATGGCTTTCGTCGGGTTCTGTGAACTCGATAGTGGAGATTGATGACCTCGGATAGTCTGTACCGTAAATGGTTGATTGTCCAATCACGCTCTTCTCCGAAGAGTATTCGGGGCAGCGACATTGCACATGCTCTATAGTCTCTTCCGACCCACAGGCGTTACATTTGGCGCTGGTGGCCATCCCGATGAGAAAGGAGTAGGCCACTCAAAACCACAGTATACAATGTAAAGTCGACTGGGGTCGAGACAACCCTACGGAAGACGGCGCTAAAGAAGGGGATCTTGTGCATAGAGATGGTCATTCAGAATTTCCAGTGTGTTTCATTGCTTCATGGTGATTCTGTCAGCAAAGGAGCTAAGCGACCTCACGGCAACGGTCCTTCAAAGCGGAAGCAGGATGGTGCTTTCGCTAGAGTGGCCTGTACGAGCAGCTTTATCCGCCAAAACGTTGCCGAGATTCCACAGTGATCTGGAGGCCACTGCAATGTTATGTCATGGCCGTTTGTGATGGATTGCTGGTATTTTTCTCTAATCTCTGTCACCAGTTGGTAGAGGGGGCCGTAGACGGAGGGCTGCACGTAGGCTTTGTCAAGTAGCCTTGGAGTCCGAGAAAATAGCCCAGATTAACGTAGTACCTCCGATAACGTGGTAAAGAGCCTCAAAAATGGCTGCGAGTTCTGTAGCTATAGAGGTGTTAATATGGGCCACACAGAATCCAGTTGTGGCAAAATCATATCCCCGGGGGAACGTGAACAACTTATATTAAAGGAAGTGTTGAATCTCTGCAGGATCGTAGAAATGCAGATGTCTGGTGAGGATAAAGTGGGCCGTTTGCTAAAGCATTGGAGTAGATGCCTACAACTTTCCATAGACCGGGGTAATTGAAACACGGCTTCACAATGCCAACCGGCATTGTCAGCATTTGAAAACCCTGAAGATACCCAACGCCACTACAAAATTTGGTAAAACCTTGTGTTATGGGCAGCCTTGTGTTATTGTGTGGCCATGACCGTCATTGCATCATGTACCAGTCCTTTACCCGGAGCCGCGCCTGCGCAACCAGTAACGTTCCTGGAAACGCGCCTCAACCAGGCCCTGCAATCGCCTGACCTTACCACTTTCTTGCCTTCAGGATCGCGCTTTCAGGAATGCCTGCCGGTGTTCGCCCCCCTCCGCACCCCCCCCCCCAGTTAGCATCGACGGCTGCATCAACTCGCGCCTATAACGGCAGCTGGTCCATCGGACGCCCCTTTATTGGGAATGGAAGCTTGGCGAAGGTGTACACGATGCTGACACACGTCTGTTATTTTGTACAGGTTACTTCACGTCTTTCCCTATATGATAAAAACGAGCAACATTTGTTTGCCGATTCTACCACGCCCACAAGTTTTCCTTGTGTCCCTTTGGGAAGTAGTTTTCGCGAGTATAATGCACCAATCCGTGAGCATTTACACCACGCAACTGGAAACGTGCGCACAAAGCCTTTCGAATTGGGCAAGGCGAGTGGCTAGAAGTATACCGTCAAGCACAATAAGCTGTAAATCAACAAAAAGCGCCTTTTGTGCTCTCCGGTAAGACAGAGTTTGTGAGCTACATAGACATGCGCAGATCCCATTAGAGGCTTCGTCCTCCACTACGCTTGCCGACGAACATACGCTTTCTTTCCTAACAAAGTGCACCGCTCGGTCACTTATCGTAACTACTCATTTTTATATTCTAACGTACAAAGTGATAAGAAACGCGATTATCGTTAATTTTACTCGACTGCGCCACTGATGTTGTATCTTGATTTTGAAGGTACGTTGCGCTTGCTGTAAACAAAAAGACTTGCACGGGAAAAACCTAGACTTTCACGAGAGGACGGAGAGGTGAAAGTCTAGGTTTTTTTTCACGTGCAAGTCTTTGTGTTCACAACCAGCGCAACGTACCTTCAAAATCATGTTACACCAACTAGCCCGACATCAAGCTTTACTGAACTTGATGTTGTATCGTTAACAAAAAACCTTGCTTACCCCTAGCATTGCAAGAGCGAACTGTTCGATTGCAAAAATAATTATGCCGTGTGCAGATGTGACCGGGATGAATTGCCATGAGGTGGTGTTTTTATAGCCGTTGTGGATTATATAGTTTCTAGCTCAGTAGTAATAACATCGTCTTTAGAATTGGCTGGTTACCGTCCATGTCAGTTATATATGTCATAATTTGTCGCTGTTACAGCCCTTTGAGCTTGACACCACTGCTTTGCGAGAAACTGTATGATGTTTTATATGATATTGTCAAAAGTGACCCGCATACACCTGTTCTTCTCCTAGGCGATTTTACCTAAACGGAAATAAACTGTTCACTTCCTTCTTCGTAACGCACAACTTCAGCCGACAATTTGCCTTTCGTTCAATTGTGCTCTTGTCCTCATCGCGAACTCACGTGGCCTGGTTTTCCACCCACCGCCGTTCCTCCGTAAGTTAAATAAAGGCCCGCCGCCCACTTCGAGTACCTCGGCAAGCACCGAGCTACATCACCTTTTCGTCGATGACAGTCGCCATCTTTGTACAATTCTCCCAGCCGCCGCTCTTGTAGAGGCCTCTCCAACACGCGGTATTCAGTACCGCCATTGGTAAACGAGAGGGTGCCACCTCTTGAGGCAGGGTTGTGAACAGTCTAAGCTCGGAAAAACCTCTGTATAGAGGCGTGCGTTGAGCAAACGGCTACTGAATACTTCGAAGTAGACGAGAATGGGAGTGCCGAACTTACGGTTTTTCTCTGCGGGCACGAGATGACCAAATTAGCAGACAGCGGGACAGAGTACGCGAGTCTCAGTCGCCAATTTGCCGACAGGCTCAGAAACATCAAGACTCTGTGGGACAGACTGTAGATCTGAACTGCCGGGGGGCACCTGATGACGACTGTCGAAAAATGTACTGCTAGGGCCCGCATTGACCATGGAGATTTTTTTGGCACGTTCGTCACCCTTCTGCAGTGTTGTAGAGACCTCATCATATGGATTAACATTGTGCGCCACCATGAAGTAGTCATGAACATCCCCGAGGGATTCGTCAGTTTCGCTGCAAACGCTACCGATTCAGAAAGTACAGGCAATCGACCCACCCACCTGCGAATTGACGACGACGGCATTCATATGCCACCAAGAAACAGCATCCCAGTTGCTCTCATAAGTGATAGTGCCTTGAGGGGTGATGGCATTGTCGAAGTGATAACTTAAGTTCTACTCAACTGCATAATCGCCGTAGCCAGGGTCCTCGGTACACTAACGGGCGTAAGACAGAGGTCATGCTAAAGAACTTTGCCAGTGAACATCGACCAATAGCAAAAGACACGGCTGTAGCCACCTTTAATGAATTCTCAGGCGCAACGGATTGCTTCGCCCTACGAATAAAGCTTCAGATTCGGTGAAGACCGACCTTATCATCGACGTTTGTGCCACCTGGCAGCCTACCGAGCAGGGCAAGCTTTTCGAACTATCAAACAGTTTTCGTGGTAGCTTCTCGTCGACATTGGGTGTTCGCCAAAGGCTGTTGAGAGAAAGGTCACTTTATTGCCACTGAAAATGAAAGGCCCGTTTTTTACGACCCACACCTATTATCTGCGAAAGCGCGTGATACGATACAACGAGTCCACCCGATGCTCGACGATGGCATCATCAAGCCGTCGACATGCCATGTACGTTACCGTCGTCATGGTTAAAAGAAAAATGATTTTGTCCCGGAGAGCACAACCATGTAAAAAAAGGACGTATATCCGTTTCCCACGGTGGACGAATCCCTGGACCGATTACCACATTCCCGCTGATTTTCTATAAGGACAAACAACGGTTACTGGCTGATGAAAGTAAACGAGCACGACCGCGAAATCACCGCCTTCGTTACTCATTATAGGCTGTAAGAGTTTAATGTACTTTCTTCCGGTTTCTGTCTGCCCCAACAACTTTCCAGGGGATGAATACGATTCTGTCGGGTTGTAGTGGCAAACGTAATAGGGCACCTCCACGAGGTCTTCGTTTTTTTTTTGGATACCGCTGGAAAGAACTTCGCGCGACTAACATACGTCCTTCACGCCATCCGCTGGGCCGCGCTCACTCTGAAACAAGAGAAATGCCATTTTTGGCTACGAAGAGCTGCTATTCCTCGGTCGTGTAGTTACCGAAGCTATAGTTCGCCAGGATCTTCCCAAACCCAAAGCCGTCTTGAAGCTTGCCGTCAGCAGCGGAAAAAAGAGCACTCGACGATTCACAAGGGTTTTCTCTTATTTTCCAAGGTTCATCTCGAACGTCTCACCCACTGCGGCAGCATTCAAGCACCTCACACATGGTGGTGTTCATTTCGTCTGGAGCGACGAACAGCAAGGGGTCTTCGGTGAGCTATGGCGTTGCTTGCAAACACGTCCTGTCCTCGCCCACTTTGATGAAGATGCCGCAACAAAGATCCATGCGGCTGCCACCATGGTGCTGTTCTTGCTGTTCTTATACGGTAGCCCGATGGCACCGAGAGAGTTATCTTGCATGCAAGCAGGACGCTATAAGGGCAAAAAGTAACCGTTTGGCCACGGAAAAAGAGAGGCTCGCTGTTGTCTGCTCCATACCCAAATTACGACCATACCTGCATTGAAGCACTTTTATGGTCGTCAGTGACCACCACACCCTAAGCTGCCCTTCCGCCAATGATGACGACGAGGCTAACTACGCTACGCTCGTCAGAGTTTTGGACGCCCCAACCACTTCAGAGCACCAGCGTGAGGATACCCAACTGTGTACGCTCCCAGTTTTCTAAGAGGCGATACTATCCCCACACTCAAGGCATTTATTAGAAGGCTGCCACCGTTCTGTCTGGGGTGCAGTGTTCTTTACAGAAGAAATTTTCCTCCAAGATTGAGCACCTATCTGCTTACCGTACACAGTTGTCTCCGGAGCAAAATCTTGTGCGCCTGCCCCCGAACACTTCGGTCACGCGCGTGAGCTGGCCCGGATAAATCAGAACTACAACTGACCGAGGCTGCCTGCAACCGCACACCAGAATATGTGCATCTGTCGTGACTTCCAGCAACAAAAAGCACCGCCTCACCCTCGATCCGGACTGCTGCGACGGGTTAAGTTTCCCAGCATGCCCTTTGAACAGGTCGGCGTAGACTTTCTCGGTCACTATAAAACTTATCCTTCTCGCAAAAACTGGAGAATCGTAGCCGCTGATTACTTAACTCGATACACTGAAACAAGGATGCGTCCGCATGCTACAGACTTTCACGTTGCCCTGTTCTTTTCCTCACGAGGATTGAGGATTGGAACAGCGTTCACGCTGCAACTGCTTGAAGAAGTACGGCCGTCGAGCGCCACGTCTAACCGAAAAGCAAACGCGTATCACTCACATACCAATGACTTAACGCAGCGCCTGAACAGAACGATCACCGACATCCTCACTATCGACGTCGATGCAGAACGTAAGTTTCGATGCGGTTTTTCAGTATGTAACGTTTGCGTATAACACGCCGCAACAAGAGAACACGCAAATGATCACATTCGCAATCTCTACTGCAGAGACCCTGCCACCATGCTTGGCGCCATACTTCTACGAAGACACCACAGTTCATGAGTTTGGGCGCTGCGCCGAAGGAGCACGAGTGATGCCACGTCAGCGCATACAACACCACCAGCGGTGCGGAATCGGTGGAAACTGTCTCCATCATCGACAGTCGACAATTTTACGTGGGGACCAGATCTCGCTAAGTACTACAATTAGGCCCCAGGGATTATCCGAAAAGCTTACGAGTTGCTATTATGGACCGTGCACGCTGTTGTTACAGCTCAGTGATGTCACCTACGAGTTCGCAACAACCATTCGAATCACCTCGGGACGTTCTCGATCTCACCCGAGGTAGTGCATGTCGTCCGTATGAAGCAATACATCGCGCGATTATAATCCCATTTACCACATCTAACAGCGGGCTACCTTTCACGAATCTTAGTGTAGCATCGAGTCGATGCTTTTTCAGGACGGGGTAAAGTCCCGTGTGTAACTTCGATCCTCCGGGACATAAGTCTCCAAATACTACAGGCATGGGACCATCCTGTGTAGGTACGTACCATGTGGCACAACTTACGATGATGAAGCGTGTTGGCTTGCGGCTCTTGCTTTAGGTGTAACGCCGTCTTGCCTGCCACAGCTGTCGTGTCTCGCGCGACATCCCATCTTTATTTAGGCACATCGTTTGTAAATAGCTCTCTTCCTGCGTTCAGGCAACCTGCGACTCTCTTTGGCAAGGGGAAGCAATATATTGGCAGAAACCGCGTGCATGGTTCGTGCCTATACAGTAAAGACAGCCAGCCTCATAGAATACCACGGAACGAATTTGGAAGAGATAATACCTTGAATTGGCGAAGTAAATAATAAGGATGTATGTCAAAAAAAGTAGAAAAAGACACACGTCCAACTGGGGACCGAACCCACGCCTTGAGGTTACGCGTCGGAAGACATACGGTTTCCGCTATCTAGGCGCGTGTTCCGTGGCTGTGTTTTTTGAATGGCACTGGCTAACAGCATCAAGCGTAGGATACATTGTTTACTAATATAACTAGAAGAGAATTTTGCTGAGAACACAGTACCCCGCCAGCCGAATTGGCAAGGTGTATGAAGTGGTACGACGCATTTGTAAGACGTAAACCAAACAAATGAAGCATGCGCATGTCACTGAATAAAGGGCATCAGAATATTTGCTAATTCCTGGAGCAAGGGAACTGTTTGGGCTTGTTGGTCCACATCACGCGAACAAAACACCGCTCAAGACCGGAGAAAAGAAGAAAAACTACCCACCTATAGCACCGACTGTAACTAGAACTGTTATAGTCAGCGCTATGTATATATTGTCACCACCCTTTCTGTCGCGTCCTGGCCTCTGTTTCGGTTCCTCGTAAATTCTTTCGACACCTGCTGATAAAGTGCGGCTTGTAAATCAGGCATGCAAGTGGTGTCGACAAACCTTGATTACCTATGACGTCCCTTGCCTATGACGTGCCTTCGAAAATTTATGCCTCTAACTCCTAACCATCGTTAAAGTATTGATTGGTGCCATGTTTTCTGTGGAGAACAACACACGAGTAATCTCGTATCCGCACTTTTGGCTTCGTTTTTATGATACACTGTATTTATCACTTTCACAATGCACCAAGACGTAGTCAAACTATTCTTCTGTGCATTGTTTTGGAATCTCGTCACTTCAGTGGGCCAGACCGATTACTTACGTCATTAAATAGGTTACGATTCTATACTGTGCTTTTCACCTCACCTATGGCATTGCTAGATGAGCAGTATTTTGTATAATTGAACACTGTAATCCCATTGAGCTATATTGATCTAATTGTATTATTTTGGGACATCATCGACAAACAGTCTAAAAGTGCTTGATGGCAAGAAAATTTACACAACGATGTTTCCGTAGCTACTATCTATTTGAACCATTTTCAGAGAGGCCGCCCCGCGCTCTATCTCCTGAACGTCCGAGTGTCTGGTGCTTTTTATCATATTAACGTTTGGATTTTGAATTCAGCCAATAAATGCCGTCAAAACGTTTATATTCATTAGGAAACGCTTGTTAACACGAGCATGGGATCGGGCGATTATATACATTCTTCATGATAGTCTCCAGATAACATTTTTGGGAACGTAATTTACATGCGCGAGTTGCGATTCGCGTAGCCGCTATTTGCGGCTGGACATTTCTAGGTATCTGTTTGCGGTGAAAAATAGTATAGCACGCGATACAACACTAAGAAATCGGTTAGCTGTTTAAACCAGAAATTTCTTGGTTCGGTAATCAGGTCCATATCTTCCGTGTGTATAGCAAGTGGACTTGAAGAGAAATAAATGCTGAAACTGGCAGCTACCCGCCGCAGTAGCTCAGCGGCTAAGGTGCTGCGCTGCAGAGCACGAGGTCGCAGGTTCGATTCCCGGCCGCGGCTGCCGCTTTTATGATGGAGGCGAAAAGCGAAAACGCCCGTATATGCGAGATTTGGGCGCACGGTAAAGATTCCCGTGTTGTCAAAATTAATCCGGAGCCCTCCACTACGGCGCGCCTCATCGACTGCGTTGCGTCGGCGCGTTAAACTCCACAATCACAAACTGGAAGCTGAGACCTGGCTAGTTATAATCACATACACTAACCTTCATACATCTGCTGTAGCATGATGATACTCAGCGTGTCCACCAAAGCACAAAAAGGAAGAGTAGCGTGGGCAAATTTGTCGACCCGGCTACGAAGCATGTATTTGGTTGGAGGACTCATCCGGTTGAAGGAATGCTGTACGATTATATTCGGGACAAAAAGAACCACCAGGCAGACCAGAATATAAGCCAAAATGCCTGCAAGAAGAGAGTGAGAAATGAATTAGAAATAAGTGGATCATGATTTGCACCGCTGCTTAGTCTTATTGTGCAATAAGTGAGCTTCCTCTCTTCATTGCTTCATGCGGAAGAACTCTTGCCAGTTCAAGAGTGTCAGAAAACTGTGAAGCATTTTCTGCCGTGAATGTAAATCTATGGGATGGTATATGGTATTATCGTGGCCAATTTTGTCGAAGGAAAACCGTTTTTTGCCACACGTGTCTACATCTGAAGGACTTCTACACATATATGGCTCCTATCGTAATCAGGGAAGTGATTTTTCATTGCTTCAGTTTTGACGCATTCACACAGTTCGCGGGGAATCTCTTGTAAGAGCGCGTTTTATCTCTCCCTACCATCGACGCGCTTTGGGATTGATTCTCATATAATGTTTGATCCAAAAAGCAATCTAACGCGTTTCCGGAACTCCTTTGGACGCATTGGTATTCACAATTTCAAAAAAAATGAGGGTCTAGAAATTACCTGTTAGAAAATTTTGTAAAGCGATGAGTATTACCGAATTTCTGATCGCACAAGCAAGACCGTCGGATAATCCCCATGACTCCCGTCATGGAGACGTATCCAAACCCTTCCGTTTCCATACGACTGCTTTTGCACCGAAGGCCCAACTTTGGGAGGAGGGGCATTCCTGCTTCCATTATTTTGTTTGTTTTTTGTTTGTTTTTTGTATTTTGCTTTGTTTTTTATTTTGTAATTTTCACTCTGTTAATAGATCCAGTACTTCCTTCACGCCTCGAAAGCACACGGAAGGAATGGTACGGTATTTTTAAGGTTATGCATTACGCTGAAAGGCCGGGGAAAAGAGAACAACCCTGTCAGGGTCACGGCGCCTGCACGGCACCGACGTGCGTTGGTGTGAATAGAAGACTAAAATTTGTAAGCCAAGGACTAGGGAATAGCCTAAAAAATTGCTTCAGTGAGCATTTAGGTGCTTTCTAAACCGCGGTCGATTTATATCCTGTCTCTTTGCCGCTCGTGCGCGCCAATGTCGACCTCGGTAACGTTGAGGTGACGCCGCGATAGCGCGTGCACAGGAAGTAGCAGTAATCAATTCCGTTGTTGACATGGTCTTTAAACATTTATTAGTTTAACAAAAAACCAACCGTAGGGTTGCTTTGCGTGGTACAGGGCCTGATATAATTCTGCGTGGTTTTATAGAACGTTATGGTTAATTACGAACATGCGTTACTGTCATATTAAACTACATCGTAACCGATATCAGGAGCGTATGGGAAGAGTGCGAGCTTTTCTGTCGTGCTTGCCCCTTTAGTTCGACCCTCCATATGACTATCCACCCTCTCTGTGTTCCCGGCTCGTTCATTTTTAAATATGCTGAATAAGGCCGATCGCGATAAGTGGTGGGTTTGTTTTCGGGCCGCAGCACTACATTCCCCTTTCACGGTGTAAGGAAATATTTAGGTGAACTAACGGCGCGCTTGACGCACTTCGCTGCAAGAGCTCACTAACGTTCGAGTGCATGCCATAATACATGGAGCTAACTTTCACGACGAAGTTGGCCCGGAGGGAAATTCGCTGCGGCAGGGCGTCGTATGCTCGTGAGGGCGAACTAATTGACCGAAGACACCGTGTCCGCCTGCGCGCCGCGTGTGTTGCTCTTAGTGTGGCTAACTCATCCTTCATGCCCAGAATTAACGGCGGAGTTCAGTAAACAGACCCCGATAAGGAGCTACCCGCCTGTGTTGTACGTTGTTTGGCCATTCTATTGACTTTTTTTTGAAGTATCCGTGTTCGGTTCTCGGAAGAATTAAAGGTATTTTAAAAAATACTAGAACGTTCCCGTGAGAGAATGGAGCAAGCGACACCCAGAACATAAAACCAGCGTTCTATCTCCCCTCCATCTCGACAGATGGCGCTATGATGCAAAATAGTACTTGTATAGCCCGGCTCTAAATACATACAGCTGGCTGCTTGTAGTATTTTGCTTTATCTGATAGGCCCTTGCAGTGATATTGCCTGTTCCTCCCACGTAGCTCTTACAGACGGGCTCCATGTTGTGGTTAATACACGGTATGTAGCCGGATCCCCGGAGGAGAGACGACGTCGCAAAAGTAAAATAACCCCTCTGTGTAATCCATCCAAGCATTGCTCTGGCAACATCACGAGGTAGCGAATGTACTAAACAGAATTTGATTACTACGCGTGCGACCGTTCAAATAATTTAGTCGTAACAGTTGTGCGAAATCTTAGTAACACGAATCCCTTTTTATTTGTTTCATTGTTTTTTGGGTAATTATCAGTCTACATTCACTTCCATACGGTGTTGCCAAATAACAGCGATTAGCACTCTACACCACTTAAGCCTACCGTATAACACGTGCACAATGTCAGAAAAGATGCTGCCTGCACTATCCTCACCATTATCTTCATCCTCACCAACACCCTATTTAGGTCCACTGCAGTACAAAGGCCTCTCCCATTGACCAACACCCTCTCCTGTCCTGCGCTGCCCGATTCGATTCATGACCTCCGAATATCCTCATTTAGTCTCTACACTGCGTTAGTGACCTTACCCTTCTTCCATTCCCGTCTCTCGGAATTCATTCCGCTACCCTCGCTATCCATTCTGTTAGCTTCATGAATTTTGGGTTGCGTACCTGTATGAGAAGTCTTTACAGGCGTAACTAATCGGAGTGCGTTCACAAGAACTACGCAACAAGGGGACGGATGAAGTACGAGCAAAACGTATGGCTTCGTGATCATTTTGCTATCATTAGGGTGAAGGGCCATGTTATATGTATATGACGCCCCATAGGCCACACTGAAGGCATCCTTGATGTTCCCATCATCGCTTAACTGGCAGGCGGAAACCACACCATCATGAATTTCAGTGTAGACAACAAGCAGAACATCGGAGGCACTTCTCCGAATTAGGTGGTTTCCGCATAAATTTGCAACTAATCAGCGATGATCCACGGCCATTTGGCAATGTACATGTTCGAATGAAGGTAGTGCTGAATGCAGAATTATCCGAATTTCTTATACAACGGTAGCCGAAATAATGAGATTTTGCGCTATTTGTTTTCTAACGGCACGTTGTAGTACTCTACCCTAAATCGCTTTACTGCGTACTCAAGAGGAATAACGTGTTAACTATGAGCGGTATATCTGGAAACAGCCATTGTAAATTCAATGTTTACTCAAGTAGTGCCAAATATACGGCTGGAGTTTATGCCTCATTTGGGCACACAATGTTCTCAAACGAATTAACTCGAAACTGTTAGCTTCACTTGCGTTTACTTACCTCCGGGAAAAAGACAACTTAAGAACATTACGTGAAGCACCATGCCAACCAGGAAAATTAGGATCGTCACCAAAAGCAGCGATGGGTCCACGTTCGGAAATAAGTCCTCATGAACTTCTGCGGGAAAATACGGCAAATACGGTTGGTATAGAATTCACTCGATAACTGTAGTACAGTACATGTACTTATCCTTGTGGTGTACAGCATTGCCGAGGAGTAACAACCAAGCAATTTTGTTTTGTCTCGCGTGTCGTGGAACTTTCGACATTAAACCTCGTGTGTTTGCAGGCGAACGCACCCGATTTTCGAAAATTTAAAATAAAGATATTGGAGCAGTCACTTTCGTGTGCCGAAAAAACTGAATTATTTATACGTATCGACTGCACTTATATGATTCCCCTGTTTGTGGAACTAATATCTACATTCATTACGCTTATGGGAGTAACACTTCGTATGAACTCCGTATGCCCATAATTCCGTATATACTGAACTTTTCAGTAGGAAGTGTTCGAAAGGTGAAGGCGAAGTGAAGTGTGAACTGAAAAGTGTGACACGGGAATTGATCAGTGGTGTGGAACAGTGGAATCATGAGGAGCGAACAGGGGTTGTAGAACAAGAAGACATTTGCGGCCAATAAAAGCATAAAAGCAATTTTTTTAGAAAAAACTCTGAGAGCGGATGGTAATTGTCATGTGTCAGGGCACCCCTGGAGAGGGGATGCATCAAAACCCCTCAGAAAAGTGGAGGAAAAGAACAAAGGAACGGAAATTTGAAGTGCGCGCCAGGAGCACACCAATGAGCGAACGCCAGCGCCGAAACACCGAGGCATCATGGGCAACCATGGCAGCGCACAGGTCATCCAATCAGAGAACGCCACCAGGGAGACCAGTGGCATGATGGCCATATATGGACTTGGCAAGGGCACGGAGCAAATGAGAGTGCGCACGAGAAATCCCAGAGGGGATAAAAGATGAGTGCACAGAGAGAACGCAGAGGAAAGAAACCGGGAGGCACGAAACCGGAGAGGCAAGAGACCAGGAGGCGGCAGGAGCACGTGAGCTTCAAGGAACGAGCCAGGGGGACGTGGCTAGGCCATCAAACATGCCATCCGATCCTGGGCGGGAGCGGGTTGACTTCGCATCGTCACCTTCATCCTAGGTGCACCACGAACCTGGGTTATTGAGGCCCCAGCGGCATCGGTCGGGCATCAGCGTTCCACGTCTGCGCTCCGTCGACCTCGCTACTTCAGCCTCGAAAGGCTACATTTGTGCCGAGACTGCCTGGGACCTGCGGCGGCAGCGGCTACGAAGGGATAGCCACCGAGGAAACCTCAGGACGCGCGGAGCCCTCGCCGTCCAAGGAGCGGCCGCGCGCATCGAACGCCGGCACCGAAGCGAGACGAGGACGGCTACCACCGAGTCGGGGCCACGCAAGAGTGCGACACATCAGCGCTGACGACCGGGGTTGGCCAGTACAGTAAGAGCGCAGTCGTAGAGGACACAACTAGGGAGTTGTGGTACGAGAGGAATTACCTAGAACTTGATTTAGAGTCTATTTAACCTAATGGTGTAGCAATTTGTACAGACTGTAGAGACTTTGGGTTTGATTTCAATTGCATACTAAGATGTTAAGTTAGGGGTTTTAGTGTACCGTTTGAATTAAGTAGATTTCTTTGGTAGTAGTAGTTAGGCTTTTTGGAGTGTGCATTAAATGTGTGTTGTGCCAAACATGTCAACGGCTTTCGTGCGTCCATCTCCCTGAGCTGTTCGATACAACCTTACCATCCGTTCCCGTGAGAAATACAATGGGGAAAGTCGTGTCACACATGTGAAAGCGCATTTCTGCGTCTGGAGGGGGTCTTCCACGGCTCGCGTATGCGAATGGGGCAGCATGTTCATTGGCGCGAGCCGCCGCCAAGGAATAGGCGACGTTAAAAGGGCGACTTTGAACGTGCTGGCCGCTTCATGGCCGAGGCGCAGTGAAAGATTGTGTTACTTTTTCTGGCGCATTTATTCGTCCGTAAACAAGGAATGCCGTATGCGTTTTGGCGAGTTTGTCTCAAGCTGACAGAGAGACGACGGATATGTGCTGTACAGCGGCTAATAAAGGCGCCGAAGCATGCGGGAGGTGAGTACAAATGCGCCACGCATATATTCTGGTGCAGTATAATTTTGCGCCTATTTCTATTTTTTATCGTGGCCACGCCCTTGTCAAGATGCGGCAACAAAAATTTCTTGTCGCCTGGGTACGCCGCTGCGCTGTTTCTAGGACGCTGCTTGTACAAATTACCTAAGGGTAAAGCTCGAAATTGTTTCATCACCCCTTGAACAGGTACGCAAGTGCGATAATTTTGTCACCATGCAGGCACTAGAATGGGTGATATCCCACATCTTGGAAGCAGACAGTCTTACTCCTTATCATGGACTCTTCATGTTCAACATGTGCTACCTGCACAGCAGTCCGGACGCAAAGGCAAATGAGGGTGTAATATAGGTACGCTTTGATGAAGGGGTAAAATGTATTAAATGTTTCATCGCAGGAGCCATGGACCAAAGAAAACGACTGCTAACTCTTGGAGTTCTGTTGGTAAATGGTATGAAGTGACATAACGAAGCGTGCTATTTATTGTCTAGCTTTTTCCACATTCGGTATGTGCACATAACACGTATATGAAAATTTTCGTATTTTACTTTTGCAGAGTATTCTTGCGAAGCTACAGTATATTCCTAAAGTTCCTACCTGCCGGAATTTTTCACTCGTTTCGCTGAACGTTTTCTACCTAACCGAGTTTAGACCGGCTCGTAAATCAGAAACAGAAACATACGTGCGAAATTGCCATTGACAATCTTGTACCAGAGCCCTTAAATGCTTCTTTGGTAATTAAACCCCCGGGCAAGTGTCGTACGGGGAAAAAGGCTACCGCGAGTGGCGCCACCGCAGATCGGAGGGCATCGGGCGGCCGCCGCTGCTCTTTAGCCAGACCGGCAGGCAGGAACGCAGTAGCACCATGCCCGTTCGCACCAAATTTTTTCATCACTCACGAAATGATAAGTTCATTTGAGCGGCCTACCACACGCAAAGCGAAGGGCACTGCTGATAAGGCGGCGAGCGTCTGTTTTATCTTACTCCGTGGTCCGTTCCCTGCCAAACGCGCTCTGGCGACGCCCCCGGCCGCCCTCCGATCAACACCAGCGCCGCGGCACGGCAGCGTGCAAAGCTCTCCTATAACGGGACGGCGAACTTTCATGACGAGAAAGGCATTGAAGGACTCTGCTTGCACTGTAAACGCAGTTGCCAAAACTGTAGTCACTATAAGGGAAAGATTTGGCTAGTCTTTCACCAAAGGTTCTAAACGAACGTTTTTTATTTAGAAAGCAAATAAATTTATTTGCAATCAATATCAGCATTTTGCAGCTGAACGTATTCTCTTCCCAAGGCAGGCACAGTAAATAATTTTTGGGCTTAATATGGAACCATGTCACGCACTTCATCGCACGTGAATTTTATTTGTAATTCCTATTTTTCAAGGCACACGGGTAACTCAACCAATTCCGAAAGGCACGCCAAGGGGCTGACCATTGGCATCATACCTGAGTTACTGAGCCTCCGCTAAGCAATTCAACGTTGTAACTTGAGTGCATGCTTTGACCATTGTTTGCATGTGGTAAAAATGGTGGGAGGTAAACATGAAGTATGACCAAGCGAGTTTTAAGTATATAAAGTCCCTGTTCGAGTTCTCTCAGATTATTTGTATTATTTGGCCCCAAAGGCCGTTAAGAGCCCTTTCCAACTGTACCCCAACCTGAGTAATTTTATAAAGTCGCAGAGTGTTTCCAATACATAAAATTTAGCATCGCGCCATGTCTCGCAAGAATTACGCCTCCTTGCAAAAAAATTGATACTTACTTTGTAATAGGAGAAACTAAAACTTTAGTTCTGATGGTGTCGGCTAAAAAACCGTACCGCTTATCATCTTTCTCTCAAAATGGAGAAAATCTCAAGATTATTGCCTGTGATGATGACTCCATTCGTCCTCAAAACTGGTTTGCTTTAATGAAGTCAGTTTACCTAATTGGATTTTTGAAATCTAAGCTTGACGCGTTGCTTAAATTCGGTTGCTGTGTCTCAGGTTACGAGTGGATCCCATTCAGGGAAGAATTCGTGTTAAGTGGTGATGTTTGGTTGGGAACAAAATACATGGCAGTAGTATTAGATCCATCAGTGTAGCTCGGCGGGCAACGCATTGTGCTGGGGAGCATAATTTGTATTCCAGCCATGACACGTTTTTTGATGGGGGGGAAGGGCGAAAATGACAATTTTTTGAAATTTTAGTCGGTAAAAGATTCCCATAAGATGTAAATTAACCTTTGCTCCTCCGTTATGGTAAATTCATTACCGTAGTGCTTAAAACACAGAACATTTTGAATTTTCGTTCTACTCGAAAATTAAAAAAGAGGAATGTTCCCAGCCATGACACTTTTTGTGATGGAGGCGAAGGACGAGAACAAGATTTACCTGTGCTCGTCTATTACGGTGAATTTGTCACCGTAGTGTTTAAAACACGGAACATTTTCAAATTTCGTGCCACTCAAAATTTAAAAAAAATCGAATTTGCAATTTTTACAAGTGTGCATTTGTAAATTATGATTCTCCACTCGCCTTTTGTGTACCTCGTGGCACAGATTTAGCGTCAGCGCATCAAGCTCCAATTTTTGTTTAACCCGCCGCGGTGGCTCAGTGGCTAAGGCGTTGCGCTGCTGAGCACGAGGTCGCGGGTTCGATTCCCGGCCGCGGCGGCCGCTTTTCTGATGGAGCGGAAAAGCAAAAACGCCGTGCGTACGAGATTTCGGCGCACGATAGAGATCCCCAGGTGGTCAAAATTAATCCGGAGCCCTCCACTACGGCGCGCCTCATCGCCTGCGTTGCGTCGGCGCGTTAAACGATACAATCAATCAAACCAATTTTTGTTTAGTTCGCTTGAACTGCAGTGTAACAAATTTATAGAAGGTACAAAATTACATTGCATTATCGTGCTCTCTCAGCTAAGACCAAAGCCACTTAAGCTGTATAAAAACATCGTAGTAGTGTTTGGTTCGTATTTGATGGATGTGTAGTTTCATGCCTTTTTTACAAATGTGCAACGTGTATGGTGCGGAGTGTTTCTTCTAAAAATCTTAAAGATGCCCTGAAAAGGCTTTACCAACACATGGGTGTTCACGTTTTCATGCAAGCCAATGTCCTAGTAATCAGTTTCCTTACGAATTTTGTTAAAGGAGTACTGACACCAACTTTTGACGACTAAAAATGGCATAATTGGAGTCACTAGTTTGTACAGATAACTCACAGAACGTTTCGCAGCGATACGAGTCCGCAATCACATTGAAAATCAATTTTAATTGCCCCGGCCGCGAGCTACCACAAGTCGGCAGCACTAGCGAAATGGCTATCGGCGTGACGACACAAGGGCCAGCGTGTCTGGCCGGTTCAGGGTCACGTCATATAGTCGTTTTGGGAACCGGAAATGATACCCTGCGCTGCTGTTGTCGATGGTCTTCGCTTCGTAGGAGGCCTTAGGTACGTCTCTGCGCAATGCTTGTAAACTTTCGTGGCCGGCCCATGGTGTTCCCTCCACTAGTTTCGAAAGCTGCGCGGTGTCTTCTCTGAGCGGCTTGTGGGTGTCGCCGAGCTCGCCAAGGTTCTGCTATGGCAAGCTCGTAGAATGCGAAGAATTAATCAGAAAAACCTTGTCCGAACAAATCGACAACTACGCCAAGACGCATTATTTTCCACATGACAACATGCAGCGCGAAACGTGGACGGAGTTCGCGCGTGGCGGCGGCCGGTCGCCCAAGCCGGCGAGCAGAATTGGCTCGTTGCACTTTTCGGCTGCTACCTGCAGCGCCGGAAGTGGACGGGCAGCTCCACTAAAAGTGGAGTAGACGTGATTATAGGCAGTTTTATAATAGGGGAAGCCGACGTTTGCTGGACCCAAGAAGTTAGGAGAAGCCAAACGCAACGCGCTCACGTGCGGTGAATTTCCTGAGAGGGGCGTGCACACCAGACACGCCACGCTTGCGTTGGGGTAACCTTGGGTGCTGGTAACTTCAGGCTTAGCATAGTGGCGAATCTGATCCCCCTTTCCGTACAACGGCGAATTACCCTCCCTTAGACAACTTTTCACCACACTATGATCCCCTTTTTCACATGTGGAACTTTATTTTGGTGATAATTTCGGTTTGAGCGATCGGTGACGCAGACATCAGCCGTGGTATGTTTTGATTACACCGCGCAGGTGGCGCCATTTTTCGGCCGCTAGCCGCACCACGGTGCCGGAAGTGCGGGCGGGCCCACCCAACCTGCGCTTCCGGTCAGCGTAAGCTCACCATGGCGGCTAATATCTGATCACCGCTTTAAAACTTAGCGCTGATAAAAATTATCTCTTGAAATCGGTGGCCCCAGAACAAGCCCACCTCGCTCAACTTCTGAGCGGGTCGTTTTGTGTCGACGACCTTGTCACGGTGGCCGACTCCGTGGAAGAAGCTACAAGGTTGTGCTCTGAAGCACGCGGAGTCATGAAGGCCGCAGTCACCACCCTCAGAAAATGGATCACAAACTCAGACGAATCAAGGCGTCATCTGGAACATGAAGATCATGGAGTCTGCAAGGAAATGGTTGTACTTCACGAAACTACGGTTAAAGTGCTAAGCATCGCTTGGGACCCTAAAAGAGACATGTTTCGGTTCCAGATATCCAGTCTTCTAGCCTTCCTAAAAGCAAAAACTGATCCAAAATGATTAGTTCTTCTAGCGACCTCAAGGATATTTAATCCACTTGGTTTTATTGGACCGTACACCAAGTCAGCTAGGCTGCTGTTGCAAAAGCTTTGGTCGCGAGGAATAGTGTAGGAAGAGCAGCTTCCTCAAGACCTAGAGAAGGAATGTTACCTGTGGGTACCCCAGCTGTGCAACCTGCATGAAATCGTCGTTCCCCGATAGATAACTGGAGGAGATAAATTTTTCATCATATTAGAGGTGCACGCCTTTTGCGATGCAAGCCTGCAAGTGTATGCAGCAGCGGCGTACGTTATTACAGATAATAACAGGAAGTGTATCCTGCTAATCTCCAATTCCCGGGTGGCCCCACTCAAGAAAATTACCTTGCCGCGATTGCAGCTTCTAGTATCTTTAACTGGCGCAAAACTTCTAAGCTATGTGACAAGCACTTCCACGAACGTGCAAGGAGAGTACACGAGTTGGATAGACTCGGTACTCACTTTGTCATGGATACAAGGTGACGTGACGAGGTGGAAACAATTTGTATCCAACTGAGTAATAGAGATTACAGAAAGAACACAGCCGTCACGCTGGTGGGAGTGCTCCGACTTGGTAATCCAGCAGATCTAACTCGCGGCGCATCCGTTGGACAGATAATTGCAAATCACTCTTGGTGGAATGAACCTGACTGGATTTGGCAGCGGACGGAATTGTGGCAAATAAGTCAGGACTTCTCAGAACCTGACGAAGACCTGAAGACCGAAATGATCACGGTACATGTCACGACAACAGCGGAATGCAAGAGTCCGGCAATGAGTGTTAGGCGCTACAGTAATCTGCAGAACCTCCTCAGGGTGACAACATGAGTGATAAGTTTCAACAACTGCCAACATTCTGGAAGTCGCATCGCTTTTTTAACGGCAGAAGAACTCGGGATAGCTGAGAAGCACTGAATCAAGAACGTACAATTCGAAAGTTTCGCGACAGAAATGAGCTATGTGACGGGTGCAGGAGCTCTTGATGCTTGAACTCTATCCTTTCTTGGATGCAGACGGTATCCTTCGGGTGGGTTGGCGCTTAGCATATTTGAAAGCTGCGGACATGCAGAAACACCCGATCATGTTGCCTGCAAATCACCCATTTTTCTCTCTTCTGGCAGCTAGAGCCTACACTCAAGTTCTACACGGTGGCGTGAGAGACACGATGGCACGTCTACGAGAGAAAAATTCCATTTGCGGAGCAGGAACCTTGGTGAAACGAGTGGTCAATGGCTGCCCTTTGTGCAAGCAGTTCCGAGTGAAGCCCGGAGACGCTCCGCATGCCCTTCTGTCTAACGACTACCTATCGTCTACAAATGCGTTTGAGGTTGTAGGAGTGGAATCTCACTGGGCCTCTCTACGTACGATCACCAAACGGTGATTCCAAGTGCTACATCGCCCTCTTCACGCGCGCCGCAATAAGAGCGCTCCACTTGGAATTATTCTCTTATATCAGACCACACGACTTCTTGCTCGGCTTTCGGAAGGGTTTACCCAGGGTCCACTATAACTTTGATGACCGCAGCAATGAGAACACAGGACGAGGGATACAAGGACGAGCGCTAGTCCTTGTATCCCTCGTCCTGTGTTCTCTTTGCTGCGCTCAACAAAGTTATAATGGATTACTATTTCGCTCGTACCCCCACGTTGCTTACCCAGGGTTGTGTACTCAGACAACGCTCAAACTTTCACGAAAGCCCCGGTGGACGTAAAACGAGTCTGCCAACTCCTGTCCGATCAAGCAGTCGCTGAGCCTTTAAGCATTGCTGGGATCAGGTCGAAGTTCATCGTACCTAATTCCTCGTTGTGGGGTGGTTGGTGGGAGCGGCTTGTTAGGACGGTTACGCAAGCACCCAGAAAGGTACTGAGGAGAGCGAAGCTTGGCTTTGAAGAACAGGGTACCGTCCTCACTAAAGTGCCGCTGTTGTGAACTCCAGGCCTCTTACTTTCGTCGAGTCGGACATAGGGGAGCCACGTGCGCGCACTCCTGCCGATCTCCTCATTGGTGGCATACTTACGCATGTGCCTACCAAGAGTGATACGGGAAATGACACAACCACCTGTTTGCGCACAGATGCCGTGCGGCGGTATCGGTATCAAGAGCGTTTGACTGAACCCTTCTGGGCTAGGTGGATGAAAGAATTCCTTTTGAAGATTCGGTCTGCACACTTCACAACGAAGAAAGCGCCCACTGTAGTCAAAATAGGAGACGTGTTGTTGGTGTACCAAGACAAAAACACCGCGCAAAATGTGGACACTGGCGAGAGTGTAGGTCTACAAAAGCACCGGTGGTATCATCCGTTCTTGCAAGATCAACCTGCAAGATGGGCTTGTGACAACCAGACCAATACAAAGACTTTACCCTTCTGAATTACGGGCCTAACCATTTTCTCCCGACCCGGAATCTGAGGGAAATTATCATCACCGTGTTCCTCTGTTGCTGAAGAAGACGAGGAATAAAGCTAGATGCAACAAAGACGCTGCGCGCATACCTCGCGCTGAGAGCTGGGTTCTCGAAGCACAAAGCTCGCCCCTCGCGCAATCGAACGTCGAACGCCTGTCCTGGGTGCCACGAAAATAAACCCTATTCTTCTGTTTGTACCATGGAGAGCTTCATTTCTCGGTCCCCGCAACACCTTGGCCTAACACCCTAGCAATCTTTCACCACACTAATATCTACTTTCTCGCATGTGGAATGTCTTTTCCGGGATCAGATTGATTGGCAGAGTGGCGACAAGCTGTTGCTCTCCCGGACTGCGCCGGTTTAATCCTCACCAATATTAAAAAACGGATGACGGCGAAGACGTCGTAAGCCTAACCACCTCAGCTGTGGCCAAATAAAGTTGTTCTGTCTGTTAGTCTGTCAGGTGGCAGCATGTCATCTGATTCTGACGATTCAGACGACATGCCGACTGCGCTGGCGAGTGCGGACCAGATGCAATCGTAGGAGACGATGCAGAAATGTCCCTGACGTCACGTAAATTGTGACGCCACATTGGCCGTCCTGCATTTGAACGGCCATTTGGCGCGCAACGACCGAATTTGAAATTGATTAGAATAAATGCGTTATAAATAATTCCACGCTCGCGGATGACCGCTGTCAGTTCAATTTTTGTAATTACTGGACCAATAGCAGTTTCTTTACAGCATGAAATCCCAAAGCGAGAAATTTAGCGTCAGTACTCCTTCAGATCGAGGAGTATTACTGAAGTTATTGGAAATGAAAACACTGCATTTTAGCGTGCCACGCGATTCTCCCTCGTTCCATTCACCTCTTCGTACCACGCGGCCGTGACTGCCCATGATGCTTCGCTTCTCAGTGACGTCTGCAAGAACAACCATCTCTTTCGCACGTGGCCGTCTGGCATTCTGCGTTCCGTTTGAACTTTTCGGATCATTTTCTTATGAATCCTGCAGCCTCCAGACAGCTAGTTAAGCTGAGCGTATATGCGTTCCCAATCAAAGTCGGTTTATCTTTTGCCTAATTGCCCGCTCGCGAGCAGCAATGTCTAGCTTTGTCATATTGTGGCAACGCCATGCTCGCGCATATAAAGGCAGTTGAAGTATTACATCCCGGCATTTCGATCGGTACTAGACATCTTTAGAACGTTTCTCAGGCCATCGCCGTGATCGGGTCGAGGAGGCTTGCTTGCACTTGGACCGACAAAATAGGAAATATACTTGGAACCCCTAAGCGCTGTGTTTGCCCGCTTCCACCGGACACCCAGACCCTACAAAACCGGCTGCTAGCGAAGCCTCCTTCGGAAGCGACAAGCGTTCTTTCAAATGTCGGACAAAAGCAAAAGCGGATGCCTGGCAATGAGCAAAAGCGGATGCCTGGCGAGACCGGCTATAAATCCCGGGATAGGCGTCGCTCAAGGGGGTGCCTTCATTTTATGCCATCTGGCGATCACGTCGAACTCATATTCTAATTTATCTCACAATCTACGTGAAATATACACTGGCTTTCCGGCACCCGTCTGTAGTATTAATGGCCGAGGTTTGGGAAGCAAAGTTCGGAACTGGTCGGATAAACATGTGCGGTAAGTTCAAGCTCACTAACGTTTCACGGGTGATAATGTTTAAAACAAGTGCGGGCCCGCTTTAGCGATAGTAATATCCGCGCGCAAAGAAGAGATTAGAAGTGCAGGCGGGTCGCTTAACCACCTGCATTGCATCTTTTACCTTTTGCTGTTTCCGGTCGTGTTTATTGCTTTCAGAATCTAGGGTGTTCACCATAGTAGAATATTGACTTCGCTAATTGCACAACAAATGTGTTCCAAAACAAAACTGAAATCCTGATGGCCCGCCGACCGTTCGGCCATTCAGTATTGTCTGGGGCTTCTGTTAACGAGCCAGTCACACCACGCCGACTTTTGATCGGCCGACGTGCACACGTCACCATCGGCACCGTGTGACCAGGCCCTTCACCGACTGGGAAGTTTGCGTCGTGTCGTCGTCGTGTCGGCATAGCCAACGCGCTTCAACGAGAAGCGCGGTAATAGAAGAAAAAACATAAATATGAACGAACTGAAGGATGCTCTCATTAACCAAAGGCACCGCCGCGAGCCTTCGACGCTGAGCAAACAACGGTTCTCTTTTCCGGAAGTGCGAGAAAAAGCCTCCCAATCGCAAGATTTCTGCTGCGTGACGAAAATAGGAGAATCAATGACGCGCGTGCGGGAACAAGGCGGAGAACAAAAACAGAAGAAGCGATGCGACCAAGGCAACAAGCCTTACAACGAAATTTCGAGGATTCCGCTGCACGCAAACAGTTTACTTGGCAGAGATGATGTTGACCACCCAACCTAGTTCATTGAATGTGCTCAAAAGGCGTTTCAGGACCCGTTTAAGGTCCTGCTCGTCGTGTGAGAGCTGGTATTTTTAGATACAAAATAAGGAAATAGTTTAATATATGTTTTGAGATGTTCGGCATAGTACGACATGCACAGTTCTGTACAAGCGTAACACAAATGCCAGCACTGCTGCAAAGTGATGAATCATCGTGTCTGAATGCCACGTCGGTAAGCTTAGGTGGCTGCTGTCAAGATGGGTAGAGCGCCGAAAGCTTTTATGCTATTCCTGTGGCTGATTCTTGCGTAGAAGAAACTGTGCTCGTTATGGGACCATTTCCATATTCTGCTAGCACGTGCGGTCTTGCGCGTACCACCAACGTGTCATGGTTTTTCTTCGATAACGTTAAATTCCGCCCAATACAGCTGCAGCTCGCCCTGCGTAAAAGGTTGGTTCATACGCTGCCGGTTTAACAAAATGTATATTAGCTCTATGGGGGCTTTTGAGTTAACTCTTCTGAAAAAGTTGTGGCAATGGTGAAAATCAGCTACTTTGAGGGCAAAACGTTTATACGCTTAAGGGTGGGGCTGGGGCTGGTGCAAGGCCACATTCGTCAGCAAAAGACGTAGAAGTGCCTCCTTAATGAGCATACCTTCTACTTAAAGATCGAGCACAAGCGAAGCAGGCAAGCAAACATGTGTGCCTTATGTGAACTGCACCCCTGTTCATGCATCGAAACCCCCCGAGCGAAAATAAAGGAATAAATAAACGGAAATTCGAAATGCGCACAAGGACCGAACGAAAGAACGAACGTCGCACCTAAACACCGAGACACCATGGTCAGATATGGGGGCGCACTTGTGAACCAATAAGAGAACGCCGTAAATGGCGGGATGGACAAATATTGGCAAAAACAGACAAGGAGCCAACTATGGTGCCGCGATCAAGCCAAGGGGGTAAAAAGTGGGGCGCGCAAAGAGGAGGAGGCAAGAAACCAGGAGGCGGAAGGAGCACGTTAGCTTCAAGGAACGAGCCAGAGGGACGCGGCTTGACGACCGAATATGCCTACCAAGCCTGGGCGCAGCAGGCCGACTTTGCATCAGCTACGGAATCAAAGGCGACCCACGAACCTGTGTTGTCGTGGCCCCAGCGGCGGTGGTCGGGAACCTACGGCCAACCTCTGGGCTTCGTCGACTTTCGCTTTGATGGCCCCGAAGGACTACGTTGCCGCCGAGACTACCTAGGACATCCAGGGGAAGCGGCTACCAGGGGGGTGCCACCGAGTAAACACATTGGGACGTTCGGATGCCCCACCGTACAGGCAATGATGGCGCGCATCGAACGCCGGCATCAGCAAGAGACGACGGCGGTTACGACCAAGTCGCGGCCACGCGAGGGTACGACACGTGAGTGCCGACGACCGAGGTAGGCCAGTTCAGTAGGCACGTAATATATGACCCAGATATGGACAAGCTGCTCATAGTACTTAAGAGAGGATGACTACCGTAATTACCCGATTTTAACGCGCACCTTTTTTCCAGAAAAATAGGTTGAAAAATCACATGCGCGTTAGAATCGGATACGAAACCAAAACCGCCGAAACAACGGAAATTTTGTCTCGCCCATAGCCATCTTAAGATGGCGCCAAAGCTTTTAGCAACAATTTTTGGGACGCAGGAAGCCTATAGGCGCCCAGGCTTTTCTATCGGCGTTCACACAGATCGTCCAATTGTTACACTTGCGCACTTGATAACAGCAATGGCAGCAGCGGCTCTCGCGCGTTCAAAACGAGTGGTCGGCTGAAGCGTGCGCCTCTGGAGAAGTTCGCAGGATGGGCGTGCGAGGCGTGGGCCACAATCCCATGGATCATGGTTGAACGTTCGTTATGAAGTGTGGCATCGCGAACGCTTGACGGCACCAAGGACAAGATGTTGTGGTCAGCGGAGAGCGACGAGGAGGGAGGTGGGTGAGATTACTTTGAGAAATAAATCGCCCGTTTATCTCGCATTCGTTTTTCTTGCTCACAAAGTTCCGTGCACGCTACAATCGGAAGTGAAAATTTTTTCGTTTTTTTTGCCAGGAAAATAGAGTGCGCGTTAGAATCGGGGGTGCGTTAGAATCGGGTAATTACGGTAATTAGTGGAGTGGGAAAAGGGGTCATTGGTTTAAAATGTACATGAACTTTATTGTAGCGACTTTGTTGTGATTGATTTCATTTCGGGTAGGCCGGTGCACTAGAGACTTATTTCTGGAACATCAGGCACAAGGAAGTTGTGGTGAGAAATAAATTCTGACTCGAGGTATTGAGTGAATTTAAAATATTTGTGAGAACTTTATCGGAGAGAATTGTGGATATTGGTGTGGATTGTGTTCGGGTATATTTAATTAGGGGTTGAATGGCTAGCAGTTTTGTACAATTCTTTTTTTTATTGCTTTGTTGTAGGGTTCACGTGAAAAATTGTTTTTTTATCTCAGGTGAACGGATTGTGAGGTTGTCTTGACGAGCTCAGAGCGATGGACGCAGGATAGCGGTTGACGTGTTTAACAACACACACATTTAATGCACACTTGGAAAAACAATACAGCAAAGCCATCAAGAAATAAACATTACAAAACCGCTAACCATTCAACCCTAAATATACATTCCGGAATACAATGCACCCCAACAGCCAAAAGTTTCTACAGTAGAGTTTTACGCATTTATTTCTTATACACTCAATACAAGAACTTCTTCTTCATTTCTTCCTCCTCACAACTCTCCAGTTTTATCCCACGTCTATGTCCCTAATTGATCGGCCTGACCCGGTCGTAGCCGCTGACCTGTCGCAGCTGCAGCGTGGCCGCGACTGGGTGGTAGCCGCCTTCGTTTCGTGTTGATGCCGGCGTTCGATGCGCGCGGTCGTTTTTTGGGCGGCGTGGGCTCCGCGCGTCCCGACGTGTTTCCTCGGTGGCCACCCCCATGTAGCCCCTGCCGCTGGGCGTCCCAGGTACGTCTCGGCACGAACGTAGCCGTTTGGGGCCGTCGAAGCGAAAGTCGATGTAGCGTATACGTTGGCCGCAGGTGCCCGCCCGCTGCCGCTGGGGCACCGAAGACACAGGTTCGTGATGCGTCTAGGACGTGAGAATCGATGTGAAGTCTTTCCGCTCCGGCCTAGGCTCAGATGGCATGGTCGATTTTCTGACCGCGTCCCCCTGGCTCGTTCCTTGAAGTTTACGTGCTCCTTCCGCCTCATGGTTTCTTGCCTCCCGCCTTATCCTTGCGCACCCCGCTTTTAACACATCTGGGCTTGACTGCGGCACATTGTGATTGGCTCCTTGCCTTTTAGGGGCGAAGCTCCTTAAGTCATGGGTCTGTCCATCCCTTGTGAGTCGTGGTACGTGACCGCCGCATGCTTTCGGAGATGTGGCAAAGTGGGCCGCGTTGCACGCGCAAGAACCGGCTGCAACCGGCAGCGCAAACTCGGCACCGGGAGCGCGAGCTCGTCTGTGTTCGCCAACGGAGGCGCGAGCGCACGTGCACTGCGAGGGGGAGATGACGCAAGAGATCACGCCACGAACGCAGGCAGTCGTTCTCGGAGATCGAACGAGACGCAAGGACCTTTGCTCGTTTCCTCTCGTCTTGTTTCCTGAATAAAGTTCCTAAATAAAAGTTCTTTCTTTACTGTTGTGTCCCATCCTACGTGACAAATTGTGGTAAGGTGCGGGGTAGTCCTCGATGGCGCGGGATCTTTCAGCAGGTCTGGGCCTGGGAGCATTGACTCCGAAAATAAAAGTTGATTTGTACAATGTACGCACACAGTCTTACGGTTTTCTTAATGATGTAATGGGCGAACATTCACGGGAGAGTTACTGTTACCGATGATCTCCCCCTTTCGAGCTTCGCCCCACTTATCATCATTCATTCCGTGGATATGGCGTGATTTTTTTGTGTCCATATTTGGTCATCCCGCCGTTTGCCTCCGGCGCGGCGCTTTCTGATTGGCTGACCAGTGCGCTGCCATCTTTGGCTATGATGCCTGGGTGTTTAGGCATGGCGTTCGTTTATTGGTTTCGTCCCAGCGCGCACTTCAAATTTCTGTTTCTTTGTTTCTTTTTTTTCTCTCAGGGGATTTTGATGCATCTCCCCTCCAGGGTGCCCTTTAGATATTACACTGCGTACCACCTATTTCCAGCTATACGTAAGCATACTCACAGCATTGCCTTGCACTCCATGACTATTGCATGTGTTATTGCAGTCACAGCTAAGGTTTTTGTCATTCATGAAGAGTTTGTGGCCGACGGTACGGTAGAAGTTGTTTTTATTAAAAGCGTTTTCATGGGAAGTCGTGCCCTCGTGGAGTATTATTGGAGTGGGGCTGCTAGTGCCCCTAGTTGGTCTTGAAACAAAAAATCCAACCGTCATCATCATGTGGTGGTGCTGCTGCGTCACGATTACAGCTGCCGCTAACTGCGGCATAGAGAGTGAATAATATAACCTATATAAATGCGCACATTTGATAGCTTAACTTTTCTTTCAGCACTATAGATAAGTACGATTGCCTCGTGCTTCAACCTATAGTGTCATTCCTTTTTGGAGCAAAACTATTATAAAACGTCTCATTTTTTATAGTATGCTACAGAAGCTTGAGTGTGGGCTTAATAATTACGTATTCGTATGTCAATAAACAGTGCAAGAGTGTGGATGGAAAAGAAAACAAAGCAATGGCTGTTTAGCTACAGGAATGTTCATTGCTGTTTGCAGTGATAAGAAAATGTGCTTAGCAATTGGAGAGACAACAACAAAATCACTACAAAAATGTATAAGCCAAAAATAAAGCCCTAACTGTTCGGGCCATGCCCAAGCGGCTAGACTCACGAATTAACGAATCGTCTGTTTAGATAATGATTTCTTCTTAAAAAGCAATGTCAAGCACGTACGTCTGTCTTAAGATTTTTGGCACATGCGGGAGCCGCTGTAGTGGTGCAGACTTCCTGACTTCAAACAATTCGGAGCATTCACAAGCCTTGTGGACACACGTACAGAGGCTGGTAATGTAAATAACGGAATGCGAGTACTGCTTGTGCCACGCTGTCAGATGGGCTGCTCAAAATTGCTACCAATACAAAAGAGGTATTTTGAATTGCAATGAAGTCCCAACTGGACAGAAAGCGCTTCTCAAAATTTCTTCACATCTGTTGCATTGCTAACCTCCCTAATCTCACAGATCTCTATGCAAAACAAAAAAAAAACATTCATTGTTGTTCGCTTCATTATTGTTGTTCGACACCTACCATGTACCAAAGTTGACGAATTGGTTTGGACGTCGCATGTTATTGTGATATTCTGGAACATCAGGCAAACAACAATCACGACTGCGTGGACGCTCTCAATAATCATTCCGTGAAGAAAATGTCCAACAAAGAAGTCCCGTCTTTCGAGTCCCAATACCCATCGGAGCTCCTGTATCAGAAGAAAAGGTTGCATCAGACAATGTTCCCAGATATTTAGGTGTAGGGAACTTTCTCAGAGATAGGGAAATATTCGAACTAGTGCAATTGAAGTGTTTGGGTACACCATTATGAATATATCTTTTTAAATTTCAAGTACCACAAGATTATTCTACGTTGTCAATATATACAAACTGGTGTTGCTGAAATAAACTCGATTTATATTCAGAGTTTCTACATGTCACATAACAACCCTGACGCCGTTCAGTAATGTCCCTAGCCCCGTTGTTCGCTACATCCGTACTCACAAACAATTTTTTCTACACAAGCATAAGTCCAGCCATAGGAAAATGTTGCACGCCATTGCTTGTGTAATATCGTGTGACGTCAGCAGTTCCTGGATTGCGTGTTTGCCCCGTAAATTTATTTGCTATTGTACATGTATTTATTCGTCCCTTTTCCTAAAAAACGCGGCTTCAAGAAACCTGTTCAAGTGATTCTTGCGAAAAATAAATGCCCGTTTGCTGGCTTACGACCAGGCCGCAGGGCCAAGCACTTGTAGTCCGCCTCCCTTGTTAGAGTACCAACGTACATTGAAGGACCAAGGCACACCTACAAACGAGGCTTTGAAGAATAAACTACACTGGGGAAGATAAAGCATGCTCCTGCCCGGTATGCCCGTTTTGTATAGCGTCCCTGCATTTTATGGTTCCACTTTAGCTTCACTGGTACTGTGCGCTTAACATTTTAAATTGCTGGAAAATGCAGAAGTGAGCCAGTGTGAAATGTACTCTCCTGTTGAAAACCTCTGGAAGCAGAGTACGTATTACCCTGTACAGCCCATGTTAATTTTCGAAGATGGTAGCGGGTTTTATAGTTTATCTGGGTTCATACACATCACCAGCCTATATACGCCCACTGCAGGGAAAAAGCCTCTCCCATTATTCTGGGTTCACGCCACTGTAATTATTCTGTTCCCATCACTCGAATCACTGCAAAACTTATTCCACTTCTGGTAAGGGCAGTTATACCGAATACGCCACCATGGTGGCAAATCGTTTTAGCCAGGGTGCGTTATTTTAAAGGGAAGGAGTATGAGGCTACCATTTTATACTGTTTCATTTGCGACACATTCAAACAACCCGACACGTTTCCGAAAAGCGGAGGTTTTATAGTGCGAGCCATTCCATAGCACACACCTTAGCTAGACAGTAATTGATTCTCCTCCGTTGGAGTAACAAACTACCCAAATCTCACATGTACCAATCCCTTCTGGATTGTATTTAATTCTCCCATGCTAGCCCCCTTACCTGCGTTGTATTGTAGTGTACCCCATCACTGCCTACAATATCACCCACCGTGCAACCTTTTCAATCAATCAATAACGAACTAGAGTAGAGAAGCAAGACGAACAATACCTCAATGCGTTTGAGACAGATTGAGGCCATTCCAAAGTGTAACGCCGGAACAGATAGCAAGTCAAATGCTGAAATGCGGCCACAGCGCGAACACCTTAAACAACGGGACAGAAAATCGTCTGCTGCGTAGGCTTGGACAATAAAATTTTACCAAGAAACAATAATGATTTCTCAACCGGAACCCTTGAGAAGTGTTTAGGCGTCCTCGAACTCTCCCCGAACCGTGGGTAGGCTCCCATTGCGCTACCCCAGCCCAATACAATGAAAAACAAGGCTAGCGGGTATTAATTGCTGGGTAATGAAACGTTTCCTGGAGTAAAGCGGCGTCGAAAGAAGCAATATGCCGAGCGCTGGCTAACAAATGACACTTTCTTGCAGAAGACATTTCATATAAACGAAGAAATACCGCACTGCGCTTGGCAAAAGACCTTTCACAAGCGACCAAAACAAAAGCTGCCTATCTGTAACCAAAAGGAATCGTCGTCATCACTTGCGAGTCTTAAGGATGGGAGTCATCCCCTTCAGGGGGCAATGTATCTCACACGGTGAAGCGTGCAACGCCTCAGTCGCGCAGTGCACAAAGCCCAGAAGCGCCCATACACCCGCCCCTTCCACCCACTTGCGACCATGAACACGTAAACGGATAACGCTAAAGCTTCCGACCTCTACGGCCGGCTGCCGGACACCATAACGAGTGCCGTATATTCGATGGACCTGGACGCGCAAACTCTAGCCGTCCAGCAGCTCGAGGCTGCTCTCACCTGGCAGAAGCGGAGCGAGTCACAGATGGGGCGGAAAGGGACGAACTCCCGAGTACCTTTCGCGCACCGCTCACACCGACGCCGGCGGGGCCTAGTCCCTAAGGTGTCGTGAACGTGGGTGGGATGAGCAGGCTCTGCGCATCCCGACCTCCCACTTCCTGCTGGCCATAAATAAAGTATTTCTCTTTCTCTCTCTCTATGTGCGTGCGTCAATCTGAAAAAGACCTGCCAGATGTCGCTCGGGATGTCTTTCAAGGTGGATAAAAAAACGACGAAACATCACACCAAGAGACCTTCAAGAAGGCAACACAAAACGGCTTTTACGTGCTTCATACATATCCGGCTATGTATTGTCAAAATCAACGCACAACATCTCTTTCCATATCCAGCCCTTGACAGCTCATCTGTAATAACTGACCTGGGGGGCAGAAACATCTGCTCTCACTACGACCAAAGGAGACGGGCTTAGGGGTTTCTCTGCTTCAACGTCATCCTTATCTAACCGCCCACTCACGTTAAAGAAAAACCAAAAGTGAAATGTTTCCACAAAAAATAACCCTACATGGCTGTTTCTATCCATTCAGTATCTTCCGATTGCCTTACCGCGTCCGTCCTACTGCAAGGCATGGTTATGGAGGCGAGTAGGCGTAACAAAAATGTTCAGGTCATAAGTGGCAAGTTCGCACGCGTATTCATCATTTTGGGTGCTCGTTTTCCCGGCATTTTGAGGGCGTATGTTTTCCATAAGCACACAGAATTACTGGCCAAGCAACAAATTTATTTAAATATATTATCAGTCTTTCACAAGAATGAACTCAGAGCGCTCCCCAAACCCCAATGAAACAAAGCTTTTGACGTAGCTCCCACGTAACTCTAGCACTAATGTGCCTTGATCCGACTGCACACATTTGATAATATCGGTGCGCGTAGACTGACTACTCAACAGTAAGTCTCAGCGCGCACCCTCAGACGTGCAGCAATCGATTATAAATTAAAATAGCCTTGGACAAGGACAACCCTTATACACCTTCTGTTGCAATTGAACCCACCACTTTTGTCACACAACTGGTAATGGACCTACAAATATGTAGCGCAGAAGACGAGAGACACAGACAAGTAGACACACACGGCGCTAACTTCCAACACATGTATTGAAAACGATAACACACATATATAGGCAAGAATCCCGTGACGTCACACACATGCGTACATCAGCGCGAACGCAAGTAGGCAATCTCTTTTTCTGATAATTTGATAGAAGTCGAACTTACACAAGAGCTCCCAAACCTGGTTATCTTTTCCGCCTCAATGATTTCACGTGTACACTTGTCCTTACTCTTACCAATAATAACACATTTATCAAGGAATGGTTTGCAATCTGTACATGCGTTACAGTGCATAACTAGTAGTCCATCTTGTTCATTTTTCTTTTTTATATTGCGATTGTGCTCACGGAGGTGATCATTTAAACAACGACCGGTTTGACCAACATACTGTTTAATACAAAAGAGGGGAATCTGGTAGACAACACTATCTATACATTCAACGAACGAAGTTTGGTGTTTCTTTTTACAATTATTAGAAATCTGCCTATCACCCTTATTTATCTTACAAAGCCTATTCAACTTCTCAGGGGCTGAAAATACAACTGGCACATCATAACGTTTCGCAATACGTTTCAAATTGTGGGACACAGTATGTAGGTACGGCATAACTATCATTTTTTTCTTAGTTTGACCAGGAGCAGCGACACAGGGATGGTCTACACATTTTAGGTTCCTTCACAAGGCATCAGCAACAGAAATGTGAAGATGGCAGGGATATCCTGCGAGCGAAAGCCTGTTGCACTGTTGAAGAAGACTACCAGACATCAAGTGCGGACAGGATTTACGAAGGGCATTAAGAAAGCAAAGGTTGGCAATGCCTCTCTTGACTAATTTAGAGTGGGCGGAACTGAAGGGAAGAAGCGGTTTATTACTGCGTGGTTCATAAACCCAACAAGTATGCATAGGGTGAAAGGTGAGGCTTATATCCAGAAATGTAAGCTTATTGTTAGTAGGCATTTCATGCGTTAGAACGAGCGGGTTGAACCTTTGTCTGAGCACACTGAGTATGCTTAAAGTCTGGGATTCAAAGGAAGCCTGGTCACATTCAATAAAAAACAAAAAGTCATCAACGTATCTGAAAGCTCTTACAACCCCCATTTTAACTAGGGTATCCTTAACGGGCATATCCAGTTTGACTAAAAAAATGTCACTTAGGATTGGCGCAATACGTAAACCGATACAAATACCCTCTTTTTGAAGATAGGATTTATCGGCGTACAAGACAAAAGTAGACCTCAGATAAAAGGATAAAATTTCTAAAAACTATCTACAGCCATACCCACGGAATTTTGAAAGGCCACGCAACCAAACAAGTCAATGCAATCTTCTACAGATTTTGGTAAAATGTCATGTGGCAAAGAATAATAAAGATCTTTAATATCTACAGAGAACGCCAGAAGGTTATCACTGTTGCCAGATTGTACAAACTCGAGCATCTCGTTAGAGTTTTTAACCAAGTATGGGTCCTCAAATTTAAGAAGACTAAGCTTACTCTGCAGAAACTGAGAAAGCTGTCGTTGCCAGGTGCAACGTTCAGACACAATAGGTCTAAAAGGTTTATCCGGTTTATGTGTAGACCATCTGTAGACCATCCCTGTATCTGTAGACCATCCTTGTGTCGCTGATCCTGGTCAAACTAAGAAAAAAATGATAGTTATGCCGTACCTACATACTGTGTCCCACAATTTGAAACGTATTGCGAAACGTTATGATGTGCCAGTTGTATTTTCAGCCCCTGAGAAGTTGAATAGGCTTTGTAAGATAAATAAGGGTGATAGGCAGATTTCTAACAATTGTAAAAAGAAACACCAAACTTCGTTCGTTGAATGTATAGATAGTGTTGTCTACCAGATTCCCCTCTTTTGTGGTAAACAGTATGTTGGTCAAACCGGTCGTTGTTTAAATGATCGCCGTCGTGAGCACAATCGCAATGTAAAAAAGAAGAATGAACAAGATGGACTACTAGTTATGCACTGTAACGCATGTACAGATTGCAAACCATTCCTTGATAAATGTGTTATTATTGGTAAGAGTAAGGACAAGTGTACACGTGAAATCATTGAGGCGGAAAAGTTAACCAGGTTTGGAAGCTCTTGTGTAAGTTCGACTTCTATCAAATTATCAGAAAAAGAGATTGCCTACTTGCGTTCGCGCTGATGTACGCATGTGTGTGACGTCACGGGATTCTTGCCTATATATGTGTGTTATCGTTTTCAATAAAGGTGTTGGAAGTTAGCGCCGTGTGTGTCTACTTGTCTGTGTCTCTCGTCTTCTGCGCTACATATTTGTAAGTTATGAACCAACAAGCCCAAATTTCCACGCTACTGATGTTAATGGACGGCCACCATGAAGAGGGGTTTGTAGACAAAATGCACCACAAATTTGTGACAAGGTAATTTTTTGAAGCAAAGACTAAAACATTCTTTGATACCAACTTAACCAGCGTATCGCGCATCACCGATGACAGCCTCGAAAATCCTGCTTCTTTTGTTTTCTGGATCAACAGTTCATCAAACACTAATCTTCTCATCTTTTTGTTGTTCTACGCATGCCTGAAAATTCACTATCGCGCGAGTTTAAGTTTATCCGGCAATCGAGTCAAGAAATAGAAGCTAGGTCCTGCCAGCGTACTGTATTATGCACCAGCCCGACCACAGAAGCGTGCTTTTCATGCAAACCAGTTGCTATCCTAGCACCGACGGCAACAGGAAGAGCCACCAATGGCCCTTCACACCGGCATGTGTCCTTTATAAGAGTCATCATGCACTGTAAGCGATTAGAAAAGCGACCAAATTCTGGTCGTTAATTTAGGAAAAGTAAATCAGCAAGTAACAATGCAAAATCATCACTTTCAACTTTCAACGACGAGGGTAGACAGTAAACCAGTTGCTGTCACATCTTTTATGTGAAACAAACTTCGGTATGAACGTTTGAACATATTCCTTATTAAACAAGTGCTATGGTCATAGCAGCAAAATAAAGTGCTTTGCAAAGCCTCTGTATATATATTGCTTCTCTCGCACATCAAACACGGGACATCCTTTACGAATCCCTGAACAACTACACTTCATCTAACTTCAAAACACTCGTCTTAGATGTAGCCTGATAAAATCTCTAACAATTAGACTGTTTGTTCCTGACCATTAAGCTGTTTGCTGCCAGACGACATCCCATTGACGTGGAAGTCTCAGCCTGTTCCTCCATTCTCCTAAAAAAGAAGGCAGCACAGTGGCGCGTTGTTTCATATGTGTGGCCGCCTATATCCCGTCACTCTAGTGTCATTTTCTTCAGCCAGTTACCATGCTTGAAATTGAGGGACGGTGACTATTTGTCCAGAAGCACACCTCAGCTTGAATTTCCGGCTTACATTCCAGAATACGAACAACGCTTTTGAAATGTTCTGTTGAGTACTTAAAACCGTGACAAGAGGGGAGTTTGTTGGCAAACTTTAAGAAATGTCTCACTAGGACAAACAACGAAGCGAAATGACCTAGCTCGGCAATATTTATTATTTACATCCACAGAGGTTTCTTGCCTTCAATAAAGCCTGTAATTATTGTGAACATGTAGCCAACTATCATACGCAGCAGTGAGGTTTTCCATTAAATAAGCAAATCCTTTAAAATGTAGCACTATAACACTATCCTGATATCTGCTCTTTGTGAAAATGCTAGCTGCAATACAACTATCTTTTCATCAGTTTATCTTTACAACAGAAACCTTACAAAGCGAATGATTTCTTGAGAATATGCAGGTAACAATGTTTTGTGCAGAATACGGCTGGGTAAAGATTTTCGCAACGCTCTCATTATAACACAATAAGTATTTCATTTCATTTTTCTATACTAAAATCAGTGACGACTAAAATTATGGTCCACAAATGTAGTAGGGTACATGGCGCTTCAAGACGTTTTGCGAATTTCGGAGAGGTTTCCCAAGAATAATTAAAAGGAAAATTTGTCATTTATTGCGCAATCACACACAGATGAATTTTAAATATGCTACGCAAAAGAAGTAAGTTAAACTTTCCACTAAATAAGTGAAATAGCAATATCATCTTTCATAATTATTGAACAAATTCCACCTGCTTTGCTTTGCTACCTAAGCCGGGTTAAAACGCCAGATTGGAAGCAAGGTGCTAGGCAAAGTGACCGCCAGTGTCACACCGGTCTACTTACGTATTGACCAGACGTAAACTCGTACATCAGGTTTGAAGCCCGGAAAAGGACTGGAACAATAAATCCCAGCGTGAATTTATATCGGATGAGCTTAAGTCGGGCAGACAGTTTTTTTCCAAAATCCATTCGGGAAGCTCTTCCAGTGTAACCTGAGGTACAAAATTTTTATTAGGAACTTTTTTGCACACAACAATAGCCTAACAAAATAAATACCACAATTAGTTAACCTTTTGTACGACTGGAGGAAAACTTTAACTATAAACTAAGACGCACTTTTACAGGTACCCCTGCAGAATACCATTGCTTTGGAGGCGGAAAGTTCGCTAACTGCAAACAAATCTACTTAAATGTGGAAATACGAACTGGATACAATGTTTGTGCATATTTTATTTCCGGGAGAAAACTGCCGTTAAGGTATTAAATACGTTTTGCTGCCTAAGTAAATTATACTCGGTGCACTAAAATGCTGATTTTTCTGCTCTACAAATATATTCAAATAACAGTATTTCAAACGAACATTTTTTTTTCAGTTTTTAGACTTGTACAGCTAGGATATATACAGTCACAAAAACGTTTTCTGGAGACAGCAAAGGGTAGGACAGAGTTTTAGCATCTGCTAAAGTTATGTTTCAAATACTTTGCAGTTAAATCAGCCTATTTACGCGTGAATCACTTACCCATTTGTTCCCGGATTGGTAATTAGCCAGATTTTTTTAATCCTCGATATGTCAAGGCTTTGATTCTGATGGCCTAACTCATATTAGCAAAAAGATTGCTCGAATCTTTAGAACAAACATATTGCATTTGGACCGATCGCAATTACAATTAGTTATTGAGGGCACACAGAGAATAAGACTAGGTTTTGAAGAAAAAAATATATGCTTTTTTTGAAAGACAGCGCAAAAGGCTAGCAAGTTTCGAGAGGAGCACCAACTCCCAACACCTCGATGCCTCGCTATCTCACGCAAAAATGAATGTGATCAATCCGCTGTGATCATTCACCTCAATATCGAGACAGAAACCTACAACGCAGCCACCGTACATGTTTAAGCAAATTTTTAGATGAGTATATAGAAGTTGCAGCGATCACTTGGAACTGGTAAATGGGTCGCCCGCCTGCCAAGGTTTTCGAGATCCTTTTTAGGGATTGGCCTCTCGATAATGTAAAAGACGGGGCGCCGATTGGGGCGAATTGGTGGAGGTTGTGAAACAAATTGTCTAGAGCGAACGCGAACCGGACCGAACTAGAGCGCAGGCTGGCGCTTGTCACGTGTCTCCCATCTTCGTTTCTGCGCTAATATTACTTCATAACGGAACTTTAAAATATTGTGTGGTTATGGTGACTTCGCAGCCAGACGGAAGTTGGATAATCTGTCATGAGCTCCTCACAAGGGTATGTAGGAAGGAGCAGTGAGCTCGCTAATCCGTGGCCTACACGTTAACTGTGTGTGCGTTATCCCGGCGCAAAGTGTCAGCGGTAAACACAAGCGACCATCCAGGCACACGGTCGTGTTCGAGCTGTGATATGGTGCGTGGCGGCTCGGACGATGAAGGCCACGTGCAACAGACGATGACTTCGAAAGGATGCTCGGCCTTGCTCCAGAACAGTGCCCTCTCGAGGAGTCTGCACCAAGGAGGCAAATCTCTCAGCTAGGAGAATTGGCGCAGGCGATGCCTACTTCGGTGACCGCGCAGCAGTCTCGCAATCCCATCTGCTTTCGCAGCGAGGCTTACGAAGACTGGGTCGAACCGTTCGAGCATGTGGCTGCATTCAACCAGCGGACTGCCTCCCAAAATCTCGAAAATGTCTATTTGTCGTGTGTGAACGGCGCAAGAACCTGGTTCAAAATTTAGGACCCGACCCTGCGGACTTAAGAGGACGTAACGCCGGGAGGTTCAAGTGACTTTCGCAAAAGCCGACCGCCGTGAACAAGCGCAGCGTCTGCTAGAAGCGTGCACTCAGAAATATAATAGGAGTGTGGCCACGTTCGTGGAGAACATGGCCTGTGCTTTCAGGCGACCCGGTGAAGTCCTGTCAGAATGCAAAAAAGTACGCCATTCTATGCATGGCTGTAAAAATCAGCTTTTCGCCGGGCTCGTCCAAAATTTGCCACGTACGGACCAGGATTCAAACTTTCGCAATTAAAAAAAATTCATCATCGGGGCTACTGCCATTGAGAAATTACAACAAAGTGGTCCCGACAATACGCCTGCAATGACGCCAGAACATAATATGGCACGGATGAGAGAAAACACCTTCGGGATCTCATCCGCGCAGTCTTGAGAGAAGAGCTTGCTAAGTTCTAAATCATCCCGTAAGTGGCCGTGCAGGCGTCCGTCGCCAATACAGTGCGCAATATTATTCGCAACGCCTTGCCCTTCCCAAAAATGCAGCCAGACTCTCTATGCCCAGTCCCCTACGCAACCGCTCTGACTGCCCAGGCTCCCGCCGCTGCCACCAGAACTGCCACAACGCGTATTACAATCGCCCCGCCGCATCCAGGTGAATGCGGCCCACAACAACCAGTTCCTCTTACTTCCCAACAGCAATTCCACCCCACCTCATCGCTCGCTCCACAACCGTTCTATCGTCCCAATTACGCAAGACCGACCTTTCGCGAACTTCTGACAACCAGCCGCTCTCCTATCACTGTATACAACCAGGGCACACCAGCTGCCAGTGGCCCCACCGCGAAATCGGACTGTCTGGTTTCCCAACCAACGCCGTTCGTTCCCAATTTGGAGAAAGACCCGTAGCATTTCTGACTACCTTGCCGAGCGCCGAGCTCCCGCACCACTCCGTCTATCGCGTTCGCCATCCCCAACTCTCCGAGGTTCACCCAGCCGCCGCATTTCTGGAAGCCCACCTGCCCCGCGGTGTCCAAAGCCAACACGGGCAACAATAGTCGAAGCACCGCAGTCGACGCAAACGTGACTGCCGTTTTTTATTTTTGTCAACGTGCACGAAAGCCGCCTTAATGAGCACCGGAGCGCACAACTCGATAACTATCTCGGCAACTATGTGGCAGGCTCAGAAAATTCCAGATTCCGTGGAACGGACCTAGATTCGAACAGCCGGGGGTCACCCAATGACGCCTGTAGGGAAATGCACCGCGAGGGTCTGCATTGGTGACTCGGATTCGTCGCCACGCTCATCGTCCTCCCGCAGTTTTGCAGATACCGAATTATACGTGTGGACTTATTGAACGAGCATGATGGGGAAATCGTTGCCGGTGAAGAGTTTCTGAGTTTTCTAGGGATGATAACCCACCCGAACTTGCCGACAACTTTCCACACACCCGCGAATAATCCACGGCGATGTTCGCCTACCACCAAGGCCCTGCATGCTGGTTTTCCTTTAGGTTCGACGACATATTAAGTGGCCTTGGTATTGCTGAGGTCATGAGTACCCTTCTTCTTGACAATGAAATCACCGTTGCGAGAGGACTGTTCACGCTAGCATGTGGTGTAGATCCTGCTGAAAAAATGTGCAAGTGAACGTCGCCGAGTTGCCAATGGGACACTGGTTGCCATCTTCGAAGACGCCGCCGATGCCACGGGCAGCTTCGTTGTGTAGACTGAAGCTTCAGCTGTGCTACCGAGTGAGCTAATAATCGATGTTAACTGCAACCTCCTGCCAACACAGCAACACCAGCTTTCTGAGCTCTTAAACACTTTGCTGACTGTTTCTCATCGACGACGGCTGTCCGCCAAACCCCGTTGGTCAAGCACCGAATAAATACTACCGCAAATAACCAACCCGTTTGACAGAACCCCTACTGCGTGCCCGCAAAAAAAATGGGATGCCATAAGGCAGCAGGTCCAGTAGATACTCGATGACGGCGTCATGCAGCCATCGACAAGTCCCTCGGCGTGACGCGTCGTCATTGTCAAAACGAAGGATGACTGATTTAAATTGGGCGCCAATTACAGCTAACTGAACCTGGTAACGAAAGAGCGAGTGTGTCCTCGTCCGAGAATCAGTGACTCACTCGATCGATTACGACATTTTCGCTAGTTTTCGTCAACGGACCTGAAGAGCGGACACCAGCAAATTGAAGTACATGAGCGTTACCGCGAAAAGACGGCAATTTTACTCCCGACAGGTTTGAACAGTACACATTTCTTCCCTTTGCGTTGTGCTCAGCGCCCGCAACATTTTATAGAAAGATGGACACGGGTTTCTCTGTCTTGCTGTGACAAACATGTCTGGTATATCTTGACGACGATTTCCACCGGCGCTTCGATTCCGCGGTTCTATTTCCGGCCGCGGCGGCCGCTTTTCTGATGGAGGCTATGAGCAAAAACGCCCGTGTGTTCGATATTTTGCCACACGTAAAGATCTCCAGGTGGTCAAAATTAATTCAGAGCCCTCCACTACGGCGCGCCTCATCGCTTGCGTCGAGTCGGCGCGTTAAACGCTACAATCAATCAACATAACCAATCACCGAGATACCCCTGTCCACGAGTTTGTACACCCCAATCACCGAGATACCCCTGTCCACGAGTTTGTACACCGCCCTGAAGATGCACATGCTTTGACCCAGCTTAGAATGCAGCAGCACCAGCTGTGAAACGGCCCCGGCTACGACCTACGGCATCCACACGCCGCCTTCCCTCATGGCAATTGGCTCTGGGTATGGACCCCAATCAGACGCCGCGGGCTATTAGAAAAACTTCGGCCCGTACACAGAACTTCGAGAAGTGGGCAACGCCATGTATGAAGCCGCATTTACTAGAACTGGCTGCGCCGGATGTCCTCGAACTCGGCCCGAGGTCGTGCACGTAGTGCGACTGAAGCAATACTTGTCGCGATGTCCGGCTCCTTCGTGTAATTCTCTGCTGCATCAAATCAGTGCCCTTCTCGGGAGGGGAGTAATGTCGCATGTGCATCGGCGCGCCTTCACGACGTAGCCGCTATTCGCCCTGTTAGTATGTGCATGAAATGCGGTGCGGTGTACAAACGGACCACCCAAGACGACGGCGAAGAAGTGTGCGCCCTTGTGTTTTGGTCACAATATTCCTAACAAGAACCCAGTTATCGCTCTGTTCCACCTCGCAAGGTAGGCACTTCGCCTAATATGATGTGCAGGCAGAGAACCTCTTTCCCTCTCACGCTCACTGACTGACTGACTGAGTGACTGACTGACTGACTGACTCACTCACTCACTCACTCACTCACTCACTCACTCACTCACTCACTCACTCACTCACTCACTCACTCACTCACTCACTCACTCACTCACTCACTCACTCACTCACTCACTCACTCACTCACTCACTTTGCCTAATAAACACGTTGCCCCTGCGTCTTCGTGAAGACACCTTTACTGGGTCTTTGTTTGAGAGGAGGCAACATTGTTGATTTTTTTTGGTGCGACGCTCTGAGCATCTCTCGTCCGCGGCACTGTACTTCCTGCGTGCGTCCGTCGTCGTCATCGGCGGCCGCACTCTCCTCCGCTCACCCCCTCGCATCTCCGATAGCGAACACTCTCTCGTGAGGGGCATTGGATTTGATTGGATTGAATTGGCTTGGTTTGGCTTGGCTTGGCTTGGCTTAGCTTGGATTTCATAGGATTTTGATTGAATTGGATTAAAGTGGATTGTGTTGGATTGTATTGCGTTATAGCCGCGGCAGGCGCACTGGCGCCGGTGCGTACCCAGGTGAGAGCGAACAATCTCTCAACAGCTGTGGGTGTGCGTCCCAGCGCGCTCTCACTCCACTGGTGGGCGGCGCTGCGCGCGGTGCTGCGCATGAGCAGTAGTCTCTCTCTCCGCGCTCTCGTCTCCTTCAGGCGTGCGGCGCATATAACCGGTGTGCCGCTCTCCGGCGGCCTTTCGGTCGACGGTGGCTTTCCGCTTGCGCTTGAACCCCCTCGGCGTCGCATCACACCAGGGTTCCCGCAAGGGGAGGTGGGCGTAATTTTTTCTAGGAAAAGTTTAAGCTAACATACGGGGATTCTGTTTTACCAAAATAGAGACGTCAGAGCTGTGCAGTATCCTAGAGAGACGATATTGTACCACTCATATCGGCCGCATGTTCACAAAACTAAGTTGTGGCTTTAAAGTTTTCGACCCCTCAATGAACACCAGAAGAATGAAACCCCTTTCTCGTTGTAAGAAACTAAACGGTAAACTCCTGGTAGCATGTGCTTTTTCGGTGCCCAGTATAGCTCATGTAGAATCCTGCCACCTCAAGTAATTGTTGCTACTAATCCATTAACCATTGTTTGTTACGAACTATCCGAGGTTGTTGTGAATCTGCATCAGTATATACCTCCAATCTCGAAAAGGTGCTACCATTATAGCCGACGCCATCTAGGTTCCTATTCTTGCGATCACCGTAAACAGGAACTTTTGTCAGCAACTGTTGTTCCTTGCATCTCATGTACTTTCATTTTTCTGCGGATGTTCCTCTTTTGTGAATAATTGCCTAATTAAGATCTGTACAAAAATCTCCAGTGTAACAACAGAGATGGCCTGGATAAGGAAGGTATTCCCCTTTTACAAAATATATAATTGCATACCAATAGTTAACCCCGCGCACTCTCGAACTCCGTGTTGACAGCTTATGTGACGATTGTTTCTTACCTCTGGTAGTGGACCCACTGTTATACCCTTTTCTTCTGCAGCTTCCCTTTGAAGAAGTAAATGTTGTTCTTCGACTAAGCACTGAAACTCATAGGCATCCGCTGAAAAGTGAAGAGGAAAATCAGGAGCAAAGTTATAAGGAAGCGGTTAGCAAATGCAGCTGAATCGGTTCATTGCGATAAGAGACTATCTCAATAACCATTTTCGAGTAGACCCTTCCAAGAAGGGTGTCCTCATGGCTAGCTACAGTAACGGGTAATGTGAAAGCGTTCACTGTCGGCATTCGAATGCGACCGCCGTCGGTTGTGAAGTACTTAAGAAACGCCTTGAACACGTTAGTACACAGCCCTTCTTCAGTCACAAAGCTTAGATGAGAAAATTAAGAGCTAGTACATCTCACACACCGCTCAAAATCGAATCGGTATGCAACTTCAGTAGAATGTAACACGAGATAGTGCTGTTTCGTTCGATACAAACGGACTTTTATGGAATCGTTAAACATTTTTTCGCACGTATGGTTCACCTGATTAACGTAACATTTTGTGACGAGAGGAGGAAGTAACTGGTAGCTCCGTTCGCAATGAAAGCGGAAATCAGCGAGTAGCCGCAGGATTCTGTGTTCATGGCCACCCGTTGCAACATTGCCGCTTCATCAAAGTCTGTCTCACTTCTTGTGCCACAACGTTGTATGAGGGGCGGAGGTAGAGATGTTCCCCCCGCCCAGCCCCCCATCATCGCCACATCTTTGATCCTGCAAAGGTTCTGAAGGTGCAAGTATTGCGCAACATTACCCAAGCATGAGTGCTCTAAAGACCCACCCACTCTTGCAGCACAGTTTCCCTACCTTTTAACCTCTCGGCACCACCCTAGCCGTGACACACCCTCACCAAAACAGATAATGATGCCCCTGTCCGCGTAGTACACCTGCGCATCTCCAAGGTCCTTTAGCGATTATTATCCAAAGGGCGATATCGTTATCAAAGAGTCATTGCACATCCTGCTATTCTTCAGCAATAGTGGCTAAGAGACTGATCGATTTTCTCTGTCCCGTCATTTCTTTGTCCAAGCAGTGACCGCTGACGTCTTAGAAATATCTAGCAATTGTTCTTAAAAAGTTGCCAGTAGAGTTAGCAATGTAGTTGTTACTATAAAGTGAACCACAAAATCCCATTGCGCTTAAATGTGCTAAAGAATGGTACGCTCCAAGGACTTAACTGCTAATGTGTGTTTGCTTCTTTTCGTTGATCCTACTTTTTACTTTCTAGCGTACCGCGGGGTCGCAGCGCAGCGCAAGAGACAAGATACCAGCGTGGCAGGCTTTCCGAATCGAACTGCCCGTGCCGTGCTGGCGCACCCAGCACGCGCCGCTCGTTTGTTTATTCTTCTCTTTTATAGCCGGCGCCTAGGCACCGGCTAAGAGCACCAACCAGAGGGCGCTACAGGGCCCCCGCCCAGACGGAATGTCGAACGTGAGGCGACGGCGAGGTAGGCGGGCGTTGGTTTTGGGGGCGAGCAGTGGTGTGTTTAGGCCTGCGATGTCTGCGCGGAGTTCGTTGGGTGGCGTCTCGAGGTAGGCCGGTTTGAGGCGGTCCAACGAGACGACTTCTTCGCGGCCATTCAAGAGGATGGTGGCGGACTTCTGGGTCTTTTTAAGGACACGGTACGGTCCATCGTAGGAGGGGGTAAGAGGCGCCTTTACAGCGTCCCGCCTGAGGAAAACGTGAGTCGAAGACGCCAGGTCGGGATGCACAAAAATGCGGTGGTCAGAAGAACGAGGTGGGACCGGTCGCAGGTGCTGCATGCAGTCCTGCAGGCATTGGAGGTACTCAAGCGGCTGGGGCGAGGAGGCCGTAGGGACTAACAAATCGCCAGGAAGCCGCAGGGGTGCGCCGTAGACAAGTTCAGCAGTTGAACAGCCGAGGTCGCGACGAAGGACGGCACGCAGGCCAACAAGCACTAAAGGAAGGTGATCAACCCAGTGCTCTCTATCCAAGCGCGCAGTGAGAGCACTTTTTAGCTGGCGATGGAGCCGCTCAACGATGCCGTTGGCACAGGGGTGGTATGCTTAGGTGCGGCAGTGTTTAGTGCCAAGCAAGCGGCTTAGGGAAGTGAACAGAGTACATTCAAACTGCCTGGCTCGATCCGTGGTAACAATGCCGGGCAGCCGAAACGGCAAACCCATGTCGAAACGAAGGCTTTTGCGACCGTTTCTGCCGTGATGTCCGGAATTGGTACGACTTCGGGCCATCGGGTGAAGCGGTCAATCATTGTGAGAATGTACCGGCAGTCACGGGAGGGAGGAAATGGTCCGACCAAATTGAGATGAACGTGGTCAAAGCGACAGCTAGGTGGCAGAAAAGGCTGCGTTGGGGTCTTCGTGTGGCGGGTCACCTTGGCTGTCTGACAAGCGAGGCATGAACGGGCCCACTGGTGGACATCAGTGTTGATGCTCGGCCAGACGAACCGCTGTGTAATGAGGCGCTGCGTGGCTCGTATGCTGGGGTGGCAGATGTCGTGGAGCGAGTGAAACACAGCACGACGAAAGGCAGCCGGAACGAAAGGTCCAAGCACCGCCGCTGACATGTCACACCACAGTGAGCCAGGCGCGAACGGATGAGGCACAAGTTGTAGACGAAGGGACCCGGGTGGTCCCGCCAGTGCCTGCAGCTCAGGGTCTTCAATCTGCGCCTGAGCTAGGCGTTCCCAGTCCACAGCGGATGCAGCAGTGCCGATGGAGGTAATGCGTGAAAGCGCGTCAGCAGCCTCGTTGTCGGTACCTTTGATGTGCCTAATGTCCGTCGTGAATTCCGAAATATAGGCGAGCTGACGGAGTTCCCGTGGGACGTATTTGGAGGAGTTAGTACGGAAAACGTACGCCAGAGGTTTGTGGTCCGTAAGGGCGTAAAAGGACTGGCCCTCCAAAAAGTGGCGGAAGTGCTGGATGGTGGCGTAAATGGCGAGCAGCTCACGACCAAAAACGCTGTAGCGCGTCTCGGCGGGTTGGAGCTTCCGAGAGAAGAAACCCAGCGGGTGCTACTCGGAATCGATTCTCTGCTGGAGAACAGCGCCGATTGCAACGCTGGATGCATCCACTATGATGCGAGTGGGGACGTCGGTTCTCGGGTGGATGAGGAGCACCGAATTGGTGACGGCTTGCTTAGCAGCGTTGAAAGCGGCTTGAGCTTCGGGGGACCAGGAAATCGCGGATTAGGAGCTCTTGGTTGTGCGTAGAAGCTCAGTCAGTGGATGCAGAAGCTCGGCGCAGTGGGGTATAAAGCGTCGCGAGAAATTCACCAGGCCCAGGAACTCACGAAGCTGGCGGAGGCTGGTAGTTTCGGGGAAATCCTTCACGGCTTGAACGTGAGAGGGTAAAGGGCGAATTCCCTGCGCCGAGATGTGATGGCCCAGGAACTCAAGCTCGGACGTCCCAAAGACGCATTTCTGGGCGTTGACAACCAGGCCAAATTGTTGAAGGCGTTCAAAGAGTTCTCGGAGGTGACGCTCGTGATCTTGTGGAGTGGGACTCGCGACGAGGATGTCGTCAATGTACGCAAATACAGCCGGAAGGCCGCGCGTCACCTCGGCAATGAACCTTTGAAATGTTTGAGCTGCGTTGCGTAGCCCAAAGGGCATGCGCACATACTCAAACAAACCGAAGGGTGTAGTGATGGCCGTCTTCGGGATATCGGCAGGCGCGACGGGGATTTGGTGATATGCCTTGACAAGGTCCACTTTGCTAAAGATAGTGCACCCTTCCAAGTGGCTTGTGAAATCCTGGATGTGGGGTAGGGGATAGCTGTCGTGGACAGTCTGAGCGTTGAGCGCCCGGTAATCGCCGCACGGACGCCAGTCTAAACTTTTCTTAGGAACCATGTGCAGTGGAGACGCGTGGTTGCTGGATGACGGGCGGATAATACCGAGTTCCAGCATGTGCTCGAATTCGCGTTTAGCAGTCGCCAAACGCTCACCGAAGAGGCGGCGCGGCCGAGCTGCGACTGGTGGACCACGCGTGACGATGTGTAGGGTAACGCTGTGCTTGGGCGGCTGCTTTAAGTTGCAGGGTCTCGTAACCTCAGGGAAGTCTTCGAGGATTTTTGCGTACGGCGACGAGGGAAGCAACTTGCAGATGCCAGTTGGAGCGACAGTAGACAGAACGCCGAGGATGGAAATGCGCGTCTTGCTGTCAATCAGGCGATGGTGACGCATGCTGACGTCTAGGTCAAAATGGGTCAGGAAATCGGAGCCGAGGATGGTCTGATTGACGTCGGCCACTACGAAGACCCACCGGAAGGCACACCGCAAACCAAGGTCGAGGGTGAGGGACCGCAGACCATACGTGGCGATAGAGGTAGAGTTGGCTGCACGTAGCGTAGGCCCAGGTGACTTAGAAGTACGCTCATCCTTGGTGGCTGGTAGTACACTGACCTCAGCACCTGTGTCTAAAAGGAAGCGCAAACCAGAAATGCGATCCGTGACCAGGAAAAGGCGGCCGGGTTGTAAGGCGAGGTCACATGCCGCCATCAGTGATCTCGCCTCGCGTTTCCCGACCAGCTGCACGGGGAATTGCAGTGACGGGCGCGGTGCTGGAAAGTGCGATGGTACCAGCAGACAGACGAGCTTCGAGGGCTGCGCGAGCAAGAACCTCCCGGGGAAGACGAACGACGGCCAGGACGTGGGGAGGGGCCGCATCGGTGATCAGAGGACGTCCTATGCGCTTCAATGGAAGCGGCGATTTGATCGATCCGAGCCTCTAAGCGGGACACGGCCGATGACTCTGCTGTCGAAGCGAGGGTAGTGACTGAGGGAGAAGTCGCGTCGTGAACTCTATCGGCAAGCTTGGCGGCGCAGTCGAGGGTCAAGTCCCCTGCAGCAGCCAAAACGATGCGAGTGGACTGTGGCAAGCGCTGCAGAAAGAGCTCTTTTAAAAGTGCACCGTTCGAGTCCACGTTGCTCGCGCCTACGAGCTGTCGCATGGTGTTGAGCAGCTGGGAAGGGTGGCGATCTCTAAGCTCTTCGTGGGTGAGCAGGTGCCGGAGGCGCGCGCTCTGGGACGCCGCGGTTCGGTCGAGAATACTCTGCTTCAGCCGCTGGTATGAAGCATCGTTCAAAGGTGCACCAATGACGTCTGCCACTTCATCAGCCACCTCAGGCGGCAGGTTGCAAAGCAAGTGGCGAAACCGAGTAGTCTCCCAGGTGACGCGGTGCAGATCGAAGACGGCTTCGACCTGGGCGAACCAAACGTGTGGGTTCTTGCGCACGAAGGTGGGCAGACGGAGCTGTATGACTGCGACGTCCGGCGGCCGCGTGAAACGTCAGTCAAAAGAGGGCCCGAGGGCGCGAGGTTGCTGGGGTCGGTTATGTCTTAGTCCGGAGTCACCACTATAGCGTACCGCGGGGTCGCAGCGCAGCGCAAGAGACAAGGTACCAGCGTGGCAGGCTTTCCGAATCGAACTGCCCGTGCCGTGCTGGCGCACCCAGCACGCGCCGCTCGTTTCTTTATTCTTCTCTTTCATAGCCGGCGCCAAGGCAACGGCTAAGAGCACCAACCAGAGGGCGCTACAACTTTTAAAACGAAGGACTTCCACAAGCTCCTTTACGCTAACAACGTGTCTGCGTTTCTTTAGATTTGTTTTTAGTATTTTGGAACGAAGATACTATACAAGCAGCCTGGCGCACGAGGGAGCTTCAAAATTATTGGAGCTTTGTGCGGCTTCTGTACACCTATTCCGCTCGCGTGTCACGCACCACTCACTATTTTATAACTGATACCTCTCACGTCAGAGTTCGGTTCCACTAAGCAGTATATTAGCCCCTCAAAGACCGCGCTTTCTGACCAATCCTACGACGGTGTTATACCAGGAAGCAAAAAACAGTTATTGTTTCACAGCTGCCACCGCTTGGCGATAGCGGGCACGTAACCTCCACGTATCCTACTCTGAAAGCCCTTTTCAAATTCCCCGCAAACTGGTATGCATTTGCCGTTTTCTTTACCGGGCGAGAACTACAACGATGGGTTTTTGTGGAAAAGGACACTTAAGGCTTTCGCATTAAATTGATTACTCACACTGAAACAAAAAACAGGATAGCCTGCGAGGCTCTTGATAGCGAAATGGTAACAACCATTGCGCTGTGATGGCTTTTAAGTGCAATGCACTTCTTAAGCGACCCTGAACCTGCGTCCACCGGCAATGTCCGCGCACCTGGAGATGGGCGCGCGCAGCCTGGCCGCTGACATGGCACATACCCACGCGGGGGATTGGCCAGGAATCTCCTCGTCTTCCTTGGCAACGGGGGGAGATGGGCGCGCGCTGCCTTGCCGCTGACATGGCACATAACCACATGGGGGATTGGCCAAGAATCGGGCGTGAGAAGGGCTAATGCACCTGCTTAAAGGAGTACTGACACGAAATTTTAAGGATGAGATCCGCTCTAGCAATCAAGTACAACGACAACACACATAGGTGTCTGTGAATAAATGCATCTTTCTTTCTTTGTAGTTGTGTGTGTGTGTGTGATCTCTCTTTCGCGAACATTACCCAACCGCGCAAATTCAACTCGTGCATTCGCACTTTTACATTCTTCCCCTCGGGGAAATGCGGGGAATTTTTTTAGCCATGATGTCTCTCCGAAGACTTGAGTTGCATTCCCGGCGAAGAGAAAATATAAATGCAATTTCTACACCGTGCTTCGTCGATTGTGGTTGTTGAACACAAGGTCAAGGCTTTCCCTGACTAACGCAATCAACTGATACTTTTTGTGGGGTTTGGTAACGCATGCATTGAAGTTGTCCACCAGGAATGCTAATATTTTCTACCCACTGACTCATGTAACATGCTTTACAATTAGGTTCTCAATCCATGCATTCAACTGCCATGTTGGCCACAATGCAGGAAGTTCGGGATTCGTGCACAATTAAATTTCTTTATAAGCTTCGGCCATGATTACAATGCTAGCGTGCACTGCCATTTAGGTGTGCGACATGGTACGACCTGTGTGAGCTGAACAAAAGGTAAAAAACTACGGGTACGCGTTGTAGCCCTTTCAGTATTGAGACTCGTAATAAGTACTAAACCCATATTTGGGAGACTTCTTTCCCCAACACGTCTCTGCGAGTTGTACTCAGGACATGTCTAGCCCTACCGACCACTGGAGCCACTTTGGGTATAACGATTAAGAGACATTGATCTAAAGGTACGTCAAAATGCAGGTATTCAATAACTCTATGACAAGTGAGGCGTTATATCAGGAAACTGCTGAGAAGGTGCAGGGTAGTAACGAGTGTTTTGTGCGGATGTGCTAAGCTGTGAGAACTTCAGGCTAGCTAAGATGCAGCCCTATTGATATCTTTCCTACCGCCTCACCGCCAATTTCACCATTGTATTTTGGTGGCAGTAGAAGTCCGGCCACGTCAGCCATAATATGGCTTATAGGTCAATATGCTAGGTTCTCCCAGTAACGTCGCGATTGCAAAAAAACAGTCCTCCAAAATTGAGCTCTGTCGGAGTGGAGATCACGCTTGTGCAGACCTCGTGCAGTACTGCATGCCATTCGCGGCCGGTTGAAAGATCTCGAGAGATAAAAAAGGACTGCAAGATACTTCGTCGTGGTCACATCACTATCAATTAAGAGAAATTGTGCTGCTTTATTTTCAGTAGGGGAGGATGAGAGAAAACCAACGGGCAATTCTTTTTGGCGTTCGTGTTCTTATGCGCTTTCCTTTCCCATGCTGCATAGAAGCACTTGTCCAGCTACCTCATACAAGGCACGTGCATTGTTCATTACACGGCTACAACAATTGATTCGAAATGGGTTTATATTATCTGCTCAAATAATGCAAAACGCCCTGTACGTATCTCATAAGTTTTCCGCTTTACAGTGCCGTTTTGGCAGTGAGAGTGTGGCCTGTTAAATACTAATTCATTTTTTATTGCGAAAGCATTGGCTCTGTCCCTCAGGCCCTCACCAATTATATATTCTATCGTTTTTTGTGTTTGTTCAATATAATGCGAAATTCACAAATACCTATTGTGTACTATCTGAGAGACGTGAAAGAACAAATCTGTAGCAATCCATTACGAATATCTAATTTCCCACGCCTCGAGCTTACTATTAGCAACACATTACCAGTACTTTTGTGTTTTAGGGCTCCTCTTTTTTACACCGTTCTTTGAAAGTTCAACACAGACCTCAAAATTACAAAAGCACAGCGGAACCAACCTCCTAGGAACGCCGCGCATGAAAAAGAAACGGACAATTCATTTCCGCGTGAGCAGTGCGCACGATTCCACATTTTCGCCGTGCACTCAGACTAAGCGGAAATGTACCCACCAGCAACTCAGCAAGAGCCCAAAACATTACTGCCTCTCGGATTTCTCAAACACGGAAACCTGCTCAGAAATGTTGCTGCACTCTGAAGGAAGCAATACAAGCTCATGCGTAATCACTCACATAAAACGTGAACAAATTTAGATGACCAAATAAATTTAGCATTCACAAGTTCACACTAAACTGAAGATAATCCAATATTGGTATTTTGAATAAATAGCGAAGCAGTTACGATTCCGCCATTAATACTGCTAATTATCGGCCAACATTTCTACTTCCATGTACCATCGGGGTATTTCAAAGCATAAGTAATTCGAAGAGTTGATGTATATCGTATTTATTGAAAACGTAACAGGTTTTATACACCTGCGTAGAGCATTACGCGCGTAACTGTCCATCACAGAAGGCATCGTTCTATTTTTCACTCCAGAGGGTTTGTACAGACCCTTCTAGAATTTTGCGATACTGTACGAAATCGTCGGCTTAAATATACACGACAATGCCTGCCCAAGAACCACCCATGGAGGCCAACAATTTGGTCATTTCATCAAGTTCAGCTGCAACATTAAATAACTTTCGGATAAAACTCATCTGTGACAGCAGGTCCCTTGTGGGGGTGCACCCGCCTGAAACTCTTGTCTAAACCGACCGTAAGGGCAAAGCACACGCTTCTTTTGTACGAAGTTGGAGGACCTGTGGGACCTCGGTGTCCTGCAACTGCGACTCCACATTTCAGACCGTGAAGCGACGCGTCTGCAGAGGATGAGGCTTTATGTGAAGTGCTAGTAACTGTATGACCCAGTGCAGCCAAAGAGCACGCAAAAGCTCGTGAAGAGCACAATAAAAATGATGATGTATAGCGTCGTCTGCTACAAGGGCTGAAGAACAGGATGTTCCACCCATCCCTGTACCTTCCCTAACTTTCCGTAACCTTTTCACTTTTGCCCATCTGCTTTCTGCTCACGCAGTAAGGTGCGAGAGTGTCCTAAAGGTTTCTTAGTACGGAAATTTCCGTAATGCTTCCTATTTGTAGTTGCCCGCCCTTACGACAGCGAAGCCTGAATTCCCGAAAAGGTTTTTTCATTCAGCAATGAAAATATTTTAACCCCCACAACTGCAGAAAAAGTACCGTGAATTTCTTACCTAGCACATTGTTAAACGACAATAAAAATTTCAGTGTTTACTCCAACTGTGTCTTTAATCGCATTCATTAGTTTTCGACGGTAATAGCTTCATTGACTATGTGACCTCTACGCCTCATTGTAGAGGCGGTTCGTCAAGGACCAACAATTAACACTTACCCCAGACGTCGACTTTGTTTACTTCGAAATTGCCAAGAGAGTAGTCCTTCCGAAGCCCAATACCGTCTTCAGGTGTAAGCAGCAGCTCGTAAGTTAGACTCGGACCAACACCGGATACTGCGTCTCCACTAAACTTGGCGCAGAAAAGGCGATCACTGGGGTGTGGTTTTGAAACATTGTTTCTGGAATCCGCAATGACTATCACATTTTTGATGTCACAGGATTCACTGCAGTCAGAAATAAAGAAGCGAAGATAATGTAAGCGACAAGTGACCGCATAACATAGCGACACGCACAAACTGTGTAAACGAAGAGCTCAAACAATTTACAAACAGCATTTGCTTCGTAGTCATTTTCTTTTCCTGAACAATATTCCTTGCAACATAGTTCGCCAACTCTCCGAGAATACTGTCAGACCATCTGAATGAAGATGTTTGCAATGACTTGTGATGTATTCGTTTGTCACAAATTGTTGATTGGTAGTTTCGTTTATTGTTATCCCTGGTGTTTAAAAACATCTTGCTTGGAGTTGAGGTATTCGTTTTTTTAGGCCAGTGTGACAGTCGTGAGTGTGTCCCGACTATTCCGTGCTAGATGGAAAAACGTTGGCCGCTGGAAGTTTTCCCGTGGGAACGCGCGGCCGCATCGCAAAGGGCACATGTTTCCTTTTGGTCTCGGGCCGAGCCAAGCTTCCCTGCACTTGACGCATCATTGGCGGGTGCGCGGACAGCCGCGTCGTCCACCGCCGCCTGTAGCCGGCCCTTCTCGCCCTTCTCCCCGCCGCTGCTCTGACGTAAGTGGAGGATGAAATAAAGAGGAGCGAACGGAGCTGATTATGGTTGGACTTGGGGAGACCATCTTGTTATTCGGACGCAGCTGTAGGATGAATCCGAAAACGCGTCCCTCCCAGGAGCCCGCACGCTGCCAGCGTTTCCTCACCTTGTCTACTCCTCGAGCCCGCCGAGCTACCGGTCCTGCCCGGCCTCCCTTTCCTGACCATGGCCTACAGCTCGAGCTCGGCCAACTACCTGTCCGGCACTGCCTCCCGTTTCTGCCATCGGATTCACCGCGCAGACCTTTCGAGCCACCAGCCCCACACTGCCTCCATCTCCTTGCCCCGAGACCCACTTGGCCCGTCGGCGTCGCGTCGACGTTTGACCACCCCTGAAAATCTAACGATTCCGCCCAACCTGGTGAGGAAGTAGACACTACTGAGGCACCCCAATAAACTAATTGTTAATGTTTTTCGCCCGCCTCAGTGTGTCTCATTTTCTCCAAGCTCTACGTGGACCCACGTTAATATAACTTTGTGACTAACCAATTAACGGGCGTCACACATGGTGGCGGCGGTGGGATGCACGGAAGCTAAATCGCAGACCTAAAACGTGAGATTTCACCCGCACGCAAGGAGGAAACAAGACACCTTGGCGGAGGCTTCTTTAACCAAGCGAACGTGATAGGCGCAAGTGTTATGGCATTGGGTGGCAGGGTTTCGTACTTCACGGGAGATGAACACGGGGTCAACATCCTTGACTTTCTGCATGTCCTGGAGGCAGTTGGGTGTCTGGGCGGGTGGTCTGACACGCAGTTAGTACGCATTGCACGGTGTAAAATGGTCGCTGCAGCATATGATTTTGCATGGTATTATGAGGCCGCGGCCGCAGATAAGGCATCCGCTGAGTTCAAGAAGCGGGCAGAAGTACGGTTCGACCCTGAGCCCTTATGCGAAAAAATTGCTCACATTTACGTGCACCAGTCAAAAAGACGCTGAGGGCATGCAATCGTTCGCGGCGAGGCTCCGCACCTTGGGCAATCATGCTATGGGCTGCCGTGGTGAGGTGGAGCCCGAATCGAAGCGCAAAATCCTCAAAGAGCTCGTTGACGAGCAACTCCAAACCCAATTCCTGAACGGTTAAGGGATCTGAGAAAAAGGTTCACGCTCTCCCGAGGCCCCAAAACCTTGGATGAGGTGGTCGACGCAGCCGTACGAGAGGACAGGAAAGAACGAGTGGTGAATGGCGGTCATGCGCCCGTACAATGCGCACGAGGAGGGGACAGAGAGACAGACGACCTGCGTGCGCGCCTTGAAAGGGTTGAGCGGCTTTTGGAGGCTATCATCAAACTTCAAAACAAACAATTGCGCTGCCGCGATAGCCGAAGGGGGAATGTGCCGCGACGGGAGGCCTGTTACAACTGCGTGACGTACGGCCTTTTTTCGAGGAACTGTTAAGAAAGCGGGCGAGCTGAGGGCCACACCCGAGCAGGGGAGAACCACAACACAAGCCCTTCCGAGAAGAAACCAGGGAAACTATTAGGGCCCCCTTCCTAAGATAAACGGGTGGAGGAGGAAAACGAATGGGGCGCTCAGGCTGCTGTTATAAAGATGTCTGGGGAGGCAACCACGATTGTAGAATGCGTCTTGAATGAAGCTCTGTTAAAATGCCTAATAGACACTGGTTCCAAGGTCAGACTTTTAAGACATGGCACTCTCAATGAGGCAATGCCAGACTGGATGCACAAACGTAGGCGGGTAGAACAGAAAGCTAACCTAGTCGGCATCACGGGTGATACCTTAGGAAGGGTCGCGTGTTGTTTAGTGCCTGTATCGTTGGGAGATTGCCATTTCACGGCAAGGCGTTTTATTTGTACGGAAAAAGCCATGTTGCCGGTAGCCGGCCTTATCTGCCAAAAAAGGCTACCACATCAAGGAATAGACCAGTTGCAGAGCAATTGGACACTAAGCAAGCTTAAACAGTGTCAAAAGACCCACTGTAAATTGGGCTGGTAAGGTCACCAGGACCAAAAATCCCAGACATTTGCTCACGACGGAGAGAATCACAATCCGCCCAGCAGAGGAAGGCATACTACCGCCGTTAAGCGAGTGCGTGCTGGCAGGCAAGGTCGCTTTTGAACCGGTGAATCGGCGCTTGGGCATCGCAGAAACTGACCTACTAGATGTATCTGGGCTTGCCGGAGCCTAATCCTTAGTTCGATGTTCCGAAGACGGCCGGCTGCCGGTGCGCATTGTAAACACTACGCTTAAGGAAGTAAAATTACCTCGCAACATAGCCGTCGGGGTCCTCGTTTCCGCCATCGTGACCTAACAGCCGGTGGAGGAGGCAGTTTGCAGGCTTATCAGAACGGCCTACCTTTGCAAAAACTTTGACCTTTCCCACGTAAGCGAACCCAAATCTCGCATTCAGGATCAGATCTCTATGCTTAGCTCTACCTTTTCACGGGAAACACAGACATCGGCCACTGCGAGGTGATAAAGCATCGGATTCCTGCTAATGACGCAGCGCCTGTCTATCATAGAGCTAACCAAATTCTTTATGCCAAGAGAGACGATATAGACAAGCAGGTTAACTATTTGCTGGACGAGGGGATCATTGAGCACTCTACGTCTCCGTGGGGTGCGGCGGCGCAGCTGGTCGAGAAACCGGAGAGGTCATATTATTTGGTCGTCGACTACCGCGATTGAAACCATGTGACTCGCGTCGACCCATACCCGCTACCGAACAATTCTGAGACGCTGTCAGAGCTGGGCTCCGGGAAGGTTTTACAGTCGTGGATATGGTTTCCGGCTATTGGCAGATAGAAATGCACGAGAATGATAGGGAAAAGACCGCTTTCAACACGCCGTCGTGGCATTACCAGTGCCGACTTATGCCAATGGGGTTATTTAACAGCGCCGCCGTATGGCAGCGCATGGCCGACTTCTTCTTGGCCGGACTGTTGGGCAAGGTCTGTCATGTGTATCTCGCTGACATTATGGTGTACAGCAGCACATTTCAGTACCACCTGACCCGACCTGCGGAACGTATTCGGAAGAATACAAACGGTGGGCCTTAAACTCAAACTTTCCAAATTCCAGTTCCATATGCCCAAAGTCAAACACCTCGGGCATATTGTATCGGCAGAAGGCGTGCGTCCCGACCCGTGTAAAGTACAGTGCGTGCATAAATTTCCCGAGCCCCAGACAAAGACCGAGGTGCGGCAATTCCTGGCCCTTTTGTCATACTATCGGTGACACATTCCCAACTTCGCAGCGCAGGCTCGTCCGTTGACCCAACTTACCAACAAGAAACCATTCCACTGCGGTGAAGTAGAGGAGACAGCCTTCGCTACTATGAAAATGAAGTTGGTGGAGCCTCCAGTGTTAAGGTTACCCGATTTCAGTGGACCATTCACACTCGCGACAGACGCGTCGAAGGTGGCTGTAGGAGCGGTGCTGTCACAGGATTTTCAGGCGAATGAACATTCGATAGCATAGGCGAGTAGCCAGTTAAACTCCGCGGAGCATAAGTATGGAGCCATGGAACAGGAATGCCTCGCAGTAGTGTGGGCAGTCCGTCATTTCCGGTGTTTTCTGTACGGCGGCACTTCCGCATTGTCACTGACTGCCAGCCCTTAAAATGGCTGATTAGCGCACGCCACCCGAACTCGGGGCTACCAAGATGGAACCTACTCTTGCAGGAGTACTGACTTGGAAGTCATTCACAGGGCAAGAAGAGCGAATCAGTACGCCGATACATTGAGTAGGACATTAATTCGGGTAGTCGAGGGTTTCGCGCCGGTAGTTGAATAGTCGAAGAGGTAGTTGAATGTAACGGTGCCCTAGAAAGGCTGACCCCGACGTTGGTGGACATGTTGGCTCATTTTGTCGCTCAAGACAAACAATATTGAGATCAGTGGCTTCCTTTCGCGAGGTTCGCTTACAACACCGCTGTTAATGAGGGCACCAACAAAGTCCCCTTTTTCCTCCCCCACGGGCGCGATGCCAAGACACCGAGCGTCGATGGTGAGGCGGCTAAGATGCATTACAACACCATAGAGGACTACCGCGCTCAACTGGCTGGGCGCCTCTTCATATCACACCGGCTGGTGGCCGAGGCCCTCATCAAAACAACGGAAAAGAGAAAGGCGCGCTCTGATATTAAAGCAAACCCAGCTGTTTCGAGGTACACGACAACGTTTTCGTGGGGGTCGAATTCCGGACAACCGAACAAACCAAAAAATTACCCCACCTTCCCGCGTGGGGAAGGTGAGGTAAATTTGGGGTAATGCGTCGCATCTCCACAGGGAGATGCGTCGCATCTGGGGGGTTCACTTGGTGTTTCCGTTGCGTTGATTCTCCAATTGCGTGAAACGTGTGAGGAACGCGTATGATGTATTTTTTATTTAACATGCCGCGTTCAGCATCACGTTCACGCCTCTTCGCAGCCTTGTCTTCAGTTGTGCTAGCGTTCGTGTTATCACAGTGATCGGTGCTTGTTACAGTTGCGCGGGAGATATCAGAATTGTTAGGATACATTCAACGCATCAATGGAAATCGGAAAGCCGGTGCTGGAACGACCGCGGCTATGACGCAACGTGGCGCGGCTATGACGCAACACAATCCAACACAATCCACTTTAATCTAATCCAATACAAATCCAATCCAATCCAATTCAAGCCAAGGCAAGCCAAGCCAACCCAATCGAATCGAATCCAATGCCCCTCGCGAGAGAGTGTTCGCTATCGTAGAGGAGAGCGGGTGAGCGGTGGAGAGCGCAGCTCGCGTGGTGAGGAGAATGGGAGAGGGGTGTGGGCGGACAACAACTCCGTATGGAGGGACAAGGCGAGTGAATGAGATGCAGTCGCATCTAAAACTCTCGCTGAGATGGAAGGGCCCGTTCCGCATGGTCTAGAAGCTCTCGGACCTCACGTTCGAAATCCGTGACATCCAAACAAAAGAGAAAATTGTGAATGTGAACAAACTCAAAATCGCTGTGTGTGAAACCGGAATGAGCAACAGCCGGTAATGGTGGCTGACAGAGACCGGCCACGACCCCCTCTCCTGAATGCAGTAGCCCAACGGCGATCCCGTTCGGGGACATGCAGCCCAAAGCTGTAATAGATGAAGTTATTCAGAATGCCATCACATCCTTCCTTCCAGCCGCGGGAGGCGGCCGTCCTCAGCCATTGCGTGATTGTGCCTTGCGAAGCAGTGGTGCTGCACCGTATCCTTCCTAACACGCGATGGTGGCTGATGCTTCTGGGGCAAAATTTCGAGCTTTCGCAAACCGTATTTCTTGTTTATTTTTTGTGCTTCTACACTTGAAGTTTTCGCGAAGGTCGATAGGGTCAAGTTTGTAGAGGCGACAATGCGCCTTGTTATGTGCCTTAGTGGTGCCTCTTTCCCTGTGTCCCGTGTCCCTATTGCCCACAGCAAACTGTGCCGTCATCCATGACTGGACTTCGCGGTTCGCATATGTGTGTGTCTACACGGGTGCAGTTCAAGACTTTTGCAGCGGCAAAACTCTTCTCTTCTCCTAGAGTGGACGGATGTGACGGTCGTGCGTGTGTCCTGACTACTCCGAGCCAGAAGGAAAAACTTTGGCCACATGAAGTTCTCCCGTGGGAACGTGCGGCCACATCGCAAAGGGCACATGTTTCCTTTTTGCCTCCGCTTGACGCGTCGTTGGAGGGTGCGCAGACAGCCACGTTGTCGACCGCCGCTTGTAGCCAGCCCTTCTCGCCCTTCTCCCGCCGCTGCTCCGACGTAGGAGACGGAGGAGATAAAGAGGAGCGAACGGAGAGGATCGTGGTTGGACTTGCGGCGACCGTCTTGCTATTCGGACGCAGCTGTAGGGGCAATGCGAAAGCGCGTCCCTCCCAGGAAACCGCACGCTGCCAGAGTTTCCTGACCTGGTGAACACCTCCAGCACACCGAGCTACCAGTCCTGCCCGGCCACCCCTTCATGACCGCGGCCTACAGCTCGAGCTCGCCGAACTACCGGTCCGGTACTGCCTCCTGTTTCTGCCCTCAGATTCACCGCGGAGACCTTTCGAGCCACCGGCCACGCACTGCCTCTATCTCCTGGCTACCAGACCCGGCATTTGGCCTGTCGGGGTCCTTTCGACGTTTGACCACCCCTGCAATTAGAACGATTCTGCCAAACCTGATGAGGAAGTCGGCACCACTGAGGCACCCTAATAAAACTAATTGTTGATGTTTTTCGCCCGCCTCAGTGTGTCTCATTTCCTCCAAGCTCTGCGTGGATACACCTTAATATACGTTCCTCACTACTAACCAATTAACGGGCGTCACACCAGTCATAAAATAAGCCTGTTTACTATTGCGTATGCAATAATACCCTGGCGTTGCATCCATGTAATTCTTCCACAAGGAACGTTTATGTGTTTTACGTGACTAGTTCCCCCCAAAAATGCCCCAGCTGATTGAAACGGTTTGAAAAGAGTGCAAATGTAATATATGGGGGTAAGGATAGCCTATTCAATCATTGTGCGTAAGAACTCTTTGTTTTTCTGTTTACCAAATACATAAGGCCGCTTACTCACTCCTTAATACACTCATTTTTATTCAACCTCATGAGGGAGTGCAGACACAGACAAAACAGCGAGTATTCCCCGTACTGCAACGTCTGGGTGTATTCTCTCATATAATAAAGAGAAAAAGACAAAAGAGTCAGAACTATGATGAGTCGGCCGAGACCCCAACAAAACCAGAAAAAGTGAGTCAGGTGAAAGGGAGTATAAACATGAGTACATCATTACTCATGAGTGCACCACTTGTGAGCATAAACACGTGTGAGTGCTGTAACCATTAGTACCCCATTCGGGATCAGTGTACTCATGAATGCAGTACTCTCGAGTACATGCATTCGCGAATAGCAGTGCTCCTAAGTACTTCACTCGCGAGTGCGAACTTGTGACTTTGGTCCCCTTTCGAGTTTCGATGTTCGTGCTCGAGTCTCGTGAATTTCGAGGCGCCCATTAAAAGAAGGTAAAATCAATTTTGAAGAGGCGTTATATACTGGTGTTAAATACTGTGAGTGCTAGATCAGGTGTTCAATACTGCTTCTATCTCCATTTCCCTTCTGGTGCTAAACTCTCGGCTGATAAATCAGGTCTTAAATACTGCGACTATATCCACTGCCCCTTCCGTGGTGTTTCAACCCTCGGCCACGGCTCGTCATGGGGTTGCCTTGTTTGAGAGCGCGGGAAAGAATGTCTCATTTCGCTGCACTTCTTCGTTTAAATAGTTTGTAGGGAGGGTCGCGGTAGGCTACTAGCATGCACAAAGCACGCTGAAGCCACTCTTTCTTGGCCTTCAAAAACCAGTCCCCAGAGGAGCTTTCGCCTGGTTCAGTTCGATAATATGGTAAAAAGGAAACCAAAAAATGTATTGAAAGGGGCTGGAAGCGTTCTCTATCCTTCTGGCTCTAACTTAGTTTTGTCCATAGACTAGTGTAGTGAATGAATGCAAGTAATTGAATTAGAAAAAGTCAATACGAACCCTATCGAATTCCAGTCATTGGGAGTACAGATTTAATGCAAGGGAGTACACATAGAATACGAGGGACTACTGATTGAGTACGAATACTCGTGACGACTAGTGAGTTCGAGTGCAAGTGAGTTAAACACAAATTAGTATTTGATGAGTGAGTAGAGGGGATTTTGAACAGAGACGATCTCTTTGAGTCTGAGCTGATTGAGAACTGCGTGAAAAAAGAAAATTTTGATTGAGCTTGTGAGTTCTTTGTTTTGCCGACCAGTGCCCATTAAACATCTGTGTACATATTGTTATCAACAAAACTTTCAATCGTGCGGCATTTCCACCTTTATTATTACTGCTTTAGGGCTCGTTATCTGATGTAAGTACATTGAAAAGAGTCAATGCCGTTAAAACAACACAGGGTGACTAGCAAAGCTGGGCGAAATATTCCGCAAGAACTGCATATGCTTGATTGTAATGTGCTCTTCCACATACCTCTTTGTAATTTACCTGAAGGAAACTGCGAAGGACTAGCGACTAATCATGTGGCTTGGCGTTTTCACCTTTAAACTTCCTGCATTGCCACCAGATAGCTATTGCGCAGCATGTTTATAATACTCAAACGTTAGTAATCGCACAAAGTTATTAAAAGTTGGCAATATAATACCATTTTTCTAGCGACTAATTGGGGATTTTTGGATATTGTCTAACAAACGAGACATGCAGCCGTTCTCTGTAACCATACTGCTTCCGTATGTGGCCACGTATTGACAGCAGATGGTAATTCTGTGACATTTTCAAAGCATTTTTACGGTACTATTTATGCAAAGTCAATGAAACTGAACTTATCGACAGAGTCATCGTGCCACCAATTTCAGGACAATTATTATAAATTCATCTAATGGATAAAAAGATAAAGAGCCTGCACTAGAAATTTCGCTCTACCTCAAGATTCAGAATTGTTTTTCGAAGCAACGGTGCCAACAGACTCCGCGCTCGAAACGAGATATGCAGATTCGCTCTCAAAATTCATACTGACATTAGACGACTGTATGTTTATACCACGTTTGATTTGCATGCCACACGTACTTAGGCGCTGCAAAAATCCCATTTGCAGACCTGCCAACCTAGCAACATGGAACTTCGGGAGGCAGGAGGAGGGAGGAGGGCTGGGGATTAGTTTACAATTTGGAAAATTGGAGACTGATATAGCAAAGTGGTAAACGTTTTTATCTATGGCTACGCTCGTGCATAATCAGAAACTCTACTCCAGGTTCTTGTAGTGGAAAAGGCCGATCTTCTTTACTTGTGAAGAGACTGTTTGAATTGCCTTTAATCGGTAAGGTGGTAAGCGCGCCTCGTGGCCGGCCTTTCTAAGCTAAACAGGCGCAGCCACAAGCAGCGCCGGTGATCAAGGATGCCAAAAACGTAACTAACACGTTCAGCAAAAAAAGATGCATATAAAAAATTGCAGAGGTAAATTTGAGCGAAAAAAGTACATAAGCCAGCGGGGGCGGCTAAACCACGAGCCGTTGCAGTCGCTCGCTTCTGGTCGGCCCCAATGATCCCACAGGCGTACGATTGCGACAGAAGGTCATCGGTGGCAGCGTAGGCATTTTTTTGCTTGTTGCTGCTGTTATGTGTCCACGGCACCCCCGGAGCGGGCTACATCAAAACCCCCCGAGAGAGAAAAGCAAAACAGAACAAAGATACACAAATGTGAAGTGCACGCCAGAATACACGAATGAACGAATGCCGCCCCTAAACACCGAGGCATCATGGCCAATTATGGTTGTGCACTGGACAGCCAATCAGAAAACGCCGCGCAGGAGACCAGGAGCGTGATGACTAAAATTCCGCATGAAAGGCCACACACCAATCAGGGTGGGCTGTGACCAAAACCAGCGGGGTTAGAAGCAGGGCGCACAAACAGAAGGGAGAAAAAACTGAACCAGTAAGCGGAAGAAGCACGTGAGCAACGAGACAAGTGGAAGCGACCAGGCCACATATTATGCCTACCAAGCCTGGGCGGGAGCAGGCCGACTTCGCATCTGCTGCGGCATCCTAGGCGCACCAGGAGCATGTGTCTTCGTGACCCCAGCGGCAGCGGTCGGGCACCTGCGGCCAAAGTCGCACGCTCCCTCGACCTTCCCTTTTGCGTCCCCGAAAGGCTACGGTGGTACCCAGACCTACCTGTGACCTCTAGCGGCAGCTACTACCGGGGGGTGGCCACTGAGAAAACACGCCGTTCAATGATCGACCGCGCGCATCCTGCGCCGGCATGAAGGACTTCTAGCGGCAGCGGCACCGGGTGGCAGCTACCAAGGAAACACGTCGGGATGCGTGGAACCCACGCCGTCCAAGGGACGACTGCGGCATCGAACGCAGGCACGAACAAGAGACAACATCAGCTACCAACCCCTCGCGGTGGGGCTCAAAGGTTCGACATGTAAGCGCCAACGATGGGGGCCAGGCCGGTTCATTAGGGACACGTCGTAGGAGACAACTAGGGAATAATGTTTGGCGTGACTTCACTAACGACAGTTTTATAATTCAGTGTATTTGAACTAATTGTGTAGTAACCTGATTCGACAGTTTGTTTTCGGTTTTGGTTTAAATTGTATTTTGGGATATTTTGTTAGGGGTATGATTGTAATCGGTTGTGTACAAGTGATTCTTGCGTGCTTTCGTTAGGGTTTTTGAAGGGTTGAGAAGAACTGCGTGTTTTGTTGAACTCGGCAAGGCCTTTCCTGTGTACATCTCTCTGAGCTTGTCTAGACAACCTCACCATCCGTTCACGTGATATTAAAAACAATTGGCGAGTTAACCGGGATTGATTTAACCCTCTCCAGGATACTTCCAGTGTTGTACACGTTCCTCCAAAATAGGAACGAAAGCTCGTTCCTCGTTCCTTGCCAATTTTGAAACGAGTTCGCTTTACAAGTTTCTTTATTGCGAAAGGAACGCGTTCCAGTTCCACTTCGAAAGTTGGAACGCGTCGTTACATTAACGTTACAATTAGGTTTTTAAATTAAAATATAGTGTCGGATAACCCTGGGTCGAAATTAATGAGACATTTAAAACTGACATCGAACTACGTATATTAAAAGAATATTAACACCACCGGCAGCAGATTATCTGGAGATAAATATCATCAAAAGAAACGCTCCTAGGCGACTTTTTTCAGGGAGCACCGGACAAAGTCCAGACGGCTCGAGGATATATCGGTGAAGGATATTTCAATGCGGAAATTTCGGTGTCCAAAGTTCGGCCACCAAATTATCCGGTGCTTGCCTGTTTGCGACAGCCTTTATATTTTTATTTCCGCTTAACGTGGGTTATGGACAACAATCTGGAACAGTGAATTTATTTTTTTGATTGATGCCATGTTCGATCTTTGCCAGATATTTTTAGAAATTCTACATTTATATATTTTTTGTTTAATACCTCTTCCTGGGGACACCTGTTATGCAGCCGATTTAATTCTTTACCACACGTTTTTTTTTTTCATTTATGAAAGGTTGCTAATTTATATTCGCTCTTTTTTAGCTAAGACAACTACCCGTGTTTACGATCGTCTACCGCCTCTTTCGTATTTTTTTGAATCACACCCTCAAATTACATAAATTGCATGCACACTCTCAATATCCAAAAAGTACAAACAATAGCTAGCCCATCACAATGAAGAAAACCTTATGAAGAGTATTACGTCGGCTGGGCTGCTTTGCGAACGCTTCGCGAACACTGGTCTAGGATATTGTCGGGGAGGAAAAACGGGCCTTTTGTAAAACAGCCGCAGGTTCTAATGTCCTAAATGCTGATTAAGCGCGTACCGGTGGTGCATACAAAATCCAGCCATTGTGTTCGGGACATCCAACCTTCGTTTAATGCTTACAAACCTACATTTACCACATTTTAATTCTTTGTTCTAGCCCCCCCCCCCCTCCTCCCACCTCCCGCCTGTACGCTCGAATCTCGACCGGATTTATTTTTCAGCCATAGTATTTTCAGTTTCCCCTGAAAATCCTACTGGCGTGGTGGAGTTCACGGTCTCCGAAGCGTCACCGCAGTGATTTTTTATTTTTTATTTAGTTCATACTGCTAGCCTCTTAGTGGAGGCTTTTGCAGGAATTGGGTGATATATATCAGAACAATTACATAGCACACTTCGCGTTTAAAACAGAGAAAAAGCTTTATATTCACCATGGGCGCACGAAACCTCTATAATGTGACACAAAAAGCCACACAAAAAGCCGCTGAGAACACCATGGCCACTATCGTTTGCTGGCTACGCCCTTCCGCGCATCGCGGTCATATCGACGGCACCCCACTCCAGGAATCGCTCTTTCTGCGCCTTCAGTCGCCCCCTTGTGAATTAAATCATCAAGTCGCGCAAATCATGGATACCCCAGGTATACATCGCTTCCTCCCATTATAAGGAGTAAAAAAATGAATAGGCTAGTGTGACGAGAGCGGCAACAGTCGCATTCAAGTTTTCGAAGTCCAGTCGACGCAATGGTGAAGCACAAGTGACACTCCTCTCTCTCTACTTAGGGGGATGATTGCCGGCGGGGCTCAGCTTTCCCCTCCCCTAAGTAACGCCGCCGTAGTGCGACGGTTGGTTTGTTAGTTTTAACTAGAACTGACACCGAATGCAACGACGGCGAGATTTATTTAGAGATTTATTAAAACGAAATGCACCCACGCCTTATCGACCTCGTTTTTCTGTTGTTTTTTTGCGGACGTTTTCCTGGGGGGGGGGGGATTGACTAAAAGCAGCAGCGTCTTGCATCGTTGGGTGAAGTTAAAGGAAAGCGCTTTGGTAACACTTAAAGTATTAGGGTTGTTCACATGAATGTTAAAATAACAGAAAAATGGTTGAACGGATCCAAATTAACAACGTTAATTTTTACCATCTGCTACGGAAATTGGGTTTCACGTGGCAATGCTCCGCCAGGGTTTAGCGTTCGTTTCCACGAACGGCGATGCAAGCACAAGACTCGAACGTAAAATCATATCAAGTCACGAAACTACAATATTAAAGCTAAAATGTTCAAAGAATGCCTGGGACATCCCCTCATTCAAAATGTCTGGGCCAAGACGTCGTGCACCAAAATGTCCGTGAACAGAAATGTCCACACCGAAACGCGCTGGACCGAAATGTCCGGATCCCGTTTAGCAGTCCGTCCGTTTTGTTGGCTACGTTGTTACCCGGTTGACCGGGACCGGTCTGCCCCTGAGCGCGCGGAAGGGCGAGTAGGAAGGGTGCGGAGGCACGGTCATGGCGAAGGCAGGACCGCGGAACTAATCCCCCTACCGCGACGAATGCCCAAGTGCCCAGCCGGGTCCCGGTCAACCCAGTAACAGCGCATACGACATAACGGACGGACTGCTAAACCTCTCTATTCTTTCCCCGCCAGGGAACAATTCTATCGGCCAGACGCGCATTCTGGCCTCCCCAGACAAACGATGAAGGGTGAAAAGCATTCTCGCGGCTACGCTATTCGCCCGCCGAACGCCGCGCAAGCAACCAGCATGAAAGCAAACACAAGCTGCGGCCTGCTGCGTGGTTATTCTTCTGCCTTTGACCTTCGAGGAAGCACGTACGGCTTAAGGGTGGGCGAATTGACCATCTTATAGGAAGAGAAACGCAGTAGCGCTTTGTGGATTTTTGTACTCGAGCCTTGGCATCAAAAACAGCCAAATCCTAGCGATGTAACGGCAGGAATTCCGTTCCTGCCGTTCCTTCAAAAACGTAACGAGTTACCGTTACAGTTCCACCGACCCTTATTGGAACGGTGGCATTCCTCCGTTCCTACAAAAAGGAACTAGTTCCAGGAACGCCGTTCCTTGTAACGCCGTTCCGTACAACACTGGATATTTCCATGGGGCCCAGTTAATGTCTTGCCAGCTACTTGAATAGGTTTAAGAAAGTGGTTCGCATTGGTTTAAAAGAGAGGTTTGAACAAAGAGGAGTTTTTTGTTTAATTTTTCGATGAAGAAAGTCGCAAAGTGCATTAGACATTGGATTTTTCGCAAAAAGGGAAGATGTTGGTCGCTGGGGACTTCAACGCGCACCACCCCCACCGTGGAAACTGTCAGGCAGATGTACAGTGTTTGAAGCTCCTGGAGACGACAGAGACAACCCGGCTGACGCTCACAAATGACCTCGAATACCCAACAAACACGCGTTATTTGCCGGACAGCAAGACACAGTGCTCAACCTAACCTGGCCATGCAAAGGAACTGTGCGGAAGGGGTGGTATGGCATGGATCTCATGGGCTCCGACTATTACCCAATCTGGATCTGCGTGGACACTGGAGGTAAAAGCAAACAGAGTCGCATAGCGCCTGCTGTCGACTGGGGTGAATTTCTTGAGGCCATAGGCAAGTGCAGGCGAAACCAAGCCATCATGCAGAAGCTGCGCCGAGTGATGGAGACCGCCATTTGAAAGACCGAAGGGCACGAAGACTGGCCCACGCCGGACAAGCATCTTGCCAACCTATGGGAGACCGGCGAGCAGCTGCAAAAGCGCTACATTACCAAGAGGAAAAGATATGAAGATACTGTTCGTGTTCAACAAGACGGCCCAGGTCAAACACTATGCTAAGCACCTGGCGAGGTCTCGCTGGATAGAACACTTCCCGTTTTTGTATGAGAAAACCAGCAGCCATCGAATGTGGCCCACGTACCGTGCCAAAGTCGATAGAAAAAAGGCGCCAGACACCACCAACAACATAAGGGTGGCCACTAGCTTGAGGGACGACGAGTTTGAGAAAGAGGCTGCCGAAACCTTCTTTCCACAACCGCTGACACCACCAAATTAGAGCGTGTACGAACCAAACACAGTGATGAACGAACTAGACCAGAACGCTCTGCTCATTCTAAAAGAGCTGTCTGTGGCATTCGAGGTGGTCAACGTCCGCAGCGCCCCAGTCAAGGACCGTACACGTTGCAAATGGTGCGGAACCTAAACCAGGAGGGCCGTGCACAGCTCCTGGACGCGTTGAATACTGTGTAGCAATCCAGAGAACTTCCCGCATAGTGGCGCCATTCCATGGTATGCCCAATTCCTAAACCCGGGAAGAGACCTGACAAAGTGCAGAACCTCCGACCCATTCCGCTTAGGTTCACAATATTTAAGCTGCTACAGCGCATGGTGCTAGTGCGGTTTACCTACATATTAGAGCAACACCCAGGATACTTGCGGCTCACGCAGACTAAGTTTTGACTGGGCCTCTACGCACAATAGCCTTCAAATGCTTCGCCGCACGGTTGGGCGCCATCACGGCCCCACCAAGACTCCAGCCACTGTTGTAGCCGCATATGTGTAGAATGCATTTGACACAGGGTCAACGATACCCGGGTCGTAGAAGTACTTCTTTACTCTGGGGCTGCCCCACGCATCACGAAATTTCTGAAAGGATTCCTAAAAGACCGGACATTGGAGGGTAACACCCACAGCCACCATCCACATACCTTCAACTATGTAGTGGGGGGGGGGGTGCCACAGGGGGTGATCGTGTCTCCTATGCCACTAATATTGTCATGCACGACATCGCTGGTGAGGTCGAGACCACCGAAAACTTGAAACAGAGTATACGGGACCAATATCAGGATCTGGACTGATGGGTAAGGATGGAAAGTTCGGCTAGTTGGTTAGACGATACTGGGTACATTTTACTAGCGCAAAAAACGGACCAGAAGAGTAAGTAAATCACAGGGCAAACGCTAGACATCAACTGAATTTATTACAAAATACACATACACACTATGACAACAGTGAATTTGCCAAAAATTGAGAGAGAAAGGGGCACTCATTTATCAATGCGGGTGCGTGTAATCTTTGCTCCAGGAACCTCACTTCTCCAGTGGACAATGCCACTGCAGGGGTGCTGATACACTCGTCGCCTTCTTGATCAATACGATGACTCGTAGATTTCATGATCGCAATTGGTTCGTGACCTGTTCAGGACCTGTCTTTTTGAGAATGCTGGAGATCATGTGCACCTGCGGCAATGGTCGGCCAAGTGCCCTCCTCCCATAATAAAAGGCGCCAGACACATTGCCGAGGAAAATTATCACTTCCGAAAGGGCGACACCAGTGGTGGTCGCTTCCATCCATCAGCTCTCCCATCGCCCCAAAAGGGTCCGGGTAAATGCGAACTGCCCGTTGTGTTTTCAACCCCCCTGAAGTTGGCGAAAATGAGCCACAAAGTCAAAAGCAAAACGAGAAGACCTGAGTGTTCGAAGAAGCATGCCACGCGCTTTGTGCCATGCAGTACTGGTGTAGTTTATCGCATTCCGCTGGCCTGCCGTTACTGTTACATTAGCCAGACGGGGCGATGCCTGAATGAAAGACTTAGAGAGCATCACTTAGCACTATTGGCCATAATGGGACGAGGGCACTGGGCCGACCATTGTTGCAGGTGGTATGCTCTCCAGCATTCGAAAAAACACAGACCCTGCACAAGTCACGCACCCGACGCAAACATGACATCTGAGAGCCATACCGTATCGCTCAAGATGGCGACGAGTGCAAAAGCACCCCCTCCGTGGCCTTGTACACTAAAGTAGAGAGCTTCCTTGAGCAAGGATTAACTCGAACACATATTCATGGACAAGTGCCCCTTTTCTCTCTATCTTTTTTGACGCGGGCGCCATTGCCATAGTGTGAATGTGCATTTTCTTATAAATTTAGTTGATGTCTAGCATTCGTCCTGTGATTTACATATTCTTGTGGTCCGTTTTTCGCGCCAGTAAAATGTACCCATTACGGGCTGATGGCTCGACCGACGTCAAGATGGGCACTGCAATGGTTCAGCATGAACTGGACGCCATTGAAGGGGAGGCTCACGGCTACAGGTATGCGAGCCTCTTCAGAGAAAACCCAGTAAGTTGTTCTAGGTTGTGGGGAGCAGACTAGGAAGGCCATCAAGCTCAGGTTAGGCAGTGGCCGCCTCGAGCTGGCTGCTTCCCGTTGGATCCGGATCCTAGGGGTCCCACTGCATGAACAGGGCCGAGCCGACGAGTCGGTGCGACAGCTCAAGGTTACGTGGTGGCAGTAGCTATATATCAACCGAACGTTAATCGACCAGATTCCTCTAAATCTGGTCGATTAACGCCCGTCCATCACTTCGAGTTGTTGAACAATTCGCGTTCGCGCTACTAACGACTAGCCTCCTGGTGAGCTCAATTGGTAGAGCGACTGCTCCGGTTACGCAGTGGTCCCGGGTTCGAATCCTGGACTAGGAAGAACTTTTCTTCAATTGTGAAGTTTCTGAGCAAGCTGTATAGCTGTCCTTTGTAGCCGTATGGCTGCATTTACGTGGATGTCAAACTTTCCTTCATATCCGAACGTTGGGCAACCGCTTCGGCGGTTCAGCGACGCAGGCGATACGTACGATGACCCAGGCGCTGCTTACATCGAAGGCATGCTACGGGGAGTCTGTTTCGAGCTCACACAAGCGAGACATGCGCAACAAGAACCTCTGCAGCGCTAGTGCCTGGGAGCTATCACGGGTCTGCCCAGGAACACCAGAACCGAGGAGCTCTGCGAGTTTGCGAAGCTTCCTCCGCAGCGCCACATAATTGAAGGGAACGGAACGAATCAAGCTATCACCAATGCTTGCACACATACCCGGCGGCTCATCAAGGACGCGGCGAGAGGCGAGTCGCCGATATTGCACGGCCGATTCCAATCCCCCTTTGGAGGATGAGCTTGGCCACAAGAGAGAGGACCGCGCCGCCAGTGCGGCCCGAGCCGACGTTCGAGAAGGTGCCATATTCGTGGATGCCGCCGTCGATGCAACCACCGCCCGCGTTACCGTTGCTTGTGCAGATGGGCCAGCGCGGCGAACAGGACGTTTCAGTTTACACAACGCCCAGCACAACGCAACACGAGCTAGAGGCGGTACTGCTGGCGGCGAACCACATCGAAGATCGGTACCAGGCGGACGTGCACCGGGGCCGGATGTTTACCATATATACTGACAGTAGAGAGGCGGTGGCAAGACTCGGTCGCACACCAGTCACCTGATGCAAAAGCCACCTCATCAAGACGATTGCGAAAGACTTCGCCCAACGAAATACATTACTGTGCCGGTGAACTGCGTGCCAGAACACACAGGTGGCGTCGGGAATGAGTCCACCCACGTGTGGGCGAGCGATAAAGCAAGTATCCGCTCCCACCCATCGCACCCTATTCCCCGAGCACATGACCCACACCCTGAGGACGACAGAGCCGCTGCTAAGCAAGAGAGCAGGGCTGAGCTCCACGCCGCTACACCCCGTGACCCCCAGCCACTGCCAGGAGGGCGTCCCACGGTGTCCAACTCCTGGTACACAGAACACCAGCAGGGACTGCTCGTATTTAGGTCGTGGTCGCACGGTGGTGGCCTTACGTTCCCCCACGCTCAAGATACCTGAGAGCACAACCCGAGAATTCCCGGGAGAAAACCATTGTGACCTTCTATTCATGTCACGCGCTAACGAGTCCAACGATGCAGCACATGCTGTGGGAGTGCTCGGGGCTCGCGGAGGAGAGAAGAGCCCATCTTCCGCCGTAAATGAAGACCCGCCAGGAGTGGCCATCGCCCCTCGGGGCCAGGCTCACCCAAAACAGTCTGTTATGTCCCTGTGGACTTTCGCTAGTACCACCGCGATACACAAGAGAACGTAGACGATGTCGCCTCCTTTACTGCCTTCCTCGACCTCGCCATTCCTGCCTAGACCCTGAGCCCTGCCTTATTAATAAACAATTACAATAATAAAAATAACAATACCTAAGAATTGTTTTGTGTAATAAAAAGCAGTTGCTATTCTGCGCTTTGCGATATTTATGCTTCACTGCCACATCTTCTCTTAGCGCTGGCCCAAGAATCATTTAGCAAAACAGCAACGGCTGTACTAAAGTAATCACCATGTTTCGCTACCCGGGGCTCGAGCTGTCAGAGTTGGTACATAGACATAGGGCGCCTCCATTGATGGCCTCAATACCACCAACGTTAAGACTCTAGGTGCTTTAAATAAAGTCCAAGTAGACGGAATCATCGACCTGCATAAAAAAACTTGAATCGACGCCCTGGAACACACAGGGGCCATCCCTTTGCGGAACCTCTCATGAAAGTAAGTGATGCCAGGCTGATGTTAAACGCAGCATCACGATTTCAATAATAAAAGTACAGAACATTGCCGCGCACCTCCTCAGTCTGCTCCAAAAGTCTAAAGGCGATAGTCTTCTGCTGGTGTGCTACAGAAATTAGTTTCTTCCTTTTCTCGCCCAGTTATCACACTTTCTATCTTGCTCGCTCCACTTACAAAAACATTGTGAAGGTTTCTGCAGTTCATGCAATTTAACGGGTTCCACTGCTCCCGGCTTCGAAATATGGAACATTTTGCGACTGTTGTACTCCTTGGAGTGCGTCAGCAAGGCCTAGTGAAAATTCAGGGCTGGTCAATTTTTTTTTTACTTTTCTTTGTGTAAACAGCTTTGACACTAGTGAGCCGTGCCATTAGTGCTAGTTAAGAACGATCACGGCTGTATAGTTCTTGGGCATTGCCTCTGAAAAAATGGCGCGCTTAACTCCGCTGTTTACTTATAGTAATAGCTTACCATTCTCATCCGGAGGTTAAAAGCTGCTCAAAAATTTCACGCCAACACAACCAGCGTGTTTTGAAAATGTAGGTATCTCTGAAATAAAGATCTTATAAAAAAAAACTCGCTCTTGTTTAGGGCGGCCCACTTCTGGTATGAAAAAAAAAGATCTTCCGGTTGTACATCTGGTATTACCATGAAATACGCATTGATCATGCCTTCTCAGCTACGTATGAACAAATGAACTCCTAATTTCATACGTACAAGACCTGATGAAGTTAATCGGTTGGGTTTACCGGCGGACGGACAAGTGAGCGTTGTTAACCATATGTGATGTAAATGTCTTTCAGCTTAGGTGGCGCTAGACAGCCAATGCCATTAGCTCTGGGCACGAGAACCCACCGAGTATTAGAAGAACCATACGATTTATTTATCATTATTAAACTCCTTGCGAGTGACTATGACTATAGGGACTGACTTGGTTCGTGCGATTTATTGATCTTTACGACGTGCACCTAGCTGCCTTTGGAAGCACTTCTGCATGTCATTGAGCACTTTTGGTAGTCTGGTGAAAACCTTGTACTGATAGCTTCACAGTCGTCTTTTTGGTCATATTGTTAGGTTATGCAGTATAAAAGCAACCGGCCAAATACAAGGTGAAGCCTTACAGTTTCATGCAATAACAACTAGAGGGGGAAATGGCGTTTGTGTCAACGGGAACATGGCGGCGGCGCTTACGCTTCAAACGAAATGATGGGTAGTTCTGGAGCCGGATTGCGTACGACCAAAACGGACCTATGGCTGCACAAATTGTGTTTTTTGACAAAAAACGTCTTATTGCCCGGTGCTCTGTTTACAATTACATGGCGAACAAGAAAATTAGAAAACAATTTTTTCCCGAAATAAAACGGCACGTTTAAAAAAATAGACGCAGAGTCGAGGAGGTTTGTGAAGCAGGTTTGCCATTTCCCTGTAGCTACAGTAGGACGCGGACTTCATTAAAAATTATTTCGAAGAGTTTTCGCGCTAGTAGTTTGTCATACAAAGTTATGTGTTCATAAATTATTCTTGCCTTAATTTGACATTCTTCAAGCTGCGTTCCTATCAGCCGCGGGTACTGCAGGTCTGGGCCGTAGGAGCCGGCGTTTGCATGAAAGGTGTGGCTGTTCCAAGCAATTCTAAACCGTCGTCAGCTTCGAAAATACATTGTTCTGTCGAATGAGCAGCGCTGCAGCTCCTACTTCGCAGACAACTTCGCTGCACATAGCGCCGTCATTAGTGTTTTTGTGCTCGCTTTTCGGCAATGAATTGAAAACCCATCCCATTCGCAACTCTGCGTTATAAAACGTGTTTACTCAGGGCGCCGTCAGTCCATGTCCGGCATTGAGTTCAAGAAGAAACGCCATCGCCATGGAGCGCCAATCCAAATCTAAAACTACCCATCATCCCCATTGAGGCGAATGATCGCAGCGCCAGATTCCTCTCCAGATGTTATTGTATAAAACTCTATGGTCGCCACGCGATAAATAGCGCACGTTTTGCATCCCACAAAGTATTTTGTGCTCCTTGAAGCTGCAAGTGTGCGTTTCGACGTATTTCGGGTAGAATGCCGGAGCCATCAATAAATGTCTCCAGCATTAACTGTACTGCACTGAAAAAAAAAACTACACCATCGTAATTAACTTTTCTTTGAAAGTCTCGCTAACGTCTGTATAAAACTGCAGGGGACAATTTTAGTGAAGGCGTTTCGCTACATTTCATTTTTTTTTCATTTTGATTATAACTTCACCTGCTATCGCTAAGTCATTGACTAAAACTAAATGCCTCACCACGCAGGCAAGAAGGACTTCAGTAGCTGATGGTGCTTTTACCGTGTTTTGTTTCCGTTAAGCACATAGTATTTAAAATCCCATGAAAATGAGGTTGCGAAGAACCTTAGGATAATTTGTACGCGTCCACCGCAGCGCTGTTCTCTACTAACCTGGCGCACTCTTGACTATCCACGCATGGGCTTTGTTTTTTATGGGTTTAAAATTTCAAGCGGGGAAATTCTGCATATTTTTAAACTCAAAAGAATATTGTGCGTTTAATTAAGACACGCTAAAAGTTACACGCCCGGCCACTAATCTGCCTGCTGCAGGACACTTCCCCCTTCATAGAAATGGAAGCCATCTCCACTCTAACCGTGCGCGGAAAAAAAAGTGCTTGGGAAATACAATACAGATTGGGAGACTAAAAGAAGGCGCAGTGCTAAGCACTTAAATCACTCGATGCCTTACTAAATTTGTGACACTGACTCTGGTTTCAAAGCACCCCGTCTTTTTCGGTAAAACGCCCGCGTTCAGACCCTAGCACGCAGTCTGCTGCAAGAATGAAAAACAACCGGCGTGGACTCTATAAACACTTAAAAGCAGTTACCCCTCTAATGGTAGCCGCCGGTAGACTTATGCTCGTTTTTCATGAGGCAAATTTGCCTGCAAAAATAACTTCTGCACCACAACTCGTTCGGCAAAATGATCTAAAAGCGTTGCTGCTCCAAATAGTGAGATATTTATAATGGTCAAACTATTCCTGGGAAACCTCTCGTCATTTCGCAGGAAAGTAGGACGTTTTGACACAGATGGCGCTCCAATGGTGACTTTGCATTTTAATTTGCGCAATGTACAAGCGGCGTTAATTTATAAATGACAGACATATAATCTGAAGAAAGTGGGAAAGCAATAATGAGTCCTCTCCAAACAATAGCAAGATAATTAGACTCGGTTAATCATTTCAAATAAGTCACATGCCCACCCAAACTGAAGTGTTTTGCAGAGTCTGCCCAGCTTTAGCAAACATTTAGGCATCCGGGAGTTCCATAGTCACTGCGTCCTTCAAAGTGGGGCATCAACTTTAGACTGTAACTCGAAAACAAATATTATGCTATACATGTGTACTTAGAGGTGCTGGGTAAATCTATAAAAACACCCGCTGGGATCAAAAAATTGTGAATTAGAAAAACACCAAGTCGTGCAGCCCATGTTACGCTTGAGGGCATGTGCGTTAGTGCGCTGCAAAAACATACGAATGGCATCTTGATTTCGAAATTGTGTTGATTTGACGACGTGAACTGCAAAGTATGGGTTGCCCAATCGAGTCATAAAGGCCCCTGCCCTGGGTAAAGAAGGGCCAGAGTTTGATATTCCTTTAGGTTCTATTGCTTCCGAAGGAGAGGGGTTTCATTCATTATTGCCTAATTCTGAGGAAAGGCTCTGTAGTGCTTGCGGCATTGTAACGTTAGATGCGGAGGTATTGTATCTGGGCTGTTTTTAAATTTCATTCCACAACAGCTACCCAAAAATACATGTTCAAACACGGTAGTAGCCAAGATTAACCTAGCGTCGAAAACTTTTAAGCCTACTGTCGAATCTTATACAAGCATACTTGAACGCGTGCCTTTTTCGCGAGGACAAGTGGCGTTCACTCGATAGCCCTTTCTTGTGAGCAAAGGTTACAAATTCACACAAGAAACACGACAGATGGGCGCAGTACATTGTTTTACAGTAAGACAGACGTAAGGCGCATTGCAACAAGAGACAATTTGAGAATTTTACGTACTGCTCATTGTTAGCACGTATGCGCCGCATACTGTGACATGCTTTTGGGACTTTCCTGTACCCCGCCTTACCGCAGAAAAATCACTGTTACTACGTATAGCAAGAGCGTATCCTCGTATACCCTGCGATTAGCTGTCGTGCCCTGAAATAGGCAACCTTAATTTATGTGACAAGTTGAGTCTGCTCATCTTCGGGAATTTTCAACACTGCCGCTAATCTAGAGAGACTTGCGAAACCAGTGTATGAATTAGTACATCGTGTATCACGTAGTAGCAGGATCGGGGACCCATCCTGCAACATAACTCTGCAGCAAAAATGAGGCATTGCTACGTGGTGCCTGCTTATGCCTTAGCTCGATGAAAGCGCATCAGTAAAGTGATATTTGGGATTAATATTCCACTATGGTTTGATTTCTTTTTTATATTGTTCCTAGTGATGGATACTCGGAGGCTGAGCAGGGAAAAATATCTCCAGTGTGTTTTTATTTATTTATTTTATGTATTTTGAGAGAGATCAAACCAAGGCGACATCTGTGGAAAAGCACAGCTCATCAAAAACTAAAAAAATATCAGGTGCGCTATGGATAACCATAGCTGTTATCAGTGGTAAACAGACTTCCATTGTCGAAAGACGCGTTTATTATAAAAGCAGAAACCCACAGAGAAAACCATATAGAGTATCAACTCATATTGCGTCCTGTAAAATAAATGCAAAGTATTGATCACTATACCTGACTTCCTCAGATGATTCTACTGCCACTAGCAACGTACGGCCAACAATCCGGAGGTGAATATCGTCAGGATTCGTCGCGGGGTCATCATAATCATCTCGTGCGTCTGAAAGCAGAAGATTACAAAACATTCCCATTACTCGTAGATAAATAGCGTTTATTGCGCTGTGTTTAGCGAGAATATTGAGCACTGTGAATTACGAATATATTACCATGCCTTTCCGTCTTGTTAATAAACACCGGGGCACCCGAAGTAGCAGCGCTAAATTCAAGACCGGCATCCGACAAGTCTGCAAAAAGAGACTAGGATTGCATTTTACCGCCTGTCATTTATACCCGCCATGGCAACTGTTTAGCAAATACCCGAGCTTATTTGTACAAATTTCATAAAAACAGGTAGAAGTCTATGGATGTTGCACGATGGAGGTGGCTACCTGGAGGTAGACGTTAAATTGTTAGTATTTAGCGCGCACAACTGAACAGGCTGACAACCGGTGCACTGCATTTTCGCGCTACGAAAAAATCAGACCAAGTTGGCACAGCACACTGATTGCTCTCAAATGGGGTTGTATGCGTCCATGTGTGATCAAGGCGTCTCTAAAAATATCCTCACGTGCGCAAGTCCCCGCTTTTGCGGTCGTCATGAAGTGCTTCTGCTCACTGACTCGAGACAATCTGTTTTGATACAGCCCCTACTGGCCCGCTCACTAGAAAGATAAAATCGAAGAGCCATCACTGGTCAGTTAGGAACGCGCGAGCATCGCCCTTTATTGTTGTTCAACAGTTTCGCCCTACCGTCACCGTTAAGCACATAATACTGTATTCTTCTGACGTGTATTCAGCCCTCCAATAGCCTCACACTTCATTTAAAAATCTGCAGATATGCATCAGTGGTGAAAGCGGGATTAGACGCGAAAACACATGCTCGAATGCACCCCCGCCACCGCAGCTTTGCCCCGAGCAACGTCGTCTGTATTCCGGATGACGCGTTGGACCACGAGCACCATTATTGCACTTTTTCCTCGAAACAGACGCCATTCTCCTTGTGAAGTCACGCCTAAATGAATGTAATAAAGCGGGATTTGGTTTTATCTTGTTTATATTGTTCGAGGTCAGAAAAACCTCACTCACCTGCATATCGCTGACACAATACGTTAGCGATGAGCTCAGTAAGGCGGTTCGTATAGGTCGTATTTGGTCCATACACAATTGCTCCGACTTTTGGCCGGTGGCCTGGCCGCCCGGCATTCGTATCACCTCCGGTATTAAACTTAATGAACCCGAAGACAATAACTACTACAAGCAATTCCGTGCCGGCGGCGAGGTAGTGACGTCTCAACGTTTGCATGTACAGCGTTCGCCAAAGCACGGCCGCCACGCTCCTAAAACCCATGGCAGCCGGAAAACTGATCTGTGTGCTTGACGACTGTAGAACCGCCCGCCGAAACGCCTCCCTGCAAAGAAATTACAGAAAAAAAATTAGAAATAACTTTGATAATGTATGATCCGAAACGCAGCAAAGTACGGTGTTCAAGTGGTAGTGATACATTAAAGGTATGACAACCACTTCACAACTGGTACCTTTATAAGTCGTATAAATACCTTGCTTTTGAAGACGCAATAGCCCTACAAAAATGGCCACAGTTGTATTAACAACGGATCTGTTGCAGATGGTCGTATAGTGGGGCCCGCAAAGCGCAATGCGTTCAAAATACCAAGCAAATGCCGAGCGCTCGCGAGCGCGGGTGTCGCGGCAACACCGACGACCGTCACAGTCTCGCGGAGCTTTGCAAAAAAAAAAAAAAAAAAACTGGCGAAACCCTGATAAGCGCCTAGCGTTGCCTGGCAACCAACAACGACACAGCTGGGGCAACACATACTAATGGCGTATTCGGCTGGGCGCTTACGAGTGCTCTGGAGTGCTCTGAAAAGATGCCGCGTCTTCGGTGGTAGAATTCGAGTGCTCTAACTACCTTCGGTTGGTTCTTTCACTGATTCTGATTGCGGGTTTTACGCGCCGACGCAACGCAGGCGATGAGGCGCGCCGTAGTGGAGGGCTCCGGATTAATTTTGACCACCTGGGGATCTTTATCGTGCGCCGAAATCTCGTACACACGGGCGTTTTTGCTTTTCGCCCCCATCAGAAAAGCGGCCGCCGCGGCCGGGAATCAAACCCGCGACCTCGGGCTCACCAGCGCAACGCCTTAGCCACTGAGCCACCACGGCGGGTCTGGTTCTTTCACAGCGTCAGCCTGCGACTGGGAGCGGTCCCGACGGCTGCGACTTTGAAGTGAGAGCGCGGCGCGATCTGGCCGGGAGGGAGGGTCACGTGAAACAATACGCCGCGGCTTGGCTATTTAAAGGGACACTGAAGTAAATTTGTCAAGCTCCCGTTTATGCTTGCACTGCGTAGACTGACTCAAATTATCACACTTTTCATCGTTTATACGGTTGACAAGTCGGTAATTATTTTACAAAGCACGAAAGAAGAAAAACTACCATGCGCGGTTTGCGAGGGCCGCACCAACTAAAGGTTGTGATGACGGGAGGAGACACACCGTGATTGGACGATGTCCAAGGTTAGCATTTAAACAACTAAGGTATAAGCTTCGGCGTGTTGGTATAGCATTCTCGGAACAGCGCAAAGGGACGAGGACGCGGCGTAGGCGGGACACAACGTGTCGTCCTCGTCTCTTTGCCCTTTCCTGAGAATTCAAACAAACAAAAAAAAAAGTTTCGGTTTCGGTTCTGTAAGACAACAAGCTTGACAATCCACGGCATCGTTGGATGGGCATTCTCGATATCTCAGTAATCGTCGTACCGCCCTTCTGCCATGGTGTCGGCTGTAAAATGCATAAGATAAGCCTCCCAGAATGGCTTCGAATTGTAGCAATCACTAGCCGAAGCCTACGCAGTGGATGAACGCCCTCCGCGTACCCGCGGACGCTCAAATGCCATGAGCTTTTCCGCCATATTTGGAGCTTGCCTCACTCATGCCTTTATCGTAAAAAGCGTGTTCGCACCGGGCCAAGGTTTTGTTGATTCTGGGCTGCGCCCACTGCGCGCTAGCCGACGGTGTTTTTGGCAACAGTACGGCTACGAGAACTCGCTAGCGCGTCAGTGTCAGCCTGCGCGCGTTCTGTGAACTACTTCGTGGAGCAGTAAACGTTACGGCTAAAAAAAAAAGGTGAACTCAGAAAAGAAAACATCGCCCGCAAACGAACAACACAACTTATAAAAAAAAAAGAATGTACCCCCCGGGGACTCCAACTCAGAACTTACCCAGCGCAAAAAAGTGCTTCCTGCACCCTAGTTTTACGCCATACGGTATAAGTATCTGTTGGTTTTATTTCCTTAGTACCTATATTGACTTCGTTGACTTTTCTCCCGCCTTCAAGTGTCCTCCGATTTTCCTACTGGCGTACCAGTCAGCGAAGCGTCGCATGTGCGCTTGTGCAGCGCTTGTGTGAAGCGACCTTGACTTGGAGCCAGAAACAGTGTACAAACTAACAAAGTAAAGAAAGGCACATTCTATTATTCACAAACGTCTCCTGGCTTCGTTTAAACTGAGCAAACGAATTGCGCCGACCCGTCGATGGCCGGCGGACGAAACGCTGCGCCGACTGACTCTGTCGCAAGGTCGGCGAGCCGTGCAGTAGCGCAGCCAATTGCCAGCTCCTCTCCTCCTGACCTTACACAAAACGCCACAGAAAATTGGCGACGGTGCAGAGAGGAAGACCGCATTTTCGAATTGATTTTTGTACTACATAAATTCGCCTAAACGCGATCAGAGTGGTCGAAACAGGGCCAAGGGACTCCGCACTACAATTTGCGCTCCTAATCCCGCAATGTTTACAAATCACTTCAGTGTCCCTTCAACTGATCGGCGCCATTCGTCGGTGCAGCACAGGAATGTTTACCCTCTGGCTTCCCGCGATGGCTGCACGGTGGCGCTACAGGCGCGCTGCTCTGAGGTCGCCGATGCATTCGGTTGGTACCCAGCCTCTCGCTCTCTGATTGCGAGCCGCCTTGGCATCTGGCGGCTCCGAGTCTGAGGACCGGAGCGGCGAACCGAATACGCCATAAATGTTACCTGGAGGCCACTCCACGAACGCACGCATGCGTGGTGCAGGCACGCATTGTAGCTGCGCTCGAGCGGTCGCCAAGTACTACCGCGCATGTGACGCTTGGAATGGCTAACACGACGATATCTATACATATGACAATGACTACAACTAGCACAATGCAAAGCTACGACGGAACATAAAAATAAACGACTTAAAACTTTTACGAATACAAGGTGTGTGTCCTTCAGTGCTAACGTAGAAAAAAATCCTGCAGCTTCGCTATGTTTCAAGCCTTGCGTCACTTAGTGCAAGCATCGCGAGTTTTTTTTCCGCAGTGCTTAAGTGTTCATTTTTTGCTTGAAGAATCGGGAATGCCATGCATAGCACTTGGTACATTTTTGGTGGATTTTTTTGTAACTGCTACACAAACACTGTTTAATGAAGGTGCGTGCATAAGCGTGCAGGTGAACCAAACCGCCGCGCACCCCAGCAGACGAACCGGCAGTCCACCGGACACGCTGATTTACCGCAGGATCATCGCCGATAGCGTTAACCGCCACCCCCCCCCCCCCCTTTATTTTATCGGCTGTTGTCGAAATTGCTTGTCACCAAGTGTACTAGTTTAAGCTTTGACGTCAAATTCATACGACCATCGATCGCTCAACTTGCGAGTGGCAGAACCCCGTAACCATCCCAGCGCTTTTGTCGTTCCTTTAAACGTATTTAACGCTGCAAAGCTTTTTTTCCGTAGCGCCAGGTGATCGCCGGAAGAGATTCGGACGCGTCGGGGATGGGCTGGAGACCATGTCACAAAAAAAATCGGAAGTATCGAGATCATGTTAATTCGGTCGACACGGGAGCCTATACGTCCGCAGCAGCTTTGTACTACCCGCAATCCGGTTGCCCAGCGCTTTCTGGGCAGCGCAGTAACCGTATGGGAAAACTGCTTAGGCAGCCTTTGAACCAACAAACGTACCAAAAAACCGAAAAAAATAGTTACAAATTACGGAAGAGACGTGAGCTAAGTGGGGAAAATAATCACGTGTTTTCCCTCTGGCATTACTTACGGGTGCGCCTAAATTGATATTTCCTTTGTTCTTTACCCAAATATGAACGCTGTGCAGCAGGAAGGTTGCGGAAAATTTTAAGTGTTGTTGAAACAGTCAATTGGGTATATCGCCGCACCTCACGAGTAAAACGTTGATGACTGGAGACATCGACGATTCGCTTCCTTTAACACTAAGGACTCAAACCGTTGGCGTACCGGTGGTGGCACTCGGAAAAATATGTATTGTACCAAATCTCTATTGCGTATATCATTAGAGGGCTTACATGGGACGTGAAGGGCGTAGGCGCTTGAATCCTAGTGACATATCCTGAACCTACTTACAAATGTTTTATTTAATTTCAATAAAATTCCTCTCTCTCTCTACTTACAAATGTGGTTGTAATGCTGGGATATTAACCTTTAAGACAACCTTGGGGTATCTACAGAGGCAACCTTTCGACACGGGTTTTTTGCATGGTGTACTGTAGTACCTTGTTTAGTTTCCTTTTGCTCTAATATATCCATTAACACCTATGTTCGGTGGAAAACTGATTTCTGTCAGGGTTCGGTCTGCGTCATTTGGCTTTCGCGTAGCAGCTCTTGGTGTTTTAACTAAAGCAGTAACGCTTAAATTAATTCTGAAACCCCTACAACAGTACCCCCTTTCATTGCGTCGTTCCTACTTCTTTTCTAATAGACGAAGCCAATGTTTGAGATTAGGGCCCTCCACACCAAATTTCTGAATTTTTTTCCGGAGAGGACGTTGACGCGTGCGTGCAAAACACAGGAAAAATGGTGGAAATGTGTTACGTCACGGCGCATGTTTCAAGTAATGTTGAGAAAACAGTAGAAAACACACTCCACAAATGGGCTTGGCAATGTTGACCCTCACACTTAACCAGCACTCATAGTAAAAATATTCCCAGAAATTCTCTTCCACCAGGTTTAAACAACGGCTTCCGACGCACGGTACTGCAGTTAGCTGGAGACCAATAACTCGATTGAGTGATGAATTAAGGAAATGCGGGTACAAAGAATACTCTCGAGCACCGGAGGACAGAAGGGGTCACATTTAAATGGAAAAGGTCTGCCTTTTCCAGTGGCCTTCACAAAAATAATGATGATGATAATAAGCCAACGTAATTGCTAAATTGTACCGAGAAACACCGAGGCTGTAACGCACGTATTCCCTCTTGTGGTCTTCCATTTCTACGTTGTGGCCGTTGTCATGATTAAGGGGTCAAAGATGACGTGTCATAGTAGAGCCAGAGGCCTACGAAGAGGAAGACGAAGAGAATGCAAATTTCCCGCGAAGAGGGTGTACGAATGACGAGGTGACGCGATGGAGGCACGTGGAGAAATAACCAATGTGGTGATGACCCGTGTGGCGGACACGGGCACAGCGAATGCGACAGTTCCGCTAAGGGCGGGCAAAGGCTATTTCTTCGCGGGGCACAGGCCGGAGGAGGGAAACAGATCAGAAGAACGCCACAGCAGAAAGGTCAGGTGGCACGAGTCCGAGGAACCAGCCGGGGTACGAGGCCACGCCATCGAATAGAGTCACTTCAGCCTGGGCCGGAGTGGACCGCCGTGGAATCGGCTCCCACTTCCGCGTCGTACCACCAACCTGCGCTTTGGTGGCCCCAGGGGCGGCGGTCGGCCGCCTGGGTACAGCGAGCACGCTCCGTCAACTAACGCCTTGGCGGTCCCCATACAGCGACGCTCCCGGACCTCCCCGGTGCTACCTGCTTCCACGGCGACGGCCACGAGGCCAGGGGTTGCTTCCTGCTACGAGGGCTACCACGAGGGGTAGCTGAAGTCGCTCCACCGGGTGACTACCACGCACAACTACATCGGTACCCCCCCCCCTCCCCCCACCACCGGCACCGCGGCATCAGACAACTACGACTACCAGCGTGTCACGGTCACGGTAAGGGTACGACACGTCAGCGCCGGAGGCAGCGGTAGGCCTGTCCACTAAAGATTCGGTATTATAATGACCATGGTTCTTAGGATCGTTAACATGGACGTTGTATACACTGGAACTAGGACGGTTTGCTTTATTAGGGACTTCATTTTAGCGACTTCTGGTTGGGTTTGTTTGTTAGGAATTAGTATTTAGGAATTTCTTTGGTTGAGTGCTTTGTTTGCTTTGTTGGTTATTTTGCTTAGGGGCTGTAGTTGTGTATAATAAATGTGTGCTGTGATGAACCTGCCAACGATTCTCCCGTGTCCATTCTTCTGAGCTGGTCGAGACGTGCCACAAGACGTGACAGCCGTTCAATCCTACTCTTCGCTTCACTGAGCCTTGCTCGTCATGCATTATGCAAAAAGAACTTCATGGCATTTGCTCTGGTAACTCCTCGTCCGTTCATTGATATTTTAACCTTATTAAAATATACAAATTATATTACTACTAACGTTAGAAAGGGGGCGCTACCGCATTTCGCTAATCCCTACCTACTAAAGCTTTTTTCCCATCACTTCTTTCCCATTGCTGTTTTTTTTATTTCTGTCTAGCCTACCACTGCCGCTCGATTAACCTACTCTACCTCCTCCCCTCTACCCCGGTACTCAGTTCATATCGTTATCTAATCTTCTTGTACCTCAACCCTCCCCATCGAAACCCTGGATTTGTCCATCGAACTTCATATCCCTCTAATGATATTCTTATCTGACACTCCCCTCAACTTCCGATTTGATCCGTCTAACATATAGCTCCAGACCTCTTCACCATCTCCCTCCTTCCAAACCATTATCCGGCACTCCTCCCCTCTCACATCTTAACTTCTCTCCAGACAGAGACGCCATTGGTGCACACCTGAGTAAGAGGCTGTTCAGTAGAAACGTTTGCGTCCGCTGTGTTGTTCAATGTCAGTATCGTGCTGCAAATGGGCGTGTGGTTCTATACACCTGCTTTGCTTAGCGGCAATGTATGGCAACAGGGTTGTTCACATGACTTGTAGGAAAGTGGCTTGGTAAACGCTCAGCGGTGGCTTCCTACATTTATTCAGTGTGCGTAAGGCCCGGCCGAAACTTGGAGAGTTGCGTGGACAAGCTGCCGTCCAGGCCCACCTTTGTGGTTTGAACTGTTGCCGCGCGAACTGCTGACGCGGCCAGGCACCGCTGATGAGAATTGTGAATGTATGCGGATGATTATAGTGGCGTTAAATGCTGATAATGGTGGTGCCACCACTACGGACTCAATCGCGAGGAGATCCACGAGTAATACGTAGAGTAGACATTTACTGACACGGCGATTAACGCGGGGCACAGCGGTCGTGTTTGTTTCGCCAAACAAGAATTATCTGATTTTATAATCACCCTAATACGTACTCACGCCAAAACCTCCTCATATCGGTAAATAACGTGATCTAAACGTGCCCCAATGCATCAGAGCAAACATTGCATGCCGGACCGCGCATACGAAATAAAACAGCCTTCAACGTCCACTAAGCACCTACCACACGGTCAAGAGCTCGGGTGTGGTGCCACGGGAGAAGTGGCCAAAAGGCAAGCCTTGCACACTTGAACAGCTGAAGCAAACGTGAGCGCTCCAAGATTGTCAAAATCCCATCACCTAATCGGGAGCGAAGGATCCTCCGGAAGAGGACAAAAAAAGAACCCTACCGCCTGACTCCACCCCCCTACACACACACACAACATGACTGATAAAACTCAGTGGTGGTTCAGCCGATGCTCCGACGGGGCTCTGCCACAGAACTTCGCATCATGCTTGAAAGAACAAGCCAGAAGCGGTTGCAGCTGTCTCAGCGGTTGCAGGGGTACCGCCATTATAAGTACGGGCAGTATGATGTTGTCTGCAGTAATTAGAAAATGCCGAAACAATTCCTACCAAGAAAACACGCTTGACGACTCTCGCCGCATCCCTAAACCCAGGTGCTCCAAAGCAATATCATTTGAATTGCTTCACAAATTAAGCCGACCAGATGAAGGCGCTCTCACTAAGATAAACAAAATAAAATGTAGAAATTAACAAAATTGTAATAACAGCTACATAGATCAAAATAAAGACAATATACTGATCGAAAGTAAAGCTCTAGGGCCATTGTGACCATTGTGAATGAAATGCAGCATTTTGTAGTCCGCATCCATCTATGCATTCCAACTGAACTTCAACAACACTGACACGTAAGCAACACACCCAATAGGTGTTAAGATCTCCCAGTCGCACTGTTGAAGGCCTGAGGCACTAGTCGTGATTGATGCGCTACTTTTTGTGGCATGCCCTGCAGTAATTACCTCACAAAGGCATTATCCTGTTCGTATCCTCCCTAAACGCTTGTTCTGCAAAAATGCTCCACGATTGTGAGGCTTGTAACTCACGAGTGGTCATGCCCATGGCTACCGGTTGTTACGGTCGCTTATTAATATTACGAATTCTCCTTTAACTTAAGACTTAGGTTGCGTCAGGTCACTGTCTCTCCGAATCACTTCACGAAGTTGAAATGACGGCAATTTCACGTAAACAGGGCACTATGACTCAAGGCCTACAAATTATATCTGATTTTATATCTCAACGGATCTCGCATGATTTCGGTTATTGGTACGCAGCAACGTCTCGCATCGTTACGCTGAAAATGTGTCCTCCGGAAACTTAAATTAAGCGCAATAAAAAGTATACTCTCTTAATAGATTTCACGACGCACTGCAGTGGCTCAGTAGCTAAGCCGTTGTGGTGCTGACCCCGAGCGCGCGGTTTCGATTCCCTTCAGCCGCGGCTGCTTTTGTCATATAGGCTAAAAGCGAAAACACTCGTGGGTTGGAGATATCGTCGCAAGGTAAAGATCCCTATGTGGTCAGACGTAACCCGTAGCCCTTCACCACGGCGCGCCTCATCACTCCTGTAGCATTGACCCGAAAACCCTCATAATCGATCAATCAACAATTGATTTCAAGGCGGCAGAAATAACTCACGTTCAACGTCGTCGACCGAAAGAAAAACGAAATGAGAGCATTATTTTCCACCGTGTTTTCCGTGGATCAGGGCACAGACGTCTTCTTCTTCTACCGTCTCCATCAAAAAAGAAGGACGATGAGTTCAAATCTATTCCTTCAATATGTATGGAATTACAATAATGAAATCAAGTTGGTATACGAATTTGATATCATAAATAGAAAATAAAGATTGAAAAAACATTCCAACAATATTCCTGATCGCCATAAACAAATTCCTGCAAAACCTGTTACGCCTAACAGGGACAGAAGAAGTGCGGCTGAGAAGGAGAGATAGAGAGAGAGAGAGAGAGAGAGAGAGAATTTTTTTCATGACGGAACTGTAGAAGGCAGGGCGTGCGAGGGAGAAAGTCACCGGGCTCTTCCCCTCTGATGGCAAACCATTGGCCCGTGGTACCTAGCGGCATCTTCCACGAGGTGGACGAGTTTAAAATAAGGTTCAGTTTTCCATATTCAAAATACTAATTACATGAAGTCCCAAAAACTCGAACTACATGGCAAGAGACACACTAGGTAAAATCGGAACTGCAAATTTTCAATAATTTCAAAACATTCAAATTCCTAAATTTAAATGTTGAATCTACAAATTCTAAATCCTTAAGTCCTATAGAGGCACTCTACGCGGAAACCAATCCACGTATAACAATTTCGCTGCCTAAAAATAATATAACATTCATTTCAGGGTCTTTTTTTTACGAAATGACCAATGTCAATAAACCGAAATTAAGTCAGACAAATCTGCGGTGCGAGGAAAAAGTCGGCATTTTTCCCCACTGCCAGAGTTGCCTCGTTGGCAGTATACAACACCTCCCACCACCTACTAGAAGCCCATCGTATTATTCAGTTAAGCCGCCTCTCCACCACTTACACCGGTCGGAACATCCTTCACCTCTTACGAATCGGCATCCCGGTAATGGTAGAAAGCGAAGCTTTGTTGCCTGGAGACATCCGCGAATGCCTCCACATACGTCCCCTGCCGCGCAACATGCACCAAGTGCACCACGCAGAGCACAGGTGCCAGCGCGCCCGTGCGCTTACAGATAAATACCCCATCTCCCCCACCACCGTGTATGTGGACGCCGCGGAGTACCGGCACGCGAACGGCTTCTCTCTGGCAGTAGTTACCCACCCCAACTCTCCCCCAGTCACCTCCTCACCGTACGGACATCTTCCCACGCAACTGCGGAGGAGGCGGCGATAGCCCTAGCTCTGATCACCTGGCCACAACCACTCATTATAATCACTGATTCGAAGACGGCCGTTCGAAACTTCATTCGCGAAAGCATTGCGGCTACCGCACTCAAAATTGTCCACTAAAATCCCCATACCTAACCACTAGACATCGTCTGGACCCCGGCCCACACTGGGGTGGGAGGCAACGAGGCGGCCCAGAAAGCAGCACGGGAACTTACCAGTCGTTCTGGGCTCGCTCCTGGTCCCCACCACGGTGCTCGATCGGCCTGCGATTGACTTTTCTCGTACCAAGAAATCACGGAGCATTACCGCCTCTCCCGCCGCCGCTGTCCCCCTGCCCACACATCCGTCACCAACGCTCAGGAACGCCTATGGTGACTCCTTCAGACCAATTCCCTCGCCAGTCGTTCCCTCCTCCACAAGATCAATCCCTCTGAGTTCCCTTCACACAGCTGTCCCATGTGTGACTCTCTGGACACACTAACCCACGCCATGTGGGCCTGTCCTCTTAACCCACTGCCCCCCCCTCCCTCTCCAGCGTCGAGCAGTGGGAGGACGCGCTGGGCAGCTCGCAACCGGCGGTGCAACTACTCCTCGTTGACAGAACCGCCACCGTCGCCGCCAGCCTACGGCCGGCGGCCACCACGCGTTCCTAGCCAATATGCTTGTGAAATAAAGTGATATATCTCTCTCTCTCTCCCCCCTGAAAAAAAGGTTGGAAGACATTAGGTGATGTAACGTTTTGCAAACGTGTACGCACATCGTAGTTCGTATCGACAATGAGCCAGATCCTACTGTGGCACTGATCACAATTAGTCAAATCCATTTCCTCAGTAGAAGTTCGGCTTTGGCGTGACTGTTCGGACTGTTTCGTGGGTGTTTTCAGAAGTCTTTGTTAATTCCTTTTCGGGGCTGGCTTCTAATGAGTTCAGACGGTAATTAAGAGAGAGGCGAAATATCCCTTTCGCTTAGAGATCTCTGTCGCAACAGCCGCTGGCAGCAGCGTTTGGCAGCAGCGGCTGTGACAACAAGCTTCTGCCGCTAAACGAAAGCATTTCAGCACGCAGGGTCCAGAGCAGTGCATTCACCGCTCACCGCTTCAAGCCGTCGGTATCAACCCCTTGAAGACGACTGATCGCCACGTGCAGCAACCCCGCAGAGACGTATTCAAGCGGACACCGACGCGGTACTGTTGGCGCTGCCATCGACGCTACTTAAGCGGGATCACCCTCATCGCTCTCCGGTTCGGTTGGCAGCAGCGGCTGTGGCAACAAGCCTGTGCCTCTAAACTAACGCACTTCACTACGCAGGTTAGTTTTCATTCAATTGAAACTTTTCATCCAACTCATATTGCCGCACCTGCTGCTGCCAACCTTGTGTATTTATTGAACCATGGTCCTGAATGTGGAATTGTCACGCGAGGTTGAAACACTTCGTAAAGTAATGATTGAAAGGCGCAAAACCTTAGAGATGTTCAACTCCCTCTACATAAAAAAATGGCGCCAATCCACACTGTGAATGTGGTTGGAAAGCAAAGCTCTAAATGGTACCCGCAACGATTAGCGATGCGATGTCCCTTACATTCAGTCACGTCGCGCTACAAATACTGAAACCAGAGACAAGTGAAATGCACTTAAGCACACCCTTTAATACCTCAAGGAGATATTATTGGTAATGTTAAATGAATGATTATGCATGAAAGCTGGTTGGTTGAGTTGTATTGTTGTAGGGCATCAGGGGAAGCTTTTTTTATAAAAACGTTTCCCCATACGTTTCTTTATGTCTGCCGCCATGGTTGGGCACGACGATTTCGGCGGCCGAGACGGTGGAATAAGAATAAGAAGAAGCAGGAGAAGAAGAAGAAGAAGGAGGAGAAGAAGAAGAAGAAGAAGGAGGAGTAGAACGAGGAGGTGGAGCAGGAGGAGGAGGAGCAGGGGAGGAGGAAGAGGAGGAGGTGCGGGAAATACGTCTATTCAGATTTCTGAACGACCCAGACTGCGGCCCATGGGAGTGTTTTTTTCTTCACTGGAGCCCATATGCAGTCCGCACCACCTGTGCTCTGTCCACCAACTGAAGCTGGGTAGGCAGACAGGGGCCGGACAGCGGCATCTGCCATTTCTCTTGTTGGGTTGTTGACGGAAGGAGAGGAGGATGCTGAGGGCTAAAGTAGCACACCCCGATTATGTGGCGGAGTGTTCCTACTTCTGAGCAATATTTACATTCAGCGTCGTAGTGACTCGGTGCATTAAGTGAAGACGCCTCGGGTGTGAGACAGAGCCGAATTTTATCTGCCGTAGGGTAGTTTGCTTTTCTCTGGAAGGGTCAGGGTAAGGCAATAGTAGGATCTGTCTCTGACCGAGATAATCCTGGGTTATGTCCCTGAACGAGACAAGCAGGTGATTGTCCCCATGCAGCTCAATAGGACGGGGGGTATAAGGACAAGTTTGTTGGTGGGTGTACTCGTAACTCTCCATGGAAGCGTGAGCGGGTGTACAGATGAGCTGAATGCAACCGTTTGTGCAGGGAGTTTTTAGCACAGCAGTGCATGTCGGGACACCCAACCCGACTGATAATTCCGGTAGGCTTGTTGGGAATCGGTTGATACCTTTCGAACCCCTGGTTGAGTGAGAGCCACGGCGATGTCTGCCTCTTCTGCTGCTATCATGTCTTGGGTCTTGAGTGAGGCACATGCAAGGAGGTTGGTTATGGAGGTAGCCACGATTATGGCGTACTACTGCCCTCGATGTTAGAAGGCGTCAGTGTAGATAACGGCGTGATCCCCATGGAGGGTGGTGTTGAGCGCTTAAAACCGAGCTTGTCGGCCACCCTCGCCGTGTGAGGGGTTCATAATTCTAAGCAAAGGGAGCATCTTTAGTTTTTTTCGCCGAGATGGGGGGAGGGAGGAGATCAAGAAGAGTGACATTTTATGCTGCCCAGCCAATCTGGTCAAGGATACGGCGACCAACCGCAGTTCTGCTCATTCGAAGCTTCTGGTTAAAAGAAGGCCCTCTATTAGGTCTTCCAACGTGTTGTGGAGCCCCGTACTAAGCAGCGTCTCTGTGCACGCATCAGGGGAAGACCCATGGCCTGCTCAACCGCCTTCGTAATCCTTATATAAAACATCTTTATTTCCTCATTGCCGAGAAGGCAGGTGGTCGACGTAAGTGATTCTCTAGAGAACAAAAGCTTGAAATAATCGAAAGGTATCAGATTCTTGAGGGCTCGCTTCTTGGTAGAAACTCGCCTGATCATTTGTATGATCTTATTGAGGCTGTGTTTGAGACCCTGCAACGATACGTCACTCGTGGTGTTGGCCAGGAGATGCTGGCCCAGGATCTTGATGCTTGGGCTTGTAGTGACGGCCTGGCCATCAAGGAGTATTTGAATGTGTTCCTTGAGACGTCGTTTGGCGTGAGGGCGGGCGACAAGGAGCTGTAATTTTTTACTTGAACACTGGAGGCAACAGGCTTTAGTACGTTGGCGAACTATCAGTGATATTGCAAGCGTTGGTGTGAGCTTCCTTTAATTTTTGTAATTGCTAGGACACGCACAAGGCGCGCAGAGGGCCGCTAGACTTGCCGAGGAAGGAGCGCAAAGGGGAGCGTGAGGTCGCGTGATGCTATCACGTGGCATTCAGCGAGAATGCCGGGGGTAATCCCGTAGATGTGCTTGGGGAATGCACCACCTATCTTCCCTGTCGCAGCGTGAGCTTGTAGCGAAGTCGGTAAGACAGCGGGAGCTCGCATTGTTACGCTATTAGTTCGAGGTTCGATTCCTGGCGGTGCCAGTAAATTCCTTTGTTCGCGTGACTTTTCAGTGGACACTAACGGCCGTGAAAGACCCTTGGGGGTAGAGGTATAAAGCTTTGCTTTAAAATGAAACCACATCAGGAAGCACTTGCAAAAAAGACTTTAAAGAAAGAAAAAGAACTTGGCCAAAAGGCTTGCAGATTCTGAGCAGTACTCCTGAATCACAATAATTGAGATTAAGGGTATGCCATGCCCGCAAGATGAGGACTGCAATGTCATCTTCAAAAAATTGTGGACAAGATTGGGTGTCCAGTGACTCCTGCAGACATTGGCGTGATCCACCGTGTGCCCGCCCGGAAAGACAAAAGCATAATAGCCCGACGTTCGCTAAGAACAAAGCAGGCTGATATCATCAGCAAAGCTACAAAGGCTAGGTTGACTACGTCAGGCCTTGACATCCCACAGACACCAGACGCTCCAGTGTTCATCAATGAACACTTGACGCCAGACAACAAGCGCCTTTTTGCACAGGCATTGGTTCTAAAGAAAGAAAAAAACTGAAGTATCTTTCTACCGATACTTGCCGCATCAAGGCCAAGGAAAGAGAGGACAGCCGGGTATGTGCCATTAAGAGCGCACGGCACCTGCCGAAAGTTTGCTAAATGGGTCAAAACATGATTTGCTTTGCTTGGTAATGGGTTACGTGCCTTCGAAAAGAAAACAATTAGTGCCAGCTAAGAAGCCTGAAATGACGTTTTTTATCACAATATTTGATCGCTCCCAAACGAAATCAACTGCTTGTTCTTGCTAATCGACCGTTTCGGAGTTGCATTTCCAGCAATTATGTTAACTGAAACTTGGTTGACGCCCACATCGCTCACGTTTAAGACTGCTGGCTATGAATCGTTTTTCCGTAGTCGTCAAGATAAACGTGGGGGTGGTGTCACACTATAGCTCAAGGATGATATCGCCGCTGAATCCGTAGGTTAATTCACCACTATAACTTTCCACCACGAGTCGTGTACAATTAAGAGCCAGAGAAACGTGGTTTCCGCCGTTTATAGGCCACCATCTCGTGACACAACCCAATTTCACGAGTTTCTTGAAAAGCTTTTTAATCATATTCTAATAAAAACATCAATGTGATATTAGGTGGTGACGTCAATATAAATATGCTTTCGTCTTGCCCGCTACAAAAGGATTTCCAATCTCTGATCTCATCTTATGCTTTTTCAAACGCAATATTGTCACGTGCCAGTCTGTGGGATGAGAGCATTATCAAGTAGGACGGACATGCTAATCCTCGGCATGGGTACGGGCCGTGTGATGAGGCACAGCAGAGGACGACGAAGGAGCGCGTTATCTTGCGGCTGGTGTGCTCGGTTCTTGGTGGCCATATTGCTAGCCGCCAACCGGTGCTCTCTGTATGTTTCCACTGACAAATTAGGCACCTGACCTAATAAATGCTTTGCCCCTGCGTCCTTGAGACACCAGCGACGAAACCGTGAAAGCGCTTCCGAGCAGGCAGAGGCGCCGAACACATCAAAAAGCGTTAACCGGTAACCACATGCACGCGCGCTATGGTATACGCGCAGGCGCGTTCACTCGTCCCGAGGCATATGTGAAGGAGGAGGGCGAGCAACTACACGAAGGGCGCGCGAACGCCCACCGCCCCGTGCTCGGCTAGCGCAGCCCAATGTCGCTAGACCACACTGGTCGGAATCGCCTGACTACGTACACAAATGTGCACCACTTACCACTCGAAAAATGGATATTTAAACGCATAAAAGCTTTAATTTTTATTCCGAGACGTAGAAAAAGCTACGGTTTGTTTGACCCAGCCGATACACGCAGCCGTCGCAGCAGGGTCTACGGACACGAAGTACACACAACAGCCGAGCCTAGCCACGAGCCGAGCACACTAGGCGAACTGGTCGTATGTTTTTTTTTTTTTTTTTTTTTTTTATTTACGCCAGTACGCCCTTTGGCATAAACTAGATGTAGTCCAGCAGTCCCGTCTCCACAATGAAGTCGAGGAGGGGCCGGTATTGGGGACCGTGCGTCCAGCGGCGAAGGTCAGGTGGTCGTCCTGGGTGGTACCCAAGGGCCCTCATGTGACGAACTCGTGCTGCCTGGAGGCCCGAGCATGAACCAAGGAGGTGGTCCAGGGTCGCTTCAGTGGCAGGGGTTTTACAGAAGGGGCATGTTTCTGGGGGAACTTGCGTCCTCCATGAGGCCTTTATCGCCGGGGTCAAAGCTGCGCCCACGCGGATTCTCCGAAGCGCCACCTCCTCGCGGCGGGTTAAACCGCCAGGAAGGTCCGACCCACGCGGGGGAAGAAGGGCACGCGTGGAGCGCCGGAGAGACTCCTTGTGAATGATGAGGGTGTCACTCTGCGACAACTGGAGCAGGGGTAGCGGCCCAGTTACCCTCTGGGGATGGCAGGCCGCGTCAGCGTCAGTGTGGGCAGGTGTTGAACGTCTATTCCACAGAACTCGCACGGGACACGGAAAAGAGTTCACAATGCGATGCACATCGCAGGTCAAGTCGAGCGACTTGGCGACGCGTCGGAGTTCCCGGACTGCCTGTGTGGAGTCTGTGTACAGGTGAAGGCACGACGGCGGGTTTATGCGTAATCGAGGCTCTAATGAGGATAACCCATCCCGGATGGCCAGAAGTTCTGCCATGATTGAGGGAAGAGGTGCCTCGGTGAGGTATGAGCAGGTCTGCTGCAGTTGTGGATGAGTGGGGCACACAAGGCTGGTGTGTAGGAGATTTGGGCCCATGCCTGCGTCGACGTACACTTGCATTGCCTCGGCTGCGCCATCCGACTCCGAGGGAAAAGGGTTGGGCTGCAGGGACTGATTATGAATACGGCGTATCCGGGTCAGTGGCCGGTTGTCTGTGGATTGGCTTCGGCTCCAAGGGGGAAGGTCAGGTGATTTTCGTAATATAACAGGTGACTTGGAATCGAAGTAGTGGGCCAATGCCGCAGCAACGGGAATTGTTTGAAGTTTCAGGTGACGTGCCCTCCTCCGCTGTTCAACAAGCTCGTCGAGGGTGTTCAGCTGGGCCTCCGCTTGTAGCGTCGGAATTGGGGTCATACGAGGCAGGCCTGTGATAACTCGCATAGCCTCTCGGTTTACACTTTCCAGTAGGTCCCAGTCCCTTCGTGTGAGATGCTGAAACTGAGCTTGGTATATCAGCCGGGGTTGCAAGACAGATCGAACTAGGATACGTGCCATGCGACTACAGGCACCGCCGGTCTTTTGTGAGATCCGTCGGAAGAGATGAAGCGTCTTGGAGGCTTTGCCGCGCACGCAGCGGATCCATGGAGCAGCGGACCCAGAGGCGTCTATTTCTACGCCAAGCACTCGCATTGACGATGCGGGATTGAGGGCACGGCCGTTTAAGGCCAAGGAAAGGGGCGTCTGGGAAAGACGACGTCGGCCCCACCTATTTGTGATCGACATGAAGGTCGTCTTTGCAGCCGAAAGTGTCAATCCAATCTTGGCACACCAATGCGCCGTTTTGTCTAGGGCCGCCTGGAGGCCTGCTTGCTGTCTGTTCAAATCTGCATGTACTGACCAGACTGTAATGTCGTCGGCATAGATTAGAAAGAAAATGTCCGGAATGGTAGCTAACTGCCACGCGAGGGGAAGGAGTGCCACATTAAAAACAACACTGGTGCCAACACAGAGCCCTGGGGTACTCCCCGCTCTGAGGTGAAATGCCCTACACTTTCCTTGCCGATTCGTATAGAAAAGATACGACTGTCGAGGAAAGACCGCACCAAGTTGCAGACCATGACTGGAACTTTCAGCTGACGTAAGATGGTAAGGATCGCTGAGTGACTGACATGGTCATAAGCCTTTAGGACGTCCATGGTTAGGAGCGTTCGTATGCTGCGAGCTCTGCCACCCAAAAGTACCATGTTCGAAAGATGTTCCAGGCCATCTTCTGTACCGAGGTGTTGGCGGAAGCCTATCTGAGCTGGATGATACCATAGGTAGCGCTCAAGCCACCAGGACAGGCGAGTAGCGAGCATACGCTCCAGCAGCTTGCAGATAGTGCATGTCAATGCAATCGGCCTAAGGTTACTCATGCGGTCCACTGGCTTGCCTGGTTTTGGTATCGGAACCACTTCCGCATGTTTCCAGGAAGCTGGGAGCTCCCCTGAGGCCCAGATGGCGTTGAGTGAGTCAAGCATCCACTGAAGAGCTGGGCCATCAGCGTTCTTGAACACTTCATAGGTGATACCATCTGGTCCCGGAGCTGTGCGCAACTTGGCCTGGTCGATGGCGGCCACATATTCCGCCATTGTAAAGGGCCCTTGTATGCCATCAATGTCCACCTGAGTTGGGCACGCACCTGCTTCAGGAGGGAGGTAAAGTTGGCCGATGAATTGTGGTGGAGCCTGGTCGAACGCCGGGAAGAATGCTTTGGCTAACTCTGGGGCAAATTGTTTTGGCGTTTTCCCAGAGGCAAGGCACGCACTATGTTCGCGGTCGGTATGTTCGCGGTCGGTTTCGCACGCAAGTTTCGTATCCCGCTCTGCCATCCTCCGCTGCCCTTTATCCTGGTTTGTCTAGGAGAAATGGTCGCTGCGCTAACTCGCAGCCAGGTGTTGCTGCTGGCTACGCGAGTATCTGAGACAGTATTTCGAAGACGACAACGACGACAACGAGAGCGACGTTGCTGGGTGCGGCCTGTCTTCTTGGCGCGCAAACAGGAAGGCCTGTACCACACAGCCATGAGTAACTTGTTGCTCTTTCACAGTGCATTAATGCTGAGCCCTGTTATTGTGGCACGATTAGCTAAGTGGGCTAGTCACAACGCAGATTGTTATTTGTGTTTTTTAACCACAGGTCGTGCATGGGAGCGCACGTTATAATACGCGCTCGCTTCTCCTTTGTTGTCGGCGCATTGGTTGCGTAAACGAAGCATTCCCCGGCATTGTAAGGCATTGCTAGGGTATTCCTTTGAGCGCCGTGTTTATTGGATTTTAATGAATAGGTCATGCAAACCGGACCGCGTAAAGAAAACGTTTATTGCGCTCCAGATGGCCCCTTTTAATTCGCAAGACTAGCTGCGGCACGGCCTAGCCTAGATCGAGATACTACTTGTGCATATTCTAAATGGATGATAAATTCTCTTGAGAAGTGTATGCTTTTCAAGTTTCCTCCTTAGTTTCGCAAGTTTCCTTGTGTTGGAAGGGAGTAGTTCTGGCACTACTCACGTTTTCAAATATCCACCCTTTTCACGGCCCTTGCGAAATTACATAGTGTATAAATAAATGGAAAGGTTATGGTCAACTTCAACAGTACGCCTTTTTTCTCTCTAGAGATGCTTTAAAAGCGTAAGGGCGACCACCAATTTTTTTTATAAGTTTTACCGCATGACGCCTGAGATGTTCGACAAGCTGCTGGGCTTTGTTGCTGCGGGTTTAACGCGGCAGCACTTCATCAGAGAGCCCCTGGAGCCAGGCAAAAGGCTTGCCATAACGTTTAGGTTGGTACAAGCTGCATTCTGATGCTGATGCGAGAGCATAAACATTTCATTGGACAGGTCATAGATGCATACCTCAGCTTATAAAAATGGATTTTGCCCTTTTAATGACCAAATCATTCATGCTTTCTGACACTGAGCAAGTTCTATTTTTTTAATAGGTGACCCTTGGGGTCAGAAAGCAATGTCTCCATTTCTTTGACCCCTAATCAGGTGATCTCGTTCAGAGTTACCCGCCGCGGTGGCTCAGTGGCTAAGGCGTTGCGCTGCTGAGCATAGGTCGGCAAAACAGAAAGAACTCACTCAAACTCAATCGCATTTTTTTATTTACGCTGTACTCAATCAAACTCAGACTAAAAAAGTTCGTCTGTTCACAGACTCACTCGTACTCACTCATCAAATACTCATTTGTAATCGTACTCACTTGTACTCAAACTCATTTGTCCTCACGAGTATTCGTACTCAATCTGTACTCATGAGTACTCACTCTATAATCATGAGTACTCAATCTGTACTCATGAGTACTCAATAAGTACTACAGCTCATGAGTACTACTCAGGAGTACTACTCATTCTGCACTCATGAGTACTACCCATTCTGCACTCATGAGTACTCAATCAGTACTCATGAGTACTCAATTTGTATTACTCACGAATAATCAACTTATCTGCACTCTGAGCTAGGTCGTAGCTCGAATGAAAGACGAAGTATAAAAACAATTGTTTAATTAATTAGAAAAACACGGTTACATATAAATCAGGACAGAGGAAGAAAACGTCTGACGCGGTGCACTGTCGTTGGGCGACTTACCGTGCGAAGGCAAGTACACTGTACATGTGAGAAAGCGAAACGGAACGTAAGCACTCGCGTTGCGCCTGGAGTCTCGTCTTGTTCTCAAGCCGGGTCGGGCTCAGGGGAACTCGGGGCTTGTCGGTGCGGCCGTGGTCGTAAACTGTGTTTTTCTGCGTGTCTTTGGGTGGCAGCTTTTCTCGTCCGTTTTCGTTTCCGTGCGCGCTGATACGTACCCTAATCGTGCTCTGAATCCGAAATGCGCCTGCCCCCAGGCACAATGAAGCGTTCGCGTAGATTGACGTCCGTTCGTATCCAGATCACTGTCCGCTTGTTCACGCTGGCGTTTGTTTTTTGTTCCAGATACTAGAAACTTCGTTAAGAGGGTGTTCGTCTCGTTGAGTTTCGGTGAATTTCAAATCTGCTTGATTTTATTGTGTGTGTGCCGTGGGATTCACTTCGTCAGACCTGAACTTGACAGTGTTTACGGCGTTGCGTTGGGTGCGCCACTTCCGTCGGCGATTGTGTTCGTGTAGCTCGTCGCATGCTTGATGCATGTGGGGGCGTAGACGTCTGGTTTGTGCGGTGGCGAGCTGCGCTGTGTAGGGATGGCATAGTTCGGCGCGTTGAGGACGTTGCTTGATTTGACGCGTGCGTTGCGTATGGTGCGGGAGCCGTTTGGCTTTTCGTTTAGTGTGCGGTAGCGGGGCGTTTTCGTAGGGTGGCATGGCTGATCGGTCAAAGTCGTTGCGGCTCCGTGCTCGCAGTCGCCGTGGTTGTTTCGGAAGTGAAACCATTGTGGTGGGGAAGCGCGCGTAGTTCGTGCCATCCGTTCGGTGCCACATTCCTCGGCGTCGCAAGCGTGACTTCATCGTCAGGGCATTCGATGTTTCGTCTGGATCGGGTTCATTCGTTGCCGTTCTTGCCGTGTCCGTGTCGACGCTCAAGACCTCGTCTTTTGCCCGTTGTTTCGAGAATGCTATAATCGGTATCTCTCCCATACAAGCAGGATCCGTTTATCGCGAGTCCGCTTGCTCGCGGTTGCGTCCTCTTGTACGAAATGGTGTTTGTCGTGTGAGTCTCGATCGGAGCGCGGGTACCGGTGATCTTGTTAATTCTGGCTCGGACATGCCGCATGCGCTGGCCGTGTCGTTGCTCGTTGACGGACCTACTTGCGCGAGTGTCATGTCGTTCGTCCGCTGGACTCGGGCGGGAGCAGCGGCTGTCGGAGAGCTCGTACTTTCCGGTAGGGTTGAACCGCGTGCGTTGGGTCTTTTGTTGCTTGTGGCCAGGTGATTTCTGCGGTTGTAACATTCTCTGGCCAAGTCCGGATAGCACCTGCAGTGGGAGCGGAGGATGTCGCGAACAGCAGTTTCCTCCGTGTGTGCTGCGGCTTGGTGGCGTTCCGTGCGTTGTGATTTCGTTCTCCGTGGTCAGCTCCTCTGGTTCAAGTTGGATGTCGTTCGTCACTTCTGGTTCGTTTCGGGCGCTGTGCGTCTCGTTTTATCTAGGAAACTCCCCTATAATTGTGGTGCGGTCGTTCGCCACGTATGGTGCATTTCGGGCGCCGTGCGTCTTGCTCGCTTGCCGTGGCCATATCCACCAATCCGGATGCGATGTCGTTGGTTGCATGGACCCGCGCCGGGACAGCACGTGCGGAAAATGTACGTACCGGCTCCGTTGCGTTCCGTGCTCTCGGCATTCCGTTCGTGTACGTCTGTAGCGGAAGAGCGGGTGCCAGGAACGTGGTGCCTTCTTGCTCGTGCGCGCTGCGTACGTTGCGCGTCTCGTTGCTCGTTGCTGGAATGACCTGCGCGTGGGCGATGTAGCTCGTGGGCGATGTAGCAGAGCAACGTGTGTTCGTGATCTCGCCAGAAATGCACTGACCTTCGATGCGTCTCCGTAATCATGGCGATTACCTGGGAAAGGTCCGGTGAGCACGCAATCACAATTTTGCATGCGTCGTCTCGTTCATGTGCGTGCCGTCGTGCATTCTGCCTGTGCTCGGATCTCGGGCAGTCCAGGCACCGTGGAAAACGTGCGGCCGACTCTCGCCAGTTGTCTCAGAAAACTTTCTCGTTCATCACGCAGCCTTCTGCTCTCAAACAGCGCCGCTTGCAGGGTCCTCTCCCGTTTGTTGTCGGAGGCAGCCTGAAATAGCGTTGGCACATTCATTCGTTTGGAGAGATAGCGACTTTCTTCGTTGTCCTCTAGAAGACACAAGATGATGTCATCCTTACGGCCAGAGCAGGGTAGCCCTCGTAATCGTAGTGCGCTCACGAACTGCTGTTTCTTCGTAGAGCATAGGACGTAGCGTTCCGTTGAAGTCAGCACTGTGTCGACCACCGATGGCGTGGAGTGCACCGGTGCCCCATGTCTGTGTACTGCATTCTCGTAGTCGTGGTGCGGTCCGTCCAGGTTGTTTGTCCGTTCGTCCTCCCGTGGCCTTAAATCATGATCCTGTCGACTGCAACATCTTAGATAGGTCGTTGCTCGAATGAAAGGCTAAATAGAAAAAAATAAAATGTTTAACTAATTAGAAATACTGAGATTACATATACATCAGGACAGAGGAGCCCGAGAAGAAAACGTCTTACACGGTGCATTGTCGTAGGGCTTCCCACTGCGCGAAGGCACGTACACGGGAGAGAGCGAAACGGGACGTACGCACTCGTCTTTTGAATCGCGAGATGAATCGCGGCTGAATCGCGGGGCAGTTGGCCAGTTGTAGAGAGGGCGCATTATGTACATGAAGCTACTTAACGGCGACCCCAGTAGCTCCCATGTGTACAGCGGGGTGTGATATTAAGTTGCAATAATGAATTATCTTTATGACGGACACAGACAGACAGACTGACAGGCCAACATTGTCGCGCTCAAGTGGCCAAACAAAGACTATCGTCTTTAAAACCATCTGGAAAGAGACGCTGCCGCCTCTGTTCCGAATTCTGCGAACATTGCGCAACCGTACCCCTCGCAACCGCCGCCCGCCCGCAAAGTAAGAGATAAACAGAAAGACGAAAACCGGGTAGCGCGGGAAAAACCAAAGAGGGAGGTCCCGCCACGAAAAAGGGACAGGACGGGCGCTACGCGTCGTTGTTTCTATTTCCGTTAACAGCTAGGCCAAAACCCACACGGGTGTGATCTTACTAATTTTTCTATGCGTGTGTTTGCGGTTAACCAGAGCACCCGACACAAATTTGCTGCAGCTGGCGACGTGCCGACGGTGGCCCGATTCGCGCCTCGGTCAGCCAGCCCGCGGCAGACGTGCCGCAACTGGCGGCACACGGCGCCACCGAGTCTACTCTCCTTTTTCCATCGAGACGGCCGCACCAAATCATGCTTGGGACGACCGGCCCGCAAAAGCGCAGCGACGAGTAGACTCTGGAGACGGCGCCGCTGAGTCGCCACCCCTTTCCCATTCGTGGCTCGGCTGCGCAATCACTTCGCCTGCATTCGCCGCATTCAAACTGCGGCCAGTGATAGTCCTGATTAGAAAGATTCGACCTGCACGCGGCTGCGGCGGAACCCCGGGGGTATAAAACCAACCCTGAAGCAGCGGCTGTGCGGCGGCATTTCATCGGAGGCACTGAGTTGAGAAGTGCCTTTGTGCGAGCCATGTAACGCTCTTGCTACCTTTGTATATATTGTATATGAATGCAGCTTAAAATCACCGTCGGCTCGACAACTTCATCGCTCTCCTCTGCGCCGCGTCGATGGCGGACTGAGCAGGGCAACGTCGCAACATCTATGAATCTGTATCTATGCATCTATGCATAAGTATCTATCATCATCATCATCATCACCAGCCTATCCACGCCCACTGCAGGGCAAAGGCCTCTCCCATTATTCTCCAATTACCTCGGTCCTGTGCCAACTGTCACCAATTTATCCCCGCAAACTTCTTGATCTCATCTGCCCACCTCACTTTCTGCCGCCCCCTGCAACGCTTACCTTCTCTAGGAATCCACTCTGTTACCCTTATGACCAGCGGTTATCTTGCCTTCGCATTACATGCCCTGCCCACGTCCATTTCTTCTTCTTAATTTCTACTAATATGTCTTTAACACCAGTTTTCTCCCTGACCCACTCCGCTCTCTTCTTGTCCCTTAATGTTACACCTATCATTTTCCGCTCCATTTCCCGCTGAGTCGTTCTCAATTTAGGTTGAACCCTCTTAGTGAGCCTCCAAGTTTCTGCCCCGTAGGTGAGTACCGGTGAGATGCAGCTGTAATACACTTTCTTCTTCAGCGACAATGGTAGGCTGCTATTCATTATCTGAGAATGTCTGCCATATGCACCCCACCCCATTCTGATCCTTCTAATTATCTCTGCCTCATGGTTGGGATCTGGGGTCACAACTTGGCCGAAGTATATATATTCGCTTACCACTTCCACTGCCTCGCCATCTATCTCAAACTGCTGTGCTGTCCCGAGGTTATTGAATATTACTTTAGTTTTCTGCATATTGATTTTCAGGCCCACGGTTCTACTCTCTTCGCCCAGTGCGGAAAGCATGCTTTGCAATTCGTCCTCCGAGTTACTTAGCAAGGCAACGTCATCAGCAAATCTGAGGTTACTGAGGTATTCGCCATTAACCCTTACTCCCACCTGTTCCCAATCCAACGTTCTGAATACTTCTTGTAAGCATGCTGTGAATAGTATTGGAGAGATTGTGTCTCCTTGTCTGACACCCTTCCTTATAAGTATTTTACTGCTCTCCCTATGGAGGATGAAGGTAGCTGTAGACCCATTATAGATATCCTCTAGTATTCTTACATAATGCTCATCTACCCCCTGGTTCCGTAATGCCTGAATGACTGCTAGGGTTTCGACCGAGTCAAATGCTTTCTCATAATCTACGAAGGCTATATATAGAAGTTCAGTATACTCAGCGCACTTCTCGATCACCTGATTGATCGTGTGAATATGGTCCATTGTTGAATAACCTTTACGGAACCCTGCTTGTTCTTTAGGTTGACTGAAATCTAAGGTTGCAGAGATTCGGTTAGCGATTACCTTGGTAAATACCTTGTAGACGACTGACAGTAAGATGATCGGCCTGTAATTCTTCAAGTCCTTCATGTCGCCTTTCTTATGGATTAGGATGATGTTCGCGTTCTTCCAAGATTCCGGTACCATTGCGGTCATTAGGCATTGAGTATACAGGTTTTCCAGTTTTTCAAGTACAATTTCTCCGCCATACTTTAAGAGGTATGCTGTTATCTGATCCTCACCAGGTGCTTTGCCCCCTTTCAATTCTTTCAAAGCCTTCCTTACTTCTTCGGTCGTTACTGGTGGGATGTCTATCTCCTCTAAACTACTGTCTCGTTCGGCATTATCCTGTATGTCCCGGCTACGGTACAGATCCCTATAGAACTCCTCGGCCACTCTGACTATTTTATCCCTATTTGTGATGACATTGCCTTGCTTGTCCTTAAGTGCATACATCTGATTATTCCCCATGCCAAGACGTCTGTTCACTGCTTTCAGGCTACCTCCGTTCTTTACAGCGTATTTGATCCTCTCCATATTATACTTCCGTATGTCAGCTGTCTTACGCTTATTGATTAACTTCGAGAGCTCTGCTAGTTCCATTCTGTTAGCTGCGGTGGAGATTCTCATGGTTTGCCGTTTCCTGATTAGATCTTTCGTCTCCTGAGAAAGTTTACCAGTATCCTGTCTATCCATCGTGCCCCCGACTTCTACTGCACACTCCGTGGGAATGTGTGTAAGGTTGTCGCTGGCTTCCTGTGTCGTAAGCTCGGCTTCCTATGCATCTATGCATGTATGCATCTGCACCAGTGGCTTTTGTATCTATGTTGTACAACGCGCCCCTTATGTAACACCCCCCTGTGGGGTCTTTAAGGAAATAAAGTGAAGTGAATCGAACCGTGCTGACTGAGCTAGAATGGCCCAGTCACAACAGTGTGTGTGTGTGTGTTCGGGGGGGGGAGGGCGTGGAGAGGGTATCGGTCGCAGTCGAGGGCCGCAGGGCACCCAGTTGCTGCCGGTACTTGGCAGCCGTTACAGCAGCGTAGAACTGCTCTGCCGTGCTTTGTGTACTCGAGAACAACGTTTGTAGACGCGTTTTTCGGAGGCGTGATAGCTTGCAGTGACGTCACTGTATTGCCGGGCTGGTGGGTTGGTTACACAGTGGAAATCTGCAGCTCTTATCTCGAGCAACGCGGATGAAGCTGACAGCGATCGATCAAAAAGTGCGGTGACGTCGTTATGTGCAATGCACATGTTTTACGAGACGTTCCAAGATGCGAGCTTAAGCGACAATCCCGGCGTCTGGCGTTGGCGTTCATCAATTCAAAACAATTCCATCACGAGGCCTTTCGCAGTGCGAGCTTAAACTCGGCGGTATAGTTGCTAGCGAGGGGTGGTCGTTCCACCTGTAAACAGTAGTGAAGGTATGGGAATAACAACCACTGAAATTCACCATCATCGTCAGCGCCCTCATTAAAACGAGAAGCGGCGAATCGGGTTGCCACTCGAAAGTAAAGCCATTCGAAAGCAAAACGGTCTTCCAGCGGCAAGATGACAGAGCTCTTCGACAAAATATGCGAGGCTAAACAAGGCGCCGCACGCGTTGAACTGGATATTATGATGTCCGATTCACAACACACAAACGTGCTTAGGTGTACTCAGATATTTTATTTCCATTGCTGGGGCAAATTCTACCGCCACGCCTGCACGCCGTAGTGCACGGAGGGGCTATATGGTCACTTGTAAATGGCACTACACGAGACCATATTACTAGCGAACCTGAGCAATATGTTTCAAAACGGGAACCTTATAAAACCATATGGGCGCACGTACATCAGCCAAACTGTCGCTTGAATACGCACAGCGAACGTTACAAACCACGCAGTCGGTTTGACGCGAGTTACGTAAATTAACTGCGACGGTTGAAATGAGCGGTTCGGCTCACGAAACGACTACACAGCGTGACATGCATCTACGGAAACTTCTGAAGACTGAAAAAGAGGGACTTCAGTACGCCTAGTTCGTGCGTTGTTAGCAGCCTCCACCGCCTCTCCCCTAAAACGATTGGAAGGGAGCAAGCGCAATGAAGCCGCCACGCGTTCACAGGCCGCGTCAACAAAAATAACTGCGGCCGTCAATAAGTCCCATCAGAGAAGAGCAACTGCGGCCGCGTTTCCCGCCGGGCCCTCACCCCCTCCTTTTTCCCTCTTCACCGTGACCCCTTTGCGAGCGACCGCCGAAAAACGCTTACAGCGCCAAACAGTGACCAGGAAAGGAGGGAGGGGCAGTTTTCTTTGTCTAATTTTACCATCCTTGACAGTTAAGCTGCACAGCGGCACCGCTAAATGTTTGCGACTCGTACACGCGCATCCGGACTCGAGCTCGTGATAAAACTTGTTTGCACTTCTGTACTCAGGAGTGCATATACTCATAAATACACAGTACTCATGACTACACAGTATTTATGAGTATTGTACTCATAAGTGCTGTGTACTCATGAGTGCTGTGTACTCATAAGTACTGTGTATTCATGAGTACTGTGTACTCATGAGTACTGTGTACTCATGAGTACTCATACTCATTACCCGCCACGGTGGCTCAGTGGCTAAGGCGTTGCGCTGCTGAGCACGAGGTTACGGGTTCGATTCCCGGCCGCGGCGGCTGCATTTCTGATTGAGGCGAAAAGCAAAAACGCCCGTGTGTACGAGATTTCGGCGCACGTTAAAGATCCCCAGGTGGTCAAAATTAATCCGGAGCCCTCCACTACGGCGCGCCTCATCGCCTGCGTTGCGTCGGCGTGTAAAACCCTACAATCAATCAATTACTCATACTCATTAGTACTCAAAGTCATGAGTACTCATACTCATGAATACTGTACTCATGAGTACTCATACTCATGAGCAGTGTACTCATGAGTACTGTACTTACAAGTAGTGGACTTACCCCTGTACTCACTCGTCATCAAACTCACTGTTTTTTCTGGGTGTGTGATGACTTATCATCGTACTCACTCGTGAGTTTGAGTAAAAATGAGTGTACTCACGAGTGAGAACGCCGACCTATGCTGCTGGGTACGACGTCGCGGGTTCGATTTCCGGACGCGGCGGCCGCTTTCATGATGGAGGCGAAAAGCAAAAACGCCCGTGTGTTCGAGATTTTGGCGCAAGTTAAAGATCTCCAGGTGGTCAAAAAAAAATCTGCACCCCTCCACAAGGGCGCGCCTCATCGCCTGCGTTGCGTGGGCGCGTTGAACCCTACCATCAATCAATCGTTCAGAGTTGCTTTGTGGCCACCACAGCCACACCATTTGTTGAATTCATGGGGTTGTACTCCTCTCTTAATTTTGCTGCGATTTCCGCTGACATTGCAGCTCCTAGCATGTCCATTGTAGAGATATTAATTTATGTGTGCGAAACAAGGCAATTAATATATTGTTGAATGTTATAAAACACTTTTGTTGCAGTTGTGTTGGCCATACATGGAAAATCGTGTGAGAAATTACTTTTTCTCTATGTTGCAGCTACCTGGCTTCAGGGCTGGACATTTGCAGTGTGGCATTGACCTACCGCGTCGGTGTTGAAACTGCCCGCACTAGCATCCTTGAGGGCACGTCTCAAGGGCCACTTTATGAAGTTGAGGAACGTCAGAGCCCTGCAGCAAATTTCTTTTCACTGGATGCTGCACTTCATATATATCTGCAGTGCAAGCAATTCCTTAAAACGCTGGATGTTTAAACGGGAAAAAAATTAGTAATATTGCTTGAGACAATTGGGGTGAGCAACCATAATATGGTCACTGATCGTTTTTTTTAAACTCGACGGCAACCGCCGATATGTCCAAATAATCGGGAGTGAAAAAAAGGCTTCACTAAAAAAAACTCTTTGGGCCAAAGCCTGGCAAATCATATTTATGAGAGTCGGTACACACACACGCCTACGCGTGACAAAGTCCGTCTGTATTTCCACCACTGTTTGTCCGTAACTGTAGGCAGACAATAGAACTGTAAGGGCTTGCACTATATCAGTATTTTATGCCTCTGGAGTTGCTGGCACGTCACCATCGGAGTCGCTGTCATCCTGCGGCCGTTCGACGAGCTGGCGCACGATTTCGGCATCACCCAACTCAGCACACCGCAGGATTTACTATCAATCTAATTTAAATCTTCAAACGTTGCCTCTCCAACATCCCACACTGCTAGCACGGAGGTCATTAAAATTCCGGATGCTGCGGCTGGTGGCATCTTAGCTGTGGGGTTCTGGACTGTGTCACTACCCTCGCCCTCTGCCAACCACAAATGCCGCACGCCAAAAGCAGTTGCGGATTGTGGCGTGTGTTATTGTCGTTCAAGCATCCGGCGGTATACTGATAGCCGGCAGCACATCCACAACGTAGATATTGTCACTGTGCACACACAACAGAGCACACTTCGGGAGGCACAATTGATAGTGCAGCTTCGAGTTTTGGATGGCTTCTTGGTCCACTGGTGGCATTTGGCGGCAAAAATTCAAAGAGCACTGAAGCTGGAGTCCGAAAAATTGGAACGGTGTGCTTTGCGACGTCTGAACTATCGGTCGTGGTTATACGTGTACTTCAATGGGACAAGTGGCCGTGCCGTGAAGGTGTCCGAAAAAACGTATCCGACTTTTCGGCGTCCGAATAAAACTCTGCGGACCAGTATGTTTGCCTTTTATGAGAGTATGTAATTTATTTGCTTACTCTGGCTTTCAAAATGCAGTGATTACAGCTTTGCGTTGTCCAACTAAAAAATGGTGCAGCAAACACTGTAACTCAGCAGCAAGTGATAGCATGCCTTCAGCATACTTGGAGGTCTTCCCTTATATAGAATTTGTTGCAGCATTCAACGGATATATGCACAAAAAGAGCTGAATAAGTCTTTTTTTTTCTCAATGCACCGTGAAGACATATTGGGGTAAAAATAGGTACTGTTCACTCAACAAGCTTGTCGCTCGTTGGTTTACAATTCATTCCAGGCACCAACCAAGGCTAAGTGGGCCAAGATCGCTCGGGACATCACCACGCCTTGGCAGTTCCCAAACTGTTTGGTGGCAGTTGATGGAAAACACGTCGCTATAACTTGCCCCACATAATCTGGAAGTGCCTTCTTCAATTACAAGGTAAGTCAGTCTGGCCATTTGTGCAATTTTTGTCCTTTCTTTCACCTTAAAATGGGCCGTATACCGAAACAGGCAGCAGCGGTACGGGACAAGTGGTGTGCCTATGTCTCTAAGAGGATGTGTGGTAGCTGCGTAGAAAGCGAATGTGCAGCACCCAGTTGTAGGAATGTGGTGCCAATACCAATACTTTGACAAATATGGAAAAAAGTGACGCTAAAAATTGCAGTGGTAAAAGGGTGTATCCGGAGTTATTTTTTTTCAGTAGGCTTTCATACTCAGTAATGCAGGAAATTGCCTAACATTTTTGTCGGTTTCTTTAAGTACCTTCTCATTGAAAGTATTCGGACCGGTCTGAAGCTTAACCACGCGATGCCATAATTTTTTTAGAACGCACCAGTTTTGAGTGGTGCACAGCACAGAGCTCCGACAGCAGAGGGAGAGGAGGGGGGTGAGCTATCCTTTTGCCAAAATGAAGTGGTATAGCCCCTGCTCTAGGCATGATTTGCAAGGCATGGCTCCACAAAAAATAAATGAGGCTGGAGTTGTATATACTGTGAGTTTCATTAGAGTGTTGTTTTGTCAGAGCACCTTAATTGTGCAATATTTTGCTAATGCCCTGCCAGGCACATTGGTATATTACGACAGTTTAAGTGACTTCTTGATTTCAAATTAGCATTTCAACAGTGGTGTCCCTCAGGGCATTCATGGATAAATTAAATGTTATCACTGTACATCCCACAATGCCTTTAAAATTACCATGTCAAATGAATGCATGGGCAGTATAGAAGATTTCAAAGTCAGTTTTGTCATACTTCATTGTACAGTGAAAGCTGGTTGATTCAAACTTCAACCACTCGAATTTACGGATAATCTGAACTGTATGATTTAGCCTGTCCGGGCTCCGATAGAAGCCTATGTTTAAAAAAGCCCCTAATTCGAACATGATCGGTTCCCTCACGGATAATATCAATTTGTGCCTCCAAGCTTGCGGCTTGGGGACTGCGGTACGGCCACATTAACGCACCAGCTGCCTACACACAATGGGGCTCTTCGATTTACCATCTCGGGCTCACCGCGGATTGTCCGCGGGTAGCCCGAGGATTCCCCAAAGCCATAGGGATACGTGGGAAAATCGAATGCCGGACTGCTTCTCGGGGAGTCCGCGGTGAGTCCGAGATGCTAAATCGAAGAGCCTCAATGGTGGGTCGGCTCTGGAATGTTGGAAAAATGGAGAGAAGGTAAAATTGGGTAAACCCTTTCAAACCCCACCATGGCGCATGCTTTAAAAGATGACTTATTTATGGATTACAACGGCAAGGGCGCGAGAGAAGTGCTTTGTGGCACGCTGACAGATGACACCATTTCTTAGTTGAGAAACACAGAACCCGTCGACGCCAGTGACGACAAAGAGGAGCAGGACGCAGCACCATCGCGGCTTGATTGTAATTGTTGGTTTGAATACTACCCTCCTCTTCTCTATTTTTCAAAGGTGAAGAGGAGGCCTGCCGCCCTATCAATTACTTAGAGCAAAAAGTGATCACCGTTGGCTTACAGGGCAACAGGCAGGCAGCAATTACTGAGTTTGTTTCAACAAATAAATTATTGACGCCTTACACCTTCCCTATCGTTAGGTGGTGTTGTTATTAACATTCGCTAGTTCGAACTTCCAATAATTCCAACTGAGACGGCGTCCCCTTGTGGTTCAATTTAGTGAGCTTTGACTGTAATCACTGATTACTGTAGATCCCACCTATACGTACAGGTTCACATGTGGTAATGTTGTCTCTAATGCCTTTTGTTGCAGGGCACTCTCTGAATAGTGATCATGGCTGTGGTGGACAGCAGCTGCAAGTTCGTGTTGGTTGACGTGGGTACTGAGGGCTGCCAGAGCGACGGCGGCGTTTTCAAGAATGCGGGGTTTGGGAAGGCCCTCACGAAGGGGAAGCTGGACATCCCCTCACTTGGGAAGCTCCCAGGCACAACCAAAGTTGGGCCTTCTTTGGGGATGAGGCGTTTCAGCTGCGGCGAAACTTTATGCGCCCCTTCCTAGCTAAACACCTGGAAGACTAACCAAGAGTCTTCAATTACAGGATCAGCTTGGCACGGTATGATATCAGGCCTTTCTTTGGGTATGCTGGGCTTGCCATACCTAATTTCACACAAAGACAAAAAAACATTTGAAATAACATTTATACGCACTTGACGTTGGGACATTAATGAAGGGAAAAAATGGCGAAAATGAAAACAGTGAACACGAAAAGAGAGTTTTAAAAATGTACTAGAAACAATATTCAAAACCATATAGTCTAAAAATGAAGAAAATATAAACAATGAACACAACAAGGAGGCAGTTTTGAAAAGGTACCAGAAACCACATTCAAGAGCATATCGTCAGCCACGTACCTCTAAAACAGCAGCTCTTAATATCAGTACACGGCTGCTGAGCGAAGACATTTGAGAGGGAAAACAGCTAAAAACAGAAGAGGCACACAAGGTGCACAGCGTACAGCTCACAATACTTAGTTCAAACTCGCGGCACAGCCCCCATATTTAGTACAAACTCGGCATGAAAAATCTTTTTCAGCGGCAGCACTGTCGGTCTGAACAGCACAGAAAAATCAGGCATGCATAGCATCTTATGTGACTTGTGGTAAACCATGCATTACAGGCATAAGTGCAGATTTCAATTGGCGTATTTCTCGAAGATGGCACAAAAATAAGAACAGCGAATAGCGTACCGCAACACAGTGTGAGCAAGCACAAAAGATTTATGCATGTGCAATGGGCATAACACTCTAATGGAACACATGAGACAAACAACCTTTTGGAGTTCGTTTTATACGTGTGCTGATCGGCTATCTTACGATCTATTAACAAAACTCTCACCTCCCCTCGCGGGAACCCCTGTGTAGATGCGACGCATAGGGGGTTCACGTTGCAGCGTTGGACAGCGGAGGAACGGCGCTGGAATGATGGAGTGGAGCGGTGCAGGCACCGCGTTTTATAGCGCGCATAACAGCGAGGGGACGCGCCGGCGCCAGTGCGTCTTCCGCGGCTATGACGCAACACAATCCAACACAATCCACTTTAATTCAATCCAATCTAAATCCAACCTAACCCAATCCAATCCAAGCCAAGCCAAGCCAAGCCAAGCCAAACCAAGCTATTCGAATCTAATTCAATGCCCCTCGCGAGAGAATGCTCGCTACCGGAGAGGAGAGGGGGTGAGCGGCGGAGAGCGAAGTTGGCGCGGCGAGGAGAATGGGGTAGGGGTGGACGCCGACAACGACGACGAAGCCGACGCCTCATGCAGGGACAAGCCGGGTGAATGCGATGCCTTCGCTTCTAAAATCAAATAATAAACCTAAGTATTTGACAGTAGGTGCAAAGGCAACTGATGTACATGTGCACTAGATAATAGTATCGATTGTAATGCAAAATGTCTCTCCACATAGCCACAGGATCCACGTATAGAGAAAAAAACATGACAGCCAGAAAAAAAAAGGATCTTTCATCATTGCTTCGACAATAAATGCCCTGTAGTCATTACGATGCAGCCGCACATTAACGTGGTCAAGACAGAAAACAAGTTTGTCGCACAGAAGATCAGTGCGACTGGAAAGATTGGACTGGAAATGTGCAACATATACAAACCCAAGCCTTGCGGCTCATTACGTTTAGTCCTTTCATGGCTCACGCGAAACCGATATTTCACAGCTTAAATATTTTGCCTGTGATCAGTATTTTCCAGCAAAGGGTAACCACAGTGATTTACCGTGCTCGTGCCGAGGAAATATTTATTGACAGCCTAACAGCCACTGCTCTGCCTAATTACAATAACACGCGGTTTTGTGAAAATACCAGTGTTTTACTACCCAAAGTAAAAAAAAAAACTATGGTCAATTTACGGCTTACTTCATGGGCATTTCAATATAAAACCGCCTCCCTACCAATATAAAATCCTCTCGCACTAGAACACAGTTCAGTAGAAGGGGGAAGCAATATTTCCTTACAATCCTTACAATCACAGCCTCAGCTCGTGCTGAGCTGCCCAGTCACCCCGCGTCATCGGTCACGTGAACGGGTCAATAATAACTGAGGTAAGAGAATGCTACTCGAAAACTGCACCTGGCTCAAGACCACTCGATAGGTGGTGCTGGCTACCGCTCGATTCAACAGGGAAGCTCCACCCAAAGATGGCGCTCTTGACGAGCAGCTTCTCTCGCTTGCTCATTCATGGCACCGCTAAGCATAGATGATGATAATTGGAGACAGGGGCAAGCCCACCTTTGAGAGGTTTTGAATTTACCGCGTACGTGCCGGCGTAAAACGCGTGGCGTCTATGATAATGACCGCTTTGAAGTAGATTCTTGCTGTGACGTCGGAAGTCACGCATGGCTTACGATGACCCCAGTTTAAACTGCTGCAATGCGCATCACTATAAGGAAGAGCGGCAGTTTCTGCGTTGCGCGCCGTGTAGTCTTGCGGAGGGCAATATATTTATTCTTAGATCGTGGCGTTGGAAAAGGACCTTAAGAATGGTTTTGGTATTGGTCTTGCAAAATTTTTTTCAATGTTCTTGGTACAGCGGTAAGCTTCAGAAGTCCACTGGGTCTTTCGACGGCGTTTCTGCCTCTGCGGGCTATGGCATCTTCTATGAAGTAATATATGTGGGAAGTAAGGAGGGGCCAGATGTAATAACATTAAAGTGTTTTATGCCGGAGTACACTAACCTCAGCGACATCATATTCGTCACGGAAATTACATCACCAAAAAAGTTCCATTGGCGCGGCGGTACTAGCAGTCGAGTCCACGACCAGTTAGGCTGCTACGGGTGGTGTGAAAAGCGCCGCCAACTGAGCGTGACGTCACGTACGGATGGCTGTACGGACGCGCCTGATATCCTTTCCTCTAAGTTCTCCATTCAGATGGTGCTGCCGTTTGGGAGAGGGGAAGCGAAGTACTGCGTCATGACGCTAATAAGCTCCGATAGTTGGTGCCTCGATACGGCACCGTATAGGAGCGGAAGCTGCTGTGTTTATCTGCCCTCCGCCTATGTGGGACGCCGCTCAGCTTATACAACGCCACAGCCGCGTTCCCCACGCTGAGCTCGACGCCACGCACGCGTTTGGCCTAAACTCCACGGATCAGAACCAATGGGGTCGCACCTTTGCCGAAGTGAACCGGCGACAGTATGTCGATCCTCAAGCACACCCACAATACTGCTGCCGACCCACATATTATGCTCCTTTGGCTGTAGCGGACCGTGACTTCACCAAACGATTCGCTGCTAACCAGTTCGGTTTCTTTCGCACGGTTTGCGAGTGCCTGCTTTTTCAATCGAATTTACTCAATGCTCCGGCACGTTTAATCCAGTGTCGAAAGTTGATGCGTGTAATGGTGCCATGCGACGAAATAAAAATAGCTATGTGCAAGTACGTATAGATGCTCTAAAACGTTCAAATGCTCCTGTGAAGGCACGTTTAACTTTTGTGTTTTACCGATTCGTATGAAAGAAGGATCAACCACATGTTTTTCGCCGTGCATCAAATAGGAACCGAGCCGTACTGAAAACTTGAACCGAACGGGTATTTTTGGTGGACCTCCAACCGAACCCGAACCGTTATTTTTTGAGCGCGCTGGACACGCACCGAAAGTTTACTGAAGAAAGAAATGGAGGTTAGCGGTTCACGATGACAGGGTTCGACCACCCGCACTTGATAAAGCGCTGTAAATGCCACCCTATTCTTTTGTATTTCACGCGCCGTCAACTTCGCAACTTCTCACGCACTTTCCATTTCCTATCAGTCACAGTGAGGCTGTCGAACCTGAACCGAAAGCTACGCGAAACCCGGAACTGAAATATAATTTTCACCCAGAACCGGAGCCGAACCGACCCCGTATTTTTTCCGCCTTTTTGGGACTGATGCCGAACTAGAACGAAATTTAACAACCGTTCCGCACCAGTTGCGGAGCTTAAAAACTGTAATTTCTAGTTCTTGATTATGGTGCCCTGTTTTGCGTCCATATATATTTTGACCACTCGCCAGATAGCACCACCAAATTTTTGCCTAGTCGGTAATCCCACAACTTATCCAGCTGTCTTCCTCCTATTACCCTATATTTATTGTAAAGTCTTCCGTATACAATATCAGTTTGGGTTAGATACTACCGGAGTCCCTGAAGGCTTCGCTTTTCACAAAACTCTGGCCGCAGTTTCATACAGGGGTCAAAGCTGCCGCTAGGGTCGCCGCTCTCAGCTCGATGGCATTGCGTGGCACCGCCACCCGCGCCCAGAGCGCTCCGCTAAACCTGCTGGCCATTCGAAGCAGTTGTTGATAACGCAGAGAACATTTCGCTACCACTCATATTTTGCTTGACATACAATGATATGTGTGCATTCACGTGTGAAAAGGTTTTCTTCACTTACCTTTGCAAGATATAAACGCCTCGTTGTGCATTCGTCCCTACGCAGCACGTATGACCGTACGTGTTGTTGCAGCAGTTTTTTTTTAAATCTCGGGCAAGGCAGCGTAAGATTGTGCTTTCATTAAGCGACGGTTATTTACTTGATGCCGCGTAGTCAGTCCGGCTGCAATGCTGATCACGCAAATTCTTTACAAACAATCCATCTAAAGCTATACAAACCGACCGTCTAAAAATGAAGCTAGTATATAAATTTTGTGCTTACAGCTTATTCAAGTTATATTCAGTCCTGTGCGCTTATCACATAGATCTCCGCAAAATTTCAAAGTGAGAGCGATAAAGTTTTTTTCATGTTATTACAGGCTCAGCTCTACGATTAAAACCCAGCTTAAGTTAGAGTTCGCAGCTACCTTGTGGTAATTTTCATGGAACCTCCACAGGGTAACATTATCTTCTCTGCTGGTGCAAACGTGCGTCTCACGTAATATTGTTCAGTCACTCAAGATGACTTGGAAGATCTAATTCCCGAACGCATTGCGTGCCTAGAGGTGTCCCCCTCCTCCTTTGTGGCAAATCGTAGTACCACTTCGGTGTATGCTTCATATTTGAGATGGCATGTTTCCCTGACCGAATATTCTCGGAACGCGTAGTGCAAATGCACCAGCGAGTACTTTTGTTCTACAGTAACGAAGCCGTGTTTCAACGCCTCTCATCTAAAAAGCTAAGTAGGGGTGTTTATGAGCGTGATGCAGCTTCTTCACCACCCATTTATTCAGAAGACTACTCAACATGGCTCAAAATACCCCGAATGTTGTGAAGCAAAGGAGACAATAACGCTCCGGAGGGCATACATTAGCTGACCGCATTTCCGGACTCCGGAAATATCCAGGAAGTCCGAACTGGATATTTCGGAGTTTCCCTGGGAACCGCCTTTTGCCCCATAGGAGTAAAGACTGACGGATTTTTCGGACTGCCTTGTATTCGGACTATTTTTCGTTCCCTTCATGCTCAACAACTTCGCTCGGCTACTGTATTGAAATGCATTGCCTCTCGTAGTCAAGGACGAGTGAGTGTTCATAAGACGATACGCTTTAACGGAGAAGACTTATTCTCCGCTATAAGCTACACAAGCATAAAGAGCATAGCGCAGCGGTTGTACGTAGTGAAAGACAGCTTAGGGATCCGAAAGCAATAAGGTGTATTGCAACGAAATCGATTGAATATTTTATTGATTTATTATAAGGTTTAACGCGCGGACGCAACGCTGGTGAAGACGCGTGATGTAGGGATGGCTCCGGATTAATATTGACCTCCTGGGGATATATTTAACGGGCTCCGAAATATCGTGCACAGGTGCGTTTTTGCTTTTCTCATCCACCATGAAAGCGGGCATGGCCGCCTGGAATCAAAGAGAGAATTTCCTAGATATTTGTTGATTCATTAAATTAATGACGGTGGGACCTGCAGTATGAGACAAAACCTTCTGCGTAGATTTAAATGCAGAGCATTTCTTTAACTCACGATGTCACCCGGCGTTGTCGGCTTGCCTCGGCATCTGCAACAGCCGTTCCAGGTGCGCCCTCTCCCCCACTCCTCCTCTACCGCATCACGCTGCCCTCCTCGCTCTCAACAACAGGTCCGCACCCCTCCCCCTACACTATATAAAAAAATAATACTTACCGGCGCCTGGTTTCGATCCCACTACCCTGCGGGCGGAACGCAAGGTACATGGTGCTCTACCCACTGCGCCACAAAGCCGACACAGAATGGAAGGCTACGAACGCGCCTTATATCCTTGACTCATTCAAACTACGTCAAGAAGCTGCTGATACAACGCATTCACTACCTGTGGGCGGAACGCGAGGTACATGGTGCTCTTCCCACTGCGCCACAAAACTGACATAGAATGAAATGCTACAAACGCGCCTTATATCCTTGACTCATTCAAACTACGTCAAGAAGCTGCTGATACAACGTATTCACTACCACCAACTCCCCAAACACTAAACGTTAACGCAATACACCCACCCCCTATGCGACGCATTTACTCGAGTCCCCCTCGCGGGGAGATGGGCCCTTTCTTTTTTAAAGTGCCTTACGGAAGCCTCATAAAAAAAGAGAGTGCTTCGTAATAAAGGGATTTGTTGCAGCTTAGAGCGTCAACCAAACACGGTGTTCGTTGCAGAAACCAGGTACTCGTTGTTACTTTTTTTTCTCATTTCCACTAATTTGAATAGCTGTACCCAGCAGAGCACACAATCCTCATTAAACTCCCAGACGGAGCCAGTTTGATTCAATATATGTGCCATGTTTTCACGGCTATTGAGAAGGGGTGGTTGTCAGTTCCGTTAGGGCAATTTTGCTTCATTGTGAAACGCAGGATTAAAAGTTATGCTATATATATTTTTCAACGGCATTTTTACTTGCACATGTGCAAATAATAACCTGGGACTTCGGTAGCTGAATCCCTGCTGGCAACTCGCAACAGTGTAGGGAATTACTCTCGCGTAATCCATTTCTTCCATGCAATATACCGTGTATATTCACCTATGTGCTGTTTATGAACAGAAAATAACTAAGCTTATATAAAATGCTTCACATTACAACGCAAGACATAAACACAAACGGTGAATGAACCTGTGGGACAAAACATGTCAAAAATCACAACGCGGTTTTTACGATGTTTGATTCATTCCTAAAACATAACTATACTGGTTATCTTGTTGGCTTCAAAAAGCACTAAGTAGAATACTCGGAAAGTAAGAAAATAATTCTTCTAATACACTGAACGTGTACATTTCTGATCCCCTAATTTTGCGCCCATCTGAACAAAAGAAAAAAAAAAACGACGAGTTGATCGAAATGTCAGACTTGTGCTCAGCGTGTAGAGAAAAAAAAAGTGATAATAAAACAAACCATAGGGTCGTAGGAACTGCATATTTTGAGCGAAAGGACGGCGACTACAGAACGGACAGAACAGACAGCTCTTGTCCTGTCTTTTTTCTGATCTGTCGTCCGCGTCCTTGCGCTGGGTGGTCAAACGAAAATACAACTAGTGGTTCAGCTCTTTGGAGGAGTCAAGCTGTCTTGGTAGCAGGATAGAGAGTTGGGCGAGTGGGTAATGCGACATGGTTATTTAGAAACAGCCCGTTAAAACAGGACCATGAAACCTTGGCTGGTTCTTTCTTCGCGTTCTTGTTTTGACGCGCTGTTTCGAAATAACCTGTGTTGGTAAGCTTGACATGACGATGTGAAAATGCGTATCTCACCTTTTGATAACAAGAAGCGAAAAACCTGTTGGTTCGATTTGTTCTCATGTATAAGCAAACTGTTTTCGGCAATGCAGTATAAGGCTTAGGCGAGACTTTCCTGCAACTCTACGATCCGCGTGCGAGGCTTGTAGCCTTCTCTTCTGATTTCGCTCCGGCAGCGGCGGCGACCGTTGTTGGGCTGGGGGCCAGGGAGAGCAAAGAGAGGAAAATGCCGAGACGAGGGGAAGCGTATTACCGGCCCAGCGGGGCAGCGGCTGCCAAATAGTAATATTGGTCAAGCCGTAATGCAAGCATGCTCTAATTCGTATTATCTGAACTTTTTTATAAACCGAAAAAATTACGTGCATTTTTACATATCTTGAACTCTTGATGAAATCGATGCAATCTTACAAATGACTTGCCAGAGCAATCCAATGCTGAAGGGAGGCTCACAACAGAAATTTTGGCATATAGTCTTTTGCTGGAGGCGCAATATCAGCGCTAGTTGTTCGACCATAAAATTTGGCAGCTATTCTGAGTGCTACTTGCTAGAATCTTCGCTCGAGCTTCGAATATACAAAGAGGCGATGTCAATGCACAGGTGTGGTGCAAGCCTGTTTTCGAGTCATGATTTTTTGATTCGATGTTAGAAAGAGGAGCTCTGCCACGGAACCGCATTTATTGCTGTGAAAAAGCGTCCAACAGTAGGTCTGCACCTGCCAACACCAGCAGTACACTTACCTCGACAGCATCAGTGTAGGACAAACCTTGTGGGAGAAGACGTAGGGTAAGAAAGAGACTGCGCTCCCCCCCTCCCTCTAGGAAAACGAAAACTTTCCGCATATGGTAGTTGCTATGGCAACTCCGCCGCCAAAAGGCACCGCAGGAAACCAAAGTTTACGCCAAAGGTTTGACAAATCCTCGATGATAAGTGAAGGCGTATTAGTTGTCTCGAAAAGATGATTACCGTGGTTGCAATCAAACCTGGATGCTCGCGTTAAAAATCGAGTCATATTTTTATTTCCGTTTCCCGATACGGTCAAAGCACCGCTGTGTTTTATGACGAGAACACGATCTTGAATTTTGATAATACCTCGCGGTCGTATCTACGATCACATTGTCGAACAAAAGACCATTTCCGCTCGGGTTTTTTTTAGTTTGGATTGACATCTTGCATAAAACGGGTACGGCCATGTCCTGGTATGCCCTAAATAGTTCCTGTTACAAGCCTGCATCTTTGTTTGAACTACCGCAAATTTAACGTACCCGATTCCGCACCACTGCAGGCAGTATTACTAGGCTATAGCGGATGTCTGCTAGATTTATTTCTAACCAATGCTTGTAATCGTTTTTAGACATGCCATTTTTACAAATAAATTCGTTTGGCGTATTTTGCAGATGTGTTTTACTTCTGCATGTTTTTGGACTTTGCAGAACTGTAAACACCAAACATGACATTTACAGTTTGGCCATTCAGTACTTCCTTACTTTGAAATGTCTAGACAAATCGTACACATTCACTTTCCTATTTAGACGTATCCCAGTAAAAAGGGTGCGCCCATCATTGCGAATGCTTTTTTACTTGCTACATACTACACTACAAAGTATTAAAATAGAAAAAAGGTATTATTTTATATGCTCTTTGATGCTTCGTAAGTCAATTTGCTTTATTTCGGGTAATGTACCGTAAGTTTCCAAAGATATGTGATGGTCTAAGCAGTGACCCGCCGCAGTGGCTCAGTGGCTAAGGCATTGCGCTGCTGAGCACGAGGTCGCGGGTTCGATTCCCCGCCGCGGCGGCCGCTTTTCTGGTGGAGGCGAAAAGCAAAAACGCCCGTGTGTTCGAGATTTCGGCGCACGATAAAGATCCTCAGGTGGTCAAAATTAATCCGGAGCCCTCCACTAGGGCGCGGCTCATCGCCTGCGTTGCGTCGGCGCGTTAAACGCCACAATCAATGAAATCAAATGTTCTAAGCAGAGTTAAATCATGGCGGCCATGAGAGCAGTACATGTGATTTTTACCATCCGCAAGTACTGCTTCCGCTCATTGACTAGCCAGAGAAGGTAATGTTCTAAATCGTGTCCCCTCGAGGCGGCGATGGGAGCACTTTTGGTTGATTTTACCCAAATGGGCAAAAAGCTTCGTCTTAGTGACTAGCCAGAGTAACTGTTAATTATTAAAGACGATAGTCTTTCTTGGGCTCCTTAAACCCAGAAATTTTGGTCTGTCTGTATGTCTGTATGTCTGTCCGTCTGTCTGTCTGTGACTCGATTCAGCCACCCGGCCAAAGCAAAACAATGCCTGCCCATTAGTCTTATATAGTCACAGCTAAATCTACCCATCTATGTCCGGTGTAAGGTTCATACTTGTCAACATTGTTGAAGAAGAACAAGACATTACGCAAATATGAGACAGCAAATCAATAAAGAAGTGATATTTGCAGTGTTCCTTTATAAAAAAGTCAAACATGCTTGCTTTTGCGAAATTAAATACTTCATCAACTGCAGAAAAAGAATTCACTTCGCCGTCGCCTACTGTCGCCCGCGCCACTATAGCTTCTTGCGCCATTTTAAGAAATCAACCGGCGACAGTTACGCAAGGTTCCACTAGATAGGTTCCACGTTCTGCTTGCCACGCACGTGGACTAGCGAAACGCGGTTCTATAAACGTTTAAGTAGGGCGCCTCGATTAACGTGCGTCTCCGCCGTACAGCAGCGTTCGCATCGAGACACCCGGTTTGGAGCAGTGGAACGCGGGAAATTTAAAATGATTTAAGCAAACCTTTGGCGTCTTTACCTTGGGAGGAGCGCGACGCAAGAGGAACATGAGAGGTGAGCGGCAAAGAGAAGGGAGGCATTTACTTCGCAATAGCCGATAAAGACTATCGTCTTTTGACGACATTTGCAACGAAAGGAGCAGATACGCGGCCAATTTTTAGCAATGGCTCTGGCTAGTCAGTGAGAGGGAGAAGGTTGCTCCGGTTGGGTGAAATCAACCGACTGCCCCTATCGCCGCCATGACGCGACATCATTAAACCATTACCGCCTAGAGAAACTATTAATTAATGATATGACTCCTGCTAGTCACTGAGCGGAAGCGGTTTGGCCGGTTGGGTAAAAGTCAAGACACACTGTTCCTATCCAGTACGGAAATCCTTGCTGGTGTCGTTACGCTCCTGGAAGTGATCAGCCTGTCGTGATTTTAACCACCAGCGCAATGGCTTCCTCTTATCGATTAACCAGAGTCAGTATCCAATGCTTATATAGCCGCATGCGCAGCCAGGGAAGGGAGAGGGTGTGACAGTGGGGCTCGTTATAGGCTTGCGCACCGCGACGGCCAAGTAGGATACATCTTTTTCTTTGCCAAAACAAAGCAGTAAAAAACAAAAAAAATCACAAGTAAAGGCAAGAGATCAAACGGAAGCTTTCGTCATAGGTCAACCTCTTTGGTTCACTGCGGTGACGGGTTGACCTGTGGGGCTCGGTTGACTGCTGCCCTTCCGTTGTGGTTCCAGGTGTTCCAGCCATCTCCTGCGTTTCATTTTGCAACTCAGGCACTCCAAGGTCCTTGGCTTGCAGGCTCCGAGCGGCGAGATAGTGCTGATTAAGACCTTGTACTTGAGTGTACTGGCTCACGACTTGTGCTTGTCAAACTCGGCGTCGTGGTTCTTCCCGTTGTCAGGCATGGCGGGGAAGTCTTCCTGGGTTCCAAGCAGGTGCTCTCTGTTCGGCCTCAGCAGCCGTCCATCCTCACTTTCAACGATGTGGGATCGAGGAGCAACTTCCTGGAGTACTCTCGCCTTGCGTGAGCAATCGTGGTCCCGTATGCGCACCGTGTCTCCTTGCTGCAGTAGTGGCTTGCCTTTGTCCTGCTGCTTGTGCTTTGCTACTGCGCTTCCGAGCTCAGCTCTGCATTCCGGGACGTTGGTGGGCAGTAACTGTAATAGTTGTGCGGGTGATTGGTCATCTTTTAATCCAGATACCCGATACAACAGACCTAGCCAAAAATCATCACGCGACTCAGTAGTCTTTTTCAAGATGCGCTTGACTACCTGAACCCCCTTTTTGGCGCTAATCCATTGGACCGAAGGATTCGCGGGCTTGAAGTGACGTGCTCAAAGTCATATCCTTTTCCAAAGCCGGCAAATTCTTTCGACACAAACTGAGGACCATTGTCTGTGCATACGTGTCCAGGGATGGCATAACGTGCGAAGATAGCGGACGTTTTCTGTACAACCTCACGTGCTGTCATTGTAGCTAGCTTTTCCACCTCAGGAAAGTTTGAGTGGGCGTCGTAGACTACCAAGTATGCGTCACCAGCAAGCGAAAAGATATCGATGCCTACTCTTTACCACGGCTTATTGGGTGTCTGCCGAAGAACAAGTGGCCCGGACGGCTGCTGGTACGCATATTTCTGGCAAGCGCTGTATGAATGAATCATCGATTCTACGCTGCCGTCAAGGACAGGCCAGAACACTAATCCACGCACTCGTTCTTTGCAGTTGTTCATTCCGAGATGCCTGGCGTGTATTTTCTTCAGCATTTCAGCTCTCATGGACAGGGGTATGACAACTTTGCATCCTTTAAGTAATATTCCTTCGATGACGGATAGCTCAGCAGCAAACGGGCATAAGTCCCCTTCAATGGGTCGACATTAGGCAAGCTGCTGTATCACCAAACATAGATAAGGATCTGACATAGTTTCAACTTGAAGACGTCGGTTTGTTGGTGTGCCTAATATTCAGGAGACGACCTGAACTGCGTGGACTTCTACGTCTTCGGTTGTTGCCGGGTCCGACGCACGGGCAGGCGCGCGGGAGAGCATGTCAGCCCGGAGCAGGTCCTTGCCAGGAACGAACTGGAAATCGTAGTTGTACTTGAGTAAGCGTAAAAATAAATGCTGTAGCCTTTGTGGCATCTCGCCAATATTTTTTTTTTCAATCGCAAGCAATGGCCGGTGGTCGGTCTCGATAAGAATCTTGCGGCCGTATGTAAACTGGTGTAATTTTTCGTACGAGAACATGATGCCGAGCGTTTCTTTTTTGATTTGGGAATATCGCGTTTCGCTATCAATTAGCGTCACCGATGCATACATGACTGGGCGCCAGTCACTGTCATGCTTTTGCAATAAAGATGCACCAATGCCGACTGCAGAGGCGTCCGCTGCCACCTTTGTCTCTTTTTTCTTGTCAAAGAAAGCCAGGAGCGGGGGAGACGTTAACGCCTCTCATACGGATTCACACTTGCGCGCGTGAGTTGCAGTCCACTAGAAAATGATATCTTCCTTGAAGAGGCTCCGCAACAACACCGTGTTGTTGCTTAGTCGGGGTATGTACTTGAGGAAGTAATTTACAACCGCAATCATTCTCCCTACTGCATTTTTGTCTTAAGCAGCGGGCATAGCTGGGATGGGATGCTGTTGATCAAGTCGGGGCTGGGGAGCACACCTTCTGCGTTGATCACGTCACCCAAAAATGCTATTTCGCTCACACCGAAGAAACACACTTCTGGGTTAAAGGTCAGCCGTGCTTTCTCTGCCCTTTCTAGAGCAGCGCGCAAACGTTCGTCGTGTTGAGCTTTGACAGCCCCCCACCACCAGGACGTCATCGACGTACACGCGCGCCCCAGGTACACATTCAAAAATTTCGTACAGCGTTTTCTTAAATACTTCGCTGGCCGATGAAATTCCGAACGGTAACCTTACAAGCAATAATGCCCAAACGGTGTTGCAAACGTGCAGATCCGCGATGCAGCCTCATCGAGAGGTATCTGATGAAATCCGAAGTTTGCATCTAGACGCGAATAAACTTGGGCCACTGAGAACCCACTTTCGATATCTTCGGGGATGGGCATGGGGTAGTGCTCACGCAATATATTTTTGTTCACTTCTCATGGGTCCATGCATACTCTGAATGACCCATTGTTTTTCCGTAGAGCAACCACCGGACTCATCCATTCAGTTGGTTCTACTATCACGATGATGGCTACTTTTTTCACGCGGGCGAGTTCCTCACGTAGTTGTTCCTTCAGAGCCAGTGGCACTCTCCTCGCTGGTTGCATGACTGGAACAGCATCTGGCCGAAGAACCATCGTGTATTTTCTTTTTCCGCAACCCCGCGCCTCGAAAAAGGTGCGCGAATTGTGTCTCAGGCGCCTCCGCACCGCTTCGTCCTGTCGCAGCGATGGTTGCCGGGATAATGCCGAACTCACGGCAAGTGCTCAGGCCGACAACTGCTGGGTGCCCTTTTTTGCGATGAAGAAGTTGGTTTCTTTCCCTGCGCCGTTTATCTTCAGTGCTACTGTCGCCACGCCAAGTTGTTTGATTACGGGCGCATTTTAGGCGGTGAGCACTGCTCCGCTCTTCTGCAATGCCGCTGTTTTTGATATGCGTTTGAAGACGCTGAGCGGAATAAGGTTTGCCTGAGAACCCATATCTACTTTCAGTTCAATTTCGCAGCCGCACACCATACCGCATACTGTCCAATCTTTCCCTGCGTTGTTGCTGTTGCCGCAGACGCTAACGTCAAGCACGTCGAAATGGTCGTCCGCGTCGTTCTGGCTATCGTTAACCTGCGTGTTCTTGCTGCAGGACGCAAAAGTGATTCTTCCTTTTGCACGCGTGGCATACTTTCCCGTAAGCTGGACACTGCCGTGGCGCATGGCTCTTACTGCACTTCGTGCAACGACTTTTTTGCGGTTTTCCGCCTTCATTCCGCCGGGCAAAGTCAACCTGTACGCGCTCACTGGCCCATGCAGAATTTTGTTCCGCCGCAACTTCTGCTGCTTTGCACATATCCAGTGCTTTCTGTAGAGTCAGGTTTTGTCCCGCAACATTTGCCTCTGGGTTTCTTATTATTGGTCCCGAAAACAATTTGGTCCCTTATCGTGGACTCTTCAAGGTACCCAAAATTGCAAAGCTTGGCTTGCGTCTTTAACTCTTCTGAAAATCGTTAGAAAGGCTCTGCCTCATCTTGGACCCGCACGCGGAACACATGTAGCTAGTAAACCACGTTCCCTTGCTCGAGACAGTACTCATCGAATTTGCACACCAGCGTGGGATAGTCGTCCTTTCGGTCATCTTCACGGAAAGTAAAGTTTTTGAAGATTTCCAGTGCGTCTTCGCCAGAACTGCTGAGAAGGACCGCTGCCTTGACCGCGTCTGTCCTGGGTTTTTCCGCCGAAGTCACTGTCAGGAATAGGTCGGGCCTTTGCTTGAAGAGCTCCAAGTTGCGTCTGACGTTTCTAGACAGTTGCATTGGTTCCGCTGGTTTTATGGCGTCCATTCCTTGCTGCTTGTTGCGCCGGAGGTTGCACTTCTGACACCATGTATCATGTGTGGGTGGCAGTAAGACGACACATGAAGTGACTGAGCCAAAGCAGACCGCCCGCAGCTTTATTGGGCTTGCTTATATAGCCGCATGCGCAGCCAGGGAAGGGAGAGGGTGTGACAGTGGGGCTCGTTATCGGCTTGCGCGCCGCGACAGCCAAGTACGATACAACCCCGACTAGTCAGGGATCGTAGGCGGTTGTTCTGGTTGGGTAAAAACAGTTATGACAGCTTCCATGGCCGCTATGATGCAACACTAATCAAGCCTCAAATCAAAATTATTTTAAGTAATATAAAGAAACGTTCAGAAAAACCAACATTTCTATATAAAAAACAACAATTGAAAAGCTGAAAAATGTTTTGCAAATGCTTTGCAAAAATGTTTTGCAAAGCTACTTATAGACGCATTTCTTTCGTCGTGTATTATGTTGTACGAGGTATTTAAGCAAAGTACTGAGAGTACGAGAGACATTGTAAATCGGAGATAATCTCTATACACCGAAAACAAAATAAAGAAATACGGGCAAAGACGCAAACTGCAGTTATAGCGTTAAACGAAAAAATAATGGTTCCTGAATTATTAGGGCGATATGATGATCAATGCACGTCTTTAAAATGTTTCTGTGTGTGATGACTGGAGTCCCACGAGTGGGGAAAAACCCGGACGACGGCGCAGAGCAGGTGCCTCAAGAAGAAGAAGAAGATGGTGACCGGGCCAATTTCCCTTAGAGGGTGTGTACTAGCGAGTGGAGTATCATCATGATGGAGGGCTGGCCTGGGAAGCGGAGGGAGCAGCGGAGGTTCGGGATGGCAGCTGGACCAAAACGACCGGGCGGCGGTTCGAGGCTTTCGTGGCTTTCGAGGTTCGAGGATCGTGGTCGCTCCAGCGGGGTGATGTCCACAGGCCTGTGACACGGAAGACCGGCGTCGGCGTTGGGGAATCTGTTAGATCCCGCGACGTCCCTGGGAGCCGCAGTTCCGAGGCAACGCCTAGCGAGCGGAGCCAGCGGCTCGTGACTCAGTTGAACCGCGACTGATCCGGCGTCCTCCAAAACCCTGCGGCGAGGACGTCAACGCCGTGGCGACTGAGCGCCGGCGTTGACGTCCACGCTCATGGCACTGTGGGACAGAGCCGTGAGCGTTGCGTTGTTTTTTTTCCCGCTTCTCTCCCGAACTCTAGTGGATCGGACCTGTTTGTTTTTTTATGTCGCTTGTGTGCGCGTTCTGTCCCCAATATGTTCAGTGTTGAGTTATCTGTTCAAGACAATGGCGTCAATTTCCTTGTGATCTTCCTCCGCGAGTCACACACCCGTCTGCTTAACCCCAAAGTCCTCACACTGTGCAAACCACTTCTCGGTTGGCTCTACGTTTGAACGAAGGACGCACTCGGTGCTTCGTTTTCGAATAAGTACGCCTGTTAAACAACTGACCGTACCGATGTTTACTGCACTTAAAACATTTCGGAGGTTGCCGAAAATAAATGTTCCCACCTATTTGACACGTTTATTGCTTAGGTTGATGACACATTTTGCATGTGGACAAACTTAAATTGAGGGGTAACCCCCGCACGGGGCACCTTGACCAATTTTGGTGCTGGCATTGGCGACACCACGGAACCCGAGCCCCCTAACATCAGGTCTGATCTACCGTGATGTGTTAGAGGTGAAGAGTAAGAAACCACAAGTGCTGGCCGTCGGAGCCCAGGTCAAGCTCCGGCGGATGGGTTCCCTATCTGTTTACCAAACAGGGAGCTCCGGGACCTCTTCAGCTACCAGGGTAAGGCTAACAAAAAAAGTACCCCGTCTCCCTGCTTTTATACTACAGTATATGGTATTGCGGAACGCTTCCCCCCCCCATTCATACGTGATCGGTTCCTAGAAAGGGGTCACACCAAGTATCTTTTCCCCCATTGCCATCCTTAACCTTTCCTGAAACGGATAATTTTTATCGATATCTTGTGATTGAATTCCTCAATCCAGCCCAACCTCTTGCATCGCAGTCAGTGTGCTTGATTGCAAAATATCCTGAAGTCATAATGGGAACATCTTACAAGGCCAAAAAACAAAGGAATGGTCAGGTATTTGTCGAGCTACACGACAAGCAGCAGGCCACAAACTTCTAGCTCAAACTAGACTGACTGATCTGGACATCAGGGTCACACACCACCAGAGCCTCGACAGCTCCGAGGGTGTGACCTCTGAGCTGGACATGTTGAACTCAACGTATGCACAGCTCCTTGTAGCTTGAAGGATGAGGGCGTGACAGCCGTGGGGCGAATCACCATTCTCAGAGAAGACAAGGAGATTTCCACCAAGCACATGGTCTTGACCTTTAACCACTCAGCCATTGCGCAACATATAAATGCCGGCTTTATCCGTTGCTCCATCCGTCACTAAACCCCAAACCCACGGCTCTGATTTAAGTGCCAGAGGTTCGGGCATGGTACGAAGTCAGGCCGTGGCCGAAGAACGTGTGGAAAATGCGCCGCACAGGATCATCCTACCGACAACTGTCCTTCCGACACCATGACTTGTGTGAACTTCCGTTGAACTTCCGTGGAACTTCGTGTGAACTTCCCTGTGAACTTGTTTGTGCATCAATGGAAAAGTGATAAGAGCGAGTGAAAACTTTGCGCCGTTTCATTTCTGCGGAATCTTGTGCTTGTTTGTTTTTGTTTTTTCGAATCATGTACATATATGTGTGTTTCCCTGTTCCTTTTGCATAAACCAAGTTGAAGTCTAGCGTGTGTTTCGTCTTTTCTTTCTTTCTTCGTCCTGTGCTATAGTTCGCTAGAAGTATGAGTTCATTAGTCAGCAGCAACAACTCGCCCAACTATCCGCTTTAACTTCCGTGGGCCACATGCGGCGTACTCCCGCAAATGCAAAAAAATTTCATCTGGAGAAAAACATCATCAACATTACGGTAACAGAGCACATCTCCATCCCAGAGGCGCGCCTTTTTCCCTGTGGGGAAGTACGCCGACACAGCTCGCCGGTGGCGGAGCGGCGTCTGGTTTCCACAGGTACCCACTACAGCGAATTTGACCTGGTCCCTTCCCCGCCCCCACTGGGTTGCTTCAGGCCGCCGAATCCCTCACCACAACGCTTGCTCTTGCTGAGGGAGCCGCGGTTGTGGTGTCAACCATCGCTCCTGGGACCAATGCCGCTCCCGCGCCTACCTCCCTCTCCTCCAGTGCGTTGGAGAGTGCCGAGGGGATGGACACAGGAGGCCCGCATCGGCTCCCACCGCCACTGCACCACCCGTACCACCTCTGTCGCCCCCGACGCCCTCTGCGGTGGCGGGTTAAACGAAGGGTCCCAGCAAGAGGGCCAAGTCTGGGGGCCCGGCCAATCGGGCACCTCTTTGACATCTGAGGAGGATATAGGATGTCCGGCCGTTCCTTCCTGAAACGCAGCGCGAGGAGCGGCCTCCGACTTCCAAGCATACAGAAAGGCCCCAAATGCCCAATTCCAGAGTAGCAGCACTGAAAGACAACACATGAACACACAGACACACCCCATTCATTGTTAAATGTAAATATTGGGAACAGAAAACATCATTGAATTAAACTGCAGAGGCCTCCTTCAAACATTTTGACGATGTGTATGAGATGCTGCATGCCAATCAGCCAGGTGTCACGTGTCTCCAAGAAAATCACCTCAATTCTAAACAAACACATTACCTAAATTGGTACATGGTATCCCTAAAGGACAGGATTGGTTGCAGACACTCTTCGGGTGGTGTGGCCATTGTTGCCCGGAAATCCTTAGCATGCCACCCTGTCACTTTGAACACTGTCCTTGAGCCTGTAGCAATTCGCACAATACTATTTAATAGGTTGATAACAGTGTGCTCCATTTACATTCCTCCTGACCTTGGCCTTTTGAGCTCTGACTTCGAGCTACTGGTTAACCAGCTTCCCGAACCATAAATCCTCACAGGCGACGTTAATGCGCACAACCATCGTTGGGGCTCCTCCAGAATGGATGCCGAAGGTTGCCTGATAGAGAGATTCCTAACATACTCGGGATCATGCCTTTTCAACAACAAACAGCCTACATACCACAACGTAGGACACAATACATACTCACATCTTGATTTTGCTACTGGTTCTGCAATTCTCTTTCCATGTTTTGAGTAGGGTGTGGGCACGGACCCATATGGTAGTGACGACTTCCCCACTTCACTAATGTATATAGGTAGAGGTCCAAGCAGTCCATCCTCTCACAACACGTTTAATGAATCAAAAGCAAAAGAGTATATTTACAGAAACATCTAAACTACACCACACATCCATAAAACACCTACACGTGGAGGAAGCAGCCCAAGTCATCACGGCGCACATCTTCGACGCTGCCGAAAAGTTCATTCACCAAGGCTCCGGTGCCCCACGCAACCCCAGGAGGCCGTGGTGGAATGAGAACTGTAGGCGGGCGCGAGAGGCCTAGAACAAGCCGTGGGGTATTCTACGTCGGTACCCCACATCGGCTAACCTCATTTCTTTTAAGCGGGCAAAGGTGTTTGGAAAGCGGTTGAGTGGTGAGGCGAAAAAAGAGTGTTGGCGCGCCTTCCTCACTTTCATCAACTCATACACAGACGCATACAAACTCTGGACACGAATACGGAAACTCAAAGCACAACAAACACACAGCCTGCCCCTTTTTAGTACTATAGGGGATACGCTCGTATTCCAGGCTAACACACTCGCACAACACTTCCAACCCGTTTCTAGCTCAGCACGCTAGACTAACACTTTCATGCAACACAAACTATCTGCAGAAAATAAGCCCTTACATAAGACACATCAAAAACTTCTTACAAGTCTGAATTGACACTTCATGAGTTGAGGGCTGCCATGAGCACGTGAAAACCTCCAGCTCCAGGCGCAGATAAGATTACATATACCATGATTTACCACTTACACCTCTACACTCTTGAGGCACTCCTACACCTATACAAGAAAATATGGCTTTGAGTTCAGCTTCCAAGGGTTTGAATGGAGGTCATGGTAGCGCCTTTCCTGAAGGAAGGAAAGGACCCTTCCTCTCCCAGTAGCTATAGACCCATTGCCCTGATCAGCTGCCTGTGCAAGCTTCTTGAGAAGATGATCAACAGGAGACTCGTGTACTTCTTAGAGTACATTGTTCTTCTCTAGAGCTGCCAGGCTGGCTTTAGGGTGGGGAGATCCACCAGTGATCAATTGGTTGCGTTGGATTGATATATAAACCATGCCTTCGTTCACAAACAGTTCTGTGTTACAGTGCTTTTCTACATCCTAGCAGGCCTATGGCACCGCTTCGTGTAACGGCATACTTAGTGACCTCAAGTCATTCGGTGTTTCGGGTAACATACTAAAACGCTTATTAGTTACTTGTCGAAGAGACCGTTCCAAATGAGAGTCGGTAGTGCACTCTGAAACCCAGGCGGCACGGAAATTGTTTCCCAATACCGGCCCGTCTTTGGCCGCTTTCTGGCTTGTCCAGCCAGCATCCAGGTTCTGGCATCCCCTGATGGTACGTTGAACGGCCAACATTCGGCAACTAGTGCTTCGGTATTTTTCCGGCCGCCCGTGTTCAGACGCACAACGGCAGCTACCCGGCTGCCAGATATTCAGTTCACTTTCGGCAGGCGATGTTGTGAAAGCGAACGGTTGATTTACGGCCTCAGGGCATCCTGTTTTCCTTCGGGAAGCGGTGTTCAGCCGAAGCACGGCAAGCGACCGGCCACAGAATATTCATATTCTTGTGGCAGTTGGTGTTCGAAAGGAGACCGGCCGGAGCGCGGCTGCCTTGCATTCGCTCTTTCAACGGTGAGCCACGCGTCTGCACCGAATATTCGTTTTCTCGGGCAACCGTTGTTATACAAGAGACCAGCCGAAGTACGGCCCCAGAATGTACATTTTTCATTTGGTTAGCGGTCCTCGGCCGAATTACGGCAAGCGAACGGCCGCAGGATATTTGACAACCAGTGTTCAAGAGGCGACCAGCCTACGTAAGGTCTCAGGTTATACGTCATTCTTTCGGAATGCGTTGTACAGCCGAACAATGGCACGCGTCTGGGCGACGAGAATTCATGCACAGATGTGTTTGGAAGGAGACCAGCCTGTGCAGGCCCAGTTTCTCCCTGGGTGAAGAAGAAGCCGTTAGGGAGCCGAACGACACAGACGCGTTTTGAATACGCTCGGTGTTTTTGCGTTTTAAATTACGCACTTCGTTTGTCAAGCAGTAATAAGTGTTCTAGGTGAACGGGCAAGGTGCAAGGACTCACTGGACATTACCAGGAAACATTTTAGGCCATCGGAATGCCAGTTATTGCCACAAGAAGACTGCGCCACACCGACGGATGAGCTAAGCCTAGCCGATCATAGCCGCTACCACGCCTCGCCCGCCGGCTTCGTCGGCGCATCAGCTCGAGCCTATTCGCCCCCTCAAGAAATGGAGAGTATTGGAGACATTGACCGGGCAGAGATGTCCGACCCTAGATGGCGGTGGTTCACCAAAATAGCCAGCCTTAAAGGGCGTCGAGAAAGCGGCCACCACGCAGGAGCTCAACCGGTGCCATGTCAAGGACTCGCCACCAAAGAAAGGCAAGGGCACGCAAAAGCGCAACTTTGCGGCTATTTTTCTTACAATAATGCTGCGAAAAACAATGTTGCACCCTTCTGATGGTGATAAACGTAGAAGAGGCTAAGCTCGTGCATTGGTAGGCTCAACTTCATACCCTGCATGCACTGTTACTTAATGGGATTTTATGACTGCCTATTTAGAAACAATTGTTATTTTTAATTTGCGATAACAAGAGGGTCTCGGCAATGATGAAGCCTGGATGCTAATTTAGTTGCGGTGTTTGAAGGTGAGCTTACCTACTCTTGGGATATGACTCAGTTGCTTAAACATAATGGCCAGTATTATGGCAAACACGGATTTCGTGAGGTTTTCTTGTTCAACGCAGCTTGTTGAGTTCACGCACGATTTGGCTCTAGCAACAGATAAGCTTAAAGTAGTTGCCTGTACTTTCTTGGACTGCAAAAAAGCATTTGATGGTGTTTCTTACCACTTTCTTGTTAATACATTGCCGGCTATAAACTTAATAAATTGGTTATTGCATGGGCAGCCCAGTATCTCTATCTAAACAGCAGTCGGCCACCCTCAATGGTTGTTCGTTCGGACATGTTCCCGTGACCTCAGGTATTGCCCAAGGCTCAGTTGCGGGTCCTGTTTTTTTTCTGTTATATATAAATGTTATTACTATTGGCCTCAAATCATTGTTCAAAATGTTAGCGAATGACTCTGTAGTTTACAGGACTATAGCGAATGAATGTGATTCCCAATACCTGTAGCATGATTCTAATTTTATAACGTCCTGGTGTGCTGATTCAGAAAAGTCATTGAATGTTAAAAAGTGTGTTAACGTCACCTTTACAAGAAAGCCTTCATTCCAATTGATTACGTATGCCGTAAATTACGCTGCTTTAAGAACGGCCTGGGAACATATATAACTAGAAGTTTATTTAACTAGTGGTTAGAAGTTAAATAGGCACGTTGACAACATAAAAGTTACCGTTGCACGTGTATCTGGCTTTCTGGGACAAATTTCAGCGAACCTCCATCTAACTTGAAAGAAAAACTGTATTTCACTCATGTGCGCTCAATATTGGACTACGCATGCTTTTTCTCGGATCTGTACACCAAAGAGCTGGTTTATACGCTCGAAAACATACAGAATAGGGCAGTGCGATTCGCAAAAGGTAATTGGCACTGTCAACTTAGCATGAGGAAAAATAAAAGTGAACTTTAATGTTAAGACGAGAAAGATCACAGACGAAACCTGAGGTTGAAATGTTTTCGTAATATCGATCATTCGAAAACTGGAATAAATGATGAGAAGTTTATCGAAGCGCAATTCTACATATCCCAAAGTGGGACCGCTAGCTTAAAGCCAATTATTAACGTTTCTTTAAAGGAGACTTACACTCTTGCGCCGTACAAGAGAGTAAGTATCTTCCACGTATGATTGTATCAACGGTTTAAAATGACAGTTTTCACCCCGCTTTGTAGATTTATTTTGTTTTTGGTCTCAAAATTGATGCTTAGTGTCTAGTATCATCTCGCAGCTGTAATGTATGCAAAGGCGAAGCAGGTAAAAAATATTACAAAAATAAATAAATAAATACACAAATAAATAAATAAATAAAAATAACTAACTATATAAATAACTAAATAAACTTGCGGAGCCACAAGTTCGCCTCCGACAGGTTGAGAACCTTACACATTCAAACTCCACTAATGAAATATTTATTGTTTTATTCGTTGGAGTATGCAAGGTTTGCTGTATTAATAGTACCATTGCTATGTTATTAGTTTGAAACCAATTATTAAATTCTAGTCTTACGCCTTTACGCCAGAGGGATACAACTGCAGCCACCTGAAGCAGGGGTCATTCGCTACGTCTCTAGTCTTTTTTAACGTAGTACGACATTATACGAAAATTAAGTTCTTTTGGACTATTAAGCGGTGTGCACATAAACCATGACAACAACATGACAAATACATTTAAAATGAAAGTACTTGTTCGATCTCTCCTAGGATCAGCTCTGTGAAAGATCATCAGAAATGTTGATCGAGTAGAAAATTTCTTTGCAAGAAAAATGAGCGAAACCTGTACCTACTTTTTGTGGGAAATAAATTATAATGAATGCTCCCGAGTGTTTTGTGGTGTACCAAAACGCTTCGCAATGCATTAGCGCTGGTTTTATATACAACAAAAGTGGTCAAGCAACTGTTGTAAAAATAGTTGGTTTAGTCAGAGCATGAAAGTGTTCAGGAAGATTTTCTGAAGAGAAATGGGCTAAAATCGGCACTTTCATATTCGTGAAATTCAACCCACTAAATTATGCGCCTTCCACCCGCCCCCCCTCCTCCTTGCCCGTTTATTACAGGTAAGCGGCTCCAGGGAAGATATCAGGACCCGGACGATAAATGTATTTAAGCTCTGCAAAGAAATGAACATTTTTGTATGCGACAGTAAAAAAGGCACAGTAATTAATGGAACGGCCATTCTGAGCACTGTTTAATAAATGAATTTTGCTATCAACTGACGCTGATAATTAAGCAAGGCTGAGGTGAAGGCTGGGCGGCTGGTGTTGGCGCGCGGGCTCACTTTGATGTGGATGCAGTGGACCCAAAATGGTGGGTTTGTGATGCTGCCAACCACGACTCAGTCATCTGCTTCCGCTGCATGCAGTGGTCGTCTACCGGCCTCTGTACGATTAACGTACTGTGGCTGAACTCCAATGCGTGTAACATGGCCGAACTTCCGGCAGCTTTACTCCGGCTGGGGTCCGACGACCGCATCTCGGCTGTCCTCCTGTGGTCGTACTTCGGCCGCTTACGAGTGGCTCTAGAGTGACCGGTGCCCTACGGCTCAAATCTGGCCATATAAACGCAAGCCGGTCGACTGGTCGACGGACACTGGCCGTTGGACAGCAATGGGAGTTCGGCGGTATACAGCCAAAAGGCCCACACTTGGACACGGGCCGAACATGGCTGCCGGAAAAAGGCCGTACAGAAAATCACCGGCGAAAGTACACCGGCTTGAGTTCGGCCGAACAGTCCTGGTCTGCCTGGGAAGGTTCACGTGAAAGAAAATGGCGTGCTGCAAGGTGGCGTGTTGAGCTGCAATCTTTTCATAATTAGGATGAACTCTCTTGCGGAGGCACTGCCACGTACATTATCTTATTCGATGTAAGTAGATCATGACCAGATTTCCTCTAAATCATGTATTATATATATCTGCGAATGTCAAATCCAGATGGGCATTAAGAAACTTGCCGGCTGGGCAAACAAGTACGGTTTTAGACTTGACCCTGGAAAAACCACTTGCGTTGTACTCTCCAGGAAGCGTGAGATCCATGCCGAACCAAACATTGGTGTTAATGGTATGTCCATTCCTGCGAACAAGGAGCACAATTTTTGGGTGAGTATCATTAAGGTCCTTTCACAGCAATCGTATATGGTTCCGACAAAGAACTCCTGTTACGCCTCTATACTGCTTTGGTTGGGTCTCGTTTGTGCTATGGCAGTGGGGTGAATGGGTTGGCGACTAAAACAGCAATGCGAATGGTTGACGCGAGCCCACTGCAACCCATCACAGTTCTTGGCCGACAGCCCAATGTTTTCTAGCAAGCCTGTTTTTCAGTTTTGACCAGACGCCAAGTTTTTACAGCTTCTTTCATATCATGCATAATCACACTGGCGCTATACACCAGCCATCTTCATGCATTCGCTTCACTTTTGTTTTTACTCGGAAAACTTAGCATTTAATTGCACATCTCTGCTCATCAAATAACTTCGTCGTTAGCGGTCTCGGCCTTGTCTGCTTTGCACCATTAAACTGAAATCATCATCAAATTAAACTGTAAATACATCCGCCATGCGTACACAATATAACGACCAGTTATTGGGCTACATGCTTGGCAGCGTTTCGCAGAGACGGCTAGGAAAAGTATACTGAAACGAATCCGTATAATGTGTGGAAAATAGTTACGCAGATCTAAATATACGCGAAGAAACCTTCACTGCGCGGATGATCTATGATGCGAAGTTAGAGCATAGATTGCAATCTTCAGAGTGGCAGAAGTAAGTAAAGGATCTCGAATTGCAGGCGAGGAAGAGCAGGCATCATAACAAAACTAAGCAGACATACCACCTCTACTAAACAAAGTCAATTTTTGATCTTGCTCTTGGCTGCTGGGATATAATTTACAAAAAGTAGAATTTTGTAGTATTAGAACACTTGCTGCAATGACACAGGTTATCACCCCGTTCGAAAGGGGATACCAATGCAATCAATCAATCAATCAATCAATCAATCAATCAATCAATCAATCAATCAATCAATCAATCAATCAATCAATCAGTCAGTCAGTCTAATATTTATTCAATCAAACGAACACACAATGATAGCGGGGAATTAAAGCATCTAACGTGTTGCCAAAATACGATGTGGATGGCTAACCTGGGGGACTGCTGGCAACCAGAGCAGTCAATTTTCGCCTACATTTGAGGGGCGTAAAAGTATGTTTCTCTTAGTATTTTTTAAGGACACAGATTTTTACGGATTCCCCAAAAAATTCCTCATATTTGTCAGGAGAAGGCGTCTTACGTCTCAACAAACTTTACAAGTGAGCGTACTTGCTGGCAACAACAAGAATAGAAAGAAAATGACGGCTGCTGTAAACACAAACTAAACTGCCGGATTACATCTTGTTTTGTTTACTCTGGAAAGTACAAAATATTACACGCCGCATATTCAAAGCCCAAGAAAAAGTTACTGTCAAAATCTGCGTACGATTTTACGTACAGGTATTGATTTAGCACGTCCCTTCTTTCAGATTAGCCACACCAGTGAAAAATTCTCCGAAAACACCGGTTGTTTGTTTGCGTTCGCGTTTCTATGCTGGTTGAAAACCAAAACTATCTTTTTCTTTCCAAAGGGTATTTAAATAAACCATTCACATATCCAGTGGCAACACGAGCACCGTGACCACTTTCACCATGCTTAGTGGACCGATATATTACCTCGCGGCGTTTAGTTAGACCCAACAAATATTTCTGAGGAGTTCCAAAGTTATACAACCTAACTCTTCTATGTAAATGAGTCAAGAGAAAAATTTAATCCTTACTGGTACTGCTTTTTGAAATACTTGAAGGGGTATGGGTGTAGTTATAACAAATGGAAGGTAGGTTCAGCGTTTTTTACCGGTCATAAAGTTTTCTGAGGAACGGGGTAACATGTTCGCCAATTCTTCGTCCCTCCATGGTGTTGGAGTCCAGACCACACACTTATAAGTCAGTGGAGAGGAATGGCTCTGTCACCCCAAAACATCACCCCAAATGGATAACGCACAATGGATAATGGATAATGGAAGGACAAGTTATTTTGTGTAACGGATTTGTGACATGACACTCTGCCCATTTATTTACACTGCAAAGCATTGTTGGTAACACCAATCCTCTCAGACACATCCGTCACACCCAATGCCAGCATGCAAACCAAATATTTTAAAAGCTTGGAAAAATTGTAGTTCTGCTTGATTTATACTTTGAAATTGGCTACACAAACCCGTGGACACAGACGAGGAGCACACAGACCAGGAGCCGTGGTGAATCGTTTATTGCAGATCAACAGCGCGACCGACCTTGGTGTGAGCACAGCCGAAACAAAGACTAAAAAGGAACGCGCCCGTGGGCGAGTTGTAGATGGTGGGCGATGCGTGAATAAAGACGGAACAAGTAATGGGAGTGTTCCTGGCTGGTGCACGTTATGGTGCTATTGACCAGTTTAGGACATTGTATCCTGTAGGACTGAAAGACTGTGCACACACTGTTTCCCCTGGTAAGCGAGACGGCCAACATGGTCGAAAGTCAAGGGGACAGAGTACGGTCGACGAACGGCTTCTACGTGACACGTGCACAATCTCAACGCTGTTGCACCCGTTGTGGTAGCTATTTAGGGCCAATTAAGCGGGGCATAAACGTTTCGCACAGGCCTGGAGCACGGAGAGGCGTCGAACGCAACAATTCTTCTCCAGGTTTGAAGGAGACATCTCGGTGAGCTGCGTCAAAGCGACGTTTTCGGTCGTTCTGGCAGTTTTTCAGTGCTCTATCGTGCAAGCTTCCGAGAATGCGATATCCGGGAAACAAATTGATCCGGTGCCTTGTATGTTGTAGATAGCGGGCAGGAAAAGAAAGGGAAGCCCAGAACGGAAGAGGGGTGCCGCTGACAAACGAAAAAAACGGTGAATCAAGAAGAAAGGAATTAGCGGCCACCTCGGCTCAAACAGCCGACTTCGTCGACATATTTGGCACATAATGCTCCCTCAACAATGGATTCACTCTGGTCAAAACTGTTCGCATAACTAGACGGTCACCAAGTAAAGCAAATGGAAATAAAAAGTAAATGTCGTTTCTCCTCCAGGCAAGCGAAATTTTCTTGCATCGTACACGGCGCTGTCACCGAGGCCGTCGCTCCAGCGTAGTGAGTGTATGACATAGCAGTATATTCCGGTTGTCGTTTGTTTAGAGAAGGAAGCTGGACCAGTGCATATTATTTTAGTTGTAATATGGGACCCTATTCTCTAATCCAGTGCCTTATCTGGACTTGTCAGAACACTGGAGCTTCATTTGGGTTATTAGTTCACAAGGAAACGGAATGAATAGCCAACTAGCATAGGCGACAGTGCTTTACGTACATGGTTGCGGTTGTCTTTGGGCCTACTAAACCGTCTGCTAATATAAACATAAAAACACGGGATCGGCAAAAGCATTACAAATAGAGCAGTTTCGATAAAATTACTTTGGGTATGCCTGAGGCCAATAAGTTGAACCTTCCGAGAGAAACACCAAGTTTTGTCCAGGTACCTAGCCACTTTGTGAAAAAAAAAATTCTTCGCGCTTATTTGTTCAATCGGCTCTTTAGTTTTAGGGCCGGATATTTTGGAATATTCTGCTTGCCTAATGCATTCTGTCTGCGCTTCTTTTACCCGTGTGGTTTTATTTCCAATTTCAGGACTAAGCAAGGTATTATGCTCAATTATGAGCAGAGAATCCACATTGATAGCTCTCGTTTATGTAAACCTTTCCTTCGTTGTAACATGTGCCATCCAACTATTCGTAATTAACCGGAAAGTATTTGCTGAGTAGTCACTGATTCCGTTTGCTTCCGTGGTAACATTATTATTCATATTTTTTATGAATATTAAAGTTAGTATTATTAATATTGTTTTTGTAATATTTGTATTCTTCTTATTATCATCAGCAGCAGCCTTGTCTTGTCCTCTGCCGAATCAAGGCCTCTCAGTTGACCTCCAACTGCTCCTGTACTGCGCTACTCGGGTTCACAGTTTACCGGCGAATTTTCTTGCTTCATCCCTGCAATGGATTGCTACCATTGCCCTACTTCTAGACCCATTTCTTGCTATCCACTCTGTAATCCTAATCTTCCCCAGGTTGTCGGTTCACCTCACTGCATTAAAAGCCAAATTCCATTTCTTCCTGTTCATTTCAACTATGATATCTCCTACTCAAATTTCTTCTTTGATCCAGGTAACTCCTTTGTTGGTAGCTCCTAACATTATTCGTTCCATGGCCCGTTGAGCCCACCTAAGTTTGCTTTGTAATTGTTTAGTGAGCTGCCAAGTTTCAGCTCCATACGTCATATCCAGCAGTATGAACTGGTTGTAGAGTTTCCTTTTGAATGACACACAGTCCCACTTCTGCACTCCCTCCACTTCTGCACCCCTAGTTGTGTGGTAACTATGGGTGCAGAAGTGGAGGGGCGTACTTCGAAGCGAATTGTAAGAGCACGGCTCTTGAAGGTAGGTTGGCTGGAGTGGCAACGTAGGTGGAGCTCTGGCAACACAGACACTAAGTTGTTTCGATGGGTACCAAGTGTTCAGGCCATACCGCCATTCTTTCCTCCACCCCGAAGACTAGCCAAACTTTTCACCGGACAAGTACGGTTTTTCCCTTACTTCCACCGGGTTGATCTGCTGCATAACAACACGTGCTTCTGCGGACTCAGTGCTCCTTCCGTCAGCCACTATCTCCTGGATTGTGCAAAAACACTGCCCTTTGTGTCCAGATTAAGACGCCTCGTTCGCCTCTTACTGGAACCTCCTTATTTGCGTCAGGCACTGGACAACGCTGAAGATGTGAAAATTTTAATAAGACTAGTGGAATTCGTCGGTAACAGCATGCCGGACATTTCGCGACAGTGAATCTGGCATCTAGTAGCCGATACCTGTTTGTTCTGCACATGACGTCTGCCTTCCCCGTACGACCTTTTTGGCGAAGCCTGGAGGCAAAGACTGTGAAGAAGACGGAACTCAAGTTCTACAGCTTCTGGGACTTTCGTGGAGTCAACTGTGTCTGTACAGTCATCCGCTGGGTAATTCTTCCGGACGCTGCTCCTTCGTGCTGTGCTCCTGCTGCCGTGTGTTAAAACAGTGCGTGCCGTTCGCGATTTGACAGCGGTGTTCCCGTGCATTCGGATGGGCACGGCAGGATTTGTGACCCGCTCGTATCCTAGTGGCATGTCTTAAGATGTTTTAGTGTGGTGTACGCTCACGTTTCGTACGCGTGTGGACGGGCCACTGGACATGCGTGGCCGTGCGGGTACGAATTGGCCGAACTGCTTTGAACTAGCCGAAAGTGTACCCCTATGTTGGTGTATTTAATTTTGCATTCTACAAATTGGCTTTTACTACAAAAAGTATGTTTGAATTATAACCGCTGTTCATTGATTTTTCATTGGCTGCAAACCTGCCATAGCGTTGCTGGAGCGGGTGTTCTTCCCCATGTTATTCTTTTTATTTTTGGGAGGGAGGGGACAAAAAAAAAGAATTGGAAGAATTGGTTGTAGAGTTTTCTTTTGAATGACAGACAGCTTACGTTTTCTTATTTGGGAATGCTTGTCGACTGCTCCCCAACCCATACCTGTACTGTGCCGGATTTCTCTTTCGTGGTAGGGGTCAGCGTAAAACCACCTGCCGTAGGCAGTTGTATTCTTTACTTGTTCTAGCACTTTGTTTCCTTAGCTGAAGACGACGCTCTCTTCTCTAAATACGCTAGTGTCCTTAATAAATGTCTCGGCAGTAGTTATTACAAGTGCGAAACTCATAAAAAAGCCGGGAGCGCTCCAGTGCAGAAGTCTAGTAGGCTCAAATACGAGATTGTGATTTAATATCCAGAAACACATATAATGCACTGGTACAAAAAAACTCATAATGAACCATACCTAATAAGCAGTTCACAAACATTATGAAGAGTACAATAAGATGCGACCGCAAAGTTCACGAATGCCACAAGTAGTTAATGTCAATAATACACCGCAAATGTACTGTACAATCTTGAAAGCAAGGTTCACTCAAAAGCAACTAGTACAAGCTTCGTGTACAGTACGACAGAGAAACAATGAATACAGTATTCAAGTATACAGTTCATGACGTCAAGATTCAACTCGGTCATTATATTCTACTCCTACAACTCATGTATACTTGATTTCGCATTCTTCATGTTTAGCCCGTGTCTATCGGGCGCTCGCGTAACTGCGCCTTTCCTCAGGTTCCTTTCCACAGGTCGTTCCTTTCCACAGGTTGCGCGAAGCGATAACTCTGTCGTGTCCACTGTGATACCGGGCCCGCGAAAATGCTTCATTGTATGGGCCTTCGTCTGGCGAACGACGAAGTGGCTAGTAACGACTTGGCGCTTCTTCTCACCTGCCGGTAGGGACAAATGGCAGTAGAGATGTTTTCTATTACTCTTCAACCCAAACCTACACTCCTTCTTCTGGTAGCTCCTTTGCTTGCAAAGTTTTGTAAGACCGGTTTTCAAATGCTTGTTCTTTCCGTGCCCTTCGAACCTCCTTCCCCTCCTAGGCGGCTCCGTCGTAAGGGCAGCAGTTTCTAATCGCCGGACATGTGCCGGCTTCGCTTTTTCTGGTGCTCGTGTTGCGACGGGCATGGCTTCGCCTCTATACACCATTTTCCTTGCTAGAGATGGGCGCCGCCATTTGCTTTTTCTGACCGGACGCCAGCGCCGTCTATGAAGCGCCCGCCGAAACTTCCGCGCTGGGCTGTTAAGTGCTCCGTTCTTTCCGTGCGTCTGCTCGGTACCCGTGCATTACCAAGTGAACCGTAGTGGTTTGGCTTTAAGTTAGCGGTTGCAGTGCTTGTGTGTGTGTGTTCTGTTTTGTTTTCATCATATGCGGGCGGATTTTAGGTCCTAATTTGCTGCCAGAGCGGGAATTCCGACCCCGGCTGATGCGAGCAGCAGTAGCAGTGTGGTGGTGGTGCCGGTGGTGCTCCGCAGTTCCGCGATGCAAACGTACCGGTATGGCACCGACTGACATAGAAATCGATATCGGGGAGTAAATACGTGTTTTCAATGCCACCGTGCTTGTTATGTTCACCGATTAGTCATGTTTACGGAAGCGCGGACGTCGAATTCGGAGCGCGCACAGCATATGTGGGTCACGGTGATCCGTGCTCGCGATGGACTTTCGACGAGGCAATTGTTACGCTGTTGACATTGCAATGCAATATAATCTTTCTTAACTAGACTTATGACAGTTACTGACGAAACGAAATTATACCTGGGCGGAAAAATAACACGACCGCACAACCAGTCAAATTAGTATTCGAAGGTTGAGCAAAAGGGTTGACGTTCGGGCGAGTTAATATTGGTTGATCATGATCGTGATCATGATTGACCTAACTCTGCGCAGCGCATGTGGCCTGTCGCTCGGAGCCCACCTTTGTGAAACCGCTGCTTGCACCGCGAATGCTTTACGCGACCAGCATTAACTGTTTTGTAATTGTAATACTTTAGATTCCGTGGCAACGCAAAAGGATTAGAAGCTTTTCCTTTGACCGCGTTGTGAACAGGTTGAGCTATTTTCCAAATGCAGCGTTCACGCGTATCTCGAGCTGCGTTTCCACATTTGGCTGCCTGCTTATCCTGCTATCGACCAGCAGTGTGCGATGGAGAAAGTTATCCTTTCATATCGTTTGGCAGTGTAATGCGTTGGCCGCAAAAAAAAAAAAAAAAAGTAAACAAAACGCCGTGATTTTAAAGGTTAGATTAGATGAATCTGATGAAAAGGGTATTGTTTAATGCCAATCGGCTGTAATGACCAAACAATATATGGTATTTTAAATTGACTACAAGGAACCAGAAGTTATTGTAATGTTGTATTGTATCGGCGCTCGTGAAAGATCCCCAGGTGGTCAAAATTAACCCGGAGCCCTCCACTACGGCGCGCCTCATCACCCAGAAGCGTCGGGGCGTTAAACACCATAATGAATCAATTAATCAATCAATCAATCAATCAATGCTGTATGGTAAACGATAAAGTTGCTTCTAACATTTCAGGGGGTTCCGTTCCCTGTCGCAGCTTTGCGTGTGATAAATGGATTTTGCTCCGTCTGCTTGCCGTCCAAGTGCACCCAACAAACCCTGGAGTTGGTCGTTGGTACAAAGTCGTTGCGATTTATCAGCGGCATCCACCAATATCTCAACTCGGTGTGTGTTGGGAAGCGATGCAGCAAAAACACGCCGCAACCGCACTGCATTTTCTCCAGGCAGTGTCGTGCACATGCGTGCTGTCAGCGACTGTTTCTCGCTTTCTCTGGTTGTTCAATAACCCACCACCGCGCAGTGCTGACCAAGTGACGTTTGCGCCTTGAACGGCATCGCAGCATTGGCTAAAACAGTTGAAAGTTCCGCAAAAACTAAGCACGCGGTGCGAAATACCCCCTGTATACGCAGCGGAGCATACCGCGCCGAGCGATGTTAACAGCCCAGCGCGCACAGGCAACACTGGTCGGCCGCCGAGAGAACTGGTTTGAGAGTATTTTCCTCCTTTCCCGGCTGCTTATGGAAAATGGTGTATAGTCTCCGAACAGCGAAGTTTGCCGCGCGAGCGCAGCGCCAGCCGTGACTGACACGCGCAACTCTGGGTCGGTCCCGCCGCACCGATCACTTTTAGCGTTGCTTGAACGCAACTTTGCAAAAAACGTGTGTTATAACGTGATTTGCGGGTATATGTAATACATAGTGAAACAAAGTAATGGAAAATGCTATATAGTCGAGGGGAGCCTCCAAATAAAATGGGGCGCTGACAAAATCCTGTCGCCTCGCTGACGAGCCGTAGGCTAACACAACTGTGAAGCATGTGTTCAAGGCTTTGCATTCTACTGCGGATTCTTCTTCTCTGTTTTTTTTTCGCAGATACCACGAATGGTTACTGAATCTTGAAAGGCCCACGTTAAGCGAGCGTATTACATGCTGCCGTGGTGTACGATCAGCTTGTTAGTAGGCTGGTTAGCAGGCGCACATTACACATAAGTGCGCTTTAAATTTGGTAACAAAGAGGGCCCCCAAGCACAGCTATAGCATTGTAGTTTTATCACAAATCGGTTCTACTCTGCTTCATCTAATATTCGACGTTCTTATACTTCCGTATTAAATGCATATAACACACATATGGGGCGCGGACACTTATAAGCGTTAACGGCCCCAAATGTTTCGCGAGCTTTGGCTAGCATGAAATCAGCGCATCCTCTTGCAAAAGAAACAATGAAATTGTTGTCTAAGCCACTGAAAAGCAAATAAAAATAGAGCTGAGACGTGCCGCAATAAAAGTCGGAACAATATGCACACGGGAAAAAAATATTTGCGTTGACGCCGAAGGAGACCGAAGAGGACAATCTTTATTTATCACATCCGTTGTGATTGCCGTCACTGTGGAGCAGTGAGTGTTGTACTCAGGGAAAGAAAATTTTTCTCCTGTGACTTTTGTTTGAAATGTGTTGACGGTAATAAAAGCGCTACTATTCCTTCCTAACGAATGTCTCCTGCCGAACCCGTTGGCGTGGAGAGAAAAAAATACCCGAATATGAATATTCTGTAATTTATTTTGATACGCCTATTAGATGTTCAGCTTACCACCCCCCCCCCCCCCCCAACCCCATCCCTTCCCAAAGGAATTTCTTGTGATAGCCTTCTCGTGATGACCTTCTTTTTTCACGGCGTGTTTACATGTATGCAACTAGCGTACTGGGCCACATCTGGAACCCCAGAAGTTTATCGGCGAAGCGGGCAATTATTACATCCACACTGTCGCTATACCCAAACAAACGTGAATTTCATACTGTTACGTGCATGGAGCACCACATTCGGATCAAAGACCTATATGTAACTTCCATGTGATCTAGTTAGTAGTTCTGCAGTCGCATGCAAGTGCACTCACATGGATGGAATACATCGCGCGGAAACATCGTGCAACGTCTGATATATTTGCAGAAAAAACTTCCTCTTTTGTGGACTGAACAATATAAATTACGTTTCCTTTTGAAACGAAACATGCTGATCTCGAGAAAGGTTTGCCCCACAGGTAGGCTGTACAAGCTTTTCTCTTCTGGGCATCACCCCTATGCCACTTTTATATGCCTTCCTATATGCGAGTTCAACCGAATAAATCCTTCTTCATTCACATGCACTATGTGGCAGGATTACTTTACAATCTCTTACTTCGTTTTAAGCCCAAATGGGGCGACTAATATGCTTCATCCGCAAGACAAAAAGAAGAGCGCCCCCGAGCCAGCAGCGTACCGGTTTGCGGGGACCGACCCAGTGTTGCGCACATCTGCCGAATGGGGGTGCTGGGTGTCGCGGGCTCCGTGTCGCCCTCTGGGCGCTCTGCGGCGCCTATGCGAGGCATCAAATCGGGGTTCCTCGATAACTGACTCTTATTTCGAAACGGTCGGTGGTTTCTCTTCCACCGCTGGAGTCACTGAATCACGACCGACACTGGCGTACGGCGAGCTCTCTATGTGGAGTGCGGCCCCGCTTTGAACAGGGACGTCGACCTGGACCGCACTGTCGGTGTTTTTCTCCTCCAGCTGTCAGCTACGCACACGGGGCTAGTCTTCCCAGTGAGTTCGCTTTCTTGAACTGGGTCTTGCTGCACAATGCGTGTGTTTCCATCCCTGTATTTCGGATAGACAACGGTTTCCTCGGGCACTCTCCCCGCAATATCGGGTACCCCTTCGTCTAGGGGGCCCGGCCCCGACGTCGTGATGGCATCCACAACCGGAATGTTATTGCGTCCCCAAGCTCCGCATCACTTGTTTGATCATCGTCCTTCCAGGTCCGAACTGGTTCGCTTTCGCACATATCTGAAGGCGTTTCCTCCTTGCGGATCGTGATAAACACGCCTCTTCGTTTCCGGACCTATACCGGCCTTTTTTTGCATTCGCACGGTTAGTACTTTGGCCCTTATTCTCTTCTTTCGCATTTTCCTCATCTGATGATGATTCCACCTTCAACCATTATATCTCGAGTCGCCTTTTCAGAATCTCGAGTTCAGCTTTGAGTGATTTCTCCTTTCGTTCCCCTTTCACTCCGCTTTCGCTCGGTCGCTTTTGGCCTGCGCCTGACGGGCATTATCTTCCCGCTCCGCTTTCTCTCGCTCCCTTTCGGCCTGTGCCTGGCGGGCTTTCGCTTTCTCTCGCTCTAACTGAAGTTGTCTCTGAACTTCTTTCGCCCTTTCTCTTTCAACCCTCTCAGCTTCTTCTCGTGCTGCCTGTCTTGCTTTCTCAGCTTCTTCACGATCGTTCTCAGCATTCTCATTTTCGTCTTTTTCTTTCTGCGCGACCCACTTTCGTAGTTCGGCCCCTGTCAGGCCCAGGTGGGAGCCCAACGCTACAATTTTCTCCAAATCCATGATTGTAAATGTATCGCAATCTAGTCACAATACTCTAGCCTCTGCTAGGTATATCTACTAAGAGAAAGTAAACGAGAGCGCCAACTTATAAAGCCTGTAGCAACCTATGCCGTAAAAGTTCCAGGCGATTTCTCCTCCTTACCGCTCAGATCAGATGTTCTTTCGCGGACGCCAGAAATTGTCAAAGTTTCCTTAACTGGGTGCGTGTGAGAAGATATGGGGAGTCGACTCAAGAGCCCCAACAACCCCACCGAACCTACAGGGCACAAGTGACGAAGGGGGTGGACGTCTGATGTGCGGCTTTCGCCGACCAGAGCGGTAAGATTGAGTCAGAGCCTTGAACGAAAGAAACACAAAGACTTATATTTACACAGGCAAAACACTTCACCAGCACGAAGACATGTAACGTAAACGAGATGTAACTTAGAATGAATACCAATGGGACAAACAGTTAAAATACAAAGTGGACAGTGAGTAGCTTTAACAACGAATATTACAAGGTTGAGAAGTTAATTAATAGAAAGACATTTCGATGCATAAGAGAGACAGAGTCCCACAATATTCACCGACCGGGCCGGACGATGCACCGCTGTCGGAGGCGATTCGGCTACCTGTGAAGCGTGGGTTCGTCGTAGCCTCGGCCGTCCGAGACGAACACGGTGATTCGAGCACCCGAGGTACGTTGGAGTGATCCAGGGCGCGGGTCGCCGATGGTGTGGTGCACACACTGGCAGAAGCCATTGTCATATCACGAAGTCCAAACGTGGCCAACGTGCGGTGGCGCGGATTCTCCTTCTATAACTGCGCCGGCGCGGAGAGAGAGGGCACCACCCGCAACGCTCCCCGCCACCGACGAGCGGACAACTTTCCCTCTTTCTCCCTTCTAGAATCATCGGCCCGCCTTAGCACTGGCAAAGCTGCCCTCACCCCCTCGAAAGAACTCGAAACTTCAGTGAAAGCTGAGCGGCGGAGCTTTTATTTTGGTATTTTCGTGCCGGCGAGCCGGCGAGTGGTCGCGTTACCGCCGCTTCATTCGAGAGAGTGCCAGCATTTTCTCGTGGCGAATGGAAGCGAAATAAATGAATCGGACGACTGTAACAAGAATTAGGCGCTGTAGAATAAAATGAAAAAAAAAATTAGGCGACTTTTAGGCGTCGTACGCTCGAGTTTGTGACTAATGAAATTGTTTTTTTTTGACGCCCCTTATTTTGAATTGTAAAACGATCTCCTAAAACCGCTCTGCGAAATATTTTTGTAAGTAAAATTTATTGACTACGTCATATTGTCACGCTTCATTATCGTCTTGCATCACAACGGATGCGCACGGCTGGAACATATCTTGGAAGGAAATATAGGCCGTACGCACCACAACACGCACTGCGAGGAAATGCAACTTCATCTGACTCTGAATGTCCTGTTGAAAGTGAAGAAAGAAATGCTTCCTGTTTCCAGAAGCAAGCCAGGATCTTTCCGGTTATGAAATTTCCGATTGCAGCAGGCCGACACTTTCAAAGCAGTTTTCCTTTGCAAACTGGCGCATGGCAGGTTTCCCGGGCTAGCGGCCGCCTTTCTGATGGAGGCGCAAGCTGAGAATCACCCGTGTGTACAATTTTTTGGCAGGCGTTAAAGATCCAGGTGGTCAAAATTATTCTGCAGCCTGCACTACAGTGGGCATAATCGCCTGCGTTGCGTAAGCGCGTAAACCTTACAGTGAATGAGCATGGGAGGCTGCATGGAACTGTGGAGCAAGGAAGTCCTCCACTTGAAACGTCAGTAAACATTTATTGTTTTATTGTCTTACTCCGGCTCTCTTTACTTACCTGATACACATACACACACGCACAACACACACAGACACACACACACAAATATATATATATATATATATATATATATATATATATATATATATATATATATATGTATATATATTTATATATAGGAAACTGAGGGCCTCCGTGAAATAAGACATAAAATAATAGTTGGCAGCCAAGGAAACCTCGGAAAGCAAAGGGAGGTTGTGGTGGGTCATAGAAAGAGATGAAGAATTTTTTTCGCACCAGACCGGTATTCTGGAGGTCTTGGGTTCGGATCCCACCCGGCGGGCATGTTTTCACCACTTTCTTTTCGACTCAAAAAATTCTTCATCTCTTTCTATGACCTACCACAACCTCCCCTTTACTTTCCGAGGTTTTCTTGGCTGCCAACCCTTATTTTCTATATATACATCTAAATATATATACATATATATATATATATATATATATATATATATATATATATATATATATATATATATATATATATATATATGGTTAGTAGCGACAGAAACAAAGGAGAAAGACGTAGACAATAGAAATAGGTTTACTGACGTTTCAGGAGAGGACTCCCTTTCTTCAGAGTACTCAGAAGAAAGGGAGTTTTCTCCCTGAAGCTACGAGGAAATTTAAAAAGAATATGAAACCACTAGGAAAGAAAATGTGGAAATGCAAAAAAGCTGCGAATTCTTCCACAAAAGCTAAGAGGTAATGAAAGAAGAATGTGAAAGTACAAGAAAAGAAAACGCAGTTTTGAAAGTTTCAAGTTCGACGTTGTCGTGATAACGGAAACCTGGTATACGAGTGACACAGAAGTGCTGCGCCTTTCGGGCTTCAACACGTCTTTTCTAAATAGGTCCCACCGCGAGGTGGGGGTGTGTTACAGCTCGTGTCTACACAGCTTTCTTGTATTACAATGAACGAATCTTCGACAGTTACGACAGATTATGAAGCTTTAACGGTGCAATGTAAAAATGCTATTTTTGTTGTTGTGTACCGCCCCCCTAATGGAAAACTCGAAAATTGTTTCGCGTTTTTAGAAGACCTTCTCAATTTTGTTTCGTCTTATGGTTTACAAATAACTATTGGTGGGGACTTTAACATTAACATATTACAGGCAAGCCCACATTTCGGCTGCATGAACGTGATCAAAGAACCGACTCGTATGGGCCGTCTTTCCCAAAGTCTTATTGATGTCTTTATAACCAGTGATACAAGTAGCAGTACCATGTCCGGTGTGACGGGTGTAGATATAGGTGACCATTTACCTATATATATGTTCGCAATGCACACAGAAATACTAAGATGTAAGCAATGCCCCGAATCTTTTGCTTTTCACGATATTAATCAGAATACTTTGACTACTTTTGGTCATAAAATTCCCTCTATTTGGTGGAACCCTTTACTTCTGTGCACCACTGCAGATGATGCCTACGATACGTTTCTAGAATCATATAAAGATGCATATAAAAAGTATTTTCCTCTTAAGATGATCAAGAAAAATAAGAATATAAGGAAAGCATGGATTACAGACGAATGTCTGAAGATGATCCGTAAAAAAGATTTATTGTCCCATAAGTTTGTGAAAACAAAGAACAGGGACGATTTTGTAGCCTTTAAAAAGTACCCAAACTTGGGGACAAAGTTTTTACGCTATACTAAAAAAATTTACTTCGAACATGTGTTTTCTGAGGCTTCCTCCCGGCGGGATGTCATGTGGCGGGAATTGAATAAACTTTTTCACCCACTTACCCCCCGTAACGACGACTTTGAATTGAAAGTAGATAATAAACCACTCAAAGGTCAAGAACTGGCAACCAAGTTTAATCACTATTTAATGAATAATATGCAATGCTCCCATAATGAAAGCGCTATGAGCTTTCTAAAGGATTCTAACCCCCACAGAGCCTTTTTTTCTCCGGTAACGCCTGAGGAAATATGGTCGATTTTCTTGTCACTAAAAAAAAGCAAGGCCATAGACATCGATAGGCTTCAGATTCGGCCTATTAAGCTTGCACTGGACCTTCTTGTATCGCCGCTGAGCCATATATATAACTTATGCCTTACTACTGGTGTTTTTCCAAAAAAGATGCAGCAAGCTAAGGTCACGCTACTGTTTAAATCCGGGGACAAAATCAATTTTTCCAATTATAGACCGGTTTCTGTACTTCCAGTTATTTTAAAAGGCTAGAAAAAGTAATCGCGAAACACCTTGTGTCCTTCTGTGACAAACACTCTATTATATCATCAAAACAGTTCGGTTTTCGTAAACATATGCCAACGAATTAGCTTTACCAACGCAATAAGAATGAATATTCCAGGGATTTGAAGAAAAGAAGGTAGCTTTAGTTATATTTATAGACTTTTTCAAAGGATTTGATAGAATTACTCATTTAACATTGCTATAAAAATTACAACATTATCGATTCCGGGGGCTTTACTCTTTTGCAATCTTATTTAAGTAACCGGCAACAGGTCGTAGCAATAAAGGAACACAACTCTTCCTCACAAGAAGTAAGGGCTGAAGTTCCGCAACGCAGTCTTCTATGGCCAATCCTGATCAATATTAATATGAATGATATCGTAGAAATTACTGACATTGCACATTTTATTATTTACGCAGACGATACTAACATTTTCTTTCAATCGTGTGATACTACTCTGCTTTTGTATTTAGCAAACATTACGCTCCAAAAGCTTCACAAATGAACTAAAGCATACTCGTTAAAAATAAATTCTAAGAAAACTGAAGCGGTATTATTTTCACCAGCTCAAAGATCTGTTGACAGAAACCTCAGTTTGTACATCGTATCTGAAAAGATTTGTATAATTAGTGAAATAAAAACATTAGGCATTGTTTTTTAAGAACATTTAAAATGGGATGCCCGTGTTTATCACGTCTGCACTAATTTGTCTCGAGCGTGTGGGGTGCTTTGTAGGTTCCGGCCTGTGGTTACATCAAATATAAACTTATTCTTTATCATGCTATATTCACAGCTCACATCAATTACTGCAGTCTCGTATGGTTAACCAGTTCCGCAAAAAATATTAATAAGCTGCATTTATTTCAGAAAAAGGCCATTCGACATATCGCCACTGTACCATATGACTCTCACACCAACGAACTATTTCTGCAGTATAATTTGCTTCCTGTCCAATGTATCTACAACTTTTTTCTTCTAACAAAGGATAAAAATAGCTTTCAACACAACGGTGCAGCATATCTAAGTCTATGTAGTTTAAGAAAACCGTTGGACGTACCGTACGAAATTAGGGGAAGGAGTAAATGGTTCGTGCCGTTTTCAAGAACGAATTATGGCAATGAATGGCTGTAATCTCGAACTGCCCGCCTTTTAAATAACCTAGCCGAGAGTGGCATAGCTATAAATACAATTTCTAAGTGAGACTTAAGGAAACGTTTACTGCTGAACATAGAACATTTTTAACTGACAATCTATTAGGCGTTGTCTCTCGTGGCAACCTTGGTTTAGCCAAAATTACTTGTAATATTTTTTCAAACGTTTTATTGGCGTTGTCTTCATTCCCTGCAAACTTTAGCATCTAAAAAGTACCGTACACTGATTTTTGCCAATATTGTGTGTATTTGTTTATGTGGATACTTCTGTGGTGCAGATTTTGATGAGTGTATGCATACCTGTATATAACATGACTTTTTCTTCAAGTTTTGTCTTTTGCTTTTTTTGTGTCTACACAGGTTCCGTACATATCCAATATTTCATTTTTTATGTACCTGTGTACCCTGTTTTGTTTTGTAACCTTTATATGTATGTATGTACCTATGAGTGCCTATATGCGTGAATGTATATCATTTAATAAGTATGTTTTCCAAACTGCGAGCTATAGTGCGTTTTAATGCTTTCTTTTATGTTTGTATTTAATATCGACATGTTAAGGCAAGATTTATTTTCTTAGGATTATTTCCTGTGCGTATGCTTTAAACTCCTGTTTCTGCTCTGCCACGCCAACCGTAAGATGCAAACACCTCGTCAAGCTGCAGTTTTGCAGCTCTTTGTGTTTGTCCTCGCATTTCTATGTAAGAAATGCTCAATAAAGTTGAAGTTGAAGTTGAAATTAGTTAGGTGAGTGAATGAGCTACTGCGAATTATTGGGACTGGTGTGTTGATTAATTTTGATTAAAGGAATTAGCGAGTCAGTTAAGGCGGATTCGACGGTCGGACCAAACATGATATCTTTGGGGTCCTTGGCATTTGGAAATTTTGCAGCGTTCTCCTTCGCGACCAATCAGGAAATTTTGTCACGCACAAAGTACCCTCAAAGTTATGTGAAGACCACCTGAATGCTATAAAAGGTCTTTATTTATGCCCGTATTGCGCTATTATGTTGTTGCTATATTAAAATTGACATCTCGGACTAAGGTTAATAACTAATTGTCTAATGCATATTGAATATTCATGAAAGAGTTTTCAAAACGTGTGTATATATGAGGGGAGACAGTTTGAAACAAAACTGCTTCGCAGAAATAAGGGTTGGTAGTCAAGAAAACCTCGGAAAGCAAAGGAGATGATATGGTAGGTCATAGAAACAGATAAAGAATTTAGAAAGAAAGTGGAGAAAAAATGCCCGCCCGGTGGGATCCGAACCCACGACCTCAAGAATACAGGTCTGGTGCGATAACCACTACGCTACCGGCGGGGCTATTTCACTTTTATTTTATTTCTTTCACTTTCTGTCTTTCTAAATTCTTTATCTGTTTCTATGACCTACCATATCCTCCCCTTTGCTTCCCAAGGTTTTCTTGACTGCCAACCCTTATTTCTGTCTTATTTTCTACGAGCCCCTCATTTCCTATTCTGATTCGCTACATGCACAGCGAGGGCCTCTGTTCTGGCAGTCTTGCTGCCATAGGGAGCTTAAGAGGGTTCAACGCTGGTCGACCACTCTCGACATGTCGTAGAGACTGGAGTCACCGCCCGGGGGTTAAAAAGAAGGTCACCTTCACCCCGAGAAGTCGGAGGGGCGCTGGCTACCTCCCCCAAGCCCAGGAAAACAGTACATTGACATAAATACCCCAGAAAGAGCAGGGGAAAAATAGCCCCTCTGGTAGCGTAGTGGTTATCGCACCAGACCGGTATTCTGAAAATCGTGGGTTCGGATCCCACCTGGCGGGCATTTTTTCTTTTCTCCACTTTCTAAATTCTTTATCTGTTTCTATGACCTACCATGTCCTCCCCTTTGCTTTCGGAGGTTTTCTTGACTGCCAACCCCTATTTCTGCCTTTATATATAAATATATATATATATATATATATATATATATATATATATATATATATATATATATATAGTAAAAAATGGGTATAGCTTCTAACAAAACTGTTTATTGGTCGACGTTTCGATCGGATGCCGATCTTTCTCGATCGAAACGTCGACAAATAAACAGTTTTGTTAGAAGCTATACCCATTTTTTACTATTTGCTACGGCAACCAAAGACAGCCCTTCTCGCAATCATGTATATAAATATATATATATATATATATATATATATATATATTTATATGTATATATATACAGTCAAACCCATTAATAGCGAACTGCAATATGCACCGCGATTAGTTCGATATATCCAATAGTTCGATATAGCCGAACCCGCCTATAACGAGCTGATTGTTACGGGTTCGCAATCCGCGAGAGCCCCCCGCCCCCTACCCAACTCCGCCATCCGCGTATGCAGAAACGAACACACTACAGTAGCCATTACCAGACCAAAATAATCAATTTATTGCAAGTATCAAAGCTACCTTCCGCCTTAACTGCCCACGTTGCAAAAAAAAGGGGGGGGGATTTTTGTTTTCACTTTCGTTTTGGCGGCTTCAACTAGCATAGGATTCTCTACACAAAACATTGTTTGCACCAGTTCCGAGTCCGTGTGCTCAAAAATCTAAGAAGCATTGGCGGAGCACATCGACGGCCGAAAGCGCTTCATTATAAGCGTCGAACGGATTTCACTGGCGACATCATCGGGAACGTCGGCGAGCTCTTCCCACAGTTCACCGATGCTGCATGCTGTTTTGGTCCGCACTCACTGACTGGGCGGGTTCCGTCGCGAGTCCCGCGCATCGGGAGCAGTTCCGGAAAGTATTGGGCGTCATGTCGCTCCGTGGGAGGCGCAATGCCTCAGTCGCGGCTCTTGCTCCGTGGTGGCGGCCAATCCACATCTCAATCACCGCTCCGAGATCATGCATTTCGGCGGCCATTCTAGGCGCCCAGAGTTCGATGTATCAGATGTGAACTTCGTTATAAGGAACATGTTTCCCATGTATTTCCGTAACTGAAATATTTTTGTTCGATATATAGCATAATTCGCTCTATCCGGGTTCGTTATAGCCGGGTTTGACTATATATATATATATATATATATAGCGAATCAGAATAGGAAAATGAGGGGCGGGTACAAATAGCACAGAAAATAAGGGTTTGCAGTCAAGAAAACCTCGGAAAGCAAAGGGGAGGTTGTGGTAGGTCATTGAAACACAAAGAATTTAGCAAAAAAGAAAAAAAGCGCAGAAAAAATGCCCCCCAGGTGCGATCCGAACCCACTACCTCCAGAATACCAGTCTGTTGCGATAAGCACTACGCTACCAGCGGGGCGATTATCTCCCCCGCTTTCTGGGGTATCTATGTCAATGAATTTTTTCCTGCGCTTGGGGGTGGTAGCCAGCGCCACTTTGACTTCTCGATGTGAAGGGGACCCCCTTCGCTTTCCGTGGTTTTCTTTACTGCCAACCCTTATTTTCAGTCAGATATATATATATATATATATATATATATATATATAAGCAGTAAAAGAAAACTTCTCGAGGAGCCAGAAAAAATACTTGAGAAAATGGTAGACGCACGATTAAAAACAAAATCAGTGGTTTACTGACGTTTTGACTGCGGGACCAGTCTTCATCTTGAGTAACCATCTTGAGTTACTCAAGATGAGTCTTCATCTTGAATCTTCATCTTGAGTTACTCAAGATAAAGACTGGTCCCGCAGTCGAAACGTCAGTAAACCACTGTTTTTGTTTTTAATCGTGCGTCTACCATTTTCTCAAGTATATATATATATATATATATATATATATATATATATATATATATATATATATATATGACAAAAATAACAGTTGGCAGTAAAGAATGTCTCGCAAAGCCATGGGAAGGATGTGGTAGGTCATTAAAACAGATAAGAAATTTGGAAAGACAGAAAGTATGTGGAGAAAAAATGTCCCCCTGGTAGGATCCGAACCCACGACCTACAGAATACGCGTCTGTTGCAATATCTGCTACGCTACTGGCGGGGATGTTTCCCCTCCAATTTCTCGGTTATTTAGGTTGAGGTATTTTGTTTTCTGCACTTGGGGGTCGTAGCCAGCGGCCCTCGACTATTAAGGTTGAAGGGGACCTTCCTGTTAACCCCCGCGCCGTGACTGGAATTGATACGACATTTCGAGATTTGTCTACCAGCGTTGAACCCTCTTTAGCTCCCTATGGCACAAAGAGTACCAGATTGATTTGATTGATTGTAGGGCTTAACGCGTCAACGCAACACCGGCGATGAGGCGCGCGGTATTGGAGCGCTCCGGAATAATTTTGACCACCTAGGGATATTTACATGCGCCGAAATCTCGTACATACGGGCGTTTTTCTTTTTTGCCTCCATCAGAAAAGTGGCCGCTGCTTCCGGTAATCGAACCCGCGACCTCGTGCTCATCAGCGCGGCGCCTTAGCCACTGAGCCACCGCGGCGGGTAAGACTGGCAGAACAGAGGCCCTCGCAACGGGCCCCTTAATTTCTAACAATAGGCGCTAATATTTTAGTGCCCCTAATCCTCAAATTAAGCATTATGTGCTGGCTCCGTAACCCAGCCTGCTAAGTACCGGTGGCTGCATAGGAATATAACACGAGATCTTTTTACACGCCCCGAAATCCTGCCTTTCTGAGTTATCTTGTTCTATGCCACACAAAAGAGTCGTCAAGGAGAGGAATTGAACACGCAGTAACAGTCTTGTCTGTAAAGAGCATGAGCCATCAAGCCTAGCTTGCGGATGACTATTGTGTAGAAAAAGGTAACCCGCTTCCCGCACATTTTCTAGTAGTGAAGTACAGCTCTGTGAAGTCACTTTTGTCATGAATTGGTAGACATTGAATATTGTGGTACGGGTTGATTGCATTTACGAACTATATGTTGGCCAGTGCACTCTCTCATACGTGGATATGAATCCTGGTCCCACCTTTTATGCAATTTATTTCGAGCGTGTCATCACCCGGTATTTAATGAGCGTGTCATAGTGCTGAAGACGACCGTTTGTAGTAACATAAGGTCACGTGCATTTGGACGAATTTCCCCATAGCCAAGTACTATCATGATACATTGAAATACGACCAGAGCGCGTGGCTTTCAGCACATGCCGCGCATCCTAGCGACGAGAGAGAGAGAGTAAATTTCTTTATTAGCAAAAAAAAAAAATCTGGATTGGTGTCCTCATTTAAGGACACATTCGTGCTGCCAGCTGCGACGGCATTTTCAACTAACCGAAGCTAATCTTCCGGACTGGAACTGGGCAACACGCTCCCCCACTGTTCTAGGCTTGAGGCTCGAATTCCATGCCCGAAGAATAAATGCTGCGCTCGAGCCTGTAATGGTGACTGATCACGTGGTAGGTGAGTAGCGGGCTCGTCGACTGAGTAACAGGGAGCATATACAGTAACGAGAGATGCTCGGGGCGACCACCTTCAGCCGGTGGTTGGATGGAAAACCCAATGATTGGGTGCTCCGAACTCTTTGTCGCCGCATTAGAGGAAACGGGGCGGAGCTCCATTGCACGAAGTGTCGCATTCGATCAAGGGACAGCACAGGCACACGTACCCTCAAATGCCGCGAGAATAGGCTAATAAAGCTTCGAGTTAAAATCTCCCATTTAAATAAAATACGGCCAATTTGTGTAGCGTCATTAAGATGGTATGTAAAATCGACTCGAGCGGCCTTTAATAATAATGTCAGGGGCGTGTTCAGTTAGTTGAGGATGAGCGTTTCGGTGCCACAACAGCCTCCGGAAATTTCGGAGTACTACCTCTGCCCTTTGTTTCTCATGTCAACCTTTTTTCTCGCCCATTATATTTAAAGTTCCGCAAGCTTCTGCTCAATCTATAGCCTGAATGTGAGGTCACAAAGTGCTTTCCTACTCTTATGGAGTACGAAATGTGGTTCAAAGAACGATTTCTTTTATTTTTTTTTTGTCTTGTACACAATCTCCAACAAGTTTCGCATGTTTCTGCGACCATATTTTTCACCGGTTGTTTCTCATTGCACTACAGTTCTGACTTGAATTTCAAGCAGTGACTTGTATCCTCGTGTTTCAGCAAGAATTCAGGAACGCTTTGGTAAATGTTCATTTTTTGTAACCACGTTTTTTTTTGTGAGAATTTAATGGTTATTTTCGAAGCAAATCCTCGCAGTTTTGCTCATTTTCTTAGTTTCATATTGGTACTAGTGGTAGTACCGGGTCATGCCCTGGTGGGCCACTGTGCTAATGATATTAATCGGTGTAACACTTGTTGAGTTATTTCTTACGTTTCATGATTAGGTTTCACCTCCAGCTTTTATACAACAAGAACATCCCGCCCGATATTTTGCTCGGTTGTGATGCTGACGTGCCTGTACTGGGGCAATAAAATGAATGCCTGTTTTCTTTGTTGCATAACTGGGTACTGCACTGCTGAGCACTGTTCATTCCACTTCCTCGAACCAAATATATGAACCAAAACACACTGAACTGAATATATGCGTTTGTTGAGATCACAGAATGAAAGTGTAATATATTTGGAAAAACGCGTTCACAAACTTCCATGCTGTTATAAGGAATCGGATAATTTGAGCGGGATAGATTGAGCGCGAAATTGCGTGATTTGCGTGTTACAGTGAATACTTTCACGTTAGCGTTCCCGTCATCCATGACGGCACCTGTAAAAAATGAGAGACTTCACGCTCTTATCTTTTGAAATATGCCAAAAAATTATTGAACTTCTTGTAGACGTTCTGACAAATTCAAAGCTGCTTCGGAGATAGAGTAATTGAGAAGATCTTTATACATGCAAAATTATCATTAAGAACTTTCATATATTATTGATTCTGTACTAACGTAGATGGTCCTATGCAAGCAAAGGTTTCTTGTTCAGCAAAAAATTCCTTAGGTTGAACGTAGACTCTTCGCAAACATCAAATGTCTCTGCAGATCACCAAAAGCGGCAAGTAGTTAAGATGCTTTTGGACAGTCGCAGCGCGGTATTCGTCGATGCGCTCGGTAGGGCAATGGCATTGGAACGGTCTCCATTTACGACATTTTCCTTGTTTATCGCAGTTTCAGGCGTCACGTGTTGAGTCCTCACTTCCACAGAAGATGTTCGTTCGGTTGAAGTTGCCCCGGACACCTGAAAAAAAAAAACGCACACACATATTTTTATGCTATCTACTGGTGGTGCTTACATCATGATGGCGACTTTTTATTAGCGGGTTGTAATGTATGTTATCACTTTTAGCGTCCAGTGGTCCGTGGGAAACCGAGGAAATTCTTCCGGGAAAAAAATTAAGAACACGTGTCTGGACAGGCGCAACGTTTTTACTACCGCATATTCGAATTCTACTCAGCCGTTCAAACACAGTGATGGTGTTGACTTTCTGTAACATGTGCGTGTGATCCAGTTTGACTAACGTTAGTGGCGGCACTACATACAGAAATGCATCCATGGACTCCGTACAGATGGGTACACAGAGCAGCTGCAACGGGCAGCAGCATCGGCTTTGTGGAGAATACCTCATGCGCGGTCTTGCTTGGGAGCCGCGGATGGTAAGCTGCCTGGTCTTCGGGAATACGAAGGAGGCATTTGGATATAACGCTCTGCCGGTGTTTGCCATCACAACTTCGAAGCTACTTTATCCACCCTGCCGCCGTTGCTGTCCAGAATTGTCGCTGAACTGTGCTTCACAAGCGCAACCGCTTTTCGGCGCGAGCGATAAACCTGGCCAATCCTAATTTCGCAAAGCTTAAGCTTAATTAAAGATGGCCCCTGAATTTGAATTGCACTCTAACATCAATTTCTTCTTGTTTTTCCGTGTGCGCATCGGGTGGGGTCACGGTGGGTTCTGGGTACACGGGAGGGCTGGATATTACTTTCTTTTAGTCACATAAACTTCGCTTTAGAGGGTAATATCATCGAAAGTACATTTTTTATATTACTTATCCCCAAAACCTCCCAGATAGACTTCGTGCCTTGAAAGTACTGTTTACTACTGTAATCAGTTGTTTACTCGCAGGAGAGTTTCTGTTTGTTCCTAATGTTCAGACAGGACGTTCCACTGTCTGATGCCAATTCATGTTGTTAAATTTGGAAATTAGGCAAACTTGCTGCTTGTTACGGAAACGTTGAAATATTACTTATTTATTTATCCTTATAGTTTATAGACGACTGTACTTTTTATTGGGTAGGCTAGACCATTTTTGGTTGGGTGGGCATTTGATCTTCTATTCAGTGGGACGTGTGTTATGCAGTCTCAAGACGTTTCAGAACTTACGTACGAGTGAAAACCTATCGAACACACTCTTTTCAAATTCATCAAAACTTTCAATCGACTATTCACTAATAGTTGGTAATGGTGGAGTGTCAAGCGGCATTACATGCAGAAATAATGGCGTTCCACTGGTCTGTGAAAGTGCCGCTGATGATCCGCAGTCATCCTTTGCCAGAAAAGGCAGTTTTGTTCTGTGTCAATAAATGCCGTAGTGAGCATCGTAGGATTCACGATTTAGTAGGGAAGTTTTCTAAACGATCCCAATAAATTACTAGATGACAACCGGAGTGACCGCCCATGTTTTACACCTACATATTCGAGGCACCGCTTCATATACATCAATTTGCAAATATGTTTTCACAGCCCCTGTAGAAATGACAACTGCTAATAATACCTTGTACCCTGAATGCAGTGTGTGGGTTTGGCTGATCGTAGGGTTTGAAGCGCCGACGGAACGCAGGCGATGAGACGCGCCGTAAGGACAGCTCCGGATTAATTTTGACCACCTGAGGATCTTTAACGAGCGGCAAAATCTCGTACACACGGGCGTTTTTCCTTTTCGCCTCCGTCAAAAAAGCGGCCGCCGCAGCCGGCAATGGAACCCACGACGTCGTACTCAGCAACACAACGCCATAGCCACTGAGCCACCTCGGCTGGTCTGTGGGTGAGGTATCCAAAGTCAGCCTGACTGTATTCTACAGCTACTCATTATGTTGTCCACGTCGCTGAATCGGAAATGTAGTTATTATTTGCGGGGATTTATTCCCGCTAATTGTTTATCCCCCCCATAACTGAAAACGCAGAAAACCCACAAGAGCTTACATTAGCCCAGCTCTAGTCAAGGACCTGGCGAAGGCAAATCTGTTTGTGAAACGTTGGCAACAATCGTGGGCTCAACCTTGTTCGATTCGGCGATTCGGAGTTTTCTTTTCTTGTGTTTCTTACCATTTCTGAAGTGTTCTTGCTCCCCTATATATATATATATATATATATATATATATTTGGCGCCGACTTTGACTTTGGCGCCGACACTGACTGGGAGGAGGAGGTGGAGGGAACTGAATGGGGGATCATCTTCGGGAGCCGACGAAACCCCGCGCCCCTCGCTCGGGAGTCTTCAGGGCACGCATACGTAGGACACCCCTCGCATATTGTTCACGGGCGCTGACCGCGGGCGCTTACAATTCGTCACCCCTGTCAACCACGCAATTATGTGCCCCCTATCGCTCACGTTGACTTACTATTCTCGCTGTCTCTGCAGGCAACGTGATTCATGTCTCCTCAATCACTCTCATTCGGACTTTCGATTGCTCATCTTCACGCCGGCGCGACTGGGGCGGCCCGTTTCTTCCCGGTTTTCTCCGACATGGCGACACATTACGGCTTCCGCGAACTGAGCAGGAAGGGTGGGGGGAAGTAGATGGCGGTGCGTCTTTGAGGGCCGACGAAAAACACGCGCTTCTGGCACGGGAGTCTTGGAAGCGGCGCGCGTACAACAACCCTTGCATATTGTTCGCCTGCGATGGCCGCGGCCAGGTACAACTCGCCGCCCCTGTGGGTCATCCCTGTCGACCACGCAATTACGTGTCTCCCATCGCTACTAAGCTTCTGTTTGTCGTGTCCTCTGGGTTCTTTTTAGTTTGCCCGTCCCCACCTCTGCCTTTCCATCCCCCTCTCTCACATATTTATGCTTTTCAAGTTTGTGCTTCTTTATTGCTGGCTCTTTCTCTCATGTTTCAATGTGCTTTTCTCTCTTCCTCCTCGCTTCCAATCTTAAACGTATGTCACCGCCCCGGAACCTCAAGTGCTTGAACTGTATATAAACCGCTTCCATTCTGTAAAATATTACGCTTGATAAAGGACGGTCCCCGTCCGAAACGTCGATGTAAAGTTATGTTTTCGAAGTAAACTTGTTATGTTTTTTATTGCGCCCCTTTTTACTATATATATATATATATATATATATATATATATATATATATATATATATATATTTATATATATATATATATGTAGCGAATCAGAAATGGGGGGCTCGGTGAATTACGACAGAACAAGGGTTGGCAGTCGAGACAACCTCGGAAAGCAAAAGGGAGAACGCGGTAGGTCATAGAAACTGATAAAGAATTGTTTGAGTCAGAAAGAAAGCAGTGAAAACATTTCCGCCGGGTGGGATTGCAACCCACGACCTCCAGAATACCGGTCTGGTGCGGTGACCACTACGCTACTGGCTGGGCTGTTTCCCCACCACATCTCGGGTATTTATGTTAAGGTATTTTTGGTTTCCTTCACTTGGGGGTGGTAGCCGGTGCCACTAAGACTACTCGGGGTGAAGGGGACCTTCCTTTTAACCCCGGGGCCGTGACTCTAGTGTCTACGACACGTCGAGAGTGGTCGACCAGTGTTGAACCCTATTAAGCTACCTTTGGCAACAAGACTGCCAGAACAGAGGCCCTCGCTATGCATATAGCGAATCAGAATAGGAAATGAGGGGCTTGTTGAAATACGATAGAAATAAGGGTTGGCAGTCAAGAAAGCCTCGGAAAACAGAGGCGTGAATGCGGTAGGTCAAAGAAACACATTAATAATTTTTGGAGTCCGAAAGAAAGTGATGAAAAAATGCCCGCCGGGTGGGATCCGAACCGACGACCTCCAGAATACCGTTCTGGTGCGATGACCACTACCCTACCGGAAGGGCTGTTTCCCCACCACTTTCTCGGATATTTATGTTAAGGTTTTTTTGGTCTGCACTTGGGCGTGGTAGCCGGCGCCACTTGGACTACTCGGAGTTTAGGGGACGTTTTTTAACCCCCGGGCCTATAAAAGAGACGGAAGTACAAACTGATACCTGCGCTCTGGTTTACCAACTAAAGGAAGTGCATCGTGATATAGTCGGATGGCACGAGTAATGTTACGCCTTCAAATTATCGTTTTGCTCTCATGGCTATATCTCCTATGAAGCGGTGATAAAAGTATTCATTTACAATGCCCTAGTGTGGTTTAAGAACCTAAATATTAGTGAGGCGTACTTATCTTTTCTTTACATTGTTTTTTAAAAAAGAGGTTGCTTCCATTTTGTTACCGTAAATACGAAACATAATTATTGGTCTAAAGGTAAGGAAGTTGCTTGTTTTACATGGGCGAAGAGAGTAATTCTTCAATAGTAACATTATATTTACGTACGAAATGTAGTAGAGTTGTAGAAAGATAGGGAACTGGTAACGTCACTGCCAAACGTACAGTATCCGTCAGAAAGAGAAGATATGGCAAATTATCATTTTTTAGTTGGAAAACACGGATGATTATGGGTATGACGGGTGTTAACTTAAGGTTGAAGGATACAAAGATGGCGAAGATTTTGAACAGACCGCCAAGAAGTCCACCCATTACAGCAAGCCATGAACATTAGGCGCGCGGCAGTCGCAGCCAAGCTAGCAGAGCATGCCGTGAATGCCGTGACAAAGTTCTTAAGTCCGCGAAAAGAGGACGGAGCGGGATGAAATACTGTAGCAGGAGCACGCGGCCCAAGCCAGGCATGGTCTAGGAGGAGCGAACCCGGGGGGCGTGGCCAGGCCACGACTAAACCACGCAGGACTGGTCGTTAGCGGCGGACTGCGCTTCGGCCGTAGCCTGAAAGTAGCGCCACTAACCTATGCATCAACGGTCCCAGCGGGCACGATCGGGAGCCTCAGCCGATCATCTGCGCAAGTCAGAATACGCTCCGACTGCCGTTAGAATGCGATGTTCTCGATCCTAGCGTGTGCCTCTGCCTCCTGTTGCAACAGTGATAGGCTCAAAGGACAGGGGCTGTCTCCTAAAGAGTGGACAGGCAGAAAGGTGGCCGCACAAGATACAAGAAGGGCCGAGCGACTTGGACAGCGTCCCCGGAACAACCGCGCGAAACGACGCCGGCAGCACCACCGGGCCCGACGACCAGGACTACAACCGCGTCGTGTAAACGCAACGGTTATGCCACTTCAGCACTGTCAACCGGGGTAGGACAGGCCCGTGAGAAAAGCGAGTGGTGAACATATGTTTCTTGCGTAGGACTTCAAAATGGCCATATAGAGATAGAGATCTCATTGCTTTATTAGTAGGGTCTTGTTAGAAGTGTCCGTGTACTTCGTGAAGATTTTGTTGAGTGCTATCTAGCTTACTGTGTTTGGTTTTCCCTCGTTGGGCTTGAAGTGTGGTTTGCTTGAGAATTTTCCGTATGGGCATGCGCGGTTTATGCAACCAAGGAACGGCTGTCCCTCGTCAATCTGTCACAGCTGGTCGAGACAACACGTTACAAAACCGAACTGCCAATGATGTCAGTTTGAAACGATTTAGACGCGCAAGCTTTACTCAAAAGTTTGCCTGGATCATTGAACAGAAGCGCATGTCGCTCGAAAATTTCGAACCTGGAATAAACTGCTTGTTTCACAAACAGGCTTTTGGCCATCAGAAGTCCCACCTCTAATTAAGCGACAACCACGACAGAGGGATGTGGGCCACAACTCTCCTCCGTCCCCCAGGAGGACGGAGCAATAGGAGTGGTCGACAGTTTATGCTTCCCTTGCTATAGGCACTGGAGATGAATCGACGAAGTACAATGTGGAATTTCTTGGCTAGGGTCTACAATGAATGACCGCTTATTCCACAGACCGTTGGGGAACGTTCGTGCTGTAAAAAATTGTGTCTGGTGCACGCGAGTAAGCTTTTGAACATGCATAGTACAGATAACGCGCTTTTTGTAGTTAGTTCGCCTAGTCACAGATAACAGATTTTGTTTCTGTGATACCCTGGCTCTGTTTCGGCACTGTGTTTCGGCGGCGGCGAGTTTTCGTTAGGAGATAGGAGCAAGAAACACGGGAACAAAGAAACCAACGACGTAGACAAACGCCGCACGCTTCAAGTACACTGGCACACGAATGCCTTGCGCTTTTGGGAGCTGGTCTGCGGAACCTCCTTGAAATTCCAGCCATCACCAGTTTCACTGTAATATATATGTCCTCTACCAGTGGGTACCGTGTGTCGCTTTAGATTCAAAGGGGAGAATGAAACAGCGGGATATCGAGCTGCTGTGGAGTATTGCGGCTTCGACAACATCCGCGCACGGACGTCCTGTGAGAACCTGTCTGAGGAGGCAATGCCACCGGTAAACACACTCGTGAGCTGGCCTACAAGTACACAATGAAGCACGCTTCATACCAGTATACATTTAAACGTTGAGAAAATGTGGCCGCGGCCCCATAAACTCTGCTGAAATAGTTTTGTACCCGCCTTCATCTACATGATAAGTACATTTATGCCAAGTGTAAACCAAAAAACTGGTTCGTACTGATGTACATACGTTCGTACACCCTTAAAGTCGCATCACCACCGTATTTAGACCTCGAAGAGCGTACTTCTGTAGAGAATAAGGAAGCGGGTGCGTCACCACACCCGGTTTCGGTAATACAGCGGTAAAGTGCACACCTGTTGCAATGTTGAGCAATTTTTTCTCTTGTAAGGGCTTTTTATTCTCCCACAAAGAAGAGTATTCGCGCACATCGAGGGAAAAAAAGCGGAATTATGTAATATACGTTGCTTAGGTGGCTGAGGGCAATATGCGAGAAGCAGATCCTTTACCTGTTAATATTGCGAGAGCAAAGGACGAGGTTTTGGAGACGACGCTTATTGTTCTGCTCAGACCGAACTTTCCGGGAAGCGCGAGACCAAGGATGGTGTTGATTATGATGATTATTTACAAATGGTAATGACGATGGGGATTGAGTACAAGAGATAGGGCAGTGTACCCCGTTGGGCTCACACTGCCCCTGATAGTGACGGTATCGCTCGCACTTCGCATCCCATTAGTGGAACGCCGTGAATTCTCACAATATCTCCTCTTTTAAGGCGAATTGAGTGAAAAGTGAACAAAAATTCCTCTTCTTGCTACGATTACCCTGTGGTCTTTGCAGTTTGAGACGCACAAAGTACGAAAAAGAAACAATATTTTTGGTGTACGACGTGTAAGTAACTTCCGCCAAGACCTTTAAAATAAATATACACCTAGCATTTATTGTCTGAACTAATCCACAAATCCCGATAGAAAATAAATAGCTCTTTTTTATGATTACTTACGTCTGTTTGAGCTTCTTTTGACAGCGCAACAAATATTTCTTCCAAGGTGTTTTCTCCGACGATGGAGTGCTCTATAGAAAATGTCGCTTCCAGTTTCGAAACCTTGGCGAATACCTTGCTTAGGTCCACTTTCTCTTTGAGTGTGAAGATGTATACGTCCTGCGCGAGATAAGAAATCGCTGAAGAGTGCTTGTTTTAGAATGCATTAAAAATCAAACATATCCTTTGGGCGAGCTAAAAAGTATCTCGAACGCATTGTTCCTGCGTAGATGACCTGCTATGCTCAACTTTTCCACGAGTATTATTAGGTATTTACTGATACTGCGAGGACACCAAAGGAAGAGGGCGAAATTAGCTACTTTTCATTTGGCCGAAAAAGTTGTTACTCTGGTCAATTTTTTCCCCCGATAGCGTAAAACGAAGACGTACAATGACGGCCGACGAACACTTAAAACAAACAAAGCAAGTTCTTGTCGAATCAATTGTGTTTTGCAAGTCCTCCCCAGCTTTCCTCGCTCTTACGGCTTATTTAGACGAGAATAAACTCGCCTCAAAATATCATTTATTGGGCGCGTCGTTAACATTTTTTTGCTATTCAAAATTGATTCGCCGCACCTCAAGCGAATGAAGCGATATATATTCCCGTTATATGAATACCTGAAAGCACACCTTGGGTGGAACGCAGTAGCCGTATTTCTGACATTGTTTGGTCTTCAAACTAGCTTTCTGAAAAGCATGTGTGGGGTATCAGGGGCGGCGAAATTACAAACAGTAGGCGGTATTCGCCACACATACGGTGAACGGGACCTATCTTTGCTATTTGCGTAGCTTCTATACCCTGTAGCGCAGATTTTGGCGTCTTGCAATGTTTAATTGCGGATTACACATCGGTGACGTGATTCTCTATCCCACCTAATGCTTTCTTGACAACTTTATGGGTGTTTACTATGTGTGTTATATAAACATCTATTGTTGCTTTACAGTGACATGCTCAGTCATCTTTGCCTGCGTATTTCTTGCGGATCGTAAATTATTAACCGTTTTGGCTGGTCTCTATATACTATGAATCACTCGTAGGGTAACAATTTTGAATGTGTCGTAAGAGCGACTTTGCAGGCAAGTAGTAAGTCCCACTGCGTGCAATCATACAAAAGTTGACCAGCTCCCTCTAGGCGTATGTCGTCAGGGAAGCCTGGATATGTTTTTATCAAAAACGAATTATTCCTTTTTTTTATGACATAACAAATTCGAACTTGGAAAGGCAAAAATTAGGAATTGCGCTTGTCAAATATTAAAACGAGTCATATCCGTGACGCCCATTATCCGTCCCATGCAAGTGGAGTAGCGGCACATTAAAGTCTATTATTTTCGTCGCTTCCTAAATTCTGATATCAATTATCTAATAAATGAGACTCCAGGAAGACATTTGCAACACCTTTACTTCTAACTAGTATATATCTAACATCCCCCCCCCCTCAGCTATCATTCTGGTGAAGCAACATTACTCGTCGCCTCCTCAAGGCTTCTCCTCACCACCGTTACCGCCTCTCTCACATTTGTTATTCCCCCGTCACTACAGTTGCTTCCTTCTCAAGTTGCGTGACTGGCTGATAACGGCGATGGCGCTGTTATCAGATGATTGCGTAGAATGAATAGAAGTACGAATAGGCGTGTATGAAGCGAACGGGGCCGTAACTGCACATCAAACCGCCGCCATTGCCCCCTCAAATTTCCCTTCGTCAGGGCGCTACGAATCCCTCTCTGTTGAAGAACAACTTTTCCGGGTGCAACGCCCGCGAGAGCCAATATTCCTCTTCATCAGGAAAGCGCTCCGAACAAAGTTCCGCCAGTGTAATTCACGCCTAATTATGCGCCCATCACTGGTTGCCGGTTTATGCGTCCATGGGTTTGGGGTGGAAGGTAGGGTCGTGCACGCACAGGTGCCCTTCATGCCCTCACCAACGGCATGCCCGTTTTGCTGGGAGTCTCATGGCTCAATTGACTCTGTAAGTGGCCGTCCGCAATTGGGTGGGTTGGGTGTGTTACACAGACGGATGTCAGGGGAGCGACAGCCGAATATTAGTCAACTGGAATAAAGCTCGAAGGTTTTCAGATTTTAACTCGCTATAGGAGGGACGCATCTCGTTCGTTTGGAGGAAGAACAGCTCGAAGTAAAGAAGCGATGGCTCGTACAGAAGCGCCTTTGGGCACCAAAACAAGGGAGAGCCGCTGCTGCCACCGTGTCAGCCTGAAGTTTCAGCACGTCGAGTAGCTGCGAATGTCTCCCGAATGAACAGCCACTAACCAGCTCAGAAAGCCGTTGTCAGCCAATATTACTTGCTCAGCTTAAAAACCTTTCAGAGCCACATTTTTGATCCAGTCTCCCTTATAAGCAAGCGCACATGAAGAGTTTCCGGTTTCGCGTGCACAGGTTGAGAGTGGTGAGGTAGGTGTGTGTGGCCGCAAGTAAAGGTTTGATGCCCTTACTCGTGACATGCCCGTTGTGCTTGCGGGATGTTTTAACGTGAACATAGAAAGGCCCAATCATTCCTCTGCTGCGTTCAGTGGTCGAGCGGATTGGGCTGGTGCGTTAAAGAAATGTTAAGATGTCTTCGACGCGGGAGAGAAACGGACAGCTCAATGTGTTTTCGCTGGGATAAAGCTGGGGTCGTTGATATGTTTTATTCAGCTATCTGGCTAAACATTATCCTCGATTCAGCTTCGCACGTCATCCTTCGTTACAGAGTGTACGGGCACAAATTCTTTGTGTTTGAACGACAAAAACATGACTGTATCAACACCGCTGAAAAAAATGTGTCGTGACACCTAAGTCTGCTTCGAGTTTTAAAAACGGAAGCCTGTGGGTGCTATGGTTTCGGTTTTCTATTAAATACATTAACACCCACCGACGCACCAGCCCCGTATTTACTGCCTTTTAATTTCTTCCATCTTTAACAACTCTACTTCATCTCTATCTTTTATATTACGCCTAATCTATCTACATTGTCCCTAATCATTTTATTCCAGCCCAACCCCATCGATATTTCACTTGAATCAAGTTACTTTATGCTGTTCCAACGTAATATACCGCATTCTATCTTAATTCACCATATATATAATAACCAGTCCTAATCTATGATTTTCGATCTTATTACCAATTATAATCAGTCGCCAATCAATCAAGTTCTAATCTCAATTTACCCTAATCCACCTTGCGCCTCCATGTGGTTTGTAATCTACCCTCAAAACTGCAGTTAACTACAATTAACACGAACTCGGTTAAGAGGAATCCTCGATTATGCCGAACGAAGTGGGAACGTTTGTTTTGTTTAGCCTATACCCAATTCGAAAAATCGCCACTTAAGACGAACATCCTTGCACGTACTCTTCGGTTAAGTCGAACAACTTTTGGTGTCATCACCACTGCTGTCGATTCTGGGTAGCGAACATGGCTCTCTTGGCTTGGGGTGGCAACGCATCCACGCGACCACAGGAAAAGAAAAGTAAAATGAAACCAGGGCGCATAGTGAATTCGCTCCATGGAGGAAGGAAGAGAGCGAGAAAACAGACACACCGGTAAAGCTACCACTATTCCCACTCTTCAACACGCGCAGCCAGCGGCAAATCAAAGAAAAAAAACGATGAAAGACGAGTTTTGTGGCCCTTCTACTATGGAGGAGCAAGGCGCTAATGTACGAGTTTAAAAAAAAAGCGACGACAGGGACTTCCTGTTTGCGAACGTAGCAGTTCTCCTGGCCAATGCCGTTTCTCAGCGGGAGCGTGTTAGTTCGCGTAGGATTGCGACGCGAGTCGCACCATGTTACCGCCGTAAAGGCGAGGCGTTCCAGCTCTCTCTCTGCAGCACTGTCGCTTCTTGTAGCGGGTGTACGCTCTCCTTCATCGCTTGGACTGGATAAAACTAGGAAAAGACACTTGAAGATAGTCTTCGATCAAACTGCGGACCAAAATAAATAATAAATTTGCATTTTAACTTTCACTGTAACTATACTTCACTCACCGTCATGAAGCAAAATATTTGCATGCACCTGGGCGTGCTGCCGATTCGTTTTTTTTTTGGTAGGGTGACTGGTAAAACAAATTTCTGAGAAGACACACAAAGCATCATCGTCCCTTGAAGTTTATCCTAACTGTAGTTCACTGTACTTTGCAACCATTACTATGATAAGTGACATTTCCTCCGGTTAAATTTATAATCATGATACTCTCCTGTACAGGGCTTGCATGCCTTCGTTTTAAGGGACATGAGGTTTTTATACAATTGATGTACCGACGGGGTCATTTGAGGTTATCCTCAAATGGGCAAAAGACATCAGGATAATGAAACTGTTGTTACACCAAACATGGGTGGGTGAAACAGTGGTTTGAAGTGGGCATTTACTACGGTATTTACGTTTTCTATTGCAACAGAGAGTCTGTTTTTAATTTTTGTGATTTTTGGCGAATTCCCCGAGGGCTGATGCTCTTAACCTAAGGATTCATATTTACGATGCCACTTCTTGAAAAATGTCTCTGCAGAAAATGAGGCCTCTGCTAAATTACTAAAACTCGGGAACAAGCGTGGGTGGGAATTTACAGGTGTGTGTCCTTGCGGTATTCCACCGACATAGCACTAGTTCGCCAGTGGGTACAAGGGGTCGATGGAAAAGTACGAACGCACCAACGGCTGTGGGTGCAGCATTGTTTCAACGAGGTATAGAGAGCAGCTCGTTTCCATAATGTAGTTTTCTTTCCTCGCTACAGTACAACGAGCCACAAACGCCAGGTGGGTTCGCCCCAACGGTAGTTCAAGCAGATGGTCTTTGTACCTGTCCCATGGGTGGCAGAACTGTTCTGCTGCAAGCATTTTATATTTTTAATAAAGACCCAACGACTGTCGTTCCGAGAGCGCAAAATTTCAAACTTGGGAGCGATTCTCAGTGGTGGTTTTACTGCTCAAACAACGCTTTTTATTTGGTAAAACTTAGTTCTATTCCTTTCAAAGCTCGCCAATTTTCGGCTAAAAACTGTACGACTAATACGATAATGGCGTCCATACTTTCCCAACCGCATTTGTGCTTCGTCTGCTACTTGTCAACTTTACACCAGTAGTTCCAAATGGTATCGTAAATTACATGTGTCAGCTGGTGTGCTTCCGGCACGCGCATGCAATTACACGTTATTGTGGCGTTGCGCAGGTTCTGCCACTTACCTCGTGCTCCATGGCAAAATCTATGCCTGGGAACGCCCTCTTGACGGCCGCAATGAAGATTTCAGAGTCTTGAACAGCGTGGGGCTTAAGCTTGAATTCGAAGCGGTACCCCTGGCCGAATTTCTTGCGAAGACGCTGAAGCGGGCCAAGGCACCTAATCTGTCCTGATAGCAAGATGGCGATTCGATCGCAGGAGTATTCGCACTCTTCCATGCTGTAATCATGAAAAGGAGAAGGTTAAGCAATATATATCATATCGGTTGCCCCGGTCATCTTTATGTTTGGTGGGATATTAATTTGGGGGACTAAAGCATGATGAAAAGCGCTCCGTCAGTCTTTGCAGCTTCGAAATGTATCGCAGTCGCCGTGAGTGTTCCAGGAGACGCGCAATGATTCTCCAATGGCCTATCCTTTTAGGTATTCTCTGAATATTCATGTCGGACATGTCGAAAATCGTAGCACAATACAAATATTTAGCATTATGTAAGTGACGTCATCTGTTTCAAATTATCATCCCTTTCCGAATTTATCATGTTCGCGCTCCGTTACGGCAATCCTCAGAGTATACACTTGGGCGAAGAGCTCCTAATTTATTTGTTTTATTTACTTATTTCAACATACTGCAGACCCTTCAGAGCCTAGGCAGCAATGGTTAGAAACAATTCAAGTTTTCATCTTAAGAATATTATAGCTATTGAAAAGGCAAGAAACAAGAACAATATAGAATACACATGGTCAGAAGCATGCTATACAGTGTGTAAACTTTTAGTCCACAAAAAAAAATTATATAAACACTAAATATGCAGTTTTTAATTTTATCAGGCGTTAAAATTCTAGATCATTTATGGAGCTTACAAAACACTCTACAGAAGTGATGTTGACGGCGTCCGCCGGTAATTTGAGAAGTAGGAGGGGCTAAAAGACGGGATGAGTAATTAGCCCCAGGAGGGAAATGAATTACAGGAAAGGTATCGTAATCTTCGGTTCATTTTCTATAGGAAACTCTGTACACCTGTTGTGAACGTCGTCAGTTTCCCGTGCATGCCTATGTTGTTGTTTGAACTACCTTTTACGGACCCGCTTCCAAGGATGGCTACTTTTGTACATGCTCTAGCCGCTACCACACCCAGATTTCGAAATCATGTAACAGTACCGCCATGACCGGCCGCTTCCAGATTGATTACGTTGAGCGTAAAATGTACAACTCGATACACGATCAAAATAACAGAACACTCCTATCCGACATGGTGGCTAAGTGTCTAGGGCGTTCTGCTGCTAAGCCCTAGAACGTGGGTTTGATTCCCGGCCTTGCCGGCAGGTTTTCTGATGGATGCAACAAGCATAAATGGTGGTGTGTTCGAGATTTACGTGCACGTAAAAAGCTTCAGAAGGTGAAACTTAATCCACTTGTCTCCAGTAGGCCCGCCTCATCGCCTATATTTCGTCTGTGCGTTAAACCAAACCGTCAATGAAATCAAATCCAGTGATAAATTTTCCGTTCAATGTTCTTTAAAATGAGTCTTATTCGATTGCGTGAGATCCAAAAATCCTTTCACCCCCCTGGAAACAGCTCAAATAGTCAGGGTGTCACTGACGTTCAACATCCCGAATAATCTACTTATTCATCGCAATCTGGAATGCCTCCTTTTTCGGCTATTAGGAACATGCTACCGCAAATACAAATCAACAACAAAACTGTTCAACGTGTAACTGGCCTCAACTTTTGCGACTTTTCAATCTGAGTTCTCAGAGAGATCTCTTTCGAAAACGTCTCACAGAGTCGTAAGAGCACGCCCTCGACATCTTCCTCCCCTTTTCAATCAATTCGCAATGAAGGTGCTACAAACCTGAACTTTGTCCGCAGGTCTAAAGCGGCAGTTTTCCGTTTTAAAATAATGCCACAGAATTTCTCGCAGTCTCGAAACACTTCTCCAAACAGTTCTTTTGTTTGTGCGTTAGGTAGAAAGCCACAGGCAAAGTCGGCAATTCTTCTGAGGAAGTTGGGATTTTTTCGCTACAACTCTCCCTGTTCAAGATATTGTACGAAGTGAAGATCTCCAGGGTATTCAGCATTAGCTGCTTTCCGCAAATATACTGTTTGCGGTATATAGTATCAAAAACTGAATTTGTGTATTTATAATATTGTCTAAAAAATTCGCTGTGCCAGTAAATAACTGCCGAAATCATCCTTGTAGAAATTATAGGTAGCTTTGCACCCCGTTCGCCTATTAAATCTGATCGTGCTGATCTCAATCGTTACGCCTTGCTTATTAAATTTGATCACCTTGAGCTTTATTTTTATCTGAAAGCATCAGCAACCCGTGTGATTATATGTGGACCAATCGTTATGCACCTCGCATACATAGAATGTGAATTTTAATCTGTCCACCCGACAAAATTACCCTTCTTTAGGAACCCAAAAAATCGTAATCGACGCGAGGTCCTCCTATTTTGAGCCATATTCCCGGGGACTGTAGTCTGGTTGAGGCACTCTCTGTAGGCCAAAACAATTTCTGTTTGGCAACAGTGACAACAAGAAATGCTATTTTCGGCGCGACGTTCATTCAGCGTATAACACTGCACATACTAAAATAGGGTTAGAAAACATTATGCATCATCAATCATGGCTCAAGTTTATCAAAAGGGGGCGCTTATTTCTCTGCACCAACACAATAAAAAATAAAACATATGCAAAAAAACCTACGCAGTGTTTCATTGATTGTAAAAATGTTCATTAAAGTGGAAAATATCTTTTAAGAACAAAACATGTATGGCACAGGTTAACGGTAGCTCAATTTCTAAAACACATAAACTAAACAGTTACGTTTAACTTAGCAGGGTTTGAATACAAACTATAAGAAAGTCAATTAGGGTTCTACCTAACGCATCTCTTGCAAGGCGAAGGGGTAGAACCGCGTATTCCGGGAATGTTATACTAAGACGACGTTGTTCTTTTAGCTGAGAGCCAGACTGATATGCAACAGCTCATAAATATTAGCGGTCAGGAAGCCACGGACCCCGGGTTGAACCTTGGCGCAGAAAAATCCAGAATAGTGGTTTTCAATAACAGCAGCGCTGTAGCAGTGTAAATCCAGCATTCTTAATTACCCAGATTCAAGAAATATAAATATCTCAGAGTGCGGATACACGAAGGGGACAACTACTTAATACCTGCTTAGGATCAACTTAAGGGTAAGGGAAAGTGAAACGTAGCTATAATGAATAATAGAGCTGTGTTGGGGTATTACAAATATAAAGTAGTGGGAGGAATGTGGGAAGGAGTAACGGTTCTTGGTCCCACATTTGCAAATTCAGTTCTTTACTTAATATCAGACGATCTAGCAGCCTTTGAAGTGAAAGTTTGGACTAAGGCAAGGTCGGAAAAACAACTAACCAAGCAGTGCAGGGAGATATGGGATGGCATTGTTTGAAGTTCTAGAAGCGCAGAGTAAAATATGTTTTGAGAGGAGGCGGATAGCATCGATAACCGTAGGCTGACAGCTAAGGTTTCTAGGTAGCTTACAACCATAAAGCGTGGGCACGCAGTGACTAAGGAAGACTAGAAAGCTAACGAATAAATACAGAAAGGACAATGGAGAATTTAGCACAGCCAAGGTAATTAAAAACGAGTCGAGGCAGATAGAAACGTGAATTATGGACTAAAAACCAGTGAAGGCAGATAGAAACGTGTAAACGGAAAACAAAATTGCAGCTAAAACATTGTTCGCCATGTACAGGGCTGAGGAATTCGACATCCGAAAGGAAATTTTTTCCTGGGCTTCCAAGGGCAGTGATTTTGCTTTTTGAGGCTAGAGCAGGTTGCTTGAGATCTAAGAGTTTTGTAGGGAAGTATACACAAGATAATAGTGTATGCGTTTTTTGCGGAAAAGAAAGACGACCTATGCGGCACATAGTGCTCGAATGCGAGGGTGTCCATCCAACTCTACCGGATGGAAATATCCGGCTTCCAGAAGTCCTCGAATTTTAGAGTAGCACTCAGGGTGGTATCTTCAAGGGTGTCAAGGCAATGAAAAGAAGATTTGAATGCTGGAGGACGAAAAGGTGAGAAGAAAATATTGCTTACCACAACTACGACCTGTAAGAGAAAAATTAGGTATTTTGTGCCTGCCCTAACAGCAGCGTTACTATTAGACAAAGGATATAAATCATAGGTAGTACATCATCTTTTTGGTGTGATGGCACGTCATCAACCCGCTACAAAGTGGATACCAATAGCCGTCATCATCACCATCGTCATTATTATATAAACCTTTTGTAAGGATAAATGCATTCTGCAATCAATGAACCAAAACTTAACCTTGTCAAATTTTGTTTTAGAAATCAATGCCCAACAATTCGTCGCTCATGGGCTTGAGTGCAGGACGGAGCATTTGGTTGCCTGACGCAACGCGGCTGAGTCATTCGAAAAGAACTTTATAAAATTGCCGGAATAGCCTGTGATATATCTCAAATGGTAACAGAGTGATGGTAAATGAAAATGCGCCGTTCAAGTACCTAACCAATGTGCGCGTTTTTTAATAATACCTCTCTGCAAAAGCCATATTTTCGTAAATTGGTGCTCGTCAACTATTTGTTTAAGTTGCTCCGTCGCCCTCACCAATTGCGCATATTATATCTTTGATTCTCCAGTCCTCACTTTTTTAGAGAAAGCACAACTATGTCAAGTCGCGCAAGGTTATTGGTCGTGTCAGAATGACCTGGAGCCTCGCAGCACAAATGCGGGAGATGTGCGCCCCGCCGGTGGCTACACTGAGGATACACTGAAGCTTGTGTTCTGGTACAATGTTATTAAGATAGTTTTAACGGCTGCTTCAGCAAAGCTTTGTCGCTGCGCCGCCCTGAATGGCCCACCGTCCGTTCCATCTGAAGGTGTGCTTCGTCGAGAGAGATAGGCTGAATCCAACCATCCAGTATGCAGCTGAACAGTAGGCTGAGAAACTTCGAGCAAAGCCTGATTCGCAGCTGGCACACCGGAGAAAAGTGGTGCCTGGATGCACCGGTTGATTACTCAGTGAATGGAGGCGATGTTGACTTCATTGCTGAGTAGCTCATGGAGCCTATGATTACCTTTATGAGGATTCCAGAAACAAGAAAAGAAGATAAAAGTAATGATTTGCAATGGAGACTAACTCTCATAAAAAAGTAGAGTTCAAAATCTCTGCAAACAGAGTTCAGACTCTGCAAAATCCAGAGACGCAGACGATTCTGGTTATTCACTGGGAAAACATTAACTGTTGAATATGACCTGTTTGGTTTCATTTTAACTACAACAGCACAACAATAAATAAATATAAAAATGCCTCACTGGTGCGACGATAGCAGAAAAGTGCTTGCAGAGTTTTTTTTTATATTATTTATGGCTTGGAAGATCTTGTGCCGTGCAATCACATCCACGCCAGCGTACGGCTCGTCCAGGAAGATGAGAGGTGGCATGCCTAGCAAGGCGACGGCGATGGAGAGCTTGCGCTTGTTTCCTCCACTGCAATCAATTTGCAGAAGCACGCAAGGTGAGAGACAGAATCTTTCATTCGGCAATTACGCAAAGAAGCCATAGCTTTGTCGGGCACTACTGGATACATTCGACACACATACATTCATTGTACATGTTTATAAGACTGCCTTTTTGGGGGGAAAGTTTCACACAGTACGAGCGGTTTTATGTAGTTGGCTAAATATTGTTCTCTGGGCATTCGAATTGAAGGCTTGCGAACTTCCCGGAAGAAAGTTGCTGAAATCCCAAGCCAACACGAAGTATTCTCTGCGCTTTGGAGATTTGTTGCTGGTTTAAAACCGCGTAACCAGAAAACGTCTTACCAACATCTTATGCTGTGACCCCAGAATAAAATGTGGAATATGGCTTTAAGCATTAAGAAGAAATCTTGCACGTCGAAGGCTTAAGACTTAACCAGCCACAAGTCTGATAGATGGGATGACTTGGTGTGGCGGTGCATCAGATTATTTCATGCATTAAATACGTTCACGGGGGACTGACGTACGCCATGTAAAATGACGAAGCACATGAACGTGTTGGTCAAAAAAATCGAATATGTCAGGACCTCAAGCCCGCTAACATACTTCGTTCAAGCTCCCTAGTTGGATACTGTTTAAGTACTTTTTTCTGGTGCATTATGTTTTGAGTCTTTTGCTTAACCTTCGATCTTCGCTGTTCAAATAAATTATTTGGGAAGGTCATCCAGTGATACTTTTCTCTGCAGCTGCCACGAATGAGGGTTTTCCATAGTCGGGGTGCACCCGTTCTACTCATGAGCCATTACGGTCACTGTTCACGTTTATAAAACAAACGCTGGGCCCACTAAGCTCACCCGTGTTGGGATCTTGGCCCCTTGCTCTATCATTGTGGTAACACACTCTTTCCTTATTTTGCCGACCCGAGCAAGATTCTCAACCACCCCCCAAAGTATCTATTCTTCCATTTATATATCTTATCTAGTTTGTAAAGTCTTTGCTCAAAAGTAAGTTGGCACTGACCCCAATGATTTGGTACGTCATTCTAAATTTTTACAGCCTCAGGTACTTTTGTACCGAGCAGTAAGGTCGGTTTATGGCACAATGTGGCACTAAAGATATTTTCCTTACTGTAGCTTCTTGCAATGGTGATAAATATTTATCACATGAGTTTCTTATCAACATGGGACCATCTATACTTATTTTAAAGAGTTACACAATCCGTGTCTTGCCACAATATATCACTAGGAACATTGTAGACGCGAAGCCCCTCAAGGGCTTGGGCTGTCGGCTTCTCATGACTTCGTCGTAATAGCCGTAGCATGTTGTCAGGTACTAAAACACAAGGACACGTGCTTACGCTTCGCGCTTAATCGCTTCGTAATGCGTACAAAAAAGAGACAGTCGTTTACGCCGCACGCTAGAACGATTCGCGCCTCAAAGACACGACACTATATAAGCAGAGCTCTATACCTCTTCACCCCGAATGCTTTCATCGCCGTAGGCAAAAACGCCAAGGTGCCAAGAATACACTTATACAACGCAAGCTCTGCCACTCTCCAGGTTTGCCATTTGTGAAGATGGCCCGAGATTTTTTGTGGAGCTTATGCCGGCCGGGTGGTTAAGTCTGTTGACTTCATCATCATCATCATCATCGACCTGCTGAGGTCGACTGCGGGGCAAAGGCCGGTTCCATTGGCCTCCAACCGCTCCCCTTTTGGGCTACTCGTGTCCGCAGTTTACCACGGGAGTTCCATATTTTGTCACACCATCGTTTTGTTGGCCATCTTCTTCTATACCGATCTATTGGCATCCATTCTGTTACCCTAATGGCTCACCGGTTCTGAGTTCGTCTCATTGCATGGACAGCCAAATTCCATTTCTTTTTGTTTTTTTAACTATGACAGCGTCAACTTTAGTTTCTCCTCTTACCCCAGTAGCTCTTTTCTTGAGCCGGAGTGTTATTTCCAGCATTATTCGTTACATGGCCCGTCGATCCGACCTAAGTTTGCTTTCTAGTTGTTTAGTACGGAACCAAGTTTCAGCTCAGCATGTCATCACCGGTAGTATGCACTGGTTGTAGATTTGTCTCTTGAATGATTAAGGTAGCCTACTACTTTTCTTATATGGGAGTGATTGCCGAGTGCTCCCCAGCCCATACCTATTCTGGCCCGTTTTTCTCTCTCGTTGCTGGGGTCCGCACTAATCATCTGTTTGAGGTGGATTTATTATAGAACGTCTTGTAGAGCTTCGTTTTCTAAGCTCAAAAAGACGTTCTCGGCAGGCTTATTCTCTATTACTTTACATTTGTTCATAGATACTGTTACACCCATGGCGGTTCCTTGAGTGTATTTCATCAAATACTGTTTGCATGTCTTCTGGAGTCTCAATAAGCAATACTATGTCGTCTGCAAACCTTAAATGGCTCAAGTATTTCCCGGTTATTCTTATTCATAACTTTTCCCAGTGAAGCTTTCTTAATGGCCCTCCCGACAAGCTGTGAACAGTTTTAGAAGCGTGGTGTTTCACTGTCGTGCTCCCTTTCGGATCGGATACATATCGCTTCGCTTGTGGCAGGTTATCCTGCCCGTGCATTCCTTATGTATGCTTTCTAGAAGTCGCATATAGGTTTCATGTATTTTCTAGTGTTTTACTGTTTCAAAAACAGCTGCAGTGAGAACAAAATCAAATGTTTTTTTGTAATCTATAAATGCCACGAAAAGGGATTCAGTGTAGTCTGAGGATTTTTCTGTCATTTGGTAGATGAGGTGGATTTTATTCAAGGATGATTACCCACCAAACGTCGTCCAGATGTCAAAATTTGATGAGATGTCACCGCGTACGGCTGTTGAGTGCTTGGGAAACACCACTATGGAGGTCGCTAATGTAGTATGTATCCGATAGTTGGAGGGAAACTAGCTGAGAGGCTGGTTCCAAACTGACAGGGTCCAAAGAGGCCACTGAAACACTACCACGTTCCGCTTCCGGTTGCAGACTCCTCTCTGTCGACGACGGACAAGAGGACAGTGTGCCGGCATCCATGTGCTTTTTTTCGGATTCACAAACCATAGGGAAATCACATTCTTGTAACCAGAGAACCCAAAGCTGACCTCCTCCCGATATATTTTGAGTGAGCACAGCTAACAGAGCACGTGGTGGATGGGCACCACTGTGATATTGTACATATGAAGATATGGCAGCAACTTGTGAACGGACCATGCAATGGCGGGTCACTTTTGTCTCGTTATCCTGCGTTTCGTTTCGGAATGTGTTGTGGACCTTCTGGCATAGGCAAGAACATGGTTTATTGAAGTTTCCACGCGTTGTAAAACAACAGCGCCGAGAACATGTCCGCAGGCATCTGCAACAAGTATGGTTGGAGCCGTCGTATGGACCTAAAAAATTACAGGTTTTAAATTTGGAGCTCGTTTTTAGATTTTCAAGAGTGGTTTCGCTCACTTGCGACCAGAATAATGGTGTACCAGTTGTCAAGTTTGCGAAGTGGGGGCGGGATGGCTGCAAAATTGCGAATAAAACGCTGGAAATAAGACGGTACGCCGATGACACCTCGTAATTCTTCCTGACGTATGAGTGACAAAAACAGGGCACTGCCGTAATTTTGTCTCGATTGTGTTGACCCTCATCTTTACAGATATGACTGATTAGTATTGTGGACTTGCAAGGGAATTTGCAGTTCTTCATGTTGAGTTGGGGGGCAGCGTCGCAAAAGCACTTGAGCAGTTCGTCAAAAAGTCGATGGTATTCATCAAAGGTAGAAAAAAATAAAGACGTCATCCAAATACAGAGGCAGGTTTTCCATCTGAAGCCCTAGAAAACATTAACGATCAGAGAATGAAATGTTGCCGGAGCATTGCATAATCAAGCATAGAGGAACCGAAGAAGAGATATCTGTCTTTTACACTAACATCTCCGGCTTGAAAATAAATCTAAATAACCTGTCTGCCTTCATCGCTGTACAGAATCACAACTTCACCGCTTTAGCTATGGCAGAAACGTGGCCAAAAAACACAAAGAAATATCTCTCCCTGATTACATGATGAACTCTAACCGACACGATTCGGACTCCCGTGGCGGAGGTGTTGCATTTTACCTTAAAAAGAATTTTGCTTACTCAGTGCTAACAAAAATTACGTGCTCTGTACTAGACATCAAAACACTTTTTATCTTAATGGGACATGCTATCGTTCTTTGCGTCGTTTATCGCCCTCCGAATTGCAGTCTTGACGTTTTTCTTGAGAGACTTGAAAATATGTTTTTGTGCATCACTGGTGAATATAAAAAACCCGCGGTCATTGTTGGTGACGGAAATACTACACCCTTTTACAAGCTCGTGATTGTTTTGACACTAACATCTTACTTATACTATACGATGCCTTTGTCAGCTGTCACCTGACCTATTTTTTAGAGTCCCGGGGCTGGACGTTCACTACGTACCTTAACCCTATCAGACGATTGCAAAAACGTGTTATTAGAATTATGAATTTCGTCAAACTCAACGATCCCAGGAACACTTTGTTTACTCAGCTTCGGCTATTACCTTTAGATCGCACGTGTGAAAAATAAAACCACTCGAGTCACTCAGCATAGTAACAAACAATCATACATTTCTTGTCTTGTTATTTACCAGTCAATAACGGCCTTCAGCTTCAACAATTTCAATGTCCCCTTACTCATAATATTTATGGTGTGCGACTTATACAGTATGTTGGCGCGAAAGTGTGGAATAAGATACCTGTTGACCTGAGGAATGGTCATAACTTCTGTAGAAAACTGAAAAGCCATTTTCTGCTCTTATATGCCCAAGAGTGTCCCTTGCTTCAGAAACAAACTTTTTTTTTATGATCGCAGCACGATCTTTTGCGCACAATCGCAAAGTTTGCGGCCTTTTGTTTTTTTTTAAATAGTCAGTAAAGGTTATGTAGGACGATGCCTAGGCAATTACTGTATTCTAACAAGGTTATAGTACCCCAGGCAACACGAGCATGTACGGCCAATCTTTGGCCAAACAACTTTGGCCAGCCCTTTTCCTCCCGGCCAATCTTCGGCCAAAGTGTTTGGCCCTTAGTCCAAAATGTTCCTTGGCTGTGTAAGGCTAGACCTTGGCTGTCTTTCAATGGCCAATCTGCTATGGCCGCCAGTACCAATGTCTGACCGACCATTGGCCTAATACGCGTGGCCTACAATTGGCCGAGCATGTATGGCCAACCATTGACCTGAATCAGATTATTCTATGCAGGCCAGAAGAAGCCCGCCCAAGACTGCTGTGATGCATGCCCTACAGCAAGCCGTTAACCTTGCTTTAACATTGAAAATTATATTTAAAGCATTTTAAATGCATTAAAAATGCTCAGAAAATGTAATTTTAAATACGTGCAAAATGCTCAGAAAATGCCGCTTCAAATATACTCAAAATGTGTTACTAGTGTATACTAAATAAAACCCTAAATAGATTGAGAGATACCTTGCAATGTGTCTTAGGGGGAATTGTTAACCTTCAACTAGAAAATTTGGTTTTGTGGTTTCGAAAGGTTTAATAGGCTCAAGCCTAAATATATGCTCCATTGTGAAAATGTTAACCGGCCATGCTCTGTTTTCCAGCCAGCAAATGGCTGAAAAGAACAGCATGTATGCGCACAGATTGGCAGTTTGAAAGTTGTTTATTGTACACCTCAGCAAAGTGGCCCATTTCGCCATTACTAAGCAGCAGGAATGAACGCCTTTCAGCCACCTGTGCGTCCAGCGCTGATGCAGCGTTGTGCATCAGAGCCCTCGTACTTCGCATTCTCCACGCGGAAAATTTCACCAGCACCTGCAGTGAAAGAAACGAAATCAGGAGAAAATATTACATAAACACTTCTGGTTTAGAGGCAAATAAATGTCAAATCAATCATGCCTTTTCTCTAGCCGTACCAACGTTCCTCGTGAGCAAGGATTTTTCACTTTCCCCTTTAAAGAAAAAAAAACCGTCAGGAAAACAATGCCCTTTTGAAGGACGTACGACAATGTATGTATTCTTAAGCCTAGTTTATATCGTCAAGCGGCAGCGACATTGGATCTTCAATACCATTATAAAGAAAGGATGGTGGTTGGGGGGGGAAGGCCTATGTGTGGAGATTGTCTAGAGATCAAAATTAGCGAACATTTTGAGATAAAAAGACACAGCTCAGATAAAACCTTACCAAACATGCAACTGAGTTCTTAGCGTTACGCTGCTTCTCTTTCTTAGGCGCTTGAGTTAACTTGAAATGGTGGCCATTCTAGGTTTTCAACTAACTTCAACAAAACTGGTCTGTGACCTCACAGGACGCTAATAAAATAAGATAAATAGTAATGTTATTTACTATAATTATTGTTATGTGTTCCGTATTTCGGCGTCAACTTCTTCGGAGATTACGTTAAAAAAATAGTGCGCAGCAAAACAGTTTAAAAATGCATGGGCAGGATTGTAGTACAAACCTTACATAAAAGTCATTAGATTCGCGTAAGCACTCAACAATGCCTCCAAAGGAACGGCGAAGTAAGTTTATTTTAAAAAAAAAGAGTACTTTCAAGTCTTCCTAAAATTACAAGCTCGGATATGGTGGGCACCTAACCGAAGCAATTAAAACAAGCAAAGCAAAAAAAGTGTATTTCTGGCTTATACACATAAGTAATATTTTTGCTCTCCGCCGCACAACACCGGTAATTTTATAGTGCAAAAGTAATTTTATACTTTTTGGCTGTACACAGACAACGCAATCATTTAGTAATTAACACGGGAAATAATTGTAAATGCTCGCGTCGTTAACATACAAAAAACAGACAAACACCTGTTAGCGTCAGGGACCATCAAGTAAAAATTAATGGCTTCATAAATACTCGAGACACCTAAAAGAAACTTGTTTAGGTACTCCTTTTAGACGCAAATGAGCAATTGCGGCTGCGAAACACACACAACCGCCAAGCAGCCCACGAGCACCCGCTCTAGACTTGCTCTTTTGCGGTGCCTTCGGGCACATTTTTGAAATTCTCACTCGACCACGAGCGACCTAAGGGCTCCTAGGAACGCGCACACGTGTTAGTGAATGAGCTACAAAATGAATACAGCAAGGGGGGGGGGTTGCTACGAAACACAAAAGAGGAAGGGTGGAACATCCTGAAGTTTCACGAAGTTTTGGGGGAGTGATCCAAGGCACAAAAAGATAAGAACCCGGTCGGGGGACCCGTTCTGGGAACCGACGGGTCTCGTGCCGGGAACTGGTTGCCGCCCTCACAGCCCCCCTTCCGTCTCCATCCTTCCTTTGCTGGCCCTTGGTTCTGGGTGGCCATAGGCTCCGTTGAGTCAAGTTTGCCGAGCGAGCGCAGAGCCATCTACCCCGCTTCCGCGCCACAATGGGTAGGCCGAGCCGCATGGTCCTGGCCGGCCGCCTGCTTTACGCACTGTGCACGCGCCCTTCCAAAGGCGTCTATCAAGTGGTTAGGTGCGCTGTTAGTGGCTTAAGTTTGCGGGATACGCTACAACGGCGACAGGATGGAGTGTTATCGACTGAGAGGCGTTAAAAGAAACACCGCAGATGGAACGCTACCGCCTTCGCTGCCCTGAAATGTGTGAGTTGGGAAGGCTGGTCACAGCCTCACAGGCAGCACATGTTTCCGTGAAATGTTTAGAAAATACAACAGCGATGACTACAAAGCAGATTACATGCTGCTGTTAAAGTAAAGTATATCGGTTTGTCAGCTGTTACTGCTCCTGAGCTTACAATAAATTGGTTGGTTTCTCTGCATCATGCGTGCGTCTTCCGCGGCGTTTATAATGAAAATTCATGCGGCACGTAACACTCAGCAGTATTTTCATTGTAAGAGAACTAATTGGTGGCTGCAACAACTCACCGGTTTTCTTGGAAATATATAATTGTTTTCAAACAAATTAGGGTCATTTGTTTGAAAAAAAAAGCAGTCAAAAAGTCGAAATACCTGCGTCAGCACAAGGTTTAAAAGCAACGCATGTAAGATTTTTGCGCTGCAAATAAATGCTGCTCAATAAAACAGTCGTTTTAACGGGGCTCGCAAGAGCAACTTACGAGAAAAATAAAAAAATATAGGGAATGCATGATGTTTCTAATATTTGGAGGCCCTGCTTACAAGGAAGGGATAGTCTTAAATTGTTCACGGGCATTTCCTGGCGGGCTTGTACGTTCTGAATGAATTCAAGGAAAAGGAGACGGAAGGCACAGAGGTTGCAGTCTTCCCTCGCCCCTTTCGCTCCTGAGGCGATACTGCTTTGCCTTGTGCACGGAGAAAAAAACGTGCGCGCTCCGTGATCTCGGGGTGGGACGAACTGGCACCAGCGGAAACGAACTGCGAGGGGCGAGGATCAGGACGCATGCTGGGAATGTTTGTCGATAATTCAAGCCGTGAAATTGAAAATCGTCGTCACGCTCGTTTCCCGGCTCCAGCGGCCGCTTTTCCGACAGAGGCGAAAAGCGAAAACGCCCGCGTGTTCGGGATTTCGTCACACGTTAAAGATCCCCAGCTGGTCAAAATTAATCCCGATCCCCCCACTTCAGCGCGCTTCATCGCCTGTCTGACGTCGGCGCGTTGAACCACACAATCGATCAATCGAAAATCGCCGCCAGTTGGTTCGCAGTTCTCGATGCTTCCCACGCGGCTGATACACATTGGAGCCCGCGTATTTATGGTAATTATAATTTCTTGGAAGTCAATGCTACCCGCACGTAGCGCAGCGTACAGACCGCATTACACCCAAACAATCGATCCTGTGAGACGGAGCACCGTCCCTGCAAAGCCACGGTGGTCCGATTTCAAGTATGCCAACAAAACGACTTCTTTCCAAAGCTGTGACAGCTAATTAATTTGTGCTTTCTAGCGGAAACACAAATTCACTGGAAAAAGACTACGTGGAAACGTGAAAACGTGCGGACGAAATGCTCCACCTGCGTTCTGGCTATGCGTGGCACTGGGAAGTCAATATCGCATGCCCCCGTCCTCCGTACGCGTAGTCAACAGTTCATTCCTTCAGTCTATTCCTAGCCAGGTGCGGTAGAATTACTGCAGTATGTTTTAGTTAATATAAAAGTTAAAAATTGCGTGTACTACATTTCATCCGGGGCCTCCAATCAGGAGCGCAACCGAAACACGAGCACGCTTGCGAGCGGTGGCCGACCCAGTATTTTTCTTATTCCCCGATGGCGGCGCTGGGTGTCGTGGCTCAGTGCCACCCTCTGTTCACTGCACGGTGCCTATAGGAAACGCAACTGATTGTAACTTAGCGGCGACTCTCATGCAGTTTGTCTTAGATGGACAAATCTTTTTAAGTCTCTGGGCATAAATCACTTAGTGTCGCTACATCCACTTACACCGAACATTACGTGGATTGCTTTTAACACTTTTGGTCCCTTCCAAACACACGGCTTAAGCTCTTTCATGGCTTTCGTTGACAGAATGGCGACATGCGACAGATAAAAATCGCGAAGGCTACTCGGCTTCCCTCCGTATGGCCCGGGCATGCGTATTAGTCAGATGCATGTATGCCACAAACTGGGTTCCTTCCTCGTACGGCGGCTGCTGTGAACATGCGCAGCTGTGAGCGGCTGCTGCGAACAGAAAAAAAGGTGCGTCCCTGAATACACTGATTCGATTGTTTGTAAGGTGCGATACTTATTTAGTGCAGGCGGGAAACCTCTTTCACTCTCACACTCTGTTTGTAGGGTTTAACGCGCCGACGCTACACAGGCGATCAGGCGCGTGGCAGTGGAAAGCTTCGAATTAACTTCGACCACCTGTGACCTAGGGGCCTTTAACGTGCGTCGAACTCTCGTACACACGGGCGTTTTTGCTTTTCGCCTCCATCAGAAAAGCGGCCGCCGCGGCCGGGAATCGAACCCGCGACCTCGTCCTCAGCATGAATACACTTCAAACATTTCTCAAGCGCGTAAACATGGACGGCCGACTTTCTGTGAACAGGCTGGGCTAAGAACGTTACTGGCTGTTGTGTGTTCACTGCAAGTGTTAGTCCTCAATAAGCGAAGAACGGAATAACTCGATCTACAAGGAAACTTGTAGCAACAGTCCCCCGGCCACCCAGCAGGACCCGAGCTAAAAATTAGGCGCAAAAAGGACAGCACTAAAATGCGTTTTTTACGTCTTCTTGCTGTCGTTGATTTGAAAGTACATTCCCTTGCATGGAGTAGCTACGGTTGGAAATCTTGATCGCGGAGGAGGTAAGCTTAAGAAGCACGTGGGGGTTTCATAAAAGGCGTTAACACTCTTGGATTGCAAGGTAAACTTACATCGATTAATTGTTGTGCGGCACCGTACGTGCAAATAGCCAGTAAGTCGTGCTTACCTTCGCTAGAGACGGCAATCCTGATAAAAACGCCGCTGAAACGCGCCGTCCAAGCAGAGACTGCGTCTGCACGACGCCCGCGCATTGAGGAGTCCGAAAATTTGTAACACCACAAGACAAGCAAAAGAAACGCAGCGAGGGCAGAAAAAACGTGATGGAGGTGTGCGCCGCTCACCGCTATGGTGCCTCGATGCGCGCCCGCTCCGCTGCGGGTGGCGCCACTCTTGGAAGGGGTCGCCGCCATTTTCTTGCATCCCGCCCCTGGCAACTCCCGCGCTAGGCGCGCGAACAGCGGCGCTCTTCACAGTCTCTTTGCAGAAAGCCTGGGTGTTGCGTTCCCTAGTGTTCTAACAGCGCTAAAAATGCGTGGAGAGTGTTTTCGTTTCCTAGAGACCCAAAAAGGCGGCTTCTGTGGACGGTGAAGATCAAGCGGGACAAGTTGCCGCCGACGAACCACCCCTGCATATGCATTGTAGGTACCCGTGTTTTCAGCAATGCCAAATCTATTTGGGTCTATTTTCTGCTTTTCTGTTTGGCGGTTTCTAGATACCAGACCTAAGATTTTATCTGTTTATCTTGGAAGTTTCATCATGCTTTTGCGGCCTTTTTATATTTGATTGATGCAAAATGACGTGGCCTCTTAAAGCGGAGGGCCGATATGAAACGTATGGCGCTTTGCATCTTCAGTCATTTCACTTTGTATTACGAAATAAGGCGGTCGTTGTAAGTAGGTGTGCGACCTTTCTCAGTCCCGAAGCGTCATCCCGGCGCATCACGCTCACTTCCGCAGAAGCCCATTTTTGGCAGTGTGAATGATATATCCCGATGCGTACAACTCCATGCGACGCGTTATTCTCGTGTTTCTCCTCGTTGTCTCAACTTAAAGTTGGTTTTACATCTTGTTGTACGCAAAGATTATAATATTTAGGACATTTATTCTCGGTTATCATGTCATAAAAGTAGCGCATGGAGGTGAAAAGAAATGTGTCAATCACACCTCTATTTTGTGAATTATGTACAGATGTGAGCCGATACGCGTGGATGTGAGTTTGTTCGATTTGCTTGATTTCATTTCATTTATGCGTATTCTCAGGAGAAAAAGGCACCCATATTAACAATTTGTCGGGCAGGCTTACTTTTAGGGATCCTGTTTTGAACAAAGCAGGGCAGACGGGTGTAAGAAGCTGAAGCCAAATGCTGTGCCAACGCATTTCCCAATCAAAGGTAGGCATTTACGATTTTATTCACTGCGTGTTTTCGTACAAATGCGTACATTACTTAACAAATCGGTGGTGGCCGCTGGGAAACGTTCCAGTGGCATTTCAGCCGTCGGTCTGGCATGCTTCACTTCTTTTCGCTTTAACACGTTATGCATGCCTGCATGTGTGTATGTATCTACGTCGATGCTGCTTCTCCTGCTCTTATCGGGCTATCACTTTCACCTATTGAATTGTAATGTCGATCAGCCCACGCAACCACCCTAACCTCACGCATCTACTTAATCCATTTCCACGGGAAAAGGCACAATCGCTACACCTGGTTAATTATTACAAGTGTAAATGCCAAGACGCTTTCCATGCAGTGTTTCCGCTTTGTTCTTTGTCTTGATTTCCCGTTCTCTTGATTACCGCACTTTCCCTGAAGTTAGGGCTTAATTTGATCATTGGTTTGCGCATCTTTCTGCTTCCAGTTGCTCCAAAACAGCGAAAGCCACCCAGAGAACGAACGCAGCCTGAGCCCACATCCAACAATGAAAAGGTCGACAACCCCGCTGAAGAACCTCACGCATCATCAGAGAAAGTGGAAATTCTCCCCGTGTCAACTCACACGGTATCACAAGAGACGTCATCGGAAAGCTCCCAACTCAACAGCGCAGGTGTCGAAGCGTTGAATGCCGGAATTCCAAACTCGGCAAATTAAACCCTCACAAAAAATATAGTGAGACACAAAAGGATTGTGAAAAAGCAGTTGGCAGGCCTTGAAAGAACATACACCCTACTTCGAGAACATCACACATGCTAAGGACGGAATTCAAAACCTCAAAAAGCAAGTTCGAAAACATTCGACCGTAATCATCATTACATGTTTTATAAATCCAGGAGGTGTGTTTGTATCATTTTGTAAATAATGTATTATGAATAGCAGTGGAGAATGTTCTCCATCATTTTGTAGATAGGGTAGTTGTGCTTGAAAGTATTAAACAATAATTCCTACTTCTGTGTAAGCCTTTATGTTAAGATTGCACCCCAAGCACACTGGTTTGAGTCTTGGCGTGCCGGCTGCTTTTCTGATATATACATAGATTTTATTTCATCTTCATGACAAACAGATACAAGTGCCAGCCCGCGTGAGCAACCTCTGCTTTTATGCAGGGCAGGGCAGTCGGTTCGAGAAAAAAGAATATAATAAAGGCACAATACATTCTGCTATCAAATTGAAATAACGTCCAAAACTGGTACTGTTATAATAAACTATATATAAATCTTTATATATATATATATATATATATATATATATATATATATATATATATATATATATATATATATATATATATATATATATATATATATATATATATATACTAATGTACCCATTTATATACATACACATATACACATACATTCATATACATGCACATATATACATACGAAACCGTCTAGTAACACAGGGTCACCAAACGTGCAAATTTATAACACCTATTGTTGAGGTGCCATATAAACAAAAAAAACGCCAAATACAAGCCTTGAGTATAATTGAGCGAAGCGTAACTAACACATGGATACCGAGGGAGACAAGTACCATGCAACAACACACGTTTATTGAAAAAACATCAACCGCAGGGTAGAATTCCCCATCTTGCACTATATGCGTAGCTGAGCCCAGGGAAGCCTCAAAGTGATTGACAATCGACCAGATAAAATACACCTTCTTATATATATATATATACATATAGGTAAGCTTACTGCACACACACACACACACACACATATATATATATATATATATATATATATATATATATATATATATATATATATATATATATATATATTTATATATATGGGGACGAGAGGGCTTTGAAGATGGTCACCAGATAGAAATAATACTTTGGAGAAGGTAGCGGCCTCAGACCTCTGCCAACGTTTCGACAAGGAGACTTGTCTTTTTCAAGGCATCAGGGTTCATCTCTGGCACACTGTTTTGTAAATACAGATTGAGTTGGAGAGAAAGGGGGAGGTCGTTAAAAGCGTGGCCGGAAGGAGGACAGCAGAGTTGGTCAACGCTCGGTTGAAAGGGGCGAAATAGTGAGAGAGAAAGGGAGGTGTGGTTCTTGTGACAGGACCTTGCAGTAGAGAAAGAGGGAAGACTACGCGAGAGTCGGAGAAAACAGGGGGGAACGGCTTAAGCTGGGCTGCGGTGGGGCCGGGCGACCTTAAAGGAGGATTCCGGGAAGATCGGGGACGAGAGGGCCGTCTTGGGGGTGCAATTACAAGGTTACTGAACTGTGGGCAAGAGAGAAAACTCGTAAACAGCAACAGCCCGTGTAGTTTGAAGAATTCCGACTGCGGAGGTCAGTGTTCACAGAAGAATAGAAGGGGTATGCGCGGGTGCAACTCACGCGGAGCTTTGCCGTACATTCAAGGACTTCTTTTTAGTTTTCTTTCTTTTTTTCCCTTTATTTTCCTTTCTTCCTTTTTGCGTGTGTGTGTGTAAAGTAGGTAGTAAGACGAAATGCCGAAGGTCGCGGGAGGCGCGTGCGCGTGGTATGTAGAAATCGGCTTGGAGCAACACACAGGAAAAAAAACGGGGGGAAAGAAAAACACAGAAATTGTATTCAAGTATCAGCATTGGGGATGGGCAGGCAGGAATATTGCGACTGGAGATGCCCACTTTTTGTAAGAGCATTATTTTTCTGTTCGATTGAGATACCGTAAGGTTTCTAAGCAGCCTTTCGAAGCATTGATTCCAGCCGGCTCCAGGTAGTTGAATTTATGGATTAAGTACGATTCTCTGTATTTCCGGTCCCTTGGAGACTTAAAGTTTGACTGCAGAATATAGAGCTTGAGATCATCGAAATTATGGTTCGGGTGGTTAAAGTGTTGCGCGACTGCTATGGAGGCACTGTTATGAGTGTCGGCCCGGTGTCCATTCAGGCGTAAGTTCATAGGTTGACTCGTTTCTCCAATGTACTGCTTTTGACAGAATGAGCATTCTAGCATATACACAATGTTAGAAGAATTGCAAGTGACTGCAGAATATAGAGCTTGAGATCATCGAAATTATGGTTCGGGTGGTTAAAGTGTTGCGCGACTGCTATGGAGGCACTGTTATGAGTGTCGGCCCGGTGTCCATTCCGGCGTAAGTTCATAGGTTGACTCGTTTCCCCAATGTACTGCTTTTGACAGAATGAGCATTCTAGCATATACACAATGTTAGAAGAATTGCAAGTGAAGCTGGAATTATTCTTGTGAGCGTATTGGCTGGCAGTGCCATTGACAATGCAATCCTTCTGCAGATGTTTGCCGGTCTTGCATCTAGGGCGGAGGCAAGGGCTGATGACTGGTTCTTGGGAAGCGCTAATTTTGGCATGCACTAAAATGTCTTTAAGGTTCTTGTTTGTTCTGTAGGTAACTCTTGGGGCATTCGGAAACGTCTTTTTAAATCGGTCTTCTCCAAAGTATTATTTCTATATATATGTATCTACATACATATATATATATATATATATATATATATATATATATATATATATATATATATATATATATATATATATATATATATATATATATATATATATATATATATATATATATATATATATATATATTTATATATATATATATATATATATTTATATATATATATTGTCACGTGACAACGCAGAGAGAGGTAGTCAGGAAGAAGTTGTATTTACAAAAGACACCGTAGTCTCCAGGAGAGAGGCGGGTTGATGGCGTGAACCTAGTCCAGCAGGAGTTCGGACTTCGTTTACCTTCTCTTCATTCCGTTGGTCATCTACCAGCGTCTTTCCACCGGAGCACACACCCAGATAGGGAGATTTTGGCCACATGGCTATGCGGGTATGCTCCGTGTAAATTTCTCAGGAAGCTGGCCAAAGTCTGTGACACAACTCCCGCGCCGCAGAAGCACTGTCCCGGTTCCTGTTATGAAGGAGGAGCAGTAGCAGGTAAATTCCGTTGGTGGTACGGCTTGAGGCGGCTCACGTGAACGAGCTGAGGCACTGAGCCCCAGCCGAGGTCAGAGGCAGGACAGGCACAATTTGGTAGGTGACGGGGGCGACGGCACGCTCAATGCGGTAGGGGCCAGTGAAGGGGGACAAGAGTTTCTCAGACTGTCCAACTCGGCGAGATGGTGTCCACAAACAAAACAAGGAGCCAGGAGCGAAGTATATCTTGTCACGGGACACGTAGGCGGTAAATGCCCCATCATGGCACATAACAGAAGACGATCAGGGCAACGAAGAAGTGGCTGGGTCCCAGAGCGCGCGGTTACGGCAGCATTCCAAATTCGGTAAATAGATTGTTGCTCATCCTTAAACCATCGTTTCAGCCATTTGCTCTGCCGCCACATTACAATATATATATATATATATATATATATATATATATATATATATATATAGATATATATATATATATATATATAATATATATATATATATATATATATATATATATATATATATATATATATATATATATATATATATATATATATATATATATATGGAATCAGAAATGGGAAACTAGTGGCTCAGCAAATTAAGACAGAATAAGGGTTGGCAGTCAAGAAAACCTCGGAAAGCAAAGGGGGAATGCGTTGGGTATTAGAAAGATATGAATAATTTTTTTAGTCAGAAAGAAAGTAGTGAGAAAATGCCTGCCGGGTGGGATCCGAGCCCACGACCCCCAGAATACCGGTTTGGTGCCACTACGCTACCGGCGGGGCTGTTTCCCCAACCCTTTCTCGGGTATTTATGTTAAGACATTTTTTGTTTCCTGCACGTGCGGGTGGTAGCCAGCGCCACTCGGACTACTCGGGGTGAAGGGGACCTTCTTTTTAACCCCCGGGAAGTGACTCGAGTGTCTACGACAAGTCGATAGTGGTCGACCAGTGTTGAAACCTCTTAAGCTACCTTTGGCACCAAGACTGCCAGAACAGAGGCCCTCGCTATGGATGTAGCGAATCAGAAATGGGAAATGAGGGGCTCAGTGAATTAAGACAGAATAAGGGTAATTCACTGAGCCCCTCATTTCCCATTTCTGATTCGTTACATTCATAGCGAGGGCCTCTGTTCTGGCAGTCTTGGTGACAAAGGTAGCTTAATAGGGTTCAACGCTGGTCGACCACTCTCAACATGTCGTAGACACTCGAGTCACGGCCCGGGGGTTAAAAAGAAGGTCCCCTTCATCCTTAGTATTCCGAGTGGCGCTGGCTATCACCCCCAAGTTTAGGAAACTAAAAATGCCTTAACATAAACACCCGAGAAAGTGATGGGGAAACAGCCCCGCCGGTAGCGTAGTGGTAATCGCACCAGACCTGTATTCTGGACGTCGTGGGTTCGGATCCCACCCGGCGGGCATTTTTTCACCACTTTCTTTCTGACTAAAAAAATTCATATGTTTCTAATACCCAACGAATTGCCCCCCTTGCTTTCCAAGGTTTTCTTGACTGCCAACCCTTATTTTGTTTTAATTCACTGAGCTTTCTTTTCGAGTCAAAAATTCATCTCTTTGTATGACCAACCACAACCTCCCCTTTGCTTTCCGAGGTTTTGTTCACTGCCAACCTCTATTTTCTGTCTTGTTTCACGGAGCCCCTCATTTCCCATGTTCTGATTCGCTACATGCTTAGCGAGGGCCTCTGTTCTGGTAGTCTTGGCAGGGGCCGGAAACTTCGGCTAGTTTCGCTATCGCAAAATTAAGTGCCGCCATGACGCTGGTAGCCACGCGAAAATTCAGCAACTTTGCATATGTGGCTTTATCTTTTCAACATACCCAGCAATAAAGTAAAGTGATTCAATTGGGTGTAGAAATAAAATGTGTTTTTCGTTGTTTCCTTTTTTTAGCACTGTATTTATTTATTTAGTCGCTGCATTCGTTGCGCCGACTGGCGGCGCTTTCGCTCTCATCTCTTCTGCTGCCACCATGTCCGTCTGCTCCAGCCGCGTTCAGTGTGTGCACATGTAGAAGTTTTGTAGTATGTCTTGAAGGTGAAAATTTTGGTCTCTGCGATTGCTAATGGGTTGAAAATAACAGAGAGACTGACAAAAGGACACAGCGCGTGCTTCGATGCTGTGTGGTGCGAGAAGACGGGAAGGAATAACACAGCGAAAATTTTCCGCTTCCCAACTTACGGCATGCAGGCCAGCACACTTTTGATTCAGTGAAAGATCGATTGACTTGATTGATTGCGGGGTTTAACGCGCCGACGCAGCGCAGGTGATTAGGCGCGCCGTAGTGGAGAGCTCCGGATTTATTTTGACCACCTGGGGATCCTCAACGTCAGCTGAAATCTGGTACACACGGCCATTTTTGCTTTTTGCCTCAATCAGAAAAGCGGCCGCCGCGGCCGGGAATCGAACCCCCGACCTCGTGCTCAGCAGCGCAACGCCTTAGCCACTGAGCCACCGGGGCGGGTGATTCAGTGAAAGGTATGAAGAAGCAAGCGCTATCTTTATCAAAAAAGCTGCAGGGCGGACCGAAACATCTTCTGCTGTTGCTTTACAGTGAATTTCTTTTTGTTTGGTACAACGCATTTGTCCGTAATGTTGTAAGCATGTGAAGCTACTTGTCTACAGTTTCTCATGAGCCGATTGATGCCAGCGGACACGCAGATTGAAATTTCGCTTTGGTATCACTTTGGTGAGTGGTTGCTCCTCATTTTCTTTCCACCAGAGAAAAGCTTGGAAATTATGTTCCCCTAATGTGCCTAAATGCTTCTTCGACAAACTGGTTTGGCTTTAGAGCGTTCTGACGATCAGTTTCTCTGAATGCTTATTAGCACGAAAGAAGCCCCAAAAATTGTTTACGTGGCAGCTGACCGCTGGCATTCTGTGTTACGAGAAGTTCGAGTTACCCGCGCGACGCCCGAGCGGCGCTTCGCTTTTCAACCTGTGCTAGGACACATTTTTTGCACCTTTTATGCACTCTCAATATTGGTTTCGCTTTTACGTTTTTATTGATATCCACGGTGGTATCTGTTGCATTTACCAAGTGTGATGTATGGTGAAATTACGCAGAAAATTCGCGAGCTATCAAAGGGTTTTTTGGGCTAGCATGTTTGCGAGAATAAGAATATGGAGCGGTTGTTAATGATGGCGAAATTAGTTGGGCATCTCACGTAATAATCATTTTATTATTCGCAAACGCGTGTTTTTATGAAACATCGTTTCTGTATACTGGTATTGTGTACAGCAAATGAACATGGTGACCTCTGCAGCAATTTTCTGTATACGACGAATTGTACGAAGATTTCTATTATGTTTGTGTAACCGACCCAGAATGCGGACATTTCTACTTACTATACGAGATACACAGCTATGTGCTTTTGTGGCATGTATTGAACTTCGCTTGCCATACGTTGCTAATAAAATCAGTGAATAAACCACATTTCCCGCCTACTACTTTTTCTGCCCCTAACAAAATTGCCATGCTTCAGGGCGTGCTGCCTCGTGCGTATTCAACTAAGAATTATATCCAAACAAATGTTTTCGGCACGTTCTGAGAGTCCAAGCAAATTATCAACTGAAAGCTGTCTAAAACAGGATGTGCAGCAGAAGTCCTATCTGAAAAGCACTATGGAAGTGGTGTTTGATCAAGCTTGCGGCACACAAAGACAGGCGCGCTCGTTTAGACCATAGCAGACGATAAGCGGCACGGCGTTTCCTCCTCGCGCATTAACGAAAGCGTTGGCATATCAGCATCAGTGATTTTTTTTTTAGTTGGACAGTTTGGCCTACCAAGCACCAGTTGACAAATTGGCGCTAGTGGCGCAATTATCGGTTACCCGGGGGTATACCTGCTGACCTAGCCGTGGTCTTGGTGCCAAAGGGAGGTTAAGAGGGTTCATCGCTGGTCGACCACTCTCGACGTGTCGTAGACACTCGAGTCACAGCCCGGGGCTTAAAAAGAAGATCCCCTTCACCCCGAGTAGTCCGAGTGGCGCTGGCTACCAGCCCCAAGTGCAGGAAACAAAAATACCTTAATTTTAACATAAATACCCGGGAAAGTGCAGGGGAAACAGCCCCGCCGGAAGCGTAGTGGTTATCGCACCAGACCGGTATTCTGGAGGTCGTGGGTCCGGATCCCACCCGGCGGGCATTTTTTATCCAATTTCTTTTCGACTCAAAAAATTTCCCATCTCTTTCTATGACCCACCACAACCTCCCCTTTGCTTTCCGAGGTTTTCTTGACTGCCAACCCTTATTTTCGGTCTTATTTCACGGAGCCCCTCATTTTCCATTTTCTTATTCGCTATATATATATATATATATATATATATATATATATATATATATATATATATATATATATATATATATATATATAGGGTTGGCAGTCAAGAAAATCTCGAAAAGCAAAGGGGAAGTTCATGTGGGTAATAGAAAGAGATGAAGAATTTTTTCAGCCACAAAGAAAGTGCCCGCCAGGTGGGCACTTTGGGTCTATTGTCAGCTTGTCTGTGTGGCGGTTTCTAGATACCAGACCTACGGTTTTATCTGTTTATGTTGGAGGTTTCATCATGCTTTTGTGGCCTTTTATATTTCATTGATGCAAATGGACGTGGCCTCTTAAAGCGGGGTGCCGATATGAAACGTATAGCGCTTTGAATCTTTCGTCATTTCTGTTTGTATCACGAAATATGGTGCTCGTTGTAAGAAAGTGTGCGAACCCACGATCTCCAGAATACCGGTCTGTTGCGATAACCACTACGCTACCGGCGGGGCTGTTCCCCCCCACTTTCTTGGGTGTTTATGTTAGTTAATGTTTGTTTGCTGTACTTGGGGGTGGTAGCCAACGCCATGTCGTGGGTTCGGATCCCACCCGCGGGCATTTTTTCACCACTTTCTTTCGGACTTAAAAATTCTTCATCTGTTATTATGACCTACCACAACCTCCCCTTTCCTTTTCGAGGTTTTCATTACTACGAACCCTTATTTTCTGTCTTATTTCACCAAGCCCCTCATTTCCCATTTTCTGATTCGCTACATGCTTAGCGAGGGCCTCTGTTCTGGCAGTATTGGTGCCAAATGGAGCTTAAGAGGGTTCAACGCTGGTCGACCACTCTCGACATGTCGTAGGCACTCGAGTCACGGCCCGGGGGTTAAAACGAAGGTCACCGTCACCCCGTGTAGTCCGAGTGGGGCTGGCTACCACTCCAAGTACAGAAAACAAAAAATATCTAACATATTGCCCAAGAAAATGGTGGGGAACAGCCCCGCCGGTAGCGTAGTGGTTATCGCCCCAGACCGGTATTCTGGATTTCGCGGGTTCGGATCCCACCCGGCGGGCATTTTTTTCATCACTTTCTTTCTAGCTCAAAAAATTCTTCATCTTTTTCTATGACCCACCACAACCTCCCCGTTGCTTTCCGAGTTTTTCTTGACGGCCAACCCTTACTTTCTGTAATTGTTCACCTAGCCCCTCATTTCCCATTTATGATTCGCTAAATATATATACCAACGCATTCGTACACACATATATACATATATATACACGCACACACAAACACGCATTAGATATTTTCTTCTGCTGTCGCTTTTATTTAGCCGATATTCTCGGCAATCCACGCTTGGATTAACGCTTGAGCGTCTTTCATAGAGACTCCTTGAGCGTCGTTCGGCAATTTATTAAAGTAAAATGGCAAAAAAAATGCTCTAGTCATTTTGCCATAGTTGGTGTACACTTTTGGAATTTTATACAGTTCAGTTTTTCGAAGGTATCAGATTTTCACTTTCTTTTTTTAAAGTCATTCGAGAAAACGTTTTTTTGTAATTGTTGGACAAAAATAGGTGCTGCATTCTGAAAACTAAGTGTGCTGCCATAGGCTTCGTTGTATCATCCGAAAAATCCATTGTGCCATATGCTATATTTTTGGTTATCCTGCGGAGTATTGTGTTCAACGTACTTGGTTTATACCGAGTAGCTAATACATAAATCGAGACAGCGTACCGCAATATCGATTCCCCTAATGTGTTGTATATAATTTTACGGAATTTCCCGTCACATACAGATCAATTTTTATATATTGATGCACAAACCTGTCCGTCGAGTGGCGAGGTGTTCGATATGGCTGGTCCATAAAAACGTTTCATCGAATATTAGGCCCAGGTACTTCACTTTGTTAAAAAATTCACAGTAGCACATTTGCAATTTTTACATAGACTATTACGTAAATACAAAGGCTGAGGGAGCTCAACTTTTCTTCGCGGGCTTTGAGCTCAACTAAGCTGGGTTTTCTCTTTGTTAATATAGATGTGATTACCTCCAAACCAGGCTAGTAGTTTATTTATATCTTCGTGCAACAATGCCGCTCCCTCGGATACACTTTTTCCCGCAAATACAAGGCCTGTATCATCAGCGTAGTGATAGATCTTAGAATGCAGCTTAACGTCTGAGATATCGTTGACGTACAGTGCTTTTAAATCCAGAGCATTTCAGTTACTCACGATGTCACCCGCGTTGGCGTCCGTAGTCCGAACCGCACCCCTCCCTACTATATAAAAAAAAGAAACATTTTGCGGCGCCAGGTTTCGATCCCTCGACCCTGCGGGCGGAACGCAATGTACAAGGTACTCTAACCACTGCGCCACAAAGCCGACACAGAATGCGAGGCTATGAACGCGCCTTATATCGTTGACTCATTCAAATTACTACTGACGAGCGCTCTCTCGTCAGCAGTTGCCACAAGTGCAACAACATTAACGTAACGCAAACTACTTCACGTCGTGCGCCCCCGGAAATGCTCTGCATTTGATCGTGCCCCTCGCGAGGGGGATGTTTCAATGCGTCTTCCTACTGGCCAGTACACTCGTCGCCATCTGTCGGATGTTGTGCGAACCCTTTGCGGCTGATGGCGCGCGATTTGAAACGACATTTGCATATGATTAAACTGAAAGGCTCTCCAAGAAAAACAAATACCATGGCCAGAGTTTGTGCAGTGAATGTAGTATTTATAACATACGCGTAAAATGGTGGCGGCTGCTCAGCAGAAGGACCGGCGATGTGCACGTCATAAAATAATGACCGGGAAGTCCCCAGAAAGTACTGTAGCAGCGCCTTCCCTTGATACTCGTCTGAGTCTACTAGGTCGATCACTGCGCGTACCGGCAGCACGCTGCTCATGGTTTCCAAGCAGGGCAGACTAAAACCACCCATTGACTTGGGCAGCCTCAGCAGCGCTCGTGACACTGTTTCACTTCCTGTCCTAAGTTTTTCAAGGAGCATATAGTCTCGCACAGAACCGATGCTTCTTTTTTCCACCTTTCGAGTGAGCAAAAATTCAAAGAAGTAGAACAAAAGCGTTTTAGTAACCACAAAGGTGCGCTAGGATGGAAAAATTCGTGAAGAAATGGAAGGGACCGGTGCAAGAGTTGAGCGCATGTGGGAGAAACCTGATGGGGGTGACGGAGGCGTAGGGGCAAACATTTTTGTGTTTAGGCAAGACACGACCTCATGCCAGATCTTCCTTCATCAGTGTCACCAGTAACCTCCATTAATGTGTCGTTCACTTTATAGATGGCTTGTCACTGACGATATGAAATATACTATTGAAGTACTTGGACAACTGATAGCCTCACGAGGAAATTGTACGGAAGTATTCGTAATGTTCTCGTAATAATTCATTTTGGAGACAGATTGATCAACATGGCAGCGTAAAAATGGCGGCAGTCAAATTTGAAGACGTTCAAATGTGCGAGATTCGCTACTTTGAAAAAAAAAAGCTGTGATACATACATTGCCTGGGTGAGAATATGTTTGTGGTAACGACATGGACAAGGTTATTAAAGAAATAATTGAAAGCATGCTGTGACGTTGCAGGGAGACACCGCGTCAGGTTCCTTTAAATCTCAATGTATAACACGCATACGCGTTTCATCACAACCACGGAATACATTATTTCCAAATTCAGGGCGCGCCGAGTACGTGATTTTGTACTATTAAAGTAGTCACAATCGTCGCATGTATTTCTTGAATTCAAAAACCAGCGTGCAACCTCGTAACGCTTGTATTATCCTATGTGCATGTCAGGAGAGTTCGTATGCCCTGGGTGCCAGAAATATAGGGCTTCGCAACTTCCTTTTTTTCCCACCATTTTTGATGAATAACTGACGTAGTTTCAGAGCATTCGCGTTTCATATAAATATGCATTAGAATGTAAAACCTTAGCATGACATGTAGCTATCGTAAAATACATATTTTAAATCCTCGAAAGGTTCTTTTGTTTTCCAGGTACTGAATTCTTTAGGAAATATAACCGAAATGAAGCGTCAAGGATGTTCCACTCATCAATGACAAAACATCGTATTTTCGGCGAAGCAGCTTGGTCACAAGACATTGTGGCACAGGGAAGTATGCAGTCATTCATAGCAGGGCTAAGGGGATTTTTGCTATTACGACACAAATTTAATATTATTTATTAACACAGCACATGTCTCAAATGAAAGGCTGATGTAAATCAGTAGCGCCACGTGTATCACGGGAACTTAGGTCTATGCTAGGAGCTTTATGTATGTGCTTGGTAGGCTGGGAAAAAGAAAATAAATGACTTCTCTACAGGTTCATGGCCTGTTTTTGCTTTTATTCAGGGGTATCACGCCTAAATTAACCAGAGTTGCGAGGTGCTTCCAAACACAACACGAAAGCTAGGTAGATCCATTGCAACAGCTGCCGTTTTTTTTTGTTTTTTTAAGAATAACGTTACGTCGCCTTTCCGGCGCTAACTTAATATCGTCGTGTGGTGTAAATGTAGCATTTAGGTGTGCCTTTTTGTTTATACCAGCTACGGCGGAAAAAATTGTTTGAAGTTCAATTGAGCATCCCACACACTAAAATTTCAATTAAACCAAGTCTCATGTCCGCAGGGTCACGTCCTTTATCAGAGCTTATAAACTAAAAGAGAGATCTTTCTGCCTGTAATGGCCATCGTTAGCTGCATCACAGAAAGGGAGATTCGCCGTAGAGGTCACAGCCACCGCCACGCAATCGCGAAGCTACATACCATGCTACTGCATGCCGTATAGTCCCCGCGGACAAGCGGATCGTCCCCCCACACCATTGTGTTTCCCGCCCACCGCGACCCCTCCTTCTAGATGTCGTCACGTGCACACGTGCAATTCTCTGTCCGGAGATCTCTTCTACATGGGTGGCCGCAGAGAAAACGAGTAATCCGTGGCCAGTTGGTCTTCGTTCGTCTTCGGACCTTTGTTGGGCAAACAGGAAAAAAGTAATTCGTGGCCAGACTGTTGCCGCTCGCGTTCCGCCTTCCGCTGGCCAAATGGGAAACGATTACTGCGTAGCCAGGACGCTCTTTGTTCGTCATCAGACCTATGGTGGCCACGGAGAAAGCGTGTACTCCGTGTGCAGATGCTTGCAGTTCATCTGGGAACCTAGACTGGCCAAACAGACAACGCGGCCCCCCTGGCCAGACACTTGCAGTTTATCTTGCGACGTCATCTGACCAAAAAGGAAACAAGTAATCTGTGGCCGGACGTATGCTGTTAGTCGTCGGACGTATGGTGGCCAATGAAAAAAAAACGTGTTCTCTGTGCCGAGATGCTTGCCTTTGGTGTAATTACGTCAGCTGTCCGAACAGACAACCAGTATAACATGACCAAATGCATGCCAAAGAACATAAGTTCTCTGGCAGTCCAAACTTTACCAAAGGCCAAACAAGCCAAGCATCGGCCAAAAATAAGCCGAAGGTTTGCCACGTTTTCTGTGCTGCCTGGGACAGTATCCAAGCAAACCACATTACATCGTGCAGATATCCCGACGACGTCAGCAATTGACATTGCAGATTTCCAGGAGACGTACGGTTGGGATCAAAGTTACATATATTCAACGTTGCTACAACTGCAAAAAACCCCTCCAAATCACACAAAGGATAACGTACACTAGACGTCTGATGGTATTTTTATACGTTGTTTACGGGACGTTACCTTAGTGGAACGTCTTATGGATATTGTCGTGGTAAGCATGCAAGACGTATATAGATGTCTCTTCTACATAGGTTTTCTGTCTTTGGCACAAGCATTAGTTTTTTTATATTCAAGACTTGTGTACGTTAATATGATATTGTTGAGATGAACCTGTATGCCTGAAATTTACATTCTTTATACATTATTTGGAAGTTTGGCAGGCCCCCTTTCCAAGGTTGCCTACGTGTTGTGGGCATTTATACTTCAAATACATGTCTTACTAGCTATTCAGCACTGTTTGCGGTTACTTGTCACCTGGTTTCTAGATTAATGTGTTTCCACTTTTGCGGTACTGCATACTGCATGGAGTCTGATATGTGAAGTGCCAAGCTGACCACACACTCTCGCAGAAGCACACGAAGCACAGCTCTAAACAAGAAATGCGCATCGAAAACAAGAGGCAGTAAGTAACAGCAAACCAGTCCTTATCAGCACAAGCGCCCTGGACTCTAAGGCAACCACAGTAGCGTCATCGAATTGTACCATACAGCACGTCTGTACAGGCCTTCTACAAATAAACTATCACAGAAACAATTAAAAAATTAAACTAATTAAAATGACAGTCTCCCATCCTATGTGTAAGTACCTGCAACTACGTAGTAGGAACGCTTTCAAAGAACACAAAAAACACAAAAAAGTTTAGGTAAAACAGTTTATATTGACTTCCAAATTATGTAATATGCTTTCGCAACACAACCACTTTAATTTTCATTCCTCTCTGCCCTGTTCCACAGGGTACACACTGTACAATTACAAAAATAGTACAAATATTCATCACTCTAAATAAGTCACACACAACAAAAAGGTTGACAAAAAATAGGAAGAAAAGCAAACATGTAAACACAGGGTACAAGCACAAGATAGTTACGCAGCTTGAAATATCGCACATTAAAATAATTGGGTGAAAAATAACGCACAAAAAGTGTGAAAACAAAGAAATGATTGAATGGTGGTTATAAAACACAGCAAATTTACGAAACTAAAAATTTCACATGTAGTGAACAGTTTTTGGAACAATAAAACAAAAGCACCTAGGGAACACAGAAGTGGTGTATAGTGGTGGTTGTGAGTGCCATACAAATTTAAGCTAACCTAAACAAACCAACATCTAGGGAAATTGTTATGATCTCTAGAAAAGGTGTGTATAAAGAAATGACTTTACGGCGGTTACAAGAGCAGTAGAAATTTACGTGATGAAATATTCTGCACTTAGTGAAATGGCAGGACAACAATAAAACAACAACAATTTTTGAAAACAACTTATTCAATTTTGGTTAGGAAAACAAACATTTACACTATTTCAATACTTCACACAAAGTGATTTGATTTGGGAACAAACGAAAAACGAGGAACGCGGAAATGATTGAATATTAGTTACAAGAAGACAGATTTACATCACTACTTGATTCATACCAAGTAATACGCTGAAAGAATAATAAAACAAAATAAAAACGCATGAAAGCACAGAAATGATTCAATGGTGGTTCAATGGTGCATGCCTCATCATCAGTTATGGTAGGGATTCTTGAACAGTTTGCGTTCTTCGTTGTGGTGCCAGAAACTACCAAAATAGTTTCAGACCGGTTTGGTTGGAAAGTGAGTAAACATTTCATGGTCCAAAGGCTGAAAGAAATTTGATACCGCTTATAGCAATATAAACTAAGAAGCCGCAGGTTTTCGACAAAGCTGATATTTGCGCAGGATGTGACTGACAATAAAAATTCGGGTTCTATACATTGTGTGGTGAAACCATTTGATGACTGTAACTACACGAAGATATCTAGTTACACACAATGTAGGATGTCACTCGCAGGTGGAAAAAAGCGTGTTTCCTGTTTTCAAAACCAGGAAAAGTCCTGCGCCAAGTTGACCATCAACAGTAGCTACAGCAGGCGCCTTGTGCAGACTGTTCCAGTAGCACCTCCCTTGCAAGCCAGTTCATCAATCTAGGCATGGGTACAGGAAAATCTGTGATGATAATACAGCTTTTTAAGACTGGTATAATACAGAATGGCCGCCTACCATTGTCCCTGAAGAAGACAATGTATGACAGCTGCATCGCACCGGTACTCGCCTACGCAACAGAAACTTCCAGGCTAACTAAAAGGGTTTAACTTAAATTAAGGACTACCTAGCAGGCAATAGAATGCTAGAATATGGGTGTAACATAAAGGGCATTAAGGGACAGGAAGAGAGCGGAGTGAATTTAATTTAATGTCAGCACTGGCACTACTAAGGGAACCTTAACACTATCTATGACAGCTAATGTGAGGTACCACAATATATAGGAACTTTATTTCTTGAATGGGGACTCTGAAGAAATTTAGGCACAGCTAGAGGTCCCATGTGAAATTGCAAAACATTTTTCTGTATCTATACTAACCGCGTGGTTGATTGAACTGACAATATATACACGGATGAAGCCATGTCCACAAAATGTGGCAAAAGGAAACATGCACAAACCCGGACAGCGTCACTGCCATGGACGTATATTTCCTGCAGCAGAATGGCGAGGTAGGCTAGGTGCTATATATGCATAATTAAACCTTCAAAAAGAACACCACTGAAAAACTCGTCATGTTCTCTTGTTCGCTTGTCCTGCTAGGCTTACATTTTTAGTCGAAGTATACGTTGTACAGCGGGAAGCATCAAAGCAGGGCAAAAAAATTTTACAGCACGATCACATTCACACATATTCTAAGTTGCACCAGTCACCAGCCTGCAACATGTAAGTTATTAGCAAACGACAGGCCAGACACGAGAATTTTACTCTGGCCTAAACCAGCGAAATCCCAAACGCTGTGTTACTCTGATCACCAAGGTGTGTTACACACTAAATTCATTAAGCTGAAAATTCCATAAGTGACAGAAATTTAGCAGCCGTTTTTAATATTTTTACAAGGTTCTGAAAGAAGAATTTACATTTGCGATGCTGCAGTAAGAGTACGAAGCACAACCAGCGCTGCTCATACTACTGTACCAGTTACGACATGCGTGTAGTTCTGACGTTACAAATAAATTCGGGTTGTATACACGTTGTTTATTCAACATTTCACGACCAAACTGAGCGTTCGAAAAGATGGAACGCTCAATCGAAACGAGAAAAAAGCATCCAGATGGCATTTTAATATAATGCTGTACTCTCGGAATTCAATGGAAATAATATTTTATGTTAATGCTTCACGAGCATCAATCATTCAATTTATTGTGCACGTTTTTTAACCATAAACTATTATGACGAAAAAGAACGGCATCTGCAGAAACGAAACAAAAAGCAGTATCACGCTCAAAGTACACGATGTGCGTGTAACGCATACACGCTTATATTCGCACACGCAGTTATATTCGCACTCTCCGGCTTCCCTTATTTCATTTCATATCAAAACATTCGCCTAGCAAAACAGGACCGAACACAAATACTTCACCAAACAGAGGGCTGGAAATTGCGCGAGAATTGATTCTGTTTACAAACGCAGCAGCCAGGTACAAAGGTCTATCGACAAATCTCCGCAACGCACAAAGCGAGTTCCTCATATCGTTAGTGCTAACCGCTTCCGCGTACCGAAGTTCGAGAGCAACTCTGCTACGTTAAATACATAACACAAGAGAACAAGGTTCACTAGTACTTACGTACCTCCACTACTTGGCGGTATTTCTTAGTCCGGTAGATAAATACACGGTAGTTAAATCACCGAAATAACGAAAGTTGAAGGCGTGCACATCCTTGCCGTTACGGGCCTGTAGCACGCGTATCGATACGGAGTGCAGTTAATACAACTGTGGGACGATCGGACTCGCCGCGCAGCGACTTCCTGTCTCGTGTTCGTTCGAGGTAAAAACTAGTTCCTGAAAGACACCCACCTTGATAAAAACGCGTTCCGAAAAAGATGCCCAAGTTATTGGTAAATACACATATTAGTTGCCAATTATATACAAGAAAAGCTTGAGCGTGGGTATTTTTAAAGAAAAGAGTAATTGTACCGACAATCTAGCTTACGGCATTCAAGGCAATTTCGGGGTCTGCGGTGGAAATACACCTGCGGTGGAGTTGTGGCGCCGTAATTTTACGGTTTGTTGTTAGGCCGCAACCACTTGCAGCGTATTTTCCGCGCTTTCGCGAGTCGACATCGCCCCGCCTTGACGGCGTCGGCAAATAGCACGGCGACGTGAGCTGACGCGGGAGGAGGTCGAGGAGGAGAAAACTTTATTGAACAGGTAGATCGAGCTTAGAAGTGGGCGGGGTCCTCAGTACAGGACTCTGTTGGTGCGGCCTGCCGTCTTCGCCCTTTCAGCGAGCCAAAGCTGCTTACTTAGGTCCGAGCGGGCAAGTTCACCCTCCCACTGCTCCTATGTAGCTACGCCGATCTATGCTGCTCGCCAGATATCAGCGTCGACGCAGCGGCAGAAAGCATCCGAAACCAGGCGACATGGTCCAGATTCCATGTCCGTATCCTGGTTGGGGGTCATTACGTTTGCAGAAAACAATAGTTTTTTTAACATGCGGTAATTTGGTGCCTTGAGGCAAATTACAAGCTATTTCTGTTCGAAAGTGCGCATTCCTCCATGGCTAGGTTGGCTTTCATCGATGAGAATGGGGGATTGGGAGAGCTTTTTGCGAGTTACATACCGGAGCTCTGGCTACATCGCATGTATTATGAGCATGATGGGCTTGTCTGCAAGATCGGTGCGTAACGAACCGTTTATCAACCCCAGAAATATAGCAATGCATTCAATTTCATTCGCGGCTACCGTAGCTTGCATAGGGGAAACGACGAAGCGCGATGGCTTTTCTTGGCTTAAATAAGGAAGCTTTGGTTACATCACTTGCAGTATTAGCATAATTGACCTCGCCTCCAATATCGGTGCGGAAGAAACAAGCGTTAGCTTTGCCAAAATTTGTCAAATACGGCCAAAAAAAACCCTAGAATAGTCGTTGGTAGCCTAGGGTACCAAATTCTTGGGTCAACGTTTTGTTTTCCGGCGTGGTCGAGTGGATTGGGGCTTAGGTGCTGGTTTTGTGCTTTGAATGGTTATGGTTGGAATCTTAGCAAAACCTCACGGATTTTTTAGTTTTCTTTTGCAATGAGGGTGTCATCTACTTTTTTTCTTCAAGGCAAAAAAGGCAGAGTATCTTGCCGTTTAACCTACAAGTGACGTTTGCCGGTAACGTCAGTATCAAGGCAGCCCCAAAATTTGCTTTGCTCACACTTTGAATTCATGAAGCTGCAGTCGGTACGTAACATCAACGTTAAATCAAGTAGCAAGTAAAGTTGTGCTAATTGCATCCTCGTTCATCATCCTATCTTATTTTGTTCAGATTTGACGGCAATGACCCCCGCCCCCCCCTCCCCCACCAAAAAAAACCTTAGAAGGCTCGTTGGCAACGTCGCTTGTAAACGAATTCTGCACTAAGTCCCTGCCTCTCTCCGTGAGGTTCGGTATTGGGCTACTGTTTTGAAGGTCAAAGGTTCAAAGCAATAGTGGTGGATTACAATACTTGCACAAAACCCCTCGGTACAAAACACTTACAAAACACATACAAAACCCCTCGGTAACTTCAAAACAGTACGCCTGCGGAGAGTTTGAAAATAAAGTGTAGTGGATATAGCTAAAATAAATGTAACTGCGGTATACGTGTTCGAAGTAAAAAACGGACATACTAGCAACATCTGAACAACGTCAGCAAAAGATGTCTAAAAACCGTCCCCAAATGAAGCAGCAGCAACATCGAGAGTACGTCTTTAGCGAAGTTGAAAGAACGTCCGACATTAAGGTACCAGCAACGTTATTTCAACATCCAAAAATTTTCAATTAATGATTGCACGTTGTACGGATGTCTAAGAGAGATACTGCTGGGACGTAGACGTGCGGATATTTTTGGGACGTCGCAGAGATGTTAGTGGTTTGCTGGGATCTTTGTAAACTGACTTTTAACAACGAGACTGCTTATAACTATCCATTTCCCTTTTTGGACGCACTACTAGCCTTGGGCTATGTGTTCAAGCACTGTTTGGAAATATTATCTGCATATGCTTGAAATAAAACGAATGATTGATTTAATGTTTCAATAGGGTATTCCGGTAATTCGTATGGGCTTCTGAAGTGGGCAACGCTTGTTTTTTATTGTTCGTGAGAAAACAGACGTCCTATAGTCCATACAACGACCTTGCGATGTCACAAGGCTATATTTAAAAATTGAATGACAAAAAAATGGGAGTCTCTTCATCGGAAGTAGTATAAAAGGAGACACTTCAATAATAAGGGCCCATTATTCTCATTAAGACCTGTGCTTCAAAAGGAGCAGCCGTGCCTTCTCCCAGTGTTTTATATTGTATCCAGGACAATATAAGGTATGAAAGCTTACAATTATTACGAAGCCTGGTCGTGTCCTAAGGGAGAGAATAGTTATACTTTATTATATTTTGCTAGTGGTTCATTTTTTTGGTAAGTACCTTACCTGTACACACTTATTCTCTTGGTGGCATGTTCCTTCAGCTGGACGACAATAATGAGGCTTTCAACAAGGGGAATCAGATGGGCGTCGCTTATGCCACGGAGACGGCCGATCAGGTACAGGAACTCATAGGCGTTCATATAGTTGATACAGCTGTCAGCTTGAAGGCAGAATCCGACTCGGCGTTGCCACTGTTTTTGAATTACAAAGTTTGTCAGTTAGCAGAGGGTAACTTAATCGAAAGACACGTGAACAAAAGCGCTGCCCAAACTGAACTACATATTTTACAGCACGTTATTACATGCGTACGTGCACTTTATTACATGCGTACGTGCACGGCGTGGCTGCGCTGCGCTTCGTGGAATCTGCGTGAAATCTGGCCCCTGATACCGCTCCAATGCGAGGGAACGACCACGTGGGATTCCTCGTCACTGGCTGATCGTCGACAAATTGACGCCCGGATCTACACGATGGCCATTGGCAGCGGGGGCAGCGTGCAGAACAGACACCAACGTTTTCAACTTGTCTTTACCAGGCTTGGGAATCTTTCAACGTATATTTCTGTGCCATTTCAACTGCCGAATTCTGCTACCTCTGCTGCCAAGGGGTTGACAGATTGTCACGTCTTGTAACTTGTGGCGCTGTATTGACTGCTTTTGACCATGACTGAACTTGCAGACTTTCAACGTGAATTTCGCAAAGAAATGACGGAAATCAAAGCTAGTATGACTCACATGAACAAAGGCTTTGATGACATGCGAAAGGATTGCGCAGAAGTGAAGAAAGAGAATGCCGCTCTTAAAGCATCAAATGAGAAGCTTTTGCAGAAAATTGCATTACTGAAAATACAACTTCAGGAGAACTCGCTAAAAGTTACGGCTCAGCAGAAGCAGTACTCTGGAAACAAAAACATTGAGATCAGGGTAATCCCGCACGAGACAACTGATAATCTGGAGGACATACTAAGCAAAGTTGGTGGGGCGCTCGGCGAGCCAATTTAGAAAGACGATGTAGAAATATGCCATCGCGTTCCTACGCGAAACACTGCTGAGGACTGTACCCACCAAAACATCCTGGTCACGTTCAGCCGCCGTGCAAACGTAACGCAATCCTCTAGAAGGCAGGCAAAACTAGGCTCACGGAAGACGACATTGGATAGACCACAAAGGACCCGGTCAACATTAACGAACACATGTGCCCGCAAGTGAAGAAGCTTCTTGGAAGGACCATTGCAAAGAAAAAGTAATTAGGCTGGCGTTTTGCATCGTCTAGGGATGGCAAGGTGTTCGCGCGTCAAATAGAAAACTCAAAGACTGTGCGCATTGCATGTGAGGCTGTTCTAGCAAATATGTGCAGATGACCATAGCGCTACTTCGGAACCTTTACTTGAGTTGTTTTCGCTCAATGATAGCACCCGAAGACGTCACATATCCGAATAATGAAATTCGTCTGACGCTTCTGCACTGCAATGGGCAGTCTGCTCGAAATAAGCACGATGAGCTCATAACGTTCTTCAGCCCATTGTCTCTCCAGTTTAACATTATCATGATTACGGAGACATGGTATAAATCCAAAGATGAAGTGCTTTGATTACCCGGTTATCAGATCTGTTACTTAAACCGCCAGTGTCTACTTGGTGGGGACGTGTTGCAGCTGGTTTTGGAAAAATTTTCATGCACCTTACTTCCAGAATTCTCGGTCATAACACCGGATTATGAAGTTATAACAGTACAGTGCAAAAAGTTTGTATCTGTGGTTACATATCGCCCACCGAAAGGCAACTCTGGAAATACCTTGTCTTTTTAAACCATCTGCTCTGCTTTGTTAGTTCCAATGAGTCAAATGTTGCTATTGGGGGCGACTTCAACATTAACATGTTTCAGTATATTAAAACTTCTCAAAAGTTGCAATGGCTTGAAGAATCATTTTATTGTGTAAATAAGATAATGACTCTCAAGCGCATTACTAATTCATCTGAAAGCCTAATTGACCTATTTGCAATCATCATGGCCGAAAATAATTTGGAGTCTGGAGGGATAGCTGTGAACTTGTTTCACCACTTGCCTATTTTTATGTTCCTAGAATGTGACCAGGTTTCTAAGCGCATTCGGCACTCGAACACTTTTTTATTCAAACAATTATTGGTAGGACATTAGCTGACTCTCGCGGTACAAATGGAAATATTGGTTGGACTTCAGTCCTTCATTGTCACTTCGCTAATGAAACGTACGATGCCTTTATGCGGATTTTTGTAACTGTGTATGAGGAATTTTTTCGGTTCAAGAAGGTTAGAACGTCCAACAAGAAACTGAAGCCGTGGCTTTTGGTTGAATGTCTGAAAGCGATTCGCGAGAAAAACGCGTTGTATCGTATGTGATCTTAAAACAAGAGATTCCTTTGACTTCTCTGCTTTTAAAAAATATAGAAATCAAGTGACAAAGTAATTGAGAAATACGAAAAATGCATACTTTGAAGGTCTGTTCTCAGAACTAAGGCGTCGCAGTGATTTCTTATGGCATGAAATAAACAAGTTATTAAAACAGAACGCTTACAATAACTATGAACTTGAGTTAACGCTGGTAATAAACTACGCAAATCAAAAGAATTAGCAGATAAGTTTAATGATTACTTCACAACATTAGTAAGAAGCCATCAAAATGAAGAAGCAATTTCGTTTTCAACATACCCAACGCGAACACGGATTTTTTTTTCAACTAACCACACCCGGAGAAGTTTATACTGCGTTTATGTCATAGAAAAACAGTAAGGCACGTGATATAAACGCGATCTAAATAAGACCGATTAAGTTCATGCTTGATCTTTTGTTACCGATTCTTAACGACATTTTTAATCTTAGTTTATCCACAGGTGTATATTCCGGAAAAAAAAATGCAGCAAGGAAAACTAGTCATTTTATTTAAGTCAGGAAACAAAGACGAGCTATCAAAATACAGTCCCATCTCGGTGGTACCTGCTATATCCAAAGGATTAGAAAAAAATATGTGTAAACGCATTACCCCATTTTGTGAAAAACACTGCATTATATCGGCGCAACAATTTGGATTCAGGCAAGGAATATAGACAGAGTTAGCTTTGGTGAAGCAAAAAGAAATAATTTTGAACGGTTTTCAAGATAAAAATCTAACATTAGGTGTCTCTGTGGATTTCTCAAAAGCGTTTCACAGGATCAACCATTTAATCTATTTGCTAAACTGCAACACTACGGATTTCGCGGCGTTTGACTCTACCGTTTACGGTCGTATCTAATGCAGACAAAACAATGTAATTCAATTGAGTCGGAACAATCGACGATGCAAAGAATAACACAAGGTGTTCCGTAGGGAAGCATTCTTTGTCCAAGTTTGTTTAATATTTAAATAAATGATATTGTCAATATTACTGAGCATGCTCATTTTATAGTTTATGCAGATGATATAAGTATGTTTCTACAGTTTAGCGATATTATTTATCTCGAAAATGTAGCAAATGATGCGTTGAGTAAATTATTAAAATGAAGTAAAATCAATTCATTGGAAATAATTGTAGTAAAACAAAAGCTGTTCAATATTCGTCACAGCAAAAATGTATTAACCAAGATATCGCAATTTATCCTGGATCGGAGAACATACAGTTGTAACAACGAAGTTAAAACTTCGGGGTAATTTTTAAAAAGCATTTGACTTGGCATGGCCATATTGAGCGCACCGCTAGCTGTCTGGCCACGACGTGTGGTGTATTGGGCAAATTACGACAGGTATTACCGTCCAAGATTAAGCTATTAATTTATCATGCAATATTTTCCTCTCACTTAGGTTATTGTTCTCTTGTATGGGGAACAACTTCACAAACCAACATACACAAGCTAGGTGTACAGCAGAAAAGAGCAAACCGAAATACAGCTAACGTACCATATGATGCGCTTAGCTACAAATGTTTTGCAGCCTTAATGTAGTACCGATATAGCATTTATATAAAACTAACGTCATGCTCAAATGCAAACAATTTTTCCAATATAACAACAAACCCTTTGTCTGTCTATATAACCTAAATAAGCCAACTCTAGTACCGTATAGCTTTAGGGAGAGAAACATGTGGTCACAATCTTTCTCGCGTACGAACTACGGATTTTCAAGATTGCAGTATCGCGTACCGTGTTTAATAAACAAAGTACACAGAATTGGCCAATATTTAAGTGGTATCTTGAGGAAACGATTGAAATCGCATATGAATAAAAATGGACGCCTTGCCTAAAACTAGCAAAAAGTTATCTTTTGTGTGATTGTCATTGGCTTGGATTTCTGCGTTTCAAGCCTGTATACCTGTGACTCGGGATGCGGCCTATGTAACTTTGTATACTTTCAAACACCAAATTTTCTCTGGTTGATATTTTGTGAAATATTGCTTTGCATTATACATAATGTATGTGCTTTTCAATTCTGCCCTTAGTGTGCAAAGCCTAGCATTGATGCAATAAGCTACATGCATATAGTGATGATATTATGCTCGCAATACCGTTTTGTTTTGTTCCACTACAGCTATACTATGAATGAGCTACTGTTCGCGCGGTAGTATCTGTTCCACGTTTGTTGTAGTTTTACTATATTTTTTGTATCTATGAAAGCGTCCACACGCTGTATCCGTTGGCAAGACAACGAGACAAGGACTTCGTCAAGCTGCATTACTGCGGCTTTTTTTTCGTGTCCCAGCACTCTTTTATGAAAAGAAGGCTAAATAAAAGGTTGATTGATTGATTGTGTACGTGCACTTCAGAAAACTCTATGCGATTACCTATCCCATACTTCAACCTGTGTGACCATTCTCTTGAGTGCGTACTGATAAGGAAAATAAGTTATTTCAATGTTCAAGTAAAATTCATCGAAAAATAGTTCCGCCGAATCACGAGAAATGTTTATGTACAATGTCACGACAGGGCTAAAGAAAGCTATTTTACCCTAAGTCACGCGTGAACCCCGGAGGGAGAAAATACCTTTACTATTCTTTTCTTGAGACAAAGCAAGATATATAGAGCTAACATTGAACTATTCTCCGGGTTGTCGCTTTCTAAATCTGCATTCCCCACTTTCATTGCGTATACAGTAACTGCGCTACTTTTCTGGGCATTTGTCCCAATATGTTAGCGTTGTGTTAATTTACTAACAGTGTTTTGTACTTCACATATTATTAAAATAAAACAACGCCTTCGTCGCAGCTAGATCCTGCTTTGTTCTGTTTGTTTCTTTGTCAAGCTGTATGTTTTTTCAGGACGCACTGTGAAACGTAAGCAGCAACAATAATAAACCTATGATTTGAAGAGGTAAATAATCGGTCTACGTTGAATTTCATACATGAAAGCGGGCCCAAGGGTAAAGTACCTTAGCAAAATAATTACGAAATATTTTTTCTATACCTCTTTGTTTCAGCCAAAATGTGTTAAATCATACCAATAATACTGACACAGCGCAAAGTTGGGCAATAATTAAGATGTGCCCTATCGGGAGCGACACGTATGCTCAATATGGTATCGTTTTAAAGAACCTGATTCCTTGCAGCTTTAATAGAGACCGTTTGTTAAATACAGATTGATTTTTATGTACTTTTTGTGAAGCAATTGCAATCGACTGCTGGGAATAAATTTCCTCCAATGCGGAATTGTGAGCTCTAAGAAGTTTACAAGGAATGAGGGTACCTATTCTGGAAAGAAGTAATTGTAGACGAAGACCAACCAGTGTTATTGGTGGGCTATTTCTTCTTTGAATAAACCGGTACGTAATGGCCTGTTGCAAGCACATTTACAAATATTGAAGAAATAGTTGTAAGTTGATTTTATTCACGTATAGAAAGGTAATATATTTCGGAAGTGTACATCAATAAAATACCCTGCGCGTGTATTGCTATGCCACATATCGTGGTACGCATAAAATGTGAACATAAAATTTGCTTCTTGCTTTGCTATAGAGAAAGGCAAAAAAAATGCCATTTGACTTTGATTTGATTTGAGAAAGAATAAATTTCCCTAGTAGCTGCTGCGTTTCCGGTTGTCGCGTGCTTAGATATGTTCGTATGCTATCGTTCTCTATCTTCTTCGATCAGTGTTCAAAAAGACATTATTGCTATTTTTACTGCATTCTGTTTCTGCTTCTGTAAATTTTTATGACACCGAATGTTTTATAAAGCGAACGTTGTCCGAATATTTTGGTCCAAGTGAGAAAGTGGTGAGAACGGATATTGCAAAATGGTATGCCCAGGCTGGTGCACTCTGGTGATTGACAGACTTCAGAACTCCACAAATACTTTTAAGGCCACGATAGCATGTAAAAGCATGAAACCACGGCTGGCCGCCCGCAAAATGAAGCGGGTCAAAGGCGGACAACATTTTGCTTCCCTACATGGTTGGATAACTTGAACAGCCGGAATCAGTGACCGAAGAACGCCTTTTTAATTGACCAAATGAAGTTACGAATGCAATAGCATGTGGAAGTAAGAACTGTTCTATTCCAACTTTTGATAGTTTTGTGAAACATACACAAAAATTTGGGAAGATGTTTTCGAGACCCAGCGGGCTGTAGCCACACAAGCACGTATAACTGTCGAAACTCTTGGATCGAATGGCTTCTTTTTTTAGTCCACATTTGAAATAGCACGGGCCTACAATTACGCCTGAAAAGAGTGGGTCAATCTTCCTAGTTTGAAGTGAAATATCACAACTCAAAGTACATACAGGTACTTGAGGCGCATAGATAATGTTAGTGCTTTTTGTGGCAGTCGCCGAGCACAAAAGTGGCGAATCAGCAATTCATGCTGAAACGTTAAGCTCAAGAAAGACTTTTTTTATAAGCTACAACCTAGTCGATTCTGTTGCGTGCTATTATAACTTTAGCTGAAAGCTGCTGATCCAGAACAAAATTATGCGCATCATTTGCGTATCATTTCAATCTCCCTGGTTGTACAGCCATGAGCTCCTGTGGAAATGTTTATTTCCAGGACTGCAGCGGCCGACGTCGAGTACTCGGACACTATCTTAGTGCTCATAATGCAGAGCAGACACCTCATTTTAGGAATGTACTTCTAAAGCAAAAATGACGCCATCATCAATACAGGCGAGTGCTCCAATTCATCGTTAATCCCAACAGGCGGCACAAATCATGCCGATGAATCTTTTTGATGATTAGACAGCACATTCATGGGTTTCGCATGCTGCTTTCAGAGAAGTTTGATGGTTCCTCAACCATTGACTGTTGCGCTGAGCACATGAAAAGATCTTTTTCCCGGTTGGTCACATGACTGTGGCTGGAGGCCATGTTTCGACCACTCTCAGCGAGTTTACGCGAATATATTTATTATAAAAATCAATTTTTAAATAATGTCCTCCTCTCTGCACCCTGGCCTATTTTGTGTGGCGTTTGCGTGTGACGTAAGGAGGAAATGAGCTGGCAATTTGCTGCGCGACTGCACGGCTCGCCGCCCTCCGACAGTCAGTCGGGCCAGCGTTTAGTCCGTCGGCCACCGACGGGTCGTCGCAATTAGCTCGCTCAGTTGAAACTAAGCCATAACAGTTTGTGAATGGGAGATTGTGCCTTTCTTTACTTAGGTAGTTTGTACACTGTTCAAGTTGCGAGTCCGGGTCGTCGCTCCACACAAGCGCTGCATAAGGGCACTTGTGACGCTTCGCTGACTGGTACGCTAGTGCTAAAATGTAATACCACTTGAAAGCGGGAGAAGAGTCAGCGATGTCAATATATGTACTAAGGAAATAAAATCAACTGAACGTTTTACCGTACAGCGCGATACTAGGGAGCAGGAAGCACTTTTTTGCCCTGGGTGGACAAGCACTGCGATCAGCAGCATGACCATCCATATGCGAACGCTTTTCCGTCTAAGAAATGCAATTCCTAGACGCTAGATGTTGTGGAAGTTTGGGGGACGCTTACTGCACGAGCGCTATACGACAAATATACACCTCAGGTACTTGAAATGCTAAAACGAAGTAAAAGTGTAACCGGGTTGTACCATATATACCTGACATATCCACCCTCCTAATCGCTGGATCACGGCCGTGTGGTCTGAAGCGCTAGGATTATTGTTTATTAAGTCGCAAGTTTGATTCCCTTGGGGCACATGTTTTTTTGTAAGTTGATATTTTCGTTTGCGGCCGATGTTTTCTAAACTCACTTCACATTTTTGGGTCTTACGTGCACTGATCCCAGAGCGAGTTCACAGAACGCGCGCAAACTGACACTGACGAGCTAGCGAGGTATCGTTGGAGTGCTCTTGTCACAAGCACCGACTGCTTGTGGACAGTGGGTACAGGCCAGTATCAACAGACCCTTGGCCTGGTGCGAACACGCTTTTTACGATACAGGCATGAGTGAGGCCACCTCCGAATATGCGGGATAAGCGCATGGCATTTGAGCGTCTGCGGTGCCGCGGAGGCCGTTCATCCACTGCGTAGGCCTCGACTAGTTATTGCTACGATTCCAAGCTGTTCTTGGAGGCTTACCTTAGGCATTTCACAGCCGACAACATGAGATAAGCACGGTACGACGATTACTGAGATATCGAGAATGCCCATCCAACGTTTCCCCCGGATGTCAAGCCTGTTGTTAGCCAAATTTGTTTGAATGCTAACCTAGACATCGTCCAATCAAGATGCATCTCTTCCTGGCGTCACAGCCTTTTGTTGGTGCGGCCGCCACAGACCGCGCATGGTAGTTTTTCTTTTTTTCCGCTTTATAAAATAATTACTGACTTATCAACCGGATAAACGATGAAAAGTGTGGTAATTTCAGCCAGTCTACGCAGTGCAAGCAAAACCGGGAGCCTGGCAAATTCACTTCAGTGTCCCTTTAAAAGTAATCAGAATTTTGCCTGTTTCATGCGTACTATCAGAAAATGGTGCACCGACTCAAACATTCTCACAAAAATGAACCGCTGCATTACCACGTTTTCTAACATACAGACAAGTCAACAAAATACGTATGTAAACAAAAATGCCTGAAAGTGCGACTCATGTTATAAACAAAACGAACTCGCACATAATAAATAAATGAAAACAACCCTCAGTAAACTTATTGTGGAAGCGCGAAATGCCGCAGTATCAATGGGGTAAACCCGGGCATGGTAGATAGCAACATATGCGTACTTTGCCACAAATCCAAGTACAGCTGCAACTGTGAATTCACCTTTAGAGGGTCGCTGGTAACGGTCATGTTCCCAGAGTAGACCTCTCCCCGCTCAAAAGTAGACAGACCCCCCAAGACTTGGAAAATGGTGGTTTTTCCCGCTCCGTTGAGTCCCAGAAGTCCCAAACACTCAGACGGCCGTAGTGCGAAGCTGATACCTCGCACAGCAAAAATATCTCCGTAGTACTTGTGAACATTGGATGCTACAAGAGAGTGGCTTCCGAAGTTGCGAATGCGGCATATTTCTTCGACCGCGCTTATCTCTTGGGCTACGTCTGGGTCCAACTTCCGTTGCTCGTAGCACGTTTCGTATTGCTTCTTGGCTAGGCGACGTCTCGAGATCTTGCGAGAGAGGATCAGGTAGGGGATGAAGGCGTGGAAGAGAAATATGCCGATTTTGAAAATCATCCAGCGATATCCACCGATGTACTCAGTGAGGAACTCTTCAACGCACTGGGACTGGAACTGTAACAGCGTCTGTACAGTTGCATTGTCTGCGAGGAGAGAAAACGAATACCTCATCACTCGTCTTAGACAAGAACACATTGAGTCATACGTAGAACACATCCAGCCCATTCAAAAGTTTGGCAGTCAGACAAAAGGGCTTGAACTCCCCAAAGGGTATATTATAAATCCTTTTCTATTATGATTTTTGTTTTCAGTCTGTCAGCCACAGAGTTTGGCGTTAATTTGTGGCGAATCCAATATCTGGCTTCCAGTCGTAAATATACACATTCTCAAAACGCGACCAGGCAGCATGCACGGATGGTCGCTGTCGTTTGCGTGAAAGACAATGTAAAGTACAAGACATCTGAGCACCTGGGTACATCTTTTTAAAGAGTATTGTGTAATTAGCTGTGAAGCATGGAACCTTGATCAGTGTGTCCCTTAGCAAAAACATCAACCAACCGCACTGCAGTTTACCACGTAGGGTAAATTTAGATCGGGGATTGTACCGTACGCATATACCTGCGTCCCATGGAGGCTCGTAGCCAGAGAGAGGGCCCTTCGCACCCCCGGCAACGACATTTCTTTGCAGGGGAGAGGTACGTTGCAGGGGTAGGGGGTGCTACATTGCCCGGCTCTCCTCTTGAAGTATTTATTTTAGGCAACGTTCATCAGGAAAACCTAGTGCTCCCGTATGTAAAACGTCCATCTTCTCATTTAGCTACCACCTCCGGTTAGTAACAAAACCATGGCAACAGCTTTGGAAGGCGATAGGCTCCGAAAAAAAGCTGTGTGCAATGTACAGTGTTAGAGACAGTTGCTACAACACGAGGAACTTGCCGCAGCCGATAGTGGACGTTTTATCCGCTTCTTGGCGCTCTTGGCCCCCGTCGCTAAGAACAAAGCGCCTCCAAAGAACGAAAAAGAAACCCGACTGCGGCTACCATTGGTTCGTTCTACATTTCTTGTGCCTGCAGACACCGAAAAGACAAAAATAAAACGGCAGAAGAAATTGGCAAAAAATTGGGCCCATCTCCCCGCGAGGGAGCTCGAGTAAATGCGTCGCATAGGGGGTGGGTGCATTGCGTTAACGTTTAGTGTTTTGGGAGTTGGTGGTAGTGAATGCGTTGTATCAGCAGCTTCTTGACGTAGTTTGAATGAGTCAAGGATATAAGGCGCTTTCGTAGCCTCCCATTCTGTGTCGGCTTTGTGGCGCAGTGGGTAGAGCACCATGTGCATTGCGTTCCGCCCGCAGGGTCGAGGGATCGAAACCAGGTACCGGATAGTATTTTTTTTTATATAGTGTAGGGGGAGGGTTGCGGACAACGACGGTGCGGACTACGACGGACGTCAACGCGGGTGACATCGTGAGTTACTGAAATGCTCTGCATTTAAAAAGTTCCACGCCGCGCCTCCAGAATTGAAATTTTTTGGTTTGGTAGCATACCCTTTTGTTTATTGTCTTGACTGTTTTCCTACCTGCTGAACTCCCTCAGCAGCCATGCCAAGTCGTAGTTGTCTCGTTTAAGGCGCAGAAGCGCGACCGCTTTTGATCGCACTACGGTGTACAGGGTCATAAAAAGAAATGACAGTGAACAAGCATCGTATATTGGCGGAGTTCAGAGTCCTGAAGGGCTCTCCTGTGCCCGCCCCCTCCCTTCCCAAGCGAACTTTACCTGATAATGTGTGTTCTCCATTGATTGACAAGGGTGTTTAACGCCCCGACCCTGCAGAGGCGTTATTTTACCAGTTGTGGAGGGCTCCGGCGTAACTTTGACCACCTGAGGATCTTGAACAGGTGCTGAAATCTCGATCACAGGGGCGTTTTACTTCAGAGAAGTTTTTGTCTAACGGGTTTCATCGGTTATCATTCCGGTTTCATCAATTTACTCATCGACCCACCGGGGTTCGTCCCCACCACCGGTGACACCAATTTCGTAACTAATTTCCCCCTCGCCTCCTCTGATGCCCCTTTGGCAAGTCGCGCAGTCACTAGGTAACGCCGGTATGCGGTTACCAGTTGATTGCGAAAAATAAACAGAAGCACGGAGGGACCTTAAAAAATGCACTGACAATTACTACACTCCCTAATATGAAATCTGTGCGCAGCTCGAGCTGCAGTCTACTCAGTCACGCACAGCGCATTTCTGCTGCGTCTTAGGAAGTATTCGCGTGATCAGCAAACCGAGAGCGGCGTGCGCTACCCTGTCGCTACCTCGCAGTGCCCCGCCGTTCCCGGCCAGCCTGTAGAAAATAGTGTTTGAACCTCCCTTGCAAATGTCACGTGGTTCGGATTTGCACCGCACAAGGGAGCAGCGAGCATGTTGTTGCATATTGTGTTTAAACCTCCAGCCCAAACATCACGTGGTTTGGATTAGGGGAGAATAGAACAGCGTCTGGAGAGAGTGCGAGGTGTAGGGCGCTCCTTGGTGGCGACACATGAAAAATGTGTGAGGGAAACCAGTCAGAGAGATAACGCCATAGCAGCACGTGTCGTACTCCAAATCACCCTTCGCTAGACGCTCCTCTCCGTTTTCTTTCTTTCGTCGCTACTGCGCTCTCTTATTCGGTCAAGCGGACATAAACAGACGCCGCTAATGCGAAGCCCAGGTAATGGCTGCCAAATGGTTTCCCCTAAAACGACCGAAAACCGCCGTCGCCGTTTCCACTCAAATTATCTTCGCCAAGTAGGTGGCAATTCCTCCCAGCCTATATTTCTTTTTCAGATTGGAAGGCCGTCCGAGCGACATTTTCGCCGTTGTCTCTCAAGCCGAAGTATGCGTCATCACCGGCTGTCGGTTTATGCGTGCACTGTTATGGGTAGGAAAAGTGGGGTCTGCACGCACGGCTAGAATTCATGCCGCTACCGATGAAATGCCGGATGTGCTGGTATTTAGATGTCGAAATACATGGTGCAATGCGGTTAGTCGGCTGTCCTCCTCAATCGAGTTGTTCCGGAGTGGGTTGATGTGTTAGAGACATTTCTCGCACCTACTAAGATGTATACCACGGGGGTGGAAAACGGACAACCGCATGTTTGTACGCGAGCATAGAGCTTAAGTGCTTCAAGGTTTTAAGTCCTTATGTGACGGACATATGCGGTTCTTTTGGAGGAATAGCAGCAAGAATCTAGGCGTTGGTCGGAATACAAGCGCGAATGGGTGCACGACAACGGTAATCTGCTGGCACCGCCGTTACCGCCTCAAGTTCAGCTAGTGTAGTAGCGGCGAATTCCTCCAGAATGAACAGCAAATGTCCCGCTTGGACCGCGGGTGTGAGACAATATCACTTCTTCAGAGGGGTATTCAGGGGATATTGTCGACGGCGTCTGTCACTTCTAAGCCCGGGAACATGCCGTTGCCGGTTTATGCATGCGCAGGTTTGTAGTGGAGAATTGTGTGAGGGAGGCGGGAGGGCGTAAAGGTGCAGCTATAGATTTCATGCCCGTACTGAGGGATGGCATGTTCGTTGTACTGGTGCGAGATTTAAACACGGATGCTAAACCGCCCGATGGGACCTGTCCGGAGTCCTTAGTTGTAGGGGGGGTTGGGTTTTTGTGTTAGGTTATGTTCAGATTACCGACACAAATCCCATATCGTGATCTATGGACGAAAAACTGCCATGTGACCCAGGGTCGTTGGTTGAGACTTGAAATGACGTCATTGTTTAAAATTTTAACGACAGTTGCGGCAACAGTCTGCACCCGGACTTACACAAGCAGTAAGGTGCTTACGATGCGGGATGGACAAAGGCAGTTCAATGTTTATCTGCAAGAACGAAGCTTCGATCTGTCAGAGGTTCATTCAGCTAATTGGCTAGGAACTATGGTGCCTTGTAAATTACTATACACGTGTTTTGTTTCGAGAACTCCGTGGACTGTGTTTAGCTTTGCTTGTCATCCTTCTTCACAGATTGCAAGGGCCGTAATTTTTTTGCTTTTAACCTCTATCAGAAAAGGGGCTGCCTCGGGTGGCAATGCGAACCACGTCCTTGTGCACAGGAACACAACGCCATAGCCACTCAGCCACCGCGGCGCGTAAAGTGTGCTCTTTATGTAGGTGACGTCGTGAAAACACGCAGTGCAAATTCTGAGCATGCTAGTCTCGCATGTGTTTTCAGTAGGAATCTGAAATTCATGTAGTTGAAAGGAAAAAGTTCCAGTCAGTGGCGATCTTCAACATACAGCCCAATTTGACTAAAAGGCATCCCCCTATTTCTGAAGTCAGCGAAAGTGTATATGACGGCACAGTAAACGAATGAGGGGTGTGGCGTAGCTTGCTTGTATTCTGTCAGATGCATCATGTAGAGAAAAAGTTCACCTTGACCTGTACTTTTCTCTGAAAGACTGGGGTGCGCTCCAAGGAAATTCCTGCAATGTTTCCGTTTGTTGTCTGTACTCCGTTACTTCCTTTACTTCTGTAGTGCTTTAGTACAATTGCGCGAAACCAGCCGTTTAAGTCTCATTTTATCCCTAGGAATGGAAAAGGGCGTTCTAAAAGTACATCGAACTATTTTCCCAAACACAAGCTGGCATTGTCGAGCAACAAATCCTGGGCTTCTCGACGACCGACTTCGTCGTTGCAAAAAAAAAAAAAATGAAGGTACCTTTAAATGTTATGGTTTTCGCAGCTGGATCTGCAACGTGTTCACTACAGTTGGCGAGTTCTAGGATTAAATTGAAGGCATTTTTTAAAGCAAAGTAACAGTATAAAAGCTAACTCAAAAGTATTCGGAAAACGAGTAAAAGCTGTTTTTTGCGAGGTGTCAACTGAGAAGAACCCTATGTGCGGAATTTCGGGTTTAGAACTAATAAAGAGGTCCCTAGCCAGACACAGCAGCAAGACTTTGGATGGTTTAGTTTCAGTGCACAATTTGGAAGTTCATAAAATACATCAGGATGGAAATGCTCAAAGCTGATGATTATACGGTATTGTTCATGCAGACCTAATGACTTGCCGGGATTTTTGGGGCGTGGCATTATCACGGTCGATAGCATCACGCAAGGAACCGCGGAAAGCTCTTGTGCGCGTCGCAATAATACCCGCTTCTTTAATCTTGGACTTCTATTTTTAGGTTCTGCTTTATACCCTTTTCTAAATTCTCGAAAATATATTCAAACCAAGGGTTTGTAAATGATGTGTAATAATATCAAAATATTGCATAAAAACTTGCGCATAAAAGTTACGTAAACGTTTTTACCAATTACGGGTTAAAATTCAGTAACGTTTTCAAACAGTCATGGCCTTCACCAAGTGAAGCCCCCTTTGTCCCATGGTTACATTTCAGCGTACAGGCTTTCTCGGAGGAAAAGAAGAGTCGTCTACAATTTCCAGACAAAGTTGTGTAATAAATAAGTACTCATGCAGATGATGCAAAAACTCATGTGACGCAGAAGCTTAACGTTAATGATAAGGACGTTTGTAGCATTGGACCTCCGCTGTTGCAACTTCACACACTAGGTGCTCTCGCCTTTATGGACAACATGACGTGTAATTATGTTACGGTTACGAGGTGAACATCTCCAATTAGGCATTCCTAATATTCGTGTACATGGTTTTTCTAATAAATAACCGTACTCCTTGTAATTATTATGTCTGCTCACTTGCACAAGGAGCGCTTGCACGTTCGTTGTTATTCCGTCAGTTTGTCCTGGCCTCATTGCCTTTAAATGATATGCAGTTTTCGGTTGAAATTATAGAGATACCAAAGGCGTAAATTTCTTTTAAACGCCCCAGGCATTCATGATATGTATTAAATAGCTGGCATAGTTACAATTAACGCTTTCATTTGGCAAGGTCTTTGGTACTATTGTGCTGCTTCATGAAAGGGATGCCTCTAAACGTCACGCAGTCATGGTGGTCTGGGAGCACTATGGGTGACAATTTGCTGAAATTAGCAGCCACTTAAGCTGACTCAACCATTTCTTCGGTTCACCTTTCCCTTGCTTTCAACGCGATGCTTGCTATGTTTCATAGATGGCTTACGTTGCGTGAAAACGCACTTCAGAAAATATAACTTTCTCTCACGGTGATGATCGTGGGTGTAGAAAAAAATGCCTAATCTGGTTGGGAACCAACATCGGTCCCTCGCGTTGTGAAGCCGATGTCTATCCGATTTCGCCATTCTGAGACGTCCAAAGTATTCGTATTTGCAGAGTAGTTCAAGGATGTGCAAAATTACCTAACAAATGGGGCAGATTGCAGTAGTGGTGCAAGGATGGAAAAACAGCTGACTTGGCTGCCCCTCTCTCGATGTCGGAGACCCGCCTGTTGCATCTCACACAGATTTCTGAACTTGCCGCTGAAACTTCTCCATGACTGGCCGGTCCACGTTGTTTAGTCCGCTGGCTTTCACAACTCTCCCAAAGTGGGCCGCGCATGCACGCGCTAGACCTCACAGCCACTGGCTTCGCGAACTCGTGGTCTGTAGCCCGAACACGGCATCTGTGGTCCGAATTTCAGTCCATACCGCACGTGAACTCGCGAGAAGAAAAGCACGCGAGAGATCACGCCACAAACGCAATTGCATAAAACGAGGTTTTATAACGCCAGGGATGCAGGTTAGATTCCTACCACGGAAAGCATTTTTTTTCTGATTTTTGTCTTTCGTTTTATCCAACAGAGGTCTTTTAATTGTGTTGTTTTATGCTTAATCTGGAGGGTTAGGGTATCATTTTTGTTGTTCTTTTTTTCACCTTCTAGAACACGTGTGAGCTTTTGCCTTCCAGTCTCGTAATGAGGGCGCCTGGACAGCCGAGACGGGATGGCTTTTGCAGAATTGTGGCGCCTGAATTTTTGGTTACGTTTATAGTTGTGCACACCAAATTTGACCCATTATCTTGTGATACATTTGTAAATTCGTCTGTGGCCTTTTTTCCTGTGGGTTTTTGCGCACTCTGTGACGAAACGTTTCTTCTTTTCAATTGTTTGCTGGTGTTATTGTTCCCATGCGCTGTTAACCCGGTACCCCTTCGGCCTGTGGCTTGGCTGAATGGCAATTTGGCGGGTATCACGGCATAAAGATGCTGGCTTTGATTCCCGAGACCTACATAACCACATTATTTTCTTGATGCTGCCACTCGCAACACCTGCCCTTGAGCTCCTTGCTTCTTCGCAAATTTCCCTCATACTTTATCGCCGATGATTTGACCCTCCCTCTACTTCGACAATGACAGTTTTCTGGTAACGTCCCGCGTGTACAGTACTCCATCTTACACAGCTCAGCTTTTAAAAAGCAGGAGTTCGTTCGGGAACATCGACAACGGCAACCGTCCTACCAGTGAAAAAAACTCATTTAGCCTTGTGTAGTGTTCACCTTTCGCGATCCTACAAAAGAGACTATGGTCAGCGCAAATGATTCTTCCAGAGGATTCGGAGCGGTGCTTCAAAAACAATGTAGGTACAAGTTTTCTATCATGCGTGTTCTACCAGCTCCTGTTCCTCCTTCAAATTTTCTATGCTAAAAAGCGAAAGCGTCTCTTGCCATAGTTTGGTTCTGAAGATGTTCTTTTACATTCGTTCACAGTCGAGAAGTCTTCCACACCTAATACAAACCACAAACCACTGGTACCTTTATTGAAGAGCGTTTTTGAACCTGAACGCGGTTACAGAGAACCAGTGGTGATGCGGCAAGACGACCACGCCACGTCTTTTATCATTCTCCGTCAGGACTCCCAATGGCTGTTGGCACTCATTCGGTGGATCGGAAGGCATCGCTGTCCTAAGCCCGATGCTGCTTCACGTCTATCATCAACCTTGTGCTGCCCCTTTCTTCGACTTTTCAGGACAATATATACGCTCGGTGAGGGCAGGCGAAAGTGAAAGAGAAACAAGAAAAAACTGAAGCTAGCTCACAGAATACATGGAGTGAATATGCGACGAAAAGCCCGATGCGCGGCGGCGGAAAAAAACATCCTCGCTGCCGGTATAGCCGGGCCATAAAAGTTCAACGGTGGCGGAGCGGCGGTGAGCGGAACCGAAGTAACTAATGAGGTCTTCCGATTTCCCTTCCATGGCGTAAGTCATGCACAGGCCGGTGCAGACCGCCGCTGTTAAAGAGTTTGATAGACCTGCGGTTCTCCCGCTCCTACCTGAGCTGAAAAAAGATATTGCATATGTCAGATCGATTGAGGAAATGGTGTGTCAAGAAGTGAAGTCTGCGCGTTTTTGATAGCTCGAACTTCAAGCGCAACACTGCGCCGACCCAACTACTATTGCTTGTGTCGTCTAGATAGGTATGTACGATAGCTTTTATTAGGTTAAATAAAGATGATCTTGCTCAATAAATCGTAATACCAGCAACATGGTGTCTTTTCTGCAAATTCGGCGTGTGGGAAAAGCGATATCACTGCCAGGGTCTCTCAAATACAGCTAAAACAAATAGGAGAAAGCCGTATCAATTCAAAGTCGGGCTAGACATGATCTACTTTGCAACCAAATGTTTTTCTTTCGAGATGGGGCGTAGGTAGAACGCTGTTCCATCTTCTAGAAGTCCCTGGTTCGAATCTTCGTAGGAACGTTTGTTTTTTATGCCTTTAGCGCTTTCGGGTACTGGAAAAGCATATATCAGCAAAAAAATACCCCGAGTGACGCAGATTCGTCAAACGACGTACAACACAAGCGGGAAGTACCTTCACTGGGCCTGTTGCTGATTCTGGTCATGCAGGTTCAGTTAGCCACACTGAGAACTACCCTGCGGCGACGCGACCGTGGACGTCATGTCTTCGCTTCATGTAGTTCAGCCCGATACACATACGGCGTCCTGCAGCGGCAGATTTTCCCCCGCGCGAACTTCGTCGTAGAAGATCGCTCCATGTATTTTCGCCCTAACTTGTAAGCTCTCGAGGTGGCAAAGCTGTGCGTAAACTTCACGACCATCCCGACTGTTTAGGTCCGTATTTCAGCCGATTTGCTTTTTGTTCGCTGCCGCAACGGCCTCTACTCTATCAGCAAAGCTGTAATTGTGAGCGTCCTTTGATTTCTTGGGTGGGGTAATCGGTGGACATCATCTTAGACGGGCGTACGCTACGACGGGTCTTTCCGGTTCCGAGCAAGTGTTGCCAGGATTACGGAGAATGCCGGAGTCTTTCTAGTTGCGGGCGCCGGGGACGATGGGAGGTCGCGGCGAGGCACGCACACAAGAGTGAACAGCCGCTGCCCACCACGAGGCATGCGCTCACGTGCGTTCGGTATTTTCTTGGTATATATAACTGCGGACACCAAATTCTAACAGTTTCCTAACCGGCTTCGCTGTTAAAGAGCAAGCCCGGGTACATTTTTCGATAACCCAGTACAGTGCCATTCGGACAACGCACCCGCGTATGGTCACCACCCAGCAAAATCAGAGAGCCGCAATTTCTGTCCCAGTCCGCAGAAGACGTTTCCTGCTTATGCGCGCGTGTAACTTTAAGACGATGTAGCGGTGAGTAGCCCCTTGGGAGCCTTACAAAACCTCGGCATTGACGCTGCGGGGTGGTGCAAGCAGTGCCAAACTCCGACCACGGCAATCCTCGCCCCTGGTTTGAATTACGATAGAGGACTGTATGCTACTATACGCAACCCGAGTGGTTGTTCCGCTGGTTTGCAGGAAGCATATTTAACTCTTGTGCATGAAATTACAGTGACCCCTCGTAATGTAAACACGCATATCTCTAAATATGCGTTTAGTGGGAACTTTTACTCTCCGTGCATTTCTCTCGTATAGGCGCTGGACAGCGCACAGAGGGCGACACGGAGCCCGCGACACTCAGCGCCCCCTTCGGCAGATACGCGCAGTACTGGGTTGGTCCCCGGAATCCGTTACATTTCTGGGTGAGGAGGGCTCCTCTTTTTTCAGCGCGGATGAAGCATATTTGTAGCTCCTTTTGGGTTTAAAACGAAGTAAGAGATCGTACAGTAATCCTGCCAGATAGTTGAGGTAAATGGAGAAATTGAGAAGGATTTATCCGCTTGAATTCGCCTATGGGAAGGCATATAAAGGCCGCATAGGCGCGATGCCCAGAAGTTAAACGCTTGTACAGCCTGCCTGCGGGAAAACCTTTCCCGAGACCACCATATTTTCCTTCAAAAGAAAATGTAATTTATATTGTTCAATCCACAAAATAGGAGGCTTTGTCTGCAAATATACCAGATGTTCCGCGACGTTTTCGCGCGAGCTATTCCATCCGCATGAGTCCATTTGCGGGGGCAGAACTACTAAGTGGGCAACATGGATGTTACATATCGATCTTTGATCAGAATGTAATGCTCCACACATGTAAGAGTATAAAATTCACATTTGTTTGTGTATAGCGAAAGTTCTGCCGCCAATAGGTGCCCGCTCCGCCAAGAAACGTTCGGGCTTCCAGGTGTGGCCGAGTATAAAAACCCGCTCCAAAAAAGAAACTCTTCACGAGAAGGATATCACAAGAAATTACATTAGGTGAGGGCGGAGGAGACGGAGCAGAAGAACATCTAATAGCCGTATCGGAAATAATTACCGAATGTTCATATTCGGGAATTTTCTCTCCACGTCAGCGGGTCCCGCGTGAGATCTCTTAGAAAGAAATAGTAGCGCTTTTATTACCGTCAAGACCTTCGCAGAAAAAATCAAGGGAGAAAACTTTAGTTCCCTGAGGACACCCCGCAATGGCCCGGAGTGGGCGCAATCACACCGGATTCGAGAAAGTTTGTCCTCCGCCTCCACCTCTCCGAGGGCGAAAATTTTGTCATGCGTTCATGTATTTCCAACGTGTATTGCGGAACGTTTTATCGCTTTTTTCATCGCTTTCAAGTGTCTTAGACAATAATTTTATTGTTTCTTTTGCAAGAATAGGCGGTGATTTTATGCTATTCAATAGCTTGCGGTACATTTGAGAACGTTAACGCCTACAAGTGACTGCTCCCTATCTGTTTATATAGAGGGAGACGTCAAGGGCAGCCGTCACCCAGAAGACACTTCGCAGAGGAGGTGGAAACAGGCGTTTATTGTGAGCGGCAACCAAGAACTCCAGCCCCAGGAATGATGATGAAGATGAGTATGAAGAGTAGATGAGGTACGGCATGATGATAATAATTGTCCTGGGAAGCAGACGAAGTATACGATGAATTGGCCACGACAGTACAAGGGCCCTTATCCATGTGTCCTTGAAGTAGGCACTAGCGCATCGGACAAATTGATTCTCACACGTTCCCCCTCTTCGCGGAAGCGACCGCTTGGGAGCAGTTTATGGAGTGCGAGGCGTGAACGGTTTCAGTCGGGTCACATGCACCATCTCTTTGCCCCTGTAGCGGCGGTCCGAAGGAGGAGAACAAGGCGCGACGCGATAATTGACGGGGGAGGTTTCTTCCAGGATGGTGTAGGGACCAAGAAATCGATGAAGGAATTTCTCACATAATCCTGGCTTGCGAATTGGCGTCCAAAGGAGTACCTTGTCACCAGGGCGGAACTGGACAGCACGATGCGTGGTGTCATATCGAAGTTTCCGGTCGTTTTGGCAGGCTTCCGTGTGCAGGCAAGCAAGGCGACGGCAATGGGCAAGGCGTGAGACAAACTGCTCGGATAAGGGGCTTGATGTAGACACGGGAGCAGTAAAGAAGGTGGTATCCAGAATAAAAGACGGGTGGCGGCCAAAAACGAGAAAAAATGGCTAATAACCAGTGGTCTTTTGTACAGCGCTGTTGTATGCGAATGTAACATATGGGAGAATCGTGTCCCAATTTGAATGGTCGGGTCAAATGTACATGGAAATCATGTCAGACAAGGTACGGTGGAAGCGCTCACTTAGCCCATTTGTCTGCGGGTGGTATGCGGACGTTGTTTTGTGGACTGTATGAGAGGCTCGGAGAACTTCCTCGAGAAGGTTTTGCAAAAACGTCCTGCGGCGATCGCTCAAGAGTACTCGAGGGGCGCCATGACGCAAGAGTATCGAGCGTAAAAAGAAATCGGTGACATGAGTAGCACAGCCAGAACGAACTGGAGCTGTATCCGCGTACATTGTAAGGTGGTCTACGGCTGTTACGACCCAGCAATATCCGGCAGTCCTTGGAGGTAGTAGACCGTAGGGGGAAATTCCCACGGTGTCGAACCGTACCGACGGGCAAGGAAGGGGCTGTAGGAATCCTGAAGGTGCGGAAGTGGAGCATTTGCGCTGCTGGCATGCGCCGCACGACGCAATGTAGCGGGCTACACAGGTGGCAAGGCCAGGCCCAAAAAAGCGGCTCCGGACGCTATCGTACGTCTTATGAAAGCCTAAATGTCCAGCTGTCGCATCATTATGTAGGGCTTGCAGTATCGTAGGGCGGAGGGAACGCGGTGCAACGAGAACCCATCTGTAGCCTGAAGGGTGGTGGTTGGAATGGTGAAGGTCTCCATCTAAAAGCCGAAATTGTTGATGTTGACGACGGCAGTGGCTGTTTACGGGATGTTTGGTTCCGGTGAAGTAGTTAATTATTGCACGGGAGTACGGATCTGATTGTTAAAGTGCTGCCAAGTCAGACACGTTGACAGGCGCTATGTGGCCGACAGGGGCGATGGTAAGTGTCGTGCGACGCGACGTGGTCGCATCTGGAGCTTAGCAGCAACTTAATAGCAGCAAGCAATACCAGCAAAATTCCGGGCGAAGCGACGGAAGTACGAGGCCACACCTAAGAGGCTGCGCAGATTTTTTTGTTGTAACGGGCGCGGAAAGTTGATTACGAAAACACTTTTTTCAGGATCAGGTCGAATGCCATCCTTGCTTACTACGTGCCCCAAAACTTTAATGCTTTTTCGAATAGCGAGGTGGCACTTCCTAGTGTTCAGCTGAAGCCCCGCATTGGAAAGACAGGTGAGAATTTCATCCAGTCGCTTTAGGTGCTCAGCAAAACTTGAAGAAAAGATAACGATGTCGTCGAGACAACAAAAACATGTTTTCAACTTGAGACCACGGAGGACAGTGTCGATCATTCGTTCAAATGTTGCAGGGGCATTGCAAAGCCCAAATGGCAGGACGTAAAATTCATAGAGCCCGTCGGGGGTGGCGAACACGGTCTTCTCTTTATCGTCCTCATGCATGGGGATCTGCCAGTACCCCGAGCGCAGATCAAGGCTTGAGAAATATTCGGCGCCTTGTAAGCAATCTAGGGCGTCATCAATCCGTGGCATCGGGTAAACGTCCTCTCGGGTAATTTTGTTCAATGCGCAATAATCGACGCAAAATCGCACCGATCCGTCCTTTTTCTGCACTAGCACTACCGGATAAGACCACGGACTAGTTGAAGGCCGAATAATGTTCCGCTGAAGCATTTCGGTGACATTGTCACTGATAACTTTCCTTCCTTTCTGATGAAGACACACAGTAAGGACGGCGGTGAATAATACGAGACCCGTCGGTTTCGATACGATGCGCTGCCAGCAATGTCTTACCCAGTACGGTACAATTAGAGTAGAGTATAGATTTGTGTTTGTTCAGAAGCTGCAGTAACGACTCAGTTTCAGCCGGGGAAACGTCAGAGCTCATTGTGGCGGTTACAGCGGGATCAGGAGAGTCGGAATTGAGATTAGTAGTAGATGAGACCGCACAGAAAGGGAAAATACAGACGGGAGTAGAGGCAGCAACAGTAGCAATTGTGGTGCGCCGAGGTAGGATCATTGGGTCATTATTGGTGTTAACTACGATTAGAGCAGCAGTTCCCCTTGAAAAGCCCACGAGACTCGGAGTGATCACCAGCCCTTTGTGAAGGAAGCGAGGAGACGGAGTGATGAGAACGCCACCATCGCAAAACTGATTGGAACTAACTGAGATGATTTCCTCACTGCCAGGAGCAGGTACGTAATGCTTGCTGGCTACTAGGCGCTGCTGCGGCGCGTCATCAATAGTTGAATCATCCATTTCCGTCAGTTGCATGTCTTGGCGGTCACAGGATATGATAGCGTATGCCGACGAGATGAAGTCCCACCCTAAAATGAGCTGATGGGCGCAATGCGGCAGTACCGCGCACTGTATGTGTTACCGAATTCCATCGATGAAAACACCCACTGTACAATATCCAGTAGGTTCGATGACACCTTGGTTCGCGTTACATAAATATGGCCCAGTGTACAGAGTTTTCCCTTTTTGCAGTTACAAACATACCATTTCATCAACCACTGAAATACTGGATCCTGTGTCCACTAGCGCATCAACAATAACACCTTCTACATCGGCTCTTACAGTGTTCGAGGGTTTGTCTGGAGGAATTGTCGATTTTCCCACTAGTGCAGTTTTCCCTCCAAAACCTTCAGGAGCTAGTTTTTCTGGTGGGTGTTAGTAGCGTGGGTGGCAGGACGGAGGGGGACAAAGAACGACGGTACGGTGAAGGCGAGCGCCGGCGTGCAGAACGATGACTGGAAGGCTCGAGTGGCTCTGGAGGCGACGAAGGGCGGCGCGCAGGGGAAACGTGTTTGGTACGCCGATAGCCGTAGGGAAACCAGGAATAGTATGTTCGAACGGGGCGTAGCCTTCTCGCTCGTCTTGCTGACGCCGACGGCAGAAACGAGAAATGTGGCCCCTGATCTCGCAATAGTAGCACACTGGGCCATCTCCAGGAATCCGTTGATGGCCTGGTAGCATGGTGGCGTAATAAAGGCGGGAAACAGGGGCTGCGGCAATCGCTGTCACAAGGGCTCGCGGCAACAGTGGCTGAACCTGCAAGGATGGTTTGGCCGCAATCGCAGATTAGAACGGCGCGTAGACGGTGGCCGAGGGAGGGGTCGTGGGCGAGTAGGACTGAGTGCAGACGATGGCAAGAGGAAACGTGCAGGTGAATACCCCGTCTGGATGTTAGCTCCTCCCTGACAATATCTCGAAGCTCCGGCGCGTTAGTGTGACAATGGTCACACGACGAGCAAGGCGAGTCCTGTTGCTGCAGTTCTTCGCGGATGATCGCGCGAATGAGGCTGCGCAGGTCCGAGTCCCCGTATTGATGAGAGGCACAAGCCTCCTACCGGTGGCGAATAGACTGCAGTTGGTCCAGCCGTTGACAAGTCTTGCGGACATCACTGACGCTTGCAGGATTTTCCACAGCCAGAACATAAAGGCAAACGGAGCGATACCCTTCAATACAAGACGCACCTTCTGACGGACGGCGACAAAGAGCGACGACGTCTTCAATGTAGCAGGCGAATGTCGTCTTCAGGGCGCTGAATGCGCGCGGCAAGCGTTTGTCTGGCTACGTCGGCGCGAATGGACGGCGTGCCGAAATTTTTTTGTAGCTCCTGAGTAAAGTTGGTCCAGTCGGTGATCGTGTGTTCGTTGTTATGGAACCACGTCTTGGCTGCCTCGTGCAGGGAGAACGAGACGATTCGAAGCTTGAATGCGTCATCTCACCGATTAAAGCTGCTGACCCGATTATAGCTGTCCAGCCAGTCGTCGACATCGTCACCTCGACGGCAAGAAAACCCTGGCGGATCGCGTTGGTAGCTGGGGATTGTAAACGCAGTAGACACAGCAGCTGATTCTTCGGGAGGGGGGGCTGTTCCCGCTCTCGTGCTGCATCATCAGAGGCAAGCGCCTACCGGAACGGAGCTCCAGGTGTGCGACTGGGAAAGACAGAGGACGGGACCGAGGTACACCTTCACCACTTGAGGGAGACGTCAAGGGCAGCCGTCAGCCGGAAGACACGTCGCAGAGGAAGTGGAAACAGCTCTTTTTTCTGAGCGACAACCAAGAACTCCAGCCCCAGGAATCATGATGAGGATGGGTATGAAGAATAGATGAGGTACGGCATGATGATGATAATTGTCCTGGGAAGCAGACGAAGTATACGATGAATTGGCCACCGCAGTACAAGGGCCCTTATCTATGTCTCCTTGAAGTAGGCACTAGCGCATCGGACAGATTGATTCTCACGATGTGTATTTATTACGGCGATATAAGCACGTGGAAGTTTAGATGAAGCAGGGTGCAACCACTGGGTGATAACCTACGCTGCCATAACAGTGTTTAGGGGTCCCCTTTGTTACCAAATGTAATGCGCTAACCAGCATGTTAACAAGCTGCTCGTACACCATGGCAGCATGTAATCCGCTCCCTGAGTGTGGGTTTTTCAAGATTCGGTAACCACGTTTTCTATCTGCGAAAAAAAGAGAGAAGAAGGATTCGCGGAAGAATGCAAAACCTTGAACACGCGCGTCCCAGTTGCGTCAACGTACGGCTCGGCAGCAAGCCGACACCATTTTATCGGCGCCCCGTTTTATTTGTGGGCTTCCCCCTACTAAATAATTTTCTGCATGACCGCGTTGAACTATGTAGTAGATATACACGCAAGTAACGTTATGACACGCGCTTTTGCAAAGTTGCGTTCACGGGCCCAGAAGGCGGTGTGCCCGGCGTGACCGACCCAGAGTAGTGCGGGTCTGCCGCGACTGGCGCTGCGCTCGCCCGGCAAACCTCGCTTTCCGGACCCTAAAGGCGTTTTGTGTTTGCCGCCTTTCATGTCGAAACATTTTTCCGGGGAATGCGGATATCGCAAAATGTTGGCTGAGACAAAGTAAATTCTCCAACTGTCCCTGATAAGGTCGACGTGATCATGATTAGCTGCCGCTGCGAAGGCGCCAGTGAGCGGCAGTATTACGTGGCATTTGGTCTGTACAAGGCGCATGTTCCCGTTACCGGAGTGCTCTCCAGCGCCGAAATCGTTGAGATATTTGTGGATGGCGCAGCTGATAATGGGGGCTATGAGGAGGCCCCAGATGTGGCTATAATGGCAAAAATAAGAAAATTGCTGCGCCTGCTTCGAAACATGTTAGAATGAAGCGGTAATGACCAAACATCGAGGCGATGCCTTCAGCAGCTCTCCTATGCTATTTTTGACGATATGCCAAAGCGAACAAGGCGCGCATGACGCAGCCCTTTTTTCTGAAATTATTAATTTTGGTTTTTTCTGCGACCTATTTTCTTTTTATTACGAAAGCTGCCCTGTACAATAAACTTTTGTTAACGTCACTAGCTCCTATTTCAGTGAACTGGTCACAAACTTTTCGCATTTCGCTAAACTGTATGCTTCACTGATCTCCAAATTATAGTGGATTTACGACTTCGAGTGAACGAGGTTTGGTAGTTTTTCGAGGTCACGAAGGCATATGACCACGCTAAACACAATGTCTGGTGGCCAAGCTACCCAAAGGTGTAGCAAATGCACTGTACCCCTGGCCCAAATGTGTCAATACGTCCCGCAACCAGATTATGCCTCTGTAAAATATAGAGTTTTGATTGCGACAATGGCCGCGCGTTGCAGAGAAAGTGTTATTTTTAATTGGGGCTATACCTTCATCGTGGTAGTTTTTTATTCCTCGCATCATGAACTAGCAGGTTTAGAAACGTTCTATTCTAGTGCTATGTCTGACCACTGTAACTGCCTTTTCACATGTCACAGTGTTTCCGAAGCGGTAGTATCAGACTATTGTCGGCAGTTATCACCGTCTGAATTTGTCACGTCAGCTCAAAACTATAGGTTCGGTCTCGTCACAACCAGCCTACACTACGTTTCAAGCAACGGACTTGCTGAACCCGTACTTAAAATTGTAAAGGCTTCAAAAGAATGTCGCAGAAGCCGTACTTTACTCTACCTTCATACTGGTCGACCCCACTCAAAAGTTGCTAACGGTCCGCTTAACTCCTGAATGTGAGACAGTTTAAGAAACAGCTCCCTCTCACACCTCTAATGTTTGTTCTCCACTTCCCAGGTGTGACAACTCCGAAGTTAGAGCGAGAATACTACAACCACGAGCGTTGAGAATACAACAGTGAACATCGTGGATGTCCAATTCCAAAGATTTTGAAATTGGATTATATCTGGCTTGCTGATCTGAAGCACGAGGGTACCGCGCAAGCACCTGAACTTGGGCCGAAATCGTACATAGGCGGGATTATTATGAAGCCCGCGTACAGTCATACAAAAGAAAAATACGAGCCATGGTGTGCACCGCCGAATATACTGACGGGCTAGAACCGGGGTAGGCGTCACTGCAGTGGTGCGACCCACCAGTGGCCCTAGGAAACACGAGGACGCAAGCACAAAGGGCCAGTCATGTGGCGCCTCCGGTACCTCGGCGGAGCGCTCCGTAGTTCATGTTTCTACACTGGCTCTAGTATTTTATTTGCTATCGCAAAAATAAAGCACACATGTTTTTTAACAAACGAACACTGCAGATATCCCTTAGGTACTAATGCTTTGCGTCATATAGGCGGTATATTTTGTTCTTGCTCGTCTCCTACCATAAGTGCCTTAACGTCCGGGCAAGCAAATCGAAGGACTGACAGACAGATATCTCCGCGTTCAAATAGCCAAAGACATGATCTAGCCTTTACAGGTCACATTCAGCGCGCCCAGATGCTTCCCAGGGACACCTTTGGATCGTACGTTGCGTAATGCCGCCCAAGAGACTAGCTTTCACACAGGGGAGATGTAGTCACTATTCTGAAAAACGCCTTCCTCGCTTCGTGATGCACTTCACTCCGGTCGAAAGAGAAACGGCAGCTAAAACTTGCGTAGTGCCAACTTGCGCCGCACACCAAAATCTTATTTATTGGGTCACCGAAGAAGAGGATGGGCTAGTCATAAGTGGAACGAAACAGGACCCGATGCCGCTACAGCTACCCACGCTAAAAAGTGAAGCTGAAGCGCCTTAACTTTTTTTATTCGTTCTCGACCATCATGAGGCATGAAATAGCTTCTCTACTAACGGAATTTCTATCACCTTAGTAGTAGCTCTACATTCCACAATATTTCAAGAGCGATTTGAAAAAAGTGCTACCTTAGAGTAATCACATTTTGAAGCTGAGATCGTCGGCTTACATCCAGAAATAGAAGTATATAAATATGAGGTTTCACGGAATTATGTGACCACAGGTATAATGACGAAGACAAAAAAATAGGCAAAGAATAAGTGGTTGCCACAAGGATAGGTTACACGGTGCAATAAGAAGCTGACCCCATACAAACTTACGGGCTTATCAGGTGTAGCCAGTAAATGTCTGTTTTACAAAAACACTGCATCGCTTTGAGTAGACATACCACATATTCCTCGAAAATAGCTTGGGAAAGCAAGCCCACCTACTCCACTGTTTCAGTTAACGGCGAGAAGGTGTGGAATTTTCTAATGCCAGTCACATTTCAAACAACGCGGTGGGAGTGTAAGTAATAGGGGCTGACTACACGTGGAAATCGCATTCCGTTTCCCCATTCGCTCTGTTCGGCATCCTTGCTCAGACAACCGTTTTTCTGAGTACGTGGCAGAACACTTCAAGTTGCGTAGACGCTATCCTCCTGGAAACTCTTTACTCACCAAAGAACAGGAACATAAACTCGGCTGTTGCAAGCAAACACTTTTCTTCGCCCAAACACCTTTCTTCACGCCATCAATTTTACGCTCTAAAGCTCCACCTGCCCACACTGTAATAGGATCTCTTCGCCGCACCACATGGTGTGGGGCTGAAAGTAAAATCCGAATATTTTTCGAGTCTTCAATCATTTTAATTCGCATCATCTGAGACAACCATCTAGCTCCACAACTGATACTCAGCTCAGGCTGGTTGAACGTGTTGAGAAGTCAGCAAGCCCTAATAGCATCCTCGAAAGAGGAATGCGACCACGTACTCTTTTACGTAATAAATTTTGGAATGTCTCTCTCTGTGCCTTGCACGCTTTAAAATATTTTCATTGCGAAGATAACCCGTAATTTACCTTAGATTTCTTCGTTTCTGTTAAAAGTTTACGAATAATTGTACCCCACATCGTAAATGATCAGGCCAACCTTACCTGGTAGTACTGCTGCGATCTTCCCGCATATATTGTTGAATACGTCGAAAGAGTACGTATTAATAATGATGTCGCTCAATCCAGCCGGGGGGTAAAGCAGTAGGGCGTAGGGCGACCAGTGTAGGAAGAATAGCATGCCCACTTTAGCAATCATATCTGCAGGAGAGGCGAGAGAAATATGTTGAGGTATCGGAAGCCTATGCATGCGGTTGCCTATGTATGCATGCATGTACTCTGCAGTAATGAAATTATATGCATTTTCAACTCCTATAAACTCTGTGTGTTTTTGCTAAGACACATTGAAAACCTAACGGTGGTGGTTCTAGTTCTGTATAGAGTTCATGGAATGCTCGAAATACTGAGCCAATTTCTAGGCAAGATACATTGTTTTTATTTTCTTGTCCATAACCCCAGAATAGGTTTAGAAAATTTGAAAAATATGTAATTGCGCCTACCGGGCAGCGGAAATTGGCGCCAGCTTCATTGATTTTGGGTGACGTTTTAAGGGAACTTCAATTCTTGAAATGAACAAAACACGCCGATGCGGCCGGATTTTATGAACGACGAGCGGCGAATAACGCACCCAAAGACGACGGGGAATGCGTTCGGGGAATCCGCTCGACGCGTGTGCGCTGGATGGGGCATGGTCTAGTAGAGGTATGCAGTCCACCCCATATCCCAGCCGCTTTGCGCTCGAGAGCTAGCACGATAGAGAAGAGGGAGGTAGCGCAGAGTTGCCGCAAGGTTTGCGGATGGAACTGCTGTGTCTAAGCAGCTCTCATGGTTCAGTTGCGCCTACGGGGAGCGGGAATTGGCGCCAGCTTCATTGATTAGAGTTGACGTTTTAAGGAATCTTAAATTCTCGAAATGAACAAAAAACACGCCAATGCTGCCGGATTTTCTTAACGACGAGCGCCGGATAACGCACCCAAAGATGACGGGATATGTGCTCTGGGAATACGTTTGACGTGTGTGCGGTGGATGGGGCATGGTCTAGTAGAAGTATGCAGTCCAGCCCATATCCCAGCGGCTGTGCACTCGATAGCTAGCACGAGAGAGAAGAGGGCGGAAGCGCAGAAATGCCGCAAGGTTTGCGGATGAAACTGCTGTGTCTGAGCAGCTCTCATGGTTCAACGCGCCAAGTCCAGGACAGCATTGCGTGGCAAAAGAGAAAGAACTTACTGAAACTCAATCTCATTTTCCCCCTTTACGCTGCACTACCTCAACCCACACTCAACCAGTAAGTGACTACTCACTCACTGGTACTCAAGCATCGCGAGCTCATTTTTCATTGTACTCACATCTACTTTCTCTCATCTACACCCACTCGTACTCGTACTCACGAGTATTCAACACCTCTTTACTACCTTGTTCTCATCCTCAATCTGCACTCATGAGTAATAGTCTTGCCAAATTTGTACACAGTCGTACTCATACTCAATCTGTCGACATTAGTTGTAGTGGTGCTCAATTTTTACTTACAGGTACTCAAGCCGTCTGTACTCACTCTCATTCGTACTCATCCGCCCTCACGAGTAATCGTACTCAATCTGCACTGACCATCACTCGTATTCAAATGTGGCTTTACTAATTTACACTAGTTGAAAGAGTGCAGACTGGGAAGTTGCTGCGCTAAAAAGTGGGTTTTACAGGAAGGTTGACACGATTGCGGTGCCTTTTGAACGCACAATTTCAAAGTAATCTGCAATAGTTCAGGTTTTAATCACTAAAATTGCTTTCTTATCGGCATGGTCTGGCTTTAGCACTTGGGATGTTTCATTGCGAGTGGAAGCGGTGGCACTGCAGGACTCCCTGGAGCTTTGCGCGCCCCCCCAGCGCAAACTTACAAGCTCCACAGCGCCTGGCTGGCATCGCATTTCCTTTTTCTCTCTACAGTGTTGGTTCCTGGAATACTAGCACTGCGCTACGAAGAGAGGTGACGGCCACGGAAATGTGCGTCCGTTTGTCTGGGCGACTAACAAGAGGGGCATATTCGTCGCTCTGCGCCAGCGGCTGAGATACATTTATTTTGACATTCCCGCTCGCGCTCGCGGGGGTGCCACTCGCACGGTCATGCCTTTCATTTTTTACTTAAATGACGTTCGCTGACCGTTCCATTCAAAAAGAACTGCCAAATTTTTATCGTTGTTCGTGCCTTTGCCCGAATATATGATGCAGGTGGCAACCAGTACATTCGCAACGCAAACGATTTTAGGGGATCATAACGGCTACGTTTCAATGTAAATTTCAGGTTAGAGAATAAAAGCTCTCGAAGTGTCATATGCCCTCGCAGTTCCATGCGCTCTATGTACCGAGACGCTGGAAACGAACGTCCCAGTGTGTTTGCTACTAGCACACGCTCACCACCAAAGTCGCTTTCTGTTCAAAACGTTTTATTGACTAGAAGCGTATATGCCTGACCTGTTGGATGGATGTCTTAAGCAGGCTGGTTATTTATAGGCACCGTTTGCAATATCAAAACATTCTTAGAACATAGTTCCTAAAGATTATACGTCTCGTCACTCAGATATGCATTTAAAACACATTTTTATGAATATTCTCCATTTTTGTGACATGTGGTTTAAATATAAAAGTGTGTGCGTTGATGTATGTGCACTCCTCAGGGATGCTGCCGTCAACGCTCAAGAGAAATAAAATTGGCTCATACATTTCCTAACAATTCTGGGTCATCTCTATGTCGTACGTTAAAAAGCTTGGTTAGTCATCTGCTTTGACGAAGTGGAATGGCTTAATATTTTTGCACAATATAGTGCATACGGCGAAGGTTCCAGTTATTTTTTGCAATCTTGGCCAATCGCTTAAGGGGGTATGCTTGAAATGACAGACCTGCGCCGTGGACGCTGGGCGGTTGCCGCGAGGCACACACACAGGAGCACTGTATGTGCAACTAATATCTAGGTATTTGTCGGTAAGATAACCTGCTTTAACGGATACCTCCCGTAGCCTTCAGAGTTGCGAGGTAGGCAAGGTCTGCATTTTGCTAGCCAGAGAAGCTCATATGCCAAGCGTGATGGTGTGCATGATACGAGTAATGACGCTTGGAGAACTGGAGCCACAAGAAAGTCTCTCAACTATATTTACAGGACCAATGATAACACCACCTTGCAAAAAGGAATTTGTTCTGTCTAGAGAAGTTTTTGTGGCACAAAACCCATACACCACTTTCTTGGATAACATTAGGCGCGTTCACTTTACGCATTTTCTATTGCATGTGTGATGTTACGTGCTCTCTCGCTCAGTTATCTCTTACTCTTGCTGTCCTCTGTACGCAGTACAGCCATAGCTGTCTAATTTTATTTCTACCGCAGCTGGGGCATTCTACCGCACTCTGCACCGGCACTTACAAGCCCAGATAGTTAAACGGCCCCATGGCCATTCGAAGTGGCAAACCTGATTTAATAATTTAGCACCTACACCTTTTCTCCTCTGCCATATGTGCACGAAGTATGATCAGAACTTAGAATAGCAATTCATTTGAAGGGTGTTATCGTGGCCACCTGCACGATACACGTCAAACATGGCTATGTTCATTGAGAGGTAGGAGCGGCGGGGTGAGGGACGGCGTACGTATTCGCTCGCCCATTTCGGCGCTAAGTAGGGAGCAGCGCCTCAGAATACATTCCATGAATTCGCCCTTGATTCGAAGGCAAGATGATAACTACATTCGTTGCACGTAGGCAGCATTCGCTGCGCTGCTGATAGACGCCAGCCATGCTTATCTAAACAAAGTTACATTAAATAGGGAAGTCGAGTTGTCGAAACGTTTGCGCTATTAGGCCCATCGGGTTTCCTACATTTAGTGACCATTTGTTTTTTCTTCGATTGTGGTGGCTTTTCGTACATTTCAATACCGCGAAGGAGCACCTTTTCGTTGCGGAAATAAGCAGTTTTTGTCTGTTTTACGAGGCCAAAAGAAGTGGGATGCAACGGTGTCAGAAATTATTTGCATGTGACTTGCTTAGCCATACGAGGATATCAAAGTTTCTGTGGAGGAGTGCGGGGGTGGGGTATTCATTTTTCAACACCAAAACAGCCGCCTTGAATACAGCGCCTGATTCCCCCCTTCCCTCCACTTTGCGTGCATTTGCAGAGACGACGAATGTAGGAAGTCTATAGACAGTATAATTTTATGCACCAAATAGGGCAGAGCAGTCTGCTGCCATGATAAGCGTATGCTCACATCGGCGGTTAGCGTGTGAGGGTTCGTAACCAATACAGATTCAGAAAATTAAAACACATAGTTCAGAAGAAACATAAATCTTAATTAAGTGTCAAGTAGCACTTTTACTGGCAAATGCTGTTTGCAAAACTGAAACAAGACTGACACATCTTCTCTAGCAACAATGTCACAAAAAATGCCTTCGGTCACTTGAGTGTCCTTACGTGCCTTGACAGCGAAAGCATGACCATAGTTATTTTGCTTACTGGTTCATCATAGTTGCATAACTTCCCTTTCGTTTTGTTGTCCCCTGAAGCAAGTTAATGCAACCGGCTCCTTTCCTGCTACACCGTGTAATGGTCTTTCTTCACTTTTGATTCTTGTTCTTACGGCACAAATAACATCAGCAAGAAGACTGCAACACACCCGCCGCGGTGGCTCAGTGGCTGAGGCGCTGGGCTGGTGAGCACGAGGCCGCGGGTTCGACTCCCGGCCGCGGCAGCCGCTTTCCTGATGGAGGCGAAAAGCAAAAACGCCCGTGTGTACAAGGTTTCGGCGCACGTTAAGTATCCCCAGGTGGTCAAAATTAATCCGGAGCCCCACACTAGGGCGCACCGCATTGCCTCCGCTGCCTCGGCGCGTTAAACCCCACAATCAAGACTGCAATACAGCCTAGCTATGAGTGCGTTCCAATTTACCGTTTAGACAGTTTCCTTGCCGTCTTCACGGACAGTACGCCACGTTAAGCCCCGTTCCAATTCGAACGAAGCAGTGAACGAAGGCTGCTTCGTGGAGAGAGCATCGAAGTCTGCAGCGATGCAGGCTGCCTTCCCGTCTAAACTAAAAAACGACGCCAGCGCCACCTTTTTGCGTTTTTATGTTAAAACACCAGCACTTGTTCCTTTATTTAGATATCTAGTGTAATTTACTAGTGATGAAGACGACTTTGCGTAATTTTTAAATTACGTAACGTTTGTAATAACAACGGTAATATTAGTTGCGAAACTTGCGGCTTGCTCAACTCAACATTTCTGCTACGACGCTGTCGTCTGCGTTGGTGTTGCGTTTGCGACCGCGGCCCCGTTCCAATTTAATTCCTTTAGACGTCTAATTAGACTGCTTCGTAGACTGCTTACCAAGCTGTCCGCGAATTGTAACGCAGCATATGTCTACGCAGCTGGTGTGAATCTGTACTCGCGTGCCATCATGCTCAGGTGTCAAGTAGACGTACAGAAGAGGGACCCAAGGGCCACATCGCCAGACTGTATAGCTATAAAAAAAAGCTTGATGTGGGCGAGTTGGTACATACTGCTAAAAATTAATCGGCGCTAAAACAGGGACGAGTGGAACACGTTACTCACAACACGGTGCCGAACTTCCAACTAGAATTTATTGAAAAAGATGCTGCTTATATACACAAAACTAAAAAACTAAAAACGAGAAGCAATTGTCACGTCTAAATGCATCACGTGTTTAAAAAAGCCACTTCTTTATCAGTAAACGATAAGGATGGAGTACTCACGCAGTTATCACCTGCCTGTCTAATAAAAAGAGCTTCCATAATTTCGCGCTCAAGCCTTCCTCGTGCTTTCCGCAAGAACTTTGTCCTATCTAGCAGTGGGCTACACTTGCATCGTTCGCAGTGATCAGATAGGTGGCCACCAGCTTTATTTTCAACTGCCCTCTCATTGCGCTCCCTTGCCCTCGTGTTGTGAGTTACGTGTTCCTCTCGTCCCTGTTTTAGCGCCGATTAATTGTATAGCTATGCCCGTTCCGAGCATGAGTGCACCACAAACGAAACATTCTCTGCAGACGAAACGTTTTGCAACCAAATATTGAACTATTTATTTCGGCGGGCACATTCAGGCAGCTATTACGGCGGTTGTACAAATAGATCAGCGGGCTATTCTGGGGCACCGCACATCGGGTACACCTGGTACATAACCTCGTTATCGGAGCACTGTTTGCCATTTATGCCGTGTAAACAAGCGGGAAACACGAGGGCTTCCACAGACTTGACCCCCACTCAGCTACTGCCTCCTGGCAAACGAGGCCACGCCCTCCCCTCCCTTCGCGTTCTGAGCCACATGCAGATGAGCAGTCTGTGGAACAGTCTCGTGAAAGTAACCAATAATTGATTCCGCAATGTTGCACTATGCGAGCTCGGAGAGAATGAGGTTAAGACACGTTGCAGCAAATCCAGATGTGTAACGCTAATCATACAAACGGCGAAATCCATTATCACCATCGTTTTCTCCGAATGATTTTTTTTAAGAGTGCCGGGCGCAATGTCACTGCCTAGTGAGTGAGCGGAAGCGGTTTGTCCTGTTGCGTAAAATCAAGACCGACTGAGTCCGACAGTTGCAGTTGCGAAACGACCCCAACGAGGATTGCGGTACTGCATGGGAGCAGTCTGTTTTGATTTCTGCGCAACCTGCCAAACCGCTTCCTCTCACTGACTAGCCGGAGCCAGTGACGTCATCAATAATTACCAGTCACTCTAGCTGGTCAGTGAGCGGTAGGAGGTGGCCCGGTTGGGTTAAAGCATGGAGGAAAGAATACTCAGGAGAGGCCCCTAGCACCCCGATGCATTGCGAAAAGTGTGGAGGAAGTCACGTGATTTTTCTTGAGCCCATAGACAATGTTGCTTACTTGTTTACAACTGCGGTGGCCAAATTTGGGCAAATAGAACGGACAAATTTTTAAGGGGCTTGGTATGTGGCTGCATCGCTACGCTTGCAAACCAGCGCAGTCGCTAGGACAAACGTTTTTAGATTAGGCCAGTTTGAAAACTCTGCCGTCGGAGGCGTCTGCGTTCGCCATCCCGCGAGCCTGTTGCTATGACGACGACAAACGCTACTTTGCCAGGCTTAAGAGCTGAAAAATCGTCCTTCTATCTAAAAAACAAAGGCCGTTTTTCAATTGAAACTTTGGGTGAGGGCTAGAATGGGCAAATTGAAGGCGAAATCAACAGCTTAGAACATGACATCGCGCAGAGGAATTAACGACGAAGCTGTTTTCGCTTCGAAGCGGGAGGGCAGGGCGACGACATGTTAGTCAAATCAAACCGGAAACAGCAAAGGATGATGGGATAGAGTGCTGGGCTCCGTGGGCTCAAGTCATGGCGGGACTCGGCTTCACAAATGTGACGTCAGGGCCTCTCCTAACCTTTTCTTTCCTACATGTGTTAAAGGAATATAGACTGCTCCCATCGCCACTATGATGCGACACTGTTTGACCATAAAATTTTAATGACATCCGCGTTTTCTTGTCTTTATGAGATCAAAAAATGACCTTTTCAAGCTTGCCTGACCTTTTGTTACCCTAATTTAAAAAAAACCTTGGAATTCGCATCACTATTTGCTGACATAGTGCGCCGATAGCAATAAAATGACAAACAAAATCCAGTGGCAGGCCAAACCCCTACCCGCAATGGCCGAACATTGACCCGTGGGACGCCGCGTGAGCAAAGTGATGCCTGCCCACAGGGTGCGCTACACTGCGAGCATCAGAGCGTGGCTTTGCATACACATTCGCGGAAACATAAGCCGCCGCAACTTGTTCCGCGCATCTGAGGGAATAAGATCTTAGAGCTGCCACTCATGTTAGGAAAGCCACACTTAGAAAAAAAGCCACGAAACGTCATCTTCCACCCTAAACCAAGAAGTGTGTGTGACGATCAGATATAGATTACTGGCTCATCACAGTGCTCCAAGACCCTGCACATATTGCGAATTCTCGCAGTTACTTCCAGGTTGCTTCAAGCATTGTGCCGAATGGTAATGGGTTCATCACTCTTTAAGCTTGTTTTTCGGTAACACTTTTTTCTGAAGGTGGCGCTTGTGAACCTGTTGCCGTGAATTTATTTATAGGCGATTGTAAAAGGAATTGTGGGGACTTCTTGTAACTCTCCGTTTGCGCAACAATACGCGGCTGCCTTGCAGCAGGAGAAAAAATATGTTTTTTGATGCGCGAAATAATAGTGGCTTATACAACAATGCTGAAGTTTTTGCACTTTAAAAGTAATATATGCATCGAGATTCCTCGTCGACAAAATTTACGCAGTTCTAGTAGTGACTCCAGAACATTTTTTTGTTCTCAAAGTTGCTCAACAATTTCTTTTGGTATGTATAAGTTGTAACAATCTTTACTGTCTTTATTATTCTTTCAGCTTATAAAACATACAATAAACGAATTGTTTCTTAGGTGCAATCGCAGTAAATGTTTTTGTGTCCAAAAAAAAACACTAAAATATTGATAATAACGGCCTTGTAACGAGAACACTGAATTTTATGAGGCTTTTAATTTGCTTTAACGGTATCTGAAGCAACTTCCCCGGTCATTTTCGTGTTTCAATATACTTCCACAATAGTACATCACTCGTTGCACATTTTCCCCCAAAACAGCTTCGGCATGTCGTTTCAACCTAAATTTGGTCATCTCATGCAGAGTTACCTGGGACATTTGAATAAATTAGTCTGCTTCTAAATTTACTTGAGGCGTTGCTTGAACTGCACTGCCCGAAATAAAAAAAAAACTTACTGTTGCAGCTTTGTTCCCCCTGGGTGCAGTGAGAACGTTTTTTTTCTGAACATTTGAATTATCTTGTGGTTTAAAGAGTGACAAAATATTTGCTAATGAAGTGATTTTGGTAGTTGTTTACCTTAATGATGCTAATTGGAAATATGTTGAATACCGAAAGGTTTGGTGTTCGTCACCTCAGAGACTAAGGTCCAAGTATTGCTAGAAAAAGAGATTAGAACAAATCATAGCTTTTTAACGTGTCACTTACAACTGGTTAACAGCAGCATCCCCATCACGGTCAATCCTACCGTGACAGAGGAAACGTATTCTGACACCACGTAGTTCGTCAGGATTACGACAGGTCCATAGAAGGCCAAAGGGACGGCAAGGAGCACTGAAAGAATTAAAAGACGTATTGAGCACTTCACAAACTAAAGTCAAAGGCAGGAAGCCGAGGAATGATTTACGTTACCGTTGACAGTTATCTGGAGACAAATCAACTAGTACAAATATAGGGTGCACTTTAAAATGTTCTATGTGTGCTGAATGTGAAGCTGATCATGCGATTGCCCTCATGTTTTTTGAGGAGAATAAATATGGTGGAGAAATGACTGTAACCGCATAGCGAAGAAATATTGCAAAGAGTAATCAAATGTTAATAGTATTGCGAATATATTGCATAATGCGTTTGATACGATGAATAGGCTTTCCATCGATCCTACAAGCATTATTTACTAAAGTGAGCCGCAAATTTTTTTCGCTTTAATTTAATTAACGTAGGAGAAAGCTCATGCGTTACGTCGTCCATTTCATATACTATATTTCTGGCCACGGAAGGGCTCTAGACTATTGCGGCCTCGTTTACATAGGCGGAGGGTACCTAACGGCTATGATTGTAATGATTTGCAACGTCCACAAAAGCTATCTTACGTTTGCCTCAATACAAGTGATGCGAATCATCTTCGAATTATGTTCGAATCGTCAAAACCTGCCCGGATATTTTAAACAACGCGAGGCACCACTCACTTCTTGAACTTCATAGGCGGTCCTTAAACAACGCTCTGTACACTTTTTCACCCTTATCTTTGGCGGCAATATCGTGGGTGCGCTTTGACTACAGAAAACTGTTGCCACAGTATGGGCCTATTGTGTAGCAGCCCTGACAGCAATTGTTGAAGGAAGCACCACTGCCATGTTGCTTTCTCTTAAACGTCGTCGATGCCAAATATACTAGGCCTCCACAGAAGAAACTAACTGTGCGCTCACAGTGTCCACACAATGACAGTCTGTATTCCAATGATGATAAAGCAGAAAAGAAACGATTCGTTAGCGAAGTGAACTGAAAGTACCCATGAACGAAATCACTGCCAAAGCGAACCTTCATGCCCATGTCTGTACATATTAATTCGTATAAGAGTAGGCAAAGGAGAATGCATTGCTGCTTCATATAATATCTTAAAACGGTCTTTGCAGTTTTAAAGCTTTGTTTTAATAAGGGACTTACTATAGAAAGTGCATACTTTATAGAAGAGGTGTTCGTTGAAATAAAGTGAATTTCGTGTGCATGCCAATAAAAAGAAAGTCGCGATTAGGTGTTACAAACGAATTAAAACATGTTTCGGTTCCCATTACACGTGGTATAATATATCCGTTAATTAATGGTGCTAAATATTTATCTTTGCTATATATTGGTTTTCTCTGAAACTCGATCGGTTTCTGTGGGGCAAAAAATATCACCCTCCTTCACTGATGCCTGTTTATGGTTGAAATGTTGGTTGGCGTGGAATTTAGGAGACTGGTTAAAAATGGTAGCAATGGCATATTTCGTCCTCTGTAAATTTTGTTTGCTTTAAAACTTGCCATAGTGTATAACAACAGGTTTCGCAGTGTGGTATACTTAATTCGATTAGCAAATTCCTCGTTATGACTGGTTGCATGTATCTTTCGTCAAATTTGAATGGCGTTTAGTCACTTGTGCAACATCGACGCCTAAAAGTGTATTTCCAAAGCGAGTCACATGCTGAATTTTAGGAACGCTTATGGCACACCATTCGGTCGGGAGTACTCAAAAAAGTTCTTGCCACACGGGTACCGCAAAAGCTTAGCTCATGAGCAGAAGATTCTTCTGTATGTCGTAAAATAATTAACGTGCAGGTCCATGGAGGTATTAGTAAGGTAGTCGAGTAGACACCAAACCTATATTTTTCAATTAATTAGTTTATGCAAGAAATATGGGTAAAGAACACTGTTTTGTTTGTTATGGATACAATTCGAAGACGACCTGCCTCTTCTTTGCTGTGAAACCTGCACCATGACGGATAACATGTACACTGATATCGTGGCTACCTTCCTGGAGAGAGGTAAGTGTTGTTTGCCCACCAGAGCAAGAACGCCAGGAAACAAATAATATCGTTTTGAGGATATGTATCCTCCATCCTGAAGGTGGAAGCTTTAAAACAGTGGAAATTGTTCGCGCACGTGGTTAAAATAAGAAGCGAACCTAACTTTGTCGAAAGCTTAAGGAAGTCTTTTAGTATCAAGGTCTAGAGCCCTGAAGGAGACACTAAGAATGCTTTACATGCGATGCTGTTACATTAGAGCCACGATCGCTAACGTTCTTTTGTGTGAAATTTTACACTCATACTTTGTGCTTGAGTGTTCTGGATATTTCTCATAGTGTCAAAGAAGGTTGTGCTGGCGGAGCCGTACCTCCACACTTCGCGACCAGCGTGACCGCTGCGGCAGCTTTGAAACGGGTAAGGATCACAGTGCCAAAAACTGGGCAACAAGGCCTTATCGCAGCCCTCCTGACTCACCTTAGCCAAGGGTACTGAATCTCTATTCAAACGACACAATACTCACAGTGAAGCCATTTTAGACGTGGTACATGGAACCTTTAGTAGCTCATATTTTTGCCTCATTCAAAGAATAATATCAGTGTATGTTTTCAAGCAGCTTCTTTTGCTTCATTCTGGTTTAAAAAGGTAATTATATTACGTACGAATCTTCCTTTTTTGGGGTTTTGTATGCTTTCCCCCTTTTAAGCTCAGTTACAGATGCACTGGCATTCCACTTTCCATGCTAACTTAAAAACACCACTAACCCATATTTTGTTCCTCAACTGAGTAGTGACACGCAAAAATACCATGGTTTTCCCAGAAATCAACTTGAGATAAAGCATGCTTCAATCTACTTAGCCTTCGGGTTTGACCTTTGAACTCGTATCACCCGGAACGTTTAAGTATTTTGTAATATCATTTACCTTGGAAAATGCATTTAAAGAACTGTCAAATCGCCAATATTTAGCATTATGCCTTCGTTTGGCCGGCTTGCCATCAAGTCGTCACTGGGGCGCTGTCCAATGATCTCGGAATATGACGGAACAATCGAGGCTACGCCATATAGCTGGCAGTCGGGTGTGATAGTTGGGAGTAAAATTGTCCTCTTCAGCAGATATATGGTGTCGATTGGCCAGCCTTACTTCAGGAAACCGCGTTTTCCAGAGGGTCCCTCGAAATCGACAAAGGGCACGTTTTATACTAGGCATTCTTCCGGATAATACGACGACAGAAAAGAGCTGTTGGTCCCAAATAGTGGAATAAATTATTCGCGAAGCGCGTCCTTTCCTTCTTAAAGAGTACTTCATGAGAAAAACCCGGGAAGTATACGTTGTAATTCACAGGAGAACTGAAATATAAACCCTTCTCACCCATCTCACAAATGACCACTGAAGAGAATGATATCGGTATGAAGTATTTTTGCATTATATGAGACTTCGCCAGACACGTGTTTTTTTATAAGTGTTGGAGTTTTTCTGCTACACGGGGAAAGGGCTGAGATTCGTTTCTACAACAGGTTCTGTACATTTTTTGTGCCTAGGTGCCCGATGAGATGCACGCCGAAAGCTAGCACTGCTATTTCCGAACTAGATTTCACATGCTGCAAACTAACAGAAAAAAACCTACCGTTTTCTTTGAGCGTGAAATGTTTAACGTTCTCCAGAAGTGCGACCCATGCAGCCACCACAAACAGGTAGATGAGGAGGTCAAACAGCAGATGGCAAAGTACGTAGCACCATCCAGAAATTCCGCAGATGAGCTGCAACTCGCGGCAGCCGCTGGTGCGTTCGCGGAACGGAAACACTACGAAGCTGCACATACTGATCATGAGGCACCAAAGAAGAACTGAGGTTGTCGAGATCACATCCGGAATCGTAACTTCTAGAGAGTCCATTATTTTCGCGAAGGCTAGGTACTTTTGAGACTGCGTAGAAAATCGGAAGCTGGCACTGATGCGCGCCGCAGTGTCCCCAGTGTCGGCTCGAAGCTGCGCTTGAACCAGCATATTCTGCAGCAGAGGTTTTGCCACGGGACTTGTCGGATTAAAGACGCCGAAAACCCTGCAAGATGCAAACGAAAAACGTTATGGTTTTGTGGTAGAATTTCTGGGACAAAATGTTTATTTCTGCGAATATAAATAACGAAACTCAGACTACAAGCACTCACAATTTCGGGCAAATATTTCGGGAACCCAAGCTTAGCAATGTAATGTTGAAAGAAAGTTATAGGTTGATGTGGAGCTAAGGAATGCTTCTTGTAGTGCGTGCGTTCTTTCTTTGACCTTTTTTTCCAGTAAATTCACGCTACATCGGAGTGTTGTAGATTTCAATATGTGCACTGAAGCGGGGAACATAGACTTGGCATAGGAATCCTGCCTTTCATACCCACATTTATAAGTTAGAGAAATCTGTTTTATTGATACGTTTTCTGCAGGTATTTAGGAAGCAAGCCGCATGCCAAACATGGAGCTGCGTAGTTCAGCAACAGTAAAAATATTTGCTACAACGGGTAATAAAAACACCGAGCAAAAATATATTTCCTAAAATAAAAGACGTCTCCGCTCCTACAGGGGAGCCTGGTTCACAATAAGTGGTGAACAAAAGCTCCCGTGTTGGACCTGAAACGTCTTTTATTTTACTAAATATATTTTTGGTCGGTGTTTTTATCCACGTTGTATCATGACCCACCCCGACCAGATGGGATTCCATCCAACCATAGATTTCACGTCACAGTATTTGTGGCATGCGTTTAGGCATTCACGTATGCTATCACCGATTTCTTAGCACCCATTCTGACAATTGTGTACTGACACCATGTATTCGTTTGGGCCACACCCTTCTACTATGAGCATCCTATCGAGACGGTGATCACTGCGCGAGGGTGTTTGGAGCTCGGATTCGGCGGTGCAAGAAGCCATCGTCGTCGCTCGGGCTGGCAGTCTCCAGAAACCTTCCTAACTCACTCGCAACCCTTCCGCTGAATTAGCCTTGAAACAACAAAAGTTTTCTCTCCCTCCCTTTCTCCCTCCCTCTCGCTCTTGCTACAACGAATCATTTATATTTTACTACAGGGCTACACGCAATTGTATTGCTGAGAGGCACCCCAAAGAGAAGCGTAAGGTCTCCGAAATGGATGTATGATGATACCGTGTCTCACTAATGAGCCGTTCACCTTCAAGCAGACCCGTACCGCTAGCGCATTGGATGTCGTGAATTCTTTTTCTGAAGTTGCACCACATCGAAGCCTAACCCAGGCGGCACAGAAAGTGTGTCCCAAGACAGGTCCGTCTATGGCCGCTTTCTCGCATGTCCGGCCAGCATCCAGGTTGTGGGAGCCAGTGATTGTACGTTGAAAGGCCAACATTCGGCAACCAGCGCTTCGGTATTTCTCCGGCCGCCTGTGTTGAGATGCACAACGGCAGCTACCCGGCTGCCAGGTATGCAGTTAACATTCGGCTTCCCATTTTGAGAAAGAAACCTGCCTAAATACGGCCTTAGGGCATCCGTTTTTCCTTGGGGAAGCCGTGTTCATCCGAAGCAAGGCAAGCGACCGGCCACAGAATATCCATATTCTTGTGGCAGTTGGTATTCGAAAGGAGACCAGCCGGAGCGTGGCTGCCGCGCATTCGCTCTTTCAACGGCTAACAACGCGTCGGGCGGCAGTATATTTGTTTTCTTCGGACAACCGGTCTTATAAAGTAGACCGGCTGACGTACGGTACAAGAATGTACGTTTTGCATTCGGTTAACGGTGTTCGGCGAAATTAAGGCAAGCGAACAGCCACAGAATAACTGGCAACCGGTGTTCAAAAGGAGGCCAGCCTACATAAGGTCTCAGGTTATACGTCTTTCTTTCGGAATGCGGCGTACAGCCGAACAACGGCACGCGGTGTGGCGCTGCGAATTCATGCACAGACGGGTTTGGAAGGCGACCGGCCGGTTTAGGACTGGTTTTTCCCGGGTGAAGAGAAAGCCGTTAGGGAGCCGTACGACGAGGACGAGTTTTGAATTCACTTGTTGTTCTTGCGTTTCAATTGAACGCACTTCGTTTGTCAAGCCATAATGAAAGTTCTAGGTTAACGGGCAAGGGGCAAGGACTCGTTGGACATTACCAGGGAACCTTTTAAGCCATCCGAATGCCATTTATTGCCTCAAAAAGTCTGTGCCAAACCGACGGATGAGCTAAGCCTCGGCAGCCTTTGCTGCTACCACGCCTCCCCCGTCGTCTTCGTCGACGCATCAGGTCGAGGCTATTCGCCCCCTCAAGAAATGAAGAGCATTGGAGACATTGACCCCGCAGAGATTTCCGACCATAGATGGCGGTGGTTCACCAAAATAGCTACCACTAAAGGGCGTCGAGCAAGCGGCCACCACGCAGGAGCTCAACCGGCGCCATGTCAAGGACTCGCCACCAAAGAAAGGCAAGTACACACAAAAGCGCACCTTTGCGGCTCTTTTTCTTACAAAAATACTCCGAAAAACAATGTTGCACTATTGTGTTGGTGATAGACGTAGAAGAGGCTACGCACGTGCATAGGTAGGCTCAACTTCGTGCCCTGCAGTGTTACTTCATAGGTTTTTATCACTGCCTATTCAGAAACAATTGTCAGTTTAAATTTGCGATAACAACAGGGTCTTACCAATAATAAAGCCTGAATGTTAATTTAGTCGTGGTGTTTGAAGGTGAGCTTACCTACACCTGGGATATGTCTCATTTCGTTAAACACAATCGCCAGCATCCTAGCAAACATGGATTTCGTCAGGTTTTTCTTGCTCAACGCAGCTTGTTGAGCTCACGCACGATTTGGCTCTATCAATAGATAAGCTTAAAGTAGTTGACTGTATTTTCCTGCACTGCAAAAAGAAGCATTTAACCGTGTTTCTTATCACCTTCTTGTTAGTACGTTGAGGGCTATAAACTGAATGAATAGGTTATTGCATGGATAGCCGAATACCCTTCGCTAAGACAGTGTCGGTATCTCTCAATGGTTGTGCGTCCGGACATGTTCCTGTAACCTCAAAAATTCCCCAAAGCTCAGTTGCGGGCCCTCTTTTTTCTGTTATATATAACCGTTATTAATATTAGCTTTAAATCTTTGTTCGAGATATTCGGTAATGAATATGTAGTTTACAGGACTGTAGCGAATGTGCGTGATTCGAATATAATACCATCATGGTGTGCTGGTTCAGAAAAGTCGTGGAATCTTAAAAAGTGTGTTAACGCTATAGTCCTGCAAACTACATATTCATTACCGAATATCTCGAACAAACATTTAAAGCTAATATTAATAACGGTTATATATAACAGAAAAAAGAGGGCCCGCAACTGAGCTTTGGGGAATTTTTGAGGTTACAGGAACATGTCCGGACTGGTTTTCCCCGGGTTACGTGAAGGTTACAAGAAAACCTTCATTCCGATTGAATATGCATACTGTAGATTAAGCTGCTTTCAGAACGGTGGGGAATATAAATAACTAGAATTTTATTTAACGGCTGGCTAGAGGTTGAATAGGCACGTTCAAAACGTAAAAGTTACCTCTGCGCTGTGTTTCTGGCTTTCTGAGGCAAATTAAGCGAACCTCCATATAGCTTAAAAAAAACAACCGTATTTTGCGCACGTGCGCGAGATGTTGTAGTACGGACGTGCTTTCTGGAATCCCTACACAAAAGAGCTGGATGATGCGCTCGAAAACATACAGAATAGGACAGTGCAGTTTCAATTCAATTCAATTCAATTTTTATTTTTCCAGAAAAAACAACAACAACATTCTGGAAGGGTTCACGGGCTAAAAGCTGAGTATGAACAGCTTGACTGGGCCCGAGAACCCTAGTTTGTGTTAGGTATTTCGCACTGTCAACTTAGCATGAAGGAAAATAAAGGAAATCTTTAGCGGTAAGACGTGAAAGATCAAAGAAGAAACCTCAGGTTGGAATTTTTTTGTAATATCTATCATTCGAAAAATGGAATAAAAGATGAGAAGTATATCGAAGCGCCATTCAACATATCCCAAAATGGGACCGCTAGCTTGAAGCAAATTATTATCTTTCGCTTAAAGTTGACGCCTTGCGAAATTTGTTTTATCTTAGATCAATACGGGAGTGTAATTATCTTTCACGTATGATTGTATTCACGGTTTATACTGCCGATATTCACCGCGTTTTGTAGACTTATTTGGTCTGAAATTTGAATATTAGTGTTATGTATCATCTCCCTGCTTTAATGCATGCAAAGGCGAAGCAGGTATCAAATAAATAAACGAATACATAAACTGGCAGAGCTGCAAGTTCGCGTCCGACGGGTAGAGAAGGTTAAAAATTCAAAGTCTACTAATGAAATATTTAGTGTTTTATTCGTTGCAGTATGCAAGGTTTGCTGCATGAATAGTACTATTGCTATGGTATTAGTTTGAAACAAATTAGGAAACTCTAGTCTTACGCCTGTCCTTGCGTGAACGCAGAGGGATACAACTCAAGCCAACTGAAGGTGGGCGTCATTCGCAACGCATCTAGAATTTCTTTAACGCAGTGCAATATAGGAAAATACGTTCGTTTGGGCTATTAAGCGGTATGCACATAACTCATGAAAAGAACACGAAAAATAGTCTGAAAATGAATGTACTTCTTCGATCTCTCCTAGGGTCAGCCCTATGAAAAATCATCAGAAAAGTTGATCGAGTACAAATTTCTTTGCAAGAAAAATGGGCAAAAACTGGACATACTTATTGTATTAAGGAATTTATATTGAATGCTCCTGAGTGTTTTGTTGTGCACCAAAATGCTTCGTAAAGGCGTTAGCGCCGGTTTTATATACATCAAAACTTGACAAGCAACTGTTGTAAAAATAGCTGATTAATCAGAGCATGAAAGTGTTCAGGAAGACTGTCTTAAGAAAAATGAGCTAAAAGCGGCGCTTTCATGTTCGTGAAGTTGCACCCATTAAAGGATGCACCTTCTACCTCTCCTCCTCCTTCCCCGTTTATTACAGGTTAGCCAACCAAGAGAAGATATGAGGACCTGGACAATACATCTATTGCAGCTCTGGAAAGAAACGAATATTTTCTGTATGCGACAGTAAAAGAGGCACAGCAATTATTGGAACGGCGATTTGTGAGCACAGTTTATTAAATGAATTTTGCTGTGAACTGATGCTGATAATAAAGCCAGGCTGCCCTGAAGGCTGGACGGCCTGTGGTGGCGCGTGGGCTCACTTTGATATGGGTGCAGTGTAGCCAAATTGGTGGGTTTGTGCTGCTTCCAAGCGTGACTGAGTCATGTGCTTGCGGTGCATGCAGTGGTCGTCCACTGGCCTCAGTACAATTAACGTACTGTGGCTGAACTCCGATGCTCGTTTCTTGGTCGAACTTCCGGCAGCTTTACTCCTGCTGGAGTCGGACGACGGCATCTCGACTGTCCTCCGGTGGCCGTACTTCGGCCACTCAAGGGTGGCTTTGGAATGGCCGGTGCCCCACGGCTGGAATCTGGTTGTATAAACGTAAGCCGGTCGACCGGCCGGCTGACACTGACCGGTTGACAGCAATTGGAGTACAGACGTATAAGGCCAAAAGGCCTACATGTGTACACAGGCCGAACACGGCTGCCGGAAAAAGACCGTACAGAAAATCACCGGCCAAAGTAGACCGGCTTGAGTTAGGCCGAGCAGTGCTGTGCGGCCTGGGAAGCTACTAGACATACTGTCACATTTACACTAATGAAAAAATCAATGCTTCCTACTATGAAAAATGCTCGCAAATCTACTGTACGAACGAGGTTCCAAGGCGATTGGTAGCGTGGTGTTTGCCCCATGCAAATTAAAATGCTCCAAGTACTAAACATGCAACCTTTTGTAAATATCGATTGGGGTTAGAAACAAGTAAATTGAAGCGTCAGCGTTTCCCAGTACAGCTCGGTTGAAATATGATCCTTGGCCAGCATGTGAAACAGCGTCCGATTAAAATTCGCGTCGCTCGGAGTTTTCCAGAAGAAAGTGTTGGACAATGAAGTCTGTTGGTGTTTGCTTCTGCCTTTAAAGGAAAGCTGTCTGAACCGAATGAAGCTTCCGTGTGCAGCGCGAACCGCACTCGATGAATGCCAGCTTTCTCTGGTGATGGTGATAATTGTTAGTGGAGTGAACACAAACCTCTCCCATGGTCGGAGTCCAACCTGGATCGTCCCTTGCGTTTTAAAGCCGATGTTAATCCAAATGCCGAATTCCAACAAAGTTGGAAGGAGTTTGTACTTTACAAATTAGCTCTGGTTGCATGAGAGAGAGCTTCTCCTTTTAACAATCTTTCTGTAAATATTGTGGCTTTGATATTAGGAGTTTAGCATAAGTTAGCATAACATTCCCGGAGACTTCGACAGAACCAGCGTAAAACTGAATGTTAGTGGAAGTGTGGGAACCAGTTCAGCTATTTCCGCATCACACTTTGACGTACCGGTGTTTCCTCTCATTCTAATCTGCAGAAATTAAGCAAATACCAAAAACCCATTTTATATCAACCTTTAGAAGCTGCTTAGCATAGTTATTGTGGAAAGCGTTATTTGTAAGTGTAACTTCCAGCCATCGAATATCCGGGGGTATGTCGCCTGCCGCAAAAGCAGAGAACAAGATATTCTGTAGTAAGCTGTGCAAACAGATTTCTGCAGCTTGGATCTGGTCTCCAGTTGATTTGGGATTCGTGCTGAACTCCAGCAAAGAAAAAAAGCTGGGTGTGTCAGCTGAATACCGCTAATGTGCCTAACTTACAGGGGTTCAACGCTGTTACAACAAAGCCGGTCACAACACCTCTGGTCTAGTCGCCACCTGGTGACCGTTCTTTCCGTGGCGTCGTTTAACCATATTTCATAGCGTTAAGTGGACTCACCAAGCAAGACATCTTTTCGATGTACCGGAGATGAGTGTTTTCTGATACACCGATGACACGGCAGTTATGTGCCATTGCCATTGTTAAGCGCGATGATAGATAGCCTGCCTTAGACTGGGCTCTGACAGCACGTGAGGTGACGACAAAAATGCGCTATGCATCATTTACCCAAGCAGGAAAAAATGGTAAACCTCAATCTGCTTTTAGGCCAAGAGTGAGGCCTTCGCATAAGCGGATCCACTCTGAGCGCTGTTTAAGAGGAAGACCAATGTCACGACATTCACTGTGCGCCATGGAGCATGTGACAGCACAATTCTGCTGTCAGCGTCATACCCATGGTCTTTCTTGGACTCCCAAAAATGAAACGGAAATGTCCCACAGTACGGATTGCACTGCGTGGCACGTATATCCGAAGATTACTTTGCTGAAGGAGAAGGAATATACGCTTATTGCCCCTATGGAATAGGAACGGAGTGGGGGATGGTTGTCGGTGAGGCATGGCGAGGGATCCAGAGTCCGGGAGGCCGTGAGTAGCTGCAGCTTCAATGGCTTTTGTTACTAGGGCGAACTGGTTTCCAGTATATGGCTGGTCAGCAGGACCGCTCACTGCAGCGGATTGGGTGCGCACGACACCTGTGATTCCCCCCGTAAAGCTCTATAATGCCCTTCCGTAAAGTTACGTAAAACCGTTACTGTGTTTGCCGTCCCGGAGCAAAGTTGCAATTGTAGCTAAGGAGTGCGGGGTGCATCCTGTGCAGCTGGGGGGAATGTAGTAGTGAGTTCACCGGCAGTCTTCGGAATTTGGTGGATTCTTCTTTAGTTAGGTTCGGGTGCGTTGGCGGGTATATCCCTATTCGTAGTATCTAGTGCACCACTATGTCCCTGCTGCATTAGGGAATTCACGGTTAGTTGTCGGAAGAGCGATGATTGCCTGTAATGTTTAAAAACATGAGTGATGGGCTGAGATTGTGGTATCTGCCCCTTCATTACGCTCAAAGACTCGCGGCATGGTCCAAACGGCATTCGTGACCAAAGAATATTTCTTTTTTTTTAATTGGTTGGATTGTAGCGATTGCCAGCGCTGAAATAGGACTCTTTTAAGATTAAGCCAGGCCACTTGGGAGTCGCTGATGACGGAAACCTATTCTGCGGTATCTGGTATTGTGGTAGGGGCAACTATAACTGCTGTTTCTTCCGCTGAGTCAATGTCATACGTATTAACCATTGCGGAAGACGTCATCTCTTATATTGTTTGTTAGACTAATTGCAGGAGCCCACTTGGCTCTTGCCAGGTATGTCGCAGGTCCGACATGTTTTCTGTATTTGTACTCGCAGTAGACCTTTCGCAACGCCTTGACCCTGGCTTCACATGGGCCTTTCAGGCAAAGTTGGTACATGTTGCGTGAGACATTCGCAGAAATGATTTATTTCTCAAGGACTTTTTTGGTTTTGGGGTGCTTTCCTCTGTTTGTAAACGAAAAGGCAAAGCGAAGCTCGGGCGGTCCTGGTAAGCTTAGGTCGCTCGATTTGGCTGTATTTGTGCGCCTTGGGGAGTTTTAGTCACCTGTAATAATGCCTCACTTATTAAGTGTTTCTGTAGATATCTTAGCTGGTAGCCCCTGTGGTAATATCTGGGATTGCCGAAATGCTTTTTTTGTCAGCAATCTTTAGCGCTAAGAAAAAGGTTCCGCCAGGGAATATGCAATTTACAAGCATCTGACGTACTCTTATTGTGTCCTCCCTTTTCAGCTTGTGTTTCTGCTCATCACTCGCTGTAATATGTAGGTTACCTGGGTGAGAGTGGTTTGTAGTTTTTGGAGGATCACAGCACCTGCCGCGTCTTTTTCAAAGATAAGCTCCAAACAGACTGTACCGTCCATCGGATGGTCTCGCCGTAAAGCGCTACCTCTGGATCTTAGTTCTCCGCGAGTATTCTACCTCTGGTTCGCTCGTTAAATATAAGAATGTCTGCTTGCACCTCACCAACAGATGCCACACATCTTTACAGATAGATTTCCGTACAGTCAACCACTTGCTGCAGGACGTCTTGTTGCGGGCCTGCTTCGCCTTTCAACTGCAAAAAGGTCTCGCCGTCGGCACAGATGGCATGTCTGATACCGGAATTTCATTTACGTGTGCAAGATGGTTCATCACTACCAAATTAAAGGGCAACAGTACGACGACCGAGACCTGCGGAGTACACCTTGCGGTTACTTTGAATTTGCACTCAGTAGTTTGCAAGTCCCACCTGTCCCCTCCTCTGTGCAGGTAGCCTATTTGTAATTATCCGCTTTCTCTCAGCATTCAATAGTCGTCATGATTATGAGTATCGCCACGTGCGACACGATGTCAGAAGCCCCTTTAACGTCCAAGGCGAGTATGGCTCTTGTTTTTGAGGGTATTAGGTTATCGATGACGTCTTTACGTATTGGTAACAAGATGTCCTCAGTTGACAAGTAGAGGTGAAATCCGTATATCGTGTCTGAGAGTGCCCTTCATCCCTCTCTTGCTTCCTGCTTGTGAGAGGTCAGTCTCGTGCAGCAAGTGTTCTTATTAGTATTCCCGCACACGAAGTCAAAGATATGGGCCTTATTTTGGATATACCGAAGAGTGTTATTTTGTGAGAGCATGGCGACATCTCCGTGTTTCCTCACTTCCAGCTGTCTGCCGCTGTCGAAAATAACATTCTTTTCGACAAGAATCTATCCTTCATCTATTTTCTGACGTTCCGCAACATCTTGTTACTTTGTCTTTTCCGGGGGTTAGTGTTTCTTGGGTGCTTGGCTAGTGCGGCATCAAGTTCGGCCCTGGTGAGTTACTGATCAAGTTCTGGCCTAGGGTTTCCATGGTAGTCCCCATGGGTGACGGTTCTGACGTTTTGACCCAAATATTTCTTCTTAACTGCTCGCAACACGATGTGTTCCTCTGTGCTCAAAAAATCCTCAATCAGTTGCTGCGCGCTTTTCCGAAACCATGTTAGCAAAGCTCTCTATTTCGGCAGTCCCTTTATGTGCAAAGTTATCACAGGTTATCGTCTACGTCTCAAAAACCTGGCACCCGGGCACTGCCCGAGCACTGCACACCGGCTCCCTTATCAAAAGCGAAGTTGACCGCTTACACCACCTCAGACTGATTACTCCGGGACCGTATGATTCGCTGCGTAAAGCGGATCAACCCGACACAAACATCGAAAGGAACGGTCAACCCAAGGGTCAGTAATCACCACCAGAAATTTTTGAATTCGCACCATTCGCTAGGCCTGATAAGGTATAGCGCCAGAGCCATGGCTCCGCTGCACTCTGGGTTCGCGCCTAACACCTCGAGTAATGCGCCACACGAATTAAGCCTCCCAGCTATGAAAATCGTAACCGGAGAAGGAATCAACGCCAGTTGGAATACAAAACCCTAATGGGACTATAGGCCACCGGCAACGTACATTTCTAAATGGTACAGATAACCCGTCAGCATTGCCAGCCACGAGCAACCAAATGCCTCGAATCAAGGGCGGCCACTAGTGATGGCGCGGCCAACCTGCTACCCCACTCCCTGAAACTGACAGCAATGTCATCCACCGGCAACGTGGAGGACTCGATCTCAGATCAGTGGCTGAGGCTTCCCTTGCGGACGCAGTTTTTCAACAAGCCAACATAGAACAAAACCAGGCAGATGAAGTACGGGTGCAGCATGCGGCTAACATTCTGTTGCCCAGCACCCCTCGAGAGAACGGGCCAAAAGATACTTTGCCATCCTGTCCCTGTCCCTGAAAGGCCACCCGTTGGAATCCTTCGCACACGTGTGCGCTCCAGTAATACGACAAAGGGAGTCCTTTTTAAGATACCTGGTGACGACACACCTGAACACATATACGGCAGCATTATTGACTGCAAACCTAATGTACGGATCCTTTCGTCGAAATTACTTCACCCATCAAACATGGTCAAAGTTCTATTAGATCTGCCATGAGTCTCCTACTGGATCCGATATAGGGCCGTAACGCACCGTTTCAAGCCGTTTTGCTGAAAGATTGAACCTAAACGTCATGCTGGCAAGCCAAACATCGCCAGGAGGTTTGCCCTACCGCGGATGCGGCTCCAAATGCGGGACCCAATCCCGATGAACCCAACCCCAGCCTTCGGAAGTTCGTGTGCGATGGCCCGCCTCTCACGGGCTCGCCATCGTGTTCACACACTCTCAACCTGCACACACCATGAAACCTACGCAAAGTAGCTGCTTCTGGGCAAGACGAAAGGAATGCCCAGGCTCTCCAACCACTGGGCGTCCGCAAAGAGGCACTTTCAGGCCCAAACTTCCAAACCCCCCCTGCTCTTCCCCCTCAGGTTGAAGGCGGAAGAAGCCCTCACACGTGTTGCAGAAGTCAAACAAGCAACCGCCCAGTCAACCACCGAAGAATACCACGCCTGCTTCTGGAAAAAATGTTAGCGGCCCCAGCACAAACTCACACAGCTAACGTCAAACCCAACAATCCCCTCAATCTATTTCCCCGGATATGATTAAGGAACTACGTAACATAAGGAATGGAATAACCTTGGTTATGCAAGAAACTGAATCCTTGCGGCAAGAAATAGGTTAATCAAACATCACATCAAGAACCGTACTTCCAAATACCCCATTGCAAATCCTCCTCCGCTCAAACGCAGTGCAGCCCCGGACGCTACGGAAACGGCAGCTGAGAAAAGCACACGGGAATAGCAGATAGACCAGCATTTCGCCACCCTCAGGACGCGCAGATAAACCAGCAGCTTGCCACCCTTGTCAAATCGCGTCATCCTACAGGCAAACTCTTGTAGAACAAAAGACAATTGCCTAGAACTCCATCAAGCGCTACAGGCAAGTTTTGCCACCCGTAAATCCAGCCTCACACCTACCATTGAGGAACTCCACACTGAAATTGACACTTACATGCGAGACATTCTCTGCCGCATAAACAACCGAATGGGATTCAACCCTTCAGTAACTACCGTCTATGAGCTTGCCCATCATTATGAGTACGGAAACCATCCGGGTTTTGGTACTGCATAGGCTCCCGAAAAAAGCGTAGCACCCTGCAACGACACATTCAGTCGTTTGACTCTCCCCCAGATGTCATAGCCTAACATGAAACGGGCACAATAATTAGGCCACATACGTAGACGTCTCTCCGGTTGAACTGCAAGGATCCAAATAGGCCGCATTACCTCTGACATGTTTGAACATCCATCCAATCGAACCCTGCAGGGGGCGGTGCTCTTCCCTCTACTATCCAACCTGGAAGTAATAAGCATTCCCAATCAGAACAAACTTCCGACCTCAAGTTTAGCCTACACGCCGAAGTCGTCACCTTTTGTGTAGCGGGCGGCATAGATTACCCCTTTATAAGAAATTCCGCTGGCAGGTGCTCGTCGTAGTCGAAGAAGCTGGAAGATTATGCCTTCCCTGGAAGTCATAACTGTTCCTATTACCCCGCACCAGAAGATATTCTAAAGTTTCTGGGGAATTAAAATTTAGATGACCAACAAGCAGATCCCAGAGGTCCATGTGCTGAAAATACCGAGGACAAAATTCATCGATGTCGAGCCAGCACTAGATTTCTTCATAAACTCGTACAGCATACTAGATAACTATTAGGCTAATTAGCCGAGCTTTAACGGCTGCCATGGACTCAAGGAGGCAGAGAAGATCCGACTAATCCAGGCCTTGTCAACATTGGGGTCACTTACGCACACACCTACTTTAACCACAGTAAACGTGAATTAGAGAAAGTCAATCGCCTCATCCGCCGGCCATGCACGGCTTCCTGTCACCTCCCTCTCAATAGATCTACTGAAACCGTCGAGGGACTTGGCTTAAAAATGGCGGAGGAGCTCATCGAAGCCAATGTATCCAATTACACGGTGCGCCTACCGAAACCTCCCACTAGCCGCGTTTACATCAATGCGACAAGTGGCGCATCGCATCGCATCGTATCAATTTTCGAGCGCATCGCATCCATGTAAATGGGGCTAATGCGCTAGGAAAGCGCGTCGCATAAATGCGCCAGACCGGGGCGGATTGAGACACGTAAGTCGACTTTCGAAGTGCGTGTAAACGCGAGCGCATCGCATCAGAAATTATGTCAACAAGAAAAGTAAGCGCTGCTACTGCAGCTTTGCATTTAAAAACGTCTAAATCGAGTGTAAGACGCCAGAAAATGCGAGTCGTGAAAAAAGAACAGAACCAGCCGTTCCGGAAGCTTTGGAAGCGCCAGAAACGCTGCTTTACCTTCGATGTGCGACACCGTATGGCGCCACCATCGCCCCAGGGGTAATGCGCTACATGTATACGCTAGCGCATCGCATTACTTGTGATGCGCTAGGAAATGTGACGCGCTGCTGTCGCATTCTGTCGCATTCATGTAAACGCGGCTACTGGGCATCACATTCTCGCCCCATTAGGACTAACCAGTATCGGTGACCTCGAAGCAAAATCTCCCCTCTCTAGCGACATTCATTTCAATCCCATCATCACACTAGTCACTCGCAACATACATGCTATTCCCCTCGCGGGCAGTAGAGAAGAAAGAGTACGAGCTCTATACAACGTCTCCCTGTCCGACCCAATGTAGTATATATGGATGCTGCCGAATATAGGCGCTACGATGCCTACGCCATCTCTGTAAGAATGACCACGATGACCAACCACCCACATCTCTGACCGTTAAATTTCCCCTCCAGCCACAACGGAGGAGGCGGCGCCCATTGCGTTGCCACTCTCAGTGAGGCCAATCCGATCAATCATAATATCTGATTCTAAAACGGCAACTCGAAATTTCGGTAGCGGCCTAATATCGACGCTAGCCTTCAAAATCCTGGAACAAAATCGACCCAATTCACCTGTAGATATTATCTGGTCACCGAGGCACGCTGATCTCGTGAGAAATGAGGCAACCCAGAAAAGCGCCTCGAGGACTAACAATCCGAGCCGGGTCCAGTCATATTTCGCACCACGTGGCCATATCTACCAGGGATCGACTAGTTACGTTATACATTACTACCCATCACCACCGGGCCCTGCGTAGATACCCTCCCGCCAAATATAACGACATTTCCCAAGGACTCGCGGGGAGTCTTCTTCAAACTAACACCTTCCACAATCCCACAAAACTAAACCTTGGGCATCCTCAATTTACCGGTCCAGGACGATCCGCGGACAGTCCGAGGACTGTGTTCAGACCGGAAGGCACATTGGGATACATGGGAAAATTGAGCGCCAGATCGCGTCTCGGTAGTCCGCGGACGATCAGGGACTGATAATCGAGAAGGCCCCTTTTCTAGCCTTCTCTATACCCCTCCCCAAAATGTTCTTCATTGTGTGCCCTCGCCGATCTTGCTCATATCCTGTGGGGATGCCCAAATGCGCACTTCCTGCAGTTACTTGTGAAGAGTAGTGGAAGAATTTGCTGTGGAGCTGCTATCTATAGGGTTACAAACCGCAATGGCCAATAGCGCTGCCAAAGTCGCCACTCGTCACAAGTTCGGGGCCCCTACGGGCCCTTAGACTACAGAATGCTCAATAAAGTGTCTCTCTATATATGTGTGTCTCGGTTTCTGTTCGGCCGACCGGGTGGATTAAAGCATATGCGCCCAGTTTTATTTATCGGTGTGCAGTTATTTGTGATATTTTCAAGTTGATTAGTATTTGTGTGTTTTCGTGCCGTATCGACCGTTCAGGAAATGAGGCTTTTTATCGTGGGTGGCCTCTCTTTCACGACTTCTTCACAACGACCGCTTGAGTTCTGGTATTGCTTAGAGTTAAAATGTTAAGGCTGTCGAACTTTAAATAAGTGGAATACACTACCAGACCTTACCCTTTTGTAAAGTTGGCCTAGGCACACTTCACCAAATGGAGCTCGAAATTCTATACTCTATAATATCGAAGTGCTTGTAAAGATATCTATACCGTCGTCATTGTGGGAGTACTGGCGAGAGAACTTTACAAACACCATATCGCTTTAGTAAATTTCCCTGGTCCACACTGGTGTCACAGGTGACGTGTGCGTGGCAGAGAGCAAAAAAGTCAACGCTCCCTACAAAGATTAAGCAGCCATCGCGTTGAGGGCAAGCGTTTGGTTTACATAATTATAGAGTACTGTCTGAGCGAGCCGCCGTCAAAGTAGGCCTTACAGAGCACATGTGCGTGCTGTGAGACAAGTAGCAACAATTTGTTTCGTTAAACGAACAAGCCCGTGCGAAATGGCAGGCCATACAAATCGAGACAGAAAAGAAAATAAAACAGCCTCAAAGGAAACTTGAAGTGCAGAAATCACCAACAGATGATAGCTTTTAGTTAGGATAGGTCTTTGTGAGCACCTTTCCTAGCGTACACATGTAGGGATCCCAATAAACGAAAGCACGATGCCTTTATTTTCCTGAATGACCAGCGCGCATTTTTCTAATTTTACCCAGCAACTTCGGTGTTGTAAAGCACAAGTGTGCGATCGTACTATTTCTTTTTGGGGGCAAACTTCTCATGTCTTGAAAATCTGTTGAGAAAGGCAGGGTAAATATGCCATATCACCACCGGTTAGTTGTTTCTATTTGGTCTATAGTATTCTTGCTTTACAAGCACCCCGACAACAAAACTTATCATCGCTATTTTATGTTTTTGATCCTTCGAAGCCAAACTAAATGCCTTCAATGCACGCAGGACATAACCCAGAGTGCGGCGTTGGGCAACGGTCGCGTGTATTTTGTGTACCGCCAGTGTCCCCCATTTATGAATGCACTGTAATAAATACATGTGATAAAATAAGGGCGTCCATTGGCCAGCGCTTATACCGCGGATCTTTCATTTTAGGCCAGTCACACAACTTACACTTAGTTATGTACTCACAAGGCAACCCATTCTCAATGACATGCCGTCACTAAGCCATATTGCGTTAGTTATAGCTTTCTAGGCCGTAAAAACTGCCACCATCTAAAAATCCAGCATCTTAAGTGGTTTTGTTGTTCAAACTTTACGTCGAACAAGAACGGATGCATATTCCAACAGAGATGTCCCTGCCAACAGCCCTTATATTTTTTCATAGTGGTTTCACTGCCTACAGAATCATAAACACCCTCTAAGTACAAGTACATGAAAGCCCTAATGAGACCGTTGGCCACCACACATTCCACGATTTGTTCACGCGCAGTTTCGAAAGTGACGCAGGACGTACAAACACACAGAGCTAAACAGAGAAGCAGTAGTGTAATCGCCAACTGTCCCATAAAAATTTCTTATTCATTCAAGTTCAAAGACGTTTCACACTAACAAAGAAAAGCCGTGGGTAAAGAGGTCAATCCACATTCACAACGCATATTTTTCTCAAATATTGTTACGGGGAAATCCCTGTTCGACCGAAACATTCGGTAGATGCTGCGCCGCTGATGGAATATGACGAGATCAACAACGCCTGGTGCCGTACTCACGCTGTTGCTTACCCCAGCGCTTCCAAGCTTGTTCTTCCTTATAAATTCCTGCAAATATACGTATCTTTGCAGCGTAACAATTTGTGAAATGTACCCATACGATGGATCTAAGAAAACCACCTAAACATACCGTCGACAAATTTCCCTGAAGCATATATATTGACAAACGCATGCAGGCAGACACATACATAGAGACTTCTTACCCAGGCAGCACAGGACTGTTCGGCCTAAAACAGGTCGGTGTACTTTGGCCGGTGATTTTCTGTCCGGCCGTTTTCCGGCAGCCATGTTCGGCCCATGTCCAAATGTGGGCCTTTTGGCCGTATACGGCCGTACTCCCATGGCTGTCCAACGGCCAGTTTTCGTCTGCCAGTCGACCGGCTTACGGTCATACGGCCAGATTCCAGCCGTAGGGCTCAGCCCGTTCCAAAGCCACCCGTGTACGGCCGATGTACGGCCGCCGGAGGACAGCCGAGATGCGGTCGTCGGACTCCAGCCGGACTAACGCTAACGGAAATACGGTCGTGCTACGGGCATTGGAGTTCAGCCACAGTACGTTAACTGTACTGAGGCCGGTCACTGCATGTCGCGCAAGCAGTAGACTCATTCGCGCAGTGCAGAAGCATCATAAACCCAGCATTTCGGGTCCAATGCAGGCACATCAAATTGAGCTCGCGCGCAACCACCAGCCGTCAAGCTTTCAGCGCAGGCTTGCTTAATTACCAGCCTCAGTTGACAGCAAAATTCATTTATTAAACAGTGCTCACAAATTGTCCTTCCTTTAATTGCTGTGCCTCTTTTACTGCCGAACACAGAAAATATTCAGTTCTTTGTAGAGCTTGAATAGATGTATTGTCCAAGACCTGATATCCTCTGTGGGGCGGCACCTGTAATAAACGGGGAATGAGGAGGAGGGGCGAGGGCGGGCGAGTGCGCATACTTTAGTGGGTTGAATTTCAGAGAGATAAATTGCGCCGCTTTTAGCCAATTTCCTTTAGGGCAATATTCCGGAACAGTTTCATGCTATGACTACATAAACTATTTTTATAACAGTTGCTTGACCAATCTTGATGTATATAAAGCCGGCATGAATGCCTTTACGAAGCGTTTTGGTTCTCAACAAAACACTAAGGAGCATTTATTATAACTCCTTCACAAAAAAAGTATGTCCCGTTTTTGCCCATTTTTGTTGCAAAGGCATTTTCTACTCGATCAACTTTTCTGATGATCTTGCGCTGGGCTGATCCTAAGAAGGAGAGAATAGGTACTTTCAATTGCAATCTATTTTAATGCTCCTTACATGAGTATACGTCCACACCACTTAATAGTCCAAAAGGACGTAATTTCCTTCTAATGTCATACTACGTTCGAAAAATTCTAGACGCGTTGCGAATGACGCCCTGCTTCAGGTGGCTGCAGTTGTATCCTTCTGTGTTCAGGCAAGGAAAGGCGTAAAATTAGAGTTACATAATTTGTTTCATAACCAATAACGTAGCAATTGTAGAATGCATACAGGAAACCTTGCATACTGCAACGAATAGGGTAATAAATATTTTATTGTTCAAGGTTGAATGCGTAGGGTTCTCAACCCGTCGGAGGCAAACTTGCGCCTCTGGAAGTTTATTTATTTATTTATTTATTTATTCACTGTTTTATTTTTTTTATTTCTTTGATGCCTGCATGCATTAAAGAAGGGAGATACATAACACTAAACATTAAATATGAGACAAAATAACACAATAATTCTACAAAGCTCGCTGAAAAGCGTCAATATAAACAGTTAATGCAATCATACGTGGAAGATAATTACACTGCAGTATTGATGTAAAATGAAATGAATCGCGCAAGGGGTCACCTTGAAAGGAAAGTTAATAATTTGCTCTAAGCTAGAGGTCCCACTTTGCGATATGTAGAATGGCGCTTGGACATACTTCTCCCCTTGTACTCCTGTTTTCGAATGATAGATATTACGAAAAAAGTTCAACCTGTGGTTTCGTGTGTGATCTTTCACGTCCTGCCATTTCAGTTTACTTTTACTTTACCTCATGCTCAGTTGAGCGTGCCAATTACCTAATACGAATCGCACTGATATATTCTGTATGTTTTCGAGCGTATCAACCAGCTCTTTGGTGTAGGGATCCACTAAAACACATGCGTACTCCAAGATTGAGCGCACATGAGTGAAATACGGTTGTTCTTTTCAGTTAGATGGAGGTTCACTGAAATTTTGTCTCAGAAAGCCAAAAACATATGCAGCCGTAACTTTTATGGTGTGAACCTGCCTATTTAACCTCTAACCACTCACTAAATAAACTCCTAGGTATTTATATTCCTCGGCCCTTGTCACAGCAGCATAATTTACGGTATACGTATTCAATTGGAATTATGGTTTTCTTGTAAAGGTGCCGTTAACACACTGTTTAACATCCAAAAACTTTTCTGAATCAGCACACAAGGATGTTATTAAATTCGAATAATGCTGCAGGTATACGGAATCACGTTCATTCGCTATAGTCCGGTAAACTACACAGTACTTTTGAACAAAGCTATAGGGCCAATAGTAATAACAATGCAAAAACCGATTCCTTCAGTTCATAGGGTGAAATGTACTACGCAGAAGGTGATATGGAACACAATCATGTGCTTTTTTTCAGTCCAAAAATATACAGTCAACCACTTTAAGCTTATCTATTGCAAGAGCCTAATCGTTCGTGAACTGAACAATCTGCGTTGAGCAAGACAATCCTGACAAAATCCGTGTTTGCTAGGATGCTGGCGATTATGTTTAACCAAATGAGTCATATCCCTAGAGTAGCTAAGCTCACCTTCAAACATCGGAACTAAATTAACAGCTAGGCTTCGTCAGTGACAAGGCTCTGTTGTTATCGTAAATTTAAAATAATTTTTTTTTCTAAATAGGCAGTCGTAAAATCACTTGAAGTAACATTGTGCAGGGCATGAAGTTGATCCTACCAATGCACGAGCGAGTCTCTTCTGCTTTTATCACCAACAACATAGTGCAACATTGCTTGTCGCAGTTTAATTGTAAGCAGAATAACTTGCGCTTTTGCTTGCACTTGCCTTTCTTTGGTGGGGAGTCCTTGACATGGTGGCGGTTCAGCTCCTGCGTGGTGGCCGTTTGTTCGACGCCCTTGAAGGCCAGTTATTTTCATGAACCCTCTCCATCTCGGACCGGACATCTTTGCCGGGTCGATGTGTCCAATGCTCTCCATTTCTTGAGGGGGCGACTTGCGTCGAGCTGATGCGTCGACGAAGCCGGTGGCAGAGGCGTGGTAGCAGCGATGACTGGTGAGGCTTAGCTCACCCGTCGGTGTGGCACAGTCTTCTTGTGGCAATAAATGACATTTCGATGGCCTAAAAGGTTCCCTGCTTATGTCCAGTGAGTCCTTGCACCTTGCCCGTTCACCGAGAACACTCATTACTGTTTGACAAACGATGTTCGTTCATTTTAAACGTAGAAACACGGAGCGGATGAAAAACGCGTCCCCGTGGTTCGGCTCCCTAACACCTTTTTCTCCCCCCAGAAGAAAACCGGTCGGTCTCCTTCCAAACACGTCTGTGCATAAATTCTCGGCGCCCAGGCGCGTGCCGTTGTTCGGCTGGATGCCGTTTGCCGAAAAAATGACGTATAACCAGATACCTTACGTAGGCCGGTCTCCTCTTGAACACCGATTGCCAAATATTCTGTGGCCATTCGCTTGCCGTAATTCGGCCGTGGACAGCTAACCGAATGAAAAACGTATATTCTGGGGCCGTACTTCGGCCAGTATCCTTCATAACACTGGTTGCCCGAAGAAAACGAATATTCTACCGTCGGATGCGCGGTTCACCGTTAAAACAACGAATGCACGGCAGCCGCGCTCCGGCCGCTCTCCTTACGGACACCAACTGCCGCAAGAATACGCATATTCTGTGGCCGGTCGCTTGCCGTGCTTCGGCCGATTACCGGTTCCCGAATAAAAAACGGATGCCCTAAGCCCGTACTTAGGCCGTCCTCTTTCTCAACATCGGCAGCCGTAAGAGAACTGAAAATCTGGCAGCCGGTTAGCTGCCGTTGTGCGTCCGGACACGGGCGGACGGAAAAATACCGAAGCGCTGGTTGCCGAATGTTGGCCGTTCAATGCATGATCAGTGGCTGCCAGAACCTGGATGCTGGCCGGACATGCCAGATAGCGCCTATAGACGGGACGGTCTTAGGGCACACTTTTTGTGCCGCCTAAGGTATTACATACATAACTTCTTACGTTGTATTCTCGAATCTCGCTCCGAATGCCACGGTGGTCATGTATTTAGTGATGTTCAAAGCAGCTTCGTCGCTGGCACTTTCTGTCAACATGCCAACTTTCGCTCCCTCTTGGACCGAGAAGTTATGGAACTCGACACAGGCAGACGGGCACCGAGAACCGCCAATAAGAATAGTTGTTGAGATCCACTTCTGCCGCACGAGATCAATGGGCACAAATGAGGTGTAGTTATCATCTGCAAAACAGCAGGCAATGGAAGGAAGAATTGAACACATTGTATGGCTGTTTCTATACAGAAATTGTTAATAGATGACATAATTGTAATTATCTAGGTAGCTCCAGCGTCCGTTTTAGGGACGCTTTTTCTTATCACACTGAACATATGCGGGATTATTTATACAAACTTTGGTGTGCCCCAATCAAAACACTACAGTAAGATAATGTTCTACTTTTGTTCCCCACGAGTCAACTATCCAGAAAAAGCATTAGCAATATCAAGGCCTCCAAACCTATGTCACGTAGCAACAGGCGATGCATACTTCTCGAAAAAAAAAAGTTTATTGGGGCGAACTTTTACAACCCTACGAACTCAAATACACATGTAGGGAAGCAGATGTCACAACAGTGACGTGGACCGGCGAGTGTCGGTTAATCGAATGCCGCTGCGTCTCCCGTGCCAGTATTTATCTTTTGGCGTGAATGTTTCTCAACCATCAAATTACATCGATACACGCAGATATCAAAGAAGATGATTTAAGTCTAGTGACGAAAGGCTGAAACACTCTCCCAATCAAAAAACGATACCCGTGTGGCTTAAAAGAATATTATGAGACACGCCCTCCAATGGGAACGGAGAAAACACCTGGGCGCGGCTAAATGGCAACACAAAATTTAATTAAACAAACACAATGCCGTGTTCGCGGAAACATTGAACAGATATTGCCTCTTGTTACCTTAGTTCCTACTCTAATGGCTTGAAGCGCCACAGTTGCAGCAGTACCACACATTTAAAGGGCTTTTGGTGACTGTTCCTGAGTCGCCAAATCCCTGAGTCAGGGAACCCAGTGTCCAATGGCAAGGTGGCTTCGCGACTACCTAAGAGAAAGAATAGTTGGCAGCAGTGTTGAGGCGCCAGGAATTTTATACAAATGTTACGTCAGTTGGTGAGGCATCCGAGACACGCTTGTCAGCGGACAAGTACCTGGCGAATAAATCCCCTGGGGCATTGCTAAGCCTTCAGTAAGCCCGTTCGTCCGTGGGTGATATGCGGTAGTACGGTTGCGTGTTTTACGGCAGGAGCGAAGGAGGTCATCGATAACCTGACAATGAAGTTACGCTTCTGGTATTGAAGCAGCAGACGAGGTTCCCTGGGTGAGAGAATTGAGCGTGTCGATGGACGCTACTTCTGTTGCACAGCTCACGGGGAGGGTCTTGTCATTGTTAACGTGTTGCATAGTGTGACGGTACAGCGATGCACTTGTTCTCCTACCGGGGAAACGAAAAATGACGTTTTTTATGGTGATGGTTATAAGGAAACACCGAAGAATGCTTTTAGTGGACGTCTATCGGTTTTAGGGTGTCTGCTGGAAGCGAATGACATGTTTTCGGTGACGAAAAACCTCCCAATCTGTGACCTACCTGCGCAAAGACCGGTAGCGGCCCAGTCAGTTAAACCTTCAACGTACGTGGTCACAAGTGCGAGCACCGACAAGGTGACCACCCGTGAGCGCGTTGTACAGCTTGCGAAGGCCATAAGAACGGAAAAGCTGAGGGACAGAAATAAACCGTTAGCCCCATCCCAACACACGTTTCTGGGAATAAGACGCAATGACCGAGCATAAATGCACGCATAGTGGCATCGTCTCGCTCTTAGATGAGATGTTCGATCATTTTTCGAAACGACAAACCACAGCGGTGATGGTCAGCAATTTGCAGCACGTCTGGCAGTGCGAATACGAAGGATTAGTCGTCTTTGAATGCCGGTTGACATGTGTCAAGAGCATGAAGAGACCGCACGGTCGCGTCCCTGTGCATACTTCTAGACTTGTGTTATTGGAGTCATAATGCTCTACGAATAAGTCGACTGGAGGAGTCCTTTAAGGAAGAAGTCCAACATAAGGTGTGGAGATCCTTGACCACAGCGAACGATTTGCCATACAAATGCAGGAGGAACTTGCTTACAGTTTACGCAAGGACGACGCTTTCAGGCTCAGTGATTGAACAGTTTCTTTCAGCAGGGCTCAAGATGTGATTGGTGTACGCTATCAGTCTAGTGACACCGGTCTATTGCCGAACCAACAGAGCTCATTCCCCTTTGCCACAAACGTTAGTACTATCGTCGGCAGACCCGAATCATCAAAACACTTCAAAGTGGTCAATTGGTCACGCGGTCAATGAAAGTACAAAATTACGTTCCTTGTGCAGAGCCCAATGAGGAGAAGGTATCGGTGCTCACAGGATTCATCAGTGGGCGGGCATTCCGTAAATGGCGTGAGAAAACGACAGAAGTAGGAGCGTATTCCCACGAAGCTGCGAACTTCGTTCGTAGAGCGCTGTACAAAAACGCTTTCACGGTGATCACATTGTCCCAGTCAGGTCCAAATATGTTCACTTGTGGGTTACAGAAATGACATTTGCACAAATTTAGCTGAATTTTAACACCATGGAGGACCTCAAGGACGTCCCAGGACATTGGAGGTCGTCTAAATGTTTGGGAAAAGACAATGGCGCCATCCAGGTATTAAATGCATCCTCACAACTTCAAACCGCGAAAAACCGTACATCATCCTTTCGAGTGTCGCAATCGACATACAAAGATCGAAATACATGACTTTAAACTCGTACACGCCGTCCAGCTTTACTAAAGGGCAGTTTCGTCTGTCCGAGATACCAACGGCTCTTCCCAAATATCCAGATTGCTGTTCAAAAGACACAAAGCACCGGGAAGGCAATATAAAGTCTCATCTATACGAGGAAACCGCTAAAGGTCCTTCGTAGTGATTGGTTCCAATGTCGTTAGCCAATCGCATGATTGTATTCGACGAATAGAACAGTGCTGCAGGGGTTCGCAGACGTGAAAGACGGGGTTGAAGCAGGCGACACTTGTAATGGCCGTGAAGGACAGGTGCAGCAAAACGTTTATTAGGCGTAGCAGAAGTCGCACAACACACGGTCACCGAAGGTGAAGAAAAATGTCACGAGCCGATGAGATGGAAGATGATGAGGATAATTTCAACAGAAAAATGAGGTATGGGATAGTGACTATTAAGTAACTGCAGCAGCCGTCAATTTTACAAAGGGTACCGCATGACTCGCTGCCAACATTAATATTATTTAGATTATATATGAATATTACTATTATACTAATTAATATTCCGGCAAAATGCTTCGTGCATAAAGGATCGGTCGAATTTTTTCTGTATTTACGTCTGGCGATACGTAAGCCTTGACTATCGCCCGATTTCACGCCTTGTGTCGCATCAAAACTCCTTGAGTCAGCACTGCACAAAGTTCTTGCTTCCTACGTCAAGAACATTCTGATACCAAATCAGCAGAGCGTTTTCTGGGTTCGATGAACGGTTACAAAACATGCTACGTTTGTGACAAAGGCTTCGGCTGCAGATTTCAACCTTAGTAAATACTTTGATTCGGTTAACCATCATTTAATTAACAAGTTTCCAGCATCCGGTGTAGAGGCAGACCTTGATACCTTGTTGTCCACCTATCTCCTTACCGGTGCCTTTACGTGGTTGTAAAAAACAAAAAGTCTGGCGGTTACACTGTAACATGTGGTGTACCTCAAAGTTCCGTGTTGGGTTGCTTTCAATCTTCATCCTACGATGTGTCAACAGTGTAACAAAATATTCAATTCTTCTCTATATCGATGTTGTCCAACCACTTAAGCACATTAGCGGCGTTCATTGCAGCTGTTGCTTGCAGGGTGATGTATCGGAATTATCGCCCTGGTACAGCAAAAACTGTCGTATATAGAACCCTGCTAAACCGCAGGTCATCACGTACGGACGAAAAACCCATCGTTTAATGTATTCTGCAACATTCAGGGATCTGAACTTCGATGGGTTGAGGATCTTACGGACCTCGGGGGCCTTTTCAACAGTACCTACTCTTTCCTCATAATAGGCTCATCATTCTCATGGAAATGTGTGGAGTTCAAAGGAATTCTCTTGTCCCGATTCATTTCTACTGCTATGTAATGCAATGTCTATTTATGTGTATACAATATGCCGCAAGTGTTGCATGTGGCATCCCGGTCCACTTGATGATGCGAGGAGTGGTCGGGTGTGGAACTAATGATTCGTGTATCGCAGCAGCACCGGCAAACGCCTATGGAACCACACCCCACGCGTCCAGCGTGTTCGCACACCTCTGTTTCGAACATGGCGGCCTAGTCCATTTGAAGATCCTGCCACGGGTGGCTTGGTGGCTCGCGCAGCAACACCGGTTGGCGCCTGTGGAACCAGCTCAGGTCTGGGGCGATTGGCGACGCAGAGCCGGAGCCGCTTAATAAATATACACGTGTCACATAATGCGTATACCGTGTGTTTTTCATTGAAGGAGCAGTAAGCATGACAATCAAAATACACCTATACAACCAGGAAAGCCAAGAATAAACTGAAGAACCTTAACTCACTTTTTGTGTAACCTGGCTTAGCCGAGCTAAGCCACGGATAATTTTTAAACCATATTTAGGTACAGTCATCCCTTTCATAGTCCGGGTTGTGATTCTGACTTACCAATGATTCCGACCCTTCCTTGAACTGCACACGTAAGCGGGCGGATCTTACATTCCTTCAAAAAATTGTTTATGGTTACCTTTCTTTACAGTTTATTGTTTAGAGTTTAGTTTTTCCCAAAGTTCCACCAGGTCGGATCGCCCTTTCTGGACCGCTGCGCGCAACACGAATCACACTCCTGTCCGCAGAGTTCAGAATTGTTACAACCAGTCCTTTGGGCGCCTTGGCATTCTTCAATGTTTCTTTAAAAGGTACTATACTGATGTGTTCAATACACTATGTTAAGCCTTTATCATGCCTGTGCCGTTTTTTTTTTGTCATGAATGCTTGAATTTAGTTTCTCGGCGGCCCTTATTAACCAACTCATAGTTGCCCATTTCTGAAACTGTTTCCTGTGATTTGTTTGGCTTATCATTTTTCGCTATACTCTTGACATTGTTTTTGTTGTTTTTATGCTAAACATTGTTGCTGTGCTTGCTGTGTCGTGCTGAACAGAAGAAGAGCCACGAATGCGCTTTTTGTTTCTTTGTTTACCACTACCCACTCTTCCCTCCGCCTGTGTTTTATTTGTCATTTACGCTGGTTCAAGTTATGTGTGTGTAGTCGGTTGTTTGTTTCTAACAATATGTTGCTTGTATTTTGTATTTATGTAAATATCCGCGCACGAGCACTCAGTCCTTTGCTTCTGTGTTCACGTAAATACACATGATTGATTGATTGGTTGATCGATTGACCGATTAATTTATTGAGTGAGTGATTATCAGCTTGCCACGCATGTCTTAAGTGCCGCTTTGCATGAACAGCCAGTCCTATTGCACTAGGATAAATACTGGCTAGCTTAGCGTTGTTCTAGTTGTAGGAAATGCAAAATTTGCAATTGGAAACTCGCAAAGCCTAAGCAGAATGGAGTTTTCGTAAACGCTCTTTCAGTTACGCTTTCATTGTAGAGAATTTTGCACTCGCTCAGTGTACCCCTAACAATGCCTCAAACAAAAATGCTTACATGCCTTATTTCCACAGCTGTGTTTGTAGTGAAAAATTGTTCAATTCTTTGTATGTTCTATTTCTTCTTTAAAGTTAGTAATTAAGTAACGTCTGGTAATGCAGTAGGAAGTTTTGCTTGGCATGGTTGATGAGCGCTAGATGACAGACGGAACATGTTTTGTGAAGTCGATATTTTCCGTAGTAGCTCAATGCTATGACGTACGTCCCCAAATAAGGGGCAGCTGCCCAACGAAGTTCGACTTGCCTTCAAAGTAGATGGGGATGCCACTTGCCCTTTGGAATGTTGCGATTATGACGCCAATGAGAAGGCTTACAAGAAAGAGTGGCTGGCTGCGCTTTAGGTGTAGGAGCTGCTTGACGAAAAGTCCGTAGAGCCACCGCCTGTGCGAAATATTCCGCCTAAGACCCTTGGCTGCATATACAACTGCGGCGTCTGAAAGGGCAATGAGTTCAAGTAGGAAAACCTTTTGTAATTGCTCAAGGCACCGAATAAAAGGTAGTTGTTCTGGGAAGCAAATCAAGTAGGAAAAAGCAGCACAACCCGCAGCAGGGAAACAGAAGCAGCACAAATATATACCGAGAATGACCAGGGAAATATTGCGACGCACTATAATTGGCTGCTTAGAGCACATCAGAAAGCAGTAGCATATGTTCGCGATAAACCGACAAAAAAAGCGGTCGTTAGTGCGTATGATAACGACTAATAAAAATGGTCTCTATGGCGCATTAGGACGTGCATTTTCTACTCTAGATCTATGTTTGCAGATAAGTAACTTGGCTCAGAGTCACTTTTGCCATAGAATGTGATATTTGTTCTACATTTTACCAATAAAGTACAACCTCAAAGGTTTCTGAAATACTGGAAAATGTGTAAAGAAAGCCTGTATTTTATGGCTTTGTTAATTTATGTGTCGTGTTACAACGAAAACCAGCAGTACGATGGCACAATTTTGGACTTACTATCATTCCGCAAGGAGTAATTTTTTACAGGAACCAGATGTAAAAGCGGCAAGCCTGAATTTTGGATGGATAGGACATTCATAAAGAAATTTTTGCAATATAACTAGCCATAAAAAATTTTGTCGGGGGGTAGAGTAACACACGTTTTACGTCTTAAAGCGTAATAAATGTAATAACACCGACACGTGTTACGTGCATGCCAACGTATCTTAAAGAAGGGAAAGCTCCAAGGAAAACGGGAAAAAGCACTTGGCTGCTCTAAAGGTATTTTGCGAAACGCCCATTTGATTGAATTTATTATATTAGGATTCATGTTTCACAACTTTGATGGTTTCATAGCTTTGTTATTATTGCACTGAACAGGGTTTATGCCTCATGTACCGGCTGTTTCTTGATAAATGAGACCAGAAAAATAGACTGACTGCAGGGCGAATGTTAATCGATACATCCCTGTTGTGGATAAAAATTCGAGGAACCAGGGCACAGTATTTGGGAACGCCACAGCGAACAGCAGAAAGAAAAAAAAACGGGCAATGATTTCTGGTAAATTTATAGCAGTTAATTAGGAAATATCATATGTGTTCAAGAATAATAGCATCCAACTGAAAACTGCAAAGTTTAAAAAATAATATTATGTGGGACAAAGTTTCAATAGTCAGTAATCGACCATCGATATTGGAGCCAATTGATATCATTAGCAAAACATAAAAACGCCACTTCACCTGAGCCTAATTTTCCAGATCCCACCTTCTAATTACTAAAAAATATATTTCCCCCTAAGCATTCTTCATTGTGGGAATAAATGACGTGTGCCATGTGTTCACAAAAAATGCTAGCAATGAGTTAGGTTGGGCAGTGGACAGTTATGTAGGCACTGCCAGAATGAAAGCCCACTTAAATGTTCCAATTACACATATTACATCTAGCTTTACGGGATGAAATGAGGAGTTTTGTTACAAATCTAAATTGACAGCTTGTGTTGATCAGAAATTTGGAACTTACTTTAACACTGTAGGATGACGGAAGCTTTTGTTTTTCAATGAAACAAACCATGCAGTTGATCGCTAATGGAATTAGATTGAATGGAGTACCTTGAGAGGCTGATATGCCAGTTAACTGGTAATAGTAGAGGCACCGAAGAAGTGAACACATCAGGAAAATTCCAGGCGACGCATTTTCAGGAGCCGTTACACCGTCGGGTGTTTTAGAAGTTTCGTTCAGCCATTTTTTTTTTGTTTATTGACATTTCAAAAGTGTTCAAGATTTTTAATAGCCTGTATGAGAGGGTTCTATGGAAAAACGAATTACACCCACCGTCGGCGGAACTTTTTATCGGACAGCGATAGATCTCGTTGCCCGGCTTACTGATGCCGGGTTCGGTCATGCTGCGTACATGACTAAGCGCTTCTCTTTGTTGCGCTGTCTTTCAATATTTGCCTATAGCATGGCGCATACCACCTAGAAGTTATCGTTGTTATGGGGACAAAATTACTAAAGAAGTGCGCTACCTGTTTTACATAAAGCTCAATTATCTTCAAATTTCTTCAAATGCCGGGTGGTGGTACCGACGTAGTTGGGCGTGATAGTCACACGGTGGACTGCTTTTCAGCTACTCCTCGTGGTAGCCCTCGTAGCAGGAAGCAACCGCTGGCCCCGGGGCCGTCGCCGTGGAAGCAAGTAGCACCGGGGAGCTACGGGAACATCGCCGCGTGGGGACCGCCAAAGCGTTAGTTGACGGTGCGTGCTCGCTGTACGCAGGCGCCGGACCGTCACCGCTGGGGCCACCAAAGCACAGGTTGGTTGTACGACGCGGAAGTAGGAGCCGATGCCACCTCGGTCCACTCCGGCCCAGGCTGACGTGGCTGTGGTCGATGGCGTGGCCTCGTACCGACGGCTTGTTCCTCGGACTCGTGCCACCTGACCTTCCTGCTGTGGCGTTCTTCTGATCTCTCTCTCCCTCCCGGCCTGTGTCCCGGGATTAAATAGCCTTTGCCCGGCCATCGCGGCACACTTGCATTCGCTGTGCCCGTGTCCACCGCACGGGTCACCACCACATTGGTTATTTCACCACGTGCCTCTATCGCGTCACATTGTCCTTCGTCCGCCCTCATCCCGGGAAATTTACATTCTCATTCTTCGTCTTCATCTTCGTCGGCCTCTGGCTCCGCTATGACCCGTCATCTTTATTCCAAGGGGGGATTGCCCACTTAATCATGAAAGCCTAGGTGTTGCCTCTTCCACAGCTGCCGCTGATTCATTCAGTGTCGACATTAGGTTGTCCTTTAGCCTGTCTAGACACTTAATTATGCCACCTTCAAAAACGAGGGTTTATTTTTAAGTGTCATTTTTAACTACTGTGATCTGGTTCCGAATGATTCCATGCGGGGTTTTTTATTTTCCACTAGTTTCGTTCTCTCACTTCTGATATTTAGCATTAGCCTGCTTCTGACGATCCTGGGATCGCTGTTCCGAATCTCACTTACCACCTCCAGGTATTGCGCTATACCCTTGTTGTCATTTAAAAGGAGTTACATTGAGTTTTTTGGTACTGCCATCGGGACTTTTCCATGTGTATTTTCTATTCTTTCGTTTGTAAAAGAATGTGTTCATCAACCTCATGTAGTTTCCGTCCTCGAATCCTGCCAGTGTATCTGCTCAACAGTTTTCGATTGTCTATTCCGAGTTTCTCACCCACCTATTTCGCAGGTGTTTCTTACCGACCTTTGCGGTACACTCTCCAATCGCAATCGTGAACTGGGTTGGTTCACGATTGTGAACCAACCCAGCCTCCCCCCTTCATTTCGGGTAAAAGGAGTTTCTACGCTCCCGGCCTCTGGCTGCTGTACCACTTCACCACTGAGACATGAGGTTACAAAGGTTCGTCAGTCCCTCGGCCACTGACCAGTTCGCATTTAGGCCCCTTTCCCATTGTGAGTTACAGGGTTCGCTCCGCCCAGGCCTGTACACGAACTGTACACATGAGCACAATAGTTACCAACCTTGACCCTCCGGCCTTCTCGCACGCTGGTTACAGGGGCGCGTTACTACCCCCGGCCTTGGCTTCCTCTAACGCTGGGTTACGGGGTCTCGTTACTTCCCCTAGCCAGAGAAAGTCATAACTTATCAACCGTGTCCACTTTGAGCCCCAACTGCTTCACCAAGAAAGTGTTTAGCACGCAGCCGTCAACCCCTGCAAATGACCTGATTCTCGTAACCAGGAACGTCCGTGGCGGCAGCTAGGAGCACGATCCCCCTGCTGAAGGAGCGGTGTCGTCGAATTTCAGTGGACTCTATATTGGGGAACTCCCCGCACTCCAGTGCTCTCGGCCCGAAGACGGGTTGAAAGAGCCACAACGCTCGGCCTGCACACCAGTTCGCATTAATGCCCCTTCGAAGCACATGTTACAGAGGTTCGCCACGCCCCCAGCATCATTAGGTATACCCCTTTCTTCAGGAATGGTGCGCCAAGCATAGACGATCTATACTACTTTAGCGCTGTCCGAACTTCGCAACATAGACCCTCCGGCCTCCTCCCACGCTGGATGACAGGGGCGCGTTATCACCCCCCCGCCTTTTACATCTTCCCACGGTGAATCAGGGGGGCTCGTTACATCCCCTAGCCAAAGAGAGTCTTAGTTGACCCACAGAAATTTTAACCGCAATTTTTTCAGAATTACCATTCCAAGCACCAACCTCGGTAGCCAGCCAGGCTGTCCGCGCCTGCGTCCGCATCACGCATCGGTGTTCTTGGAAGGAACATGCCATCAAAGGTACTCGGGATTTGCTGCAAACTCCCATGGGCGTTGAATACCCAATACAGTGGGCCTGGCGCACCACTGACTGCTCTCTTTGCGACGGACCAAACCAGGACAGCCGAGACAGACCGACACAGCCCAGTCCGCCGGCAAGGGGTGCGACGAGCACACAGACAGTAAGATTTACAGTTGAAATGTTTTTTTGCTGGCAGCATTATTGCCATAAAAGGAACACTAAGGCATATTATGATACGCCGCACAGACGTACTTATCGGTACTAGTTATCAGTAAACTTTATTCAAGGATTCAGTTGAAAGATTTCGGGAAAACCACGGACTCAATGCTCTCGCCCCGTGATTGTGAGTTGTGGGTAAGGCTATGCAGGTGTGTAGTGACAAATACAACCCGACAAGACGTCATGTAGGCGACGTTGATGGGAAAGCGAGTGGGCAATTTCACTGAGCAGATAATACTATATACCTCGAATGGCAAAAAGCTGGTACAGAAAGTGACCAACCCGGAAAAGGGACCATTAAAAAATTACGCCCACCTCCCCTCGCGGGAACCCTGGTGTGATGCGATGCTGAGGGGGGTTCAAGCGCAAGCAGAGAGCAACCGTCGTCCGAAAGGCCGCCGGAGTGCGGCACACCGGTTATATGCGCAGCGCGCCCGAAGGAGAGGAGACCGCGGAGAGAGAGAGAGTACTGCACATGCACAGCACCGCGCGCAGCGCCCCCCACCGGCGGAGTGAGAGCGCGCTGGGCCTCACACCCGCAGATGTTGAGAGAGAGTGTTCGCTCTCACCTGCGCCCGCGCCGGCGCCAGTGTGTCTGCCGCGGCTATGAAGCAACACAATCCAACACAATCCACTTTATACAATCCAAATCCAATCCAATCCAAGTCAAGCCAAGCCAAGCCAATTCAATCGAATCCAATCCAATGCCCCTCGCGAGATAGTGTTCGCTATCAGAGAGGAGAGGGCGACAGTGGAGGATAGACGCAGCGTTTCGGACAACAACAACGGACGCACGCAGGAAGGAGAGGGCCGCCGACAAGAGATGCTCTCAGCGTCGCATCTAAACGGCTCGTAGGCCCCGTTAAACATATTTTGAACTGCGAAGATTTGAAGAACGTCACAGTCTTAAAACACAGGCCGTCCCAATTCTCGCAGCGAAAACCTCCTTTTATCATATCTCCTCGCAATCAGTTTTATTCACGTGAGTAACGTCTGCTACACATTTGAGATGTTTACGTGAACAGAAGCGGACAACAAAAATTACTCCAAACATGTGGTAGGCAATTTTGAAAGAAAAGTAATTGTAATAATTAAAGAACTATACCTCTCTCATTTCGTGTGCCTAATGCCTGCCATGTAGCGCCATCAGGTTAGAATTTCCTCTTTTATTTCAAAACCCCAGAGCAATAAAATTTCCGGTTTGATTCACAACTTCCATCATTTGTTTCCCAATACTATCTCATTTTTGTAACGCCGCCTGATTTCTTTCTAGACTTTGCGGACTACAAGATCACAGCTGGTGAAGAATTACGCAAAGTAGGCACTCACGACTTAAAAGCTGCTCCTCTTCTTTGGTGCCCTGTGTTGATTCTCGGTTGATTCTAGAATAAAAAACCAGAGTGAAGGCCAAGTTTGACAGAGTTTGGTTATAGATATTTTTCGAGTACACCACCAAGGTGGCCACATAATTCTATAGTGATAGACCCAGGTTCTGTCCGCAAAAGATTTCTTAGCACAGTTGGATAAGTGTAGTATAGCCTCTCGGTATACGGGATGATGTTGACCTCTTGAGCAGACAGCACTCCATAATTGGGAATATTGGAAGGCCCGGAGAAAGAAGAGCTAAAAGCATGTATCGTTATAATTATTCTCCTATTGATCAACATGTTAAAAATTAGCGGACGATGCTTGTTGCTGTTCTTAACAGGGCGACGACACGCAATACCGAGAAATAGCCGGTGACCGGGAGGCGGGCAGAATAGTACGTATAGCTGGTCTCATATTGCGAATGAGCTTCTTGAACATGGAAAAAATTTTCGTCCGTGATTGGTGATCCCTTGTAATACTCCTAAGCTTGATTTTAGATGTGTATGAACTGGACTACTGTTGAAATGTCCGGTAGGTCTTTCGGCTTGGGCGCCTTACACATATTTTTAAACATTCCTCTCTAATTTACCATCACAGATTCTGTAAATGCTATAAAGTACGTCGATCAGCCAAATGTTTTTCAGCGAAATGCATTGCAGCCAAATGTTTCTAAATTTGTTAAAATCATATTACAGTGTGGTTGACATTGCTACGGGGTACCGGTAAATAATGCTGGCTATTGTTTTACGTTACAAACTGCCACGAACGGCTTAGCCACCAAGAGGCTAAGCCGTTGTGCTGCTGAGCACGAGGACGCGGGCTTGATTTCTGGCAGCGGCGGCCGCTTTTAGGATGGCGGTAGAAAGCAAATACGCTCGTGTGTAAGAGATTTCGGCGTGCCTTAAAGATCCCGAGTTGGTCAAAATTAATCTTGATCCCTTCAAAACGGCGCGCGTCATAACCTGCGTTGCGTCGGCGAGTTAAACCCTCCGATCACTAATCAATCGGTTAAAAGATGACGTTTGAAAACGCTCATAGCCTAGTCAAGCCGTATTTACTTGTAATATTTAAAAGAACGCTAATTCTTGAGCCCTGAGGTGCAAATGTGCGATAATGTTATGCCGTACTTTATGGCCCCATGGCATGCTTCTTTGGACATGTTAGCACTATAATGATGTTACGCACCTATGGCAAGATTCTTTGGTTTATATTTATTTTCTTCGTGCGTTCTCACATCATTCTTGTGGTTATCTTGCGGTAACACTCATGTGTAATCGTATCAGGGTAATTCATCAAGAATTCCAAGGGCAAGTGCGTTGAGTCACGAGACAGTGCTAGTTCATAAGAAGACCAGACGGATTTCATAGGCGCTTCATTTAGGGCAACAAGCGGAGCCCCTTAGAGGTTCAGGCTGCTGGCGTCTCCTGTCGTCGTCGTAATCGTCGTCTCATGTAGACACGGTACTCAAATACCGATAAAATCGTTTACGCCTCGCGCTAGAACCTAACGCCTACAAGAAAAACACTGGGTCACTCGTTTACGCCTGTTTCCACTGAGCACACAACGCCTACTAAAAAACCACCGGGACACTCGCTTACGAATTGCGCTTGAGAGCTTCGTTCTCCAAAGACAAGAGCCTTTTACATGAAAGCTGTAGACATAGATCCTCCCCCCCCCGCGTTCACGCAGTTGGCGGAAACGCGAAGGTGCCAATAATACACTTATACACTACAATAATGTCTCCTCCTCAGGTTTCACTTTAGTGGATATGGCCCGGGATTTTTTTTATAAGGTTCCTACTAGTACTAGAGCTAGCTAAGTGACAAACGTTTTTTACTGCCGTCATTACGGTGAAACCAACCCAATTACGAAAACCTTTTTTCGAAGCCGTAATCAGTATTTTGTACTCGTCTAATGTAATGTAACGTATTTATTATGCCTAATCAGTACTTATCTCTATTTCAAACAAAAACATACCTTTTTATTGATTGAATATTCTGCACTAAAAAGCGTTTTTGCATGACGTATAGTAGGCATTGTGGCAGAATCGGCTCCTAGACTCCATGGACCGACAAAGACATCTGCAGCGTGAAATGTTCAACGTACTTGAGGTACACATCCTTCATTGTTGCGATAGTGACGCTGGTGCTGCCAATACGAAGATCATTTTTAGCTTCTGCCAACTCTTTGAACATAGCCTCGAAGCTCTTGGTTTGAAAGGTGTTCAGGCTGATGGTGACCTCACGTTTTTTTTCGTCGGCGACCTCGGCTTCAGGAACAGCTTTTTTGACGATGTCCAACACGCGACGCAATTTGAAACCTTCTTGTTTCTCAAGGACAACATTGTAACCCACTCCTGAAATAGAATGTGCACGTAGGATTTGTGGCTACAAATACGCCAGAATGAAAAGTCTGTTCACCCCCCTGTCGCGCACGAGCACACAATTTGAGAGTCATGCCTGCGTCCTTGGGTCACAGTGTTATGGGCACTACAGAAAAATCACCGTAGTGCTTTGTCCATACGATGTTGTCCTTACACGCCTTCCTCTCTATCAACTTACGCTCTGAGCACTTTTGGGCTCTCCTAAATATAAGAGCATTGGAAAAGTGCCGCGACAATGAGGAATTGGTGTGTGAGCAAATAAGCCATTCAGGTTTTGCCGGAATCTTGCTTCTGTAACCGTTTTCCTCCGCTAAGGTGTATCCAATAAGTAAAATGTCTTAGCACGTTCGGCGTCAAACTTCATTGGTATAGTGAAATGATATGAGAACAATAGGTATCACCAAAGAGGAAGACTGCTGCGGCTTGCGAAGAAGAATATTTAGTAGCCCCCAGGTCACTATTTTTCGCATTGCCTTACTACTCTAAATTAAGAAACAAGCTTAATGACCCTTTGTAAAGCAATACAACTACCTGAAATGCGAAAGTATACGTATATTTGGTTGTTTAAAAATTAGCCGTGTATCTACAGCTTTTGTTGCACTTGTCGACGAAAGACGATAGTCCTTGCCGACAAATGCTAAGTAAATGCCTCACTTCGCTTTCTTGATAACCTCTCATACTGTTCCTCTTCCGTCGCGCTCATTCCAAGGTAAACACGCTAAAGGATTGCTCAAGGCTATTTATGTTTACCGCTGTTCTCTACTTCACGCCGGGTGCCTCGATGCCAGCGCTGCCGCACGGCGTAGACGCGCGTAAATCGAGGCGCCCTATTTCAACGTTTCCAGAACCGCATTTCCCGAGTCCACGTGCGTTGGAAGCAGAACGTGGAATTTATATAGTGGAACCTTTCGTAACTGTTGCCGCTTGATTTCTTAAAAGGCCGCCAGAAGCTATAGTTGCATGTGCGAAAGGCGACGAAAGGGTGACATTTTTCTGCAGTGGATGTAATATTTGATTCCGTAAAGTTCAAGCATCTATAATATTTTTGACGAAGGCACAGTGTAAATATTCATTGTGTATACATTTATTGTCTTATATTTTCATAATGTGCTGTTTTTGGTAAACAGGGTTCACAAATATGAACATATAAACCGGCCTTAGACGTTTAGATTTGGCTTTGAGTATATGTGGCTATTGCGCATAGTTCTTTTTACATTGGCCGGGTGGCTGAATGGAGTCGCAGACAGCCACACAGCCAGAGAGACTGAACAAATTAAGACTATGAAGCCTATCGTTTTTAAAAGTTGTTACAAATGCAAATGTTACAAAGACTACAGTACATTCTATGCCATTCCCTAGCATTTCACCGATTATATGTACACGCATATTTCCGTTTCAGTTTGAGTTTATTACTGGTTTCAAAAACATGTTGTTGATAAACAAGGTGTCGATAAAGCAGAGACAAGGATCCCACGAATGAAAACTTTAACTAGACGATTGATGAATAATAATAAGCGGAAAATAATTACATATCCGAATTCCGCTGTATGCTCCCTATGAGGTACCCCTTCAAAAACTCCAAACTGAGACCGCTGTCAAAAGCAAAATTCTTTTTTTGTTTCTAATAGTGGTGAAGGAAAATGTATCTTCGCGAAACTGTGTCACATCGCCTGGCTGGTTCACGAGCACAAAGCGATTACCCCTAATTGGTCAGCCTACACGCCTTTCAGCACCACAACTTACGAGGTTCATTTTAAATGGTGGCGATGAAGGAAAATGAAACATTAAAACCCTATATTTTCGAATGTTTTCGTTTGTAGGAGCATCTTTGGGCGTCCTATTAACGCCGCTGAAATGAAAATTCTTTAAAAAGCTACCTATAATAGGTCTGTTTACATAGTCGAGAGAAAGTTCATCGTTCGATGCCCGCACTATGTATTCTGTGTAACGCTATCGCTGTACCTGTGATTGAGGTTTGATTATACTGATCTACAGCCTTTCGTCGGCTGGCAAAGTCAGATGAGACGCATTTGTGTAAGGTTCACAAACTATCATTAGATGCGCCCGTGAACTGATTGATTTACATAAACCAACTTCGCTACCCGCTTTTGCACCAGAGTTCGCAAACAATTACTGCATTCAGTGGGTAAAAACCGTTTCATGAGCTGCCTCACGTAAACACGGGAAATGCCGGTATCCCAACGCGACTTGTGTCACTGCAACTTTCTAAGTTTAACGCCCTAACCAATACACGAGTGGTCTCTGAAAGTTCTGTACATTGAGTCTAAAACATTATATATTAGCTTTACGTGCCAGTTTTGGTTTGCAAGCAACACCAAAACCAGCGTTGTGGCCTTTAATTGGAAGGTGATAACCTTGCCCCTTTCCTCTTCTCCTCCCTGTCTTCAGAGTTCGCACGTGGCTGTTCGAGTAAGGCCCACTGTCCCGGTAGCAGTTGAGAGGGGCACCTAATAATGTCGCCGTCGTGGTGAGCCGGCTCCAGTGCATGAGTGTCGCGGAAAATTATGTTTACCAATGCGAGAATTTCGGGCATTTCGCTAAATTTACCAAGCTGCTTTAAATAGCACGGAAGCACTTTGCAATTGTACACGGAGTTGTTTTCTTTCAGTACACAAATAGCATTACAATGAATATAACGAAGCACTTTACTTGAAACACATTTAGTTCAATTTCCTCCATGGCAGCATTCAGGGATTTATACTGCAAAATTGACGGAAAGCTCGCAGGGCACTTCGTCTCACTCGCGCGCTTTTGAGGGGGAGCCAGGCTATACTCACTATGAAACTTTGCCGCTACATCGTTTTTGTGTCTGCTTCTTTGCATTAATGTTTTTGTTAGCTCGAATTACGGAACCCGGCTTGCATTTGCGACACCTGGTTTTTTGCATTCGCTCCGCTTCTGCTTCGCATGTTGGTTATTGTGTCAGAACCAAGCGAGCACATGTGATACTCTCCCTAAAATCACGGCTCTACGCGAACTGCGTGAGCTCTACTACTCACGTTGCATACCCTAGAATTATAACATGGTAAGCACTATTCTACTACTTACACTTCCAATAACGGTTGTAATTTATTGAACGTACGTACATTATCCGCGAAAAGCTCCCCATTCCTCACCAATCAACCAAATAGGTTTGGTGGCCACATGCCGTGAACAACCACAACTTTTGTTCTCCCGCTGGTTACGAGAAGAAATGGCACAGCGGCTATAACTGTGCCATTGTGGTGCAGTCATGGTGACTCGGGTAATTTTTAATCAGGTCTCACCACTTGCTTTTATTGAACGTTACAGCGGCGGCCATTAGGTTGACCGGCTGATGACAGAAACGATGAAGATCTCTTCAGGAGAAGTTGTCACTTGGGACTTTCTCTGTATTAAATATGCAAAAATTGAACTACTGGTCGATCAGCTTGCCCATACAGACATATTCACTCGCTTGGTGGTTCCAACTGCTTATTCACGATTAATTTCTGTGTCCTAGCTCAAAACTCTCTTTATACGCTTACCGACGTACTCGCCCATTTACTGAAAACAGATACCCGTGATATACGCAGTCAAAAGTCTTTCCCATTTGACGCTGAATAACAGCTACTCCCGCAACCACGGAGTAAGCACACTCTTGCGCACACCGCGCAGTGCGCATGCTAGTCAGTATGCTCCCACGTTTTTGTCTGCGTGTTGAATTCTAGTATCCAAAGAATCATTGTTTCAAACCTGCTTTAAAAAACTTCATACATATGTTTTCATTCACCTTGTTTAATAATATTGGCCGGTAGGCCCTTACATTTCTCCATTATACTTTGTGTTGTTCTATATTATATTGTAGAATTCTGTTGTTTATTCTTTATTCTATTGTATATTCTAAGTTTTAAGAAGGCTGTAACATTTAGGTTTGTGCCTTCGTTGTTTTTCTGACAGAAAACTATGAATCTTCGTGTCTCAACATTTGGTAAAGCTGTGCGCTTAGCCAGTGCCGTGAACGCAGGTTGACTTGGTTAATGTCATTGATAGCATCTTTTATTTATAGTACAAAAGTACTGTTCTGGGCATATCTTACTGTCATATCAAGGCGGGACAATAAAACGGCTTGTAAAGGCACACCGTTTTGCGGCTCTTAAGTAAACGAGCCTCCTATTATTTCGTTAAGGCGCGTAATATTACACTTTTGTCTGTCGTTACAGTTTTCGTAATCCTCCTGCTTCTCGATTGCAAGCAACTCCTTTTCTGTGCTATTGAACTTTAAATATCATACATGAGGCGATCTCGTCTTTATGTTCGCCACCACAGCCCTGTGCTGGTATCTCACGAGTACCAATGGACCGCGTATATTGTTGCATAGTTAGCTTCCACTTTGCGCGTTATCGTGTTTTAGTTTTCCCTAAAAGAACCAGGGGGTATGTTTATTGAGCTATGACAAGTCGAACATCAGATCGTCAACACGTCTCATTTATTTTCTCTTGGCTACTAACAGATCCTCACCTTTCGATCGCTTACATTATATCGCACGTAAATATTTCCCCATTCTCTCCACTTTTGTTTCTGTCTGTGTGATGGTGCTGTTTTATTTTACCCACAGTTATCTAGCGAAACCATTTTTCTTTTGAGAGACTGTCCTTGAATATCTACAAATACAACAAAACTCCCAATTGGTTTCTCTTTTTCAAGGCAACCTTTACCCAGATTGTACTTTTGAAAACTATTGTTTTCGGTTGTGCCATTACCGTTTTAGTAATATATTTATGAAATATATATTCTATGCAGCGGTGTGAGTTAGAGGTAGCGGTATGTTTAGCCGATATCTCAATCTGCCTTAAAACAGACGCACACATTTACCAAGACCCGTCTACCCAATGCTTCAGCCGGTGCATTAGTGCTGAATCTCTGCGCCCGTCAAGCGACGAAAGACAAATATGAAAGTCTTTGGCACGCCAGGTACATAGCCTGCGTCGCAGCCACAATTTATAGCCAGTGAGACGATTAAGTGTCTTATGGAGCCATGACTGGAAAGATTGGCACCATGCTCCTCGACTGGCTGTGACCTCTATTTGAAGATTCCGTTTCTTGAACGTTCGTGGCCTCACCGTAAGCAGGCCATATAAAGGCGGGTCCTTTGCCTCGTAATAAAAAAGCATTCATCTGTTATCCTTTAAAAGTAGTAATGTTGGCACGGAGGGGAGACCCACGGATTGAGTGTCCAAATGTCTGTCGCTATGCATTGTGTCAGCCATGACATAGGGACATCTGTTCCTTCTTTGCTGACATTCAGGAAGCGTCTTAAGCCTTCTGTAGAGGTGCTTATGTCTTCCGAAACCAGTAGCCGTGTATTCTTAGACTACGGATTTTGGACGGCCGAATACACGCTATCTCTGTGCACCCTCCAAATGCGTTTACAAAACACAACTCTTTGGACAATGCCGGAGAACACCTAAACATAAAAAGAGCCCTCACATCATATGACGTCTTTAACTGTGACTTGTGGTCCCGAGGTAGGTAAAGTACTAATATATTTTCAACGCACACTGCCAGTGCTAGAAGAAAACTTCCCGTTGTTTCTGTCTTCCAGGCACCTCACCTCTCGGTGGTTTGTACAAAAATCCGGAGCTTTTGGTGTCGAAATGTGCGCGCTTCGCACAATTATAGAAAGAAAACGTGAAGGTTATAGAATAGGGCAGGCCACGTGACAACCTAGTGTGACGACAAGCATAAAGAACAGGTGTGCCAGTGTGTTCGTGAAGAAATATGCGCTTGAAGAGGATGACTTGAACCGAAGAAAGGCGCCTAAATACACGGTAGTTGTAAAGATGTCATTCATAACTATAGGCAGCATCTGCTTGCGAAATTAGCCTGAGACGTTTTCTTTTGTGCATAGGTGTAACAAGGAGATCGAGCCGTCGTGTACAGCGAGTATTGGAACCAGTGAAGGTGGCAAACACATGTGAGGTCTGGCTTGTTACTGTCAAGAACACAACAGCAATATGCAGCATAACGATATAAGCACCATCAAGGCAGCAGGCATTTCACAACCTAGCTAGTGCAGTGAAAATATTTATTTTTGAGTGCGAGCTTTCACAGTAGTAAACACACCGCGCACTTTATTACAGGTGTTGATAAACATGCTGTGTTCCCATTAATTCCAGTAGTGGCTGGTTGCATTGGATAATGGAAAAAGGAAGCAGCTTCACGTGCAATAATGTAATTCGTTATGAATACTTACTACAAGCCTTTTTCAAAAACGTAGTGGAGCCGCTGAATATCACCTTTCCGTGAGCCATAATAACTATGTGGTCTGCCAAGGCATCAGCTTCGGCCATGTCATGTGTGGACAAAAGTATAGACGTATGCTGTTTGTCGATTGACTTGATAACGTCCCATGTTCTTCTCTTTGTTTCGGGGTCCATTCCGGTAGTAGGTTCGTCCAGAATCAAAAGCTGGGAGTGAAAATACAAACATCTCATTTTTGGGGAAATGCAGGATGGGCTGTTCGAGATAGCGAGTTTAGGCATAAGAAGGAAAAACCCACCACTCAACTAGACGTATTTTACCGTGCTTTTATTCAGGAAACATTTTCGTCACTGATACTACAAAGCTATAACATTACACGTCGTTGAGTGTCGTGTTAAAATGTATCAACGCATTCGTGACTCCTTAAGGTCCCATTAATATTACCATCATCATCATAGCAAAAACATTTTTGGGTAGCATGATGATTGTTCGCTTCGTAATTTTTTTTCCATTTATCACATCGGCACAACCCCTGGCCATCTTGGACGAAAACGAGCCATGAAATAGCTGCTGCGATAAACGCGGTTCGGTTCTCGACCTGCCCTAATGAAACTAAATGATCTCTATATGCTAAAAAAAGACAAACACATTTCAGCAATGTGAAAGCTGTTCGAAGTGGCGAGCAGTGATTCGCCTAATTGGGCTCCAGCGCCGTTATCCGTCACTGTGACCACGCACCACGCTCTTCGCCGCCCGGTCTCACACCTCTCTTGATGAATGGAACAAGAGGTTTTTCCAGTGCAATTGAAATTCCCGCCCTCTGCCTAAAACTGCGCCAGACAGATTTTGATCTTTTTGTGCTTGTATTTCCTCCCGCACATTCCGGCATAGCCGGCGCCTTAATGCGCTGTTTGGAAAGCGGCACTTTTTTCTGGCACTGCTATTTGTTTTCGCATAGTTTCGTGAAAACCAATCAAACGAACGTCCCTGATTATATGAATGCTCGCGGTGCCGGTTAATTACGTACATTTTGCAGGAGATTTACCTACTGGTTTCTTTGCGCTAAACAACGGGAAGATGAGAGAGAGAGAGAGAGAGAGAGAGAGAGAGAGAGAGAGAGAGAAAGAGAATGAAGAGAGGATGGCGAGGTTTGTCTAGCAAAGAGCCGAACACGCTACGTCAGGTGAAAAAAAACGAGTGTGAAAAGAAAAAAAAAACAAGAAAAGAAAAACAAAAGCAAGAAAGGAGGATAGAAAGAAGAAAAAATGAGAAAATGGAAAACTGATGGTGAGAATTGGAGTCGCAAGCAAGTTCAGTAGTTCGGTAATAAAAGGAAATGTCGAAGTCTACTAGAGTAAATGTTCGCTTCAAGTTGAACAGAGTTCTCAGACCACGGAGTAGTCTTACGTGAACGCGGCACATTAAGCGTTACCTTACCAGCCATGCTGAAGACATACACACGCGAAGTGCTCACTTTGACATTCCACAGAGGTTAAGTGTTAACACGTATCACCGACGTTCACCAGTGTTAAAGAGTGGAGACTAGGCCTGTACTACAGAGGAAGCTGAGAAAGGCTTTCGTCACACGTGAGGCCATTTGAGCACATGACCAGGTGCCAAGTACATCGTGAAGCGTAGGATGTGATGTGGGTAGTGTGCCCAAAGTCACTGTCAAGGAGAGTCTGGTGGTATCGTATTGTCTACACACACAGATGACATGGTGGGCGTCTTCTTGACAGTGGCAGTCTTCACACAAAGGTGAGCTGGTCTGCTGCAACTTATAACGGAAAAGGCGTGTGTAGGTGACGTTCAAACGTATGCGGTGTATTACAGCTGCATCGTGCTTGTTGAGACCAGAGGGAAACTTGAAAGTACATTCTGGGTCGAGAGAGTGGAGTGGTGCACAGAGGCGTAATGGAGCAGCCCATATGGAAAACTGTAGCTGCCGCGCAACACAAGACGCTAGTGCGGCCGCATCTTTCCTGGAGAATGATACGACCTGAATAGGAACCTCGCGATTGTGAGCATTGGAAGCTGTAGCGTCTGCTGTTGAATTGCCTGATACACCGCAATGAGCCGGAATCCACTGGAGTTCCATGAGGTGGTGAGCACTGACGGCTTGGTATTTTAAAACGAGAATGTCACAGTGTAGCTGTTGATTAGGAAAATACTGAAGGCAGTGAAAGGCTGTGCGGGAATCTGCAAAAATTGCCAAATGACTGTTTGGCTGGGTGGTGATGTATTGAAGAGCCGCACGCATCGCGGGGAGCTCAGTCACTGTAGATGATGTCCTGTGGCTCAGTTTTTTGGTGATCGTGGTTTGTGATGCTAGCAGCAATCATTGAGGAACCTTCGGTGACTGAGCCATCAGTATATAAGTGAGTATGACAGGCGTATTTTCTGTGTAGCAGTTGCAGAGTAAAAAGCGTAAGAGCTGGAGCGGGAAATTCGGCTCTTCGCCTGATTACTGGCAAGGTTGTGTAAATACCCATTGCTGGAAGCCACCATAGGGGGCACGAAGGCAGAGATGGGGCCGGGTATTGTTGCGCAAAAGGTCTTTCAGATCTTGAGAAAAGGTCTCAGCCAATGGGTGCTTTGGTTGTCTTGTCACAAATCGTACACCCGCTCGAAGCAGTTCCTGTTTGCGCAGCGATATCGGCATCAAACGTCGAAATTCAATGATAGTCCCCAACATGGATGTCTCCCACAGTGGACGGGGGGATATATGTCAAGCGCAAATAATTGACAAGTTTCGAATGGTTGTGACTATAAAACCGGTTGCGTTTCCAACCTTTTCACGACAGTACGCCTTGGGGCTCTATTGGGGTCGTGCGAGCGAGCTAAGACTACAAGCCGAGCCCCTAAATTGTTCTGCAATTAGAATGCGCCAATCCTGCTAGGCCAACGTGAATACTCATTTGAACACTGTTACTTTGGGCACGATAACGCAGGAAAAATGCGGCGTGCACCTGTATAGTGACGGTGACGCTACCGTTTGCCATCAGTTCTCTAAGTTCTGCTTCATAGACCTCCGCTTCGGCTGAGAATCAGCCGTGCCTTCATCGGTCCAGCCTTGACCGCCAGGATTGTGGAAAAACATGTCGGAATATTACAACAGTCATGATCATAGATCAGACTTTTATTTGTGGCATGTATTTCTATAGCATGTATTTCAAAACTTTTAGGCCATCACGCGTTGCCTTGCTTTTAAAGAGTTGCTATTACTTTGGAATTGTAGTTACCAGTGGCACGTGTATTTTCGTGCCTGCTAATATAATGTTAAAGTATTTATGCGTATGTTTACGGCCATGCATAACAATTTCGGGTTTTATTTCTCTCGATGTTGCTCCTAGTAGGTTCCCTACTTTGTTGGGTATCGGTTGGGTATTTGGGTAAATGGGGCCAGATAGTGGATGTATGTGTCCAAATACGTCTGTGGCTCACGTGCGGGTTTTTTGAGGAATCGGTTTCTCGTAAGTATCTATCCAAGTATGTGTCAATATATGGCTATATTTTCCGTGACCCTCCAAACAGAGGCAAACGCCGAAGACGACCAGAGACACTGAACGGTGCTCGGTTCGAGAAAGAAGAAAAGATGGTTGATCTGCCAGCTTCACAACCATTTGTTTATGCACTGCTGCATGCCAACATTGCAAATTGTATAAATATCGCAAATACGCCTCATTTTTACCCTAACATTCTGGTGCGGAGTTGGTATTATCACCTCATCCCCTACTGCTCGCCCGGGCGTACTCCACCCACTACGGAATTGTGGAGTGGACGCTTCGTTCCATGCGTAACACTGCCTGGTGATGGAGCGACCACCTCGACAACGCCCCCAGTCATCGTTTCTTCGCAACAAGAGGCCGGCATATTCACCGGGATGGACGACACTTATGCGGAGGACTGGCTCTGCGTCTTCGAGCGTTTTAGCGCTCACAACAGATGGCATCCCACCATTATGCTCGCGAATGTCATCTTTTACCTGAAAGAGGAGAGTCCTGCACGCAAGTAGTTTGTATCGAATGAGACCGAGTTCACCAGTGGCTATCTTCAAAATGAAGCTGCGAGAAGTGTTCGGAAAGCCTCTTGCGAGCCAGGTTGCTGCGCGCAAGCAGACGAAAACGCGGGCCCGTGGGCCCAGACGTCGACCGAACCGGACGTCGCATACATGCAGAACGTCTTGGCCCTGTGTTCGAAGGCTGACAGCACAATGCCGGACGCCGACAAAGTGGGCCACATACTGTAGGGCATTGCGGACGACACATTCCACCTTCTTATATGCAAAGAATGCGCCACTATTTATTCCATCATTAGGCATGTCGGCGACTCGAGGAAGCGAAAGGACGCCGCAGAGCACACAACTTCACACGACTTCCACACGCAACAGCGACCTCTTCATGTCATGATGGCTACCTTCAAGCACTTCTTCCCCTCCTACAAGATCCCGTCCCGTCGTCGTCGGGTATCACCAAAATCTTGCGCAGAGAACTGGAGGATACGACCCTACTACTAGGGTGCCTTACTTGCCCGATCGGAACGACCTCCACACCGTTGCCGTTATCCAGGTCGTTCTCCGCGACCAAATAGCCAACATGGGCCTTCACCCCGTGTGCTCGATTAGCTCTCCCTTCGGACAAGGGTTCAGGTCGCCCGGTCACCACAACGAACGTCCTCCTCGCTGCCAACGCCGTAACCCCGCTGAGTGGTGAACGCCGCATGATAAACGAATTTGTTTCAATTGTTCCAGGGTTGGTCACATTGCACGGTACAGTCGGAGCCGCCGGGTCACGTTCTTCCGCAACAGTTACACTGACTATAGTCCTCGACCACCCTTTGGCTACTCCTTTGACCGGTAGAACTGCTTCTCTTCCCATCCTAAACTGAACCTGACCAACTTCAACAGTGCCCCCATCAGATTCAACCATTAGCCATCGCCCCAACGCCGCCAGTCCCGCTCACCACAGCCTGGCCGACCATCCCCGACGTCCTACTACGCTAGACCTCCTTTGGAGAACTCGCTAATGCAGATCCCGGAGGTGACGCTGAAACATCGACAACGCGCGAAAATCCTCTCTTGACCTCGGCTACCTGGAACTATTTAATGTACGTTAAAGTTGACGGCGTTCCTCTCAGAGCCCTCGTCGGTACAGGGGCACATTTATCTGTTATGAGTGCTCATCTTCGCCGCCATTTACGCAAACATATGACACCACGAACATCACATCTTCTTAGAGTCGCTGCTGGGGGGGCGCGTGTTGTGACCGGAATGTGCTCTGCTCATGTGACTGCAGGTGGTCGTCAAACGACTGTTTTGTTCAAAGCGCTGGAACGTTGCTCGCATGACCTCATCCTTGGCCTTGACTTTTTATCTGAGCACGCCGCCCACGTTGACTGTATCTCCAGTGTCCTGCGCGTCAAGATGACGATTTTACCATTTCCCGACGACACTCCCGACGAGAGGTTTTCATCCAAACAGCAAATTCGCTTGGCACCGAGAGAAATAACTTATGTTCCCCTGTCGTGCAGCTTCCAAGTTCTCAATGGTGATTATTTAGTGTCACCAATCATTGATGTGCTGCTTATGCACAGAGAGAGCCTACGTCATGCATTAGTGACTGTTACCAACAACGGAGTCACGTTGCCCTTGATGAATTTCAACTTCTGTCCGCTGGTTCTCCCGCACGGTGTGACAATAGCCACGTTGTCCACGGTTTCTGTTACGACGTTTTCGCAGGATGTTTTGCGAAGCTCCAATCAATGTTTAAGCACCACGTCCGTCTCCTCCGCTGGAGGATGCCGAACTTTCCAGTTGATTGCAGCAGATTTAACACCAACGCAAGCTCAAGAACTGCGTTGTGTTTTGGAGCCATACAGAGACATGTTCGATTTCGGTTATCGTCCTTTGGGACAGACATCCAGTGTCTGTCATCGTATTACCACCCGAGATGCCAGCCCTGTGCAAAAACCGCCGTATTGTGTGTCCCACGCTGAGCGTCTTGTTATCCAAAAAGAGCTGTGCTTCATAGAGACATTATTAAGCCATCCTCAAGTCCTTGGGCATCACCAGTTGTCCTGGGGAAAAAGAAATATGGAAACTTACGATTCTGCATGGACTACCGGCACCTTAACAAAATCACAAAAAAGGACGTCTATCCCCTTCCCAGAAAGAACGTCGATTGCCTTCATTGTGCCGCGTACGTTTCTTATATTGATCTCCGCTCCGGCTACTGGCAGGTCACTTTGGATGACAAAGACCACGAAAAGACGGCTTTTATTACACCGGACGGACTCTACCAATTCAAACTAATGCCATTCGGACTTTGGAATTCCCCAGCTACGTTCGAGCGAATGATAGACTGTATCCTCCGCGCCTTTAAATGGTCAACTTGCCTTTGCTATCTTGATGACGTTGTCGTCTTTTCTCCAACGTTTCCGACCCACCTCTAGTGTCTGTCGGATGTTCTGGCCGTTTTTTCCAGAGGCGAACTTCAACTCTTCCAAATTTAACTTTGCCTGGCGGCAAATCACCATCCTCGGCCACCTTGTCGGTGTTAAATGAGTGCAACCTGACTCCGACAACTTTCAAGCTTTGCTAGAATTTCCTGTTCCACGCTCAGCAACTTATCATTTATTTCTTATTTGTGCTCCTATTTCGGCCTCTTCGTCACCGAAATTTCGCCGATATTCCCACACCACTTACCAAATTTCTCAAAAACGATGCTCCATTTGATTGGGGCCCTGAGCCAGCTGCAGCCTTCTCTCACCTCGTCGACGCTCTGACCAGCTCACCGTTCGTGGGCCACTTCCACCCTTCTGCTCCCATGCAGGCGCGCATTGACACCAGTGGCCATTGGTGCTGTTCTCGCCCAAGTCCAGTGTGTTCACGAGCAGGTGATTACGTACGCGAGCCTTGTTACCGGCAGAACGCAACTATTCCATCAATTAACGCGAGTGCCTTGCGCTAGTGTTGGCTGCCGGAAAATTTCGACCGTACTTATACGGTCGTGATTTCACCGCAGGGACAGACCACCATGCGCTTTGCTGGCTATCGTCTCTCAAAGACCCCACCGGGCGGCTTGGTTGTTGGGCACTACGACTACAAGAGTACACCTTCAACGTCGCTTACAAGTCTTGATATTTGCACGAAGAGGCCGACTATCTATCCCGTTACCCCGTCGGTACGTCTGACACCGTTACACCGCTGACGATGCCTACCTATTGGCAATATACGATTTCCTCGAGATGGGCTAACAGCGACGCCGTGACTGTTCATTGCAGGCAATGATCGAACACCTTTATTGTGACCATCTGACCCATCGCTCTCAGCCTTCCTCCTTCGTGAGGGAGTCGTCTACCGTCGCAACTACACCTCGGACGGGCCAGAGGTCCTCCATGTGGTACCGGAACACTTGCGCCTAGATGCCCTCGAACCGCTTCACGACGCCCCCTTGGCTGGCCATCTCGGTGTTGCGCTCAATTAGGCCCGCTCGCACCCCCGATTCTTGTGGCCTGATCTTTATAAGACGGTCAAACAATACGTCAACACTTGTGCTCTTGCCAACGCCGCAATTAATTGTCAGTCCTCCCTGCAGGTCCCCTTTAGCCCGTGGATATTCCGACCGAGCCATTCTTCCGCATCGGCATGGGCCTCCTTGTCCCTTTCCCTTCATCGCTGTCCCGCTATAGGTGGATTGCGGTTGCTACCGACTACGCGACCCGATATGACATCAACCCACCTCTGTCAACAAGCTGTGCCACTGATGTTGCCGACTTCCTTCTAGAAAACGTCACTTTGCAGCCCGGTGCTCCGCGGGAACTTCTCACCGACTGTGGTCGTTCCTATCTTGCCAAAGTCGTCACCTCATTGCATCGCTCGTGCTCCACCCGACACACGATGACTACAGCATACCATCCCCAGATAAATGGTCTGACCCAGCGCTTTATTCGCCCAGTCACCGGAATACTCGCCATGCCGGTCTCATCAGACTACAAAGACTGGGACGCCATGCTTCCATACGTCCCACTTGCATATACCTCTTTATCCTATAATACTACCGACTATTCCCTGTTTTATCTGTTGTACGGTCGACAACCAGCTTTGCCACTGGACACTATACTGCCTGCTCCCGCTTCTTCACCGACAACCTACGCCCACGACGCCATCACGCGGGCTGCGCTGGCAAGTAACGTAGCTGGTGCGCGGTTGTCCGATTCCCAGGTGTCCAAAAAGTCCCGTTACGACTACAAGCTCAACGCTGTGTCTTTTCCGCCTAGCTCTCTGGTGCTCCTGTGTACGCCTCTTCTCCGTGTTGGCCTTTCTGCAAAGTCGAGGTGTCATTACGCCTGACCTTTTAAGTGCTGCGACAGGGACGGATGTCACGTACGAAGTTTCGCCTTTACTGTCCTCCACATCCCACGCGTCTCCTCCGTCGGACATGGCTCACGTATCTTCCCTCGCGGCATATCGGACGCCTGCTGATAGCGACTCGTAGCCAACACCGGGACGATACTTTCGCCGCTGGAGGTCATGTTACATGACGCTCCAAATACAGGCAAACGGCGAAGACGACGAGAGACACTGGACGGTGCGAGGTTCGAGAAAGAAGAGAAGGGTGATCCACCAGCTTGCGAACTGTTTGGTTATGCTCTGCTACGTGCAGCCATTTGAACTTGTGTAAATATCGCAAACACGCCTCATTTTCATCCTAAAATTATTATATGTTTGGCAGCTGTATGTGTGCTCACCTTTTCTGCCCAAGTTCTATTTCGTAGGAACAGCTTTAGGTCTCGGACAAACGGTGCGAAATATCTATGTTACAGCGTAGTGTCGCAGCACCAGCGCTCTTGTAAGCGACTTCACGGCACAGGAACGCTGCTTGTGCCTAGGACCACAACACACGATTTTCTTCTAATTTGGAGAATAGGCATACATTAGGAGCTTGATGCCTCTATTGGTCGCCGTTATTTGATGTGAATGCAACATCAGAAATCGCCTATCGAGTCTGTCAGCACTATGATTGGTTATATATTTTGTTTTGCTATGCGTTTTGCTATTTTCTAAACATTGTGCGCATGACAAAGGTAGAGACTTTAAATACCTTGTCATTTCTTCTCCTCAAACCTAAGCGGCAAAAGCAGCTTAGGTTGGTCGGGAAGTAAAATAACTTTTTTGTTTTACCTATATAACAGCCATTATCAAATATGCCTGCACTGCTTAGGACAGCACTCAACTCTTTACCTGAAATGTTGGAACGTGTTTAAGACTATGCCGCCATTTTGTGTCATGTGATTACATTTTCCGCTGCAGCATCCCGCTCTTGAGATGGCTAAATGTGGACAATCGCCCATCCGGAGGCATGGGCCACGCAAGATGTCACGATGGCTCTTAAAGCGAACTAGCAGAATGGCCCGGGGCAATACAGAGGGGAGATAGTGATCTTTGACGAAGCAGGCTGGGAACAGATCAGCAATATTCTGAAGTCCGATTACAAGACGACCGCAATGAAGTAGTCGTGGTTTCCCGGTGCCGTCTTGAGTGCCCCCCTGAAACCGAGCCATGCTGCAATGCCAGCCCTGTCTACTATCTCCTGATCGGCAGCGCACTCAACCGCCAGCATCGACTGTGCTAAGTGGTGATCCCTCTGCTGTCCTACCAACTGTCGCCAACTAGTTGTAATCTCCACCGTATCCGCAGTTATTGGAAACAGAGCACTTGAGATGTAATATTCGCAATTGGCTAACGTGATCTGCGAACTATTAATACATTTCTTCCCCCTCGCCGAACGTGTGTCTTCATGGCACGGAGTATTATCGCATTCTGCTTGTGGCTGTAACAACCATGTCGTTAGTTACGCCGTGTTGATAAATGTTTATCTTTCTTTTCTACATTTTTCTCAAGCAGCCGTCATATTCTTTCCGGGCGGGTTTCGAGGAATAGCAGCAAATGCCCCACAAACACATTTCTTAACCCCTTAAACACCGGACTATAAAGCAAGATAAAAAATACTTAAATTGGTGTTTATTACTTGGATTTGGCTTATAAATTTCCTGTCACAAAACATACAGCCACATTCACAGTGACAAAGCAGGTTTTTCGGAATGTTCCATTTTTGGAACATTGGTGTTTCCAATACAGGAAACGTGAAATTCTCAGGTACAAATTATATGGGCCTCAAAATAAAATTGCTTGCTCTTAGTTACCGAAGACAAGTGAAAAGAATCACCTAGAAACATCATCCTCTCTGTATGTGAGTCAGCATTTCACACGCTGTGGTAGGTTGGGAAGCACTTGCTGTGCAGCCACGTGTGGCACTCTTGGCACTGGTTCCTTTTTTTTTACACTGCGCACACCTTCCCTGCATTGCTGGTACGAGGTACCTGGTACCTTTGCTTGCCTTTGGAGTGCGTACACTGCAGTCATGTCAGCCAGTAAACCAAGGTAATCCAGAGAAATTATTTTGCTGACAACTCAATGGCCTCATGTTCTCAAGTTCTAGAAATGTCTCTAGCAACAGCTGAGGGCTCTGGCTGGCCACTGGTTTATCGAGCGTGACATGGTCGCCCCCCCAATCTGCTCCAAGCGACGGCTGTGGACGTTTTGTTTTCCCACTCAAGGCTGAAGATTTGCGGCCTTTTTCTAGTCAGTTGCCTTCGCGCTGGCTTTCTCCGTCGTTGCTCAATACTCATACATTTAGTAGGCGACACGTCTTTATCGCTGCACTGCATAATTTCTTCACTCCCATAAATATAATCGGGAACAGCTTCAGAAAATTTGTTTTCCTGCCCCTGCTCCTCGTCAGTAATTCTGCCATTTTTGTTAGGCGGCAATTGGAATATTCATTCACCTTCGAGCTCCTCGACGGAAAGGCTGAACAAAAAGTTAATTGCACCCTCCAAAGTCAGGGACCGGTGTGCCATAACCTATCAACGAAAAGTTTGTTGTTCGAAACTGTGATAGCACAAAAGAACAGTAGCTATATAGTCGCTCCCCTCTTACATTCACGATGATTGAGGCGGCTATTCGCTGCAGTTGAATGACACTCCTTTGACGTCCCACAATTTAAAAATATTCACAAGGAAATGCGGGAAAGGTAGCACTCAAGCTTCGGCAAGTGTTAACTAGAGCACGCCACCAACACGTGAAAACGAAACGAAAAAGTTGCGAAACTGCGATGGTTGGTCTCCATGTTTCTGGCTCAATGAAACGCCAATGTTCCAAAAAAAGAACATTCGCACAAAACTCTCAAAACAGAAAGCTAGGGTGTCTTTAAAATTATTTATATCACTAGCAGAGTACTCGCTAACTGTCTGCCGATATTTTGGTTCTCGTTTTTTCATTGTAAAATTACATTTTCCAGCAAAATGTCGCAACAATCATGTGGTGGTGAAGAAACAAAAAATATCCCTCTTTGTAAACATTTATTCGAAGCCTCTAAATGGGCTCTTATCGAAAATTAAAATTGTTTTTTTCACAAACATCACGTAGTATGCGAAAGCAAAAGTTTGGAAATTCGGTATATTGGGCAGGAAATACAAAATAAGGTTTTGTGTGTTCGATTCTGGAACATTGGCAAGTAAAAGGTTAAAGCAGCCATGAAGACAAAACACAAGTTCGTGTTATTCAAAAGATTTCGTGTATTATAGTGCCGCCAGCGCTTGTCCAATGCAAACGATGCTTGACTCACTGAGAAATAATTTATTGAAGTAAAGTTTCGATTTTCGTGCTAATTCGTGCGTTTTCGTGTCTGCAATGACATCGCAGGGCAATGTTAAACGTTAGTGAACCTAAATAGTGCCATTATGCCGCGGCAAGCCGTTTTCTGCCTTTGGTTTTGTTAGTGAACGTATTTCTACCAGGATTGTTTTGTTCATGGGGACAATCGTATCAGAAAAGATGGTGTCCGTGTGCGTGTGTCTGTGCGTGTGCGTTCCAAAAAAAGGCTGTCTCAACTACTTAATTGTTTGTTGGTACGAGTGCCTGGTCTACCTCAACCGCCTGAAGAGAACTGCTGGCGCATTGATTTTTTTTTAAATGAAGTGCGTGCGCGCGTGCATGCCCATGTGCCTGTGTGTACACGTGTGTGTGTACACGTGTGCGCGTGCACGATTGTGCATATGTGTGTGTGTGTGTGTGCGCGCGTGTGTGCGCGTGTGCGTTCGTGAGTGCGTGCGCGTGCTCGTAAGCGTGAGCTTGGGCGTGTGTGGGTGTGTGTGTGTGTTTGTGTGCGCGCGCGCGTGTGAGTGTGGGTGTATGTGCCTCTGCGTGCGCGTGTGCATGTGCGCGTGCGTTTGCATGTGCAGGTGTGCGTGCGTTTGTGTGACAGTGTTAGCGATGGATGCTTCGGCACTCATCTACATGTATCATAATTAAGAATTTTCCCGCTGAAAAATGTCTTTTCGGCGCACCAGGAAGCGGTATGTAAAAAATTTCCCCGCATTTCCCCGAGGGGAAGAATGTGAAAGTCGAATGCATGAGTTGAATTTGCGCGGTTCGGTAATGTTCGCGAAAGAGAGATCACACACACACACACAACTACAAAGAAAGAAAGATGCATTTATTCACAGACACCTATTTGTGTTGTCGTTGTACTTGATTGCTAGAGCGGATCTCAGCTTTGAAATTTCGTTTTAGTACTCCTTTAAGCGGGTGCATTAGCCCTTCTCACGCCCGATTCCTGGCCAATACCCCACGTGCGTATGTGCTATGTCAGCGGCCAGGCAGCGCGGGCCCATCTCCCCCCGTTGCCAAGGAAGACGAGGAGATTCCTGGCCAATCCCCCACGTGGGTATGTGCCATGTCAGCGGCCAGGCAGCGCGCGCCCATCTCCCCCCGTTGCCAAGGAAGACGAGGCGCGCGCGCACCCGCAGCTGTTGCTATGTGGACGGACGGCGGTCACCGGAATTCAGGGTCGCTTATAAAGTGCATTAGCACTAAATAAAGGCTTTTTGGTATCTGCTATATTTTCAGTTTTATGAAAAAAATCGGGAAGTACATGTCAGCGCCATGTCAGCGGCCAGGCAGCGCGCGCCCATCTCCCCCCGTTGCCAAGGAAGACGAGGCGCGCGCGCACCCGCAGCTGTTGCTATATGGACGGACGGCGGTCACCGGAATTCAGGGTCGCTTATAAAGTGCATTCGCACTAAATAAAGGCTTTTTGGTATCTGCTATATTTTCAGTTTATAAAAAAAAATCGGGAAGTTTATGTCAGCGGCCAGGCAGCGCGCGCCCATCTCCCCCCGTTGCCAAGGAAGACGAGGCGCGCGCGCACCCGCAGCTGTTGCTATGTGGACAGACGGCGGTCACCGGAATTTAGGGTCGCTTATAAAGTGCATTCGCACTAAATAAAGGCTTTTTGGTATCTGCTATATTTTCAGTTTATAAAAAAAAAATCGGGAAGTACATGTCAGCGCCATGTCAGCGGCCAGGCAGCGCGCGCCCATCTCCCCCCGTTGCCAAGGAAGACGAGGCGCGCGCACACCCGCAGCTGTTGCTATGTGGACGGACGGCGGTCACCGGAATTCAGGGTCGCTTATAAAGTGCATTCGCACTAAGTAAAGGCTTTTTGGTATCTGCTATATTTTCAGTTTATGAAAAAAAATCGGGAAGTACATGTCAGCGGCCAGGCAGCGCGCCCCCATCTCCCCCCGTTGCCAAGGAAGACGAGGCGCGCGCGCACCCGCAGCTGTTGCTATGTGCACGGACGGCGGTCACCGGAATTCAGGGTCGCTTATAAAGTGCATTCGCACTAAATAAAGGCTTTTTGGTATCTGCTATATTTTCAGTTTATAAAAAAAAAATCGGGAAGTACATGTCAGCGCCATGTCAGCGGCCAGGCAGCGCGCGCCCATCTCCCCCCGTTGCCAAGGAAGACGAGGCGCGCGCGCACCCGCAGCTGTTGCTATGTGGACGGACGGCGGTCACCGGAATTCAGGGTCGCTTATAAAGTGCATTCGCACTAAATAAAGGCTTTTTGGTATATGCTATATTTTCAGTTTATAAAAAAAAATCGGGAAGTACATGTCAGCGGCCAGGCAGCGCGCGCCCATCTCCCCCCGTTGCCAAGGAAGACGAGGCGCGCGCGCACCCGCAGCTGTTGCTATGTGGACGGACGGCGGTCACCGGAATTCAGGGTCGCTTATAAAGTGCATTCGCACTAAATAAAGGCTTTTTGGTATCTGCTATATTTTCAGTTTATAAAAAAAAAATCGGGAAGTACATGTCAGCGCCATGTCAGCGGCCAGGCAGCGCGCGCCCATCTCCCCCCGTTGCCAAGGAAGACGAGGCGCGCGCGCACCCGCAGCTGTTGCTATGTGGACGGACGGCGGTCACCGGAATTCAGGGTCGCTTATAAAGTGCATTCGCACTAAATAAAGGCTTTTTGGTATCTGCTATATTTTCAGTTTATAAAAAAAGTCGGGAAGTACATGTCAGCGGCGAGGCAGCGCGCGCCCATCTCCCCCCGTTGCCAAGGAAGACGAGGCGCGCGCGCACCCGCAGCTGTTGCTATGTGGACGGACGGCGGTCACCGGAATTCAGGGTCGCTTATAAAGTGCATTCGCACTAAATAAAGGCTTTTTGGTATCTGCTATATTTTCAGTTTAAAAAAAAATCGGGAGGTTCATGTCAGCGGCCAGGCAGCGCGCGCCCATCTCCCCCCGTTGCCAAGGAAGACGAGGCGCGCGCGCACCCGCAGCTGTTGCTATGTGGACGGACGGCGGTCACCGGAATTCAGGGTCGTTTATAAAGTGCATTCGCACTAAATAAAGGCTTTTTGGTATCTGCTATATTTTCAGTTTATAAAAAAAAAATCGGGAAGTACATGTCAGCGGCCAGGCAGCGCACGCCCATCTCCCCCCGTTGCCAAGGAAGACGAGGCGCGCGCGCACCCGCAGCTGTTGCTATGTGGACGGACGGCGGTCACCGGAATTCAGGGTCGCTTATAAAGTGCATTCGCACTAAATAAAGGCTTTTTGGTATCTGCTATATTTTCAGTTTCTAAAAAAAAATCGGGAAGTACATGTCAGCGGCCAGGTAGCGCGCGCCCATCTCCCCCCGTTGCCAAGGAAGACGAGGCGCGCGCGCACCCGCAGCTGTTGCTATGTGGACGGACGGCGGTCACTGGAATTCAGGGTCGCTTATAAAGTGCATTCGCACTAAATAAAGACTTTTTGGTATCTGCTATATTTTCAGTTTATAAAAAAAATCGGGAAGTATATGTCAGCGGCCACGCAGCGCGCGCCCATCTCCCCCCGTTGCCAAGGAAGACGAGGCGCGCGCGCACCCGCAGCTGTTGCTATGTGGACGGACGGTGGTCACCGGAATTCAGGGTCGCTTATAAAGTGCATTCGCACTAAATAAAGGCTTTTTGGTATCTGCTATATTTTCAGTTTATAAAAAAAAATCGGGAAGTACATGTCAGCGCCATGACAGCGGCCAGGCAGCGCGCGCCCATCTCCCCCCATTGCCAAGGAAGACGAGGCGCGCGCGCACCCGCAGCTGTTGCTATGTGGACGGACGGCGGTCACCGGAATTCAGGGTCGCTTATAAAGTGCATTCGCACTAAATAAAGGCTTTTTGGTATCTGCTATATTTTCAGTTTATAAAAAAAAAATCGGGAAGTACATGTCAGCGCCATGACAGCGGCCAGGCAGCGCGCGCCCATCTCCCCCCATTGCCAAGGAAGACGAGGCGCGCGCGCACCCGCAGCTGTTGCTATGTGGACGGACGGCGGTCACCGGAATTCAGGGTCGCTTATAAAGTGCATTCGCACTAAATAAAGGCTTTTTGGTATCTGCTATATTTTCAGTTTATAAAAAAAAAATCGGGAAGTACATGTCAGCGGCCAGGCAGCGCGCGCCCATCTCCCCCCGTCGCCAAGGAAGACGAGGCGCGCGCGCACCAGCAGCTGTTGCTTTGTGGACGGACGGCGGTCACCGGAATTCAGGGTCGCTTATAAAGTGCATTCGCACTAAATAAAGGCTTTTTGGTATATGCTATATTTTCAGTTTATAAAAAAAAATCGGGAAGTACATGTCAGCGCCATGTCAGCGGCCAGGCAGCGCGCGCCCATCTCCCCTCGTTGCCAAGGAAGACGAGGCGCGCGCGCACCCGCAGCTGTTGCTATGTGGACGGACGCGGTCACCGGAATTCACGGTCGCTTATAAAGTGCATTCGCACTAAATAAAGGCTTTTTGGTATCTGCTATATTTTCAGTTTATGAAAAAAAATCGGGAAGTACATGTCAGCGGCCAGGCAGCGCGCGCCCATCTCCCCCCGTTGCCAAGGAAGACGAGGCGCGCGCGCACCCGCAGCTGTTGCTATGTGGACGGACGGCGGTCACCGGAATTCAGGGTCGCTTATAAAGTGCATTCGCACTAAATAAAGGCTTTTTGGTATCTGCTATATTTTCAGTTTATAAAAAAAAAATCGGGAAGTACATGTCAGCGCCATGTCAGCGGCCAGGCAGCGCGCGCCCATCTCCCCCCGTTGCCAAGGAAGACGAGGCGCGCGCGCACCCGCAGCTGTTGCTATGTGGACGGACGGCGGTCACCGGAATTCAGGGTCGCTTATAAAGTGCATTCGCACTAAATAAAGGCTTTTTGGTATCTGCTATATTTTCAGTTTTATGAAAAAAATCGGGAAGTACATGTCAGCGCCATGTCAGCGGCCAGGCAGCGCGCGCCCATTTCCACCCGTTGCCAAGGAAGACGAGGCGCGCGCGCACCCGCAGCTGTTGCTATATGGACGGACGGCGGTCACCGGAATTCAGGGTCGCTTATAAAGTGCATTCGCACTAAATAAAGGCTTTTTGGTATCTGCTATATTTTCAGTTTATAAAAAAAAATCGGGAAGTTTATGTCAGCGGCCAGGCAGCGCGCGCCCATCTCCCCCCGTTGCCATGGAAGACGAGGCGCGCGCGCACCCGCAGCTGTTGCTATGTGGACGGACGGCGGTCACCGGAATTCAGGGTCGCTTATAAAGTGCATTCGCACTAAATAAAGGCTTTTTGGTATCTGCTATATTTTCAGTTTATAAAAAAAAATCGGGAAGTTTATGTCAGCGGCCAGGCAGCGCGCGCCCATCTCCCCCCGTTGCCAAGGAAGACGAGGCGCGCGCGCACCCGCAGCTGTTGCTATGTGGACGGACGGCGGTCACCGGAATTCAGTGTCGCTTATAAAGTGCATTCGCACTAAGTAAAGGCTTTTTGGTATCTGCTATATTTTCAGTTTATGAAAAAAAATCGGGAAGTACATGTCAGCGGCCAGGCAGCGCGCCCCCATCTCCCCCCGTTGCCAAGGAAGACGAGGCGCGCGCGCACCCGCAGCTGTTGCTATGTGGACGGACGGCGGTCACCGGAATTCAGGGTCGCTTATAAAGTGCATTCGCACTAAATAAAGGCTTTTTGGTATCTGCTATATTTTCAGTTTATAAAAAAAAATCGGGAAGTACATGTCAGCGCCATGTCAGCGGCCAGGCAGCGCGCGCCCATCTCCCCCCGTTGCCAAGGAAGACGAGGCGCGCGCGCACCCGCAGCTGTTGCTATGTGGACGGACGGCGGTCACCGGAATTCAGGGTCGCTTATAAAGTGCATTCGCACTAAATAAAGGCTTTTTGGTATCTGCTATATTTTCAGTTTATAAAAAAAAATCGGGAAGTACATGTCAGCGCCATGTCAGCGGCCAGGCAGCGCGCGCCCATCTCCCCCCGTTGCCAAGGAAGACGAGGCGCGCGCGCACCCGCAGCTGTTGCTATGTGGACGGACGGCGGTCACCGGAATTCAGGGTCGCTTATAAAGTGCATTCGCACTAAATAAAGGCTTTTTGGTATCTGCTATATTTTCAGTTTATAAAAAAAATCGGGAAGTACATGTCAGCGGCCAGGCAGCGCGCGCCCATCTCCCCCCGTTGCCAAGGAAGACGAGGCGCGCGCGCACCCGCAGCTGTTGCTATGTGGACGGACGGCGGTCACCGGAATTCAGGGTCGCTTATAAAGTGCATTCGCACTAAATAAAGGCTTTTTGGTATCTGCTATATTTTCAGTTTAAAAAAAAATCGGGAAGTTCATGTCAGCGGCCAGGCAGCGCGCGCCCATCTCCCCCCGTTGCCAAGGAAGACGAGGCGCGCGCGCACCCGCAGCTGTTGCTATGTGGACGGACGGCGGTCACCGGAATTCAGGGTCGCTTATAAAGTGCATTCGCACTAAATAAAGGCTTTTTGGTATCTGCTATATTTTCAGTTTATAAAAAAAAAATCGGGAAGTACATGTCAGCGGCCAGGCAGCGCGCGCCCATCTCCCCCCGTTGCCAAGGAAGACGAGGCGCGCGCGCACCCGCAGCTGTTGCTATGTGGACGGACGGCGGTCACCGGAATTCAGGGTCGCTTATAAAGTGCATTCGCACTAAATAAAGGCTTTTTGGTATCTGCTATATTTTCAGTTTCTAAAAAAAAATCGGGAAGTACATGTCAGCGGCCAGGCAGCGCGCGCCCATCTCCCCCCGTTGCCAAGGAAGACGAGGCGCGCGCGCACCCGCAGCTGTTGCTATGTGGACGGACGGCGGTCACCGGAATTCAGGGTCGCTTATAAAAAGCATTCGCACTAAATAAAGGCTTTTTGGTATCTGCTATATTTTCAGTTTATAAAAAAAATCGGGAAGTACATGTCAGCGCCATGTCAGCGGCCAGGCAGCGCGCGCCCATCTCCCCACGTTGCTAAGGAAGACGAGGCGCGCGCGCACCCGCAGCTGTTGCTATGTGGACGGACGGCGGTCACCGGAATTCAGGGTCGCTTATAAAGTGCATTCGCACTAAATAAAGGCTTTTTGGTATCTGCTATATTTTCAGTTTATAAAAAAAAAATCGGGAAGTACATGTCAGCGGCCAGGCAGCGCGCGCCCATCTCCCCCCGTTGCCAAGGAAGACGAGGCGCGCGCGCACCCGCAGCTGTTGCTATGTGGACGGACGGCGGTCACCGGAATTCAGGGTCGCTTATAAAGTGCATTCGCACTAAATAAAGGCTTTTTGGTATCTGCTATATTTTCAGTTTCTAAAAAAAATCGGGAAGTACATGTCAGCGGCCAGGCAGCGCGCGCCCATCTCCCCCCGTTGCCAAGTAAGACGAGGCGCGCGCGCACCCGCAGCTGTTGCTATGTGTACGAACGGCGGTCACCGGAATTCAGGGTCGCTTATAAAGTGCATTCGCACTAAATAAAGACTTTTTGGTATCTGCTATATTTTCAGTTTATAAAAAAAAAATCGGGAAGTACATGTCAGCGGCCAGGCAGCGCGCGCCCATCTCCCCCCGTTGCCATGGAAGACGAGGCGCGCGCGCACCCGCAGCTGTTGCTATGTGGACGGACGGCGGTCACCGGAATTCAGGGTCGCTTATAAAGTGCATTCGCACTAAATAAAGGCTTTTTGGTATCTGCTATATTTTCAGTTTATAAAAAAAAAATCGGGAAGTACATGTCAGCGGCCAGGCAGCGCGCGCCCATCTCCCCCTGTTGCCAAGGAAGACGAGGCGCGCGCGCACCCACAGCTGTTGCTATGTGGACGGACGGCGGTCACCGGAATTCAGGGTCGCTTATAAAGTGCATTCGCACTAAATAAAGGCTTTTTGGTATCTGCTATATTTTCAGTTTATAAAAAAAATCGGGAAGTACATGTCAGCGGCCAGGCAGCGCGCGCAAATCTCCCCCCGTTGCCAAGGAAGACGAGGCGCGCGCGCACCCGCAGCTGTTGCTAGTGGACGGACGGCGGTCACCGGAATTCAGGGTCGCTTATAAAGTGCATTCGCACTAAATAAAGGCTTTTTGGTATCTGCTATATTTTCAGTTTATAAAAAAAAAATCGGGAAGTACATGTCAGCGGCCAGGCAGCGCGCGCCCATCTCCCCCCGTTGCCATGGAAGACGAGGCGCGCGCGCACCCGCAGCTGTTGCTATGTGGACGGACGGCGGTCACCGGAATTCAGGGTCGCTTATAAAGTGCATTCGCATTAAAAAAAGGCGTTTTGGTATCTGCTATATTTTCAATTTATAAAAAAAAATCGGGAAGTACATGTCAGCGGCCAGGCAGCATGCGCCCATCTCCCCCCGTTGCCAAGGAAGACGAGGCGCGCGCGCACCCCCAGCTGTTGCTATGTGGACGGACGGCGGTCACCGGAATTCAGGGTCGCTTATAAAGTGCATTCGCACTAAATAAAGGCTTTTTGGTATCTGCTATATTTTCAGTTTATAAAAAAAATCGGGAAGTACATGTCAGCGGCCAGGCAGCGCGCGCCCATCTCCCCCCGTTGCCAAGGAAGACGAGGCGCGCGCGCACCCGCAGCTGTTGCTATGTGGACGGACGGCGGTCACCGGAATTCAGGGTCGCTTATAAAGTGCATTCACACTAAATAAAGGCTTTTTGGTATCTGCTATATTTTCAGTTTATAAAAAAAAATCGGGAAGTACATGTCAGCGCCATGTCAGCGGCCAGGCAGCGCGCGCCCATCTTCCCCCGTTGCCAAGGAAGACGAGGCGCGCGCGCACCCGCAGCTGTTGCTATGTGGACGGACGGTGGTCACCGGAATTCAGGGTCGCTTATAAAGTGCATTCGCACTAAATAAAGGCTTTTTGGTATCTGCTATATTTTCAGTTTATAAAAAAAAATCGGGAAGTACATGTCAGCGCCATGACAGCGGCCAGGCAGCGCGCGCCCATCTCCCCCCATTGCCAAGGAAGACGAGGCGCGCGCGCACCCGCAGCTGTTGCTATGTGGACGGACGGCGGTCACCGGAATTCAGGGTCGCTTATAAAGTGCATTCGCACTAAATAAAGGCTTTTTGGTATCTGCTATATTTTCAGTTTATAAAAAAAAAATCGGGAAGTACATGTCAGCGCCATGACAGCGGCCAGGCAGCGCGCGCCCATCTCCCCCCATTGCCAAGGAAGACGAGGCGCGCGCGCACCCGCAGCTGTTGCTATGTGGACGGACGGCGGTCACCGGAATTCAGGGTCGCTTATAAAGTGCATTCGCACTAAATAAAGGCTTTTTGGTATCTGCTATATTTTCAGTTTATAAAAAAAAAAATCGGGAAGTACATGTCAGCGGCCAGGCAGCGCGCGCCCATCTCCCCCCGTCGCCAAGGAAGACGAGGCGCGCGCGCACCAGCAGCTGTTGCTTTGTGGACGGACGGCGGTCACCGGAATTCAGGGTCGCTTATAAAGTGCATTCGCACTAAATAAAGGCTTTTTGGTATATGCTATATTTTCAGTTTATAAAAAAAAATCGGGAAGTACATGTCAGCGCCATGTCAGCGGCCAGGCAGCGCGCGCCCATCTCCCCTCGTTGCCAAGGAAGACGAGGCGCGCGCGCACCCGCAGCTGTTGCTATGTGGACGGACGCGGTCACCGGAATTCACGGTCGCTTATAAAGTGCATTCGCACTAAATAAAGGCTTTTTGGTATCTGCTATATTTTCAGTTTATGAAAAAAAATCGGGAAGTACATGTCAGCGGCCAGGCAGCGCGCGCCCATCTCCCCCCGTTGCCAAGGAAGACGAGGCGCGCGCGCACCCGCAGCTGTTGCTATGTGGACGGACGGCGGTCACCGGAATTCAGGGTCGCTTATAAAGTGCATTCGCACTAAATAAAGGCTTTTTGGTATCTGCTATATTTTCAGTTTATAAAAAAAAAATCGGGAAGTACATGTCAGCGCCATGTCAGCGGCCAGGCAGCGCGCGCCCATCTCCCCCCGTTGCCAAGGAAGACGAGGCGCGCGCGCACCCGCAGCTGTTGCTATGTGGACGGACGGCGGTCACCGGAATTCAGGGTCGCTTATAAAGTGCATTCGCACTAAATAAAGGCTTTTTGGTATCTGCTATATTTTCAGTTTTATGAAAAAAATCGGGAAGTACATGTCAGCGCCATGTCAGCGGCCAGGCAGCGCGCGCCCATTTCCACCCGTTGCCAAGGAAGACGAGGCGCGCGCGCACCCGCAGCTGTTGCTATATGGACGGACGGCGGTCACCGGAATTCAGGGTCGCTTATAAAGTGCATTCGCACTAAATAAAGGCTTTTTGGTATCTGCTATATTTTCAGTTTATAAAAAAAAATCGGGAAGTTTATGTCAGCGGCCAGGCAGCGCGCGCCCATCTCCCCCCGTTGCCAAGGAAGACGAGGCGCGCGCGCACCCGCAGCTGTTGCTATGTGGACGGACGGCGGTCACCGGAATTCAGTGTCGCTTATAAAGTGCATTCGCACTAAGTAAAGGCTTTTTGGTATCTGCTATATTTTCAGTTTATGAAAAAAAATCGGGAAGTACATGTCAGCGGCCAGGCAGCGCGCCCCCATCTCCCCCCGTTGCCAAGGAAGACGATGCGCGCGCGCACCCGCAGCTGTTGCTATGTGGACGGACGGCGGTCACCGGAATTCAGGGTCGCTTATAAAGTGCATTCGCACTAAATAAAGGCTTTTTGGTATCTGCTATATTTTCAGTTTATAAAAAAAAATCGGGAAGTACATGTCAGCGCCATGTCAGCGGCCAGGCAGCGCGCGCCCATCTCCCCCCGTTGCCAAGGAAGACGAGGCGCGCGCGCACCCGCAGCTGTTGCTATGTGGACGGACGGCGGTCACCGGAATTCAGGGTCGCTTATAAAGTGCATTCGCACTAAATAAAGGCTTTTTGGTATCTGCTATATTTTCAGTTTATAAAAAAAAATCGGGAAGTACATGTCAGCGCCATGTCAGCGGCCAGGCAGCGCGCGCCCATCTCCCCCCGTTGCCAAGGAAGACGAGGCGCGCGCGCACCCGCAGCTGTTGCTATGTGGACGGACGGCGGTCACCGGAATTCAGGGTCGCTTATAAAGTGCATTCGCACTAAATAAAGGCTTTTTGGTATCTGCTATATTTTCAGTTTATAAAAAAAATCGGGAAGTACATGTCAGCGGCCAGGCAGCGCGCGCCCATCTCCCCCCGTTGCCAAGGAAGACGAGGCGCGCGCGCACCCGCAGCTGTTGCTATGTGGACGGACGGCGGTCACCGGAATTCAGGGTCGCTTATAAAGTGCATTCGCACTAAATAAAGGCTTTTTGGTATCTGCTATATTTTCAGTTTAAAAAAAAATCGGGAAGTTCATGTCAGCGGCCAGGCAGCGCGCGCCCATCTCCCCCCGTTGCCAAGGAAGACGAGGCGCGCGCGCACCCGCAGCTGTTGCTATGTGGACGGACGGCGGTCACCGGAATTCATGGTCGCTTATAAAGTGCATTCGCACTAAATAAAGGCTTTTTGGTATCTGCTATATTTTCAGTTTATAAAAAAAAAATCGGGAAGTACATGTCAGCGGCCAGGCAGCGCGCGCCCATCTCCCCCCGTTGCCAAGGAAGACGAGGCGCGCGCGCACCCGCAGCTGTTGCTATGTGGACGGACGGCGGTCACCGGAATTCAGGGTCGCTTATAAAGTGCATTCGCACTAAATAAAGGCTTTTTGGTATCTGCTATATTTTCAGTTTCTAAAAAAAAATCGGGAAGTACATGTCAGCGGCCAGGCAGCGCGCGCCCATCTCCCCCCGTTGCCAAGGAAGACGAGGCGCGCGCGCACCCGCAGCTGTTGCTATGTGGACGGACGGCGGTCACCGGAATTCAGGGTCGCTTATAAAAAGCATTCGCACTAAATAAAGGCTTTTTGGTATCTGCTATATTTTCAGTTTATAAAAAAAATCGGGAAGTACATGTCAGCGCCATGTCAGCGGCCAGGCAGCGCGCGCCCATCTCCCCACGTTGCTAAGGAAGACGAGGCGCGCGCGCACCCGCAGCTGTTGCTATGTGGACGGACGGCGGTCACCGGAATTCAGGGTCGCTTATAAAGTGCATTCGCACTAAATAAAGGCTTTTTGGTATCTGCTATATTTTCAGTTTATAAAAAAAAAATCGGGAAGTACATGTCAGCGGCCAGGCAGCGCGCGCCCATCTCCCCCCGTTGCCAAGGAAGACGAGGCGCGCGCGCACCCGCAGCTGTTGCTATGTGGACGGACGGCGGTCACCGGAATTCAGGGTCGCTTATAAAGTGCATTCGCACTAAATAAAGGCTTTTTGGTATCTGCTATATTTTCAGTTTCTAAAAAAAATCGGGAAGTACATGTCAGCGGCCAGGCAGCGCGCGCCCATCTCCCCCCGTTGCCAAGTAAGACGAGGCGCGCGCGCACCCGCAGCTGTTGCTATGTGTACGAACGGCGGTCACCGGAATTCAGGGTCGCTTATAAAGTGCATTCGCACTAAATAAAGACTTTTTGGTATCTGCTATATTTTCAGTTTATAAAAAAAAAATCGGGAAGTACATGTCAGCGGCCAGGCAGCGCGCGCCCATCTCCCCCCGTTGCCATGGAAGACGAGGCGCGCGCGCACCCGCAGCTGTTGCTATGTGGACGGACGGCGGTCACCGGAATTCAGGGTCGCTTATAAAGTGCATTCGCACTAAATAAAGGCTTTTTGGTATCTGCTATATTTTCAGTTTATAAAAAAAAAATCGGGAAGTACATGTCAGCGGCCAGGCAGCGCGCGCCCATCTCCCCCTGTTGCCAAGGAAGACGAGGCGCGCGCGCACCCACAGCTGTTGCTATGTGGACGGACGGCGGTCACCGGAATTCAGGGTCGCTTATAAAGTGCATTCGCACTAAATAAAGGCTTTTTGGTATCTGCTATATTTTCAGTTTATAAAAAAAATCGGGAAGTACATGTCAGCGGCCAGGCAGCGCGCGCAAATCTCCCCCCGTTGCCAAGGAAGACGAGGCGCGCGCGCACCCGCAGCTGTTGCTAGTGGACGGACGGCGGTCACCGGAATTCAGGGTCGCTTATAAAGTGCATTCGCACTAAATAAAGGCTTTTTGGTATCTGCTATATTTTCAGTTTATAAAAAAAAAATCGGGAAGTACATGTCAGCGGCCAGGCAGCGCGCGCCCATCTCCCCCCGTTGCCATGGAAGACGAGGCGCGCGCGCACCCGCAGCTGTTGCTATGTGGACGGACGGCGGTCACCGGAATTCAGGGTTGCTTATAAAGTGCATTCGCATTAAAAAAAGGCGTTTTGGTATCTGCTATATTTTCAATTTATAAAAAAAAAATCGGGAAGTACATGTCAGCGGCCAGGCAGCATGCGCCCATCTCCCCCCGTTGCCAAGGAAGACGAGGCGCGCGCGCACCCCCAGCTGTTGCTATGTGGACGGACGGCGGTCACCGGAATTCAGGGTCGCTTATAAAGTGCATTCGCACTAAATAAAGGCTTTTTGGTATCTGCTATATTTTCAGTTTATAAAAAAAATCGGGAAGTACATGTCAGCGGCCAGGCAGCGCGCGCCCATCTCCCCCCGTTGCCAAGGAAGACGAGGCGCGCGCGCACCCGCAGCTGTTGCTATGTGGACGGACGGCGGTCACCGGAATTCAGGGTCGCTTATAAAGTGCATTCACACTAAATAAAGGCTTTTTGGTATCTGCTATATTTTCAGTTTATAAAAAAAAATCGGGAAGTACATGTCAGCGCCATGTCAGCGGCCAGGCAGCGCGCGCCCATCTTCCCCCGTTGCCAAGGAAGACGAGGCGCGCGCGCACCCGCAGCTGTTGCTATGTGGACGGACGGCGGTCACCGGAATTCAGGGTCGCTTATAAAGTGCATTCGCACTAAATAAAGGCTTTTTGGTATCTGCTATATTTTCAGTTTATAAAAAAAAATGGGGAAGTACATGTCAGCGGCCAGGCAGCGCGCGCCCATCTCCCCCCGTTGCCAAGGAAGACGAGGCGCGCGCGCACCCGCAGCTGTTGCTATGTGGACGGACGGCGGTCACCGGAATTCAGGGTCGCTTATAAAGTGCATTCGCACTAAATAAAGGCTTTTTGGTATCTGCTATATTTTCAGTTTCTAAAAAAAATCGGGAAGTACATGTCAGCGGCCAGGCAGCGCGCGCCCATCTCCCCCCGTTGCCAAGTTAGACGAGGCGCGCGCGCACCCGCAGCTGTTGCTATGTGTACGAACGGCGGTCACCGGAATTCAGGGTCGCTTATAAAGTGCATTCGCACTAAATAAAGACTTTTTGGTATCTGCTATATTTTCAGTTTATAAAAAAAATCGGGAAGTACATGTCAGCGGCCAGGCAGCGCGCGCCCATCTCCCCCCGTTGCCAAGGAAGACGAGGCGCGCGCGCACCCCCAGCTGTTGCTATGTGGACGGACGGCGGTCACCGGAATTCAGGGTCGCTTATAAAATTCATTCGCACTAAATAAAGGCTTTTTGGTAACTGCTATATTTTCAGTTTATAAAAAAAAATCGGGAAGTACATGTCAGCGGCCAGGCAGCGCGCGCCCATCTCCCCCCGTTGCCAAGGAAGACGAGGCGCGCGCGCACCCGCAGCTGTTGCTATGTGGACGGACGGCAGTCACCGGAATTAAGGGTCGCTTATAAAGTGCATTCGCACTAAATAAAGGCTTTTTGGTATCTGCTATATTTTCAGTTTATAAAAAAAAATCGGGAAGTACATGTCAGCGGCCAGGCAGCGCGCGCCCATCTCCCCCCGTTGCCAAGGAAGACGAGGCGCGCGCGCACCCGCAGCTGTTGCTATGTGGACGGACGGCGGTCACCGGAATTCAGGGTCGCTTATAAAGTGCATTCGCACTAAATAAAGGCTTTTTGGTATCTGCTATATTTTCAGTTTATAAAAAAAAATCGGGAAGTACATGTCAGCGGCCAGGCAGCGCGCGCCCATCTCCCCCCGTTGCCAAGGAAGACGAAGCGCGCGCGCACCCGCAGCTGTTGCTATGTGGACGGACGGTGGTCACCGGAATTCAGGGTCGCTTATAAAGTGCATTCGCACTAAATAAAGGCTTTTTGGTATCTGCTATATTTTCAGTTTATAAAAAAAAATCGGGAAGTACATGTCAGCGGCCAGGCAGCGCGCGCCCATCTCCCCCCGTTGCCAAGGGAGACGAGGCGCGCGCGCACCCGCAGCTGTTGCTATGTGGACGGACGGCGGTCACCGGAATTCAGGGTCGCTTATAAAGTGCATTCGCACTAAATAAAGGCTTTTTGGTATCTGCTATATTTTCAGTTTATAAAAAAAAATCGGGAAGTACATGTCAGCGCCATGTCAGCGGCCAGGCAGCGCGCGCATATCTCCCCACGTTGCTAAGGAAGACGAGGCGCGCGCGCACCCGCAGCTGTTGCTATGTGGACGAACGGCGGGCACCGGAATTCAGGGTCGCTTATAAAGCGCATTCGCACTAAATAAAGGCTTTTTGGTATCTGCTATATTTTCAGTTTATAAAAAAAAATCGGGAAGTACATGTCAGCGGCCAGGCAGCGCGTGCCCATCTCCCCCCGTTGCCAAGGAAGACGATGCGCGCGCGCACCCGCAGCTGTTGCTATGTGGACGGACGGCGGTCACCGGAATTCAGGGTCGCTTATAAAGTGCATTCGCACTAAATAAAGGCTTTTTGGTATCTGCTATATTTTCAGTTTATAAAAAAAAATCGGGAAGTACATGTCAGCGCCATGTCAGCGGCCAGGCAGCGCGCGCCCATCTCCCCCCGTTGCCAAGGAAGACGAGGCGCGCGCGCACCCGCAGCTGTTGCTATGTGGACGGACGGCGGTCACCGGAATTCAGGGTCGCTTATAAAGTGCATTCGCACTAAATAAAGGCTTTTTGGTATCTGCTATATTTTCAGTTTATGAAAAAAAATCGGGAAGTACATGTCAGCGGCCAGGCAGCGCGCGCCCATCTCCCCCCGTTGCCAAGGAAGACGAGGCGCGCGCGCACCCGCAGCTGTTGCTATGTGGACGGACGGCGGTCACCGGAATTCAGGGTCGCTTATAAAGTGCATTCGCACTAAATAAAGGCTTTTTGGTATCTGCTATATTTTCAGTTTATAAAAAAAAATCGGGAAGTACATGTCAGCGCCATGTCAGCGGCCAGGCAGCGCGCGCCTATCTCCCCCCGTTGCCAAGGAAGACGAGGCGCGCGCGCACCCGCAGCTGTTGCTATGTGGACGGACGGCGGTCAGCGGAATTCAGGGTCGCTTATAAAGTGCATTCGCACTAAATAAAGGCTTTTTGGTATCTGCTATATTTTCAGTTTATAAAAAAAAATCGGGAAGTACATGTCAGCGGCCAGGCAGCGCGCGCCCATCTCCCCCCATTGCCAAGGAAGACGAGGCGCGCGCGCACCCGCAGCTGTTGCTATGTGGACGGACGGCGGTCACCGGAATTCAGGGTCGCTTATAAAGTGCATTCGCACTAAATAAAGGCTTTTTGGTATCTGCTATATTTTCAGTTTATAAAAAAAAATCGGGAAGTACATGTCAGCGCCATGTCAGCGGCCAGGCAGCGCGCGCCCATCTCCCCCCGTTGCCAAGGAAGACGAGGCGCGCGCGCACCCGCAGCTGTTGCTATGTGGACGGACGGCGGTCACCGGAATTCAGGGTCGCTTATAAAGTGCATTCGCACTAAATAAAGGCTTTTTGGTATCTGCTATATTTTCAGTTTATAAAAAAAAATCGGGAAGTACATGTCAGCGGCCAGGCAGCGCGCGCCCATCTCCCCCCGTTGCCAAGGGAGACGAGGCGCGCGCGCACCCGCAGCTGTTGCTATGTGGACGGACGGCGGTAACCGGAATTCAGGGTCGCTTATAAAGTGCATTCGCACTAAATAAAGGCTTTTTGGTATCTGCTATATTTTCAGTTTATAAAAAAAAAATCGGGAAGTACATGTCAGCGCCATGTCAGCGGCCAGGCAGCGCGCGCCCATCTCCCCCCGTTGCCAAGGAAGACGAGGCGCGCGCGCACCCGCAGCTGTTGCTATGTGGACGGACGGCGGTCACCGGAATTCAGGGTCGCTTATAAAGTGCATTCGCACTAAATAAAGGCTTTTTGGTATCTGCTATATTTTCAGTTTATAAAAAAAAATTGGGAAGTACATGTCAGCGGCCAGGCAGCGCGCGCAAATCTCCCCCCGTTGCCAAGGAAGACGAGGCGCGCGCGCACCCGCAGCTGTTGCTAGTGGACGGACGGCGGTCACCGGAATTCAGGGTCGCTTATAAAGTGCATTCGCACTAAATAAAGGCTTTTTGGTATCTGCTATATTTTCAGTTTATAAAAAAAAATCGGGAAGTACATGTCAGCGGCCAGGCAGCGCGCGCCCATCTCCCCCCGTTGCCATGGAAGACGAGGCGCGCGCGCACCCGCAGCTGTTGCTATGTGGACGGACGGCGGTCACCGGAATTCAGGGTCGCTTATAAAGTGCATTCGCATTAAAAAAAGGCGTTTTGGTATCTGCTATATTTTCAATTTATAAAAAAAAAATCGGGAAGTACATGTCAGCGGCCAGGCAGCATGCGCCCATCTCCCCCCGTTGCTAAGAAAGACGAGGCGCGCGCGCACCCGCAGCTGTTGCTATGTGGACGGACGGCGGTCACCGGAATTCAGGGTCGCTTATAAAGTGCATTCGCACTAAATAAAGGCTTTTTGGTATCTGCTATATTTTCAGTTTATAAAAAAAATCGGGAAGTACATGTCAGCGGCCAGGCAGCGCGCGCCCATCTCCCCCCGTTGCCAAGGAAGACGAGGCGCGCGCGCACCCGCAGCTGTTGCTATGTGGACGGACGGCGGTCACCGGAATTCAGGGTCGCTTATAAAGTGCATTCACACTAAATAAAGGCTTTTTGGTATCTGCTATATTTTCAGTTTATAAAAAAAATCGGGAAGTACATGTCAGCGCCATGTCAGCGGCCAGGCAGCGCGCGCCCATCTTCCCCCGTTGCCAAGGAAGACGAGGCGCGCGCGCACCCGCAGCTGTTGCTATGTGGACGGACGGCGGTCACCGGAATTCAGGGTCGCTTATAAAGTGCATTCGCACTAAATAAAGGCTTTTTGGTATCTGCTATATTTTCAGTTTATAAAAAAAAAATCGGGAAGTACATGTCAGCGGCCAGGCAGCGCGCGCCCATCTCCCCCCGTTGCCAAGGAAGACGAGGCGCGCGCGCACCCGCAGCTGTTGCTATGTGGACGGACGGCGGTCACCGGAATTCAGGGTCGCTTATAAAGTGCATTCGCACTAAATAAAGGCTTTTTGGTATCTGCTATATTTTCAGTTTCTAAAAAAATCGGGAAGTACATGTCAGCGGCCAGGCAGCGCGCGCCCATCTCCCCCCGTTGCCAAGTAAGACGAGGCGCGCGCGCACCCGCAGCTGTTGCTATGTGTACGAACGGCGGTCACCGGAATTCAGGGTCGCTTATAAAGTGCATTCGCACTAAATAAAGACTTTTTGGTATCTGCTATATTTTCAGTTTATAAAAAAAATCGGGAAGTACATGTCAGCGGCCAGGCAGCGCGCGCCCATCTCCCCCCGTTGCCAAGGAAGACGAGGCGCGCGCGCACCCCCAGCTGTTGCTATGTGGACGGACGGCGGTCACCGGAATTCAGGGTCGCTTATAAAATTCATTCGCACTAAATAAAGGCTTTTTGGTATCTGATATATTTTCAGTTTATAAAAAAAAATCGGGAAGTACATGTCAGCGGCCAGGCAGCGCGCGCCCATCTCCCCCCGTTGCCAAGGAAGACGAGGCGCGCGCGCACCCGCAGCTGTTGCTATGTGGACGGACGGCAGTCACCGGAATTAAGGGTCGCTTATAAAGTGCATTCGCACTAAATAAAGGCTTTTTGGTATCTGCTATATTTTCAGTTTATAAAAAAAAATCGGGAAGTACATGTCAGCGGCCAGGCAGCGCGCGCCCATCTCCCCCCGTTGCCAAGGAAGACGATGCGCGCGCGCACCCGCAGCTGTTGCTATGTGGACGGACGGCGGTCACCGGAATTAAGGGTCGCTTATAAAGTGCATTCGCACTAAATAAAGGCTTTTTGGTATCTGCTATATTTTCAGTTTATAAAAAAAAATCGGGAAGTACATGTCAGCGCCATGTCAGCGGCCAGGCAGCGCGCGCCCATCTCCCCCCGTTGCCAAGGAAGACGAGGCGCGCGCGCACCCGCAGCTGTTGCTATGTGGACGGACGGCGGTCACCGGAATTCAGGGTCGCTTATAAAGTGCATTCGCACTAAATAAAGGCTTTTTGGTATCTGCTATATTTTCAGTTTATGAAAAAAAATCGGGAAGTACATGTCAGCGGCCAGGCAGCGCGCGCCCATCTCCCCCCGTTGCCAAGGAAGACGAGGCGCGCGCGCACCCGCAGCTGTTGCTATGTGGACGGACGGCGGTCACCGGAATTCAGGGTCGCTTATAAAGTGCATTCGCACTAAATAAAGGCTTTTTGGTATCTGCTATATTTTCAGTTTATAAAAAAAATCGGGAAGTACATGTCAGCGCCATGTCAGCGGCCAGGCAGCGCGCGCCTATCTCCCCCCGTTGCCAAGGAAGACGAGGCGCGCGCGCACCCGCAGCTGTTGCTATGTGGACGGACGGCGGTCAGCGGAATTCAGGGTCGCTTATAAAGTGCATTCGCACTAAATAAAGGCTTTTTGGTATCTGCTATATTTTCATTTTATAAAAAAAAATCGGGAAGTACTTGTCAGCGGCCAGGCAGCGCGCGCCCATCTCCCCCCATTGCCAAGGAAGACGAGGCGCGCGCGCACCCGCAGCTGTTGCTATGTGGACGGACGGCGGTCACCGGAATTCAGGGTCGCTTATAAAGTGCATTCGCACTAAATAAAGGCTTTTTGGTATCTGCTATATTTTCAGTTTATAAAAAAAAATCGGGAAGTACATGTCAGCGCCATGTCAGCGGCCAGGCAGCGCGCGCCCATCTCCCCCCGTTGCCAAGGAAGACGAGGCGCGCGCGCACCCGCAGCTGTTGCTATGTGGACGGACGGTGGTCACCGGAATTCAGGGTCGCTTATAAAGTGCATTCGCACTAAATAAAGGCTTTTTGGTATCTGCTATATTTTCAGTTTATAAATAAAAATCGGGAAGTACATGTCAGCGGCCAGGCAGCGCGCGCCCATCTCCCCCCGTTGCCAAGGGAGACGAGGCGCGCGCGCACCCGCAGCTGTTGCTATGTGGACGGACGGCGGTCACCGGAATTCAGGGTCGCTTATAAGGTGCATTCGCACTAAATAAAGGCTTTTTGGTATCTGCTATATTTTCAGTTTATAAAAAAAAATCGGGAAGTACATGTCAGCGCCATGTCAGCGGCCAGGCAGCGCGCGCCCATCTCCCCACGTTGCTAAGGAAGACGAGGCGCGCGCGCACCCGCAGCTGTTGCTATGTGGACGGACGGCGGGCACCGGAATTCAGGGTCGCTTATAAAGTGCATTCGCACTAAATAAAGGCTTTTTGGTATCTGCTATATTTTCAGTTTATAAAAAAAAAAATCGGGAAGTACATGTCAGCGGCCAGGCAGCGCGCGCCCATCTCCCCCCATTGCCAAGGAAGACGAGGCGCGCGCGCACCCGCAGCTGTTGCTATGTGGACGGACGGCGGTCACCGGAATTCAGGGTCGCTTATAAAGTGCATTCGCACTAAATAAAGGCTTTTTGGTATCTGCTATATTTTCAGTTTATAAAAAAAAAATCGGGAAGTACATGTCAGCGGCCAGGCAGCGCGCGCCCATCTCCCCCCGTTGCCAAGGAAGACGAAGCGCGCGCGCACCCGCAGCTGTTGCTATGTGGACGGACGGCGGTCACCGGAATTCAGGGTCGCTTATAAAGTGCATTCGCACTAAATAAAGGCTTTTTGGTATCTGCTATATTTTCAGTTTCTAAAAAAAAATCGGGAAGTACATGTCAGCGGCCAGGCAGCGCGCGCCCATCTCCCCCCGTTGCCAAGGAAGACGAGGCGCGCGCGCACCCGCAGCTGTTGCTATGTGGACGGACGGCGGTCACCGGAATTCAGGGTCGCTTATAAAGTGCATTCGCACTAAATAAAGACTTTTTGGTATCTGCTATATTTTCAGTTTATAAAAAAAATCGGGAAGTACATGTCAGCGGCCAGGCAGCGCGTGCCCATCTCCCCCCGTTGCCAAGGAAGACGAGGCGCGCGCGCACCCGCAGCTGTTGCTATGTGGACGGACGGCGGTCACCGGAATTCAGGGTCGCTTATAAAGTGCATTCGCACTAAATAAAGGCTTTTTGGTATCTGCTATATTTTCAGTTTATAAAAAAAAATCGGGAAGTACATGTCAGCGCCATGTCAGCGGCCAGGCAGCGCGCGCCCATCTCCCCCCATTGCCAAGGAAGACGAGGCGCGCGCGCACCCGCAGCTGTTGCTATGTGGACGGACGGCGGTCACCGGAATTCAGGGTCGCTTATAAAGTGCATTCGCACTAAATAAAGGCTTTTTGGTATCTGCTATATTTTCAGTTTATAAAAAAAAAATCGGGAAGTACATGTCAGCGGCCAGGCAGCGCGCGCCCATCTCCCCCCGTCGCCAAGGAAGACGAGGCGCGCGCGCACCCGCAGCTGTTGCTATGTGGACGGACGGCGGTCACCGGAATTCAGGGTCGCTTATAAAGTGCATTCGCACTAAATAAAGGCTTTTTGGTATATGCTATATTTTCAGTTTATAAAAAAAATCGGGAAGTACATGTCAGCGCCATGTCAGCGGCCAGGCAGCTCGCGCCCATCTCCCCTCGTTGCCAAGGAAGACGAGGCGCGCGCGCACTCGCAGCTGTTGCTATGTGGACGGACGCGGTCACCGGAATTCAGGGTCGCTTATAAAGTGCATTCGCACTAAATAAAGGCTTTTTGGTATCTGCTATATTTTCAGTTTATGAAAAAAAATCGGGAAGTACATGTCAGCGGCCAGGCAGCGCGCGCCCATCTCCCCCCGTAGCCAAGGAAGACGAGGCGCGCGCGCACCCGCAGCTGTTGCTATGTGGACGGACGCGGTCACCGGAATTCAGGGTCGCTTATAAAGTGCATTCGCACTAAATAAAGGCTTTTTGGTATCTGCTATATTTTCTGTTTATAAAAAAAATCGGGAAGTACATGTCAGCGCCATGTCCGCGGCCAGGCAGCGCGCGCCCATCTCCCCCCGTTGCCAAGGAAGACGAGGCGCGCGCGCACCCGCAGCTGTTGCTATGTGGACGGACGGCGGTCACCGGAATTCAGGGTCGCTTATAAAGTGCATTCGCACTAAATAAAGGCTTTTTGGTATCTGCTATATTTTCAGTTTATAAAAAAAAATCGGGAAGTACATGTCAGCGCCATGTCAGCGGCCAGGCAGCGCGCGCCCATCTCCCCCCGTTGCCAAGGAAGACGATGCGCGCGCGCACCCGCAGCTGTTGCTATGTGGACGGACGGCGGTCACCGGAATTCAGGGTCGCTTATAAAGTGCATTCGCACTAAATAAAGGCTTTTTGGTATCTGCTATATTTTCAGTTTATAAAAAAAAAATCGGGAAGTACATGTCAGCGGCCAGGCAGCGCGCGCCCATCTCCCCCTCTTGCCAAGGAAGACGAGGCGCGCGCGCACCCACAGCTGTTGCTATGTGGACGGACGGCGGTCACCGGAATTCAGGGTCTCTTATAAAGTGCATTCGCACTAAATAAAGGCTTTTTGGTATCTGCTATATTTTCAGTTTATAAAAAAAAATCGGGAAGTACATGTCAGCGGCCAGGCAGCGCGCGCCCATCTCCCCCCGTTGCCAAGGAAGACGAGGCGCGCGCGCACCCGCAGCTCTTGCTAGTGGACGGACGGCGGTCACCGGAATTCAGGGTCGCTTATAAAGTGCATTCGCACTAAATAAAGGCTTTTTGGTATCTGCTATATTTTCAGTTTATAAAAAAAAAATCGGGAAGTACATGTCAGCGGCCAGGCAGCGCGCGCCCATCTCCCCCCGTTGCCATGGAAGACGAGGCGCGCGCGCACCCGCAGCTGTTGCTATGTGGACGGACGGCGGTCACCGGAATTCAGGGTCGCTTATAAAGTGCATTCGCATTAAAAAAGGCGTTTTGGTATCTGCTATATTTTCAATTTATAAAAAAAAAATCGGGAAGTACATGTCAGCGGCCAGGCAGCATGCGCCCATCTCCCCCCGTTGCCAAGGAAGACGAGGCGCGCGCGCACCCGCAGCTGTTGCTATGTGGACGGACGGCGGTCACCGGAATTCAGGGTCGCTTATAAAGTGCATTCGCACTAAATAAAGGCTTTTTGGTATCTGCTATATTTTCAGTTTATAAAAAAAATCGGGAAGTACATGTCAGCGGCCAGGCAGCGCGCGCCCATCTCCCCCCGTTGCCAAGGAAGACGAGGCGCGCGCGCACCCGCAGCTGTTGCTATGTGGACGGACGGCGGTCACCGGAATTCATGGTCGCTTATAAAGTGCATTCACACTAAATAAAGGCTTTTTGGTATCTGCTATATTTTCAGTTTATAAAAAAAAAATCGGGAAGTACATGTCAGCGCCATGTCAGCGGCCAGGCAGCGCGCGCCCATCTTCCCCCGTTGCCAAGGAAGACGAGGCGCGCGCGCACCCGCAGCTGTTGCTATGTGGACGGACGGCGGTCACCGGAATTCAGGGTCGCTTATAAAGTGCATTCGCACTAAATAAAGGCTTTTTGGTATCTGCTATATTTTCAGTTTATAAAAAAAAATCGGGAAGTACATGTCAGCGGCCAGGGAGCGCGCGCCCATCTCCCCCCGTTGCCAAGGAAGACGAGGCGCGCGCGCACCCGCAGCTGTTGCTATGTGGACGGACGGCGGTCACCGGAATTCAGGGTCGCTTATAAAGTGCATTCGCACTAAATAAAGGCTTTTTGGTATCTGCTATATTTTCAGTTTCTAAAAAAAAATCGGGAAGAACATGTCAGCGGCCAGGCAGCGCTTGCCCATCTCCCCCCGTTGCCAAGTAAGACGAGGCGCGCGCGCACCCGCAGCTGTTGCTATGTGTACGAACGGCGGTCACCGGAATTCAGGGTCGCTTATAAAGTGCATTCGCACTAAATAAAGACTTTTTGGTATCTGCTATATTTTCAGTTTATAAAAAAAATCGGGAAGTACATGTCAGCGGCCAGGCAGCGCGCGCCCATCTCCCCCCGTTGCCAAGGAAGACGAGGCGCGCGCGCACCCCCAGCTGTTGCTATGTGGACGGACGGCGGTCACCGGAATTCAGGGTCGCTTATAAAATTCATTCGCACTAAATAAAGGCTTTTTGGTATCTGCTATATTTTCAGTTTATAAAAAAAAATCGGGAAGTACATGTCAGCGGCCAGGCAGCGCGCGCCCATCTCCCCCCGTTGCCAAGGAAGACGAGGCGCGCGCGCACCCGCAGCTGTTGCTATGTGGACGGACGGCAGTCACCGGAATTAAGGGTCGCTTATAAAGTGCATTCGCACTAAATAAAGGCTTTTTGGTATCTGCTATATTTTCAGTTTATAAAAAAAAATCGGGAAGTACATGTCAGCGGCCAGGCAGCGCGCGCCCATCTCCCCCCGTTGCCAAGGAAGACGAGGCGCGCGCGCACCCGCAGCTGTTGCTATGTGGACGGACGGCGGTCACCGGAATTCAGGGTCGCTTATAACGTGCATTCGCACTAAATAAAGGCTTTTTGGTATCTGCTATATTTTCAGTTTATAAAAAAAAATCGGGAAGTACATGTCAGCGGCCAGGCAGCGCGCGCCCATCTCCCCCCGTTGCCAAGGAAGACGAAGCGCGCGCGCACCCGCAGCTGTTGCTATGTGGACGGACGGCGGTCACCGGAATTCAGGGTCGCTTATAAAGTGCATTCGCACTAAATAAAGGCTTTTTGGTATCTGCTATATTTTCAGTTTATAAAAAAAAATCGGGAAGTACATGTCAGCGGCCAGGCAGCGCGCGCCCATCTCCCCCCGTTGCCAAGGGAGACGAGGCGCGCGCGCACCCGCAGCTGTTGCTATGTGGACGGACGGCGGTCACCGGAATTCAGGGTCGCTTATAAAGTGCATTCGCACTAAATAAAGGCTTTTTGGTATCTGCTATATTTTCAGTTTATAAAAAAAAAATCGGGAAGTACATGTCAGCGCCATGTCAGCGGCCAGGCAGCGCGCGCCCATCTCCCCACGTTGCTAAGGAAGACGAGGCGCGCGCGCACCCGCAGCTGTTGCTATGTGGACGGACGGAGGGCACCGGAATTCAGGGTCGCTTATAAAGTGCATTCGCACTAAATAAAGGCTTTTTGGTACCTGCTATATTTTCAGTTTATAAAAAAAAAATCGGGAAGTACATGTCAGCGGCCAGGCAGCGCGCGCCCATCTCCCCCCGTTGCCAAGGAAGACGAGGCGCGCGCGCACCCGCAGCTGTTGCTATGTGGACGGACGGCGGTCACCGGAATTCAGGGTCGCTTATAAACTGCATTCGCACTAAATAAAGGCTTTTTGGTATCTGCTATATTTTCAGTTTATAAAAAAAAATCGGGAAGTACATGTCAGCGGCCTGGCAGCGCGCGCCCATCTCACCCCGTTGCCAAGGAAGACGAGGCGCGCGCGCACCCGCAGCTGTTGCTATGTGGACGGACGGCGGTCACCGGAATTCAGGGTCGCTTATAAAGTGCATTCGCACTAAATAAAGGCTTTTTGGTATCTGCTATATTTTCAGTTTATGAAAAAAAATCGGGAAGTACATGTCAGCGGCCAGGCAGCGCGCGCCCATCTCCCCCCGTTGCCAAGGAAGACGAGGCGCGCGCGCACCCGCAGCTGTTGCTATGTGGACGGACGGCGGTCACCGGAATTCAGGGTCGCTTATAAAGTGCATTCGCACTAAATAAAGGCTTTTTGGTATCTGCTATATTTTCAGTTTATAAAAAAAAATCGGGAAGTACATGTCAGCGCCATGTCAGCGGCCAGGCAGCGCGCGCCTATCTCCCCCCGTTGCCAAGGAAGACGAGGCGCGCGCGCACCCGCAGCTGTTGCTATGTGGACGGACGGCGGTCAGCGGAATTCAGGGTCGCTTATAAAGTGCATTCGCACTAAATAAAGGCTTTTTGGTATCTGCTATATTTTCAGTTTATAAAAAAAAATCGGGAAGTACATGTCAGCGCCATGTCAGCGGCCAGGCAGCGAGCGCCCATCTCCCCCCGTTGCCAAGGAAGACGAGGCGCGCGCGCACCCGCAGCTGTTGCTATGTGGACGGACGGCGGTCACCGGAATTCAGGGTCGCTTATAAAGTGCATTCGCACTAAATAAAGGCTTTTTGGTATCTGCTATATTTTCAGTTTATAAAAAAAATCGGGAAGTACATGTCAGCGGCCAGGCAGCGCGCGCCCATCTCCCCCCGTTGCCAAGGGAGACGAGGCGCGCGCGCACCCGCAGCTGTTGCTATGTGGACGGACGGCGGTCACCGGAATTCAGGGTCGCTTATAAAGTGCATTCGCACTAAATAAAGGCTTTTTGGTATCTGCTATATTTTCAGTTTATAAAAAAAAAATCGGGAAGTACATGTCAGCGCCATGTCAGCGGCCAGGCAGCGCGCGCCCATCTCCCCACGTTGCTAAGGAAGACGAGGCGCGCGCACACCCGCAGCTGTTGCTATGTGGACGGACGGCGGGCACCGGAATTCAGGGTCGCTTATAAAGTGCATTCGCACTAAATAAAGGCTTTTTGGTATCTGCTATATTTTCAGTTTATAAAAAAAAATCGGGAAGTACATGTCAGCGGCCAGGCAGCGCGCGCCCATCTCCCCCCGTTGCCAAGGAAGACGAGGCGCGCGCGCACCCGCAGCTGTTGCTATGTGGACGGACGGCGGTCACCGGAATTCAGGGTCGCTTATAAAGTGCATTCGCACTAAATAAAGGCTTTTTGGTATCTGCTATATTTTCAGTTTATAAAAAAAAATCGGGAAGTACATGTCAGCGCCATGTCAGCGGCCAGGCAGCGCGCGCCCATCTCCCCCCGTTGCCAAGGAAGACAAGGCGCGCGTGCACCCGCAGCTGTTGCTATGTGGACGGACGGCGGTCACCGGAATTCAGGGTCGCTTATAAAGTGCATTCGCACTAAATAAAGGCTTTTTGGTATCTGCTATATTTTCAGTTTATGAAAAAAAATCGGGAAGTACATGTCAGCGGCCAGGCAGCGCGCGCCCATCTCCCCCCGTTGCCAAGGAAGACGAGGCGCGCGCGCACCCGCAGCTGTTGCTATGTGGACGGACGGCGGTCACCGGAATTCAGGGTCGCTTATAAAGTGCATTCGCACTAAATAAAGGCTTTTTGGTATCTGCTATATTTTCAGTTTATAAAAAAAAATCGGGAAGTACATGTCAGCGGCCAGGCAGCGCGCGCCCATCTCCCCCCGTTGCCAAGGAAGACGAGGCGCGCGCGCACCCGCAGCTGTTGCTATGTGGACGGACGGCGGTCACCGGAATTCAGGGTCGCTTATAAAGTGCATTCGCACTAAATAAAGGCTTTTTGGTATCTGCTATATTTTCAGTTTATAAAAAAAAAATCGGGAAGTACATGTCAGCGCCATGTCAGCGGCCAGGCAGCGCGCGCCCATCTCCCCCCGTTGCCAAGGAAGACAAGGCGCGCGTGCACCCGCAGCTGTTGCTATGTGGACGGACGGCGGTCACCGGAATTCAGGGTCGCTTATAAAGTGCATTCGCACTAAATAAAGGCTTTTTGGTATCTGCTATATTTTCAGTTTATGAAAAAAAATCGGGAAGTACATGTCAGCGGCCAGGCAGCGCGCGCCCATCTCCCCCCGTTGCCAAGGAAGACGAGGCGCGCGCGCACCCGCAGCTGTTGCTATGTGGACGGACGGCGGTCACCGGAATTCAGGGTCGCTTATAAAGTGCATTCGCACTAAATAAACGCTTTTTGGTATCTGCTATATTTTCAGTTTCTAAAAAAAAATCGGGAAGAACATGTCAGCGGCCAGGCAGCGCTTGCCCATCTCCCCCCGTTGCCAAGGGAGACGAGGCGCGCGCGCACCCGCAGCTGTTGCTATGTGGACGGACGGCGGTCACCGGAATTCAGGGTCGCTTATAAAGTGCATTCGCACTAAATAAAGGCTTTTTGGTATCTGCTATATTTTCAGTTTATAAAAAAAAAATCGGGAAGTACATGTCAGCGCCATGTCAGCGGCCAGGCAGCGCGCGCCCATCTCCCCACGTTGCTAAGGAAGACGAGGCGCGCGCGCACCCGCAGCTGTTGCTATGTGGACGGACGGCGGGCACCGGAATTCAGGGTCGCTTATAAAGTGCATTCGCACTAAATAAAGGCTTTTTGGTACCTGCTATATTTTCAGTTTATAAAAAAAAAATCGGGAAGTACATGTCAGCGGCCAGGCAGCGCGCGCCCATCTCCCCCCGTTGCCAAGGAAGACGAGGCGCGCGCGCACCCGCAGCTGTTGCTATGTGGACGGACGGCGGTCACCGGAATTCAGGGTCGCTTATAAACTGCATTCGCACTAAATAAAGGCTTTTTGGTATCTGCTATATTTTCAGTTTATAAAAAAAAATCGGGAAGTACATGTCAGCGGCCTGGCAGCGCGCGCCCATCTCCCCCCGTTGCCAAGGAAGACGAGGCGCGCGCGCACCCGCAGCTGTTGCTATGTGGACGGACGGCGGTCACCGGAATTCAGGGTCGCTTATAAAGTGCATTCGCACTAAATAAAGGCTTTTTGGTATCTGCTATATTTTCAGTTTATGAAAAAAAATCGGGAAGTACATGTCAGCGGCCAGGCAGCGCGCGCCCATCTCCCCCCGTTGCCAAGGAAGACGAGGCGCGCGCGCACCCGCAGCTGTTGCTATGTGGACGGACGGCGGTCACCGGAATTCAGGGTCGCTTATAAAGTGCATTCGCACTAAATAAAGGCTTTTTGGTATCTGCTATATTTTCAGTTTATAAAAAAAAATCGGGAAGTACATGTCAGCGCCATGTCAGCGGCCAGGCAGCGCGCGCCTATCTCCCCCCGTTGCCAAGGAAGACGAGGCGCGCGCGCACCCGCAGCTGTTGCTATGTGGACGGACGGCGGTCAGCGGAATTCAGGGTCGCTTATAAAGTGCATTCGCACTAAATAAAGGCTTTTTGGTATCTGCTATATTTTCAGTTTATAAAAAAAAATCGGGAAGTACATGTCAGCGGCCAGGCAGCGCGCGCCCATCTCCCCCCATTGCCAAGGAAGACGAGGCGCGCGCGCACCCGCAGCTGTTGCTATGTGGACGGACGGCGGTCACCGGAATTCAGGGTCGCTTATAAAGTGCATTCGCACTAAATAAAGGCTTTTTGGTATCTGCTATATTTTCAGTTTATAAAAAAAAATCGGGAAGTACATGTCAGCGCCATGTCAGCGGCCAGGCAGCGCGCGCCCATCTCCCCCCGTTGCCAAGGAAGACGAGGCGCGCGCGCACCCGCAGCTGTTGCTATGTGGACGGACGGCGGTCACCGGAATTCAGGGTCGCTTATAAAGTGCATTCGCACTAAATAAAGGCTTTTTGGTATCTGCTATATTTTCAGTTTATAAAAAAAATCGGGAAGTACATGTCAGCGGCCAGGCAGCGCGCGCCCATCTCCCCCCGTTGCCAAGGGAGACGAGGCGCGCGCGCACCCGCAGCTGTTGCTATGTGGACGGACGGCGGTCACCGGAATTCAGGGTCGCTTATAAAGTGCATTCGCACTAAATAAAGGCTTTTTGGTATCTGCTATATTTTCAGTTTATAAAAAAAAATCGGGAAGTACATGTCAGCGCCATGTCAGCGGCCAGGCAGCGCGCGCCCATCTCCCCACGTTGCTAAGGAAGACGAGGCGCGCGCACACCCGCAGCTGTTGCTATGTGGACGGACGGCGGGCACCGGAATTCAGGGTCGCTTATAAAGTGCATTCGCACTAAATAAAGGCTTTTTGGTATCTGCTATATTTTCAGTTTATAAAAAAAAATCGGGAAGTACATGTCAGCGGCCAGGCAGCGCGCGCCCATCTCCCCCCGTTGCCAAGGAAGACGAGGCGCGCGCGCACCCGCAGCTGTTGCTATGTGGACGGACGGCGGTCACCGGAATTCAGGGTCGCTTATAAAGTGCATTCGCACTAAATAAAGGCTTTTTGGTATCTGCTATATTTTCAGTTTATAAAAAAAAAATCGGGAAGTACATGTCAGCGCCATGTCAGCGGCCAGGCAGCGCGCGCCCATCTCCCCCCGTTGCCAAGGAAGACAAGGCGCGCGTGCACCCGCAGCTGTTGCTATGTGGACGGACGGCGGTCACCGGAATTCAGGGTCGCTTATAAAGTGCATTCGCACTAAATAAAGGCTTTTTGGTATCTGCTATATTTTCAGTTTATGAAAAAAAAATCGGGAAGTACATGTCAGCGGCCAGGCAGCGCGCGCCCATCTCCCCCCGTTGCCAAGGAAGACGAGGCGCGCGCGCACCCGCAGCTGTTGCTATGTGGACGGACGGCGGTCACCGGAATTCAGGGTCGCTTATAAAGTGCATTCGCACTAAATAAAGGCTTTTTGGTATCTGCTATATTTTCAGTTTATAAAAAAAAATCGGGAAGTACATGTCAGCGGCCAGGCAGCGCGCGCCCATCTCCCCCCGTTGCCAAGGAAGACGAGGCGCGCGCGCACCCGCAGCTGTTGCTATGTGGACGGACGGCGGTCACCGGAATTCAGGGTCGCTTATAAAGTGCATTCGCACTAAATAAAGGCTTTTTGGTATCTGCTATATTTTCAGTTTATAAAAAAAAAATCGGGAAGTACATGTCAGCGCCATGTCAGCGGCCAGGCAGCGCGCGCCCATCTCCCCCCGTTGCCAAGGAAGACAAGGCGCGCGTGCACCCGCAGCTGTTGCTATGTGGACGGACGGCGGTCACCGGAATTCAGGGTCGCTTATAAAGTGCATTCGCACTAAATAAAGGCTTTTTGGTATCTGCTATATTTTCAGTTTATGAAAAAAAATCGGGAAGTACATGTCAGCGGCCAGGCAGCGCGCGCCCATCTCCCCCCGTTGCCAAGGAAGACGAGGCGCGCGCGCACCCGCAGCTGTTGCTATGTGGACGGACGGCGGTCACCGGAATTCAGGGTCGCTTATAAAGTGCATTCGCACTAAATAAAGGCTTTTTGGTATCTGCTATATTTTCAGTTTATAAAAAAAAATCGGGAAGTACATGTCAGCGGCCAGGCAGCGCGCGCCCATCTCCCCCCGTTGCCAAGGAAGACGAGGCGCGCGCGCACCCGCAGCTGTTGCTATGTGGACGGACGGCGGTCACCGGAATTCAGGGTCGCTTATAAAGTGCATTCGCACTAAATAAAGGCTTTTTGGTATCTGCTATATTTTCAGTTTATAAAAAAAAATCGGGAAGTACATGTCAGCGCCATGTCAGCGGCCAGGCAGCGCGCGCCCATCTCCCCCCGTTGCCAAGGAAGACAAGGCGCGCGTGCACCCGCAGCTGTTGCTATGTGGACGGACGGCGGTCACCGGAATTCAGGGTCGCTTATAAAGTGCATTCGCACTAAATAAAGGCTTTTTGGTATCTGCTATATTTTCAGTTTATGAAAAAAAATCGGGAAGTACATGTCAGCGGCCAGGCAGCGCGCGCCCATCTCCCCCCGTTGCCAAGGAAGACGAGGCGCGCGCGCACCCGCAGCTGTTGCTATGTGGACGGACGGCGGTCACCGGAATTCAGGGTCGCTTATAAAGTGCATTCGCACTAAATAAAGGCTTTTTGGTATCTGCTATATTTTCAGTTTATAAAAAAAAATCGGGAAGTACATGTCAGCGCCATGTCAGCGGCCAGGCAGCGCGCGCCTATCTCCCCCCGTTGCCAAGAAAGACGAGGCGCGCGCGCACCCGCAGCTGTTGCTATGTGGACGGACGGCGGTCAGCGGAATTCAGGGTCGCTTATAAAGTGCATTCGCACTAAATAAAGGCTTTTTGGTATCTGCTATATTTTCAGTTTATAAAAAAAAATCGGGAAGTACATGTCAGCGGCCAGGCAGCGCGCGCCTATCTCCCCCCGTTGCCAAGAAAGACGAGGCGCGCGCGCACCCGCAGCTGTTGCTATGTGGACGGACGGCGGTCAGCGGAATTCAGGGTCGCTTATAAAGTGCATTCGCACTAAATAAAGGCTTTTTGGTATCTGCTATATTTTCAGTTTATAAAAAAAAATCGGGAAGTACATGTCAGCGGCCAGGCAGCGCGCGCCCATCTCCCCCCATTGCCAAGGAAGACGAGGCGCGCGCGCACCCGCAGCTGTTGCTATGTGGACGGACGGCGGTCACCGGAATTCAGGGTCGCTTATAAAGTGCATTCGCACTAAATAAAGGCTTTTTGGTATCTGCTATATTTTCAGTTTATAAAAAAAAATCGGGAAGTACATGTCAGCGCCATGTCAGCGGCCAGGCAGCGCGCGCCCATCTCCCCCCGTTGCCAAGGAAGACGATGCGCGCGCGCACCCGCAGCTGTTGCTATGTGGACGGACGGCGGTCACCGGAATTCTGGGTCGCTTATAAAGTGCATTCGCACTAAATAAAGGCTTTTTGGTATTTGCTATATTTTCAGTTTATAAAAAAAAAATCGGGAAGTACATGTCAGCGGCCAGGCAGCGCGCGCCCATCTCCCCCCGTTGCCAAGGAAGACGAGGCGCGCGCGCACCCGCAGCTGTTGCTATGTGGACGGACGGCGGTCAGCGGAATTCAGGGTCGCTTATAAAGTGCATTCGCACTAAATAAAGGCTTTTTGGTATCTGCTATATTTTCAGTTTATAAAAAAAAATCGGGAAGTACATGTCAGCGGCCAGGCAGCGCGCGCCCATCTCCCCCCTTTGCCAAGGAAGACGAGGCGCGCGCGCACCCGCAGCTGTTGCTATGTGGACGGACGGCGGTCACCGGAATTCAGGGTCGCTTATAAAGTGCATTCGCACTAAATAAAGGCTTTTTGGTATCTGCTATATTTTCAGTTTATAAAAAAAAATCGGGAAGTACATGTCAGCGCCATGTCAGCGGCCAGGCAGCGCGCGCCATCTCCCCCCGTTGCCAAGGAAGACGATGCGCGCGCGCACCCGCAGCTGTTGCTATGTGGACGGACGGCGGTTACCGGAATTCAGGGTCGCTTATAAAGTGCATTCGCACTAAATAAAGGCTTTTTGGTATCTGCTATATTTTCAGTTTATAAAAAAAAATCGGGAAGTACATGTCAGCGGCCAGGCAGCGCGCGCCCATCTCCCCCCTTTGCCAAGGAAGACGAGGCGCGCGCGCACCCGCAGCTGTTGCTATGTGGACGGACGGCGGTCACAGGAATTCAGGGTCGCTTATAAAGTGCATTCGCACTAAATAAAGGCTTTTTGGTATCTGCTATACTTTCAGTTTATAAAAAAAAAATCGGGAAGTACATGTCAGCGGCCAGGCAGCGCGCGCCCATCTCCCCCCGTTGCCAAGGAAGACGAGGCGCGCGCGCACCCGCAGCTGTTGCTATGTGGACGGACGGCGGTCAGCGGAATTCAGGGTCGCTTATAAAGTGCTTTTGCACTAAATAAAGGCTTTTTGGTATCTGCTATATTTTCAGTTTATAAAAAAAAATCGGGAAGTACATGTCAGCGGCCAGGCAGCGCGCGCCCATCTCCCCCCGTTGCCAAGGAAGACGAGGCGCGCGCGCACCCGCAGCTGTTGCTATGTGGACGGACGGCGGTCACCGGAATTCAGGGTCGCTTGTAAAGTGCATTCGCACTAAATAAAGGCTTTTTGGTATCTGCTATATTTTCAGTTTGTAAAAAAAAAATCGGGAAGTACATGTCAGCGCCATGTCAGCGGCCAGGCAGCGCGCGCCCATCTCCCCCCGTTGCCAAGGAAGACGATGCGCGCGCGCACCCGCAGCTGTTGCTATGTGGACGGACGGCGGTTACCGGAATTCAGGGTCGCTTATAAAGTGCATTCGCACTAAATAAAGGCTTTTTGGTATCTGCTATATTTTCAGTTTATAAAAAAAAATCGGGAAGTACATGTCAGCGGCCAGGCAGCGCGCGCCCATCTCCCCCCGTTGCCAAGGAAGACGAGGCGCGCGCGCACCCGCAGCTGTTGCTATGTGGACGGACGGCGGTCACCGGAATTCAGGGTCGCTTATAAAGTGCATTCGCACTAAATAAAGGCTTTTTGGTATATGCTATATTTTCAATTTATAAAAAAAATCGGGAAGTACATGTCAGCGGCCAGGCAGCGCGCGCCCATCTCCCCCCGTTGCCAAGGAAGACGAGGCGCGCGCGCACCCGCAGCTGTTGCTATGTGGACGGACGGCGGTCACTGGAATTCAGGGTCGCTTATAAAGTGCATTCGCACTAAATAAAGGCTTTTTCGTATCTGCTATATTTTCAGTTTAGAAAAAAAAAAAATCGGGAAGTACATGTCAGCGGCCAGGCAGCGCGCGCCCATCTCCCCCCCGTTGCCAAGGAAGACGAGGCGCGCGCGCACCCGCAGCTGTTGCTATGTGGACGGACGGCGGTCACCGGAATTCAGGGTCGCTTATAAAGTGCATTCGCACTAAATAAAGGCTTTTTGGTATCTGCTATATTTTCAGTTTATAAAAAAAAATCGGGAAGTACATGTCAGCGGCCAGGCAGCGCGCGCCCATCTCCTCCCGTTGCCAAGGAAGACGAGGCGCGCGCGCACTCGCAGCTGTTGCTATGTGGACGGACGGTGGTCACCGGAATTCAGGGTCGCCTATAAAGTGCATTCGCACTAAATAAAGGCTTTTTGGTATCTGCTATATTTTCAGTTTATAAAAAAAAATCGGGAAGTAGATGTCAGCGGCCAGGCTGCGCGCGCCCATCTCCCCCCGTTGCCAAGGAAGACGAGGCGCGCGCGCACCCGCAGCTGTTGCTATGTGGACGGACGGCGGTCACCGGAATTCAGGGTCGCTTATAAAGTGCATTCGCACTAAATAAAGGCTTTTTGGTATCTGCTATATTTTCAGTTTATAAAAAAAAAATCGGGAAGTACATGTCAGCGGCCAGGCAGCGCGCGCCCATCTCCCCCCGTTGCCAAGGAAGACGAGGCGCGCGCGCACCCGCAGCTGTTGCTATGTGGACGGACGGCGGTCAGCGGAATTCAGGGTCGCTTATAAAGTGCTTTCGCACTAAATAAAGGCTTTTTGGTATCTGCTATATTTTCAGTTTATAAAAAAAAATCGGGAAGTACATGTCAGCGGCCAGGCAGCGCGCGCCCATCTCCCCCCGTTGCCAAGGAAGACGAGGCGCGCGCGCACCCGCAGCTGTTGCTATGTGGACGGACGGCGGTCACCGGAATTCAGGGTCGCTTATAAAGTGCATTCGCACTAAATAAAGGCTTTTTGGTATCTGCTATATTTTCAGTTTATAAAAAAAAAATCGGGAAGTACATGTCAGCGCCATGTCAGCGGCCAGGCAGCGCGCGCCCATCTCCCCCCGTTGCCAAGGAAGACGATGCGCGCGCGCACCCGCAGCTGTTGCTATGTGGACGGACGGCGGTCACCGGAATTCAGGGTCGCTTATAAAGTGCATTCGCACTAAATAAAGGCTTTTTGGTATCTGCTATATTTTCAGTTTATAAAAAAAAATCGGGAAGTACATGTCAGCGGCCAGGCAGCGCGCGCCCATCTCCCCCCGTTGCCAAGGAAGACGAGGCGCGCGCGCACCCGCAGCTGTTGCTATGTGGACGGACGGCGGTCACCGGAATTCAGGGTCGCTTATAAAGTGCATTCGCACTAAATAAAGGCTTTTTGGTATATGCTATATTTTCAATTTATAAAAAAAAAATCGGGAAGTACATGTCAGCGGCCAGGCAGCGCGCGCCCATCTCCCCCCGTTGCCAAGGAAGACGAGGCGCGCGCGCACCCGCAGCTGTTGCTATGTGGACGGACGGCGGTCACTGGAATTCAGGGTCGCTTATAAAGTGCATTCGCACTAAATAAAGGCTTTTTCGTATCTGCTATATTTTCAGTTTAGAAAAAAAAATTGGGAAGTACATGTCAGCGGCCAGGCAGCGCGCGCCCATCTCCCCCCCGTTGCCAAGGAAGACGAGGCGCGCGCGCACCCGCAGCTGTTGCTATGTGGACGGACGGCGGTCACCGGAATTCAGGGTCGCTTATAAAGTGCATTCGCACTAAATAAAGGCTTTTTGGTATCTGCTATATTTTCAGTTTATAAAAAAAAATCGGGAAGTACATGTCAGCGGCCAGGCAGCGCGCGCCCATCTCCCCCCGTTGCTAAGGAAGACGAGGCGCGCGCGCACCCGCAGCTGTTGCTATGTGGACGGACGGCGGTCACCGGAATTCAGGGTCGCTTATAAAGTGCATTCGCACTAAATAAAGGCTTTTTGGTATCTGCTATATTTTCAGTTTATAAAAAAAAATCGGGAAGTACATGTCAGCGGCCAGGCAGCGCGCGCCCATCTCCCCCCGTTGCCAAGGAAGACGAGGCGCGCGCGCACCCGCAGCTGTTGCTATGTGGACGGACGGCGGTCACCGGAATTCAGGGTCGTTTATAAAGTGCATTCGCACTAAATAAAGGCTTTTTGGTATCTGCTATATTTTCAGTTTATAAAAAAAAATCGGGAAGTACATGTCAGCGCCATGTCAGCGGCCAGGCAGCGCGCGCCCATCTCCCCCCGTTGCCAAGGAAGACGAGGCGCGCGCGCACCCGCAGCTGTTGCTATGTGGACGGACGGCGGTCACCGGAATTCAGGGTCGCTTATAAAGTGCATTCGCACTAAATAAAGGCTTTTTGGTATCTGCTATATTTTCAGTTTATGAAAAAAAATCGGGAAGTACATGTCAGCGGCCAGGCAGCGCGCGCCCATCTCCCCCCGTTGCCAAGGAAGACGAGGCGCGCGCGCACCCGCAGCTGTTGCTATGTGGACGGACGGCGGTCACCGGAATTCAGGGTCGCTTATAAAGTGCATTCGCAAAGGCTTTTTGGTATCTGCTATATTTTCAGTTTATAAAAAAAAAATCGGGAAGTACATGTCAGCGCCATGTCAGCGGCCAGGCAGCGCGCGCCCATCTCCCCCCGTTGCCAAGGAAGACGAGGCGCGCGCGCACCCGCAGCTGTTGCTATGTGGACGGACGGCGGTCACCGGAATTCAGGGTCGCTTATAAAGTGCATTCGCAAAGGCTTTTTGGTATCTGCTATATTTTCAGTTTATAAAAAAAAAATCGGGAAGTACATGTCAGCGGCCAGGCAGCGCGCGCCCATCTCCCCCCGTTGCCAAGGAAGACGAGGCGCGCGCGCACCCGCAGCTGTTGCTATGTGGACGGACGGCGGTCACCGGAATTCAGGGTCGCTTATAAAGTGCATTCGCACTAAATAAAGGCTTTTTGGTATCTGCTATATTTTCAGTTTATAAAAAAAAAATCGGGAAGTACATGTCAGCGCCATGTCAGCGGCCAGGCAGCGCGCGCCCATCTCCCCCCGTTGCCAAGGAAGACGATGCGCGCGCGCACCCGCAGCTGTTGCTATGTGGACGGACGGCGGTCACCGGAATTCAGGGTCGCTTATAAAGTGCATTCGCACTAAATAAAGGCTTTTTGGTATATGCTATATTTTCAATTTATAAAAAAAAAATCGGGAAGTACATGTCAGCGGCCAGGCAGCGCGCGCCCATCTCCCCCCGTTGCCAAGGAAGACGAGGCGCGCGCGCACCCGCAGCTGTTGCTATGTGGACGGACGGCGGTCACCGGAATTCAGGGTCGCTTATAAAGTGCATTCGCACTAAATAAAGGCTTTTTGGTATATGCTATATTTTCAATTTATAAAAAAAAAATCGGGAAGTACATGTCAGCGGCCAGGCAGCGCGCGCCCATCTCCCCCCCGTTGCCAAGGAAGACGAGGCGCGCGCGCACCCGCAGCTGTTGCTATGTGGACGGACGGCGGTCACCGGAATTCAGGGTCGCTTATAAAGTGCATTCGCACTAAATAAAGGCTTTTTGGTATCTGCTATATTTTCAGTTTATAAAAAAAAATCGGGAAGTACATGTCAGCGGCCAGGCAGCGCGCGCCCATCTCCCCCCGTTGCTAAGGAAGACGAGGCGCGCGCGCACCCGCACCTGTTGCTATGTGGACGGACGGCGGTCACCGGAATTCAGGGTCGCTTATAAAGTGCATTCGCACTAAATAAAGGCTTTTTGGTATCTGCTATATTTTCAGTTTATAAAAAAAAATCGGGAAGTACATGTCAGCGGCCAGGCAGCGCGCGCCCATCTCCCCCCGTTGCCAAGGAAGACGAGGCGCGCGCGCACCCGCAGCTGTTGCTATGTGGACGGACGGCGGTCACCGGAATTCAGGGTCGTTTATAAAGTGCATTCGCACTAAATAAAGGCTTTTTGGTATCTGCTATATTTTCAGTTTATAAAAAAAATCGGGAAGTACATGTCAGCGCCATGTCAGCGGCCAGGCAGCGCGCGCCCATCTCCCCCCGTTGCCAAGGAAGACGAGGCGCGCGCGCACCCGCAGCTGTTGCTATGTGGACGGACGGCGGTCACCGGAATTCAGGGTCGCTTATAAAGTGCATTCGCACTAAATAAAGGCTTTTTGGTATCTGCTATATTTTCAGTTTATGAAAAAAAATCGGGAAGTACATGTCAGCGGCCAGGCAGCGCGCGCCCATCTCCCCCCGTTGCCAAGGAAGACGAGGCGCGCGCGCACCCGCAGCTGTTGCTATGTGGACGGACGGCGGTCACCGGAATTCAGGGTCGCTTATAAAGTGCATTCGCAAAGGCTTTTTGGTATCTGCTATATTTTCAGTTTATAAAAAAAAAATCGGGAAGTACATGTCAGCGCCATGTCAGCGGCCAGGCAGCGCGCGCCCATCTCCCCCCGTTGCCAAGGAAGACGAGGCGCGCGCGCACCCGCAGCTGTTGCTATGTGGACGGACGGCGGTCACCGGAATTCAGGGTCGCTTATAAAGTGCATTCGCAAAGGCTTTTTGGTATCTGCTATATTTTCAGTTTATAAAAAAAAAATCGGGAAGTACATGTCAGCGGCCAGGCAGCGCGCGCCCATCTCCCCCCGTTGCCAAGGAAGACGAGGCGCGCGCGCACCCGCAGCTGTTGCTATGTGGACGGACGGCGGTCACCGGAATTCAGGGTCGCTTATAAAGTGCATTCGCACTAAATAAAGGCTTTTTGGTATCTGCTATATTTTCAGTTTATAAAAAAAAAATCGGGAAGTACATGTCAGCGCCATGTCAGCGGCCAGGCAGCGCGCGCCCATCTCCCCCCGTTGCCAAGGAAGACGATGCGCGCGCGCACCCGCAGCTGTTGCTATGTGGACGGACGGCGGTCACAGGAATTCAGGGTCGCTTATAAAGTGCATTCGCACTAAATAAAGGCTTTTTGGTATCTGCTATATTTTCAGTTTATAAAAAAAAAAATCGGGAAGTACATGTCAGCGGCCAGGCAGCGCGCGCCCATCTCCCCCCGTTGCCAAGGAAGACGAGGCGCGCGCGCACCCGCAGCTGTTGCTATGTGGACGGACGGCGGTCACAGGAATTCAGGGTCGCTTATAAAGTGCATTCGCACTAAATAAAGGCTTTTTGGTATCTGCTATATTTTCAGTTTATAAAAAAAAAAATCGGGAAGTACATGTCAGCGGCCAGGCAGCGCGCGCCCATCTCCCCCCGTTGCCAAGGAAGACGAGGCGCGCGCGCACCCGCAGCTGTTGCTATGTGGACGGACGGCGGTCACCGGAATTCAGGGTCGCTTATAAAGTGCATTCGCACTAAATAAAGGCTTTTTGGTATATGCTATATTTTCAATTTATAAAAAAAAAATCGGGAAGTACATGTCAGCGGCCAGGCAGCGCGCGCCCATCTCCCCCCGTTGCCAAGGAAGACGAGGCGCGCGCGCACCCGCAGCTGTTGCTATGTGGACGGACGGCGGTCACTGGAATTCAGGGTCGCTTATAAAGTGCATTCGCACTAAATAAAGGCTTTTTCGTATCTGCTATATTTTCAGTTTAGAAAAAAAAATTGGGAAGTACATGTCAGCGGCCAGGCAGCGCGCGCCCATCTCCCCCCCGTTGCCAAGGAAGACGAGGCGCGCGCGCACCCGCAGCTGTTGCTATGTGGACGGACGGCGGTCACCGGAATTCAGGGTCGCTTATAAAGTGCATTCGCACTAAATAAAGGCTTTTTGGTATCTGCTATATTTTCAGTTTATAAAAAAAAATCGGGAAGTACATGTCAGCGGCCAGGCAGCGCGCGCCCATCTCCCCCCGTTGCTAAGGAAGACGAGGCGCGCGCGCACCCGCAGCTGTTGCTATGTGGACGGACGGCGGTCACCGGAATTCAGGGTCGCTTATAAAGTGCATTCGCACTAAATAAAGGCTTTTTGGTATCTGCTATATTTTCAGTTTATAAAAAAAAATCGGGAAGTACATGTCAGCGGCCAGGCAGCGCGCGCCCATCTCCCCCCGTTGCCAAGGAAGACGAGGCGCGCGCGCACCCGCAGCTGTTGCTATGTGGACGGACGGCGGTCACCGGAATTCAGGGTCGTTTATAAAGTGCATTCGCACTAAATAAAGGCTTTTTGGTATCTGCTATATTTTCAGTTTATAAAAAAAAATCGGGAAGTACATGTCAGCGCCATGTCAGCGGCCAGGCAGCGCGCGCCCATCTCCCCCCGTTGCCAAGGAAGACGAGGCGCGCGCGCACCCGCAGCTGTTGCTATGTGGACGGACGGCGGTCACCGGAATTCAGGGTCGCTTATAAAGTGCATTCGCACTAAATAAAGGCTTTTTGGTATCTGCTATATTTTCAGTTTATGAAAAAAAATCGGGAAGTACATGTCAGCGGCCAGGCAGCGCGCGCCCATCTCCCCCCGTTGCCAAGGAAGACGAGGCGCGCGCGCACCCGCAGCTGTTGCTATGTGGACGGACGGCGGTCACCGGAATTCAGGGTCGCTTATAAAGTGCATTCGCAAAGGCTTTTTGGTATCTGCTATATTTTCAGTTTATAAAAAAAAAATCGGGAAGTACATGTCAGCGCCATGTCAGCGGCCAGGCAGCGCGCGCCCATCTCCCCCCGTTGCCAAGGAAGACGAGGCGCGCGCGCACCCGCAGCTGTTGCTATGTGGACGGACGGCGGTCACCGGAATTCAGGGTCGCTTATAAAGTGCATTCGCAAAGGCTTTTTGGTATCTGCTATATTTTCAGTTTATAAAAAAAAAATCGGGAAGTACATGTCAGCGGCCAGGCAGCGCGCGCCCATCTCCCCCCGTTGCCAAGGAAGACGAGGCGCGCGCGCACCCGCAGCTGTTGCTATGTGGACGGACGGCGGTCACCGGAATTCAGGGTCGCTTATAAAGTGCATTCGCACTAAATAAAGGCTTTTTGGTATCTGCTATATTTTCAGTTTATAAAAAAAAAATCGGGAAGTACATGTCAGCGCCATGTCAGCGGCCAGGCAGCGCGCGCCCATCTCCCCCCGTTGCCAAGGAAGACGATGCGCGCGCGCACCCGCAGCTGTTGCTATGTGGACGGACGGCGGTCACAGGAATTCAGGGTCGCTTATAAAGTGCATTCGCACTAAATAAAGGCTTTTTGGTATCTGCTATATTTTCAGTTTATAAAAAAAAAAATCGGGAAGTACATGTCAGCGGCCAGGCAGCGCGCGCCCATCTCCCCCCGTTGCCAAGGAAGACGAGGCGCGCGCGCACCCGCAGCTGTTGCTATGTGGACGGACGGCGGTCAGCGGAATTCAGGGTCGCTTATAAAGTGCTTTCGCACTAAATAAAGGCTTTTTGGTATCTGCTATATTTTCAGTTTATAAAAAAAAATCGGGAAGTACATGTCAGCGGCCAGGCAGCGCGCGCCCATCTCCCCCCGTTGCCAAGGAAGACGAGGCGCGCGCGCACCCGCAGCTGTTGCTATGTGGACGGACGGCGGTCACCGGAATTCAGGGTCGCTTATAAAGTGCATTCGCACTAAATAAAGGCTTTTTGGTATCTGCTATATTTTCAGTTTATAAAAAAAAAATCGGGAAGTACATGTCAGCGCCATGTCAGCGGCCAGGCAGCGCGCGCCCATCTCCCCCCGTTGCCAAGGAAGACGATGTCCGCGCGCACCCGCAGCTGTTGCTATGTGGACGGACGGCGGTCACCGGAATTCAGGGTCGCTTATAAAGTGCATTCGCACTAAATAAAGGCTTTTTGGTATCTGCTATATTTTCAGTTTATAAAAAAAAATCGGGAAGTACATGTCAGCGGCCAGGCAGCGCGCGCCCATCTCCCCCCGTTGCCAAGGAAGACGAGGCGCGCGCGCACCCGCAGCTGTTGCTATGTGGACGGACGGCGGTCGCCGGAATTCAGGGTCGCTTATAAAGTGCATTCGCACTAAATAAAGGCTTTTTGGTATATGCTATATTTTCAATTTATAAAAAAAAAAATCGGGAAGTACATGTCAGCGGCCAGGCAGCGCGCGCCCATCTCCCCCCGTTGCCAAGGAAGACGAGGCGCGCGCGCACCCGCAGCTGTTGCTATGTGGACGGACGGCGGTCACTGGAATTCAGGGTCGCTTATAAAGTGCATTCGCACTAAATAAAGGCTTTTTCGTATCTGCTATATTTTCAGTTTAGAAAAAAAAATCGGGAAGTACATGTCAGCGGCCAGGCAGCGCGCGCCCATCTCCCCCCCGTTGCCAAGGAAGACGAGGCGCGCGCGCACCCGCAGCTGTTGCTATGTGGACGGACGGCGGTCACCGGAATTCAGGGTCGCTTATAAAGTGCATTCGCACTAAATAAAGGCTTTTTGGTATCTGCTATATTTTCAGTTTATAAAAAAAAATCGGGAAGTACATGTCAGCGGCCAGGCAGCGCGCGCCCATCTCCCCCCGTTGCCAGGGAAGACGATGCGCGCGCGCACTCGCAGCTGTTGCTATGTGGACGGACGGCGGTCACCGGAATTCAGGGTCGCCTATAAAGTGCATTCGCACTAAATAAAGGCTTTTTGGTATCTGCTGTATTTTCAGTTTATAAAAAAAAATCGGGAAGTACATGTCAGCGCCATGTCAGCGGCCAGGCAGCGCGCGCCCATCTCCCCCCGTTGCCAAGGAAGACGACGCGCGCGCGCACCCGCAGCTGTTGCTATGTGGACGGACGGCGGTCACCGGAATTCAGGGAACGCTTATAAAGTGCATTCGCACTAAATAAAGGCTTTTTGGTATCTGCTATATTTTCAGTTTATAAAAAAAAAATCGGAAAGTACATGTCAGCGGCCAGGCAGCGCGCGCCCATCTCCCCCCGTTGCCAAGGAAGACGAGGCGCGCGCGCACCCGCAGCTGTTGCTATGTGGACGGACGGCGGTCACCGGAATTCAGGGTCGCTTAGAAAGTGCATTCGCACTAAATAAAGGCTTTTTGGTATCTGCTATATTTTCAGTTTATAAAAAAAAAATCGAGAAGTACATGTCAGCGCCATGTCAGCGGCCAGGCAGCGCGCGCCCCTCTCCCCCCGTTGCCAAGGAAGACGAGGCGCGCGCGCACCCGCAGCTGTTGCTATGTGGACGGACGACGGTCACCGGAATTCAGGGTCGCTTATAAAGTGCATTCGCACTAAATAAAGGCTTTTTGGTATCTGCTATATTTTCAGTTTATGAAAAAAAATCGGGAAGTACATGTCAGCGGCCAGGCAGCGCGCGCCCATCTCCCCCCGTTGCCATGGAAGACGAGGCGCGCGCGCACCCGCAGCTGTTGCTATGTGGACGGACGGCGGTCACCGGAATTCAGGGTCGCTTATAAAGTGCATTCGCACTAAATAAAGGCTTTTTGGTATCTGCTATATTTTCAGTTTATAAAAAAAAATCGGGAAGTACATGTCAGCGCCATGTCACCGGCCAGGCAGCGCGCGCCCATCTCCCCCCGTTGCCAAGGAAGACGAGGCGCGCGCGCACCCGCAGCTGTTGCTATGTGGACGGACGGCGGTCACCGGAATTCAGGGTCGCTTATAAAGTGCATTCGCACTAAATAAAGGCTTTTTGGTATCTGCTATATTTTCAGTTTATAAAAAAAAAATCGGGAAGTACATGTCAGCGGCTAGGCAGCGCGCGCCCATCTCCCCCCGTTGCCAAGGAAGACGAAGCGCGCGCGCACCCGCAGCTGTTGCTATGTGGACGGACGGCGGTCACCGGAATTCAGGGTCGCTTATAAAGTGCATTCGCACTACATAAAGGCTTTTTGGTATCTGCTATATTTTCAGTTTATAAAAAAAAATCGGGAAGTACATGTCAGCGCCATGTCAGCGGCCAGGCAGCGCGCGCCCATCTCCCCCCGTTGCCAAGGAAGACGATGCGCGCGCGCACCCGCAGCTGTTGCTATGTGGACGGACGGCGGTCACCGGAATTCAGGGTCGCTTATAAAGTGCATTCGCACTAAATAAAGGCTTTTTGGTATCTGCTATATTTTCAGTTCATAAAAAAAATCGGGAAGTACATGTCAGCGGCCAGGCAGCGCGCGCCCATCTCCCCCCGTTGCCAAAGAAGACGAGGCGCGCGCGCACCCGCAGCTGTTGCTATGTGGACGGACGGCGGTCACCGGAATTCAGGGTCTCTTATAAAGTGCATTCGCTATAAATAAAGGCTTTTTGGTATCTGCTATATTTTCAGTTTATAAAAAAAATCGGGAAGTACATGTCAGCGGCCAGGCAGCGCGCGCCCATCTCCCCCCGTTGCCAAGGAAGACGAGGCGCGCGCGCACCCGCAGCTGTTACTATGTGGACGGACGGCGGTCACCGGAATTCAGGGTCGCTTATAAAGTGCATTCGCACTAAATAAAGGCTTTTTCGTATCTGCTATATTTTCAGTTTAGAAAAAAAAATCGGGAAGTACATGTCAGCGGCCAGGCAGCGCGCGCCCATCTCCCCCCGTTGCCAAGGAAGACGAGGCGCGCGCGCACCCGCAGCTGTTGCTATGTGGACGGACGGCGGTCACCGGAATTCAGGGTCGCTTATAAAGTGCATTCGCACTAAATAAAGGCTTTTTGGTATCTGCTATATTTTCAATTTATAAAAAAAAAATCGGGAAGTACATGTCAGCGGCCAGGCAGCGCGCGCCCATCTCCCCCCGTTGCCAAGGAAGACGAGGCGCGCGCGCACCCGCAGCTGTTGCTATGTGGACGGACGGCGGTCACCGGAATTCAGGGTCGCTTATAAAGTGCATTCGCACTAAATAAAGGCTTTTTGTATCTGCTATATTTTCAGTTTAGAAAAAAAAATCGGGAAGTACATGTCAGCGGCGAGGCAGCGCGCGCCCATCTCCCCTCGTTGCCAAGGAAGACGAGGCGCGCGCGCACCCGCAGCTGTTGCAATGTGGACGGACGGCGTTCACCGGAATTCAGGGTCGCTTATAAAGTGCATTCGCACTAAATAAAGGCTTTTTGGTATCTGCTATATTTTCAGTTTATAAAAAAAATCTGGAAGTACATGTCAGCGGCCAGGCAGCGCGCGCCCATCTCCCCCCGTTGCCAAGGAAGACGAGGCGCGCGCGCACCCGCAGCTGTTGCTATGTGGACGGACGGCGGTCACCGGAATTCAGGGTCGCTTATAAAGTGCATTCACACTAAATAAAGGTTTTTGGGTATCTGCAATATTTTCAGTTTATAAAAAAAAATCGGGAAGTACATGTCAGTGCAATGTCAGCGGCCAGGCAGCGCGCGCCCATCTCCCCCCGTTGCCAAGGAAGACGAGGCGCGCGCGCACCCGCAGCTGTTGCTATGTGGACGGACGGCGGTCACCGGAATTCAGGGTCGCTTATAAAGTGCATTCGCACTAAATAAAGGCTTTTTGGTATCTGCTATATTTTCGATTTATAAAAAAAAAATCGGGAAGTACATGTCAGCGGCCAGGCAGGGCGCGCCCATCTCCCCCCGTTGCCAAGGAAGACGAGGCGCGCGTGCACCTGCAGCTGTTGCTATGTGGACGGACGGCGGTCACCGGAATTCAGGGTCGCTTATAAAGTGCATTCGCACTAAATAAAGGCTTTTTGGTATCTGCTATATTTTCAGTTTATAAAAAAAAATCGGGAAGTACATGTCTGCGCCATGTCAGCGGCCAGGCAGCGCGCGCCCATCTCCCCCCGTTGCCAAGGAAGACGAGGCGCGCGCGCACCCGCAGCTGTTGCTATGTGGACGGACGGCGGTCACCGGAATTCAGGCTCGCTTATAAAGTGCATTCGCACTAAATAAAGGCTTTTTGGTATCTGCTATATTTTCAGTTTATAAAAAAAAAATCGGGAAGTACATGTCAGCGGCCAGGCAGCGCTCGCCCATCTCCCCCCGTTGCCAAGGAAGACGAGGCGCGCGCGCACCCGCAGCTGTTGCTATGTGGACGGACGGCGGTCACCGGAATTCAGGGTCGCTTATAAGGTGCATTCGCACTAAATAAAGGCTTTTTGGTATCTGCTATATTTTAAGTTTATAAAAAAAAATCGGGAAGTACATGTCAGCGCCATGTCAGCGGCCAGGCAGCGCGCGCCCATCTCCCCCCGTTGCCAAGGAAGACGAGGCGCGCGCGCACCCGCAGCTGTTGCTATGTGGACGGACGGCGGTCACCGGAATTCAGGGTCGCTTATAAAGTGCATTCGCACTAAATAAAGGCTTTTTGGTATCTGCTATATTTTCAGTTTATAAAAAAAAAATCGGGAAGTACATGTCAGCGGCCAGGCAGCGCGCGCCCATCTCCCCCCGTTGCCAAGGAAGACGAGGCGCGCGCGCACCCGCAGCTGTTGCTATGTGGACGGACGGCGGTCACCGGAATTCAGGGTCGCTTATAAAGCGCATTCGCACTAAATAAAGGCTTTTTGGTATCTGCTATATTTTCAGTTTATAAAAAAAAATCGGGAAGTACATGTCAGCGGCCAGGCAGCGCGCGCCCATCTCCCCCCGTTGCCAAGGAAGACGAGGCGCGCGCGCACCCGCTGCTGTTGCTATGTGGACGGACGGCGGTCACCGGAATTCAGGGTCGCTTATAAAGTGCATTCGCACTAAATAAAGGCTTTTTGGTATCTGCTATATTTTCAGTTTATAAAAAAACAATCGGGAAGTACATGTCAGCGGCCAGGCAGCGCGCGCCCATCTCCCCCCGTTGCCAAGGAAGACGAGGCGCGCGCGCACCCGCAGCTGTTGCTATGTGGACGGACGGCGGTCACCGGAATTCAGGGTCGCTTATAAAGTGCATTCGCACTAAATAAAGGCTTCTTGGTATCTGCTATATTTTCAGTTTATAAAAAAAAAATCGGGAAGTACATGTCAGCGGCCAGGCAGCGCGCGCCCATCTCCCCCCGTTGCCAAGGAAGACGAGGCGCGCGCGCACCCGCAGCTGTTGCTATGTGGACGGACGGTGGTCACCGGAATTCAGGGTCGCTTATAAAGTGCATTCGCACTAAATAAAGGCTTTTTGGTATCTGCTATATTTTCAGTTTATAAAAAAAAAATCGGGAAGTACATGTTAGCGGCCAGGCAGCGCGCGCCCATCTCCCCCCGTTGCCAAGGAAGACGAGGCGCGCGCGCACCCGCAGCTGTTGCTATGTGGACGGACGGCGGTCACCGGAATTCAGGGTCGCTTATAAAGTGCATTCGCACTAAATAAAGGCTTTTTGGTATCTGCTATATTTTCAGTTTATAAAAAAAAATCGGGAAGTACATGTCAGCGGCCAGGCAGCGCGCGCCCATCTCCCCCCGTTGCCAAGGAAGACGAGGCGTGCGCGCACCCGCAGCTGTTGCTATGTGGACGGACGGTGGTCACCGGAATTCAGGGTCGCTTATAAAGTGCATTCGCACTAAATAAAGGCTTTTTGGTATCTGCTATATTTTCAGTTTATAAAAAAAAATCGGGAAGTACATGTCAGCGGCCAGGCAGCGCGCGCCCATCTACCCCCGTTGCCAAGGAAGACGAGGCGCGCGCGCACCCGCAGCTGTTGCTATGTGGGCGGACGGCGGTCACCGGAATTCAGGGTCGCTTATAAAGTGCATTCGCACTAACTAAAGGCTTTTTGGTATCTGCTATATTTTCAGTTTATAAAAAAAATCGGGAAGTACAATTCCCCGGAAATGTGGAGCCTGCTCGTACCCTAAGACCTCATTCACACAGCAGTGAACTTCACCGTCACTGCACCGGCACGTCATAAAACCGCGGCAGCTCTCCGTCAGAGTATAGGGTAGTCTGCATAGTCATCAGTTTTAGCTAGAATTAGGCGTGCTTCATCTGGAGTTCCCCCTCAGAGTACAGGGTCGTCTGCCTCGTCATCAGTTTAGCATAGAATTAGGCGTGCTTCATCTCAAAAGTAAAGAAAATTGCTTAGATTTTTACGTGTGCTCACTTTTCGCTACATTTAGCAGTGAAATGTGTTTTTTAATCGGCTGGTTTACAACGGGCACGTTCCCGTCGCGTTGACGGAACGGAAACGTAGAGCTTGGTTTCCGTCACCGTCGCACCGTTTTCGGCGAGAAATCACCAGAGAAACTGTGGCCCATGACGGAAGACGGTGACGTGACGGTGTCGTGATAGGGTTAAAAACGGATGACTGATTGAGGGTTACCGCAAACCGAAGAAGGCCTATCACTGACATGCGCCTTCCCCTCTGCTTTTGCTTCAATATGTGGACCTTTCAGAATTACCAACAACACCCACCGTAACAATGACGGGCATCCCTAGTGCATGCTTTATTAATTCCGACGATGCCATTTCTGGTGAGTGGAGAGGGAGTGTGTACATCATCGATATGGGATGTGGTTTTTCTTGACAATACCCCCACCTTTTTTCGTTACAATACAAATTCGGCGATGAGTAAAAAAGAAGGTAGCGGAAATAATCTAACCGCGGAGAAACAAGCCGCGATGAAGAACGCCAATTCTGCGCGCTTTATTGCGCAGGGAGACAGCCCGAATAACAACAATGCATAACACTGGAGGTGCCGTACAGCAGACCTGCAGTGCAGTTCCAATGCTTTCATCAGAATCATAAGCCAACACAACACAACTCCAATGATGCTACTGTTCATTGTTACTAGAGACTGGAACTTTAGGCAAAATGCCTATTTTTCCTTCAGTCCGTATCAAGCCTATGTACATATAAGCACAAACTAAGGGAAGGGGAGCATTTTAAGCAATAGTTTTTTGGGCCTATGGTGCCTATTTTGACTATATGAGCTTTGTCGTACATAGTTTGACTATATAAATTTTTTTGGCGCCTAAAAATGCAATTTTTGTGTTATATATGCCTTTTTTTGGATTTTTTGATTCGATGTTCTGCAGGCACTGTACTCGCTTCAGAAGCCCGCAACGAGGCATTTGTTTCACGCCGTTTGCGAGGAAAATCCGCGCGTTGTGCCAAACATGTTGAGAAGCCCAAACCGTGCCCAAGCCTTCACCACCTCGAACTCGCAACCTCGGCCGAGCCGCTAGACACCCGTGCGCAGTGACACCGCAGCCAAGCTCACCGACGTCATCCCAGTCAGTGCAAACTCTTTTGTTCTATGTCCTTCTGACGTGCTGTGTCTACGGCCCAACAGAGAAAACGTCTTCCCACGTGCCATGCCTATTGCTAAAGGAATAAAAAGACAGCAAACAAAAAATGAAGGCGGCGCAGCCGCGTACATGCCGCACAACCTCAAAGATGCCTTCAGCGGGATACCACGTGCAGATCTCAGACACCAAAGCTATAAGGTGGTGCCACGAACACGTGCACTGTCAGCCGCCGATAGCTGCTACACCGCCGGTTGTCACGATGCAGTACGCGTAGCACGAAGAAGGAACAAGAAACGGAGCTTAGGAATGGGGATCTCAGCACTTGACAAGTAGTCTAGTCGTGACAGCCGGCATTTGCCGCTGCCGGGTAATTTTTAAGGGCATTTGGGAACATCGCATTAAGGCAATTAGTTCCAAACACTCCTGCGGGCTGTGTAATGTCTATAATCAGTATATAGCGCATATTTATTGAATGGTTTGATTCCTGCAGTTCACAAGGCATCCGCTTCTGCAGAGCAGAATAGCTCAGTAATTTTTTCAGAAGTATTGCACTACCCTGTACTATTCATTGGATTCATGGTGTTGTGAAGAGCTGAGGAGCTCGTTCTGCTCCGCCAACAAATTAATACCTGCAGTCAAGATCTTTCTTCGAAGTGCTGTTGTGGCTTCAGTCAGCAGTTACCGATTGTGCCCCTTCAACCAGAGCCCATCGTTACCCTTTAAACAACTCGGCTAAGGGCGGAAAACTATACCATAAACACTCCGGTTTTATCAACAGCTTTGCAATTGACAAACGGGTTCCAGCCCAGAGTATTTGCCCACGCTAAACTTCAGCGTGACCGGGCGCATCCGTGTGCTTATTTCGCATTCTTAGCAGAAAGAATTTCAGCAACTGAGAGATTTGGCGCCACTCTGTCTAAGAATGCTGAATTGATCTGAGAGGTCCAGGACACATCAGCCACCATCCCCGAAGGACCGGTTGATTAAATCGGCCTTGCATAAAATTTCTGGATTCGTTCAACTCTCAGCCGTGCAGCAGGTCCTAACGGCTCTTGAATGGCAGCGCCGGAGAGAAATCTGCGGGCCGACGCCCTCCCTTCGGGGACAAGGGTGTCTAGCCCCACAGTGAGTAGCGAAAGTGTTGCTTACTAGAATGCCAACAGGGTCGACAAGTTCCATGGCTACGTCCGGGCGGAGTGGAGATTTACTTCTGTTGCCGGCGATCAATAAAGTCTCTTTCACTTAACTTCACTGGACTCCACGTGCTAAAATATCTGCGTAATGTTCTGAGTAGAAAACATTGTGATATTTCCAATGGAATTAAATCATGGAGCGTCCCCAATTACAAGAACGTCTCCCCGACTTCACTGGACGTTGAGCGTTGTTTTTCCCACACAATTATCGACTGAAAGGGGGTACAACTTCAAGAAACCAATCATTGAGATTCGTGTGGTTTTTCATGGCTTTCAATATTGTCTTTTGGTGTTGAATCACTGTGAATTTCACGTAAATTTTACAATATTAGCTCTTCTGCTGCTTATTTTACTGAAGAAAATAAAATTACTCCCCCGCAGCACATTATGTGTCCGCGGTTTCACTGCAGGTCAAAGATTTGTGCTGAAATATGCTTCTGAGGCAAAAAGGAATTTAGCTTATAAATGCCTAAACGCGATTGTTTGGTGCCTATATATGCCTAAATGGCACATGCCAGTAGCTCTTATAGGCACCTAAAACATGCATTTTTCGTGCCTAAAGTTCTGGACTCTAATTATCACTAATTGGGCGGCGGTCACATTTTCTTCGCAGTAGTGGCCGTAAAATCGATTACGTAAGCCATTTTACTTGAACTGGGTCCGGACTTCTTTGAAGCAGAGTAACGCGCAGGCTTGTGAAACACTGAGGCAATTTTATGTCGTGTAGATTATGGCGAGGTGCAATGTTAAAAATAAAGCCTGTCTCCAGGACTGTTCTAGATCCCAGGTAGGGCTGTCGGTGTACCTCAACCGCGTCAAACGAACTGCGAACGTGCTGATTTTTATCACATGCAGTTTCGCTAGGTTGCCGATTGCACCCACTTATTACATAAATAGATGTTGCAGTACCTGTCATACCAAATTTTTTTTAATCGTTCGTGCTAATTTTTCTTTCTCCATTTTATACACCCGGGAATTTTTTATTACAGAACAAATGTTTCTCCCAGGTGTTTGCGGATTTGCGGGCATTCCCACCTGAAGCCTGGAAGAGGCCGACGTGTTGGACCATGGACTACCCATTTTAATTGTTCCTTTTCCCTCGAATGTTTGCGTACGTCCTTCCAGATAAGCACGTATCCAATCGACAACAATGTTGACGAAGTATTTATCCCCGATGAAAAGGGACTTCTTCTTTGCATCGCTTGTTTTCGTGATGCATTTCTGTTCTCTCATCTTAGCGTCATGTTAGCAATTCAATAATTAGAGATGGTCTGAGTGCGTTATTACTCTACACCTTTTACGGAAAATTCACTTTGTGTTTGGAAAGTCGGAATATGTTAAAACAGCAGTCGTATTCTACATTTATTGGCACCAAGTCGGGCTTCTGACCAGCCGTCTTCCGTAGACAAGCTCAAATAGAGTCATCTGCGCATTTTCCTGGAAAGCTGTGATGTACGACAACGTGACATGACTGATGATTTCGTCCCATGTCTTGAATTCAACGTCGACCCACAACGACAGCGTATCCGCCATCGTATTGTTCAGGCGTTCTGTTAGTCCATTAGTTTGGAGTCGGCATGCCCTCGCTCTTAGGTGATCCGTGTTCCTGTCGCGCAAGACTCCTTGCATGAGCTCCGCAGTAAAAGCTGTGTGGTGGTTCATCATTATTACTTCAGGAGGTGTATGTTGCAGCACAACAAACTGCATAATAAATTTGCGACTTCTTGGGCAGTCCCTCTAGGGACAGCGGCGGTCTTTGCATAGCGCGTCATGTAGCCTGCCGCTACGACAATCTATTTGTTCTTGTATCGTGGTGTAGAGAACAGCCCCAGAAAATCCATTCCAATCTGTTGGGACGGCCTCGATGGGACGGTGATCGGCTTGAGAAATCTGGAGTTTCTCGTCGGCAGCATTTTTCGCTGCCGCCTTTCACAGCCACTCTGGTCATCAGTACACATCAGATTTAATGCCGGGGCAGTCATACATCCCCTCAATTTTTCCTATAGTGCGTGCTGTGCACACATTTCTGGAAAACGGGTGTCCGTGGCATGGTTGCAAAATGTTGTCACGAAGGCCTTCGGGGAAGACAAGATAATTTGTTCTTTTCCTGGGATGAAATTTTTCACAAGAAGGGTGGAGTGTTTGAGGTTAAACGCAGGTAAGTTGCGTTTGAAAGCCCTTGGCACTATGATGTAGCGTCCTTTGAGGTAGTCGATCACGACGTGTTACTCGGGTCGGAAGGCTGCTGGGTGGATTGTTTGATCTCCGTCACGACTCCGAAAAACACGGCGTTTTCATGACAGTGTTTTGGTGGTGGTGCAATGTAACGCGTGGCAGGCAGTCGGCGTCGGAATGCTTCCTGCCGTATTCGATGATTCGACGATTGTAACGTGGAATTCTTGAAGCCGCAAGCTCTACGGCTTGAGATGGCCTGAGGTGTCCCTAAAGTTTACGAGGCAACACAGTGCATGATGGTCTGTCGCGGCCTTGAACGGTGTACCATAAACGTATGGTCAAAGTTCTGAAATGGCCCATTAAATAGCGAGGAGCTCTCTCTGAGAGCCGGAGAAGGTTTTGCCTTTCTTCAACGGAGCACGGCAGGCACAGGCGATTACTTTTTCGTAATCGATTTTCTTTTGGACCAGGACGGCACCCAAGCCTGCCGTCCACGTTAATTTATGTTTCGGTGTTAAGCGTTCCTTTCTGTCGTCAGGCGTGTGATGAGTGGTTCTGCAATACGGGCGAAGTTTGCGACGAAGGGCCGGTAGGAACCGCAGAGACGAATAGTCTTCGCGCACCCTTTTTTTCATGTTTCGAAGTTCGCTGTTACTGAATTTTTCGCTCTATTCCACCTGACTCCAGCGGCGTTGGCAACGTAGGCCAAAAAATTGACTTCTCATACCTAACTGATACTTTTCATGCTTCAGTGTTAACGCACGATTGGCCACTAGTACAGACTCCAACCTTGCAAGGTGTTTGCCGAAATTCCGGGCGAAGACCACAGCGTGGAGTAGGTATACGAGACAGGTGTGCTACTTAGGCCAGCTCACCCACTGTCCGTGACCCTTTGAAACGTTGCTGGTGCTCTGCGCAGCCCAAACAGAATCGTCGTGAACTAGTGTATGCCTCTTAGGGTTATGACTCCAGTCTTCTGTCCGTTTCTCTCATCCTCTTCAATTTGCCAGTAGCCTGTCGTCAGATACATCGATAAGTAGAACTTCGCGTGGCAGAGTTGGTCAAGGGCGCGTCCATTCGTTCCAGGGTTTACGCGTCTTTTTTGGTGATTTCGTTCAGTCGCCGGAAGTCAAAGCAAAACCTTTATGTGCCACCGTTTTTTCTACAAGATTAGGACTGTTGCAGTCTAGGTGCTTCCCGATGGCTGTATAATGGGGTGGATGAGTATGTCTTCCACTTGTAACTGGATGGCTTCCAGCTTGTGAGGACACGTGATATGGCGATTGTTGGGTAGGTCGGGCTGCATCAGCGGTCATTCTTAGGTGCATCGCTAGGGGTGTCTGAAGTACTTTTGAGTTTGACGAAAAACACTCCCTGTCGCGACGCAGCAGATCCTATAATTTCTTTTTTTTTCTTGCGGTAGCGCTGGGGTCATGTCGGAGAGATGCGGAAGCTTGAAGGCATCTTTGAGGGCGCCTTCCAAATGGGCGACTGTGATCACTTCACTTGCTTCATGCGTTTCGTCAAGGAAAGCAATTGCAGTGCCCTTGTTTAAATTCTGGTTCTGCCGGGTAACATTAGTTGCCAAAACATGGCATTTGCTTTGCCAAAAGCAGGCGATGCCTCTTGCAACGCAGCCACCACGCTCGAGAAGATGAATTTGCTCACTCTCTACGACAGGGTTGGCGTGAAGAACAGCATCTTCACAGAAGACGGTAATCATCAAGCTTGGGTGTGGTGCTAGGTATCACGTGACGGTGGTGTTTCAACCAGCTTCAAGAAATGAACGCGGGAGAGCCGTTCGCTGGTTAAGCCAAACCCAAGTTTGATACATACCCACGGAGAACCAAAAGTAAAACTACAAAATTACACCTGTCGACCCAAACCTCTTAAGTAAATATCCCAAAAAACACTACCCAATCAAACCAAAAGTCACTACAATACCCTTTCTACATTGTCTAGTCCAACACCACCCATTACTACTTATGCACCCCTTTTAATCTACGGTCTCTACAAAGTCTTATGCAAGACCACTCTAATCGAATCCTACAGGTTTGCATCCGAATGGGACCTGCCTACAATGATCGTCGGCGCTGACGTGGCGCACCCGTTCCGTGGCCGCGACACGGCGCTAGCCGCAGCCGTCTCGTGGTGATGCCGGCTTCGAAGCGCGCGCTCATTGTCTAGACGCCGCTGATACTACGCTTCCCGAAGTGGTTCCCTGGCTTGCTACCGTCGTGGTAGCCGCGGCAGCCACAGGTACCCAGGAGGATGCGGAATGTACCGTTTCGGGGGCGTCGCAGCCAAAATACACAAAACAAGGACTACCGTTGCCACCGGGACCACCGTAACTCAATTTGATGGTGCGTCTAGGACGCCGAAGCCGATGCGAGGTCAACCTTCTGCTTTCCAGGCTTGGTAGGCGTAGTCTGTGACCTGGCCGAGTCCCCCAAGCGTGTACCTCGAAGCTCGCGTGCTCCTTCCGCCTCCTAGTTCTTTGCGTCCCCTTCCTTCCCTTTGGGCTCCTACTTATATAGCTTCATGGCTCCATCACGGCACACTCTGAATGGCGTCTCCCTTTTCGCTTCCATATTTCGTCACTGCCGCTGGGCTCCTTCGCGGTGCATTCGAATTGGCTCCCGATTACACTACTGTATATGGTCATGATACCATGGTGCTTCGTCGCGGCACTCTGTTTTTGGCACACTGTTCAAATTTCTCTTATTTTTCTTTTTCGATGGTTTTGGTGTAGCTCCTCTAAAGAGATTTTTTGACACATGACAGTTGGGTGACGAGGTCATCGGCAATCCTTACAGAAGCACAGCGTGCCAGCTTCGGTGTCTGTATCATGGATTGATTGGAGGAAAATGTTGATTGGTCTTCACGTCCTTTATAGCAGCGCTGTCCACCAAAACGTCCATTCCAAGAAATGTGACTTCTCAGCGCTTATGCAAAATGGCAAACTCATCACAATATATGATCCCGTCTTTAATGACGTGCGACGTGCACGTTCCATATCGTCTTACAAGATGGCCTGTTGCCACGGATTTGTGCGTACCGTCCCAACTGCTCGAAACTTTTCTCAGCTTAGGCGCGAATGATCGGCCTTCTCTATCGTGGCCGCCTCAGATTGGAGTGTTAAGGAATACCTAGAACATCTCGAGAGGGTCCAGACATTCAACCGATGGGACGACAACAAAACACTCAGGCAAGCATTTTCTACTTTCAAGACTTTGCTCGAATGGAGTTGAAAGATCGCGAGCGCACCCTGACGACCACGAAGTTAATAAAGACTGAGTTTTGAACAACACTTACGACTTTGCTACACAAGAAAAATCACCAAAATTGTGGCAGACACGCACGCACCATCCCAATGAAAGGTGCGGCTGTTTTCTGTGGACATTAAGCCACTATTTTGCTCCGCAGACCCAGCAACAAACAAAGAAAAGAAACTATCATCTGTGATGCGACGGTGAAGGAAGTACTCTCTGCTTGCTTTCTGTCAGCCCCCGTAATACTGTGGCTGAATTCATATCTTAGGCGGGCGCGATAGAGAAGACGCCTGAACCGCGAACTCAGCGCATTAACCTGGTGGTGGTTTTCAAGAATTTAAAAAACTCAGTCTTTAATACCTTCGCGGTCGACAGGATGCCCTCGCGATCATTCAACTCCATTCGGGTAATGCATTGGAGGTAGAAAAACAACTGCCTCAGTGTTTTGTTGTCCCATCGATTGAATTTCTAGACCGACAGGAGATGTTACAGCTATTCCCTAGGAACTTCTCAAAGGGCCTCTGGAAACGATGGTAGCTCCCGGGGTTGCTGCTGGACAACTCGTGAAGTAGGTACATGCACCATGGTACTGTTGGGGGGGGGTAGTTGTTTTCGGCCCTCCTTGAAGAGACCACACTCAGGCGGTAAACCTTGCAGTCTGTAGCTGGGTCTAGTTGGACGTGGGTATCGGCTTCGAGATGTCATAGGGAACATAAAAGGTGCTACACTGCACCTCCACGTAGAGAGCATAAAAGGTACTACCCCGCACCACCACCACCTGCCACGTAACAAGGATGATTTATGTTTCTCCAGGGAACAAAACTTCATTGCCACGAACTTGCGTTCCACTAAAAACTCAGAGGATCACACAGAGACTACGTAAAAGTCCACAAGGTGACATGCAAAGGAGAGTGCCAGCGAATTGAATCCGCGGCGTGTGCACTGCCAGTATTTATCTTTTGGCATGACTGTTTCCCGAATCGTCAAATTGCATCGGAACACTGGAGATCAAAGCAGACCATATAAATCAAGTAACAACAGGGCGAAATACTCTCCCTATACAGAAGGCAACCCGCGCGGCATAAACAGAAAGACGATGAAACACGCGCTTCGCTTGGAACACAGAAGACACACCGGCGGGAACGAACGGCAAATCAAATACAAGTCAAAAACACAATGAAGGGTTCACAGAAATATATTGTCACGAGGCGGCAGGACGAATGACAGGAACAATGGCTGAATGCGAAGGGATGTATTTACATCATGACGTCCATCACAGCACCAAGCAAAGCCACGCACAAAGCACACAACGTCGTCCTCTTCGACTTCTCTTCGTGACATGGCACCCTGGTCGATGCGTCGACCGTCCCGGTCGAGGGTGCAGTGCATGGGCGAGCACGTTGAATGAAAAATGCGATGATTATAAACAGTGAGGTAGTCCATGCCGCCGCGTTGGTGTACTGGGCGGTGGAGCGGCATCGTCGTCAGTTCTGGTCATGGCGGGTTACTTCTCGGCTGGTTGCGGCGGCTAGTCGGCTGGGGACACGGGGCTGGGGACGTGGACGTATCCATGAAGCTCCGGGGCTGGGACAAGCCGACGCAATCCAGGAACCCTCAGGAAAACGCATCAGGAGCAGAGGCGGGCAATGCTCGAGTGCCGGTATGGGGATGTACCCCGCGCACTCCACCAAAATGTCACGTGGTGGCAGGACGAATGACGTGAACAATGGCTGAATGCGAAGCGATGTATTTACATGATGACGTCCATCACAGCACCAAGCAAAGCCACGCACAAAGCACAGAACTTCGTCCTCTTCGACTTCTCTTCGTGACAATATGTATGAGCCTCGTTTAACCCCATTCCCTTCTCTCAATCAGCCGATTATAAAATGACAAAGCGCGCAATCCTGAATCTCTATCTCTCGAACGCGCTAAACACGTTTTTTTGTTATTTTAGCCAGCCTTGAGGGACCGACAGCTCTGTTCACTGCAGCCGCCTATCCGCTACAACTACAGACTTTCCTTGCCACGAATATTGTCAGAGAGGTGAACGATTAAGGGCGCTGGCAAGACGCTCCAAAAGAGAGACACAATAAAATTTTACCTACAATAATTTACGTTCACAGGTTCTCGCATAATCTGGAGATTAAAAACCGCGCTAACGTAAAAGTGATATTCTCGGCTACTATGAAGCTATCAAGTGTTTCCAAGGAAGGAAATGAGGGCCACGTCAAGTCCGGTACGTCGAGACCAAAACATCGGACGCGGTTCGTGGCTTACTCAGATGGTGGGGTTTCTTTAACATCATTGAGCAAGTGCAAAAAAAAGTATATGGGAAAAACAAAAAGATATGCCGATGAAAGACAGCACGAGCATCGCAAAAAGTTATAAAAATGAGATACTGAGCACCAAGGGGCACATTTTAAGATCGTGCTTGTTATGGATACCTTAGAAAATTTTTCCGAATTTATAAAAGTAATAACCGACTGGAACGGACGAGCGTCGAAACATACAAGATTTATTCTAACAGACAGGTGTGCTGGCTACTCTTCTGCGCAGTGAACCGCTAAAAAAGTGCTTTGTTGCCTGGTGATAATATTTGAGCTGCATGACGACTCGAAATGCCGATTTTTTTCTATCCTGTCTCCTCGTTTCCTTCATTGTTGCAACGGATTTCCATTAATGTCTCTTTGTGCGACGACCCGCCGCAGTGGCTCAGTGGCTAAGGCGTCCCGCTGCTCAGCCCCAGGTCGCGGGTTCTATTCCCGGCCGCGGCGGCCGCTTTTCTGATGGAGGCGAAAAGCAAAAACGCCCGTGTGTACGAGATTTCGGCGCACGATAAAGATCCCCAGGTGGTCAAAATTAATCCGGAGCCCTCCACTACGGCGCGCCTCATCGCCTGCGTTGCGTCAGCGCGTTAAACCCTACAATCATCATCATCATCTTTGTGCAAAGAATGCCTGTTAGTTTTCCGGTGTGCCCGGTTCACGCCTGCTCTTCATCTCTTTTGCGCTGTGTCAAGGATGTTTCTTTGCTTTCTACCTTTACGTTCCCCCTGAGGAACTCTAGCGACGTTTGTGAGCGCAGTAGTAAATACTGGGGTGTTTTCTTCAAACTTTCTGTTTCGTCCGATAGCAGCTATATATGTTTCGTAGAATTCAAAGAACTATTGAATAGTTATCTGCTTAGGCTTAATGACCCACCATATATAAACAGGTAGAGAGCAAAGATACAGGTCTACGGTTATTAGGATTTGTTGCCACCTTTGAAAAATGATTTTTTTTTACAATTTTATTGTTACATTTTTGACCCACTAAACATTCAAAAGTGATCTGCAGGAAGAATCATCGTCTTACCTGAGTCCGTTCAAAAGTTATAACCATAATTCTGATATCTAGTGAATTTTTCCGACAGCGAAACAATTCTGAGGCAGTAACAGAAACTGACAACGCAGCAAATATCAGCAGCGGATATCGAAACTTTTCTTTTATCTTTTGGGCTGATACGCAAAAGAATTTTCACAGACATACTTTTAGGGCTTCCAGTTTCTAAACATTGCTTTAAATTTTCGTTGGGGGGATGCATGAGCCGACAAACGCCCCTGTTGCTACCTTTACGCCTGCTTGGTGCTCCTGCTGTGAATGATATCCTGGTCTTATTTCTGTAGGTAGTATTATTAGTATAAAAAGTAATACCATAGGTTGGCGTTATCCGGTCCATGCTTAAAAGATGTCAGCATCGAATGCTTCATGACATTAGCTACACAGTGAATTTAGTATGTCCACGTGGAGGTGAATGTATCGGAGAGTACTGCAAAGTTTGAGAACTAGGAGGACACATGTAAGGTGCCGCTGTAAGAACCTTCGCTGCCAATTAATATGTTTATAGCTATGTGGACCCTGTCATCTAAAGCGTTAAGTAGGACAAGTTGGTTTATAACTGAGAAATGCATCGTACTAGCGAACATTAAGACAGGTGTTTTGGTCTCCTCTTTACCTTTGTCCTTCTCTTAATGTTCGCTTGTAGGATCAGTCCTCATCATCTGGTTTTGCACAGCTGGGGTTTGTTGCCCAAGATGTTCACATGAGCGTGCTCATCCTACTTTTTCGTAAATGTTAGGCTGTGTCACGCTTCAACGAACGCAACAGATGCACAGCAGATATTTTGATTGAAGCGGGCATCGAACCTCGCCACCACACTCCCGTCGAATGTTGTACCAGTGACCAGTGCCACGTGAGGAAGGGTGAGCGCCATTGAATGGGTGACACAAAATATCTCCGCCAGAAAATCCGGCCGCAACAAAAGCCAAAAAAACAACTTCTTGCAGCTAAGGAGGGCCCTAGCTATCAACCAGATGATTTTTAACATTCCAGGGCAAGATCACCTTTTCTGTCAGGGATAAAATACTTTCTTTAATGCAGTTCCTTCTTGCGCAAACACTTATAATATAAAATGAAAGATTCTTTTTCAATTTTTCTTCGCAGACTCGTTCCTTTATTCCTGCGCTGTGCACTTAACTAGCATTTTTAAAACGAATGATAAGTCTTGTTGTAATAATCGTTTATATCAAAGTATACCCAGATAAATGACACATTTTTTGCTTTCGTTGGAATGTTCACTATAACTTATTCCCCCCAAATATTGAATGCGAAATATCATAGTTAGTTGTACGTAGCAAATGTTGCAATTCCTACAACCTGCTCAACAGTTACGAAAGTTTCTGTAAGGGCCAAGTTTAGGGTATTTTCGTCAAGGACGGGCATCAAGAAAATATTTTTTTTATTTAGCTTTTGAATATCATCAAATACGGTTCTTTTGAAAGTCCATGTGAAATAATATATTCCAGTTAAAATTTTGAACTTTTGAGAAAGATGCAACATACGTTCACGTGAAAGCCTCATTTGTCACAGTTAAACGTAAATTGCAATGACTACGGCGTATATAGAACCAGCATATAAAACCCACAAGAGATCACAAGCAAACCAAACCATGCAATCCGTTCGTATATGTACAATAATTATTGAAAGACTCAAACAATATTTGCATATGCATGTAAAGCAATGTTTACAATTGTAGGTTAGAGTGGTATATAAATTACCTACGATGTAATATGATGAAATAAGACGGATATATGTAGAGGGCCGTCAACGCTAGGTGCGAACACGGCGCAGCGTGGCCTCGCTCCGCGGAGCGCCAGTGCACAATCTGTGGTCGCGCATCGAAGCTAAGCGGCGCAGGCGCACAGGGGCTTGGAGGCGGGGCTTCGTGTCATCTGCTAGCGCGGGAGAGCGCCGTGCCCGCATTGCTGTGAAGTACGCCTCACGATAGGCATGCTTGTAGCGTCTAAGCGCGCCGCGACGGCGTTGCGGGAAAGCGCACTTTCCTTACTGCGGCGCCTTGTGTAGTTTCTACGTACGACAACTCACAGCTTCCGCTTTTCAGTTCCTCAGTGCCGGTTAAATGCAAATATTGTTGAAGGTTGAAGGTATTTCAGAACTGGTTTGGCTGGGGTTATATGAGTTACGGCCACAAAACGACTCTTGCTACGAAAACGCTGCAGAGAAGTGCTCCGCATAACCACCCAAGGTACGTTACCGAGCACTGATACCACGCCGCAAACGCGCGTTCCTGCATTTCGCCTCTTTTGAAAGCGGCAGCTGCTACTGGCACCGGACATGGGTCTCCCGGCTCAGTATAGCAAACCACCCCAACCATTGAGCCACCGCGCCGGGCCAGGTCAGGTCCTGGCGGGGTTTTCGGAATTTAAACGCACCCTAGAATTAAAGAGGGTAAGGGAGTAAAGCTGAATTTTCTGCGTGTGCTCTCTAAAGCAGATGGCCTTATGCCCGAATATGCCGTCCGGACGGCTTTTTTGACAACGGACAAGTTACTGGCCGTAAGACCGCCGTTGGAGCAAGAAAAAGAGAGAAAATTTTGAAGGTTCGTGGGTGCGTGCTTGCGGCGACCTCCGAGCGACCCCGCCACGCGCCGTGGATTTAGCGCTAATAAAAAACTGGCAAAAACGTCGAGAAGCGACAACATGCCGAGCACTCATGAGCGCATACCTTGCAGAAAACGCCGAGTTCCCGGCTCGCGCAGTGGCTATAGCAAAAAAAAAGAACCACCAGCGCTGTCGTCAATTCCTACCACGCATGTAAGAAAACTTCAGCATTAATGCTAAAGCCCAATGCTAAAAAAAAACATCCTGCTTAGTAGAAGTCACCGCGGCCGACACATTCTCTGGAAGACATTGTGGATAATTGGAGACATGGCTAGGAGTGTGCCAATGCTTCCCGAGACGACTTGCAGATACTGCAACCACGTCTAGAGTCCATGACGAAGACCTGGTTGAAAACTACAATGCAGAGTACGACTTTCAATCCACCACTCGCTTCGAGAAAGACGACGACCGGTTTGATGCATATGACGACGATTACTAGCACCGCAACTATGAAAATAAACAATGATATTAAAGCTTAGCTGCGTCCAGCAAAGCTCACCTACAACCGCTTCAACATTGAAGTCTTGCGCGTGAGAGCTAGCTCCCACAATTTTTTTTTTGATCGGAGTATTCACATGCACGGTCTTGCTCAAAGACGCTCCCGGATTGCTCGATGCGACTTCGAATATGATCAACGAGCTCATGGAAATCGACAAGAAATATCGTAAATGTGAAAGGAAATCAGAATATGCCGAGTCCACAATGCAAGCGTTTGTTTAATGTGAGGCACTGCATGCATTGTTAAGCGTATTGAAAATGTATTGAACATATTGGTGATTTTTCTGTTTGTGGCGTTTGGCTAGGCCATGTGTGTGGGGATAGTAAAGAGAAGAATGCAGAACTTGTGGGCCTAAAGAATGGAGAAGCTGTTCCATGATTGTGCAGCATGCAACTGGTTACCACAGCTTCATTACTCACGTAGGCCCATTACGAGGAAGTACGGGTGTTAGCAGAAAGGAGGATGCATACAGGTGGAAACAAAGAAAGGGCCGCTGTTTGTTAATAACTAGCCATGGAGGGAGCGCAACCAATGACGTATGCATTACAATTTAGCACAGTAGGGTAGGACCAGTCCATGACTCGACCGTAGACGATTGTGCTGGGGGCGCGACTTCCTGGCTGGGCGACTGCTTGAACCATCTCGACGATGCGTGATATTCATATGTGTGAAAAAAGTCAATACACATCGGGAAGAAATTTGGCAGATCGCAACCCAGCCGGTGTGACCAACATTCAACGAAGGCGAAATGCACAGACAATTATGTTCTGCGTAATGCCAGTGAGCATTAATAGTTGCCGATATTATACGATGCTGTTCCATACAGCGTCTCTCATTGAACCAAACCAAGCCAGTCCTGAAATGTTTGGAACAATACTTGCACTTAACCGGCACCGCGGAACTGAAAAGCGGAAGCTGTGAGTTCTCGTACGCAGAAACTACACAACGCGCCGCAGTAAGGAAAGTGCGCTTTCCCGCAACGCCGTCGCGGCGCGCTTAGACGTTCAAGCATGCCTACAGTTTGGCGTGCTTCACAGCAAAGCAAGCACGGCGCTTTCCCGCGCTAGCAGACGACACGAAGCCCCGCCTCCAAGCCCCTGTGCGCCTGCGCCGCTTAGCTTCGATGCGCAGCCGCGGATTGTGCGCTGGCGCTCCGCGGAGCTACGCCACGCTGCGCCGTGTTCGCGCCTAGCGTGGACGGCCTTGTACATTAAAAATACCAAGTGGTAACGATTGATTGCTTATTACTAGTACGCAGTACGAAGGTGGAACTAGGGTGGGTCAAAATAATTACGATGAATTAGGATGGATATGTGAAATAAAATATTAGTGTTGGATAAGGCGTAGGTAGAACATTGTGAGAATAACATGAATTGGCATCATGCTTTGATTAGGCTAGATTTGGATGGATTTACCGATGATAAATTATTGTGGCTGCTTTCTCTGTAAGGCCTTTTTATAACAGTATATAAAAGCAATATAACAGAAAGCCGCCACCTTCAAAGTACAGAAGCAGACGAGACCTCACAAGACATTTATACGAAAAAAGTATGCCACACCAGATATTCGCAATATATGAGAAAGTTTTCGGCGCTGTTTATTTCAGATGACTCCCTGCCGTGTTATAGCAAAATCAGCATGCTAACCTTTGGTCGTGATACCAGGGCCATAGCAAGAGCCAGCGCTCGCCTCATTCCTCCCGAAAGTGAACGGGGAAAATTCTGCGCCTTCCCTGTCAATCTAACAGCGTCTAGGATACTCCGAACGCTCTCTGTGACATCAGCTGCTCCTGCGATCTGTAACACAAAAATGTGTATTTTCAGCAGTTGTCAGTCAAAACAGCAAAAATATTATTTACACGTTACAGAAATACATTGGCAAGAACCCACATGAGTTGAATTATTTTTGAACTCTTTGTGCGAAATCACCGCTGTAGCTCTGCGCTGCTCAAATTTGCGTTTTTTTCTGCTTGTCATTTGGCTAGTGTCGAAGTTATGTTTATTTGTACTGCGGGTTAATACAAAGACTAACTATAGAGCGCAAAGGGCCCTCTCATGTCGCATTGCAATGTTGCAATTGAAATACCCCTGTTTATTGGCGTTAGGCCCGCGACGCTGCTTTAATTGTTCCGAAACAAAACAATACGCGCGTGTAACGCCGAACGACTTTGGCATACAAAAAACGTCAATTGGAAGAAAAAACAACTACACGAGGACTATTCGTACCAAGTTTGAAATGAAAATAAAGGCCTGGACAGTAATTTCTCAACACACAAATTCTTGCAAAAAATAAGCAACATTTGAAACAAACCACCATTTTGCGAAAAAATTGTTACGGCAGTGTGTGGCAGTAATTTGCGATCTGCCTTCTCAGCTGTAGGTCACACGAAAAAGGTATGAATGCAGGTCTCGCTGTGCAACGTCAAATGTCTCTTCGAGTAATTCGAGTACCCTGTAATACTGTCCGTGTGTACCTGGTACCCTTACATTTCTGTAAAATGTAGTTGCCGACAAAGTACACCAATTTGTGCAACTTCGGTGAAGAAGACCAATTTGGTTTTCTTCGTTTTGGACAGTCTGCGTATATGGACCAATTCAACTGGAAATTTCTTGATGTATTTTCTTGAAAAAAGGTTCCTCTACTGCTTCTAGCAGAAAGCTATCGTAACGTTTGTTGATAACCTTTAAGCATATAAATGACCAAATCTCAGTGAGCCTTGATTGTGTGCGTATCACCTTTGTGGGCGTAACGGTCCACTCAGTCGCATAATCGAGTCCCTAAGCTCCACGTGTCATAAAAGCAAAGCACTTTCATGTGCGTCAATTTGTTTGCTCGTTTTTGAGCAAAGTTCTCAAAGGTTTGTCAGTCTCCGACTAGCGACAGATAAGTGTTCGCTCGCATCACCATCTTTTTGTCGTTGTTACCATCGTTTGCATCTTTAGCTGGGATAGATCCCGCTCTTCCGAGGTTGTAGGTTAATTTTAAGTGACGGGATTGCTGAAACATCACTCGTTTCATGTTTTATCTCCCTTTTCAAGGCAGCGGTAGTTGTTCAAGCGAATTTATAACAAACAATGAAGACAAGACAAAGAAGAGCGAGCAAACGTTTCGCTAGAATAATCCAATAAATTGATTTACTGGAGGATAGTACATAAAATAACACCACAATTTGGTCACCATACGTGTCCCTTTGCATTCTCCGCCAATCCACCTTTTGCAGAGTAGTGTGTGCAGTAGTAGTGTTTTGTCACTTGTAAATGTTAGTAAATATAAACAAGTTACAATGTATGCGCAACAGCAAAAGGATTTCGGAATTCACGTCATTGGTACGTAAATTACCGTTACAGTACCTTTACGTGGCTCTCAAACGGCAGACACTCAACAGATCAGCACTCTGTAAATATTTGAATTTTGTTTGTTTTGCATCTTTTCGGAACCCACTTTGAACCCCCGAGGAGCATAAACTTGAATGCGATGGGTAAACGCACTTTTTTAATAAAATGTTCGAAGTACCCAACTTAACCAAGGTTGCCTACTTCCGAAAAGCTACAGCTCATCTATCTGGTCTCAAACTGCTTCTTTAGTGATTGAAATTGCTACGCACGACCTCCCCAAAAGTCTTGGCCATTTGACTGCTTTGTTAGTTGAATATCATTCACTTCTCATAAAGGTGTACTCTGTAGACATTTGGTACAACTGCTGGTCTTACCTGGAAGCTTAAGTTCACGCAAGTAATTTCCTGCACCTCAAAATACAAATAATAATTTCACAAAACTATGTAAACCAAAACCTCAAAGGCCTATACTCAAACACCAGAAGAATAAAGAGTACTATGCGTTGTTTATTGCAATGTGTGATGACACAATGTGGGCACCTTAGAAAAATATTTCTGGTGTTCCTCAACAGTGAGGTCATCGAAGAAGACATCGTTCTGTTGGCAAATGTTGATGTATTTTCGGATCATGCTAGGCTGGGTAACCACACTTAAACCTGCAACGTGGGCGTAGCCGCTTGTCGGAGCAGTGATTCCTGCAAAAGAAACACGAAATATAATATTACTGAAATTAGTAAAAGCGGACCAAAATACTAAACATTGAATTTTGTTATTTCATTTATTCAGAACAGGTCATTTATGACAGAATATTTGTATTATAAAGTACTCCACTATATCGCTAATGTGTAACAAAACACAAAGCGGCATCTTATAAACGTTTTCTAGGGGAAGGCGGCAGAAAAACACAAGTTGCACATGGTGTGGCGGTTCAAACAAAATAATGCGAGTCAGCAGCATGCCTTTTATTTTCTTCTTTTAAATATACTATCGACCTTCCCGACCCGAGCAGGAGTTTTACGTATAACAAATACATATGCCACCTACAGACAGGCCGGGACCCAATTTAGAACGAAACAAATATCAATTTCAATTTAATTACGGAGTTACAAAGCAGGCAATGACGGAATGAGAACTACACTGAAGTTGCCAATGTATTTGCGAAAATTCGCGAAACTGATTTAAAGTCAAAACTTGTTTTATAGTAGGCCCCATCTTTCATTTTTTTGTAATGTACCGCTCATATCTGATCTACATCGGCACTAAAATAGTTCGAACAATCAATATCCTTATTTTCTTGGAAAAACGATTCTATTTATTTGCTGTACACGCCAACTGATCATAACTTATAGTTTATAAGTATTGATAAAGCACTGATTATCTGAAGAACAGTTTTGGTGACTGTATTCGTGGTTATTGGGCATCTCTGATGTCTTGTTTAGTCGATTATTGCGGATTCCTCAAATGTTGATCGATATGATCCATTCTCATCATTTTGTGTTTCCCGTGAAATACTAGAGCGAAGAAATGAATTTTGTAATTCTTTCACGCTCGCGAAGATTACTAAATTAGACCATTTTTCGCAAAGTGCTAGCCCTGTAATGGCTGCAGTAATTTAAAACATACATCGAACTTTCCATTCGCTGAATTTTGCGATATAATTTTGGTATCAGTCGAGATCATATTTCAATGTTGTTGCGCCTTTCACATCAGCCAAACTTGGCCAGGGGGAGAGCAACCGAATTTTCTTTTGGGAAAGCAAGCGTTACTTCTGCTCTCCAAGAAATTACAAATATATAAAGTTTTCAATTAAGGTTACATTTTAAGAGGACTCCCAAATATTTTTAAAAATTTGTTATAATAATATCGAAGTTTCATATTATGTAAAAAATTACCTTCTCTTTTTCTTTCTGTAAAATTTTCGAGACATATTTTTCCGGAGTTTAGCGTCATTCCTAACTGCGAACACCGTATTTGATTTTTTGATATTCAGTTACAGGGGATTACCTTGTCTTCAGTTCGATTTATTGTGATGTACACCACACACCATCTGCAAACATCCTTCTTTCAATTTCTGTGTAATGCTCAGGGAAGTGTCGTTGATATACAGCAGGAATAAACTAGGTGCCAAGAATGATCTTTTAACTACGCCCATAAAAAAGTCGAGGCTTTTCAGCGTACTCTTGAATGAACCAAACTTTTTACAGTTTTTTAAATGGGGCGTTACCCTTGTAATATTATATTGTTCAGTACAAATTGCCGGTATTTCTATTCTCTCCTCAGGGTAGCGAACGACGTGAAACGCCTATGCTACTCTATAAATACCGTCTCATTTTGCCTATTGCACACACTGCACGTGGAACATCGTTGGTTATCGCTGATGGTCCCGTTGCAGTTGAAAAAGAAAGATCTAAAATCATGTGCAATCGTAGGGTAGGTTGTTAGATCTATACGTGCCGTAATATCTTGAAAAAGAATGTAATCTACAATATAGAACCAAGTATGTTAAGAGATCTGGATTCATTCCAAATTGGTGGCTTCCAAATTTGAACCGGATTTCGGCATTGGAATTACGTTTGCAAGGCGCCAGTGGTTAGGAATTGTATCCGTAGCCCCAAAAGTATTCTATATTTTACGTAGATATCGGCTTCCGCAGATGATATATTTAATAAAAGTATTTTAACTGTTGCTCCGCATGGACACTCCGCGACCTGCAGTGTGCACAGTAGGCTCTGAACGTATTTAAATAAATCTGTAATTTTCGAATAGCGTGGCAAACATTAAACGGAGGACGAAGGCGCAAAATAGCGAAAAAGGTATTTTATCACCTATTTCGGCTGGCTATGCGGAACTTTTATCACAGAATGTAAGCTGGAAATGTCCATAACGTTGAGCAGACAAGTCGCGACACGACGTTTTTGGCTCAGAATGCAATAATGATGTTAGCGGGTCGGCATATAGATTACGGTTGTTCACTTTCGGGAAAAACCAGATTTTACACGATTCTTACATCGCGAACACGTTTCAGAAAATCAGGTTAAACATAAGTTCTCCCGAAACGGACATTTTTTAAATTAGCGATCTCCATGATCGGGCACTGACAGTCCTCCATTTACAACCAGTACTTGCTGGTAGAAAGGCCCACATACACAGCTTCCAAGATCGTCTAGTATTTGCACGACTGTGCCGCTCGCTACCCTGTGCTGGCAAATACAGCATTGAAATTGTTGTGCCTAGCATATGGAATCTGTGTTCAGCGATCAGAGATCACACAGGTCACGGATCAAGACCGCCATGCTGCGCAAGCAGATGATAATGTATGTAAACAACGATGTGGGAAAAATCGAGGAGTGCTTTTTCATGAACAAATTTTTTTGTTCCTTAGAAGCTATATATGTCCGTATTATCATCATTTCACGTTCATTCATGGACAAATTCCAATATTCGCACAGAACTTTCTGGAAAATCCTGATGACCCTCGATAAGTATCTGTAAATAACCACCAACTTTAATGCGTTACATTTGACAAGCTGATGATTCAATACAAAACAAAGTGTTTTTACCTTGTACATGTGTAGAGTCAACTTGAAAACAGATGAAATTTCAGAATCGTTTTGCACTTAACCAGATTTCTCCCCGAATATCAGTTTCAGCAATGACACCCGATTTTTACCCCTCCCCATTTTAAATTACAAAAAAAACCGAAAACAAATGACGCTACATGTAGTGGCAACCCAGTGGTAAAAACTTTTTCGTTCGATGTTGGGATATGACACGCTAGAGGCTGCTTATTTCCGCCCTTGCGCCAGCGCTTGATGTGCCCTTAAAATGTGTTAATCTTTCATGCTCCACGAATACTATCGATTGACGCATTTTCTTTAAAAACATACCCATAGTTCGTCTACGTTGTTCATTGTTCCGTCATTGCAAAGGCGTCGTGATAGCCGCATCACCAGTACCACAGCCTCTGAATAAATATGATTTGTATTTTGTTTTGTTTAGTTAGGAATACAGCAGAGACGTAAATATTTTTGTGGCGGTAAGCGCAATTTGCGACACTGAACACGCAGTATTCGAGAAAGCCGCTCCGGCAAGTCTGGTCCAGCAGTGATAATCAGAAGCACACAACACGTCTTCCACAAGATAGTAGTCGGGAAAATAAAAACAAAACACACTACTATTGCTAATATTATGCACTGGCTTTCCTTTGGCGATCGCTTCTAAATCCAGACTAGTTTATTTCTGTAAAATTAAGTTAACCGCACAATTGCCTTCGAAGATTAATTTGTACTTAGCGCAATAAATTCGTAATTTCTTTCGGATCAGAAAGAGAGGGTTATGTCAGATACACTGAGTCCAAGAATATGTTTTCGAAATAATAGATACTCCAACAAATAGTTTCGTGTTTTATACTGGCTTTTAAACGTGCATATGTACACTACTTTTTATTGGCTATCGCTACTCCACCAAACCTCGTTCTTCTTCATTTGCGGAATAGTTTGAATTACGGCAGAACAAATTTATGTTGACGTATTCGTATGTTTAGCCAGGTTTCGTTATTGAAAAAAACATGCGACCTGTCACTCAGCCTTCGTCTTATTATTGCGGTCACAGCTTCTTTGAAACAGTGCCTGTGATAATTCATCCGAATCCCCAAAACCCCCATTAGTCTGTCTAAATTCGCTCTATGGATCGGTCAATTCCTGCTGGCTTTTTGTTTTAATCAACACTCAAACACGATTCTTGGAAATGAAGTTACAGATAACTTTTTCTGAAACTCTTGAAGGACCACAAAAGTGCCGTTGTTAAGAGACCATTGTGTGTTAAACCCAACAAGTGTACTTTTACTGTAAAAATAATAAACTTGATTTGTAACGAATGTAATTATAAGGGTATGCTGTCCCGTGTATATTTCAGTAGCATTTCTCTTGTGTGGTCAGTGCTATTACAAATTCAATGACTACCAACCTTGATTTCTGTTGCCGGTCAGGAGAACAGAGGTTTCAAATGAAGCATTGGAAGCCAAACATTTTAAGGCCGGGCTCAATCACACGCGCAATTGGCTCCCGAGAAGTCAGCATAAAGCACGGTAAAATTACTTGCACGGCGATTGTCCAAAAAGCATTTTTTCCTTGTTCCTTTCTCAAATATGAATATCTGAGACAAGCACCTTTGTTAGGTTTAATGTAGAAATAATTAGATCAGGTCACATTACAGAAACGTCCAACATCTTTAAACCAGTCACTAGATTGTGAATTCCAACGTCTGAGGCATTACTGCCGGATCTTCGGATTCCACGGAGGTACTGTGCACAGTTCATACCGAAGCTGCATTTGTACAGGATGCAGAAAATCGTCTCCGACTCGACAACGATGGAGATAAGAATTGGACACGACTTTAGCGCCACGTGTCGGCAACCACTGAAGTGCCCAGGATCCTAAATCTGTGCGCTATACATTCAGCGAATGGAAAAAAAATAAATAAGTACCTACGTCCTTCATATTTTAATACAAGACGGTTTATATTTTTGTTCAGCTATATCTTCCCAGACATAAATTTCTGTGGCATAAAACCGACTCTATGGGGATCTCTGTAAGCGTGATCTCTGTAAGAGGGCCTTCCCGCATCGGCGTGTGCAGTGAAAGATGTCCGTCTCCGCGACAGTATGATAACCCAAATTATATTGAAGCTATCCCGAAACCAACTAAAGGACAGTCAGCCTCTCAGACTGCTCTAATACTATGCCGAGTATCACTTACCTCTAGCTATGATGTAGCTCACAGTGAAATTGTATACATTGTTCATTTCCGTCTATTGGGAGTATGGTTATGGAAGGAGTATGGCTACGGAAAACGGCTGTAGCCCTACCGAAGCTATCCTGATGGAAATTATACCACAAATAACCCGCAAAGACGATTGTAATACTACGCTGAGCCTCATATACTTGTCTAAACTGTATAGGTAACAGTGCAGTTGTTAAATATCGTGAAATCCCCACCTGCTGCAAATACATGAGCATCTGCGGCAGCGAAGCAAACAGTGTCATGTTTGTCTGCAGGAATAAAACTCAAGACCTTCTAAGTCTATTTTTACTAAACAAAGAAGCATGCATAATCACACGTAGGTTAATATGCAACAAAACAAATGCGCTTGGTTTTTTATAGTCGCTGGAACCACCTCCCGGTCAAAGCATACTATTGCTCACGTCAAGGCGCGGCACCACATATCCGGTGTCCTTACTTTTTTAAACACACTAATGGAAGGGAATTATATTTTCTGTGGCTTTTAACTGCTATACGTCAGCGTTTTTGCTGCCCAAGTTATTTCCCCAGAAATCTTTTCCAAAAGATAAAAATGCTGCGATACTTTTCAGAATGCTCTCAACATTTTAGAGATCTTATACATATTCTATAAATAACTATCATAATATAATACCTGCGAGAATATTCATAAGTGTGGTCTTTCCAGCACTGTTGTGTCCTAGAAGCACCGTACACTTGCCTTCATATATCGTGAAGTCTGTTTCGTCGAGGACTTTTTTCTGCCCGTACACCTATGAAGAAAAAATACTCAATTATTCGCGCTTCTCAGACTTGGTCGTTCTTGCATAGTTATCCCCGCAAACGCCACCGCCTGCCTGTAATATCAGTTTTAACTTTCAACGTGTTGATATTATCTAAGCACGGATTAACTTTGCAGATCGTACAAAACTAGTTAAAAGTATGCATTCGTCAAAATTGTAAAGTGTTCTAAATACTTCTTTTGTACTAAATAGAATATTGAAGAATCTCGTACGTGCAAAAAGCCGTAGAAGGGAGAAATTTCCCTCACGAAGGCTCAGCAGGTTGTGGTATCACAACATAAATGTTCATTAGAAGTCAATCAAGCAAAGACGTCGCTTATAGAGTTTATAATAAACCGTACTGGGTAGCTCGTTGGATCATTTGAGAAACGTTGCACTAACAATCTAATCCTAAATTATTCTGTCGTTATCTATCACCCGATACATCGTAATGGTTGAGGGAAAGAAGCGTTCTGACATCTCTGAATCCACGGTCGCGTTCTGGTAAAGTTTATTCTGCAATTCACATCAAGCTCCTCTAGAGAAACCTTGTGTATGGCTCCGGAGCGTGCTGGCGACATCTACTGGTGGCTGCTGAGTTGGAGGTAGCTTGCGTTTGCGTGTTGGCGGCTGTGGTACACGGTGGGCCTGGCGGGCGTTTAGCGTGGTCCACCGTAATTTCCAGAGGCGCTTGTCTTCAACAGAGCCATCCGCAAGCGAGGACAGGTCATAGGGACCCGTCGTTTGATGTTGTGCACTATCCCCTCAAGCAGGTACGTAATCGCAAAGAACTACTTGCACGGAAATTCAAAATTTTTCGCGTAGCAAACGAGAACACGCCACAAGAGTTGTCTGCAGCACTTCCGGCCCAACGTTATGCGTGATTACGTAAGTGCCTGCACTGCTAATGCATCGCGTCCAACAACGGGCGTATCTGATATGCCAACGCTTACAGCTGGCTCTGCGTAAGAAAAGTGCCCCTCGCGGGTCCTCCCGTTTGAAAGTAGATTTCTACCGCAGTGTCACGACGATCGGCCCGATCCTGTCCGAGACTACACGGGCGCTCGTTCAATGGCAATCTATCTCCAACCAAACAGCTGTATTATATGTCGCCCGCATGCACTGGAGCTGTGCGGTGTTTTGCCCCGGACTAGCCGGACTCACTCTGCCTCTTCGGAAGCGAGATCACTATCTACTTGCTTTGAGCTGGCAACGGCGCTTCATGCTTCACAGGGTGCAGGATTTTTATAAGGCCTCTGTTTATTATCACACAAACTTCCCATCTCCTTCCTACCTGATTTCTGATAGTATTTAATAGTATCGAGTGTGTTGGCGTTTCCCATATTGCGCCACAAACGTGTCAGGGTATCCGAGGTTTTTATACACTTCCCTCTTAACGTATGTTGCCACTTTAAAAAAATTAATTTAAGAATATCATTTTATTTGTTACATTTTGCGAACCCCGATAGTTTCCAAAATATTCTGCAGAATGAATGATGTTCTTATGTGAGTCAGTTAAGTGGTTATTGACGAAATTCTGGGATCTGGTGAATGGTTCTGAAACCTTAACTAAAGTAGTGCTGTAACGAACTGGTAACGCAGATGATATCAGTAGCATACTTTTAAAATTAGCTTGTACGTTTTCGTCTGATAGGTATAACATTATTGAAAGACAATTTGTAAGGCTTCATGCTTCTAAACATAGCTCTAAATTTCTGTAATGGGAATGTGTGACCTTACACGCCTGACTGTTATCTTTTCATGCTATTTATGCTCCCGCTGTGAATTCGACCGTGGTAGTCACTTTTAAGGTATCCTTCTGAGTAGAAAAAGTAATACCCTAGGAGTTTTATTAAGAGGCGTACTCAAATTAGAGCGATAAAGGCGACAGAGGAGAAATTTGGTGACAATTTGGGCACATTGAATGCACAGTGAATGAAATTTAGAAGTGCCGCTGCGAGAACTATAGTGATAGCAAAGTAATATAATAGAGCTAAGTATGATATAGCAAAGTAGTAGTAATAGAACTACGGCTAAGTAATTGGATTATAAATGTGCGGACCATAGATTTATTTATTTATTTAATACTCAAATGCCCCATTCGGACATTAGATCAAGAGTGTGCATGAGAAAGCACTTTAAAGACGGGTAACAACAGCGTGACAGCAACGAACGATGTAGAGTAATTATGGCGGGACTTCTTAATTAGGGGTGGGTGTAATACAGTACTAGAAATTAGGGTTACCAAAACGTAGTGACAGTGGGGGCACTTCTTCAATGGCGTGCTTAAAACGGGATTGGTCAATGATGAGAGCAACTGCAGCACCTAGGGCATTCCAGTCTTGAGATGGGCGTATGAAGAATCACTTTTGGAAGATAATAGTATGGTACGTTCCGGATAGACTGCGTGGATGTGACTCACCGAAATGCGGCGTGCTGTCGGATGTACTTATTTCTAAGTTGTTGCCAGTGGAAGAATTTTTGGTAAAGACACAGTCGAACTTGTTTGCTGTGAGAATAAAGTCTAGGAAGGTTAAGGTCTGCTTTTAACGGTGACATGTTTGAACGGTGGCAATAATCCCAGGGAATGGATTGAGCGGCGCGATTTCGGGCAGATTCGAGGGTGTTAATAAAATAAGTTTTGTGAGGAACAAAGATACTGTTTGCATATTCTAGTTTTGACCACACCAAAATTACGTACGCAAGTAATTTTATTAAGGGATTGGTTGGGCGAAGATTACTGCGTAGGTAGTCAGCAGAGCCAATATCAATATTCCTAATTGCTATTATTATGCCCATAATGGCGACGGCGTTGAAAGAAACATGCACAGTTTTTGGACATTAACAACATTACCCACTTATTGCACCAATACTGCACGCAATATAAATCGTCTTGTAGTTCGGATATGTGGCAGCTACCATTCATAGGGCAAGAAATGACACAGTCGTCAGCAAAAAGACGGACATTTGACGTTAGGTACATGCGGAGAACATTTATATATACGACAAAAAGATGTGGCCCCAGGATGGTACCTTGGGGCACACCGGAGAGCACGCGCGTGCGTGGTAATGTATGCGAAATGGCGAGAACAAAGTGCTGGCGGTCACTGAGAAATGCCCTTATCCAATTTAAAACTAACCGGTCCAGAGTAAGTCGAGACCATTTTAGCAGTAGTCGATTATGTGGGTCTTGGTCAAATGCTTCTTTAGAATAATAAAGATGGCATTATTATGAATGTTGCGTTCTAGGCATGAATACGTCATGAAAAAAAAATGGAAAGCTGAGTGGCGCAGGAATGACCTTGACGGAAACCATGCTGATTAGGATTGAACGAATTACCTCTATTCAAACATTTGGCAATACTCGAATGCAATATATGCTCGGTGATTTTAGGACAGAAACTAGTAATTAAAATAGGACGGTAATTATAAGGAATAACACGATTTCCTTTTCAAAGTCTAGGATGAACTAATCGATGTGCTAGTCAGAGGGAAGCGTTCTTGTGCTCAGAGACTTGAAAATTACGCCCACCTCTCCGCGAGGGGAACCCTGTGTAGATGCGACGGATCGTGGGGTTCACTTGGTGTTTCCGTTGGATTGATTCTGAAATCGCGTGAAACGTGTCGGGAACGCGTATGAATATTATGTTTTATGATTCTTATTATGTTTTATTGGCCAATCTTGGTCAATCTCTCTAAGTGGCATGCTTGGGGCTTCGCTGTCACAACGGCCTTTACTCCATCATTGTTGCTGTAAGTGGGAGTTTCTTTTCTTTTATTGCAAGTGTTAATCATTGCCCCATCATGCGTTGTATCAGTAGCTTCTTGACGTAGTTTGAATGAGTCAAGAATATAGGGCGCGTTCGTAGCATTGGATTCTGTCTCGGTTTTGTGGCGCAGTGGGAAGACCACCGTGTACCTCGCGTTCCGCCCAGAGGGTCGTGGGAACGAAACCGGGCTCCGCTAACTATTATTTTTTATAGTGTAGGGGGAGGGGTGTGGACGGAGAACGCCGTATGGAGGGACAAGGCGAGTGAATGAGATGCAGTCGCATCTAAAAATGAGTGAGAGAAGCAAGCTGCTAACGAGCTTGGTGTTTCCAGCATTTTAGCACTGATACCATCAATGCTTACAGATGATGGATTTTTTAGTGGGTCGATTACTTTGACTGTGCCTTGTTGTTCAAACATAATACACGGCATTGGGGGTTATCCTAACAAGGGGGAGTGCGAAGGTCATTTAGGGTTCACGCGTAACAATGACAATAAATGCGGCGTTTGTTATATCTGGCACTTCATATTCCCGGGTGGGGAGTCCAGAGCTACCGCCCAGAGAAACAGAGCTACATGCGCTGGTATTAATCACTTTGCAGAAGCGCTTCGGTTTAGTGCGCAGTATAAAGGGTACGGTGATAGACAAGAAACTTTATTTAGCGTGGGCTGTTGAGGTTTTGTAATTGTTTTACGCGGTGTACTGTTTCTCGCCGGCTTGAATCGTGTTAGAATTTTTGCTACCCCGAACAATCGCTTTTTGTGTTGCCTAAGCGTTTAATGGATGTAATAAACCACGGAGAACTAGGGGCATTCGGATGTCGTTTACAGGGGTACATATAGTCATATTAGGAATTCAATCTCTGATAAAAAAGAAGCCAATTGGATTCAAGTGAGTGCGGTGCAAAGCTGTGAGCAAAGTTTTCAAAGAACATTGATAAGTAGGGGTTCATGTTGTTGTACTCCCCCTTATAGTAAAATAACTATTTTTCTGTTTTTTATACTTGTGTGTAAACTGCATGAGAAGGAGATATTCCCTATAAAATCATCATTCAGGCCACGCAGAAGGTGATAGGGGAGACGTACTCAGGGGTAAAGTAAGAATAGATCTAATATGTTATATGAGCGGTCGGTAACGCGTGTAGGCCTAGTGACCAGTCGTGTCAATGTGAAGGTTAGGCACGTGTTAATAAAATCGCCAGGGGTTTATTTTTTGATGACATAGAATCCATACCAGACCAATTTATATTCGGGAAATTAAAGTCGCCAAATAGCAACGTAAGACTCTTTGGGTCGGTTATTTTTAGTATGTGCAAAATTTCATGCAACAGGCGTGCGAAAGAACTGTCAGTACTAAGACTGCGATAGCAAATTCTGATAAAAATGGGATGCGTAGCAGAAGAGCCAAACAATTTCTAATAGTTGTGTAATATTGATGCGCACATACGTTGGTCCCGTTTTGTGGCTACAAGGACACCAGCACCGCGCAAGTTGTTATCCCTGCCCTTGCGAAATATGTCAAAGTCAGTGAGACATGGCAATATTTCCGAATAACCGATTAGCCGGTTAAGCAATGTTTCTCTTAGTAGAACAATATTTGACTTTTGAAGGATTTATAGAGTCGCACAGCTCATCCCGCTTCGGAATGACACTTCACATGTTGGTTAACAAAAATGATAAAGACTGATTGGAAGGGGGTGAGTCACGTTGTATATTTCTAGCTGCTAGGAGCTCTTTTCGACAACTGTATTTGGCGCATGATCAAACACAAACGTTTTGTTATTTACGGTCAGCATCACACGGAGTAGCCTGTAACTCGAGATTTGAGCTTTGCCAAATGTAATAAGATTAGGAGAAAGTTCCTGGGAAATGCTGTAGTCGGTGCTTTATGCTTGCTGCTAAGTGACAGTATCCGTCCTTATCTTTATAATGAGCGAATTTGACTCATATTGGTCTGCACTTTCCGGCGCGGACCGTGCTCATGGGATGGGCCTTCCAGTGTCACGGGTTGAGAGGTAGTTTCAAGGAGACGATCGCAGTGCTCAATTACGACGTTTTCTACTGTTTTCATGATTGTTTTGGGTATCGTGGTGCCCATAAAATACCAGGTTATTGCGCCTTGGACGGCCCTCTGCGTCATTGATTCGAACTGTCATCAGTTTTGTACGATGAGCATTGTTATCAGCATCCGACTGCAGCCCCGCCAGCACCAGCCTCATAGTCCCCAAGGAAGCGTGGTCTGACTCGATCTTACCCAGGCGTTCCTTCATCTCTCTGAGTGTATTATCGCGCTCTACAGACATTGTCTGATTTGCTTTCAATTTCTCTAACATAGCTGACTGACCAGATTCCAATTCTTTAAGTGCCTTGAGCATTTGCAATGAAACGTCAGCGGAGTCAGAAGAGTTGGAAGAGTCAGGTCCAGGGTTTGTCTCATCATCGCCAGCTAACAAAAGAAAGTGCACTAGTACATTTGTACAGTCAAACAAAAGTACACAACCAATGTGGGCTCGGCAGCACGACTAGAGCACGGTAACAAGTTCGCTTAGCACAAAGCAATAGCGGTTTGTTACCTGCACCTAGAAGAAATGAGGCAGATAAGCTCGGTCCATTGCGGTGCTCCCGAGCCCACTGAGTACTAGAACAATCCAGGTGGGCTTTATGTCCAGGTTGAACGGATGCGCGGTGCAAGACGTCCCGGCTTTCAGATAGGTGGGGCATCGCCAAGATGTCCCCAGATATAGCCAGGGAAGTTCAGCTGGCTTTGTAGATCTGGATGCGTGTGGTCTTTGGGTGTGTGGCTGCCGCTTCGTGTGCTTCCCATACCGAAAGTAGGCCCATTCACGGTACACCCACGGTGTCGACCCCGGTGGGGCAAGCGACGCGCACTCCGGGCGGTTCCTAGACCTGTAGGCACCAAAATCCGAAGAACTGCTCCAACAACAAGCGAGGAAGATTAGCTCGCTCCATTTAGGTTCTGCCGAGCCCCCTTAGCGCTGCGACAATCTCGGCGCACGCTGTGTGCAGGTTGAACGCATGCGCTGTGCAGGACATCCGGCTTCCAGATAAGGTGCGCAATTGCCAAGACGTCCCCAGATATAGGCAGGAAAGTTGAGCTGGCTGCGTATATCTCAATAAGTGTGGTGGCCTTTGGGTGCCTCTAGCTTCCACTTCCATCCCCTTTCCATGCGAAGGTCGTCCCGTGAACGGCACACCCGCAGTGTCGACCGCGGTGGGGCAAGCAACGTGCACCACAGGCGGTTCCGAGAGCTGTTGGCACCAAAATCCCAGGAAGTGCACCAAAAAGAAGCGAGGAAGATTAGCTCGGCCCATTGCGGTGCTGCTGAGCCCACACATCTCTTTTCACAGAACTGGGCTTGGTTGTCCAAGACGTCCACAAGAGCCTGCTCACCCCACTTTTTGGTATATATTACACTGTGTGACGCTTTAACGACAGCAACAGAAGTATAGCAGATATTGTAAGAGAAGCCGACCACACTCCCGTAGAACGTTGTACAAGTGACCAGTACTTCTTGAACAAGGGTACGGGCCAATTCATGGTGGACACAAAACATCTCCACAAGGTAAAATGGGCTACAACAAAAGCCAAAAAAACTCCTGGCAGCTAAGGAGAACTGTAGCTGTGAACGAGGTTAAATTTTATTTTCCATGAAAAGATATCTGTCTGGTCTCTACACCAATAAAAACTTTTTTGTTGTTTTTTTCAAAACTTGATGTTTTCCATTACCTTCTGCAAAAAATTGTAACTTCAAATCTAACAATTTTTGTTCAACGAAAGTTCGCAGGCTAGTTTATGTGTTACTAGACATCGCAACGATCTATACTTTTAAAAAGAGATTGGAAGTTTTGATGTGATCATGGTTTACATGAAGGAATGCACACAAACATCACACTTTTTTTTAGTTTTCGCTGAAATTTTCAGTATAAATCGAAAATATCGGATCTCAAGGATGTTAGTTACACAGCACAGTTCGCAGTCTACCTCTGTGTCACATAATTTCTATTCATACCACCCATTCAATACTTATGGACGTTCTCGTTCCAGCTAAGTTTGGGGAACTTTAAGTCAATAACAAGCACCAATTAATATTTTCTCGAGTTGTAGCTTTCGAATGTGATAACTTACGGTACTTTTTAAGTCCTCTTTCATACAAAATTGTAATTATTTTGAAAAAAGGTTACAACATACTTTTATGAAAGTAATTCTATATCGTAGTGTGTTGTTTACATTGTTGTATGAAAGGTTTTCACCACATTCATTTTTTCTTTGCTAGAGTATACCATAGGACTCAATTACATTGCTGCATAGGAAGAGTTTCTCTAGATGCACAAATGTCGGGGATATTGTCTTTGTCCTAAGCTTCTGTATTAGGTGTGGGATTTTTTTATGAATTCATGACGTTCGTCTTGCAAATAAGCAGCTTAATATCAAAGATAGGTGCAAATTTACTCCGCTGTGAAGGTAGAATTGGCTGCAAATGATGTACATTGCTTTGCGGATAAAGCGGATAAAGCTACTATCAAAATTGAATTACGTTAGAGGTGTTTCTTGCGACATGCGCCTGTTGCAAAGAACGATGTAGAAAACGTAGTTTGCAATACGCTGTTCTGTGGCGTGAGATTACGGACACCCGCATTTTGCTAATTCACATAAAAAGGACGTTACATCCTCCGAGCCATGCATGCTAGTCTTAGTTTTCGCGTGTCACAGAAGCAAAGCTTGTAAGATTGTTCTGCGCAACGGTTTTCACGCCGCTAAGTATCCATGTTCCCTATTGTTGCGGACGAGGAATATTACAACTTATTGGCTGATGCACGTTACAAGTTCTTGGCACACGCGGGGTGGCGTGGGGATCTTTCCGCGTCAGAGCAAGCCCCGATATTTTCTGCCAAATGCTCCCCCTGCCGGCCTTTTCTGTCCACAGTGCTATACGTCAGCATCGTTATGTAATATGTAAAAACAAAATCACAAAACTGGCCAATAAATTGAAACTATGCTGCAGACAGGGTATCGATCCTTGTCAGGTTTTTGCCAGCGGCGTAATCACCACCAATTTTTTTGGCAATGCAAATGGCACTGATGTTCTCCCTTGTAAAAGTTGTAAACAAAGGTATTATTTCAAATTCCAACTCAGCAAAACAAAGATGCACGTTTTAGAAGAGTCTGTTTGGCGTTCTAGTGTGTCCGCAGCAAATAATTTCCCTTCTTGTCAGGAAAGAGGAACAACGGCTATAAAACGTGATACATTTTTATGGGCAAAAAAGGCTAAGTTCAAAGGACCAAGACTACCGTTCAGTAATGCTTTAAACAAAAACTACTGTTTCGGGGGTTTTTAGACGTTATTTTGGGGCATGCACTTTTTATAAAGTGGTACATGGTTGGCGTAACTTCCGAACAAACTTTTGAACTTCACAACTCCTTTTTGATTGATGCCTATGGTTACGGCAAGTTTTTTCTGTCTTTAGAGTTATGATCTTTTAATGTGCAGCTGTTTCGCGCTCGCTACTCTAGTTTAACGGCGCCTTGGCATCATTACCGAGAAAACGAAGAGCACATCGTAGACAACAGAAAAAACACAGGAGGAAATTGGGGCGAAAGTTTCATTGGGAGTGCAGTAATCAGAGTCCGCGCCCGAGATTTGTGAAATCCGCCCTAGGCCTCTATTGGCGCCCAAAACAGAAAACATAACACCAAGCATTACTGAAAGCAATGGTCTTGCTCTTTCATGTTCCCAAAAAGCATATAATTCCTGCTCGCTGTTCGTGCTGCACAACCAGGAAGGTTAAAACACAATTTACAACAATCTCGGGGGCACCAACGACCTGTTGGATTCTGGCAGAATAGCGCACGGTACCGTGCGTTCGCTGATCGCACGATCACTTCCTGGGACACAGCAGCTATGCGCAATGACCGAGAATGCTGCAGCTCGCGCTGCCAACAAATTTCGCATTAGGGAGTATCGTAATTTTTATGCAAGAGAAAGTAATTAAAACGTAAACTGAAAGTCTGCTGGAACATCTTTGCTACTTACGCTGAAGGAACGCGCACACGTGTTCAAAATAATGCGGCTGAATGAGTAATGTCCGGTCCGAGATTAAGCTGGGCGCTAAATGGCATGACATTAAACATGACAAATATGGAAAGAAAGCGCCAAAATAAGAGCTGCATATGGGAATTTATTTCACGGCTAAAAAGATATTGTTACGGATCATAAAATATGCGCGAAAGCTCGAATGCTTTATTTTTTGGCTAAAACAATAAGATAACAAGCCTTTATTGACCCTTTCAGATCTGGCCCGCAGGATAGCACAAGTTCATTATGATGTTTGGATGTTAGCTGCGCATAGCCAACTGGGGAAAAAAGCATAAAAAAATTCTCATATATAAAAGGCGAAAGCGTAAACACTAAGATAAGTCAGCAAAAATCGAAATAAAATCAGAAAACTACCATGAGCATGGCTGGTGTATACGGCAAGGGAGTGGTCATGAGTGATATGAAATTAGGTCTAAAAATTTAACTTCTTCTAAATATTTAAAAACCCACTTGATAGAAAAGATGGGATGGTCAGACAGAAAAAAAGGCTGGGTGTACTGGGACATGTAGCCTGTATTTTTGTGGGAATTGTTTCGGTCATGTTGTGTCAAGTGCTTTGCATTGAACGAGTATCTGAACTACGGATACGGCCTCTCAACAACTGCCACATTGAGGTCTTCAAGACCCCGCGAGGAGATGAGAGTGGGTGACATGTGCGTGCCCTATTCGTAACCTAGCAAGGGTAAATTCGTGGTATCTCTTGCGTGTGTCAGTGGTGTATGATCACAAGCGTAGTTTTATAACGTGTATATTGTTATCTGGTGTTCACTTAAGTGTGTTCGCCATCTGTTGCGAAATTGGTGTCTGATGTGTGGCTTCACGTCTGTGTATGGCACTGTTGCTATGTCGACTGTATTCAAGGATGTAGCATCGGTGGCCAGTGGATCTGCGGTTTCGTTCCGGTGATTTCAGAGTGCCCTGGAACCGAACGGAAAGTTTTTTTAAGGTTTAATGCATATGCAGACATGAGAGCCTTAAAACATTATTGATGACAATGTTTTTAGAACTCTTCCATGATGCAAGTGCACGTACAACGCTAACAGAGTCCGTTTACACGATGGATGTTAAGATTTGATGTTACACTATATGATTTATACCATTAAAATTCCTATGCTTCCACTGTGAATGTGCTGCTATAAAGGATCATTGTTTTACTGACATGAATTCTTGGCCCATGTGCAGCATAAGCCACATCACTTGCAGTCTTGGACGCGTCACTGTAAATCTCTGCACAACAGTACTTATCCTGCACAAACAAAATATGCTGCAGAATCGCGATTCTTTTGAGCTGTTCTTAAATTACATAAAAGACATGTCACATGAAACCGGGCGGAGATGCCATAGTGGAATAGAATCAATGATGGGTGTCTTGTGGAGGCCCGAAAACGACACTGCTATCTCACAAGCTTCTTCTCGCACTTTTAGAGGAAACGGGGTGAAGATTGATTGATGATTTAAACAGTTTCTCTGAGGATGCGTCATTATTGTCGCAGTAAATGAATGATTTGTCATAAACATAATTTTTGAGGCATATAAAAGGTCTATGCACACCATTTGGTGATCTAGGGACCATTTATTGCATTCTAAATACAAACTTTTGTCAGGGCTAGTGCGCAAAGCGCCACGTGCAAGGGAAAAGCCTAAATACAGCACCACGTCCAGTATTTGTAGTGCCGTTTTTGTCGCACACCCATATACGACACTGCCATAGTCCAAGCGAGATGCCACTGGGGCGCTCTAAACACGCAGAAGGGGTTGCTTGTGTGAACCATACGACTGGTGCAGAGAAACTTAGGGATATTCATAGTTTTTAGGCATTTTCGCTGAAGATGTTACAAGTGTGGAACAAATGTTAGTTTGTTATCGAATATTGCGCCTAAAACTTGTGCTGCTTTTTAAAGGAATTCAAACGCCAAAAAGAATAATATCTTGGTCCGGACGGATCCCGCGCTTCCCGCAGAACAAACCGCAAGAACATTTTTGTTAATTTAGTTTGAAAACATTCTTGTCTGCCCAGCTGGAAAAATTTTTGACACCGATCTGGACTTGAAGCTCACAGATTAACAGATTGCATGACTTAGATGATACCTGGATGTGGTCTACGTACATTGAATAAGAAATAGTAGGAGACAATGCCTTCCAAGGGCGATATTTTTAACTATGAACAGAGTGCAGCTTAGAACTTCACCTTGGGGAGCACCGCTTTCTTGCACATGAGCTCTTGAGAGTGCGTTGCCAACTCTCACACAAAATGTACTTTCGGACAAATAACTAGCAATAGTTTTGATGATGTTGACTGAGGCACCGAACGGCTTCAGGTCAATGAGGATCCCGTAGCGCCAGGCAGTGTCATAGGCCTTCTCAAGGTCAAAAAACAGCGTTACGCAAAACGGTTTATGAAAAAACGGATCCTTTATACAAAACTTGACCCGACGAGGTAATCTTTAGTGGATCGCCCTGCCCTGAATCCTGTCTGGCAGCTCACGAGAAGATAATTGTACTCTAGAAAGTACACGAGCCTCCTGTTTATCATCTTCTAGAGGAGCTTGCACAGGCAGCTTGTCAAAGCAATGGGATGGTAACTGGCAGAAGGGTCCTTCCCTTATTTCAGGAAAGCCACAACTATAGCTCCTCCAAGAGCGTGGAATGTTCCCCGAAAGCCATATTTTATTGTATAGATGTAGAAGTGTTTCAAGGGTGTCAGTGTAGGTGTTGTATCATGGTGTACGTGAATTGTTCTGCACCTGGAGCTGAAGGCTTACATGTGGTCACGGCTGCCTTCAGCTCATGAATTGAAAAGGAGAATTGTAGGAAGTGTGCGACTTGTTGCTGTCACGCAGGGACTTCTTTTCCGCCGATGTTTTGTGTTTTATGAACATGTTTGTGTAGTGTGCTGAACTGGACACGTGTTCGAAGTGTTGTGCGCAGTGTGTTAGACTGGTCTTCGAGTGTGTCTCCTGTTGTGCTAACCAGGGCCAGGCTGCGTCTGTTGTCCTTTGAGCTTACTGTATGTGTCCATACTTTGTGTGTGTCCGTGTATGAAATACTGGATGTCAAGAAGGTGGGCCAACGTTCTTGTTTTTGACTCACAGCGCACACGTTTTTCTAACGCTTCGGCCGGTTAGAACATAAGGAGGTTACCCAGCGTGGGGTTCCGATGGACGATACCGCACTCCCTGTTCTGGGCCTCTCGAGCCCGCCTACAGTCCTCATTCCACCCCGATGTCCCCTGTTTGCACCGGGCACCAGAGGTTTGGGGAATGAACATTTCGGCGGCGTCGAGGATGTGTGCAGTGAGAAGTTGGGTAGCTTTTTCAACGTGTAGGTGTCCAATAGACGTGTGGTATAGTTTGAATGTCTCTGTAAATCCATTCCAGTTAGCTCTCGCTTCATAGGACCTGTTTTGGGAAGATGGACTGCGTGGGTCTTCACGGGGCAGGACCAGTGCGGGGGCAGGACCAGGTCCGACTTGCGGTGCTAGGTTCCCGCCGAAACGAGACGCCGCTCCGCTCCGTGGCAAGCCACTTCGGCGTAGCTCCCCAGGAGGGAAGCGGCGAAACTCTTTCGCGCCACGGGAGGTGGTGTTTTCTGTTACCTTTCCGTTGACCACTTTTTGTCTACTTGAAACTTTTCACAAGCGCGAGAGTAACCTGTGTGCGGACCCTGGCAATTCTGGCAGGTGAAGTTGGTTGCATTGCTGTTGCCGGATAGATGATTATACTGGGCGCATTTGGCACATGTTCTGCCGATACAGGAGGTGGCACCATGCCCGAACCCCTGGCACTTGAAAGAGCGCCGCGGGTTCGGGATGCACGGCTGGACAGAACAACGAGTAAAACTTGCGTTGACATGCCCGGGCAATGTGCAGCGGAGAAAAGTCAGTATCAGGTGTTTGGTGGGTATTTCTTTGTTATCTTTCACAAGCGCCTTACTGGTAACACGCTTTTGTTTTTTAGGCCTTCGAGCAGATTGGTCTCTTTCTCGGTTAGGAGATCTGGGTCAGATATCGCACCCTGGGAGCTGTTGAGGCTGCGGTGGGGTGTGACATTGATATCCAGGTCTGATATGCGGGTTTGGCTTGCTGCTGCGGCTTGCTGCTGCGTGTTGACCTCAAGTAAGGCCTCACCAGTTCTTAGTCTGTTACCATTGTATCTACTGACAAGGATAGCTTAAAGAAACTTACATACAAGAAATACGCTTTATGAAGAAAAAGGCTTGGGTTTGTCAACAGGTTTAACTATGAAAAAGCGTGGTAGTTGTCTGATTTCGGGGGTTGATGGCAGGAATAAGTAGAAAAGATACTTCGGTGTAGACCCTTTTTGTGTTTCGATCATGTTTGAAGGGGGCTTTTCGATTTACCATAAGCAACGTGAAAAAAAACGGGACGGGGGTACTTTCTTCGCTTGGGTTGCCCTGATACCGAGAGATGTCTCCGAGCTCCCTGCCTGGCAAACAGACAGGGAGCCCATCCGCTGGAGATATACCTGGGCTGCGGCAGCCACCGTTGAATGTTTGGACCCTTCACCTTAAAACTCATCACCACGTTCGGTTACAGCGTGAGTATGCGGGCTGGGCCCGGAGGTGTCGCCAATACCATCCCCAAGATAACTCAAGGTGCCCATTGTGGGGAGGATAGCACAAGTTAGTACCACTGGCCCTAGCGTAGTGGCTAATGCAAAAGGTCAAACTAAACGATACCACGGTGACAATACACTTAGCTTACTTGCTACCCCACCAATTTAAGATGTCTGTGTCTATACGACAACTGCAGTGCCTTCTTTATTCGTGTCTGAGGCGTTTGGTGAACATATTCAGAGGGTATTTCCTTTTTATTCGTTTCATAATTAATTTGTTTTCATTCATGCATCCTAACCATGATTTCTGATACTAAGTTGTATCAGCTTAGCGCAGAAACTGGGCCTACTCTTCGCCCACCGCTTTTTTTTAAATAAAAGAGCATGCTCCTAGTAATTACGGCGTATCAGGCTTGTTTTTCTTTCCAGTCATCAATGTTCAGTGAAAAAACATGTCTCATGCTCTGATTGCGAGGTGAGCGATTTATACATAAAGTGCAGAAAATAGTACACCGCCATTATTTTTCATAGTTGCTTTTCGTTAGGGGCAGCTTTAATCCGATGGCGAATGTTGCCTATCCTACGGTAATTCCATGTAACAGAAAACCATTTACCAACAATTTACAAAAATGTTTGTTTTGTTTATTTGCCAAATTTATATTTGGCGCCATTACACTGTTAGCAAAATTTCAGAAGATATCCTTGGCGCCATCATTACCTGGCACTGTTCCTGGAAAAAATAATGTGTCGCTCATGATTTAACTGTACGAAACTATTACGTCTCCGATAACATCTCTAGCAGCAATTTGAAAAGTAACAGCCAGTTGTAGGATATAGCACTGCACATTCCTTCACATTAGTCTTCCAGTCTGCCAGCTATTCTCAGGACAGTTCTGGTTTTTCGCGTGTGTTTTCTTGGACGCGCAGTATTGCTTATCAGAAAAAATATATATCCTCACACCTTTTTCAGCATGTTCGCCATTGTTTCTTTGAGAAAACTGTAGGAAGAGTTCTAATGAAGGAAGCTGTCGGCATGTAACATCTTTTGTAGCGCAAGATCTCCTTGCAAATACTTAGCTGACCCCATTTTTTTCCGTGTCGTCCTTCATGCCTGTATCAGTGGCTGTTACAGTAACTCAATGTGCGAGTAAACCACAAGTGCTAGCTCTCACGGAGAAATGGGAAGGGCTGAATGTTTATGTCAGTGTGTATTCGCCATGAACTTTCGTTTTAAAGTCCGAGCAGCTTATTATCATGGCGTGCTCTCCGGTAGGTTTTGCTGGTCGCGAAGTAATTGGTTGAGAAAACCATTCGATCGCATGAAACCTGTTCTTCCAGCAGTTTTATCAACCTACCAGATTTACATCAAACAATTATATAAAATGGCTATGTATGCAATATATTGTTGGTTTTACTCCATGGTGTCGTCACGGTGAGAGCTAACAATTTGTTTCATCTTACCAACTGTTGCATGTAAAAAATATTTTTGCTAGCACGTATTTTAAAAATGTTACCCTGCACAATAAATGTTCTGAAGTTTTTGGGCACCGCGGTTCTTAACGGCGGAGCTGCGTGAGCGTCAAGTTTGCAACAAATACGAAGAAATATAGTCAACGCACGTGATCGTGCTCCTCGTAAGGTGCGTCCGACGTCGTCCACGCTTCCGCGTGGGCTTTCGGAACTGGCAGAGCTCGAACAAAAAACCGAAAAACTTCTAGGAGCACGTGAGCGTGCCCTTAATGATGAGTGTGCCCTTAACGCCAGGAATACCTGCCCAGCATTCGTGGCGTGCCCTCTTGTGTGATTTTCTCTTCGCCAATTCACAATCCACACGTGCAGACGGCTACCAGACAAGCTGAAGAAGTGGAGGTATACTGAGGCGACGACGAGCTACCTAAGGATTGGCCCTGCGACGACGACAAAATGCATCCCGACGATTGCAATGGAATTTTTCAATGCACCTACTTTAATCGCGCTTGCTTTAGATTGCCGTCCAAAACGGTTTTTCACTGTTCTGCTTCGCCTGCTCTTTTTCATCAGGAATCTGCTGACTGTGTCGCGAGTAGCCAGATTACCCCATCCCTGCTCTTCCTCCTGCCATGCAACACTTTTGCAAGCTGAGACAATTTTTCTTTAATACAGATCAACACTTCGATGTTTTCCTTCAAGGTATGATAAAATTGTCGTTTTAATAAATTGTTTCTGAAGACGGAATGGTGAAAACACTTGAAAGGTCATAGTGGCGGGAAAGAGAATTTAACAGCTACATTTTAACATTTTACCGCACTGCATTGCCATTAGGCTAATCCAATAGTTTTTAGGAAAGTAATGGTTTTTCTGTACCCATAGATATCAGTCAATTTACTAGGTCCAGAAAAAGTGTCAACCACTTTAATCCATGGTATTTATTGCTGCCTTCGGCAACCGTTTGCAGCATATTACCAGTTATTCACACGCTCCTTACCTTTACTAATTTAGACGTCACCACCAGAGGTTTAAGATGTGAGGACATCTCCTCGTAACGAGAAGAATGATTTGGTTCTATCTCCAATGCTTCCTTCTCATCACCAGGTCCAGGATTCCAGTAGCTTGGCTGCAAAAAATACGATCGTAACAAGCATGCTCGTAATGTTAAAGGTTGATTCTCAATGTTTCGCGAATTACGTTAGCTCGCAATGTGTACATATTGCCGCGAACCATGTATGGGTTTGTTCATTTATTTTTTGTTTTTACTGCCTGGCCACGCTCGGTTGTATTATCTGCGATCCAAGCTAAGCGCGGCTTCCATTCTTTATTTTTATGCCGAAAGGGCTATCACATTCAGATAAGCACACTGTTTTGCTCTAACGTCACTAGCCCAAAATAATCTTCTGTGATCTACAATGTTCTGGAAGTGAATCGACGGTTCCAGAAACTATTGCCGAAAGATAAAAGCCTGCAGAGCAGACGCCGCGGCATTCGGATCACCGGAGCTCGCCTGCACACGTCACTTTGTTGACTGTCGCTTCGCCGCCGCTGTATTCTTTGAGTTGTTAGGGGAGCATCAGTTCGCTCCAATAAACTTGTTTTCCTTGAAGGCAACTGCGTCGTCTTTGACTTCGTGACATCTGGTAGAGGTGCTGGGTATATGAACCCTAAGCCATTGTCAAGCCGACAAGCAAGCCCAACTCGTGTCAGCTGCCGACAGCAAGGTCTTCAACCCAGAGTTTGGAGTGATTCCGGACAACGTCAAGAAAGAACACGACGTAAAAACCACCATGATCAATGCAGGCTCCATGACCAGCGCTTCTAATCCTGCCTTCGTCCTGCGACAGCCTCGGGAACCACCATCGTTCCGCGGATCTCCCGGAGAGGACCCTGAGGAGTGGTTGGAGAAAGTGGAGCGCGTCCGCAACTTTAACAGGTGGGATGACGAAGAAACTTTCCGCCAATTTGTTCTTATATTTGGAAGATACAGCCCGAACGTGGTTTAAGAATAATGAAAGCTCGCTAACCAACTGGACTCTCTTTAAAAGCGGGTTCCTTAAATCATTCGCCACCGTCGTGCGGAAAGAATGAGCCGCACTTTTGTTGGAAACGCGCACGCAGCACCCCAGCGAAGGGGTCGTGATCTTCGTCGAGGAGATGAAGCAACTATTTCGCCGCGCGGACACCGAGATGACTGAAGAAAAGAAGCTCAGGTTTTTTAATGCGAGGAGTGAAGCAAGAAATCTTTGCCTGCCTTGTCCGCAACCCCCGTAAAACGGTGGCTGAATTCACGTCTGACGCAGCCGCATTCGAGAAGACCCTCGAAATTAGAACGAATCAGTACGACCGCCCTCTCAAAGCGCTGTTCTCGGAGACAATCGATGCCGCAACTGCAAGCTCCGATACATTGCGCGAGAACATCCGAGACGTGGTCAGGGAGGAGCTTCGGAAGATTTTTCCAATGACGCAGCAACCTCAAGTCGCTTTCCCGACTGATGTCATCCGAGAAGAGGTTCGACAGGCACTGGGGGCTTCTACGCCATCCGAAGCACCCCGTGAGCCACAAGCGATGACCTACTCCGCAGCTCTTCGTCGACCACCCCTGCTACAATCCGTCGTCAGGAGGCCCCGCCATACCGCCGTCCCCTGTCGCCCGCTCGACCCCCGATAGTGCAATACCAGACGCCGAGGAAGACCGACGTGTGACGAACGCCCGATAATCGCCCGCTGTGCTACCACTGCGCAGAGGCCGACCGTCTACCGTCGCTGCCCTTACAAGAGGCTCGGTCTGCGAGGATTCTCTGTCGATGCACCACGCCCTCGACCTGGCCAGCGCCCTACTGAGATCACACAAATACCTGCCCAACACGAACCGAGGACCTGCCCGCTTAAACCATTCGCCGTCGCCCTTCCCGTACCAGTCGCCAAACCACCGTAGCACCGCTGACTTCTCACGTGGAAGGTCCCCCAGCAGACGCGGAGGAATCTAAAAGCAGCAACTTCTGGGCGGGAAGTTTCTGATCGGCGAAAAAACAAAAACCCTCCAACGACGCATGGCCGAAACGAACATCGTACCCGCAGCCCAACGACTCTATCTTACCCGGACGTCACTGCCGAACCCGACGACGACACGATGGGACGCTTACCCGAAATGACAGAGCCTGCCGCTGAGAAGACGACGACAATGACGACGCGTAGTGCCAAACCGTCAACACGCACAAGCCGAGATACAACGCCCCGACGCACCCGCAATTCGAGGAAAGCGGCGTCCGACGTCCAGTTGTCCATGGACGGCTTTGACGTAGTCGCCCTCATCGACACGGGAGTGCGGCTCTCATCGACTCGGTAATGAGCGGCTCATTCGCATCGAAGCTGAGGAAAGTTACGACAACATGGGACGGTCCGCATATACGCACATCAGGAGGCCATTTCGTAACGCCAAGTGGAATGTGTACATCACGCGTAACCATAAGCGGCACCATGTACCCTGCTGACTTCGTTATTTTGCCTAACTGCTCCCGCGACGAAATTCTCGGGATGGACTTTTTGACGGACAACAGCGCAATAATTGATCGGCAGACCAAGTCGATAACTTTTTCCTCCGATCACTCCACGACGCCGCAGCCGAACCCCGATCACCGTGCTGCTGTAAGGATCGCTGACGATCACGTCACCCTGCCACCCCGCGCAATCTTGATGATCGCCGTCTACTATGAGGATGCTGCTGCTGACATCGACGCTATCGTACTAGAGAATGATCAAAGGTTGCTTCTCGACCGCGGTGCCTCCATCGGAAGAGGCATTGCGCACTTTGCGCAACGCCAATCTCACGTTTTGGTCACTAAATTCACCGAAGAGTACCAGCATTTAAACAAGGGAACTGCAAATTCATTCCTCGAAAAAACGCAAGACGCAAGTGACATGATCGCGGTCGCCGACTTTGAACGCACACCCGAAGACACCTTCAAGCTTCCGCAGCCCTTCGACATGAATCCGGCGCTACCGCAAGAACAACGGAACCAATTATTCGCTTTGCTGCGTCGAAACAGCGAGTGTTTTTGGACGAGTTCAAAATTACGTCAGACACCCCTATCGGAGCACCGTATTATAACCGAAAATGGAGCCCGACCTACCCGACAGCAACGCCGCCTGTATAAACAGTGCCTGACGCGTGAGCGAAAAATGGCCAAACAGCCACTCTCCTGTTGCTCTCTCCTACCCTTCCCCGCTCCGTAGCCTTCCAGCGTGCTTTCGTGTCCGCTAGCCAGCGCCGCTTCTCGGAAACTATGCAAAATAGTGGAGAGTGTGTTTAGCGTTCCCGAGGCGGCGCTCCTACGCCTTCTTGTTTTTCACCATGCCTGTCTGGCTTGGTCTGTCACTGATAAAACTTCCTTTGTCACGAAGCAAAATCCCTTGCGCTGCCGCAGGCTGATGCTGGCTTTGCGCGCTTATCTACTCGGATCACAGGCCCTGAAATTTTCTGAGTGGGTCCGCATTTAGGTATTGTTTTGACCCCCTCTGTTCGCACTCCGCATCGGTACGCACTTCTAAAATTGAGGACTGTACTGTAGAAGCGCCCGGACAGCGTGGCGGGATCGCAGCTGGTTATCCTTTTGTTTCCTATAATTTTCTGAAGTTTACAAGGACGTGATATTATTGGAAAGTAATCGTAGAAGTGAGCGCCTGAACAAAAAACGTGCACGCAATTTTTTCTTCTCTAAATACTCCAGAAAGAAAAATATCAGTAAAATAATGGCTGCCCCATTCGAAAATATCGTTTTTCTGTTAGCTATATGTCTACCCGACAATCAGTATGTACTTAGACTATTTCAGTCCGCCTCCATCTTTATCTTTGGAAAAATGCAGCAAGTAGGAAGCGAGCGACACGTTGAACGAGATCCCCAGTGCGCCACAGAACTAGCGCCCCGTCACGGCTAAGATGTAAGCGAAACGGCCCTCGAAGCCCAACAGGCAAGCTGACAGACACACGTCGTAGAAGTGGGTGCAGCGTTCACGACTCGCGAGCAGTGACGTAAGGCGAGATGTCCGCCGGCACGCGCCACATAGCGGATCAGTGCTTGAACTAAGGGTCCCTACCCTTCCCATTGAAAAGCGCGCGACGCGTCAGGCAATGTTAATACAGGCGGCGTTGCCGACAGTCACCGTACCGCGTCTCTTCACACGAGCGGGAAGCCATCCATACTCAAGTCGCCGACATGCTCAGCGACGACATTATACAACCATCGAAAAGCACTAGGGCTGCGCTGGTCGTACTCGTGAAGAAAAAAGACGGCACATAAAGGTTTTGCGTTGACTACCGGCGACTGAACCAAATCACCAAAAAGGACGTGTACCCCCTCCCCCAAATCAACGACGCCCTCTACCACCACTGCCATGCCAAGTACTTCTCATCGATGGATCTGAAGACCGGCTACTGGCAAATTGAAGTGGACGAGAGAGACCAAGAGAAGACTGCATTTAAAACCCCGGACGGCCTATACGAGTTCAAGGTGATGCCTTTTGGGGTGTGCACGGCGCCAGCAACTTTTCAAAGAGTCATGGACACTGTGCTAGCTGGTCTAAAGTGGCACAGTTGCCTCGTATATCTCGACGACGTTGCAGTATTCGCCCGGACTTTCGACGAACACCTTGCAAGGTTGGAGTCTGTATCGAGGCCATTCGTACGTCGAGGTTAACGCTGAAGCCTGAAAAGTGCCGTTTCGCCTATGAGGAGCTGAAGTTCGTGGGCCACGTTGTCAACGCCGCGGGTGTCCTACCTGACCCGGCAAAAACTTCAGCCATTGCGAACTTCCCAGGCCGAAAAACAAGAACGGCGTGCGAAGATTTCTCGGACTTTGCGCATTCTACCGGCGCTTTATCGCAAACTTCGCCCGCATTGCAGAGCCACTCACACGGTTGACGAAAGATAGCACACCTTTTAGCTGGGAAAACGACCAAGAAAAGGCAGTCTGCGAGCTGCAAAAACGCGTGCGAAACCCGCCCGTGCTCACTCATTTCGACGAAAACGCCAGAACAGAAATGCACACAGACGTCAGTGATATAGGTTTGGTTGCCGTCCTCGTCCAAAAGCAAAGGAGTTGCGAAAATGTACTCGCCTATGCCAGCCGTGGTCGAAGGAGGAGAAAAACTACTCTGCCTCGGAGAAAGAGTGCCTGGCTATCATATGGGCCATTTAAAAATTCCGCCCATACGTGTATGGTAGACCGTTCAAGCTTGTAACAGACCACCATGCGCTGTGCTGGCTCGCCAATTTGAAGGACCCCTCTGGCCGCCTTGGCGATTGAGCTTGCGCCTGCAGGAACTCGACGTTACAATTGTCCATCAATCGGGCAGGAAAAACTCCGACGCCGACTGTCCGTCCCGTGCCCCCGTCGATTCACCACCGCAAGACTCCAATGCCGACAGCGCGTTCTTCGGAGTCGTGACGGAGAGCGATGTAGCTGCTCAAGAGCATGCCGACCCCGAGTTACGCGTCATCATGGACTACCTGGAAGGACGCAGTGTCGCCGTGCCTCTGGCCTTCAAACTAAACTTACCAGCATTGAGCCTCAAAAACTCCGTCCTCGTGAAGAAAAATTTCAGCCCCGGAACGAGAACGAATTACCTCCTTGTCATTCCTGCAGGTCTTCGTGACGAAATTTTAGAAGCGTGCCACGACGACCCGTCTTCCGGACATCTCGACACAGCTCGCACAATTGGAAAAATCAAGGCAAGGTACTACTGGCCCCGCCTTACACCCGACGTCACCCACTACGTCCGGAGCTGCCGTGACTGCCAGCGACGAAAAACGCCACCGAAGAGACCCGCCGGACCTCTGCAGCCGATCGCCGTCCCGTCGAGGCCCTTCAACGGATTGGAATAGACCTTCTGGGCCCGTTTCCTACATTCCGATCCGAGAACAAGTGGATTGTCGTAGCGACAGACTACATGACGCGCTATGCGGAGACCGCCGCTCTACCGAGGGGGACTGCACACGAAGTCGCGAAGTTCTTCACGAACCAAGGTATTGCTGCAACATGGAGCCCTGAAGTCCTAATCAAGGACCGCGGAACGGCCTTCACTGCGGAGCTGATGCAAGAGATATTACGCCACAGCAACACGGATAACCGAAGAACGACGGCGTACCACCCCCGAAAACGAACGGACGAACGGAACGCCTGAACAAGACAATCGCGAATATGCTGTCAATGTACGTCGATATTGAACATGAGACTTTGGACGAAGTGCTCACGTATGTCACCTTTGTGTTATCTGCGTTCCAAGCTAAGCGCGGCTTCCATTCTCTATTTTTATGCCGCACGGGCTATCACATTCAGATAAGTAGACTGTTTCGCCCTAACGCCCCTAGCCCAAAATAATCTGCTGTGATCTACAATGTTGTGGAGGTGAATCGACGGTTCCAGAAACTATTGTGCGAAAGATAAAAACCTGCAGAGCAGACGCCGCAGCATTCGAACCGCCGGAGCTCGCCTGCACACGTCACTTTGTTGACTGCCGCTTCGCCGCCGCTGTATTCTTTGAGTTGTTAGGGGAGCACAAGTTCGCTCCAATAAACTTTTTTTCCTTGAAGACAAATGCGTCATCTTTGACTTCGTGACAATATATACTAACGCAGTGCAAGGATGCTCTGTTTCACCTGCGAATACGTTCCGCCGTCGGTGTTGTAACAACACCATGTAGAAGTCCTTTATTATGAACTGCTATAAAAACGTCTGATAACTATTTCGTCCTAATCGTACGCCCGCACGCCCTGCCGCATGCACGCACGCATACGTGCGTTCGAGCGTGTGTGTGTGTGTTCAGGGTCCAGGAGATTGAAAAAAAAATGTTTTTTGTTTGTGGGTGTGTCAGTTTTCTTCGACGGATATGTACTTCCGCGCCTATGTGCGTGTGCGTGTGCGTGAATGCATGCTTGAGTGCCTGCGGGCATGCGTGTCTGTGTGTGCGTGCACATGGCGATATCTCCTGGTTCACCCAATCGGGACCTGCTGAATGCCGGAGACTTTATAAACTAGCAATCGTCCATAATCCGTCATAAGCGATGGTCGTATCACTTGGTCACTCACCAAAAAGGCTTCATGCTTACCAAAAGAAAGAAGTACGGCGCCTGGCGGTTTGTGGCCAACCATGGCAGCACATTACACAGGTACCAAGTAAAGACGCCAAAGCCAGCACAGGCGAGGAGCATTGTCACCCAAATCTCCAGAATTGCTATGTTATCCTTGCGTAGGAACCGACTCACGGCCAAACCCCAGCCAGCTCGACCTGCAGCGAGGAAAATAGAAATAATGTAGGCCAAGTGACAGTAAAACCTACCTTAACGTTTGGTTTAAAACGCCAGTTCTTGGCTAATGAGTTCCTGCCTTTCAAGGAAAATGAAACGTTTTATAACTAGGAGTCACGCTGTCCAGAGCCTAGATTTCTTTGTATAAATGCTGCATTTTTTTTTGCCTTTTCCTCCTTACATTCCATGGAAGGCTTGTTTCGTTATATCTAGCGTGAACATCATTCGTACATGGTCCGTGATTTTAAAACTTGCACGCGCAACGTTTTACGAATTATGGGGAAGGAGTGTTCAAGCACGTAGAGTAATGTCGCGTTGAACTCAAGGCGGTTAAACGGATCCGCCACCTGAGAGGCACAGATGCCACACAGTATGTTGTTTTTTTATGGGGTAATGCAAAATGCTTCATTTAAAATGAAACGAACTATCCCTCTGTAAAAAAGACAAGAAAGGGAGAACGCAAAGTTTTCGAAACTCAATTACGGCACCTAACGAACCAACCCAGAAGCGAGCCTCTATTTCTTATCGGAACGAATTACTGCCCCGGGAGCGTGCTCTCATGTGTCTTCCTGATACGGGCATTCTGTGGTTTCCCTAGGCTTCACCCATCCTCGTCGATAGACAGAGCGGGGCATGCGTTTATCGTCACTAAATCCAAACTGCGTCGACCATGCCGTAATGGCGCAGTAGTACAGACGTAGAGACGTCGGCTTCATACACCGAGGGAACCACGTTCTATACGGCCATCGGAAGTGGTTCATTTTTCTTCAATCATCCTCAGCATAGTCTGAGAAAACTGAAATTTTCTGGAGTTAACAGGAACAAGGTTACGAAGCATATGCCATTTATGCCGTGTTGTCTGAGTGGGCTTTGCTACCACAATCAAGAGTCCGATAAACTTGTGCTTAATCTAAATATCCCAGAACGTGACTGAGAACATTAGACAGTCGAATTAGTAAGGCATCAAAGATATCATCCGAAGGCCTGGGTTCGGTCCCACTCTGAATGCGGCTTTTCCCTTTCTCTCCTACATGTATCTGAAAGGTTAAGTTCAGTATTTGTAGTAAAAATCCGAAATACTTCTCTTTGCCTCCCTTGCTTTGTAGATGGATGTTTTTCTTCACGAGCCCCTCATTCCTAACAGTATTAGTCTGCAAATCATAACGACTACCGCTGTTATGGCATCATAAGGTCAAGTGGGGTATAAGATGTTTCCTCGGTAGTTCATGACAATGCGTAGATGATCGAGTCATGGACCGGCGAATAAAATAAAGGCCCGCTTCACGCCGTGTTCTCAGAGTAATGCAGGTTACCACCACCTTGAAGCGTCGGAGACAGCTGCGGTAAATATTGTTACACCCGTATATAGAGTTGCTCAATTCCGGTGATAATAATTAATCAGCAGGTTAATTAATGTCTGGAAGAAGAGAAGGCTGACGAGTTAGCACTGAGCAGCCATTACTTCCCCTGGTGCGTCATGGCCACGATTCTACGTTAACACCACTGCGTCGTCACTCGTAACAATTTCAACACGAAAGTATTTTATGCCGGGGTCCACCAAGACCTAACTGACGTCATATCCCTCATGGTAATGACATCGCCAGAAAAACTTCGATTGACGCTGCGGTGTCTTGATTCGAACGACGAACTCTTCCGTCGCGACGGGAGGTACAAAACGCGCTCCCGACTACGCTATGAGCTGACGCATGAATAGGGCGACAAAACGCGCCTTATCTAGGTGAGGCGCCGAGGCGCCGACAGTTGCCGCCTCTATGCCAGCGCCTGCGTGTTCGGGGGACGCGCAGCCTAAGCTGCGGAGAAGCCGACTTGCTGATGTCGCGCTTGTGTCGTGATGTGACGCGTTCCTCGGCAGCGTGTGTTCACCAAACGATTCGCTGATAACTCGGTTGATTTCGTTCGCACGGACTGCTGGCGATCGCCTGTGGTTTCAGGCGGATTAACGCAAAGCACCGAATCGTGCAATTCAGTGTCTAACGCTCATGCGTCTAACGGTGACATACCGACGAAATATAAATAGCGACGTGCAACTTCATACTAATGCACAATAAACATTCAACTGCTCCTGTGAAGGCCCATTTCACTTTCGTTTTTCACCGGTTCCTATGGAAGAGGGGACAACCAATTTTTTTGTGGAGTGTGCGGGGTACGTAAACATGGAAGCGCAGGACTTGCGTCAAAGCCGACGGATGGCTGGACTACCTTCGCCGCGCACTATCATGAACGAGAACCACCAGCCTCAGCAGCTGCCGCTTATTGCGAGCTGGATGTATCATGGAGAGCCCCATTCGTTCGCTGGTGGCGCTGAAGACGACGTGGACGACTGGCTAACGCACTACCAACGCGTGAGTAGATATAATCCGGGAGACCCCGCAATCAAGTTAGCTAATGTTACGTTCTCCCTCAAGGGCACTTCTTCTTATGGTTTGAATAGCATGAAGACAAGCTGACGAGTTGCTACTACTTCGAGGAGCACATAAAGGCCAGTTTAGGCGATTCTATTGCTAAGAAAAACTGGGAAGAGCAAACATTTCTTCAGTGGGCTCAGATCCCCGGGAAACTTGAACAAAGTATACTAAGGAAGTGTTGAATCTCTGCAGAATAGTACATTCGGACATGTCGCTTGAGCATTAAGTGGGGCGTTTGCCAAATGGTTTGCAGCAGATGCCTGAAACATTTTCATAACCCGGGATAATTTACACATTCCTGTAGATGTCAAACGACGTTGTCGGCACTTCGAAACCCTTAAGATGCGCCACGTCGCTCCAACGTTTGCTAAAACCTTTTGTTTTGTGCACCCTTCTGGTTTTATGTGCAGGTCTTGACCGTCATTGCATCATGTACCAGTCCTTTCCAGGAGCCGCGCCTGCGCAGCCCGTGGCGTTCCTGGACACGTTAGTCAACCAGACACTGCAATCACCTCACCTTTCCACTTTCCGGCCTCCCCGATCGCGCCTTCAGGAATGCCTCCCACTGCTCGCTCGCCCGTCCCCCACCCCCTCTCCCATTGTTAGCATCTACGGCTTCATCAACTGGCTCCTATATAAACAGCTAGTCCTTCGGACGCCCCTTTAGTGGACACGGAAGTTCCGCGAACATGTACAGGCATCAGACAGCGTTCTGTTATTTTGTGCAGTTTAGTTAACCTGTTTCGTCTATGCTAAAAAACAAGCAACGTTTGTTTGCCAATTGTTCCATGCCCACACGTTCTCCTTATGTTCTTTGGGAGTGCGTTCATGTCGTTAGGCTGCGGGTTGTGTCCGGCAACATTGAGGAAAACCCGGGCCCCCAAATGAAGATCCGGGGAAGCAGTTTCGCGGGGAAGTAGTTTTCTAAAGTTAATGCATCAATCAGGGAGGATTTCAGCAGCGCAAAAAGCTTCTTGAATTCGGCAAGTCGAGTGACGAGAAGAATACACTCAAGTACAATAAGCTGTACATCAACATAAAGTGCCTTGCAACAGACAGCGTTTGTGAGGTGCGTGCACATGTGCAATTCTCGTCGAAGGCTTCGTCCTCCGCCTTGCTTGCTGACGAAGCTAGGCTATTTTTACTAGCACAGTGCACCGCTCGGCCACTTATATTAGCTACTCATTTTTATATTCTCACCTACGAAGTGTTACCAACGGGATGCCTTATCGTCAATTTTACGTTACTGCACCCTTGAGGTTGTAGCTTTAACCAAAACATGTCTTACCCCTAGCCTTGAAAATGCAGAGCTGTTCGATTGTAAAAATAATTACACCGTGTGCAGATGTGATGGGGACGAATCGCCAGAAGGTGGTGTACCTGTAGCCGTTGTTGATTATATAGTTTCCAGTTCAGTAGTAACAGCATCACCTTCATAATTTGTGATTCCGTCTCATGTCAACTAATAAAATTTCATAACTTGTGTCAGCTACCGCCCTCTGAGCGCGACACTACTGTTTTGCGAGCAATTGCATGCTGTTTTATATGATCTTTTCAAAATCCACGCGCACACACTTATTCTTCTCCTATGTGATTTTAACTAAACGGAAATAAACTGGTCTCTTCCTCGTTCTTCTTCGAGCAGAACTTCATCCGACAGTCAACGTTTTGTTGAATTCTGCGAAGACTTTACCTCACCCAACTCGTTATGCAGCCTTCAAGAATGGGCCATACTTCATTAACTGTTCTCACTCTGACCACTGTACGAGACCACGTGCATTCTACGTCATATATCCCCAGCCTGAGTGACCATTCTTTCTTGCACTTCAATGTAAGTGGTTCTTTAGGACTTCGGTCACAAAATCAGAAAACAATAGGACACTATTCCCGAAGTGATTACGACTCAATAAACGTAGAACAAGAATCTGATTTTGAGAGCTGTCCTCATGGCGTGTTTGAACGCACTGTCGAACAAAACTGGAAGTTGTTCAGGATGAAAGTTGAACCTTTAATCACGCGATGCCCGCAAAGGTTATCAAGGGTCGCCAACGCTCCCGTTGGTTGTCAAGTGATTTTAAAAAAATTGCAGAAAAAATTGGTTGTTAGATCAGCCAAGGCAGAATAACTACTCCGCCCGTTGGCACGTGTATCAATCCGTTCATTCCGAGTACAGAACAGCTATCAGCGAAAAACACGCGCGTTTTTCTTGTAATACCCTCCCGTCACTTCTTGCAACCAACCCTTCTAAGTTCTGAAAAACTGTTAAACTTAGTGAAAAAAAAGAAATAAAGGAAGCTCACAATAATGCGTAACACTTGAAGGTAGAGAATCTGTACGCAACAGTAGCGTTTTTCATCATTTTCACTTCACTGAGTTTTTTAAGCCTCGCCGCTGTACCAGGGTGCCACAGGTGGATGATATTCTCCCTCTATCGCACGCGATTCTCGCGGCCCACGTGGCATCGTGGCCTTCCTTCGTGGCGCGCTCCCATCACTTCGGCGGGGGCCTCCTCGCCTTCCTCCGCCAGGTGGCGACAGTTGTCCCGCACAAATCTTCTTTTCCTTGTACCGCATCTCTCACCGTTACCCGGCCGCTGCTCCGCGCCAGGCTCTTGATGGAGGGTGCGTGGTTTGACCTCTAGAGACTAAAGGCAAAACTGGTCACCCCGCGAGGACTGCTCGATGTGGCGTAGTGCAGCTTGCACTACAAAAGTTTGCTTACGAACTCAGAGGGGCAACCAGTTCGTAGCGAAGACTGTCGCATTGCATTAAATAATTTTTTGTTTCTTTGTTTTAATTGTTCCGCTTCTGCACAGCCACAAATGCGTTGTCGTGAATTTTACGTATGTAACCAGTGATCATTGATGCCGTCGGGGTTGAAAACTTAGTTCAAAATTTTATGCTATACTCTTGTTGTAGCGCAGATGAAATCAACCCAAAGTTTCCAAAACATACTGAATTGTATTCATCAATTTAATTGCCCCTATTTTTGTCGCGATCTATTTAGAACTCCACTTTGCCGCTTGATAGGAAAGTAGGGACGGTTGGTCTCTTTGCACAACTCTGGTAATACACAGTCTCATCCCGATTATAGACAAATTTCTCTTACAAATGTTTCTTGTAAAATGTTAGAAAATATAATTTACTGCAATATTTTCTGATTCATAGAACCTAACTCTTTTGTTACTACCTACCAGCACAGATTCCGAAGACGCTGGTCATGCGAAACCCAACTTCTCTATATTGCGAATGACATAGAATCAAATTTAAACTGTGGCTCAATTATAAATAAAATTTTAATGACTTTCAAAAAGCTTCCGACAGAGGTCTTCACCGAGTACTCCCACTGAAAATTAGCGCCTTGAACATTGACCCAAACATACTCAAACGGATTGAATGCTTCCTTACTGATCGCGCTCAGTTTGTAACAACTAATGACTATCAATAAACACATTCTAAAGTAACATCTTGCATACCTCAAAGTTCTCTTCTAGGTCCTTTACCTTTTCTTATATGTATAATGATTTCCGTGACACTATTACCTCGTATATAAGGCTATTTGCAGAATACTATGTCCTTTACGACGAAATCACCAACCAATCAGACAACCAACTCCTACACGCAGACCTTGAGACTATCTCAACTTGGTGCAACGAAATGGCTTAAGCCTCTTAATTCTAACAAACCTAAGTCCAATCAGACAACCAACTCCTACACGCAGACCTTGAGTCTATCTCAACCTGGTGCAACGAAATGGCTTAAGCCTCTTAATTCTAACAAACCTAAGTCCATGACCCGGTGATCTATATCTCCCGGTTGTATCTGGAGCCTTAACGCAGCTCCCTCCAACATGTCTCTTCATATAAGTATCTCGGCGTTTACATAACCAACCACCAATCTTGGCACAGCCATGTTGCCTACATATGTAATATTCCGAACCGAGTGCTGGTACTTGCGCCGCAACTTTTCTCGCGCTCCGCTGTCCCTCAAAATTCTACAGTACCGATTCTCAATTCGCCCAATGCTTGAGTACTGTCCGCTGTATGGGATCCCGTGGAGCACAATCTAATCGGCGTGTTCGAATCTGTTTAGAACCGCTCATCTCGTTTTATTTGTTCTAATAATTCCCGTACTGCTGGCGTATCCCAAATTAATTATAACCTAGACCTACCAATTGAACTGTCCTGAGGAAACTTGCGCGAATTCATTTTTTTCGTAACATTTTTTTACAATCCATAATGGGGAGACCTCACTTCACAACCATCAGAACACTCACCACTCATTGATCAGGAGCACAAGGTTGCCATTCTGGTTTGCCGCACGAAACTGTTCTCGGCAGCCTTCTTACCAAAAACATGGGCCGATTTGAACAACATCCGTCTTCCGTCGTAATGATAAAAGGCAATTAGTTTCTCAAGACGGCAATTGTGAGCAATTTTGTAACTATATGCACTTTCAATTATTTATCCTTGTATTTGATTTGCTTAATTGCTTACCACATATTTATTCTCATTGCTGCAAAGCAGTATACGTGTAACCCTACCCCCCCCCCCCAGTTTTCATTACGGTGTCATCAATTTACTCGCCGCCGCTCTGGGGCACCTCCTCACCACCACTGACACATTTTTCACAACAATTTTCCCCCTCGCCTCCACCGATGCCCTTTGGCAAGTTTTGCAGTTGGCAGCTAACGGTGGTAGTGCGTTTATAAGGGGATTGCGAAACAAACAGAAGGACGGATGGGCACAGCAATGCACTGACGATTACTGCACTCCCAAATTTAAAATTTGTGCGCAGCGCGAGCTGCAGTCTTCTCGGTCACGGCGTATTTGTGCTGCGTCTCAGGAAGTGTTCCGGTGATCAGCGAACGTACGGTGGCGTGCGCTAGTCTGCTGCTACTTCGCAGTGAGCCGCCGCCACCAGCCAGCATATTGCATATCGCGTTTGAACCTCCCCCGCAAATGCCACGTTGTTCTGATTAGCCCAGCTCAAGGGAAAAACGAGCATGTTGCTGCATATCGTATTTGAACCTCCCGCGTAAACCTCCCGTGGTTTCGATTAGCGGAGAATGGAACAGTGTCTAGGGAAAGCATGGAAGAAAGAAGAGCTTAGGAGAGGCCCTGACATTACTTCTACAGCAGCCGGAACCACCATATTGGTCAGCCACCCTTTTTTGCTTGTATTTTGCGCGCGAGCGCTACCTTCACCGTCGCTCTGTCCACTGTCGTCTGCTTTGTCTTTTCCCGCCGACCATTGGCTACCGGCTGGTCCGCGTAGTGACATTGTGCCTTGGTTGGCCGGCCCTCGGCGCCGTTGCTAGGACGCGGTGGCCGCTTGCCTACGACAGCCCTGAAGAAATTCCGTCACTTCTTCCACACTCTCCTGAGCTTTCCTGAGCCTCTCCTGAGCTTTCTTTACTCCATGCGATCAAGTGTCATGTGAGGGTGCTCCTTGGTGGCGACACGTAAAACATTTGTGAGGGAAAGGCAGTGGAAGAGATGACCCCGTAGCCGCACTGTCCTACTCCACTTCACCCTTCACACCTCGGGACGTTCTCTATCTTGGGCCGAGGTAGCGCACGTCGTCCGCATGAATCAATACATAGTGGGAATATAACCCAATTCCCAATATCTAACAGCGGGCTACGTTTCACGAACCTTAGTATAGAATGAAGTCGATGTGTTTTTAGGATGGGGTAATGTCAAGTGTGCAACTGCGACAATCGAGGCCATAAATACTCAAATAATAAGGGCATGAGAGCCTCCTGTGTGGGTGCGTACCATGCGGCACAACTTACGACGATGAATCGTGTTGTCAAGCGTCTCGTGTTTTAGGTGTAACATCATATTGCCAGCTACAGCTGTCGTGTCTGGCCCGACATCTCATCTACAGTTACGCACATCGACTGTAAATACCGCTCTTCATTCGTGCAGCCAACCTGCGTGTCTCTGGCAATGCGAAACAATATATTGACCTAAACCGAGTACATTGTTCGTGTCAATATAATAAAGAAAGCAAGCCTCACAGAATGCTATACAAGAAATTTGGGAGATATAATACCGTGAATTTTTGAAGTAAAGAATAATGATGTATGTTATATAACAAGTAAAACCAGCCACACGTCCGACTGGGACCGAACTCACGTCTCGTGATTATGCGACGTAAGCCTTACGAATGTGGGCGCGTGTTCCCTCGCTGTGTTTCTGGAGTGGCACTGGCTAGCAGCATCAAGCGTAGGATATAGTTGCACTAGTATAACTACCAAGGAATTCCGCCGAGAACATAGTAGCCCCGCTAGCGGAATTGACAAGGTGTGTGAAGGGGTATGACGAATTGGTAAGGCGCAAATCAACCAAATGCAGCATTGCCACGTCACCCAATAACGTACATCTTGTGTGCTAACTCCTGAAGCAGTATGTCTTTGGGCTTGTTGGTTCACATTTCCCGAACAAAACAGCGCTCAAGTCAGAGAAAAGAAGAAAAAGTACACACATATAGCACCGACTATAAACAGAACTGTTGATAGTCAGCGCTATGTATACATTGTCACCGCCCTTTTTCTCGCGCCGTGAGCTATGTTTTGTTTCCTCGTAATTTCCTTGCATCCTGGTCAAAAAATGTGACTTATGAATCAGGCATGCGAGCGCTGTCGACAAGCCTTGATTTTTATGCTCTTCCGAAGTGTCATTCCTAAGACGTGCTTTTGTAAATTTGTCTGCAATTCCTAAATATTCTTAAAGTGTTCATTCGTGCCATGTTTTCTGTGGAGCACAAAACACGAGTAATCTCGCATCTGCTTTGTTGGATTACGTTTTGCTGATACACAGCATTTATCACTTTCACAATGCATCAGACGTTGCTAAACTATCATTCTGTGCATTGTAGCGGAATCCCGTCACTGAGTTGGCCTTCACGATTACTTACGTCATTACATACGTTACGATTCTAAATTGTTCCTAACTTTCCCCTGACTTATGGCACTGCGACTTCAGCGGTTGTTTTGTAAAATTAAATATCGTAATATCAATAAACATATATTCATCTAATTGTATTATTTTGGGACATGATTGACCTCAGGCAAAAAGTATTTGGTCGCAAGAAAATTTACACGATATTTCTGTAGCCACTATGTGTTAGAACCAGATTTAGCGAGGCAGCCCAGCGCTCTATCTCCTGAACTTCAGGGTGCCTGGTGCTTTTCAGCGTGTCAGCGTTTGGATGTTCAATTCAGCCAATAAATGCAGTCAAAAATTTTAAATTCATTAGGAAACGTTTGTTTAAACTAAGATGGCCTTGGGCGATTATATACGTTCTTCATGATAGTCGGAGTTATATTTTTGGGAACGTCATTTACACGCACGCGACGCAACCCGCGTAGCCGCTATTTGCGGCTGGACATTTCTAGGCATACGTTTGCGGTGCAAAAGTGTATAGTACGCGATACCAAACAAAAAAATCAGTTACCTGTTTAAACCAGACATTTATTAGTTATTTACACAGTTCATATCTGCTGCGTGTATTGCAAGTGGACTTCAAGAGAAATAAATGCTGGAACTGACAACTGAGACCTGAGTCGGTATAATCCCATGCAGAGCAGCGCAAGCTTTACGAGCCTTTAACAGTTATCAAGACTGCTTCTTGTCGACATTGGGTGTTCATCAAAGGCTGATGATGAAACACATCGCTTCCTTGCCACGTAAAATGAAAGGCTACTTTGTCACAGCCCGTACCAACTATAGGCCTCCTGCGCTGGAGTGATGATGATGATGATGATTAGTGGCTTTCCCTTTGAATCGGGGCGTCGGTTGTCAGCAACCGACTTGCCTGTTTTATTACGTTTACTTGCCCTACTCCCAGCTAACCTATAGATTTGCTTCCTCCCTCCCATCTCTCCCTCTTTTCTGTTTTAATCATCGCCCCCACCCCCCCTTTTCTCCCCTCGCTGTTCTAAATTCTCGTCCGCATGATTACTCCGCCTGCGTACCCATCCCTTCCCTACTTTTCCTCCACGACCACTCCAGTCGCCTCTTCGTCACCTCTATGGCCTTGAAGTTGAGGTTCCCCCTCGCCCCAAATCCCAAAGCCTCCGCCAGCGTCGTTTCCCCCTCACCCCGCGGTGGCCGTATCTCTGTGCAGCTCCTGACAATATGGTCTATAGTTTCCCGAGCACTGCCGCAACATGCACACGTTTCATCCTGCTGCCTGTAGCTACCCGTGTATGCCCGGGTTCTCATGCACCCTGCCCGTGCCTCGAAGAGCAACGCACTGCCTCTCGTATTGCCATAGAATCCCTCCTTCTTAATTTCCCGTTTCTCTGCCCTATAAGTCTCCAGGGTTTTTTTCGCTTCCATTCTATGTGCCCACTTCGTCTTCTCTGCGGCCTTTACCTGCTTTTTAACTGTTGTGTAAACCCCGCTTTCCCCTACCGACTTTCCGTACCGCTTGGTCAGATGTCTGGTCCTCCGTCTCCACCGCGTGTCCGCGCTCCTCAAATACAGGTACTTAAACACCCTCGCGGCCCATTTTTCGTCCTCCATGTCACGAAGTCGCTCCTCAAACTTTATCTTGCTCTGCGCCTCCCTCGCCTCGAAAGACGACCAGCCCATATCCCCTTGTACCGCTTCATTTGTATTTTTACTGTGGGCCCCTAGGGCCAATCTGCCTACCGCCCTCTGATTTACTTCCAGGCCCGCTTGGGTCTCTGGCTTCATGCACAGAACCGAATTAGCGAAAGATAATCCTGGTACTATGACCCCTTTCCAGACTCCCCTCACCACCTCGTATTTGCTGTATCCCCAGAGGGCTCTATTCTTCATTATAGCCGCGTTCCGTCTTCCTTTCGTCTTAAGGTGAGCCTCATGCGCCTGCGTGTAATCTTCGCTGTTGTTCACCCATACTCCTAAATATTTATACTCTTTCACCAATGGTATTTCTACTTGCTGCACTGATACTGTTTTGTGCTCCTCGCCGTCATTAAAGACCATGATCCCCGATTTTTCTCTGCTAAAGGATAGCCCTAGGTGCGTCGCTTCTTCACCGCATATATCCATCAAGCCCTGCATAATTATCCGGTTGTCCGCCATCAACAATATGTCGTCTGCATACATTAGTCCCGGAACCCGTTGTTCCACCACCTGTCCGTTTTTCATGTAGGATAAGTCGAACCCCCTCGTGCTGACTTCTAGCTTCCTTTCTAACCCCGTCATGTAGATCATGAACAGCAGCGGAGAGAGAGGACAACCTTGTTTCAAACCGTTTTAGGTGTATACCGGCCTATTGTATGTTACCCCCTCCCACACTATTTGCACTTGGTTCTCCCGGTACAGCTCCTTGAGTAAGCTAATGAATTCTGCCCCAACTCCCTCGTCCTCCAGGATACTCCAAAGCCGCTCCCTGTCTACGTTATCATACGCCGCTTTAATATCCAGAAAGGCTAACCACAAAGGTCGGTTTTGCGTCTTCGCCACATCTATGCATTGGCTTACCACGAATAAGTTGTCGTCTAGTCTTCTGTCCTTTCGAAACCCATTTTGAAGCTCCCCTAATATCCTATTTTCTTCCACCCACTGCTCTATTTCGAACTTCAGTGCCTGCATTGCTAACCTGTACAGCACTGACGTGACGGTTACTGGCCTATACGAGCTTGGGTTTGTCCTGAGTCCTTTGCCCTTGTACACTAAGTTCATCCTGCTCATTTGCCACGCTGCCGGAATTTGCCTTTTCTTATATCCTTGTTCGGATGGCTTGCAGTAGCTTTCCCTTGCTCTTTGGCACTAACTGGTTAATTAACTCCATCGGTATCCCATCCGTGCCTGCCGCGGTATTCTTGGGGACCTTTTCCTCTGCTCTTTTCCATTTCAGCTTGTCCCCATCTATCTCCAGACATTTCGGCCTACCCGCCGCGACATCTCTGTGTCGCTGCGGGGCCTGTTCATCCACCTTACCGAACTTCTCCGTGATGATTTTGTGAAGGTATGCTAATGCTTCCTCTCCCTTGAGCATCTGCCCCTGCTCGTTTTCTATAGTACCGCCTTCTGTGGGACTCGTACGTTTCCCTAATGCCTGCGCATGGTTCCAAAACCTTTTCGGCACGTCTCTACCCCTTCCTCGTCTTTGTGCTACCCATCGCTCGCTCTCCCCCTTTATTTTCGCCTGCACTAATTGCTGCACTTCCTGCTTCATTTGCTTATACTGCTCCCATTTTAGGTCCACCTCCTCCTGATGTCTCGCCATCCTCTTGGCCTGCCTGTGCTCTCTAGACGCCTGTTTACGCCTCTCTATCGCCGCCTTTTTTTTCTTTGTTCCACCAGCTTTCGTGTTTTTTTTCCTCTCCATCGATTGGCCTCCTCTGCCTTGACTATTTTTTTCTGCATAGTCTTGATGAGCGTGTCATATTCCCACTCTTCTCCAGGAGATCTTTCTATGTCAGCCTCTATGCTTTTGGCTATATCCGCAATTTGTTTACTGTTTAACTTTGTGCGCTGCCCCGGTCGACCCGTTTTTTCACCCACCAGTTTCCCAAAACTCAGGTTTATGCTCTTGTGGTCACTGCCCAGACTGTGGCCCCCTTCCTCATCTATGGTCATTCCATCCTACCATTCATGAAGTCCCTCTGAAATAAGGCAGTAGTCAATACTCAACTGTCTCCTTCCACACTCCCACGTTATTTGACCTTCGCATTTTTGTTCCCTATTTACTATGATCTGCTTCTGGTACTCACACATATCTAGCATTAGATTTCCGTTGAAGTCGGTGTACCCGTGTAGATCTTCAATGTGGGCGTTCATGTCCCCTACCAATAGTACCTTCCCGGAACGTTTCAAATCTTCGATGTCCTTTTTTAGACACGCCACCAGTTTTTCGTTTTGTTCTTTGATATCCTTACCCATCCACACGTAAGACACCCCTAAAGCCATCTCCGTACCCTCCACTATCCCTTTCATCCACACATGTTCTTTACAGGCTTCTTTCACTCTCTTCCAATTAGTCCCCTGCCGTACCAGCATACCTACTCCTCCGCCTTTTCTCACTCCAGCCGTCCTGTTACAACCTTCCCATACATACTCTCCGATTACCGGAGGTTCCTCCAAGTCCCGTAGGTACGTCTCGGTCGCAGCGTATACCTGGATATCTTCCTCTTCTAGCTGCTTAGTAATCTCCATCCACTTCTCTCTTTTCCTGCCACCCTGAATGTTTATGTACGCGATATTCAGTTTCCACCCTCTCTTCTTTACACGCCGTCGTCGTCCCTTTCGTTTGCCTGCACCGATCTGCACCAACCCCGCTATCTCCTTTTGCTCCTTGCATTTGTCTACGCCATCTTCGCAAAGGCCTGTGGGCCCCCTAAAAAAGCCACAGTTCGCGCCGCGTGTCGTCTTCCGATGGCTGCTCCCACCTGCCCGTTGAAATGCACTCCGTCACGCTGGAACGCCCTTTTCCGGCCCATCCATCGGACATCCCTGTTGATGTCTACGACAGTGAAACTCAGCTCCTTGCCCAGCTCCTGTATGTCTCGGTTTACCGCTACAACTTCCCTTTCCACATGTACCCCTCTTCCAATTATCTCTGGTACTGTGCTCACGACGACCTGCACATGTGGGCACACCGCCCGAAGTTCCTTCACCCACTTTTCTAGCTGCTTGTGCACTCCCGCGCCCTTTCCTTGCAGAACGTCATTGGTTCCTCCTGCGATAATCACTAGGTTCTGCCCCTGCATATTTTCCCACATTTTATCCTTTGCCTTTTCTAACACTACCCTGATCGTCTGCCCCAGGAACACGCCAACCTGCACTCTCTCGTCCTGTCTCACACGGCCTCTAATCTCCATTTCTGAGTACCACATGTTGGAGTCCCCCGACACGATCACCATGCGCCTTTCTTCCTTTTCCTGGCTACCCCCCGGCGCGGCCACCTGCTCCCGCGCCGGCTGAGTCAGCGCCAGTCCGGGATCGTCTTCCGGCGTGGCGTCTTTGTTCTCCTCCTTTCCCTTCTCGGGGTCAAGCACTGCCGACACATCTGCCTCGTGACCTGCTTCATCGTTTGTTGGGATGTCACCATTCGTCACCAGTTTGACCTCCATTTGCGCCAACCTCGCTTCGAGTGCCTTCCTCTGCTATTTTCATCCTTCAACTCCTCCTGTAGCTCGCCTACCTGAACTCTGAGCTGCTCCTTTTCTTCCTCGAGCCGGTCGAAGCGCGACGCTAGCACACAAACTCTGCACATGAAGTCCTGCCCTTCCGCGTCCTCGACCGACTCGAATCTCGTCTCCTCGAGCGGGTATTCGTGCTCGCAACCCGGGCACATCACACCCGGCTTCTTCCTCTGAGGCATGGTACTGCCCGTCCAAGTCGTGCCCAACTCTAGCTTACTTTACTGCCGCCTTCTCGCGCGCTCCCCTCCAATCTAAAAGTAAGCCTCAACGTGCGATTCTTTCCTACAGCATCAATTCTTCTTTCACGAATTACCAACGCTTACAAACCGCCACGTGCAACAACCGCGTCACACCTCTGATTCGGTCACTTCCCTACGCTAACAACTACCGCCCCTTTCAACTAACTTACATCTCTCTCTAAAACATGGTCACTCTAAAAAAGGAATAATAAATTTGAAACACTTATCCGTTTTCGTCGTCGATGCCTCCGCCGCGCTCTGTAGGTCCGCACACCGCGACAGTTGATGATGATGATGATTTCTATTGGTTTCCCCTTTGTATCGGGGTGATGACATGTCATCTTAGCAAAAAGGACTAATATACATATGTTTTACACTTTTGGTTTAATACTAGCGCTGCTTAGGGCAGGCACAAAAAGCTTATTAGGCACAAAATACTTTTTTTTTCCTGTTACAGGTGGTAACTGTCCTAGGCAATATTCCCCTCTCTGCTTTTTGTCCACCAGCATTCTAATCTTCTTTTCGTCCCCTCGACAGCCTTGAAGGTAACTTCCTCTGTGATACCCTTAAATCCTAGGGCTTCTGAAAGCCCAATATTCCCTTCATGTAGATTTGGATGGATACCCTCACATTCTAACACGATGTGCCGCATAGTTTCTGTTTCTTTTCCGCAGACCACGCATACCCCATCATTTTGTAAATACTTCCCCACAAAACTCTTAGTTCGCAGGCAACCTGCTCTAGCCTCAAAAAGCAAAGCACTGCCCTGGGAATTATCCTAGAAATTTTCCTTTCTGATGTTCATCTTCTCAGCCCTGTACATCTCTAACGACGTTTTAGCTTCCATTTTTTCCCTCCATTTATTCGTTTTAATCTGCCTTGCCTCTTTTTTGGTTACCTTGGCTGTTTTGGATTCCCCACTGTTCTTTCCGTATTTCATCGTTAGCCTTCTAGTCTTTCTTAACCACTGCGTGTCCACGCTTTTCAAGTATAGGTACCTAAAAACCTTAGTTGCCCACCTTCGTTGATCCATTGCCCTCAACCTCATCTCAAAGCATATTTTACTCTGAGCTTCTCTAACTTCAAACGACGCCCAGCCCATATCTCCCTGAACTGCTTCGTTAGTTGTTTTTCCATGCGCGCCTAAGGCCAAACGTCCTACCGTTCTCTGGTTTACTTCAAGGCCTGATAGAACGTCTGATTTTAAGCAGACGTTCTTTTTAAGCAGACGTTCTAGTTTTGGCGACATGCAGCGCCCCTAGCGGCGGACGCCTCAGGGTAGTACAAAAGCAGACGACCCTCGCCGCCCTCCATGTGTTTTCAATTACAAGTGAAAGTGTGTTGTGGCGCTTTGTGGCGTGTTTAAATGACTGCATACTGTATGAAAAAGCCCTTAAAGTAGTTGCAGAGGCTAAACAAAATATTATCCGCTAAAAGGAGCCGATTAGTCGCCTCTCTTTTGAGCGAGCTGTCGCGGTGGTCGCGGCGTGGTACAGTATCGCCAGGTCGGGTGGTTTAACTGTTTGACGACAGTTACAGTTTTTAAATGCAGAGCATTTGAGTAACTCACGATGTCACCCGCGTTGGCGTCCGTAGTCCGCGTCCGCATCGCTCCCCCTACACTATATAAATACTTGCCGGCGCCAGGTTTCGATCCTACGACTCTGCGGGCGGAACGCAAGGTGCACGGTGCTCTACCAACTGAGCCACAAAGCCGACTTTTTTTTTTCTTTATTGCCGAAAAGGACAAAACAGCACATATACAACAATACCAGCCACAATGACTGATAAAACAAGAAAGGAAAGACGGAAAAAAAAGGGGGACTGCATCGCTTTGAGCGAGCAGTTAAAAGAAATGTACTTTCATGACAGCCAAGTCATCCATTAGAGACAATATTTCTTCATCATAGCCTGCTCTGTGGAACACCTCGCGTAATTCACGTATGCTTTCTACAAAATAACAACATACAGATCGAGCATTTACATCTGCATTACGTACATCCATACGGCTCCTCCATATACCATGTAGGCCCAGGAGGAAGAACAGGTCGTAGGGCAAAACATGTGGACCTACAGCGAGGTATCGAATTCCATGGGGCGTCAAAGGCTGTTCTTTTTTTAAGGTGCGCTGCAGGACATCCCAAAAAAAACTGCGTCCTAGCAGTCCAGGAATACGTGTTCAATACTCTCCGGTTTCCTGCAGAGCGAACAGTCCGCACCCCACGGCAAGAAGAGCTCCTTGGCCGCCATCCACGTCATAACCGGAAGAGTTTATGTGTGCATCTTAAAGAAGAAAGTCTTAATTCCCCCCGGCACTGGCATTTTTTTAACTCTCTGCAAGACATCCTGACCTGGGCCCGCATTGTAAATAGACCGATACAGGGGTTCGGGAAATAAACATTCGATCAAATCCGCCATTAATTTTTTACGTGTCACGGAAGAAAGAAAATCACGCGAGAAGCGTGCCGTGAGAAACCGATCAGAAAAAATCCACTTCCTTCAAAAAACGACTGACGCTGTAACGAGCCACAACAGCAGAAGTAACCAGAAAGTCAGGCAAAGCATCACCCAAAGCAAACTGCATAAAAGTTCGCAAGAAAGGGTTAGACTGGTCCCGCAAAAAGAAAAAAAACGCGACACAACCTGTCTTAGAAAGAGATGGGGCAAAGCTAGCCCACCTCCTTTGAGCTTTCTAAAAAGATTGCTACGACTAGTTCTTTCGAACGTTGAATTCCAAACGAACACGGCAAAAATGCGGTGAAACGTCTGAATATTCAAACGGGAACAATACAAAGCCTGCATAACATACCAAATCTTGGCCACTAGAAAAACATTACAGATTGTGACACGAGCAAAGATGGACAGAGTACGACCCCCCCAGTTCCCTGTCCGTTCTCGTATTTCCTGTGCCTTTTCACACCAGTAAGTCTTGTTATCACGGTAATGCTTCAGCGGTACTCCTAGATAAGACGTTGGTTTTGATGACCACGTGACACCCTTAAAGATGCGTGGAAATTGCAGCCAATCGCCATGCCAGAGGCCGACACACTTCTTGTAATTAACTGAACTGCCCGTGACATCACAGAACTCCTGTGTTATGTACAAGGCATTTGAAACACTTTGTTAACGCAAAAAAAAAACATCATCTGCGTATGCCATTATTCTGACTTCGGACGATTCTAGTGTAAAGCCCTGTATGCCAGTACTGTTGTTAATTCTTCTACATAAAGGTTCCAAGTAAAGCGCGAAAAGAAGAGAGGAAAGTGTGCAGCCTTGTCATACTCTGTGTTAGTCGTCGGTTGACTAAAATCTTAGTTGTGCACTTATGGTAGGCCATTTTAACTCCGTCAAGTATAACTTTTCCAAGTCCTGCGCATTCCAAGATTTTGAAAAGAATGGAATGTGACACCTTATCAAACGCCTTTTCAAAGTCAATTTGTAACATCGCCACCCTCCTAAAATCCAAGTCACATGCTTCCAGAATACTCCGTGCAACATGGATGTTGGTATAAATGGTTCGTCCTTTTATCCCGCAAGTTTGATGGGGCCCGACCAAAGTTTGGATAACCCCCTGAATTCGCTTCGCCAGTACCTTTGTGATCACTTTGTAATCAGTGTTAGTCAGGGTAATGGGCCGATAGCCAGTGACTTTTGACAATTGTTCTGCATCGTCACTTTTGGGAATCAGAATTGTATGCGCTTTTGAGAAGGACGGAGGTAAAAGACCAAAGCTGAAGGATTCACGGAAAACTTCATATAAAATAGGCGCCACATCCTTCTTGAACAATTTATAGAACGCATTACCTAACCCGTCTGGTCCCGGCGATTTCCCGTTATTTAAATTGTTTATCGCGTCTTCGATTTCCTCCACGCTTATGGGGCTACCTAAACTCTCAGTTGTCTCTTTTTCTAATTGGGGCAAAATGCTAAGAAATGAGCTCTCAAACCCATCCGGTGCCTGTTTACTAGAAAAAAGATCTTCGTAGTATTCGAAAAAGGCTTTTTCAATTTCAGCTTGTTCATGGACTTCGGATCCTTTGTATTCTATTCCCCCAATTTTGTTCTTTTTTTCCTGCCTTTTTTCGTCTGACAGTGAGCGCTTCGTTGGCATTTCCCCGGCCATAAGGTTCTCTGAACGTGCCCTTATTGCCGCACCCTTGCACTTTTCTACTTCGATGGCTTCTATTTTTTCTTTTACACTGCGCATGTCAGCCATAAACAGACCGGGCATTTTTGTCTCCTCATCTGTCAGCTGTTTAAGCAAGTTGCGTAAATCCTTCTCTTGTTTTCTTTCTTCACGTCGAATTTCAGTAGAACGCTCAATAGCTACAATCTTCACTTCTTGCTTAAAGCACTCCCACTTCTCGATACAGTTCTTGCCTTCCGTGTGAAAAATTTCATCTCGCATTGCGTTAATCATGGAAAGAAACTTGTCATCCTTAAGGAGCTTTTCATTTAATTTCCAAAGGGTCCAGTTAAACTTTTCCCTGCTTTGTTTTTTGCTTCCGACACGCGCGGTAACCAAACAATGATCTAAAAACGAGACGGGTTCGACTGAATAATCATTGCACGAGGGGCCTAGCTCTGCCGACACATAAATCCTATCTAATCTGGCATAACTAACTCCTTGAAAATGTGTGAATTTTGCCGCGCATGTAGCATTTGCGAAGCACGCAACGTCCTGAAGTAACAAGCGGCTGATGCTTTCCAACAAAAAAATAGCACTTGGATCAGAGGGGGCGTTTTCGTTCGAACGGTCCTCTTGTCTGCAAACACAGTTAAAGTCACCGAGAAAAATAAGCTTCCTGTCACACTCGAGAAGTTTAACTATATCCTAAAAAAAAAATACGGCGTTCTTTGGGCTTTGTGGGCGCATAAACACACACAACCCTAAAAGGCTGTTGGTGATACACGAAATCACAGCAGACAAAACACCCCTCTGGCCAGGCCTTAACGCTTTCAACCACGCAGTTTTTCGCCTTTCTTATAAACAAGCAACAGTCTCCAGAAGTTCCAGCCGCATGGCTAACGCACACGTAATACGCATGAAGGAAAGGTTGCACCATGGTGTCTGTATGTTGCTCGGATTCAATTTTAGTTTCTTGTACGGCTAGCAAATCAATTTGCGTTTCCTCCATTAGCTTCCGAAGCTGAAGTTGACGCTTCCTTGAACCAAGGCCTCGTACATTTAGCGTCGCTACTTGGAGGGGCGTATCGGCTGTCACTGATAATGAGTTATACACAGACACCATGATTTACATTTTAGCGGGAAACACAAGACTCAGTGCTTCTTAAAATGCGTCGCGGACTGTGACCGTGGTTGGTGCGATTCAAACTTGCCCTTTTTTTGGTTATTTTCCATTCCTTCTCTAGGCGGGCGAGGCGTCGCTCTTCGCTCAATGTCGCATCCCGGCGTCGCTTTGCTGACTCGTCTCGACGTCCGGTGTTCTGTGCCTTCGTGCCCTCGTCCTCCGTCAGATACTCTCCGCTATGCAGTGTCCGTGTGGAAACACATGAGTGCTGGCTCACTGCGTCGTCGTCGTCCGCGCTGTCTTCGTGCTGCTGCTCGATGGGTGCGTCCTCCTTAGTGGCCTCGGCTGTACTTGCAACCCCGTCGCTGGTCTGTGGCTCCAGCTGTGACCCGTTGGCGGTTTGCTCCTCGCTTACTTTTGCAGTGTCAAGGGGTGTGTGGTTGCCAGCCCCGTTCACTCGGTTTACCTCGTTCTCTGTCGCTGCCGCGGCCAAAGCTGTCGACGTCGCTGCCCTCTCCGCTTCTTCATCGTCCATGACTTCAGGATGTACTTCCGGCTCATCAGCAGGGCCGGTGACATTGGCGTAGGTCCTTACACATTCGTCTGACAGGTGACCAAAAAGCTTACACTTCAAGCACCTCGGTGTTCGGCACTCTTTTCGCATGTGTCCTCTACGCTTGCACCGCAGACACTGAGGCGCACGACCCGGCACGACGACAAGTACGGAGCCTCCGTAGAACTTGAACAGGTGGGGCAAATCGTTGGTGGTGAGGTCCTCACGCAGAGTCATGCGGACGAGGCGTGTCGTCGACTCCGAAGTCTCAAAGCCGGCTGCCCCTCCATGCGTCTTGGCGAACATCCTTCACTTCACCAAACTCTGTGAACACCCTGCGTATCGAGACATCCGGAACGTGAAAGGGTACCCAGTGTAGCTTGATGGTAACTTCTTGTTGAATGGGGTCTATGACGGCGCAGTAACGCCCCTTCACTTTCAGTCCTTCCGCATCCACCAACCGTTGGCGCGCCTCTGGTGTCTTCAGCTTTATCAGCCAGACATGGCCCATTTGGAAGGGCCCTATTCCTGCGATGTCATTGAGCACGCCCATTTCTTGGAAAGGCGTGCGAAAGTCTTCAATTCGGTATGGTCTCCCACCAAGGTCACAGTGAAGAATTAAACAAGCTTTCATCGAGTCTTCCGACGATATCGTCGGCAGCAAAAACCTGTAGCCCGAAGGCGCAGAAGGAAACCGTTCACCGCGGCCGGACATGGCCGCTGAAACGCCTGGCGCGGAGCCAGCCATCCGCACGTCCGTTCCCTGAGCGAGCTGGAAATGAAGCGCGCCGGAACCACTTCACAGCCACAAAGCCGACACCGAACCACAAAGCCGACACAGAACGGAAGGTTACGAACGTGCCTTATATCCTTGACTCATTCAACCGTCGGCCAGAGGTGCGCCCTCTCCCCCGCGTCCTCCTCGCCTTCTCTCCGCTCGCAACGCCCTCTCTCGCCGTGTACGGTTCGGGCGCACAACAGGTGGAGACGTGCGCAACACCCTCTCTCGCCGCGTTAGGTTCGCGCGCAAGAACAGGTGGGGCGCTCGCATCGCGCTCTCTCGCCGCGGTCGGTTCGCGTTTAAACCACATATGTCGTTCGCGCGCGCTGCGGTCGCTAACATCTGTGGCGTGATCGTGACGTCAGCATCACGCGGTCGCCTGGTGGCGATTTCGGCGCTTTAACACTCTCTCGCGAGGGGAATTGGATTGGATTCGATTGGATTGGCTTGGATTTGGATTGGATTGGATTAAAGTGGATTGTGTTGGATTGTGTTGCGTCATAGCCGCGCCACGTTGCGTCATAGCCGCTCCACGTTGCGTCATAGCCGCGGCGTGGGGTTCACGGCACGTTTCACCATCGACTTCATCGACAATGTCTACGCTGGAAGACAACAATTACAACAACAACAACCAATACATAATCCACACGACTTGCAGGCGCGCCCCCCCCGCAGAAATGCTCTGCATTTGATCGTGCCCCTCGCGAGGGGGAAGTTTCTTATTTTTTACTTTTTCTTCTTGCGTGCGAGCGACAAAGGAAAGTTCACAAGTAACATAAACACGGAACGCTGCTTATCCTATATCCTGAGATAACTTCAAAAGGTTGCTTCAGCGGGAGCATGCAAGCGAACGCAAGAATTGCGCAGCCGACTCAGCTGACACTGCTGGCCTGGCACCGCCTTTGAAACGAGTGGAAATTTTGTATCGTATTTTCGCAAAATAATGGTTCTTGCGTAACATTTTACGCGGCACGATTTACGAACGGCAGGGAACATGTATACTAGCGAGTAGGTGGGGCAATAGCTCCAAATAAACAAATTAAGCGCTATTAAAGGACGCAAAACATGCACCAAATCACACGCCCGCTGCATGCAGAGATGTGTACTTCTATAACATCACATAACACAGCCGCATACACGGCGCGCGGGGCCCCGAATATTTACATACGATCATCACTGAGTGTGTTGGTTTTCTAGTGCAGGGGTCGTCAAATCTGAACGCCGACACGTCAGTTTTGACTTCAAATGGAGTTAGACAGCGAGAAAAGAACAGAGAATTGGTGTCCTCCAGTTGAATTCTCCCCCCCCCCCATCTTCACACTTCGCCAGATTATTGTCAAATATTATAAGAAATTCGCTGATTTTTTTCTCTTTGCATTCAAAGCCACCCTCCTCCTGCCACCCGATTTGCCGTCCAGCCCTCTGCCGTGTCGGCTGCATGAAACTCGGCCGTTGCTGAATCCCATTCTAGGCTATTAAGTGCGTACTGGGAACGTATGCTGCAAGAGCGTAATTAAGTAAAGTGAGAGCAAACGAGGTAAGCGAGCGGCCTCTTAGTTCGCCCGACCACTTTGTTTTACGGCCACTAATTTCGGAATCGCACAACAGATTTCACGCTTCTGACGGTCGCGGCATTTTGTCACTGAGACACGCAACAAAACGGCAAGCTAACGCTGCACCATGAATTCGTAACAGTGACGCAAACGAGCACTGTTTAATGAAAGTGAACGCATAGTGCGCAGGTACGTTAAAGGCGCACCGCAGCAGGCGAGCCGGCGGTCCGCCTTAGCCGCTGGCTTTTTAAAGTGCGATCATCGCCGATTGCGTCAGTCTTCTTTTTTGATCGGCTGTTTTTGTGAAGTCTTCGTCACCTAGAGTATAATTTTAAACTAGAAATTTCACTTAAACTTTCACTTCGTACGACCATCGATCGGTGAACCTGGGAGTTGCAGACGCCGTCACGTTCCCGGCACTTTCGTCGGCGCTGTAAACGTGTTTAGCGCTGCAAAGCTTTTTCCCCTAATGCGAAATAGATCGCTGAAATAGATCGGACGCGTCGGGGATGAGCTGGTGACCACGTCGCAAAATAATCGGGAGCGTCGAGCTCATTTTCCTTGTGTCAACACGGGATCCTATGGGACCCGCGCAGCTTTGTACTACCCGGAAGTACTGCCCGGAAGTCGCTTGCGCAGCGCCCCCTGGGCAACGCCGGAGGCCTATCGGTGAAAGGGTGTGATAAGGTACGAGTGGAGCAGATCCTCGACGATGGCATCATCAACCCGTCGACAAGCCACGTGCGTCACCCGTCATAAGATTTTGCGGAGGCTACCAAAAGCACAACCAGGTGACAGAAAAGGAGGTATATACACACAAAACACAAGTTAGCCTGAATGGGAGTTTGTTGGCTGGAATACGTCTTTTAAACTCCTCACGGCAGGCGGCCTGCTCCCACGTGTGGTAGTATGATGGTGGAACAACTTCCAGTTTACACCGGGGGCCACAAGCCGTCATAAATAGGCGCATTAACCACGATTGTACCTCTTCACAAAACGCCGCAGTATCTAGCTGTGAATACTGCGTTTGTCCTAATGGGAATATTAAAAACTCCCACGCCACCTCCAACTCCTTCTCCTCCCCCTTCACCCCTTCCTCCTCTAGGCCTCCTTAGAAAATGAATGCCTGTTGGGGTCGTGTATCGTGTGAGCTCCAGAGTCACCGAAAAATTATTGTCGAGATGAACTTGCGGCCGCACGAATGGATGTGAAGTGCTTCTCGACAATCGAAGCTCGTTGCGAACATTGTGGAAGCAGTTTGCAGTGACGTGTGACACACTGCAACGTCGCCTCCGTGTCACCAACCTTCGAGCCGACGGAATACGCCAGCGAGCCGACGCGAGGCCTAAATGCAGTGATCCCTGAGAGTGGCTCGTCAAAAACGACGCGGTTGTACCTCTGCGACGTGGTTGAAGGTGAGATTTTCAGGTTTTTTTTTGGTGAGAACATTTTGGGAGACTTGTTCCCCTTCTAGTGTCAAATAAACTCAGCGTGTTTCCCGCGTCACTGCACGGGCGATTCTCCGCCACCTGAGGTGAGCGTTGTTCGTGAGAGAGGGCGCCATGCCCGGAACGTCACTGGGGAGGCAGAACGGTGTGAAAGCAATGCGTAGTTGCGCTGGACTCGAGAAGAACACTCGCTCATTCACACTCGCGAGCAGAATGAAAACTGTCCGCACTGTGAACGGCTGTTAAGTGTTTGTGTTAAGCTGTGTATGTGGCTTATTGGCAGGCGAAGGTGAAGCTAGCCGGTCAAACGTCGGAGGGCGGCCGCTTTTCTTGAGAAGTACGCGTGGTGCCAGCCGCGCCTGCAACGAGGAGGGTGACTGCCGCGTGCCGCCGGCGATTAATTGCTTTCACTGGAAAGGGAGAAGGTCGGGCCCCCTTGGAGCTCTCCGTACGCTAGGCGCGTGTAACTATAACCAGCAAATGCCATTCGAGGGAGCATTCTGTATTGTCGACGCACGACTACTTGTTTTTTTTTTTTTTAATGGGGGGGGGGGGGGCAGCCGCAAGTGTCACACCGACCGAAATTTTTTCTTTAACTTTGGGGGAGGGGAGCGATGGGCAGTGCTGGCGGTAAAACGTGAAGCTCACTCCCAGAACACTGAACGCAATGAAAAGAGCGAAAGGAAGCATTTTGAGCAGTTGGTCGCCACAAAGGTCGCGCTCCCTTTTGAACAGCAGAGCACTTCCTTTTGACGAACTAGTGAGCGCAGGTGTCTCGAACGGAAGTGCGATTTTTCGCAGCTTTAAATAAACATTCAGACATTACGGAAAGTTGGACACAAGAGTGACGAGTTCAGCGTCTTTACAATGTCGCTTCATTTTTTTTTTAGGTCAGATGCCCATTATACTTCTGTATTTGTTGCCGCAGATTTAAAGCGTTTTGCTATCCCTCTAATTCATGTTCTGCTGTGGCTACCTGGGGAACGTGCCAGGAGGTCCGGCAGCGTCAGCGTTTGGGAGGCAGGTGCAAGGAAACAGCGCACCGACGACAAGCTGACCTCATTGTTTGCAAATGGCTTACATTTTTTTTTATTGAGGAGTGTTGCAGTAGATAAAGTTCTTACCAAGATACCTTCTGTTCTCGATGTAGGTATTTTGTTGATTCAGTTTTTTTTATTGTGTTAATAAGGTGTTCACACGTATATCGTATTTATGTAATTTTTATGCAAAAAATAGACTGTGCAGAAAATAAACTTTTCACGTTTTGCCATGCAACGTTTGAAGCGGAAAAAAGACTAGAAATTACATAATCCTAAACAAAAAAATGAAAATGCGGCCTGTGCGCTCACTAAGAACTCCCAAATACAGTAATAAATTCCTCTGCAGCGCTTATATCAAGCGCACAAAAAAAAAAAAAAACTCGAATGCAGGTCAACACTGCTCCCAACGCGCCCCCTGAAAACTCCCAGTTGGAGGAAACAATACACTCCCATTGTTACCCCTCAAAACTCCCACTATAGTGGCAGTAAAATGAAACTCCCATATGCTACTGAAAAAACTGCGAAAATTATGGGAGTACGGCGAAACTCCCATTGGAAGGAGTTTTGAAAACTCCGAATTTGTACTGAGATATGCAACAAGCCATTTACTCCCATTCCGGCTTATTTGTGTTCTGAGTGTACGTTTCCCAGGATGGACGACTCCCTCGACCGATTACAGAATTCCCGCTTCTTTTTGGGTAAGGACAAACAGCCGGTACAGCGGTAAAGTAGATGAGCATGACCGCGAAAACACCGCCTTCGTTGCTCATTATGGGATTTACGAGTTTAAAGTACTTCCTTTCGGTTTGTGCTCGGCCCCTGAAACTTTCCAGAGCATGAATACGGTTCTGTGGGGCTTTACTGGCAAACGGGATAGTGTACCTCGACGAGATCTTCGTTTTTTTGAATACCGCTGAAGAGAACTTAGCGTGAATACAATACGTCCTTCACGCCGTCCGCTGGGCCGCGTTTACTGTAAAACAAGAGAAATGCCTATTTATATGAATTGTATAGTACGCGATACAACACAAAAAAACTCAGTTACCTGTTTAAACCAGAAATTTCTTAGTTTATAACACAGTCCATATCTTCCGCGTGTATAGCGAGTGGACTTCAAAAGAAATAAATGGTGAAACTGACAACTGAGACCTGAATCGTTATAATCTCATACACTAACCTTCATGCAGCTGCTGTAGCACGATGATACTTAGGGTGTCCACTAAAGCACAAAAGGGAAGAGTAGCGTGGGCAAATTTGTTGACCCGGCTACGAAGCATGTATTTGGTTGGAGGTCTCATTCTGTTGTAGGAATTCTCCACGATTGCATTCGGGACATAAAAAACAACCAGGAAGACCATAATATATGCCAAAATGCCTGCGAGAAGAGAGTGAGAAACGAATTAGATATAAGTGGATCATGATAAGCATGGGTGCTTAGTTTTATTGTCAAATGAGTGATCTTTTTGTCTTTACTGCTCGTGTGGAAGACCTCTTGCCACTCCAAGAGCGTAGAAAAACTGTGAAACGTTTTCACCAGTGATTTTAAAAATATGGGATTCTATATGCCACCTTTGCGGCCAATGTAGCGTAATCGTCTTTTGCCGCAGTGTCTACATCTCAAGGTATTATACATTTCTATGACTCTTCTCATGATGAGGGAATGAAGTTTTGATTACTTCAACTTTCCCGAATTCACACAGTTCGCTTGCAATCTCTTGAAACAGCGCGCTTTTATCTCATCCACCTTCGACACGCTTTGCAATTGATCTTCGTTTTATGTTCGATACCAAAAAGCAATGTTAACTGGGTTCTGAAACTCCTTTAGGAGTTTTACAGGAATTATTGCAATTGACACAGCGCATTTCGTTACTTCCGGTTTCATCAATTTCTTCCCGCGCAAGCGTGACCTTCGGATATTCGCCATGACTCACGCCTCTGGGACGTCTCCAAACTCTTCGGTTTCCACGCGACTGCGATTTCAGCGAAGGCGCAACTTTTAGAGGGACAGTCCAGCTTGCTTCATTTCGTTCGCGCGTTTTTCTGAGATTATCGCTCTGCTCAGAGATCCCGCACTCCCTTGACGTCTGGAGAGCAGACGAATGTAGTGGTGAGGTATTTTTACTATTGTGCATTACGCTGAAAGGCCGGGCGAAAAGAGAACACTATCATGGTCACGGCGCAAGCGTGGTAACGACATGCGTTGGCATGAACAGAAGAATAAAATTTGGATATGAAAGTCTAAGAAATAGCCAAAAAAATTGCTATAGTTAGCATGTAGATTCCTTCCAAACCGTGGTCGATTTATATATTGCCTATTTGCCGCTCGTGCGCGCCAGTGGCGAGCTCGGTCACGTTGATGTGACGCCATGCCCGCGCGTGAACAGGAAGTAGCAGTAATCCATTGAGGTATTTAGATGGTTTCTAAATACATATTACATTAACGAAAAACGAACCGTAGTGTTGCACTGCACGGTAGAGGGCATGATTTAATTCTGCGTGGTTTTCCGGAAAGGTATGATTAATTATGACCATGAGTTACTATCATAATAAACTAAACAGTAACCGATGTCACGAGCGGTCTGGGAAGTATAGTGATTGTTTTTGGGTCGTGCTTGCTCCATTAGTTCGGCACTCTAATGACTGCTGAAAACAATCCACCTATTCTACATCCACTCTCGCTCGGTTCCCGGCTCGTTCGTTTCTTATGCGGTGAATGCTGCCGATCGTGATATGTGGCGGGTTTGTTTGCGGGCCTCGGGACTACATTCCCCCTTCAAGGTTTTGGGAAATATTTAGGTGAACTAGCGGCACGCACGACGCACGTCACGGGGAGAGCTCACTAAGGTTCGAGTTAAGACCAGAATACATTGAACAAACTTTCACGTTGAAGTCAGCGTGGCGGAAACTCCGCCGCGGCAGGACGCCGTATACTCGTGGGGCCGAACTAAATGGATCGAAGACACGGCGTCCGCCTCCGCGTCGCCGCTTGGTTGCTCTCAGTGCGGCTAACTGAACCTTCATGCCCATAATCTACGGCGGCGTACATGAAATCAGCGTTCTACCTCCACTCCATCTCGACAGATGGCGCTATGGTGCAGAATAGTAATTGTTTAGCCTGGGTCTAAATACATACAGCTGGCTGTTCCCAGTATTTTTTTTATTTGATAGGCCGTCACAGTAATATCGCCTGTTCCTCACACGCCGATCATGCAGACGGGCCCAATGTTGCTGTCAATAGACGTTATGTCGCTGCATCTCCTATATTTAACCTAATAAAAGCTATCGCACATGCCTATCTCCGCGACACAAGCCACGGAAGTTGGGTCGGGACCGTGTTGAGCATGCGACTCGGGCTATCAGAATAGCGCGGACTTCACTTCGTGCAACACTATTTTCGTCAATCGATCTCAGACGTACAATCCGTTTTTTTTTAGCTCAGGTGGGTGCGGGACAAGCCTACGTCTATCAAACTGTTCCAAAGCGGGCGTCTGTTCGATTAATGACCTCTTTCTTTCTTTTGAGGTTTTGAGATAGGCGATAGGGAACAGGGCCCGAAACTGTCTGGCGATGCTTGTCGACACCTCATCATTTTGTCATTTACTCTCTAAACTGAGTTGGTGACCTTCCGCTTCTTCTAGTCCTGTCCCTCAGTAGTCATTTTGTTACCCTCGCTATCGATTCTGTTAGCTTCATGAATTAGCTTCGTGCGTGGCTGTATGAGAAAATATTAGTGGCACAACTTATCGCACTACGTTCACAAAACGTAAGCAATGAGGGAACTGTTGCACTACTAGCAAAACGTGTGGCTACCTGGTTATTTTGCCATCATTGGTGTGATGCGTCATGTGATATGCATATAACGCCTCATAGGCCACAGTGAGGCAATGGCCGCTCGATGGAAACAACGTCTTCTTTCCATCGAGCGGCCGGGCTGAGGGTATCACTGATGTTCCAATCATGACTTAACTGGTGCGTGCCAACAGCGCCATAATGAATTGCAGTGTACACACCAAGCAGAACTTTGGAGGCACTCGTCTGAATTAAGTGGTTTCCGCATACATTTGCGCCTAATCAGCGATGATCCACGGCCATAGGACAATGTACATTTTTAATGGAGGTAGTGCGGACAGCAGAATTCTAGGACTTTCCCTAAATAACGCCACTCAAAATAATGAGATTTTAGAGTATTTGTTTTCTAGCTACTTGTAGTAGTACTCAGCCACGAAACGCTTTACTGGGTACTGAACAGGAATAACGTGTTAACTATCAGCATTATATGAAGAAACACAATTGGGAATGCAATGTTTATTCAACTAGTACAAAATGAACGGCGGGAGTTTATGCCCCATTTTGACAAAGAATGTTCTCAAACGAATTAACCCGAGACTGTTCGCTTCACGTGTCGTTTACTTACCTCTTCGAAAAAGACAAGCTAAGAACATTCCGTGAAGCACCATGCCAACCAAGAAAATTAGGATGGTCACCAGAAGTAGCGATGGGTCCACGTTCGGAAATAAGTCCTCATGAACTTCTGCGAGAACAATGGCAACTATTCTTAGGGTACGGTTGGTATAGAATTCACTCGATAACTGCAGTACTGTACATGTATTTATCCCTGTGATGTATCGCATTGCCCGGGAGCAATAACCAAGCAATTTTGTTTTGTCCCATGCTCTGTGGAACTTTCGACCTTAATCCCCGTCGGTATGACAGGCGAACGCACCCGACCTTAAAAAATTATAAATAAAGATACTGCAGCACGTACTTTCCTGTGCTTAAAAAACCGACTTAGTTATGCGCATCGACTGCATAGGCCGAGTGCCTTGTGGGCTTGTGACAGCTAAAAAGAACCGTATGGTTTCGTTGTCATTACGAATGAGAACAATAAAAACTGATGGTTTATGGTGTCGACTTGAACCATATAATAAGCGTAACTATTCTGATCAAGGTAGCATCCTTGTTTAACTGATGTGGGCGTAGAAAGTGGCTGGTGTTGCCTAGAAACAATACCTCATGGTGTCCTTCATAAAGGACTTTTTTATACTTTATATTTGAGATTTCTGGGGCCCATTTACATCGGAAAATCCTTGAACAAAAATTTTGGCCAATATCTGAGACATACAGAGAAACACTTCTTTTCAAACTGAAGCCGTGTTGTCGGTGAAGATTACAAAAAAAATAGAATAAAAATTTGGAATAAAATTACAGTTAAAAGTAGTGTAAGGCGTCCAACAAGAGTCACTGATTGGCACAGATTGATTCAAGTCTATATCACCGACGGAGGCGCTTAGGTTTTCTCTGAAATTATCCCTTGCACGACTCAGTAAGATACACCGTGAAGAAGCGATCTTTAATTTAAATTCAGAATAACCTCCATACCATCAGCAGTGTATGTGACAATCATGTGATGAACCTTAACTGAATAAAGGCAAGGTAGTGCACGTATCGCGGAAGGAGTTTGATGGTTTCTATAGTTCTATGCAAGGTAACCTGTTAGAACTAGTGAATTTGTGCGAATATTTGGGAGCCTACACCTAAAGCAACTTTCCATCATAACAGTATACTAGCTACGTAACTGCTCCTGCAAATTGAACCATTGGCCGCCTCAGTTGGCAAGTACGGGGTACGCTTGCATCTTTAAAATTACTCCTCTGCAAAAGCTTAGATAAGCCAAAATTTGAATATGCCGCGACTAATCAGCCCTTTATTATTCTACAAAGAACCGCAGCTAAATACATAAAGAAATCGTTGGGCCGTCGTATTTTAAATGCAGAGAATTTCAGTAACTCACGATGTCACCCGCGTTGGCGTCCGTAGTCCGCGTCCGCATCGCTCCGCATAAATACTTGCCGGCGCCAGGTTTCGATCCTACGACTCTGCGGGCGGAACGCAAAGTGCACGGTACTCTACCAACTGAGCCACAAAGCCGACACAGAACGGAAAGTTACGAACGTGCCTTATATCCTAAACTCATTCAACCGTCGGCCATAGGTGCGCCCTCTCCCCCGCGTCCTCCTCGCCTTCTCTCCGCTCGCAACGCCCTCTCTCGCCGCGTTCGGTTCGGGCGCACAACAGGTGGGGACGTGCGCAACACCCTCTCTCGCCGCGTTAGGTTCGCGCGCAAGAACAGGTGGGGCGCTCGCATCGCGCTCTCTCGCCGCGGTCGGATCGCGCTTAAGCCACATATGTCGTTCGCGCGCGCTGCGGTTGCTAACATCTGTGGCGTGATCGTGACGTCAGCATCACGCGGTCGCGTGGTGGCGATTTCGGCGCTATAACACTCTCTCGCGAGGGGCATTGGATTGGATTCGATTGGATTGGCTTGGATTTGGATTGGATTGGATTAAAGTGGATTGTGTTGGATTGTGTTGCGTCATAGCCGCGCCACGTTGCGCCATAGCCACTCCACGTTGCGTCATAGCCGCGGCAGGGGGTTCACGGCACGTTTCACCATCGACTTCATCGACAATGTCTACGCTGGAAGACAACAATTACAACAACAACAACCAATACATAATCCACACGACTTGCAGGCGCGCCCCCCCGCAGAAATGCTCTGCATTTGATCGTGCCCCTCGCGAGGGGGATGTTTCTTCTTTTTTACTTTTAGCAATAAATCCCTACAGCAAGCTTTTCGAATATTATTCTACAAATTTTTGTTAAAATAGGGCATTGACTGAATATAGGGACTTTCGGGCCGACACACCACAGGTGATTAGGCGCGCCACAGTGGAGGGCTCCGGAGTTATTTTCACCAGCTGAGGACTGTTGCGTGCCCCAAAATCTCGTACGCACGGGCGTTTTTTCGCCGTTTCGCCGCATTTCGACAACCCTCCGCCATGGGCGGGCATCGTACCCACGCCTACGTTAAAGTTAGATATTGCAGTAAATTGTATTTATTTATTTATTTATTTATTTATTTATTTATTTATTTATTTATTTATTTATTTATTTATTTATTGTTATTCGGACAATTATTCGGACAATCACACATCGGGAGGAGGAAACAAGGCTATCTCCTGACGACGCCTTTCCTCCCAAAGCGGCTCTCAGCTGGACCAGAAGCAGTACACAGCACATCGCCGCATGGCAAAAGAAAGAAATGAAATCTACAAATATTCGCTCGCCTTACCCTGCCATAAACAACATAAAATGCGTCAACTACCAATCGGTAAACAAGAACAGTAAAAAGAACAACTAAAAATGTACATAGAAAGGAACATTCACCTACATGCACTGTATAAACACTTCGTCCATAAAAGATGATGATGGTTTGATTTTATTGGCGCAAGGCCCACATGTGCAAAGAGCGCCAGATACAAAGTTATTTGATGAGGAGAGAACACGAAATAAAATCAGTTAAAAAATATGAGCACGGCTGGTGTAAAGGGCCAGGGGGAAGAACAAGAGTGATTAATAGATAAATAAGGTGGATGGTGTATAGGACCATGGATAAAACTATGGGTGGTATGTGATGAGTTGTCAAAAGTGAACTTCTGATAGGAACTTAAAGGTGCGCTGAACAGAAAACATGGCATCGTCTCCTAAGAAGTATGAGGGGTGTGGTGGAATATGTTGTGTGTGTAGTTGTGGGAAATGTTTGCGTCGTGTAATGTCGCGTGCCTTACATTGTATGAGAATGTCGATCACGGATAGGGCCTCTCTGCACCTGCCGCACAGAGGTCTTGGAGATCCAGTGAGAAGGTGCGAGTGCGTTGCATGTGTGTGCCGTGTCCGTAATCTAGCCAAGACGACTTCAGTGTATCTATTGCGTGTGTCGGTGGTGTATGGTCCCAAGTGAGGTTTTATTACGTGTAACATGTTGTCTGTTTGTTCACTCCAGTGTGTTTGCCATGTTTCGCGAAGTTGCTGTCTGATGTGTGGTTTCACGTCTGTGTAGGGTAATGAGGTTATGTCTACTGTATTCGAGAGTGTAGCAGCAGCAGCCATTCGATCCGCTGCTTCGTTCCCGGCAATACCGCAGTGACCAGGGACCCAGAAAAGGACTAGTTCAAATTTGTAGAGATACACAGACATAACACCCTTGACTATTAAATTTATAACGTGATTTTTTTGAAGACTTTGTTGACGACAACGCCCGCACAACACTGAGAGAATCTATATATATAATGGATTGTGGGATGTGGCTTTGAAGGATAGGATTAACAACCAGAAGTACACCGTAAGTCTCTGCCGTAAAGATACTTGTATTACTGTTAAGAGTTCTAGTGACACTAAGCCCGGGCCCATGCGTCGCGCAGGACACCGAGGTGGAAGTTTTAGAGGCGTCCGTATAAAATTCAGAGCATTGGTACTTCTGCTGCAAATACAAGAAGTGCTGCAGAATTGCACATGCGGGAGCTCGGTTTTTATCTACATGTGTGAAGGATGTGTCGCATGATACAGGGCGGAGATGCCAGGGTGCTATAAAATCTGTTTGAGAACTTTGTATGGTGTCTAAAAAGGAGACAGAAAGCTCCGACGCTTCCTCTCTAACTCTGTAAGAGAAGGGCGCAGATAATGATGGTCGATTTAAAAGGAGTTCAGTCATGGATGTATCATAAAAAACCGATTTAAAAGGATGATGTGGCATGGATGAAATTTTAAAGGCATGAAGGAGGTCTGTGTATGCTCGCTGATGTTGTAGGTTCCATTTGTTGCACTCTATATACAGGCTTTCGACCGGACTAGTTGGGAAGGCGCCACACGCCAAGCGGAGCCCTAGATGAAGGACAGGGTCCAGCATTCTGAAGGATGTTTTAGTGGCTGACCCATAGACAATGCTACCATAGTCCAATCGTGAACCTATTAGGCTGGTAAAAACACGTAGAAGAAGTTGTTTGTCAGCACCAAAAGAAATGTGCGAGAGAACCTACAGGATAGTCAGTGTTTTAAGGCATTTATGTTTTTGTTGTTATATGAGTGGGATGAATGTGAGCTTTTCGTCAAAGATAATACCCAAGAACTTGTGTTCCTTTTTACAGGAATAGGAACACCATGGAGTTGAATGTCTGGATCCGGCCGAACGCCACGCCTTTTGGAAAACAAAACACAAGTGCACTTTCCTGGATTAAATTTAAAACCATTGCTATCTGCCCAGCCGGCAAGCTTGTTCACACAAAGCTGGACTTGCCGCTCGCAGATAGAAAAGTTACACGATTTGAAAGGGAGTTGAACGTCGTCTACATAAATTGAACATGAAATTGATGGTGGTAGCGCCTTCCGAAGAGAATTCATTTTCACAATAAAAAGGATGCAGCTTAAAACTCCACCTTGCGGCACGCCGTTTTCCTGCACATGAACCTTAGAGAGTGCAGTTCCAATTCGCACACGAAAGGTTCTTTGAGACAAGTAGCTGGCAAGTGTGTTCATCATGTTACCTGTTATGCCGAATGACTTGAGGTCTCTTTGGATGCCATACCGCCACGCGGCATCGTACGCTTTTTCCAGATCAAAGAATACCGTCATACAATATTGTTTGTGGAGGAAAGCATCCTTTATATAGGACTCGAGCGGGACGAGTTGGTCGTTGGTGGACCGCCCCGACCGAAGCTGCCTGGCAGCTCTCGAGAAGACCATTGTACTCGAGAAAGTACACGAGTCTCCTGTTTATCATTTTCCCGAGGAGCTTGCACGGACAGCTTGTGAGGGCGATGGGCCGATAGCTAGCGGGTGAGGAAGGGTCCTTTCCTTCCTTTAGGAAAGCCACCACTATGGCCTCCCTCCGAGAGCGAGGAATGTGCACCGAAAGCCATATGTTGTTGAATAGATGTAGGAGTGTTCCAAGAGTGTCAGGGTGTAGGTGTTGTAATATGGTGTATGTGATTTTGTCTGCACCTGGAGCTGAAGGCTTACATGTGCTCAGAGCAACCTTCAGCTCATGAAGTGAAAAAGGAGAATTGTAAGACGTGTGCGACTTATTGTTATCACGCAAGGACTTCTTTTTTACTGATATTTTATGTTTCATGAAAGTGTTTGTGTAGTGTGCTGAACTGGACACGTGTTCGAAGTGTTGTGCAAGTGTGTTAGCCTGGTCTTCCAGTGTGTCCCCTGTTGTACTACCCAGGGACAGGCTGTGTGTCTGTTGTCCTTTGAGTTTTCGTATTCGTGTCCAAACTTTGTGTGTGTCTGTGTATGAGTTAATAGATGTAAGGAAGGTGCGCCCACTCTCTCGTTTTGCCTCACGGCGCACACGTTTTCCAAACGCCTTGGCCCGTTTGAATAAAATAAGGTTACCCGACGTGGTTGTACCGACGAAGGATACCCCACGCCTTGTTCCGGGCCACTCGCGCCCGCCTACATTCCTCATTCCACCACGGCCTCCTTTGGTTGCGTGGGGTACCCAAGCGTGGGGAATGGACTTTTCGGTGGCGTCGAGGATGTGCGCCGTGAGAAGTTGGGTACCTTCTTCAACGTGTAGGTGTCCTATGGATGTGTGGTGTAGTTTCGATGTCTCTGTAAATGTGTTCCAGTTAGCTCGTGCTTCATTGAACCTATTATGGGAAGATGAACTGCTTGTGCCTTTGCCTATATATGTTAGTGAAGTGGGGAAGTGGTCACTGCCATATGGGTCAGTGCCCACTCCCCACTCCAGACATGGAAAGAGAATTGCCGAAACAATAGCCAAGTCAAGATTTGAGTATGTATTGTGTCCTATGTTATGGTATGTAGGCTGTTTCTTGTTGAAAAGGCATGCTCCAGAGGATGATAAAAACTTCTCTATCAAGCGACCTCGGGCATCCGTGCGAGAAGAGCCCCAAAGAGAATTGTGTGCATTGAAGTCGCCTGTTAAGATGTACAGTTCAGGAAGCTGGTTGACCAGCGCATCAAAGTCAGCTCAGAAGTGCAAGATCACGGGAGATGAAGATGGGCCATACCGTTATCCACTTATTAAAAATTATTGTGCGGACTGCTACAGCCTCAAGGACGGGGTTCAATGTGACAGGGTGGCATGCTAAGGATTTGCGGGCGATTATGGCCACACCGCCAGAAGAGTGTGTGCAGCCATCCCTGTCTTTCCTGTATACCAGGTAACTATTCAAGAAATTTGTGTGTTTGAATTCAGATGTGTTTCCTGGACACACATTAAACTTGGCTGGTTGGCATGCAGATTCTCATGCACGTCACTGTAGTTCCATTGAACTATGTTACTCTTCCCATTATGATGTGTTAGAGCTACTGGAGTGTGATTATTTATGTAGGGTCTTTCGGGGCTTCGACTCTTGGGAGGGGCTTTCTGGCCTTGTCTACTGCCCTGGACGTCGCAGCCCATTCCTTCCGCTGCGATGAAAGCCGGAAGAGCTCGACGTCCATGTCGTCATCAGAAGGCAAGGGGGTGCCCAGTGGTCTGGGCCCCCTGGACGTGGTACCCTTTCAGGTGTTCTTTGCCTGCGCCGCCAGTGCCGAAGGCGTGGGGAGCACCACAGATGACACAGGCAGTGAGGCGGAGGAGGGGGTCGCTGCGACTGCCTCCGTCTCCTTCTCCGTGCCCTTGCGTGTGCTTTGGGCCGGTGGAGAGGAAGCAGTGGATGCAGCGGCATCCCCAACAGACGTTGTTGCCATCACAGCCGCTGCTGGGTGAGCGAGCGGTGCGGAGGCGGGTTGGGCTGCAAGGGGAACCCAGGGGGGGGGGCACGGAGGCGGGACCAAGTTCGACTCGCGCTACTGGGTTCCCGCCGAAACCAGACGCCGCTCCGCCCCCCGTAGAGCTGCGTCGGCGTACCTCCCCAGGGGGAAAGAGGTGAATCTCTTTCGCGCCTATGGGAAGGTAATGTTTCCAGTGACTTTGATGTTGATTATTTTCTTTTCTAATTGAATCTTTCACAGTTTCTGGAGTAGGCCGCATGTGGACCCTGGCAGTTTACGCAAAGAAATTGTTGAACGTTACAGTTGTCGGAGGGGTGGTCGTGCTGGGCGCATTTTGCGCAGGTAAGTCGGCCGCGACAGGGGTTTGTGCCGTGCCCGAACCGTTGGCACTTGAAACAGCGCTGCGGGTTCGGGATGTACTGCCGGACTGAACATCGGATGTAACCTGCGTTGATGAATTCTGGGAGGATGGACTTGTCAAAGCTTGGGATGAGGTGCTTTGTCGGTGTTTGTTTATCGTCTCTGCGGTTGGTTATGCGCCTGACCGTTGTTATGCCCTGACTACGAAGGCCCTCCAGCAGGTCAGCTTCAGATTCATTCAGGAGGTCATACTCGGAAATCACGTCCTGGAGCTGTTTAGGCTGCGGTGGGGCGTGACTCGGATTGGCAGATCGGCGATGCTGGTTTGAGCAAGAAGTTTATTGGCCTGATCCTGGCTACTGACCTCGACAAGAATTTCACCGGCTCGATGTTTTTTGGCTTTATACGACCCTCCAACAATACCGTCAAGAAACTTTGAAATGAGAAATACCGACTGTGAAGCAAGATGTTTTGATTGGTCTACAGATTCCATCACGATGAACCGAGGATAGTTGTTCGGTTTCGGAGGACTCAAGTCAGGAAGTGGTGGAAAAGAAACTTCGGTGAGGCCCCTTTTCGGGGGCCGATCACGTCTGGGGAGGGGGGGGGGTGAAAATGCCATATAGCATAGTATAAAAGCAGGGAGACGGGGGTACTTTCTTCTTTGACCTTACCGTGGTAGTCAAAGAGGTCCCGGAGCTCCCTGCCTGGTAGACAGGCAGAGAGCCCATCGTCCAGAGCTTGAACAAGGCTCCGACGGCCACCGTTCACGGCTTCTAACCCTTCACATTTCAACTTCGAGCCACGGTAGGTAACAACTTAAGTATGGGGGGCTCGGGGTACGCGGTGTCGCTACTCACCGTCACCAAGATTACTCAAGGTGCCCCGTGCGGGGTCGTCCTTAAAAGAAAAGGCCCAGAACAACATGCTTTGTAAAGTCAAACAAAACTTGCAGAAAATGAATATAATACATGAAAACATTTATTACAGATGTTAGTCAACACCGACACAGAAAGTAGTTCCCTTCAACTCAGTGAAGAAGAATGACCTGCAAGGCTTGACGCAGTCCACGGAGTGCACGAAACAAAGCACGTTTGTTGTAATTTGCGATGGAACACGCTTCCCATTATCTGAATGAACCTCTGAAGGATCCAAGCTTTGTTCTCGCAGACAAACATTGAGCTGTCTGTGTCCCCACCCGCGTCGTAAGTAACCATTGTACTGTTTGTGCAATACACAAACCCAATCCGCTCTACACCTAAGCACTCCGGAAAGGTCCCATTTGGCCGTTTAAAGTCCGCGTTTATACCTCGCACCAACAAAATAGACATGCCATCCATCAGTACGAGCATGAAACCTATAGCTGCGCGTGCACCCGCAAACCGCGCATGCATAAACCGGCAGCCGGTGACGGCGCATACTTAGGCGTGAAAGAGGCCGGCGAGAATATCGTTTGGAAGGCCTTCCAACCCGAAAAAGAAATATGAGCTCACGCCGGCAATCCAACCGGGCCAGCCTCTCTTCAACGGGGGAGGGATTCGCAGCTACGGGGCAAAGTGGAATTTGAGCGGGAACGGCGACGGCTGGTTTAGCTCATTTTATGGGAATGCATTTCAGCAGCAGTTACCTTGGCTTCGCGGGAGTGGTGTCTATGTTCGCGTAACCGAGTGAGCGAGCGCTGCAGCGAGGAAAGAAAGAAAAGGGAGAGGAGCGTGTAGCAAAGGGTGAGGTAGAGTACAACACGTGCGGCTACGGCGTCATCTATCTCAATCACTGCCTTTCCCTCACATATGTCTCATGCGTCGCCACCAAGGAGCGCAATACCCCTGATACTTTCCCCAGACGCTGTTGCATTCTCCGCTAATACAAACCACGTGACATTTGTGCGGGAGGTTGAGACACGATTTGCAACAACATGCTCACTGCTCCCTTGTGGGAGGCTAATCCGAAACACGTGACATTTGCGCGGGAGGTTCAAACACCATTTGCAACATGCTGGCCGGCGGCGGCACGCTGCTTGGTAGCAGCAGAGTAGCGCACGTCGCCGTGCGTTCGCTGATCCACGAACACTTCCTGACACGCACGACACATGCGCTGTGACCGGGAAAACTGCAGCTCGCACTGCGCACAATTTTTATGTAAGGGAGTATTGTAATCGTCAGTGCATTTTCGATGCCCACCGGTTCTACTGTTTTTAAATGCAGAGCATTTCTTTAACTCACATGTAGCGTCCACCGTCCGTCCGCAACAGCTCAGCGCGCAGATGCGCCCTCTCCCTAACTCCTCCTCTCCCGCATCACGCTACCCTCCTCGCTCTCAACAACAGGTCCGCACCCCTCCCCCTACACTATATAAAAAAAAAATAGTAGTTATCGGCGCCTGGTTTCGATCCACGACCCTGTGGGCGGAACGCGAGGTACATGGTGCTCTTCCCACTGCGCCACAAAAGCGACACAGAATCAAAGAATACGAACGCGCCTTATATCCTTGACTCATTCAAACTACGTCAAGAAGCTGCTGATACACGGCAGCAGTTGCATCGATCTCGTCTTCACCAGTTGCTGCAACGCACGACCACTGCTTAAAGACCCCTTAAGAGTACACTTTAGCAACCACGAAGCCGTCGTTCTCAGCGTCCAGTACAACGACCACAACAACAAATAAATAAATAACGACTTACAACAACCTACTCCTTGTCTTCACTTCTTGCGTCAGAAAAAAAAAGAAAAATTGGGCCCATCTCTCCCCGAGGAGGGACTCGAGTCACGAAATCACGAAAGTAATAATTATTATATGAAAGAAATAATAATAATTAATAGTAATAAGCAATAATAGTTAACACATTCACTACCACCCCACCACCACAGCCCAAACACTACCGTTAACGCAATACACCCCCCCTTACGCGACGCATTTACTCGAGTCCCCCCTCGTGGGCAGATGGGCCCAATTTTTTTCGCAGTCCTCTGATAACCGCACTACCGCCGTCAGCCGCCGACTGCGCGACTTGCCAAAGAGGCATCCGTGGAGGTGAGGGGGGAAAATGGTTGTAAACCGATGACACCGGAATGACAACTGGGGTTAAACATAGTGCTTCGCAGTAAAAACAATATTAATAACACGAACAGAACCTTTTTGCCCAGGACCATTATACTGTATTGTAGTGCATAAACACTGAAGTCGTTACTATAACGAGTGCACAAGTTTTTCTGATATTTTTACAGGTTCAAACTCTTTTATAAGCTCATCAATCTGCTCGTTTTCATTTTAGAAATTTATTACGTTATATTGTTTCAAATGATCTCTGTTATTTCTTATTCTCGGCTTTGTGTAACGTTGATTGCAGAAGGGACACCGTCAAAGGCGAAGATCGTAGTTTAAATAACTGGACGGGGTGTTGATGCAACATCTGGCGGATATCCAGCACTCCTCTTAACGGTGACTAAATCGTAGATTGTTGGAATATCGAACATTCTCCGGTGTTCTTTGGTGCTTTGTGCATACGATAGTATTCGCAACAACTCTAATAGCTCTGTTTTAATGCGAAATAGTAAGAAAAAGGTTGTAACCGAACTTCTAATAATTATTTTGTTAAGCTGACAAATGGTACGTTTAGGTCTGCTTCATGAAATCATACTACAGTCAAATCTCGGTACAACGAACACCACATTAACGGACTTTTCAGATTAATGAGCGTTTAAGAAATCCCACGCCGATTGCTTATAGTTTTAGTGTAAAATTATTTCACTACAACGTACTTCAGAATAGCGAACGTTTCAAAATAACGATCGTTTTATTTAGTTCCGTGCCATGTTAACAACACCTCAGTACTACGAACTCATATTTTCAAGGCCGGAGACTCTTAGAAGTCCGTTTTAAACAATCGCGGCAACCGGGGCAGTGTGCTAGTAGACGACACTGCAAAGCGCAGCGAAGAACAGGACGTCTTGCAACTTGCTCTGCGGAATGCGGCAGCAGATGCGAGAGGGAGAAAAAAGGTGAGGAGAAGAGACAAAATGAAGCATGGGTATCCTTCTCCATCCCGTAAGCCGCGGCCGCGCTATTCGCGCTCACCCCAACTTTTTCTACGTTCCGCCGCTGCTCAAGTGGCTTGCTGGATCTTCACGGACATCAGCGGAGCTGGCAACAGAGGACATTGCCCAGACCGTGAGCGTTCAGGGTGAAGAAGTGAAGATGGCAGCGAGGATGGCATGAACAACGATGCCTCTGAGGGTGCCGCAGCAGCACTCGAAGACTACGGCGAGCACGCGACGACTACGGATGTGGTGGATAGCATACAAAAACTCCGCACATATCCGGGGAAAAACCGCACGGCCACTGATTCACTCCCCAGGAATGTGCAAGAGTTTGAGCCCTTCGTGCTAGGAAGCTTGTGCTACTCGCGCTAGATGAAAATCGCCAACAACTTTAAATAAACGCGCATTGTTTCATGATCACTAGTGCATTTTTTTGTGAAAAATGACTCCGAGGATGCACTGCTTTACACGTAGGTCGTTTTAGGCATTGAAATAGTATTTGTTTTCTTAAATTTTGCGATTTTCACTATAACGACCTTTCAGAATAACGAGCAATTTTCCACGGTCCCCTGAAGTTCGTTATATCGAGATTTCACGTATCGCACTTTACTTTTTTCCTCTCTAGTTTTTTGAACAGTCTTTGATGTTTGCATAACGCCTCAATATCAGACCTTCGTTTTGCAACACCAATATTTTCCCTCCGGTGGTAATATAATTGGAACCGCGTTTTCGAACTGCGTGTGGCCCTGCCTGACAAATTGTTCGGATCACCATTCACCGACCACCTGTGTGTTTGAACAGGTCGATCCAGATGGTTAACGTATTGTACATTTGACGAGCCAAGATCGCGTTTTTCGCTTGTAGTATACGGCAAAGCGTGCATATTTTGTGTTGGTTTACTACCCGTCGTATTTTTCTTAACGCTGGAAGCGAATTGTTAGAAGATATGAATGGTTCCAGAAAATGTGCACGGGACTTCGGTTGCGAGGGGAACAGGAAGAATGACCGCATGCTGCTCATACAGCTCAAGTCTCTAGTCGCGCTCGCTTAGGGTTGGCGAGGGTGACCATAGAAGAGCGTTCTAATATTGCGGGGGCCGTCGAGAAAAACCTGTAGCTCACCCCTTCCGTGCTTTCGATGCAGAAATCAGATGTAGCTATGTGTCAGGGTTGGACATCCTTTCGAACGAACAATGCCGCTTCCGCTACTGTTCTCCAATGGCCGTTGGAAGGCCCATAAATGATAGTTGTTTGAAAGTAACCATCGTAACCACGTAATGCAGTTGTTGTTCCTAAGGTGGCTTACGCAGGAACCAAAAGGAGTGGATCTGTCAAAACATCTCGCAATCGTTGGCTGGTAGTCTTGTGCACTTCCACGGGAGGATGGTTTGCCCACAGAGTAATAACGCAGGTCAAGTTTGAAGAGGTGTCTTCGGGGCAGTAGGTTTAGGTGTGCAAGTTCTTCGCTGCGAACCTCAACCAGAAACTTTTGTACTGCAGTCTCTTCGCTTCCATGTTCCTGGTTGGACGCTATTTACCGACTTTAATGCTTTTGCAAAGAGGCCTTAGGCTTGCTTTAGTGTGACATGATTTCGATGTAAATGTGATGCCCTCGATGGTTGGGGCAATGGCCCTCGCTCAGAGGCATAGCACTGCTCCTTTTCACTGCTTCTGTTTCCGAATTTCCACCTCGTCTTGCAAATTACAAGAGTGGTGCAGTAAATATTCCAGCTGACATTGTAGACACTCTAATTGCATGAATAAGCCCTTGACTTCTTTTAAGTGCGAATGCACTGTATAAGCGACCCCAAACCTTCCACCGCCGGCGGCGGCGGCGGCGGCGGCGTCCGCAGTCCTCCTCTCCTTAGCAATGGCGTGGAGCGGAGAGGAGCGTCGGTAGCAACGGCGCGGTGACGTCACTTCACCACGTGACCGCGCTCGCTCCGCCTCCTCGCCGTGGCTGCGCGGGTGCGCGCCGCTCCCCGCACCGCTCCTCGCGCCGTGACGTCCTGGTATGACGTCACAGCGCGCCTCCTCTCCCCAGCAGCTGCCGCGCGCCTCTATCTCCGCCGTGACGTCACACTCTCTCCTCTCCCCCTCGCTCGGCTGCAGCTGCCGTGCGCCGCTGTCCCTCTCCCCTTGCGCTCGCCTCCTCTCTCAGCCACCTGGCTCGGCGCGCTCGGCGCGGCGTCCCCCCTATATATGCAGCGATAAACTGCCAGACCTCCGTGGGTCGGCTCACGCGCGCTCACGGGCGAATGCCAACGGATTTTAACTTTACTCCCCCTCATATCATCACCCCGTGCATTCGCACTTAACCATGTTCACCCTCGGGGAAATGCTACGGAGTTTTTAAAGCGCTGTGTGTTTTGCTTTTATTCTTATTGGTCTTACTACCTGACAGTGAGGATACATCCAACTTTTCGCAGCGTCTGGAGGGTTGTTGCCTCAAAACCCGCCTCAAAAAACACTGCATGCCATTCAGGGCTGCCAATAACATCTTTCGCCTCCAGCGTCATGTAAAGAGCCGACTCTTGTCCTGCCGCAGCAATAAATCGCCGAGATCAGCTGCGGTATCTCTGAAAAATCAGTCTCCCCTTTTTTTTCAAGGCAGCCTTCCCTTTCTAGGCCTCGGGCGTCCATTGCAGTCACCTTCCTTTGCACGAAAGATTCAATAACTGGTCTTATTCGTGGGGCCCCTAGTAATCCACAAATGATTGGGCACATCCGCATTAGTGAAAGGTTTGGCGAAAATTGCAAATTTTAAGTGCGAATGCACTTTATAAGCGACCCCAAACCTTCCACCGCCGGCGGTGGCGGCGGCGGCGTCCGCAGTCCTCCTCCCCCTAGCAACGGCGTGGAGCGGAGAGGAGCGTCGGTAGCAACGGCGCGGTGATGTCACTTCACCACGTGACCGCGCTCGCTCCGCCTCCTCGCCGTGGCTGCGCGGGTGCGCGCCGCTCCCCGCACCGCTCCTCGCGCCGTGACGTCATGGTATGACGTCACAGCGCGCCTCCTCTCCCCAGCAGCTGCCGCGCGCCTCTCTCTCCACCGTGACGTCACACTCTCTCCTCTCCCCCTCGCTCGGCTGCAGCTGCCGTGCGCCGCTGTCCCTCTCCGCTTGCGCTCGCCTCCTCTCTCAGCCACCTGGCTCGGCGCGCTCGGCGCGGCCTACCCCCCTATATATGCAGCGATAAACTGCCAGACCTCCGAGGGTCGGCTCGCGTGCGCTCACGGGCGAATGCCAACGGATTTTAACTTTACTCCCCCTCATAGCATCACCCCGTGCATTCGCACTTAACCATGTCCACTCTCGGGGAAATGCTTGGGAGTTTTTTTTCTCGACACCCCCACTGGACTGCTTCCTTTGAGAAAAAGCTGTCTCTCCGCAAGCATGCCTGCCCCGTTCGTCGCCACACCCCATAGTGGGGACATTGTCCACACTTGATATTGCTCAAATCTACAGCCCCCACGCCCCCCAGCACAGGAAGGTGAGAGGTGAGGATACTGCAAAAATAAATTTGAAATATTTAAAAGACAGGAGGCTGGGCCACCGCTATTATACAGAAGGGATTACTCAAAAATTGCGTGCGCCTATTCTCCTTTTACCACGATTCCTCACAGAATGTCTTTTTCTTCCAACTCAGGTCATGCCGTTATAACAAGGTTATATATTAGTCACTTGGTGGCCCACTGTATTACTATTCGGACCTTCGTGTGGCTGGTGGTTCAAACGTAGACATTCGAACGTTCGACTGCTATAAAAACTATACTAACATTCTGAACACCATTAAAAAACCAGAAATGTGCCTTGGAATCGACAACTGGTAAAACAGGGAACCCGTAATTTTTAGATAGCTCTTGGGGTTCTCTCTTCAACCAGAAACCGGCTTTTCTACAAACTAGAAATGGTTTTTCTGAAGCGTACAGAGTTTACAAATAGTAAGTTAACGTAAAATATTCAAAACGTTGTCTAAAGCACCGGAAGGTGTGAACCGCCCTATTCCTTCATGAATTCTTCCGAATTATGGGCAAGAAAAAAAAGGCTGCTTGAAAGTTTTGTGATTCACTTAAAAAAGTCGCGGTTTGTGCGACCCTTTTCCGACTCCGTTTGCGACACAACTTTGTGAGAGAGGAGGTCAGATACCACGAGCGAGTGAAATGAAACAAAATTATCCCGCTAATGCAGAACTCTCATTGCCCGTGTCGCATTTCCTCTCACCCGCGAGGACGCGTGCGATCGTTGACATGCGCGTGAAACAGAATTTTAGGTGCGGAGTACCTTAGGAGCGCACAATGTCCGTCCGGGTCCGTGCGCATAGCATTTACAATCGCAAAACATCACACCGGCACCGGCAGGATTCGAGCCTTTGTCTGGTAGACCAGACAGAGCTAGTGCCAGTCGTCTTACGCATTGGCTACGACGGTGAGTTAGTATCCGAGAGTAATAAGGATTACCTCTTCGCCCGTAACGGTGCGAAGTACATTAGCACCTCCCACTCCCGTCCATGTTCATTCGTGCGGACACCACCATCGTGCAAAAATCTAGTGAAATTCGACTTGCAGAATACAATGCCCCCCAAGAGACAAAAGTTTCTACAGTAGAGTTCTACACATTTATTTCACATACCCTCATTACGTGAACTCCTACTTAATTTCTTTCTCCTCACAACTCTCTAGTTGTGTCCCATGGCTATGTCCCTAATTGATCGGCCTAACCCGGTCGTAGGCGCTGACCTGTCGCAGCTGTAGCGTGGCCGCGACTCGGTGGTAGCCGCCTTCGTTTCGTGTTGATGCCGGCGTTCGATGCGCGCGGTCGTTTTTTGGGCGGCGTGGGCTCCCCGCGTCCCGACGTGTTTCCTCGGTGGCCACCCCCATGTAGCCCCTGCCGCTTGGCTTCCCAGGTACGTCTCGGCATGAACGTAGCCCTTTGGGGCCGTCGAAGCGAAAGTCGATGTAGCGTAGACGTTGGCCGCAGGTACCCGCCCGCTGTCGCTGGGGCACCGAAGACACAGGTTCGTGATGCGTCTAGGACGTGACAATCGGTGCGAAGTCTTTCCGCTCCGGCCTAGGCTCAAATGGCATGGTCGATTGCCTGACCGCGTCCCCCTGGCTCGTTCCTTGAAGTTTGCGTGCTCCTTCCGCCTCGTGGTTTATTTCCTCCCGCCTTATCTTAGCGCGCCTCGGTTTTAACACCTCTGGGCTTGAATGCGGCACATTGTGATTGGCTCCTTGCCTCTTTGTGTCCATATTTGGTCATCCCGCCACTTGCCTCCGTTCGGCGCTCTCTGATTGGCGGACCTGTGCACTGCCATCTTTGGCTATGATGCCTGGGTGTTTACGCATAGCGTTCGTTCATTGGTATCGTCCTCGCACGCACTTCAAATTTCTGTTTCTTTGTTCCTTTTTTTCTCTCAGGGGATTTTGATGCATCCCCCCTCCGCGGGTGCCCTTCAGATATGACACCGCGTACCAGCAATTTCTAGCTATGCGTAAGCATACTCACAGCATTACCTTGCACTCGATGACTATTGCATCATAAATTGTTATTGCAGTCACACCAACGTTTTTGGTCATTCATGAAGAGTTTGTGGCAGATGGTACGGTAGACGTTGTTTTAATAACAGCATTTGCTTAGGAAGTGGTGCCCTCCTGGAGTAATAATATGGTGGGGCTGCTAGTGCCCCTAGTTGGCCTGGCGCCAAAAAAGGATCCAACCATCATCATCATATGGTGGTGCTGCGGCGTCACCCTTCAAGCTTGAGCTAAGTGCCGTGTAGATTGCAAGAAATATAACTAAAAAATGGCACATGTGATAGCACAATTTTTCTTCACCACTATAATTAAGTACCATTGCCACGTCTTCCAAGGTATACTGCCATTCCTTTATGAAAATAAATCCTATAAAATGTGTTATTTTGTAAAGTATGCTACAGAATCTTGAGCGTTGCCCGAAGAGTTACGTATTCGTATATCACTAAACAGTGCAACAGTGTGGATTGAAAAAAAAAAACAAAGCAATCGTTGTTGAGCTAATAGCATGTTCAGTGCTGTTTGCAGTGGTAGAAAAATGTGCTTAGCAACCGGAGAGAACACAATGAAAACACTACAAATATGTACAAGGCAAAAACAAAAATAAAGCCCTAACTGTTTGACCGTGGCCAAACGGCTTGACTCACGAATGAGCCAATCGCAGGTTGAGGTAATGATTTCTTCTTAAAAAGATATCTCCAGCATTTACGGCTGCCTTCAGGTTTTTTGGCACATGCTCGAGCCCCTGTATTGGTCCAGACGTCCCTACTTCGAACAATTCGGGAGCATTCACAATCCTTGTGGACACACGTAAAAAGGATGCTAAGGTAAATCACCGAATGCGACTACTCTTGTGCCACTATTTCAGTTGGTCTGCTCAAAATTGCTACCAGTACAAAATAGGTATTTTAAAATGCAATTAAGTCCCAACTGGACAGAAACCCTTCGTAGGGCTTCTTACCCGCAAAACAGTAATGGGTGAGCGTTCAGTATGTAGTGGTTTATGTAAGAAAGTTCTATTTTGAAAATGATTTGATAATTCCTTCACATGTGTTGCATTGCTACCGTCCCTAATTTCACAGATCTCAATGCAAACAAAAACACATTCGCGAGTTACTTATCTGCTTCTAGCATTTTTATTTCTACCCAAGGGGGTCAATAACATAGCAGCGCTCATCTATGGCACACTCCATAGCCCAAATGCAGCTTACGTGTGCTACATCGCATAATTTTTATTTAATATATTATCATAGATTCTTTTCAGTGCACAAACACATTCAGCATGTATAACCATGGCATTGGTTTTTTACTGCCCTCGTCAATAAGGTGTGTTCTTGCATCTAGTTCTGCCGTAATATTTTGGGCTTCTTTGCCACGTTTTTGTAGGTTCCAAGAATGAGGTATTCCCACCAAACTCTTACCTGAATGGGAGGCCGCCCGCTTCAATAATATTGGACTTGACGTTTTAATTCCAGTTCACTTGTATTACCAGTGTATCATACGTTTACGGGTAGTCTTTTTGAAAGGCTAATGATGAACTTGTAATTTTTATTCATATCTGTTGCGACCTTGTAAACTGTCCACCAGAGCTATTAAAATTGTTTTTTGATATGTTATAACAATATATTTTAAGCTTACCTCTCGTCTTTATTATCTAACCTGACCTTCTTCCTACCTATTGACTCAACCTTCATTTCTGAGGACTTCATTTTATTTCTATTGTTTAAATTGGTATTTCTAAAAATGATTTTATTTCCTGGCATTGAGGTTTTTTGCATGCATTCGTGGCTTACCTCACAAAGTCGGAGTTATTATGTCTGATGCAATTACCCATAGTCCTTTTTGAATCTCTTGGTTTAATGGAACCCTTCACCTCAAAGAACTCTATTAAAAAAGAGTATGGAGACCCCTGTTACTGGGGTAACAAAATAGTCTAGAAGACTACCTCTGTTCATCAATTTTGAGTGTTGTGACTACGTCCTAAGAAAGTCTGCATTATGTCTTTGGACTCTTGGCCTTGTGGAGTCTAGGGACTCTTTTATTAGGAATGATGATGATTCCCATTTGTGCGGCCACAAACCAGTCAACTGGACTCATTTTCATCTCCTATCTCGAATCTTATGGAGAACTCCATACCCTCTTTCGACTCTTGTTCACGACTCCTGGCCTCAGAGTCGCGGGTCTCTTTGATCCGGTGACCGTCAACGGAAGGGCCCAAACGGAGTCAATTCTGTAGCAAGCGAACAACTCTGATGATATGGTGATGGTTGGTGTTTAATGGCGTAAGGCCAACAAGGGCAAAGAGCCCCACAGAAGATGTGTTTTAATGGTTGGTGATACCGTAAATGCTAAAACCTGCGAGTAAAAGTAAAAGTGACGCAAAAGAAAGGACAATGGAGAGGATTGGTGTATAAGGCCAGGATGTGTACGCGTGATACGACGACAAGAGCTGCAGAAAGTTTACCTCTGATAAAAACTGTACCTCGGGTAAGAGCACGTTGACTAGAAAACATTGGTTCGTAGGCTAATCAGTATTAGAGGTGCGGTGAAATGTGTCATCTGTATAATTAAGGGAAATGTTTGTGTCGTGTTGTGTCAAATGCCTTGCATGTGATTAATACGTGGACTACGGATAGGCCCTTTCTACACCTGCTATACATTTGTCCCGAAGATCCAGTCAGCTGGTGCGAGGGAATGCGTTACGTGTGTGGTCGCTCCGCAGCCTAGGCCGGGTGACTTCAGTGTATCTGTTGTGTCAGTCACTTTTGTAGTGTCCCAATTGAGGGTTTTATTACGTGTAGTTTGTTGTTCGTTGACTCAAGTGTACTTACCATGGGTTAGGAAGCTGTCGTCAGATGTGTGTCTTTAGGGTTGTGTAAGATGCTGTTGCTATGTCAACTACAGTCATGAGAGCAGTGGCACCACCCATTTGATAACTGGTCTTATTGCTAGGGATTCCACAGAGACCTGGTAATTAGCTTATACTTATTTCAAGATGTGACACATTTGCCATCATTAAAACATTTCAAAGAATATTGATCACATTGTTTCTAGATGACGTTCCTGATGACAGTGCCTTCTCCACGCGTAGATATGTGTACACGATGAACATGCGAAGTTTCTGTTTGAAGATGTGATTTGAGACGAGTAAGATGCTATTTGTTTCCACGGTGTAAATACTGCTATGAAAATTCATTTTTTTACTTTTACCAGAGTCCTTCAATGCTTTCTGCTTTTACTAACGCTAAAATTTGGTCCGCGGGCTGCACAAGAGACAGTAGAAGCAGTTTTTGAGGGGACGCGGAAGAATTCTGTGCACCGCTACTTGTCTTGCAGTAACAGAAAGTGCTGCAGATTACCACTCTTCGGTACCCTTTTTCCTCTACTTGCGTGAATGACAAGTTGCGTGATATTGGACGCAGATGACATGGTGGAATAAAAATATGGATGTGTGTTTTCTGCGTGTCCGAAAGCGAGCCCTTAATGCAGAAGCCTTTTCCTCACTCTCAGAGTGAAAGCTAAGGGAATAGATGGCCTTTTTAAGAAGAGTTGAAAGTTTGGTGTATTGATGATGATACCATTAAAAGGATGGTGGTGGAGGGGGACAGGACAAGTTAACATACTCCTGCTGATGCCATAGGCACCATTTGTCACACTCGACATAGAAGCTCTCGACAGGGGGTAGTGCGGAAAGTGCCGCATGAGAGGCGAAGGACAAGATGCAGCCCTAGGTCGAGCATTTTCAGGGCTTTTTTTTTCGCCGACCCATACACGGCACTTTTATTGTCCAGCGAAGACCCCACTAAGGTAGTGTGAAGGCGATGCAGGATTTGTTTGTCGGCCCCATAAGACTGGTGCCAGGGGAATTTAAGATTGTTCATTGTGTTATTGAATTTTCATTTAACTTGTTTAATATGCGAATGAATGTAATCTTTTCGTTGAATAAAATACTAAAAACGTGTGCTCCTTCTTTATACCAATCGACACGCCGTTAATAGTGATGTCTGGGTCTGTGTGGACCCCGCGCTTCCAGGATAACACAACAGCTTTTTTCAGGTTTAAGTTTAAAACCATTCTTTTCATTTCAATTTGTTTATTGCATCCTTAAAGGACGGAGGGCATTACATAAGGGTGGGGGGGGGCAACAAATACTCAGTGACTGTGCACAATTTCATGGAGACAAACAATACACATTATCCAATAGTAAATACGCGTAATAATAACGAACAAAAAAACAATAAACGAACACTTACCTGAGATTAGATTAAAAAATAGGAACTCTTTAGTCAGAATAATTATACTGTGCTCTGATGCACTATCGCTATAGTGTTAGGTTATTGACTGTAATCAAGTGGGTTTCCAGCTTTTGCTGGAATGATGTCCGGTCAGGTATAACCACAATGTTGTTGGGAAGGTGATTCCAAAGTTTAATTGCATGTGGGGAAAAGGAGTGGTTTATCGCCGATGTACGGCCGTTAATTCGAGCAATGGGGTTTTAATTATTAGTGCGGGAAGAAGTTCTGTTCTGCGGTTTTAAAAGTTCGTGCCTTGACTGTGGGTGGAAAAGGAAACTGTGCAGGAGGCATAAACGGGAGATGATGCGACGTGAGGCGAGAGATGGCAGGTTGAGTGACTGTTTTAATGCGGTTACGCTGGTTTCTCTAGAAAACTGTGAGGAAATAAAGCGAGCTGCACGGCTCTGTACTGATTGTAGTTCCTTCATGAGATATGCCTAGGAAAGATTCCAAATGGACGATGCATATTCGAGTTTTGGGCGAACGTGTCTTAAGTATGCCAGTTTTGTAATGTCGGGAGATGCAGATTTTAGATTACGACGAAGGAATCTAAGTGTGCGCAGAGCGTCTGAGCAGATGGACTGAGCGTGCGTCGCGAATGACAAAGACGGGTACATGTGCCCTCCGAGATAGTTGTATGACGTGGCCATGTCGAGAGGAAGCGAAATAAAGAAGTAGGTGTGATAAACAGTGGCGCGTATACGGTAAAATGACATTGATTTACATTTAGTAAGATTTAAAGGCAGCAAAGTTTCTTGGAACCATAGTGCAATTGTGTCGAGGTCTTGCTGTAGTTTAGTTTTGTCTGCGGTGTTTTGAATGGCGGAGTATACGACACAATCGTCTGCAAATAAGTGAAGTTTTGTTTGTATGTTAGGTGGAAGATCGTTTATGAATATTAAAAATAGAAGATTTGATCGGCCTGCGCCCTGACGGACGCCTGCTGAGACGTTAGTTTTGGAGGAGTCATAATTATTAGCAGACGTGTTGCAGTTAGTGAGGAAGTGTTCTATCCAGGAAACAATATTCGGTGCAATACCCCGTGAAGAAAGATTACAAAGTAACGGTTTATGTGGTAGGCGATCAAAAGCTTTCGAAAAGTCCAAAAATATAGCATGTACCTGCTGGTTAGCACCCATGTGTTGCAAGAGGTCGTGTGTGAATTCGGCTAGTTGGGTCTCACAAGACAAGCGCTTTCGAAAGCCGCGGTGGTGATGATACAAAAAATAATTGATTTGAGGTGAGACGCACTATATGAAGATATAATGTGTTCCAGTAGTTTAAACGGGGTACTAGTCAGTGAAATTGGGTGGTAGTTTGCTGGATTGGCGCGTTTTCCTGTTTTAAATATCGCAACTATCTGGGCTACCCTCCAGTCGTCTGGGACTTCGCCCGTTTCAAAGGATTGGGTGAAGAGACGAAGTATCTGACTGCCCAGCCGGCAAGATTCTTGACGCCAAGATGAACTTAACGTTCGAAGATTGAGATATTACATGATATAAAGGATATCTGCACGTCATCTACACACATGAAATCAGATATTGTAGGTGGCAATGACTTTCCAAGCGAATGACTCTCTAAATGGAATCAGTACAGATTCCCTTTTATCTGAAACAGTTTGGCCAAGCTCTGGTAACTGACACGTAGGTCTCTTTTTACATCTTTCTACTTTTTAAAAATTGCTACCATTGTATATATGTTAAAAATAGCACATTGCCACCCAAACGTCCGGGAAGCACTGAAAATACAGAACTTATAAGATGGAGCACATTTCTCAATACTGCCGTAGTGTGTTACGCATCAGAGCTTCAGAAATTTTGTCAAGAAAATTTTGGCTCTATGTTTGCACGTCGAAATATTGGGAGACAATTTCGACTTGTAAGAAACTGGACAGACGAACGTTTTGTCTTTTTGTTTACTTAAAGTGATATTCAGCTTTCAATTCTATGCAACATCTTCATTATTTTTGTTCGATACATACCGTGTACTACCGTTGAGCAGTTGGTTTGGACGTCGCATTCGACTGTGATCTTCTGGAACATCAGGCAAAAAACAACCACGACTGCATGGACGCTCTCAATAATCACGCCGCGAAGGAAATGTCCAACAAAGAAGTCCCGGCTGTCGAGTCCCAATACCCATTGGAGTTCCTGCAACACAATAAATGGTTGCATCAGACAAAGTTGTTACATATTTAAGTGAAGAGTATTTCCTCAGAGGTAGGGAAATATCCGAACTGGTACAATTTAAGTGTTTGGGTACACCATTATGGGTAATTTTTTTTTTTAATTTGAAGTAGCGCAATGTGTATCTACACTTTTATTATATACAAACTGAGTTTATTCAATAAAATTTGCTTATATTCACTACATCATTACAACCCTGACGCCGTTTGGTAATGTCCCTCCCTAGCCACGTCGTTCACTACATCCGCAGTCTGAACCATCATTTTTGCTGCACAAGCCAAAGTCCGCCCCTTGGAACATGTTGCCCGCCATTACATGTGTAAGGTCGTGTGACGTTACCAGTATCGCGATTTTGAGTTTGTCCCGGTAAATTTGTTTGCTATTGTACGTGTATCTCGTCGACCCTTTTCTTCAAAAAGCGCAGCTGCAGGAAACCTGTTGAAGTGATTCTTGTGAAAAATAAGCGCCCATATGCCGGCTTACGGCAAAGCCGCAGAGCAGAGCAGTCGTAGTCAGCCTCCCTACTTAGAGTACCAACGGGCATTGAATAGCAAAGACAAGCCTAGAAACGGAGCTTTGATGAATAAACTACACTGGAGTTGATAACCGTGTTCCGGCCGGTTATGCTTGTTTTGTGTAGAGTCCCTTCATGGTATGGTTGCACTTACCTATTTTAGAATTACTGGTACTACTGGAACTGTGCATTTAACAGTTTAAATTATTGGAGAATGCGGAAGTGGATTATAGTGAAAATGTACTCTCCTGTTAAAAACTTCTGGAAGCAGAGTACGTATTACCCAGTACAGCCAATGAAAATGTTCGAAGGTGGTAGGGTGTTTTATAGTTTATCTGGTGTTCGCTCCACACTAATCCCTCTGTTCCCATCACTCGAATCACTGCAAAACTGATTCCACTTCCGGTAATGGCGGTTTTACCCAATACGCCGCCATGATGGCATATCCTTTTAGCCAGGGTGCGTTGTTTGCGAGGGAAGGAGTACAAGGATACCATTTATACTCCTTCAATTGCGGCACATCCAAACAACCACGTCACGTTTCCGAAACTCGGGGTTTTTTTAGTGCGAGCCATTCCATAGCGCACACCTATATAGACAGTAATTGATTCTCCTGCGCCGGACCATCAAACTATCCACATCTCGCATATCCCAATCCCTCCTTGATTGTATTTATGTCTCCCGTGCTAGCCCCCTTACCTGGGTTGTATTGACGTGCACCCTATGACTGCCTACAATTTTCCCCACAGTGCATCCTATTTGATCAATCAATAATGAACGTGAGTAGCGAAGCAGGACGAACAGCACATCAATGTGTGGGAGACAGATTGAGGCCATTCGAAAGTGTAACGCAGGAACGGATAGCAATGCAAATCGTGCCATGCGGGAAGAGTGCGAAGACCATCGAGAACGGAACAGAAAATCTTCTGCTGTATAAGATTTCAAAACGAAACGTTTCCAAGAAACAATAATTATTTCTCATCCGCAACGCTTGACAAGTGTTTAGGTGTCCTCGAACTCTTCTAGAACTGTGGAGAGGCTCCAATGGCGCTACCCAGTTCAATAGTTGGAAAAACACCGCTAGTGGGTATTGATTGCTGGGTACTAAAACGTCGCGCGGAGTAAAGCGGCTACGGAAGAAGCAGTATGACGAGCGCTGCCTAACACATGTGACTTTCCTGAAGACGACATTGCATACAAAGGAATACCGCACCGCGCATGGCAAGCGACCTTTCAATAGCGGACAAGACAATGATTTCTTGCAGTAAACAGAAGGAATCGTCGTCTTCAACTGCGAGTCTTGAAAATGGGTGTCATCCCCTTCAGGGCAGAACGTCTCCTCACACGGTGAAGCATGCAACAGCTGGGTCGCGCAGTGCACGAAGCCCAGAAGCGCCCACACACCCGCTTGTTCCATGCTCTTGCGACCCTGGACATGTAAACGGATGACAGTATATGTGCGTGCGTCAATCTAAAATATACCTGCCAAATGTCGCTCCGGACGTCTTGCAAGATGGATAAAAGAACGATCGAAACATCAAACCATGAGTCCTTAACGAAGGGAACACAAAACAAGCTCCTACGTGCTTCAAACATATCGGGCTATGTTTGTGAAAGTCAACACACATCTCTTTCAAAACCAAGCCCTTGACAGCTCTGCTGTAATAATAGCCCTGGGGTGGAGGAGGGGGGTGCGAAACATCTACGCACACTACAATCAAAGGAGACGGGCTTAGGGGTTTCTCTCTTTCAACGGCATAGTTAACCCATCGTCCAGGCATGTTAAAGTGAAACAAACCGCAAAATTTTGCAACATACAAATTAAGCTTGCATGGCTGCTATTATGTATTCAATATCTCTCGATTGCCTTACTGCGCCCGGAATACTGCACGGCATAGTGGATTTCCCTGTTTACGGTTTTGAAGATGAGTAGGAGTAAAAAATACTCAGGTTATGAGTGGCAAGTTCGCACGCGTATTCATGATTTTGGGTGTTCGTTTTGGCGGCATTTTGAGGCCGTATGCTTTTCGGAAACATACAGAATTACTGGCGAAGCAACAAAACTGGTGAAATATATTATCACTCATTAACAAGAACGTATTCAGAGCGCTCCGCAAACTCCAAAGAACCGAAGCCTATTCCCTTAGCTCCCGAGTAGCTCCAGCACTGATGGGCCTCGATCCGAGTGGCCGAATTTCGTAATATTGCTGTGCTTAGACTGACCACTCAACGTTCAGTCTCAGCGCGCACCCTAGCAATAGATTATGAAGTAAAATAGCTTGTGACAAGGACAGCTCTTGTAAATTTTCTTTCGTACTTGCACGCGACCACCTTTGACACGCAACTGTTAATTGATGCCCACATAATTTTGTGACAAGGAAATCGTTTGAAATAAATGCCAAAACTTTCCGAATAGCCTCAATTTATGCCAAAATAGTGTCATGCACTGCGCTCCGTCAAGGCCTACTTGTACCGAACTCCGGCAACTAACAAATAGAAAGTCCATTTTTCATACAAACGTAACCAGCATATCGTGCGCCAGAGATAACCGCCTCGCGAATCCTGCTTTATTCATTTTCTGGCATACCAACTTAACCAGCGTATCGCGCGCCACCGATAACCACCTCGCGAATTCTGCTTGATTCATTTTGTGGATCAACAGTTTATCAAAGACTAACCTTCTTATCTGTTTGTTGTTCTGCTCATGCCTGAAAGTTGACTATCACACGAGTTTATGTTTATCCAGCCACGTCACGAATTAGAAACTATCTCCTGCCAGCGTACTGTATTACGACCCACTGATGCCGCGGAAGCTTCCGGCCTAGCAAGCGGGTTTTTCGAGAAAACGTGTTGGTGTCCTAGCACCGATGCCATCAGGAAGAGCAGCCTCTGTCCCTATAAACCGGCATGTGTCCTTTATAATAGTCATCATGTACTGTAAGCGATTAGAAAACTGACCAAATTCTTGTCACTAACCTAGGTAAAAGTAAATCAGCAAGTAACAATCGCAAAATCATCACTTTCAACTTTCAACAAGGAGCGTAGAGAGTAAACGTTTCTGCTGTCACCGCCGTCATGTGACACAAACTTCGGTACGAACATGTGGACGCATCCATTATAAACAAACAAGTGCAATGATCATAGCACCGAAATAAAGCAAGTTCTTTGCAAAGCTTGAATATATAATGATTTTCTCCCACATCAGGGCTGAGAAAACCATCCTTTACAAAGCCCTGAACAACTACACATCATGTAACTTCAAAACACGCGTCTTAGATGGGCCCGATAATGGCAACAGCAATTAAGCTGTTTGCTACCAGACAATTAGGCTGTTTGCTCCCAGACAACATCCCATAGACATCCATGGAAGTCTCAGCCAGTTGCCTCCATTCAACTAAAGAGGAAGGCGTTGTCTCATATGTGTGGCCGCTTATACCCCGTCACGGTAGTGCCATTTTCTTCAGCCAATTACCATTCTCGAATTTGAGGGACGGTGAATATTTCCGGCTAACATTCGAGAATACCAACATTGCTTTTGAAATTTATGTTGAGTACCTAAAACCGCGACAAAAGCGGAATTTCTTGCCTAACTTTAAAAATGTCCGACTAGGACAAGCAACGAAGCGAAATTATTTATCTCGGCAATATTTATTATTTAAATCCGGGGATATTTTGTGCCTGCAATAAAGCCTGTAAATATTTTCAACATGTAGCCACCCAGCGTACGGATCAGTGAGGTTTTGCATTAGTAAATACATTAAATGAGCAAATCCCTTAAAAGGTAGCACTACAATGCTAACTTGGTATCTGATATTTGTGAAAATGCTAGCTGCCATACTACTATCTTGTCAACACTTTATTTTTAGAAGAGAAACCTTCCAAGCGTATGATTTCTCGACAATATGCAGGTAACAATGTTTTGTGCAGAATACGGCTAGACAAACATTTTCGCAACGCTGTCATTATAACACAGTACTTATTTCCCATTATTGTACCGCATTGATATCAGTGATGATTAAAATTGTGGTCCACAAATGTAATATGGTACGTGGCGCTTTGAGTGCTTTTTTTTTAGTGCGAATGCACTTTATAAGCGACCCTGAATTCCGGCGACCACCGTCCGTCCACATAGCAACAGCTGCGGGTGCGCGCGCTCCTCGTCTTCCTTGGCAACGGGGGGAGATGGGCGCGCGCTGCCTGGCCGCTGACATGGCACATACCCACGTGGGGGATTGGCCAGGAATGACCTCGTCTTCCTTGGCAACGGGGGGAGATGGGCGCGCGCTGCCTGGCCGCTGACATGGCACATACCCACGTGGGGGATTGGCCAGGAATCGGGCCTGAGAAGGGCTAATGCACCCGCTTAAAGGAGTACTGACACGAAATTTCAAAGCTGAGATCCGCTCTAGCAATCAAGTACAACGACAGCACAAATAGGTGTCTGTGCATGGCACATACCCACGTGGGGGATTGGCCAGCAATCGGGCGTGGGAAGGGCTAATGCACCCGCTTAAAGGAGTACTGACACGAAATTTCAAAGCTGAGATCCGCTCTAGCAATCAAGTACAACGACAACACAAATAGGTGTCTGTGAATAAATGCATCTTTGTAGTTGTGTGTGTGTGTGTGTGATCTCTCTTTCGCGAACATTACTGAACCGCGCAAATTCAACTCGTGCATTCGCACTTTCACATTCTTCCCCTCGGGGAAATGCGGGGAAATTTTTTTAATTTCAGAGCGGTTTGCCAAGAACAAGTAACAGAAATATTTGTCATTTATTCCGCAATAAACACAGATGTACTTTAAATATGCTACGGAAACGAATTAGGTTAAGCTTTCCGTAAATAAATAAAATGGCAATATCATCGTCCGTAATTATTGAACGAATTCTGAATTAGTTGTTAGGCTACCTATTCCGCGTTAAAACGATGACGCAATGTACTAGGCAAAGCGACCGCGAGTGTCCCTCCGGTATACTTACGTATTGACCAGAGCTAAACTCGTACATTAGGTTTGAAGCCCGGAAAAGAACTGGAACAATAAATCCCAAGAAGAATTTGAATCCCATGAGCTTAAGACGGGCCGATAGTTTTTTTTCCATGATCCATTCCGGAAGCTCCTCCAATGTAACCTGATGTAGAAAATTTTATTAGGAATGTATTTGCATACACCTGTAACTTAACAAAATAAATAGCATAGTTAAGTAACCTTTTGTACGACTGGAGGAAAACTCGAACTATAAACTAAGTTGCAGTATTACTGGTACCCCTGGCAGAACACCATTCCTTACGAGGCAGACATTCTGATAACTGCAAAGAAATCAAGTTAAATTTGGAACTGGGAACTGTATGTATACAATGTTTCTGCATATAATTTTATTTCCGAGAAAAAAGGGCCACTAAGTTATTAGATGCATTTTTCTGCTTAAGTAAATTATAATGGGTGAGTAAACTTCTGTTTTTTCCCTCTAAAACTATAATTAAATAATAGTATTTGAAACCAACAATTTTTTTCAGTTTATCTACTTGTACAGTGAGGATATATACCGCCGCAAAAACGTTTTATGGACACAGGAAAGGGAAGCACAGAGTTTTAGCGTCTGCTAAAGTTATTTTTCAAATACTGTGCGCTTAAATTAGCGTATTGAATCCGCGAGTCACTGACCCGCTTGTTCCCTGATGAGTAAATAGCCAGTTCATTAAAAGCTTCGATATGTCAAGGCGTTGATACTGATGGCGTGACTTATTTTAGCAAAACCATTGCTTGAGACTTTAGAACAAACATACTGCATCTGGACCGATAGCAATTACAATAAGTTACCGACAGCACACAGAGAATAAGACTAGGTTATGAAGCTAAAAAATATCTGCTTTTCCGAAAGACACCGCAAAATGCTATCAGGTTCCGAGAGGAGAACCAACTCCCAACACCTCGATTCCTCACTGTCTCACGCAAAAATGAGTATGCATGTAGCGAATCCACTGTGACCATTCACCTCAACATCTATACAGATACCTACAACGCCGCGGTCGTACGGGTTTAAGCATATTTTTGGATGGGTATACAGAAGTTCCAGTGATCACTTGGAATTGTTAAATAGGTTGTGTGCCTGAGAAGGTTCCCCTAATCATTGTTGGGGTTTAGCCACTCGGTAATGTAAAGGACAGGGCGTCGATGTGGACGAATTCATAGATCTTGAGAAACAAATTGTCTAGGACAAACGCGAACCGGACTGAACAAGAGCGCAGGCTCACGCTTGTCACGTGCTCTTCCATCTTCATCTCTTGTGCGCTAAGATTACTTTGTAACGGATATATAAAATATTGTGTGGCTATGGTGACTTCACAGCCAGACGGAAGTTGGCAAATCTGTCATGAGTTCCTGACAAGAGTTTGTAGAAAAGGGCAGTGAGCTCGGTAATCCCTTGCCTGCAAACTAACTCTGCGTGCGTTATCCCGGCGTCAAGTGTAAGCGGCAAAGACGAGCGACCATCAAGGCACACGGTCGTGTTCGAGCTGTGTTTAGGTGCGTGGCGGCTCGGACGCTAAGGGCCACGTACAACTGACGATGATTTTTAAAGGATGCTCATGATGATAATGTAGCTAAAGGTGGATAATGCTGACCCCACCCCAAGTCATTATCGTTGTCTGGATTCTTTAACGGGCACGTGAGAAAGTTGGGTTTGGGTGTTAAAGTCACTGTCGAAGTGGTATTCCTGAATCAGCCACTGTCTTTTGAAGGCACGTCTTGTCTACGCTAGATGTAATTACCCTACCGGGCGCCATTCTTCGAAACTGACATCGGGCGCTCAGGGGAGTTTCGAGCCGTAGAAATCATGCACGTGATTAACAGAGCAAAACCAACACCGTGCATTGTAGCAGACGATTGGGATAAAAAAAAAACGGGCTGGCTTCTTTAAAGGTATAGTTATTTGGCCAACATGTTTTCTGTGGAAGTGTGCTCTGTCGTTCCCAGAAGCAACGAAGCCCGATTACCGAAAGGAAACTATTTCCCGCCGATATCGTTTGTGTTATGAAAAGACCTCGAAGGTTGCGTTGATACTTGCATGAGGTGTTATAGATTTTTTATGTTGAACATGCGCCTCAGGAATGTTCAGTATATAAAAAATTATTGGAATGCAAAAGTCGTACTTTGCGGACCCCCCGCCAAAACAAAAACAGGGATATGTGTCCTCAACAACAACAACGGTGTTAACGTTTAGACATTTTGACACCAGCTTTATCTCGCTCTCACCGCTAGAAACGCAGCACGATAGTCTTTATGAATTTCGTACATACTGAGCATACAGAAATCACACCGTAACCACAATGGTGCTGTACTTTGACTTTAATAAGAGATAGATAAATCTGTGTCGAACGTTTTTTGTCATGAAAATCATTTCACCATTTTGTTTTCTGCAAATATTACATGCAATAGTTACTCCTGAATGTATTATGTTCTGTATGAGTACCGCATTACAAATTATTCCGTCTATACTCAACGTTTCAGAGAGGACGTTGAGTGATACTGTTGCTACCAAAGCATCTGACATGTAACAAAACGAATTTTTGCCTGAAGTTAAGTATTGCTCGCCTCACAAAGAAAGCGAAACACTTTGCCCAACGACTCTGTCAGCAATACTCGCACACGTTTTGCACCCACTTGAAGTAGATGCTTCATAGAAGGAAAACTGCGCACCTACAATGATATCTACAGAGAACCGGTGGATGAAGACCACCACCCAACACCACATCCGCCGATTCATGTAGGCCTTTCCAAACGATAAACAAACCCGCCTCAACATGTACTTAAAGTATCAACGTGCTCCTCATACTCCTTTGACCTTTTTATTTAAACTATATTGTTGATCGCAAAGCAATGCTGGACGCGCCTTTCACATGCGAAGAAACTTTAGGTGGCGATCCGCATACCTCCCGCGCAACGCTGCGCCGGGCCATAAAAAATCACTGACAGTTTATTACGCAACCTTCTCCATGGATTCCAGCCTCGCCCAGACTGTATTTTTTTTTTTACTTTTTAACGTGGCACTCAAAGATCTGCCTCCCCTGGCGGATACAGTACGATTCATACTCCGGGCCCTATATGCAAACGATGTTAACATAGGTAATAAATCAGGTTCATTAAACAACATCAATTATTTTACGATATCAATGATATCACCAGCATGTGTTCTCTGAAATGTTGTACAGGACCTGCTTCCCAGAAGAAAAAATTCCACTGCCATCCCTTCATCAAAGAACTCGGGTCGACGCTTAGCGCCGACTCTGGACCCGGTTCCTATTGTACATAATCGCCCGATCCCAGTAGTGCACTCATTTCAGTGCACTCATCTCGGAATGCCACAAGACGGCTCAGGCTCGCACGCCATCCAGGACCTTCAACGATTATTACCCAATTGGGATTACAAAACATATCCTCCACCAACGTACTGCTCTCGCAGACACTGACCCTTCGCGCTAGTCGAACCTGTCCGAATAAGTCCCCTCATATCCGGAGCTGCTTACCTGGCCCATGAGCAAGCAGGCACAAGAAACTGGAAATTTTCTTTGCAGAAGCTCATACAACTCCACTCCGTCTGCCCAACCACACCTCTACTGACTTGTTCTTACAGTGAGCCACACAAAACACCTGGCAATAGCTGTATTGAGATCAATAAATGTCGCAAATTTGACACCTTAAGCTTATGTCTAATGGCTGGCTAGCTTTAGCTCCACTGGGCTATCCGACCCGGACTCGACTTCACCGCCTCGCACGGCTCCCCCAACGGCGCGTTCTGATTCAAGTCACACCCCTTTCCCCAAAATTTGCACCCAGACATCCCCGACAGTCAAACCACCGCCCGAACCCAGAACGTGCTCACCCACTACGAGCATTTTACGCACACGCTTTGCATTGCTGCGTTACAATACCGCAACCGATGGACTTATGCCGCCTCCCCTGCAGACTCACAAAATAAATATTCTCCGCTGCCCACAAGCGGACCTTAACCAATGTGAAACTGAAGAAAAATAATCGCATTCTACATTACCCCTACTCGTCCCGACTGCCTCGGAGCAATCGTGTACTTGCAGCAAGCCTCTCCACACCTCCAGCAAAGCATAGCTCGTCACACTGCTTTAAGCATAATTGAACACTCCACTTGCCTCCACGGGAAGTGCGACATTGTGTACAGTCCTCGATCTTGTGCCTGGCCCAAGAAGTGATACTTTTCCCCAGTGATAAACTATCATACTATTGCGTAGCTTTTGTTTCACTTTGGCCTGTGGCATAATTGAGTTACACACAGCCAGAAATTTCTGCGTTTAACAAGCCCCCCATCAAAGTATTGTCTTTAAATTGAAGAAAAAGGGCGAAGGGAGGGCCGAGACGTGGGGAGTGGTTGATGCAGTGGGTTCGGGGAGCTACAGGCTGGGGAGAATGTCTTGGGAACTACGTTACCGAGCCGCTCCTTCCTACTTGACCGCCAGACGACTAAATCTGAGGCGGAGTCCACGCAGCAGCTTCCGCAATGAAGCCGAGTAGGACCACTCAGCGCATCATCGACAGTGCCGCGTCATCGCTCTAACGACTCTGCTGATGGCCACTAAACAACTCCATGGCTCAGCGACGCCATTGACATCCTCCACTTGCGCTCGAACTCTTTTGAGTGGGACGTTTTATTGAGATGTTTAGGTGAATTGATTAGTAATTCATTCATTTGGGTACTCGGTTGCGTACTTAACTCGACGATGCAGTTCGTCTATGACGCCACCTGATTAGCTTCTTCCCGCCAATACACCGATACCCTCTTCGCCAGCCAAATAACCTGCTTAACACTGTTTAAAATCTTAACTCGTGATTAGGGTAATAAACATTGTGAAACCACGATAACCCGTTTTCTTTATGGCCATACTGTATCATTTTTACATGAAGGCGGCACTTTCAGATAATCTAGTCATTATTCTACCTCGTGTCAAAATGTGACCTCTCCCGTGATATCACGTGAGCGACGCATACAGCTTTGCCGGAGCTTGCAATTTCGTGGTTTTTTGCAATGTGGGCCTATTGTCAGTGCGAGTTCAAAAATCTGGATTAGATTTCTATGCACGCTTTTAGTGTTAAAATTTATTTTCAGGGTTTTGGGTTCCCTATACTGGAGGCGACAGTAAAGCGTTTTCTCACAAAGGGGCAATCTTCTTTGTTTTCACCTAACTCCTTGACAGATAACGAAAACGGGCCGTTGCATAAGAAAGCGTGCACATGTGGAGGACTCAAAAGGCCCGAAGAAAAATAAGATGGTGATTACAACAGCTGATCCCGTTCTCCCGTTGGGCACTAATGTTTTTGTACCAAGAACTACAATGAACGTATTCTCCCTGTTTCGCTGTGACCGGTTCCCTAGATGGCAGCGGTTCCTAGAAAACCTGCGCGTCTTGGCAACATAGCGATTCCCTAGCGCCGCAGCCGGTAACGCCGGTCGCAACTCCAGAAAAATCAATAAACATAATAAAGCAATAAAATTTTCAAAATAATATTTGAGAAGTAAAGCAAGGTCGAAATATGAAATAGAAAATTGAAAAAAAAAACAGAAAACAATCGAGAAAGCAAAAATCGTATATATACCTATGGCAGCTTAGTGGGATATGTCGCCAAGCTTCGTCGTCACACGAAAACCAAGATGAGGCAGCAGAACGTGCCGCACGCATCGAAAAGTGAAAAGTGTCGTAACTGCACAGAGAACCAAGCTAAACAGTAACAAAACTACCTCTCGCTACGGACTCACCGGCATAACTGAGTTAAGCCACAGCCAATCTTTTCACTTACACTACAAAAAGGCATGGTTATGTGACTTCCTAAGTTTTATTATACCTCACTGAGCCAGCTGAATTGCAAATATTGAAATTTTAATCTCAAATATTCTGTTACGAGAAGACGAAGAAGGCCGCCGTAGACAGTGGGGCGAAGTACAAACAGACCACTGATTACGACGGCGAAGGAGTCTGCGTGCTTGTGTTTTGGTCCCATATTGCTAATCACCACCCAGTGCTCTCTCTTTGTTTCACCTCCCAAGTTAGGCACATCGCCTAATAAACACTTTGCCCGCCGGCTTCATGCACACACCATCCCTACGTCCCTGTTTGACAGTACGCAACAGTGGTAGAGGGTGCTTTCGATGCACAGGACACCCCCGCACGTTTGCCCGGAGAGACCAACACCCCGCTTTATCGGTGTAGCCATCGGAAACTCGGCCTTGCTCCAGAACAGGGAGTCTGCACCAGGGAGGCAAATCTCTCAGCCAGCGGTAATGGCGCAGGCGATGCCTACTTCGGTGACAGCGCAGCAGCCCGGCAATCCCATCTGCTTTCGCGGCGAGGCTTACGAAGACTGGCTCGAACAGTTCGAGCATGTGGCTGCATTAAACCAGTGAAATGCCATCCAAAATCTCAAGAATGTCTATTTTTTGCTTAAGGAGGGTGCAACAACCTGATTCCAAAATTGGGAAGCGATCCTGCTGATTTCGGAGGACGTCAGCCGTGAGGTTTAAGCGACTTTCGCAAATGCCGACCACCATGAATAGGCGCAGCGTCTGCTGGAAGCGCGCACTCAGATATCTAAAAAGAGTGTGGCCACGTTCGTAGAGGACGTGGCCCGTTCTTTCAGGCGACCCGGTCCAATCATGGCAGAACGCAAAAAATTACGCCATCCTATTCATGACGGTAAAAAGCAGCTTTTCGCCTGGCTCCTCGGAAATATGTCACGTACGGTCTGGGAATTCATGCTCGGGTCTACTGCCATTGAAAGGGCACAACAAAGTGTTCGCATACACTACGACCGCAATGACGCCAGAACATTACATGGTACAGATGAGGCATCTCAACCGCACAGTCTTCAGAGAAGAGCTTGCTAAGTTTAAAATCATCCCATCGGGGCCCACGGAGGCCTCCATCGCCAATACACTGCGCAATAAAATTCGCACGCCTTGTCCTTCCCAACAGTGCAGCCAGAGTGTCTATGCCCAGTCACCTACGCAACCGCTGTGACTGCCCAGGTTCCCGCCGCAGCCACCAGAACTGCCGCAACGCCCGTTACATACGCCCCGCCGCACCCAGGTGAATGCGGCCCACAACAAGCAGTCCCTCTTACTTCGCAACAGCCATTTTATCACAACTATTCGCTCCCTCCACAAGCGTACTATCGTCCCGATTACGCAATACCAACCTTTGTCGAACTCCCGACCACCAGCAGCTCTCCTATCACTGTGTCAAACCAGAGAACACCTGCCGCCAGTGCGCCTACCGCGAATTTGGACTTCCTGGTTTCCCACCCAACGCCGTTCATCCCCAATTTGAAGAAAGACGCGTCGCAGATCTGACTATCTCGCCGAGTGCCGGGCTCCCGCACCGTTCCGTACATCGCGTTCGCCATCCCCAACTCTCCGAGGTTCACCCAGCCGCCGCATTTCTGGAGGCCAACCTGCCCCGCGGTGTCGAAAGCCAACACGGGAAAACGATGACGCAATCTTGCAAGGCAAGGTTGCCAATAGTCGAAGCACAGCACTGCTCCCTAAGCCGAGGTAGTTGGGGAACCGGCCGCGCGCGGCTTCAAAGTCGACGCAAACGTGGCTGCCGAACTTTTATTTTTATCGACGAGCACGAAAAACCGCCTTAATAAACACCGGAGCGCACTTCTCGATAACAATCTCGGCAACTTTGTGACAGTCTAAGAAAAGTCAAGACTGCGTGGAACGGACCTCAGATTCGAACTGCCGCGGTTCACCTGATGAAGCCTGTCGGGAAATGTACAACGAGGGTCCACATTGGCGCCTCGAATTCGTCGGCACGTTCTTATCATCTCGCAGTGTTGCAGAGAACTTATAGGTACTTGTTGCGCGAACATGATGCGGTGAGCGACGTCTGCTAAGCCTCTGAGTTTTTTTACAGACGACAACCGCCCCACACACCCGGGAATTGTCAACGACGATGTTATCCTACCGCCAAGGCCCTGCAGGCTTGTTTTTATTAGGTTTGAAGACCTATTAAGTGGCCTTGGTATTTCTGACGTCACGAGTACCCTTCTTGACAGGGGGATCGCCGTCGCAAGGTGACCCTTGACGCTAGCGTGCGGTGAAGGTCCAGCTAAAAAACTTTACAAGTGAACGTGAGCGAGGTGCCAAGGAAACAATGGTTGTCATCTTCGAAGACATCGCCGACGCCACGGAATGCTTCATTTGGAAGAGTGAAGCTTCCGCCCTGGGCCGAATGAGGTCGTAATCGACGTTACCGCAAGCTCCCGCAAACAGAGCAACGCCAGCTTCCTCACCTCTTAAAACACTTTCCGGGACTGCTTGTCGTCGACGTCGACTGTCCTCCAAACCCTGTAGGTCAACCACCGCATAATTACTGCTGGAAATAAATGGCAGGTTCTGCAGAACCCCTACCAAGTGTCCGCAAAAGAACGGGATGTGATTAAGCCACACGCTGACCGGATGCTCGATGACGACGTCGTTCAGCCATCGCCAAGTCCCTGGGCGTTACGAATCGCTATGGTCAGAACGAAGGATGGCAGCTTTAGATTCAGCGTCAATTATCGCAAACCGAACAAGGCAACCAAAAAAGACGTGTATCCTATGCCTCTACGAATACCTCAATTGAATAAGACATGCCTGATACTTTTCGTCAATGAACAGTAAGAGTGGATACTGGCAAATTGAAGTCTATGGGTGTGGCCGCGAAAAGATTACATTTTTATTCCCGACAAGCTTGATGAGTTCAAAGTTCTTCCTCTTTGTTTGTGCTCAGCGCACGCAACATTTCAAAGAATGATGGACACGGTTTTGTGTGGCCGTATACCTAGAAGAATTCGTGTTTTGAAGGACCTTTCAAGAGCACTTGAACCGACTAACATCCGTTCTTCAGCCTATCCGAACTGCCGCACTAATTCCAAAACCAGAAACAGTGCCATTTCGGGCACGAATAACAACTGCTGTATCTCGGTGACGTTGTCAGTCGATTCGGCGTACGCCCGGATCCTGATAAACTTAATGCCATGTCAAAACCGGATACTGATGAAGTTTATGCCGTGTAGAAGTTCTACATCCCTGCCGACAAAAAGATCATTCGACATTTTCTAGGTCTCGGCTCTTATTATCGGAGATTCATAGCGAGCTTCTCCCACATTGCGGCTCTGCTCACTCGTGTGATGCGTTCCGCTGTGGATTTTATCTGGGGCGATGAAAAGCGAGCAGCTTTCGACGAGCTCCGGTTATGCTTGCAGACACTACCTATGTTGGCCCATTTACACGGAGATGCAGCGGCTATGGTCCACATTTGTGCTAGCAATGTGGGGCTCGGAGCTGTGGTCGTTCAGTGGCAAAACCACGCAGAAAGCGTCAGCATACGCCAGCCGATCACTATCACGGGCCTAAAGTAACTACTCGCCCAATGAGAGAAAGTGCCCTGCTGTTTTTGGGGTGATCCTCGAATTGATACCATACTTTCATGGGCGTCCTTTTACGGTCGTCGGTGACCAACATTACCTCTGCTGGCTCACAAACCTCAAGAACCCTACTGGCCGTCTTGCGCGATTGAGGTTGATGCTCCAGGGATTCGACATGATGTTCATACACAAATACTGCAAGCGGCATTGAGACACAACCTCCCTCTCAAGAGCTCCTGTTGGCCTCCCCCCCCCCTCGAGTACGACGACAGCGACACACGTTGCGTTCAGCGTAGTTCTCGGCGCACCCACCATACCGAAGCCGGAGCGCGAGGATCAGGAAGTGCGACCCCTTCGTGACTTCTTGGAAGGCCGCACTACCATCGTGCCGAAAGCTTTTAAATGCATAGCATTTTAGTAACTCACAATGTCACGCGGCGTTGGCGTGCCTTGTCGTAGTCCGCATACGCGCCTTGTCGTAGTCCGCATGCGCGCCTTGTCGTAGTCCGCAGCCTATGTCCGCAGCCAGGCCACTCACTATAAATGAGATAACAGTTTCCGGCGCCCGGTTTCGAACCCATGACGCCGCGGGCGGAACGCAAGGTGCCCGGCGCACTACCGACCGAGCCACGAAACCGACACAGATTTCGATGCACCGAACGCGCCTTATGTCCTTCACTCATTTCTCGTTTGTTTCGAAAGCGCCACAAGTTGTCCCGCGCCTCCAAAAGATGGCGACACGGGTCCCGCGATCGAGAGATACGACTTGCCGGCGCACCCCCTCGGAAATGCTGTGCATTTGATCGTGCCCCTGGCGAGGGGGATGTCTTTTTGTTGGAGGGTTGTCGTCGTTCTCTCTGTTCAGCGGTGTGCTGTATAAGAGAAATTTTCCCTCGACTGTGAGCAACTACTTGCTCGTAGCTCCAAACATTCTCTGGAATAACATCTTGCTGGCCTGTCACAACGAGCCCAGCGCGGGTCACCTCGGGTACGTGCCTACGCTGGCTAGGGAAAACAAATACTACTGGCGAAATTTGTCAGTCACCATGCGGAACTATGTCCGAACGTGCCGTGACTGCCAGCGACGAAAGGTGTCTCCTGTTCATCCAGCCCGACAGCTGCAGCCCGTACAGGTTACCAGCATCCTTTTACAATAAATTTCCTTGGTCTTATCGGTCCCTTTCCAACGTCCAGAATGTGGTACAAATGTATATTTGTCGCCACGTGGTATTTCACCCGGAACGCTGAAACAAAGGCACTTCCCCGAGCTATAACACATGACGCATCGTAGTTTTTTTCTCGCAAGGGTTATTCTTCTTCATCGCGCACCCGCAGTAATAATTACCGACCCGGGAACAGCATTCATGGCGCCACTGCTACAAGAAATCCTGAATTTGAGCAGCATGTTTCACCGAAAAGCAAGCGCATACCACCCGCAGAGAAACGGCTTAACGGAACGACTTAACAGAACCATCGCCAAGATGCTCATATGTACATCGACCTTGAGTACAAGGCGTGAGATGCTGTTTTACGGTACTTAACGTTTGCGTAGAACACTGCGCAAGCGAGCACGCAAATGACGTAGTTTGCCCTTCTCGATCGGGAACCATAGACAATGCTTGACGCCGTGCTTACCTCCAAAATAAGCGATCAGAGAGATACCCCTGTCCACGAGATTGTACGCCGCGCTGAAGATACACATGATTTGGCCCAGCTTAGAATGCCGCAGCACCAGCTGTGCCATGCCTCCAGCTACGACCTACGGCATCGACACGACGCCTTCTCTCCTGGCGATCCGCTCTTGGTATGGACCCCAATCAGACGCCGCGGGCTATTCAAAAATATTATGCGTCGATACTTCGGCCCGTCCACAATACTTCGACAACTGGGCACCGACTTGTACGAAGTCGCACCTACTAGCACTGACATCGCCGGACGTTCTCCAACTTGGACTCGGGTGGGGCACGTAATGCTACTCAATCCATACTTGTCGCGATGTCCGGCTGATTCGTGTACTTCTCTGCTGCATCGAGTTGGTGCCCTTCTCGGGAGGGGGTAATGTCGCATGTGCATCACCGCACCTTCACGACGTAGCCGCTATTTCTCCTGTTGCTATATGAATGGAATGTGGCGCGGTGTAAAAACAGACCACCGGAGACGACGGTGAAGAAGTGCGCTTCGCTTTTGTTTTGGTCGCCACATTGCTACACATCACCCAGTGCTCTCTCTGTTCCACCTCGCAAGCTGGGCGCTTCGCCTAATAAACACTTCGCCCCTGCGTCTTCGTGAAGACAACTTCCCTGCGTGCCCGTTTGACAGGAGGCAACAATATTCATTGTTTTTCTCGGGAAAAAATTTAATCTAACCTATAGGGATTCTGTTCAACCAAAATAAAGACGTCAGAGTGGTGTAGTATCCCAGAGAAACGATGTTGTTCCACTTATATCGGCCACATGTTCACACAACTGACTTGTGTCTTTGAAGATTTTCGACCCCCCCCCCCCATGAAGACAAGACGAATGAAACCCCTTCTTCGTTGAAAGCCACTAAAACGGTTGAACTCCTGCGAGCATGGGACTTTTTGGTGCCACGTATAGCTCATGTCGTTACCTACATCCTCAAGCAATTGTTGCTACTATTCCACTAACCATTCATTTTTGCAAACTATGTCAATGTGTTGTATGTCTGGATTAGTATATAAACCTTGTATGTCTAAAAATTGCTACCATTAGAGCCGACGCCATTTTGGTTATTATTCATGCCATCACCCTAAACATGCAATTTTTTCAGCAACTGTACTTTCTTGCTTACCATGTAATTTCTCTTTTCTGCCGATATTCCTCTTTTGTGAATAATTGCCTAATTAAGATCTGTACACAAATGCTCGAGCATAACGACTGAGAAGGCCTGAATAAAAAATATATTTCCCTTTCACAAAATATATCATTGCATCTAAGTAGTTAACCCGCCGCCCTCCGAACTCCATGGTGGCAGCATACGTGACGATTGTTTCTTACCTCTGGTAGGGGACCCGCTGTTATACCCTTTTTTTCTGCAGCTTCCCTTTGAAGAAGTAAATGTTGTTCTTCGACTAAGCACTGAAACTCATAGGCATCCGCTGAAAAGTGAAGAGTAAAAGTAGGAGCGAAATCGTGAGGAACCGGGTGAGCAAAGTCGGCTTAACCGCTTCTTTGCAATACGTGACTACCTCAATAACCATTTTCTAGTGGGCTCTCACAAGAAGGGTGCCCTCATGCCTAGCTACAATAACGGGTAACGCAACAGCCTTAGTTGTCGGCATTCGAAGGCGACCCTCGTCGGCTCCAAAGTACTTCAGCAACACTATGAACACGTTAGCACACAGCCCTGCTTCTGGAAGAAAGGTTAGATGAGAAAAATACGAGCCGGTACATCTCACACACTGCTCAAAATCGCATCGGTATGCAACTTCAGTAGTTTTTACAAAAGACAGTGCTGTTTCGTTCGTTACAAATGTAGATTTATGGAATCGTTAAAAATGTGGTCGTACGTATGTTTCACCTGGTTAACGTAACATTTTTTTATGAGAAGAGGAATTAAGTGGTAGTTCCGTTCACCATGAAAGCGGAAATGAGCCAGTAGCCGCAAAACTCTGTATTTATGGCCACCCGTTGCAGCATAGCCCGCTTCATCAAAGTCGGTGTCACTTCTTGTTCCACAACGTAGTGTGAGCGGCTGAGGTAGAGATGTTCCCCCTGCCCAGCCCCGCATCATCGCCACATCTTTGATCCTGACGCGTTTCTGAATGTGCAGGGATTGCGCAACCTTACCCAAGCATGAGTGCTCTAGGGGTCCCCCATGCTTCCGGCACCAATTCTCTACCTTGTAACCGCTCGGCACCAGCCTAGCCGTGAAACGCCTTCACCAAAACAGATAATGGTGAAGCTCTCCGCATAGTACAACTGCGCATCTCCAAGGTGCTTTAGCGATTATTATCCAAAGGGCGATATCGTTTTTAAAGAGTCATTACACATCCTGCTATTCTCCTGCAATAGTGGCCAAGAGACTGTATAGAACTTCTCCGTCCCGTCCTTTCTTTGTCCAAGCAGTGACCGCTGATGTCTTAGAAATATGTACCAATTGTTCTTCAAAAGGTACTAGTAGGGTTAGCATTGTAGTTGTCACTATAAAGCGAACCGAAAAAATCCCGTTGCGCTTAAGTGTGCTAAAGTATGGTACGCTCCAAGGACCTAAAAGCGAATGTGTGTTTGCTTCCTTTCGTTGGTCCTAATTTCCTTACTTTAAGAACGAACGACTTCCACAAGCTCCTTTACGCTAACATCGTGTCTGCGCTTCTTTGCATTTGTTTCTTAGTCATTTGGAACGAAGATACTATACAAACAGCCTGGCATACAAGAGTGCTTTAAAATAATGCGAGTTTTGAGTGGCTTCTGTGCACCTGTTCCGCTCGCGTGTCACGCCCCACTCACTATTTTATAACTTATATCTTTCACGTCAGAGTTTGGTTCCACTAAGCAGTATATTAAACCATAGAAGACCGTGCCTTCTGACCAATCCTACGACGGTGTTATACCAGGAAGGAAAGAACAGTTATTGTTTCACAACTGCCAACACTTGGCGATAGCGCCCAGGTAACCTCCCCGTCTCCTACTCAGAAAGCCCACTTTAAATTTCGCGGTCTAAAAATAGTAGTCTTAAAATAGCAGTCCCGTTTTGGCCAGTTACGTAACAGTCCATTTTTCATTGCGAAAGCAGTGGCTCTGTCACTCAGGCACTGACGAAATGTTTACTCTATTGATTTGTGTGTTTGTTAAGTATAAATCGAAATTCCCAAATACAAATTGTCCGCTATCTTCGAGACGCGAAAGGGCAAACATGTACTAATTTATTACGAATATATTATTGCGCACACCGCGAGGTTACTATTAACAACACGTTAGTGGTAGCTGTCTGTTTTGAACGTACTTTGAACGTACAGTAGAGACCTCACGATTAGTGAAGAACGGCGAAGCAACCTGTGCACGTCCGCCCCGCACGAAAAAGAAAGACAATTCGCTTCCGCGTTAGCAGTGCGCACTATTTAACATCTTCGCCGTGCTCTCAGATTCCGCGGAAATCTACCCACCAGCGACTCAGCAAAAGCCCAAAACCGTGCAGCCTGTCTGCTTTCTCAAGCGCGGAAAACTGCTCGGAAATGTTCCTTCACTCTGCGAGAAGCAATACAAGCTCATGCATCATCGCTTAAATAAAACGTAAACAAATTTACTTTACCAAATGAATGTAGCATTCACCAGTTTATAATAACCTCCAAATATTCCCAATATCGCTGCTTTCACAAAATAGCGCCGCAGTTATGATTCCGCCACTAGAACTGCTAGTTATCGGCCAAAATTTCTACTTCCATGTACCAACGGGTTATCTGAAATGACAAGTAATTAGAAACACTGATGCTATCATATCTGTTGTAATTTTACAAGTCGTATAGACCTGCTTAGGACATTAACGCACGTAACTCTCCATCACTAAGGGAATCGTTCTATTTTTCACTCCAGAGGGTTTGTACAGCAACTTGTAGAATTTTACTATCGTCGTACCGCAGAATTTTGCGATAAAGTACGCAATCGTCGCTGTGCATATACACGATAATGTCTGCGGAAGAAGCACACATGGAGGCCAACAAATTGGTCATCTATTTAAGTTCAGCTGCAATGTTAAATAACTCTCGGATAAAACTCATGTGTGGCAGCCGGTCCTTTGTGGCGGTGCGCTCGCCTCAAGACTTTGCCCAAACACAGACCATAAGGGCACAGCACAAGCTTCTTTCGTACGAAGATCGAGGACTTGTGGGACCTCTGTGTCCTTCAACTGCGGCTCGATGTTTTAGAGAGTGGACCGACGGGTCGACAGAAGATGAGGCTTTAATGTTAAGTGCACGAAACTGTATGAGCCAGCGCCGCAACAAGGCCACGCAAGAGCTAGTGAAGACCAAAGTGGAAATGATTATGAAGAGCGTCGTCTGCTGCAAGGGCTGATGTAAAGGATGTCCCAACCGGCCCTGTACCTCCCTCACTTCCCATAACCTTTTCACTCTTGCCCATCCACTTTCTGCTCCTGCCGCAAGGTGCGAGAGTGTCCTAAAAGCAGGTTAGTACGGATATTTCCGTAATGCGCCCTATTTGTAATTACCCGTCCTTACGACAGCGAAGCCTGAATTCCCGCACCGGTTTTTTTTCTTCAGCAATTGCAATCTTTGAACCACGCAAGCACAGAAAAATTAGCGAGAGTTTCTCAAGTAGCACATTGTTAAACGACAATACCGATTTCAGTGTTTACTCAAACTACGTCTTTAATCGCATCCATTCGTCTTCGACCGGAAATATTTTTATAGCCTATGTGACCTCTACGCCTTATTGTGGAGGGTGTTCTTCAAGGACAAACAATTCACACTCACCCCAGGCGTCGTCTTTCTTTCCATTAAAATCGCCAAGAAAGTAGTTCTTGCGAAGCCCAGTATGGCTTTTCAGTTGAAGCAGCAGCTCATAGGTTAGACTCGGACCAACACCCGATACTGCGTCTCCACTAAACGTGGCGCAGAGAACGCGATTACTCGAGTCTCGTTTTAAAATATCTTCTGCGGCAAGCGCAAATAATATCAGATTTATGAAGCCGCAGGTGTCTCTGCAGTAAGAAACAAAAAAGCGAAGATAATGTAAGCTAAATGTGGCTGCATGACATAGCGTCACTTCCCAGCAAACCACGTTACGTCGTACAAATATCCCGGAGATGTAAGCACTCCACATTGCAGATGTCCAGGAGACGTACCGTTGGGGTCGGAGTTACATATATTCGACGTTGCTACAACTTAAAAAAACCCACCCAAATCACACAAAGGACAAGGTACCATGCCGTCTCATGGTACTTTTAATTGCTGTTTACAGGACGTTATTTTAGTGGCACGTCTTATGGATATTGCAGTGGTACGCATGCAAGACGTATATAGATGTCGGTTCTACATTGATTTTTTGTCTTTGGTACAAGCATTACTTTGTTATATTCACGATTTGTGTACGTAAGTATTATATTGTTGAGATGAACCTGTATGCCTGAAATTTAAATTATACATTATTTGGAAGTTTGGGCAGCCCCCTTTCCGAGGTTGCCTACTTGTTGTGGGCATTTATACTTCAAATACATGTCTTACTAGCTATTCAGCACTGTTTGCTGTTACTTGTGTCCTGGTTTCTAGATTATGAGTTTCCACTTTTGAAATACTGCATACTGCATGAAGTCTCATATGTGAAGTGAAAAGCTGACCACACACTCTCGCAGAAGCACACGAAGCACAGCTCTAAACAAGAAATGTAGCGTCGAAAACAAGAGGCAGTAAGTAACAGCAAACCAATCCTTATCAGCACAAGCGCCCTGGACACTAAGGCAAACACAGTAGCGTCACCGAATTGTACCATACAGCACGGCTGTACAGGCCTTCTGCAAATAAAGTATCACAGAAACACTTCAAAAAAACGTTAAAATGACAGTCTCCCATCCTATCTGTAAGTAGCTGCAGCCGGGTAGTAAGAACGCTTTCAAAGTACACATAAAACACCAAAGAGTTCAGGTAAAACACTTTATATTGACTTACAAAATATTTCATATGCTTTCGCAACACAACCACTTTAATTTTCATTCCTATCTGCCCTGGCCCACAGGGTACACAGAGTGCAAGAATAGTACAAGTACAAATATTGCAAGTAGAAGTGCAAATATTCATGTGTATAAATAAGTCACACACGGCAGAAAGGTTGACAAAAATAGTAAGAACAGCCAACATGTAAACCCAGGGTACAAGCACAAGGTAGTTATGCAACTTGGAATACCCGTCCCACACAACGGACGCGTATTCTGGAATATGCGTCCGTTGTGTGGAACCCGCACACAAAAATTCTTGTCAATAGCTTAGAAGCGATACAGAAACGTGCAGCCCGATTCATAACCAGGTCGCGGGTTCAATTCCCGGCCGCGGCGGCCGCTTTTCTGATGGAGGCGAAAAGCAAAAAACGCCCGTGTGTACGAGATTTCGGCGCACGATAAAGATCCCTAGGTGGTCAAAATTAATCCGGAGCCCTCCACTACGGCGCGCCTCATCGCCTGCGTTGCGTCGGCGCGTTAAACCCCACAATCAATCAATCAATCAAACCGATTCATAACCGGCATTTACTCATTCCCAAGCAGTGTCACAGAAATAAAATGGCACATATGTTTGGAAGATCTTTCAGTGCGCCGTGTTGTTTCCCGCCTCTCTTTCCTTCGAGATGCCGTCTTCAATCGCACACCACTAAACAAAGAGACTTATCTACAATCACCAACATACATATCCGGGCGCCGTGACCACTTACTTAAGATAAAAGAAATGTGCGCGCGCACAACCACATACCAAAACTCCCTTTTTCCCCGTACAATACGCGAATGGAACCTGCTGCCTCCTGAACCAATCGAAGTTGCTTTTGATGTGACGTTCCCCACTGTCCTTCAAGAATATATTTATAGATAAAAATGTACTCGCCATTAGAAAGTTTCTTTGATGTTTATGCTTTGCAATGTTAGCCAGCGTGCTGTGTAATGAATTTATCTTGTTACCTGGCCGATACTTGTTTTTAGTGCTGTCTCATTTGCTCCCTGAGGATGTACCACATGTGTGATTAGTATTGTACTCACGGTCTGCAGTGTGTGGCTTACTAACGCAAACCTTGTATGTTTTCTTACAATTGTTTTTTTTTTCTTCAACCTTTCAAAAAGTGTGCAATGTTGTATTTTATATCGATTATTTGTCCCACCTACTATAATGCCCAACGGGCGAAGTAGGTATGCAAATAAATAAATGAATAAATTTGAAATATCGCACATTAAAATATTTGGGTGAAAAACAACGCAAGAAAAGTGTGAAAACAAAGAAATGATTGAATGGTGTTATAAAAACACAGCAAATTTACGAAACTAAATAGTTCACATGTTGTGAAAAGTTTGTGGAACAATAAAACAAAAGCACCTAGGAAACACAAAAGTGGTGTTGAGTGGTGGCTGTGAGTGCTATACAAATTGAAGCTACCTTAAACAAACCAAATCTAGGGAAATCGTTACGATCTATAGAAAAGGTGTGTATAAAGGAATGACTGTACGGCGGTTACAAGAGCAGTAAAAATTTACGTGATGAAATGATTCACACTTAGTGAAATGGCAGGACAACAATAAAACAACAAAAAAGTTTAGAAACGACTTGTTGAATTCTGGTTAGGAAAACAAAAATTCACACTATTTCAATATTTCAGACAAAGTGATATGATTTGGGAACAAACGACAAAAAAGGAACCCAGAAATGATTGATTATTAGTTAAAAGAAGACAGATTTACATGACTACGTAATTCCCACCAGGTCATGCGCTCAAAGTAGAATAACACAAAAAAACGAATGGAAGCATGGAAATGATTCAATGGTGGTTCATTGGTGCATGCCTCATCATCAGTTATGGTAGGGATTCTTGAACAGGTTGCGTTCTTCGTTGTGGTGCCAGAAACTACCAAAATAGTTTCAGACCGGTTTGGTTGGAAAGTGAGTAAAATTTTCATGGTCCAAAGGCTGAAAGAAATTTAATACCGCTTCTAGCAATATAAACTAAGAAGCCGCAGGTTTTCGACAAAGCTGATATTTGCGCAGGATGTGACTGACAATAAAAATCTGGGTCCTATACATTGTGTGGTGAAAGAATTTGATGTCTGTAACTACACGAAGATATCTGGGTACGCACAATGCAGGATGCCACTCGCAGGTGGAAAAAAGCGTATTCCCTGTTTCCCAAACCAGGAGAAGTCCTGCGCCAAGTTGACCGTCAACAGTAGCTTGAGCAGCCGCCTTGTGCAGACTGTTGCAGTAGCACGTCCCTTGCGAGCTAGTTCATCAATCTAGGCATGGGTACAGGAAAATCTGTGTTGTTATTACAGCTTTTTAAGACTGGTATAATACAGAATGGCCGCCTATCATTGTCCCTGAAAAAGACAGCGTATGACAGCTGTATCCTACCGGTACTCGCCTACGGAGCAGAAATTGCCAGGCTAACCTAAAGGGTCTAACTTAACTTAAGAACGACCTAGCAGGCAATAAAACGCTAGAAGATGCGTGTACCAATAAGGGAAAGGAAGGGAGCGGAGAGGATATAATTGAATGTCAGCACTGGCACTACTAAAGCAAACTTATTACTGTTACAGCTAATGTGAGGTACCGCTATATATAGGAACTATATTTCGTGAATGGGGACTCTGACGACATTTTAGCCCAGCTACAGGTCCCATCTGAACTTGCAAAATATTTTTGTGTCTATCCTAACCGCTTGGTGGATTGAAGTGACAATATATACACGGATGAAGCCTTGTCCACAAATTGTGGCACAAGGAAACATGCACAAACCCAGACAGCGTCACTGCCATGGACGTATACTTCCTGCAGCAGAATGGCGAGGTGGGCTAGTTGGTATATATGCATAACTACACTTCGAAAAGTACATCACTGAAAAACTCGTCATGTTGTCCTGGTCGCTTGCTCAGCTACCCCTACATTATTAGTTGAAGTATACGTTGTACAGCAGGCAGCATCAAAGTAGTGCAAGAAATGCTTACAGCACAATCACATTCGTACATAGTCTAAGTTGCACCAGTCAACGGTCTGCAACATGTAAGTTATTAGCAAACGACAGGCCAGACACCAGAATCATACTCTGCCTCAAAAGTGCGAAATCCCAAATGATGTGTTATTCTGATCACCAAGGTGTGTTACACACTAAATTCATTAAGCTGAAAATTCCTTAAGTGACAGAAATTTACAAGTCATTTTTGAATATTTTTGGTAAGTTCTGAAAGGTTAATTTACGTCGTGCGATGCTGCAGTAAGAGTACGAAGCACAACCAGCGCTGCTCATACTACTGTAACAGTTACGACATGGGTGTAGTTCTGACGCTACAAATAAATTCGGGTTGCGTACACGTTTTCGTTCCAACATTCCAAGACCAATCTGAGCGTTCGAAAAGATTGAACACTCAATCGAAACGGGGAAAAAAGCATCCAGATGGCATTTTAAGTTAATGCTGTACTCTCTGAATTCACTCGATTTATTATTTTATTTTAATGCTACATGCACGGCAATCATTGAATTTATTGTGCACGTTTTTTAACCGAAAATTGTTATGACGAAAAAAAACGGCATATGCAGAAACGAAACAAAAACCCATATCACGCTAAAAGTACACAATGTGCGTGTAACCTATACACGCTTACATTCGCACACGCACTTAGATACGCATTCTCCAGCTTCCCTTATTTCATTTCATATCAAAACATTTGCCTAGCAAAACAGGACAGAACACAAACACTTCACCAAAGACAGGGCTAGAAATTGCGCGAGAATTGATTCTGTTTACAAACGCAGCAGCCAGGTACAAAGGTCTACTGAAAAATCTCCGCAACGCACAAAGCGAGTCCCTGAAACCGTTACGGCTAACCGCTTAGGCGTACCGAAGTTCGAGACCCCCTCTACTACGTTAAGTACGTATGACACGAAAACAAGGTTCACTTGTACTCACATACTTCCACTATTTGCAAGTATTTCTTCGTCCGGTAGTTCAATCCATGGTAGTCAAATCATCGAAATAACGAAAGCATAAGGCGTGCACACCCGTGACGTCACCGGCCTGTAGCACACGTATCGATACGGAGTGCAGTTAATACAACTGTTGAACGATCGGACTCGCCCCGCAGCGACTTCCTGTCTCGTGTTCGTCCGAGGGAAAAACTAGTTCCTGAAAGACCTTGATAAAACGCGTTGCGAAATAGATGCCGAAGTTATTGGTAAATACAGATATTAGTTCCAAATTATATACAAGAAGAGTTTGAGCGTGCGTATTTTTAAGTGCGAATGCACTTTATAAGCGACCCCAAACCATCCACCGCCGGCGGCGGCGGCGGCGGCGTCGGCGTCCGCAGTGCTCCTCTACATTTAAAAAAGAAACAGCACCCGGCGCCAGGTTTCGACCCGAGGACTTTGCGGCCGCAGCGCGACGCTCTACCGACCAAGCCACGGAGGCGACGCTGATATCAGTGTTAGTGACGCGCCTTATATCTTTAACGCATTCAAACTACGTCGTCAGCGGCGTGCGTTGGCGACTCAGCGGCGTTATAGCGGCTTGATAACTGCGTGGTGTACACGTGATACTACAAACCCGATGGAAGAGATGGAAGAGAAGGCGGCGAGGCGGTGGGCTGCGGGGGCCGAGCGCAAGCGCCGCAAGCGGGCCGACAACCGTGCATTCGCACTTTCACATTCTCCCCCTCGGGGAAATGCGGGGGAATTTTTTGAAGAAAAGAGTAATTATACCGACAATCTAGATTACGGCATTTGAGGCAATTTAAGGGTCTGCGGTGGAAATACTGCTGCCGTGGGGTTGTGGGCGCCGTAATTTTACGTTTTGTTCTAAGGCCGCAACCACTCGCAGCGTATTTTCCGCGCTTTCGCGCGTCGATATTGCCCCGCGTGGACGGCGTCGGCAAAATGCACGGCGACGTGAGCTGACGCGGGAGAGGGAGGAGGTGGAGAAGAATTTATTGAACAGGTAGATCGAGCTTCGAAGTGTGCGGGGTAATCAGTCCAGGACTCCGTTGGTGTGGCCTGCCGTCTTCACCCTTTTAGCGAGCCAAAACTGCTTACTTATGTCAGAGCTGGCAAGTTCACCCTCCCACTGCTCCCATGTAGCTACGCCGATGTCTATGCTGTTCGATAGATATCAGCATCGACGCAGCGCCAGAAATCATCCGAAAGCAGGCGACATCGTTCCGATTCCATGTCCATCTCCTGGATTGGGGTCATTACGTTTGCAGAAAACAATCTTTTTTTTTAACGTGCGGTAATTTGGTGCCTTGAGGCAAATTACAAGCTCATCATCATCATCATTACCAGCCTATCTACGCCCACTGCAGGGCAAAGGCCTCTCCCATTATTCTCTAATTATCTCGGTCCTGTGACAACTGTGACCAATTTATCCCCGCAAACTTCTTGATCTCCTCTGCCCATCTAATTTTCTGCCGCCCCCTGCAAGGCTTGCCTTCTCTAGGGATCCAGACTCCTATTACAAGGGATCCAATTACGAGCTATTTCTGTTCGAAAGTGCGCATTCCTCTGTGGCTAGCTTGGCTTTCATCGGGGAGATCGGGGGTTTGGGAGAGCTTTTTGCGAGGTAAATACGGGAGCTCTGGCTACATCGCTTGTAGTGTTAGCATGGTGGGCTTGTCTGCAAGATTGGTGCGTAACGAACAAAGTTTATCAACGCCAGAAATCTAGCGGTGTATTCAATTTCATTCGTGGCTAACGTAGCTTGCATAGGGGGAACGATGAAGCGCGATAGCTTTTCTTGGCTTAAATAAGGAAGCTTTGGTTACATCACTTGCAGTATTAGCATAACTGACCTCGCCTCCAAGATCGGTGCCGAAGAAATAAGCGTTATCACTGACGAAATTTGCCAAATTTGACCAAAACGATTCACCCGCCAATATTCTCTGGCAGCCTCTTTTAGGGTACCAAATTCTTGGGCCCACGCACTGTTTTCCGGCGTAGTCGAGTGGATTGGAACTTAGATGCTGGTGTTGTGTTTTGAAAGTCTATGGTTCGAATCTTGGCAAAACCTCACGGATGTTTTTAGTTTTTGTTTGCAATGAGGGTGTCATCGAAATTTGTTTCAAGGCAAAAAATGGCAGAGTACGTTGCCGTTAACCTACAAGTGACGTTTGACGGTTACCTCAGTATCAAGGCCTTTACGAAATTTGCTTCGCTCACACTTTGAATTCATGCAGCTGCAGTCGGTACGTAACATCAAGGTTAAATCAAGTAGCAAGTAAAGGGCTAATTGCGTCTTCGTTCATCATCCCAGTTTATTTTGTTCAGATTTGACGGCAATGACGCCCCCCCCCCCCCACACACACACAAAAAGAAACCTTACAATGCTCGTTGGCAACGTCGCTTCTAAACAAATTCTGGAATACGTCCCTGCCTCTTTCCGTGCGGTTCTGTATTCGGCTACTGTTTTGAAGGTCAAAGGTTCAAAGCAATAATGGAGGAATAAAATACTAGCACAAAACCCATCGGTACAAAACCCTCACAAAACACACACAAAACCCCTCGGTAACTTCAATACAGTACGCCTGCAGAGAGTTTGAAAATAAAGTATAGCAGATATAGCTAAAATATATGTAACTGCGATAGACCTGTTCAAAATAAAAAACAGACATACCAGCAACATCTGAACAACGTCAGCAAAATATGTCTAAATACCGTCCCCACAGGAAGCAGCAGCAACATCGAGAGTACGTCTTTATAAAGTTGAAAAAACGTCCGACACCAAGGTACTAGCAACGTTATCTCAACATCCGAAAATTTTTATTAAAATATTGCACTTTGTACGGATGTCTAATAGAGCTACTGCTGGGACGTAGACGTTCAGATCTTTTGGGGACGTCGCAGAGATGTTAGTGGTTTGCTGGGTTACAAACTGCATAAATGAAGAGGTGGGACAATTTACAAACGGCAGCAGGATGGAGACTTCAACGAGTTGGTATTGACATGGTAACTTGGAAACAGCGAGTAAAAACAGGACCAGGAACGAAAGACCCAGACAGGAGGGCTGAATATAAACTGAGATTTATTCAAAATGAAGAAAGATCCGATCTGCACATGCGCCATGGTGAGAATCACAACCAAACATTGAAAGAGGTAATAGGAAGGATTTATCCTTGCTCCGGCGTTTGACAGCAGTTCAGAAAAGCCACCTGTGTCAGGCCTCCGCGCGTCTACACGAGAAAGAAGTTGATTATGTTGATTGTTGTGAAAAGCCAGAGCAAAGGTAAATCCTTGCTGTTATCTCTTTCAGTGTCTGGGTGTGATTCTCACAATACGCTGCGCAGATCCGATTTCTCGGTATAAATGTTTCTTCATTTTGAAATAATGTGAGGTGATAGTCAGCGCTCGTCCTGTCTGGTCGCGCTGTTTCCAAGTTGCCATGTTACAAACGGCATATGCTCGTAGTCATGTTCTTTGCGTCAAAAATATTCTGTGTAAAATAGTCCGACAACTTTCCGGGAATAGTGTCAGACCATCTGAATACAGATGTTTGCAACGAGTAGTGATTTTTCGCTTTTGACACAAATTCTTGATTGTGTTTTTGATTCATTGTTGCACCTTCTGTTATTTACAAAATCTTGCTTGGAGTTGATCTATTCGCATTTTTTCAGGCAAGTAAACAAAAGCGCTTTTGTACTATTGCGTAAGCAATAACAAATTGCTATTTATTCGTATAATTGTTCCACAGCAAAAATATATGTATTTTTTTTATTAGTTCCCCATACATAATGCCCTCAGCTGATTGAAACGATTTGAAAAGTGTTTAAATGGCCTATATACGTTGGGTGAAGATAGTCGACACAATCGTTTTGCGCAAACACGGTTTATTTTTCTGTTTATCATATACATAGGGCCGCTTACTAGCTTGTTAATACCCTGTTCGTTTTTAACCTCGTTAGTTAGTACAGTCACCGCCAAAAGAGTGAGTACTACGATGAATCGGCAAATACCCCCTAAAATCAGAAAAAAGTGATCCCGGTGACAAGGGAGTACAGACGTGATACATAATTACTCATGAGTTCACTACTTGTGAGTACAAGTATGTGTGAGTAAAGAACGCATTATTATCCCACCAGCGATCACTGTACTCATGAATACAGTACTCGTGCTACAAGCATTTGCTAATAGCAATGTTCCAAAGTACTTCGCCCGCGAGTGCAAATTTGTGAGTTTGATCACACACTCGAGTCACGACGTTCGTGCTCGGGTCTCCCGAATTAAGAGGCGCCCCTAAAAGAAGGCCTCATCAGGTGTAAAGAGGTGTTAAATACCGGTGTCAAATACTGTGGATGCTAGATCAGGTATTAAACACTGCGACTGTCTTCATTCCCCCCTCAGGTGTTACGCACTCAGGTGTTCATTACGGTCTTACATATGGGACTGTCTCCATTGCCCTTTCCGCGGTGTTTCAGCCCTCGGTCACGGCTCGTCACAGGGTTGCTTTAGTCAGGGTAGGGGAAAAAATGTTTGGCTTCAGTGCACTTTCTTCGTTCAAGTAGTTAGTATGAAGGGGCCCGGTAGGCTGCTAGCATGCACAAAGCGCACTGAAGCCACTCTTGTTTGGTCTTCAAAAACCGGTACAAGAAGAGCTTTCGCCTATTTCAGTTCGATAATATGGTAAAATGGAAACCAGAAGAACCTACTGATATGCTCTGGAAGCATTCTTTGGCTCTCTGGCAGAAACTTAGTTTAGTGTATAAACCTAGTGTAGTAATTGATTTAGAAAAAACATTCAGTAGGAACTCTTTCGAATACCAGTCAATGTGAGTACAGATTGAATACAAGGGAGTACACATAGAATACAACGGAGTTCACATTGAGTACGAGTGCTCGTGAGTACTAAAGAGTTTGAGTGCAAGTGAGTTCGAGCACAAAAATAATATCTGATGAATGAGTAGAGGTGGTTTTGAGCAGGGACGAGCTGTTTGAGTCTGAGTTGATTGAGTACTGCCTGAAAGAACAAAATTGTGATCTAGTTATTGTATTTGCCGACCAGTGCCCATAAAACACCCATATACATATTGTTATCAAGAAAATTTTGAATTGTGCGGCAATTCCAACTTAATGATTATTGCTGCCTGCCAAAGCCTCAGTGTCAATGTTCAAAGCATTCTTTTTGCCTGCATATTTTCAGCTAAATAATGTATTTCTCTGTTCGATTGGAGCCGAGTGAGTTACGAAAGGCTAGTTCTTTCAAACTGAAGAAATCTGTATTCGGTTTTTATGGACCCTTTAATACATGTGGTATTACTTGCTTGCTACCTAAACTCTGCTGACGTTGTCATCTGTCCGTCTACAGCAATTCAATTTCTTTCACAAATTTTTGATGTAGTTCCATTTCTAATATTGCTAAAGGTAAGTAGAGATCCTGGCAAAAAGGTACTGTACAGACACGGAAAATATGAGGAACGTAGCAATTCTTAAATTGCATTTGTGATGCTGGTGCCCTCTAGGTCTCTTTTCCTGATGTCCTCTTCTATACGCTTTTTTTGGTGCCCTACACCTTATTACTTTGTAAGTCAAAGTGTTTTACATCTTTTTTGGTCATGGGAATGCAAGAGGGGTGGATAGAGTGTGCTGCGGCCTGTTTTGCTAAATGAAAAAGGTGTGAAAACGTTCAGAATAGCACTGGTACGTATGGTAGTGATAATAATTGTAATGAAATTGCTTCGCACGAGCTTTGTAAAAACGGAGTGTTGCTTGTTTGAGTGGTTTTAGAATTTTCAGCAAAACGGTTGTGTGTGCGAAATCGCTTATACTTCTGTGAATCGTAGCAGTCTTCAAACATCATCTACCGATCTCTCTATAATCTCATTCCGAATAATGTCCCGAAAATAAACGTGAAATGCTAAAAAAAGCCCGATTTTAAGGTAATAACTGCATACATTCAAAACAACTGCCTGCTGTGTTAACCACGCCAGCCTTGCTACAGCGTGACAAACCTCCTGATTTTCCATAGGAACCCAGTGATACCACCTGCTTCTCAAGAAATAATTTTTCAGATGAGCCCTCTCATGATATTACTTCAAGCAATTAGGTTAGAGCTTTCTTATTCAACTCATAAAAAGCTCTCACAGTCGCGATTTCAACGACTTTAGCCAATGTAGTCATGGGTAAAACGAGCCACTAGAAAAATAGCTTTCTCCAGTAAGGGCTTTTCAACAAAAATACCTTGCTTGAGTCTCATGGCAGCCAATGACAGCTATAGTTAAAAGATTATTGTTTTCTGTGAACGGAACGATGCTTCGAACGACTAAAACCGATCCTGTAACATCGAAAAGCTGGAGACGGTCCGAAAACCCAGAATCTGCCGTATGCATTGCGATGCTCACTGAGTAAACAACTTCTGGTGTTGACGGTGATATCTGTCAAGGATAGACTTCAAAATCTCGCACGTAGACAGACGGACGCTAAATTTCTTTTTACTGGAGAAAATTGACTATTTTTTGCTTCTACGAAAACTCTTCTGTGCTAAACATATCGATTAGGCACGTACTGCAGCAGCTCGAAGAATTCACTTTCACGTTCGTAGAACTCACGTTCGTAGATGCCTCGTAGATTTCACGTTGGCTTTGGGTGCGTGACCTGTTCAAGACCTGTCTTTTTTAGAATGCTGGGTGCATTTGCACTTGCGACAATGGTCGGCCCAGTGCCATCCTCCCATAATAAAAGGCGCCACTCACATCGCTGAGGAAAATGATCAGCCCGAAAGAATGAAACCATGGGTGGAACCTTACATGCATCAGCTCTCGGATCGCCTCAAAAAGGTTCCGGGTAAATGCGGTCTGGCCGTTTTGTATGTGGCCCCCCACATGTTGGCAAAAATGTGCCACAAAGTCAAAAGCGAAACAAAAAGACCTCAGTGCTCGAGGAGCGCGCCAAACGCTTTGTGCCATGCAGTAAAGGTGGAGTCTATCGCAATCCTCTGGCCTGCTGTGAATGTTACATTGGGCAGACGGGGCGATTCTTAAGTGAAAAACTTAGAGTGCATCGTTCAGCACTATTGGCTGTAATGGGACGAGTGCACTCGGCCGACCATTGTTGCAAGTGGAAATTCGCTCCAGCATTCGAAAAAAAATAGGTCCGGCACAGGTCACACACCCAGCGCGAACATGAAATGTACGAGGCATATCGTATTACCCAAGAAGGCGACGAGTGCCTTAGCACCCCTTCTGTGGCATTGTCCACTAAAGAAGTGAGGTTCCTGGAGGAAAAATTAACCCACACACGGGTTGATAATTAAGTGTCCTATTTCTCTCATACTTTTTTCGACGCGGGCAACATTAGCTTAGTGTGTATGTGTAGTTTGTAATAAATTATTTTAATGCCTAGCGTTAGTCCTGTGATTCCCTTACATTTCTGGTCCGTCTTTTGCGCTAGTAAAATGTACCCATTATAAACGGATGTCTCGATCGACGTCAAGATGGCACCTACGGTGGTTTAGCATGGACTGGACGCCATTGAACGGGGGCTCACGGCTACATGCATGCGCGGCTACATGCAGAGAAAACCCAGTACCTTGTTCTAGGTTCTGCGGAGCAGAGAAGGAAGGCCGTCGACATCAGGCTAGGCGGTCGCCGCCTGGGGCGGGCTGCTTCCCACTGCACGAACAGGGCGGAGCCGACGAGCGGGCCCGAAAGCTAAAGGTTGCGTGGCACGCAGCAGGTCCATATCATCCGACGGATGAGCAACCGCTTCGGCGGTGCGGCACCGCAGGCGATACGTACGCTGACCCAGGCCGTGTTTACATCGAAGGCAAGAACGGGGCGGTCTGCTTCGAGCTCACCCAAGCGCAACATCTGCAACAAGAAACGCTGCACCGCGAGTGCCTGTGAGCTATCATGGCCTGCCTAGGGACAACCGAACCGAGGAGCTCTACCGATTTGCCAACCTTCCTCCGCTAGGCAACATCATAGAAGAGCGGCACATGGGGCACCCAACGAGACTAACAACAAAAAATACCACAGCACACACCCAGCCTCTCATGAACGACACTGCGAGCGACGAGTCGCGGATTTTTCAACTGCCGAATCCAATCCGCCCTTGGGAGGGCGAGCTTGTCTGCACCTCCAAACCCATGTCGAGAGTCTGTAGGAAGTACCATCAGAGTGGAGCGCGCCGCCGCCGTGGTGTGAGCCGACCTGCAAGAACGTGCCATACTCGTGGAGGCCACCGTCGATGCACCCACCAAGCGCGTTACCGTTGCTTGTGCAGATGGGCCTGCGCGGCGAGGTGGGTGTTTCTTTTTGACACCATGCCCAGCATAGTGCGACACGAGCTGGAGGGTGTACTGCTGTTGGCGCACCATATCTAAGAGCGCTACCAGGCGGACGAGCACCGGGGCCGGGCGTTTCCCATATATAGTGACAGTAGAGAGGCGGTGGCAATACTCGGTGGTTTACTACACATCAGATCTACAAGCCACCTCATCAAGCCGATTGCGAAGCAACTTCGCACAAAGAAATACATCACCGTGCGCGTGGACTGGGTGCGAGGACACGCGGGTTTCGCCGGGAACGAGGCCGCCCACACGTGAGCGAGCCACGTAGGAAGTATCCCCTCCGACCCATCGCACCCTATTCCCCAGCACGGCACGACCCAGACCCTGAGGACGACAAACCCGCTGCCAAGCAAGAGAGCAGCGCTAAGCTCCGCGCCGCTACACCCCATGACCCACAGTCGCGGCCAGGAGGACGAGCCAGGGGGCCCAAATCCTGGTACACAAAACGAGAGCATGAGCTGCTCTTACGCAGGACGTGCACGCAAAGTGGTGGGCTTACGTTCCCCGACGCTCATAACACCTTAGATAACCCACTGAGAACTCCAGGGGGACGACCATTTTGACCTGCTCTTTGTGTCACGCTCCGAGTCCCACAATGAAGCACATGTTGTGACAGTGCTCGGGGCTCGCTGAAAGAGGAGAACCCATCTTCCGCCGCACATGAGGACCCTCTAATAGTGGGCATCACCCCCTCTGGGCGTGGCTCCCCCAAAAGAAACCTACGTCCCTGTGGACTCTCGCTAGTACCACAGGGATACATAAGAGAATGTAGACGGTGTCACCTGCTTTACCGTCTTCCCCGCCATCCACATCCCTGACTGTACCATGAGCCACCCCTTCCTAATAAAGAATTATAAAATTCATAAAATATCTAAGAATTCCTTTGTGCAATAAACAACAGTTGCTATTCTGTGCTTTACTCTATTTACTACTTCACTGCATCGTTTCTTAGCGCTGTCCCAAGCATCATTCAGGAAAGTGGCAAAGCCTATACCAAGGTAATCAAAATGTTTCGCTACTCGGGGCTGGAGCTGTCAGAGTTGGCACAAAGACATATAGCGACTTCATTAATGTCCTCAATACCACTAAACTTCACACTCTAGGTGCTTGAAAAAAAGTCCCTGTAGGCACAATCTTTGATATGCATAAAAACATTTGAATATGCGCCCTGGAACATACAGTTCCCACCCCTTCTCATGACATCTCAAGAAAGTACCTGATGTTATGCTGACGTTAAACGCAGCATAATGACTTCAATAAAGTACCTTCTCTCTCTGCTCCTAAGGTCGAAAGGCGATAGCCTTCTGTCGGTGTGCTACATAAACAGCTGTCTTCCAAATACTGCCCACTTATCACACTCTTTTCCTCTCGCTGACTCCTCCCAGAAACACAACTGTGGAGGTTTCCCCAGTTAATGCAATTTTAACGGGTTCCACTGCTCGCGGCATCAGAAATATGGAACTTTTGCTACTGTTGTACTTCTTGGGGTGAGTCCGCTTGGGCTGTCATGCTGGTTACTTTTTAAAAAAAATTTTGTGTAAACAGCTTTGACACTAATGACCCGCGCCATCAGTGCCAGTTAAGGAAGGTCATGGCTATATAGTTCTTGTGCATTGCATCTGTAAAGAATGGCGCGTTGCACTCCGTTGTTTATATAAACTAATAGCGTACAATTGTCATACGGACGTTAAAAGCGGATAGGTTCACACCAACGCAACCATTGTGTAATGGAAATGTAATCTCTAAAATAAAGCTATAATAAAAAAAACCTCTTGTTTAGGGCGACACACTTGTGGCATTAAAAACTCTTCCGGTTGTACATCTGCTCTTCACCTCAAATACGCATGGCCTATGCCTTCTCAGCTATGTATGAACAAATGAACTCCTCACGTCCAAGACCTCTTCATTTCATACGTCAATCCAAGCCATTCAAAGACATGTGAGCGTTGCCAACCATATGTGATGTAAATGTGTTTTCATGTAGGTGGCGCTAGACAGTCGTTAAATGAATTCCCTTAGCGCTGAGCGCGAGGACCGGGTACAAGAACCATACGATTTATATATCAGTATTAAACTCCTTGCGAGTGACTGCGCATATGGAGACTGACTTGGTTCGTGTAATGTATTGATCTTTAGACATACACCTCGCTGGCTTTGGAGGCACCTCTGCATGTTATTTCATGCGCACTTCTGGCAGTCCGGTGGAATTATTGTACTGATAGCTGATTGACAGTCATCTTTCTGGGCATAATCTTAGGTTATCTAGTCGAAATGCAATCGGCCAGAAAAGAAGGTCGCCGCCCGAGAAATAGCGCACATTTTACATCCCACAAAATATTTTGTGCTGCTTTAAATTGCACGTGTGGGTTTCGACCTCTTTCCAGTAGAATGTCGGAGTCATCAATAAATATCTACAGCATTACTCTACTTCCCTAGAAAAAACTACAGCATTTAAATTAAATTTCAATTCATTGTCTCGCTTACGTCCCTATAACGCTCCAGGGGACTCTTTTAATGTATGCGTTTCGCTACATTTAACTTTTTTTGGTAATAACTTTAAGGGCAAACGGTGAGTCAGTGACTAAGACACAATGCCTCACCACGCAGGCAAGGAAGGACTGCCCTTTCGGATGGTGGTTTGTGCATGTTTTGTTTTTATAAAGCAGAGAGAGTGTTGATAGACGAGGGCCAGGAACGGAGTTCATTCAGGCGTGCTAGCAGCAATCACCCCAAACACGCAATGATGATGATCATGTCCGCACATGATAAAGAAACACTGCCGCATGGGCTGGTGCTGATGAGTTTGTACAGATGAAGGCGAAGTGCGGGAATTGTCCTCCGGAATTCTCCACCACCGCCAGTGTGGCGAAGAATGCTCACACTAATTTTCCCCCTCCGGTGCAAGCGTACTGGCGCTGTTTCGGCGTACCGAGTCAAGTAGAATCCATCGGTATCACGATGGTGTCGAAGGCAAAGGCCCGCACAAGTCGACCCCAATAGTCTCGAAGGGTGTAACCGGACAGGGCAGAGGCTGCAGCAACACGGCAGGTGGAGTTGTCAGTCGCTTATGGTGCTCACAAGAAGAGCAAGATCCGACGTATTTGCCCAAACTCCCCGAGAGGCCGGGCCAGAAGTAGCGACAACGAATGCAGACGTAAGCCTTTTCGATGCCAAGATGCCCAGTGGTAGCTGTGTCCTGACAAGCTTCCAAAATTGATATTGGCGGCGAGAACGATGGACGACAGGGACCTACCTCTGTTCAGTAAGATGACGATTGCGGTGTTAAAGCACGCTTTGGTGTAGCTGGAAATTTTCCGTTCATGGCGAGTACGGCTGTTTGCTGTTTCTAGGTAAGACGTGCCCGGTCAACCGATCAATGATAGGGCCACAATACGGGTCCGCACGTTGCAAATATGTGAAATCGGGAAGTCCGACGACGGTTTCAGCGATAACTGGTGCGAGAGAACACTTTGCTTTCGGGAGCTCGGAACAACGGAAGATGACGGGGAGGCCAATAGCCACGCAGGCAAATTGTCTTCGTCAAGGTTTTTCTTGCCCGACTTGTAGGTGACTGAAGGCATACTGCTGGAGCCATAGAATCCGGCGGCCCAGGCGTCCCGACAAGTTTTTGAGTGAGGACAGCTAGCAAAGTGCATGGTGGTCAGTCACCACTGTGAAGTGGCTACCGTGCAGGTATGACGTTTGTATGACCCACACGATGGCAAGACAGTCCAGCTCAGTTATGGTGTAATTTCACTCAGCTGGTGTGAGTAAGTGGCTTGAGTAAGCAAGAGCCATCTCTTTAAGCGTAGCATCCCTCTGAAGCAGGGCAGCACCAATTCAATGCCCACGTGTGTCTGTGTGAAGTATGATTGTCTTTGTATGGTCGAAATGACTGAGCACTGGTCCAGACGTGAAAGCAGATTTAAGCACTTCAAAAGCATGTTGGCACTCACTCTACCAGACGTAAAGTGTGCCCGCCAGTAGGAGTTGGTTCAGAGGAGATGCAATGGTAGGAAAGTCGCGGATGAACCGACGGAGATAAGACGCTACCCCCCGAAAACTCCGAAGCTCCTTAACTTGAAGCAGTCGAAAAAAGTGTCGCACTGCAGATACGTTGTCAAGGTCGAGTCGCATGGCTTCTTCGCTCACAGCGTGACCGGGCGCTTTGGTTGTTTTACTAACATAAAGGCATTTTTTTCGAGTTCAGCTGAAATCCGGCTTTGGAGAGGCAAGTGAGGACGGCATCCAGACGCCGCAGATGTTCCTGAAACGCCGACGAAAAGAAAACGATGTTGTCGAGGTAACGAAAGCAAATTTTTCATTTAAGTCCTCGGAGCACTATATGCATCATCCGCTCAAAAGTGGCAGGAGCATTATAGAGCCCGAAGGGCTTGACTCTAAATCCACATAGACCTTCAGGAGTGTGAAATGCTGTCTTCGCCTTGTCGGAGGTATGCATGGGAGTTTTCCAATAGCCTGAACAGAGGTCCAGGCTCGAAAAGTATTCGGCTCCTTGTAAGGAGTCTAGTATGTCATCTATTCGTGACATTTGATACACATCTTTGCGGATAACTTTGTTTAAGCCCCGATAGTGCACGCAAAATCACACAGAGCCGTCTTTTTTCTCTACCCATACGACTAGAGAGGACCATGGACTTGCCGACGGCCAAATAACGTGCGTTTAAGCATGTGAGCCACATTTTCTTCAGTTATCGTTCTTTCCGAGGAAGATACACGATACGGGTTGCGGCGAACAATGGTGTCCCCATCCGTTTGAATTCGATCCTGGGCGTTTGTTTTCTGGGTGAAAAGCTTCGAATCGGAATCAAAGGAGCCCTGATTCTTCTTTAAAACTTCAACACTGCCACTGTCTAAGCTTGTGTAAGGTCGTGGGTGATAGTGTCACGGGCCTTGGCAGATTGGCAATCCAAGTGTAAGCTATTACCAACCTCTCCTTCAGGGATATGCGCCACTGCCAAGCTTGTACACAGCCTGGGGAGACGAAGATGACGCTGCTTGCCTTGCGGACGAGCGCGCTGTTCCGGGGACATTCGATCTGCTTTGCCCACCGGCTTGTATTTGACTGTAATACATTTTATTACGAGCAGTGCCTTCATTGCCACGTCACATCTTGTGGTGAAGGTGCAACTTCCCTACATCTGTCCCGCCAGTCTTGGCACAACACAGAGCTTCGGTCAGGACGTCACACCCATCGCGGGACGATGCCACCAACCCGTGAGCCTGCATCCCCCAACCCGATAGTCATTGTCTCCCCACCTCGCGACCCTGGCTTTTTCTCTGGCGCTGAAGATGAGGACATTGATCAATGGCTCAGCATGTACGAGCGCGTCAGTACCCACAACCGGTGGGATGACACTTTCATGTTGGCAAATTTACCCTTAAATCTGAAAAAACCCGCTCTGGTGTGGTTCCAAACCAACGAATCCAGGCTGACCATTTCGGATCAGTGCAAGCAGGAACTGCGCGACTTGTTCGGTAACTCCGTGGCGCGCCAGCTTGCCGCAAAGAAAGACCTCTCCTCTCGCGTCCATTCATCCACCGAGTCGTACGTGGCTTACATTCTGCACGTTTTGGCGCTCTGCTCAAAAGTAGACCCCAGCATGCCTGAGTCTGACAAGGTTGGGCACATCCTTAAGGGCATTGCGGACGATGCTTTTAATTTGCTAATTTGCAGAGAGTGCTCTTCCGTTGAGTCCGTCTTGAAGGAATGCCGCCGGTTTGAAGAAGCAAAGTGTCGTCGCGTAGCACACTCGTTCACCCGCCTCCCCCACACCGCGGCAACATCGTCATGTGCGGATGGGGCAACGCCACCCCGCCCACCGCCGACCGATGACCTGCCGACTCATACCGACCTTCTGACGACGATAGTGCGCCGTGAAATAGAGGCCATGGTTCCGGCTATCGCACCTCAATACGGCCATGCCCGAAATGCCCCAACTGTTGCACTCATCCAGGCAGTGGTGCGTGAAGAAGTTGCTAACCTGGGAATTCATCCTGTGTGTTCTCTGACGTGCTCGCATGCTCCTGCAAGCTCTTCCACTCCCTTCGCACGGAGCGGAATGCCCAGCCGTTACGACGCCCCACCCCGTTACCGCCGTCGCTGCCCTACCGAATGGCGTACCGCTGACAACCGGCCAATTTGCTTCAATTGTTGGCGCGTCGGGCATGTGTCTCGCTACTGCCGTTACCGCTGGTCGTCGCCGCTGCAGCCAAGGTTTCCTGATACAAGCTATTCCAGCGACAGGACCCATCAATTCATGCCTGGTTACCAGCAGCGTCACGTTTCCAGCAGTTCCCTGACCACCCGTTTTGGCCGTTCCCCGTCCCCACAACGTCGCCAGTCTCGTTCGCCTCAACCCCGCCGCCCCTCCCCGCCTGCTTCTTACGCCGCTACCTCCCCGGGAAACTAGCTCATGCAGCTCCCGGAGGTGATGCTGCATTTCCGACCTGGCCCGAAAATCCTCTCTTCACTAAAACGACGAAACACAATCTCTTGGAAATTGATATTGATGGTATTCGTGTGGACGCCCTGATAGACACCGGTGCGAACATTTCAGTTATGAGCTCGCCCCTTCGCCGCCGCCTGCACAAAGTTATGACGCCTGCTCCCTCCAACATTGTACGAGTCGCCGACGGCCGGACACCCACCGTAGCAGGTCTCTGCACAGCTCGAGTTAGCATCGCAGGACACAATATACCAGTTCAATTCACCGTCTTGGATGCATGCCCTCACGACATTATTCTAGGCCTCGACTTTCTTACTGACCACGCCGCCCTCATAGACTGCGCCTCCGGCATCCTCCGTCTTGACCTGCCGATTGGTCCTGTTGCCGACACTGAGCCTTATCACCGGCTATGCTCTACCGAACACCTACGATTAGCTCCAAAAGCCATAACCTACGTTCCTTTGTCCCCGTGCCCACCTGTCCCGGACGGCGAGTACATGGTTTCCCCTCTTCCACTCTTACTTTCCCCTCTTACTCCCCTCCTACAGCACAACGTGGCGCTTCCTCATACAGTCGTCACGGTCGCACAAAATCAAATAAGTTTGCCGTTCTTGAATATTGGTCGTTCCTACCAAGTTCTTCCACAGGGAATGTCACTGGCCACTGTTTGCCCGCTCGATGGATGCCAGCTCTCTTCTGTGTCCCCTGATGTCCCTCCAAGTGCTCCCGAAAGTCCGAAAGGTCATCCACCGACCTCCGATGACTTAACAAAGATGATGACTTCGGATCTTTCCGCCTCACAAGCTCGCCAACTGCACGAGCTACTGGCATCCTACCGGGACATCTTTGATTTGGACGACCGTCCGTTAGGCCAGACTTCGGAGGTAACGCATCGCATCAACACCGGCGATGAGCCCCCTATACACCGGCGACCATATCGGGTGTCTCAAACGGAACGGGCAATCATCCAAACCGAGTTAGAGAAAAGGCTTAACAAGGACGTCATTGAACCTTGTTCAAGTCCGTGGGCATCACCAGTCGTCTTGGTGAAAAAGAAAGACGGTTCGTGGCGCTTCTGCGTTGACTACAGGCATTTGAATAAAATCACTAAGAAGGACGTTTACCCGCTTTCTCGAATAGATGATGCCCTCGATTGCCTTCACGGTGCGTCCTATTTCTCGTCGATCGACCTGCAATCTGGCTATTGGCAGATTGCTGTTGACGCCATGGATCGCAGAAAGACCGCTTTCGTTACGCCGGACGGCTTGTACCAATTCAAGGTCATGCCCTTCGGTCTATGTAATGCACCTGCGACCTTCGAAAGGATGATCGACTCACTTTTGCGCGGTTTCAAGTGGTCGACGTGCATCTGTTACTTGGATGACGTCGTCGTGTTTGCCTCAACATTCGAGACACATCTTCAATGTCTGTCGGACATCCTTGCGGTCTTCCGCAGTGCCGGGCTCCAGCTCAACGCGTCCAAATGCCGTTGCGGCGGCCAACAACTTAAGATCCTGGGACATGTAGTGGACACTGCTGGTGTGCGACCTGACCCTGACAAGGTGCGCGCCGTCAAAGAGTTTCCTGTCCCTCGATCTGCGAAAGACGTTCGCAGCTTTGTTGGCCAATGCTCTTACTTCCGCCGCTTCATCGAGAACTTCGCTGACATAGCCCGCCCGCTCACAGATCTTCTGAAGACCGATACCTCGTTCTCGTGGGGCTCCGCACAAGCCACGGCTTTTTCCTCGCTCATTAACCGTCTGACCCGTTGACCGATTTTGGCCCATTTCGATGATACGGCTCCGACAGAAGTTCGTACTGATGCAAGTGGGCATGGCATAGGAGCTGTCTTGATCCAGCAACAAGCAGGTGGCACCAGAGTGATAGCGTATGCCAGTCGCCTTTTAAACCCCGCCGAACGCAACTATTCTATCACTGAGCGTGAATGCCTCGCACTTGTATGGGCTGTCAGCAAGTTTCGTCCGTAGTTGTACAGCAAAACATTCGCTGTAGTTACGGATCACCATGCGTTATGCTGGCTTTCCACTCTGAAGGACCCCACCGGACGACTTGGTCGTTGGGCATTACGGCTACAGGAATACGACTATTCGGTCGTCTACAAGTCTGGTCGCATGCACAGGGACGCGGACTGCCTGTCTCGTCACCCTGTTGACCCCCCTGACCCTCGAGACAATGACGACGACTCCGGCATATTAGCTCTGTCGGACTTGCTCAACATTGCAGACCATCAGCGCCGTGATCCGTCGCTTTACAAGATCATCCAACGCCTTAGCTCCAAGCCGGCCGACCCTTCTACGCGTGAATTTATGCTTCGTGATGGCATCTTGTTCCGCCGAAACTTTCGTGAGGACGGGCCTGACGAGGAACTTGCACTGCCTCAGCATCTCCGCTCTGACGTCCTCCGCGAGCTTCACGACGCGCCCCCAGCTGGTCACCTTGGCGTGGCTCGGACTTACGACCGCGTGCGTCGGCGCTTTTACTGGCCGGGCCTATACCGGTCCGTGAGGCAATACGTCACGGCTTGTGATCTATGCCAACGCCGAAAAACACCTCGTTTGCTTCCAGCCGGCCCCCTTCAAACAATTGATGTTCCCACAGAACCATTCTTCCGTGTAGGAGTGGACCTTCTCGGCCCTTTTCCCTTGTCCCGGTCGGGCAACAAGTGGATTGCCGTCGCCACGAATTATGCTACGCGTTACGCTATCACGCGTTCCCTCCCAACCAGCTGTGCCACAGACGTAGCCGACTTCCTCCTACATGATGTAATCTTGCACCAGGGGCCCCTCGTCAACTGTTTACGGATCGTGGGCGGTACTTCTTGTCCCAAGTTATTGATGACCTCCTCCGTTCCTGCCGTACGAAGCACAATCTTACAACCGCCTATCCGCAAACAAACGGACTTACTGAACGCTTCAACAAGACGATCACGGATATGCTAGCCATGTACGTGTCCGCCGACCACCGTGACTGGGACGTACCAAATTCCTACGTTACGTTTGCTTATAATTCTTCTCGCCTCGACACTGCCGGCTACTCCCCTTTCTTTCTTCTTTTTGGGCGAGAACCTGCCTTACCATTGAACACCGTGTTGCCTAACTCGGGGACAATAACAACCGAATACGAACGAGACGCGGTAGCGCACGCTGATTCGGCCCGACAGGTTGCCCGCGCCAGGGTATCGACTGCACAAACAGCCCAGAAAGACCGCTATGACCAGCACCATCGCGATGTGTATTTCGCCACTGGCACTTTGGTACTCCTGTGGACCCCATCGCGCCACGTCGGCGTGTCTGAAAAACTGCTTTGTTGTTTCACGGGCCCTTACCGCATCCTACGCATGGTAACTCCCGTGACCTACGAAATTGGACCCCTCACGCCTTCGCCGTCATCTCCTTCAACGTCGCAACTTGTGCACGCGTCCCGTTTGAAGCCGTACCACTCCCACGATCCAGGCTGCCTCTAACCTTGTTCCGGTGTTTGCACCGGGTCGGTGCTCTCGCCGCCGGAGGTTATGTCACGGGCCTGGGCAGATTGGCAATCCAAGTGTTAAGCTATGGCCAACCTCTCCTTCAGGGATATATACGCCACTGGCAAGCTGGTACACAGCCTTGGGAGACGACGACGACGCTGCTTGCCTTGCGGACGTGCGCGCTGTTCCGGGGACATTCGATCTGCTTTGCCCACCGGCTTGTATTTGACTGTAATACATTTTATTACGAGCAGTGCCTTCATTGACACGTCACAATAGTAACAGAGAAGAATGAGGGCGGTTGGTTTCGGGGAAGGGCAAAAGGCGAGCTGAGTCGGAACTTCTGGGAAGAATGGTTATCTTGTTGTCTGACACAGAAGCGCCATTACAGCATTCCGGAAGTAGAACTGGGTCTGGTGTAGCATTGGGTACAGGAATTAGTGCTAGCCCACTGGAAAACCGGATGAGGCAGGTAGCAACGGCGATGCCTCGAGAAAGGAGATGGCCAGAAGGGATGGCTGGCATGTCACCGGTAATAGCAGTTCCAGCAGAAACCAAAAGGACGCGCTCGGGGAGCGGAGGTACAACACAGTCTTCAGTCAACACCAGACAAAGAGAGCAAGTTTCAGGGTGTACAGAAGGTTCTGTGTTCGTTAGGCTGATAGTGGGCTAGCGGCAACAAATTATGGCATAATGTCGAAGACAGGACCTCCGAGCAAAGAATAAGCAAGTAAGGGCACGGGGAAAGCACGGCAGACTGAATATGATGAAAAACTACCTCAATACAAACGCGAACTGTACACTGTCCTGACGGTGTTATGGACGCCTTGTTAGCTCCATCCGATAAAGGGCCCTCGTATGGAAGTTCTAAATTTTTGTAGTCTTGCATACAAATCATCATGGATAATCGTGACCGCTGCTCCAGTGTCCACCAACGCATTAACCAAATGCCTTCAACTCACACTGTCAATAAGTTTGACGGATGCTCTGGAGGAATTTGTGTCGTCACAACCGATGCAGTTTTCCAAAAAAAACTGCATGGCCTAGTTTTCCGAGTTGAGGTGATCATCGTGCACAACAGGGCGTAGTGGTGGAACCGAACGGCGGAAAGGGGAGGGAGATCGGCGCCGCGACTTTCTAGTATTTTGTGGAACATAAGCAGAATCAGCAGGAGTCGGAAAATGACGTGCCGGAGACTGGTAGGCTTGTTGTCGGTAACTGAAGTGGGGGTTCAGTTCATCGCGCTCATAGATGTCATAGCCTCGTCGTTCACCCTTATGGCGCCGGCGGCAAACTCGGGCGATTTGGCCGAGTATTCCACAGTAAGATCACACGCGTCGATTTGCCGGTGGCTCTGGACTGGTATCCAGACATGTGGGGTAGTGTGATCGTCACCCTGGTTCGGATGGGAACGCAGAAACATACCCTGAGAGACGATCAGAGCTGACCGGTCCCAGTTGAAGGGCTTGGCGTCCAGCAACTTCTGAGGCCAACGGAGCAACAAGACCGGGAGGTGCCTGACTGGTCACCGACGAGAGCTCTTTGTTGATTTCTCGTCAACATGGTGTCTCAGCACAGAGTTGGGTGCACATGAGAGGACCCATTTGTTGAGTTCTTCCCTGATTACGGCGCCTTTAAGAGAACCAACATCTTACTCGCCGACGTGCCGGATCGGTGTTTCTGGCTGAATGCGCGAATACAGAAGGGCGTGCAGGAGCTGGAAAGTGGCAGTCACAGGCGAAACGGTCGTATGGTTTCACATGGCAAGGGCGGCGAATGAGAACTGATCGATAACTTTGAGAATGCGATGCACTCGATTAGCCTCTTGATGCCCAGGCAAACGCTGCGGCCGAGCGCAAGGACGTCTTCAATGTATGAAGTGTAGATTTCATTCAGACGTTGCAGGCGGACCGCAAATTTTTTCTTCACACACTCGGAACGCACAGCCGAGGAACCGAAAGTCAGGCGCACCTTTGAAGTGAAGGCGTCCCAAACAGTGATGGTTCTTGCATTCTTCAAATATCATGTTTCGGCTACGTTCGTGAGTTAAAAGGCGCCGTTTCGTGGCTAAAGCTTATCGTACCATCCGTGGAACACACTCACCCTTGCGAAGCTGTCGAGCCAGTCAACATCGTCTCCCCGACGGCCAGCGAAGCCCACGGGATCGCGCTGACGGCTCGTGAGAATGCACTGCAACGGACCGGGGAACGAAGCGTTGGCCGATTCCTGAGTCGCGGTCATGGTCAGGTGTTCTAAATGGGGACCCGTGCGGAACACCACGAGTGAGAACGGAGAGCTACACAGCCGGACCGAGACCCACCCTCCACCACTTCAAAGACGGGGGCCAGAGACGGCGTTTATTTAGGCGTACTAGCAGCAAGCACCCCAAACACACCATGATGATGATCATGTGCGTAGATGATGGAAATACGCTGCCGCTTTGGCTGGTGTTGATGAGTATGTATAAATGACGACGAAGCCCGGGAATAGTCCTCCGGAATTCTCCACCGCCGGGAGTGTGGTCAAGAATGCTCACAGTAATAAAAATCCCATAAACAGAGGGATCGACGAAACTTAGAATAATTTGTACTCGTCCACCTCAGCGCTGTTGTCTACTAACCTGGCGCACTCATGACTATCCACGTCTGGGGTTTTTTTTGCATATGGGTTTACAATGTCAAGCGTGGATTTCTTGCATAGTTATGAACTCAAAAGAATGTCAGGCGTTTAATTAATCCACGCAACAAGTTCCACGGGCAACCACTGATCTTCCTGCTGGCAGAAGATTTTCCCTTCAAAGTAATGGCAGCGATTCGTAACAGTGCCCCTAAAGAAAGTGGTTGTGAAATACGGTACAGATTGGGAAGATAAAGGAGGGAGCAGTGCTAAGTACCTAAATCACTCGATGCCACCATAATTCGTGGCACTCAGTCTCTTTTCCAAGCACCCCGTCCTCTTCGGGAAAACACTCGTGTTCAGACCCGCGCATAAAGTCCGCTGCAAGAATCAAAACAGCCGGCCTGGAGTTTATAAACCTTTAAACGCAGTTACCTCTTTAATGTTAGCGGCCAGTTGATTTATGCCCGTTTTGCGTGAGGCGAATTTACCCCTGCGCATTCGCTACATCGCCGCCGCTTCGGCGGCAACATGATATAAATGCGTTGCCCCCTCCAAATGGCATAATTTTATAATGGTCGAGCTATTCCCCTGAAAACCGCTTGTCATTCCGCAGGAAAGTAGAACGTTTTGCTCCACTGGTGGCGCTGCACCAGACAATTTGCATTTCAATTTGCGCCATGTAGAAGCGGCGTTAGTTCATGAATACAAGACATATAATCTGCAAGCAAGAGTGAAACAATAATGAATCAGCTTCAAAGAATACCAAGGTAATTACACTGGGTTAATGATTTTTCTGTCACTCATATGCCCCCCTACACTGAAGTGTTTTGCCGAGTCTGCCTAGGTGTCGCAAACATTTAGGCATCTTGGAGTTCCCTAGTCACTGTATCCTTCAAAGTGGGGCATCGGCTCTAAAGGGTAACTCCAAAACAGATATTGTGCTATACATGTGTACGAAAAGGTGCGGTATAAATCTATAAAAAACCCCGCTCGGATTAAACAATGGTGAATCACAAAACCACCAATTCGCGCAGCCGATGTAGCCCTTGAGGGCATGTACGTCGGGGCGCAGGGAAAACATACGAATTATATCTCGTTTTCGAAATTGCGTGGATTTGACGATGGTAACTGTAAAATCTCGGCTGGCCTAATTGATTCATGAAGGCCCTGCTCTGGGTAAAGAAAGGTCAGTGCTTGATATTCATTTTGTTTCCAATGCTTCCGAAGGACAAGAATTTCGTTTTTAGGAATGCCAAATTTTGAGGAAAGGCTCTGTAGTGCTAGCGGCATTGTAGCTTTAGGTGCACAGCAATTAGTTCTATTGTATCTGGAATATTTTTTCAATTTCGTGCTTGTGCAGCTGCCCAATATGCATGTTGAAATACGGTAGTAGCCAAGATTAACCAAGCATTGAAAACTTTCAAGCCTTCTGTCGAATCATATACAAACACCTTCGAACGCGTGCTTTTTTCGCGAGAACCGGAGGCGTTGTCTCTATCGCCCTTTCTTGTCAGAAAAACTTACACGTTCACGCAAGAAACAACACGATAGAAGGCGCACTACATTGTCTTACAGTACACATAACTAAGACTCATTGCAACAAGAGACAATCTCAGAATTTTATGTAGGGCCTATTGTTAGCACGCATATGCCGTATACTGGGACAAGCTTTTCGGACTTTCGTGTAGCGTGCCTTGCCGCAGAAAAATCACTTTTACTACGCATTAGCATAGGCGTATCCTCGTAGCCCCTGCGATTAGCTGTCGTGCAATGAAATACGCAACCTTAATATATGTGAGAGATTGAGTCTGCTCATCTTCCGGAATTTTAAACAACGCCAGTTGTCAAAGAGAGAACTGCGAAAAATAGTGTATGAAGTACTACATGATGTATCATGTAATAGCACGATCTGGGACCCATACTACAAAATAACTTACTCTACAGCAAAATGAGGCATTGCTACGTGGTGCCTCCTTATCCGTTAGCCCGACGAAACGGCATCAGTAAAGTGGCATTTGGGCTTAATGTTCTACTATGTTTTTATTTCTCTTTTATATTGTTTCTAGTGCTTCATAATCGGCACCGAAGAGGAACAAATATGTGCAATATGTTCTCATATATTTATTTTACTGACTTTGAGAGAACTCGAAGCGCCGCCACATCTGTGGAAAAGCACAGCTCATCAAAACTAAAGAAATATACATGCCATTATTCGAGGTGTCCTATGAACCGTGATAGCTGTTATCAGTGGTAAACAGATTTGCGTTGACCGAAGACGTGTTTATTATAAAAGAAGAAACCCACAGACAATACAATATTCAGTATCAAGTCAGCTTGCGTGCTCGAAAATAAATGCAAGGTATTGATCACTATACCTGACATCCTCAGGTGATTCTACTCCCAAGACCCACGTACGGCGAAAAATCGGGAGGTGAACATCGTCAGGATTCTTCGGGGGGTAATCATCATCACCTCGCGCGGCTGGAAGCAGAAGATTTAAAAAAAATTCATATCTCGGAGATAAACCGAGCTTAGTGCGCTATATTTACTGGGAATGTTGGGCCCTGAGAATTGAAAGTATATTACAGCGTCTTTCCGTGTCGTGAATAAACCCCAGGGTCTTGAAGTAGCAGTGCTTAATTCAAGACGGGCGACGGACAAGCGGGCAAAGGGATGCTAGAATTGCATTTTACCGTATTCCGTGTATACACGCGGAGGCAACTGTTTAGCAAATACCCTAGCTTATTTGTACACACTTCATAAAAACAGGTAGAACGTAATGGATGTTGAACGACGGAGGTGGCTACCTGGAGGTAAACATTTAATTATTAGGATTTAGCGCTCAACTCAATGAGCTGGCAACCGGTGCACTGCATTTTCGCGATCAGACAATCAGGCCAAGTTGGCACTGCACACTGATTGCTGTCACACTACGGGTTTATATGCATCCTTTTGTGATCATGGTGTCTCTAAAGGAAAAACTGTCACGTATGTAAGTCACCGCTTTTGCGGTCGCCACGAAGTGCTCCTGCTCACTGACTCGAGACATTCTGTTTTGGTACAACCGCTACTGACCTGCTCACTTGGAAGCTAAATATTGAAGATTCATCCCTGGACAGTTAGGAACGTGCGTGCATGGCCCTTTATCGTTGTTGAACAGTTTTGCCCTACCGTCGCTGTTAAGCACATACCGTATTTTTTACGTGTACTCGGCCGTGCACTAGCCTCAAACTCGCTTTAAAAATATGAAAATGGGCATCAGTGGTGAAAGTGGCATTAGACACAAATACCCAAGCTGGAATGCCCCCCGGCCACCGCAGCTTTACCCCAGCAACGTCTCCTCTATCCCGTAAGGCGCGTTGACCCCGAGCACCATTGTGTTTTTTTTTTTCGCGAAGCGGACGTCATTGTCCTTGTGTAGTCGCGCCTAAATGAATGTAATAAAGCGGAATGTTTGTATTGTCTCTTTATTATTGTTCGAAGTCAGAAAAACCTCACTCACCTGCATATCGCCGAAACGAGACGTCAGCGATGAGTTCAGCAAGGCGGTTTGTATAGTTCGTATTTGGTCCATACACAACTGCTGCGACTTTTGGCCGCTCGTCTGGCCGCCCGGCACTTGTATCACCTTCGTTATTAAAATGAATAAACCCGAAGACAACAACTACTACAAGTAATTCCGTGCCGGCGGCGAGGTAGTGGCGTCTCAACGTTTGTATGTATAGTGTTCGCCAAAGCACGGCCGCCACGCTCCTCACACCCATGGCAGCTGGAGCACTGATCTGTGCGCACTTCCCACTGTATAAAATGCGCCGAAACACCTCCCTGCAAAAACATTTTACAGAAAAAGAAGAGGAATAACTAATTTTTCATGATCCGCCACGCAGGAAAGTCAGGCGTTCAAGCGGTAGTGATACATTAAAAAGTATGAACGCCATTACACAACACGAACATTTATAAGTCGTAAAAATTCGTTACTATTGAAGAAGCAATAGCACTAAAAAATGGCGACAAGCGTATTAACAGGCATCCGTTGTCGATGGCCGTAATGTGGGGCCCGTAACGCGTAACTTGTTAAAAATACCAGGCCACTGCCGAGTGCTCGCGAGCGCGGGCCTCGTGGCACGGTACCGTCGGCCGTCCCAGTCTCGCGCAGTGGCTTTACCAAGAAAAAATATCTGGTGAAATACTGAGCGGTGCCTCGCATTGCCTAGCAACCAACAACGACACAGCTGGCACAACACATACTAAATGGGATAGAGTTTCTTAGTAAGTATACTAGAGAGGAAACTGCGCCTGGTAACCCATGTAGTCGTGGGGGTTCGTGGGAAGACCCCCTTTTTGGCGTTGTCTTGGCATGACGATTGGATTCTTAAGCGGCTTTTGGGGTTTCCTTTCTTCACTATGCATTAAAACGTTTATGAGCTACAAGGAAGCCGATATCCTCCCTGTTCTGTGGTAGCCGTAGTCGGTGAAACAGCGCGCAGTGCGTGATCGCAGCTGACGTTGCTCATGCCTCAGTCGAAGGACGCGTGACTGAGCGGGTAAGATGCCGCCGCGAAATTTGTAGCCGACGAAAAGGAGAAACAAAAGGTACTTCGATGAAGACAAGATACGACCACGAGGATATGACAGATACGGGCGCTTGTACGCGGCCTATCTTGTCATCGTGCACGAGTGTTTAACGCCATGTTTCCTTTTTTCTTGTTAAACCAGTTGGCGTTCGGAACGCCACGTTTTCTTTTTTCGTGTTAAACCAGTTGGCGGTCGGTGCACCGGTTCACCACGAAGGCAACGTTTTAGTAGGCACGCTCAAAAAACCTCCCAAACTCCTCAAGCAACTTAGTATTTACAATAATGGTAACATTTATTAAATGAGTCCCTAATGAGTTTCTCTCAAATATTTGATTGTGGGGTTGAAGTGCGCCGACGCAACGCAGGCGATAAGGCGAGCAATAGTGGAGGGCTCCGGATTAATTTTGGCCACCTGCGGATCATTCACGTGCGCCGAAATCTCGTACACACGGGCGTTTTTGCTTTTCGCCTCCATCAGAAAAGCGGCGGCCGCGGCCGGGTATCGACCGGCAACCTCGTGCTCAGCAGGGCAACGCCTTAGCCACTGAGCCACCGCGGCGGGTCCCTCTAAAATGTTAATCTTGTTCATAACTACAACCTTGGCCTGTGGAATAGCAAGCACAACCGTTCCGGCAAAAATATGCTTTACTTCCTTTTTCCTTAGTTTTAAAACACCCTGTTTTATTTTCAACTTACATAACTGCACACTATTCTTTGCATTTTTGTGGCGCTTCGTTTAAATTTGCGGTCAATCAAACGTTTCAATCCAAGCCAATGATGAAACTAAGGCGAGCGCAATGTATAATAGAGGTCCATGACGACACAGACGGCCTTGATGTGAGCCGCATCGACGCTAGCGCCAGATTCGTCTCTAGTGAATATTTTAAGAAACTTAATGACTAAATGGTACCTCGATGCCACTCCAGAAACACCGCGCCTGCGTGGTGCACTTATGCACTGCAGCTGCGCTCCAGCAGTCGGCAAGCACAACCGCGCATGAGACGCTTGCAATGAGGAACATGACGATATCTGTACATATGAAAATGACTACAATCAGCAACGACTGAACATAAAATTAAACGATTTAAAACTTGTCCGAGTACAAGGTCTGTGTCCATCAGTGCTCACGTAGAACGAAATCCTGCAGCTTCACTGTTTCACGGGTTGCACGACTTAATACAAGTATCACGAGTTTTTTTACGCAGAGCTGAAGCGTTCATGTTTTTGCTTGAAGAATCGGGAATGCCATGCAGAGCACTTGGTACATTTTTGGTGGAAGGAAACTCGAAATAAAGAATCGTAGAAGGGCAGGGAATAGGCACCAACAAGCGACGGAAACAGCTAAAACAAGGATGACCACCAGGATAGGGCCACTGTTATCAAGCTAGCAAGAAACAACAAACTGAAGAATCAAGGATTGTCTCGTTAGAAAGTTTTGCATATGCTACCACAGATGGGCGGCATTCTCAAGACAGGCTTGGTTCCGTAGACGAAAATGACACCACCCGCGGCTGAGACGACGCGGACGCTAGGGTTTCTTTGCAGTCAGTGTTCATATGAAGCGTTGCGTTGCTGGTACCTTCCAATGCGAAAATAACCGTAGGTAAAAGTGACTTTTCCATGAGCAGTGGCTAACCTAGTTCACTTTTCTCGAAAGTCTAGGACTTCCCAGTTATATATTTTAGGGCCCTACTATCGTTTCAGAGTAGTTTTAAAGCGATATTCACACATGGTCAATACTGACGAAAAGAAGTTCTGGTTATAATTCGTCTTTGGCGCTTTCCCTTCATCAGCAATTACATTTCGAAACCCCGTGTCTTCCATCCAAATATTGCAGCCTCAACAACCGGGGTCATTCCTCTTCCTGAGCGATAGTGGTTCAGTTGTCATAAGAGTAAGCATCCCGTGGTAGTGGCGGGAAACTCCTAATTATTCTTTGGGTCATTTACAGCGAAAAGAAGCAGACACGTAGGCAGTTTCCTGCTCTACCGATTGGGATGGTGGCCTTTTACAAAAGACACACCCTGACTACAACCGGTAGCAGTGCATTCCTAACCAGATGCACAGTATAGAAGATAAAAGACGCGTCTTCCGATTGCGTGGTTATGGGGCAAATAAAGTTTCATGCGCAGGAATTTCACAGTCGACACGCATAAATACGATTCGGGCCTACGAAAGTGCTTCTTACCTCTAGACCACCACTTTGGTGCTTGGCCCACCCTGCTGCGTCACCGGTCTGACAGCCGTCATAATCATTTGCTTCGCACCCACTGTAGACTGAGCGCCGTGGGTTAATTGTCGTATTCATGGGAGGTTGTGGCCGTTACTACACCAGGGTGGCCAATCCTGCTCTGGTGAGGGAGTGCGTATTCGGCAATGGTAGCCGGGGTCATGCCGCACCGCAAGCCTCGTACTCCTATTCCATCAACACGTGGATTTTAAACCAATGGGAATTGTCCGGCATCGGGATTCGAACCACCATCCTTCCGCACGCGAGGCGGATGCCCTACTTCTACGCCACTTGTTAGAAATAAGTGTATGACAGCTGCATCTTACCACTACTCGCCTACGGGGAACAAATTTGGAGGCTCACTGAGAGGGTTCAACTTGAGTTGAGGACGACTCAGCGACCAGTGGATCGGAAGATGATAGGTGTGACATTAAGGGACAGGAGGATAGCGGATTGGATCAGGGAACAAACTCGTGTTAAGGACATATTAGTAGAAATTAATAAGAAGAAATGGACGTGGGCAGGGCATGTAATGCGAAGGCAAGATAACTGTTGGTCATTAAGGGTAACCGAGTGGATCCTTACAGAAGGCAAGCGGGGAAGAGAGCGGTAGAACGTTAGATGGGCCGATGAGATCAAGACGTTTGCGGGGATAAATTGGCCACCGTTATCACAGGCCCGCGGTAATGGTAGACTGATTGCAAAAGCCTTTGCCCTGCAGTGTGCGTAGATACGCTGGTGATGAAAGTGCTTCTTATGTTCCTGCAGCGGTGTGCCTTGTTGCGCCTTGACTGTTTCCCCTTCCCATATCCTTCTAACACTCCCAGAGTGGAATTTTTATAGGGCTCCTGCACTGGAGTTTTGGCGACCTGCCGCGCCCCTTCGTGTCCCTTCCCTCTGGGTAGTACAAAACCAGACGATCCTCGCCGCTCTCCGTGTCTTTTCTGTTACGCGCCTAAGAAAAAGTTGGATGTACTTAATTTAATCGCGTTGTGTTGTGTTTAAATGACCGCATACTGAATAAAATACCCCTTTGAAGTAGTAGCAGAGGCTAAAGAAAATATTATAGTCTACGACAAGCCGATTCATCGGTTTTCTTTTGAGCGGGCTGTCGCGATAGTTGACGTGGTACAGTATCGCCAGGTCAGGTGGTCACACGTGTCGACGATAATTATCGTTCTTTCTCCTTGCGCGCTGCTGACAAAGGAAAGGTTTGTAAGTAGCATAAACAAAGAACGCTGCTCATCCAGTGCGGTAACTGTATATGCTTGCTTTAGCGGGAGTATGGAAGCGGACGAGAGAAGCGCAGCCGACTCAGCTTACCCTAATGGCCTGGCACAGCCTTGAAAACGGGTGCAATTTTTATTCTGCATTTCCGTAAACTAAATAATTGTTGCTTAACCATTTGGGCCCCACGAATTCTGAATGGCAGGGTACTTGTATACTAGCGAGTATGTGAGACAATAGCGTCAAATAGACAAATTAGGCGAATTAAAGGACACAAAACAAGCACTACGTCGCACGTCCATTGCATGCAGAGATGTGAACTTCCATATTTACATAACATAACACACCCTACAGGGTGCGCGGCCCGAATATTTACATACGATCGTCACTGACGTGTTGGTTATCTTCTACTGCGGGGGTATGCAACCTACAGACCGCGGGTCAAATGTGGCTCTAGATTATGCCGCCCCCAGCACGTCGTCATAACCTCGACCCCTCCCTGCCACTAACAGTTTGAACACCGACATGCCAATTTTGACCTTAAGTGCGGTTCGATGGGTAAACACGAAGAATTGGTCCCTTCCAGTTGTATCGTCCACCATGTACACTCTTAGCCAGATTATAGTGAAATAGTATTCACAATTCGCTGATTTTTCTCTGTTTGCCGTCAAAGCCCCGCTTCCCCTCCCACCCGACTGGCCGCACATCCTTCCGCCGTTTCGACTTCATGTAACTCGGCACTACGCCTAAAAACGTTACCTACCAGTCTAATTATTGCAAACTAGTAATATATGGTGCAACAGCGCAAAAATAAATTTAGAGCAAACAGCAAAACAAAACGTCCACTCACTTCTCTCGACCGCTGTTCGACGGCCACTACTTTCGGAATCACAAAAAAAGATTTTACTCTTCTGACGCTCGCTTCATTTTGTCACTGAGTCACGCATTAAAACGGCAAGCTGGCGCTGCACCATGTATTTGTAACGGCTACACAATCAAGCACTGTTTAATAAAGGTGCGCACATAAACGTGCAGGTGAAGAAAACCGCGCCGCATCGCAGCAGACGAACCTGCAATCCGCCGGACACGCTGAATTTTACGCACGATCATCGCCGATTGCGTAACCCGCACCCCGTGTTTTGATCGGCTGTTGTTGAAAAGTCCTTGTCACCAATTGTATCAATTTAACCTTTGATGTCAAATTCATACGACCATCGATCGCTCAACTAGCGAATGGTAGAGTGCCGTCACCGTCCCAGCACTTTTGTCATTCCTGTAAACGTATTTAGCGCTGCAAAGCCTTTTTCCGTAACGCCAGGAGCTCGCCGGAAGAGATTCGGACTTGTGTGGGATGGGTTGGAGACCATGTCGCAAAACAATCGGAAGTATCGAGCTCATTTTAATTCGGTCGACCCGGGATCTTATGGGACCTCAGCAGCTTTGTACTGCCCGGAAGACGGTTGCGCTGCGCATTCTGGGCAGCGCAGGAGCCCTATAGGAAAACTGCTACGGCAGCCTTTCAGCCAACAAGCGTACCATCAAACCGAAAAAAATTATTACAAATTACGGAAGAGATGTGAGCTAGGCGGAGAAATTCATAACGTTTTTTTCTTGTGGCATTATTTACGGGCGCCCCTAAATTGATATTTGCTTTGCTCTTTGCCTAAATATGGACGCTGTATAGCAGGAAGGTTGCGGAAAATTTTCAGCATTGTTCTAAAAGTCACTTGCGTATACCGTCGCACTTCATAAGTAAAACGTTCATGCCTGGAGACATCGACGATTTGCTTCCTTTAAGACTAAGGATTTAAACAGTTGGCGTACCAGTGATGGCACGCGGAAAAATAACTATTGTACCTAATTTCTATTCCATATGTCATGGGAGGGCTGACAGGAGACGTGAAGGCCGTAGGCGCTCGGAAAGTAGTGGCATTTTCAGAACCTACTAACAAATTTGGTTGTAATGAAGAGATAGTAACCTTTAAGACAAGCTTTGGGTATCTATAGAGGCTACCTCTCGACACGGGCTTTTCGCTTTGTTTACAGTAGTACCTGGTTTGGTTTTCTTTTGCTCTAATATATCTATTACAACCAACGTTGGGTGGAAAAATATTTTCTGTCAGGGTCGATCTGTGTCATTTGGCTTTCGTGTAGGGGCTCCTGTTGTTTTAATTACAGCAGTGACCCTCAATTTCCTTCTGAAACGAGTATAACAGTACCCTCTTTCAGTGCGTCGTTCCTATTTCTTTTCTAATAGACGAAGCCATTCTTTAAGAATATCGCCCTCGAGACCATTATCTGTAAATTCTTATCTGGAGAGGACTTTGAAGCGTGCTTGCCAAAACACAGGAAAAAAAACTGGAAATGTGCTACATCACTGCGCATGTTTGAGGTAATGTTGAGAAAACCGTAGAAAACACTGAGCCCATGTAAACACGCACAACAAATGGACTTGGCAATGTTGACCCTGACACTTAACCAGCACTTATAGGACAAATATGCCCACAAATTCTCTTCCACCAGGTTTAAACGATGGCTTCTGAAGCATGGTACTACAGTTAGCTGGAGACCAATGACTCCATTGAGTGATGAAAGAAGGAAATGCGGAAGCAAAGAATACACTTGAGCACCGCAGGACAGAAGCGGTCACATTTCAATGGCAGAGGTCTGGTTTTTCCCGTGTCCTTCAATAGAATAATGATGATGATAATAAGCCAACGTAATTGTTAAATTTTCCCCAGAAACAGTGAGGCTGTAACGCATTGGTTCCTTGTTGTGGACGTCCGTTTCTACATTGTGGCCGTTCATTTCTACTCTTCGCTTCAATTTGCCTTGCTCGTCATCCATTATGTAAAAATACCTTCATGGCATTCGCACTGGTTACTCCTCGTCCGCTTATTGATATTGTAACCTTACTAAAATAATGAAATTATCTTACCTCTAACGTTAGAGAGGTGTTGATCCCGCACTTCGCTATTCGCTTTCTACTATCCTCTGTCCCAGCACTTCTTTCCTCTTGCTTTTTTTTATTTCAGTCTACCCTCCCACGGCCGCTCGATGAACCTCCACCGCTGTCCCCCGGTACTCTGCTCATATCTTTATCTAATCTTCTTCCACCTCAACCCTCCCCATCGAAACCGTGGATTTCTCCGTCGACCTTCATATCCCTGTAATGATATTCTTATCTGACACTCCCCTCAACTACTGATTTGATCCTTCTTACCGAATAGCTCGAGGCATCTTCGCCATCTACGTCTTTCCAATCTTTTACCCGGCACTCCTCCAATCCCATGCTTTATCTTCTCTCCAGACAGATAGAGACACAATTGGTGCGCACCTGAGTAAGAGGTTGTTCAGTAGAAACGTTTGCGTCCGCTGTGTTGTTCAATGTCAGTATCGTGCTGCAAATGAGCGTGCTGTTCTGTACACCTGCTTTGCTTAGCGGCAATGTATGGCAACAGGGGTGTTCACATGACTTGTAGGAAAGTGGCTTGGTACACGCTCAGCGGTGGCTTCCTACATTTATTCAGTGTGCGGAAGGCCCGGCCGGAACGTGGTGAGTTGCGTGGACAAGCTGCCGTCCAGGCCCACCTTCGTGGTTTGAACTGCTGTCACATAAACTGCTGACGCGGCCAGGCACCGCTGATGAGAATTGTGAATGTGTGCGGATGATGATAGTGGCGTAAAATGCTGATAGTGGTGGTGCCACCACTACGGACTCAATCGCGAGGAGATCCACGAGTAATACGTCGAGTAGACATTTGCTGACACGGAGATTAACGAGGGACATCGCGGTCGTCTTTCCTTCGCCAAACAAGAATTATCTGATTTTATAATCGCCCTAATACGTACTCACGCCAAAACCTCCTCATACCGCTAAATAACGTGATCTAAACGTGCCCCAATGCATCAGTGCAAACATTGCATGCCGGACCGCGCATACTAAATAAAACAGCCTTCAACGTCCACTAAGGACCTGCCACACGGTCAAGAGCTCGGGTGTGGTGCCAGGGGAGAAGTGGCCAAAAGGAAAGCCTTGCACACTTGAACAGCGGAAGCAAACTTCAGCGCACCACGATTGTTAAAACCCCATTACCTACTCCGGAGCAAAAACTCCTCCGGAAGTGGAAAAAAAAGCCCCTCCTGGCTCACCGCCCCCCCCCCCCCCCACACACACACACACACAACATGACTGGTAAAACTCAGTGGTAGTTCAGCCAATGCTCCGATAGGGCTCTGCTACAGAACTTTGCATCATGCTTGAAAGAACAAGCCAGAAAGCGGTTGCAGCTTTCGCAGCGTTTCCAGGGGTGGCACCGTTATACGTAGCGGCAGTATGTTGTTGTCTGCAGTAAAATAGGAAATGCCAAAACGATTCCTAGCAAGAAAAAACGCTTGACGACTCTCGCCGCATCACTAACCCCAGCTGATCCCAAGCAATATCATTTGAATTACTTCACAAATTAAGCCGACGTGATGAAGGCGCTCTCACAAAGATACACAAAATAAAGGACAGAAGTTAAGAAAATGGTAATAATAACAATATGAATATCAAAATATAGACGATATATCGACCTAAATAAAGAGGGTCATTATGACCATTGTGAATGAAATGCAGCATTTTCTAGTCCGCATCCAACTACGCATTCCAACTCCACTTCAACAACACTGACACGTAACCAACACACCCAATAGCTGTTAAGATCTCGCAGTCGCACTGTTTAAGGCCTGAGGCATTAGTCGTGATTGATGCACTACTCTTTTTGACATGCCCTGCAGTAATTAACTCACAAAGACATTTTGTTGTTCGTGGACTCCCTAATCACTTGTTCTGCGTTAATGCTCCAAGATTGATCAGGCTTGTCTTACGAGTGCTCATGCCCATGGCTACTGGTTATTACAGTCGCTTATTATTATTACGAACGCGCCTTTAGGTTCAGATGTAGGTTGCGTCAGGTCACTGTGACTCCGGTTCACTTCGTGAAGTTGAAATGACGGCAATTTCATGTAAACAGGGCACTATGACACAGGGCCTACAATTTACATCTAAATTTTATATCCCTATGCTTCCCGCATAATTTCTGCTATTGGTACTCAGCAACGTCTCGCATTGTTACGCTGAAAATGTTTCCTCCAGAAACCTCAAAGCAATATAAAGGCTGCCCACATAATAGATTTCACGACGCGCCGCAGTGGCTCAGTAGCTAAGGCGTTGTGGTTCTGACCCCCTCAGTGCAATAGAAACGCTGCCCTCACAATATATTTCATGACGCGCCTCAGTTGCTCAGAAACTAAGGCGTTGTTGTGCTGAGCCCGAGCGCGCGGGTTCGATTCCCGTCAGCCGCGGCTGCTTTTCTGATGGAGGCGAAAAGCGAAAAGGCCCGTGGGTTCGAGTTATCGGCGCAAAGTAAAAATCCCTAGGTGGTCAGACTTAATCCGCAGCCCTTTACCACGGCGCGCATCATCGCCCTTGTAGCGTCCATACAAAACCCCTCATAACCAGGCAATCAACAATTGAATTCAAGGCGGCAGTAATAACTCACGTTCAACGTCGTCGACCGCAGGTCTAACGAAATGAGAGCATTATTTTCCACCTTGTTTTCCGTGGATGAGGTTACAAACGTCTTCTTCTTCTTCCTCTATCGTCTCCTTCATAAAAGATTGACAAAACGTTCAAATGTATTCCTTCAATATGAATGGAACGACTACAACGATATCAAGTTTATATACGAATTTCATATCATAAATAGGAAAATAAAGCCTGAAAAACATTCCGGTTCCGTTCCTGATCGCAATAAACAAATTCCTGCTAAAATTGTTACGCGCTAACAGGGACAGAAGAAGTGAGGATGAGTCGGAGAGAAAGAGAGAGAGGGAGAGAAATATTTTGATGACCGAACTGTAGAAGGCAGGAGGTGAAAGAGAGAAAGTCACCTGGCCTTTTTCCTCTGATGGCAGACCATGGACGCGTGGGACCTAGTGGCATCTTCCACGAGGAGAACGAGTTTGAAATTGGGTTCAGTTTTCCATATTCCGAATGCTAATACATGAAGTCCCAATACCTCGCGCTTTATGGCAAGAGACACATTAGGTAAAATACCGAACTTAGAATTTTCAATAATTTCAAAACTTTTAGAATCCTAAATTTAAATTTTGAATCAACGAATTTTAAATCGTTAAGCCCGGTGAGGCCACTCTACGCGGAAACCAGTCCCCGTGTAACGATTTCGCTGCCTAGAAATAATATACCATTAATTTCAAGGTTTCTTTTTTTACGAAATGAGTAATATCAATAAACCCGAACTAAGTCAGATAAAACTCCAGTGCGAGGAAAAATTCGCCATTTTTCCCGTGGACAAAAAAGTGGGAAGAAAATAGGTGATGCAACGACCTGCAAACCTTTACGCACATCGTAGTTCGTACCCAAAATGAGCCAGATCCTGTTGTGGCATGGATAACAAGGAGTCAAATCCATTTCCTCAGTGGAAGTTCGGTTTTTGAGTGGCTGTTCGGACTGTTTCGTGGGTGTTTTCAGAAGTCTTTCTTATTTCCGTTTCGGGGCTGGCTTCTAAGGAGCTCAGAAGGCAATTAAGGCATCGGCAAAAGATCTATTTCGCCACAGCCGCTGGCAGCAGCGGTTGGCAGCAGCGGCTGTGACAACAAGCTTCTGCCGCTAAACCAACGCATTTCAGCACGCCGTTTCAGCATTTCAACCCCTTGACGACGACTGGTGGCTAAGTACAGCGAGGGAAATCTGTTGAGGGAAATCTGGCGCTGCATTCCCGGGCCGCCGTGGGCGGCGTCATTGCAGCTAGCGACGTTCCTCGCCTACTTGGCTTTGTTAGGCGCATGGCTTCTTTTTGTATCGAAGCCAAAATCAACAAAAACGGGTAACATTGTTTTCAGGTTCATCTTGCATGAAACTGCTAAATAATCAGTGATAAATAATTTTTTCTGGAGCTTTAGTTTTATAACAATTTAAATTTAAACAGCCTGTTCGTGAGCCATGCCATGGTCAAGTGGAACGTGACTGCCCGGCACATGGCGGAACGCTAGCTGAAGCGCGGTTCCCCTAGACAGCGGCGCCAGATTTCCCTCTAGTTTATAGTAATATGAAACTCTTTGGTATCAACCCCTTGAAGACGACTGATCGCCACGTGCCTCCACCTGCAGTGACATTTCCAAGCGGACCCCGACGCGGTACTGCTGACGCTGCCATGGACGCTACTTGAGCAGGATCACGCTTATCGCTCTCCACTTCGGTTGGCAGCAGCGGCTGTGCTAACAAGCTTGTGTATCTAAACCAACGCATTTCACTACGCGGGTTAGTTTTTATTGAATTGAAACTTTCCATAAACTCATATTGCCATACCTGCTGCTGCCAACCTGGTGTATTTATTGAACCATGGTCATGAATGTGGAATTGTCGCGCGATGTTGACACACTTCGTAAAGAAGTGATTGAAATGCGCCAAAGCTTAGAGATGTTCAACTCCCTCTACGAAAAAAATTGGCACCAATCCACCATGTGAATGTGGTTGGAAAGCAAAGCTGGTAACGGCACCCACATCGATTACCCATGCAATGTCCCTTAAATTCAGTCACGTCGCTCTACAAATACTGAAACTAGAGAGAAGTGAAATGCACTTAAACACACCCTTTATTACGTCAAAGAGATATTCTTGGTAAGGTTAAATCAATGATGATGCATGCTGATGACGCATGCATGGATGGTTGGCTGAGTTGTATTGGCGTAGGACATGAGGGGAAACTTTTCTAATTAAATTAAAGCTCAAACCCGGTAATACAGGATCTCCCTTCGTTATCTCTGCCGCCGCTGATGGAGGGGATGAGATCGGCGGCCGACACTGTGGAAGAGGACGAGAAAAAGAAGAAGAAGAAGGAGGAGAGGAGGAAAAGGAGGAACTACGTCTATTTAGATTTCTGAACGACCCAGACTGCAGCTTATGGTAGTGGTTTTTTATTCACTGGAGCCCATATGCATCCGCGCCACCTGTGCTCTGTACACCAACTGAAGCTGGGCAACTGAAGCTGGGTAGGTAGACAGGGGCCGGACAGCGGCATCTGCCATTTCTCTTGTTTTGTTGTTGACGGAAAGAGAGGAGTATGCTCATGGCTAAAGTCGCACACCCCGATTATGAGGCGGAGTGTTCCTACTTCTGAGCAATAGTTGCGTTCAGCGTCGTAGCGATTCGGTGCATTAAGTGAAGACGCGTCGGGTGTGGGACGGAGCCGAATTTTATGTTGCGTAGGGTAGTTTGCTTTTCGCTCGAAAGGTCAGGGTAATCCAAAAGTAGGGTCTGTCTCTGAACGAGATAATCCTGGGTTATGTCCCTGAACGAGACAAGCCGGTGACTGTCCTCGCGCAGCTCCATAGGACGGGGGGTATAAGGACATGTTTGTTGGTGGGTGTATTCGTTGCCCCCCATGGAAGCGTGAGCGGGTGTCCAGATGAGCTGAATCCAACCGTTTGGGGAGGGGGTTTTTTGGCACAGGCAGTGCACGTCGGGACACCCAACCGGACTGATAATTCCCGTAGGTTTGTTGGGAATCTGTTACTACCTTCCGAGCCCCTGGTTGAGTGAGAGCCAAGGCGATGGCTGCCTCTTCTGCTGCTATGATGTCTTGGGTCTTGAGTGAGGCACATGCAAGGAGGTTGGTACTTGAGGTAGCCAGGATGATGGCGTACTAATGCCCTCGATGTTAGGAGGCGTCAGTGTATATAACGGCATGATCCCCACGGAGGGTGGTGTTGAGCGTTTGAGACCGTGCTTGTCGGCGACCTTCGTCGTGTGAGGGGTTCATATTTAAAAGCAAAGGGAGCATCTTTAGTTCTTTTCGCCTAGAGGGCTGGAGTACATCAAACGGAGTTACATTCTATGCTGCCCAGCCAATCTTGTGAAGGATGTGGCGACCCACCGCAGTTCTGCTCATTCGGAGCTTGTGGTTAGAAAGATGACCCTCTATTAGCTCTTCCAATGTGTTGTGGAGCCCCGTGCTAATCAGCCTCTCTGTGGACGCACTCAGGCGACGACCAATGGCCTCCTCAGCCGCCTTTGTAATCCTTATATAAAGCATCTTTATGTCCTTTTTGCCGAGAAGAAGACACGGGGTTGACGTAAGGGATTCTCTAGAGGACAAAAGCTTGAATTATTCGAAAGTTATCGGATTTCTTGAGGGCTCACTTTTTGATGGCAACTCGCCTGACCATTTGTACGACTTGATTGAGGCTGTGTTTGAGGCGCTGGAACGATACGTTACTCGTGGTGTTGGCATGGTAAAGCAGGCATAAGATATTGATGCTGTGGTTTGCAGGGATGGCCTGGCCATCAAGGAGTCTTTGAATGTGTTCCATGATGCGTCGTTTGGCATGAGGGCGGGTGACAAGGAGCTGTGATTTTTTAGGTGAACACGGGAGGCCACAGGCTTTAGCATGTTGGCGTACTATAAGTGAGATTGCATGCGTTGGTGTGAGCTTCCTTAAATTTTTGTAACTCCTAGCACACGCGCAAGGCGCGCTCAGGGCCGCTAGAGGTTGGTGGGAGCTTCCTTAAATGTTTGTAACTCCTAGCACACGCGCAAGGCATTCAGAGAGAAAGCAGGGGGTAAACCCGTAGATGTGCTTGGTGAGTCCACCACCTGTCTTCCCCGTCGCAGCGTGAGCTCGTAGCTACCTCGGTAAGACAACGGGCTCTCACTTTGAAACGCTATGAATTCCAGGTTCCATTCCTGGCGGTGCCAGTAAATTATTTTATTTGTTGGCGGGAGTTTTCTGTTGACACTAACGGTCGCGAAAGAGCTCTTGGGGGGTAGAAGTAAAAAGCTTTGCTTGAAAATGAAACAAGATCAGGAAGCACTTGCAAACAAGGCTTTATAAAGAAAGAAAAAAGAAGTTGGCCAAAAGGCTTGCAGATTATGAGCAGTACTCCTGAATCAACATAATTTAGATTTAAGGTATGCCATGCTCGCAAGATGAGGACTGCAATGCCATCTTCAAAAAATCGGGGTCAAGATTGGGAGCCCAGTGAGTCCTGCAGACATTGGCGTGATCGACCGTGTGTCCGCCCAGAGATACAAAAACATGATAGCCAGATTTTGCCTAAGAACAAAGCAGGCTGGTATCATCATCAAAGCTAGAAAGGCTAGGTTGACTACGTCAGACCTTAATATCCCACTTACACCAGCCGCTCCACCGTTCATAAATGAACACTTGACTCCTTACAACAAGCGCCTTTTTGCGCTGGCATTGGTTTTAAAGATAGGAAAAAAAAACAGAAGTTTCTTTGGACCAATGGTTTCCGCATCAAGGTGAGGGAAGGAGAGGGCAGCCGGGTGTGTGCCATTGAACCGAAAGGCTCCCGCCTAAATTTTGCTAAATGGGTCAAAACATGATTTCCTTCACTTAGTAAAGGGTTACGTGCCTTCCAAAATAAAACCAGTAGTGTCAGCTAAGGAGCCTGAAATGAGGTTTTTTCATCAAAGTATTCAATCGCTCCCAAACGAAATCAACGACTTGACCTTGCTAATCGACAATTTCGGAGTGCCGTTTTCAGCAAATATGTGAACTGAAACATGGTTGAGGCACATATCGCACACGTTTAAGATTGCGGCCTATGGCGGTCCCTGGATAATAGCCGGTCCCTGGACACCCGATGGTATCCGGAATCGCCCTGTAAAGTATGTGCTTGATATTATATGGCCTGTCCTCACCCATATTTATAACTTAATGTTATCCACAGGCATCTTTCTCGATCAAATGCAGGCCTCGCGTGTTGTTCCTGTCTCCAAGCACAGTGATAAGTGGCGACTCAACAATTATCGACCTATTTCAATCATTCCAGTGTTTTCAAAGAGTATCATTAAATTAATTCAGGTCGGATTGCTATAATTTTTCAATGCCATAATTTGTTACAAGACTTTCAACAAGGGTTTAGGAAGCATCGCTCTTCTGAAAGAGCCCTCCTGACTGAAAAAGAAATATTTATAGATGCTTTCCAACGCCAACAAATAGCTTTAGGTATATACGTACATTTCTCCAAAGCATTCGACTTAATCAATCATTCTATTCTCCTTGGTAAATTAGAAAACTACAGTGTGCGTGGAAGAGCACATGCGCTTCTAAAATCATATCTTTCATTTAGAACGTATTTTTTAGATACCAACAGTGTACATCTTGGCGGACGCCGGTTGTTCAAGGCGTGATACAGGGAAGCATTCCTGGGTCAATTTATTTTTTATATAAATAACAGACATTGGTCATTGCCCCGACAATGACGCATTTGTTTCATATGCTCATGACACCACAGTTTTTATTAGAGGAATTTCGGGAACAGAGATAGAAGTGAATGCAACAAAACGCTGTCTGACCTAGATGCTTGGGCCCCGGTAAATTCTTTAAAAACTAACCCTTGGAAAACACAAGGTATTTTGTACACGACTAAATGAAGAACCGCGAAAAAGAAGCTTTTTCTGGCATCTCAGCAGTTAGAGATGGCGGATTCAGTTAGTACTCTTGGCGTACATTTTTCGAAGCACCTTGCTTGGAATGAACAAGATAACTTGCATTCAAAGTTGCCAGCTGCAAATGGTGTCCTTGCACCTATGCGACGCATTCTCCCTACAAATATAAAAATCATGATTTACAATGCATTACTATCATTTCTGTTGAGGTACTGCATCATAGTGTGGTGTAGTACTGGTGCCACAAATTTGCTGACGCTGTATTTACTATAGAAAAGAGCCATACGTCATATTGCTACCGTGCATTATATTTCTTCTGCAAAACATTTTTCCACGGTACGAAATTCTTCCCGTGTTGTGTTTGTACGATTATCGGTTTATGTTGTGCTACAAAGCTTTCGTTACGCACACCACCGGTACCACAAAATAACTTCCCAAGTTTAAAGCAAACTAATGTGTTTGTCTAACCAGGCACAAAGACATTTCTGCTGTACCTACAGCTAGAACAACTTATGATGAACAATCTCTGTCTTAAAACTACCTTCCTTGCTAAAGTTAATAAACCAAGAAGAATTTTATCCGTCGTATAAACGAAACTATCTCATTAAACGCTTCGCCCATCTCATTTAATCTCGGGAATAGTACATTCCTGGAACATTATTCCCTTTTTTTTATTGCTGCTTTTAATGTTCATGTCACTTCATGAGTATTTCTGTGAACTTTTCTGTACTGTTTTAGCGTTGTTACAACATTTTTTGTATTACTCGATGCTATGTAACACTTGTCAATTTATCTGTACTCATTGTTGTTATAACCGACCATTATGCTGCTCTTTGCTCATTTGTAATGGGGCCGACACCTCTTCAAGCTGCTGGAGCTTTTAGTTCCGTACTCCTCCTTTTCTAAAGAAATAAAGCTATTTGATTGATTGATTGATTGATTGATTGATTGATTGATTGATTGATTGATTGATTGATTGATTGATTGATTGATTGATTGATTGATTGATTGATTGATTGATTGATTGATTGATTGATTGATTGATTGATTGATTGATTGATTGATTGATTGATTGATCTGTTACCAGATGTAGACCACAAAGTGAACAGAAGAAGTAAACGAAGCAAAACTGAGGGGTATGAAACAATCTTTTCATGTGATGCCCTTCCGTCCCTACGAGTAAATCTTTAATTTCGTATCTTTATGCCGTCATTACAATTTTTGTACTTAAAAGAATAGCCGCCGTTTACAAGCTCTGGCAAATCCCCGCCCCATTCTCTGTGGGTACGAGCTAGGTCGTTAAAGGGGCACTGACACAAAATTTTGAAGGCCAGATAACTTCGGAGATAGATTGGTGGGAACACATATACATCATCTGCAAAGTATCAGCGGCGAATACAGCCTAGAACATATTTAAAATCAATTTTAAAGTGTGCGAAACGGAACCGAGCAGCCTGCAGAGGACCACGCGCAACCGACATCCCGAGGATATCGTGTAAACAAACAACATCCAAACACGTCACGAGTTTGTGTTTGCCGCATCCGCACTGCCGGTGATTTTCGCCGGCTCGCCCGGCTCGCCGCTCCAATCGGAGGGCCGGAGGGCGGAGCTTCTGCTGTCGAGAACGAACGACCCGATCGTTGGCGGCGGAGGCGCCGTGATTTCGTCAGCTCATGGGGCAGCTGGCCGCGACCAAAGTTCTACAGCGATTCCAGTCACTCTGTTTCTATTACTGTTTATTACCATTGGATGCGAAAACGCGCCGGAGGCACGAAAAGCCTACTGAGCTAGCCGCACGGTCGCTGTGCAGGCGGCGGCCACGGCCGCGAAGTGGCCCAGGCCGGCGCAGGTAGCTCGAGTGATAGCTTATTACCGCTGCACGAAATTGTCCCCAAGTCCCGACCATGGTGGCTTACATGAGAAAGGAGTTAATGATGCGATGGCGGGTTGCATTAAAAATTGTCATCTGCACCGCTTACGAGAGCGGCACTCGAATATCCGCCGCAGTGCTAAGCCGAACACATCTGTAGGCGGACCTGTAGGCAGACCGGCCGGCTGCTCCCAGCTCGCGTTTTGCCACCCACCGTCTCGAGCGTCGCGCGTCGTTCTTTAGCCGCGGTAGCATTTGCACTCGCAGCGCCTGCGTCACATCCACGGTCGCTTTTTAATGAAGCGCCTCACGAGGTCTGTACGTGGAGGCATTCGCAGAAACTGCCGTCGATGCGGATTCGACAGTGCTACTGCGGCTCGGATCTGTGATATCCCTCCGACGGTCACGTGGTCAGCTTTTTGTTCACACAAAATCCACAAAATCCATCTTTTCGCGGCACTCGCTGAAACCGAAACTGCGACTGGCCGCATTTAAAATGCCTCTAATTAAACAACCGTCACAGGCTGAAGCAAATGAGGTTTCTACAGGTTATAAGTAAGTCACTAGCTACTTATCGCAACAAAAAAAAAGAAGATGCAAACTTTTTGTGTCAGTGCCCCTTTAAGGTGAAGTCGAAGATATCAGCAGCCGTCTTGTGAAGAGTATTGGAAATTTATGGCAAGGCAATGAAGAGCTCGCTTACTTTGTGAGTGCCTGCAGGCGTGCCTGATAAATTTATCATACGGTAGAATTCTACAGAGCTGCTAATTCTGCCAAGAGGACTCACCTGCTCTTCAAGTACAGTTCTACTGTTCTCAAAGATCTATTGCATATGTGTAATGAGTTCTCGGCTAAAACTCTATGGCACCCGTACCATTCTTGAAAGTCAATTTCAGTAAAGTTTTCATAAAAATGCCTCACCCACTTGAATGCTTCAATTATTCATAGCCAAACCCGAACTTATCATCCCATTAATGGTCAAATTCATCGCATTCTTAATATTACCTGTGACCATGACATTCCCCTAGCTGGCATCCAGGACCTGTCATATAATAGTTTTGACAGCGTTGCTTTGAAGCCCGGTAACAAACCGTTCGTTTTTTTTCCCAAATTCTCTTTTGGATGGATTTGGCTCATTTCGGCAAAAACGCCACACATAGGTATACGTAGGATGTCTCTGGTTATGAGTTTTTCGAATGCAAATTTGCTGTACCCAAAATGAAACGTTTGCGTTTTTAGTTTAAATTCAGTCATCTTACTCCCTCCTCTCCCGTTAGTTTTTCATTTTACAGCGAAGGTTTCAGCCTTTCGTTGGTTGAAAAATTTCGTGTCGTAAACAAAACCCTGGCAGAACCCAGCTTTTCACCAAGGGGTTGAGCGCACTCGTCATGCTAGTCAGGGAAAGTCATACAGCTCAGTATCCGTGTAAGAAACCACAAACCAAGCATGGACACCGCGTGATGGATAATAAGGCACCTAATACCTATGCCCTCCCCCGCCCATGCGTTCGGCGTAGAGATTAGGTTTGCAGCTGATCTCAAAAAAGAACTTTGATATGCCAACTGCCAGGCATGGAGCCTCAAGCCTTTTCTGGATTGGTCTAAACCGCACATGTAACCAACCCCCCGAGAAAATAAATTTTATTCGAATGCTAGCGCACGCGTCCGGGTAGGTAAGACCCAGAAACTCTCGCCCAACATGCCGAAAACATGCGTCAGCCTAGGAAGGACCCAAAATATTCTACCAGGGACACCCAGCGCAAGCGAAAAGCCGGCGGTACGACGAGGAACATTTCATTTGCCACCGCATTAGCATGTTTAGGGATTTACAACAGCCTCGCTGGATATCCACTTTTCTACGGCAGAATGGCACGCATTTTTTGTGCTGAAATGAAAACGGCCCAGAAACCTAACGGCAACACGAGGGCTTTACATCGTTAGGCTGGCAAAAGAATAAAGCAGACTGAGGAAATCACAAATACGTATAAATACGACAGCTGGCACACATACATTCAAAAGAAAAACCTAGCAGGTTGCTGATCTAAAGAACTGTACATGTTTTGTAGAAATGTCTCTGTTTCACCAAAATAAGACGTTGTTGACCAACCTGGCACCGCATGTCTATCGCAAATGCGTCACATCTTCTCCTCCTTCATTTCCTCCTTCTCCTCACCATCATCATCAGCTGTCTAGAGCCACTGCAGCGCAAACGCCTCTCCAATTATCCTGGTCCTGTGCTAACTGCGACCAATTTATAATCGCAAACTTCTTAATCTCATCTGACCACCTAACATTCTGCCGCCCCCCGGCAGGCTTGTTTTCTGTAGGGTTTCACTCTCTTACCCTTAATGACCAAGGGTTAGCTTGCCTTCCCATTCCATGCCCTGCCAACGCCCCATTTCTTCTTAATTTCTACTAATATGTTCTTAACGCGGGTTTGTTCTCTCACCCACTCCGCTCTCTTCTTCGTCTCTACCGCAGAGTAAATAGAATATTAAAATAAATATGTCATTCTGGTGTTCACCAGGATACCCAAAAAGCGAGATTCAGATTGGTAATGTCATTTATACAAATCCTTTCGCCGTGATCACTTCGAAATGCGATCACAGCAGCAGCATTGCACAGCAGCATTGCACTCGACAACACTGCAAACCTATTTTTCTGAGCGCGAATGGAGCTCACGTTACCGAACAAACGTTTAAGAACTGTATGAGCTTTATCCAATTTTTAAAAATCGCCCACTATCACAGTAACTGGGTTTAAGCGCCAAGACCAAACTCAGAAAAAAAAAAGACTTTTGTAGTAGCGCCTGTGTCACATCAATATCTCTTTCCCCAAGTCGTTCTTGGCGCCTAAACATTATTCCTATGATGGTATACGAGCTAGACCGCATCGACACAGTAATTTAGTTCATACCGGACCACTGTGTAATCAATGATGAGCGTTTTAAAATGTCACCATACACACATTTTACTCATTGATTTCGGTACGTTTGAGTATCGGTAATGGAGATATGGTGTGCGGTCGGGGAAAAAAACGAGAAAAAGGCCATAAATGAAGGCGCCGTGAATGCACGAAGAATGCATTGAGAATATATTCAATACTGAACGGGGCTGTGAGACCCGGAAAGTTTCAATTCCTGCTACGACATTACCTCGTGTATTTGACTGCGCTGCAGCACGCAGAGCTTAAACCATAAGGTGAGGAAGAAAATTGATGACACTTGTAGGAATATAGCTGTCAATATCAGATTTCGAGCATGACGAAAGACGAATAAACGCCACAGAAGCCGCCAAACAAAAGTGCTAAACCACAATTGAGTGACCCTTACGTAAACTGAAGACAACGGCTTTTCACCCTGCCTATAGGCTCACTAAGTGTACGCGAATCAAACTCTCCCGGAATGATGGAAAAGCACTGTTTTGTTAGAGGAAACACAAAGTAAGACCACTAGGATAAAAAATACGGGTTGCGAGAAACGTGTTGCAATCAAGCCCCGAGAAAGTGTATGCGGTGTTCACAAACGCAGACTTTTGCTTGGCCCGGTGCTTCCACATCCTTCGCCGTCGAACGCCAACAGGCTTGACGAAAACTCTAGAGTAGAAGACCCCAAAACCATGACCCACTATTACAATTCCTAGCGGTGAAATTGTAGGGTGTCGTGGCATAAACTCCAAACAACAAAACTACAGATATTCTAGAAATTCGTGTTAGTATCGAATACTTGCGAAATTCCTGTGTAACGGCAAGAACAGTCACGCCTTCGTTCTTGTAGGCGGCGCAAATCAGGTTGGTACGTACAGCGTTACGCCGGTATTAAAGGCAGGAGAAAGGACATCGCTGCACAACGGCATGGGCGCTTCGTTTCGAAAAACTACAAACACGGCGTCACACGTAGAGGGATATCCTTTGTATAACAGGAAACAGCACACACGGTCGCTGCGCACTGTTCGTGTGTCTACGGTATTGGTTGTCCATGCGGCTTCTTTCGAACAACTGCGCGGTGATGTTTGGTGGCCGAGACATGCGTCGCCGTTCGCTGTGTGCCCTGCGGCGGCTACGTTGCTGTTCTGGATTGACTGATTGCTGTGTTTAACCCGCTGATGCCACATGGGCTATGAGATGCAAAGTAGGGGAGAGCTCTGGCTTAATTTAAACCACCGTCGGCTTCTTTCCCTCTTTCGCTACCGCACTTATTCAAAATCGATCTATTTGACTGATACTTTGGGAGCGCCTTTTCATAGCGTTCCACGTGTTGCTCGAACAACTAAAGCTGTTTGGAGTTAGATCAGAAAATGGCCTTTCAAAATCAGTTTTGTTTTCATTTTTGCAACAGAAACGTGATTTTTGACAGCTTTTGAATCACCAGGGTGTGGAAAAGGGGCGTGGTCATCGCGCGTCACTGCTACCAACGAAGCATGCGTGCCACTCGTAATTACTGTGCGCCAGCGTTTGTTTTTTGCTATTAGGGCGGGAATGGTGAACCAGCAAACGATTTCCAATCGTCAGGTTCGCGCTCTGACAGTAGTAATCCCAGAAATCGGCAGAAAATGTCAAGCAGTGCCTGGTTGCAATGCTACTTTATAATTTCAGGCAGTTTTATTGCCTTTGCGCACGTTGTTCTAAGTTCTGTGGTAGTTCTACTTGCCCCAGGACCATTCGCGAACAGTTTACAACAGTTTCGGTTTCGTTTCTGCATCGCGAAATTCATACTTAGTGCTACTGTGCAGTTACCCAACTTCAAGGCTACCTGCCATTGCGCCTGGAGCGTCCGCGACTGATCCTCGAACAAAGGACGCCTCTCCTGATTTACCGCCACCCTAACCCGATTTCTGCGATAAGAACTTCAGATGCAAGTCAAACGATCACACCCAGTCGCCAGATATCTGTTCCGCCGAGGACAGCGCTTGAAACCGGCCTTACACTGCCAGCTGTTCGCCTTCCAGTTTCGTTTCCATGCGAGGGTATATCCGGGTGTGTAATGTTGCTGCTTAGTTGCACTGTCTATTCGGACGGAGTCTCCCATAAGTTTTGGTAGTGTTTCATTTGAAAACTGTTTGGTGGCGCTGCAATAGAGGTTGTTGTTGTTAAATCTTTTATTCAAAAAGGGAAGGCTCGAGGCCCTGTGGGGGAGTTGGGAGGGGAGGATTCATGGTTGAAGGGGGCTCGTATGAGTTCGTGGTCTTCGGGAGGCGGGATCAGTTTTTAATAGAGGAAGCTCGTTCTGCTGATCTTTTTCATCGCGCAACTGCTACTCGGCCAAAGATCGCAGGGTACGATTCTAGCGCATCGTACCTCAATTTCGCGAGCAAGGCTACAATTGCGAGTAAGAAGATGATAATAAAGCTCAGCTTTATGTTTTGAGAGATAACTGACCGTGAACATCAACAAGCAACAACCACGGCGTTCCGTTTTCAACTTCATGCATGTTTTTTTTTTTGACATCGCGTGCTTGTCCCAAATATTGTGCTCGCTGTAAATGCAAAGTCAGTCATTGACAAGATGTTTTTACGTTACGTGGGGACAAATTGGTGCCTCTGATAATGTCAAACCGCGAGATTTATTCCAAGGAACCACCCGAAATTGCACATTTTTAATTGGAGGTTAGGCTCCACCGCACGACACGAGCACTATGCTTGCTAACGTTTTTTTTTTATATCTCACAAACTGTTCCGCGCGAGTCGACAATTTTTCTAGGGCATGTTTTGAAATGTTTGATATGCACAACTCCTTTTTTATCATTTGTTTCGACAACTTGACAAAAATTTCAATTTTGATATTATTTTTCACAACTATGATAATTAAAAAGATTTAAAAACTGGTGTTATTGGAAAGGCCGTTAAATTATCTGCATTTTGTGTTCCTGTAATTATTGCCTAACCAATTTTTTTAAGCAGGAGAAAATGTTTCCTTCGACCCCTAAAAATTGGTCAATTTTCCGGTGGTAGCTAAAAAGTTAAAGAGCACCGGAATGTCGATGCGCGGGCGTTCATGTTTTTCGCGTTCGTCTTAAAAGCAGCCACCATGGCCGGGATCACGTCGGCGTCCTCGGGTTCAGCAGCACAATGCACTAGGCACTAAACCACCGCGACGGGTACACATACTGTTGTTACTGCAAAGGGGACGAAACATTGGAACGGTATAAGACGATATAGAATACAGCAATCGGAGCGCAAAACAAGAATTCATGTTGGTTATGATAAAAATGTGTTTTTTGCATAAATAAAAGGACCCTAATCAGTTCAAACATGCCTAGTTGCTGTAGAATTTCCCAATGTTCCTGAACATTGCTACAATAGCCACAACTCCGCCCTTATTACCAAGGCGGAATTTTGGGATGCGTGAGTTTTTAAAATGTCCATTTCGCATCAGTTTGAGCCCTGACGTATTTGCTATTGAGAGGCCGCTGACCAATGCATGTGCCGCGACAAATCTAGTGTGCTTTCAAACAATCAGGGCTCGCTCGAAACACACATTATAAAACGGGCACGAAATTCACAACGCTGAAAATGCCTGCAGTGATTTATTTATAATTTTGGCGTTGTTAGGCTTATTACGATTTCTAGCTGGTGTTGCGGGATGCAGCGGTATATCACGACGTACAGCTGGCGATTTCGAACCAATGTTTGCACAAGGGGTTCCGGTGCCGACATTCGAACCGCACACTTACGGCTGCTCTTTTTGCAGGCTGTGGTAGCGGTGTTCGGCGCCGGTTTTGAGTCATGGCCACAGGGACACAACAGCGATATCAAGGAAATGTGTTCAGCTACCAGCATCGGCGACGTCTTCAACGAGTTCCTGTGGTGGACGACGCATCAACAGTTGCTCAGCACGACTGCGCAGTGTACGGAGACTGTTTGCAGCAGAACTAGGATAGGTGTGAAAACTTGTCCCGCTGCCGTCATCGACTCGTGCCTGCAGCTGCATCTCGATGCGTCATGGGTGCCACATGTGACTGACGGAGGCGTCAACCACCACCAGGGGTGCTCGTCATACGACGAAAGGCTACTTAAGCTGCTGCTGCAACTGGGCCCTTCGGGTTCCGGTGCCGACATGTGAACCGCACACTTACGGCTGCTCTTTTTGCAGGCTGTGGTAGCGGTGTTCGGCGCCGGTTTTGAGTCATGGCCACAGGGACACAACAGCGATATCAAGGAAATGTGTTCAGCTACCAGCATCGGCGACGTCTTCAACGAGTTCCTGTGGTGGACGAAGCATCAACAGTTGCTCAGCACGACTGCGCAGTGTACGGAGACTGTTTGCAGCAGAACTAGGATAGGTGTGAAAACTTGTCCCGCTGCCGTCATCGACTCGTGCCTGCAGCTGCATCTCGATGCGTCATGGGTGCCACATGTGACTGACGGAGGCGTCAACCACCACCAGGGGTGCTCGTCATACGACGAAAGGCTACTTAAGCTGCTGCTGCAACTGGGCCCTTCGGGTTCCGGTGCCGACATGTGAACCGCACACTTACGGCTGCTCTTTTTGCAGGCTGTGGTAGCGGTGTTCGGCGCCGGTTTTGAGTCATGGCCACAGGGACACAACAGCGATATCAAGGAAATGTGTTCAGCTACCAGCATCGGCGACGTCTTCAACGAGTTCCTGTGGTGGACGACGCATCAACAGTTGCTCAGCACGACTGCGCAGTGTACGGAGACTGTTTGCAGCAGAACTAGGATAGGTGTGAAAACTTGTCCCGCTGCCGTCATCGACTCGTGCCTGCAGCTGCATCTCGATGCGTCATGGGTGCCACATGTGACTGACGGAGGCGTCAACCACCACCAGGGGTGCTCGTCATACGACGAAAGGCTACTTAAGCTGCTGCTGAAACTGGGCCCTTCGGGTTCCGGTGCCGACATGCGAACCGCACACTTACGGCTGCTCTTTTTGCAGGCTGTGGTAGCGGTGTTCGGCGCCGGTTTTGAGTCATGGCCACAGGGACACAACAGCGATATCAAGGAAATGTGTTCAGCTACCAGCATCGGCGACGTCTTCAACGAGTTCCTGTGGTGGACGACGCATCAACAGTTGCTCAGCACGACTGCGCAGTGTACGGAGACTGTTTGCAGCAGAACTAGGATAGGTGTGAAAACTTGTCCCGCTGCCGTCATCGACTCGTGCCTGCAGCTGCATCTCGATGCGTCATGGGTGCCACATGTGACTGACGGAGGCGTCAACCACCACCAGGGGTGCTCGTCATACGACGAAAGGCTACTTAAGCTGCTGCTGCAACTGGGCCCTTCGGGTTCCGGTGCCGACATGCGAACCGCACACTTAAGGCTGCTCTTTTTGCAGGCTGTGGTAGCGGTGTTCGGCGCCGGTTTTGAGTCATGGCCACAGGGACACAACAGCGATATCAAGGAAATGTGTTCAGCTACCAGCATCGGCGACGTCTTCAACGAGTTCCTGTGGTGGACGACGCATCAACAGTTGCTCAGCACGACTGCGCAGTGTACGGAGACTGTTTGCAGCAGAACTAGGATAGGTGTGAAAACTTGTCCCGCTGCCGTCATCGACTCGTGCCTGCAGCTGCATCTCGATGCGTCATGGGTGCCACATGTGACTGACGGAGGCGTCAACCACCACCAGGGGTGCTCGTCATACGACGAAAGGCTACTTAAGCTGCTGCTGCAACTGGGCCCTTCGGGTTCCGGTGCCGACATGCGAACCGCACACTTACGGCTGCTCTTTTTGCAGGCTGTGGTAGCGGTGTTCGGCGCCGGTTTTGAGTCATGGCCACAGGGACACAACAGCGATATCAAGGAAATGTGTTCAGCTACCAGCATCGGCGACGTCTTCAACGAGTTCCTGTGGTGGACGACGCATCAACAGTTGCTCAGCACGACTGCGCAGTGTACGGAGACTGTTTGCAGCAGAACTAGGATAGGTGTGAAAACTTGTCCCGCTGCCGTCATCGACTCGTGCCTGCAGCTGCATCTCGATGCGTCATGGGTGCCACATGTGACTGACGGAGGCGTCAACCACCACCAGGGGTGCTCGTCATACGACGAAAGGCTACTTAAGCTGCTGCTGCAACTGGGCCCTTCGGGTTCCGGTGCCGACATGCGAACCGCACACTTACGGCTGCTCTTTTTGCAGGCTGTGGTAGCGGTGTTCGGCGCCGGTTTTGAGTCATGGCCACAGGGACACAACAGCGATATCAAGGAAATGTGTTCAGCTACCAGCATCGGCGACGTCTTCAACGAGTTCCTGTGGTGGACGACGCATCAACAGTTGCTCAGCACGACTGCGCAGTGTACGGAGACTGTTTGCAGCAGAACTAGGATAGGTGTGAAAACTTGTCCCGCTGCCGTCATCGACTCGTGCCTGCAGCTGCATCTCGATGCGTCATGGGTGCCACATGTGACTGACGGAGGCGTCAACCACCACCAGGGGTGCTCGTCATACGACGAAAGGCTACTTAAGCTGCTGCTGCAACTGGGCCCTTCGGGTTCCGGTGCCGACATGCGAACCGCACACTTACGGCTGCTCTTTTTGCAGGCTGTGGTAGCGGTGTTCGGCGCCGGTTTTGAGTCATGGCCACAGGGACACAACAGCGATATCAAGGAAATGTGTTCAGCTACCAGCATCGGCGACGTCTTCAACGAGTTCCTGTGGTGGACGACGCATCAACAGTTGCTCAGCACGACTGCGCAGTGTACGGAGACTGTTTGCAGCAGAACTAGGATAGGTGTGAAAACTTGTCCCGCTGCCGTCATCGACTCGTGCCTGCAGCTGCATCTCGATGCGTCATGGGTGCCACATGTGACTGACGGAGGCGCCAACCACCACCAGGGGTGCTCGTCATACGACGAAAGGCTACTTAAGCTGCTGCTGCAACTGGGCCCTTCGGGTTCCGGTGCCGACATGCGAACCGCACACTTACGGCTGCTCTTTTTGCAGGCTGTGGTAGCGGTGTTCGGCGCCGGTTTTGAGTCATGGCCACAGGGACACAACAGCGATATCAAGGAAATGTGTTCAGCTACCAGCATCGGCGACGTCTTCAACGAGTTCCTGTGGTGGACGACGCATCAACAGTTGCTCAGCACGACTGCGCAGTGTACGGAGACTGTTTGCAGCAGAACTAGGATAGGTGTGAAAACTTGTCCCGCTGCCGTCATCGACTCGTGCCTGCAGCTGCATCTCGATGCGTCATGGGTGCCACATGTGACTGACGGAGGCGTCAACCACCACCAGGGGTGCTCGTCATACGACGAAAGGCTACTTAAGCTGCTGCTGCAACTGGGCCCTTCGGGTTCCGGTGCCGACATGTGAACCGCACACTTACGGCTGCTCTTTTTGCAGGTTGGTGAATTTTATCGTTATAAGAGTGGTGCCACTGTTCGAAAGCCGGTACCGGAGCCCCCTGGGACCTTTGTGCGAATGTTGGTTTGTGCTGTGTTTAGCATTGATGAGTTTATTGCTCTGGCTGCGGTGAGGGCAAGGCTGCTTTTGTCAGGTGATGTGGAGGAAAACCCAGGGCCAATAAACGAGGAACTAGAGCAAGAGCTTGTAAAGGCTCTGCGTTGTTTACCGCAGATACTCGAGGCACAGGACAAGCTTATGAAACAACTCGAGAAATTAGAGACCGGGCAGCAAGAACTGAAGGATAAACTTCAAACCCTCGAATGCAAAATCGATAGGTTGGCAGGAGATTTGCCTACTGCAGCATCAAGCGAGGAAAAAAAAGAGCTATCCACTCAACACAGCCAGCTTGTTGACAGCATGAGAAACGCGTTATTGAATCAGGATGAAATAGAAAACCGGTCGCGTAGAAACAATCTTTTGTTTTTTGGTCTGTCTGATGGGGGTAAGGAAACGTGGGATGAACCCGAAAAGAAAGTGATCAATTTGTGCGCAGAAAAGCTGCGTGTAACAGTGTCCCCCTCCGCAATCGAGCGTGCCCACCGAATTGGCAAGGTCGGGGGCGAGAAACCTCGGCCAGTTATTGTGAAATTTGCGTTTTTCAAGGACAAACAAAGAGTTATATCTGCTGCCTCAAAACTAAAGGGAACGGATTTTTCTATTGGTGAGGATTATTCCAAAATCGCTCGCCAGCAAAGGCAAAAGTTACTGGAATACGGGAAGCAAACTGACGAGAAGGTTACAATCAAATACAACAGGGGCAGAATGGAGGCCAAAATCGGAAGTAAATCGTTCGTGTACGACAGTGCAAGTGACTCAGTGAAAGAATGCGCTCAATAGCGGTTGGGGGGCGCTATAGCGCCGCGTAAAAAGGGACTTCCCGAGACCCTATCAGTGATTGTTGTCAATTGCCGAAGTTTAAAGAATAAGGTTTACGAGTTTGATACCCTGATTCGAATTTCACAACCCGACGTTGTTTTTGGAACTGAATCTTGGCTAGATGAACATATTTCAGATAATGAAGTTTTTCCAACAGGTTACACAGCCTACCGCAAACACCGTAATACGCACGGTAGGGGTGTGTTCATTCTGATTCGAGACGGCATACCAACCGTACCAATACAGAGCGCACATAACAACTCCGAATCGGTTTGGTGTAGAATAACGTTTTCGCAAGGGAATGGTTTAGTTTTGGGGTCCTTTTATCGGCCTCCTGGTAACTCTAGTGTGTTACCTTTATTTAGTTTGTCTAAAACCATGTCGGCTCTTTCCTCCGAACCAATTATGCTGGCGGGTGATTTTAACATGCCTAATGTCGAATGGTGCAATTTTCGTCCAGTTGAAAATAGTCGGTCAAAACTTCATTCTGCTTTTTTCGAGCTTACCAGAGTTTATGACCTCTTCCAGTTTGTTAACTTCCCAACACGACTGGGTTCGGCAAGTGATAGTGTCCTGGACCTTCTTTTTATGAATCGTAACAATTTAATGAAGTCGGTTGTTCTAATTCCAGGCATAAGTGACCACGATGTCGTTGCGGCTACCATAGAGTGGAAAAAGATAGAAATCAGTAGACCTCGTTCACGAAAAGTTTTCGCATACGATAGAGGCAGGTTTGATGCCATCAATTTTGAACTTGATACATACCTTCCTATGTTTATCCAATGCTGTCAGTCCAATGACATTGAAATATTGTGGGGGTTGTTTAAAGAAAAACTGCTGTCTCTGGTAAACATTTATGTCCCATCGAAAATTGTAACTGCCAATCGTCCTGGTGATAAACCTTGGATTACTAAAGATATACGTGCGTCAATTAAGCGGAAGGCTAGGGTGTACAAAGATCCCTTACAAAAATGGATTTTGAGTTTCAATTATTTTCCTGTTGAGTTTTTATTGAATCAACAGAAACTTAATTCAAACTCAATTGGCTATTGAGATGTGTCAGTACAAACTCAAAAGGATTTTTATTGAGAAAACGCAACACAAAACCAATTGACACCAGTCAATTGAAACGCTTTGGAGAACCAATGGACAAAACTCATCAGGCTCAAACATACACTTTGAAGGGTTATTTTTTTAAGCGCTGCCCACTGTGTCTACGGAATTAAGACTACTAGGTTACTTTTATGCTTTTTTTATTTTACATTGACATTTCTATTGAGTGCAGTCAATAAAAAGTCAACAAGGTTTCAATAGACAAACCTCAACAGAATGTCAAATGACTTCCTTTAATTGAAACTCAATAGAGTTTCCACTGACAAAACTAAGTAGGATTGAGAGTCGAACTAGTTGGTGAACATACATTGTTGAAAATTATACCGGTGTCCTTCTTTCTTTTCCATGTGTTCTGGTTCACGCTTAATTTTCAACACTGATAAAACTCCGTAGGGTAATCCAGTAGCCTTTACCAGCAGCATATCTTTGCACAAATAATAATTATACCTGCTAAGTGGGGAAATCAATTGTATTGGACAATTTTTGAATGCATTTCCTCAAATACTGCCGCAACATGGTTTGCACAAAACAATGGAGGAAATAACCATTGACAAAACTCCAGTGACTCATCTCTTCTGGCACGTGACTCCCGCGGGAACGTTTCCTTGCTATAGCAGCTGATTTTCTTCTTTATACCTTAGCACACATTGACATAATGGGTGAGCAATCTCCAGTACTGCTAAGGTTCCGCTTTGGGGCGCTTCAGCGGCAGTGGAGATATTCGAAGTCAGTCTTCCGGGAAGGTTGGTGCGGAATCATGAAGCATGCATACCTCGGCCGGGAAAAAACAGAAAGGCGGGGGGAGGGGGGGGAGGGGGGGGGGGGCTACACATCTCGGGTCCCAGTTCTGGGGACAAAAAAAAAGTCATAACTCCTCCTACCTCTTTTCACACATACAATGCTGTGATACGTTGTGTTCCGGGGGGGCGGGGGGAAGGAGGTAGATTTAAAAAGTCATTTCATCTGCTACATCTATAAAAGTCATATGTGACATCGCATCCTAGTGCGATGATTCAGTGTTTTTCTGTGGAGGCACGATAATAACAGCGCTGTTTTGCAGAAATGAATACTTATCTCACAAACCCAAACGCGAAAGAATATTCCAGTAACGAAAATGTGCCTATACATACTCAGAAAAAAAATAGCAAAACGTTGGTGTAAATCACTACACGTCGAAAAAAGAACAATTAAATTTTTGTATGCAGCGAACTTTTAAAACAAGCCTTCAAATCAAGCGAACGCAAGCTTGGCCTCATCGTCGTTCACTCGTGAACTTCATTAGGGTAGCCAGAATTACACCCCGCCGTGGTCTGAGCCCAAGGACGCGAGTTCAGTTCCCCATCGCGGAGACCGCTTTTCTCTTGGAGGCAAAAAGCGAAAACGCCAATGTGTTCGAGATTTAGGCTCACGTTAAGACCCCGGGCTCGGGCTGGGAATCCGGGGCCCTCCATTGCTGCGGGCCTTATCGCCAGTGTAGCGTCGGCGCCTTAAATTTCGTAGTCAAACAAATCAATATCCCTCGCATACATAACTTTCCTTGAGGATACCGTGAACTGTCTACGATAACAACTGTAGAACTGCAGTGTGGAATACAGAGAATCCCGCAAGGAGCAAACGCGCATCTATGTTCTATTAAAACAGGTGAAAACAGTTCTTTCACGGCAAAAGAAATCTGTACTCGTAAGCGGAAGAGACTTTCACAAGGCGCCCCCGCTCACACGAACTAAACGAACAAACGAAGAAAAAAGAGAAGAAAGACAAACTGAAGCGCTGATTAACAACTCATCTCTACTGCACAGGGACACAAAAAGAAAGAACGAGCCTGACACTGCTGCACGTCACTACAAAAAAAGAAAACAAAATAGAGAAACTGAACAAATTAGTGAGCTGGCGTGCCGCTTGTTACACTCCGAACCGCTCTCTCGCTAACAAAAGTATTTTAAAATATCAACGCGTCCGCGGAATGTTTCTCAAACACAAGCGCCTCACAAATATCCTGCGCCCGCAAGCAGACCACGAACTTCAAAGCTGTTTTGAAGGATTCTCTCTTCTGCTGCTATTCGCCGAGGCGGGGAACTTGGAAGGGCGCGGGCGCCCGGACACAAAAGACGTACCATCCACCTCCACACCCGCCGATAACCAGTTCTTCTGGTTCCTCTGGCATCCTCCCACGCTAAGCTGAAGTACAGTGGCTACTGTAGCTGAAGTGACCGCGCTGTCGCGACATGGCCTCCGAGATTCCCCGCGAATGTCTAGTACGCTGAGTTGCCACTGCCGCCAGTGGCGCTAACAGCCAACATCGCGACCACGGCGGAGTTCGGTTATCTGCAAAATAATATTACTGCTGCTCGACGGGTTGGTAATAATTCTATAAACAATGATCGTAAATATTAACATAGGACTCACAAGCCGCCGTCGGTTTTTTTTAATATCTCGTGTCAATGTTTTCACGCTCAATTTTTCACAAGAATGCGTAGCCGTGGCATAGCCATCGCAAACCGACTCGAAGCCAAGCCAAAGTCGCTTGTTCGCAGTCCCGGATGTGCGGGCACCAGCGCTGTGCGGTCGTTCTCACTGTTCTGTGCAAATTTACAGCTTTGCTCGTGTTGTTGACGATTTATGTGCCGTGTGCGAATCTTCTCAACGAGCATCGAAGGTCAGACATTGCAGTGCACCTGGCGATACATCGAATTTATTGAAGGAAAAGCCATCGTATGCGCTTTTCTACCGCCGGTGAACATCCTTTGTGTCCGTGTTGTGTCTGTGCGCTGTGATCGTACGGTGAAGAAGCTTGCGAAGTGAGGTGTTACCTTCCCTGTTAGCAACGCTTTGGAATCCGCCAAATTCACCACGCTGGGAGCGCCGCTGGGAGCGACGTAGTTATAAGGTAAGTTTATTCTTTCCGAGCGCTCCTGTGCAGTGCGCGTTAGGCTTGTCAAGGGCAAGCGAGCGCGTGGCTTCGGAGCATGCTGGCGACATCTGCTGATAGCTGCTGGGTTAGAGATAGCTTGCCATTGCGCGTGCGTGGATCTCGGATAGGCCCTGACCGGTCGTCGTTCAGCTTTGGCCTCTAAAATTTGGAGACACCACCACCCGCAACGGGTGCTTGTTTTCTTCGTGCCAGCGGTGACGCCGGAGATCAGTGCGTAATTTGACGCGGTGCATTATCACCCCAGGGACTTACGTAATCGCACAACAGGTTCGACCGAAAGCCCTGCAGTGAATTCTTGTTGCGTGCTTTCCGTTTGGTGCGCTTGAGATTCAGAAGATTGGCGCTCGTTGCTTTATGCGATTACGTAACTGCCTGCGATAAACGCATCAAACGGCGCGTCTATCTGGCCTGTCACCGCTCATGGCTGGCACTGGGGAAGACCAGTGCCCCTCGTGGGTGGTGGCGTCTGCAATTTAGAGTGGCCCATGCGAAATGACGACCGGCCCGACCCTGTCAGAGATCCGCGCACGCGCAATGGCAAGCTATCTCTAACCCAGCAGTTATCATCAGATGTCGCCAGCACGCTCCGGAGCCGCGCGCTCGCTTGCCCTAGACAAGCCTGACGCACACTGTACATTTCATCATGACAAATGTTGTGCAGACCTACCTGAATGGCGATACTCACGACTTGGTTATTCGTCGGTATATGAACAGTGTTTTTATTCCCGCCGTCTCCAGATCGACCTAAAGGGCATGATTTCACTTCAGCCTTGCAAAAATACTATACGTAAGTGTAACAAATTGAAGGGGGAGGCTATTGTACCGGCACACAACATTTTGACATCAATCAGTGTTTTACTGTCTTCCGCGCTGCTGTATTGCTTTCGCGTGTTCTATATTTGTATGTATCTTAAGCTAAAGATCTAACAAAACCTTTGAAGGCAATTGACGAATGAATAAAATCCCAGATGCAGTGCCGCTACAGAACGGAGCAGCAGCCATGAATTACCTAGTACGAAGTGTCATAAAAAAAGAAAGAACACCATGATGAAGATAAATAAAATGTTTGACGAACGAAGTTAACGAAAATGAAAAAAAAAATGAAAGAGGTTGAATCGAACAAGTGCCTGTCGGATCAATAACAGACGCACGAATACTCCGCCATGCAAGCACACCTGACAGCGCTAGGCTGAGAGGCAGATCTACCAGTCACAAACAGGATAGTGTGTTCAACCAGTTAGGAGACATGGCGGTAAAATATACTTGCAAGCTAAAGTGCTGGCAGCCAGCAATATATTTGCGTATTAATTTGAACGATTGCTTGGAGAAAGCGTTCCCTGAGTGCAGAGCAGTGACAAATGTGGCCTAAACCGTACTTCATTCCAGCTAAAAAAATAATGCCCAAGAATATAACAAATTCATTGATTGCTTTTGGAAAATAGAGACCATGTATCCGCAGAAGGTAGGGTTTGAACCCAAAACATCTTTAGGGTGTTACCTCGGCACCCTAAAGGCAAGCAGACACTTTGGCTTTAAAACCAATGCAGAAAAAAACCTGCTGCGTTAGTAGTAGTTGGAAACAGACTGCACACTGTTGTCATATATTAGTCTTTTACCACTAAGTGCCAATTCTCTCCATGTATCTTTCCGTGAATTTCTCATTTGCCAATTTTTGTCACAGGTGCTAGGCAGCTTGCGCTAGAACATGCACAGGCGTCAAACTTTCAAACTGATGAATACCAGTTTTGACTTAAGCACTTGCTCGACTTGCTAGCGTAAATTGAAATTTGCCATTGCTTCTAATCACAACCTGCTGACTGCCTTTCTCGGAGCAGTCTTGAATAAGTTGGGCTGAATGTGGTGTGAGTAATAGCAAAATCACTGAATAACATTTTGGGTGAATGTGGCATCAGACGTGAAACTGACTGATGCTACACCGGCATTGCACGAGGGCTTAGTCAATCTGTTTTGACAGGTGTTCTGCTTCTAGGAATTACCCAAATGATTGGTCGGCATGGTATCACTATACTGTTTTAGTGCTGCTAGTGTATAGAAAATCTCGCCAAGCAAAGGGATACAAGCTTTTAAATTATTTCTCATTTACAGAAACTGATGTTTTTCCCCTCACCAAACAAAACTGTTTCGTGTTCTCCTTGTGTGTAAACTGGCATTAGACGGCCTTGTTATACTGGTATACCCCTCTGGCATTATTATGATGAAGGCAAAAATGTGGATATACCCATGTATCATATGATCCCTTTAAGCTGCTGCTTAGTGCTACTTGTTTGGTAAACGTACTGCAAGGCACACACCATACTTCAGCGTTACACGCGTGTAAAAGGCTGCGAAATTCAAGTTATGTATTTTTCTGTCACGTTCTTTTTGGCACGTTTTTTTCCATCACGGTTCATGTATTTTTTTCCACTAGTCGGTAAGCACAAAGTATTATGTGCTCATCCATTCATAAAGCCATTTGCGATGATTGCCTGATGTAGTAACAGTACCATCTGATCCTAGTTTTTTTTAATCAAGGCTTGTTTTGTAAACAAGTTCATGCAAGTTGACAATTTTCTAATTTTGTTTTACGAGATTTCAAGCATTAAAATTTCAAAAAACAAAATCCACAGGTTGACAGGTATGCTTTTGCACAGGTTTGGGGTTTCTCCTGTCAGGTAGTGGCTCAACCAGTCTTGATAGGCCTATTTGGATTTCTTTTGGGCCTGAAAGATGTGGAAGACACGATTACGGACCCATGCGGGTGATTTTTTGGCTCCCTGCCGCCTTGAAACATAGTCGTTCCTGTAGATTTCAGGCGCCTTAATGCGGAAGGCATTCAACTAAAGGCATTCCACTCCCTACCAATCCAATTGTAGAATTAATTTATGCGGCTAGCTTGGCTTACGGCATTAAAATCTGAGGAAAGCTTATACATTTGTTGAACTGCTATCTCCCTGCTTTCCAAACATACAAGCCAGGTAACTTTTAAAATAGCCAGGTACTTAAACCAGCATGCTTAATCAGAAGGGATGCAATCATCATTTCGTACTTGACTGGTGCAAACAAACAAGTCTGTTTCTTGTATTTTGCAGGCTACACAGTCAAGTAGGCAAGTGGACCCTGCGAGGCTCCAGCCCTCCCGGGATGCTTTCGTGAGCAATAAAGCAAGCTTTGCCATGCAACACCTCACTATTTCGCCTGCTCATTGCACACCTTGACGACAGTTTTTAGAATGTTTTTGCAATATTGAAGCAGACTTAGTATATATTTAGTACAGTTAACTGAACTTTACTATGCAATTGTTGAAATAACTTGACAAAAAACTAACAGGAAATCAAACGGGCTGTCTTGAATATGCTCAGTAGGTTTTCATTTGACATTTCTCAACAGGAACTCAACAGGAGAATGAATAGAGAGTCAACACAGACTCAACTGGAACTCAACAGACTTTTCTCAATAGACTTTCAATTGACACGTCACAACAGGAACTCAACAGGAAAAGTGTATTGAGACTCAACAGAAAGTCAATTGGAAATCAACAGACATGTTGACTATAGTCAATAGACTTTCAATTGAAACTCAGCGTTGAGTTTCAATTGAAACGCGGCGGCCAATTTTCAACGAGAACTCAATACAAAATTTCTATTCAAATTCAATTGACTGTCAACACAATGTACTGAGTAAAGTCAATTGACTTTCAATTTAATCTCAATAACCATTTTTGTAAGGGATTATTGTCGCACGCGCAGTGCTGATTTATTTAGAAAGGTTAAAGCATTAGGCTCTAGCCTGAAGACACAGATAAAGCAGGCGAAGCGCGAATATTTATCGTCCCTTAATAGCAAAATAAAAACAAATCCAAAGGAAGTATGGCGTTATGTTAAAAGTAACAAAAAAGACATCAGTGGAATTCCCTTTATCATGCACAATGACGAACTACTTAAAGATGATATGAGTAGAGCAGAATGCTTCAATGCGTATTTTCAATCAGTTTGTTCTCCGCCAAGCCCGATATCTCCCGTCACGACACTCAGGTCGTTACCAGGATTGAATGATATCATAATAACTGAATCAGGTATAAGAAACCATTTGAATAGGCTGAATCCCCAGTCTGCGCATGGTCCGGACGGTATTTCAAACCACATACTAAAACGTTGTGCTGATCACATAGCTCCATTTCTAGCCGCAATGTATGATGTATCGATAAGGTGTGGAAAACTGCCACGAGAGTGGAAGTTAGCCAATATCACGCCGTTGCACAAATCCGGCGACCGTGATAAAGTATCTAACTATAGACCGGTATCGCTAACCCCCGTTTGTTGCAAGACAGTGGAACACATAATTTATTCTTGCCTTATAAAACACCTTCAAGATAATAATTTTTTCACTCCGTCTCAACATGGCTTTCGCGCAGGCCTTTCTTGTGTTACACAGCTAACCGAATTCGTACATGACATCGCTTCATCATTCGACCAGGGCATTCAATTGGGCGCTGTATTTTTGGACTTCAAAAAAGCTTTTGATGTCGTCCCCCACAGTCTTTTGCTGCATAAGTTGTCGTTTCTTGGTATGCCTAAAACCCTCATTGACTGGATTAAGGATTATCTCAGCGGCCGTAAGCAATGTGTTGTGATAAATGGTGTGTCTTCATCAACAGCTGATGTACTGTCCGGGGTGCCACAGGGGTCGGTTCTGGGGCCGCTTCTTTTTTTGATTTTTATCAATGATTTTCCAGTGGATTTCAAATCACCAGTGAGGCTTTATGCTGATGATTGTGTTTTGTATTGCCCAGTCAAGTGTTTTGATGACACCACAGTGCTTCAGTCTGACCTCGATAAGATTGTGTCTTTGTGTGCTCAGTGGCAAATGAGTTTAAACCTAACTAAATGTTTTCATGTGCAATTTACTAACAAAAAAAAGGTAGTATCCAGGTCTTATTACTTAAATTCCTGCGCAGTACAACAGGTAGATCAAGTTAAGTATCTCGGCGTAACATTCACGGCAACACTAGATTGGACCAGACACGTAGATCTAATCACAGCCAAGGCTTCGCGCTTAATTCATTTTTTCCAAAGAAATTTCAGCGACGCGCCGCAAACACTCAAGGAAACCCTGTATATTACAAACGTGCGCCCAATTTTAGAGTATGCTTGTGTTTCTTGGGACCCTTTCACGAATGTACTGAAAGAAAAGTTAGAGAGGGTGCAAAAAAGGGCTGCTAGGTTTGTTACAGGAAATTACGATTTTAAAATAAGGACTTCTGGAATTCTTCAGGCCTTGGGATGGGAACCCGTTTGTGGACAACGGAAAGTTCAAAGACTTAAATTTCTTTATAATGTATATCATGGTAAGACTGGAATAAATAAAGAGCGGTATTTAAAGACGCCTAGTTACATGTCCGAACGGAAAGATCACTTATATAAAATTAGAGAATATACCTGTCGATTGTATGTCCTTAAATACTCTTTCTTTCCAAACTCTATTAGTGACTGGAATGCGCTAAAAATACCAATATTCTCTGATTCTAATTTCCTAACAGCCATTGAAGCAGCATTTTGAGTTGCTGAAATAACCCGTATATTAACGTTGGCTTTGTATTTGTCTTGATTGTTGATTTTTTTATATGTATAATTACTGCTTTCGTTGTATAATCCTGTGTTTTGTACTTTTGTTATAATGCTGTACTGAAAGTGTTTAGATTTTTCATGTATAATGTAATGCACGATTTATTTCACATATAATTTTGCTGTTTGTATTCTCTTTTCTACTGTAACCCCCATACAACAATGCCCAATGGGCGATGTAGGTACTTGTAATAAATAATAAATAAATAAATAAATAAAAATGATTGAATAACGGTCACGGACACTTCTGCTGGATTTCTTGCCCACATTTTGAGTCTGTGTTAAAAATACCTTTCGAACACTTTGATCTTTTCTGCAGTTAACTGCCATTCCCAAACTACATTATCCCAAATCATGAATCGATTTCTTGATTAAGTACCATTTCCTATTTAGTGCGGGACGGCATTATCATCCTTTTAAGGCAGCCGGCATATTTGAAAAACGTGTCCACCTTGGTTCACGAGGTCACCTCTCTTAATCACGTTTTACTAGAACGATCAAAGAAATGTTTGAACGTCTCAGTTAAGAACATTGACCTAAATAATACAAAATGATGTTTATTTTGTCAAAAAACGCGTATACGCGACCTACGGAAACGTACTCCGGGAAAAAAAATTGTCACACCATCCCTCCCCGTAATCCCCTCCCCCAACAAAGAACAGTGGGCAGGCCTGCTAGCCAGATCGGACCCCAGCGATCAGCTTCGGCCGGATGAAAAAAGCCCGCCTGGCAGCGACCGTGAAAGGACTTCTGGACTGAGAAGACCCCCCATTGACATGACTGCAGAACTATTATAAAAATAAAGTTTATTCCTCCTCCTTTTTGCAGAAACAGTTCCATTTGGCGGGCCTGAAACCAGGGCCATCGGTGTAAAAACCCTTCACACCAACTTTACGCTACTCTGTCAGAAAAAATAGCTGTATTAACAGGTGCTTAGCAATTCTTCCAAGCGGTCAAGCAGATGGCGGTAACATGGGTGCTAGACGTACGTTTTTGCCAGAGAACCTTCCGGTGTTCCGAAAACTGCGCTGTAATTCATGTAAAGGGCATTCTGCGTATCTGGAGGGTAAGAAATAGTGCTGATCCCCCCCCCCCAAAAAAAAACATATTTTCACGATAAAAAGTTTTATTACTTCCTCTTTTTGAATATATATGAAAGGTTAGAAGCATGGAACGCAATTGTTACAATTTTGATTTTCCGGTCTTCCTGATTTCTGTCTCTCTTTAAGTGCGAGTTCAGAAACTGGCTATAAACGCAATTTTTTCGGTATGACGGGTACTTATTAATAAAGTATTTGGTTATGAAACAGAATTGTCGTGTTTCAGCATACCAACAGTGTCACCCCGCTATCAATACACAGTGTGAACAAGTTATCGCACTTTATTCACGCAGAAAAATTGTTGTAGGGCTTCTGAAACTAATTTGGGCCATTGAAATCCAGCAGCCTCACTTTTTCCCGTTCAGCCGTCTGTGCGTTTGTTTAGCGGAGAATAATTAAACTGGTACTGATTACTGGTACAGGTAATAATAGACAGGTATGGACCATTTTTTGATCAAAGTCATAGCGAAAAGCCGTCCCTCCGCTTTTCTATTCCGGCTTCTCATCAATACGACCAGCCTTGGTTTCTTGCGTCGACGCTGTTACTCAGGAACCGCCGTATACGTCGTTGCGCCTGCCGCTAATACAGTACACACAATTCACACACGGGCATTACCGCGACAATCACAACCATTCCTCGCGTTTCCTCTCCATCAATAGAAGTGGGTATTTTCTTTACCGAGCTCATTCAGTGTCAATTCCATGTGGCGCTTGTTCTCCTCCGGTGGATACGTGGTACTCCACAAAGCCCTGTGACGTTCGGCACAATCTCAACGTTAAATTTGTGTTGAGTTGATTCCACTTGATCTCCTTCCACCTAAGCGTCTGAAAGACACCAACCCGGATAGCAGCATCCTTTCCGTCCCCCTCTTCCTATCTAGAGATGTATTGCTCCGTGGTTTCACTGACAGGGAAGTAATGCTCTCAGCGCCACAGACATGCAACATTTCCCCTGTGTACTCACCCCTTCCTTTGCATTAGACCCGCGGCGGCGTGGTTGCGCTTTCGAGGATATGGGCACATCTGGCGTAAGCTTTCTATGTGGTTTTAATGTAAATGGTAACCACAAGTAAAAACAAACCAGTCATGCAGGAGCTACCACCATAAAGAGCGCAGGAATGAATGGAGTGCCTGTTGTGACAAACGGGAAAACACAACACACTGACCTTCCCAAACTTAATAGGCTCCACAAAAGCTAATTCAAAGGGCATTTATAAGCAATGCGCACCCACTTGAGCTTGTACGTGGAACAGTTACCCTGTATTTCACAGCATTTACTTTAAGTTAACTAAAGAACAATGAGCGCACGTTCTTCACAAAGAACATAGCGACGACAATTCCTATTGCAACAAGGAGTAAGACTAACGTTGAACCATAGTTCATTCGTGCTAGCTATCAAAGTGTTGATGGCACGTGAGGTCATAAGACCCGCTGAATAAATTACCGCGCTTCCGGAAAACAGATTTCCTGCAAGAAGATAAAACTTCGAAGATATGCATGTGACTAAGAAGGAAGAATACCGCTATACCCGAGCCCAGCACGGCCTCCTAAACTCGCCAAAACAGCAATTACTTGCCTTTGGGGAGGCAAACACATGCGGAATCAAAACGGCTATAATCATATGCGACAAAGCTGTAGTCTCCAAAACAAAGCAATGAAATAAAAGTATTTATTCATCTGCTACTTTTTTTCTGCCAATTAGGTACACTATTGTGACAAGAAGAGTCAGAAACAGGTAGTGACCAACTTTAAAAACTTTTGTTGCTGCTTGTGTGTTTTTTGTGCACCATTTTCCGTACGGTTGATACTGAATAGCACTTTAATCAGCGCTCAATCTTTCATATTTGAAGGGTTTTACGGAGATCTCGTATGCAACAATAGCCACACCAACACACAAAAACACCCTACAAATACACTCATGCAGTACACTAGAAGGCACGGCCCGCCGTATCAACTTGTGTACCCAGATCTCTCCCAGAATTTTGTTTGTACCAAGGCGCATTGCATTTCTCCCGAAGCATTGCAGTTCGTACTGTTGGCGTGATGCATCAAGCCAATGCAGAAGCGGTGATGACATTAAAAGTGTTTTGGCTACAGTTCCAAAGAGGCAGAGCTCCGGCTACATTGTTTAGAGAATGATCAAGAATGCGATGCCTTCAAATCTCGTGGTGGCCGCTTGCATAATTGGAAATTCCATACTCCGTTGCGGAAACACTCCTTCCCTTTTTTGTATCTTGTGTTGTTGTATTATGTCATGTATCACGTTCGTTGTAGTACATTTGTTGTATCATGTTTGTCCTACTCTTCGCAGCATGTAAGTCAACGCGAAACAGGGAAAAGAGTTTTGGCTGGAAAAACAGGGGAAAGAGTTTGTGCTGCTGCTGGCAGAAATGTTTTAGAATTGCATCACTTCATTGGCGCGTGGCGAAATCACTCTGACGCGGCGGAAGAGACAAAGGTTACTTTGCCTGTTTTGTCTGACTCTGCACTACACGAGGTTCTTGACCTTGAAATTCTGAGATTTTTTCTCATAACACTGTAATTTTTTTTCTGCGTTCCGATTGATGTCATCTTCTTCTCTCTATTATGCATTGTTTCTACGCACTTCCTCCACTTCCCTTTCTTTTTTTCGCCTCACCATGTTCATTCCATCTGAAGTAGCATGGCCCGTCGTTGGTGGGGTTATGCTCTTCAGTGTTCATTCAAGCTATGTCTCTTCCTCTCCCTTTTTCTCTCTTTTTTTCTCTCTTTCTTTGGGATGCTTAAGCGGCAAACGAATTTTTAGCGCCAGTTGTCGGGTGCATATTGTACCGTCAGACGGCAATCTCGGCTTAGCCAAGGAAGTAGCCCTGAAGTACTCTCCGATACTTTCGTCGGGCGAAATTACATGAACCACACCTGAAAGTGGGGAAAGTTGGTATAGCACCTTAAAAAATCTGTGCCCTTCCACTCTGTGAAGAAGAATGGCCGGCAAAGTTGGACGCAGTCCACAGAGTGCACGAAACATAGAAGAAACGTTTGTGTGTAGGTTGCGATTGAGCATAATTTTTAACCAAATAGCTGAACGAAACTTGGAAGGACTCGAGCTTTATTCTATACTCGCAAACAACTCAGCAAAGGCAATAGCTCATGTAGGGTATCACTCCGTCTAAGTGAGAGGCCGACATGTAAACGGGTGCGCGTTTTGAAAGGACATTGCAATGAATGCGTAATATCGTCTGTTTTTACTCACGTAGTTTGTATGTGATTGTTCCAGCAGTTTAAAAGCACAGCAAGTCCAAAAATTCACAAAAACGGCTCGCGCCGTGCTCAAAAAATTGTTAGTAACGCCCTACGTGCGCCGCGTGGAGTTACATCCGGCTCCGGTGATGGAGCACAAAAGAAACCTCCTTTGCTGTAAGCTGTACCCGAGTACCGTCAACGACCGTTGGGCTGCCTTTTCCTATCCGGCATCATAGGCATCCTACTGTATGTGTCATAGCTCAAACAATCCCACTCGACTTCTGAGGACACCGGGAAGGTCCCATAGGACTGTTTAACATCCATGTTTTAACCACCTACAAACACAACGGACATTTCATCACAGAAGGCACTACACCTATAGCTGCGCGTACACACCTCCACCGTCCTCCTGGACTACAATTTGGGGCATATATGAACCGCAAACGGTTGTGTGCGCGTGCGTCGAAGTAACCGACACCGTCAAAATTGCGCTCTCAATTACCTTCAAGCTGAACAAGAAATATTCGCTCACTTCGGCGTTCCAAGCGGGCACATAGCTATTTACATGGGATTAATCCGCTGCTACTTCACCAGCTCGAAACTGTGATTGCAAGCACGGCGGTAGCGGCTTTGCGTTGTTTCTGCACCCATTAACGCTTCTGCTTCCGTCGACACTTCTTCAATGCCCGTTCTTCTTTCTCCGAGTTAAGGACATGCGTCCTTCTCATTGTAGCGTACAACCAATAAGGGTTTGAGTTTACCTGGAAGGACTCGCGCTGTATTATACGCCTCGAGCTTCGCGATCACTGCGCTGCCTGCCGCCGCTTCTCCGCGGCGCTTACGGGATGTCCGCAGCGCAGCTGATAGCGGCTCATGCAGTGTTTTGGTTCTCTTTCGATTCTTTTTGCCTTCCCGCGCACTAAACATCTTGCCATTATGATGTCTGTAAGCAAATAGTACGTTTAGGGCACTTTAGAAAGCAGCTGCGTCCTGATTAGAGTTGTCGAGTGCTGGAACGCCAACAAGAGCTAACCGGGGATGCGGTACTGCGCGCTTCTTCGCGTCGGCGGCGGCAGCGGGTTATCACCACTGTCACATCCGAATATCTCAGGCGCAAGTGAATTCTATTGACGACTCGTTTAGACCTGATATTGGCACAGTGAGAGGTAGGTTTCATTTCGCAGCGCGGACAACGAATTCGGCCTTGTTTTGAATGTATACGTTGTCCAAAAATATCATTCGGGGAGGTGATTACCTAATATACCTGGCATTAACTTGTGCCTTTAATAGAAATAGAGGCCACGCGAACATGTTAAGCATATTCCAAGTCCAAGGGTCGTTAAATATATGCCCACTCCCGCCTGATAGAACGGACCATGGAGAAATAACCACGGAAAAATAAATGCTCTGCCAAGTCCGGAAGCAATGTAATAGTTAGTGCGAGAATGAAATATAAAAAACACTGCAGGTTTGCAAATCCAGGAGACGTTCGTCTTACCTTACGCAAGGTTGAACTCACAGGACCAACTAGATGCTAAACGCACTGATGTTTTCCAAGACAGGGAGAGGGAGGAGGGTGCACTTAACTATCGCTGTGTACAATCCCGGCGCGACATCAAGGAAAGGCCGTTTTAGTAAATCACACACAAGCTGCGCGTTCACCTTCATTTTGTTTTTCGACTTTAACAAACAGGGGATCACTCGGCGAATACATTTTTTGAAGTACAGTAGGAAGGTTCACAAGCAATAAAAGGTGTCGTTGGATTGAGTATGGTATCTGATAAGGCGCCCTGATCTCACTTTTGTGCTACGTTCTACAAGCTCCCTGTGTCACGTGATGATGTTTCGAAAAAGCGTTTAGTCATGCTTGCGGATATACGCGGAGGATATATGTAACCGGTGACTGTTTGGGGAAGCTCACCTCGCGACAAGAGGAACCAGCCGTAAATTCTTTGTGCTGACTCCCGCGTGTAATTTAGCAGTATCAATATTACTTATTCCATAGAATGTCCGTGATATTTATGCCACATTGGCTTGTTCAGGGCAGCGATCAATATCCGAGATATGAAGCGTAACTGGCGGGCTGTCAGGTCTGAGTGCTCTGCTAGATTATGGAACCGCACGAAACCGATTAACATCGCAGTGTATAGCCGTAGAATGAGCATCTGAACGAACGCGGGTTACAGAGGTACTGTTAGCAAATTTCATGGCAGTTTAATTACAATCAGATGCATGCATATAAGCTGGTGTCGTGACGCCGGCTTGTGACACACACATGGCGCTTATGCGGACCGAATGTACTACAGTAAGATTGCGTCAGAAGCATTTACACTATCGTAAATGCACCACGTTTGCGAACAGAGTGACTGCTCCACATAAATATGTATTTCCAACGCATACCAACTGAAAATATCATTCCTGAACGTGCCTCAAAAGCAACGGCGACAGTGGTGAGCGGGCCGATAACTCCCGCGACTGCTTCCGAAACGGGCCGCTAGGAGGATTTCAGTGGCGCTCCTACAGGCAGCGCTCGAGGCGTATAGCGGACAAACATTTCACTCTCCGTTTCCCTCCCGCGACGTGTAGGCGTTTTACTGTCAATGCAACACATCAACCAAAACTGAAACCGCTCGACGACGGAGGAAAGTCGACAGTTTTGACTGAGCGGTGAGACTCCCGCATTTAAATCTGAAACCAGCACCGCAGGCACGTCATCGGTGGCGGCTTAAAGTCTATCCGTGCATGCACGCCCCCCTGCTTCCACCCCGGCCCGTCAAAACAAAAATTGGTAACCAGTGATGGCTACGTGCTCAGGCGGGGCATACACCGGTGAAAATGACGCTCGGGGAGGCTTTCAAGGTGAAGAATAACGGGATCACGTCGGATTTCAAGTGGGAAAGCTGCGCGTCTTCAGGGAGGTATTCGCAGCCGATACATCAAATGGGATTTCATGGAATTAGATGGAACTTGATGCGGCAACAGCCGTGGTTGTATGTTCGGATTCCCGTCGTGTTACTGTCCATTTGCGCTTCTGTTGATTCTCCGCAATAATCTGGTAACGGTGCTGCCACCTTTGTGGGCTGACTGCGAAACTTCAGACAATGGCATGGGTGGTAGCAGTGTCGGTTGTGCCGAGGAGGATCGCTCAATCGGCGCCGATTAAATTGGCTTCACTGGAATACAAACTGGGAGGGGGGGGCGGGTGGTTACACATATACTTCTCCGCAGTAAAACACGGTGCGCTAATGGAGACGCAAAACACAATAGCCAGAGCACAAGTGCTCTTTTTTCTGAGAAATTATGTGAACCTCTACCAGCAATGATAGCTCCCCTGCTACGTACTTACTGCCGCTCTTCATACGCAGGAAGCCTCAGGTGGACGCAGACTAATGGCAATGCCATCATTTGACAAAATCACGTTTCGTATAAATGATGGCTGATCTTCTGAAGCTCTTGTAGTATATCGTCCCTCACCACTTGAATAGGGAGCATACGGTGGCGTCTAGATGTCAGCCGCGGTGGGCTACGGCGGTATTCGCTCTCAAGCTGTTCGTGTGTCAGACATTTTGACTATGGGGAAACCACTTCTTCGTCCCTTTATTATCTATCGCGTGGATCAGTTCTCGTGGGTTGGATTCAAAGTCGGGCGCTCTTTTTTCTCAGTATACCCCATTCAACAATCCTTATCGATCATTCCCCTAAACGTTTCTTCCTCATTTTCGATTGCAGCGGCAAACATCTCCAAGTGACACGTTCCATACAGGTGCATTATCGGTCCCCTGAGGTAACCTGAACCAAACGTTCCGCAAATGTTTCCACAGCTCTGTCACCCTGCAGTCCCTATCAGCCTGACTGCCTCACATGACACACACTAAGAAAAAAGGGAGTTCCCATGACCCTCTTTGGGGGGGGGGAGGTATTTACTATCCACAGAATTGTCTCTTCTTCAACCACTTTTCGCATTGTCACACGACTTATTGAAAGGGGGTCATGCGGACCCCGTAACACTAGTCACAGTAAAGTATGGGTGGCTACCTTCTTAGAGTCAGCACTGACTGCCACGACTCCAACCTAGTGAAAAAATAGTCACAGGACTCCTTCATGATGATTGTCACGACACTGTAACAAGAGTTGAGGACAGTCCTTATATGAGCAGTCCCGTGATGCTTATTGCGAAAGGGTCGTGGAAGTGTATCGATGACCCTCCAAGAGATTGTCAGTATTACTGCCAGTGGAATCATTGCAGTATATGTTCAACTCGGACGTAGGTGGTCAACACGGAACGCCTAGTTACCCGTACTGTCCCAACAGAGTGAAATGATTCTTGCTTCTTGGCCACTTCCTCATCTTGAGGTACAAATCTCACGACAGCCAGACAAGTATATCTGTCACTTCGCCAAATAAACGTAGTTGTAATCATCAAGACACTTCTCTGGTGCGTATGGGAAACAATACCTTGGCTCACATTACTGCAATTTTACCCCGCATGCACGCAGCTTCATGAACCTGAACCAAACGAACCTGAAACAAACCTGAAGCAACTTGCATGATTCATACGAGCACAGCAAAACAAAACAAAATTAGTTGAAAATTATTTTATTTAATACGAATGTGAAAAAAATTTGAATGAAAAGCCTGCTTAGGATATCACAGCTGTCTTAAAGTACATACGAAACAGCAAATAGCTTAAAAATAATGCAGAACCAAGCAGCAGAAATTGCCTATAGCAAGCATGGCAAATAATCAGTGGCCAATGTTTCCGAGCTTGGCAATACCTCGGCCGCCATCATTGACTGGCGCTTGGGAAAGGTGACAAGCCAACAATTGGCCAAGCTCTGAAAGGCCAATATTGGACAACACTTGGCAAAGTATGTTGCCATGATATTGCCTATAGGTGAAGTCCAGGCTATTTTCATGCACATTTTTGGCTTTGTGGCCAGTCCTTATGACAAATGTCTATTTTATGAGTTGCCTCGCGGCCCGATTTTTGCTTTATACATGCCAATGTAGAGGAAATTATTTAACGAGTGCGCATTATTTATAGCGCACTCGTTAAATAATTTTTGTGTACAATGGCATGTATAAAACAGAAATGGGACCGCGAGACACAATACACAAACTGCATCAACTTTGCGAAGCAATTAGGTGACTTGCCAAAAACAATTCAGCAACACAACACGTCGGGTCTCTCTCTTTAGTTTTTTTATTATGCGTATCAAATTTACGAGAAACCTGGCTTAACAGTGGCAAGAATACAAACACAAACACGAAAGCAACGACAAACACAATAGCGGAGAAAAGATTTAAAAAGCGCTGCTCTTGAACCGCGAAGAGATTATGCTTCGTTTAACTGCTTGCGATGCCTACAAAACAGAAGCATTCAGGTAAATGAATACAGGACCATTATCACCGGCAATTTTCCGACGTACCAAGATCACGATATAGTGTTGAACAGCACTATTGTAGAATAGCCCAGCTTGGAAAGCTTGTCTCGGCTGCATCCGCCACTTGTCCACGAGAAACGCCTTTACGTCGTAGCGCCTGTAATAAGTAAAGAAAAAATAGTTAACCACAATTCTAAATGCACGCTGCTTACTAAATAAAGCACCTACCGCCAGCCTTACCACATGTCCGTGTGAAAATATGTCCGTGCCTAAAGTTCTAGCTTGTTAACACTCGCTATCAAACATAAAATTCCTGCACTAATAATGAAACATTAAACGCCCTGCACTATTTATTTTTCAACACTGCGTTTTACGGTAGCAGTTACTTGGCTCGTTCTTGAGAAAACAGTGCGGAATTTCAACGAGAATGGGCTTCACTCTTGTTGCAGTCAAGCAAGGTAAGTAAAAAAAGTCCAATACACAAAGCAACACGGCCATGGTTCGGCGAAATTTTGTTGTGGCTACGGTACCACCATAAACATTTAATCGCGACTGAAATCTCGTGCCGTCAACGTATTATTGGCGTAAGTTTTGTTTTCTAACCACCCGGGATCCAGAGACTGCAAGGGAACGCACTACAGAATCGGCTCGGAACGCACGAACGTTCAGGTTTTCTTTTTCTTTTTTTTTGCAAGACATCTAGCCAACTTGGAGGTTGAATAGAAACCTTGTGACCTTTGAATGAATTATATTTTTGAGGGGTAACGAAACAAAGCCACAATTAAAGTATTAAAATGGTTACGGTGTTGCTGTCGCCGTCGCTCACTTCTGCCTCGTCAGAGGCGTCAGATGCGAACGGAACCGACGGGGAAGCGCAGCGGCAGTGTAATTACTTTGTCGCTCGACAATATCTTTACGTTACTCAAGAAAATAATGAAACGAACGCTTCATTTAAAGGTAGAATTTAATTGAGCCAGCTTAGTACATCCGCAACTCTTATACTGCTCACGAGGTCTTGCTTCAACGCATGCTGAGCGTCGTGAACCTGCAGTGGAGGCACGGCCGCTTGTTTGGAAAACACAAAGCCGGAAAAACGATAGCTAGAACTGGCGTCACACAAATGGAAGTACAAGTATGTGACCGCTTTCTTCTTCGCAAGAACCAACAACGCTAAGCAGCACTCACGGGCGCCAGTTAGCTGAAGTTTTGGCGGGAACGACAGCTGAAGTTTTGGCGGGAACGAGCGCGAGCTCTTCCGCACCGCGCAAGGAAAAAAATTCCCTCGCATTTCCCCGAGGGGGAGAGTGTGTAAGTGCGAATGCACGGTTGTTGATTGCGCGATTACGGTGGATATCGTGATCTTAATTAGTAGTCGAGAGATCACACACACGCACACAACTACAAAGAAAGATATTTCACTCGTTATTGCTGGTACCTGTCCCGGTCCGCCATCATCGTTATCGAGATGCAGGACCAGCGACCGCTCTCGACGACGGCGCGCGCTCGACTAATACCCTCCCGAGCCACGCGGCCGCTGCACGAGCGCCCTCACGCGTCGGAATGCGGAGCGCCCGCTACGCGAGCGAGAGCTCTCCCGCCCGAAGTGGAGAGGAGGCGCCCAACACCCGCAGTCACTGAGTGGAGAGAGCAGGAGAAGAGTAGCGCCCGCCGTTACGGCGAGGGCTACAAGAGCGCCCTCACGCGTCGGAATGCGGAGCGCCCGCTACGCGATAGCTCTCCCGCCCGAAGTGGAGAGGAGGTGCCCAACACCCGCAGTCACTGAGCGGAGAGAGGAGGAGGAGAGTAGCGCGCGCCCATCTCCCCCCGTTGCTAGGGAAGACGAGGAGTGCGCGCACCCGCAGCTGTTGCTATGCGGACGACGGCGGCGGACGATTCAGGCTCGCTTAAGAAGTGCATTCGCACTTAAAATGAAATGGTGACTTATAGCGCTTTCCATTGGGCGAACAGGAGCACTTCTAACTGCTCCCACAGTGCTCTCGCGAGTTCTGGCGTCTTCCAGTGGTCGGGCAGGAGCAGGGGCGTTGTGTTTCATTGGTCGAGGAGGAGCACTTTTTTGGCGCCGAGAGCAGCCCAGAGCAGTTATCGGTGCTCCGTCCCCAGCGGCGGAGTAACAGGGAACGCCGAGGAAGTCACATGACCTCTTTTGCGTCACTTCTGGTTTTATCCCCGGGTGACGGAGGAACAATGGCGGAATCCAGCAGCCGCGGTAGTCGCTGAGTGCGTATGGCAGCAGCTAAGCGCGGCCGTCTGGACAAGGAATTTCTGCTACTTTTAGATGATGAAAGCAGCACAGATTCAAGCGCAAGCTCATCATCGGACAGCAGCAGCAGTGACGACGACGACGATTTGACATTGCATGAGTTTATGTTCGAGCACCTGTTCACCCCGCCGGAGCAGCGACCGAAGGTAGAGTCGTATCTGGAAGAGCCGGTGGACGCATCGTTGGCAGCAAATTTTTGTGAGACACTATGGTGACCCCTTTATCATGAACATGAACATCCGCTCGGCTTCTTCATTCGTCGCCATGAGGAAGGCAGACACAAAAACACCGGCACGTATCTGGCAAAACTGCCGAGGTAGAACTGCGTGCGGACATCACGAGCGCGCGAAATTCTCCGGGAAGCGAGTGTGGCAAACGTTTGGTCACATGACTCTTGTCATCTCGTCCTCCGCCACTTTTCACTGTTCCCGGAGCAGCGCGAAAGTTTCATTCGCGGAACGAAAGCACACGTCCCTGTTACTCCCGTGTGCTGCTCTGGCTGCTCGCTCCACTTGCTCCTGCTCGCCCAATGGAATTCGCCATTACGTTTTCAGCAGCGGCCGCAGCAGCCAAACGTTGTTATTCCACCAGTCAGGTATATACTTCACAGAGCCACCGACACCAAAACGCACCTCACAGACACGTACAGGAGTACTACAGCGGTTTCAATGCCACAAAAGAGACGGAGCCGTCGGAGCAGTGCGTCCGTCCACCATCCCCGCCGCGGGGAGACGAACGCGCAAAGGCACAACGCTAAAGTAGTTTGACGGACACCGTTGCGTTAGGACACACAAATGATCCATTTCTACTGAACGTGTAGAAATTTCTCACTATTTCTCAAGCTATTTTGAATACGCTGCACTTTAGTTTAAGTACGCTTTGTTTCATGGCCCGGTGCTGGGGCTCTTTAGGTAACTACATTTTGCGACGTTGTGCCCTGTTCACCCGCTCTAACCGTCTCCGTCACGGGGTCGGCAAGCTCAAGGCCAAATTGCGCTTTTATCCGTCAGCTGAAGCTCGGCTTCTGATGAGCCCGCTGATCTCCACTAGAGTTTCTGGATAGCGCTTCGAGCTCTCCGGCGCGCGGCCGCGGGAAGTTCGAGCGCTCGTCCCTGAAGTGGGGCAAATCTCCGCCGTTCCAGCATAGCGCATGCTACGTATGGGCTGGTTTCACACGCATTCCGCCAAAAATGCCTGCTTGTTGCGCCGTCAACTGGACAAGCAGACCAGAAAAGTTGCCTCGGAAAACGTTGATGATGGTTGGTGTTTCATGGCGCAAGGCAAACGAGGGCAAGGAGCGCCAGAAAAGAAGTTATATAATGAAGCGAGGTGATTACCACAAAAAGGTAGGTATAAAAACATGTAAATGGGACATAGTAAAATCAATTAAAGGTAATGGTGATGGCTGGTGTATAGGGCCAGATTAGATTATGCGTGATATGAGATAAGGTTGAAAAACTTAACATCTGACAAATACTCAAACACACGTTTCACAGAAACAATGGCATCGTCACCTAGAAACAGCGATGGATGTAGTGGGATATGTTGTCTGTAGACTTCTCTGAAGTGTTTCTGTCGTGTTGTGTGAAGTGCCTTGCATGTGATTAGTATGTGCACCACGGATAGGGCCTCACCGCACCTGCTGCACAGAGGTCTTGGAGATCCAGTGAGCAGGTGCGAGTGCGTTGCATGTGTGTGCCCTATCCGTAATCTGGCCAAGGCGACTTCAGAGTATCTATTGCGTGTGTCGGTGGTGTACGGACCCAAGTGAGGTTTTATTACGTGTAGCTTGTTGTCTGTTTGTTCACTCCAGTGTGTTTGCCATGTTTTGCGAAGTTGCTGTCTGATGTGTGGTTTCACGTCGGTGTAGGGTAATGTGGTTATGTCTAGTGTATTCATGAGTGTAGCAGCAGCAGCCTTTCGATCCGCTGCTTCGTTCCCGGCTATACCACTGTGGCCCGGGACCCAGCAAAGAACCAGTTCAAATTTGCGTACATACACCGACATAATACCCTTGATGATCAGATTGACAACGTGGTTTTTCGAACGCATTGTTGACGACAGTGCCCGCACAACACTGAGGGAATCTGTATAGATAATGGATTGTGGGATGTGGCTTTGAAGGATATGATTAACAACCAGAAGTACACCATAAGCCTCTGCCGTAAAGATACTTGTATTGCTGTTAAGAGTTTTAGTGACACTAAGGCTGGGCCCTTGCGCCGCGCAGGACACAGAGCTGGCAGTTTTAGAGGCGTCCGTATAAAATTCAGAAAATTGATACTTCTGCTGCAAATACAAGAAGTGCTGCAGAATTGTACATGTGGGAGCTCGGTTTTTATCTACATGAGTGAAAGATGTGACACATAACACAGGGCGGAGATGCCATGGTGCTATAAAATCTGTTTGAGAACTTTGTATGGTGTCTACTAAGGAGACAGAAAGCCCTGACGCTTCCTCTCTAACTCTGTAAGAGAAGGGCGCAGAGAACGATGGTCGGTTTAGGAGTAGTGCAGTCATAGACCTATCATAAAAAGCTGATTTAAAAGGATGGTGTGGCATAGATGAAATTTTAAAAGCAAAAAGGAGATCTGTGTATGCTCGCTGACGTTGTAGGTTCCACTTATTACACTCCACATAAAGGCTTTCGACCGGGCTAGTCTGGAAAGCGCCACATGCCAGCCGGAGCCCCCGATGAAGCACTGGGTCCAACATTTTGTGGGATGTCTTACTTGCTGACCCATAAACAACACTTCCATAGTCTAATCGTGAGCCTATCAGGTTAGTAAAAACACGTAAAAGGAGTTGTTTGTCAGCACCATATGAAGAGTGAGAGAGAACCTTGAGTATATGCATGGCCATTAAGCATTTATGTTTAAGTTGTTTTATATGTGGAATGAACGAGAGCTTTTCGTCAAGGACTACACCTAAAAACTTGTGTTCATTTCTGACTGGAATTGAGACACCATTGAGTTTGATGTCTGGATCCGGCCGAATGCCATGCCTTTTCGAAAACAAAACACAAGTACACTTCACTGGATTTAATTTAAAACCGTGGCTATCTGCCCAGCCACCAAGCTAGACTTGGCGCTCGCAGATAGACAGGTTACAAGACTTAAAGGATAATCGCACGTCGTCTACATATATTGTGCAGGAAATGGTTGGTGGCAGAGCCTTCCGAAGAGAGTTCATTTTTACAATAAACAAAGTGCAACTCAAAACTCCACCTTGCGGAACACCGTTTTCCTGCACATGAACTCTAGAGAGTGCAGTTCCAACACGCACGCGAAACGTTCTTTCAGAGAGGTAACTGGCAAGCGTGTTCCACATGTTACCCGACATACCAAAGAACTTCAAATCGCTGTGGATGCCGTACCGCCAAGCAGTGTCGTACGCCTTTTCAAGATCAAAAAATACTGTCATACAGTACTGCTTATGGATGAAAGCATCTTTAATATATGACTCTAACGCAACGAGTTGATCGTTCGTAGATCGCCCCGCCCTAAAGCCCGCCTGGCAGCTCTCGAGAAGACCGTTGTACTCTAAGAAGTACACGAGTCTCCTGTTTACCATCTCTCGAAGAGCTTACACAAACAGCTTGTCAGGGCAATGGGGCGATAACTGGCGGGAGAGGAAGGGTCCTTCCCTTCCTTTAGGAAAGCCACTACTATGGCTTCCCTCCAAGAGCGTGGGAAGTGCCCCGAAAGAAATATTTTGTTGTAGAGGTGAAGAAGTGTTTCAAGCGTGTCTGCATGTAAGTGTTGTATCATTGTGTATGAAATCCTGTCTGCACCTGGAGCTGAAGGTTTACAAGTACCAAGTGCGACCTTCAGCTCATGAAGTGAAAAGGGGGTGTTATAGGATGAGTTCGACTTATTAGTGTCTCGCAAGGACTTCTTCTCACATGATGCTTTGTGTTTAATGAAAGTGTTTGTGTAGTGTGCTGAGCTGGACACGTGTTCGAAGTGTTGTGCAAGCGTGTTGGCCTGGTCTTCGAGTGTGTCCCCTGTTGTGCTAACCAGGGGCAGGCTGTGTGTCGGTTGTCCTTTTAGCTTGCGTATTCGTGTCCAGACTTTGTGAGTGTCGGTGTATGAGTTGATGGAAGTGAGGAAGGCGCGCCAACTCTCCCTTTTCGCCTCACGACGCACACGCTTCCCAAGAGCCTTTGCCCGTTTAAAGGAAATGAGATTATCTGGCGTGGGGTACCGGCGAAGGACACCCCACGCCTTGTTCTGGGCCTCCCGCGCCCGCCTACAGTCCTCGTTCCACCAGGGCCTCCTTGGGGTGCGGGACGCACTGGAGGCCTGGGGCATCGACTTTTCGGCGGCGTCGAGTATGTGTGCCGCGACGAGTTGGGCTGCTTCCTCCACGTGTAGGTGTTTTATGGTTGTTTGGTGTAGTTTAGATGTTTCTGTGAATGTACTCCAGTTTGCTTTTTATTCATTAAACCTGTTATGGGAAGATGGACTGCTCTGGCCTATACCTATATACGTTAATGATGTGGGGAAATGGTCACTACCATATGGGTCCGTGCCCACACCCCACTCAAGACATGGAAAGAGAACTGCGGAACCAATCGCCAAGTCAAGATGAGAGTATGTATTGTGTCCTAAGTTATGGTATGTAGGCTGTTTTTTATTGAAGAGGCATGCTCCGGAGGATGTAATAAACTTCTCTATCAGGCGACCTCGGGCATCCGTTCTGGAGGAGCCCCAAAGAGAGTTGTGCGCATTAAGGTCGCCTGTTAGTATGTATGGTTCGGGCAGCTGGTCGACCAGCGCCTCGAAATCAGAGCTCGAGACTGCATGATCAGGAGGTATATATATTGAGCATACCGTTATCAACCTATTAAATAATATTGTTCGAATTGCTACAGCCTCAAGGACAGTGTTCAGAGTGACAGGGTGGCAAGCTAACGATTTCCAGGCAATTATGGCCACACCGCCAGAAGAGTGTGTGCAGCCATGCCTGTCCTTTCTGAAGACCATGTAACTATTCAAGAAATTTGTGTGCTTGCAATTCAAATGTGTTTCCTGAACACACATTACACTTGGCTGATTAGCTTGTAGTATTTCGTATACATCGTCAAGATTATTAAGAAGGCCTCTACAGTTCCATTGAATTATGTTTTCTCTTCCCATTATTTAGTGTGAGAGCTACTGGAGTGTGTGTTTGTTTATGTGTCGTCTTTCGGGGCTGTGACTCTCGCCTTTTTTGGCTTGTCGGGAGGCTTTGGCGTCGGGACGCGTTCCTTGCTCTGCGTTGCAGGCAGGAACGGCCCGACATTCATCTCGTCGTCGGATGTCCGAGGGGTGCCCGACGGACCGGGCCCCCCGGACTTGGCCCCCCCTCGGGAGCCCTTCGTTTGAGCCGCCACCGCCGAGGGCGTCCGGGGCGCCAGAGGTGGCACGGGCGGTGCGGTGGCGGTGGGAGCCGGTGCGGGGCCCGTGGTGTCCATCACCTCGGTACCCTCCAACGCACTGGAGGATGGGGAGACAGAGGCGAGAGCGGCACCGGTCCCGACGGAAGACGTTGCCACCACAACCGCTGCTGCCTTAGCAAGCGGCGTGGTGGCGGGTTGGGCTGCCAGAGGCAACCCAGGGGGGTGGCGGAGGGACCGGGTAAGACTCGCTGAACTGGGTCCCTGTGGAAACCAGACGCCGCTCCGCCCCCCGGCGAGCTGCGTCGGCGTACCTCCCCAGAGGGAAAGAGGCGAACCTCTTTCTCGCCTCTGGAAAGGTGATGTTCTCAGTGACCTTAATGTTTATGATCTTTTTTTCTAGTTGGAATTTTTCGCACTTGCGGGAGTACGCTGCATGCGGCCCCCCGCAGTTCACACAAGTGAGGGTTTCGGATGGGCAGTTCTCGCTCGGATGATCGTGCGCCGCGCATTTCGCACACGATGTTCGGCCACGGCAAGAGTTCGTACCGTGCCCGAACCGCTGGCACTTAAAACAGCGCCGCGGGTCCGGGATGTACGGACGTATTGAGCACCGGATAAAACCTGCATATATATGTTGTTGGAGAACTGCGCGGTCAAAGGTCATGATGATGTGCTTGGTGGGAATCTCCTTGTCTCTGCGGATGGTGATGCGTCTCACAGCAGTGAAGCCCTGATCCTTCAAGCCGGCAAGGAGATCCGCATCCGTTTCGTTCAAAAGATATGTCTCGGATATCACACCCTGGGAGCTGTTGAGGCTCCGATGGGGTGTGACCCTGATGTCTAGATCAGCCAGTCTAGTCTGGGCTCGAAGCTTCGTGGACTGCTGCTTGTCATTTATTTCGATGAGGAGTTCACCAGACCTTTCTTTTTGCACTTATATGATTTTCCTACTATGGCTTCAAGATACTTGGCGATCAAGAGGACTGACTGAGATGCTAGAGGGTGGGTTGGATTGAGCGATTCCATCACAAGAAATCGAGAAAAATTATCCGGTTCAGGAAATGTTAAAGATGGCAATGGGGGAAAAGGTACTTCGGTGCGGCCCCTTTTCAGGGACCGATCACGTTTGGGGGGGGGGGGTTGAAAATGCCATATAGCATAGTATAAAAGCAGGGAGACTGGGGTACTTTCTTCTTTGACCTTACCCTGGTAGTCAAAGAGGTCCCGGAGCTCCCTGCCTGGTGAACAGACAGGGAGCCCATCCGCCGGAGCTTGACCTGGGCTCCGACGGCCACCCTTCGTGGTTTCTAACGCTCCACCTATAAACACATCGCCACGGTTGGATCCAGCTAATGTTTGGGGGCTCGGGGTCCGCGGTATCGCCAGTACCGTCACCAAGATTGCTCAATGTGCCCCGTGCGGGGCCTCGGAAAACGTTCCACTTGGAAGTATGACAATATTCTGTACGACGTGCGTGATACGCAGCAAAACGCAAATGTCATATCAGTGTCGTTTTTAAGCTAGGGCTCTTGTTACGCAGATTTCCTTGATTTATACCGGCGTTGGGTGGGTATACCCTAGTTACACGGCGAAAGTAACAGCAGTTAAGTTTAACCGTGGTTACTAAACTTTAACCGCGGTTATCGCAAACTGCGGCTTTGGCTGTTACACGCGAAATTGCAAGTTTGGTGACCGCGGTCACTTGATTGTGAGCGTAACAAAAATAAATTACCACTCTTTTAACTTCATGATAGAAAACAAAAGAGAAACAGTGTAGACAAAAAAATATCGTTAAAGCTGTCGCTTCTGATCCAAATGTAACGCACTCGCGCGCGGCGAGGAGAGGGGCTTCCCCAACAGTTCGTAACCGGCTTGGTTTGCTTAGGTCTGTTCGGTGTTGGGAACTTTCGGCTTAGCACCGCGGTAGATATTTGACCGCCGCTATCTCTACAACTGGGAATTACAATCCATAGCACAATTTTTCACCGCACTAACATCCATTTTCACGCATGTGGAAGTTCTTTTTCCGCGATCAGATTGATTTCGAAGAGCGGCGATAAGCTAGGTTGCTGCTGTGGTCTGGGCCGGTTCGGGCCGCTAGCAGTGCGTGCGGGCAGGTGCGCCGGCGTGTTTGCAGGCATGGCCGATCGTTTCCGAGTGCAGAAGACGCTTCAGGATTGCCTGCTATAACCATTTTTGGTGGACGACGCACGGAATATACAAATTTAGCACATTTTTTGTCGTAGTTGATCGGTCGGATCGGGAAACGAGCCGCTGCTGACGGGCAGTCGCGCTGATTGCGAGAGCGATGCAAAGAACGCAAGCGCGTTTTGGGGACAGCTTTGGGGCGCCCGCTATTTTATAACCTTCGTCGCTTTCGAATGCCAGGTGATTTTTTTTCGCCTTCGCTGGTGCGCCGCCACTTGCGTCCGAACTGACTTGTGCGATTTTGAGCACTGCGGCTGCGGAAGCTGCGGTTAGCGTGACCGAACTGAGGTGCTCAGTTTCCGTTAACCATGGTTAGGGACGTAACCGCAGTTTCGTCTGTCATGTAAGTCAGCAAACTGCGGTTTTGCCTAACCGTGGTTCGCTTAACTTTGGGTAACTGTGCCCATGTAACTGGGGTATTAAGAAGGGACAAATGGGCTCCATCCCCAAGCAGAAGGCTCTGCAGTGACCACTTTACTGACAACTGTTTTGACAGAGCGGGGGCACAAACTCGGCTACAGCCGGACACCGTGCCCACGTTGTTTTCTTTCTAGCATAAATCCTGTTCGAGCTGCATCGTCTCCTCTCAAACCAAGACCCCAGTAACATTTTCGTTCTCCTTCGCAATTAAATTCTGCTTCATATTAACGTCGCATGTTTCGGTATAGCATGAGTTGCGATCTGAACGCGATGTCTATAGCCAAAATGCATTAAAGTGAGAACAAAATGCCAAATACGCCAAAAGGGACGCTTATCATCGGTTGAGAAGCGTAGCAGACGCCCGACTTCCGGGACGAGCCGTTGAACTTCCGGTGGTCGTGCGCGCACTCGCCCGCCACAGCGGCGAAGCGCCATCCAGCAACTAAGTGGAGATCAGAGGATGAGCCTTCCATGACACGTTACTTCCGGTCGCCGTTTTCTTGGCGCTCACTCAATCTTTCTGCCGAGTTACCGATGAGTGACCGATAGCTCAGTAGCTAATGGGGACACAAGGGGTTTCCAGTCATTGGCAATCGGAGTCGGCTGCTTGGGGATATACATAGCATCTTTTATTGTTAGCTATGGCTTGTTACAACAGACGTTTGCTAGACTAACAGGAATGAAAATAAATCACTTCAACTTTTGTGCAGACCAGCTTTGCATACCTGTTGTTGCAAGGTTAAAGTGGTGTGAAACAAAATTGCAATTATTTTGAAAGGCTTCTTTCCCGCTTGCTGTTTTTCTGAGGCAGACTTCTTACACAACAAGTAGTTCATGAAGTCAATGCAGAAACCTTCACAGGCTGTGCACACACTGCCAGGTGTCCTCGGGTCCTCCCGTCTAGGACCTGTCAGAAAAAACAATAAAAAGAAGTTGAACAAGACAAAAGTAAAATGCAATTTTAGCCAGCACAGAAATATCATCGACAGGCTAACTGCCCATTCTCTGACAAAACCTAGGGCGAGTAACAGGCCTCTTGCAATCACATTTCCTTGCTTTGCCTATTACTTTGTGTGAAATGTTTGTATGAGGAACATATGGTGTATCAGATTACACATTGAAATCCCTAAAATGCAAAGGCTTCAAAAATAATTCCAGCCATTACAAAGATCGTAAAGCTCCATGCTCGGAGACTAAGATTTTAGGAGTGCCAAAAGCTGCTACTCCCTACATTTGAAGGTATAAAGACATATTTGTAAAGCCTAAAAGCAGCACGAGTAAAAAAGCAGTAAGTGAGCCGAGACACCTGCTGCGGAAAGGGCGTGCTCCATACTGCAAAACACAGGACGAGTACAAAGTCTAAAAACCCGATTATACTGTGGTCTGAATGCCATTTAAACTAAATGTAATCGACTCAAATTCTGTGCTTCAAATGCCATTCAGAACCTGCCATGCTCCTCTACAATTTTGATTGCATTTGAAAGCATTAACAATCGCTCACCATGCTGTATGGTGCTGCTGCTGTCGAGTTCTGTTTTTGCACAATTATGCAACAATCAAATTTAGCGGCCGTATTTCGCATTAAAGTGATATCAAATTATAAATAACGTAAGTTTCGACACAGTTTTCGCTTAGCTCTGAATTGCAATCGAGGGTTATTGTTCTATCTGGCAACACTGCTTTGTCGCTTGAAACACAAACTGTTCAGCAAAATGCCTTGGCCACGTTGGTACAAGTTCCTAAAAAGTCGTGTCCGAAGCGCATGACAAAAAGATGATAGGACAACCGCTTGCTTGCAACTAAGTCTCTTGAACGCATCGTCCCAAATAAACACCTTTTAATATTGGGCCGCACATTGGTAACGAAGGAATCAAAGTGAAGTTTCTAAATATTCAATTTCATTGCCACGCAGTAGCACAAATTCACTGTGTGCCCCTTTTGTTGGTATAATAAACATCCAAGAGCTCTGAAATAAGTGATTTTGCTCCTTTCCAGAAATTCAACTACGCCTAAGAAAGGATTCTACTTGCATGATTCTCAATGAGTGATTACATGCCAAAAGCCTTGTTTCCAGGAGACAAATAGGATACCGTCTACTCTAGAGGGGAACGGCTCATCATAGATACCCCCCAATCTCTGGGCGCAAACTGTTTGCTGTGCTTGTTTGCTTGTTTTTGCGCTTATCTTTTCATTTTAGACTTGACTGAAATTCGCCTGCACTTTTAATCTACGCTTAACTAAGCAACTTCGACACTATTCAAAGCCAATAAACAAGACTGACTACATTTTCTACTCTGCGTGCAATTTCTGCACTTCCTTTAGTTTTTTGTTTCCTTCAACAGTAAATGTTTTAGGTTAAGTGAGAGAATGCAGCCCTAAATAATGCTTACAGTTAGAGGTATCGAGCTCACACTTAATACTGATGGAAAAGAAACCAAAGGTGTCAGTACACATGGCACCACTTCTGTGTTATGTGCCTCGGTTTCTTCATGTTCTTTGTGTCCGCAAAAAAAATGTGAACCCCTTGTCTATTTCAATTCATGTCAACGTATTTTCTTTCCGTACCCATATTTTTTTACTCGTCATGTCCTTTGAGTTCGCAAAAAGCGTCTTCGGACGTTTCTGATGCAGTGGATGGGCTTTTCTGCTCAAATTGCCAGCCATGCAGTAAAGCTGAAACTAGAGCCTTGACAGGACATGCCACAACGGTTAGTTTCCCTATCCCAATTTATTTACTTTTGATGTTTTTTGTTTAATACAAACTTTTTCTCAAGCTCCTCATTCATTAAGGGGGCTTCTGTGCACAAATTCAGAGTGATGCGGTAAAGCTGACACAACAGTTGATCTCAACTATTTTGTTACTGCAGAGAATTTACCAGTTTCTATGGCTCTACGAAAACATTTTTTGGTGCCAAACGTATTGGTTAGGCACTTAGTGCAGTGGCAAAAAATGCAAATGACTGAACGCCCTTTCTAACACCAGTTGTAATGTTTTCATAAATAATAATGCAAAAAAATCCAAATCAAAGTTTTTGTAGACGTAAACGAAAATGAAAAAAGAAGTGTTTAACAAACCAACATATGGGAAAAAATTTAGAATACACATTTTTTTTTACGTTCACACTTCAAAATGCCTTCCTCGATTGAAATTGAGTACCGCAAATAAATTACAATTTGCCCAACATAAAAAAAATCGACCACGCGTGGCGCCCGGTCGCGTAGTAAAGGTAAAGCTTCATTTCAAAATACGCAATTTTGGATGGTTCCCCGAAAGCAATTTCATGGTTCGATGTTATTATAGGCCCACGTTTGCCTGAAAATGATGTAAAACATCTTATTAATGACTACAGGAAGCATCAGATTTAGGGCAAGCAAGAGATGTAACGAAATCCTCTTGTAATTGAATACCAAACTCAGTGGTGTATGCTTGTTGACGTTCTAAAACTTTAACTTGCGCTTTATTGCCTTCTTCTGACCCACTATGGTAGCCCTGCTTGCAGGAATAAGGTGCGATGCACTAGAATTGTTTCATCGTAAGTAGCGCTTGAAACGGGACAATGAAGAGAAGACACCCACGACGGCGCTAACTCGCAAGTGACTTTATTAGGCGCAAACACAAATATATACTGAGGAAGAAAGAACACATGCCCAGGTCAACCCCGAAAGTGCAGTCTGATAAACACAAAGGTCACAGGATTACGAATCGAAAAACACAAGGTTACACTGTACATAACAACCAAACCGCAAAACACCTAAGTTAATGCATTTGACAAGAACAGAAATTTCTTTTCATGAAGTGCCACCGGCGCGTGGCTGATACACTTATCATCGTGCTTTCTTATATAAAAAGCTTCTATTTCCTCGCGTGCCAATTGGTGATCGTGTCACGACAACACGCTGGTGTTTTCAAGAAGTGCACAGCATTGCGTCTGGGCCTTATTTTTGTGTGTCGCGCAATGTCGAGTGACATGTGCATGAGGGTTATTCTTGAGCGACCTCCGGTGTTCCATCAGTCGAACATTGATGCACCTGCCTGACTGGCCGATATACACGTTGTCACATGATAATGGCAATGACTACACAATTCCTGTGTTGCACGGGACAAATGGCGAAGCATGCTTAACGTTTCAATATCTCAGACGTATGGCCGGACAACCTTCTTTCCACCATTTTACACAACTTACCAAGTTTATTCGGAGCAGAAAAAAGTACTCTAACCCCGTAACGCCCGGCAACATTCCTCAAACCATGGCATAAACGATGAATGTATGGAATAACAGCGGTTTTCGTTTTTTCTGCCACGAGCCCATCTTTCCTGGGGCCTTTGTGTATATCGGACTGCACTTTCGGGGTTGACCTGGGCACGTGTTCTTTCTTTCTGAGTATATATTTGTGGTTACGCCTAATAAAGTCAGTTTCGAGTTAGCCCCGTCGTGTGTGTCTTCTCTTCTGTGTCCCGTTTCAAGCGCTACTTACGGTGAATCAAAACCAACTAGCCCAGCTGCCAATTTTACTGCACTAGAATTGTGCCCAGCATGCTTTCAAGTGACGAAAAGAGTTCAGTACAATGGGTCTTTTATATTGCAGTGCTTCCTAACATTTTCGAAAATACACTATGTCATACCTTTTGGAGACTTTGTCAGAATAGACAGTTCTATTAAGAAGCGACACAAGACCTCCAAAAATACCCTTGTACTAACAAAACTGGACAGTGAACAGCTGGCAGTGCTCAACGCTGATTGGAAATCTCTATTTGTCTGAAGTGATATCAGATGACTTGGTGTTATCTTTCGACTTTCAGCTGTAGCTGTTTTGCAAGTAAGGCATGGGTGGAGTGATATCACGAAAAGCGTTCTTCTTTCGTGGAACGGTAGCGGCCGACCGTAATGGCTATGGCAAATCGGCTTGTAGTTGGGTAACTGCGTAGTAGCACCAAATATGAAGATTGCAACATAAAACCACAACGGGAACTGGTGGAAACTGGCTTAAAGTGCGAGGTCCACTTGATACACATGCGGGGAACGTTCAGAAATAGGCGTTCGCAAAATAAAGCGACCCTTTTTTTGAACCAAAGCTCAGTAGTGGAAATCTGGTGCCATTTTACGGCAATTATCACCTGTCAACGCCATCGGACTGCAAAACTAACAACACGTTTTTGTGTTTGAGTTGCTGGGAGCCTTTTGATCAAGACAATTTGATGGAAATGCAGCTTAACTATGAGTGGCATGCTTTTTTGTCAAGCGCAGCATCTACGCCCCCTTTCGAGAAAACGTACACACCTCAGCTTGCGAAAAACTTTGCCGACCATCTCAATGTTGCCTAAGCGGGAAAACATTACCGATTTTAAGGGTGCAATGCCTAGACTAGCTTCTAGGGTAAATGAGAAACAACAACATGTCAAAATCGGCAATATAAAGCTCTGATCACCGGTGAGCAATGCTCTATATTGCGGATATCCACATTGCAGCCATTTCTCATGCAGCTCCCGCACCCCACTGGTTAGTCTAGGCACTGCAGTTTTAAAATTAGTTCTAATTTTTCTGCCCTGGCTACACTGAGGTTAACGACGGTGTTTTTCGAGGATTGAGGAGCATGTGTTTTTTTGAAAAGTGCCGTGGCTGCTGCGCTAGACAAAATAAATTTCACTCGGGTTATGCTGCATTACAATGAAGTTGTTTTATCAAATCGCTCCCAGCAATTCAAATATCAAATGATGTGAGCTGTGCAATTGGACAGTGTTGAGAGGTGATAACTACCAGAAAATGACATCAGCTATTCACTAGTAAGCATTGGTTTTCAGAATGGGTAGCTTTTTCAAAAATTATTTTTGAATGTATCCGCCTATCTAACATGTGGACTTAGCATTATCAGCCCTTTTCCAGTAGTTTGTTTCAATTTTGCATAGCGCAATTCAAATTTGGCGCTACCACACAGCGACAGAACTTCAACCCGATTTGCCGTAATACCTTCGTCGCACACTACTTTTCCTCGCAAAAAGCATGCCGTTTGTGACTTGACTTCCCCCCTACCTTCCTTCTGTAATAAGCGCTCCAGCTTAAAGTTTTGGACATTATATTGATTCTTTACGAGGATATTTTCGGAGGTCTAGTGCCTCTACGCAGTAGAGCTACGTATTCTGACAGAGTCTCCAACAAGTTTCGTATTGTTTGTTTTCGAAAATGTTAGTTGGAGCTACCATGCAGGAGGCTCATAGGGCTGAACTACTTTTTCTTTGTCACGGGATAGCTACTAGGGGATAGGTAGCTGGGCACAGTTCCAGCGCATTGCATATCATCCTATAAAGCAGGGTTAGAAAATTGACCCAGAAAATTATAATAACGAGCAAGTGAAATGTTCGAAATATAAGTGATAATAGAGTCACAGTAAACGAGATTTGTTTCCAGCCCCAAGAGGTTTTTGTCACATCACAAATCTTGTGCTGGCCGTAAATGCGATGTCAAACATTGAGAAGATGTTGTTACATCACGAGGGGCAAATTAGTGCCTCTAATTGTGTCAAACCAACCGATTTTTTTTTCATAAAACTATCCGAAATTGCACATTTTGAAAAAGTTTGAGCTTTACTGCATAATGATTGCACGACACTGGGTAGCATTTTTTTTTCATATCGGACGTATTGTTGCGAGCAAATAAATTTTTTTCTGAGGTTTGTTTTTGTAATGTTAGGCAAGAATGTATGCTCCAAACAGTTTAAACTATTGCCGAATTGGTGTATGCAACTTCTTTTTTTATCCGTATTTTCAACGTTTGGACAAAAAATGATTTGGGTAATTTGCTAATCTGCTGTTTTTGCAAAGCACATCGAATCATCTGCATTTTAAGCTGCTGCAGTATGTGCCTAATCAATATGTTTAGCACACAAAAAATTTGGCTGAGACCCCAAAAATTCGTCAATTTTCTGCGGTACAAAGAAAGTTACCGTCTATCTGTCTGCGTGCCATAATTTAAAGTCTATCCTTGGCAGATATCAGTGTCAATGCCAGAAGTGGTGTACAAAACGAGCATCGCAATGCACACTGCAGCTTCTGGCTTTTGGACCGTATCGATCGTTTTGATGATTGGGGACAGGTTTTAGTACTGGGGAGCATCGTTTCGTTCACAGAAAAACAATCACCTTTTAACTCCAGCTGTAATCGGCTGACGTGAGACAACTTCAACCAAGCTATTTTTGTTAGAAAGCTGATACTAAAAACAACTGTTTTTCTAGTGGCTCTATTTATTCAAGACTAAGTCGGCTGAAGTAATTGAAATTGCTACTGCGTGAGAGCTTTTATAAGTTGAATAAGGGACAACATAATTGCTTATAGTATTAGCATGACAGGGCTGATCTTGAAGATCATTTCTTTGAAAACAAGCGTTATCACTGCCAGAATAGCTTAAAAAGTACAATAAATACCCACACATAAAATATTCATTAATGCCAGCGTTCGTGCGGGAACTTAAGGAGGTTTTTCATGGTGTCGCAATGGTAGCTAGGTTACCCTAACCAACTAGGCAGTTGTTTTGAAGGTTGGTAGTTTGTACCTCGAAATAGGCCTTTTTTGTTACTATTTCAGATGTTTTTGTTTTGAAAGGCGAGATTATAGGGAAATCGGTAGATGATTTTTGAAGACCGGAACGATTCCTAGAAATTTAAGCAATTTCGGTCACACAACCGCTTTTCTGATAATCCCAAAACCACACATACAAGCAACTCTTAGTGTTCTAAAAGCTCCTGCGAAGTTATTCGATTACAAGTAATATTGCTGCTATATTTACCAGTGCTTTTCTGAACGCTTCAACACCTATTTTCTTCAGCAAAACAGGCCGCAGGACACTGGATCCACCCCTCTTGCATATATATGTTCAACAAATTTGAATATCACTGTGACGTAGAAAGTAATAGGGTGTGGGAGACCAACAAAATGGTATAGAGGATGCCATGAGGAAAAAACCCACAGGGCACCAGCTTCACAAATGCATTTTTGCAGTGCCTATGTTCCTAATATTTTCATGGTGCCTTAACAGTTACTTTATGATCAGGCTCTCTACTTTCACACTACTTTCGTTTTAGCAATATTAGAAGTGGAAGTAGATCAGAAGTTTGGGAAAGAAATTGAGTTGCTGTAAACAGACAGATGACAACATGAGCACTGTTAAAGCAGCAAGCAAGTAATAACACATGTAGTTAAGGGGTCCATAAAGACCGAATGCAGCTTTGTTCAGTTTGAAAGAATTCGCCTTTGGTAACTCATCCCGACCCATTGCAACAAAAGAATACCTCCTTTAGCCGAAAATAAACAGCCAACACAGAATATTTTCAAATTTCGCAATGAGGCTTTGGCAGAAGAGAGGTAGTATGGATCAGCACTAAGAAATGTCGACCGACGGTGGTCTAGTCTTCTGCCGGACGTATACTACACTAACGTCGGCACTGTGGCGCTTCTTAACCACGTCCTCTTTGGTGTTTTCATAGCATTTACTGAGCATGTGTTTGCTTCTAGACTTAACACTTTGTGACTGCTGGCCTGATCGCTGAAGGGAGGAAAACTGCTTCTTTCTATGTTGTGGCCCAAAAAAGTATTTAAAATAACATCAGGTGTGCATTACGCATTGAAAAAGTTTCCACAAGTGAAGGCAAAAGCCTCAAGGCCGATAGTGAGCTTCGTATATAACAGCTTTTCTCTAGCGTAATATTTTTAGTTTGATTTTGTTTTGACGGCAAGCCATATTTGGAACCTATGACCAATTTGAGTCCTCCGAGAAGGCGGTGTTGCACTCTACCCTTCAAGTTTGCGTTCTAAAGTTGCTCGCTCCATTTTTCGATTTCTTCCCTTAAGGCTAACCAGTACGGTTTTTCCCCCATTTTACTCTCTACTTATCTTTTTTACCTTTGCGCTGCTGAGAATAATCGGTTTGCACGTTTTCATTCAGGTTGGCTACAATGCTCAGAAGACCAGAGGGTGAAAAAAAAACATTTTTCGAAATAGTGTTTGCCGTGCTCAGCCTTATTCTAGTCTAACGTTCCCTTGAGGAAGCTCAGTCTGCCGATCAAATCTTCCTGAATACTCAAATGCTTGTTAGGGTTTCTACAACTGTTGCATGAACGTTTTGACGTATACAGATTAGTTCAGGATTCCTTCACCTGCTTTATGTCTGTACATATGAAACACGCACACATAATTTTTAAGAAACTAAATTTTCGCCTCATCAGCACAGAAAACAACAGTCTGTTTAGGGATGCCTTATGTGAGGGATACGTTGCTTCCGTGACAGAGATGCAAATTGTGAGAGGAGAGTTGATCGGACATGAGTGAGTTAGAAGAGAAATCGGGTGTGGCTGGAGGTACTTTTGAGGGAGGACAGTTGGTGAAACGGAAGTCATGTGCCGAAATAGTTCTTTTCAGTGACACTGACAGTCACAGTGACGGGAACAGAAGGCACTGGATAGGGATACTTCAGGACTTCCGGAGAGGCTTTCGGAGACAGCAGGAGGGCAGGTACGACAGCGCAATATGACTACCATGTTATCGCAGTGTGACATGCACAGGCAGGGCAATGTAAAAAAACTCGTCCGAGAGACCTGCTGGCAAAAATATAAACCTAATTTTCACCAACTTGCAGACGGCCACTTACTAAATAGCGTGCTTCACAAAAGAGCATTTATTGTTGCAAGCACTGTTCTTGGACGCCTTCATTTTTTTATTGCACCGCCCACCAGCTTGACAATGTGTCTCAAAGCATCATTCGCAATACTGCAGTGTCGCAATACAGCATCGTCCAACTGACCCCCCCCCCCCGGTTCCTAACTATCGACACAGGTCTTCCCTTCACACAAGTGCCTCATCTAAAAGGCCCCTGCATCATTACTTGCTTTGTCTTTTGTTAACTTGCTCTTCTAAAAAAAACGTTTTTCTCTCGCAGTGCATCTCTCTCGCCAATTGTATCAGGCAAGTCAAAGATAACTATTGTTTCCAGGCTTGAGGCTTCTCATCGAGATTTGTGTCCTGTTTGCTCCCTATCTTCTTAGCTCCGTCATTAAATATATGTGCAAGTGTCGGTACAAAATGCCGGGCATCTTAAGCAACTTAGAAGAAAGTTGAACATTAGAAAATTTGTATTTTCAAAAAAAAAGTAATCAAAATCACTAAAGGTGGATTCACTCTCTTCTACCTGATTAGTAAAAAAAAATTGGTAAAATTAGCTTTGTACTTTCAACGGCAGTGCACAACGTTGTTGAGTTTCTTAAAGGAACTGGATTAGAGATACTTGCGTGATTTCTTCTATAATAAAAAGTTCATGGCAGTTGAATGAAACAAAAAGAATGAAGGTACAGTTCTACTATCGTTCATATGTGTTACTTATAACAAGGGGTGGTAAATGTTCGGAATTTTATCTAAAGCGCAGCGAAATCAAGTACACACACAATACTTTTTTGCAAACTTCGGAACTACATGCTTCTACTCAGCCTCTACATTGAACTCAGAAATTCTTGCCCATATTCCCACTTTAAAAAGCTAGTTACTTCAATCACCGTTTAAAATGCACAAATAGCATTAGAGCGGCGGCTGCCGGCCGCGGTCACGGTTTTAATGCGGTGTGAAATCTTCATGGCTGCACCGTCGGCCGAAGTGAGCCTCTTCATAATTTGTAATAATATGCGGTGATACGTGAGGCGGAAACTCACAATATAGGCGTCCCGCACTAACTAGTAATTTGGAAGAAGGCACAGCGCTGCAATTGTTTTCCTTTTAGTGCGCCGCATGCGACGTTAGCCGGTGGTGCATTGCTAACGTCGAGCGCAATAGGCGGATTTCTTTTTAAAACATTCCCAAGGCTTCACGGAATAATATTTTCCGCGGAAACCGAGTCTGAGCAACCTCATTTTTGTTTATTACGTAAAAGCTGATAACTTGCCCGTACGTAAAAATCACATAAACATTTTATGCTGTGTCATACACACCAATTTTTTAACGCGGCTTTGACAAATGTGACTGGATGTTTTCACACCTTGCTTTAACTGCGTTTTCACAGAAAACTGGAATAATCTTAATGCCTTTTAGGGTTCATTGGTTCCTTTGCCTTGGAAATATTGCTACACAGCGCGTTAGGTTACAGGGTACACAAAATTATGGAGGACACACGAAGGAAGTGGACAGAGCGAACACAACTACGAACTGATTTATTGCAACAAGAACACTATTTAAATCAGAACCAAAACACGGAAATGAGCACAGGATGAAGTTGGAATGGTGTGAAACTGCGACAGTCGTTCTTTGATTTACACTAGTTGTACAGCGTAATATTCAGCCGGAAGGTCAATTAAACTGTATTAATTCGCTGGGACATAAAATGGTAAATATAATACAACATTTATAAGGGTATTTTCTGGGTTTTTCAATAAATATATAAGTCCTCTTCGCCTACGGTTCACCGGCAATCAGATTTGCAAGCGCAATAACCTTTGGCGAGAAATGCTTTCGCGAAAGCTTCAGTAAATTCAATGCCGCCAGCCAAGTTGGCAAGAAGCGGCATCCATAGCTTTTTCAATAACATTACGAACAGCTCAGGACAGTGGTACGGGTCCCTGTTGCTGGCGAACCACATCAGCAGACAGTCTGCGAGGTGTGGGAATACGGTGTTTGAAAGGAGCTTACAAATTTGTCCGCGGTGTCGAACTGCGTTACAGCGCGATCCTCCTCAAATACTTCTTCACTTGTTCGGGGAATTTGTCGCAGCGTTCCTGCAGTTTTTTTAGTTTTTAGTTTAGCCTGTTTGCTTTCATTTTATGGTGCCGGGCTTTCTCTTGGTGTTATCGAAAAAGCCTCACAAATCGAACGAAATCTGGTATTCTCGAGTCTCAAAATTACGTTGGCCGTATGATTGCATGCCCGTGAGAGCGTACAGGATTGGGTCTGCCTCTATCGGTGAGTGCGGTTGATCTCTTTCTTCATTCCCAGTTAGACCGGGAATTGAGTGTTCAATCGTTTCATTTTCTGCAACCATTCTGCACACTTTCCCTTGATTGCGTACTTGAGATATCGACGCACACGCCTGGAGCAGCGGCCGAACAAACGCCCTCCTCCTTTTTGGGCTCCCCGCCTACATGTACGATGGGTACGACGGAAATCTTGTCGACACATCTGTTGGCAGCAACAACTTGCGCTTCAATCCCACCGTGTAGTTATCCTTTTTGAAGTGCAGCGGGCAAACGACCGATCTACTGCTTGGCTTCCATTGGCTGCCCTTGTCGATCCCTTGACGGAGGATGATGTGCAGCCAGGCGTCTCGGAGTCACTGTTTGGCTGGAAACTCGTGGTACCAAACGTTCAGGGTTTAAAAGAATTCGACTTGCAGCGCGGCACGCATTAGTTTTGGGCATTTCATAGCCAGGAGCACACTAGTACGCCATATTACACGCGCAGTGCGTGGAATTCCGTGGAACAAAAAGCTGAAAGCGCTTACGAGAGCTTCAACACTCCCGCCACTGCTGCTTTTCGTGCACAAACCGGAGTTTGCGCCGATACGTGGCACCCCACCGCGAGTACAAGCGGCGACGGTTAACTTCGCTTCCCTACCCTCACCCGTCGCCGATGCGTAATGCTGCAATCGTTCCATCCGTGTTGCTTGCCCGCATTAATTCCGGTTCCACCCTCCGTAAGTTAACATGTACACGTTATTTAAACTGGAATCTGAGATAATTCAGTGCAGTTCATAATGAAAAACGACAAGCAGCGTAAATGCTAAGCAACAAAGAATCACGCAAAAATGCACACCTTCTCACTGCCTAGCAGCTTTTATGAAATCTATGAAAATCCACCGAAGCGGCCTGTCAGACTTCACACATCGAATTTCACACATGCGGGACACTCGAGCGCACATAGAAATCAAACCAGAATTCAAACGAAATATGGAAAGAAGAAAGCAAATGACACATTACCGATAAGACACAGGTGTTTCTCTCACGCAAAGCAATCAGGTACGCAGCGCATGCATTTTATGTCCCCGTTTAACGAGTAAATAACCGGTTTACTAATAAATGTGACCTTCTACTATTTTTTGGCATTTGGCGACATTTGGTTCGGAGTAAAAGTATCGTGCCTGATTTCAAACATAAGACAGCCTTGGGGCTCCTGAGCCCTTGTTTGGCAAGGTTGAAACACGGTCGTTTTAAAATTGTCCTTTAATTAGCATGGTGAATGGAGCAGTAATGGAGTTCTATTTTCCAGCACAGCCGGGCTGCAGCGTTTAAACCGAATTGGCATTGTAACATATTGTACAGTCACAATCCCGAACATCGCGGGAACTGGGTTGCGGGAGCGGCTGCATCGCACTCGTCTTTTAGGGGCGAAGCTCTTCTTGCTTGGGCCCTGTCCCGTCCCTCAATGTTGCTGTATCCGGCACATAATGATGATTGTGGCAGGATCCCCCTAGGTATTGGCCAACCAAAGACTGGCCGAAGAGGTCAGTAAAACCGCGAGCAAGAATTACCGCCCTCAAAGAGAGGCGATTTTTAAACATGGAAGATATATCTTCGTCGTGAAATGAAGTCGTAAATTGGATGGCCCTTGCCACGTTCATCTTTTGGATATTCTTCGGATAGACTTGCCTTTGCGCTGAGATAACGGTCTGGCTTCAACGTCGGTGTTCTTAGCAGGTCACACATATCCTTAAGGCAAGACGACGAATTTTTTCCCATTGGTCCTATGTCATGAGCCCAACAAAGACAGCGCAGATTCTTCAGTGCATGACAGGGATCAAAACGGAAGACCAGAAGCCTGTTAGTGTCACACAGGTGCTCAATTTTGAACGGTACCGTGCCCTTTCCCAGGAACGTCATGGCATTTACGTTGACTCGGTGGTTGTAGGTGACAAGTCGTACAATGCGGAAACCACAGACTTCTCACTTTTTATCTCAAAGATCAGCAGCTCATATAGCTGACTACCCCTTGGGAGTTTGGTGAAGAAACAACTTACTGGGATCCTGTACGACGAGGACAATCCACTTGCAACAAAGCAGAGGACGCAGTTTGCTAAAACAACACCGCTGCAGCCGCATCTTCTAATAGAACATCCGCTTGTCCAACAAAGCTGTCCTGCTGCTTGCTATACCAAGCTTTTTCTTAATGCGCACCTCAACAATGAAAGTGCACAGCCTGGAATGCGGCTTGCTTAGGCTTTATGCCTCAGTATAAAGGGACGCTGAAGTGAATTTGTCAAGCTCTGTTTTTACTTGCACTGCATAGACTGGCTGAAAATTAACACATTTTAATCGTTTATCCAGTTAACGAGTCGCTAATTATTTTATTAAGATCGAAAGAAGAAAAACTACCATGCGCGATCTGCGGCGGCCACACAAACTAACGCTGTGACGATGGGAGTAGATGCACCGTGATTGGACAATGCCCACGATTAGTATTCAAACAAGTTTTGGTTTCCGTTCTGTAAAACCACGTGCTTGACATCCGAGGTTATCTGATAGGCATACTCGATATTTCAGTAATCGTCACGCCGCACTTCTGCCATGTTGTCGGCTGTAAAATGCCAAAGATAAGCCTCCCAGGACAGCTTGGAATCGTAGCAATCACTCGCCAATGCCTACGCAGTGGATGAACGGCCTCGGCCGCACAGCAGACGCTGAAATGCTATGTGTTTTTCCTCCATATTTGGACCTTGCCTCACTCATGCATGTATCGTAAAATGCGTGTTCGCACCAGGCCAAGAGTCTGCTTATTCTGGCCTGTGCCCAGTGCCCACAAGCAGTCGGTGCTTATGGCAACAGCACGCCAACGAGAACTGTCTAGCCCGTCAGTGTCAGTCTACGGGCGTTGTGCGAACTCGCTCGTGGAGCAGTGAACGTTACGGCCCAAAAAGGGTGAACTCAGTATAAAAAACATCGACCGAAAACGAAAAAAAAATCGGCATACAAAAAAACAGTGCGCACGGGGATTCGAACTTACGACTTGCAAAAGGGGCCAGCGCTGGCGACGACGTAAATATAAGGTATATAATGAATAACCAGTTTACACTTTTAGTTAGCTTTAGCGTTTCAAGTAGCTTAGGTGACTTCGCTCGTGCAAATTTCCAGAATACCTCGTGTCTAGCAATTGCATTACTTAAACGGAAAAGCATTCGCAGATGCGTGCTCGTGCTGCTGACCGCAGTGCTTCTTCATCCAACGCCAAAAAGGGCTTCCTGCTCCTTAGTTTTACACTGTATGGTAAAAGATTCAGTTGATTTTAGTTATTTCGTAGCTATATTGGCTTCGGTGAATTCTCCCGCCTTTAAGTGGCCTTAGATTTGCCTACTAGCCCACCAGACAGCGAAGTGTCGCATGTGTGCGTGTGTGGCGGTTGTGTGGAGCTAACTGAAATTGGAGCTTGATAGAGTGTACAAACTAACAAACTAAAGAGACGCACATTGTTCAATACAAAAACGAGTCGTGGCTTAGTTTCAACTGAGCGGAAGAATTTTGGCGGCCGGCGGACTAAACGCCTTACCATAAACACTGGCCTGACTGACTATGTCGGAGGTCGGCACGCCGTGCAGTAGCGCAGTTAAGCCAAGTCATCACTTGCTGGCTTCACACGGAGACTCCACAAAATATGCGCGAGGATGCAGAGGGGAAGACCGCATTTTCGAAGTGATTTGTCTACTAAATAACTTCTCGTAAACGCTCTCAGAAATGTCGAAACAAGGCTTGTGGACTGCGGACTACAATTTGCGCGAGTATTCCCGCAATGCTTACAAATCACTTCAGTGTCCCTTTAAGGCAAGCTTTAGGAGTTTTGTGAAGTCCGTGTCGCCACTGCGGATGCCAATATACCCCGACACAGCATTTCTACAGGGAAGCTTTAAGAGAGCCTCACCTTATTAATGTTCATATGCGTTGATAAATAGGTGCCCGAGAACAACAAAGCGACGGGTTACTTCCTCGGACCATGTCGGCATTACCGTCTTAAAATTCTTTACTTTTTCAAGTAAGAACAACGCTAAAAGATATTTTACAGCGGCCTTTTGCTGTATGTAAGAAAGGCCAGCAATGAAGGAATCCCTTCGAGCTGCATTGTCTGTAAATTCTTTGGTTTAAACGCAGTATTTGACTCCTGGTGTCTCTTTTTTTCCTCTTCCACTTAGCTTTTTTTGTAGTCGATCAGCTTGACGCTGATCTTCTCTCAACCTAAACACCTCGATCATGATTGTCTTCAAGGTTCACCGCACCAGGTAGTATCGAACATCCATCTGCTAGCGTGTCCACGGGGGGGGGGGGGGGGAGGTCATGGTTATGGCAGTACCTAGAAGTGGGATCGAGCGAGATGTAACAGCGGACGAAGCGTCTGTTGGCCGTGCGTCCCCGAAACGAGCCAATTTGGTCGAGCGTTCTTGTGCTTCCGACGAACTCCGGTCCGGTACAGGCTTTGGCTGCAAATTCTGAAAGTAATCTTCAAAAATGGAGGGTACAGTACTCTTCAGCCCTCGCCTTTTGCCTTCGATGAAGCGTTCGTTCTTGAAGTGCAGACTACACACTTTAGTGCAGCACGACAAATTGTTCGGTGCCCAGCCATCCTAACGAATAGCAACATGCCATTTGCTCCTCAAGTCGATGTGGGGTGCACCTTGGAATTTCGTGAAACGGTAACTGTGGCGTCTTTTTTGTATCGTCTGATTTGCGCAGAGGGACAATACGATTAGAATAGCGAACACGTGCGGCAGTCGTCCGCTGAACAAGCTGAGCTGCGCGGCTACCAGACCTACGCAGAGCCACTGTGCGCCCCCCTGATGCTGTGGCTCCCCCATGCGGTTCGAAAGTGCGCTGGCGGCGAGCGGTACCGACGCCTACTTAGGGCGAACTGACAGAGGCTGAAAATAATTACGAAGATTGCGGTGACACTACTTTCGTTTCCTTTATCTTCCCATCCACGCATGGATCGTGATGGTAGGATGTCGCTTAACTGCAGGAATCCTCCGTGAAGAGCTCCTGCCTAAAGCTCTATTTGAAGTGGTACAGTTATATGAGATAGAGTTCTATATCTATATGTATCTCTATATAGATAAATATAGAGGGACAAACTTAACAGGTTTGTCCTTCTGCTGCGCTGTGAAGGTGTAATCGCTTCTGCTTGATACTGCAATGAACTGATTCCAGCCTTTTTTTAAATCGTTTCTTCTTAGTAAATACTACTGTGCATATTCTGTATATTATTGCCTCGGCTGAACACTTAGCTAAAAGTATATTTAGCATGTGTCAGTTCAAATAAACTGTTTGAGAGAACGGTTACCTACAAATGACCTACAAAGGACAAAGGACCAAAGAACCTTCTACAGAGCGGATATCAAAGATAAAGTCACAACAGTGGAATTATACGTTTTACGTCCAAAGAGTCACGTTGTGGTACAAGAAGACATCCGGACGAAAAGAAGACATTTTGTTTGCCATTACTCATTTCACAGAAGTAGCCACGACCGTGAACTATTTGAATGTCGCATTTTTTTGTATATATAGTGTATTGATAACAATGTTGATGCCTACCGTGCAGGAGGACGTAGTGTATGATTACAGTCACCTAAAGAAGAGCGCAAACATCGACAATTTTGGTGCGAATCGTTATTCGGGCAGAAGTGTCGAGGCAGTTGTAATGGCCTGAAAGCTATTCTTATTGTACACTGCCGTAAATAAACGTTTACTGAGTATTTAATTTATCAAGAAAAAGAAACAAAAAGTCTGTTTTTAAAAAGCCGAACAACATAAGTCTAAAATAAAAATCTTGTGTAAATTACCGTTACTAGTAAAATGTTTTTCCAGATTTGATAAAGTTTATACAGCAAAGAAACAAATGTCAGAATATTTACTTTTTTGTGTTATCACATCATGTTTCCCGAAAGTGGTCAGCAACAGTTTGTAAATGACAGCTATCATACGTTAATTTCGACGCAATTCCACTTGCTAAGAAAGGATGATAAATAGATAGGACAAGCTGTGTAGTGTAACAAGTGTGATTGGAAATTCCATGAGCAAATGTGGGGCAGTATCGCTGAATAAACGTGTGGAGTTCGAATTGTGATACTTGCGGATATGTACAGAAGTAATTCAACACACGTTGGAGTTCCTACCTAAACCACCACAATTTCATCGACACGTATCAAATACCTAGAAATCTGGGAAACAGCCCTTTAGACCACCTCCATTTTTATGTATCTTTTTTGCTGATCCCGACGGGCCACACTGGGGCGAAGCCCACAACTTTGTAACGTGCATTGGAAATAACTGCCGCGACATCCCTTTCACGCAACGGTATCAAAAAGAAAAACCATAAACTCATCAAGCTCCTTCGCCTGTTTTAGGATTAAAAACATGAGCATCTCACAAACGTTCTACATGTATCACAATTTCTATTTACTTACGTCGCACAGTTCTAAACACCAAAGTCAAGGTTCCGTTCACTAAAATTGTTTCATTGTGATTAAGGTGTTGGGCTTAACTAAAGGTGTTGGGCCTCACACGAGACTTCACTGTTACATTGGGCCCATATGATTTCAATATCGCACTACCCTCAGTGGGTTACAGGCTCAGCACCGATATGCTGTTTGATGTTTATTTGAAAGTTTTTATCGATTCCGTAGGCAAGTGTTCGTTGTAAGGTATGCTTGGTTAATTTTCTGTTCCTCACTTTATTTTGTAACTTTATTTGGTAATTTTCTGCCCTTCCACTGCAAACAAGGTATCCTCTGTAGAAAGTCTTTTCAGAAGAAGGGACACTCCAGGGCGCCCACCATCCCATTCATGAATAAGCAACATTTGTTGCGCCCTCACCAAGCGCCTCACTAAAAGGGATGGAATGCCGGCACCCTCAAGAAATATACTATACCGCTCTTCGAGCTTCGCGATGGGTGCGCCGCCTACAGCCGCTTCTCCGCAGAATCTACGGGAGGCGGGCTGCGCGGCTCATAAGGGCTCATGCGGTGTTATGGTTCTCTTTCGCTTCTTTTTGCCTTTCCGGTTCCTGAACAACTTGTTGTCGTCGCATCTGTAAGCAAATATTACTTTAAGGACACTGAAAAACAGCTGTTGCTTGGCAGAGTGCTTAAACGGCAATAGAAGCTATCCGGCAGTTCGGTTCCGTACGCTTCGTAACCTCTCTTACGGGCGTCAGTGACTGCAGCAGCATATCATCGATGTCCCCTCAGAGTACGTCTGGCACGAGTCAATAATATTGTCGCCTCAGTAGCCCTGATACTGGGACAATGAGAGGTTGATTTCGTCTTGCAGCACGTACAACCAATTCGGCTTCGTTTCAAATGTATACGTTGTAAAAAAATATGTTCAGGAAATGTGATTACCCTGCCCCTGACAAGCACTCGTGTCTTTTGTGACAGCATAACCCACGCGCAAAGCAGACAAACCTCGACGTTCTCCATGCGTTTTCAATTACAAGGCAGAGTGAAAATTGTTTGTACTTAGTTTAATCGCTTTATGGTGCGTTTAAATGACTGCATACTGTATGAAATAGCCCTTAAAGTAGTTGTGGAGGCTAAACAAAATTTTATCCGCTCAAACAAGCCAATTTATCTGCTTTTTTTTTAAGTGAGCTGTCGCGTTCGTCGCGGCGTGGGACAGTATCGCCAGGTCCGGTGGTCTAACTTCCTGACGACGATTACCGTTCTTTCTTCTTGCGTGCGGTCCACAAAGGAAGTTCACGAGTAGCATAAACACGGAACGCTGCTCATACTGCGAAAGGTTGCTTCAGCGGGAGCATGCAAGCGAACCCAAGAATAGCGCAGCCGACCCAGCTGACACTGCTGGCCTGGCACCGCCTTGAAAACGAGTGAAAATTTTGTTTTGTATTTCCGTAAACTAAATGATCCTTGCGTAACGTTTTACGCCGCATGATTTACGAACAGTAGGGTAGATGCATACTAGCGAGTAGGTGAGGCAGTGCGTGAAATAAACAAATTAAGCGCTATTAAAGGATGCAAAACAATCACCAAATCGCACGCCCGCTGCTTGCAGAAACGTGTGCCTCTATATTTGCATAACATAACATAACACAGACGCATACACGGCGCGCGGCCACGAATACTTATATACGATCATCACTGACTCTGTTGGTTATCTTCGTCGCTAACAATCTGAACGCCGACACGCCAGTTTTGTCCTCAAATGGAGTTAGACAGTGAGACAAGAACAGAAAATTGGTCGCTTCCAGTTAAATTGTCCCCCATCTTCACACTTTGCGAGATTACTGTCAAATAATATTGGCGATTCGTTGAATATTTTCGCTCTGCATTCAAAGCCCCCTCACCCTCCTACCCCATTTCCCGTCCAGCTCTCCGCCGTGTCGGCTGCATGCAAATCGGCCCTACACTTCAAAACGTTGCTGACCCTTATTCTAGCATATGAAGTGCGAACTGGGAATATATGACGCAAGAGTGTAATACAGTTAAGTAAGCTCAAACAAGGAAAGCGAGCGGCCTCTCGGTTCCCCCGCCCTCTTTGCTTTAGGGCCACTAATTTTGGAATCCCAAAACAGATTTCACGCTTCTGACGCTCGCTGAATTTTGTCACTGAGACACGCAAAAAACGGCAAGCTAACGCTGCAACATGTCTTCGTTACGGTGACGCAAAGGAGCACTATTTAATGAAAGTGCACGTATCGTGCACAGGTGCGAAACAGTGGCGCACCGCAGCAACCGAGCAGCGGTCCACCGTATTCGCTGGCTTTTTAAACCGCCATCATCGCCGATTGCGTCACTCTTCGTTTTTGATCGGTTGCTGCGGAAAAGTTCTTGCAACCTAGAGTATTAGTTTAACCTACAAGTTTCACTTCAAATTTCACTTCATGCAATTATCGATCGGTGAACCTGCGAGTGGTAGAGCGCCGTCACCGTCCCGGCACTTCCGTCGGTGCTGCAGACGTATATAGCGCTGTAAAGCATTTTCCCCTAATGCCAAGTTGATCGCCAGAATAGATCGGACTCGTCGGGGATGGGCTGGTGACCATGTCGGAAAATATTTGGGAACATCGAGCTCATTTTGCTTCTGTCAACACGGGATCCTATGGGACCCGCACAGCTTTTGTACTACCCGGAAGTACTGCCTGGAAGCCACTTGCACACTGCCCCCTGGGCAGGGAGGAGACCTATCAGGATGAAAGCGTGGGAAAACTTTCGTGGAGTCGAGGAAGACAATGGCGCAGGTTAGTAGAGAAATATGAAACATAGTCTTACACATGCAGTGGTCCGTCGGCACCGGATAATAGACGGTTCAAGAATAACGTTACCTCCGTCATTCTCCGAGCGGAGATTGTTGTGGGGTGACTGCTGTGGTACGCACCCACGCCTAACAAAGGCTCTCTATACACCAATCGAGCAATTCCTCAAGCAATCGCGCCTCACTCCCCAAGATTCAGTGTGCAATGCCAGACATTCCTTTTTAGCGAATGCCATGCATTTATGGCTCTTTCGGAAAGAACAGAAAAGAGTGGTTCTTAAATGAACATGCCGGCTTGTCTTAGGCTCCGGACAGCCAAGTTTGCCGGGCCAGCAAAGCGCCAGCCACGGCAGACCAGCGCAATTCTGGGTCGGTCCCGGCGCGTCGACCGGCTACAGCGCCTGTGAACGCACCTTCGCAAAAACGTGTGTCGCAAAAACGTTTCATTCATTCGCAAAAACCTGTGTCGTAACCTGATTTGCGTGCATATCAACTAAATACTGCAAGGAAGTGATGCAGAAATGTTGTAGTAGGAGCAAGCTTCCAAAGGAAACGGGGCGCTGATATAATGCTACGCCTTTGCTGCCGAGCCGTAAGTTGACACAATTGGGAAGCGTGTGTTCACAGCTTTGCATTCCGCCGCAGATTCTTCTTCTGCTCTTGTTTTTCTTCTGCAGATGTGAAGCTGTGGTTACTGCATCTTGAAAAACGCACACTAAGCAAGCGGATTACATGATTCTGTTCTGTACGAGCAGCTTGTTGGGGGCTGGTTAACAGGGTGGTTAGCGATGGTAAATACACCTGGGTTCGCGTTAAATTGCTTAACAACGTGGGCAGCAAAACACATAGCAGCGTAGTTATCACCCGGCGGTTCTGCTTTTCGTCATATAATATTTCATGTGTTTTTATCACCGTATTAAATACGTATCCACAAATGGGGTGGACGCTTAAGGCTTTGGCGTTCCGAACTACTTCGTCGGCTTTTGGATAGCGTAAAATCATCGTCTCTTCTTGCAAAAGAAAACTATGAAATCATTTTCTCATCTACTGGAAAGCTAATAAAAATACAGATAAAACGTTCAGGAAAAAAAGCTTGAAATATATGAACCCAGGATGAAATTTTCGCGTTCGAGGAGGAGGAAAATCTTCATCCCATTCGTTGGGATTGCGGTCACTTCAGGCCAGTGAAGAGTGTTCTCAGCGAATTAAATTTTTTTCGCCCGTGCTTTTTCGGCAAAGGTGTTTACGGTAATAACAGCGCTGCTATTTCTTTTTAAAGGAGGTCTCACGCCGGACCCGTTATGGTAGACAGAAAAAAGAGCACCCAATATGAATATTCTGTAATTTAATATTCCGACACGCCTATATTAGATTCTCTGCGTACCCCTTCCTCCGCCTCCTCCTCACGCAGTGTAGTTTCTTTCATAGCCTTCTCGTGAAGTGTTTGTTTTTTCGGGGCGTTTTTATACACCCCGGGGCGTTTTTATACAGCTGGCGCGCTGGGCTACACCATTCTTGCTTCGTGGGTACACCTAAAAGCCCAGAAAAAGTATTGGTGCAGGGTGCAACAATTGCCGAAAGCTACCCATTTTCTCCTACCCGTAAGGCTAGAAAGGGGGATATTATCTGTCTTGCATTGCTCCAGCATAGCCGAGCGACGATACATAAAAAAGCAGATGACACGTTGACCCTAATAAACCTTGTAATATTTTGCTGATGTTATATTAAAAGTCATAAATTCAAAATCGGCATTAGATTTCCATCCATTACTCGAGACTTTGTATTCTATCAGAAGTCCCACTTATTAAATTCAGCGCTTCCTCTATACGCAAAGGCGAATTCCATATTATTACATATATGTAGCATAACATTCGTAAGACAATGTGGTCTAGTTCTTAGTTCTTCAGTCTCAAGTGTACTCACCTGGATGGAGTACCGCGCGGGGAAACATCGCACAACGTGATGTATTTGCAAGCAAAACAACCTCTTTTGTGGAGTTTAAAAATTTAAATTACATTTTATTTTGAGGTAAAACATGCAAATCTTGAAAAAGTTGTGCCCGCACGCAGGCAGGCTGTACAAGCCTTGGCGTCTGTTCTGGCGTCACGCCCATGCGGCCTTTACTTGCCTTCCCATACGCGAGTTCAACGGAATAAATCATTCTTCCTTCATCTGCACTGTGTGGTACAATTACTGCACAATCTCAGACTTCTTTTTACACCCAAAGGGGCGACTATTATGATTCATTCGCGCTGCAAAAAAAGGAGCGCGCCTTAGCCACAAGACTGCTGCTTTGAGGGGACCGACCCAGTGTTCCACACGTCTGGCGGCGGTGGCGCTGGATGTTGTGGGCTCCGTGTCGCCCTCTGGGCGCTCTCCAGTGCCTATTGGGGCATATTTGTCTCAATGCGTCTGAAACGCAGACCCCATGAACCCTTTTGCGCTCATTTGGGGGGGGGGGGTTCGTAATATTTTTTATTCATATTCATTTATGGCGTATTCTGTCCTTTATCTGGACAATAGTGCTCTTTCTTGCAATCCTTAATAGTAAGTTAACATTGCCATTTATTTACCTATAATAATGACCCCAAATTCTGAAAAATGGATCTTCGTTGTGTGTGCATTCAAACAACGTGTTCAATAGACTGCTCCGACGACGTAGCTTTACGGTCTTTCGAGATTATTATTGCCTTTCAATGGGGCTAAACAGGGATGGTGATGTTGACAGAAAACAACTGTGTGCTCTCTGCTGCTCTAACTATTTTGTTTGCGAATGCGATTGGGAGAATGGGAAAACAATGTGATTCCTCATCAGCAATAATTATAATATGAATGCGCGCTATATAAGGCCGACTTCGGGATCCAGAACATATGATGGCCAGCTTAAGCTTCACCTCAGAGCTCCTAAAATCCCAAATCCACAGATCTCAAGTGGCAATGTAGCTCTCTTCTGTTCTGTACATGCCAAGCAGGAAAACGACAATGGTCGCAATCATACGCACGAGCCTTGAAAAGGCTATTACGGGGAGCAAGCAACCACCACATACGTTTATTTCCCAGCTATCGTAACTTGACAATACATAATGAGCCGAAACAGATGTAGTAAAACACGCACATTGTTTTGGAAAAACTCCAGAGAAAAACATTTTCCTGCTCTCTTTGGCACAGTGACTTCGAAGTTCAGGCACTCGAGGATACTGCTTGCGACGTTAATGCAAACTGTCCTAAGTTGATTCCTCGCAGTTTGGGTACTTTCTTGGCAGTGGTTTTTCGGTGATGAACGGGAACGCAATATGAGTGTTTGTGACACCGAACACGTAGTTTGCAAGCGGAGGCCTGAAAATATGCACCGCGATCAGCTTCATTAACTTGAGTCGGTGCCTCTCTTTGCCGCGCTTGCACTTGAGTAGCGTTGAGCTACAAAAAATGGGACCTGCATCGTCAAGCAGCGTGCTTACGGCTCTTGGCAGTGTTGGGTTCGACTTGAGTTCGTGATAAGCAAAATCCTCAATGTATCGAGCGGGAATACATACTAGTCTGAGGGGAAATGAATCTACCCCTGCCGTGGTTGTGATTGAATGTGAAAAGGGGTTGCTTCGTTCAGGCTGTGCAAAAATGGCGGCTCTCGCAATTCATCTGATCACGTATGACTTTGTGAACGTGACCACCGATATGCACTCTTTCTGACAAATGCACTGAAGGAAGCTTAGACAGCAAAACATGAGCGTTGAGCCTTTGAAGCTAGTGCACAGCATACCTTGAATGTTTAGAGTTTGCCTGAGAAGAAATTGGTTGTGGCCGGCACTCAAAAGGCGGCAACCGAGACATCGCTGCAGCTGTTTCTTGGGAGTGAGCGACATTTTAAAGAGCATGCGACGCTGCGATTCCCGTTTCGGGCATTTTCGGAAGTCCAGAGAGTGCACCACGAATATCAAAAACGTCGCTGGAGCCAGCAGACACGTGCAGCGTTCCATAAAGAAGATCCATCGCATCGCTGTTGAAGTTGCGAGTCAGCATGAACACTAAGTTCTCGCCCATTAAGCACACACTCCATCGCCCTTACTGGGAAAAAAATTGACTATCTTGGTAGCTAGGAGAGATTTTAAGGGCGCTCTGATATAAATTGTGCTGGTTGCTGCAGATTTAACAGTAGCGCAGATTACTGTGCCATAGAAGATTTTTGGTTTTTAGTTTTAATTTTTTTGCTTTTTTTTACTTTTAATATTGTTTTTGTATTGGTCCTTCCTAGATTAGTATTCCACGTGCTTTCTGTCTTTTCGTATTTATTGCCTTTTCGCGACAACATAAACAGCAGTTGTGAGTCTGCGCCATGTTTGTGCAACCCTCCTATAGTTCTGTTCCTGCGCTGTTTGTAACTCAGTTATTCACCACCTGGCCCGCCTACAGTCCGTATTATGTTCTCGGTTGTGAGGAGGTACCTATAAAGAAAACACAAGAATAGGTGGTGATTAAAAATGCTTCATATACCTCTTTTGTGGGGAACTCATTCAATCACGACACCTCATTTTTATATCTTCCGGGTTCATAGGCATGGTAGCCTCGAGCCACTGAAGACTGTAATCGTCAGTATCGTCGTATTGCCGAACATCGGCGAACTTGTGGCGCAGATGATGGGTTGTATGGCTCGTGTCCATGGCTCGTGTTATGCCAAGCTTTTTCTTAATGCGCATTTTATCAACAATTAGAGCCCACACCCTTGATTGTGGCTTGCTTGAGTTTTCTGCTTCAGTCTTAAGGCTAGCTTAAAGTTGTTTTGTGGAGTTCGTCTCGCCACTCTGGATGCCGATATACTCTGACACAGTATTTCGACAGGGAAGCTTCAAGGGAGCGTCACCTTGTATATGTTCATATGCGTTGGTAGATAGGTGCCCGAGAACATCAAAGCGGAGCGTTATTTCCTCGGACCGTGTAGGCACTACCTTCTTAAAATGTTTTACATGTTCAGGTACGAACAATGCTGAAGGATCGTTTCCAGCGGCCTTTTGGTGCATGTAAGAGAGGCCAGCACTGAAAGAGTCTTGTCTGAGCTGTATCAGTTCTTGCTTTGATCTGTAAATTCTTTGGTTCAAACGCAAAATTTGACTCTGATGATCGCTTTCCTGTCTCTTCCACGTAGCTGCTTTTTTTTATTCCGGTGCTTGTAGTCCCTCGTCTTGACGTCGACCTGCTTTCAACCTGGACACCTCGATCATGCTTGTCTTCAAGGTTCACTGCACCAGGTAGTCCCGAATATTCATCTGATAGCGTGTCCACGGGGGCATCGTCAGGCAGGAATACAGTTATGGCAGTACATGGAAGTGGGATACAGTGAGATGTAACAGTGGACGAAGCGTCTGTGGGCCCTGGGTCTCCGAAACGAGCCAATTTGTTTGAGCGTTCTTGTTCTTCCAACGAACTCCGGTCCGCCACAGGCTTCGGGTGCAAATTTTGAAAGCAACCTTTGAAAACGGAGGGTACAGTACTTTCAGCCGTCGCCTTTTGGCTTCGGTGAAGCCTGCGTTGTTGAATTACACATTACACACTTTAGTGCAGCAAGACAAATTGTTCCGGGCCCAGTCATCCCGACGAATCGGAACAAGCCGATGTGGGGTGCTCCATGGAATTTCGTGAAACGGTAGCACTGGCGTCTTTTTCGTGTCGTCTGTTTGGCGCCGAGGCACAATACGATTAGAGCAGCGAAGGCGCGCGCCTATAGTCCGCTCAAGCAGCTCAGCTGTGCCGCATTTCGACCTACGTAGATCCACTGTGCGCCACCGTCTTATTGGCTCCCCCATGCAGTTGGAAGGCGCGCTGACGGCACGCAGTATAGCCCGACTGAGCGCGAACTGACAGACGCAGAAAATAAGTACGAAGAATGCGGTGACACTACTTTCGTTTCCTTTATCTTCCCTTCCACGCATGGATTGCGATAGTAGGATGTCGCTGAACGGCAGGAATACTCCGGGAAGAGCGGCTGTCTAAATATCGATTTGAAGTTGTACAGTTATATGAGATATAGTTATCCCCGAACAGCTTCGTCCCTCTGCTGCACTGTCAAAGTGTGATCGCTTCTGCTTGATACTGCAATGAACTGATTGAAGACTTTTTTAAATCGTGTCTTCTCAGTTACTACTGCTGTGTTTTTATGTATATTATTGCCTCGGCTGAACACTTAGCCCAAATTATATTTAGCACGTGTCAGTGCAAATAAAATATTTGAGAGAAAGGTTACCTAAAAAGGACGAGATATTTCACGTTGCGACAACTAGGCAGGCCGCCAGTTACAAGTGGACCTTCTAAAGAGCGGATTTCCAAGATAAGCTCGCAAAAGTGGAATTATACATTTTACGTCCTAAGAGTCACGTTGTGGTACAAGAAGACATCCGGACGAAAAAAAGACGTTTCGTTTGCATTAATCATTTCACATAAATAACCGCGACAGTGAACTGTTTGAATGTCTTGTTTTTTTTATATATACTATATTGATAATAATATTGATGCCTACATCGCAGGACGACGTACTGTATTGGTACAGTAGTCAAAAGAGGAACGCAAACATCGACAATTACGGTCCGAATCGTTATTCGGGCAGAAGTGTTGATGAAGTTTTAATGGTCTGAAAGCTATTCTCATCGTACACAGCAGTAAATATACGTTTATCAGTACTTGATTTAGCAAAAAGAAGAAACAATTAAAAGCTGTTTTGTATAAAATAGCCAACAAAATTATATTACAAAATATTGTGTAAATCAAATTTTTAATCAAATGTTTTTCCACATTTGAGAAAATTTATGTTGCAAAGATAAAGAAATGTCAAAACCTTTACTCTTTTGTGTTTTGACATTGTGTTTCCCGAAAGTGCTATACTAGAGTTTGTAGATTATAGCAATTATAAGTTTTTTCCGCCGCTAATCCAACTGCTGAAAAAGGAATGATAAAAAGGTACGCCGTACTGTGTACTGTATTAAGTGTTAATTGAAATTCCATGACCAAATGTGAGGCAGTATCGCTGAATTGACGTGGGGAGTTTGACCAAGTGTGATTGGAATTTCCATGAGCATATTTGGGGCAGTATCGCTGAATAGACGTGTGGAGTTTGAATTATGATACTTGCGGATATGTACAAAAGTAATTCAACACACGTTGGAGTTGCTACCTAAACCACCACAATTTCATTGACATGTATCAAATTCCTAGAAATTCGAGAGCCTGCCACTTAAACCGCATCCATTTTTATACAGCCTTTTTGGTGATCCCGATGGGTCACAGTTGGGCGAGGCCTACAACTTTGTAACGTGCATTGGAAACAACTGCTGCGAAATCCCTTTCACGCAACGGTATCAAAGAGAAAAACCATAAACTCATCTTGCTCCTTCGTGTGTTTAGAAGGATTCAAAACATGACCATCTCACAAACGTTCGATATCTATCATAATTTCCATTTACTTACGTCACACAGATTTAAACATAGATGTCATTGTTCCGTTCGCTAAAATGGCTACATGTTGATTAAGGTGTTCGGCTTCACTAAATGAGTTGGGCTTCACACCGGATTACAGTGTTATACAGTGCCCATATGAGTTCCATATCAAACAACCCTCAGTCTTTTACAAGCGGAGCACCGATATGCTGTTTGACGTATATTTGAACGTTTTTTATCTATTCTGTAGGGAAATATTTGTTGTAAGGTATGCTGGGTTAATTTTATGTGCTTCATTATCTTTTGTCATATTATTTGGTAATTTCTGCTCTCTTTCAATGGCATATCCTTTGTAGAAATACATTTCAGTAGAAGGGACACTCCAGGGAACCCACCCTCGCGTTTATGAATAGGAAACATTTGTTGCGCCCTTACCAAGCGCCTCACTAAAAGGGATAGAATGCCGACAACCTCAAGAAATATACTATACCGCTCCAGCTTCGCGATGGATGCGCCGCCTACAGCCGCTTCTCCGCAGAATCTACGGGAGGCGAGCTGCGCGGCTCATAAGGGCTCATTCGGTGTTATGGCTCTCTTTCGCTTCTTTTTCCCTTTCCGGTTCCTGAACAACTTGTTATCATCAGATCTGTAAGAAAATAGTACTTTAAGGACACGGCAAAACAGCTGTGGCTTGACAGAGTGCTGAAACGCCAACAGGAGCTATCCAGGAGCTCGGTTTCGTACTCTTCGTAACCGCTCTACGGGCGTCAGCTACTGCAGCAGCATATCATCCCTGCCCCCTCAGAGTACGTCTGACACGAGTGAATTATATTGTCGCCTCTTGTAGCCGTGATACTGGCATAATGAGACGTTGATTTCGCCTTGCAGCACATACATCCATTGCATCGTCGTTTCAAATGTATACGTTGTAACAAATATGTTTAGAGAATGTGATTTCCCTGCCCTTGACTAGCACTCGTGCCTTTTTTGGGAACATAATCCATGCGCAATTGTTAAGTACAGTACAAGACTCTGCCTCGTTAAATATGTGTACACTTACGCCGTTTAGCGAGAATAAAGAAACGTTAATGAAACCACGCATAATAATAAGTCTCCAAGTACGAAAGAAACACAACAGCTCGTGCGGGAATAAAAGAAAAACCATTGCGTCTTCGTAAGTTCTAAAAACTTTTGTATAAAATTAAGCCAGGGAGGACTTACCAGATCCAGCTAGACGCAAAATTCACTGCTATTTCACAGTAGACGGAATCCAGAGGAGGGTGGGGGCTGGGATTGTTTAACTATCGTTGCATCCGAATGGCGAACGAAATCAACAAATGAACATTCCCGTAATCACACAAACACACACAAGCTACTTGTTCACTTCCTTCTTGATTTTCGACTTCAACGAGCAGCTGACCACTTGGGGGATGATTATTTTGAAGCACAGGGTAGGCAGCTTAGAGAGGATAAAAGGTGTCGTTGGAAGTCTGTGATATATAAGACCCCCTATTTTAGTTTGTGCTGGTTTCTGCAGGATTCCTGCATAATATGACGATGGTTCGAAGAAGAGGTGACACACTCTTTAAACTCGCCGCCGTGTTGTTCAAGGAGGATGCATAGCAGCGGATGAATAAATGTGGGCCCTCACCTCAGGGCAAGAAGATCCAGCAATAACAGTTTTGTCGCGTGCTAATCCCCAAGTATAATTTTGCATTATACATAGCACTTCTGTAGTAGAGGGTTGTGTAAATTTATGCCACATTGCCTATCCTGGTTCGGGATTGATATCTGCGGTATCATACTGACAAGCGTAACTGGCGTGCTGCCAGGTATGAGCGATCCGCTGTATGATGTAAGCACACTCAGAAAACCGATTTAAATCGTATTAAAACGCCGCAGCATGACCTTCTGATGAAACGTTGTAGTTAAAATTCAGGGCAGCAGAATTACAATCAGCTCCTTGCCTATGCCGGTTTCGCGACGCCGGACTGTAACACTGACCCAGCGCTTATACATACCGAATGTGCCATAATAAAACCGCATCAGAATCATTTACACTCTGGTTCGTAAACCCCATTTGCAAACAGAGTGACTTCTCGACATAATATTGTACCTCAAATGCACAGAAACGGTAAATCTCAGTCGAGAACGTTCCGCAAGAGCAGCGGCGAAAGTGAGCAGGGGGCCGGAGACTCCCGCGGCTGCTTTCGAAACGGGCTATAAGGGGTATTTCCGTGGCGCCCCTACAGGCACCGCTCGAGTCGTATACAGATTCAACAAATAAACACTTTCCAAATATTGAAGCAGTCGCTTTCCCCTTACCCCATTTTGATATCGAAAATGTACGGCGCCTCACTGCGCGACACTTAGCAGGCACAGATACTGTTGAGAGGGAGTTAAGCGACATGGCATCGCTACGGATTTTTCGCATCAAGACGTGGCACCCATGACGAGTTTGTGAGAGTACCTTACCAAGAGTAGCGTCATGGACACGTTGGTACTCGAATAACCAACTAAAATATTTGCGTACAAAAGTTGGATACACGCACAAAGCGAACAGACACAGATGGCGCCATGTGTGTCGGTCCTCACTTCGGCTGTGTTTTCCCCCTTTTGGCGAACTTTTTTTATGTAGTCTCTTACCGTGCACTCTACATGGGTACGGTAGAGGTCATATCCAAACCGTAAGCCTTCCGCGCATCTTCAATCACAAAAACTGACCGCAATCTTCGCCATTGCCGTTGTCCGCAACAAACCTGTAACCGAAATGGTCATTGCGGTAAAGCGAGAGTGAATGAATCAAAACAATCATTGGGCTTTTAGGGATATGAACCTGGGCTGCCGGAGCAAAAAACAACGGCGCCAACAATTGTGCTTATGTGGCACCCTGTCACACTGGAACAAAAGCTATAGCATACTTCATTCTTTTCGGGTGCGCAACACAGAAAAAGAATGTGTCCCTTGAATGGCGGCTAGTGTGCCTGTGCGAGTGATCCCCTTCCAAAGATGGATGATTTGAACCCATTTAGGGAGCCTCCAAGTTTTTGCCTCTTACACACTAAACATGTTTACACCATTTTCGGCCAAACAGGGTGTAGCATAAGTGTCAAAAAAGTGGTGGAAGGATTTCAACACCCTTCTTCTTGAATCTCAAGACCCATTTCCTGGCTCTAGAACCTTTTTGTGTGAACAAAATGGGACTGATCAACTTCAACATCGTTGGTTTTGCCTAGGGCATTGAAAGGGTATGGAAAACGTATTCAGCTGTTCGTTAAATAAGGTCACGAATGCCTGTATAAATGCAATTTAAACAATGAGACATCGCCTCCTGCGTTCCTTTAGTCGTAAGAAATGTTCAAAAGAAAAAAAAAACAAAAGGCTCGTATGACATGATCGTTGTTTCCGTATAAGTTGCGCTTCATGCCCCAAGTTAGCTTTGGCACAGCCAAATAAATGTGAACCTTTAAAATTAAAAAAAGACCATAGTTATGCGGCTAAAAGGCTGTTGAATGATTGCGACAAGCTTGGCTTTCTGTCGGCTGTTCAAACGGCGTGAAATAGGTGTTCAGTTGCAAAAAACAAGGACAGCGGAGCTGGGGGTCGTCCTATTTCCTTCCCGTGTTGCTAAGCTTTGCTACCCATGCTAGGTGTGAGAAAAGGACACAAGTTTCTTTTTTTTTAGTGTGTGTTGCTTTGTTTAATTATTACACTGTGACATGGGCCGTGAGTGAACTCGAGCTACCAGTGCAACACGAAAGAGAAGACGACGGGCTGTGCGCAAGTCGCACGGCAGCTGGGCAAAAATCAAGAAAAATGGAGAACGAAGCCGGAAGGGCTGCGAGTGGAACGTGCGAAGTGGCGCGTGCCACGATTCACGGGCTGAGAAATGAATGAATGAAATTTTATTAACGATACGGGGGGCTTGGTAGCCTAGTTAAGGAAGAGGGAACAAGGGAAATGGAGTGGGGTGGCAGTAACGTTCCAGAGAAGAGCTCCTGCCGTCGTTCCTCCTGTGGCCCTTCGCTCAGGGCGTGCTTGGGACCCAGGACCAAGGGGCAGCCTGTCGAGCGAATCCTGCCATGGCTCAGTTGCCGAGTGCGGGGCCTTGGCCGTCGCTACGGGGTTGCTCATCTCTGGGATCGTTCCTGGGACGCGGTCCTCACGAGCTGAGCTGGGATCAGACATCGGTGCGCTGTCCCGTGGCAAGCGCCGCAGACGGTAGAGCAGCCGTGTGCCGGCGGGGATCCAGTCGCGGCAGTCGTGCCACCCCTGCCCTCGTTCGGTTCAACGTCTCATCAAGTGACCACGACAAACCTGAGACGGCGTCATCACCTTTCCCTGAGACGCCTTTAATATTCCTGAACCTTACTTGCGAGGAACGTTGGTGTGGGGCAGAATAGCCAGTAGCTCGAGAAGCCGAACCGCATTTTGCGGTCACTTCTTATTTGAGACTGACGTGAAATACCGATGTATTTTTTTTCTGCCTCCCGTAACTCAGCACTAGTGGGACAGAAAAACGTATTATTTTCTTTTTCCCACTTCACAATGTCTCTGTCGCCTCCCTTCTCCTCGGACAGCACATGAAATTGTGACGAACGTCCATTCACCATGACACAAGGCTTCACAATATTCTTGCTAAGTTAAGAAAGTGCTGAGGGGTGAGCCCAGATTTAGCCGGATTTCAGAAGGCTGCCTTAGTGTTTCCCTCACACTGACAGCGGTTCCATGGGGGAAACAAGCGTGGTGGAGCCCCGGCTTTGCTGGCTCCCCACTCTTGCGCCACTATTGCATATTTCGCCGATTAATTTGCGTTTCAGAATCATAAAAATACTTGTACCTTTTACATGGCATAGTAAGACGTAGACATACGCTTGCGCTACCTGCGATCACACTTGCACAGACAGGATTCAAAGCCGGCTTCACAGTTTTAATACCTTACCTGCCGTTCTGCTTCCTTTACAGGGACGCTGTTCTTTTTCTCTGTCATTCCTTGCTAACTCCATTGAGTAAAGCTTGACTGACAATAAATCATGCTAGTTTATATTGTGTTAAAAATAGTAAGGTACAAAACCTACCCCACTAGTACAAAACGTTCCGTCCAGCCGTGTAAACGGGTATGAAATACCTCCAAAGTTAGGGGTCTTTTACACCCTTTTTTACAGTTGGTGGTCTTTTCTTACACGCCAATTCTTACACATATTTTCTTAAACCCTTTATCTTGGTCTCCATGACACTAATTTGTAGCTTTACACACTTTTGAGAAAACGTTTGTTGAACAGTAAATCATGGTTGCGATTTCACGTTCACGGGGGCACGCTCAACCGCTGGGATTTGAACGTGCCCCCGCTAGTGTACGGAGGCGACTTTACAGTTCTCAGGCCTCTCTCTAGGAGTTTAACGTTCAGTGTTATCGTAGATCACGGAGAATAGATTGCCATTTAGTAAAACAAATGAGCGAACCGGAAGGAAGTCCATCGGGCAGCCAGTCAAGACACATGTTACTTTTAAAACATCACAATGACAATATCAAGGCAGGGCGAGAAAGTACCTGGTAAATCATCACTACTTCACCTTTCTTTTAACAGCCCAGCCGTTTAAGCTTTTACTTTTGACGTAGAACGTTAGCTGGAAACTCAGCGTAGCCGAGCTCACATGAGCATACGCCTCGAAAGCAGCGCCCTGCTTCCGCCAGCTGGATCTTTGAGAACACTCTTACCAGCGTCCGTGGCGTGAATTCTCGCGTACGGTTTTCGTCGGGAGTTCACGTGCGTTTGCGTCTGAAGTGCGGAGCACAGATTCCACGTTCGCGCTCTAGCCGCAGGGTTAGCGAAGCGGGTTGCGCGGATTCTAGCGCCTAATAAAGTGGTCCACTTTGGGAGGGATGTGAAGCCTGCGAGCGATCCCGGCCTCCCATTCATAGAAAACTTTCCGGGCAAATTCTTAAAGGGATATGAGGGGAATAAGCCAAGTCTGAGAGGACGGGAGATAGGCTGGAGCTCTGCTGTTTCTCCAGCCTTGCACCTCTAGGTGAAGCTGCGTCAACGTCTTTTTAAATATCTGGAGTAAATGGTCGTTGTTGTCTTCAAAATCGTGCACAAATAATTGGGAAACGTGGTATTTCGAATGCAGAAAACTGCGTTCACTTCCCATGCAAGCTTTGGAATGAAATACCTACGTTGTCACTCCCCTAATAATTTATCTCATTGTACTTGTTCGCGAACCGGTTCGGGTTGTGATTTATTCGAACCTGAATTGAACCGGAACGAAATGAATTCCCCCGAACCGCAACCCAAACCGAACCAGTATTTTGTTCGGTTCGACACACTCATTCATTGGTAATTTTGCTTGTTGTACGTGCTGTACTCCTGTGTATGGAATACGCGTCGTCATGGTATGCTTTTAAAAGGCCTCCACTAAGGCCTGTTAGTATTATTATTTCTATTCCAAGGTGGAAGTTAGTCTTTTAGGGAAAAGAGCTGTTGATTCTCAATGGAGGCATGTTTTGCTCTTGTTCTTGCTCTTGCTTAGCGACGTTGTGTATAAAGTATGGGTGACTTCACGGGAAACTGAACAAAGAAAACGTTCAATAGTATTGGTCCAATAACCGCAATCAACTCCCCCGGTCAAATAACCACGCTGAGTTTAGTGGTGTCGAGTCCTTGACAGTGAGACTCAACTCCACCCCCTCAAGCATACAAATTTGAGGCTGCGGCAACAACTACACCTTATGCACGAGTCGTTTGTGACACTTAGACGGGAAGCTCACAGGCGGTGTCACAGGCAGCAGTAAATATTGAATAGCAGGGCCGGAGGGAGCGTTGACATCGGCTTCTTGGTTTCGTTCAGCAAATCCTGGTCACTCCACTGAGAGGCCTGGCTATGCGAAGGCAGGATAACCTACACAGCGGGCAGAATGAAGGAAGGCATTCTACTTTTCACGAATAATCACCCTATTTGCTCGTTTTAACACCACACGAGCGTTCGCAGATATCACTGTTCTCAAAATCAGCAGTTTAAGACTTCTCTTGTTTTGCTGCATGGTAGCTGCAAAAGAAACAAATAATCAAAAATAACAAGACTTAAAATACACCTACACAGTTAACAGCTTTACAAGTACCAGATGAGGCTCAATAGTACCGAGCCAGTTGTTTGAACTCTTGAGTAGAGCTTTGCCATTCGGCGAATCGTAAGACAGCAACACTTGAATCCACACGACTGGTTGACGTCACACCATTTACATAGTTAATATAGAGGAGTGAATCAATTGCAGAAAATTTAGGGCACACTACTTTACTTAACTCTGATATAAACACTCTCCACCATTTATACTCAATACTTTTCACAATTTTGTTTATTTCTCTTAGCCAACATGAATAAGGGTGTCACATTAGTGTAAATAATTCCTCGCAAGAAGTGCTGACGGTACTAAGTAGATGCAGAGGGGGATGAAGCACAAGTGAAGGAGTGCACCAACGTCTCGTGACCGCCGAGTCCTTCGTTGATAACAGCGGTGCAAGTGTCTTTAACCTGAAATTAGAACATTTGCAGGTGCAAAGTTTTATGTAGCATCGGTCCCATTGTACACAAAAATGCCCTCCTTTCATAAATGCAGTTGTTTGGGAAGAACGAGAACATTACCATAAACTCTAAACTCTAAAGCTTTTCAAGAGTGAAAGCATGGGCATGTTACTGATTCATAGTCGACACAGTTGCACATCGCAAAAGACATGGATGAGAAAGAACACTTATTTTGCAACATGGTCTGCTCAAAGGCGCTTACTTCTGTATGAAAGAGCAATGAATGAGGCAATGCAGTGGCGGCATACTCTTTATTTTTATTTGCCGCGGTATTTCTTATTAGGCTACTGCTTACATATCGACATCCAATGATTGAATACCAATCGTGTACTTTATCAATATCTTCTGTACAACCACACCTCGTGGAAGTAGTTTTTTCCAGTGAGTAGATATTTATTGTGGCGCTATATAAAGAGATTCTATGATAGCAGTAATCAAAATATGTTTGTTACCAAATTTACGATCCAAAATTGTGTAAAGGCTTTTGTTCCACAACCATACTTTGCTTGTGTAGTTTTCTCATCAGCTTCTTTGTCCATCGTGGACAAAATTCAACAAAATTATGCCCGAAAGCAACGTACGCGGGTATTTTTTATTCAAAGCACTGAAGGATCTGCGTTGCTGTATTATGCGAATGCTCATATTAGGGCGTAATAAATTACTTTGGGAATTCATATTTATTAAGATTCTTAAAAAATGGCAATAAAAGTGGAAGGCGCGAATCAAGCGCTGACTGCGTCTAATTCGGGGTATTATTACCCTGTTTCTCTTCGTCAAAGCTAAACTATAGATGTAAGCAAAAATAAATATACCGTGGCTAAAACTTTACCTGCTGATTTTTCGGGAGGCATGATTCCTTCGAGTAGGTGACTGTTATCGGGCACGTCGACTCGACTGTGTTGAAAGTAATTCGGTAGTTTGTTCCAGCCACAACCTGTGCGAGGTGAAATGTTATTATTGCCTTTGAGGAAGCGGTGTTACGAATGTTATACGAAAACAACAAGAAAGATATTCAAAGTAACAAGAAAAGGTTCAATGATAATCAGCTTGTAAATTGGCAGTCATTGCAAAGTATAATGGTGTATAAGTAACGCAATCCAAACGACTAGTTTAGTGATTAGAAAAAAAACATATCACAGTGGTTTAGTTAGCCCCAGGTGGTAAAATACGTTGAAATATTCAAACTTCGCGGTTCCTTTTTATCAAGGCTTTGTCATGGTGCTATTCTTTGCAGAAAATATTTACTCTCCCACATTCCGTTTTTTTTTGCTTTTTGTGTCTAACTCACATGGTCCTAAATATCTGGGCATGACAGTGCTGTTGTGTGACGCCTAATAAGGCAATTACGTCGAAAAAGCGTGTGAGCCTGTGCAAACATCTCCTTAGTGTTACGACAAAGTAGCGTGGGGTATCGTAAATCAAGCAAGCGGAATGTATTAAGGAAAGACAATTTTTCCTGTCTGACATGATTCGGCGCCACGGCCACGTAAAATTCGTTCCTCTGACAACCGCAGAAAAATACGCGTGATATTTCAAAAGATCGTCTAATAGCAGTATAGCAGAATTTAAACAAGCTGCATATGAGGGCTTCGTTGTTCGAGCCCTCCTGGCGTGGTGTAAGCGTTGGAAAGAATGTGGTTTCAGTTTTCTCAAGCTTGCAAATGCACTGTGAATGTGAATACTTGCGCTAAGCATCACATGTACACTGTGAAGGGCGTACAAATCCTCAGTTTGAAACAGCCGCCTTATGTAACCTCACCTGTGTCTCTACATCAGTGACTTTTAGCACGGTGTCGTAGAACTCCCGGCCTTGGACTTGCTGGGATATGGCCAAATGAGCAAGCTTGTGGTAATGCTCGTCGTCTGTGTTTGTCTTCTTGTGCCATCCACCGGGGACTCCCAACTGGGCACAGCAGCACAGGAACAAGCAGGCAGCCACTAAGGCGATGGCGCAAGTAGTCGCACTCGAAGAAGCCATGGTGCTATCCTGGTCTAACTGCAAAAGGTGTGCGGCAAGCCCATGTGAAAAATCAGTTTAGCACCACAATTCTCCCTTTTTAGGATTAGTAACAGTAGTAGTAGCAGTAGTAGTAGGACGAGAGGTACTTGTAGAAGTAGTAGTAGTAGTAGTAGTAGTAGTAGTAGTAGTAGTAGTAGAAGTAGTAGTAGTAGTAGTAGTAGTAGTAGTAGTAGTACTAGTAGTAGTAGTAGTACTAGTAGTAGTAGTAGTAGTAGTAGTAGTTGTAGCAGCAGTACTAGTAGTAATGGTAGTAGTAGTAGTAGAAGTAGTAGTAGTAGTAGTACTATTAGTAGTAGTACTAGTAGTAGTAGTAGTAGTAGTACTAGTTGTAGTAGTAGTAGTATTGTAGTAGCAGTACTAGTAGTAATGGTAGTAGTGCTAAACCTAGTGCTAAAATATATTCGGTATACGTCCCCTTGGCGATTTAAAACGTAAGCGTCTATGCTATTCGGCTACATAGGTGTGACCACCCAACAAATGAACGGCCATCCCGCGTAGTTACCAAACTCAACGTGCGACCACAAGCAGCACGTGAGCGCCTTGCGCACTGTTTTAGCTTCACTGGATAAAGTTTAAGAGGTTAGTGAGCATAAGGGTGATGTCGGTGCGCTGGCACAAGCTGCAGCCACTGAACGGAGTATTTCGCTCTTGAAAAGACTTACAAAACTTGCGCCCAAGCCATCGGAAATACCACAACGACTTTTGGGACATATAGCGAACTTACCGATGTACGGAAGACTTCCGATGAGCTGATTTGCGACACGTTATAAGCTGTCTGCAGCGTCGGTTCCCTCACGTTTAGCGGCACTTGACAGAAGTATATATAGGAGCTCCCACACCCCCATTTTTATCTTTACTTACAAGACCCTGATGTTTTGAATGAAGCAGATGGAAAGGGGGAAGTAATGTCTTGTTTTGAAACCCCTTGCATGGTGCTCGTCGAGAGAAAGGAAGGACGAAGCGAGTAAACGTGGTGTGGAGAGGAGGGTATCAAGCCGGAAAGTGGCCGGTAATATTTCCTTACAGCCATGCGAAGGTCAGCGTCTGCTACCAACGCATGTCTTTTCGCAATGGAGTATAGCTTTAAGCAACTTGAAGCTTTCGTATGCATCGCTCACGCCGAATGAAAGAAGCGCTTTTCGTACGGGTTGATGCTCGTGGCCCGTTCCTTGTGATCTCCCTGCTTATTTGCCTTGACATTGTTACGGGAGGCAGTTCCAAAAACGCATTTTTAAGTAGGGATTTTTAGTTTATTGGCTGAACGCGTCGGGTAAGCTCGCATTGGTGAGCCTCACTTTCAGTATCCTAATGTTGGCCGTGGAGGCAGGATTTGGTATGAATGCGGACACCTGAAGCGTTTTTCTGTTGGAGATTTCGGTGCATGCTTCGGATCCGTAGGAACCCGCTGTAGCCCTAGCGGGCACACCTGGCAGCCCTTGTTGTGACGTAGAAAGGATATGTTTGGCCAAGAAAATATAAATAAAAACCTCGCCACTCTCTTATGATAGCGCCATGCAGTAGACAGCGCACGGAGCAACAGACATTTAAATAAACAAGGATGATTGGTGATACAAGTGATATTCATTACAGTAGTATCCACTATGTCGTTTTTATGTCCGGGTTTTGAACGGTGCTACGATATTTGACAAAGTTTCCAACACAGCAAACGGTAACAGCAGATTGCTCAAGTCAGTGGCGCTATTCTAATAGGGTTTCCATAGTGCGACTGCATCGCCAAGTCGTGGTCGGTCTTCAGCAGTAAAAGCTTTTTTTGCAAACTAAAATATGTGTTTGCCGTCGTTAAGCGATAAGTATGTATCTTAATCTACGAGAGTGAAGGAAGTGCACCGATGTTGTAAACTTAAGGGTAGAGAGCGTAATAAGCTTAGACACGATGAATTTACTTAATCTAAGCGAAAGTGCAACAATTGGAAGGAAGCTGAATATGACTTCGTCAGTAATCGCCGATGGTACTGAGTACATTATGTAATGTTTTAGTAATCTGTGTGAAATCGGCTTCGTTCAGTTATAGCAGATAATATTACTGAGCGCTACGATAAATTCTCGTTATTTTCTGCTTCGACCGGTGCAGTAACTCCACCGCGCAATCCGTGAGTTTAATCTCCACCGTTCTTACCGCAAAAGCAGCACACTTCCTTATGCAAATGTGGGGTGCTCATTTTTTCGAAAATGGGCAATCGACATTTCGATAGGCACTTCACATCAGTGCTTGGATGTTTCTTACGGCAATAGCCTAAGTGAACGCCCATTCTTCCCTATAAGAACATCCCTATTTTAGTCAAGGTGGTTCAGTGAAGCGTTGCTGTGAAGCGCAACATTGCGGCTTTATAATTGTTTACTTAGCCAATCTCAACTGCCCGAAACTTCCAAAATGTCGACCGCACCCGCGACAGCAAGGGCGCGGTATCCAATCGCAACATGACCCCGAACTCCTGTTCCAAAGCTAGAGGGCCTCGCATTTAGATGTTTAGAACTGCTCGCGTCATCAGCTTCCCGTATTACAGGCTGTTTCACTACATGCGGCAATTTTTCTTGCGAATAAACTTCTCCACACTTATTTTGCAACCGCATGCACATGCTGCTAGTATGAAAAAAAGAACTGTTTCCGGAGAAACAAGTTTGCTGATTATGCGAGATCGTTCCCCCTTTCTTTAGTTACTCGCAGCCGAAAAACTCAAATAATAAACACGCCCCTCTACAGCTTAAAGTATATTCAATCTTTTAAAAACAGCGCGGAAGACAGGACTAAGGAAGGAACAGATGACAAGAGCGCCGACGAAAAATTGTCCGCATTTGAACTCGCAGGAAAATATACATAACAAGCCAAGGCGCGAAGAGAGAGAGAGAGAGAGAGAGAGAGAGAGAGAGAGAGAGAGAGAGAGAGAGAAAACATTTATTAAAACAGCAGGGACGGGGTAGGGAATAAAAAGAGTTAGGAGCTCTCGGTGGCCATCCTATTCCGGTAGGCCACGTGCCGCGGCTGCCATCCTTGCCCCAGAGATCAGGGCCTCCTGGTCTTCGAGCTAGCAGCTCTGCAACGCGCACTCCCACTGCTTAAGGGTAGGGGATCTGGGTGGTGGAGGGTTGGGGGGCACATCCAGATGAGAAGGAAACGAAACAAAAACGATATACACGTTTCACGCGGAAAGTGATAACAACAAATTAGTACGGCAACAATTTTCTCCCCCGCTTGACGATTTGTAGACGACTAGTAATGTCAGGTATGCGATCTTCTTATCTAGCAGGGACACGGACAGTTCACTAATGCAATCGCTCCCTCACCTGCTGATGTGGTAGGCTTCGACGATCTCCCGCTCCCTTTGCCCACTGTGAGGGATGAGTGTGGCGCAGTATCTAAACCAGGGGGTGCCGCCCCAAGATGCGGAGTTGGCTGACAATGTCCTGCCTGTCGAAGACCTGACTATGTTCGCGAGCTCCCTCACACGTTCAGTCAGGAGGGGCCGGTTTGTCTTACGCAGAGCATTTGAAGACAACAGAATCTCGCGGAGGACGTTGCTCACACAGTACACGTAACGTGTTTCGTATTTTATGACACACGCTGGTGAATTGCTGCTTTCCGTGATTCAGAGAAAAAATTCCACACTCACCACTTACGGTGGGCGAAGGGAAAGGGACATTTTCGAAGCCTACCAAAATAACAGGAAATAGAGCGATTGCGTTTGTGAACTGCCCTTGTCACTGTTTAGAAAAGGTCGCGCGGCGGATAAAATGCTTGTTGTATAAAAACTAACATGCTGTAATCGCTTTTCCTGTCAAAATTTTGTTTCGTTTTTGTTTGTTTCTTCTTCTGCTTCATTGTCTTTTTGGCCTCGGCGGCCGATTTTCTGGTTGACCTGAAAAGCGAAAATTCCCGCGTTTATGAGATTTCGGCGCACATTTAAGATCCCCAGGTGGCCGAAATTAATCCGGAGCCCTCCACTATGACACGCCTCATCACCTGCGTTGCGCCGGCGCGTTAAAGCCTACAATCAGTCAAATGCTTCCTTCGCTGTCCATATACATTTTCCTGCAAATATAAAATACGCACAGTTGTTCGTCAGCACTTGTGTCGTATGTTAGCTCCTCACTCCTGTCTTCCGCACTGTTTTCAAACGATGTAATGTATTAACAAGCCTTTCAGTGCACCATTTTACAATGCTTACATTCATGGTCGAAAGAAACTTAATTTAAGGACATTACCTTCCAGTACTTCGAAGCCATTGGGGACCGCGTAAGTATGTTACAGGGAAACTTGCTTCAATGACCGAAGTCGCATACCATGGCCAAATATGTTCTACAATGGCTCTGACGGCGACTTTTTACTGTAGTTCTTGCTGCGAGGTTCTCCACCGTGCCTCCGTCACAACTACGGTTTCTAGAAAAAACGAACTTTGTATAAACAGTGATCTGAATTCCTTTAAAGTCATCGAGTTGCAGGAGCAAGGGAAGCTTTTTTGGCCGCTTTGACCATTCATTCCCCTTAGGTCCCTTTACTTCAACTAATTATTTAGTTCTCATTGAAGCTTTACTGTTTGCGACCTTACATGCACTTTAAAAAGGCAGCCGTCTACGAGAAGAGTGCTGTTTCAGAAAATATAAATTGGAGTTCATCGCAATCGCCCAACAAAACAATAGTTTAAGAGTGGCTGCTTGAAAACGTTGAAACCCTTGTTGATTTTTGACCTGTAAATATAAAAAAATATATTTAGAGCTCGCAGCCTAATTTGAAATGACAAATACGCAGAAAGGGAGAGAAGTGTGTACGGTGCTCTTATGCCGCTGGAGTATCTAAAGGTCCAATTTGACCGTGATAATAAAACACACTAAATTCTATATATGGATTACATCTTCTTACATAAAAATCATATTCTCACCAAACTAGGCCTGATTTTAAAGTCTTTATAGAATATTTTGATGATGATGATGATGATAGTTGGGTTTTATTGGCGCAAGGCCGACTATAAGAAAAGAGCGCCAATATTGAATATTTTGCTCGTATTGTGCGTAATATCTCAAAACACAAATTCTCAAAAACAAAAGGCATAAAAATCTAGCATACATAAATGCTCCTCCTGATCTTAAATCCCTAGAAATGAACCCACAAACTTCTGCAAAACCACGGCGGGGTCTCCATTTACCAGCCCGTATCGTTTAGCACAAATTGTTGTTCAAGCGTAAAATATATCAATCAGTTCAACAACTATCTACTGAGGTAAGCTCAACGTAGACGCCACTGAATATTTACTTCCGACTTTACTAACATTCAGCAGTCGTCAATATAGTATGGCCTCGGCAACAAATATTATAGGTATGGCTCACTGGCATGATTTCGAAGTTGGCAGTGTACGTAACGAGTCGTATGAATCCTACAAATTATACTTCCTGAGCACTTTAGGTGAATTTGAAATGCAGAAGAGCTGACTGGTTTCTCGAAGGCACTTGTGAGTAACTGGAGTGCCACCAGGGTGTATTTCAAACTTTTATTATTGCATGACCAATAGGTGGGGCATGGAGGGAAACATTTTGCTGCAGTTCAGTGGACGCAGTGACAAAAGCACAGAGAACGAAAGAGAATTAAGGGAGATGGCGATGCTAGCTATGCCAGCGGCGCCAAGCGCTACGTCGGCGCTCCGTTCGCACTTGCTATTGGGACGTCTGCTCCAAGCGGACCCACTGGCCGCTTCCGCCCTAAGCAGTCGTCGCCTGTCATTACGACTAGTCCCGTCAGGGCCCCCACGTCGCAAAATGGAATGTTTGGCGGTGCGCGGCCGTGTAGGCGCGCAAAGATGATGATGTATTAATGGCGGCGACAAAATGGTGCTACTTTTTTACAGACAAAGGTCAAACAGGCATCCCATGCTCTTCATAAATCGAGGGAACGTGACCACTCTGACTGATATGACGCAAAGCATAATTGGCACGCCCACAAGGGGCACGTGGCCCAAAACTCTGTGGTCAGATCCTAAACCGGTGCAAGTGGTGCGCTGCCACCGTGCCACACGTTCTTGAGGTATACAAGTTAAACTTCCCTGTGCCCTCAAATATTGAGCGATTATACGTCTGTTTCATTTTTTTCGCCAGAAAGATTATCAATTATCACTTGCTTTGAATATGTGGTGCTCAGTGAAACGAGAAACGTGGCTTTTCATTTGTCCGCATTTTATCATGGAAGCGCGTGACCATATCTCCCTGGATTTCGCGGATATATTAGATGGTATGACTGCTAAAAGTTATTCGTCAACATAGCCCTTACAAGGGCGTTTTCCAAGCCTATATGCTTTAGCGATAGAGAATAGGAGGAAAAGGCTGATATAGGAACTGCGATAACACCGGTTGCACGCCACCCTCTTTACGCAGAGAAGCATCTATGCCGTCGGGTACTAGAATTGACCTTGGCGAGATGGCCACAAAGCTGGAAAGGCATGCGTTATAGAACAACTAATGAACTCTACCATCTCAGTGACTAAAGAATTTCAACAAATCCCTCAAATAAGAAAGCGAGCTATCGAAATATCATTTGCTGAGCAATCAGAACTAGGGTATAACGGGAGAAATTCGTGCATGTAAGTTGAATCCCACGGGCGAATTTCGATTTCTCAAAATGGTTTGCGTACCCACAGAGCAGCTCATAAATAGGAAAACATTACTGAAAACACGTAATAGAAAGAATGCACGATGGATTTTGTTGTTGGGCAAAAGGAAACTGCAATTTCTGGCTACCTTCGTGGCACACCTTACCTAAACTACTGCACAGAAATTTCTCGTTTTTGCAAAGAAAACATTTAGTTCTACGAAGCATTTAACTTTTCATTTTATCCCAATTCGCTCAGTCCTTCGTCCATGAAATGCGTGTTTACTGGAAGCACTTACTTAGGCCGATGATTTCAATATTTAGTAATAACCAGCAGATAAAATACGTCAACAATCTGCGGTCCCCCTTGCGAAAACAGATGAGGTGAAGGCAAAAAGCGGCAAAACAATAACTGTACCTTTTACACAGCCTTATGTTCAAATGTAAACTGCAGTTGACGTGACAAAGAATATCTTCTTCAATAAAGCTTCTCAAAAAGGGATAGTTCCTATTTATTATTGAACATGCGGCCTCTTTTCGGCACGTGATGTCCTTCGTGTTATTTTTAGAAGGAGGAAAATTAACGTTATGGCAACTGGAAAGACGTTGGCTTCCTTGCATAGGTTGAGGGCTGGGTAAGTATTTACCAATTTGATTTATGACGCTTCAACGCACGTGGCTATGCTTTAGGCCGACGCTAAATGTTTTTTATGGCCGACGTAGTTCCTTGCTGCTGAAGTCATTCTTTTCCTTCTCAACGCTTGCATAGTAGGCGCTTCTAGACGTCAGGCCTACTAAAACGTGCGGAATTGTGCGAAAGCAAGATCTTGCCCTATCTTTCAGTATTACGCAGGAGTGTGTGAAGCAATCGCGTAACTGCGTATTGCGCGGGTGGAGTAAAAAAGAACCATTACGCCAGTAGCCACGCGTGGCATAATGTAGGTGGCACGAGAATTGCTGTAGCGTGGAGATATAATTCTGCGGAAACTGGCGAGAGTTGTCTATTAGGCGTAAAAATTTGACTTAGCTTGTCATTTTAACGGATAGTACGTGTACGTGCCTGCGTTGAGGGAAAGTTCCAACACTGATGGCCATTTTTTCTTTTTTTGTTTTCTCCTGGTAGAAATTATTCCGGAGCCCTCCACTACGGCGCGCCTCGTAACCGGCGTTGCGTCGGCACGTTAAACCATGCAATCAATCAAATGCTTCCTTCGCTCTTCATGTATATTTTCCTGCGAAAGAAAATGCGTCAGCGTTTGTGTTGTCTGTTGTTGTGAATATTTTGCAATACATACAATAATGGTGGAAACAAACACAATGTAAGGACAATATCCTGCAGTACTTCGAAGCAATTGGAGCCCACGTTAGTCTATTACAGGGAAACGTGCTTCAATAACCGAAAATAGTCGCACACCATGGTCAATCTTCTGATGACTGTTTACTGTCGTTTTTGCTGCGATCTTCTCCACCGTGTCTCCCTCACAAATACAATCTGTAGAAAAAACCAAATTTGTATAAATATTTGACTGAATTTCTTTCAAGTCCTCGAATAGCAGAAAGAATGGAGGCTTTGTTGGCTGCACAGACCATTCCTTCGCAGAGCTTAGGTTCTTTTACTTCAAATAATTATTTAGTTCTTGTGGAAGTTTAACTGCTTGCGACCTTACATTAACTTTAAAATACAGCCCTCTACGGGAAGAGTGCTGTTTCAGAAACTATCAATCCTACTTCAGCGTAACTGCCCAACAAAACAATAATTTAAGAGTGGCTGCTAAAAAACGTGTAAAACCTTGTTGATATTTGACACTGTAAATCAAAAAAATGTATTTAGAGCTCGCAGCATAAATTCAAATTACATAAACACACAGAAATGGACAGAAGTGTGTACGGTGCTCTTCTGCCTGTTAAGTATATAAAGGCGAAGTTTACCGTCATATAGAACTCACTAAATTCTGTGCACGGATTGCATCTTCTCACATAAAAATGATATGCCCAGCAAGGTAGTCGTGATTTCAAACTCTGCATTGAAATATTGCTTGCATTTTGCGTAATATCTACAAATAAAGCAATTCTTACAACACAAAATTTATTAATATCTCGCATACAGAAATCCTCCTCCGGATGTTAAAGTATCTCGAAAGGAACACACAAACTTCTGCGAAACTACGGTGGGGTCTTCGGTTACCAGCGCGTATCGTTGAGCGCGAAGTGTTTTTTCAAGCGTAAAGTATACCACACGGGTAAACAACTAACTACTGAGGTACCCTAAGCGTAGAAGTTACTGAATATTTACGTCCCGCTTTACTGACCTATAGCGGTCGTGAATATAGTACAACCTGGGGAACAAATATTATCAGTATCGCTCACTGGGACGATTGCGAAGTTTTTGGTGCAGAAAAGGTGTCGTATGAATTCCACATATCATACTTCCTGAGCGCTTTCAGTGAATTTGCAAGGCAGAAGAGTTTACGAGTTTCTCAAAGGTACTTGTGAGTAACTGGAGTGCCCCAAGGTTGTATTGCAATTTTTTGCTATTGCACGAGCAATAGGTGGGGCATGGAGGAAAAAACATTTGCACAAGTTATGTGGACGTAGTGACAAAAGCACACAGAACGAAAGAGCATTAAGGGAGATGGGGATGCTAGCTAAGTCAGGCGCAAGGGCCGCCAAGCGCTACGTCGGAGCTCCGTTCGCGCATGCTAATTGGACGTCTGCTCCAAGCGGACCCTCTGGCCGCATCCGCCCAGTGCACTCGTTGCCTGTCGTCGTAACTTGTCCCGTCAGTGCCCCCACCCCCCACCCTGAAAAATGGAGTGTTTGCAGTTGCGTGGCCCAGTAGGCGCGAAAAGATGAAGTATGAATGGCGGCGACAAAATGGCGCTACTTTTTTACAAAGGTGGAACAGGCAGCCCATGCTCTTATTAAATCGAGGGAACGGGACTACTGCGACTGTTTTGACGCCAATCATAATTGGAACGCTCGCAAGGGGCACGCGGAGCAAGGCCATGCAGTCGGATTCTAAACCGGTGCAAGTGGTGCGCGGCCACCGTGCCACACGTTCTCGAGGTATGGAAGTTAAACTTCCATGTGTCCTTAAACATTGAGGGATTAATCGCACGCTAACTCTTTTTCGGGCAGGAAAGATTATCAATTATCACTTCCTTTGGATAGGTGTTGCTCAGTGGGACGAGAAACATGGCTTTTCATTTCAACCCAATTTATCATGGAAGCGCGTCGACCATAGCTGTCTGTATTTCGCGGATTTAAGAGATGATATGACTGCGAAAAGGCGTTCGTCAACATTGGCCTAACAAGGGCGTTGTGCAAGCCTATATGCTTTAGTGATAGAGCATAGAGGAAAAGGCTGAAATAGGAACTGCGATAATACCGGTTGCACGCCACCCTCTTTACTCAGAGAAGCATCTATGCCATCGGGTACTACAACTGACCTTGCCGAGATGGCCACAAAGCTGGAGAGGCATGCGTTATAAGACAGCTAATGAACTCTACCATTTCAGTGACTAAAGAATTTCAACAAATCCCTCAAATAAGAAAGCGAGCTATCGAAAAATCATTTGCTGAGTAATCACAACTAGGGTATAACTGGAGAAATTCGTGCACGTAAGTTGAATCCCACGGGCAAATATCGATTTCTCAAAATGATTTGCCCCCGCAGGGGGCATCTGCTAAAGCAGATGTTTGCGTGTACTGTGCGACACCACGGACCCCGAGCACCCACGTTTAGCCGTGCGTGGCAGCGCCGTGACCGGGGAAAAGAGGGTCCTGGTGGTTGAGCCGACGCCGAGTGCTTGGACCTTTAAGGCCCCTTGGCGGAGGCAACACACCTCTTTGGTTTCCGCTTCCCGTAGACGGCACCTCCGGTCTGACCCGCCCGGGGGGAATCGGCAGTCGCCTTTTCCTGTCCTTCCCTTCACCTTTCGCTTTCCTGTCTCCTTTCTAACAACTTTCCTGTCGTCTCATTCTTTCTCAGTTTCCCTTTTTCCTGGCGGCTAGGGTTAACCTTGTGTGGCGGACGACCCTGAGTTCAGCCATATTAGGTTATAGTCGTGGTGTACAGCTGGCGTGGGCAGGACTTGCTCGCGAGTTCCTGTCCCGTCCCCTTGTTGGGCTCCATGGTGGGCGGCTGGCACCATGGCCGAACAGATTTTTCATTTTATGGCTTCTTTTTTTCGCACAACTGATCCCTCTCGTAAAAGAGGGGGCACCGACGTAACTGCTAAGTTTTTCACGAAGAACGTTACGAACTTCCCACGCTTCCACGTGGTTCACAGCAACGATGAAGAGAAAACTGCCCGACTTGTCTCACCATTTCTTGTCGCAAAAACCCTAACTGCCACCATTGGCGAAGGCTACAAAGTAAAAAAACTAGCTAATGGAGACCTCCTACTCGAACTGCTCTACAAACACCAGTGTGACAAACTGCCAGGACTAACATCTTTTGGTGAGATCCCTATAACTATAAGCGAACACAGGTCACTCAACACGGTCCGCGGAGTCATATCCGATGACGACCTAAAGTACGTGTCTGAGGAGGAACTTCTCGAAGGTCTGAAAGAACAGAACGTCACAAATGTGTATAGAATCAAAATCAGAAGAGAAAACAAAGAAATCCAGACTAAACACATGGTCCTTACCTTCGCATCCAGCATACTTCCAGAATCCGTAGAGGTAGGATACACAAAAATGAAACTGAGACCGTATATTCCAAATCCTCGCCGATGCTACAAGTGCCAACGATACGGTCACGGCTCGCTAAGCTGCCGGGGCCAAGACACCTGCGCCAAATGTGCCTCCAATGAACACCTTACTGAGAACTGTGAATCCGAACAACAACTGTGTGTGAACTGCAAGGGCAACCACGCAGCATACTCTCGTGTTTGCCCAGCGTGGAAAAAAGAAAAAGAGATCATCACGCTGAAAGTGACTGAAAACCTTACATTTCGTGAAGCACGGAGGCGACTGACACCAGCGCATACCCGATCCTACTCCGTTGTGGTGCAACAGGGCGCGGCATCACAGCTGTCTTCGGCGCCTGCTGAAGCCACACAGAGTGAGGCTGAAGCAAGGCCCCCCGCGCCCCCGGTGCAAGCAGCTAGTGCTGCTCCACCACCCCCAAAGCGGGCTGCACGGACCCCTGGTTTGGCAGTCCCGAAGACCTCTGCCCACACGGCTAGGTCCAACACTTCAACACCCGTGCATTCTGCACGAACCTCCAGCGTCTCGGAGGAGACAATGGACACAACTGAGGGAGGTTCTCGGCCGTCTACTTCGGTGGTGCGGCGGAACTCCCTTGAAAATGGAAAGGAAGGCAAAAACCGTATCACGGGACCGAAAACGTAGTTTTCACCTGATACAAAAATAACATGGCATTCCTAGTCCACTGGAATTGTAGAGGACTTTTAAATAATTTAAATGACGTGAAAGAAATATTCGCGACTCATTCACCTGCAGTCTTGTGCGTTCAAGAAACAAACTTGGGTCCTAAACATAAGAACATACTGAAAGGATACCAGGTCTTTCGTTGTGACCGAGAGCAGGCGAATAGGCTCTCTGGTGGTGTCGCCATAATTGTGCAAAATGGTATTGCAGCTAAAGAACATAAACTGAAAACTAGGCTAGAAGCAGTAGCTGCCACCATGCTTGTATTCAAAACAATCACAGTCTGCTGTGTGTACTTGGAACCACAACTCACGGTAACACTGCTTGATTTAGAAGACCTAGTAAATCAGTTACCAGAACCGTTCCTAATAGTAGGTGATTTTAATGCCCACTCATCCTTTTGGGGAAGTGAAAAAACTGATGTAAGAGGCCAGATTTTAGAAGATTTGATTTTGACCAATAATGTCTGCTTACTGAATACTGGTAAGCCTACATACTGCTCCCCAAGCTCAGGAAAGATGAGCTGCTTAGATTTATCCTTTAGTTCACCATCTGTTTTTAGCGATTTTAAATGGGATATCATAAACAACCCATATGGGAGCGATCATCTACCTGTACTCATTAGTGTAACATCTTCACCAACTATTATCCCGACGAAACCACGCAGGTGGAAACTTCAGTTTGCCGACTGGGGACTTTTTGCTTCGGAAGCAAATTTAGACCAAGTTTTTTCAGAAACTCTTAGTATTGACGAATTGAATGAAGTGTTTACATCCCGCATTGTTAATGCTGCACGCATAGCTATCCCACAGTCCACGGGAGTGGTGAGGCAGAACCACAAAGTATGGTGGACTCAAGAATGTAAGGAGGCAAAAAAGCAGCAAAATAAAGCATGGGGAGTCTTTAGAAGGTACCCAACCCAAGAAAATTTAATAAATTTTAAAAAGGTAAGAGCTAAAGCAAGGTACATTCGCCGAAAAGCTGAGAGAGCCTCATGGCAAAATTATGTCTCGTCCATAAACAGCTCCGTAACATCAAAGAAGGTATGGGAGCAAATTCATAAGCTAAACGGGACGTACTCCCCCTACACACTTCCCCTTTTAACAGCACCAGATGTGCAAACAAGCATAGAAGAACAGGCAGATATACTGGGTGAACACTTTGCCAAAGTATCAAGTTCCGCACACTACACACAAGCTTTCTTAAAGTATAAAAACACAGCTGAGAAACAACGACTGCCAACATTTGGTGGCACAAACGAAACGTACAACAGTTTAATTACACTCCAAGAATTAAAGAGAGCTCTTTTGGCTGGTAAGCAGACCGCCCCCGGGCCAGATGATATACATTACGAAATGCTCGCTCATCTGTCTGGTCCTGCTGTAGAAGCACTTTTGAAGTTTTTTAACAAAATTTGGGTATCGGGAAAAATGCCGGAAGCTTGGAAAAAAGCTTTTATTGTAGCATTCTTAAAACCCGGAAAGCCGCCAACCTCCCCTAGTAGTTATAGACCAATAGCCCTTACGAGCTGTCTGGCCAAAACTTTTGAACTAGTTGTGAATACCAGGTTAAATTTTGTCCTACAATCAAATGAACTTATAGACATTCACCAGTGCGGCTTCAAAAAAGCATGCTCAACAACTGACCATCTTGTCCGCCTTGAAAATGCCGTACGAGAAGCATTTATACACAAACAACACTGTCTTGCTGTCTTTTTTGATCTCGAGAAGGCCTATGACACTACATGGAGGTTTGGAATAATGCGGGATTTAGTAGAATTAGGCATACGTGGAAGAATGCTGAACTGCCTGAATGATTTCTTGACAAATCGTTCATTTCAAGTGCGCCTGGGCTCAACCCTGTCGAGGAATTTCGTACAGGAGAACGGGGTCCCTCAGGGCTGTATTCTTAGCACAACATTGTTTGTTGTCAAAATGAACTCCATATCAAAAATAATTCCAAGGTCGATTATGTATTCTGTTTATGTTGATGACCTTCAAATAGCTTGCACATCGTCCAATGTAACGACATGCGAGAGACAAGTACAGTTGACCATAAATAAACTGACAACATGGGCAGACAGAAATGGTTTCCAGTTTTCACCACACAAAACAGTCGCCATTCTTTTCTCACTCAAACGAGGCCTGCAGACAGACCCCACCCTACACCTAAAAGAAATAAATTTGCCCATACAAAATGAACACAAATTTCTCGGCGTAACATTTGACAAAAAACTCACTTTCCTGCCTCACATCAATATCTTGAAAAAGAAAGCATCCGGGGCTCTAAATATACTTAAGGTTCTGTCTCGTAAACACTGGGGTTCCGACAGGTCATGCCTCCTACAAGTTTATCGCTCCGTTGTACGCTCTTGCTTAGACTATGGTTGCATTGTGTATGGCTCAGCAAGGCAGTCCTACTTAAAACGACTGGATCCCGTACATAATTTAGGTTTACGACTCTCGTCTGGTGCATATAGGACATCACCCATTAGCAGTCTTTATGTTGAAACCAATGAACCGCCACTTACATACAGAAGACTCATGCTCACGTGCTCATACATCCTAAAGATCCGTTCACTACCGAAACATCTGTGCTATCCCATAGTCACGAAATGCCCATCTAGGACACTGTTTAATAACAAACCCCAAGCTATTAGACCGTTGCTCCTTCGGTTTGAAGAGAAATGCCAAGAACTTGGTATGCTGGACACATTACCTGGGACTGCCCATAGAACAAAACAACTACCACCTTGGTATACATTCCCTGCTGTGTGCGATTTTGCACTGACACACTTTCAAAAAAAGAAAACACCGCGTGAACACATATTACAGGAGTTTTTGGCACTAAACGAAAAATACAAAGGCTACACCTCATTTTACACAGACGGTTCCAAAACAGCATGCTATGCTGGGAGTGCAATAATACAAGGTAAATGGGAGAAGGTGATCAGACTACCTCAGTGCGCCTCGGTTTTCACAGCGGAGTCTTATGCAATTGCTGTTGCTGTGGAAAGAATAAGGAAGGAAAGCATTCCGAAAAGTGTTATCTACACAGACTCGCTCAGCGCGATCACAGCCCTACATTACAAAAATGCAGCTCAACCCATAATAGGAGACATAATACACAATTTAGTGACAGCAAAAACACAGGGACAGGAAATTAAGTTGTGCTGGGTTCCTAGCCATGTTGGGATCAATGGTAATGAGAGAGCCGATGCATGTGCTGCGCAGGCTGGTAGTAAAACAGTAACACAAGTACATATTCCTCATAGCGACTGTATGAAATTTATACGGAGTAAACTCAGAGAAACATGGCAGTTGTCATGGGATAACGAAACAGACAACAAACTTCACATAGTTAAACCCACTATAGCAGAGTGGGAATCAAGCAAACATGAGGAGCGCTACACAGAAGTCATTTTATGTCGTCTCCGCATCGGACATACACACCTGACACATAACTTCCTTCTAATGAAAGAAGATAAACCGAGATGTGAGGAATGCAACCAAGAGCTAACAGTAAACCACATGTTACTCTCATGTACGAAATTTGAGGTCCTGAGAAAAAAGCATTTTAGGCTGTTCTACGACGAACACATTCCATTTCACCCCAGTCTACTTTTAGGAGAAAACGCACTTGTTAAAATTTGCTCCGTTTTTAGTTTTATCAAGGAAGCAGGGATTCTAAGCAAGCTGTAAAGCTGTAACGTGATGTAACCGTTATTATCCACAAAATACACAAAACCTTCTGTTTGGCGCATGATAGCCTAAGTTGCTTATGTGCCATAAAACACAACACAACACAACACAAAATGATTTGCCTACCCACAGAGCAGCTCATAACTGGGAAAACATTACTGAAAACACGTAATAGAAGGAATGCACGCTGGGTTTTGTTGTTGGGCAAAGAGAAACTGTAATTTCTGGCTACCTGAACAGAACGCCTTACCTAACCTTATGCACACATAATTGTTGTTTATACCAAGGAAGAATTTATTGAAATGCATGTTGACTAGAAGCCCTAACTTAGGCCGATAAGTTCAATTTTTAGTAATAACCGGCACATAGAAAGAATACGTCAACAATCTGCAGTCTCCCGTAGTAAAACCAGATTAGGTGAAGGCAAAAAGCGACAAAACAATACCTCTACCTTCTACACCGCCTGATGTGCAAATGTGATTCAAGTAGGCGTGACAAAGTATATCTCCTTCAATAAAGCTTCTCAAAAAAGGGATAGTTCCCATTTACTCTTGAACATAGGGCTTTTTTTCGGCACCTGATGTCCTTCATGTTATTTGTAGAAGGAGGAAAATAAACGCTATGGCCACTGGAAAGACGTCGGGGTCCTTGCATAAGTTGAGGGATGGGTAATAATTGATTTATGACGCTTCAGTGCACGTGGATATGCTTTACGCCGACGCTAAACTCGTTTTGTAACCTACGTAGCTCCTTGATGCTGATGTCAGTCCTTTCCTTCTCAACGGTTGCATTGTTGGCAGTTCTAAACGTCAGGCCTGCTAAAAAGTGCGGATTGTGTGAAAACAAGATCTTTCTTTAGCTTTCCGGATTACGCAGGACTGTGTGAAAGGATTGGGTAGCTCCGTATTGCACTGGTGGAGTAAGAAAGAATCATTACGTCAGTACCCACACGTGGAAAAATGTAGGTGGCTGGAGAAATGCGGTAACGTTGAGAAATACTTCTGCGGAAACTGGTCAGAGTTGTCTATTAAGCGCAAGAATTTGACTTAGCTTGTCAGTTTAATCGATAGTACTCTACTCGCGCGCATTGAGGGAAAGTAGAAACACTGACCGCCATTTTTATTTTTTGTTTGATAGTCTGCCACTGAGGAGATCGATAAAGGAAAATTTATTTTAGTGCACACATCACTGAATAGGACAATCGCTGGAAGATATTGAAGGTCGCATTTAGGTAACCACTTCCTAAGTGTACAGAAGTCATGCATGGCTTAGCCAGCCACGACTAGCAAATTTTATGTCTTTATTTTGTTTTCTTTTACTCCCACCAAAGATGTTTTGTATCCATCAGCTTATCAGAACATTGTTACAAGAGCAATAGCGCCATTGCATTTACGTCCACGCTTAAAAAGTAGTTCACAAACTATGGGCAGGGCAGGAAAGATGTTCAAGTCTATGTGGAACCTGTGTGTTTGTCAGCGAAAATAAAACTGTATTGTTGACAAGCTTTTAAAGGTATGCTTCATTTTGCATACTATAATGAAGACAAGCAGCATGTACTGTTAGTAAATTTGAAATTACATATAGGAAATCTATATCCTGCACTCAGAACAGAAAATCTAAAGCAGTGAAAGGAGGATATAGTGATCTGTTTTTCCTACAGAAAGCGTAAAAAATCACGTTAATAGAACTCCTAATGCACACTTGATTTTAAACGGAGGTTGCACCTTTTCCCCTTAAAAAATCAAAACCGATACACTCTTATCCTATTTTTGTATTGTGTGTTGAATATGGCGCTTGAATTATGTTTAATATAATGTGAGATATAAATAAGGTAAAACCATCAAAATGTGTTATAAGCAATTTGAAGACAGAAACATTCCTGATGATCACAAAATACACTCGCTTCAAATAAAGCCAGTACCTTTTGCCAAACCTCAACGGAGCTGCGTATGTCGTATGCTCTCAAATCGCTCACCTGGAAAATCTAGCGGACTGATAGGCACCAGTTAACTAATGTACCGTCCACGTAGAAGTAACTAATGCATATAATTACTTACATACCAGCCTTGTGACCTATACTCGTCGTGGTTGTAGCCCTGACTGGATAACACATATTTTCGATTTCACCGTTTGGCATCACTAAAAAGGGTGGGGCGCACTTGGCGTGCCATGTGAATGAACTACACAAGTTGTGAGCTCCTTCAGTGAATTTAAAATGCAGGAAGAATTCACCGGTTTTTGAAGGAACATGTAACTAGAGGACCACCGGATTCATTTCGGATATTTTTACTGCGATAGCAATAAATTAGGCCCGGTCTCGATTTTTTCACGTCTATCCGTCAACAGGGCAAAAAAGAAGAGAGCAGAAATAAGAGCCTGTGGAGAGGGGTCAGGCTAGCCAAAGAAGGGGCTCCAGAGGCTACGGTGGCACTGCGGTCGCAGTTGCTAGCGGGACGTCTGCTAAAAGCGGTGCAATCTGGCTGCTTCCGCCTTAAGCGCTCCTGGCCTATCGTCTCGACTCGTCACGCCAACACTACGCACGTTGCAAAATAGAGTTTTAGGAGGTGCAGGACAGGCCCGTCGGAAAAAAAATGATCAACATCCCGCCCTGCGAAAAGGGATGTCCGGCGAAGCTCTTGTAAGCCACTACAAATTATTATGGACAAGGGTATGAAACGTTTCTCGTCGTCTCGATGGGCTTGTCACTGGTGCACGGCTTCTCTTTCCGCGAATGCTGGGTCCTGCCTTGTCTGACGCATGCTCACGGCGTCTTCGGCAAGAACTGGTTTATTTATTGACACTAGTCCTGCCTAGCCTTCAAACATAATCTGCAAATAATGTCTCCCGGGAATACAACGTAACTTGGAGGGGGGGGGTGCCTTGTTGTTCATATGCACCTTGTAAACCATAGTGCGCTTTCGATGCTTGTTTTGTGGTATTTAAAACAAATGCTGTGCTCAATGCCGTATGCCTGATTTGCCTGATGCATGCACTCGGCGTCTTAAGTGAGAACTGCTGGGTCCTGCATGGGTTTTTGGTTCACGACACGAAATTTTCCGACCAACTAGACGCCTACACCTTCGGTGTTAAAGACAAAAAGGAAATGGAAGCGACAAAATGGTGCCACTTGTTCTCAACCACTGGAGAGCCTGCAGCCGGTTGATAAACATAGAGAACGTGACCACTGTTTAGTATGCAAAGCACGCTTGACACAGTACGTAATCAAAGTGCGGGAGGATACTAAAACGGTGCAAGGTGTGCGCACGGCCCACCCTCATGTTGTCTAGGGATATGAGTTATATGCTCAGGTGTTCCTAAACATCCACCGAAGAATCCCCCATCACTTATTTTGCAAGGGAGATTGTCATGTTTTACTTGCATTATTTACAGGGTCCGCCGCCAAACAAATTGATTGATGGCAGGGTTTAACGCGCCGACGCAACGCAGACGATGAGGCACGCCGTATTGGAGGGCTCCGGATTAATTTTGACCACCTGGGGATCTTTACGTGCGCCGAAATATCGTACGCACGGGCATTTTTGCTTTTCGCCTTCATCAGAAAAGCGACCACCGCGGCCGGGAATTGAACCCGCGACCTCGTGCTTAGCAGCGCAATGCCTTAGCCACTGAGCAACCGCGGCAGGTAGCCAAACCAATGAAGTGGCTTTCCATTTCTCACCATATAGGGAGAAAGCTCTTCGAACATGTCTCTCTGGATTTGGCGTATTAACATGACGCTTAGGCAATGGTGAAAACGTAGCTAAGATGTGGGAGCAGCAGCTGGCGCTGCCTCCGCAAGACCAAGGCGTGGGTATGAGGCTTTCGTACGCCAGCCATAACGTGGGCTTTTAGGTTACGCGTCTTTTGACACGCATGAGGGGTCTAACTCAACAAATTCGTGCCCGTAGTTTGAATCCTCTGTGCGCATTTTTAAGTCCCATAATGAGTTATATACCAGGCGAGCACTCCATAACTCAGGAGACATTACTGCAAACATCTGATAAGCAGGAATTCACGTTGGTTTGGCCGAATATTTCGTTGTTGATACAACGAAATATGTTGCTACCCTCGCCCTAAAACCAACACATTCGCACAGTCACTCTTTATTCGAACTTCTAAAGACCGGAATGCTCTACCGGATAACGTTGTTAACACTAAAGATACAGAAACATTCCAAAAGTTACTAACAATCGTTTCCGAACCCGAATGACCTATTGCGTCTATTGTCTTGTGCTCTTTTTTTTTCGCCCCAAACCATTTCATATACTGTATGATGAATTGCAGTACCGATTTCTGTTGTTGGCCTTTTGCTGTTCACTTGTAGTTACTAATACTTTGTGCCATTGCGATTATGTCTCCCCAAACCGTGTAAAGGATTCTGCTGTGTCACACAGCATTCCGAGTGTATTTGCATCTCTGTTGTTCGCTTGCAGTTGCTAATGGTGTTTGCCACTGCGATTATATCCCCACAAACCGTGTAATGAATTCTGCCTGTGTTACGAAAAGTATTCACACATTTTTGTGTCTTCGTTTACACAGACGTTTCTTTGCTGTTTTCACTGTTTTTTACACGTCTCCTTTTGTAATACTCAAACATTTGTATCCCCACCCCTCATGTAATGTCCCGTCCAGGGACCCTTGATGAAATAAAATAAATAAATAAATAAAATATTTTGGCCGTTTTTACACCTTCTTCTAAGAGCAAATTGCCCAAGTTCATGCGCAGATAATTTTTGTTTATACAAGAAACATGTACTTGTTAGAGAAGGACATATTTGCATTGTTTCCACAATTTTCTCAACCTGTCCGCCGTGTATTAAGCACTTATTGGCAGCACTTGAGTACGCCAATAATATATATTTCTTACGGAGCTCTTCCCTTAATACAATAATGTCAGAAATCTCAAGGCTTCTCAAGTAAAAGCACAGAAAGAAAGCAACCCACCAGTAAATTCCCCCTTCTCAGAATCTTGTATTTATTTACGGCTATGTTACCACGGGCAAAAATGTCAGTAAAATAAAGCTTCTCAAGAAAGAGGATGTCGCCATCTAACGCGTTCTACAAACAGCCTGTCTGCGCTCAATGATGTCCTTCGTGTTACATTGAGAAGGAGGAAAGGAAACGTTATGGCCATTTGAAAGACGGCGGGGTGCCTCCCTGCCATCAGGCCTGAATAAATATTTACGAGTGTCACTTGTACCTCTTGTGCACACGTGGATGTGCGTTAAGCCGGCCATAAATCTAGTTGGCATCGGACGTAGCTCCCAGATGCTCAAGTCATTCTTGTCTTTCACAACCCATATGCACGTGGCGATGTCTAGACGTCGCGTCTAGTAAAAGGTCCACAGTTGTGTAAAAGCAACATCGTTCTGTACTTTTCCGTGTTACCCAGGACCGTGTCAAACAATTACGGAACCGCGTATTGCATTGGTAGAATAAGAAAGAATCATTACTTCAGTACCCACGCGTGGCATGGAGTTGGCGGCCACAGAAATGCACTACCGTTAAGAAATATTTTAGCGAAAACAGCTGAGAGTTAGCTCTAAGGAGCTAGGAAACCAATATTAAGCATACGTGCTGGCATGGAGGGACAACTCGAACACTGACAGCCCCTTTTCCTTTCTTCTTTCAGGGGCGAAGTCCCTTAGGGGTTCCTCTGTCAGCGTCTCCTGTCTTCATCGTTGTCGTATCCGGTCGCATGTGGTGATGGTAGTAAACACCGCGACACTCATTTTCCAACGCCTCGTGCTATGGCATCACGCGAACTAAGAGAACACACGGGGCCCTCGTCTCCCTACGCCTCGCGCTATATCGCTTCGTGTTTCGACGATGCAAGACTTACAGCAAGGCTATCTACATCTATCGTCAAGGGTTTCATCTCATTCGGCAAAAATGCCCATCCGCCAAGAATAAACTTATACAGTGCATGCTTCGCTCCTCCCCAGGTTTCAAGTTAGTGGAGATGCCCCGAGATATTTTATCTCGTAATTCTTCTTGTGAGCATTCTAGAGAATGCAAGCCTGTATAATTTCTTTCGCGTTTTTATGTTGAGTTTGCATTTTGCATTGTTTGTTCTTTTTTAATCCTGTGAGGGTGCTTGATCAGAAAAACAAACGGCCGCCGTTTGACAACGGAGAGAGCTACGGCCAGCATCTCGAAGATGTCTGCGGCATTGATTATCGATATTTTTTTGCAGAGCAGCTTAAGCAACGTAACGCAGATTTACATCGGGGTTGAGACCATCACTAAAGGTGAAACTTGCCGATTTCTGTCTACAAAGCACCATGTGGCGCCCTCTGCCATTGAATTTAAAAACATAAATGAACAACTTGTGGCCTGTTTCTTGTAATCTGTTGTTAATTTGTGGGTTCGTTTATTTTTTTTTTTTTCATATTTACGTACGTGCGCGGGGCGCACGTTATCTTTGAGTTTCCTTTCTCCCGTTTTTTATTGGTGCTCTGTGAGTTTTATTTGTATAAAAACCGATGACGGCTTCCAGATTTTCCCACCAATAGGCGAATTTTCGGTTGGTGTGGTTAGTTTTTGTTTTTTAATTTCATTTTAGGGGCAAAGTCCCTTAGGGGCTCGGGCGGTCAGCGTTGTTTTTTATGAAAACAGTTCGCATTTTGGCTATACATTTTCGACAAATGGTTAAACACACTAACACGTCCAGACTTGAAACACTGCGTATAACTTGAACATGAATCTTGTGGCGTGTTTGTGTTATTTGAAAGCGTACATAAGTTCTCTCCACCGTGAACGTCTGGCACAGCCTGCAGCATCACGTTGATTTATTTGTACAGTCTCAGTTATATGAACAATATCCTGACTACATCAATGGTGGATAATTAGGAACCACATCAACTAAAGGGCGAAGCCCTTAAATCTGCACATCTTTTTTAATTGAAATTATTGTAGTGCAAAAACGTTAACAGTATGCATTGGAGCAATGAGGGACGCACGTACGCAAGTAAACAAAACATAGCCTATGCACGCTCCAACGAAACGTACACTCCCCTGTGAGCACGCCGAAAATGCGTTTGTAAAACATGCTAAGGCGCGATATGCGAGCCCGTAAACACACTTACTAAAGTTGATTCAAGCTTCGAGCACCCCGTACATTTATCTATCCACACAAAAACGAAGAGCTTCCAATTTCCTCGAAATACACCAGGTATGGCATCGCTCAACAACGCTACGATAAGAGCGTACGTACACTCTTCGCCCAACATTTTTGAGGCCATGCCAACTTTCTTCGGGTCACAAAGAACTCAAAGCTAAATATTTACCTCAACAGTTACCGAAATATTCTATGAGTGTAACAATTAAAGTTTTTTGCAGGGGTTTTACAATAAAAAAATTCATTCCCCTTTTCAAAAAACTTCCCCCGAACAAAATTTCCACAAATGCTGTACGTTTCGTTTCACATACAAAGCCTCAGCTTTGAAAAACAGCTTTTTCTAGCGCACCTCTGTCTCGACACCGGTGACCTTGAGCACGGTGTCAAAGAACTGCCGGTCTTCGCTTTGCTTGCAGATGGCCAAGTGCGCGAGTTTGTGATCATGCTCATCTTGGGCGTTGTTCTGCCGGCGTCAGGCACCGCGCACTGGCAGGTGTTATATCCGACCGACTTTACAGATACCGACCTGCCCATGCGCCTCAATTCTGCCTGCAGAATATTTTATTGCATGTTTATTTTCTCTCTTTTCGATGTCACTTCATGGGCTGGCGCTGCATTTATTCCCCATTTCTCCACTGTATACGCGTTCGCTCGGCCAGCAATCGTGGTTATTTTGTCGTTTTCTGGGTCCGCTGTGCCCTGTCTTTGCGGATTCGCACTGGGGAAAGTGCACACTTTCTGTGGGGTCGAGGTTGCGCTAAAATAAGGGTTTCTAGACGTGAAATTTTTACTTGGCTTCGCTGGCGAAGGCACGCACCCGCAGACGTCCACGGAAGAAGAAGATGAAGAAGGAGAAGAAGAAGAAGAAGAAGAAGGCTTTATTTTTCAACAGACGTTGTTACAATTCCTGCTGAACGGACAGGAGCTAAAAGCATTGAGTGCCTGACGAGGGCTCCTGACCCTCTGGATCTCCCCATCACCCAGCCACATATCGTCAGAAGGCAACTATCCACTGTTGGTAATCCTTTGCAAACACTTTCTATGGCGTTGCACGCTCTGGACAGCGCGTGCACATCCGGAAGAATAAAACCCGCCAGAAAAACGTCATCGCGTTTTAACAGAGAAAACTCAAGATTAAAAAAATTCCCCGCATTTCCCCGAGGGGAAGAATGTGAAAGTGCGAATGCACGAGTTGAATTTACGCGGTTCGGTAATGTTCGCGAAAGAGAGATCACACACACACACACACACACAACTACAAAGAAAGAAAGATGCATTTATTCACAGACACCTATTTGTGTTGTCGTTGTACTTGATTGCTAGAACGGATCTCAGCTTTGAAATTTCGTGTCAGTACTCCTTTAAGCAGGTGCATTAGCCCTTCTCACGCCCGATTCTTGGCCAATCCCCCACGTGGGTATGTGCCATGTCAGCGGCCAGGCAGCGCGCGCCCATCTCCCCCCGTTGCCAAGGAAGACGAGGAGATTCCTGGCCAATTCCCCACGTGGGTATTTGCTATGTCAGCGGCCAGGCTGCGCGCGCCCATCTCCACGTGCGCGGACATCGCGGGTGGACGCAGGTTAAGGGTCGCTCAAGAAGTGCATTGCACTTAAAATGGTGAACAAGCAGTTTGTGCGCACTGTTTTATATTGTGGATTAAACGAAAAATAAAGCAGAACAGGAAGAAACACTTGCCGCCCGGTTGATTCCCGTTGGCATACGACGCGTAGCACGAGCATAACAAAAAAAAACATTGTGCGTCAGACATTTCTCCCGCAGTTTTGGTTGGATGTCAGCAGATGAATAGGCGGAGAAGCAGTAGCATGAAGAGTGATTTTTTGATAAAGGCGCTGCAGTGAGTTGGATTCAGAGGTAGGTGGTTACAGTCGACTTAGGCCGGAGCACAGCCGCTGGGTGAGAGAGTGAGAGCCTTTGATCGAGCGGCCGTGTCAGGAGGCTGGGTGCACACGTAGCCAAAAGAAACGCTTTTGGGAAAGAATACGTCGAAAGATCCTGCAATAGGTTTGCATAATACTTTCAGGGACCATATCACACGCGATGATATTTGTTGCGTATAGCTGAGCAAGCCTGGCAGGCGTCAGATAAAGCGAAGTTGTTTTCGCCATGTTCCGACCGCTTCGTACGAGGGCAGTGGCACAAAAAGACATCCCGAAGATTGCTTTGCTGCTCGTCGCAAGCATTTACCAGGGACGGCTGCCATACCCAAGTTCACCTTTTGTTTGTTTTGTAAGGACACGGGCGGAGCTTATACAAACGCGGCCCTCCGTTATGGCGTAAACCCGCCAGCCTCGAAAAAGGTCGCCGTCAATAAGCGCTCGCTTCCCCGAAGAAACATTGTTTGCCGCTAGAAGGACATTACTACCACGCACAGAATTGCCCTGTTTGGGTGCCTATACAAATTGCAGCATTTCTTGTGAAAGTTTTCACGTGCATAGGCCAGCCTCACGTCAGAAAGAAAAGAAGCACCGTGACGCAACCCTACAATCGACGTAGTTTCCGCATGTTTACATGTACGAACATGTTCGAAAACAAACAATGGCAGACGCGTGGCTGGATATAGTAACAGTGGGGTTGACTTTGGCGCGTTGACGTTTGCCTAGCTAAGAAATGGTCCTTCCCCTAACCATTATTTCAGGTTGCTGGATGGTATTATAGGTAGCGATCGGCAGTAGGAATTAATAGGTACAACCACTACTGTTTATGCGAGAAGTCGCAGGCCGCACGGCGAGCGAAGCGGAGCTGGCGAGTTGGGGGATTAAGCTTAGCCCCATCGGATGCAGCGGCCAGTCCGTACACGGAAATCCTTTTGCATTCTAGCTCCCATTATCGCCGGCTGCGATGGGCGGGTCGCTATCTATAAAGCCAGTCGTGGTTTTATCCGAGGTAGCACACAAACGTGCTGAGGGCCAGCAATGCAATGGTGCTGGCAGACGTGCTTGTAGATACCTTGGTGCTATCTCCGTTGAACTGCGACAGAAGCACGCCACGCCCGCAAAAAAATAAGCCTACACTTCTTTGCATGCCCGTTTTGCACAGGCAGAATGTTTCTATCCCTTAAAGACCTGAGGTAAATGCACTCCTCCGGAAAAGCATATCGCTGAAATTTCTCTGTTTAGCATGCTCGGCCAACAAAATGTGTGTTCAGTTTAAGCAAGCGGGACTTGTGGTATGCTGTTCCGTATAAAGGGCTCCGCAGTTCGTGTTATTACACTTGCTAGATTTATAGTGAATAACAAAATGTGTTACCCTGACCAAACCCACTGAAATATCGCGTGTGTATATCAATATATTCACATTTGTATATGCTAGCACATTATTACGACGCGGCAGGACGACGATCTGACGAACCGAGGGTTATTTTGAAGCAAGATGAGGGTGATGCAATCCATTTGAAAATGGCCCAACGCAGCTCGAGCTAGGCCATGCCTCACGCGCATCTTTTTCTTTGTCGGTAAGGACGGCCTCAGTGTTGGGTAATATTCGTTTCTGTCTTCATATATTGACATCACCTCAGTTCGAAAACGGCCTTCCAGGTTGAATCACAATCTCCTTGGGAGTGCCGTGAGAACAAAATAATAAGATATGTAAATGAAAAATGTAGACGTTCTAGCCGCAGCAGATTGGTGATGTTAAGCTCGGTGGGCAGTAGCCCGGAAAAGAATGACCGCTGATGCAACGGAACAGCAACAACCCATGCCCTTACGGCCGCGCCGTAAAGCTGGTCTGAGAAACCTCATTTTCCCATGGGTGGGTCGCGGTTGGGGCATCGACTGGTTCGGCGGATTTCGGCAAACCATAGGCTGGGGACACGCTGCTGGAGGACAGGCACCTCATTTCACACCGGGGCTGTGGCGGTCCGGCGTGATCCAATCTCTTTCTCGCCATTGCCACAGAAGCCGCAACGGGTGAATCTGTTGAGCGGGTTGGGAATGGACACCGAACTCTACAACACAGATATTACGCATCCACAGGGCAAACATGTGAGTGCCCAAGGGGGATGGGAAGTGGGTATTTACAAGGTGTCGGTGATGTAGTCAATTTACAATTCGGCCATGGCAGCTAGAGCTAGGTCACGAGTCGCGCACACCCGAATATTCGTCGCTGGAGTTTGCCACAGCGCGATGTAACAATATTGGTACGCTGCGCTGATACAAATGATGGAAACCATGGTTGAATGAAGTGATAAATTTATTCCTGTGACCATGACCTTCGGAGTAACGGTACCCACAGTTTTGTCCTCATCAATTCAGGGTGTCCCACGCTCCACCCGCCATTCTTCACTTCCGTTTTCTTCACGTGGCATTGTGAACATTCCTTTCCAAATATGAGGAAACTATCCGCTTCCGGAAGGTCCTACGACTTCCAAAAAGTGAGAAGAGAGGACAGGTAATAGGGGCAAACTCGTTTCCTATTAGCACTCGGACATTGCCCGGCACATGAACAGTATCAGAGCAGGAGGACGTTTTGAATTCAGGAAAAGCAGATGCCAATTTTTCAATTCATCCTGCCTCCCGTCAATTCAGCGAAGCCAGTGTAAATGACGTGGAAGTTTTGAGTTGTGGCTGTCACTCGTTTGTGGGAAAATTTTGAAACACTTTTCCGGCGTATACCTAGTGTTTTTCCTACTCATTTGTGGTCCTTTGTTAGCCCGCCACACTATAAAGTGTGGCATATCAATAACAATTCTTTTTGAGAAAGTGTGTTTATAGTTGAATTTTTTCTACGGACGTCCTCGTTAGCATAACACACCAAAGCACCTGCAACTGAATCTTATAGTCTGTTTTCATTTGTATACCATCTGCTTTCTTTTTACTTGCAGCATGTATGAAGGCCCAAGAAGATACTTTTGTTCTTAGAGTGCTAATTAGGACCGATTCACGCGATGGAGAAAACATGTCTTCCCGGGGTGAGGAGGCCGCCCACAAAACTGGTTTATAAGCCCCGCCCTTCAGTGCGGCTAGTCTGCGTACAATCTGTGCCGAAATTCCGTCAAATTTTCACGCACGAATCCAGGCCGGATCAACGCGTTCCCAACAAGACTGTGAACGATAATGGGAGAGGATCCCCGCGCGCTTCTCGTCTCCCTCAACCCGGTGGCTAGCCGTGTGGCTGCCGCGCGCATAAGTACGTCCCTTGACGGCACCACGCTGTGACCTTTTGAAGGTTAACATATTTCTCAGCCTCCAGTGCTCTTCTCGTCCGTCGCTTGAATCCCATAATAATGTAGGTCAGTAAAGAGGCTGACTTACGTGCCTGCGTAAATGTGTCTTTTCCCAAGCCTGAATGTTCACACAGGCATATCAAAATTTTATTGTATGTTTAGCGTTTATCCCACAGTTTCGTTTGTCACGGGGGTCCTCATAGCGTACTTGAAAATGTGCATTTGTGAAAATATCCTAGAACAGCCGAGTAAAATTTAAAACTTTGTGATACCTTGCAGGAGTAGCAGACTGTAATCTGATAGCGATCACAACTTTAGGGCGTTTCGGAAAACTCAGCTCCAGGCGCATGATGAAAGGCGGCGGCGCACACGTGATTAAATTTGAACGCTATTGATTGGACTTGAATATTTTGGGCAGATACAGCGGCAGTGTGCTGCCTGCCGTCCTGTACAATTTTAGCCACAAGAAAGCTTGAAATCCAAGTGGGAAATCAAGCAGCAAGGAAATCTACCAATTATCTCAATAAATATTTCCGCGTTTGGCAACTAAAACAAAGTTGGTGTCTCGGCTGCGTGATAGCGAGACCAGCTAAAAAATCGCCCTCATCGGAGCGAAGCTTTTCACCTAAAATCGTGTTATTGCAACGTAACTTGCGCCCAATAGTGATGCACAGCAGATATGAGAATTTAGCTGATATTCAAATGGACTGGTTTAATTTCCAAGTAGCATACACAATGCTAAATTAAAGTTTTTTTAACACGTGCAAACACTACCCTTAGTAACAAGGCCTCATTGTTTGGGATCCGCTGGGTTACTCATGCTTGCAGGTGCGGAAGAAATATTCAAAGTATCTTACAGGCCCAGCAGGGCATTTCGTAAGGGGGGCAAGAAGAGCAGATAATCAAAAAGTAACAACAGAAGTTATACGAAACTAGATATATAACACAGCTACAATACAATATTGTCGTTGTCTTTACCCCTACCCCAAAACGACCGTTTAAACTGTTTCAATAGTGCAGCTACATAAAAAGTTCGGTTTGCTTAAATACAAACGCCGGTTTTAGTGCGAAAGCCCCGATTTTCTATTATGTTTAAACGGATTTGTTCACACTTTTCACAAAAAAGGCATTTTCGTACCCTTCAGGTGTTACAACTGTTCCGGGTGTCTCATATAGCATGAAGTCCTCAAAGAGAAAGCAGACAAACGACAGCAATGTTTGCCATACCGACTGCATAAATAACACCACAAGTTTCCCAGGCCTGTACGGTGACAGGGATGATAATTCGGCGCCTAGTGTAACACTGGAATCGCACTCTCAGAGCATGAGTAATTTTGTTGTCTCGGCCGCATTGTCGCGAAGGGGGGAACGGTTGCTCACCATATGATTGCGCTTTCGGAGTGCAGAGCAACAACTTGTATTTTTTGATGTGTGACACAATTAGGCGAGGCAATATGTTTCATTCGGCACAGTTAAAAAAAGGCAACTTTACGTGTTTACAGTGCGCAGTTGGCGATACGTTTGGTATTATTTTCCGTGTCCCTTTCACGCAAAACCTTTTGGTTACCTTTAATGGAGCTGAAGGGAAATAAACGACCAGCATCACTTCCGAATACTTAAAGCAATTGCTTCGTAACGGAAGAAAAAAAAAGATAACCGTGCTTGAATTTATACCAATTCTTCGCGTCTTTCCAAATGCCTATGCGTAAGCAACTAGTTGACACGCTTTGTTAGCAAAGAGGCACCTTGGCACGCCAAAAGGCTCGGGCGAGTACGCGGGTGGTCCACTCTCTTTCAGTTTACTCGCTTCAAAGGGGCGTTGTTTCATTAAGGGTATCGGAGTCTATGTCAGCCTGCTTTCGCTAATATTGACAGTCGTTTTTCTATATTGTTATTAATTCTTTTTATCAATTTTACTTTTGTCTTCCTATTTTTAACACACTTCATCGGCGGTGGTTCATTATTGTGCAGTGCGAGACGCTTTCCCATGACCTCATTCTAGGAGCTGAGCCAACGCTTATCGCGGAGCCTCTTTCGCGCGTTACTCTAATCTTCAAGGTCGAATCGTATATATTAAGGAGTGAAATAGAAAGTCGTTTCACAAGGTTGCATCGGAAGGGTAGCATTCGAATGCCGGAGCGCCGCTGTTTGTCCACGGTACCACAGTACGCACTTTGGATATACCGCCGCCAGTGCCTCACGCAGGAAATCTAAGTCGCGCCATCCCAACTCGTTTTCTTTCTCGCGGTGCATTCATCTCTGACCTGTGATAAAGTATCTCTCTCTCTCTCTCTCTCTCTCTCTCTCTCTCTCTCTCTCTCTCTCTCTCTCTCTCTCTCTCCCTCTCTCTCTCTCTCTCTCTCTCTCTCTCTCTCTCTATCTCTCTCTCTCTCTCTCTCTCTCTCTCTCTCGTATTTTGCTTTCATTTAAAGGCGCCATGCCACAAAAGAACGACGCTGGCTAAAAATGAATTTGAATGCCTTCGGCAGCTTCCGTCAGCACCTGCAATTTGCAGGTACTAGATTTTTCGGTACTACACCGGTACTAGATTTGTCGATGAACAGAAAATTATTCAATGTCTGCGTCAATGAATGGCTGATATTTTCACTGACTGAAACAGATGAGTTGATGATCCTCGTTATCAAGCGTAGGATACCCCTGGCTGGTATGTTCCTTTGTGTGGGTAATAACCCTGTGGTTGGCTTAAAACTCGGTCATATTCATATTCCGACTGCATATTTCCTGGTATTCACATTACAGTAACCGGGTTCAATTTCCACCGGTTGGGGAACTTCAGACGTAAGCTGTTGATTGAATAAAAAGCCTAATGGCTTCATTTACGATAGATAAGTACAAAATGCATATTGCTGAATCCTGTTTGAGTATGTGAATTGGAAACAACGAGATACTGCAAAACACATCAATTTCCTTACCTTTGACCTGTCTCGCTGCATCGCGCGTGTCTTCCAATGAAGCTTCGGTGGCGTTCCGGCAGGACGGAGCGCGTTTAGCCTACGGAAAGGTATCCTTACACCGGACTTTGTGCCATTTCACACTGCGGGAAACAACAGGACAGACTGACCACGCCGAAATGTTTTCTGATCGGGTACAGAAGTTGGTCGCCACAAGACACAAAATATTGAAATATCTTAATCTGGGGCGCATACACACACCCACCAAAATCGGCGCAATGACCTATAAAAAAAGACATCGCTCGCACAACAGTTACACAGAATGTTAGGATACCTAGACTAAGATTTTGACTACTACAGCTGTAATTGTTTTTGACGCTCCTTAGTGCCACTCATTACTCAAAACAATACCTGTAGCTATCAAAAATTGCAGGTTCTCAGGTCGGTTGCCTAAACGAGGCAACATAATTATCAAAGCCCTACACTAGTTTTTGTGTAGCAAACAGTGACGTTGCAACGAGTCTCATAAAATAGATGTTTGCCTGGGTCATGCCCAGTCAAGATTTAACTAAAAATAGAGTTAGTGGTCTATCTGACTCCTCGCTGGCACGCAGTTTTTCAGCGCGTAAGAAATATGTGCCCACCAGAGTCGTTTTAACAACGACCGGCGCCCTTCCGTTATTTAGCCGAAACAAACTGCGTAAGAAGTGTGTTGGACCTGTATTGTTGTCCCTTTGCTTCGGCAGGCATGATTGAAGCTCCGTGTGCGCACCCGCACCCCCCAAACTATGAGAAATTAATATTTGATACCAATTCACAGTTATCTGCGATGGTATCTTAACTGCGAAAGCGGCACTGGTGCGGCATGTGATCACGAGTAAAAAATTTAGTTACTGCCTCTGCGCGAGGAATCAATGAATGACAATCTCCAAGAAGGAACGTGGGCAATTTTTTGAAGTACCATTTCGGTTGGCGACGCGGCAGATAACCTACGTAAACCCCTATTCCCTTATTTATGGGATGTAAAGTTATTAGCTTGTATGCAACAGGCGGCGTAAGAGACAACTCATTGCGCTTTTCGCCCCCACGCAAACTAAAAGAATGCCGACGCATGGGAATTTCCTGTGCATTATGAAATTCCACTTGAATGCGGGAAAGTCTATGTTGGGAAAGTCTATCAACGACCGCCCATTGCTAAGCCTGCAAGTGTGAGACACTTCTGAAGGAGATAACGTTTCTCTTTAGTAGCAGAGATGCGACAGCCAGGTAACTGTTCGAAGTATTTTATATTATGCAAATAGCCGATAACTCTATCAGTAATACGTCGGTGTTCCTGTTTAACACCGGTACATCTTCTTTGAGCGTTTCGTTTGAGTAGCACATATGCGTGTTTGTTATTGCCCACTGTGGCGCTTGCTGCGCATGCCAGTTTTTTATATAAACGGACTTCGCTAGGGAATCAAGTGATTGAAATTTAGCCCGTGTCCGGTCTCTTCTAACTTGTATATCGTATTAGTTGTTTTGCGCTTAAACATATTTAAGAAAGGTCTTTGATAGCCTTCTCTTGTAAAGATTGTTTTTTTTTTTTTGCGGCGTGTTGTTATACAACTGGACTGGTGGGTTCGCATAGAAACCCGTTAGTTTATTGGTGGAACGGCCAACAAAGACACAAAGCTATTTATGTTTTTCTATTTGCAGGGCGGGAAAGTGATATATATTCTGTCGTGCAGTGCACCAGCCGGAGCAAATGGAGAGACATCGAAAGCAGATAACATGGCGGGCCAAATACAGACCCTTGTAATGTTTCCTTTTAGTGTCCGAAGTCATGAATTCAACATCGGCATTGGAGTGAAAGCACTCGACACTTTGTATTAGTTGGTGCATTGCATTCAGTAATGTCACCACTTCCGCTATACACAAACAACTGTGAGTTTATTACTGTTGCATATGTCGCGTACCATATTCGGATCACACAACGATGAAACTCCAATGTGGCTGACAGTAGCTGTGGGGTCAACAGCGCATTTGGAGAACTGTACTCACAAGGATCGGCTTCCGCGCGAAAGACGGCGGAACACCTCTTTTGGTACGACTTTCAAACTACAAAGTACTGTTTTTTTTCAACTAAAACATAAAAATCTTGAGACGGTTATGCGCCCAATTGAGAATACGTGCAAGCTATCCGTGCAAGTAGTTTCAATCTGCCAGGCCATACGCAAATTTAACCGAATCAATGCGTCTTCATGTCTTCATTCGCCTCCAATGTGCGGCCGACTTAATGTAGAATAGCTTAATTTATTTTAAATTTAAAAGGTAGTGGGAATACGATTAACCTGGCCGTGAACAAAAGGTCCACGCCCGAGTCGCGAACGTACTGGCCGCCGGTGACCGACCCAGTGATGCACGCATCTGCCGTACGTGGCGCTGGGTGTCACGGGCAATGCAAATAGAAATGAACAAATGGAGACAAAAAATGGAAGCTAAAACGTCGTTAGAGATGTACAGGGCTGAAAAATGGGACATCAGAAAGGAAAACTTCTCCGATAATTCACAGGGCAGTGCTTCGCTTTTTCAGGCTAGAGCAGGTTGCTAGCGAACTAACAGCTTTGCGGGGAAGCATTCACAAAATGATGTGGTCTGCGTATTATTCGGCAAAGAAATAAAAACTTTGCGGCACATAGTGTTAGAATGCAAGGCTATCCATCAAAATGTACATGAGGGAAATATTTGGTTTCCAGAAGCCCTAGGATTTAAGGGTAGCACTGAGGGAGTGTACTTCAAGGCTGTCGGGGCGCCGAAAAGAAGATTATAATGCTGGTTTACGAAAAGCAGAAATTGGAATATTCCCTAGGACAGCTACAACCTGAAGGAAAAATAAGTATTATGTGCATAAGACGTTTTTTGTGTATGCCCTAAGAGCAGCGGTAGGAATAAACGATGGTATAAAACATACGTATATTAGTTTTTTTTGTAAGATGGCACGTAACAAGCCCGCTACAAAATGGGATACCACTAGCAATCACCAATTGTCAATCATCATCATCCGTAACGCCCTCTGGGCGCTGTGCGGCACCTGAAGTAACGCCGCACAAGAAAGGCTAATACATTTCGTGGAGATTGACAAACGCCCCGCGTTCCTCAAGTTGCCGCCGGGCAGACCAGCATGGGCGTGTCGGTCCGGCAATCCATGACTGTTTTCGTGTCTTGTAAAAATTATGATTATTAACGCAAAATTGGCAATGTTATGAAGCTGTCAAATGTAAAAGAACACAGATATTGGATGTTTCGCAAGAAATTAAATGGGGCATAAGGTATGGGTGTCAGGCCCGCCCGTAAAATACCGTATAATGCGGAATATAGGTCGAGGCGGAATATAGGTCGTCCCCCTTACCTTGTAGCCAAAAAATGCAAAACAAAAATTAGGTACCAACCATTGTTTTATTGAGGCTATACCTTGTTTCTTCTCAGATTACTCATTTAAAACTGTCTGAACTATCGTCGGACGACTGCTTCTGGCTCGCCGTCGCCCAAACAGCACGTCGTCCTCGGTGCAGTCCAGGGAATTGCTTATGCAGCACTTCTTAAACACTCGCAAGACCATGTCATCGTGAAGCGAGCGCAAAGCATGGGACACTCGTGTGCAGACCGGAGCTACAGCCAGTCTGTGCAGGCGGTCAGCAAACATCTTGGGGTATCCATTCGTAGAGACATCGCACGACGCTAGCGTTCAAAATTTGCCACTTTGTACATCAGCACAGGTGCACAGAGCAGCGCAAATGAAACGAGGCCTTCCGAGCGTTGCATACCGAGAGCTGCCCCTTCAGCTAATGCCGCTAGCTACACTTCTTTTGGTGATACCGAACTGGCGCAAGGCGGACACGTCATTGGCCTTGAAAAACCCCCAACTCTTCTTTTAAATGCTGCTGTCAACTGCCACTAAGTGCCTAAACTCATTTTGAGCAAGAAGAAAATAGCACGCACACATTCGCCGACAGCGAGAGAATCGACAAAACAAAGATGGCGTCGCGTCCGATTGGTGGTGGTGGCGATGGTGCCGTTGGGGTTTGAATGGGCTCGATGGGCTGCCCGGTCGCCAGATGACAGCTGCCACTGACTGCGATATAGGTGGAGGGGTGACTTTTCGGGAAATGTTTCTGTAAAAAATCTCGAACTATATTTCGCATTATACGTTATTTAAATGGCTCTGTCCTCCCGCCAACCCCTCCCCCCCCCCATCGCCCCCCCCCTCCGACCTGCCCCGAGATTCCGCCGTCGCTGTCCACGTAGCCTCCGCAGTTCCGCCTTGTGCCCCACTAGCAGTACCACTTTTCCCAATAGTGCGCCCTGGCGGCAATATTCTAACACGCAATCATCCTGTCAAGGCGACAGCACGCCGGCGCCACACATGCCTCCTGAATCTGGTGACCGGTAGTTCTAACGCTTCGGCTCTCGGCTGAAGAGACTGCGGTAGGAACCTTAGCTGGTTTTATCTTGTTTAGTGTAGCTGTGGCTCAAACTAGTTCAAATTTTCCTGCCCCATGCCTGCCGAAAGATCACGCGCGAAGATGGAAAAGGAACTACGGCTAGCCATGGACGAGAATCGGTAAAGCTAGCACCGTGGTAGTCTCCAAGGGGAGTATTTTTAATTTAACGAGAAGAGCGGTTTAGGCTTTCGGTTACGCACCGGAGGGTTGCCATAAAACTCTACCCAGCCGAGCGAACGTCAGCGCGCGCCTCGTGAGGAACGACTGGCGTCGGCCACCTCGACTTTCGAGAACACTTTTCCCAGGGTTCGTGGCATGATCTATCACATGTTTGTCCTCTCCCCAATTCACGTCCGTTCGCGCCAGGAGTGGGGTGCACAGACGCCAAGTTTGCGCAAGAGACGCCGACTTTGCGAAGCCGGTTGCCGAGGGTTCTAGCGCGTGCTAACATGGTCCAGTCTGGGGGCGATGTGGAATCCTGGGGACCAAATATTCCGTGCCAGCCAGTCATGTAGAACTTTGAGCGGCAAGTTCGGAAATACATGCCACGTGGAACAGCCGGGTCTCCGGTTAATGGAGAGGAGTTGCATCTGTTTCTCCATGTTTGGACCACTAGTGCAAGCTCTCCGAATATTTTTGTTGGTACCACGAAAGCCGGACACTCTTCACTTGATTAGACCAGCATATAATTTTCAACTTTTCAGTTCCCAATGACACAAAACCTACTTTTTAGCGCTTTGCATTTTGGTGTTTTTTTTTGGATGGGGTCATCTATCTCTACGACAGTGCTCTTCTTCATGGCACTTCGAAATGCTTTCACGGAGTTATGGCTAACCTTGAGCGACAATCATTACAAGTGTTTACAATCGAGCGGCAAACTTTACAAGCTCTCGTTCGCGCGTGTGTGTGGACGGTATATTCTTGTCCCTCATTCGCAGGAGTGCTCCTTGTTTCAAAATTCGCCAACGTACCCATTTATGCGTCTAAGCACCGCCAGTTGGCGACAAAAAGCCTACCGCTGATATTTCGAACCGTTGAGAAAATAATCACAAAATTTGCAGTGATAAATCTCATTGAAATTAAAATGACGAACACTCTAGTAGTTGCATTGTAAGGTTTTGCATTTTCTGTGTATGCGTACCGTTGCAGGCATAACTAGTTCTTTGCCAAACCACAATCCCAATAGAAATATACCCAGGAATGTCTCATTTTATTTCTGGTTGATAGTTTCGTATTCTACGTTTGTATTTGCCCCTTCTTAACTGACTGGTGACGTCGGTCATCTCGGCTAACTGTACAAGGGTCTAAGGTAAGAATTCAGTACATTTTGCAGCAGCAAGGGTAAGGTTGTGTTTTTCTTTTTCTCTACCCGAGTGGGGCCCGTCTTTGTTCACAGCGCAAATGCCCGATGACTGTCATTCGGGCCCGCATCTCTTGGCACGAAATGCAGCCCCGGCTTTAACCAAGACACTTTTCAGCGCTGTTAGTGCTTCTGTGCGGGATTGTCAAAAGTGATCACTTCACACGTACAAACTTGTTCTAAATATCGTCTTAAATAACTAACAAATAGGTAGACATCCCAACAAGCGGGGCTCTACACAGCTTCACTGGATGCAGCACTGGCAGGCGTCGAGGCTTTGGTTTACTGGCACAGCCTCGAGAAGAACATCGTGAATGCTCATCTGCACTGCGGAGAAATTCTGTCCCGAGAAGCAAAGTGAAGGTACGCTGCTGGCCAGGAGAAAGCATGTTAGTATAAATGCAATGCCCTGGGTACCCTGAACGTGCAATAATTTACGCTTCACCCGTGATTGCCCCCTAAGCCTTAGGATCACATTCAAATGCTTTCATGAATGCCCAAACAATAAGCACTCTTATACATGACAACCAAAATCAGACCTACATTATCGCATCCGATGGGTCTCCGGACCCAAAGGACTCAACGCACACTACATAACCACACAACCGCCCGCGCATAACTATGTCTGCATGGTTGGTTATCTTCCCATAAAAGGCTCTGTTTAGTCAGATCAAGCAAATGAAGTGACCCAAGTTGGCCGTCTGGAGAACAAGCGCAATAGCAAAAGCCTCCCGGGAGAAACAGCGTTAAATGATACACAATGTCGGGCCACCCCAACCCGCACACTCAGTCGTTGCGGCCAGGCGAGGCATCGGTGCATCAACACACACACAGTCACTACGCCTAGGTCGGTCAAAGTACCGCAAATCTTAAGCGGTATCTAATCAGTATGTTTCTCCCAGCACCTATTTCGCGTCAATTTATACTTCAGTTTCTAGTATTTGTACAGAACTCTTCTAGAGAACATTGAAATTGCTACGACGGCCACAGAAAGAATGGCCTATTCAAGGTACCATAACTTTACTGCACAAACATTTGATATCTGCCCTCAGCACTAACGGGCAAAACAAATGAACCCTTGGCCATCCTCTCTTGAGTTACGTCCACAACTACCTCTTTCCCGCACGGCCATACACGGCTTCTCCCGTTTTAGCAGGTTCTGTTCCAAGGAGAGGCTGAATGTCGACTGTAAGCTCCCGACGGGATTGCTAGAAATAACTAGACAAAAAATTAAGCAATGTAGGAACCTCACACTAACGAGTAAGACTTGAAGGTAGCCAAGCTGTACGCAACCTTCAGGGCCAACCCGACGGTTTAAGTCCACGGTTGCAGGCGATTAGCTTCTTCTCTGCTGCAACTACTTTTCCTTCGTATTCGTTGCTATAACGTAAGTCACAGTAATGAATTAGACTCGAAGGTAGCAATGCTGTACGCAACCTTCACAGCTTTTTCGTTGCTGCCACAACGACCTTTACTTCATCGGTGTGGCTATAAGTGAGAGCTTCGTTTCTTGCTCTCCCTCATTCACCACTTCCACTACCTGTGGTGGCGGTGGTGCAGCCGATGTTGGAAGTACTTCGTCGTGTGTACTATTGCACGTAGGCGTCCTCTTCATCTTTAAGAGTAATGCCTTGTGATCGCTATGGTATATTGGCAGTGGCTAATGAAGTTGATCGGTCAATCTTGGCTAATATCCCTAAGTGGGTATGTTTGGCTTGACAAACGTGCGGCGCGGACACCGGGCGGTCGCCTTGTGTCACGTACACACTAGCGATCGGCATTTTCTTGTCTTTTTAGCGGCCAGGTGTTCACAGCGAGGCACCCACTCACGTGCGCTTGGCAGTTTCTTGGGATTTTGAACCACGAACAGGAAAGTTGAAAGGTTTGCTAAACAGCTCCGCCGTCAGTAACACAACAAAAATATTAGTCGTCTTTCTAACGATTTGTGGCAAGTGTGTTCGTAGCATCGGCTGTTATACACAAACCCTAAAGGAAGAGTATTCTGGTTGTTCAGTTTTTATGCGACCAAAATAATAACCATGGGAGGAGAGTATCCAAGAAGACTGAAATACTGGATTTTGTGTGTTTTTTTTTAAGAAATTGCCAAAACATTACAGGGTAAGCGGTTTTCCGGACATCGATAAGACCAATGTCATCAAGTTACCGGCGTTTATCTTTATTTTTCCAAAGAGATAAGGAGAGCGTGGCCACAAGAGAAACAATGGGTGGTGAAATATGTAGTATGGAGGTCCGATGCACAACGCAGACGAAGAGGCAGCTGATCAACACGTGAAGGAATGCACCAAAGTCTCGTCTCTTCGAAGACTCTCGTTTATCACAGCCGTGCAGGTTTGTTTAACCTGTAAGATGAAGAAATGCAGGTGGAATCTCAATATTCCACAGCCTGGATCGGAAAAGCAGCCATCTAAAAACCTCTCTGGACTGCATTGGCCTACAATCCGTTAAATTATACGTTAACAATTATGCAAAGGGTACTTGAAGGTTTGAATAAAAAGATAATTGGTGCATACATCATACGTAACACACTTTCAAACGTATCAAGCTTGCATGGCGATAAGTAGTCAAACAGTGAAACTAACCGGAGCCTTTATTTTTTTTTCATAGTGCGCAGCTTTTGTTGTTCCCTGTGGAATTGCCTTTGCATCTCACATTACGTGCCACAAAATAAAGGCGGTGGCAGTAATAACTAGCTTAGGTTGCTTGTTTGAAGGCACGTAAAGCACTGAGAAGGTTACCAACCGGCTGAAAGTAAATTTTTACTAGTCGGCCGGAAGGATTGAATTCTGGGATAAGAACTGGAACGTCTATGTGAAATGACAGCAGAAGCACGTTAAAAGATCGCTAACAATGGCCTTGTATTGTCCTGTTGGTGGAAGCAGTTTAGGTAAATTTTATAGTAGTAACTGACAAGTAATTCCTCTGCACCTATATGTTGAGGCATCTCGCTACACGTGTTTGAAAATACTCCGTTCCTAGGTATAAAACCGTTTTCTTTGTGGTGTTTCAACAGTGATGATATCTTTTACGAACAAAGTTGACTCAATTCAGCACTCAACACAAGCAATCGTGTTCGGTTCCAGAGTGTGCGTGTCGAAAAGGCGCATGCAAAAATTTTATAGTCGACATATAATGAACGGAGATATTTTCTACGTAATAATTTGCATGGGATTGAGTAAAATACGCAACAACCATTTGAAACCGTACATTTGAAACCTTGAAACCTTTAGATTTCCGCTCGTTTGGATTCTTGTGTTCTACATTAAAAAGGAAGACTTCGAAACACGGTTTTATACACTTTGCGTAATATGAGCATTCTGTATCAGCACGTTCTCAACACAAATACTTGTAATATGATCCCGTGTCTACGTGTATACATATTTGCGGCATAAATATAATATAAAAATGTCGTAGGAATCTTATCGAGAGAACCATTTGCCGCACACTCTAGAAGGTAATTAACTCACGGAGATGTCGCAGATCTTTAACTTGTCATCTTTATTCTTAGCAGCGAACTGTAGTATCCACTGTTCGTCCGCAGACCGCATGTTTTGTGTTTTTACGATTAGGTCATATGGGAAGCATTTGCTTCTGTTGCGTTTCAGGGAAATGGGTCGTGCGTAGACAAAAAAGCAATGTTTGGCTCAAAAAGGGGATTACCACACGGTTATACTTTACCACACTCTGTAAACACCACTAAGAATGCACTTGAAAGCTGCATAATTGCGCAGGGAAGGGTTAATTAGCAACGAATACCACCGTGCCTTGCTGATGTTTCCAATACCCTCAAACAAGACCCGCTGCTTGTATTCAGAGAAGCGTATCGGCAACTCGTTGCTTCGTACGCCCCTTGTGAGTGCGCTATTTCTTAGAGGTCTGGATCAACTCATCTCTTCGTTAATTACCAATTTTCACTTAATGAATGATGACCATACACACGTGTGCAAGTATTACTGTGAATCACCAACCTGGAGAGGTTCCACAAGCTTTGATTTAGCGCTTTCATCAGTTTTTTGTTTTCGCGTTGTGGAGGGGTGCCAAAGTACCTTTACTAACGCGTTTAAGCTTACAGCCGGGCTCAAATTGTTAATGGCAGGATGTTGTGCTGCCCAGGAAATGCTTCATAACTCAAACAGCACCAGAATAAAGAAATTCAACCAAATGAAATTTGGAAAACAATTTTACGGGCAGTGTATTCTTTGAAACAGGCATATTGCTGATGCTAGATCATATGAAAATGCTTGAATCAAATACGCAATAAAACTATCTCCCGCAGTTATGCTTGCATCTACGCTGGAACCTACAGAAAGGAACCAACAAAATGAAGGCAGAAAATGCAAACCGCGCGCTAGTGGTGTTCCGCCGCCTATATTTGTTTCAACATATCCACCTAATCCACTTAAAAGCTACACTTTCGTGAGAAGGGCCAATTCCATCTTTCAGTGGCCGGAGTGTGCTTTACCTGGTCACTTTTTGGGCGGCATGCTTCCTTCGTGTAGGTGGCGGTCACCGGGCATGTCGACTCAGCAGTGGTGAAGGTAATCCGATAGTTTGTGCCAGCGACAGTCTGTAACGGCGGCAGAAAAAGATGGCCATTTAGTGGGAGCACATTTCATTATTAAAATGGTATCACCACATACTTTGGCCTTTTAGGGGCACGTAGCAAAACTCGAACGCCAGGAAGAAAAAAGAAAATCTCAAATTTTTTTCTCCGCACTGTGACGGGTGGAAAGACATGAAATATTTTTTTTTTCAGATGAGGGAATAATATTGAAGACATGTTTATTCCCCGAATAGTTACGTATTCTTTTCAAAGTGTCTGATTAGCACATGATATTCACTTAGAATCACTCCTTGTTATGATGTTTTATCTCACTTACAAGCTTCCGTTTTTTTTTCACGGGTGGACCGAGCACAGCCTGAAGCTTGATGTTTAATTTTTAAGGAATCTCTTAGGTACATAACAATAATGAGACCATAAAAGGCCGCCACTTTTATAACAGATCTATTAAGTCGTACAGGCCATAAACCGGCGGGTTGTTGTGTTAACATGCACTATTGTAGTGAGAAACATTTACTCGTGCTGCAGAAAAGCACTGAGGGAAGCACGTACTCGAGTAAACGAAGGGTTCGCGGTGCGATGCGCTTCGGCGGCATATCGTCAATAAGATATACACTCATTTGTAAGCACCCAAAAATGGTTCTTTTTTAAACACCGTAGAAAAGTGGCATGCTAGCTGTGAACTGGCTGAATAATGGAGATTGTACAAGACGGCCCTTCGTGCATCTAAGCCGCATAGAGGAGAAGACGTTCCAGTATACGCGAACGCGAGGTGGTATGGTATTCTTGATAATTGTATGCTACGCACACACGCAATGTTCCAAAATATTCGGGGGCCACAAACCCCAAAGAAAAGCTTGACGTCAACTATGACGAAGGTATTTTATAACCGTACCAAATAAAGGTGTTTAAGCATGATGTTTGGCATAGCAGAATTTACTCCCACTGTAGAAGTACATCAAAATTTCGGTACATTTGTAGAACCGCAGTGCTGAGACGGCCCCAAAATTTGACAAAGAGTGGGCATTTCTAAGAACGCACGAAGTGTCATTATTTTGAAAAAGCAAAACAGCGTGTTCTTAGCTCACCTGTGTCTCGACACCGGTGACCTGGAGCACAGTGTCAAAGAACTGCCGGCCTTCGGTTTGCTTCGACACAGCCAAGTGTGCCAGATCGTGGTAATGCTCGTCCGCAGTGTTTGTTTGCCGGCTCCAGCCACCGAGCACTGGCACGTCTTCGGCGAAGCAGCACATGAAGAAGCCGACAGCCAGCAGTGCAAACGCGCACGCGGGTGGGCTCGTGGGAAGCATGGTGCTATCTTCAGTCAACTGCGACAGAGGCATTTTGCGATTGCAAAAATTAAGGTTGCACTTCTTTACATGCGTATTTTGCAAGGTTAGAACGTTTTCATAATGTCGTGACGCCTGAGTAATTGGCATTCTTCAGCCTAAAGATTGCGTTGCTGCTTCATTGTTTACCAATAATAAGCACACAATATGTATATCAAACAAAGCAAACCGAGATGTAGCGCTGTTTAAAAGGGCCCCACATGTTGTGCACATAGGCTTGCTAGAATTCATTTGATTACCAGACATTGCTTACAATAAAATCAGCTCAGATATTTCCTTCGTGCGTTGGAATGCTCGTATTTGTAGTTGTTAGGATAATGTTATTAGGCGGCAGAACAAAGGTGTACGAACCGTGAGGGATTGTGAAGCGACGTGTCGTCCAAGCGAACATTTTATAATTCGGTCAGTACAGCTAGAGTTAGGGCACGCATCATGGGAATCATCTTCCCTAGTGAATGTGACCATGGCGATACTTAATATTTCTTTATCTGTATTCATGTTATGACATCGCCCCAGCTTGTATGGCGACCGAACGCACCGACCCGTAGTGACTTTGTGAGGGCATGAGAACAGAACGGGAGATGTAAATAAACAGTTTAGAAGCCATTCCCGGCACACTAGATGATGTCGAGCTCGGTGAACAGTGCCCTCTAACATCACGCCCACCTCAAAAAAATTACAGAAATATGATTCCCAATTCTAACGCTATTGCCACACCCATGGTATTATTATTATTGACTTCAGTAATATTACGTGACATATAGACAATACCAAACCTGGGCCACTTTTGCACATTTGTATCATGCGCCTCTCGTAGATACGGTTTTGTGAGGGTGTAACGTAAATCGGTGATTAGTTCCCACGTGCAGTTTCTTGAGTAAATATGTAAGCAATCATAAGCGCCACCGCTCAGGCTGCAATCTTTAGCGCAATAGCGTGAAATTGCTGCGACTACGGTGCAATAGCTGCGACTACGAAAACGTTGCCATGTCTAAAAATGTTCTCCTCAGTTGAGACAATGGCACAACTCTGGCCCTTTCCACCATCACTAGATCCGCAAAACTCACCGGTGTAACGACGGTTGGGTATGGACTCAGTCCTGGGTCTTTATGGACTGTCGGTAGCGATGTTTGCCTGGAGTAGATCGGAACCCGTCAGCGGTATATATAGGAGGTCCAGTACCCCTTTTTCTCTTTTTTAGAAGACCGCCGGCTTTTTAAATGAAGGAAATAGAAAGGGGGAAGTCATTTCTTGTTTTCAAACGTCGTGCACGCGCTCTTGCGACTGATGGGTAAGGCGAAATAAGATAAAATGATGGAGAAAGGAGGTTATCAAACCGGAAAGTGGGCGGACAACTTTCCTTGGCGCCGTACGAAGGTCGGCGTCTGCTACCAACGCACGTCTTCACTTATTGAAGAGCCAGCTTTAAGAAAGTGCAACTGGCTTATGCCGCCCTTGCGGGGAATCAAAGGAGCGGTACGATGCCCTTGACCCGCCCCTAGTATCTGTACTGTTTGCTTATAGCGAAACGAGGGAGGGGTAGACCATCTAAAAATTGGATTTTCCGCTCAGTGCTGCAGCTCGATAGTGGAGACTGTATTGCTAGTCGCCGTTTTCCACTTTTGCAGCCGTCATAAAGGCTTTTGTTGTTAAGAATGCAGCAAACTGAAGTGCCCTTGTGTACGAGGTTCTGGTTCACATTAAAGAACTATAGTTCGTATAAAAGATTTTTTGTCCTTCAGGGCACACCTGACAGCCTATGTGTACCGCGGCCCGTTAAAGTAACACATAAAAGGAGGAGAAACAAGTTGATCGAAATTCATATTAAACACGATAGCTTCAAAAATCAGTGTTATAAATTACAACAATTTAGCAACTGTATTACGGTATTTTCACGCAAGTCACAGTGCGCCAAATAAAAGAAAATAATTAAATATACGGCCGCGTATTATCCAAAATAAAACTGAATTCCTTGCTGCTTGCAGCGGGGATATTTTTGGGTCTCCTATTTATTATTCGGCTCAACGGTATGTGAACGAATCCTCAACATTAAAATTGCTTGATGTCGTTAGCATACTGAGAATACTTCACCAAGTACTCGTCTCCCATTTTGGTTTATCCACTTCTTTGTACACCGCTAAGTCTATTAATTGTGTGCCTTGATAGGGCATCCATGTGACATTCAATCAGAGGAGACTGGAAGCAGTTCAGCGGTGGTTGTAATTCCAGCGAAGGGAAAATAAGAAGAAGCTTGGTAGATCTGAATGTCTCACATCATAACAAACTGGTAAAAACTGCAAAACAGCTGACCGCTTCGCAACTTCTCTTATCCAAGATAGCTGGTGAGCAAAATTTGCGTTTTCAGAAATTCTAAACCAACCAGCTTCGCTTTGTATAACGCATATACTTCCGTAATGTTTACGAAATCCCATTTTCAAGTCCGCCGCGTTATACTGGTTTCATTTACAGTCTTTATACTAGAACGTCAACGACTGTAATCACGTCTTGTTTGCGTGCCTGCTTCCATATTGAAAGCCGGGTCTCCGTCGTGACCTTAGGTGTGTGTCCTAATGTTTCGCGCCGCACGGGCCTAAGCTATCGCTAAGCTTATAGTATAATTTTAGGCAAATGAGGGTCTTAGCACGTGGTAAAGGAAACCCAAAAAGTTCGCCTTAATTTCGAGGGGACCACCCGATCTCAAGCATCGCGGACTACTCCAATGTCAGTGGGCTCCAACAGAAGCACTGACGGTATGTCTATACACGAAACAATGCCCCCGAGCTCGTGTCCTAAGACAAAATGGGAGGGGAAACTCAGCTTCCTGGTGCAGCCTGATAACGTCACAAGCACTTGGCGAACGTCAAGTTTCCGGCAGCTGGCGGCAAGCGAAGGAAGTGCGGGGTCATCGCCACGGCTGGTGAGCGTTCTGTTCGCGCCCTCCCAGTCCAACCCGGCGACGGACTCGTGTTGGTATTTCCCCGGGCCGCCGAAACATTCCGTGGTCGAAGCGAGAGTGTGTGCGCACTTGTGCGCTTCTCTTGCCTGAAGAGCCCGCCTTCGCGATTAAATTTCTCTCAAATTTAAACCTGCCGGTAGAGGCGAATAAAAGTGGCATTTTCTTTTAATGCATTAGCAATCTTGCGCGAGCAGCAAGCCCAAAATACAAACCTGTAAACATACGACCTTATCTCGCATGCAATGCGCTCGAAGCGAGTTGAGTGCACCGGTCAATTTATTGGTCATGCGGCAGTGCAATGAAAAGGGCCAGCATCGCTGACGTAGCGGGACGATGATAAACGCACCTTCGAGATAAACGCGCGTTCGAGTTAAACGCGAGTCCTTGATAAACGCGCGTTCCGTCCCGCGTCGCATAGCGATTCACGCCTTGTAGCGATTGCTGCAAACAACAGTAGCCTATTGTTTTTAATATATTCAACCAGGTGCCGCTGTGAAATTGTTCGCCGCCGCAGCTGCGGAGCTCTGTAGGTCGCCGTAGTTGTCATTGTGACATTATCTGGCCGCTCGATCGCGCCGGTCGCAATGGGCGTTTCCTCTAATATATAAGTGGTTTAAGAGAAAAGGAAAGGAAATGCACTGGGGATATTATTGAGCCCAGCTGGGGCTCACCTGCATACAACCCAGTGCGGGGGGGAGAGAGAGGAGGGGGGATGAAAGATTAGAGGAGAAAAGGGGTGATGAAAGAGGTGATAAGAAAGGGTGCTAAGCTAGGAAATTAAAACGTGGAGCCTTTACTTAAAGCTAAGCGAAGCAGCAGCAGCAATGGCGCGGACAGCAGACGGCCGTCTACAGGCGCTTGTTGAGACCGGCGGCCTCCAAGTAGGTGAGCAGGTGGCGGAAGACCTCGCGGCGAGTTCCGGCGGGGCCCGTCGGGAACAGTAGACTTTCGAGGTGCTGGTAGGGCAGCCCAAGCCGCTGAAGCGAAGCCTGCAGCACTCCTCAGTGTGCTGCAAACTCCGGGCAGGAGCATAGCAGGTGCTCCACAGTCTCGGGCTCGGGACAGTGGGCACAGGAGGGGGAGGAGCAGCGGCCTTGGTGGTGCAGTCTGGCTGCCACGTCACAGCAGTTGAGCCGCAGTCGGAGCAGCAGGCTGCGGTCGTCCCTGCTCAGACGCCCCGGGAGGACCCGAGGGGCCCGGCCACTCACCACACGGCGGTCTGGGTGCATGGTGAGGGCCACTCGGGTCAGCTACTGCCGTGCGGCGTCGTACGCTGTGACGTCCCGGGAGACGGGAGTGTCCTGCTGGTGGGCGCCCTTGGCCAGGGCGTCAGCCTCCTCGTTGCCCGGGATGCCCATGTGGGATGGCAGCCACTGCAGTTGGACATGGCAGCCGCCAGAGGCCACTGCATGTAGTTTGGCCGCCAGCGACGTCTCCACGTACCCGCAGGAGCTGGACGGCTGGTCTGCCTCTCGTAGTCGTAGCAGGGCTGGCCGGGAGTCCGTCAAGACCAGGGCCTCGCTGTCCTGGCCTGCCCTCTCGAGCAGCAGGTCTGCGGCCAGGTGCAGGCCGGCCAGTTCCGCCGTGGTCGATGACGCGGGGAAGGGCAGTCGGCATGTTCGGCTGGCGCCGACCGCAGGAGCCGTGCAGGCGGCTGCCGCGTTGCCCGTGTGGGGCAGCACCGAGCCATCCGTGAAGACGTGTAGGCGGCGGCCGCTGGCGTCCTCCTGCAGCAAGGTAGCCATCTCTTGGTAGATGGCCGCATGGGGAGTGGAGCGCTTGCTGCGCACCCCGGGAAGCTTGGTGGCAATCTGTAGGGCCTCCCTCGTGCCAGGCGGAGGCGGCTCCAGACGGGGCCGCTGCGGCACTGCGATATTCTCGTCGTAGATCTGCAGCAGCATGCCCATCTGCGAGTCCGCCCGGCCGCGGAACCGCTGCAGCAGGGCACCTCCGTCCAGGGACTTCCGCAGCCGGTCAATGTGGCGCAGACCCGTCTGGAGGGCCCGCATCTCGATGGGCCATGTGGCTGCCTCAGTGTGGGTGGCCGCCACGGGAGAGTGCCTGGGGAGGCCCAGGCAGAGCCGGATGGCCCGGCGCTGGTCCAGTTCCAGCTGCTCCCACCGGCGGCGCGTCAAATGCACAAGAGGCAGTGCGTACAGCACGGCCGACGAGGCCATACTGCTGTAGATGCGGAGCGCCACCCGGTGGGAGCACCCGTTGCCGCGGGCGAGCAGCTGCCGCACTCCCTGCAGCACCCCGGCAGCACGCTTCCGCAAGGCCTTCGTGGCCGGGATCCGTGACAGCCGGCAGTCTATGAGCAGGCCCAGGTAGGTGACCTGGCGGCGCCATGGGAGGGGCTTGCCGTTCAGCAGGAACTCGGGCGTCTTACGGCGGGCGGCCTGCCCTTTGGGGTGCAGCATGAGGGCTTGCGTCTTGGCCTCGGACAGCACCAGGCCGCGGCTTGCCAGGAAAGCCGCGACCGAGTCCAGCTCCGTCTGCAGGCATGTCCTCACGTGCATGTTCTCCCCGGTGGGCCCGTGCGTCCAGATGGCGACGTCATCAGCATAGACCGCAATCCCCACTGGGTACTGGAGGCCAGCGGGGATGCAGTTTGGAAGCGGGGCCAGCACCAGGTTGAACAAGAAGGGGCTTAGCACGCCCCCCTGGGGCACCCCAGAGCAGACGTCCCGTGGGCTGCTGGTTGCCCGGCCGACCTTGACCCGGAAGGTTCGGCCAGCTAGGAACGCCTGCACGTAGCCCCTTAGGTGCCCCACGACGCCCATGCTGTCCAGCGCCTCCAGGATGGCGCCATGCGGGACAGTGTCGAACGCCGCCTTCATGTCGAGCAGCAGGAGGTAGGCCACCTCCTTGTCGTGTTGGGCCTGCTCGAGCATGGAGACAACGTCGCCCAGGGAGTCAGCAGTGCAGCGGTGCCGCCTGAAGCCGCTCTGCTGCTCCCGGAACACTGCCCGCTGGTCGGCGATCCACCGCAGGCGCGCCAGGGCCACGTGCTCCAAGACCTTGCCCGCCGTGGAAGTGAGAGACACCGGCCGGTAGGACTCTGGCTCCGAAGGCGGCTTGCCCACCTTCAGGATTGGGGACACCAGGCCCACCAGCCAGGCTGCCGGGATGATGCCCGTTGTCCAGGCGCGGTTGAAGAGCAGCAGGAGCGGCCCCAGGTGATTGACGTCCAGGTTGCGCAGCATCTGGTACGTCACCCCATCGATTCCCGGGGCGCTCCTGCGTTTGGGGCATCGGTCCAGGGCGGCCTGCAGCTCCCGCAAGGTCAGCTCCGTGGAGCACAGGGCAACAACCCGGGGCTCTGGCAGGACAGCAGCAGCGACGTTCCGCCGGACGGGGGCAGGCAGGCGGGCCTGGACAGACTGGGCGAACTGGTCCGCGAGAAGCTCAGCCAGTTTCCTCTCCTATATGTTCTTGCTCCGTGCCTAAGAGTAAAGTGAACTTCACTTTACTAAGAGCAAACGGTCACTGATAATGGAGTCAGCCTAATTATGGCGCCACAGCGTATGTTCGTGTCTTGAAAGCAAATTTCCAAACCCATCTTGCAGACATGTACTGAAGTCAGTCTAATGCATGACGAGGCAGTTTTTTTTAGCTGAAACAATTTTTGCCGACTAAAACAGTGCTCCCCGAACCTTATTTCTTTGATGTCCAGGAAGCTGGCGTGAGAAAAACGCGCGATCATACAACATATAAAGAGGTGGTATGGTTCAATAAAAACTCTATCCAGCCATTGTACCCTTCAATATATTGACGCTATAGCGGCATACGTTCATTCCAGAGACGTACACCTGGGGCGGTATTGTAGTAACTGTACCTTTTGAAAACGTCCCTTTTGCGCCCCTTTCTCGTGACGTACTTCCGGTTAAGCAGTGAGCGTTAACAGTAGGCTTGCCGCGCTTGCGTTACGTCACTTCCGGTTGTTTGCTTTTAGCCTATCAGGACTTCCCAAAAGGGACACTTTTGAAAGGGACGCAAAAGGGACAAAACTCGAGAATACCGCCCCTGGTCCCAATGCTTAAACTGATTCAACAACGGCTTTGCACGAAAGTTTTTAGAGCCGCTTTCCGCGTGATCTTTCGTGCCCATTGGATTTGTCGTGAATATGGTTTCCGGCAAAACTAGCATTTTATCACGATTCTCTAAGTACAGCTACAATTCACACATCACAGATCCACATATAGGTTCCCATAAATAACGGTGGAAGTGGCCACAAAAGTTTTTGAGACGCCTTGGTTGTTCTGTGGACGTTAACGGGCTGCTGCAACGGAGAATGATAAATACGGTGATGAAGATGATAAACAACGCCCATTTAAATGCGACGAACATCGTGCAAAAAGCTTTGCGCCACCTAGTTAATTTGTTTAACCACTGATGGGTGTTTTAAATGTCTGAGACTTTCCGTCGGCAGTCGAAAAGTAGTCTTCTGCAGGTGGAGTGCGGTTATACATAATATTTGTAAGTGATGTTATAGAGGAGATATCCAGCAACAAAATAATATGCAGGATCTGACTCAGAAGATGTGATGATACCCTTCCACAAGTCTGTACCACTAATTGTAAGAAGTTTTGTTATCGTCAGTTTTAATATTGGCAGAAATATATGCCTCTTCGGAAGCCCGCTAGCGTCAAAAATTTATATAAAAGTGCATTATACTTTATTTAATAGCTCCGTTTGGTACTTACAAGGCAATATATCCATAAATATGGTCTGCTGCTTACTCCCTAGGGTAAACAATTAAGGACTTACGTTACCTGGTCATGTGAAGAAAGTAAATATTCGAGCAGTGTAAAATATGGTCCCGAGGTAGTTGCGCCAAGCCCCAGACAGTTTGTTAGGTCATCTCCGGTGAAATTATAAACTACGTAGCCTACGTCTGTGAAGCCGCGTAGCTATTTAAACCCGACAATCCACACGGGCAATTATTATTTAAAACTCTTCTTACAGGAGTTCCATGCATTGTCCGGAAACAATGCAATGATTACAGCAATAAAAAGCAAGAATATTTTGAAACCTACGTAAATCATGAATGACCCCACTATTCCTGAATGATCTCTCTTAGATTGAAGGTACTACGTTCTTCGATACTCAAAGTGGTCTCTTTTCGAAGGGTTGTGTCGTATACGCGCACATCCTTTTTTCTTGTAAATTTTGAGGCCCTCTAAACCTACAATAACCAAGAAGGTACTGTCCATGTAAACAAAACGGGTAAGTTTTAATTCTGTAATTTTGTTTGCGGCCCTGCTCTTGATTTGATCGGGGCACAACCAAGGCAACTGATATTACCAATTTCACTAAATGGCTTAACTATGCACTTGGCGTTGTACACAGCTTCTCGTATGAATGTCCGGTTACACCCCTCGGCAGCTGTCGACGTTAACGGATGCAGTTTACCTGGCACCTTTGCGCTTTTTTCGGCTGTATTAGTAAGGGAGATAACAATAACTGAGGATTTCCAGAGCGATTTAGAACCTTGCTGTAGTCTTTAGCATGTGGGCGAAAATCCTTGCCGTAGATCCTATGAGAGAATGATCGACGTCGTGTGTAGAGGGTTGACGGCAGCACGATAGCAGCTCAATCGTCTGCGTTGGCACTGCATTCGCAGTTAGCTGGACCTGTAGTCGACCGCTGCCATCTGGCTACTTACACCCGTACGCGTCCGTTGAACGTTTTATTTTTTTTTTAATTTGTTCAGACACCGCCACTTGTACGCGCTGCAAAATCTAATGTTTATATAGTTGTCGAGCGGGTAAGAGAAATTAGACAATATATCGGGAATTATAGCGACAAAATAATCAAGTGGTTGAGAAAAAAAGAAGAAGCAGGCAGAAAATGCAGATCATCAACTCAGACAATGTGACCACTGAGATAGTTACGGTGCAAAGCACGGCTGGTGCATTGTCCTTGGTCGTACGACAAATGCCGTGTAGTAGGATGTACAGTCCGAGCGAGGGATCTGCAGATGCCAAGCGTTAACTTCGAAAGGCGAGACGAGTGAGATGCCTAAGCATACGGTTAAAGCTCATATGAGCCTTCTATTACATACTCAAAGGGAACAACGGCGTGTTTTTTTTTTCTGACGTTCCTTGCGGACTGCGCACCCGCAGGAAACCCCTGGACTATTCTTTCCCGTGTTTTAGTATGAAGGAACATCGACACCACCTGTCTGTGTTGCGGGGATGGAAGAAGAAACCTGTGGAACGGCGTCACCATTGCTAACGACCAGGCCAAAAATATGGCTTTAATTTGTTAAGAGTAAGAACCAGAATACGCCTGCGTCACATTATATATTGCGATAAGCTTTGAGATCTTGCGTCATTGAACGGTCCCTGCTGTTCAAAGTTTATTAATAAGATGTTGCTTGGCCGAATGCCCAGAGCAACGATGCCTACCAAACGGCATGTCTAAACATAGGCCTTACAAGGTTGAATGCCAGTCTCTCCGTGGAACTAAAGGAATATTGGAGGGAAATAATAAAAAGGAGAATAATGGTCATGACGGTTTCACGCCGTCATCATGTGTCAAACAAGCGTCTATGCGCACTGATCACCATTGCCGGCATTGCAACGAATCTGAATGTAGGTTATGGAATTGAGCATAAGCTATCAATTCCGTATGATGTAGAGTTTGTGGAAATCAATCAATAAAGAAATCTACTACTCAAACAAGCACTTACAATTCAACGATTAGAAGGGCCGCACTTAGCAGTTTATGCGAGCGATGATATCACCCATCTTTCGTGCTGCTTGTGACAAGGCTCGATAAGCAGGAAGGTATATAGCATTGACAGGATATTGTGTTGTCGGCGTGGAAAACACACTGTCACCTTTTTCACCGTAATTCTTGAGTATATACGCAGACAAATATAACTACTGCTTGTCAAGGGTAAGTCTGCCGCATTTAACACATACATACATACATACATACATACATACATACATACATACATACATACATACATACATACATACATACATACATAGATACATACATACATACATCATCATCATCATCATCATCATCACCAGCCTATCTACGCCCACTGCAGGGCAAAGGCCTCTCCCATTATTCTCCAATTGCCTCGGTCCTGTGCCAACTGTGACCAATTTATCCCCGCAAACTTCTTTATCTCATCTGCCCATCTAACTTTCTGCCGCCCCCTGCAACGCTTGCCTTCTCTAGGGATCCACTCTGTTACCCTTAATGACCAGCGGTTATCTTGCCTTCGCATTACATGTCCTGCCCACGTCCATTTCTTCTTCTTAATTTCTACTAATATGTCTTTAACACCAGTTTGCTCCCTGACCCACTCCGCTCTCTTCCTGTCCCTTAATGTTACACCTATCATTTTCCGCTCCATTGCCCGCTGAGTTGTTCTCAATTTAAGTTGAACCCTCTTAGTGAGCCTCCAAGTTTCTGCCCCGTAGGTGAGTACCGGTAAGATGCAGCTGTCATACACTTTCTTCTTCAGCGACAATGGTAGGCTGCTATTCATTATCTGAGAATGTCTGCCATATGCACCCCACCCCATTCTGATCCTTCTAATTATCTCTGCCTCATGGTTTGGATCTGGGGTCACAACTTGGCCTAAGTAGATATATTCGCTTACCACTTCCACTGCCTCGCCACCTATGTCAAACCGCTGTGCTGTCCCGAGGTTATTGATCATTACTTTAGTTTTCTGCATATTAATTTTCAGTCCCACGGTTCTACTCTGTTCGCCCAGTGCGGAAAGCATGCTTTGCAATTCGTCCCCCGAGTTACTTAGCAAGGCAACGTGATCAGCAAATCTGAGGTTACTGAGGTATTCTCCATTAACCCTTACACCCACCTGTTCCCAATCCAACGTTCTGAATACTTCTTGTAAACATGCTGTGAATAGCATTGGAGAGATTGTGTCTCCTTGTCTGACACCCTTTCTTATAGGTATTTTACTGCTCTCCCTATGGAGCATGATCGTAGCTGTAGACCCATTGTAGATATCCTCTAGTATTGTTACATAATGCTCATCTACCCCCTGGTTCCGTAATGCCTGAAGGACTGCTATGGTTTCGACCGAGTCAAATGCTTTCTCATAATCTATGAAGGCTATTTATAGGGGTTCAGTATACTCAGCGCACTTCTCTATCACCTGATTGATCGTGTGAATATGGTCCATTGTTGAATAACCTTTACGGAACCCTGCTTGTTCTTTAGGTTGACTGAAATCTAAGGTTGCAGAAATTCGGTTAGCGATTACCTTGGTAAATACCTTGTAGACGACTGACAGTAAGCTGATCGGCCGGTAATTTTTCAAGTTCTTCATGTCGCCTTTCTTATGAATTAGGATGATATTCGCGTTCTTCCAAGATTCCGGTACCATTGCGGTCATTAGGCGTTGCGTATACAGGTTTGCCAGTTTTGCAAGGACAATTTCTCCGCCATCCTTCAAGAGGTCTGCTGTTATCTGATCTTCACCAGGTGCTTTGCCCCCTTTCATTTTTTTCAAAGCCTTCCTTACTTCTTCGGTCGTTACTGGTGGGATGTCTATCTCCTGTGAACAACTGTCTCGTTCGGCATTATCCTGTATGTCCTGGCTACTGTACAGATCCCTATAGAACTCCTCGGCCACTGTGACTATTTTATCCCTATTTGTGTTGACATTGCCTTGCTTATCCTTAAGTGCATACATCTGATTTTTCCCCACGCCAAGACGTCTCTTCACTGCTTTCAGGCTACCTCCGTTCTTTACAGCGTATTCGATCCTCTCCATATTATACTTCCGTATGTCAGCTGTCTTACGCTTATTGATTAGCTTGGAGAGCTCCGCTAGTTCTATTCTGTCAGCTGCGGTGGAGATTCTCATGGTTTGCCGTTTCCTGATTAGATCTTTCGTCTCCTGTGAAAGTTTACCAGTATCCTGTCTAGCTATAGTGCCCCCGACTTCTACTGCACACTCCGTAATAATGCGTGTAAGGTTGTCGCTGGCTTCCTGCGTCGTAAACTCGGCTTCCTCGTTAAAGGAGCCATGAAGAGAAAACAAATGTTTGTTTTATTCGAAAGATTAGGTGTTTCATAGTACCCCAAGCGCTTTCCCGGAAGCAAATGATGCTTTATTCACTGAGAAATAAGGCAATTTAAGCCAAAATGTTAAATCTCCCGCTAAAATTGCACATTTGGTGACGTGAGCAATGGTGTCACACGGGCCGGTCCATGAAACAGATACTTAGTATGTCGACTCCATATAGCACCCACACGCGGGAGTCGACCGAGACGGCGGCCATTTTAAAAATGCTAGTAAAACCTAGTGCACCCGCAGCCCTAGTCATGGAGTCGCCTGATCCGGAGAACAAAACTCTCGCCGAGGAGCTCGGGCTCACACCACTTGAACGCTCAACGCTTCTAAGTGCACGAGCGGCAAGAGTTGTGGGATACGCGGTGGACGGAAAAGCGACCATTCCGCGATAGCCACAACAGACGAACGCCCTGCCGTCGGCACCGCTGCCTCGTCAGCGCCGTCGCCACGGACGAATACAGACTGGTACGTATGTGCCGTATTTTTATTACGGTTAATAATAGTTCAACTTCAGTAGCAGTATCGCTTATGCCAGTTGGCCGGTGTCGTGTATGGAAAGCCGTTCGCGCGAGCTCTCTGCTTCGACCAGAAAGATACGAGCGTCAATGCGCGGTGTTTACGGCATTTTTCCTCCAAGGTCAGAGCGCCTCGAACCCGAAAATTCGTCTGCGCGACGGCGAGATGTCGAGCTCGGCCAGGCGGTTGTTTCGTACGCATTGGCGCACACGCTTGCGTGTTCGTTCGGAACTTCAACCGTTTACTCCACCGTTCTTTGTCATAAAAAGAATGTGCAGTATGTTTCACGGGCATTTAGCTCGCTATGCAAACTGTAAGCCCTGCCTAACATGCGTTTGCTTTTGCCGGCCTCCGCCAATCGCAGAGCTTAGCCCATGTGACGGCATAGGTTCTGTTGCGGGAAATGAGCTGGTGGGTCGCATGACCATTCCCGTTTTTCCTAATTATGTAGCTTATTTGAGCGAAGTTTGCGTTATAAGTGGTGTCGTTATGGTTCTAACGAGGCAATCTTTCGAATGAACCAAACTTGTGTTTTCTCTTCATGGCTCCTTTAAGAGCGGAATATCGGTTCTGCAGCGCGATCCTGAATTCTTCTACTTTACGTCTTACTGTTAGCTCATTTATCGGCTTCTTTCGTACTAGCTTGTTGCGGTCCCTCCTCAAATCTTGCCTAATTCGGGATCTTACCATACGGTGGTCACTACACCTTAACCTTCCCAGCACTTCCACATCCTGCACGACGCCAGGGTTATCGCATAATATGAAGTCTATTTCATTTTTGTGCTCCCCATTCGGGCTCCTCCAGGTCCACTTCCGACTCTCCCGTTTACAGAAGAAGGTATTATTATGCGTAGGTTATTCCGTTCTGCAAACTCAACTAGTAGGTCCCCCCTGCTATTTCTACAGCCCAGACCATAGTTCCCAACTGCCTTGTCTCCAGACGGATTCTTGCCTACTTTAGCATTGAAGTCCCCCATAACTACGGTATACTGTGTTTTTACTTTAGCCATTGCCGATTCCACATCTTCATAGAAGCGTTCCACTACTTGGTCGTCGTGGCTGGATGTGGGCGCGTAGCCCTGCACCACCTTGAGCTTGTACCTCTTATTTAGCCTAATTACAAGACCTGCTGCCCTTTCGTTAATGCTATAGTATTCGTCTATGTTGCCAGCTATGCTTTTATTGACTAGAAATCCCACTCCCAGTTCTCTTCTGTCCTCTAGACCACGGTAACATAGGACGTGTCCATTTTTCAGCACCGTAAAGGCTTCGCCTGCCCTCCTAACCTCGCTAAGCCCTATTACATCCCATTTAATGCCCTTTAATTCCTCGAACAACACCTCGAGACTTGCTTCGCTAGATATGGTTCGCGCGTTAAACGTTGCCAGGTTCAGATTCCATTGGCGGCCTGTCCGGATCCAGTGATTCTTAGCACCCTCTGCTGCGCCACAGGTCTGACCGCCGCCGTGGTCAGTTGCTTCGCAGCCGCTGGGGACTGAGGGCCGAGGGTTAGTTGGCGTATTCATGGGAGGTTGTGGCCATTACTACACCAGGGTGGCCAATCCTGCTCTGGTGAGGGAGGGCATTACCGGCAATGGTCGCCGGGGTCAGGCCGCACCCCAAGCCCCTTTGTGCAATTCCATCAATACGCGGATTTTTTTTTTTAATCCGGTGGGAATTGTCCGGCACCGGGATTCGAACCACGGTCCTTCTGCACGCGAGACGGGTGTTCTACCTCTACGCCATCGCTGCATACATACATACATACATACATACATACATACATACATACATACATACATACATACATACATACATACATACATACATACATACATACATACATACATACATAGTGCCCAGATGTTCACCTTCTTTATGCCTTTCAGAACGTGTCTCTTTTAGGGAAGTCTAGACAGTGCGCCTACTGAAAGGCATGGAAGTGCAAAAAAAAATCACACCCTTTAAGTTAGAATTACAAATTACATCAGTAGCCGCATGCCCCATGCCGTAAATACTAGATGCAATTTCCAAAGATAAAATCGGCAAACATTGAAGGAACTGTCCAGGACTTGTAAGTGTTTGTGCACAGTTTGAGTTTTATAACCTCTAATTGCACTTTCTCGCTTATTATGAACACCGCTACCTGTACAAGTTTCGTTCTTTCTTCTTTTCTTTTAGGTATTCTCGTCAAAAAATCAGTCTATGTATACTTTAAAATGTTTTTAGTCCGAATTTTTCCTACCTTTTCATTTTCATTTACTAATAATGGATGCAAGGTTGGGTATTTTCACCTAACTGTAGCTGCTCCACTTTTAGTGATCAATAGCCCAGGTATCCCATGTTGCTTTGCTCCATTGCTGTTGTTGCGCTTTAGCTTCTGCTTCGAATATTTGTTCTGTTTCTCAAAATGATCTCGAACCCACAATGACTAAATACATCAAATTTGCCAATTGAACATTCTGTAGAGATGCATGAAAATATTTATACTGTTTACTTTGTTTAGAAAAGAATACTTACCCGGTAACATTGACTTTGAGTGAAGGCTTCCTGGGACATGCTTATGCGCACAAGGGCGAGCATGTCTCCTTTTTTGTAACGCCGAGATTTTGTTCGAATTTGTACTCAGAAACACTTACTCGTCAGGACAGAATGATGTCGAGTAAAATAGAAGCACTACCATTGAAGAAGAAAAGTCTCCCGTAAAACAGAATTTTTGGACCCACACATGCCTTGTGAAGTGTGTAGCCCGGCCGCTGCAATCCGGTTCACTTTAAAAATACACTCGAAGTGTTCACCGAGATACGAAATTTTGAAAGCTACCATATTTGAAGCGTGTTTCGGGACTTATAAAGTGTCCAGGGGTCACGTATTACGTTATCTGGAAAACTAAGGCACTGGTTCGAGGAAAACATTGGTTGGGAAAAAATAGAGCCCAAGGACCTAACCACAGAAAAGAGGACAGCAGAAAACTCTACCATCAAAAGTTGAATAAATGGAAGCATTGTCCCGCATAACTGATTTTTACAAGAAGAAGGACACACACTTTTAAAAATCGTCACGCAATAGCAGAAGCAAGAAAAACCAATGCAAACTTACACAAATTCAAGTTCACGTCCAAGCAGCATTAGGAAAGGGCTTGTAATACGCTGCCAGCTTTCTTCTTCATATGCCACCCTTAAACAACCTGGGAACAGCACTCTTCCTACAGCTACAAACTTTTATGTCCGTTTTGCTCTTTCTGCAGTACATAAGGAACGGCGTGCAAATATACGGCTTAAACACCCGTTATGATGTCGGCGCCCGTTGTTCCTGTGTCTCCGCAAGGGACCGATACCGACAAACCGCAATAAAGCGACATCGCACGGGACAAACTGCGCCCAGTGCAACTCTTCATATTTTTTTATTACGAAGCCATGAAGTGAACTTCTCAGGTTAAACGTTGACCACTGATGTCTGTAGCAGCGAAAAATGTCTCAAATTGACCAGACGAGCCAATAAATAAATACTGAAAGTTTTAGTCCAAATGAAAATAACTGACTTTTGGAGTGGATGTGAACCGAGACAGGGCTCCAATATCTACGTCCTGTACACATCCCACCACCGTATATCCGCTGCTTGACCGCAGTTCACTATAGGCGAACGTAGAGCATACGTTGCAACTTACCTAAAAAAACACCTACAACTCGTAAACGCCGCTCGACAGATAAATTCAACGTTGCTGGGTACTTCGGTAGAGTAAACATTACAGTGAACACACCTCTAAGCTGAATAGACGCCTAACAACGCCTCCAATAACATAGAGTGGTGAGTGCATAAAATATGTCCGCAAGAAACTAAGGGCCTATCTTTAATTCTCCTTTCTTTATCCATTTTGTCACACATACCCTTTTTCTTACCCACTAAAGTGGATCTGGCTTAGACAAAGACAGCTTTCAGCCGAAATGCAGGTTGCATTCTCATTAACCTTATGCCAATTAAAGATATCCTGTGCGTACAAACCAGGCAGACCCTGTCGGCAGACAGCTCCCTTTGCTGATTAGCTTGAACCTTTCCTAAATTATTTTCACCAGCTGTTAAAATAGCTCTGAGGTTCAAACTCAGCAGCGTAGGTGTATAATTGTGGGTTATAAGCTGAATGTCCGGGGTTTTAACTGTACCAGTGCTGATATTTATTCAAAGACCAGTAACTTGCTTTCGTGCAAAATGTCACGGTAGTTCAATTTTATGCATCCTTTTGGTAATAAGAGCAGTTCATTATATCAACACGTTATATATTCGCATACTGCATTGCGTCGAAGTAGCTCGGCATTTACGGGTTTCGGAGCAGAATACAGCTTACCCCTTTAAGGTGACGTCATCAACACGATCCAAAATTCATCCATATCTAAAACCAACACCTTATCTATATGCGGAGCCCTTACCTGCAGACAAGTATTGGCCAGGCCAATGTAAACAGGAGGCACTAAGGACCAAGTCCAGCTAGGCGTACTTTTACAATGTTGATTTCGATTAACACACCCCGCAGCGGTGCTCTTCATTTAGCTGGCCAATCATCAGCGAGCCCGCCTCCACTCTGTGGTGGCACAAGTCATTCTCTATGAAAAATAAAGCAGCGGCCACGAAAGACGAATGTATAGTGGGCGCAGAACGAGGACATTCGAGACGCGGATATCCCTATCGAAGTCTAATGAACCCACTGTAGGTTTATTGTTTATAAAAAAATATCTATATATTCCATGTGCCGTCAACTTGGTGACTTACAGACTCTGAAAACCAGCACCTTCTAACAGTAAATTTAGAAGCACTCGAAAACACCAGTCGCAGCCTAAGAAACCATGGAGATCCCAACAGCAGGCGATACGATATTGCTTTCGCACAAACAGTCATAAGAAGCGCGCTGGTGTCTCGGAAATGTTTTTTAGGCTTGCGAGAAATTTTCTGACACAGGCTTGAAAACTACTCGTCGGGTACTCCGTACCTGGGGTTGCATTTTAATTCTAAATTGTATTCCTTTGTGAAGACGGTAGCGATTCGGGCTATGGTTTAGAGCGTTTAGGTGGTTTATTGCACAGATAAACTTTGGCTTCCCAACTCAACTACACCAGAACTCCGCCTTGTAGCATACCGGCTGCAGTTTTTTTTAGGTAGTGGTGAAAGAACTCTTGAGAAGTTTGTTCCCAATTCTTAATGAGTGCGGATGCGAGAGCCTGAAATGTCATGGACCTCTTAACACTGTTATTTAGGGCAGACGGGCAGTGACTACAACAGCTGCAACAATGAATCGTATATTACATTGAAAAGTCTAGTATCTACATATGAGTTTCTCAGTGACATCTCCCGCAGTGTGAAGGCGTCATTCTTATATTTTGTGAGCAGTTGTTAGTCTGATTTTTTGCCCGCGACACTACCAAGCACCCTCGCTATATTCTGTGTGTGTCCTCTATTTGGTGTGTTCCACGGAGTCGGGATCAGCCGGTTCAAGACTGTAAACGGGTCATAGAATTCTCAAGCCAGCGCTGGAACAAGTCTGTGAACACGGACATCACGAGTGCTTTGGCGCTGCATTCAAGAGATTGACATACAATCCGTGCCTGGTTCTATCCCGGTGTGGGTACCAGTGGCGTTGTTCCTGAAGGACGAAACAGATGTACATCATAAAAAGCCTAACTTTTCAAGACGAGTTCACTCATCCTTGATTGTGTGCTTTCAAAAAGTTTCTTAGTCTTAAACACTCGCCTACAATACAATAGCGCTGTTGGAGGACGTCCGAAGACGGAAAAGAACTACGGTTAGCCAAAAGAGAGAATAGAGAGTTTTAGCATAGCGTGCTCCGTCCGCTAACGCTACGGCGGCGGGTAGCCGGGCGCGACTGGGAAGAGCAAATTCGTCACGGTGGGGTGGATTAGTTCCGCGCGGCCTGCCTTCGCCATGCCCGCTCTTTCCCTCCGCTGAGGGGCAACCTCCTCGCACTCCCCGCGCGCGCATGCGCAGTCCGGTCCCGCTACCCGCTAACCTTAGCGTAGCGTACGGGAGCCGCTATGCTAAAACTCTCTAATACTTGTTGCTCGCTCCGTGGGTTCCTCCGTGGGCAGTGTTTTTGGTACCAAGACAGCCGGAAGAGGTTAATTCCACTCACATGCAAAGGCTTTTAAAGAATTCTTGTTCACAATTCACAGAGCACACAAAAATATCCCAAGTAGGCCCTAGCACTAGGCCCGGAATCTAGCACGGAAACATCAACGCGTGCAAAAAGCTTGACAATTCCAAGCAAGGCTTCAGTCATTGCACATATTCATCACCAACGCCTGGAAAGTGTGCATATTGAAACAGTTCTAGCTGCGGTGTTTGACCTATTCAACGACTGACAGGAACGCCTGATAGGCTGGACGTCCATTCCAATGTAAGACGCCTCTTTCGTCGCAGCTTAGGAGAAGAGACAACCTTACGGCTACTTGCGTGGTCCCGGTGGCAATTAGTTTGTCACCTCCTTGTATACTTAGGAATCGAACTTACCACACAACAAAGTATCTAAACAGAAAGTCATGTATGGAGATAGTCGTGCGGAGTGAAATGAACAGAGTACCGCGCTTTATTTTACCCAGCTGCGAAGCCTTCAATAGAAAAGCAACCGCACTTTGACTCCAAATAGCCTGCGCCTACATCCTCTGCGTTTCTACACCTTGTGCCTGCATACTTCAAAAAAGTGACTTTGATGAATTCTACCTCATGAAATGAATCCCGAAAAATTGAGTTTCCGGTGGCATTGCATCTACTCTCCCATAAATGCAAGATATGGGACCAAAATTCAACTACTGACAAAATTGAGCGGCATGCTTGTTTCTCCGAAGCCATTTTTCTACTTCTTTCGGGATCATGCGCCACCATGTATAATCGGAATCACGTATGTGCGCACAGAAGTTGTTTACTTTGTCTAGGAGTAAACGCTAAGCAATTAGCATCAAGATCATATCCTAAGCTCTGCGTTTACGTTTTGTTTCAAATGCGACCAAGGTTTTTCCTTGCCCCAAGGGATGTTCACATATATTTACATTGCCCTTTTGCCCGATGCTGGTAAAGGTCTTACAGAGATTAATTTCGTGTTCATAGAAATTGGATGCGGTCGGAGCATTCTTGTTTAGTTTTGTAATGGCACGCGCCGTTCCCTTCTAACGAACCAGATATGCGACGCTTGTACTCCGCAGTAGGATGAGGGGCTGCCTTCACCTCGGCTGGTGTCCAAGGTCAGATGGATCCTACGAACAACGAGGCGCTTTCTGTGGTTTTTCTTTGAATTAAGAGTTTGGCACTAATTATGTCAACCGCTGTTAGCCTAACCGCTGACTCTTTCTTGGCTACTGCCCTGACGTGCAAGACGTAACACTAGGTGAGTGAGACATTCTGATCACTTTTATTACTGTGCTGAGCCAAGCCATCGTTCCTAATAACTATTTGTTCAAAGACGGCAAAAGCAAGTGCAGCATGAAACGGCGGAGAGAGGTTGAACGGCGCTTTTGAGGTAATTGGCCGTCCACCCGAAGACCAGTTCGAGAGGTGTGGTGAGAGCACACCGGAGAGTGGCGAAGGGTACTCCGCATCCTCGCCTGTGCCTCCGCTGGCTGAAGAATACACACTCTAGGTGACACTCTGCAGCCAAATGAGATTACACGTTTTCTCGCATGTAGTGAGGACGGCGCCCGCTACTATCGCAAAGCACAGAAAACGATTATATTCCCATACATATCTAACAAAGTGAAGGGGAACACAAACTTCCCGCAGGTTCTTTGACAAGGCTCCGCAACGGTAGTGCGAAGGTCATTTTTGCGGTTCCCACCCGTCGACCATGCGTTACTTCGCGTGCTTGTTGTAATTGAAACTTAAAAAAGTATGCCTCTTTCAAGAAACGTAAATGACAAACCAACCATTTTTTGCCTTTCTTTAGGTTCTCCACTGCTAAATTTCCGTTCTGTGTTAAGAAGCCAGCCCGTTATTTTGTTTTCGTACATATATATATATATATATATATATATATATATATATATATATATATATATATATATATATATATATATATATATATATATATATATATATATATATATATATATATATATATATATGTATATATGTGACTGCCAATTCTTATTTTCTGTATTATTTTCAACGAGCCCCTCATTTCCTATTCTGATTCGCTACATGCATAGCGAGGGCCTCTGTTCTGGCAGTCTTGGTGCCATTGGGAGCTTAAGAGGGTTCAACGCTGGTCGACCACTCTCGACATGTCGTAGACGCTCGAGTCTCGGCCCGGGGATTTAAAAGAAGGTCCCCTTCACCCCGAGTAGTCCGAGTGGCGCTGGCTACCACCCCCAAGCGCAGGAAACAAAAAACACCTGACCCCAGAAAGTGGGGGCTAAAGCAGCCCCGCCGGTAGCGTAGTGGTTATCGCACGAGACCGGTATTCTGGAGGTCGTGGGTTCGGATCCCACCTGGCGGGCATTTTTTCTCCACTTTCTTATTTTCCAAATTCTCTATCTTGAGCTACTACATCCTGCCCTTTGCTTTCCGAGGTCTTCTTGACTGCCAATTCTTATTTTCTCTCTTATTTTCAACGAGGGCTCATAAGAGTTGGCAGTCAAGAAAACCTCGGAAAGCAAAGGGGAGGATATTGTAGGTCATCGAAACCGATAAAGACCCGGCGGGCATTTTTTCTCCACTTTCTTTCTTTCTTTCCAAATTCTTATTGTTTTTTTGTTTGAATGACCTACCATATCCTCCCCTTTGCTTTCCGAGGTTTTCTTGACTGCCAACTGTTATTTCTTTGTTATATATATATATATATATATATATATATATATATTGTGAGCAGTTAGTCGTGCGCCACCCCCTTTGGGACATTGACCGCTACCACAGTTCCCCAATGCCCACTATCACATTCCTCATCCTCCTCTGATATTCATCCTCATCATCATCTTCCATCTCGGGGCTCGTGTCCTCCTATTCGCCGCCAGCTGAGTGTGTGTACCGCGAGGGCTGCTACGCCTAATAAACGTCCTGTACCGGCTGTCCTTCAAGGAGGCAAGTCCCGTTGCCGCTACCTACGTAAATGTTCTTTCGTATTGTTCTTTCTGGGTATCCGACTCTGTCCTTATACTATTTCTGCGCGCTTGGCGAGTTTTATCTGTCTCTTGATATGTATATATATATATATATATATATATATATATATATATATATATATATATATATATATATATATATATATATATATATATATATATATATATATATATATATATATATATATTTCTTATATAGAGTTGCAGAAAACTGTGAGAAGGGCCGGAAGATGTTTTGAAAACGGAGAGTATGCATGCAGTCGGGCTAAGCCTATGTTTCAATGACAACAAAAAAAGAGAGAGAAAGGGGAGAGCGATGGAGAGTTCGTATTTACAAGGCAGCGGTCAAGGTTGCTCCACGATGGGGCAACGTACCTGGCATGGGCAGCAAGTGTGGAAGACGTGACAATCGCGGTTTCAAAAGGAAGCGAAAAGTATACAATAATGTATTCAGTGGGTGCGGAGACTGGTTCGGACGGATCAATACAGGCATGAACGAAGAATGTGTTTTGGGTGTGCCCCCGGCGGATAAACAGAATAGACACAGTGAACAAAAGAGCATTGCACAAGAGCTAGCAACTGAACAGAAAATAGGTAGGGTCCATAGATCACAAAGGGTTAAACGTTTCTAAGTTGTGGGGAAACGCGGCCTCCTTCCCCAGGACAAATCATATTGTTGAGTCGCATTGGACTAATAAAGCTGCTGTATTTGGGGAGTTCCTGTGAATTCTAATGGGAAACTCACGGGTAGGGTTAATGAAGAATGTGATAAAACTTATGAAGTCGCCTATTTTAGTCGAGGGGTAAGCAGGTTAGTTTTCCGTAAGTTTCATTATTACCAAGCATCGCTGACCCAAACTTATAAATGAGATAAGATTCCCTAACCTGGCGGTCATGGTGGGTTTTGAAATAGGATTCTAAAATTGTTACTTAAGAGGTTTCAGGAGTTCGGCGCCAACTCAGATTCGCACTTTTTCGCTTCATAGATGGCATGACGTACCACCCTCAAAATGCTGCGTCAGGTAGTTGCAATCTAGCAGTGTAAAAACAACCAGGATACCGAAGCACGCTTTATTTCGCCGCACGAAAGGAAATATAGCTCCGATGACGGCAGGCATCGGTCGTGCGATGGCACGAGCGTTCTCTGATACAACCGAAGATCGTGGCCCAGAATGTCAGATATCAGTACGGAATGAATACCGGCATGACTTGGCCCAGATGTTTCTTTTTGCGTTTTTCTATCTATCTATCCACACAGAAACGAAGAGGTTCCAATTTCCTCGAAACACACCAGGTATGGCATTGCTCGACAACGCTACAATATGAGCGTACGTACACTCTTCGCCCAACATTTTTGAAGCCATGGCAACTTTCTTCGGGTCACAAAGAACTCAAAGCTAAATATTTACCTCAAGAGTTACCGAAATATTCTATGAGTGTAACAATTAATGTTTTTTTTGCGGGGCTTTTGCAATAAAAAATTCATTCCCTTCTTCAAAAAAACTTCACCTGAACGAAATTCCACAAATGCTGTAGGTTTCGTTTCACATACAAAGCCTCAGCTTTGAAAAACAGCTTTTTCTAGCCCACCTGTGTCTCGATACCGGTGACCTTGAGCACGGTGTCAAAGAACTGCCGGTCTCCGCTTTGCTTGCAGATGGCCAAGTGCGCGAGCTTGTGATCATGCTCATCTTCGGCGTTGTTCTGCCGGCACCAGCCACCACGCACTGGCAGGTGTTATATCCCACCGGCTTTACAGATAGCGACCTGCCCATGCGCCTCAATTCTGCGTGCCGAATATTTTATTGTTTTTTTTTCTCTGTTCGATGTCACTACATCGGCTGGCACTGCATTTTATCCTCAATCCTCCGCTGTATATTCGTTTGCTCGGCCGGCAGTAGTGGTTATTTCGTCGTTTTCTCGGTCCGCTGTGCCCTGTCTTTGCGGATCTCCTTTGCGGAAAGTGCACACTTTCTGTGGGGTAAAGGTTGTGCTAAGATAAGGGTTTCTGGACGTGAAATGTTTACTTGGCTTCGCTGGCGAAGGCACGCACCCGGCCAACGTCCACGGAACCCTCATCCAGCCACATATCGTCCGGAAGTCACTATCCCCAGGTGGTAAACCTGTGGTAACACTTTTTATGGCGTATCATACGCTCGACAGCGCGTGTACATCCGGGTGAATAAAACCCGCCCCCAAAAAGTCGTCGCGTTTTAACAAAGAAAACTCAAGAGTAAAAATGGCCAAGAAGCTGTTTGTGCGCACTGTTTCATATTGTGCATTAAGATAAAAAGAAAGCAGAACAGGAAGAAACACTAGGCACGCGGTTGATTCCCATTGGCGTGCGACGCTTACCACGAGCATAAGAAAAAAAAAAACAGTGTGCGTCAGAATTTTCCCGCGCAGTTTTGGTTGGCCGTCAGCTTACGTGTGGGCGGAGTAGCAGTAGCGTGACTAGCTATTTTTTGATAAAGGCGCTGCAGTGAGTTGGATTCAGAGGTTGGTGGGTACAGTCCATTTAGGCCGGAGCACGGCCGCTGGCTGAGAGCGTGAGTGAGAAACGCTTTTGCGAAAGAATATGTCGAAAGATCCTGCAATACGTTTGCGTAATAGTTTCAGTTACCATATCACATGCGATGATATTTGTTGCGTACAGCTGAGGAAGCCTGGGAGGCGTCAGGTAAAGGCAAGTTGTTTTCACCATGTTCCGATCGCTCCGTACGAGGGCAGGGGCCCAAAAATACATCCCGAAGTTAACTGTGCTGCTCGCCCCAAGCATTTACCAGTGACGGCCTCCATACCCAAGTATGGCCTTCGTTTGTTTTGTAAGGTCGCGGGCGGAGCTCATACAAACGCGGCGCTCCGTTATGGCGTAAACCCTGCAGCCTCGGGAAAGGTCGCCGTCCATAAGCGCTCGTTTCCCCGATGAAACATTGTTTGCCGCTAGAAGGACAGTACTACCACGCACAGAATTGCCCTGTTTGGGTGCCTATACAAATTGCAGCATTTCCTGTGAAAGTTTTCACGTGCATAGGCCAGCCTCACGTCAGAAAGAAAAGAAGCACCGTGTCGCAACCCGACAATCGACGAAGTTTCCGCATGTTTACATAAACGAACATGCTCGAAAACAAACAATGCCGGACGCGTGGCGGGATATAGTAACAGTGGGGTTGACTTGTGCGCGTTGACATTTCCCTAGCTCAGAAATGCTCCTACCCTAACCATTATTCCCTGTTGCTGGACGGTATTATAGGTAGCGATCGGTACAATAGGAATTAATTGGTACAACCACTACTGTTTATGCGAGAAGTCGAAGGCCGCACTGCGAGCGAAGCGGACTAGGCGAGTTAGGGGATTAATCTTAGCCTCATCGGATGCAGCGGGCAGTCCCTACACGGAAATGTTTTGGCATTCTGGCTCCAATTATCTCCGGCTGCGAAGGGCGGGCCGCTATCTATAAAGCCGGTCGGGGTTTCATCCGAGGTAGCACACAAACATGCTAAGGGCCAGCAATGCAATGGTGCTGGCAGATGTGCTTGTAGATACCCTGGTGCTACCTCCGTTGAACTGCGATAGAAGCACGCCACGCCCGCAACAAATAAGCCAAAACTTCTTTATATGCCCGTTTTGCACAGGCAGAATGTTTCTATCCCTTAAAGACATCAGGTAAATGCACTCCTCCGGAAAAGCATATCGTTGAAATTTCTCTGTTTAACATGGTCGGCGAACAAAATGTGTGTTCAGTTTAAGCAAGCGGGACTTGCAGTATGCTGTTACGTAAGAAGGGCACCACACTTTGGGCTATTAGGCTTGCTAGAGTTATAGTGAATAACAAAGTGCGTTACCCTGACCAAACCAACTGAAATGTCGCGTGTGTATGTTAGTATGGTCACATTTGTATGTGCTAGCACATGATTAGGAGGCGACAGGACGAAGTTCCGACAAACAGAGAGTTATTTTGAAGCAAGGTGAGGGTGGAGCAACCATTTGCATTGGCCCAACGCAGCTAGAGCTAGGCCACGCCTCACGCGCATCTTTATCTTAGTCGGTAAAGATGACCTCAGTGATGCGTAATAATCGTTTTTGTCTTCATATGTTGACATCACCTCAGTTCGAAAACGGCCGTCCAGGTTGAATCACAATCTCCTTGTGAGTGCCGTGAGATCGAAATATTAAGATATGTATATAAAAAATGTGGAATTTATAGCTGCCGCAGATGGTGATGTTAAGCTCGGTGGACAGTAGCCCGGAAAAGCATGCCTGCTGATGCAACAAAGCAGCAACACCGCATGCCCTTAGGGCCGCGCCGTAAAGCTGGTCTGAGAAAACTCATTTTCGTATGGGCGGGTCGTGGGTGGGCGCATCGACTGGTTCTCCGGATTTGGGCAAACCATAGGCTTGGGACACGCGGCTGGAGAACACGCATCTCCATTTCACACCGGGGCTGTGGCGGTACGGGGTGATCAAAGCTCTTTCTCTCCATTGCCATAGAAAGCGAAAGCGGTGAATCTGGAAAGCGAGATGGGAATAAACACCGCACCCTAAAACACCAATTTTAGGCATCCACAGGGCAAAAATGAGAGTGCCCGTGGGGGATGGTGAAGTGGTGTATTGGCAAGATGTCGGCGATGTAGTCTTTTGCAATTCGGCCATGGCAGTTCGAGCTATGGCACGAGTTGCGCACTTCCGAATATTGGTCGCTGGTGTTTGCCACAGCGCGAGATAACAATATTGGTATGCTCCGCCGAGTCGAATGACGGGAACCAGGGTTGAATGAAGTGACAAATTTATTCCTTGACCTTGACCTTCCGAGTGAAGGTACCCACAGTTTTGTCCTCGTCGATTAAAGGTGCCCCACGCTCCACACACAGTTCTTTACTTCCTTTCCTTCACGTGGCATTGTAAACCTTTCTTTACAAATATTAGGAAAATAGCTGCTTCCGGAAGGTAGCTAAGACTTCCAAAAACTGAGTAGAGAGGAGAGGAAACAGGGGAAAACTCGTCTCCATCGTTCTATTAGCATTCTGAGATAGCCCGGCACATGAACAGTACCACATGAGCAGGTTGTGAGTTCAAGGAAAGGAGACGCCAATTTTTGCAATTATTCTTTCTCCCATCAATTCAGCGAAACCGGTGTAAATAACGCGGAAGTTTAGAGTGGTGGCTGTCAATCCTTTGTGAAAACATGTTGAATCGCTTTGCCGAAATATAGCTTGTGTTTTTCGTACTTTTTTGTGGTCCTTTGTTAGCCCACCACACTATAAAGTAAATACATCCGTAACAATTCTTTCTGCAAAAATCTGTTTATAGGTGCATATTTCTTTGGAAGTCATAGTTAGCAGTTATAAACCCACCAAAGCACCTGCAAATGAATCTTAATGTACGTTTTTATTTGTATACCATCTGCTTTCTTTTTAATTGCAGATTGGTTTAAAGGCCGAAGCGGATCCTTCTGTTCTTAGAGCGGTAATTAAGGCTGATTCACGCGATGGGGAAAACTTGTCTTTTGGGGGGCGGAGCCCGCCCAGAAAACTAGTTTATAAACCCCGCCCTTCAGCACGGCCAGTCCGCGTACAATCCGCGCCTAAATGCCGGCATATTTTCAGGCATGAATTCAGGCCAGATCAGCGCGGTCCCAACCACATTGTGAGCGATAAAGGGAGAGAATCCTGGCGCACCACTCGCCGGCCCCGCCCCGTGGCCAGCCGTGTGGGTGCCGCGCGCCTAAATCTGTTTCTTGAAACTACCGTTAAATGACCTTTTGAAGGTTCCCATATTTATCATTCTCCGGTGCCCGCCTCGTCCATCGCTTGAATCCCATCAATATATAGGTCACGAAAGAGGCTCACTTATGTGTCTCCGAAAACGTGTCCTTACCCAAGCCTGAATGTTCACACAGGCATATCGAAACTTTATTGGATGTTAATCTTTCTCCCCAAGTTTCGTTCCTCACGGGGGTACTCATACAGTACTGGAAAATATGCATTGGTAAAAATATCCAAAAACAGCCGAGTAAAAATTTGAAAGTTTCTTATACATAATAGGAGTAGCATTTTCTAAACTGATAACGATCACAACTTTAAGACGTTTAAAAAAACTTAGCTGTGGGAGCATTATGAAAGGCGGCGCCGCACACGTGATCAAATTATGGCGCAATTGATTGGACTTAAGTATTTTGGAAGGATACAGCGGAAGTGTGCTGCCGTCCTGTACATTTTTTGTCACATCACTGAGCTTGAAGTCTAAATGGCAAATCAAGCAGCAGGGAAATCTACCAATGATCGCAATAAAAATTTCTGGGTGTTTCAAGTACAACAAACTTGGTGTCTCGGCTGCGTCGTAGCGACACCAGCTAAAATGGCGTCCTCAACTGTGAGAAGCTTTTCACCTAAAATCATTTTAGTGCACAAATAAAGTAACTTGCGCTCAAGGCGTACCAAGCTTTTTTGTCATTTTTGCGAAAGTGACTTGTAATAAATTGTCGTTTTCCCTGCAGGTATGCATGCGAGCACTGGACTTTTGTGCGCATGATGTGCACGTGTATACGTGTTTATGTCGATGTATATATGATCACGGTTGTTCGAATTTTTGCGCGTGTACATGTGTTTATACTACTTGAGTGTACAGGGGTGTTATATTTATGTGTTTGCGTATGTAATTATTTCTGGTTATTTTGTTGTTGTTGTTGATCACACCGTTTTTGGGAACAATTTTCTTCTTCTTCTCTCTGTCTCCTTTCCTATTTTTTTTTCGAACCTACAAATATCTTGTATGCTGCCGTTGCCGCCTTGCGTGCAGGCCCTCATGCCTCGTCAAGCTTTTGTATGAGCAGCTTTTGTCTGAGGTCCGTTTCTCCACTGAGGAAAGTTAAAAAAAAAGTTTCTGATTCTGATTCTGAATATCAGTGCAGATTCTAATGGCTGATTGAACTTCTCCATCGCATAAACAATGTTGAAATAAAGTTTTTTTAATACGTAGAAACACTACCCTTAGTAACAAGGCCTCATCTTTTGAAGTCCGCTCAGTTTCTAAAATTTGCACCTGCGGAAGAGTGTGAATTAGGGAAGCCAAGTAACAGGTGTTGGTTATGTTGTTGTCTTTACCCCTACTCCAGAACTTCCATTTAAACTGTTTTAATAGTGCAGCTACATAAAAAGTTCAGGTTTCTGAAAAAAAAAAACACTGGTTCTGTGAGAAAGCAAGGAATACTTGCTATGTTTAGACAGATTTTTTTACTTTTTTTACAAAACAGATATTTTTGTACCCTTCACAGGTTATAACTCTTCGGGCTGTCTCATATAGCACGACGTCCTCAAAGCGAAAACAGGCAAACCACTGCAATGCCTGCCTTATCTACTGAATAAATATTACCAAAAGATTTCCAGGCCTATGTGGTGGCCCGTATAATAATTAAGCGCGTAGTGTAAAACTGTATTCGCACTTCCAGAGCTTGAGTAATTTCGTCGTCTTGGCCAAATTACCGTGAAGGGGCGAATGGTTGTCCAGAACATAATTGCGCTTCTAGAATGCAAAGCAAGAACTTGTATTTTTCGAAGCGCGACACAATGCAAACAGGCACGATGTTTGATTCGCCGCAGGATTCACAAAAAATTTCAACTTTTTGTGATTACCAGTGCGCACATGGCGATAAATTTGCTATTGTTTTCCGTCTCCCTTTTACGCAAAACCTTTTACTTCCCTTTACTGGAGCTCTAAGAGAATAAGCCACTAGCATCATTTCCGACTAATTAGAGTCATTGGTTATTAACGGATAGAAAAATATAGCCGTGCTTGAATTCATACCGATTCTTCGCGTCTTTCCGATGGCCTAGGAGTAAGCAACTAGTTGACCCGCTTTGTCAGAAAACAGGCACCTTGGCACGCCAAAAGGCTCGGGGAAGTACGGAGTTGGTCCCCTCTCTTTCAGCGTGCTCACTTCAAAGTGGCGCTGCTTCATTAAGGGTATCCAAATCTATGTCAGCTTGCTTTCGCTCATTTTGACAGTCGTTTTTTATACATTTTATTAACTTCTTTAAATCAGTTTTATTTTTGTCCTCCTATTTTTAGCACACTTCGTCGGCGCTAATTTATTATTGTGCAGTCAGGACCGCTTTCCCATGACCTCATTCTTGGAGCAGAGCCAACGCTTATCGCGGCGCCTCTTTCGGGCATCACGCCAATCTTCAAGGTGGGACCGTATATACTCAGGAGTGAAATCGAAAGTCATTTCACAAGGTTGCATGCGAGGGGTAGCATTCGAATGCCGGAGCGCCGCTGTTTTTTGCACAGTAGCACACTTCGCGCTTTGAATGTTCCCGCCTGGAGTGCCACACACGGGAAACCTAAGGCGTGCCATCCCAACGCGTTTTCTTGCTAGCGGTGCATTGGTTTCTGAAATAAATAATGTTTTCTCTCTCTCTCTCTCTCTCTCTCTCTCTCTCTCTCTCTCTCTCTCGTCTTTTGCTTTCATTTAAAGTCCCCATGCCACAACAAAATGACGCTGCCTAAAAATGACTTTGAATGCATTGGGCAGGTTCCTCCAGCACATGCCATTTTGTTGAAATACGGGAACTTGATTTTTCGATGAACAGAAAATTATTGAACGCCTGCGTCAATAAAGACTGATCTTTTTTACTCACTGGATCAGATAAGTGGATGATCCTTGTTATCAAGCGTGGAAGCACCCCTGGCTGGTATGTTCTACTTTGTGGGTTAGTAACACTGTGGTAGGCTTAAAACTCAGTCATATTCATATTCCGACTGCATATTCCCTGGCATTCCCATTCCAGTAATCGTGTTCAATTCCCACCGGTTGGGGAACTTCAGACTTAAGCTGTTGATGGAATAAAAACCCTTATGTCATCATCTACGATAGATAAGTAGGAGATGCATATTGCTGAATCTTTTTTGCATATGTGAATTGGAGACAACGAGACAGTGCAAATAGCACCAATTTCCTCACCTTTGACCCGTCTCGCTGCTTCGCGCGTGTCTTCCAACGGAGCTTCGTTGGCGTTCCGGCAGGACTTACCGCGTTTAGCCTATGCAAAAGCATGCTTACACCCGACGTGTTGGCATTTTCCACTTCCGGAAACAGCACGAGAGACGGACAACGCCGGATTGTTTCCTGATCGGATACAGACGGTTGTCGCCACAAAATACCATACTTTGGAATATATATTCTTTGGCGCCTATGCACACCTTCCAAAGTGGGCGGATTTGATAAATAAAAACAACATGAGCCACACAACAGTTACACAGAAATTGTAAGGTTACATACCGTAAGCTTTTCACTATTATAGCCTCAGTTTGTTTGCGCTTCTATTTGCCACACATTACCGAGAAAAATCGTCTGTAGCTATCGAAAATCGACAGGTTCTGAGGTTCTTTGCCTAAATGAAACCACATAATTACAAGAGGCCTACACTAGATTTCGTGTAGCAAACAGTGATGTCCCAACGACCCTCATACAATATATGTTTGCCGAGGTCGGGCCGCGTCAAGATCTAACTAAAGTAACGAGAGTTAGTGGGATATGTGACTCCTGGCTAGCACGCAGTTTTTTAGAACGTAAGGTACATTTGTCCACCAGAATCGTTCTAACAACGACCGGCGCTCTCCCGGTATTTCGCTTAAACGAACTCCGCAGGAAGTGTGTTCGGCCTCTATTATTGTCCCTTTCCTTCGGCAGGCATGATTGAAGCTCCGGTTGCTAACCGGCACCCCCAAACTATGGTAAATCAAGATTTGGTACCAAGTCACAATTTCGCAATTACTGTGAATGTATCCCAACTGCGTAAGCGACGCTGGTGGGCCATCGGACCATGAGTAAGAAATATAGTTACTGCCCTGTGAGCATCTGCGCTAAGAACGAATAAAAGAGTATCTCCCAGAGAGAACGGGCCACGAGTAAGAAATATAGTTACTGCCCTGTGAGCCTCTGCGCTAAGAACGAATAAAGGAGTATCTCCCAGAGAGAACGGACCACGAGTAAGAAATATAGTTACTGCCCTGTGAGCCTCTGCACGAAGAATAAATGAAGGAGGATTTCCTAGAGAGAACGGGGGTAGTTTTTTGACGTAATATTTTGGTTGGCGGTGCGCCGCATAACCCACGTAAACCCTTATTCCCTTATTTATGGGATACAGAGCCCTAGCTTGTATGTAATTGGCGGCGTAAGAGACATCTCTATACGCTTTTCGTGCCGATGTAAGCTAAAAGAATGACGACGCATTCTTAAAGTGGAATTTCATAAATGACGCATGGGCGTCTTTTATGTACTTCCTCTTTAGGAATGCGGGAATGCTTATCTTGGTCTGACTTGCCGATGCCCCAACGACCGAGCGCAGCAACATGGATTATCGATAAAACATAAAAGAAATGCGGATCTACCCGTGAATTGCTGTGCATGCCAGTGTGAGGCACTTCTGAAGGAGATGAAGATTCGGGTTAGGAGCAGAGATGCGACAACAGGAGAACTGTCAAAAGTATTTTATATCAGGCAAAGAACCAATAACTGTATCAGTGATACGTCGGTGTACCTGTTTATCTCCGATAAATCTTTTTATAGCGTTTTGTTTGAGTAGCACATATGTGCATTTGTGATTCCCCACTGTGGCGCATGCTGCGCATGCCCCAGTTTTTCTATAACTGCCGACTGCGCTCGTGAATCCCGTGATTTGAAGGTTAGCGGCAAGCTTGTCTCTTCTATCTGGTGTATCTTCTAGGTTATTTTCCGCTTGGGTATATTTAAAAAAGCTATTTGTTTTTTTTCGACGTGTTTTAATACAGCTGGCATGCTGGGTTGCAGCTGGACACCCGTTACGTTTATTGGTGGAGGAGCCAATATAGACACAAAGAAATTTATTTTTCCCTATCCGCAGGAGTGGAAAGGGGAATATTTTGTGATGTGCACTGCACCTGACGGAGCAAACAAAGAGACATCAAAAGCAGATAGCACGGCGGGCTGGATACACACCGTTGTAATGTTTCGCTTGCAGTATTCGAAGTGATGAATTCAACATAAACATTGGTTTTACTGCCCTGCAGACCTCATATTCGTTGTTGCGTTCCTTTCAGCAATTTCACCGCTTCCGCTATACACAAACAACTGTGAATTAAATACTGTTGCATATGTAGCGTACCATATTCGGCTCAGACCACTATGAACCTCCAATGTGGCTCAGTCATAGCTGTGTGTTCAACACCGTGTTTCGAGAACCGTGCCCACACGTATCGGCTACCGTGCGGATAAATAGCGGAACGCCTCTTTTGGGGGACTTTAAGAATATGAAGTACTGTTTTTTTTTCAACTAAAAACACACAAATCTTTATTAGCTTGTGCGCCAAAGTGGGAAGACGTTCAAGCTATACTGCACATGCGTTTCCCCTCTGGGTGTACCGGCGAGTTGTTTCGAGCTGCCATCCCATACAAAAGGTTAATGCGTCTTCATTCGCCTCCATGCGTCTTCATTTGCCTCCAATGTGCGGCATAATTGATTTTGAATAGCGTAATTTATTTTAAATCTAAAAGGTGCTAGCAATACATTTCACCCTTCGGCAAAAAAAGAAGGAGCGCGCCCCAGTCACGAACGTGCTGGCGCCCGGTGACCTACCCAGTGATCCCGCACCTGCAGTACCTGGCGGTGTGTGTCGCGGGCTCCGTGGCGCCCTCTGGGCTGTGTCCGGTGCCTGAAGTAACATTGCACAAGAAAGGCTGATACTTCTCGTGGAGATTGAAGAACGCCCCGCATTCTTCAAGTTGCCGCCGAACAGACCAACATTCGCGTGTCGGTCCGGCAATCCCTGGCTGTCTCGTGACAACGATGATTATCAACGCAAAGTTGGCAAAGTTATGGAGCTGCCAAATTTAAAAGAACCCGGATATCGGACGTTTCGCAAGAAAATTAGGCGGGGCATTAGGAAGGGGTGCCAGGCCCGCCCGTAAAAATACTTGAAATAGCAATGTCCCCCCCTAGACCCCCCTCCCCCCCCCCCCCCCCCCCGACCTGCCATCCCATTCTTGCGACCGTGTCTACGTAGCCGCCGCAGTTGTGCCTTGTTCTCTACTCCCCTGCCCGAACATTGGTCAGTTGTACCGCCTTTCCAAATAGTGCACCCTGGCCGCAATACTCTGGCAGGCAATCATCCTGGCCAGGGGGTAGCGCATCGGTGCCACAGATGCCTCAACCGCCGGTGACCGGCATTTCAAATGCTTCGGCTTTCATCTGAAGAGACTGTGGTAGGATGCTTAGCTGGTTTTATCTTCTTGAGTGTGGCTGTGGCCTTGAAGGGAACATACCAAGGCCATGAACACTAAAAACCAACGAAATTTCCGTAACGAGTCCAAAATTTCCTGCCCCATGCCTGCCGAAAGATCACGCGGGAAGATGAAAAAGGAACTACGGCTAGCCATGGACGAGTATTCGTAGAGCTAGCACCGTGCAGCCTCCACGGGGAGTATTTTTATTTAACCAGAAGAGCTGTTTAGGCTATTGGTTACGCAGCGGAGGGTTACCATAAAACTCTACCCAGCCGAGCGAACGTCAACGTGCGCTTCGGGAGGAGCGACCGGCGTTGGCCAGCTCGACTTTCGAGAACTCTTCACGGGGTTCGTGGTATGATCTATCGCGTGTTTGTCCTCTCGCCAATTGACGTGCGTTCTCGTTAGAAGTAAGGAGCACAGGCGCCAAGCTCCCGCAACAGACGCCGAGTGCGCGAAGCCCGTTGCCGTAGATTCTAGCTCATGCTAACACGTTTCAGTTTGGGGGCGATGTGAAATTTTAGGGACCAAATATTCCGTGCAAGCAAGTCATGTAGAACTTTCAGCGGCTGTTAGGAAATACATGCCACGTGCAACAGCCGAGTCTCCGGTTAAAGGAGAGGGGCTGCAGCTGTTTCTCCAGCTTTGCACCACTAGTGCAAGCTATCCTAATATTTTTGTTGGTACCACGAAAGCTGGACACTCTGCCCTTGATTAAACCAGCACATAATTTTAAATATTTCTGTTCCAAACGAGGCAAAACGTTCTTTTTAGCGCTTTGCACTTTGGTGTTCTTTTCGCTTTGCCTGGGGTCGTATAACCCCATGAGAGTGCTCTTCTTCATGGCACTTCGAAATGCTTCCACAGGGTTATGGCTGACCTTGAGCGACAATCATTACAAGTGTTTAAAATCGAGCGAGAAACTTTACAAGCTCTCGTCCGCGCGTGTGTCTTGACGGTATATTCTTGTCTTGTATTGAGAGAAGTGCTCCTTGTTTCAAAATTCGCCAATGTACCCATTTATGCGTCTTAGCACCGGCAGTTGCTGACGAAAACTCGGCGGCTCATATTTCGAACCTTTGCGAACGTAATCACCGAATTTCCAGTGATAAATCTCATTGAAATTAAAATGATGAACACTCTCGCAGCTGCATTGTCAGGTTTTGCATTTTCTGTGTATGCGTACCTTTGCAGGCATAACTAGTGTTTCTCCAAACCACAATCCCACTAGAAATATACCCACGAATGTTTCATTTTATTGTATGTTGTTATTCGCCCCCCTTCCTAACTCACTGGTGATGTCGGTCATCTCGGCAAACCATTCGATGGTCTAAGGTAAGAATTCAGTTGGTTTTTCAACAGCGATGGTGAGGTTGTGTTTTGCTTTTCTGTCTACCCTAGTGCCCCATCTCTGTTTGCGCCACAAATGCCCGATGACTGTCATTCGGGCACCCATCTTTTTACCGCGAAATGCAGCCCCGGCTTTAACCAAGACACTTTTCAGCGCTTTTTCTGCTTCTGTTCGGGTTCGTCAAAAGTGATCACTTGATACGTACGATTTGTTCTAAATACCGCCCTATTTAACTAACAAATGGGTAGACCACCCAACAAGCGGAGCTCAACACAGCTGCACAGGATGCAGCACTGGCAGGCGGCAAGGTTTTGGTTTACTGGCAAAGCCTCGAGAAGAACATCGTGAATGCTTATCTCCACTGCAGAAAAAGTATGCCCCGAGAAGCAAAGTGAAGGTGACCCTGCTGGACAGGAGAAAGCATGTAGAGCTATATTTAACGCCCTGGGTACCTTAAAAGCACAATAATTTACGCTTCACCCGTGATTGCCACCTGAGCCCTAGGATCACATTCAAATACTTGCAGAAATGGCCACCAAAGAAGCAATCCCATACACGACAACCAAATTCGGACTTACATTATCGCATCAGATGGGTCTCCGGACCCAAGGGAATCAACGCACACTACATAACCACACAATCGCCCGCGAATAACTATGTCTGCATGGTTGGTTATCTTCCCATAAAAGTCTCTGTTTAGTCAGATCAAGCAAACGGAGTGGCCCATGCTGAACGTATGACGAGCAAGCGCAATAGCAAAAGCCTCCTGGGAGAAACCACGTTAAACGATACACAAGGTCGGGCTACCCCAACCCGCTCACTAAGTCGTTGCGTCCCTGCGAGGCTTCTGCGCATGACAGCACACACAGTCACTACGCCTAGTCATGTCAAGGTACCGCAAATCTGAGGCGGTATCTGATAACTATGGTACTCCCAGCACCCATTTCGCGGGAATTCATACTTCAGTTTTTAGTATTTGTACAGAACTCTTCTTGAGAACATTGAAATCGCTACGACGGCCACAAAAAGAATGTGGGTCCATTAACTCGGTGCTCTGGCCTACTCAAAGTACCACAACTTTAGGGCATAAACATTCGATATCTGCCCTCAGCACTGACGGGCCAAACAAATGAACACTTGGCCATCCTCTCTTGAGTTACGTCCACAACTACCCTATTCCCGCACGGCCACACACGCTTCTCCCGTCTTGGCAGGTTCTGTGCCAAGGAGAGGCTGAATGTCGACTGAAAGCTCCCGAAGGGGTTCCTAGGAATAATTAGGCAAAAAAATTAGGCAATGCAGGAACCTCACACTAACGAGTAAGACTTTAAGGTAGCCAAGCTTTACGCAACGTTCAGGGCCAACACGATGGTTTAAGTCCACGATTGCAGCCGATTTGCTTCTTCGCTTCTGAAACAACTTTTTCTTGGTCTTTGTTTAAAATTAGGAAGCTCACCATCATGCGTTAGACTCGAAGGTATTGAAGCTGTACGCAACCTCCACAGCTTTTTTCCTGCAACGACCTTTACTTCATCGGTGTTCCTATAAGCGAGAGGTTCCTTTCTTCTTCCTCATTGACCACCTCTACTACTTGTGGTGATGGTGGTGGAGCCGATGTTGGAAGTACTTCGTCGTGTTGTACTACTGCACATAGGCGTCCTCTTCATCTTCAGGAGTAGTGCCTTGTGATCGCTATGGTAAGATGGCATTGGCTGACGATGTTGATCGGCCAATCTTGCCTAATCTCCTTAAGTGGGTATATTTGGCTTGGAAAACGTGTGCCGCGGACGCCGGGCGGTCGTCTTGTGTCACGTACACACGAGCGATCGGCATTTTCTTGTTTTTTTTAGTGGCCAGTTGGTCGCAGCGAGGCACCCGCTGGTGGGCGCTGGTCAGTTTCTTGATATTTTTAGCCACGAATACGAAAGTCGAAAGCTTTTCTAAACACTCCACTGTAATAACCAAACAAAAAAAATATTGGAAGTTTTTTTAACGATTTGTGGCATAACAAAGTGTACTGTGGGGCGAGTGTATTTCATTGTAAAAGATGCTACAGCGCGCAATAAAACACCGACACAGAAAGACGACGGGACGAGCGCTGTCCCGTCGTCCCATCGTCTTTCTGTGTCCGTGTTTTATTTCGCGATGTCGCATCTTTTACGATTTGTGGCAAGTGCGTTGGTAGCATTGTCTTTTATACACAAACCCTTATCGAAGTGTTTTCTTGCTGTGCAGTTTGTAGGAAGCGATCAAAATATTAACCATGGCAGGGGAGTATCCAGGAAGACTGAAATAGTGGAGTTTGCTTTGTTAGAAATTGACAAAACATTGCAGGTTAAGCGGTTTCTCAGCAATAGATAAGACCAATGTCATCACGTTAAAGGTGTTTATCTTTATTTTTCGAACTATATACGGAGAGCATTGACACAACAAAAACAATTGGTGGTGAAATATGTCGTATGGAAGTCCGTTTCACAACGCAGAGGAAGAGAAAGCTGATCAACACGTGAAGGAGTGAACCGAAGTCTCCTCTCTTCGAAGACTCTCGTTTATCACAGCCGTGCAGGTTTGTTTAACCTGTAAGATGATGGATGAAGAAATGCAGGCGGAATCTCAATATTCCATAGTTAGGATCGAAAAAGCAGCCATCTAAAAATATCCCGGAACTGCGTTGGCATAACATATTTTCTAAGCTGGAAACCTTGTTAAAAATTATGCAAAGGGCAATTGAACTTTTCAAAAAAAGATAATTGGTGCATACATCATATATGACACACTTTCGAACTCATCAAGCTTCCATGCCGCCAACCAGTCGAACACGGAAACTAACCGGCCTTCTTATTTCCATAGTGCGTGCAGCTTTCGTCTTCTATTTGCAATTTCCCTGACATCTCATATTTTTTGCCGCAAATAGGGCGGAGGGTAGTAATACGTAAGCCACGTTTCTTTTTTGGAGGCACGTTAACCTCTTACACGTTTACCAATCGGCTGAAACGAAATATTTACTAGTCGCCCTGACGGAATAATATCTGGGGTAAGAACAGGAAAGTTTTTGTAAAATTACCGCAGAAGCACTTTAAAAGATCCCTAACAGTTCCTTCTCTTGTCCTTTTGGCGGACACAGTTTAGGCAAATTTTGTAGTTACTGACACGTAAATTCCTCTACAACGATACGTCGAGGAATCTCGCGATACGTGTTTGAAAACACTCCATTTCTAGGTATAAAACCTTTTTCATTATGCTGTTTTAGCAGCGATGATACCTTTTGCGAACAAAGTAGGCTCTGTTCTGCAACAAGCACAAGCATACGTGTTCCGTTCCTAAGTGTGCGTGTTGATAAGCGCATGCAAAAATTTTACAGTCAGAAATTTACGAACGGAGATATTTTCTACATAATAATTTGCATGGTTTTGCGGAAAATATGCAACAACCGTTTCAAGCCCTACATTTGAAACATTGAAAGCTTTATATTTCCGCTCCTTTAGATTCTGGTGTTCCACATTAAAAAGGACGACTTTGAAACATGGTTTTATACATTTTGCGTAATATAGGTATTCTGTATCAGCACTTTCTCAGCAAAAAATACTTGTAATAAAATTCCATCTCTACGTGTATACATAATTACGGCATAGATGTAATTTAAAATGTCTCAGCAAACTTACCGAGAGAACCATTTGCCGCATACTCTAGAGGGTAATTAACTCACGAATATGTCGCAGATCTTTAATTTGTCATCATTATTCTTAGCAGCGAACTGTAGTATCTACTGTTCGCCCGCTGATCGCATCTTTTGTGTTTTTACGATTAGGCCACATTGGAAGCGTTTGCTTCTGATGCGTTTCAGGGAAATGGGTTGTGCGTAGTCAAAAAAGCAATGTTAAGGCTCAAAAAGGGGATTACAACACCGTTACAGTTTACCACACTCTGTAAACACCACCAAAAATGTGCTTCAAAGCTGCATAATTGCGGAGGGAAGGGATAATTAGCAACGAATACCACCGTGCATTGCTGATGTTTCCAATACCCTCAAAGAAGACCCGCTGCTTGTATTCAGACAAACGTATCGGCAACTCGTTGCTTCGTACGCCCCTTGTGAGTGCACTATTTCGTACAGGTTATTTACCAATTTTCACTTAGGGAATGATGACCATACACACGTCTGCAAGTATTACTCCGAAACACCAACCTGGAGAGGTTTCACAAGTTTTCATTTAGCGCTTTCATCAGTTTTGTGTTGTCGCGTGGTGGAGGGGTGCCAAAGTGCCTTTACTAACGCGGTTTAGCTTACAGGCGGGCACAATTTTAATGGCAAGATGTTGTGCTGCCCAGGAAATTCGTCGTAACTTTAAAAGCACCATATTAAAGAAATTCAACGAAAAGAAATTTGGAAAACAATTTGACGGGAGGTGTATTTTTCGAAACAGGCGTTATGAACGTACTCGTATCAAATACGCAATAACACGATCTCCCGCAGTTATGCTTGCACCTAGGCTAGAACCTACAAAAGGAACAAACAAAATGAAGGCAGAAAATGCAAACCGAGCGCCAGTGGTGTTCCGCCACCTACATTTGTTTCATCACATCTACCTTGTCCACTTCAAAGCTACACTTTCATGAGAAGGGGCGATTCCAATTGTCAGTGCCAGGAGTGTGCTTTACCTGGTCAGTTTTTGGCCGGCAGGCTTCCTTCGTGTAGGTGGCGGTGACCGGGCATGTCGACTCAGCAGTGGTGAAGGTAATTCGGTAGTTCGTGCCAGCAACAGTCTGTACACGGCGGCAGAAAATGATGGCCGTTTAGTGGGAGCACATTTCATTATTAAAATGGTTTCACAAAACAATTTTGCCTTTTAGGGACACGTAGAAAATGTGCAACGCCCGGAAGAAAAAAAGAGAATCCAAAATTTTGTTCTTCACACTGTGACGTGCAAAATACATGAAATAGTTTTTTCATATGTGGGAATAATATTGTGGAGATGTTTGTTGTGCGAATGGTTACATATTCTTTTCAAGGTTTCTGATTAGCACATGATATACACTTCGAACCACTCCTTGTTATGTCGTTTTATCTAACTTACAGCCTTCCGTTTTTTTCCTCGGGTGGACCGAGCATGGCCTGAAGCTTGATGTTTGATTTTTTCATCTCTCAGGTACATAACAATACCGAGACCATAAAAGGCCGCCAGTTTTATGCCAGTCTATTAACTTGTACAGGCCATAAACCTGCGGGCTGTTGTGTTAACATGTACTATTGTAGGGTGAAACATTTACTCGTGCTGCAGAAAAGCACTGAGGGAAGCACGTACCCGAGTAAACGAAGAGTTCGCTGTGCGATGCGCTTCGGCTGCATATCGTCAATAAGATATACACTCACTTGTAAGCCCCCAAAAATGTTTCCTTTTAAAACACCGTAGAAAAGTGCTATGCTAGCAGTAAACTGGCTGCATAAGGGGGATCGAACATGACAGCCCTTCGTATCTCTAAGCGGCACAGAGGAAAATACGTTCCAATTTACGCGGACCCGGGGAGGCATGGTATTCTTGATAATTGTATGCTATGCGCACACAGTTCTGTGCCAAAATATTCGGTGGCCGCAACGAACTCCAAAGAAAAGCTTGACGTCAAGTATGACGAAAGCAGTTTATAACCGTACTAAATAAAAGTGTTTTAGCGGGACGTTTGGCAGAGAAGAATTTACTCCCGCTATAGAAGCAAACCTAAAATTCGATACATTTGTAGAACAGCCGTGCTGGGTTGGCCCCAAAAATTTTGACAAAGAGTGGGCATTTCTAAGAACGCACGAAGTGTCAGTATTTTTAAAAAACAAAACAGCGTTTTCTTTGCCCACCTGTGTCTCGACACCGGTGACCTGGAGCACAGTGTCAAAGAACTGCCGGCCTTCGGTTTGCTTCGACACAGCCAAATGCGCCAGATCGTGGTAATGCTCGTCCGCAGTGTTTGTTTGCCGGCGCCAGCCACCGCGCACTGGCAGGTCTTCGGCGAAGCAGCTCATGAAGAAGCCGACAGCCAACAGTGCAAACGCGCACGCGGGTGGGCTCGTGGGAAGCATGGTGCTATCTTCAGTGAACTGCGACAGAGGTTTTTTGCGATCACAAATATTGAGGTTGCACTTCTTTGCATTCGTATTTTGCAAGGTTAGAGCGTTTTTATAATGTCGTGACGCCTGAGTATTTGGCATTCTTCAACCCAAAGATTGTCGTTGCAGCTTCATTGTTTATCAATATTAGGAACACAATATGTTTATGAAACAAAGCAACCCGAGATGTAGTGCTGTTTAAAAGGGCCCCACAGGTCAGGCAAATAGCCTTGCTAGAATACATTTGATTACCAGACATTGCCAACTATAAAATCAGCTCAGACATCTCCTTGGTGCGCTGTAATGCTCGTATTTGTATTTGCTAGGATATTGTTATTAGGCGGCAGAACAAAGGTGTGACGAACCATGAGGGATTGTGAAGCGACCTGTCGTCAAAGCAAACTTTTTACAATTCGGTCAGTACAGCTAGAGTTACGGCACGCATCATGAGAATCATCTTCCCCAGTAAATGTGACCGTGGCGATACTTAATATTTCTTTCTCTGTATTCATGTTGTGACATCGCCCCCGCTTGTATGGCGACCGAACGCACCGAACCGCCGTGACCTTTTGAGGGCATGAGAACAGAACGTAATACGTAAATAAACAGTTTAGCAGCCATTCCCGGCACACTAGATTATGTCGAGCTCGGTGTACAGTGCCCTCGAACATCACCCCCACGTGAAAAAAAAATAGAAATATTATTCCCTATTTTAACGCTATTGCAACACCAATAATATTATTTTAATTATTCAGTAATATTACGTCACATATAGACAATTCCAAACCTTGACCACTTTTGCACATATGTATCATGCGCCTCTCGTAGATACGGTTTTGGAGGGTGTGACGTAAATCGCTGATTAGTTACCGCTTGCAGTTTCTTGAGTAAATATGTAAGCAATAATAGCCGCCACCGCTCATGGTGCAAGCTATAGCGTTACCAGGTAGCCAAGAAGGGCGAGTAATCAATAGCTGCGACTACGAAAACGTTGCCATGTCTAAAAATGTGCTGCTCAGTTGAGACAATGGCACAACTCTGGCCCTTTCCAGCATCACGACACCCGCAAAACTCACCGGTGTAATCCCGGTTGGGAATGGAATCAATTCCTGGTCTTTATGGACAGTCGGCAGCGATGTTTGCCTGGAGTAGATCAGAACCAGTCAGCGGTATATATAGGAGGTACAATACACCCTTTTCTCTTTTTTTACGATACCACCATCTTTTTAAATGAAGGAAATAGAAAGGGGAAGTCATTTCTCGTTTTCAAACGTCATGCACGCGCTCTTGCGACTGAAGGGTAAGACGAAACAAGATAAGACGATGGAGAAAGGAGGCAATCAAACCGGAAAGTGGGCGGACAACTTTCCTTGGCGCCGTGCGAAGGTCGGCGTCTGCTACCAACGCACGTCTTCACTTATTGAGAAGCTAGCTTTGAGAAAGTGCAAGCTGCTTATGCAGCCCTTGCGGGGAATCAAAGGAGCGGTCCGATGCCCTTGACCCGTTCCTTGTATTTCTACTGTTTCTTTATAGCAAAACGAGGGAGGGTACACCATCTAAAAATTTTATTTTACGCTCAGTGCTGCAGCTCAATGGCGGAGACTGTATTGCTAGGCGACGTTTCCCGCTTTTGCAGCCGTAATAAAGGCTTTAGTTGTTAAAAATGCAGCAAACTGAAGAGCCTTTGTGTACGAAGTTCTGGTTCAATTTGAAGATCTATAGTTCATCTAAAAATTTTTTTTGTAGTTTAGGTCACGCCTGACAGCCTATGCGTAGCGCGGCCCGATAAAGTAACACATATAAGGAGAAGAAACATGTTGATCGACACTTTATATTAAACAAAATAGCTTCAAAAGTCAGTGTTGTAAATTACAATAATTTAGCGGCTGTTTTACGGTATTTTCACGCAAGTGACAGCGCACCAAATAAAAGAAAAGGAAATAAATATTCGACCACTTATAATCCCAAATAAAACCAGTGTTGTACACGTTCCTCTAAAATAGGAACGAAAGCTTGTTCCTCGTTCCTTCCCAATTTTGAAACGAGTTCCCGTTACAAGTTACTTTATTGCGAAAGGAACGCGTTCCAGTTCCACTTCGAAAGTTAGAACGTGTCGTTACATTAACGTCACAATTCGGTTTTTAAATTGAAATATAGCGTCGGATAATCCTGGGGCGAAACTAAGTGAGAAGTTTAAAACTCACATCTAACTACGTATATTATACGAATATTAACACCGCCGGCAGCAGATTATTTGGAGATAAAAATATTCAAAAGAAACGCTCCTAGGCGAATTTTTTCAGGGAGCACCGGACAAACTTCAGACGTGTCTAGGACATTTCGGTGCAGGATGTTTCGGTGCGGGAATTTCGGTGCACGGACATTTCGGTGTACGGACATTTCGGTGCGAAACTTTTCTGCGACCAAATAATCCCGTGCTTGCCTGTTTGCGACAGCCGTTATATTTTTATTTCCGCTTAACGTGGGTTATGGACAACTATCTGGGGCAGGGAATTTATTTTTTGATAGATGCCATGTTTGATCTTTGCCAGGTATTTTCAGAAATTCTACATTTATATATTTTTGTTTAATACCTATTCCTGTGGACACCTGTTATGCAGACGACTGAATTCTTTAGCGCGCATTTTTTTTTTTCATTTACGACAGGTTGTTAAGTTATAGTCGCTCTTTTTTAGCTAAGATAATTAACCGTTGTTTACGATGGTCTAACGACTTTTTTTATTTTTTTAAATTACACCCCTCAAATTACATTAATTACATTCACACTTCAATATCCAAAACGTAACACATATTAGCTAGCCCCCAGAATGCAGAAAACCTTATGAAGAGTATTACGTAGGCTGGGCTGCCTTGCCAAAATGAATTTTCGAACACTGGTCTAGGATATTGTCGTGGAGGAAGAACGGGCCTTTTTGAAAACAGCTGCAGCTCCTAATGTCCTAAATGTTGATTAAGCGCGTACGGGTTGTGCAAAAAAATTCCACCCATCCTGTTCAGGAAAAGCAACCGTCGTTTTATGTTTACATGCCTACATTCACGACATTTCCAGTGTTTGTCCTAGCGCACCCCCCCCCCCTCGCCTGTACGCTTCAATCTCGACCAGATTTCTTTTTCAGACATATTATTTTCGGTTTCCCCTCAAAATCCTACAGGCTTGGTTGAGTTCACGGTCTCCGAAGCCTCACCGCTGGGATACAGGAAAAAGCTTTACATTCACCGTGAGCTGACAAGAGCTCTATAATGTGGAACAAAAAGCAACCCAAAGTGCCGCTGAGAACACAATGGCCAATATCGTTTGCTGGCTATGCCCTTCCGCGCGTCGCGGTCATACCGACGGCGCCCCCACTCCAGGAATCGCTCTTTCTTCGCCTTAAGTCGCGCCATTGGGAATTAACTCTTCAAGTCACGCATATCATGGACACACCAGGCATGCATCGCTTTCTCCCGTTATAAGGAGCAAAAAATTGAATAGGCTAGTGTGACGAGAGCGGCAAGCGTCGTCTTCAAATTTTCGAAGTCCAGTTGACGCAATAGATCCTATGCGAAATTGCTTGGTGATCTAGCAACACTGATGTAAACAAGACCGTCCGCCATATTGGTACGGGCGACAATCGCGAAGTCTGGTATTGCTTACTGTGTAAGAGTAGGTTATGGTAACGCGGTATGGCTCAAACTGGACTGCGCTTTCTGCGTCACGACCACGGATTGTGGACGAAGGACTCGTCTGCGCTGCCGACTGTGTCTGAGGACTCATACCACTCGTGGTGCCGCGCCAAAGACCCATCCGAGCGGCAGCGGAGCAGGGCATGCCGCCTAGCCACCGAGCCGCATTGCTCGCCTTCATCGGTGCGGACAAACACCTGCGACTCGCAGTAAGTAAATCTTTGTTTTTTTCCTTGACGCGAGTTAACCGGTATGAGCATCTGTATAGCACTTTGTTCACCGTTGTTTACCATGCAAATTCGTAGCGGGGACCCTGTTGTAGAGTAACCCTGAAAGAGGAAAGCGAAAATCGCCAGACCGTGCCGCTAGTGGGTGGATTGAAATGGCGTACATCGAATTTCCGGGAATATTTTTGGCGAAGATGTTTACGGAAAGGTTGCGGCCATTTTCCGTGACGGTCGTCCGCCCGCGCATTTGCCGCAAAGCATTCGTGCCTTGCGGCGACGTCAACTACAAAACTGCACATGCGCCTTGAATTTTCTTTTTTGTGTGTGTTTTCATTATTTATTGCGCATGTTCTGCCGCAAAAATCTGTTCGTGAATCTGGCTTGTCCTTTTTCGGCAGTGGGGTGGTTGTGGTAGTTTCTAAAGCGCATGTTTTGAGTGTGCCCGAACAGATAATACCGTAAAACCTCGTTAGCTCGAACTCACTGAACTAAATATTTTTTTTAAATTCGATGGGTCATCGGTATAGCCCGAATGTTTACCTGTTTATCTCGAAGGGTTTTTGAAGTGAGTTTCAGATAATCATAATATTGCTTGCTTAAGTTATGACGAACACGAATATGCGGGTACTGGTATCATTACCCACGGTGCGGTTTATAAATGTTAAACTTCCTTCTCTTGGAAATGCATTAACAAAGCATGTAGCGATACTTGCACGCTCGAACTTGAAAAACCATTTTGACATCATTGCTGTTTGAGGTGTAGATTATTGCCCTTGCAACAGTGTTAAGCAAGACACAAAATCTGGCCATTTTGAGTCTGTTCCTTGCGGCCACTGCTTTCTGCTCTGTCCCTTTAGCATAAACTGTAGCGGACTAGTCCTGTTCTTCCCTGAGTGATACTTACTGTTACTCTCTCTGTTCTTGGACGTTGGGCCTCATCCATGTGGTCAGCAGCTGCTTTCGCTTCCAGAGAAAAATTGGTCGGCCCTATGTTGTGTGCCTCACCTCTGAGACGGACAGTGGGGAGATTGTGGAGGCAGCGTGCGAGTGGCCGGCGGGTTGCAGTAGAGCATGCAGTCACATCCTGGCGGCTGTGCACTTACCTACTCGTCCTCTTGCAATCCCAAGGTTTTAAAGAGGCGCCAGCGGAGCTTGCGTGCACAGCTGCCACAACAGTGGGGACGTCTGAGACAGCAGGGCATCAAGCCAGCGAGTGTCCAAGACATTGACTGGAGAAGCCCGCAAGAAAATGGCCCCTCCCTTCCTTTGCCATTGCGTCTGTTCGGCGCACGTCGAGTGCAGGAGCAATGCCGCCAGCAATAAAGTGCCGTGCAACCGCTTGGGAGAAAACTTGGTAGCCTTTGGAATGGGTTTTTTGTCTCAGTTTTGCTGGCCTCACCCGCCCACAGTGACAGAAACAAGGACTGGCATGGCACCTGGAGGGTCACCTATGAGCTACAAGCAAGCATTCAAGCCACATCACGCCGTGGTCATCTCACGAGCACGCAGAGGCTGGGCAAGGTCGTGTTTACTAGACTGCTGCATGCCGGGGTGCGCGAATGCTTCCCTTTGTTCAATTCATATCCACACTTTGCTATACTGCACGCGTTATAAATCAGCGAAGTATTTCATTTTACTGGGATTTTCACTGTGAATACAAAAAAAGCAAAAGCACTCAAGCTGATGCGCGCGGACTGATGTAACTGTGGCTGTTTTTTTTTTTTATGAAAACTTGAAAATTGCCTCAGCTACCTACATCCGTGGCCACTATCATTACGTCGGAGGTAAGCCTGCCGTATGTGAGAAACTAGAGGCGGGAGTGTGTATTTTAGTCGCAAAATATTCGACAGGAAATACATCGTGACGGAAATGGCAATTGGCAACAAGTTAACTTGACGTAAACAAACCTGTAAGCCCGGCAAATCGGGAGCCAAGTGCAGAAACTCGAATTTTCCAACGTCAGATCATCATAAAACAGTGTACGCCACTTCCGCAACGACACGCGGCTAAATACACCGAAAAGAAACTAACAACATATTCCGATAGCGTGCGCGCCCGCCACAGAGGAAATTTTAAACCGCGCCGTGACGGCGTAGTGCGGCAAGAAAAGTTTACAGCCTTAGGTAAGATAAAGGCTCGTGTAGGGGCTAAGCGGTACCATTTAACAATGAAATGAAGCGGGCGTAGAGCCACAGGGACGAGTGAAGAAATAAAGCCTAATTTTGACAATGTGTGGTACTGTTTCCCCGCTCGAGCACCGCTGTCACTCATAAATAGGTGACGCACGCTCAGGCTTCATTTAGAATACAAAGGCTGAACCACGGAACTCCAACGCAGCTGTATTTTTCATCCGTACAGCGACTACAATATCCCGCGCTTAGCGAACCAATGTCAAATATTCGCTCCCAGCGCACCGCGCCCAGCGTGTCACAAAGGTGTTGCTCGCGCCGGCATAGTTCGCGTCAGAAAGTTCGTTCAAGAGCGTGGAACTTCACGTGCCTTTTCTCCATCTGGACCGGTATTTCCTCGTTGCGTGCACTGCCGCACGCAGCAATGCTCCGGCATTGTAGTCCATCACCAAGAGCGGTCAATGCCCGCCTTCCATGTTTTGCTACTTGGTTTCGGTTTCAAACTAGCGTACCAAAATGGCGGACCTAGTTACCGGAGTCGACGTGAGATGGCGGGGCGCATTTTGCATAGGGTCTATGGTGAAGCGCAAGTGACACCCCTCTCTCTCTACCAAGGGGGCTGGTAGCCAGCGGGGCTCAGGCTTCCCCTTCTCTAAGTAACGCCACCGTAAGTGCGATCGTTTGTGGGTTACTTTTAAGTAGAACCGACACCGAATGCAACGAAGACGAGATTGATTGACAGAATAATTAAAACGGAATGCACACGCACCTAATAGACCTCGTTTTCTGTTGTTTTTTTTTCGCGGATGTTTTGCTGTGGCGGGGGGTGGGAGCGGAGGCAGGATGGACTAAAAGCAGCAGCGTCTTGCACCGTTGGGTGAAGTGAAAGCAAAGCGCTTGGTAACACTTAAAGTGGTAGGGTTGTTCAAATTAATGGTAAAAAAAGGTTGAACGAATGCCAATTAACAACGTTAAGTTTTACCATCTACTACAGAAGTTGGGTTTTACGTGGCAATGCTCCGCCAGGGTTTAGCATTCGTTTCCACGCATGCCGGCGCAAGCACCGGTCTCGAACGTAAAATCATATCAAGTCACGAAATTACAATATTAATGCTAAAATGTTCAAAGAATTCCTGGTACATCGCATAACCAAAATGTCCGTGCACAGAAATGTTCGCAGCAAAACGTCCTGCACCTAAATGTCCGACACCGAAATCTCCGGATCCCGTATTAGACAATCTTTCCCCGCAGGGACCAATTCTATGTGCCAGACGCACATAATGGCCTCCCCAGACAAACGTTCAAAGGCGAAAACCAATGAGGCGCTCGTTCCCTCATTTCCAAACCATATTGTCGTGCGAAAGCTTATCGAGGGACTCGGTTCTGGCGGCCTTGATGCCAAGGTAGCATAAGAGGGTTTCCCGCCAGTTGACCCGCTCATGACAGGCTGTAGACGTTCGAGTCACGCCCCGGGGGTTGAAAAGAAGATCCCCTTCTCCCCGTGTAGTCTGAGTGGCGCTGGCTACCATCCTCAAGCCTCAGATACAGTTGTAGTATATATAAATACCCCTGAAAGTGAAGGAGAACACAGTCGCCCAGATAGCCGAATTGGTAAGTCATTCCAGATCTAATCGAAAGTCGTGGGTGCGGTCCCCACTCTGGGCGCGTGTTTTTCTTTCTTTCTTTCTCACGTATTAATAATAATAAAAAAATAATAATAATGTAACGTCACTAACGGTAAAAAATTGTCTAACCACTCCCCTATGCCTTCTTTGGCCTTGTAGACTGCCGGCATTTCTTTCTGTATTTCCTAATGAGCCCCTCATTTCCAATCCTTATTATCGTGCGAAAGCTTAACGAGGGCCTCGGTTCTGGCAGCCTTGATGCCAAGGTAGCATAAGAGGGTTCCCCGCCAGTTGACCCGCTCATGACAGGCTGTAGACGTTCGAGTCACGCCCCGGGGGTTGAAAAGAAGATCCCCTTCTCCCCGTGTAGTCTGAGTGGCGCTGGCTACCATCCTCAAGCCTCAGATACAGTTGTAGTATATATAAATACCCCTGAAAGTGAAGGAGAACACAGTCGCCCAGATAGCCGAATTGGTAAGTCATTCCAGATCTAATCGAAAGTCGTGGGTGCGGTCCCCACTATGGGCGCGTGCTTTTCTTTTTTTTTTTCTCACGTAATTAATAAAAAAATTTGATGTAACGTCACTAAAAGTCTAAAACAGTCTAACCATTGCCCTATGCCTCCGTTTGCATTGTAGACTGCCGCATTTCTTTCTGTATAAATAAAAATATAAATATATATATATATATATATATATATAAGAAAGAGAGAAGGAAAGAGAGAGGATAGTATGGTTTTTGGTATGTTGGTCATATTTACTTTATTTTGACTATCCTTAGGCAATTGCATTGAACAGGGGAGTGGGCAAATGCTATAAAATTATTTAGTAAACTGCAGTACAAGCTGCATAGTAAGAGTAGTTATAACCACTGAACCCCAACGCTATACAGGTAAATAACGTAGCGATATTCACTCTGCAACGGGGTAAGTGCGGCTGAGGTTTTAATGCGTGGAAATTTTTGTAATTGATTGCAAAGGGGATCCAAAATATAAATATACACATTGAACACGTGCAATTCGTGAAAGGAATGCATCATTCATACACCATCAAAATCCTTGAAAATAACGGGCACAAAGGGTGGAAATAAATCACGGTTGCTGATTGTAGCGATATCTGAAGGAACGTGGTTCCAGTCCCCAGAGGTGTGAGGGATGAAGGAATGAAAAAAGGTCTTGGTGTTCCAAAAAGGAACGCCAAATTTGTGAACATGATCTTAACGCGAAGATATGTATGAAGGTGGAGTAAGTAAAGTGTGAGGAAGCACGCTGTTTGGACATATTTTCTGGAACAACCGCTAAGGGCCTATTTTGCGACATGACGTCAGCGATATTACACTTAAGTTTGTTTCCATTCTGGACACGCTGGCGGCTCGCTGAAAGTTGGAAAAAATTAAAGCCCGGCGTTATTATGAAATATTTCGAGCTTATGACTAAGGCTTTGAGTACATGGGACCCATATCAATCATAAAAGTCAGGTTGTGAACCCAGGCATCATTTGAAGAGGTACAGTTTATCAGAGAAAGGAGGGAATGAAAACTCTTGTTATCTAGTCGAACATGAACGTGGGTTCATTGCTTTCAATGTGAAGATTCTTAGATGGGTCATTAGTGATATGAATGCCCCAGTATTTATAAGAAGTAACCGTTTCAAGGATGTTACCATCAACAAGATATTATTTCGCGTAAGTGGTGATAAAAGAAATTGCATTGATTTGCATTTTGTAGTATTCACAACGATCTGCCATATACTGCACTAATGGATATGACATTGATGTCGGATTGGAGTGCGAGTTTTGCAGTATCATTGGTTATTTCCCGAAAAATTACAGAATCATGAGAGAATAGGCGTACTTTGTTGAGAAACATTTAGGAAAATCACTGATCTAGATAACAACAATTAGCGGCAAGGCGACGGCACCCTGGTCTACATTTTAGATAACCGGGGTGAGAGATGAATTGGTGTCAATAGCTGTGACAAAATGCTGGCGTTGTAGGACAGAAAACACTGAGTCCATTTGAGTATGCTTGTGCCGAGCCCAATATTTCTTAGCTTGAGTAGGAGTAACGCGTGCGGAACTTTGTGCAATGTTTAGCGAAATAAAAATATATGCAGTCAGCAATGAAAGGTTCTCCAGAACAGAGTGAAGCTTGTGAGTAAACAAAGTTAACTGTGTTCGGGAAGAAAATGTCTTCCGAAAACAAAGAAGTTCAAGGACAAAAAATAAATAGGGGTTCGAGAAAACTGGCAACGTGAGATCGAATAATTTCTCCCAAAATATTACATGGCATGCTAGTAAGAAATATTTTCCTGTAATTGAAGGGGGATTGTTTATCCCCCCTTAAATAAAAAGATTGGTAGCTCTTTTCTTATTTCCCAATTAGCGGAGACGTTTATTTTTTCTAAAGATTTGTCAAAAAGTTTAGATAGGATAATAAAGCAATTTTGTTTAGTAGTTTTGAGGAATTTGGAACTCATACTATCAACACCCGAAGAAGAAAGTTTAAGCGAGTCAATAATCTTCACTATAACGTTAGGATCAATCTCCAGAAGGAACAGCCTCCCAGATTTTCAATAATATAGCCGGAGCGACGTAGCCTCGTCATGTCAGCGCCTTATCACAATGTTCACCGGCAAAATAGGCGGGAGTATGCGCACGCGCATAGAAATATCTGTTGTTGGAGCGTCGTCTACTACGTTCTTCTTCTCAGGGCTACACGCACCGTGTTTTTCTTATCTTGTCAGGCCGTTTCGCTGCTGCCAAAGGTAGCTAGGCATCGTGGGGCACAAAGTCATTCAGATGCAGTGGCAGGGGGTGTACCACTCTCAAGTAAACAGAGTAGCAGAGGACACTCATACAGAAGATAACCCTATGGACGTGGGCGTACACTCGCCTATTTCGCTACTCAATACCGTGATAAGGCGTTGCCATTCCAGTCGGTCGTCGCTCCCGTTATATTACTAAGAATTTGGGAGGCTGTACATCGGTAAGTAGCCTTGGCATTTGAAGTTTATTGATTTGATTGATTGTTGGTTTTAACGCGCCGACGCAACGCTGACGATGAGGCGCGCCGTAGGGGAGGGCTCGGGAATAATTTCGACTATCTGGGGATCTTTAACGTGCGCCTAAATCTCGTACACAGGGGCATTCCTGCTTTTCGCCTCCATCAGAAAAGTGGCCGCCGCAGCCGCGAATCGAACTTGGGACCTCGTGCTCAGCAGCGCAACGCCTTAGCCAATGAGCCACCGTGGCGGGTCTTGGCCTTTAAAGTTGGGTACACAAGAAGTGGGATCGTTACCGAAAGCATCAGAGAATATTTTGTTTAGCACACTAGTGCCTCCCCCTTGAGCTATTCGTTTGCCGCTTGTGTCTTAGAGTAATGCGAGAGCTGTCGGCTAAGTTAACAAGGCGCCAAAATTTCCTGGTGTAATGTTTCAAGAAACCAAGCATCGTATTTTTTTACGAAGTCTTACTTTACAGTTCTGACAAAGGTAACATATCCATTGACTGCTGAGTGGTACAAAGACCATCTATAAATATAGCGAGATATTCTGGCGAGAATTTAAAGTTGCTTTTTTTCGGTTTGGTAGGCGCCTGAGTTCATGGTTATACCACGGAGTGTTCGTATTACACGATAATTCCCGAATAGGTAGAAAGTAATGGGATCGTCGCTGAGGAAATAAACAAGGGAAGGTTAACAGTTAGGGACGCAAAGGAAGACGTGTGGAATTGTTCTGCATTTATTTTACTAATTACGTAACATTTTAAATTTATTCAGAAAAGAAAGGAAACTCAATCACTCGTCATTTGAGGGGACCGACCCAAACCTTCCGATTAGATCTTGGTCGTCGAATTCGTAAGGCATCCTAGAACTAATTTATTGCCCATTTATGAGTGCTGTCTATATGCGCAAACGCTTAGGCATCACAAAATGAATTTCCGAAATAAGACACATACAGTAAAGCAAGCACAGCACCCAGTTACTTCCTTGCTTGCATTTTATTTTTATAAAGAAACTAATGTCTTAGATGCACTCCAAAACATCTCGTGATTAGGAATCAGTGAGGGAGAAAAAACGGCACTACGAAGATGAGGAGCCTCTTGTGCCGCATGTGAAGGAGGTCAGTGAAGTCGTGTTCAGCCAAGGCACCTCGTAGATCTGCGCCGTGCAGATGTCCTTTACCTATTCCAAAAAAAGACAAAGCACATCAAAATTTGTTGATGTTGAAATAAATATTCTGCTTCAATGACGGCACGTATTACAGTACACCAAAACAACCGTGGTGCTTCCCAATATACACTTAGGAAACGTTTTTTACAAATTCAAAGTTTACTGAATAAGCTAGTATAAGAAATAAGCATTTACATCGACGATTACGTAAGCGCCGAACGTTACATTTACCGTAAATTAACAGGGGATGCTGAGACGAGGTTTGTCCCGTCAATTACGTCTGCGCCCCGGTCACTTTGTCAGTGTTGCTTTGGTTTCCGCCAGGACATTGCCGAAACTATCAGCTTGCTATGTATTGGGAATTCAGGTTGCATTGGTTATTTTGACAGCAACTAAAAAGAACTGAGTGAACCTTGGGAACTGGGGGAAACTAAAGCAAAAATTAACACCATCTTCCCGCGAGGGGAACCATGGGGTAGATGCGACGCATAGGTGGTTTTCGTTTCGTTTCCGTTATGTTAGCGTGTCCATTGTTGTTGTGTGTCCATATTTTACGCAGCATGTTCACCCCAGATGCGTCGCATCTACCCCATGGTTCCCCTCGCGGGCAGATGGTGTAAATTTTTATCGGGGTGGCCGGTGCTTGTTACGGTTGCGCTGACCATCGCGATATCAGGCCTGTTAGTCTCCAATTCAAATCATCGGAGGTAACCGGAGGATGTCATCGGAGGAGCGCCAGCGGAACGACTGAGCAGAGCGGCGCAGTTACCGCATTTATATGTACGGTGAGTGGAATGAGAGAGAGCAGCGCAGAGCAGCGCATGCGCATGTGTTAAGCCGCACCCACGCACAGCTGGCACGGAGACGGAGCGAGCGCAGCCGAGCGCTGACACACAGATGGCGCTGCGGTGAGAGCGGCGCTAGCGCAGCTGGCGCGGCGAGGAGACTGAGAGAGGGTTGCGGACGCCGCCGGACGTCGCCGGAGGGACAAGGCGGGTGAAAGAGATGCGTCGCATCTGATAATAAAATGACAGATATTGCGGCACAAGCTATTGGAAGCACAGTGAAATCAAAATAAAAAGGAAAAGACGCGCACTATCCCGTCAGGTGACGGATGAGCACTGCGATAAGAGAGAAGCTGAGTGAAAGTTTATTGCAAAAATGGCAGCCTGTTGCCAGATTGCATGTGACAGAGGAAAATTTCGAAACGAGACAACGGATAATGACCACGTTGAAGACAATGTTAGACAGTTTAAAGCGGTGCTTTCAGAATTTCTTAAGTATAAATATGTTTCAGGGAGAAGACATTTTCTAGCCGTCCTACACTGTCATTTTGAATTGCAAAGGTACTTACGAGGGGACCCGAACATTTCTCAATTGCTTTGTGGCACTAAACACTTTGCCCACAAAGAAGAATGTTTACATGCCAAACATCGTCGTAGAGTGTTGGCTGATGGGATATATTTGCTTCAGGTTGAAAAAAGACAACACGAAAAGGTGGAAAGCATAAAGTAAGCCAACAATAATTTTCAACGGCGCACAAAAGCAGGTTCTTCAAAAGTTAAAACGAACGGCCAGATACAAAGGGAATGTTTTCCGAAGTGCTGGTTTGGTTCTTAGATAATTTGATATTATGTTACATTTTGACTAAATAAAGCACTTGGAGGCAGACATAGTAAGAATATAGCTACTAACGTTTCGTGTCTCGGCGATTTATGTCAGCAGTTTTCGCTTTGTACAATGTTATGATGCATTGAAACAAAATGTTGTGGTAACTCTTACGTATTCCAAAGCGCTGATGTTCCTTACCTGCTGCGTTTTAGGGAGGCAAATTTCCTTTGTGTAGGTATCGGTCACCCGGCACGTTGATTCGGCAGTTTTGAAGGTAATCCGATAGTTGGTTCCAGCGACAAGCTGCGCATCACAAGGTAAAAATGCAGGTATAAATGTAGCGATTTCTCACTAATGAATAAATGAAAATGCCGCTGATTTGGTGGTAACAAATGATTGCACATGTTTACAAATATAAGGAAAAATGCACATGCCTTCCCAGTGCACAAACGCATTCTCTAACATCATGAGACACAAGACCCTCATTGCATGAAACTTTTAGAAAATGACCCGCCGCGGTGGCTTCGTGGCTATGGCATTGTGCTGCTGCGCACAAGGACGTGGGTTCGATTCCCGAGAGCCGGCCGTTTTCTGATGGAGGCGAAAAGCAAAAACGACGGTGTTTTCGAGATTTCAGCGTACGTTAAAGATGCCCAGGTGGCCAAAATTAATCCCGAGCCCTCCACTACGGCGCGCGTCATCGGCTGTGTGTCGTTGGCGCATTAAAGCTCGTAATCAATCAATCAATCAATCAATCAATCAATCAATCAATCAATCAATCAATCAATCAATCAATCAATCAATCAATCAATCAATCAATCAATAAAACAATTATTCTGTAGGAAGGCTTACATAAAAAAAGATGGTTGGATTCCTCCTTGAAAACCTGCATGCTTAGTTTGTTTGTTGGCCCGCAAGATAAAAACGATATAAATTATACAGAATTTGTTTTAAACTTTTTGTTCCATTCACGGCGACACAAGTTTTGTTCATTTAATTGATCTTGCGTGTGATTTCGCCTTTCTTGCTTTGGTTCAAATTCAATGAATTCAATGTTTCTGTGAAACAGCGCGGCGCTTTAAAATTATAGTACACCCACATTTCGAGGAAAGCCACAAAATGTTAATATGGCAGCATAAAAATTCATCGGAGGTTGTGGTACAGAACCCTCTTAGATCCTCTTACACCTACCGCAACTATGAAATGATAGGATAGATAGTAATTTACTTGTCATTCCTGCAAGTGTGCTGCACGAAGTAAGGTGCTCGGCTTTTTCCCTCGTCGCAGTTTGGCAGTTTTTTGAGCGGTTCCGAGATGGCCTCGTTGCAATCGCGACTTTCACTTTCTCCAGAAGAAGAAAACCCTCACCGAACAGTCCATAACGATGCATTTAGCGTTCAAACCGTCGACGACGAGTACGCTTAGGGTCTTAGGCACCACCAGCGCTAGAGCTACGTACGCGTTGGTTGTTAGGCAACCACCACCTCTGTAACATTCTGTGCGTCATTACAGCGTGGCAACGAGAACGCATGGTGGCTAAACAACCATACACTACACGGAAAACAAGCGCTAAATAAAAACACGTGACCAGGAGTAGACGGGACAAGCGCTCGTCCCGTGTTTTTATTTAGCGCTTGTTTTCCGTGTGACGATGAACCAACACGCCCAAACCTTTTCCCTTCTGAAGAACCATACACTAAAATTTTATTTCACCGCGCACCATTAATATTGTCAATTCGCATGAAACTGGCCATAACACCTGCTATCTATCTTCTAATTGACGCGAAGTCCTTCAAAAACATTTTTCAGCGTATTAAACGGTCTGCGCATCACTTGTAGCTACCGTCTCGAAACTTACGGGCTATTTGAGCAAGTGTTTGAGGCTATTTTTTTAAACCAAGCATCGTACGTATTTTCAAACCACAGCCAATTCATATTGCATTATGATGAAGCTGTTGTAGAATTAGGAAGTGATTAAATTAAAATCAAAGTAGTCAATCGGTCTGTATTGTACGGTTAATCTCTTTAGGTGCAATGTATCACAAGGTAAACCTCAATATTCACGAGATTCTGGCTTGAACGGAAATCGTTAAGGTGTTACCTGGTCCACAAATCTGGCGCTAAATGTAACTCATTATTGCCTAGATTCCTTCTTTTCGCATTATAAGATGTATTTGTTTCTCCAGTTAAACTATTTCTAAGGTAATTGTATCTTAAAACAAACAAAAGGGTAGCGAAAGAAAAACATTTGCTCTCAAAGCATCATATCTTTAACCCGCGCAATTCACGTTTCTGTAGGGCTCTGCTGACCACTGATTGTGTGTTCCTAGAATGCGCAGGTGATTTTATGGGGTATGTGACAGATTTTTTTTTCAACCCAGGTAACAAAAACGTAAGTCTAATGGGATTTTGAACGTACGTTTCAAGCATAGTTTGTTATCCATTCAGTGTATGTAGATTTTATAGATCACAAATACACTAAATCTTTTTTGTGTGTGTGGTGTGCTGCACATAAAACATAGCCTTTAGGATCAATTCGGAGTTACTTTAGCCACAGTCGCCGTTTTATTTAATAAAATGTCCAATCATTCAGAAGTTTTGCTTGATTATTGCAGGCAAGAAAATTTGAAAATAAATTTGACCTCGTTGGCGCGTTTTAACCACGTTTGTCGAGCGACAGCTGAGTTTTTTCCTTGAGAGGGCGCAGTGAACGCGCAAACTATTGCTCCGTGAGAAAAAACCGACGCCGCTACGGGCAGTCACCAGTGTAGACGGGAAGCCGTAGGGAACTTGTGCGCGAGAAACGTCTCCATGCGTCATTGTCCGGTGGGAAGCGGCCTTGTTCTTTCCCTCGATCCCCACCACCGCAATACCTACGCCCGTTAGAACTAACAGGCGATTAGATACTTCCACTTCGCAAACGCACGTAATGCTGGCTGCGTGACCGCTGTGATTGAAGGTCCAACTCACAAACGAAACAATTTCTGAATTTGCATCTTCAGCAATAGAATTTTGGCTCTAATAATTGCCCTGGTTGAACGCTGTTGAAAAGGTTCTCCGAAACATACGTTGGTTAACGTTTACGCTTGGGGAGTTGGGGGTTCATATTGTTGAATACAAAGATCAAATAACCAACAAACTAGAACAAGAGGGACAGTGAAACCCACAGGCGTCTTGCTTGCGTCTCGCTAGGCACGTAGAGCTCGTGTGACTTTTCGTCGCGTGCTTGTGTGTTTGTTGCTAGTCCTGTGAATTCGACGATAGCCTGAAGTTCGTGCAAACAGCCCGCATGTAACGCACACTAATTGCATAGCCCCCTCCGGCAAACACCGGAAGGGGCTCGGGTCCCTCAGCCCCCCCCCCCCCTCGCCGCAGTCTACGCCTATGCCAGTATGCATGTCTTACCACACTTGGATAGTCATTTAGAATGAATTTAGGTATCAATATTAACGTAATCATATAAAATAGGTATGAATACCGCCAAAATAAATGTGTGTTCGTGTGTCGTTGTTTTTTAGGGGTTACCGTCGCCAACGCCCAGGAGAAATAAAAAGGAAGGAATCTCACAAAAACACCAAAGAGTTGAAGGTCTTGAAGCTCCCCGCAACCTTCACGACCATCACAACGGTTAAAGTACACTATTGTACCCGATTCGTTTCTCCTTGGCTGCCGCCGCTACCTTTGCCCCACCAGTGTTGCTATAAGTATGAGCTTCCTTCATTTTGTGGGAGGTGATAATTATTGGACATCAACTTTGAAGGGCGCATGCAATGGCGTGGCTTTTTCGTTCCTAGAAAATATTGCCGCGACTACGGCGAACACTGGAGTCTTTCCTGTACACATCCAGTAGTGCCACGAACACGACGAGTGGAGTTTTGCAGCGTAAGCAACACTGGCCGAGGTTGAGTGGTTTCGCGTGGCTCCTGGAGTGCCGTGCTGCGCAAGCGCGAGGAGCATTGGATTGGATTCGATTTGGATTAGATTGGATTGAATTAAATTCGATTGCATTGTATTGGATTGGCTTGGAAATCGTTTTAGCAGCAGTTAGCATGATAATCAGCTAATCCTAGACAACCAGGAAAGCAAAGAACGACCAGCTAAACCTTAGCTCACGCTACGTATATCCGGCATAATCGAGCTAGCCCGTTGCTTTTTTTTGGGGGGGACAATCTTGTCCAATCTTCCTGAGTTGGTATGCTGGGCTTGTCAAACACGAAACCGCGGACACTGGGCGGTCGCCGCGATGCAAGACCACCCAAGCGCTGGCGTTTTTCTTGGCTTGTTTTTTAGTGCAAGGCGGTTGCCGCTACGCACGTGCTGCCGTTCCTGCTCTCGGAATTTTCTTCCTATCTGAACTGCGGACCGAAAAAAAATTACGATTTCGGGAACAGCTTCGCTGTCACAGCTTACTTGTGTGTTTCACCAAATTTCTGTGGCACGATTGTCGCATGCTGGAAAGCAACGCTCATGATCCAGATTTACAGTGTAGAAATGGCGAATTTTTTTTTGCTACCTTAAGCACTCAAATTTCACGGAGGATGACGCAATTGAAATCCTCAACAATAACCACACACGAAGGAAGTTCATTGCAATTACTAAGTTAGATACCAGCCTCGGCTTGGACGTGAATACTGAATGGTTAACTGACGGTATTTTTTTGCATTTACATGTAGTGTCTTGCGAGAGCGTAATGTTTCCTAAACTGTAATTTGGAATAACGAAGTTTTTTATTGATACAAAAAACTTGAAACAATTTTTAACGGTTGGTTCAGCAAATAACGATTGTTAATTCTTTATTTTAAATTCTTTACACTTAACAAACAATTTTATTCATATGCCTAAAAATCTAAAAATATTTTAAAATTCGCATCAATTATTCAAACCTAAAAAATTGTCTGTGTAGGTAATTATAATTGACACTGAAAATAAATGCATTGCTCGTCACACTCAAAAGGTTTTTGGAAATTCTTGGTATATTAGAATACGTATTAGGAATTCGACGAGTATCCCGAACAGCATCGGGAACGGTATAATTAAAGTCACATAAAGGCGGCGATGGGAGCAGTCATAGTTTTTACCCAACTGGCTAAACCGCTTCCGCTCACTGACTAGCCAGAGTCACTGTAATTATTAATATGAGTCTGGCTAGTCAGTGAGCGCAAGCGGTTTGGCCGGTTGGGTAAAAATCGAGACGTACTGCTCCCATCCAATACGGCAATCCTCGCTGGTGACGTTTCGAAACTGCAAACGGATTAGTCTGTCTTGATTTTACTCAACCGGACAAACCGCTTCCGCTCACTAACTAGCCAGAGTAATTATTAATAATTACAGTGACTCTGGCTAGTTAGTAAGCGGAACGGTTCGGCCGGTTGGGTAAAATCATCTCCGACTGCTCCCATGCCTGCCGGTATGCGACACTGATTAGACCTTTGCCTGCAGCATCAAACTATTTTGCGGAACACTGCAAAAGCTCCCATTACGCCCCCGTAACGCTCGTGCAGTAAGAGGCCATGCTGTCCAGCTCGCGCACGGAAGACCAACGAGAGGTCGTGGAGGAGGGCACACGACACCTGTTGAAGCAGGACTCAGTCACCTGGACTGAGGACATCTCCCACTTTCGGCCAAAGACATCGTTCCACTTGAAATAAATATTTTCACCACCCATATTATCGAGTTGAATACAATGTGCGAATGCTGTGGGCAGGTGTGTCGAACAAAATGTTTGCGTGTGGCACCGAATACAGCGCTTATTACGGAAGCTGCAAAAATTAAAGCATACGCAACTCTTGAACTTGCTCGGATTGCAACACGCAGTTTTATAGATCCTGACTAATTTAGGCTATTAACGTACCAAAGCTACACTTTGGCTGTGAGGCGCACCGTGTTTGAGAGCTTCCGATTAATTTTGAGCTCCTCGCAATTCGCAACGTTCATCAAAATGTCGGCACACCGGTGTTTCCCCTTTAGCCTTTATCAGAAGGATAATAACAATCCCGGCTACCAAACACGCGTACTTAGGCTTAGACAACAAGCCCATAAATATTTCTTTAACGTGGGGGTTTGCTTGTAATGTGTGGACAAAACTATTACGCTCTCCGTGAAAGACAAAACGAAAGTAAAGAACGGCAGTGCGCCTGATTTTCCACTGTTCAATTCACTCAATAGTGCACTGAACGCAATGCCATGTATGCAATCAAACATTTTGCACCTATTCGGTGTCGCTGAAAATTCAGCATTATCTGCCTTCAGTCTTCAATATACTCCACTGGATAGTGCGGCCGAATCACTATAGGTCAGCTCTGTTTTAGTGTTTTAGAACACGTTGAAGTGGAAACATTTTAGTCCATCCTCTAGAAACTACCCGCATGCCCAATATATTGTACCAAAGAAGGACCGCGGTGACTGCCACCTCCCGAATTTAACCTAAAATGGCTAAACTCGCCCGCCACTTCGAGCACATCTGACCTGTGGTACCTCGAAAACGCCGAGACCATCCCGCCTGCTAAAGCCAAGCCCTCTCGTCTTAGCTGCACACGGTGCGGCAACATCATGCTGCTCACCGCACTGGCACGCCGGGTGTACGACGACCCACACAGAGCCATTTAGCAGCAATGCAAGTACTTCACCATGAATAACAGTCGTTGACCCCACTGCTGTTAAATCTGCTTACCGCGCAATCTGATGTAATGGTGGAATTCACACCGTCTACGGCCTTGCCGTATCCCTCCTCAGGCGCACCAGCTAATCCGCCGCGTAGGCGCAAAAATATTATTCAGCTCTTGCGTAAAGCCCTATGGCTAGCTGCAGGCTTAGCCTACCTGTTTTTGCTTGCGTTTACTGCCTTGCTAAAACAACGTCAAAATGCCCTGGCGTATATCGAGCTCGTGAACGCGCTTGCTGGTACAACAGAATAAGTTCTACCACACTCGCTTTAAAGGATGGTTGCCTCTTCTATGAACGATAAGTGCGTTAGAATAATTTGTTTATTGTGTCAAAATAGCCTGAAGATATTCATTTAGCGTTGCAACTGGTGTAGGCATGTCAACGATGGAGCTGGAAGTGGATGCGGCCAATGCCTTACGTTTGAAATTCAGGCGATCTAAACAAACAATGTACTCTCAGGCGAGAGGCAACTTCAGCCTGGTACGAGCAAAAGGGGAGATGGGTTTCTCTATACCGAATGTTCAACAGCTGCAGCCTGGCTGGACATAATATTTCCTTTGGAGAACAGAATAAATTTCCACAGGAGGACGATGCGGTGAGACATGCGGGTACTTAGAAGTTGCTGCGAAAGAGTGCTGCGCTTGTTGAGCACAAAGCTATTTCTCGGAAGCATAGTAAATAATTTTCTTTAGCCTGCCCCACTGGGGAGACAGACAAAAGGAAGGCAAATAAAGTCCCGCTCACAAAACATCCTAATGTCTCTGGCGCAGCAATCATGAATCGTCGGCATTTGCTGCTTAAATGAGCATTTAAACATTATTTATGCAATTTTGGTATGTCTCACAGAATATTGTTCAATGTGCTTTGGTTGGGCTGCAGCCGTTGTGCTACATGAGGGATGGAGCCTCATCAGTCGGCTCGATCGGGCTCGGTCAATCGGGCCGAAACGCCGTGTGTCCCGTTCACCTCGGCAGGAAACTGAAAACTGGAATGCTTTGTGCGATGTACTTGTACACTGCCTCAATCAATCAATCAATCAATCAATCAATCAATCAATCAATCAATCAATCAATCAATCAATCAATCAATCAATCAATCAATCAATCAATCAATCAATCAATATTGGTTCCACAAATTGGTTTTGCGCTGGGGAGGTAGAAAGAAAATTTATCATAAAAGAAATATAGAAAAATACGGTCAGAATACCTGCGTCTCCACAGCGGTGATCTCGAGCAGAGTGTCAAAGAACTCCCGTCCTTCGACTTGCTTTGCGAGAGCAAAGTGCGCCAACTTGTTGTAGCGCTCGTCACCGATCTCGCTCTGCTGATGCCAGCCTCCCACCAGGTGTGGCTCGTCGGCGTAGCAGCGCAACAACACGCCGGCAAACACGACCGCAAGGGTGAACGCAGAGGTACGTAGAGCCATCGTCCTAAAGCCGAAGATCTGCGATAAATACAAGCCCCCACCCCTTGTTAGTGAGCAGCTGTTTCCTCACAGTTTCTTCTTGTTTTCAAGCTGCGGTTGTGTTTGAAGAATTCCCTGAATTCCTGCTCCCCCTTGAACCGAACGGTAAAGTCAAGTCTTAGGCTGCTGTAGCTATTCGGCTGTTGCCTGCGTCCATCATGATTTGTAAATATCTGATTGGACCATATAAAGTCTCGCGTGGTTATAACAGAGAGGGTTATACACCGTTATATGAGTGCGCTTAGTAGCTGTAGATGTGTATCGAAGGACACAGGGACATTTCCAAGATTTACTAAGGCGGACAGGTTTCAGAGCGTCGGTGATGTCTGCACGGTGTGGAACAGCGCGAAAAAACGGAGACTGGGCAGAGCGAAACAAAACAGACATCTTTCGAAGCCTGTGTGACGGATCTCCGCAAGCACATTAAAACCCGCCCCATTGATAACATTCCTCAGAAAGCGCCAAATGATCAAAAGGGCTGATGTGCAAATCGCAGCCGTTTTTCAAGCAGAGCAATCGGCGCCAGCTTCATAATGTCGCACCGAAACTGGCTGGTGAAATAAAAAATACTCATTTCAATTTTCTGAATATGTCCTTTTATTTTAAATAATGTTGACCTGATTGCTCGTTTTACTGCGCAGGAAGAAGTTTACTTTTTTACGCATGCCGTTTTGATCATTTGTGGGTAGCCCCGAGAAAGGTATGAATGGTGCTGTTTTAACGCGATTAGGGCTGCGTACGGTTGGAATCGCTCAGGCTGTCGATAACACCCAGTGACAAAGAAAGGGAAGCATATCTATTAAGTGAGGTGGTGCGATTAAAGGGAACTGAAATTCAGCAATTGTATAGATAATTTCGTTTCGTCTTCTCTATCCCAGAATTTTTGCGCCAGCCCGGCCCCTCTAGGGAGGTTAATCGGCACGTTTAGTTAGCCACACTGCGCTTGACTCTGGCAGGCAATTTAATATATGCTCAACACTCATAGTTCTGTCAGTAGTATAATTTCATTTATAATATTCCCTAACATTTAGGATGTAATAAACAAACGGTATTTCGCGTTACTTTTTTTATGCTGCAATCTAAAGTTGCGGTAACAGAACAAAACACTCCTAAAGCTCATCATCGTCTTTATATTATTCCTGAACTGCCCCAAATCAGCCCTTCGTCGGCGGAACAACACGCAATCTTTGAAAGGAACGCTTCACTTGGCTGGCCTAGAAAAACCCAAGAGCATTTCCAGGAATCTGACGTACTCACCGCTGCGGCGAACGAAACGATGACACGAAGCAGAATAGGGAAACTCGTCTCAAGACGCGAGAGGCAACGCGGTTTTGCCGACAGGAAGGCGGATAAGGCCGTGATACGAGCCGAGTGGAAGGCGTGCGAGAGTTTCTGCTAAGGGCGCTATGTAGCTAGGAGCGATTGACGTCCGCTAGAAAAACAAGCACGGCGACCTTCGGCCACACAGAATATGACAAAAATGGTTTTTAACTCTTTTCTTTTAGGGCGGGGTGGCTTGCTTTCTGTGCGCCTAGGTGCAGAGGAGAACCATTTCTTGGTTTTCTGCATCCAGTACAGCGCAGTATTACGAGACGGAAATAATCGTGTGGAAAGAAGGCCCGAGTGGAGAGGGCGCCGAAACCGGAAAGTTGCTTTCGGCGCCTACGGCCGCCACACAAAGTGGCGCGTCTTTGAGGGGCGCGTGTGTTCGATTAAGGGTACGGCCCATATAAGAACAAAAGCGTGCTTAGAAAACAGTACGGCTCTGAAAAAAGAGCTCTCCACTACACTCTTAGGCAAAAAGGGCTAAAAGTTCGTCCTTTCGGGGACTAACGGGCTCTGCCACAATCATTAGTCCCTTTGGGGACTAACTGAGAGGGGACGAACGGTTAGTCCCTCACCCGGATGGTCCGTTCCGATACTCCCCAAGGACGAACTGCGTGAGTGCAGAAAAAAAGAAAAAAAATTCCGGCACCGGCAGGGATAGAACGCCTGACGCGCGGAAATATACACAAGGAACCCGACGCGCTACCCGCTGGACCACGCCGCCGGGAGGTAGCTAAGGTAGATAATATTGAAGTGTACAGCGTGTAGTTCTGTGCATAACGCAACAGATCCATTGCAACTGGTGCCCGAATTTCTATCTGCGCAAGCGAACGTGACCGCGTTTTGCGCTTTGCACTTAGCGCTTTGCTGGGTTTAGGAACTATTGCTCAGTTCGATTCGAAGTAGAGCCTCACAACCATAGTTTTTCTCGTAAATAACAATCAACTCGTCGTCGCCTAGTTGAGATAGGTAGCTGGGCGATCGGACGACTCATTTGTTTCCGCACAAATAAGCGCAAGCTAAGTGCTTTCATAGTGTTCGATACATATGTTAAGTGCTCTATGTAACGTATATGAAAGGTGTCGTCTGTGTGAGTGTCAGAATAAGGAAACATGCCATATTTTCCTGCATCGGCGAAAGCGAATTCGGTGTTGCTTAGCCTGAATTCTTCAAATTCGCGTCGCTAGACGATTGCGACTTGGAAATGCAAGCGGGTTTTACAGCAGCTGCAGCATTGTCATAGTTTTGGTGCCCAAGGCAATTATGTACCGAGTGTAAAAGATAACTTCGAGACGCTTACTTGTAGCGAGCATTTTTGTTTTGCAGTTGTCATCAGCAACATGCGTTTTTTCTCGTCTGTTAAACATATACATATTCACTACGCTCATGAATCCACTTTTGCTATTTCCAGTAATTTTTGCGTTACTGTAAGGCACTTGAAAGCTTTCATTGACCGTTATTACCTCGCACGAATCGTATGCAACACAGCGTATCAACATAACCTCGCCGAGAAGCGTATGGCAATCGCGCTTCGCCGCTCCTTGCCATTACCCGCCGCTCTATTACCCTAGGTGATTTTCTTATAACTAACATCAATATATTCTCCCGTGGCACCATCTAAAGCACGCACTGACTACAATGGCTTGTGTTTTGGAAATATAAAACTGCTCGCAGACATATGCGCGAAAGGGCGACGACGACGCCATTAGGGGATTAACGACGCAGGAAAGAGACTAACTGCATGCATTTTGTCTTCACGTTACTCCTTATAGATCGGTGGGGACGAACAGTTAGTACGCATTTATACACACGACACGTGCTCTGCCGCAGATACTCCCCTTGAAGATGAACGGTCGCCCGCGAAGACTAACGGCTGTATTTTAGTCCCTATTTTAGTCCTTTTTGCCTAAGAGTGTACGCCTTGATGGCATGACCCCTTCTGGTAACCTTGGTGGATATTCATGCTTGTTATGAACGTTTTTTTGAACAGGTACCACATATCCCGATCTCAAGAGCACCCGTATACGGGTGTCGTAATCAAGCTGCTCTTTTTAATTTAGCGGCGCAAAATCAAACAAAATTAGCGAGGTATTTGTATCGGGCATTATTTTGGCTCACGCCTTTTAGGTCTCTGGGAGCAGGAAAAAATGGCCGCCTACGCGCATTAGCTAGTATTTTAGTAGTTGCTATTTTGTTCCTACTATACTGTCTATGTTTGTTTGATTTATTTGTCAATTTACGGTACGCTGGCGGCCCCAACCCAATATGGTTAAAGTGCACGTCCCAAAAAGACAAAGAAACACCTTTTATTTAACTTCGCAGATTGCTTAATTTTTAAATGAAGGATGTTTATGCTCGTACTTGCCTAGAACAAGAACTCCTGATAAACCACGTGGGCTGAACGAAAACGGATGCATTGGTGTGTACGTGCAGTTGTTTGTGGTCTTTCCCTTTGTATCGACACTTGTATTTATTTGAGTAGGCAACTGTTTCGCCTGAGAATATTTCTGATTTTTTTCGGTTGGGGCTGGCGTGAGCCATGTCTGCGCTCGCACCGTTCTTTGCAGCACCCCATCATATGTTCATGAAACCCCGCTCGTTTTTATAAACCCAAGAATATACGGTGTGGGATGATCACGTACACCATATAACCGTAAAAGCTTCGAGGTCCATGGGATTTATTCTCCGCCGCTAATACGTGCAGCCACAAAAAGTCAAAATACTAGTGTGCCGGGCACTTTTCTTCTCTTACTTCAACAACCGCACACTTGTATGGGCAACAAATACAACCTCAAATCTGGAAAAACTAGCCATTCTTGAAATACGGATGCTTCGCATTTTTCTTGACTTGCCGTGCAGGCATACAACACAACACTTACTTCGGAAACACGGCGTAGTAAACATACTCAACCTCTACAAATACCGCTTGATCCGGAACTGCAAACGCGAAGGAAAAAAGGTTTAAAATTTGTTTTCCAGTCTAGCAAACCTACAATTGTACGAGACTCCCTATCCAAAGCGCCATAAACCCCCCGTCTGTACAAACTATGCTCACAAACTCCTATCATATAAACTACCTACAATAATAAACACACTCACTGATGAGGGCATCAATATTGAAAAATTTTCACTGTCATTTTTACACAGTTATCTTGCCGAGAATCCACGTTCAACATAAGAATTTACGGTTCATTGTTGATATTGATATTTGTGCTGTGTAACTTTGAATGTCTCTTTGACAAAAAAAAGCTTGATTTGTATTACGAATTTGTTAATGAGTAGTTTTGAATTGTTTGTGCAGATGGTTTTTTTAATTGCTTTTTTCTTAGTCCACTGCGCAGAGCTCAGTGGAATGTCATTTTTTTATTTTTTTTTCATTACGAAGGGCTTAGTTGAATACCGTTTATTTTTCTTTTTTCTTTTTGCTACGCAGAGCGTAAACGCATGTCATGGTTTCCTTCTTTCTATTTTTTCACTACGCAGACCGTAGTACAATGTCTAACTCTGCCCTTTATTGCGGGTTGCTGTCGCTGCCAGCTGTAAGGGTGGTAGGAGCTCTCAAGCGATTTTTTTTTGCTTTTACTCCCACCTCCTCTAGCACTTCTGTCGCTGTAAATAAAGACTATTATTATTTTTAGTATCCCCGCATTCGGCTCGGCGGCGCGCCGTTACTCCGGCCGTCCTAATCGGCCGGAGAAAGAGCGCAAGTTGAAAAGAGGGCGTGGCCGCGTCATTTGCGCAAGGCGTCGCGCGGAGCCGGGGGACGAAACCAGACCCAAGCGGGCCTGCAGGCAAATCAGAAAGAGGAAGGCAGATTGGCCTTAGGGCCCGCAGAAAACTTACGATAAAAGCGGTAGATGGGGGCGCGGGCCGGGCTTCTGTCGGGGTAAGGGAAGCGCAAAGCAAAATATATTTTGAGGAGCAACTGCGCGATATGGATAACGCCAAATAAACCGCGACATTGTTTTAGTACCTGTATATGAGGAGCATGGACACGCGGTGGAGACGGGGAGCACACATCTAATGAAACGGTACGGAAAGTCGGTAGGGGAGAGTGGGGAATATGCAACATTTAAAAGCACGTAATGGAAGCAGAGACGACGAGTCGGGCCCAGAGAATGGAAGCGAAAAGACCCCTGAGATTTATAGGACAGAGGATCTAGAAACCAGGAAGGAAGGTTCCTATGGCAATACTTCAGGCAGTGCATTGCTCTCTGAGGCATTGACGATGTGTCTGAACACCCTGACTTACACTGGTGTCTTCAGGCAGAAGGATAAAACATGAGTGTGCTGCGGGAGATGTGGTGGAACCATAAGCCACAATGTGAGGGACTACACCGAGACACGACCACCACGGGGCGATGGCGGAACGACCTTGGCACAAGCCTTGGGATATGGGGTGAGGGGGAGCAACAAGTTCCGAGCAATAGAGGTGATGAAGAGGCGGCTGGAATGGTGCTGGAGGAAAAGTATGGGGGAGATGGGTTCACAGAGGGAGTAATCATACGGACAAGAAGTAAGAACAGCGGTGGCAACGCAAGGAAAAGAAGAAAGAGGCGATGGGCCGTTGTTTAAAATAGGGGTTGGGGGCTAGGGGGAGGCAAACCTATCAGGATAGGTGAGAGTACGGTAAGCAAGCGGAATAGAACAGGCAAGTCAGTTGCTGACGACCGACGTTGCCATTCAAAGGGAAACCCACTAATTCGCCGCTTCCCCAGGAAAAAAATTCCCGCATCTCCACGAAGTGAGTCATGACGAGTGGGAGAAGCACTGGGGATGGTTTACTGTAAATCACCCGTGGCATTGCCCACTCCCGCATATAAATGAATGACAATGCGTGTGTGCAGCATATACAATTCCAATCCAACCCAAGATACAATTCAATTCAAACCAATTCAATCCAATCCAAATCTAATCAAATCCAATCCAATGCTCCTCGCGCATGCGCAACAACGTGTACACGGACGCCAATGACAAGCCACGGACAAACCGAGGTCCTGAGGTGCTTCGAACCTAATTCAAGCCGGCTAACTCCGCCGCGTGCCGCGATATGGAAGTGTAAGGTGATAAGTCGGCCGCTTGCGCCGACTAGCCCGAATGGCTTGACGGAGGTTGGGCTGATTGGTGTATTCGCTACTTTTATTGGTCTTAACCGTCGTGCTGGCGTTAGTGCTGTAGATTTTATTGACTTGTCAAAGTGTTCATGACGTCGGCTTGTCTAAGCAGATTTGAAGCAGCGCTGTCCTGTCTAACTCTCGTTCTTTTTGTGCCGTGTTTTCGCGCGCTGGATTGTCAATCATGAGATTTGAAAAACTGAACTGAAGGTAGGACATGTCTGTGGTGAACGAAATGTTGAACCCTGTCTCAAATGCCGTGCGATCATACCGAGTGGTGCGCAGTGCTTTCTCGGAGGTAATGTTTAAGCTGGTTGTCAACAGTTATTTGTGGCGATGAACAAGTTTGCGATGTCATGTCAACCTTGGCGCAACTGTAGCAGAGAAACCCCAGAGCGCAAGGAACGAATATCTAAGCAACTGCCCCACAACGTGAAATTTTAACCGCGTGTGTAACGTTTGACCTCAATGACATGGTTTCTGTTTGTGGAGACATGTAAATACTTTCAGATCGTACATTTGTGAATAACAGTGCTGTGCATGTGAAAAAAATAGAGTTCCACGAAACAAACACGTTGTGTGTAAGTTGCGACTCAGAATGCATCTTAGTTAATTTGTTGAATGACTGCTAAACGGACCACAGTTTTTTTAGGAGACACAGATAAAGCTCTCCGTTTCGCTTCCGTAGATCTGTTGACAGCAGACTGGAATGAATAATATATCTTCACCGTGAACTACATAATTGTGAAACTCGGCTCATTGTTGGGCTAGTCTCAGCGGCTGATTGTCATGTAGTTTTTTTTGCGGTAGTTTCAACAAAACACCACACACCTGCTTACTGCATCCATACTCTTTCCGTGGACGCCGAACAGCAGACGGAAACTCTTGAAGTAAATAAATGGCGGCGCAATGAAAAAGTCCTTTATAGCTCAACTTCTGAAATATTTTATCAAGATAAGTGCATTTAATTAAGAGTTGCAGAGCTTTAACCATTAGGTTAGGTTCGCTGATAAAATTTTTTTCAATGCGCCTTTTTTTTACAAATCATATCGACGCACGAGGTTAAGTCGGAACCTAGTTCGTAGCATTGTCGCTGTAAAAAACACCTTTGCAGATGCACTTAGAGCTGTTTACTAGCGAGAATACGCACATTGGATTCAGGCTAGGTGAACACAAAGGTGTAATAGGTCCGCCGTGGCTATGTCACCTTCCAAGAATCTCACCTTCCCTGAAGGATATGTCTCCCCCTTATAACGCAAGCGGTGGCGTCTACTGGGGGTGGTTCTATCTGCAGCGAGCGCTTTTCTGTTTGCACGCCTTGTGCCATGTTTATTGTCGGTGCTACCTCGTAACTAATAAAACCTATTTGCGTGAACGACCATGTTTCGCAGCTCCTGCTGAGAACCATGGTGTGCGACTTGTGTAATTAACACTCTTATAGACCTTAGCACGAGTCCATACAAGTGGTTTCTAAGCCGAAGGCTACGACACATTCACTACAGAGGATCAGACGTGTTACAGAACAAGCGGGTAGGGCTCGCTATCCCGAGTCTGCGGATTCCGTTTCCCAAACAAACCTATTTGCGTGAACGACCATGTTTCGCAGCTCCTGCTGAGAACCATGGTGTGCGACTTGTGTAATTAACACTCTTATAGACCTTAGCACGAGTCCATACAAGTGGTTTCTAAGCCGAAGGCTACGACACATTCACTACAGAGGATCAGACGTGTTACAGAACAAGTGGGTGGGGCTCGCTATCCCGAGTCTGCGGATTCCGTTTCCCAAACAAACATATCCGTTTTTTAAGTTTCCCAAACAAACATCTCCGTTTTTTAAGTGCGAATGCACTTTATAAGCGACCCCGAACCTTCCGCCGTCCGCATAGCAACAGTTGCGGGTGCGCGCGCTTTTCGTCTTCCTTAGCAACGGGGGGAGATGGACGCGCGCTGCCTGGCCGCTGACATGGCACATACCCACGTGGGAGATTGGCCAGGAATAAGTGCGAATGCAGTTCTTAAGCGAGCCTGAATCGTCGCGCTCGCATAGCGCCTCCTCTCCCCCCTCGCCTACTCTCCTAAAGCCCCTTTACTACTCTCCAGCTCGCAACACCCTCTCTCGGCGCGCCAGCCAGGCCACTACACTATATAAAAAAAAACAGCATCCGGCGCCAGGTTTCGATCTGCGGACTTTGCGGCCGCAGCGCGACGCTCTACCGACTAAGCCACGGACGCGACGTTGATATCAGTGTTAGTAACGCGCCTTATATCTTTAACGCATTCAAACTACGTCGTCAGCGGCGTGCGTTGGCGACTCAGCGGCGTTATAGCGGCTTGATAACTGCGTGGTGTACACGTGATACTACAAACCCGCTAGTTCTGCATTCTCTCACGTGACTGCGCCTCCTCTCCCTTCACTCCGGTCGGCGCTTCGCAGCTGCGGTGCGCTGCGGTGCGGTGCGCTCCTCCTCTCGAACATACACGTTAATTCACCAAGATTTCCGCAGAGGGACAAACGAGGCGTGTTAAGCCGAACGTGATCACGAGGGGGTGTTAATGTAACTAACGGGCAAAATGCCACCAAAATTCAACAAACTCCCCCTGATAGCATCACCCCGTGCTTCGCACTTCCTCATACTCCCCTTCGGGGAAATGCGGGGGAATTTTTTTTGGCAATGTTATTCTGTTTGTTCCGTCTGCCATTTTTGGAACCATATCTTGGTCACGCCGACCGGGGAGGTGGGATCTTGCGTATTGGGGTATTTATGGTTCCACAATGAAATGAATATTCATATAACCTATGCAGCTTTTAGACTCTTTCGTTCACGTGTAGTTGGCAACTTTTCAGTGCGATCAGGAATGCCTAACGGTCAAACCAAACATGAAAGCCAGCTGCAATTGTTGCCGCTCCGTATACCGGTGTTCCCAAAATCAGTAGGGAAACGTTCATGTGTTTTAACTATAAGGCGGAAATTCCAACATGGAGGAAATATGATAGATAAAAAAGGAAACTCGGTACATCTGAGGTGCAGTTTTTAGTGTTGCTGCAGCTGAAATGGAAACTGTAATGGTGCGAGGCTCCTTTGTCACAGAGATTACCACGTGGTTCACGAATCGTGCAAAAAATCATTCGTTCCTGTGTCGAAAAACGACAATAATTGAACGTGAAGCTTCCCTGGGATGGAATCTTTGTTTGCCGTCTGCGGTTTCAAAACTTCTTCTACCATGGCGAAATGGAGCAATCAGATCAGCGCGGCCTTCGTAGCGGGGGCGTATTCCCAAACCATATCCCGTGGAGACCCAGGCCGACCACACCCTTTAAGCAGAGGCGCAGCCAATGGGATTAAAAAATTGCAATTTTTTAACCTCCTTGGACGCAGCACCGTGACGTCTCTACCTATATGTGCGGGACTTCATGCGATGTGGATTTTTTTCCCCTTCCCTCGTTTCGACTGCTTTGCGGGCGGCCAGTGGTTTCGCTCCGCGGGCAACTTCTGTTGTACTATTTATATTTTTATTCCTGCTATTTCTTGTTTATACACTTGTATACTTTTTTGCCTTTGTGTGGCTTACAGTTGAGGCACGAGCTGTGACACAATGCTTTCGAATTAAAGGCCAGACACTACAGAAATATATATAAATGGTAGCGAAAAATGCGTCGCAAGAAACAGACACAAGCTGCTCATCTATACCCATCATTGGATCTCTAAAAGTGACAATTTTTTGCCGCTGTTTCGACTCCGAGATCACTATCGCAAAAATAGTGAACCAAGAAGATAACTTTTTTACTGAGTTTTATCTCTGCTGCTGCGACTACCGTGACTTCAAGCTCACGGGCAACTACTCACTAGTCCCAGCGAAAAGAATATACGTATCTGAGTGAGTGTAACACTGCATTAAATGAGAGGCCATGGGGCCCTGGGGGAGCAAGGATGAGGAGAAAAGGGGAAGGTCACAACTCGCACAATGAACACAGTTGCAGTCTTGGGGTCCTAATCGCAAAATGAACACATTAAAGTCAGTCAGTCGCAGCAAAACGCACAGTTCACACTTTAATGTACAGTTCACACTGTGGACAATGCGCTTCACACTGAAAACAGTGCACGCTGCAGACAGTTCACATTGCATACGGAACAGGGAAGTCGGCCAGGCAGCTGCTACACCAATTTGTAGAGTCTGTTTTCAAGGGCGTACTCGGTAATTGCTTCTAGTGCGGTGGGATCGTCACGGACCTGACTAACATGTTCCTGTTCAGTCGCAGGGGCGGGACCTAGAGTTAAAAGTTGTTGGCGATTACGGTCGAATAATGGACAGAGCCAAATTAAGTGGTAACGATTTGGTGTGCCTTTCCGATTACAGGGGGGGCGTCAGTGCCATTCGGATCCTGCTGGAGCTGTCTATTTATAAATAACGTATCTTATGCAGCAAAATCTCTGTGTGCATAAAGCACAAATTGTTACAAATAACTAATCGACATTGGCAACAGCGTGAGTAGTAGCACGCATGATTACTGATATCAAACTCGGCCTGGTGGCTTCAGTGAAGAGAGTGTGGTCAATAGCCCTGTACAGAAGACATATATCAAACTCCTGGAGTACTTCAGTTGCTGTACAATCCAACTATTACTTAGCCCTTGGTTGGTATACATTTTCGATATTGTTTCCCTAAATTGTTATGACCAGCAGTGCAAATTATGCAGAATTCATGACCGAGTGTAAAACGTGTACGTTTGAGCTGGTGTCTCTCTTATCAATGCATCACCCTTGCAAGAACGATTCACACCTTCAATTGCTGTTAAAATGTCAACGTTTTCCTTAGTGTCACTGTTCCTGATAAAGAATAATGCAATGAAGGTAATGTTAACGAAATTCAATGTAATAGGGCTTATGAAAGTGCCGAAATGTAGCAGCTCATGCAGCTGTAATATTTCGCAAGCGTAGGAGAGTTTTTAAATGTAGTCATGGGTAATTGGCTGCCTTTCTTGTAATCCTTACCTGCAGCACCGAATCGTGTTTTGAGTTGTGTATGTAGTGAAAGAGCACCCAACTCAATTGTATACCCTTCTGCGTGCTGTAGAATGAGCGTTCAATGAGGGTGTTTGGTTTCCGTACCGTGTATAATTGTAACCTGCGCGTGAAAGCGTCCACCCGCGCGCGCGCACTTCGAGCACCGAGTCGAGCGCTCCTTTATCAACACGATCGGAGGTCAGCGTCACCTTGCAGGTGCGCAAGAAGAGCGCGGAGAGATCAGGGGCTCAGGTACAAAAGGTTAGCTTCTCCCACATGTGCGTCAGCTTCCCCAGCGCCGCAGGCCAGCCCCGCCCACGGAGCGAAACCATCGGCCGCCTGCCAAGTAGTCAAAACAAGGGGAGGGGGAAAAACAAAAAAATTCACCTCGCATGAAGTCACGCGCATATAGGTAGATACGTCACGGTGCTGCGTCCAAGGAGATCAAAAAATTTGAATTTTTTTAACCTCTTTGGCTGCGCCCCTGCTTAGGGGGTGTGGTCGGCTTGGGCCCCTACGGGATATGGTTTGGGAATACGCAGCCCGGGAGACCCATGTTAGGTTCCGGCCACCTGAAGCGCTTTGTTTTTTTGTACTTCGGCGTTCTCGCGTTACAGACGGCGTCAGTGAGAATGCAGAAGCTTCGCTGTAATGAACATCTTCCGCCGTTGTTCGTGCCTTTACCTCAAGGAAACATTTAATCATCTTCCAGAATAGAGAGCGACTGCTATTTCTGAGGACGACACGATCGCAGTTTACTCTAAACTACATAGGCTGGTCTTTGAACATCTATATGAGGACCGTATGCGCGCATAAGAAATAATCAAATTTATTATTGAGTTCAAAGTCATTTACACACCGGAATTCTCCCAACTGTGGTGTCATCCGAAGGACATGGTCGGTTCTGTGGAGAACGCTGTGCTGGAGACCGTATGTGAAATAAACTTGCTTAGTTGTCATCGTAGCTCACATTCAGACATCTAAAGGACTTCAACACCTCTGTCCGTTCCCAAAAGAACTATGAGCATTGAAGAGCTGAATATCGGTTCTGCAGCGCTATCCTGAATTCTTCTCCTTTACGTCTTGCTGTTAGCTCATTTATTGGCTTATTTCGTACTAGCTTGTTGCGGTCCCTTCTCAAATCTAGCCTAATTCGACATCTTACCATGCAGTGGTCACTGCACCATACCCTCCCGAGTACTTCCACATCCTGCACGACACCAGGGTTGTCGCATAATATGAGGTCCATTTCATTTTTATGTTCCCCATTCGGGGTCCTCCCGCTCCACTTCCGACTCCCACGTTTACAGAAGACGGTATTCATTATGCGTAGGTTATTCCGTTCTGCAAACTCAACTAGTAGGTCCCCCCTGCTATTTCTACAGCCCAGGCCATAGTTCCCAACTGCCTTGTTTCCAGCCTGATTCTTGCCTACTTTAGCGTTGAGGTCCCCGATAACTACGGTATACTGTGTTTTTAGTTTAGCCATTGCCGATCCACATCTTCATAGAGGCGTTCCACTGCTGGGTCGTCGTGGCTATGTGTGGGTGCGTAGCCCTGCACCACCTTGAGCTTGTACCTCTTATTGAGCCTAATTACAAGACCTGCTGCCCTTTCGTTAATACTAGATTGTTCTTCTATGTTGCCAGCTATGCTTTTATTGACTAGAGGTCCCACTCCCAGTTCTCTTCTGTCCTTTACGCCCCGGTAACATAAGACGTGTGCATTTTTCAGCACCTTGGAGGCTTCGCCTGCTCTCCTAACCTCGCTAAGCCCTGTTGCATTCCATTTAATGCCCTCTAATTCCTCGAACAACACCTCGAGACTCGCTTCGCTAGATAAGGTTCTCGCGTTAAACGTTGCCACTTTCAGATTCCATTGGCGGCCTATCCGGATAGAGTGATTCTGAGCACCCTCTGCTGCGTCACAGGTCGGGACCGCCGCCGTGGTCAGTTGCTTCGCAGCCACTGGGGACTGAGGGCAGTGGGTTAATTGGCGTATTTATTCGAGGTTGTGGCCGTTATTACACCAGGGTGACCAATCCTGCTCTGGCGAGGGAGTGCATTGCCGGCAATGGTCGCCGGGGGCAGGCCGCACCCCAAGCCCCTTTGTGCAATTCCATCAATACGCGGATTTTTTTTTAATCCGGTGGGAATTGTCCGGCACCGGGATTCGACCACGGTCCTTCTGCGCGTGAGGCGGATGCTCTACCTCTACGCCATCGCTAACCCGCACTACTAGCACGAATAATATTTGACATTGTTCGCACTCTTCAAGCCGGTTGACGTGCTGTGGGCCAAATTTCTTTTTTTTTTGGCGTTGCGCCGGTGAAGCGTGGGCGAAGTTGTCGATGTGAGTGTGCGTGTGTCGCGTGCATCGTCGCGAAATCTTCAACAGAACATTGTAGTGCAATTTGTTCATTTGGGGGTAATATTACAGCATACCCGCCAGTGCCACGGTGGCTTAGTGGATAAGACGTTGCGCTGCTGAGCACGAGGTCGCGGGTTCGATTCCCGGCCATGGCGGCCACTTTTATGATGGAGGTGAAAAGCAAAAACGCCCGCGTGTCCGAGATTTCGGCGCACGTTATAGATCCTCCGGTGGTGAAAATTAATCCGGAGCCCTCCACTACGGCGCACCTCATCGGCTGCGTTTCGTCGGTGCGTTAAACCTCATAATCAATCAATGAATTAGATTCAAGCTTGGCAAGACAACACACTTTCCAGTTTCGGACTGAATTCCTTCGATGACACAGAGTGTGTAGTGCCTGGCGTGTAGGTTTTTTTTCTTCCCGCGGCTGTAGCAACTTTTGTTTGTTGGGCAGTTTTAGGGCTTTTTATTCATTACAAACCACCGGATAACCCTTCACAGCGCCCGCTTCGCGCTGTCATGCTGGTCCATTATGCTGGCTCTGTGCATGGGATAGCTTGGCGTGTTAATGTCACTTGAGGAGGGGGGGCCGGAGGGGTACAGGAAACTACTCCTAAGCACGAACTCAGCTCGCACCACCGCCTATCACTCATACTTTGGTTACTACTGCCGTGGCGTGAGGACGTGTTTTGTCGTTCTTGCGGCTGCGCTCGCAACTGTTAATGATTTTGGCGGCTACACCTCGCGGCACTTCCTGTTTGATTCTGCGATGGGTGCTCGGTAGCTTCGGGCAGTCGAGTATTTCCTCCCGCTCGCCAGTGCCTCCAAATTTGCTTGAATCTTCACCCAGCGAGTTCCCAAGGTTCAAGAGCCCCGTGGACTTCACTTCTCTAATAACCTTTCTTTTTTTCGATATGTGTTCCATAATATCAGGGTCCATTTGGTTTCATCCTTAATTTAAAATAGACCAACCACACCCCTTCCCCTACCCGTAAAGCTCTTTCGGACACGCCACTGCTATGTAACGTGCAGTGAGAGAGTTATCTCCATGTGCGGTCTCCTGGGTACAGGAATTTGGCCTTTCCAGCACGCCTAAGCCCTCCTGCTATGAAAAAAATGGATTGTTATTATTATTGTTATTGTTATAGAGTACCAGTAAGTTGCATATGTACCTACTTAAAGCTATATCCACAATTGAAATTGATTGTAATTCATTGGCACCATAATTTTATTCATTTTATACTGAAGATGTATAGGTGGTATTCATTAAAAAGTTTAGCTGTCAATTTCTCTGCTTGGCAACACTGGAATGCCTACAGACATTACTGAAGCGCCACGGATTGGCGCGGCTTGTGCCCCTGCACCCGCACGCCGCAGAAAAAAAAAACACCGGCGTGCGTCGTCTGCTCCGTGTCAAACAGACTCTCAACGGTGGTGTCAACACAGATGTTATTAAGCGCACTCACATTGGAGTTGAGGCATTACATTGCGTTCGGTGGGATAGAGTTTGGAACGTCCAACGCACTTCATACGCATAGCACGGACAAGTACCGCCTTCCCGCAGAGCCCGACGTAACGACTAACGGCGCACTCACATGATTGCCTGCATGCGTGCTTTGCGAATGCATACAAGCTATACATATTCCTTATACAAAACAAATGTTCCCTCCAGCTTTGGTATTGACACGTACAGACAGCTTGACGATTTGCAAATCTACACGATATCTGCCTTACAGCAGCGCATCGGAGGTGTTCTCACGTTGATTCCACCAAGTCAAACAAATAACGTATCTCCAGTGTAGGCGCAATCATATACGCGAAAAAACGAAGCTTCCCTGAACGATATAAAAGCCACTTGTTTCGCGCTTAAAATTATTGTTCATTTAACCCTCAACCTTCCTTGGTGTGTTTTTGTGCTTTTTTCAGAGATCTCCGCTGCAGAACTTTGGAGTAAACAATTCTTCGCGCATAGTATGGGACGGGGGGTCTCGGTAGCACACAATTGCTGCCCCGCTTACTCAGCAACGAAATTTTCAGATACGAGATGGGAATAAAAGTATTTACAGACGCTGAACCAATATCAATTTTGGTGTTAGGCAAAAGATACGTTTTCGCATCTGCATGTGCCATGCTTGTATAACATTAGGGTTTGTAACAACTGAAATGATTTTGTGAGTGGACAATGGGGTTCAGAACTCGTACAAAATACGCTCCTAACCGTTAACAATATGCCGGGGTGCCGTACTCCGCAATCATTCGCAACACCACACAGTTCAGCACACGCAAACGCACACGCAGCATTCAGAAGCGGCTCGGGCAGTGACCAGGCACATTGACACCAGGATATCATTGTAATAATGAGCTATGAAGGTAAATTTAGTACTATTACATAGCGCACAGCTACTAGTACAACGACTAACAGCAGCACTGCGTACACGCGGGCGTTTTTGCTCTTGGTATCCCTCTTAGAAGCTGCCCGGGCGATGAAGAGGCGAACGAAGCGCTTTTTTGGCAGAACAGGGGGTCGCATTCCGCGCCCTCCACTGAACTACCGCCAGCATGCACCGTGCAAAAAATGCTCGCCTGTTCTGGTTCTCGAGAATGCGTTTCCAATACGTTTTGCCCAAGAGCATTGACCACGTATTCAGAACTGAAGATTTTGCTGGGTGATGTGGCAAATATAATTTTTCCCTCGAACTGATTCAATTTACAAGGAAGTGACTGGGCGGACTGTCCCTCTTTTATATTAAGAGTTCATTTTCATTTGAGCCGCCGTACTTGAGTCTAGGGAAAGGATTCTGAGTATTCTTTTTTCTGCGCAATACCCAGTGCCTCTATTGCCTACCTGAGGGCTCTCGCCAAGAGTGTGATGCTTAGTGTGGCTGCCCAGAAGGGGACGTAATCTTGAGCCAGAGTGTTTGAATGCTCGTTTTATGAGAGTCAATACATATATGTGAGCGTCCCTAGACTGGCGGTGAAGTAGCGTGGATACGTTTAGTACATGTGACGAAATCGATAAATAAACCCCTTTGTTTTACTTTGCTTAGAAGTCTGGTTTTCTCTTGGAACTGAAAAATGGAAAAGTGTTTTCAATTGGGACCTTGTCCGTTTTCTCTTTATTACTTCAGTGTCTTTATTACTTCAGAAAATTGGAGGCTCACAACTTAAATTGAGAACGACTCAGCGGGCAATGGAGCGGAAAATGATAGGTGTAACATTAAGGGACAAGAAGAGAGCGGAGTGGGTCAGGGAGCAAACTGGTGTTAAAGACATATTACTAGAAATTAAGAAGAAGAAATGGACGTGGGCAGGGCATGTAATGCGAAGGCAAGATAACCGCTGGTCATTAAGGGTAACAGAGTGGATCCCTAGAGAAGGCAAGCGCTGTAGGGGGCGGCAGAAAGTTAGATGGGCAGATGAGATCAAGAAGTTTCCGGGGATAAATTGGTCACAGTTGGAACAGGACCGAGGTAATTGGAGAATAATGGGAGAGGCCTTTGCCCTGCAGTGGGCGTAGATAGGCTGGTGATGATGATGATGACTTCAGGGTCAACCATACATTTTTGCAGAGGGCAGTTAGCACACAACCAAAGAAGTGTCAAAGGACAAGTTATAAGGATTCGCAAGATATCGTGTGCATGATTGCGGTCTGGGGTTTAAAGCAGATTAACCGGCATAGCCTAACAATGTTTAAAGCCATCTATAGAAAAAATTAAGCATTACTTTAAGAGAGACACTGACCAGATAATACAAAGGCTGAATACACCCATAGGGATGTTGATAGCAAGTCCGTAAAAAAAGACGTTAAAATGGCTACAGCTAAAGCATTGATATCGCGTAATAGAAGCTTGAGACACCCATTGGAATGTCAATGCAAATAGCTAAAGACAATCGTAGAACCGGATATAAGAAGCTAAAGACACCCATAGGGAGGTCGATAGCAATAGTTAAAAAAAAACTCCCCCCACCTCCCCGAAGGGGATCGTGCAGATAGCAATAGTTAAAAAATGCAATAGGGATGGCTACAGCTAATCGGGCAAAGTAGCCAAGGTCGCCAATAAAAATGATTTTCTACAGCCGAACATATGCTATTGTACTATGGGCCTCACCAAAGAGCTGTAATGCGTTGCGCTGCTGAAAAAAAATGCCGCTGGTTCGATTCCCGGCCGCGGTGGCCGCTTTTCTGATGGAGTCCAAAAGCAATAACACTGGTGTGTACGAGGTTTCGGCGCACGTTAAAGATCCCCAGGTAGTCGAAATTCTTCCGGAGCCCTCCACTACGGCCCAGCTCATCACCTGCTCTGCGGCGGCGCCTTCAACCCTACAATCAAATAAAAATCAAATCACCAATTAGCTCGTGTCGTTCTGTAATCACACAGGGCCTTAGAAACAGTTCCAGGGGCTCTTTTTGTAATAAATACCCCATGCTCAGGTCACCAACGACTAGTCTCTGGCTTCCGTTAAATTTTTAGTAGGTCTTACTAGGCGGAGCCTGCGCACGAATGGAAAGAACAGGGTTTACGATAGCGCGATCTTTCGTTTGCAGCTCGAGAGGTGCTACTACGCCTACGTGGGGGGCATCTACCATACTGCCCTTGCGACATTCTTTCTCCGCTGTTACCCTCCCTATGAAAACAGAGCTGCAACTTGAGCTGTTGCTCTGTATTGCGTGCACCCAGGTCGCCGTGCTACTGCAGGCTTACCCGCGGCGTCGGACCTATCGATGGTCCAAGTCCATGGCGCTCTTCCAACGAGCTCGTCAGGGGCTTCTCAGTCAGGGGCAAGATCAGTGACGGGTGTTTCAATCTGAACTCCCCCCTACCACAGAATTGGTACTGGAGAACCCTGCTCGCCACTTGCCACTCGTAAATATATCCCTTGCTGAGAAATTAGTGATTTGGTTTTTTACGTGGTCTGCGGTTTCAGAAATCAACATTTATTCGGTATGCGCGTGTAAGCATGAGGTTGGGTGTCTGAAACTCCAATTGCAGTGAGCATGGTCGCGCGCAAACCTGTTCCCTATTAGTAACATATAGCACTGAGAAACGGAGTTTATGTTCTACTGCCGGCGATTGCTACAATCGGAACCGACACCTGAAGTCACGCTAGTTAACCATCCAGGTCTGTCATTACCGGGGTTATTTCTTGAGCTGTGATTTATAACAGCTGCATCTTCTACCAGAACAGTGATATTTGTTACTCAATATTTAAGAGTTGTATCTCAGCTGGCGCTATTGTTCCGACCTCTACCTAAAAGCCATCGGACACTGTACGAAAGCGACTTCACGCTTTTACACTCGAGGTATGGCAACCGCAACAAAACGCAAGAAATCCCGCTCCCCAATTCGACTTTGTTGTCGTTGGCCGCCCAGGGCCCGGTTATTTTTTCTGAGGTGTGCACCATCGGCAGTGGCTCAAAGTCGTCTTGACTGCAAGTCCACGAAGCGATGCTGCAATCAAGAAAAGTCTGATACATCGGCCCTTGAAGAGTCTTCAGACGATGGCGTCTTCTCTTCCTTTCGCATTAAAAAATCATGGAGGTAAGTATACAATGGCATCTCATTCCGGCGAAGAATTGCAACAAACTGCCTCAAAAACACACGTTCGTCCGTTCAGCTCGAATTATTAACAGCCATCGAACGGCATTGAAAAGCGAGCGTGATTTCAAGGCGCGCTGCGCCGATGTCCTTTATCACCTCACGACAGAGGGCGCGTCGGGGCCGTGCCCGAAACCGTAATTTATTAGTCCGTCTGAGCAAGCTGGTTTTCACCTTCTCAATAATTCCTGCTCAGAGGCGAAACCAGAGGGCAGCAAAAAAAAGAAAAAAAGTAACGCCAAATCGCCCACCGCGAAGAAAACTGAAAGCGGAGCACTAAAGACGGCTGGTGGCCGAACAAGAAGGCGGAACTGCGATCACGCCGAGGCTACCGTGATCGGCTATGGAGGCGTCTTCCACAGGAGCAGTTGTGAAACAACTTTGATACTACAGTACTGCCTTGCTAGATGCACTAATGGAAACATGGCAAGACTGTATCCTACTTGGTGATATACAACTGGCGTACACTATATCGGACTAACCCTCCAACAGTTCGAGATTACTGATTTCGCTTTCACGGTGTCTTAACGTTTCGTAGGTATTTTTTTGCATCCTCGAGAAAGACACATTACCGATTATTTTGCCTAACTACTCTGGCAGGACCGGTACAGATGAGAAATTTAGGCAAACCACAATACAAATGTAATAAAAATTAGCACTGGTTTAGCTCGGCTATGCCGGGATATACGTACCGTGAGCTAAGGTTCAGCTGGTTATTCTTAGCTTTCCTGGTTGTCTAGGATTAGCTGATTATCATGCTTACTGCTGCTAAAATGATTTCAAATCCAGTTCAATACAATCCAATCCGATTCAATTCAATCCAATCTAGTCCCGTCAAGTCCAGTCACTGCTCCTCGCGCATGCGCAGCATGGCTCTCCAGGAGCCACGCGAAACTGCTATCATGCGGCTCCGGTGCACCGTCAGACTTGGCTACTGCGCACCGGAGGCGCACAGATGGGCACGCGCTCGAGCCAGTGCGCCTGCCGTGGCTATGACGTCACTCCTCTGGAATGCGCAGACCGGCGAATGTGCAGACCCAATTCTCTACACACCCGTACTCCAATTGGATTGGATACCCAATCCAATGCAGTCTAGTTTCTTCCAATCTACTCCAATCCAATTCAAATCCAATCTTAGCCAAGCCATGCCAAGCCAAACCAATTCAAGGCGTCCCGCGCTTGCGCAGCACGGCCCTTCAAGGTCCTCGCGAAACAACTCAACCTCGGCCAGTGTAGCTTACGCTACAAAAAAAAAATCACGTCTGATGCATACTTCAATTCTGCCACATATGCATGGCAGCATCACCACAGCAGTTATCCGTACCCCCTCCGTGTTACCGCGCTGTACATTCGCTAAATGGTATAAAATATACGCGGCAGGGTAGCAATCAAGCTCCTCGCCTTAGGAAAGAGCCGAGCGAGGAGAGACAAACGTTGGAGCACCTATAGCCGACTGGAACACTCCTTTTTGAGTCCCGGGGAGGTTGACGACAGTGTTCTCCCCAAGTGGAGAGGAGTCCCGGTTGCGCGCCTAGAAGTAGATAAAATGATTGATGATGGTTGATGTGACACCATTGAGGAGTGGTCCAAAGTCGTATTGTCAGCTAAGTCTGCAAACATTGATATAGGAGATAGGGGTGCGCTCTCTTTGAGTTCATAGGAATTACCGATTATTTCTTTCTATGAATATTAAATCATGGTAAATGTGCAGAGGGATGTGTCGTAGTTAATTCTTTTTTATTTGTCCCGTCCTTTTTTGCGCTGCCTGTTCGAAAAGGTCAAGGGGTAAACGTGCACATCTTAATTTGTGGCTATGAAACGCCGTATTTTTGTGTGTTCCGACATTTGCGTTATTCAAAGATTTGGTGCGTAGAGGAAACCTAATATGATGGTCAGCAGGAAAGTCAGCCATCTAAATGCGCCAATTTTTTCGCTGAAATAATCTTCCATACATTTGTAAAACTCTGTATTGAAGTGTTTGATGACCTCAATATAATCGCGAATTACTACTGTGACCGGGAACATTTAGGAGACTATTCTGCGACAGTCGTAATCACACTTTCCAGGGGAATATTACTCCGTTGCTTTCTTGCAGACGACTCACAATCATGCTCTAATCGTTCCAGCAAACGAAACACTGCGTTTTGTAACGCGATGCCATCTTTACAGAGTGTCTGCGCTTTCCTTATCGGATGTATAAGATATCTCGGCCACTGCGCTAAGCAGTTTGACCGCAGTTTCTCGCTCGAACTCTCTTCGGCCATAGGGTTGAGCTTACTGCTCACAAAACAGCGGCCACATCAAAACATAGGATAGTTGTAACTGCCGGTGTTAATCCGCGGCGCCCCGCTTCGTCTCCATAGACGAAAAACGTGAGTAAATGGAATTTGGTACTTCTTGGGTGATATACCAGGTACGGAGCATTATTGTGGTTTCTTTAAATTTCACTGTTAAAAGAGGCCTTACCTACCCAACTTAATACAACTGTACTTGTACTCAAACGAAAGCAGTGCAAATTAAAAGAAATCTCATTTTGACATCTTTTGAAAAACACAATGTTTGAGTTAGGCCAGGCTACTCATGGATGTTCATATTTCCGTAGGTGATTCCCTAAAAAACTTGGAAAGGACCGCTGCTACGGGTAAAAAAACAAGACGGGATTTTAAAACGAAGCACTTGATTTTCTCGACTTCCGACTTTTGTTTCCAAATCACTTTTGTTGAGTGGCGGTAATGAATTCGAATTTTGTTATATTCCGGCAGTTGTCCAGGAGCAGTTGTGAAGTGGTTAAGGGGCCGATGCTTTTTTTAAAAAAAACTATTGATTGAGAAAACGAAAACAACTCGTATTCGAGATTTCTATGCACTGAAATATATTCAGGTGGTAAAAATTATTCGTGGGACCACATATTCGTGTGTAGCTTCGGCAACTTTCTAATAGATGCTCAAAAGGCAAAAATACTCAATTACGTATTAGATGAAATTAGCAAGTTTATGACGATTTGTAAAATCAGGCATTTTAGTTGCTCCAATGAACCTTCGCGAAAGTTGACGTTCAGCTAATGTCTGTCATGTCTTAAGTCTGCCTCGTTGCCTTCTCCAAAGAATTGTTAGCGACGTCGTACTTGCTGAACACACAATTTATATAATGAATGGATCTTGTCTAGTGACACATATAACAACTGACGGCTTTTCACGCGGGGACTGGAATGTACAGTGCTCACGGATTGAAACGCCACGCTGCGAGCGCGTGGCCGACGGCACATGTAGCGCCGCCCGTAGACGCCCGTGGAAGCGAGGTGTGGCATTGTGGTATACCGCGAGGGTTAGAGCGGTTTGATAATAGGCGCACTGCTTCCGGTTGCCAATGAGCGGGAGTGTTGTTCCCCGCAGAGACAGCGGGGCGCTGTAAGCCCTGAGCGCTGGAACGCGTTTGTGCGATGACGGTAGTCGCCCGGCAGTGCGCGCAGCCAATTTCGTGACATCGTCTGCTCGCGCGCTCTTGTTACGTGGGCCTTTCCGATTCGGCTCAGATAAAGCGCATGTAAGGCACGGTCACGCTCATATTAACAAAACGAACGTCTTTTGCACAAAGGAACAGCAAATTTTATTCCAGGATGTAAACTAACAAAAAGCACAAACGCGTTTGCAGGCACGTTCGAGGTTAGTGCCTCGTCGGCACTCCTCTCACGGCGCCCCGCTGTCGCTTCGGGGAACCACACTCCCGCTCATTGGCAACCGGAAGCAGTAAGCCTATGGTCAAACCGCTCTCACCCTCGCGGTATACCACAATGCCACACCTCGCTTCCACGGGCATCCACGGGCGGCGCTACATGTGCCGGCGGCCACGCGCTCGCAGTGTCGCGTTTCAATCCGTGAGAACTGTACACAGCCCGGAAATCAACAATACAATGGAGGGAAGCTGACTACGAAAGTCCACGTATTGGAACAAGCCTGGTCGCATTACCAACATGGCGGGAAAACCGGTAAACCGGAGGCTTAGCAATTGCAGTGCTGATGATACTTGGGGGTTGTTCTGTTGATGCCGTGGCAGCCAGTTCATTTCCATCTCAGTGGTATATTTGCGGATGAAAAAAAAAAAAACGTCGGTATGCAGATAATTAGATGTATCTGAACTAAAAAAAGCTGTTTATATTACGACTCTAAAGCTCAAGAACTCACACGTTGTTTAACATATTTTTATTGGCATATTATACATGATGCTTTTTCCCGCTTAATTTTCTCTGTGCATGAAAACAATAAAATACGATTGCCTAGTTCTTAATTCACATTACAACCATGTTGATTTAAGTATTCAGGGAAGTTTTGCTACCAGATGTCTCAGTACTTTACCGTGCTGACGCTCGAAGGCAGCGCGCAAGTTACTGACAATTTTGACGTGTGACATCGAGACACGTTTCAGTTATTTGCTCAACAGACTGCCAGGCAGGTCTTCCTTTTTAATGCTATAGGAGAAACTTTTTCGTAGAAGCTCCGCGGAACAGTTCTAAACGAAACATAGGCAAAAATAATTATGGCTAGGACTACACTCATTTTATTTTGCGTGTGCTAAAAAGTATTCCAGACGTTCTTAAGTAATTGCGAATGCTCAGAAGAAAAGAGCGTAAACCGTGCGCGTTTCAAAACTTTCCCAACAAGCAATATATAAAAATTTGCCTGAGAAACGGTGATGTCATTACACCGATCTCCCTTTACTCGTCACAATTAGTTATCTGGCCATGAAAATGTTAACGTTCAAGAGCTCCAGCCTGCTTCCAATACATGGACACCAAATGGAGAAGTATGGTAAGAGATATTAGCAATCTTTATTTTCTAAAGCGCATTCAACATGTATGCACTAGTCCAAAAGAAAAAAGATTAACGCTTGTGGGCCCGTGCTCGGCAGTTGCTGCACATTACAGTAGTGGTGATACGAAAAATTGTAGCTGTCGTTTCTCAAGCAAAAAGAGAAGAATAAACGAGAAAGAAAAAGAAAGTTAGAATCAATGAACACAAAATATACTAAGAAAAAAGCATCAGAAAATACATTCAACAGCGTACACGTCATCCACGTAATAAAAAAACAGCGACTTTAATTTGAGCAGGCGGGATAAGAGAACATAATTTAAAGGAAAGAGAGTTCGGGATAGAAGGAACATAAAAACTACGCAACCGCTCACTATACTTACTGCGGACCCTGGATAGAAAAAAAACGATCATGTAAGTGAGGTCCCGTTGAGGCGTGTACAGTATACATTGTTTATGTTACCAAAGAAAATTTCAGCACCACGTTCGCTGAATAACAACAAAATGGGAAATGCTTTACGACTGAACGATATTTATAAACAAATAATGCGACACAGAATGCATTACACACCTAAGAAGCGATTTGAATGGGCAGTTGATCGTGGTTTTACAGAAGGCGGTACAGATGTAAAAACTACCAATACCGTACGGCAATGTATTGCAAAGATGCGCATAGCATATTTGTTTACGTATGTCTAACGGAGATAAGGCTTTAATGGAATATATGAGGCAAGAAACCCTTAGGAATGAGGTACATGGGTGAACTAAGCGGCTATTTCAGGAGATATGAACATCAAATAATAAACATAAGTATTCTGTAGTAGATAGTAGGCCAAGATGTGTATATGCACACTAGACACAATCACTAGTATGCCAAGAAATCAGAATGTGGTGAAGAATAAGTTTAGTCAGGTTAAGGTAACAAACTATTTCCAACCATTTACCCGCCGCGGTGGCTCAGTGGCTAAGGCGTTGCGTTGCTGAACACGAGGACGCGGGTTTGATTCCAGGCCCCGGCGGTCGCTTTTCTGATAGAGGCGAAATGCAAAAGCACCCGCATGTGCGAGATTTTGGTGCATGTTAAAATTCCCAGGATGTCAAAATTAATCCACAGTCCTCCAACACGGCGCGCCTCATCGCCTGCGTTGCGTCGGTGCGTTAAACCCCACAATCAATCAATGAGTTGTCACCTATTGTTGTTTAATGTAAATAAATTATCGATGCAGCACCACATTACTTGCATTTAGTCATGCTGCCGGTATTCCATTGCTACTTCATAATTATTATTTCTAAATTCCAGTGCCGCGTCTTCCGCATATTATAAAACTCTTCTACGAGTGCAAGAAACTCACACCTTTAACGTACCTAATAAAGAAAAGAAATGCAAGCATGAACCCCTGAGGGGCGCCAAAGATTAAATGCTGTCAATAGCTTCTGATCGACGCCAACACAACGTTTGAAAACGTTGGGACAGGTTCTCGTTAATTCCTGATTGGTATGGCCTCCTGAATCCATACTAGAACAGTTCATGTGAAAAAACGGAGTGATTGATACAAACGAATGACTTTGAAGCCTTTAAATACACAGCACAGGCAAATTATTTATGCTCTATCGCATTCATGAAAAGATTAAGAAGTTCTTCAAGAGCTTTTTGTGTTTTACACCCTCATGCAAAATTGTGCTGCATTGTCGCGATCGCATCATGCGCACAAAGAAAAGACAGCATCACTGCCGCAATATGTTCTGCTAGAGTAAGGCCAATGGTAGGAAGAATGAATATTCACCGATAGTTCGAACCTGGATTTTTCAGCCATTGTTAAACACTCGGGCGAGAAGAGCCTATTTTAAACCCACAGGTACAGTTTCTGTGGGAACAATATTGTTGATTAGAGCGAGTAATACATGTTTAATGCACTCAAGCTGCTAAAGAGAACCACAAGAAAAAAGCCGCCAATTCCTGCCACTTCATTTTTTTAAAAAACTGAAGAAGACGCAACGCAGTTCATCTTCGACACAGATGGGTAAAAGAAGTTTGTCGTCGTCCCGCCGTGCTAAAGTGGGTGTCCAGCAAAGTTATTGTAACCCACTATAAACGGTGAAGCACAATATAAAACGTATCTTGTAATCTCAGCGGGCTTGTCGGTGGCACACGGCTAGTGTTACTAGATACGGGTACAGAGTAGCGGCACTTATTTCTCCTGTTGTTTCCCCCCACCAGTCATGGGCGCCACCTTTTTGTTTTTTATGCGTTTTAGTCGGTCAATTTGAGTATGCTTAGCTTTCCCTCCTTGGTCATCGGCTGCACGCGACTGCGGTCGTTCCGCATGCGAATCAAAGATAATGCGGGTAACATTATGTAAGAAGTTCATGTGGGTTTAAAGTATCGTTCTGCTGCTTCTTTGGTAGTGTTGTTCACGAACGACCCGGCCGAAGTAACGGCGAAGCCGTAGCTGCGGTTACCTTGCTAACCCGACGAACGACAAAATGCCGGTGTTGCTGCCTTGCGTTCCTCAGTGGCGGTACTCTGATACTTTATCAACTGGCAGTGCTCTCGGCTTCTGTGGCCGCTAAAGCTGGGTCCTGCCTTGCCTGACGCATCTGCTCGTCGTCTTGGGCAAGAACTCTATATATTGAGACTAGTCCAGCCTAGCCTTTAAAATAATCTGCAAACATAATCTTTACCAGGATCACATCGCCGGGGGTCCCTTGGTTCGCAGGCGCCTTATCCTCCATAATGCGGTTTCTAACCTTCCTTTGTGGTTTCCTTATACACATTCTGAGCTCTATGAAGCACGCCTTATTCCCCTCACTCATACGCTCGGCGCCTTAGGCTCTGACGCCTTGGCGTTTTTCCCACGGAGATAGTTTTTGATTTAATTTGATTGATTGATTGATTGATTGATTGATTGATTGATTGATTGATTGATTGATTGATTGTAGGGTTTAATGTTAGGCTCTGACGCCTTGGCGTTTTTTCCACGGAAAGAGTTTTTGATTTAATTTGATTGTTTGATTGATTGATTGATTGATTGATTGATTGATTGATTGATTGATTGATTGATTGATTGATTGATTGATTGATTGATTGATTGATTGATTGATTGATTGATTGTAAGGTGTAATGCGCCGACGCCACGCAGGCGATGAGGCACGCCGTACTGGAGGGCTCAGGATTAATTTTGACCACCTGGGGATCCTTAATGTGCGCCGAAATCTCCTACAAACGGGTGTTTTTGCTTTTCGACTCCATCAGAAAAGTGGCCGCCGCGGCCGCGAATCGAACCCGCGACCTCGTGCTCACAGCAAAACGCCTTAGCCACTGAGCCACTGAGATTGTTGTTGCCCACGGGGAGGACACCGTTGGGGGAGGGGGGTAAAGTTGAGATGGATTAAACTTTATTTTTAAGGCATTCATTCATAGACAGCTTCTCAGGAATGTCAGGCAGAAGTGCTGCAGCGTTCCCTGATTCAGGCTGAGACAAAGGAGGAATACGACAAAGCTTGCAACGCCACTTGTTTCTTCTAACCCCCCTTGAATTAGAAGTGGACTCTGCTACTACTGAGCGTTTCGTTCATGAATGAAACTTGTATGAACAATCGAAACACCTCTGAAAGCGAGTTTCACAGACAATAGTCCAACGTATTGGTCACACCATCCATGGCCCTACAAAGCAGCGGGCAGTATGTAGTTGGCGGCATTATCGATGCATGTCCTACCCTAACCCAATGACGCTCACCTGTAGTTACTTGAAGGAGTTCAGCGCAGGTCCGAAATGCTCATCCAGCTGCAACTTGTATGGTGGCTCACAGTCATGTTGTCGATGATGGCGATTGTGGTGATGATGCTTAGAGACTTCCCATTTGTAATGGAATGGCGGTGCACAGTGACCTTAGTCGTGAGACCACGGTACTATAACTTCGCCTTGAAAAAAAAAAACATTTGGGGTATATTTCTGCCAGTCTGACTCCTTAGTTCGGAGTTTTTCATACCTTCTTCTCTGCTCTTTTCCCACCAACATTCGAAACTTATTAACTAACGTCTACTGCATTACAATTCACCTTTCCCTTAACCTTAAACCAAGGGTTTCCGGAAACTAGATGTCTTACTCTGTGAGCAGTGGACGAATACCTTTGCAGTCCGCTACAATATGTCGCATGGTTTCTGGCTCCCTGCCACAGCCATCGCAAAGTTCTACCCGTAACTGCTAGGGGATGAGCATTTTTGTTTCTGAGAAACCCGCCCGGACTTCAAAAAGCAAAGCAGTCGCTTTTGTGGCATCAGAAAACATTTCCCTTGTGATCTCCCGCTTCACAATTCTGTATAGATATCTAAGGAGCTCTTTGCGGCTATTCGTTTGAGCCAGCTTGTTGCTTCTGATTTTTTTAATTCAGTTGTTATCTTTGATCGTTCCCCGGAGTTTTCAGGTTTGAGTAACTTTGTCCTAAGCTTTGAGGTTCTTTTTTTGCAGTGTGTCCATGCTCTTTACATAAAGAAACAGAAGCACTCTGGCCGCCCATCTCTGATCATTAGTAGTTGTAAGTCTTTCTTAAAAAAAACATTTTTATCTAGCATTCTATCACATCAAAAAAGGTCCGTCCCACGCCTCCCTGCAATGTCGTATTGGTTGTTTTACTGTGAGCTCCTAATGCCAATTACCTACTTCTAGTCCTGATTGAACTTCCGTCATGACACACACTACTGCGTTAGAAAAGGTTAGTGCCGGTACCATTATATCCCGTCAAATCCCTCTCGGCACTTCATATATTTAAACCTCCAAGTGCTCTGTCTTTCATAAGGGAGGTTTTTCTTTTTTTTTCATTTTTAAATGTTTCTTATGCTCTTTTAGGTATGCCTCGGCTTGGTTTGGGCTTTTGCTTAGACAGTTGTGTCTCATTAGCCATTGTGTTGTTGCTTGTTGAACAAATACGCCGCCCCTCATTAAAATCAGAACTCCCGACTTTGCTCTGCTGAACTCTAACCTTAGTTCAGTGGCTTCTTCCGCGCACATATCTGTGAGCTTTTTCAGACAGTGTTCGCTGTCTTCTAGTAGAACTGCGTCACCTACATATATCACGTCCGGGATATTCGGTTTCATTTACTTTCATTTGTGGCTATAGCAAATAATAACACCTATTTTACTGTCCTAAAAGTTTTTCTAGGGTTACCATGTACAGCATGAACCGCAATGAATACAAAGGGTCTCCCGGGTTTAAACCTCTATTTGTAAGTATACCCGTTTCGTGCACTTTGAGTCCACATCTAATTTGCACCTCTTTCTCAAAGTAAATTTTTCGCGGCCGCTCTATAAAGACCTGAACTAATCCCTCCCCCCTCAAAGGGCTGCATAGAAGTTCTCTATATACATTGTCGCAGGATCGCTTTATATCCAGAAATGTCATCCCTATTACTCGCTTTGGAGCCATTGGCAGTTCTATGCATTACTTTAAGACAAACAGGTTGTCCTCCTCGCGACTGCCCCTTCTAAATCAACTTGGCAGTATTCGATGCACGCCGTTCTCTTCTGTGCACGCTCGTAGTTCCGTTTTTATGGCTTGATTGCCAGCTTGTATGCCACAGAGGTAACTGCAATAGGCTTGAACGAGTTGACATGAATCCTGCCTACTTAGCCTTTTTAGCCTAAAAGCGTAAGGATTCCGGCTAGTTGGTAATTCATTGTCAACACAGCGCGAAAATACCAGGGACGAACAAAGACGACAAACAAAGACGACGAGTTGGAAGTCAGCGCTTGTCCGTCGTCTTTGTTCGCCCCTGGTCTTTTTCGCGCTGTGTTGACAATAGCCTTTTTAGATGAGCTTCATGCTGCTGTTACGGCAATCGTCCGGTACTTACGTAGTTTTAGCACTTTTTCTATTGCTCGAATCAGATGTTATTTGCTTCTTGTGCCCAGCAGCTCGACCAGCCGCAAAGCAATTTCATCCAACACTGATCCATATTAGCAGAACATTGAATTTAGCTTTTTTGAAGTTTAGTATCTCCAGATTCAGCTCTCTATCTGTACGCACGTTAGTTGCCACATTCGCTAAATGCTGCTATCCTCTCACTATTCTTCGGAGCTTCCCTTGTAGGACTGAGCCCAGGTTTATTTTCTTGTAATACCGGAATTTCATCGAATATTATATGATTTTGCATTCCTTCAGTCTTTTTTCGCAGTTCCTTTACCAGGTTACAAATCTTTATCGGTACTCCATCGTTTGCCCTTATATTCGAAACCCGTCGCTCAATTTCGTATTTAAGTGTTTGGTGTACAAGTTCTTAGACTTCCAGCTTCTTTAGGGTCTAACCTTTAAACGTCAAATTTATTTCCTCTGTTTATATTACCCCTCGTTTTACCTCCCTGTTCTCTCACAATGATTGTTGTATTTATGGAATGACGTTTGTAATATTCTTGTTCCACCAGCGTCTTGGCTTTCTTTTTCCTTTCCAGTACTTGGTTTTTTGTGTATATCGTACCTACTTGTATAAAACCAAATATTTCACTGTATTCTTAATGTTTTGCAGGCATTCCGGGAATTACCGCTTGCAGGCTTTTGACAATATCGGCTATCAGTTTATTGTATGAATTCCAGCCATGAAACACAATTTTGGGGATGTGATTTTTCATTTTTTCACCAGTGAAGTGTTTCGTTTCTGGTCACTTTTTAAGCTGTGGGCTGCTATTTTACCTATTCCCATTGCACTCGAACCTTCATACACTCCTTATGATTGAGGCTGTTGTCCATAGTCGACTGGTTTTACGTCCGTACCCATATGCTTCGTTCTTAAATTTATTCTCCCAGATTACTACAATAAGGTTGTGTTCTTCATGTTTGTTAGTAGGAGTTTACAATTGCGGTCTGTCTATCCATCCAGATCCTCGATCTGGTAATTCGCGTCTAACACCTAGAATCACCTCTCCCAATGCTCTCTGGAGATTCAAGTCCTGTCTATTGCAGCTTGTCGATTCTTTGTCCACTTAGCTAAACTACGGTGCAGCGGTGGCGTAGAGGTAGAGCATCCACCAGAAGGATAGTGGTTCCAATGGCGATGTTACACAATTCTTACCGGGTTAAAAAAATTCGTGTGTATATGGAATTGCAGAAGCAGGGTTGGGGTGTGGCCTGATTCCGGCGACCATTGCCCGTAACGCACTCCGTCACCAGAGTAGGATTGGCCACCCTGGCGTAGTAATGGCCACAACCTCCACGAATACGCCAATTAACCCTCGGCCCTCAGTCTCCAGTGGCTGCGAAACAAATGTCCACTGCTGCGGTCAGACCTGTGACGCAGCAGAGGGTGCTAAGAATTCCTGTATCCGCACATACCGCCTTTGGAATCTGAGCCTCGAGACTTGTGACACGAGAACTTTATGTAGCGAGGCGAGTCAAGAAGTGTTGCTCAAGTAATTAAACGGCACTAAATGCGATGTAATAGGGCCTAACGAGGTAAGGAGGACAGGTGAAGCCTTTACAGTGTTGAAAAAAGAGCACGTCTTATGTTACCGTGGTCTAGTGGACAGATGGGAACTGGGAGTGCGATTTCTAGTCAATAAAAGCACACCTGGTAACATAGACGGATATTATAGCATTAACGAAAGGGTAGCCAGTCGTGTATTTAGGCTTAAAAAGAGGTACAAATTTAAGGTGGCATCCAGCTACGACCTACAGCTAGTTTAACGCTTCTATGAAGCAGTAGAATCGGCAATGCCTAAAGAAAAAACGTAAACCGACAGAACAGCACGCGACGAAAGGGCACGCGACAGAAGAGCACCGTCATAACAGCACGGCGTCAGAAGAGCACGCGACAAAACAGCACGCGACAGAACAGCACAGCGTCAAAAGCGCACATGACAAAATAGCACAGCGACAAAATAGCGCAGCGACAAAAGCGCACACGACGAAATAGCACGGCGACAAAACAGCACACGACAAAACAGCACACCGCAAGGGCACAGCCCTGAAACAGTTTTGTGCGGTGGCGTAACTAGGTAGTCTGACGTAGTGCACTGGCGGGGCAGGCTCGGGCCGGGTAGCACTCATTTTCTCGGGCCCGTGCCGGGCTCGGGCTTGAAATAAAATTTTGTGGCCGTGACAGCCCGAGCCCCCCTGGCCATCCCTGAGGCCTGGCAATCCTGTGCCGCAAATTATAAATTGTTGACAACAAAAATATTTTTCTTGATGTTTCAGGTTAAGTGAGAACAAAAAGAAGCGAAGTGTAAATTCATTACGGCGCTGTTAAAAGACACGATAAAAGGCGATTCCGCTTAGAAAGCCTTTACATCAATAAAAAAAATATCTAGGACCCATCAGCATAGTGGGAGAGAGTGGGCCAGAAAACGATGGCACTCTAGCCACACAGTACAACACGATTGTCTTTTCCCTTTTCTTTTCAAACAAACACAAACAGAACAAACGTGAACTGGACTTTGGACTATGTGCAGAGTTTGAAGGACCCATTTTTGAAGGAGAGCCCATGATTTCTTCCAGGAAGAATTTTTTCAAACCCATGAAAAGAAGCAAAAAAGAACAAGCGCCAATAAAACATTGCTGCCAACGTAACTAGAGGAAAATGCTAAAATGAAGTGGTGAAACCGGACGCAACGTCAGCTCAAATTTCAACAAGTAATGGCACAGCGAAAGCTGCAGTATCTGCTGAGGAATTTCAATATTGCAAAAAATTATCCACTTGCTCCGAATCATTTCAAGTATCCTTGGTGTCTCTTTATTTCGAAGACTCGCAAGCGAAGTGGCAAATGGAGTTCATGACTACTAAAAGAACAGTTTCTAAGTGAGGACATTGAAGTTGTACAAAGTTCGGTCCAAGTTTAATGGAAATTTAAATCCACATTAGTCGTATTCACTTTGTGCTTACGCTTTTTAACCTAACAGCAAACTTCTTAGAGTTCATGTTTATAGCCTGTCGGACTAGGGAGGGCATTTAACAAGTCCGGCGGGCTCGGGCTTAATTTATCAAATTCCGCCGGGCTCGGGTCTGGCTCGGGCCCACATTTTAGAAGTTTGCCGGGTCAGGGCCGTGTTTCTATCGGGCAGGTTCGGGCCGGGCCTAGAAATTGTGGCCCGGGCAATGCTCTAGTTCGGGAACAGCTCGGGCCCTGGACGGTCCAAGGGACGTGCCCGGCCCGGCCCACGGGCCGTGCTCGGGCCGGGCAGCGCGCATTGTCTCGGGCCCGGGCGAGGCTTGGGCTTGAACAAAAACACTTTTTGGGCCGAGCCGGCCCGGGCAGGCCCTGAATACCGGCAGTCGTGTGCCGCAAATTTAGAATGTTGAAAACAAAAAATTCGGCTCATTGATCATTTGGATGAAATGAAAACAAAAAAATAAGAGAAGTGCTGTCAGTCTGTCACCGTGACGATGCTAAAAAAATTACAAAATGACGTATTGCACTCAGAAAGACTTCAAGCCAACAAAGGAAAACGTATGGGCTTCATCAGCATAGTGGGAGAGAACGGGTCAGAAAACGAGAGCACTCTGGTAGTAGAGTACATGATTGTCTCTTACCTCTGTTTTTCAAACTGAAAAAAAAAAGAAGAAATGTGACCTGGACATTGTACTCTGTGTAGACCATAACACCAAATATTAGCTAATGTACCCTTGTGTCTTTCTTAAAGCTTTTGATACACATACCTTTTTGCCCATAAAGCGACTTTTTGAGTAGAAAACTTTGTGTGCATGTGAGGAACTTAGGTCTACTTGAATAGACACCTGGTGCAAACCGGCAACGAACCTTATCAAATTAAATTGAGAGAAGTACAAGTTAAACCAGCTCTCGGCAGACTGTGCTGGCGTCAAAATAAGTAGGAAAAGCGCTCTTCGGGAAAAGAATTGAATGAAATAACGAAACGTGGCATATCTGTCCAAGAAATGCATAAATAAAAATATCCACTTTTATCGGCATCATTTAAGCGATCCTCATTGTGCTTTAAGTTCGGAGACTGTCGCAAATGCAGCGCCTGTTTTACCAATATTTTCCGTAGAGATACATTTTTTAGGTCAGGATATTTATATTGTACAGATATATTGTACAGAAGTATTGAACAAGTGTAAATTCAAAATACTGCTTCTAAGCCTATTTTAGGCTAAAAAGACCAAAATTTGAGGGCTCATGTTTGGAGTCTGGCGGACTCGGGCTGAGCTTAAAAGACAGTGCGCGGGCTCGGGTTTCTTTTAATAAATGCTGTCGGGCGCGGGCCGGGCTCGGACTTTTATCTTAATGTTTTGTCGGGCTCGGGCCTGGCCCTGGCCGTGTCTCTTTCAGGCGGGGTCGGGCCGGGCCTAGAAATTCCGGCCCCCGCACTGATCTAGTCTCTGTCATCCAAGGATTGCTGCCCTCTCCCCCTCGACCCGCGAATTACGCGGTCGTTTGAGGCACGCGTTCGCTCAATTTTTTTTTTTCAACACTTGAATTCCGGGTATGACAAGGGCACGCGCGCTGGCTCAAACAGCGGCCGTGTTGATTTTCTCGCACCATAGGCCGGGCGCGGAAAAAATGGTCCCGGAACAAATGCTCCCGGAACTCAAGGTCCGGGAACAAATAGTCGAGGAACAAATAGTCCAAACTTCAAAGTAGGAAAAATGGTCCCACCACTACTGCACCTATGCATGAGTGCCTCTATGAGAGAAGGAGAGGGGGGGTCAGTGTATTTATATTTATATGTCTGTATTTGTGCACAATGTATTTTGCATCTGTCCATATACAGGGTGATCAAAGTTAAGTCGACATTTATTTTTAAAATTAGATGCTTAGATATGCGTGAAGACCACCGTTACAGTGAGGTTATGCACCAAGGGGGACACACAGTGAGGTGGTAAATATAGATGTCCGCGGCTTAATTACTTTAAATTGTTAATTAACTCTTTAGCGGCCGCAGTAAGCAGGCATGTTTGTATTGAAAATTTAGAGGCAATCGTGTTTCCACAAAGTTCCATTTGACAGAATTCTTTTAGCGCATTCGTACTCTGAGATGTCGAACCGTGAAGTGTAATTGCCGTTCGCATAATTACGCATGCAAGACAGCGAAGAGCAGCGCAAAGCTCCTCCCTTTTGTGACGCGCCTGCTGTGTACGGTGTTTAGTTCGACAACGAGGATGAGGCATAAGAAAAAGTGATAACTGGCACCCTTTCAGTCTTGGCTGGCGTTATCGCAATCTGCAGTACTCAGAACCGCAACCGAAACAGAACAAAGGGGAGGAGCATTGCGCCGGTCGTCACTGTCTGGCATGCGTAATCATGCGAACGGTAATTAAACTTCGCAGTTCGATATCTCGGAGTGCGGATGCGCTAGAAGAATTCTGCCAAATGAAAATACATAGAACTTCTCAATACAAACATGCCTGCTCACTGCAGCCACAAAAATTAATTATTCAATTTTAGTTAATTACGCCACCGACATTAAAATTTAGCACCTCATTCTGTGTCCCCCTGGACGGATAACCTCACTGTAGAGGTGGTCTTCACGTAAAATTAAACGCCTAATTTAAAGGAAAACCTGTCGACTTAACTTTGATCACCCTGTATAATATATTTTCTAAAGCTGAATTTACTTGAGTTAAATGCTGCATACAAATTTGTCGTCGCACGTGTATGTTCTCCCGTGCTTCCTTTGCTTTGTTCTTCTGTTTATTAAAGCTTGTGAAGCGAATGCTACTTGAGCCTGTGCGGGGAGCCTATTTAGAGTGGCAGTTTTATTTAGGTTATGTGAAGTATCGAAAATGGGAGTGGGCAGGTACTGCTGAATATCAGACAACATAGAGCTGTACTCTCGCCGATTTATCGCTATTTCAAAAAATAATTTTACACGATGAATAGTTTATTTCGTTAGCTTAGCTGCGTTACGGCGCTCTTCACCTGAAAGGCTTGGATATCTGCAGTTCGTATCAAGCGAAGCGGTGCTAATAAAGAGTTTCGACCTTGATAATTTGGCAGCTTGCAGCTTACATACTTTTGTTTTTCTCTAAAAATATGCAATGTAGCTACTAATACGCATCGTTTCTTGCTGCAAGGTTTAGAAGACTGCTGCTAACATGATTTGTTAATTTTGCCGGCGTGTTGCGGGAGCGTAACATTTGCTAAGGGCAGCAGGTGAGCTCATCGAAACTGGTCACCCACCATCAACAACAAACTTTATTGTTCGGAATTGCATTTGAGTACAAATACATGCAGTTTATTTTCGCAAATAAGAAAACATGTTTTCGCTGGTCTTTCTGATGGCTTTACTTCCCAGAAATTGTGAGAACCAAAGACAGTCACTTGTCATGGTTAAATGAAACGCAAACGATCGATGAAAGTTGATGCACCACGCCGCCAGACTTGCCAGGAAGGAGCGGGCGGGGGGGAGTGAGGTGGTTCGCTTCGCTAGAATATTTCTTTTGCTTGAGCTGGCCCTCGTTGCCCTCTTTAGAAGAAATTTGTCATGGTGCTGAATGTCGTGATAGCCACGTTGGACCAGCGGCCCAGCCGATGGTGCGCGATTTAGTCGTAATCAGGCGTGCATATGTCTCGGAACTCTGCCTGTCACCAACCTCTCTTACTCGCGGCGGTTCCTCGCGACAGGTACGCATTCCTAGAACACTGCCGGACTCAAAAACTGCCTTCCTGAGTGAGAAAGGAGCGTGGAGTCTGGCCGTGCCTGGACTTAGTTGCTGTTAGTGTAGTTGTGGTGACAAGGAAAACCTAGGATAGGGGTGGGAAGAACTAGCGAAAATATATGATTAGCGGATGTAACGGTTTAATAGTTATGATAACGTAAATAGTAATAAATTGTAGTGCAGAATTTTTATAAACACAAAATAAATAAAAAAATAAATAATACCAAAGAAGTACAAAGTAAAAAATATTACAAACAACTAAAGAAATAAAAATGTATTTTAAAACATCTACAACAAAGAATGAAATTAAAACCCGGAAAATAACGGCGGAAACACAAATAAAAAATAACAAGAAACAGGCCAACTGTGTTACGCCATGCATTTGCATTTGCGCAAAAATGCATGCTAAAATGAAGCGACGGCTTACTGACAGTTGTTGTTACAGAGGCGATACACCACTTCAGCAAGATGCAACAAATTTAAAGAAAGAGACAATGTACGGTTTTGTGGAATCATTTTGCCCGATGAGGTGCCCGGGACCATTTGTTCCGGGGCCATAAGATCCGGGACCATAAGTTTTATATATATGGACCATGAGTTTTTACGACAAGAAATCAGCTAAGGCATTTGGGCGGTGTTCACTACGGTATAATGCATTCTTAATGTTATTTGCTGAAAATAAAAGGCACTCTACCTTTACAAGGAAAGCAGCTTTACAAACATTCATTTGCCCCCCAAAATGCAGAAAATCTGATGAAAAGTTTGAAGTAAACTGCGTTGTCACGATAAACTGAATTTTCAAACACTGTTGCCCCAAGTTTTTTCTCCAGACAAGCGCCTGCGATATTGTCGTGGAGGAAGAACGGACCTTTTTGAAAGCACGTGCACGCATTGTACGTCCCCGCGCACGCCCTGTAATACCCATTTGTAGCTGTTGTGTCGGGGGAGAGAGGGAGGCCATTGTATAGTCCTGGGCAGGGATGGCACTGCCCCTTTGTTCCTCTTGGGTGCAACAAAAGTCCCCCCCCCCCTCCCTCGTTTTCACTCAGGACAGGGCGCAGTCGAGGTTACAAGGACGAAGGCAAATGCTCACGTGTGTATTTGAGAGGAGGGATTGTGAACACGAGTGCAAATAGCGCGGTTGTTTTGAGAGGGGGATTCTTAGACTGGCAAAGGGCGTTCAGGTTGTTTCGTGGTCCACCCACCGCAATGTCCGTGCAGCGAAATGTCCGCACCGAAACGTCCTGCACCGACATGTCCTCCTACACCGAAATGTCGGGATACCAGCTGGAGAGCCCCCTTCTTGCTTGTTTTTCCAGTCATTTTCGTTACTTTATTTATCGGGCACGACATTCCCATGTTCGCCAGCTAAAGCAGCGGCTGTGTTGATTTACTCACGTCATTTCATTCCCGTTCTTTTTTTTTTGTGAATTCAGTGGCCCCCGATGGGGACACTGGGACTTGTTGCGGCTGCACAGACGATGCAGACGAGATAGAACTCTCCGGCTCATTATATCATGATTGCTTTGCCGTCACTAGATTATTACAACTTTGTTTGCGTGGGGACACTGGGACTCGTTGCGGCTGCACCGACGATGTAGACGAGATTGATATCTACGCCTCATTATATCATTATTGCTTGTGACATCACTCGTTTATTACAACTTTTTTTGCGTATATTGCAAGGCGGTAACCACTCTCCGGCAACCCGCCAGCTATCGGCTCAAGCCGGCTGGGCTCTCTGGTCAACGTCTTCGTCTACACTCCCATTTTCCCACCTCATCAGGTTTTTCCCTTCCAAAAGATGACGACCCTCGCCAATGCAATGACGACCGTCACTGGCCCACGGGGCGCCTGGAACTCCTTCCTTGGAATTTGGGTTCGTCGACCTTTCCCCCGCGAGCCGAGGCACGCACGTGAAGTTGGCGAGTCTAAAGTGCCCTGTACAATAGCGTCTCAATTATTTCCCTAGGGCTCTTCTGCCGCCACCTACACCCCCTTCCGCCTCCCCCCCCTCTCAACTGCGGCATTCCTGGCAGAAAAAACTTACAGAGACTTTCGCAGGTACTACGAAAGCATACGCCCAGACTAAAGCAAAACAAGCTGACACATTTCAGCTTTATAACAGCATAACTGGAGGCAGTTGGTCCAATGAAGTTTTGAACGCCCAAGAATAGAAAGAACAAACTTACAAAAATTACTTAACCAAATAAAAAGTGTGCATCTTATGGATATCCTAAAATTAGCAACGACTGAAATAGAAAATCCCGGAAAATAACAATGAAAACATAGTTTGAAATGGGGCTAGTTTGTTTCTTACTCGGAACATTGCTGGCGCTAGGCGGGACGAGGACGACGAATTACACCCCAGTGCGCTCCAGTTGTGTGTAATTCGTCGTCCTCGTCCCGCCTAGCGCCAGCAATGTTCCCAGAATGAAAACATGATTGAAATCGTTAAATTATAATTCCGCGTGTTTTTTGAAACAATGTCTTCTGCGAATATTTATTAAGGATCGCTCGTCGAACCTTCTTCATTGGTGGAACTTTCTTTTAAACGATATTTCAACACGCACTCACTTCAATTACGCAGGCCGTGGCGCTATATTACACAGCTGTTGTCGCAGGTTGCTCACAACATTTGGTTAAAAAAAAATACGGCAATAAGTCGTTACAAAAAAACCAGTGAAAAAAAAAACACGATGATACTGTCACTGATTTACTCTATAAATTAAGTCCCTAGAAAAAAAAGAACAAAATTGACTTAAAGCTTTAAATCTGTCGGCTCATATTCCACAAATAAATGTACATTTTTGGAAAGGCTGCATAACCATCCGCTGGCCTAAAATAACGCAGAATTGCGAGGAAGAACATCTCTAATAAATAGTTTAGAATGGCGTGCTTTCTCCATAGAATTATACTCCAAGCCACTCTAACATCTGAATAAATCGAATTTAAAGAAACGAATCGTAAGCACCCACTTTCTTCTTTTAAGCCAGAGAAAGCTTGGTGTTTCAGCCGTCTTCCTAATTAAATGACTTTGATTATTTTTTGGGTCCTGGAGCCGTGTTTGCACATAGCATTTGAAAGGCAGCAACTGAAACAAGGCATACATTTTTGTCATGCTAAGAAAAATGCATGCAACTATCCCGCAGAAGCCCAAAGAGCTAAGCCCTTCATAGTTACAAATTTGTTTTGAAAGAAATAGATGAGCGGCATGGATACCTAAAGTGTACAAGAAATTAGGAACACAAGATTGCTGTAAAAATACCAACTTTAAATGCAATAAGAGTGAATATAATACAACAACCTCGCTTTTGTCCATCCACGTAAAAGACGCTTCTGTAGATGTGTACGATTTAAATCAACGAAACGTCTTGACAGAATTCCCCTTCTACGAAATGCCGTTCGATAAGAAAGGCATTATTTGGTGGCGGTTTATTTCAGCGCGTTAACTGATTGTAGGCTTACTTAAAGCCACCGCTATGCTTTTATGCACACGGTGGAAGAGTTTTGCCTTGAATATCAGCTGTGCAAGAATAATTTGCGTTGAATTGAATAACTACATTGCTTCCCGCAGTGTCTGCGTATATACTGTTTAGTTTGCAACCTGCTACACTGAATGCCATTTATGGTAGGTTGCAGCCAATGATCTGATTCTGTTTTATTCGCAATCGCTGTCCTGTACGTTAAGCCAATCATCGGTCTCCACTTCATCGTACTAGGTTATGTGTATTTGCTCGATGTTTTTTTATGTGCTCGGGCTTTATGCACCTCCTGTCATTGTCGTCATTGTAGTCAAGGTGCTAAAACACCGGAACACTCGTTTTCCAACGACTTGCGCTAGAAAGTGACATCACCACGGAAAAAAACGCGTACTAAAAGAACCCACCGGGACACTCATTTTCCAACGCCTCGCTCTAGAACAATTCCTGCTTCAAAGAAACGAGACTTTTTCAGCAAAGCTGTATACCTCTAGGCTTTACCCCCCAAAGGATGCATCTCCGTGGGCAAAAACACCAACGCACCAAGTTTACTGTTATACACTGCATGCTTTGCCCCTCCCCAGGTTTCACGTGAGTGGAGATGGTACGGGATTTTTTCTTCTTTCGCAAACACTGTTCGCTAATATGTTCAAACTTTGTGTGGTGGTTGCTATAACTTCTTATCCTCGTATCTAGCGAATTTGTATTTTCCAATTTTTTACAAGGTACACATTCGAGGGAACATCGTATTGTTTATAGTGTAAATATTTCGACACTGTAGGTTTACGCAGTGTAAGCCATGCCATGTATTGAATCCTTGGTGCAAGTCAAGCTATGTTTAAAGATTTTTTGCCTAGGAATCCACTTAGGTCTTTTTAGAAAATAGGTAGGTAGCTGGGTTAACTGGTTTATTCAGAGGAAGGATTGGAAGCCAGTAAACCCCGGCTACTCCATTTCGCTGAACTAAGGGCCATAGATCCAATTAAAGATATCACAAGTACACGACAACGTACACAAGGTTCCCGAGGTTTAGTTGGTCCTTCTGTGTTCGTATTCAGGAATTCGCGGTGAAAGGCTTAAAGGGCCCCTGAGATGGGGTTTTTTTGGGGGTCGATGGTATCGGAGCGCAACGGCTATTTCTTGAACTAATCGTGACGTGTTTGTGCGCTCTTTATTTAATCAATTTTTTACGAGCGTAAAAACATCAGAAAGCTACAAAAAACATCTTTTGTGTGTGGGTGCTTTTACACAGTCACACATATTTGTTTTATACCGGAGTGTAAAGCACTTACACACCGGGCCAAACCGGGCTTGACGCTCCTCCGTTCTCGGCGGAAGGATACAGTGAGCGCAGGAGCAACGACGTTTGCAGCCAGCGTGATCGCTCAGCGCTCCGTGTCTGGTGTTAGTATCATCAGTTTTCTTTGCATTTTGGACGCTGTACCCGAATAGATTCTTTGCACCATCTGTGTTTCGAGTGTAGCCTCGACGTTGTTTCAGAGGTGGTAACGAACGGCGCGCCAAGGGAGCGCCGCGCCGACGACGAAGGAGGAGCTCCGCACGCAGCGCTTGGACGACGCCGGCCACTGCTCGTGATCACGAGGCGCACACTCAAGTGCGCTCACGCGGGCTGAATAAATCAGTTCAAGCCCAAACGCTGTCGCAGATGATTCTCTGCGGCGGTCGCGGCAAGGGCAAGAGCATGCTCATCCCGTAACGACAACTGCCAAAGAGTTTCATTTCATTGCTTCCCATCAAGTCATGATCGCAGGAAAGTGTGGTTTGCTGCACGGGCCTTCTGAATGAACCTGTTGCCTAGTGTCCTTAGCGCGCTTTACCGTCTACCGTGTTAAATGAAGCAAGAGTAGCCGTTTGCCGCTGAAAACGAAAGGATTGCACTCTGCGGTTTCTGCATTCCGGCTTACCGGCTCTGCCGAGTAGCGACATCTGGCGAATTTGTCGCAAAGCAAATGTCACGAACGTTTGTTGCCCAGAACTGTTCGCTTACGCTTGAAATGGCCTGAATCTTAGACGTCTTAGATTGAACTCTCACAATACAATAATTTTTTTTAAAAGAGCCGTATACTTCTACTGTACAGCTTAAAAAATCGAAAACATGACGTTGACGCCGCCATCTAGCGGGAAGAATTAGGACCAAGTATTGCATTAACCAGAATTCACGCGACCGCTATATATTTAGACATAAAATGAGTAAGATATATTGTAATGATTCCGCAGTTACCTATATTACCTTGCCCAAGACGATTTTGAAAGCATAACAGAGCTATGCTAGTTCATAAAGGCATCTGAACAATTAGAAGCGTGGGAAGCTGGAGTAGGGGCAAACATTTTGCTCGCTCATTCTAAAAAAAATTGTCATTTATCGTGCTCCTGATCATCATTTAGCAAGAATGTAGTAAATAACATCAACTAAGATTTCTTGCATGAAGCGCAGAGCACAGCGCATTTGCTGTGCCGTAAAGTTCCGGAAGAACGCCCACCCAAATTTAAGTACAGTGATATCAAGTGAAAAATACGAGATGGGCGAAATTCCGGGTCAAGCGCGGAAAGGACGAATAAGTGACCGCATCTACACATGAAGAGATGATTCGGGTTTGTTTTGTTCACTCATTGGCGCTAAAGCCATGGATTTTACCGGGTGGGCGCGCGTCTTTCAGTAAATTGAATATATCACCCGTAAAAGGGGGTGGGCGATGTTTCGGGGGAGAGCGTTCACTCGGAACTTTCCGGTAATCTAATCAAAACGCGAGCGTACATTTCGCCGGCGCAGGGGGCTCGCTACTACAGTCGGTAGAAATTCTAGCCTCTGTATCGCTATGTAGCGATGGTAAAAATAAGTTACCGTTCACGGAAACTCTCGCGCATGCAAGGTCGCTTTCCGCAATCACCAGTATCTCCTGCTCAAAGTCCGTAAAGACTGAAAACGTAGCTTAAAAAAAAAGGGACGTCGTCGTCTCATGTGCGACCCACTCGCTGAAGTAACCATGATAACGACGACGCTCTAAACCAAACCACCGCCGTCAAAAATCGCGGACGTTCCGGCGGCCAACCATGAACTGAATGCTTCGCCTCGGACGAGGTCGGACTATGTCGTCATCGCAAGCCGCCGAGCCAACAAATAGTTCTGTCTCGTCGGGGTAATAACTTTTGTTAGCGTGAGCGAATATGCTTACTATTTTTGGACTTGTTTCTACAAGAACTACAGAGTAGATTTCTGACACAAACAAAACAACTTGGAAATCCATCTCAGGCCCCCTTTAAACTATCCCTTATTAGTTTGAAGGGATACCTGTTCAGTTAAAGAATGCATTGAAGGCACGGCAACCTTATTTTGACGTCCAGCGTCAGGCCATATACCTAATAGTTTCTGGACCCACCATAATAAAGTTAGCTACTGCTATTGTTTGTGGTTCAGTTCACGTTTTAGCCTGGAGTATATTGGGCAGTCTAAAATAACTCGATGGAAACATATTGCTTGTGCTCTCCGCATGCGCGGGATGGTGAATTTTCAGTCATTTTCACAGCAGAACTGGTTAGGCCGAACTGTGTCCGTCAGTCTTACCAAAAAGCCTAGAAGCCTGAGAAATCACTGTGGTTCGGGAGGGCATGAAACCATAAACCAGAAACGCCATGAAACCGGAAACCTAACACTGTGCCACCCCAAAGGCCCGAAGGTGGCACGGTTGTAGCGGCGGCAGTGAGCAACACAATAACAATAATTGGAAAGAAAAAATCCCGATCCATCTCCACTAACGTGAAACCTGAGGTGGGGTGATGCATGCAGTGGAAAAGTGAATTCTGGCGCCTTGGCGTTTTTCAAACGGAGATGAAACCACTGGGGGTAGAGGTATACAGCTTTGCTGTAAAAGTATCTTGTTTTTGAAGCACGAAGCTCTCTTGCGCGAGGCGTAAACTAGTGTACCGGTGTTTTTTTAATAATCGTTACGAAGCGCTCCAGCGCGAGGGGTAAGCGAGTGTCCCGGTTTTTTTATTACGCGTTACGTTCTCCCGCGAGTCGTAAACGACTTTTCCTGTTTTTTAGCACTATGACTACGTGAGCCGACGATTACGACGACGAAGACAACGACAGGAGACGCCAACATCCCCAGCCCCTAAGGAGCCCCTGCCCGCGGTCGGTATCGAACCTGGGATCCTGGCGTTATGGATACTGACTGAGCATCGCATTCCGGGCGCACAGCATTTCCTTTGGGTTCGTAGCGCGGGCGGCCCACTTTGGGAAAGATGTGGAAGCCTGAGGATGAAACGATGCGGGCCTGCAAGTCAGCGGCAAGTTCGGAAATAAATGTGAGATGCAACAGACTGGTCTCCGACGATGAGGGGGGGCCGCTATCTCTGCTTTTTTTCTTGCAGTGCACGCTGCGCCATTTTTTAAACAAAAAAAATGTGTCGGCAACGCCGAGTCGCATCAGGTGGAAGAGAGCTTCCACATATTGTGGCACCTCTACGTTCAATCGGAACTGCAAGGCTGGAAAATATTTGAATAGAATCGCAAGAACTCTGATACGCAGAGACTTCCAAAAATTTTTGTGAGGGGGCTCACGGCCATATCTTGTTATTATTATTATTTTTGTTATTATTAAACTCTGACATCAACCCCAAAAAATTGAAGGGCTACTTCAAAACGATTAGTGTAAGGGGTAGTTTTTATAAACCTTGATGTTGAAAAGGAAACAAAAGCCATTTTGAGTTTCATATAGCCCAACCTTTCGTCTTTTCTTTGATTTTTTTTTGGTTCTATGCAAGAAAGAGCAGCGGAACGTGAAGAGAAACTCCTACAGAGCATCTTGCGCCCTCTGTAATGTTTGTATACGCTTTAAAATCTAAACAAGTGCCCAGTTAGGCATTCCATAAAATCCGTGCCCTTCTGTCGCTGTGCTGTTTTGACTGTGTGCTGTTTTGTTCGCGTGCTCTTCCGTCGCGTGCGATTTTAACGCCGTGCTGTTTTGTCGCGTGCTGTTTTGTCGCGTGCCCTTTTGACGCCATGCTGTTATGTCGGTACTTTTCTGTCGCGTGCCCTTTCGTCGTGTGCTGTTTTGACGGCGCCTCAGGAAAAACCCAACTATTGAACACCCCAGCTATGGAAGACTTCAAAGTATGCAAGAAACAGGCTGGAGACAAGGCAGTTGGGAACAATGGTCTAGGATGTAGAAATAACAGAGGGGACTTATTATTCCAGTCCGCGGTACCGAATAATCTACATATCATGAACACCGGCTGCAAACGGGAGAGCCGGAAGGCAGCGTGGATGAGCCGGAATGGGGTGCGTAAAAATGAAATAGACCTGATACAATGCGGTAAAGTTGGCTTCGTGTAGGATGTGGAAGTGTTCCGAAGGGTGAGGTGTTGTGATCCACTTTTGGAAAATCTCGAATTAGGCTAGATTTTGGGAGGAGCAGTAACAAGCTAGCACGAAAAAAGCCGATAAATGAGCTAACAGTAAAGCATAAAACTGAAGAAATAATGATCGCTCAGCAGAACCGATAATCCGCAACGTACGAGCTCAGTTTACAGCACAGCAAGCGAGGGGCAATTTTACACGCATTATCAAAGACTGTGAGTCCACGTCGAACCTACGACGGCTAGACATGATACTGGTAAACTTTCTAAGAAGATAAAAGACTCAATAAGGAAACGGCGCAGCATGACAATCTCCAACCCAAGTGAGAGAATAAAACTAGCGGAGCTTTCGAAGTTAATCAATACGCGTAAGACAGCCTGCATACGGAAATATAATACTGAGAGCATCGAGCAAGCTGGAAAGAACATAAGGACTATGGAAGCAGGTAAGAGGTGTCTGGGCATGGAACAAATCAGGTGTAGGCACTTAAAGACTAGCAAGGCAATGTCATCACAAAAAGGGATAAAATACAGTAGCAGAGAAGCTCTATACAAATCTGTACAATAGCCGCCACATCCACGATAATACCGAACAAGGAAGTAGTTCAGAAGAGACAGACATCTCACCAGTAACGACAGAAGACGTGAAGAAATATTTGAAAGAAATACAAGGGGCTAAGCACCTGGTGAAGATCAGATAACAGGAGACAACTTGATGTATGGGGGTCAAGTTGTACGAGAATAACTGGCAAACATATATACGCAATGCCTAATGGCCATGAGTATACCAGAATATTGGAAGAACGCGATCATCTTCCTATTCCATAAGAATGGTGACATGAAGGACTTGACAAAAACATAGGCCGATCAGGTTACTGTCAGTTGTCTACAAGCTACTTACAAAAGTATTCCATAACATGATTTCTGCCACCCTAGACGTGAGTCAACCTAAAGAAGAAGCAGGGTTTTGTAAAGGCTAGTCAGCAACGAACGATATTCACAGGATCAATCTGGTGGTAAAGAAGTGTACGGAGTCTACTGAGCCAATATGTATATAGCCTTCATGCATTCTGAGAAAGTGTTTTACTCGGTTGAATGCTTAGCAGTACTTCAGGAGTATTGGAATCAGGGTGTAGATGGGCATTACTTAGAAATACTAGAGGATATCTACAGTGGGTCCACAGCTACCGGCGTCCTCAATTACGAGAGCAGTAAAATACCTATCAGGAACAGGGTCAGACGAGAAGACACAGTCTCTCCATTGTTATTCACAGCATATTTGTACAAGAAGTATTCATAACGTTAGATCGGGAACAAGTGGGCGTAATGGTTCAGGGAGAATATCTCAGCAATTTCACGTTTCCTAATAACGTTCCCTTGCTAAGTAACTTTAGGGACAAGTTGCAAAGCGAGCTTACCGCACTGCACAAGCAGAGTAGAACCCTGTGTCTGAAAATATTTTGCCGAAAAATAATTTAATGCTCAGTAACCTCAGGAGAGCATTGCGGTTTGAGATAGGTGGCGAAGCTGTGGAAGTGGTAAACGAATATATCTACCTAGGACAAGATGTCACCCCTAATCCCAATCATGAGGCACAGATTATTAGAAGGATAAGAATGGGGTGGAGTGAATTCGGCAGGAACTCTCAGATAATAGCAGCCTACCATTGTCCCTGAAGAAGAAAGTGTATGACAACTGCATCGTACGGGTGCTCACCCACGAGGCAGAAACATGGAAGTCCACGAAGACGGTTCAATATATATTGAGGACTACGCAGCGAGCAATAGATCGGAAGATGATAGCTGTAACATTAAGGGACAAGAAGTGAGCGGAGTGGGTTAGGCAGCATACGCTTCTTACGAATGTATTACTACAAAGTAACAACAAATTGGCTTGGGCAGGACGTGTAATGCGAACGCAAGACAACCGCTGGTCATTAAGGGTAACAGCGTACATCCCTAGACAAGGCCAGAGTGGCAGGTGGCGCCAGAAAGTTACATGGTCAGATGAGATCAAGAAGTTTTGGGGGATAATTTGGCACAGTTAGCAAAGGACCGGGATAACTAGATTTCTACGGTAGAGGCCTTTGCTCTTCTGTGGGCGTAGATAGGCCGAATATGATGATGAAGAAGAAGAAGTAGATGATGATATAAACTCTCTCTCATCCCCTGGACAGAGAAATGCGACTCCCCACATCATTCTCTTCCCCCAGCTTGCCATTCACCAGCACTTGCTCTTCGCAGTTTCCATTTCCTCCGTGTTAATCGGTTCCCTGCTAAATAAGCATGCCGACCACTCTCCCGTCCTAGTAACTACTGTTCTGTTATACCATAGCCACATATACTCACCTACTATTGGTGGTTCTTCTAAATCTCCAATAAAGGTTTCTGTAGAGGTGTATATTTAGGTTTGTGTTTCATTCTATTCATTTTCCGTTTCACTGTGGACCTCTAACCATTTTCCCCGTGCACTGCTCTGTGCATGTATATCTAATAACCCGCCGCGGTGGCTCAGTGGCTAAGGCGTTGCGCTGCTGAGCACGACGTCGCGGGTTCGATTCCCGGCCGCGACGGCCGCTTTTCTGATGGAGGCGAAAAGCAAAAACGCCCGTGTGTACGAGATTTCGGCGCGCGATAAAGATCCCCAGGTGGTTAAAATTAATCCGGAGCCCTCCACTACGGCGCGCCTCAACGCCTGCGTTGCGTCGGGGCGTTAAACCCCACAATCAATCAATCAATCAATCAATCAATGTATATCTAATAATTATTAGCCACTCTTTTATATTTCGTTTTGGTTAATTCTTTTCAGATGCTTCGAATAACCTTCGGTTACCGGGGAACCTATCTTATTATGTCTTCGCTGGCATGCATTGCATTCTCACGCCCCTATTTATGCTTTTGCGGGCCCTGTGTGCAATCTTTGTCACTTTCCATTACGCGTCCCATTTTGACCTGGATTGCTCCGGCTTACCCCTGCCGATTGTTCACTATTGTTGCTGTAGAGTGGAGCTTTCTGGATGCGCGTGCTGCCTACAAATTCTACCGCCTCCGCAGCTAGGTGCCTCCCCACCTGCTCCACTGGACGCTTACTGAAATGTACGCTGTCACTAACAAACGCCTGCTCCCGGCCCGCACGGTGCACTTTCCGACTGAGGTCTGCCACATCAAAGCCGATTATTTTACCGAACGTCTAAATTTTCGGGTCGCTTCTATCCAGCCTATTCTACGAGGCTTTCTTTACCTTCTGCTTCCGGCACCTTGCAGATTGGGGGGGTCTGGACGTTGCCTGAAATAGCCCTAAATTCACTGACCCCTCCGCCACCTGCTTCGCTATCCCTCACTATTGTCCCTGAAACATGCCTTCAGTCCTCCCATTATCACCACCTAGTGTCTGTCCGTCTTCCACACCTGATTTACGCCTTTGCAATCACTACGCTAACTGTCTTCCCAGGGAGCGTGCAAGCCTTAACATTCTGGTCCTTCCCTACCCTGTTTGGTATCACTGACTGCAGTGCGCATGTTCGAAACACCCCCAATGGCATTTTGACGCTCTATAGGCTTATTTATCTGCGCAGATGTTTTAGCTGACAGGGCTCCCTCACTGATCGTCTCTGTGTAGCTCCTGCACGGCAGGGGCCCCTTCCTTTATTCCAAGGGAGCGCAAAGCCTCCTCCAGTAACCAGCGCCGTCATGTTTGAAATCGCCAACATGCGCGACGTCTCTGGCCCCCTGTTTTTTAGTCTCGGAGCCAGGCACACTCACTTCGCTTTCCCCGTAGCATAAGCCATTGCAGGCCGGAATGACGTTCCCCTTCATGCGCTTCTTTTCTACATGCGCTAGCTTCCCTTCTAACACCTCTCGCTGTTCCCTTTTGGTTTTAGCTCCTCCACTACCTAGTCAACTATGTACCGTGAAGGTACTCCATTTCCTCGTCTAGCCGGTGTAGGCGTGAATCCATCGTACACAACCTATACATGAACCCACACCCATCCTCTTCCCCTACTTAATCGAACTCCCTTTCGCACCTCATGCACCGAACGCCCGGTTTCTTGTTTCGTGGCTTGTTTCCAAGCTACCTCACTCCCATTACAAAGATATTGGTGCTGGTTTCTCTCGCGCGCTAGGCTCAAAATAAAGGAGAAACTACATGCAATGCTTGCCTACGACATTTCTACGTGTTGGTGCACGGGCAAAAAGATGTGCAAACTTATTATTTAAATGTTTTGAAGTACCACCTGCTACATCTAGTTTGTGCTGACCTACGTTAACTGTCGTACTCCTTTCCTACGGCCGCTGAATCAACCTATTTCTTTTTGCTCTAACGCATTAACTATAAAAAAGGAAGAAAATTAGTGGCCTGGACCGTCGTCTCTGTGCTGAAAATTCGTCCATCATCCAAAAAGACTCACCAAGGCACAGCGAAGCCCCTCTAGGTGGCAGGTGTCGGCATCACGATGAAGTTTCCAAGAGGTGGAGTCACCTAAGATATCGATGGCACTTCCCTGTTTACGTGCCGGTGTGTGTCGGTGTGATCCAGTATCAGTGGGTTCATATAAATACAATCTTGCGGGTCGTCGACGATCGCATGGAAGCCTGTGGTGACAGAAAGGAAGAGTTCAGCGCCGGCAGAAATGCGCCGCCAAATTTAACTAGTGTTAACCAAACATGCCTGCAACAATGCGTGTGAAATTTGCTCGCTGAGGCGAATTCACAATTGCTAGAAGTTTAATACATCTTTCCACAATCGGCATGTCGAAGCGATGTTGGGAAGAATGGGCCATTCTCGCCTGGTGTCAGTACACGGGCTTGTACGCGACGGGAACGCACAGCCCCATGCTTGTCTGGAATGATAAAAATCTAATCGTTCCAACGTTTGTGACGTAATCCCAAAACTATGAATCTTACCATTATCAAAAAATGAGAAAATAAAATACTTGGACATTGCGTAACCACGTTTTTCATGTGTGTGTTACATCACTTCTGCGGACGTCCAGTTTGCTGAGTCGAAGGGGTCGGAAATTTTTCCAGATTTCGGGAAGCCTTTTAACAAGGGCCGAGTACCAACCACGAGCGGCACTAACATCCAACACTCTATCCCAATTTGATGTTATCACGAGTGCCATTGGAAAAATATTTTGAATGAGGCTAATTTCCTCTTTTGGGAGTTTGGTAACCGAAGCCTCAGAAAACTGGGTAAATTGAAATCAATAATAATATTCCTATAAATGTTGCGCCCCTTGTGTCTTGAAAAAGTGCAATACAAGTACCAACTGAAATGCGGAACAGGTTTTCTCTTTGATCCCTTTTTCTATCTTTGGTTGAGGATTGACTTCCTGCGACTTTTCGTTTTTTTTTTTCTGGTGTTCCAAAAATAGGTACGCCAGTGTTCTGAAAGTTTCAGCTGTGGTAGAGTAATAAAACAGTTTCTTGGTACGCGTGTTCGTGGTCACTGTTCGTCGAAGGGCTTGCAAAGATGCAACTCTATTTCTTTTGTACCGTATGTGCCAATTCATTGGGAGCATTAGGTGAATTTTGTAAACGTATCCAGACCTGTAAAGGTTGCGCTTTATTCAATGCAAACAGCAGTAAAAACCTGTGTGGAAGTGCAACACAGGACTTTGAAAGCCACCATTTATAACAAAAACACCGAGCACAATTAGGAGAAGGTTTTCCCGGAGTCCTTTTCATCACGCTAAAAAAAGAAACCTTCAAAAAAGTGTGTAGCGACATTTCCTCTAGTAGAAACAGGCAAAGCAACCAGCCAGCATTATAAACATTACAATACCTAAGTTGAGGTCATGCGAGTGAAGGTTCGTGACAGAAGTTATTCATTAAAGTATACGTGCGTTGGTTGGAGCAGCATGTTTTCAACTTTGTAAAGGTGAACAAAAATATTCTATGAAAGTTCAGCTAAAACGTTTTTCACAAACTGAGGTTGGAACGAAGACGTTCGGTAGCCATAAATGTTTAAATGAACAACTTCAAGCAAAACTGTCATTATGTTTTTAGAGTGCTTAAGGTCATAAATTCTTGCGTTGGAACGGTTCATCAGTAACGAAAAAAAAAAACGCCCACGACACGTATGAGCAGGATATGCGTTTTTCAGGGCGATCGTCTTTATTAGAATTGTGGTGTTTATGAAGAACCGGGGCGCACCGGCTGTGGCCGTAGAGCCGTACTGAAGACCTTTTATTCCCAAAACACAGGAAAATATATACGAAATAACAGATGGAAATTCCAGCTGGATAGTGTAGCGTGTAGGTAAAACTAGAGAGCACTTTTAATTACTAAGCAGACGGAGAGTAAGAAATGGCGACACAGCTGGGGAAAAAGCACCGTCAAAAAGCCTTCGTCCTTCTCTTCTTATAGCCCACTGTCGCTCTGGCGCTAGCAGGGATTGACCACGTCGCACTGTAATTAGGTACAACGTTACAATGTTACGTGGCTGCAGGAGAGAGATGACACGAAGCATGGTAGATGAGCAGCAATCTATTTACACTATATTCATGCAGCCATAACTTAGCTCGGGCTGGCTGCGCCCCGCATCGAGCTTCTTTCTTGTCTTTTGTTGGTAGACCATGGCGACACGGGGATTGCCCTGGCCCGTGACAACATACTTCCCCTTTATTTTTAGTGGTTAGTTAGTAAGGTTTAGCGAAAAAGCGCTATTATTCAACTACACGCTTTCATACATATTTATACTATATACATACTCAGCTGTGAACCCAGGCAACTTAATCACCTAGTCTTGGAGCAAGACACTCTTCCGGCGCTCTCGACACGGCCTCTGGGGATGCTGCAAAACACGGCGTAATAGTGTGCTCATAGACTGCTGCTACACTACGTAAGGAGACCATCGCTTCGGCTCAGGGGAAGACTGCTGTAGGACGGTAGGCTCCCGCACAGGCGACTCCGGCTGAGCAACAGGCGGCTGCCGCCCGGTAGCGTGCAGTACGCCAGGAGGTGGTGGCTGCGGCCCGGAGGAATAAGGCGACGTGGCAATTCTGCGGCACCCGAATAGAAAGCTGCGGTGTAGCTATCTGCACTTCGGACCAAGGTTTGTCCGGGGGACGCGTGTCCACGTGAACCCAGAAATCTTTCAGGCCTTCCCCTTCCGTCTCAAAGTCGGATGGAGGCAAAATTCCCTCGTCTCCAGCACTTTCGTTGGTGACAAAAACAAACAATCTCCTTTGAAGCGAACGGACGCCTTTTTGATGGGGACGAAATTGCCCGCAGCTATCTTCGGCTCTCTAGCCGCAATATTTCCGTCCTTACACGTCTTGCTGCTTCGCTGTTTACCGCAGACACTTTGGCGTAGTGACGGCAGTTTCCTATCTGGATTGTCGGCAACGGCTAGAGTCAAAACCCCAACAACATTCATCCTGGTTCTGGGAACCAACCCAGGCAGCAGAACATCCCCAGTTATCCAAGTAGTGACCTACGGAGTACCCCTGTATACAGCAACGCACTCCGTGACAGCTTGTCGGATGTGGCACCTATCAAGTAGCGAGAATTGAATGAAGTTCCTAAGTGTTCGATCGAATCATTCTGTTTGTTCATTCGCCGGGGGTATTGATTGATTGTAGGGTTTAACGCGCCGACGCAACGCAGGCGATGAGGCGCGCCGTAGTGGAGGGCTCCGGATTAATTTTGACCACCTGGGGATCTTTAACGTGCGCCGAAATTTCGTACACACGGGCGTTTTTGCTTTTCGCCTCCATCAGAAAAGCGGCCGCCGCGGCCGGGAATCGAACCCGCGACCTCGTGCTCAGCAGCGCAACGCCTTAGCCACTGAGCCACCGCGGCGGGTATTCGGCGGGGGTAGTACACTGAGAAATCCTGAAGGGGACGGCTCTGCATTGCCGGAAGATAATAAATTCACACGAAGCGATTTGCTACACATTGTTGCAAACGATCTCATCCGGGTAACTTTCGCCGGTGAAAACACTTTTCACAAAGCCTTTCACGGCGCTTGGATGTAGAAATATACTTCTAGACATGAGACATGGGTACCACTAATCGCCCAGCGTTACAGAAAAGTTGCAGTTATGAGAAGCATGCTTCAAGGGACAAACGTGGTCCAGGCAAGCAACTGCCATGTTCGTTTAGGCTATAGAACAGGTTCAAGTGGAGCCGGCGATGCCTTGGCGGACTTACGTTCATCTAGGCCGAAGTGCAATTTTTCTCGGCCTATTCCACTTTCTTGTGCATTGCTGGTTACCAAAAAATATCACAAAGTGGCGCCTTTGTGCGCGTGATACACCAATGTGTCGCTGATCTGAGCCGCTAAAGAGGGCGGAACAACTTGGCGTGCTCCGGCCAGTAGGACGTCGTGAACAACAGAAAATTCTCGAGTAGGGTAGATAGGTTTTATCTCCTGTTCTACGGAGAAATGGGGGAGGGCAGAAAGTGAGCACGAATGACCTATTGGTTTGCAATCAACCATAATGTAGAACGGGTCGCTCTATTTCGTTTTTTGTCACGGAAGCTGGGTCAACAAACGAAGGGATTCCATCCTCCTTAGACAGTTGTGTCTCACAACCAGGACCTGGCAACACAGAAAGGGCCTCATCCCACCGTGTTGGTGGACCCCTTGCGTTACTCGACAGTGAAATTACAACCCAAGAGTCGTGCACTCCAACGTAAAATTCAGGGTGGTCTTCTGCCACGTTCTTGCGACTACAGCAATGACTCCCAACGCGTGGTTGTCAGTTCGAATCTTTAAATGATGTCTCCAAAGTGCGAGGGAAATTGCTCGCATGCCCAAATGTATTCCAATTCTTCGCGTTCGCTGACGGAGCACTTTATTACCGCTGGTGATAGGGAACAAAATGCGAAGGGAATTTGCTGAGCTCGTGGCCATTTTGGCGCTGCAGAACTACTTCTAGCCCACAGTCGGAAGCGTCGGTCGACCCAACGACTAGGAGTGCCGCATCGAACTTCTGGAGAAATTCGCTTGGTAAAAGCATTTCTTTGGCCCTCCGAAAATCGACACAGATCCTGATGCTGACAACTGTCTTGTCAACAACAACAATGGGAACAACTATTCCGAAGCATCGATGCGTTCTTTGATGTCGGGGCTCAGCAATATAACGCTGATTTGACACATGCCGGCGTGACAGAATGAAACAGATGAAAGAGCTTGGAAGCTGCAGGCGGCACGCGTTGCTGCGTCTTGAATCGATGCGTAAAACACTTGGCAAAGCCCAACTCGGGACTGAAAAGAAAAGTAAACGGATGTGCCAAGGCTGGTGGAAGGTTTTCATGAGCGTGCTAGGTGCTTGAGTATACGGGAGTGGAACGAGGGGTTGGTTCATTGACACGCGGCGGTAGAGCAGCAGACTTTCCAGGCACTCGAGAGTGTAATTGGCGGATACGGAGATTTAGGGCCTTAATGCATTAAGGCCGATCAGGCATATTTCCTCGCGAATAGCCTAGAAAATGGGTGACACTGTGCAGCAACTGAAGTGATCGTTCTACTGGAAACAACGTAGCAAGCAAATCTGACGCTTAGAATAGTCAAGCAGGGTGACGTGAGGTGCAGGCAAAGCGAAAAATCCTCGATATGTTGGCCATGTTCTTTCGCCAACAAAACTAACAAAGACGATACACGATCGACAATAAATGTGAACTTGACATTCCACAAGTGCACTTGTGGGTGAATTTTGCTACGAGCGGAATGCTGCACCACCAACACTTGCTGAGCGCTGCTACATTACGAAACATGGTCATCTAATCCAACTTTTTAAGTACCTTGCCTGCACATGTTCATGGTCGCATACATTCTAAAAGTGGTCATTGCGACAGCAAACAAACAACACTTTTGTGCGCTGGGCACCACGACGCTGACACTCGGTGGTTCTGCGAGGCCAGTCAAAAATAGTGCGGCGAAACGGAGCGCCCACCATGGTTCTACTGAGGGCCGCGGTTTCCCTATGGCGCACGTGACTCGTTTGCGTTATTCGCAACTTCATGCTGAAAATGCGCTGACGGGAGTGAATTGCACTTCTGCGAAGAATCGGAAGATTGGGTATGACGGCACTACAAGAAAACCGGCTCGACAGAAGCAGAAACTTTGCTAAGCTTTTCGGTGGTTGCTTAAACTAAAGCTCGATTAGGGCTGCGGTCTCAAACAGAAGAGCGGAACCCTGGAGCATAAACCGCTCCCCTACGCTGTGTGAAACTGCGCAGGCACCCAACTGATCTCGAAGAACATCATCTGATTAAGCAAACGAACAATGGGAATCGATATCTCATAAAGCAGGAACAAATGCATGAACGGACTCGCTTGCGTGTTGACTGCGGTGGTGGAAATGATGAGGCTCGACGAGGAAGTTGCACGACGTCGAAAAGTGCTGTTGTAAGGCGTTGAGTGTATTATCGTACGCATCAGGCGTGGTGTCTGCAGATTTGCGGCGCTTCTCGGGACGGGGCTTTGGCGCTCGACCTGCAGGTAAATTCCGAATAATGCGATGGCTCTCCGACCCCCCTACTTAATGCAGAAGAATGGCCTTCGTCGCTATGCTAAAAAAGCAGCTGCTCCGGACGGTCGAAGGCAGAGGGAGAACATCTCCTCCGACTGCTCCCATGGCATTGCGTACGGCTGGGCGTCGGAGGGAAGAACGACGGCAGAGCAATGCCGGGAAAAATGAAGTTGTGGTTGGCGGTGTACAGCAAGCTTGGGGTAATTTCACGGCATCCCCTTCGCCAATGTGCTGTTTATGAACGACTGAAAGGCACCTGCCGTAGGGTTGTAAGAAAGGTCCTTTATTGACAGAGCACTGGGAAATATATATAAAGAAACAGACAAGATCCCTGGGGGTTAATTAACACAAAACGGAAAACGAAACTGAACATAACATTGTTAGTTTACCTCAAAAACTTTGGACTGTCATTATGTCGGCCCGGCAAACTGTCCACGTGTATGTCTGTCTATTGATTCAGCCTCCCAGGCCAAATTCAAATTGATTTCTCAACAAAACGTTTATGTAGGCAAATGCTATTGAAAATACTGAACTTGGTGTCGATGTTCATACTTGTGAATATTATAATGCAAAAAAGTAAACATTAGGTGTTCCTAAGGTGTGAATGGCCTTCGTCGCTATGCTAAAAAAGCAGCTGCTCCGGACGGTCGAAGGCAGAGGGAGAACATCTCCTCCCACTGCTCCCATGGCATTGCGTGCGGCTGGGCGTCGGAGGGAAGAGAGAATCATCCATACAGAAGTGGTGTTTGCAAAGTTGGTTTATTTACAAATAAATGGCTGTTTCAATTTTGCGATTTGAAATTAAAAAGAAATGCACATTTAAATAGTGTTTTGATTCCAAATGGCAAATAGCTCCCGCGGCGCTCCATGGTGGGCGCTCGGTGAACTTGAACAGAGACAAAAGTCTCTTGTAGATGGCGGGTTAGTGTCAGCTTTCATAAGGTTTATTTGTGTTGTTCGCGATAGAATGAATACTTCCTGCTTAATTAGAATTATTCGAGTTGCATGATAAGTGTTGGGAATGTACGGGGGTAGGGTTTCTAGACAACAAAGTTTTGATGTTAACCCTCTGTGTGTCTTCTTTGTGTATTTGTATTTTGTCCCCCGTCATGTTCTGCGCTTCAAAACACTGCCGCAATTCTGGTGAACCTGTGATGATATCATCTGTAAACAGTATTAAGGGAAGGCGTTTTCGGCGGCTTTCTGGCATAAAATTTCTCGGCGTCGCTGAAGAGGTGAGCTTGTACTTCAATTTTCTGTGACCCATGTGCTCCCGGCATAGAAAAAATGTTTGGAAAAAGCTTGTATGATAGCAAACAGTTTGCATTGTGCCAAACAAATTTCAAGTTGCTTTCTGTAAGAACTTTCGCAAAGACGTCCGAAATAAACTTGAGCGAAAAATGAAGGATGTAAGAGAAAATGGTGGCATCAATGTTATTTAAGAAATTCATTCTTAAAACTCAACATTTTGAATTTACCGTGTTGATTACGCAGAAAATGCCACCAAGAGCTGGAAAAAAGCCGAGATAACCTATCGTGACATGATGAATTCTTTTGTTATCTTTTAAGAACATTACCAGCGCACGGCATATTTGAAAAAAAAACTAATAGCGGAATATTAGCGCAAGAAATTATGGGGGGGGGGGACAACTGCGGAGGCTATTGTTAATTTAGTATGTTCAAAGCAGACCTTTTTTGAACTCAAAGTTTAAAAAAGGGACGGGCAGGTGGCCGACGAAATGACCGAGTTCTGGTACAATAAAAAGTTTTAAAAGAACAAGATTGCGAAAAATTCCTTAGTAAAGCTCACGCTCACAAGAGTAAGTTCAAAATTTCAAAAATAAATTGGGTAAACTTGTTGCGGCCGGGATTGCAATTCGGCACTTCAGAAATGCGTGAGGAACACATGAAACGAAACACCACTACAGATTTTTTCATTGTCAGACAGCACGGCGGATATACGACTCTGACTGGTGGTGGAAAAAGTCAATGCGTTGTTGCCTTCGACATTAAAAAAAACACGTGTCATGCTAAATGCACAAGTACCTAATGAGCGAAGTGGGAATAGGGGTTTTGTTAGTTGCTTTTTGTTTGGCGTACGAACGAGTGTATGTTCAAAGCAATTGCAAGCGGAAGAAAATAAACCCGCAAATTAAACAGGAGCCTTGGTTAGTCGCCACGGTGTCTGCGTTCGTCAACACACCGTGGCGTCACTGTCATGAATTAAATGAACAACAGGTTCCAAAGTGGACTCTAATCCTTTCGCAGTCACTCCGCATAACAAATAATTGAGTGCATTGGTAGTTTTATTGCTTCGAATATAAAGAAAACTTTCTGAGGAATTCTGGTTGTGAATTTTGCGTTTTAAATAGAGAATCCGGGCCAACTACCGCAAGTATAAAATTCTTGCGCTATTTATGATCAGATGGCTAAGGCTGTTTCTCTATCACGCGGGCATTAGCAGGCTTCGGATATACATTTGCGGTCCATTATTAATTCAAATCAATACTCTGTGTTTGGTCCACGGGGACGTTACATAAGGAAATACAATTTTCAGTAGGAGAAAATTGAGAGTTTACTCTTTGCTTACGAAATATGTTTCCGACACCCGACCGGCCGGCCCGTAAGTATTATTTACTCTTTCTGGCGGTCTTATGGACTGACAGCAAAGAACATGACTCTCTTTTCGCAGGTACAACTACTATGGCCTTGCTCAAGACCACCGCATTTGGTCTTCTACTGATAAGTATTGCATTAACCGGGAAGGCATTTGGGGCCTCGAGAAGATGGGAACGGGTCGAACAAAAGTCTCACGACATGTATGAGCGATTGGCCTACTTTGCACTCGGATCACGCAGCACAGGCCGCTTCCACGAGATATTGCTACGCATAGTGGACGTACAAAAAAAGGTCAGTGAAATCAACACACCGAGGAGGTCTGCAGCAAAAGTGAAACTTTCCTTTACGATAGCAGTATTGTATATGGGGGACATAAATTTTGTCGCGGCTGCCCGCAGAAACCCGGCGCATTCCTGGAATGAAGCTACAGCGTTCCCCGTAGTAGCGGTAGTACACTTTCTCGAGCACCTCCCCGTAGTAGCCTTGCGTAGTAAACCTTCCGGGACACCTTCCCGAAGTAGCGGTAGCACATCTCCGTAGTACACCTTGAGCTTGCTAAAGAGTGCTCCTAAACCAAATCACCAATGGTACCGTTCAAGCAATCTAGCAGCAATGTATATCGCGTTACCCCAATCGAACACCAAGGCACACACAGGTTCATAGTAGTTGTTTCCGTTGTCTTTCCCCCTCCGCTGGATGTTTCCAGTCACAGCAATCACCGCTGCAATGATTTTATTTGCTGCTCTTTGTTGGTACAGGATATACGGTAACAGAATACTCTTCACGTGTACCAGCCGCAGGTACTTCTACATTATTGTATTAACAAAACCACTACTATCTACGTGCTGGGCGGGCTTTCGGATCATGGAGATGTCCTCTGAAATGAGCTGGTGGATCAGCTGCCCTTGGCTTCGAATGAACAGAGCGGCTCGGAGACGCTCTCCCCAAACAGTTTCAAACTACCCACGCAGGTGCTGCAAGCCCTCTTCTTCAAAGAAAGGTGCTATTATAAGCGGACTCTTCTCATGTGCGCAAGTTATTCGTGGTAGATGATTCTCTCATTCCCTAGGCGCGAACGCCGTGCCTTCTTACCCCACACATACTCCGCTTGTTAAAGGCCGCCACCTTTTGCGTGGAACTTCCTGTTCTCCTTCTTTCTAAATACAGGGCGCCTTTATTAACTCTGTTGCCTTCTCTACGATTAGATTTAAGCAATAGTAAATCATTTTCACCTTTAGCCGTTCTCTCAAACGGGGGTAAGCACCATCGGAGAGGTTGGTACAGAGCTCTGGTTTATAACGTTCGTCATGTCCTTCCGCCTGACTGGGTAATGTCTGTAATTATTTTGTTTACCCCAAACAGTGCACTTTAGGGTATATTTGATGTAGTTACCAACAACAAGCACTCATCGGAAACCTACAAACTTGTTTTGTAGCTTCGATGGATGCAAAGAGAATGCTCCAAAACTGAGCGACCTCGACTAGCGAGGACGTAAGCTAGTTGTTGACCAGGTAGCGCTTTTATAGTTGTTGGTATATTTACTGATCTCCCGTTATAAGCCTTTCGCCTTATAAAACGGGGCCAATTGTCGCTAAAGCCGTTCTTTGATAATTAGTTACCCTAGTCGTTCTATGGCGCTAGCTACCGGTACAGCTGTACCGAAGTTCCACTGCCTGAACAGAAAGGAGGGGATAATACAGACGCCTTTTGGCGGGTCATGTAAGAGCAGAGGTATGCTGCATCGGTTAACAAGGCATGTGAGGAAGACACGAAACATCCATCAACGGTGCTTGTAAACGCTAGATGGATAACCTCGAATACACCCCTCAGGATGAACAGGTGATTTATATAACGAGTTACATAAATTAGGTCATGAGATTCTAACTGAGACAGGTAGCAAACAATCCGGGGACTTGGCCACGATGGCAGTATACAAGAAACAAATAACCGTTTTGGTATTCTCCGTAGCCTATCAGTAATGATAAAATACGTGATGCGTGATTAACGCAGGATGTGCTCTTCGGCGGGGATGGGAAAATGCATATCGCAGTGGCATTTTTTCAAATTTGTTTCATTCGCCTTTGGTAGTGCAATATTGGTATTCACATCACTCTGTTTTATCTTGTTTATATTCCTCCGATGCGGCTTTTTTATCAACTGTTAGGTGCGGTGGCAATGATTTCTGTCCACATTTCACGACATGTTTGGAATGTTCTGTCGTGTGATTTTCTATTATGAGTGGTTGGACGTGCCCTTCCTGATGCCAAAATCCACCCTGTTTAAAATTTGTTATTTGCGACGCCTGGAATCGCCTTTTATATGAAGTTTGGGTGGCCTAATGAGTATTGATATGCTATAGTGATTGCCCTAATTGTTATCGGTGTGCGCTTATAGCTAGAAGCCGACAGGCTTGACACTTTCCAATGTAGAGCACACAGAACGTGCTTTCTTTCTACATTCCTTCACAGAATGGTTCATGTCTAATTTTCTATTAAACGCTGCACTGATACAAGGTAAAAATCAGGATTTGTTTTGTAAAGCGGGTTTGCATAACCTTTTTCTAAGGGGCATCAAAAAATTGTGAAGCCAAATTAGTCCAGAGTGCAGTGATTTCATTTCTTAAACTGTTATCCAGGTCGGACCAGGAACATCGTACCGAATCGAGTTCATGACTTCAAAGACTAAATGCCGTGTGTCCAAAATGAAGTTCGAAAAGTGGCTATGTCCTCCCAAAAGCAAGACGGTGAGTGTTCTTTTACTGCATTGAGGTTTCGGCGTGTTTCAAACAAACTTTTTTTCTAATTGTACAGAGCAGTTCTTTAGCGCGTGGGAACCATGTTGTTGTCTAGAAAAGCGTGTTTATTGGAATTCAGTTCAATGTCTGACAAGACTATGTGTGGACACTCAAACTGTCTAAGGAAGAAAGCAAAACTGAGTTGAAATTATTGTGGTACATTAGTTTCAGTAGAATAGATCAATGTAGGCTCTTCTTACTTATGCAGGCGCAGCGGCGCTAGTTTTTACAGACACGTGTGCGAAAAGGCAAGAATAGAAGCGAGGTTCTCACACACTGTTATACACAGTGTTTCTTAAATTGCAAAAAAGCCTATTTCTATCAATTACGTAAGCCGAGGTCTTAAATTCAAAGACAAAGCTGTGCGCACTGCGTGGATCCGAGGGTGTGTTCCATTGCTTCCACAAGATCTGATCGTATAGATCTTGCTTTCCTTCGTTCCGCTGGCTACCAGGGTGTTGATAGACATTGACAGTCAGTATATATTTTTTCGGTGGGAGGTTTCACGTGGTCAGGGCTTCTCCGATAAAGCCGTCGAGGAACTCAAGCCAGAAGCCATTCCAGAACAGCTCAGGAGTGTCATTGCGTATCAATCGCTGAAGCCTGCTAGCACGACGGAAAAAAAGTTCCAATCGATGCCGATGAGGTGACAGGAATCTCCGCATTTACGAGTTCCCCTATCATCGATGAATAACTCAGAATCATAGACGACCTTTGTATTCTCGCCGTGGACACTCGTATCACCTAGTCTTATATGAATCACCATGTTGCCGCGTACGAAGCATCGGTTTTTTTTTATTTTCTTGCTTTTACAGCCCCGCTTCACCGGACTGTGGTATCTGTGTCCTGAATGAAGCGCATGTTCTATTCTTTCTTTCTTATTCCCCACGGATTAACCCATTTGATAGGAAGATTGTTCCGCCCTAACGCAAGTAGCCTAGAATAGTCATCGTTTATATACAGCGTTCTCTATGTAATTCCACCGTTAAAGAAACACCCACAAAGAAAGAAAAATGCCCGCAGAGCAGACGCCGCGGTACTCTATTCGACGGCTCTCCCTGCGTATGTCACTTTGTTGACTAATGTTTCGCCACCTGTGTATTCTTTCAGGTCTTAGGGGAGCAAAAATTCGCTCCATTAAAACTTGTTTTTCCTTCAAGACCACTGCGTCGTCTTTGGCTGCGTGACATCTTGTGGAGGTGCTGCGGGGTACATGCACCCTAAGCTCAGCTGGTGTCAGCCGCCGACAGCGCAGTCTTCAGGCAGAGGTTGGAATGCTTCCGGACAAAGTAAAGAAATAGGACGTCATGAAAACCACCATAATTTACAGGCACCATGACGAGCGCTTCCGATACTGCCCGCGTTCTTGAGCCGTCCCAGGAGCCCCTGTCACTCTACGGGTCACCATCAGAGAATCCCGAAGACTGGTTTGAGCAAGTCGAAGGGGTCAGGTTGTTTAACCGATGGGACGGCGCGGAGATTCTCCGGCCAGTCTTGTTATACCTTGAAGATTCAGCACGGATCTTGTTGGAAAACCACGAGAGCTTCTTAGAGTCTTGGAACGAATTCAGAAGTCAATTGTTATCTACGGTCAATACGGTTGGCGAAAAGAGCAGACCGAAGTGTTGCTGAAGACACGGACACAACACCCCAACTAACGAATTATTTGTTGCGTTCACCGAAAAGATGAAGATGCTTTTCAGGAGTGCTGACGCTTGCATGGCGGACGAAAAGACCATCGCTGTGGAGCTGCAGAAGATGCCTGCCATTTGTAAAGCACCGCGGATTCCGCTTCCGCCATCGCCACGACAAAGGGCACTAAGCCAGGGTAATGCCATTGTGTAGCAACTTCGTAAAACGCGTGGGGATGACAGAAGGTGACGCAGGTGGTGTTTGTCCATGTACCTCGCGGTCTTCCCTCTCATTAAAACAAAAATGCTACTAATTGCGTCCCCCTTACGATGTCCCGCCGTTTCGATCACAAGGTACAAGCAGGGGGGCATTACCACCAAAATAAGCTGGTGACCTTCATGATACTGGTCTAGGCACGCTTACCCCTATTCTTCTGCCGATGAAGCCCAACGAGAACTTTAATTGCGGCCTAATCACTGGTATAGAAATTAGGTGCCGTGTTTAACGTCTGAACTTCAAGGTGGCACCCTGCTTTCCTTACCAGGGCTGTGTGCTGGAAACAATGACTAAGATGCGCGCTTTGAGGCGACGATAGCGCGTCGAGATGCGGAAGACGAAGCTACGGTCCCTACTTTTCTCAGAGGGCACATTTCATTGCTTCGCAAGAACCGCCGTCTGGGTGCTGCTGGCCTTCCATTGTCCGCAATAGTCGAGATGTAATCGGCACGCAGATTAATTTTGATGTGCTTTGATGTGTTATAAGCTTTCAATTAAACCGCTTCAAAGCAAGAAAATTTGCATTGCGATAAACTTCTACATTACTGGAGAATAAAAACAGTTTGCTCTGTTATGGTTATTTTTACTGAAGTATGCAGTTATATTGCGGCACATCGTTGCCACGAAACATCGAGGGGCCAATTTAGTGGCATTTTCTGGGCGAGTGCCTTGAGTGCCCCATTGTGTAAAAACGAAGCGCCGTTTGTGCTGTAGCAATTGTCAGGTGGGGAAAATGGCCACCGCAATAAAAAGTAGGTGAAGCAACAAACGCATGTGTACCGGATAAGATTTCAACCATGGTCTGTACAGTAGCAGCCGCGTGTTTTACCAACTGTGCACATTAGCATGTTACCGGTAAAATCCCAAGCGTGGCTTCCGTTCTTGTTTTTGTGGTGCAAACAGGCTTTGGGCATTGGCCAGGAATCCGGAGCTTTGACGCGCAATGAGGACCCTTCCTTTATTTAAAAAGCGAATTGCAACCTTAAAGGTTTTTGCATAGCGCGTTCCGCGTGACACCTTAATCTGGTTGCACATGAGGAAAACCTGGCACTCCAGAAGGCAGAAACGTAACTGTTGGCAACCTGTGGCACGCCAGTCTGCGTGATGGAGTAATTATACTAGAAAATGGAAAACCTAAACCCTGGACGCAAACAATGTTATACGGGAAGGAAGATGGTCAAAGTGGAAAGCTATAAAATGCAAAGAACCGAAACCGGAGGTCGTAAAACGTGAAGCACAAAATATCTCTTTAATAAGTATCGCCAGGCATTAGCCGTCGAAGCACGTAGGGAGAATTTTTTTATATCCTAGACAGTTCTTGAAATAGCTAATGTATAAAACGAAGGTAACTGTTTTGTCTACCTGAGGTACGTATGGATAGGGAACATTTTTTCTACTGCGACGCTTAAACCTTTTTACCACTCAAATGAATAATGGCTAATCTTTTTGGACAGATCTATTTGCGACAAAAAATTCTGTAAAGCTCTTCCTAATTAACGTGGAGCGATTTTAACACATTATGAAGTTTTCTGAACTCAAATCTGACACCTGTATATTGTTAAATACATTTTTTGTAATTGTGGCTGATTTTTCGGTGTCCTCCAAAGCGATTATTTCTTTACTGTTATGCCCCATGAATTAGATTTCTCTGTCGCACGTTGAATTGAAGTTTTTGTAGCGAATAAATATTCTGAATAAACTAATTATATCTCTTTAAACTTTAATTTATTGACTAGCATTGTTACTTTTACTGTAACTTTGAAACTTCTCAATGCCAACCCCCCGTTACAAGAAACAGGCTCACTTATACTTTACGCAAATTAAACCCGCGAAGTCCGGCCATCCCCGATAACTTAAAGAATTCTCCATGGACACATCCTTTTTGGTATTGTCAGCGCGAAGCTCCGTCGGGTAAACATTCTTTTATTTCAGCTTGACATTCTCCTCATCGGCAAATACGTTGAGTGACACTTAGTCTACTTCTCGGCTGATCATTATCATCGCTTTCTAGACCTATCTTCGGAGACGGCTGTACCGTAGAATAAACTTCTTGCTTCACCAGTTACTCTAGGGCCTTACAAGGGATGTATGTTGGTTGCCTTGGAGCTGCGTTCCCGGCGGCGATCGCCTTAGTAGTTATGCAGTGTGACGCCGCAAGCAGTCCCGCTGGTGCCTCCCATACTGAGCATCTGGCATTTGCTGTTACCAGGTGCCGGCGTGACACCAGCATTTCGCCGGGCTTTGCAACGAAGACGTCAATGACTGGTCGGATCATTATGCTCGAATCGGTGCGTTTGATTGTTTGGGTGACACGTCGAAGCTACAGATTATTCTGTCACAGCGAAGCCCCTTAGGCGCTGGGGTCTCCTGATGTCGTCGTAACCGTCGTCGTAACCGTCATCGTAACCGTCATCGTAACAGTCGTCGTAATCGTAATCTCATGTAATGACAGTACTAAAACACTGGGAAGTTCCTTCATCCCTCGCGCTGGAACGTAACGAGTACTAAAAAAACACCGGGACGCTTGTTTACCACTCCCGCTGGCGCGCTCCGTAAAGCGTACTAAAAAGACACCGGGACACTCGTGTACACCTACCTATAGGGAGCTTCGTGCCTCAAATACAAGAGACTTTTGTAGCAAAGCTCTATACCTGTACCTCCCAACGGTTTCATCTCCTTTGGCAAAAAGGCCAAGGCGACAAGAATAAACTAATACACTGCATTTTTCGCTCCTTCCCACGTTTTACCTTAGTTGAGATTGTCCGAGATTTCTTTTTGTACTCCTCATCAGAGAAGCCATTAATTGTTTTTTCAACATCATGAAGCTACTCTGCATTTTACTGGAACTGTAGCATTTAGGGCCTTCTAATTTATTTATTGGTGCGTGAAACATTTATTTCGGTAAGCCTAAAGGCGCGCGTTCCACGAAGCATGTAATCAACGTTAAAATGCAGAGCAGGCATTTCTCTTTTACTTGGACAAGGTGCAAAAGCATGGTTTCGAACAATATTATCCGCATCGCCTACTACGCCAGCTATTGAAAGGAGCTGCGATAGATATTCGGCAGGCCACCCACTCGGTAGGGCGTGGTGAAAAGAAAGCTCTCCACTCGCCTTCAGAGCTGTGATGAGACGTCGGTGTTTTAAATTAAAGACGTTGTCGCTCTTCGTCCCCCTGTAGGTGCTAGCATGCCGGAGGGTGACAAAGGTAGTCACATCTTGAAGGGAATATCTTATTTTGCCTTCAACGCCCTTGGAGTTCAAAATCCTTCCACCGTATCTGACGTAATAGCAACCTGTCAACGCCTAGACGAACAGCGGTCCGTTAGTGTGACATCGGATGCTTCGGCTATGAACCAAAAGGCCACATGGACTAAGCTCCCTCGTACGCCAAATCATCCATGAAAAGCTCCAGTTCGAAGACCCGACCTATCCTCCGCGCGATCACATTCGCATGGAGGCTCCTCAGTTGCGCGACCTTGCGAAGCCGGAGCTGGCATTCAGGACTGTTTTGATGCCGATGCCATCTGCCGTTGCTACAAATAACACCGCGTAGTACTCGGCGATCCCATCGCGACTACCCTTCCCTTGGATATCCCGTTGGCACCCGGCCATTGAACTGGCAACTCCGAAGCAGGCGTTCCATGGGGCTACTACATTAGCATGCTACCCGAGCTACCAGCCCATCTGCTAATACTGCGGGATTTGGGAACACATCTCCCGCTTTTGCCGACGCCTCCTGCAAGGTGACCAAAGAGGATAAGAACCGTTTGAACGTGAAGTCGGTTCCTAATGTCGTGCCTATGTCTCACCCCTTTGTTGCTCATTCCCACCCCTTCTCGCTTTACCCTACTCGGGCCAATCGCCACACGCACCGCCGATAACCCTCGCCGTATGGACAGCCCGTGTCGCCTCTTCATCCGGCACAGGATATTCCCGGAAAGCGCTCGGATAAATAGCGCCTGCATTTTTCGGAGTTCAAACTTCTTCGCCCGCAAGAAGCCCAAGTCGTCCCCAACTCCTATCGAACGTTCTGTCTGCTGTCAAGCAAGGAAATTTTCCTAATTCTCGCATTGAGACTGGAGCAAATGTTTCGGTATATTCTGCAGGTCTCTGCGTTCACGCAAGGTTAAAACTTCTTTATTCCTGGGCCCTCACTTTGTGGTGTTAACGGGGCCCTACTGCAACCCTCCGGATAATGTTGCGTATGATTATTCATAGATGTAAGCGAGCTTCATGCTCCCTGCGCAGTGCTTACTCCCGGTGCACACCGATTGATTCTAGGGTGGGACTTTCTATTTTTGTAGTCGGTTGTTATTTCCAGCAATGTACTGGCCTTTGAACTCACGGCTACACACCTCTGTGTTTATGATGCGAAAGCTCTTCCTTTGCTAGTGAAGGCTAATTAAGTTTAGCTGATTCGCTAAGAGGCGCTAATGTCAGTTTGGTCAGATAAGATTCAAAATGGCGACATCTCAGTCATCCCTGCAGGTTCCTTCGTAAAGGATTCGTGATTACCACCTGCCTCATCCAGTTTGCGAACGGATCTGCAGTACTTGCTGCATCAATCACCAGTTTAGAGCCCATCTTGCTCGTCGTCGGTAGGCCAGTGCCCTTCGGAACCTGGATCGTCATCGGCCGCTCTTGCCGCAACCATCAGCTCTGACCTCAGTCCTGAAGAGTCACAGCCTCTTCAACTGTTTGCTTGCTTTCAATAGACGGACAGGCACGAAGGTCATTTTGACTTTTCTTCGACGAAGCTGGGGCAGAAACCCGGAACACCCCTCATTGAAACAGATGGCTCTCGTATCATACGCCACCGTCCATATCGTGTAGCTTCGTCTGAAAAAACGAGGACCATGTTTCGGAAATTCTTGAAGGCCACAGCACTCACCCCTCTGTTAGCCCGTGGCCGTCGCCTGTAGTTATGGTTCATAAAAATACGGTTCGGTGCGTTTCTGCGTTGATTATCGAGCACTAAATAAAATCGCTCGAAAAGTTGTACACCCGATGCCCAGAATAGATTACGCCTTTGACCGCTTAGAAGCTGCGGCATAGTTTTCAAGCCTGGACATCCGATCAAGCTTTCGCCAAATCCTGAAACATGAATCTGAATAAAAACTGCTTTTTTCACGCCAGATGGCCTATATAAATTCAATGTTCAGGCGTTCGTGATTATGTAATGTCTCAAGTAGTTTGCGTGTGTAATGGATACAGTGCTGCGCGGGCTAAAATGGAAGACGTGTTTGTGTTATGGGGATGACATTGTTATCTCCTCATCGACCTTTTTTCAACATCCTGGGAGCTTGAACGAAGTAGTACACATGTTTAAGAAGCGCTGGAGTTCAGCTCAACACAACTGAATGCCGCTTGGCTGGCAAAACCTTAGAACTCCTCGGCCATGTTGTCAGCAAAGAAGGCATAGAACCAGGCCCCGACAAAACAACAGCTGTCCTTTTTTCCACTGAAGCTACAACAAAAATTCCTCTGCAGGTTCCTTGTCGTTGCCTCATAGTTTCGCCGCTTCTTTCTGGATTTTGTTACGGTTGCTTCACCTCTCAACAGACGTATGCAATCAGACGTCCCCTCCGCCGGGTTTTACGACTGTGAAGACGTTTTAAAGCCATTAAAGCTGTTCTTATTTCTCGCCAAGTGTTGTGCCACTTTAATGAAAGAAGATCCGCACTTTTCCATGGCTACGACATCCCGACCAGCGTGGGAGCCGTCCGTCAACAACTCCATAGGTCAAGAAATTGGCCTGTTGCTTATGCCACTCGCTCTCTCACACATGCCAAAAGCACTAGCACATCCCACAACAGTAGTCTCTTAACTTCGTTTGGGTTGTCCACTAATTTCGACAATAATTAACGGCCGCCATTTCACGATTGTGACCGATCATCACGCACTCAGCTGGTGTCGACTATAGCCGGCAATAAATGGCGTGGCATCCATGCAGGACACCATGAAATTGCGCCGCCTTATTAGTGGCCAAGCGTCTGTTGCCAAGCTGACATTGTGCGCACGGCCCCCAGATCAGGCACCCTTCTTCTCCTCCATGCCTTCATGGCGACCAGGCCGGCCACGGGCCGCGACGTGGACTTGTGTTTCCGCGCAAGGCGTGTGCGAGTTATTCGATAGTCAGTTGTGCCGCGATAGCGTTGGTTGCGAGAAAATTCATGATTCCGCTCATGAGTGTGACAACTTCATCTGCAATTGAACCCCAACCTCCGCGCACACCTACGAGCGAGTGCCAGTCGGTCGTGGCACAAAGGTTGCAACGTGAGGTTGCAACTGCATCATTTCCAAACGGTTGCACTCTGGACGCAAAGTAATACCTCGATGTCAAATGCTGTTGAGTGCAGCACAGTGCAATCCACCTATCACCAGACGCGTATGAAGTAGATGAGGCAGATCAGCTGCTTGCCAGCCGCCGCGCTCTAACGTCAGACCTGAGTTGTTTTGCTGAGTGTGAAACATTTAGCGCACGAGAAAGCTCTCCAAAGAAATTATTCGGTTTTTGTACTCAACCCCGTATTAGAGGGCACTTACCAGCATACCTTGGCAAAGTTGGCGCGGCTCACTCAAACTCACTCACAATTTTTTTTCGAATCACCACTCACTCAAACTCAGACTCAATGATGAGCAGCACATCTGCGCTCACTCAAACTGAAACTCATATTGAGCGGAAAACTCAGAACTCACTCAGACTCAAAACTCAAATTGTACTCAGAACTCAAAAGGGACTCAAACTCAAAATGTACTCAAAACTCAAAATGTACTCAAACTCAAAATGTACTCAAACTCAAAATGTACTCAAAAGTCAAAATGTACTCAAACTCAAAATGGACTGAAAACTCAAAATGTACTCTAAACTCAAAATGTACTTAAACTCAAAGTACTAAAACTCAAAATGGGCTCAAAACTCACAATGTAGTAAAACTCAAAATGGACTCAAAACTCAAAATGGACTCAGAACTCAAAATGTTCTCAACCCAAAATGTACTCAAACTCAAAATGGACACAAAACTCAAAATGCACTGAAAACTCAAAATGAACTCAGAACTAAAAGGGGCTGAGAACTCAAAATAAATTCAGAACTCAAATGGCCTCACAACTCTCTCGTGCAAGGAATTTAGTCGGGCTCAGATGGGCTCTGATTTCATTAGCATTCAGTGTAATTGAAATTCACGTGTGGTAAAAATATAACGGGTGCAAATTCGTGAGCTCAAACTCTTGCCATCGGCACGACATGACACCGTAGCTCTTGTGAGGTCGGAAACAATTTCGTTGCAGATATAACACAGCTATGCCTGCTGCCCATGATGACTAGCGCTGGTTGCAAGCAATTGTACATATATATTGGATACCAAATTCTTGATGTAGGCTCTGTGTTTGTGTTTATGACAAAGGCGGTCCAGACTCGATGGTGTGCTGGGTCCCCGGGTCGAAACTAGCAAGATTGGCGAGGGGACGTGCGCTCACTGCTCCATTATTTTACGTCGAAGCTGTTTAGGGTTACGGTTCCGTGCATTCCTGCTCTGCATCCGGAAAAAACGACTTGTATCAACGCGAACTGTCCCCGTGAATCTCTGAAGCGCGAGGCGTTCATGGATATCCCTTTGCTTTTTTAATGCGTAGCATTCTTTGCCGAGTACCCCCCTCTTCTTACCCCCGCCAGGATCGTGTAACGCCCTGCATTTACACAAAAGTGAAGATATCAGGGAAGTTCAAAATGTAATAATTATTAATGCGTAACTGCAGACAATTGATCAAACTAAATGTTAAAAAACTAAAAATAGAAATAATAAAAAAAATATTGAAAATGGCGAACCGTGTAACAGGGGAGTCTTGGATAGTCTCAGATTGAGTTAAAATTCAGAGAAATGTGGCGTTAAAGAATGTTGGGTGCCAAATTGAGGGTCTCGAGGAGGGATATCACATGGGACAAACAGAAAAGTGTCTCGTTGTTTGCTGAGGCACTTTTATTAGTTTTTATTAGCATTTGCTAGGTGGGATGGGCTCTCGTAGCTCGGAAAAGCACCACGCCATCGTTGTAAGCTATTACCGCCCCCGTACCCAGCTGCTAACTTCCAGCATGCACGCGTGTGCGTGTGCGAGTGCGAGTGCGTGTGCGCGTGCGTGTGCGTTTGCGTGTGTGTGTGTGTGTGTGTGTGTGTGTGTGTGTGTGTGTGTGTGTGTGTGTGTGTGTGTGTGTGTGTGTGTGTGTGTGTGTGTGTGTGTGTGTGTGTGTGTTGCGTCAGTCATCTGTTCTTTCATTGTGTTTGACATATGCAGTCGTTTGACATTTTCCTTTACATTGTTATCATGTGCTAGTTTTGATATCTTGCGCTGATTTCTTATTGTAATAAAATCAGTTCGAGCACACACACCAACTGCGCTTGCTTATTTTTCTGAAGTGTTTTCCTTCTGTCGCCATGTCTGTTTATGTCTTGGTGGCTCTGTTGCCTCTCTATCTCCTACACTCTAGCAGCGAGTTAATGTCTCGCATGTAATTGGCCAATCCTAGATTCGAGTGCACGTTGGTGCACTGTGGGAAGGAAGTTACGGACACGAAACGCGGCCGCAAGGCCTATTCGTAAACAATTGTGAAATTCGCCTTTCTGATAAGCTCTGATGCTCCCTGTTACCTATGGTCGTCCACAATTTCCACGACACCATATGTGTCGAAGGATTTGCTTGTTTGTTGGGACACGGAGTAATGGAGAAAGTAACGTTTGAATGGCAGTTACTAGCAGAGAGTTTTTGAGTCTGGTGATTTAAGTTTGAGAGCTTGGCATGGCTTTTGTTTTCACCCCATGCCGTCCTGCCTCGCTGATTCAGCAATTAGACGCCAATATTTTTATTACTATATACCGCTCTGATGGACATCTCTGGACAAACCTTCGCATGTATAGAGCACAACTGCCTTACGGGTTGGCAAGGAATTTTGGTTAAACCCGACCCAGCAATTAAAGAAAGATACCTTTTGCTATATCCTCATAACTATAATCAGAAAGCATTTTTTACGTTTGTCCCACGTGATCCCCCTCGACGAGACATTTAATTTGATACCCTACACAACCTAGAAGGATCATATGGAATTCGTACCAGTCAAACTAACCATGACGCTCATGACTGTAACCAGGGCTCATTATTTAAATGTCCGACGTGATCCCTCCAACTGAAACCTTCAATTTGACACCCCACATGCTTTAGCAGGCTCACCTTGAATTTAGCCCAATCTGTGACTCACAATGACTATCTCATGATTAAAACCACGAAGCCTTTTTTTTGTACCACGTGATTCCCCTCATCAATACCGTAAATTTGATATCCTACACGCCCTAGCGGGGTCACTTCGAATTTTAACCCAATATAAGACTCGCCATGACTATCTCATGGTTATGACCAGGAAGCATTTTTGTATTTCTCCCACTTGATTCCGCTCATCAAGACCATTAATTTTATACCCATCACATCCTAGCGGAATCAATTTGAATGTTACACCAATCAATGACTAACCATGACTATCTCATGATATAGCCATACCGCATTTTTGTCCCGCGTGATTTCCCTTATCGGAACTTTCAATTTATTGCCCCGCACACCCAGTGGCGTCATTGTGAATTTTAACCTAAATAATGACCCACCTTGAGTATGTCATGATAATAATCAAGAAGTAAGTGATTACCCTCATCAAAACCTTTAATTTGATACGCCACACGCCCTAGCGAGATGAAATTGAATTTTAACCAAATTTATCATAACCACGACTACGTCATGTTATAACCATAACTCATTTTTGTCCCGAATGATTCCCCACATCGAGACCTTGAGTTTGATTCCCCACATGCCCCCGCAGCTTAATTTTGAATTTTAACCCAGTCTATGACTCATTATGACTGCCTGGTGACTACAATCAGGAAGCATTTTTATTATTTACCCCGCGTGATTCCGTTAATCGAGTTGTTTCATTTGATACCTTACACGCCTTAGCGTCGGACTTTTCACCCAGTCTAATGCGGTCATTATTCTGTCTAAAGGGGCGTTGCCCAGTCAATTCAGCTAATTCATTTGAAACAGCAGAAGGGACAGCCCCCGCCCCCTTTTTCCCCTGGCTCTCACCTCTTTCTTTGTTACCCCTAGTATATCAAGCCGTTAACAGTAGCAGGCGAACCACCAGCCGAAGAGGGCCGCAGTGTGCTTTCCCACCACCCTTTCCCACCCTCTTAGTGGATCCACCAGGATAAAAAGTTAAGACAACCCTTTTTTATGACCTCGCCAGTCAATTATCACTCACGCACACAGCCGCGAAAACTTGCTATACAGCAAGTGCTTAGGGTCATGAAAATTCAACAAGAAACTAAAAATTCAGATCCCCTCCCTCCCAACCGATCATGCGGATCGCGAATGGTGCCGTACCCGCAGGTAACCTGAATTCCGAGCCCACAGCGATGCATGAAACTTAACAGCCAATCATAGCTGCCTGCTAGGCTACTCATATATACTCAAACTCAAAATGGACTCAAACTCAAAATGCACTCAGAACTCAAAATGGACTCAAACTCAAAATGTACTCAGAATTCAAAATGGACTCAAACTCAAAATGTACTCAGAACTCAAAATGTACTCAATCTCAGAATGGACTCAAAACTCAAAATGGATTCAGAATTCACTAGGTTTCAGGCGTACCCAAACTCAATCGGACTCAAACTCAGTGTGGCTCACTCGGCTCAAACTCACTCAAGCTCAAACTCACCATGCCACACTCGCCTCGCGCTCACAGAAACTCAAATTCATGCGTGAGTTTGAGTCCAAATGAGTCTGAGTGAGTTCGCCGACCTCTGCTTACCAGATATAAAGTCGTGGATGCGGTGCGGGTGCACTTGCGTCGACATCCACGGCGGCAGCCAACTGCAGCGTCGGACTTGTGCTGCTTATACGCGCCGTTCGCAGCCGCGGTTTCATCCTCCGTGGATTCGATGTGCTCGATGGTAGGTAGAGCGCCACCACTTAATGCGAGTGCGATTAATATGACATCTGCTGAAGCCACTGCCGATAATCGGGGTGGAACGCAGCAGATGATGTTTGCTGATGTTTTTTTTCTTCGAGATGCGGGCGCAAAGCGTATGCGCTGGCACGGCGGCCACCGATATGGCGGTTTTCAGTGTTGCCAGGCGGAGAAATCACCCGCTAATCTTTTAATTGAATACCACCTATGGAGAACCTTATTGGATGCCTTGGCCGATGGATTCGTTGTTTGCCAAAAAAAGACGTATCCTTCTCATACAAGTCAGGCCATAAACACTTTGATGCGAAATTCTATCACGTTGCCCACTATCGCCTTCACATACTGCTTTTGTAAACCACCTGCAAAAGCTTTGCCGCTCGCACCTGTCAGCTCCCTTTCGGTCGGCGAACGGAGTGACTTCAGAAGCTCACAAGAAGACTACTACTGTAAAATAATAGTCGAACAACTGTGCGCTATAACACAGCATCAAAACAATCACTTACGTCGCAAGCAAACCAACTTTGGGCCTGTTGATGGAGTGTTGCAGCGTACCGATAACCCCCCTGTGGAGACAAATTTGATCCTGTTGCACCCCGGCCGCTGGAGCGGCGAATTGTAGAACCCTTTTTTGATATTACGATCACTGGCCATCTCCGATGTCAGATAGCGTATGACCGCACACGAGCCCGCTTTCTTTTTGGCGTGGCACATTTACATGTGTATCCAAGTACGTCGCGTACTGTACCTCTGCCACCGTCAAAAGCAGCCTAATTCCTCTCCGTGTGGACAGCTACAAACAACCAATCTGGTGCCCAGCTGAGCTTTTTGATGTTTTTCGGGATTGATTTGCGCGGCCCGCTACCTCGAAATCATGCCGATTAATCTGCATTGTAACAGCTGTAGATCATCCGACTCGCTCTTCTTAAACAGCTTCCCTGTGCAATGTATGTGCTGAAGAGGTCGCAGGCTTTTTTTATGCATAGCATCATCTTAGCATGCATAGCAAAGCACAGCGCCCCTCGTGTTCTTTTGAGTGACCGGAGGTAACGATGCTTTCGAATATCGTTTAGCAAGTCCTGCATACCTCATGAACTGTTCCTAAATTGACCGCCGGATATCACCCTCAGACTAACGGACTCACTGAGATATTTCATCGCGCGCTTGCGGACATGGTTTCAATGTATATTGCGCCTGATCACAGTAAGTGTGACAGCATACTTCCATTCGAAACATTCGCTTAGAATAGGGCTACCGAACGCGCCACCTTCTTCCTCGTATAAGGCCGCCAACTGTTCTCGCCCCTCGACAGCGGTTTTGCTTACCGCTCCTGTGTCACGCTCTGTACCGAGCACTGAGTCGTTCATCTCTCGCCTCAAATACGCTCGCCACCTTGCCCGTGAACACAACACGGACTACTGTCAGCAAGACTGAAAAAAAGCGCTACGACGCATCAATCAGCAGAGTTGATTTCTGAACCCGAGATAAAGTTTTGTTATGGACTCCTAACCTGCTTCCTGGATTTTGGAAAAATTCATTCACCGTTTTTTTCCCACCGCACATCGTCCAAGAGAAAGCCAAGGCCGTCAACTTCCGCTCAACCCTTGTTACTCCACCTGCATACCGCCGATGACGAGTCACCGAGCTTGCGCACGTGATCGCGAAGCTTGGAAGTGTGGAAATTTATTTATTTAACCTTCAAATTATCCCCATCATCACATATTTAGAGGAACATTTCGTCTACGTCTCAGATGATTATCCTCATCGCTTCCTAGACAAGTGTTCGGGGACGCCTGTACCGCAAAATAAACGTTACGTCACACCACTTACTCAAGGTCCTTAGAGCATACCTAATAATTCCCAAAATTGAGCCTGACAAACGTTCTTGCCCTCCGTGTTTCCCCACACAATATGCTTGACGTGCGCTTTATTAAGGGAAATTTGGGTGCGGCAAATAATCTTACTGGTGAGCTGCAAGCTGGAATTTTTGAGAGGCAAGAATAGTACAATTTGAAACAGAGTTTGGCTCTGATGTAAAGGCGGCCACAAAATTAAACGGACTGAGCCAGTGGCCCGCAAGATTAACGGCTCGACCCCTTTCGTCTTATCGATTGCTGTCGTGATAGTTGAAAGCGCTCGCCGATCCTTCGACAGTCATCCAAAGCATGACAAATTTATCGTATTCGGTGGTAATGATCGGCGCAATTCTGTGCAGTTGCCGGATGACAGTGGCATCTGCCAAAACTGTGTTTGATACGTGCTCAGCTTGAAGATAATGAGTGCGCCAGAAGATCGGTTATTGTGACTTTGATGGCTCTGCACTTAACTGGAATTGCAGCAACTCGAAAACAACGCTTCATGCGTCACGGAATGATTCTCACTTATATGTGATGAACAAACGGCAATAATAAATAAATACTTCTACAATTCACTGTCTAACATAATTTTATTACAAAAACCTTATAAATCATTACAACCATTCACCGTGATAATTTGCTGTATGTGTTTTTGTTAAAATGCATTGGTTACAAGGTCGAACATATTCGTAGTCGTCTTATTCATATTTCTGTTTGTTTTCGGGTTCTTAATCCTTTTTACGTGAAAAAACAGCGGCATATCAGAAGACCTTATTTTTTGGTATACGATTTTTGTTTGCACACGCCGCGGTGGCTCAGTGGTTGAGGCGTTGCGCTGCTGAGCACGAGGTCGTAGGTTCGATTCCCGGCCGCGGGGGCCGCTTTTCGGATGGAGGCGAAAAGCAAAAACACCCGTGTGTACGAGACTTCGGCGCACATCAAAGATCCCCTGGTGGTCAAAATAATTCATAGGAGCACTCCACTACGGCGAGCCTCATCGCCTGCGTTGCGTCGGCGTGTTAAACCCTTAAATCAATCAATCAATCAATCAATCAATCAATCAATCAATCAATCAATCAATCAATCAATCAATCAATCAATCAATCAATCAATCAATCAATCAATCAATCAATCAGTTATTGGAAACGGCGTGAAGCAATTTTGCCACGTGTTAGGAAGAGCTCTATTGTTTATAGTTTTTGCATGCGCAGTTGCACATGTGTGAATGGCATTTATTAGCTTCAAGAAAGACCCGTCGCGGTGGCTCAGTGGCTAAGGCGTTCCGCTGCTGAGCACGAGGTCGCGGGCTCGATTCCCGGCCGCGGCGGCCGCTTTTCTGATGGAGGCGAAAAGCAAAAACGCCCGTCTGTACGAGATTTCGGCGCACGATAAAGATCCCCAGGTGGTCAAAATTTATCCGGAGCCCTCCACTACGGCGCGCCTCAAAGTCTGCGTTGCGTCGGCGCGTTAAACCCTACAATCAATAAATCAAGCTTCAAAAAAAAAAAGAAACTCAGCATTGGAAACAAGCATACACGTAAGAGAACAGCTCATATTGTTTATTTTTTGAGAGTAGTTCAATCCAGTTTTATAATCGGTTTTGTGAAACACGTCCACGGATTATAGCGTTATCTGTGAAGTAGGCATAATTTAGAAACCGCCACGAACACGTCGTACCATAATCGTTCGCTTAAGGAATGGGCCGGTGAATCTGCGCGCGCGGCTCAGGACGACGAAGCTAAGGCACGTTCCGCTGATATTAACAACGAACCTGCCGAGAAAATCATTTGCTTATTGTGTCTGCAGTTTTACACACCATGAAAATGCCGAACGCTCGAGTACGGGTGCATCCAGCACGCGTTCATCACGCTAAGCATACAGACTTACTGAGATTGGGCAAAGTTGGCAAAAAAAAACCTCGAGCGCTCGTCACGTACCTCATGCGTACGTTCGGAAAGCCAAGGAACTAGTTAGGGAGATTTTCCAGCATTTTTGGCAACAAAAGTACAGTGTTCGCCGTTCCATCGAACCTCTTGCACGGAACGAGAAAGACACTTCATAGCGGACACTACGCGTTCATTCATCTTCGTATTGTCGACGCATACGATCTGTACCGCGGAAGAGCAACGGCATGGATTCAGATGCTGCTGTAAGCAATCTTGGAATTCACATAGCCCGTCCATGAATAGTTCGCATGGCAAAGAAAGAAAGAGGCAGCGGTTCCTGATGATAGGCGTGCAAAGCACGATCAGTCTCCCTTGGCAAAGCAAGCAATCAAATTTACTTCCTCCTTCACGAATTCATCATGGCTACCGGAAGACTAATATTCTAGCTGCTTCGTATAATCACTTATCTGTACTTGCCACTAAGGAGTGCAGTTTTATCATTAATTTACAATTCTAAAGACCACTTTTAGATTTATTAGGGAAACCTAAATCATTGTACAGTCCCCCTAAGTGGGTACGTGTCATTACCAAACGGTGAAGGAGAAGAAGTAGCGCTTGCTGATTGGCGCGCGGAAGCGGCGACCAGACCGACGATCTTACCATGTCCTGGCTTAAAATGAGCTCATTAAAACGATACCAAAATTCAAACTCCTATTTATCGATGCTCATCTACAACGGCTTTGCCATTGAAGTCCTGCGCGCGAGTGCCACTTTATCCGCGCACAGCTGCAACCCCATTTTCTACATCATGGTGTTTCGGAGCGTCGTGTTCATTGGGAAAGGTTCAGCGGTCATCCCAGCCTTTGTTGTAACCCCATCCACCTTTTGAGATCTATCAAACACTCGTGGTTGTAACATTCGTGTGCCGTGAGCTTCGACGCCACGAATGAGAAACCGACAGGCATGAAAGGGCAAACGACATTTTGTCTAATAACAAGGGTTCAAGTGCCCATCCTTGCCGTGAGGCATATGTTCCCTCCACTGTCGACGGGGTTGTTGACTTTGATCATTGATGGGCTGGATTTTGCGTAGTGAAGATTTGGACTCTGGCTATTGACGCTTTGGAGTTTGACCATTGCGAATTGACTTTACTTTCCCTAGTGGCCCAAGATTGGCGTGGTGATTGGACTTCACTCTTCACAAAGTTTTGTGACAGGACGGTCGGGATCAGTGAGATGAAAAAAGATTCGATTTAAATCCAAGCTGCTTCGACCGTGTCGGAATTGCGAAATCGGGTAGACGGTGTTGCATAAATACCGTAGGTTTGACTCCTACCGCGGGGAACCCTTTATCTTAAGGTCCTTGATGTGCCTTCGGCCATCGTGATCATCGTCCCGTGATTTAAAGTTGGATTTTTTTAGTGTGCTTCGGTGAAGAGGCGGCAGCCGCACGGGAGGCGTAGAAAGCTTCGCTTTACTCACGAGTGAAGCCACGCGCGGCCACACAAAGGGGATGCTTATGATGGTGCCATCATAATAGAAGCGGGAACGAACGAGCAGTACCATAATTATTTTCGCGTGACCTTCACTTTCGTCAATTTCATTGCCTCTCTACATGCTATTAATCTCATTTTGCCCATTCCTTCCTTTACCAATTGTTTTCTATTTTTGTGCTATGTAAGGTCTAAAATGTCTGTACGGCAGTCGCTGTGAGGAGGTTCGGCATTCTTCATTAATAAAATATCTTTTAATAGCGCAATCAGCTAAAAACCAGCCGCTTTCAAAAAACGCGGCGGGCAAGATTGATTTGGTAGCCCCATGTTCTAAGGCTCCTGCTTCCAGTATAAAACAGAAGGAAGAGCACCTTTCGCTAGTGAAGAAATGCTTGGTCTTGTCCTAACATCACGAAGATACACTGCGGCATTGAAATGAAAATGGGTTGCCGGACAAACGCGGCCATTCGCGCCACTCAGTGATTATAGGTCGCAATAGATCCCGAAACACAACTATTAGTGATGTGAAGCAAATATATCTACTTTGTTGCTAACCTGCACCAGTAAGAGCAATCTTTATTTGCAGCGAAACACCCGGAAGCGGCCAATACGTCAATAATACACGGGCATATACTGCAATGTATAAACGCTGGTTAGCGGTTGTCGTCATTTTGGGGCAAATCACTATCAACTTATCTTGGCCGACGCAACGTCAGCTTGTTCACTGCTGGAAGCCTCTTTTGTGAGGCTGCCTGCATATATTTCGTTTGTTAATGCTTCCTTCATTTCCCCTTGATTGCCTGCCTGCGAGGAGGCTGATGGGCTGAAGAGAGAAGGCCGACGCGTTTGTGTGACTGGCTCCACTTGTTCCTCACTGTGAGGTTTGACTTGTTGAAGGCTGTAAACTTCTACCGCCCTTTGGGCATAGAATTATTCTTCCTTTCTCTAAGTATATTGTGAGCCTCAACACCAGAGTAAACCGTTAAGAATAAATATATACCATTAAGCGCTAAATTACGGATTGAGGTCGAGTAGTGTCTACCCTATCTGTAGCAGAAAGCACTCGTTGTCACGTTGGAGCTTTGACCGCTTCCCTTCGTTAATACTCATAAGCAAAATGTGACGCCATGCACTCGGGCGTCGGATGCTGTTGTGGCTGCTATTCAACGAAATTGTTGCGCACCTGCAGCACATTAGTCAACACATTGTGAGCATCAAAGCACGCCAGCGCAGCGCACGTTGCAGTCAGGGTATGAGTGAGTCAATGAATCGATCATTTATAAAGGGCAAGTACAGTGGCTTTCAACACAAAAAAATTGCCCCCACCTCCCCGAAGGGAATCGTGAGGAAGTGCGAATGCATTTCTTGCGCCGAGAGTACACGGCGTAGTAATTGTGCCATCGCCTTGAGAGGCGCAGTACCGGCGAGGGGGAGCTGTCAGGCGAGGGGAGACGCGCGCCGAGGGTGAGTGCAAACCTAACCCTTCCCTTCCCTTCACGATTCCCTTCGGGGAGGTGGGGGCAATCGGAGCCGGACCCAGCCGACTCCAGTCGATGCGCACGCCGCTAGCGACATACAACGGCGCATGCTCCAGGTGCTTCAACCACGCCAAGATGCTACCACGCTTTACTAGTCCGCGCCTGTACGTAGCCGGACTCACCAGCCTCCGCTTCACGTGCACGTCTATCGCAACGTCCTCGGGAACCAGCCGCGGAAGACACTCCACCACGCTCGGAACGTCGATGGGCACGTTCACGATCTGTCCCTTAATGCTGTACTGACCGTTGCCCCGAGTCAGCCGCCTGATGGCCATGAAGGGGAGGCGAGGCGAGATGAGGCGCTCTTCGACCGAGTTTAGATCGGGAAGGTGAGCGGGACCCCCACCTCCCCGGCGGACGATTCAGGCTCGCTTAAGAAGTGCATTCGCACTTATTCCTGGCCAATCTCCCACGTGGGTATGTGCCATGTCAGCGGCCAGGCAGCGCGCGCCTATCTCCCCCCGTTGCTAAGGAAGACGAAAAGCGCGCGCACCCGCAACTGTTGCTATGCGGACGGCGGAAGGTTCGGGGTCGCTTATAAAGTGCATTCGCACTTAAAAAATTCTGCCAATACTTTCAATCGTCTGTACGAACTCCGAAGCCTACCAAATTGCTACACACACTTTGGAACGGGAATTGTGGTGGATGGATTGAAGAATTCTTTATAAGCGCCAAAGTTGCTGCTTTCCAGGTTCTCGTCTTGGCCCCGAAACGTTTTTGCCATTTTTAAGGGGCGGTGGGAGGGGGGGAGGGGGGAATTGTGGTGATGCTTGCTTCTTTCTCAAAAAAAAAATCGCACCCCATCAAATAGGAGCTGTGAATACCGTGCATGCGGTTACTAATAACTTAAAAAAATTGTCATGTATTCTTGGTACACATTTAGTTCCCAACAAATATTTTTTCATCAATTCATCGAGGAATGAATCAATACGCTTTTAGTAGTTTCGTACGTGTCACTTACGTTCTTCTCACAGATCGTGGGAGAAACGTCCGCTTGCTCCTGTGGCATCCGAAAAATCAGGTCTCCGCAAAACCAACCATTGCAGCCATAAAGGGCCTTAAAAAACAAGACAAGCATACACAGTGTACGCGGTATGTCTTGTTGGCCCATGCGCTGACTGGGCTTGCAGTTAACGCATGTACCATTCCCATTTGACCAAGCCTCACTTATGAATTTATACCTGAGGCGCTTATCTTCAATAGCTTGAGGAACACCCGTCTAACTTCCCCTGTCCGATGTGTTCGGATATAACCATTAGCGTCCTATCCATTATGGGTAAGCAGGATGAGACTCCTGAAATATATTTCCGCATAAAGAGAACTGTGGAGCAACAAAACACACGCCTAAGAAGGAACTTGCATGTCCAATGTGGTCGGCACCCATTCTGAACCGCATCAGACAAGTGGCTACAAGAGATTTTTCAGCTACCTATGAACGAGCGCGGCAACGTATTAAAAATTGTTGTTATAATTTTTTATAGGTATGTTCAATTTTGGCCATGTTTTTACTCTCTTTTTAAACCTCTCTTAGTATAGGTAGTATCCATTTTTGTATGCTTTGAGGTAGCAGGCGAGGAGAACTAGAACCTTAAAGGTTACTTGAGTGTCAGCCTGAGGAATTGCCTACTTTAATTTGAAAAAAGCTTGTAGAACCTTTTTCTTACCCTACACATATACAAATACATACATACATACTTATATACATACATATTGTAATGAATCGAAAGGTAAACACACAAAGGAGAGCGTGGCTTTCGTTACATGCCGCGCAATCTGCGACGGGACGCGTATGGGCCGTGCGAAGAAGTTACGAGGAGTTCGTGACCAACGCTGATACAGAATGGCCATCGCATTTCCATCGTCCGTCAGGCGCTCAGCGCAAATTAAAAAATTTCCGCCATCTCCCCGCGAGGGAACCCTGGTGTGATGCGGCGCATCTGGTGGTTCAATTGGCGTTTCCATTGGGTTGAGTCTCTACATCGCCTGAAACGTATTGCGAAAGCGTAGGATGCCTTCAATCACATACGGATGTTCTCATACACGGGACGATGGAGGCAATTTTACATTTTCATGAACATGCATACGCAAAATGAGAGAGTACACGTGTTTTAGCGGCAACCACCCAGTTCGATACCCGCTTTATATTCACAGCGCTTGAAGGAGAGGAGACCGCGGAGGAGAGTCGCGCATGCACGCAGATGCGCGCCGGAGCAGCTGTTAACGCAGCGAAGCGCGCGCCACCAAGCGCGCCAGTTGTCGTTATGCTAACGCGCCGGATTGAGAGTGTTGGACACAGCTGCGGGAGAGGCGAACGGAGGAGGGCTCTGGACGGACGCCGCTGCCACCGACGACGACGCAGGATGGACATGCCTCAGAGCAAGAGATGCACCGCCTCTTATAAACGAATTTAGTTGGCTGCACCGCTCCCACTCATCCCAGCTATAAAGATAACGCTTGCCTGAGCGGGCGCCGAACGCAGTGGCGAGACCGTGGGGAAGACTAACCAAAACGCTCACACGCCGAACGACAGTGTTTCCGTATCAACTTTGCATACAATCTCTCGTAACGTGTTCGCACTGCTCATACGCGGCCCTTCGCCAGCATGCACGGCATGTACTGAAAGCCACGCGCTACGTTGTTCGTGTTTCAATTTATCACTAGAGTACAGCCTCCCAAATTTTTACTAATATAGCGGGAGCGACGACCGATCGGCATGGCAGCGCCTTATCACGGTGTTCACCGGCAAAATAGGCGAGGGTACGCGCACGCGCATGGAACTATCGGTTGTGGGAGCGTCGTCTGCTCCGCTGGTCTTCTCAGGGCAACACACCCCCTGGTTTTCTTATCTTGCAAGGCCGTTTCGCTACCACCAGAGGTAGCTAAGCAGGGTGGGGTACAAAGTCGTTCATATGCATTGGCAGGTGGTGACCCATGAAGTCTGAAGGAAACCGCTTGGCAGACGACACTCATACAGCAGATGGCCCTATGCGCGTGCGCGTACTCTCGCCTATTTCGCTGCCGAACACCGTGATAAGGCGCTGACATGCCGGTCGGTGGCTGCTCCCGCTATATTATTAAACATTTAGGAGGCTGTACGTGCAATGCGTCATACATACGCAAAGAACAGATACCTGTATATTCTATATTACCAGTACTATAAGCGCCAAGTCCCGTGCGAAATTCTTTATCAATTACTTTGTCCCTGATTCTTTAACCAAGGACTGCATTTATCTTTCAGCCCAGCAACCATTGCATCGCTGTCATCTACACGAGCCCTGGAGCCACCTTTCGTCGTCTAGATTCTTTTTTGTGCCACCATTAAATGCTCTGCAGCACAGCAAAACCGGCCTTCAGAAGAATGAGCAACCAATAGCGAAGCAGTAGTTTCATCGCCGCGTGCTAAACCATGAGTAAATCAATTTCATGTACTGTTCTTGTTACCGTCGTCAGCTGTGTGGCTTTGCCAGTGCGGCAGTTATCTTTAGCAGTTATCAGCATGGCATCATGCGGCAGGGATATCGTTGATGGTACCCGAGTTAGTGCGCGGGCAACTGCGATAGAAAATAGCATTTAACTGTACCTTATGCGTGGCTTTGCGGCAGTTATCTTTGCAGTTGTCAGCGAGGCATCGTGCCGCAGTGATATCTTTGATAGTACCTGATTTAGTACACGAGCTACCGCGATACCAAAGAGCGTTCAACTGTAACCTATGTGTGGCTATGCCAAGACGGCAGGTATCTTTGGCACTTATCAGCATGGCATCGTGCGGCTGTGATACATATGAGTGTACATTATTTATTACGTGGGCAACCGCGTGAGAAAATAGCTTTCAACTGTAAACCTAGCTCCGAGGACAAGCAACCATCAGCGGAACCCAGCATGGCATCATGCGGCCTTTAGAACCCGAATGATACCGATGATGCGACGAGTGCTGAGGTGAGAAGGGCGGCCCAGGGCGGTGGCTACGGCAAGCGATGGTCCTGGATCGTGTAGCATTCACATTCGTCACCTTACCTTAAGGGCACGTGTCACAGCATTGACGCGGGTCAGCGATTCTAAACATTCAGAAGCCAACGTTGACCGAAGATCGTGGACAACGAAACGCCTGGGGGAGCATGGAATATTGCGACCAAAGCGTACGCCGATAGACGAAGTGAGAGATGTTACGCTAGGCAGGTAAATAACCAACAGTCATGCAATAAAAGACTAGGAGCGGCCAATGCGCGTAGCACACCCAGTTGGGGCATCCGGAAGTCTGTGCGTTCTGGCAGGCCACCGCCTCCATGGCATCCTGTTGACCCTGCTCGTAATGGAGGAAGACGCGCGACAATACCCCCGTCCCCCCCCCCTCCGTTGGAAATGAGATGAACGCCGCCACGTCGAGCATAAAAATTTGCGATCCCTCACCCCCTCTGCATAAAAATGCTCCCGTCGTTCGAAAGCCCACAAACGCCTTACGCTTTAGGAGCAAAAATATTGGCGCAGCTTGCATTATGGTTGCAAGGCTGGAAAACAGGACAGCTTGAGGCGCCTCCCACTTCGTCGGAGAACGGCATGTTCAAAGCCAACGGTACGAATCACCCAAAGTAAAAAATGCTGAGCGCCAGGAATACGATAACAGCTCAATCGGACTGACTCTGGCTTCCTAACAAGAGAGATCTGGTTCCATTCCCTTGGGGGTGGCGTTTTTTTTTTCTTTCCAATTCCAAGTTTCTGTTCGCGTGGGACAAATTAGGGCCGGGTTTGATAGGTCAGCTTTTAAAAAAACCACCTTAATGCGAGTAAAGCGAGACGTAGCGCCATGTAGCATCTGCTCCAAACGTTGAAAATACAATTTATGCACACCACATGGTTGACACAAGACACGCTAAACACCGAAAATAAGAATACGCCAAAAAATTGTTCCCATCTCCCCACGAGGGGGCACTCGATTGAATGCGTCGCGTAGGGGTGGGTGTATTGCGTTAACGTTAGTGTTTCGGGGGTGGTGGTGGGGTGGTAGTGAATGTGTTAACTATTATTGCTTATTACAAATAATAATTATTATTTCTTTCGTATATTAATTATTACTTTCGTGATTTTGCGACTAGAGGATGGGCCCAATTTTTCTTTTTTTTGTGACGCAAGAAGTGAAGGCAAGGAGTAGGTTGTTGTAAGTCGTTATTATTTATTTGTTGCTGTTGTCGTTGTATTGGACGCTGAGAACGACGGCTTTGCAAGCAAACGTAGTTGTTTCTCCTTCTCATTTCATGCCCCTCGCAGATTAATTTAAATGTGATGTACGCAAGCAAACTATGCAGTATAAAGATCAGTGCATTTATGCGCTGACCCGTTTCCAACAATCTGTCTGTCGAGGGGTTTTCACAAAAGATCTCATCACTCAATCACACCTGATCCTCCGCCCGCCCCACTTTTTTATTCCAGATAAAGCATGCCCTAGCCATGTCAAACTAAGTGCAAAATAACTTGTGTCAGCGTGCAACTCTATGGCCGGCGAAACAAAATCAAATATATGTTACATTCACATCGTGAAGTTATTGTTTAAAGTATGTCTGATTTTAACACCAGATGTTGTACGAACTCCTTAATCGTGTTTCTCTTGTATCACTGCTGAAGAAGTTTTTTTTATGTGCATTCAAAAAATTTTATTTGATAGCTATTGTAAATTTTTCTGCGATGGCATGATCACTGTTGAATGCTACAAAAAACTACTTTGAATGGGAAATACGTTTTCGCCGTCAAGATGATTTGCGTTATTTACAAGGTCTCAGCGACAGTTTTTTATTTTTGGAACTGTTTTATATCTGTATGAATTTTGGTGCATTCGCACTACGAAATACTCCAAATAATGGTGACTCAAAGTACAAACGCCTTCCTAAGCAGCAGAAATTCTCAAGCCCATCATGGCAAATCATCAGTGGCCAATGTGTCCGAGCTTGGCAATACCTCAGCCGCCAATTTTGGCTGATGTTTGGGAAAGGTGACAAGCCAACAAATGGCCAAGCCCTCGAAGGCCAATATTAGACAATGCTTGGCAAAGTATCTTGCCATTATAATGACATTGGGTGGACCCTACGCTATTTTTATGCACATGTTTGGCTTTGTGGCCAGTCCTTATGAACAATGCCGATTTTATGAGTTGCCTCGCGACCCGATTTCTGCTTTATACATGTCATTGTACAGGAAATTATTTAACGAGTGCGCATTATTTATTTATAGCCCACTCGTTAAATAATTTTTTGTACAATGACATGTATAAAACAGAAATGGGACCGCGAGACACAATAAATGAACTGCATCAACTTTGCGAAGCAATTATATATACGTGATTTGCCAAACACAATTGAGCCACACAACACACCGGGTCTCTCTCTGTAGCTTTTTTATTATGCACACCAAATTTACGAGAAACCGGGCTTAACAGTGGCAAGAATGCGTAAACAAACACGAAAGAAAACACAATATTCCAGAAAAAATTTTAAAAAGCGCTGCCGATGAACCGGGAACCTATTATCATTCGTTTAACTGCTTGAGATGCCTACAAAACAGAATCATTCAGGTAAATGAAAACAGGACCCTCATCTCTGGTAATTCGCCGACCTGCTAAGATCACAATATGTTGTTGAACAGTACTATTGTAGAATAGCCCAGCTTGGAAAGCTTGTCTCTGCGGCATCCGCCACTTGCCTACGGGAAAAACCTGTACGTATTGGCGCCTGTAATAAGCAAAAAAAAAATAGTTCACTATAATGCCAAATGCATGCTGCCTCCTAAATACAGCACCTATACCAGCCTTACCACATGTCCGTGTGGAAATAGTCAGCCTAAAGTTCTGGCTTGTTAACACTCGCTATGAAACATAAAACGTATTGTACTGTTAGGGTTTCAATACTGCGTTTTACTGTAGCAGTTACTTGGCTCGTTCTTGAGTATACAGTACGGAATTTTACCGACAATTGGCTTCATTCTTATTGCAGTCACGCAAGGTAATATAAAAAATGTCCAATAGACAAAGCAACCCGCCAGCGCTTCCGTGAAATTTTGTTGTGGCTACTGAAGCCACATAAACAATTAATCGCGACTGAAATATCGTGCCGTCAACGTTTCATTAGCGTAAGTTTTGTTTTCTAACAACACCGCAACAGAGACTACAAGGCAACGCACTACGCAATGGGTTCGGAACGCACGAACGTGCACGTTTTTTTTTTGCAAGACATCTATGCCGACTTGGAGGTTGAATAGAAAACGTGTGACCTTTGAATGCGTTATATTTTAAGGTGCAACCAAATAAAGCCGCAATTAAAGCGACGCTACAAACCTAACTGATTGGGCATTAAACTGGTTACGGTGTTGCTGTCGCCGTCACTGACGTCTGCCCCGTCAGACGCGCAGGATGCGAACGGATCCGACGGAGAAGCCCAGCGGTAGTGTAAGTACTTTGTAGCTCAACAATGTCTTTACGATGCTCAAGAAAATAATGAAACGGAAGCTTCATTTATAGCTAGAGTTTAATTAGGCCAGCCTAATACCTCAGCAACTTTTATACTGCACACGAGTCTTGCTTCAACGCATGCATGCTGGACGTCACGAACCTGCATTGAGAACATGGTCGCTTGTTCGGAACACACAAAACCAGAAAAAGGGATAGCTTGAATTGGCGTCACACAAATGGAAGCGCATGTATGGGACCATTTTTTTCTTCGCAAGAACCAACAATGCTAACCAGCACTCGCTAGCTCCAGTTGTTATAAACGACAGCTGAAGTTTTGGCAGGAATGAGCGCGAGCACACCCGCACCGCTCAAGGAAAAATGAAATGGTGACTTATGTTTTCAGCGGCGGCCGCAGCAGGCAAACGATATTGTTCCACCAGTCAGGTATACTTCACACAGCCACCGACAACAAAGCGCACCTCACAAACACGCACAGGAGTACTACAGTGGTTTCCTACCACAAAATAGACGGAGACGTCGGAGCGACGCGTCCATCCGCCAGCCCCGCCGCCGAGAAAGAGAACGCGCCAAGGCACAACGCTAAAGTAGTCCGATGGAAACCCTTGCTTTAGGACACAAAAATGACCCATTCCTACTGAACGTTTACCAGTCTCTCTCACGCTCTTTTGAATACGCTCCACTTTAGTTTAAGTACGCTTTGTTTCATGTACCGGTGCTGTGGCTCTTTAGGTAACTACTTTTCGCTGCGTTGTGGCTTCTTCAGCCACTGTAACTGTCGTGTTCAGACAAGCTGCGCGCACGGCAAGCGCGTGTAGAAAATGCGCTTTTATCCGTCAGCTGAAGCTCGGCTTCCGATGAGCTTTTCGCGTGACGTTACTTCCGGTCGCCGTTTGCTTGGCGCTCATTCAATCTTTCAGCAGAGTTACCGATGAGTTACCGATAGCTTGGAAGCCAATGGGGACCCATGGGGTTTACAATCATTGGCAATCGGCCCGGCTGCTTGGGTTAGTGTGAGTGAAATAAAAAAATAAAGAAAGAAGGAAAGCGCGTTTACGTGTGGAAATACAATACCAAACATCACGAGGTACTTCTGAACAAAAACACTGTGGGCACTGCATTTGGCTGTAACGTCTTCCGCCCTTATGCACGATTTTGTTCAAAACGCTCCCCCTCGAAACGAGCCTGTAGGCACCACAAAAAAGTGTGCGAAGCCTATGACTTATATGTAAAGAGAACCTCAGCACATGATACTTTTTATGCTTAGTTGAATTCTGAAACATTTAGCTAGGGTGCAAGTACAATGCTAGCTATTTTAAGTCCCATAACGGAAGCACATAGCTGTCTCGCTCATAAATCACATGCTAATGCGTTTACTTTTACGGGGTGAGAAAAAATCCCAGCGTAGACCATTGTTGTACATCACAAACGTCCAATACGTGTTTCTACAATGCAACAGTTGTTACTACGTGTATGCGAACGAAGCAAATGCGAGCAAAATGAAGCTCGCAATCCACACACTGCACACGGACGACGCCTTCGTAAGCTTCCATTTGTCGCGCCGCACGTTTACGATCCATTGCATCCTTCTTTCCTGCTCTGCTGGAAGCTTTAACGTTTGGCAACCATTCCTGCACTGGTTTGTGAATAGAGGCACGCAACAACAAGGAATTGTGATTTGCTAAATGCGGCCAGACAGCTACAGCACGTTCGGGTGCCGCACAGTTCGGGGGTTCCGCCGCGTGGAGCGGGACTCGTAATTGCGGTTGGTGGCTCCGAAAACCGGTCGAGGTGGCAAAGGTCTACAGGATGTCTCCACTCTAAACGGAGGGGCGGGCCCCGGAGGAACATCGAGGCATCCTACCGGCTTCGAGGCAACTGCGCCCTCCTTCAGTGAGTTTGGGAAACTGATCCTACTCCTTCCAGACCAGAACGTACAGTGACAAATGAACACGCTCTGATGGCACGCTGAAGTAACTGACGGCATGAAACTGCCGTAGGACGACGTGCACTGCAGCTGCCAAAGCTTCCTTGTATTTCCCACGAAATGGTGTTAGGCCAAAGGCGGAAGCCTGGCGACGAAGACAAACAAAATGTCGAAAAAAATAAATGCCCCACTTTTGTGGCCGTCACTTTCCCTCTTTCCTTACTTGGTGCTGGGATGAATGCAAAAAAAAATATACCGCATATTTCATTGTTACGACAACCCGAGAAGACGAAATGCGGACCAAGCAGCGCAGCAACAGGACCAAGTTCCATCTGGAAAGCCGAAGAAGGAGTCTTTTTTTCATTTTCTCAACATGTCACAACTAAATCTTTTCGCGAAACTTGACAGAGCATGTTCCTGACAAGGCAACAAAAATACACAACTCGTGGCACATCATACAAACACTAATATGAATTGCCCCATGCTTTCATACAACGCCCAAACTCTCAAGGGGAAAGCTCAAGGGGTCTTGAACTGAGGACTCCTCCCCATTGCTTTTCAAAACAAACACGTTTACTCTCTCTCTCTGTCTCTCTCGACGACACCACAGTCCTCAAGAGGCACACGATCACGTGCACTCGGCTAGGCTGAGTTTTCTGGTAACGCTCAACGGCGGAGCCAAAATCCTGAACAGCTCTGCCGTTAAAAATTGGACTGTAGACGCTGAACGTTTGAGAAACTGATATACTGAGGTCGGGCAGGCAACTGCGTGGTCTCGCTTTGCTGTTGTATCACTGAATGCGCGGTATAAACCTCTTCACCAATGATGCTGCATGGTAGGAAGCATTTGTGCTTGTTTTTTTCAGAGGTTCTGTGATATAAAAACAGACTTTTCCACAGTGGCGTCGCGGGTAATTTTGTGGTTACAAAATAATTACATCGTAGGTAAAGCCCGTCTATGAGCACAGTCGCTATTCTCACACCGCCACGATTTCCTCGGCCGTTGGGGTCCTCTTAGCCATTCGTAGATGCAGGGTACCTACGGGAAACAATGCTGCAAAAAGCTGGCGTAGCAATTTCCCAAATGTTAAGGGGACATCGAGTCAGGTTTCATCCGACCCCTATGCCGCCTCACGCAGCAGGATGGAACTAATGTGTGGAAACAAAATACAGCACATACTACAACGACAAAAATCACAATGATTCTCAGGGATCACGTAAGGTCCCTTAAGACATGCGCCTTCAAAGCAGGTGCGTCTCGCGAAAACAATTGCGTATCCGAAACGCATTTATGGGTAAAGATTGCCGGTGAAGCTTCCATTACGGCTGGCTTTACACCCTCCGTTAAGTGCTCTATTTTCTGCTACTTTACAGTGTCAACCGGTGATAACGTAAACATGATCACTAACCCGCACTGGTCGTGTTTGGCGCTCTCCCTCGAAGCTCAGCTACTTCAGATATTCATTAGTTTTCCGCATGCTCGCAAACACGGAACCGCCGTTTTTGACACTAAGCTTTGCAGTTATGTTTCAATAGCTGTGGGCGGCTTGATGACGTTTTTTTACTACGTGTTGCATTTTTGTTTGTGCTGTTGGTTTACGTGGCAGGTGAGCATCTGCATCATGTATATTTTCGTTTTGGCTGGCTTTCGTTTCTGTTACAGCAAAGGTGAATATTTCTATCCCATAACGGTTCCTCTCCGTGGACAAGAACGCCAAGGCGCCAAGGCTACAATGCAAAAGACGCCGATCGCATGCATCGGGCTATTCAGGCATACAGGATAGAGCTCAGGATTCGCTATAGAAACCACCAAACAAGCATCAAAACCACAGTATGAATGATAAGGAGTCTGTGAACAATAGGAGTCGCTACCATGTGTAAAGATTACGCTAGCAGATAATCTTCGAAGGCTACGGAAGACCAGTGTTAATAAAAAGAACAGTTCTGACCCAAGCCACCAAACACATGCATAAGGCTAGGCAGGACCCAGCATTTGCCGCCAGTAAAGCCTCAGGTAAAGTAAGTAGATAAGCTATTAGAGTGCCGCCACAAAGACACGCCATTAAGCAACGGCGGTCATTTTTGCATCCCTAATTGTTGCCAGACTGCCTAATCTACGGCCTCGCCGTAAAATTCGGCCGCATCGTTGTTAACGAGACTTCCGAAGGTTGGGCAAAGCGGCCTCTTTCGACACACTTATGCGGATGCAATGATGTTACACACGATCCCTGATTCGCATTCAAAACGACAGCAGTCGCGTGCAGCCTTTGAGCAGGGAGGACGAGCTTCTCCTTCCAGAGTTGGCAAACTACAACGCATAAATGAACTAGGTAGTGGCAAGGAACCTTCGCACTATAAACAGATGTCCCGTAATGCGAACTTGCCTTGCCAACCATCGTTGCGGTGGCACGGAAGAATAGATTAAACGAGTGCCGATTCTTCGTAACCGTATCTAGTGATACTAGCCGAGCTCAAGCGACAAGCCGACCAAGACGACGGCAAACATATCAGCCTCCATCACCATTTGTATACAACATGTGAGGTTCTGTAGCCAGTGGCGTCTAGTAGGTGTCGCCGAATGTCTGAGTGGACAGTCGTTGGACTTGTGAAATACTGATTGTGCTAGTCTTCGCGGTGTACATAGCGTGCCTGCGCACTCGTAGAGGAGATGAGTTAGAGTGTGAGTGGGCTGTTCCCAAGTCGTAGACTTTGTCAATTACGCTTTTAGCGCTTCTGGTTGCAGTTTAGCACGATTCATTTGCTCATGATGCACAAAAAAGGCGTGAAAAAGACTGATCAAGCTTCTAAAATCCCTAGGCACGCGAATAGCGTATGAGAGGCCAGAAAGACGGCTACTCAACAGGCATCCCCGCGAGGCTTATAATTTCCTAGGTTAGTTCTACCTGCTCTGGTACCCTCCACGCCGTGTCAAACTCTCCGATAAATTTCAACCTGAGGCAGAGCTAAATATATCGATGATTGGAATGACACATCACATTGCACATTAATCTCATCCCACTCCGCAAGTCTTTATGGGCCACCTACTTCGTACGTGTATTTACTTGGTCCTCCTGAAACACAAACACTTCCATATTTTGGATCACATTAGAAAGCCCCCCCGCCGGTACCTATTAAGCCAGAAATTTGTTTTACTGTAATGCTACGTGCATAGAAAAAACAATGTAAACAACTTCGCTAAGGTAAAGTATTGCAACGAGAACGATTGGTATTATAGTAAGGCAATGGTTCACTCTACGGCTATAGCAGGGAATTTGGTGTAGACAACTGAATATTTAGACATGTGCCCGAATTAACAATATAAATAGAGATTCATAAAAAAATGGCCGTGCATCACTCCACTGCGCTTCGCATGTTGTCGAAATACGACAGACTTGTGGCCCCGCCGCGTATATTGCTCCCACTATAAACAGCTGCACGTCTCCTGAATTCACTTCAACTTGACTGCGTTCAACTGATCTGCTGCCATCTACTGAAATCTGTCGTTACTATCGTTACAATTGGTGTTTCACTGCAGCTAGGAGTCAAGGGATGGCAGCTACCGCTTTTCTCATTTTGGGTTTTTAAAATTACTGAGTTTCGTATTTGGTATAGTAGAATTCAGGCACTCATGTAACTTCAAATAAAAGAACATGGAAAGTGGCACTATTGTAGGTAAGTCTGTCTTAAATGTGGCGTTGTCTTTTTTGTGTGAAGAAAATTTGAAAGGATAAAAAATGTGTTTTAAATTAGGTATCTCGCAAAAAATCTGCATAAGAACTGTTTGTTGAAGAATTGCTCCTAAGTTTTCGCTGAGAAAAATAAAGTGATATAAACACACAGAAAGACAGAAGGTGAGACTAACGTATTCGAGTTACGTAACCCAAGAAAACAATTGCCTTTAGAAATTTAGAACAATCAGGTCTTACAGAAGGCAGTTTTGCGAGAAACCCGTCAACTCGCTTAATACAATTACACCCGGTTATAACGAACTCAAAAGGTCCTTAAAAAGTTGTCGTTCTAGCAGTTGTTCCTTGCATAAGGTCTCGCCTTTTAAACCCGCCCAAGTTATCGAAGATGTTGTCCCATTTTCTGACACGTTTAGCTATTCGCTTCGTGAAGGGACGCCGGCTGCTTGCTTGCGAGCGAAGTAATCTCTGTCCGTCGAACCTGCCGCTACCGTCATAATGCACGCAAAGAAATTCGTGTGGACGTTTTCAAAATCTCGTCTCGCCGTTATGGCTTGAATAAATATCAGCCGCGCCAGGCTGAGCGCACCGGGAGCTGCGGTTCTTCGGCCGGAGAAGACCGAAGTTCGAATGTTTGAATGTCATCATGATTCCTTATCAGAAAGTGCGCAAAGAAAGTGTTTGCTAACCGAGATCTGTAGATGGAAACTAAGTAACCACCGGCTCTTTTTAGAGCACGCAGTTCCACGTTCGCTTTGACTTAGGCAGCGTGAAGTTCGACACCGGCGATAGCAACACTTGAGCGGCAGTTTATTCAGAGGGCGGAGCTTAAAGGGTGAATTCTCCGTGGTTGACCGCCGAATTACCGCCAGGCTCCTCGCTCCCCTATTTTTTGGTTCCTCACTGCCATTCGCCCTCTGGGCAATGCCTAGAAAGTTAGTGACCTCGGCGGCGGCGTCCGAAATTTGCGGGCGGTGCTAGCCGACCTCTGCTATATTAGTCGTGATTAAACTCAAGCTGTGAACGCACCAGTTCGCTGGCTATCATATGGTTTAAGGACTTTTGATTTTAAACCAAAGCGTACTACTTTCGTCCAGCGACGTTGCGGTGGATGCGCAATGTGACCTTCTGACCGGAGACACCCCTCACAGCACATTGCGGGATTTCAGCCCCCGCTGTCGGCGCTGTGCAAAAGGACACGTTTTCGCTCGTTCTGCGCACAATGAGCAACGGTCACTGCGGCCGCTGCGGCCGAGGCAATAGACCAGACCCCGCGTCCACATGCTTGCGCCGATGGGCCGTCTCAGGCAACGTGAATCACCTCGCGCTCCGCGAAGGGGAACGGTGCGTTCGCCGGGAATGAACGCGGCGTTCGCCCGGACTCTTTCTGTGCGCGTTGCACGGAACTGAATGGCTTCGATACGTGGTCGGCAATACAGCTCAGAGAAACGTAACCAAAGGGAAACCAGGACTCAACCACACTAAGCCAAGATTTTCTTTGCATATCCAAAGTTAGCTGGTATAAGCCGCAGCCATTTGTTTTTCAATTCGTATGCGCCATATGTTTACTGTGACCATGACAGAATGTGTTCGTTTTAAAAGTAGGACGGTTTGAAAAACGTTCAGTATATCTGGACGCAGTTTCAATAGGCAGCATAGAAATGTAACAAGTGAACCGAAATATGGTCATTATTACCGACAGATCGTTATATCTGGTATCGTTGAGATGATTCGGCTTTACCACCATCTCTTGCTTATTATTTGGCTGAAAGGTGTTGTTGCCTGCCGAGCGATAGTGCCTTCATGTCATTGTCGGGTCGCTATGAATGCATTCATGGCGTACACTTTATTGTACCGTTTCAGATTTCCATTTAGTCTGACCACCCCATCAGGGATATAGGAAAGTGCCACTTCTAATCTTTAGTGCACGTTAACTTCGGTATCGTCTTTATATTCTTATTGCATTTTGTTTAGTTCTTGCCTTGTGGAAGCACGCGAGGGGCCGCATTGCATGTATTGTTTTCTCAGCTAGATTTCTTGTTTTATTGCGTTCTTGTTCACTCTCCTGTGAAATGTTTTCTTCACACGGTTTTCCCGTAGCAACTCCACGAGAAAATTAAACAAACCAATCACCAATATTTCCAGTTTAAGAACGCAAATACTGCCCAAAGCCGTGTAATCCCCTTGGACTACTGGATGTTACTATTTAAACCACAACTGTAGTACAAATAGCCGCACTGAGTTACGCACTTAGAACTGCTCTCAATCGAAAAAGCATCCTAAACAAAATATTTGCAAATAATAGGAACGCGAAACCGGATATAACAAAAATCCGTTAAACGTCCGAACTCAATTTGTCCATCGATATATTCATGTAAAAGACAAAACTTCATTAGTGTAGCCGAAATAAGAGCTTGTTTTGTAGTTAAGTAATTTGTGCCTAAGTAGAATCCGAAGAAAACGCCACGTCTAAATCGTCGGTGGAAGATTCTTCAGATGTTGGACTGTCTGCATCGAGAGACTTGGGAGAGGCAATGTCAACTGTTACATTCACATGAGTTTCGTTGGCGGCCCTGCACAAAGAAACAAGATGCATTGTTACTAACTGGTAATTATATGTCTCCAAAAATTCCAAGTTGATATGCACAGAAGCTGAAGTAAAAACTTGGCATGAACACAAAGGGGAACAATAGTCTCACGTCTGCTCTGTTTTCTATAAGATGTGCTGTTTCACCCTTACTGTGCTACTAACCATTCTTCGAATGACATTTTATTGTAGCGACTCTAATGCCATTCGTAACAAATCCCTGTCCCCCCAAAGATAACAACATTGCATTGTCCTCCGCTGAAACGAGACAATTTCGCACGAATATTCATTATATTCTTATATTATATACGATATTATATATTATATTATATTATATATTATATACGAATATTCTTGGCTAAAAAGCTCCTCTTGCAGTGGTGTACACAATAGGGGCTCACAACAAGGGGAAGTTTCTAAACGAGTTGCACGTTCCCTTTCTGATTATTCAGAGCTCCTTCGTTCGCCTATGATTATCTTTTGCAATCGTGATTATTGCAATTTAAGCGCACTCAGTTTATCGTTGAGGTAATATACATTGCACAATGGACCCAAATCTTATCTTTTAGCGAAGATTTTTGCAAAATATAAAGATGCTTAAGACGCCAACAAAAGCATCAATAATCACTGAGCGTATCCTACCTAATCGTTACGTATATTTTCCCTTTTTGTTTTGTGGGGTCCTTTTATCAGCCTTGCTGCTGTGTCAAGAGCGCAAGTACCGGGCGTGCACACCTTAGATGAAGCGCGCTGAAATCAAACCAGATACACCACTAGTGTTTTAAGGGGCCAACCAGACGGACAGCCTCCGCTCCGCCGCTGACGGCCTCCAATATTTCCAGCTGGCTTTGCAGGGACACTCGCCACTAGCAGCATCGATTCTTTCACTGGTGTTGAATTTGTGCGGCAAGTGACGTGCTCTGTTTCAGTTGGTTGTATTTATAACGTACACCCAATAAAGACCCATGTCGCGCCACAGTCTACTGTTTTAGGCACATTTGGCTGTGGGAAAAGTGAAGGCTTGTGTACAAAGGGATCATGGCAGCCAATCATGCAGAGCTTTCTGAAGAAATTTTGGAAATAAATTGGAGGTTTAACAGCCTGGTCTCTGACGAGGGGAGATGTGCCGCCAGCTCTGATGCTTCGTCAACGCCGTTCCACCTTAGAAGATGCGGCAATGTTGCTGCTTCGTTCCTTAAGTAACGTGTGGGGTCGAGGTAGTTCATGTACTGTTCACTAAAGCCACACGAAAACAATAAAGTATGCGACGCAGTTTGCACAGAGAGTATGTTTTTTCGGTTTTGTGAACAGTACACAGCGCATCTCTTTCAATAAACACCGTCTTCCTTTACGACAAAACGCTAGCCTATCAATAAGCCTATGCAACCAAGGTAATGGTGGATTGTGGAGGTGTACATTACACAGTTATGCACGCAGGAATCTGTATTGTCTAAAACAGGACATTCGTTCCTTGTTTATTTTGTATTTTAGCCTAAAGGTTTTCAGAGCCCACGGTTCAATAATCAATACTGCCCTGCCGCGTACACGGCAATACATCATCTGCGTTAAATGTTACTCTTTTCCTAAATTTGGGATTTTGCACGCAGCGTCACTCTCAGTTTTCGTCCCAAAGAGCGTGATTTAGGTGCCGAAGAAATCCAATTACCTCCGAGGAAGATTCACCATCTGGTCCTCCTTTGGCATCCTTCCCAATGCGTGTTTGTGCAAGAAGTAGGCTACGCCCATTACCGTGGAGAACATGATGCTTACACCCAGAACGACAGCAGCGAAGCGGACACGGGTTGACCAGTCGTCTAGTGCGTACGCAGTCAGAAATCGGGGAGGAGACCCGTGCCAGTTGTTTCGATTCACCAACCTGGATTAAACCCAATACAGCAGTTTTGCAATCATCAAATATAAAAGTGATCATAGCCACACACACTGTAGTCGTAAAACGCCCATTCCCAAATAAATTTATTTACATTCAATGTGTGCAATTTTGTATAGGGGACAGTCAAGACACGACAATAATGCGGAACTAGTTTTTTGGTTATGGCTGAACTTTTCAAGCTTCCTGCAAGGCTTTTAATTTACCCAAAAATTTTCAATAACAACTTCAGCCTTAATAAAATTTCTAAATATATAATTTCCCCCTCTGCACTCTTCAAATTTCTAGCAATTTTGGGCTACCGTAATATATAAAATGCATGTTAAGGATAGCCAGGTACTTAATTGTTTAATTTAACTGGAATGTGCACATGTCCGGAGCTTGATGTGGCCGAGTTGGCGTGATATACGTGAGAAAAAAACAGAGCAAAAAAGGAAATAAACAAATACAACATGGGGTTGCTTTTTGTTGTTCTTTTGCTGCTTCACGGCACATGCTTTAGGTGTTTTATAACCCCCAAGCTTCTTCACAGAACGGCATGAGTACCACTAAAAAAGCTGTTTTTGGCCCTATCCGACTTAAGCTACGCATTGCGTCATGCGTTACAAACGTATATAAATCTAGGGGTCGAAGCCTTAATATGCTTAGTGTTTTTTTTAACAAAATAGTATAGGTATCACAATTTCATAAAAGGCGGGAATTTAAAGGGCAGTGGGGTGATTGGGGATATGAATATCACCCGTAGAAATGGTCTAAATACCCAATCGTATTTAGGAACGCTACATGAAAATGGACATGCGGGCAGAACTATGGCTCAACAGCTATTAAAAACCGTTTCAGCCCTATTTTTGAGGCTGTTGATGTCTAAAACTTTTTTATGTATTCCGGGGCATTTAAAAATATAAATAAGACGCAGCGGAATATAAATCACAAGAATAAGCCAATCTAGCAAGGTATTCATTGAACTCCGATTAGCTATGTCGGTGACATCGGAACAGAAGCTTCATAAGCTGCGTTAGAGAATAAATCTGCATCAGAGTTCTTACTGCTTGACGGAGAAGGCCGATTGTTCTTGATCTGCTGGGTAGTAGCTCCTTCTGCGCCATTCATATGCAAGCTCAGTTAGACGGGGACTGTTCGGTGGGGCACGTGGCGGGCTCACTGGTCTCTTGCGTCGGTTGTTCCTGGGAAATGGAGCCTTCTTTGGGGTTTCCATCGCGGTGGTCGCAATAATGCTAGTAAAGAAGCTGAATCCACCTTGCTGGTTAAGCTCACTTCTTCATGATGTTTTGATGATGGTGGTTTGCTGAACGATTTGTTAGGTGCCCGAATGGTGGCTTTGGCAAAAGGCGGGGTTCTAGACGATGACATGGCGCAAAACAGCTGAAGAATTTTCGGCTCTATCAAGTTGAGGTGACACGTAACGTAAAATACCGTGCTAAAAATTGGTTTCTTATTATGTTTTAAATACACCAAAGCTTCCAGTGAGTCGCTAAGTCATCCTCGGTGGGTATGCAATTTACAAAACGTGTTGCGGAGGTGGTTGGTACATACTTAAAGAAAGAACAAAGAAGACGAAATCCTTGCGAATGAACGTGCCGTATCTTCTTTCGTTCGTCCACGTCTAGTTTGCGCCACGTTTTCTTCTTTCTTTGGGTATGCAATAGTTTTTTCTAGCTTAAAATACACGCAAGGATTGAGCATAGAACACAAATTTCTGCTGGTTCATCCTTTTGCAGATGGCGAATACCCATTAAATTCGTTGATATGCAATTCAATGAGTCAACATCTTTACAGTACAAACGAACCAATAGGAGAAGCTACTTTATGATACGCTGTATGACAAAACTGGGTATGTTCCACTGCGGGCGAGCATTTTGATTAATTAAACGGGTTCATGTAGCCAGACCCTCCCCGTACCAGCAAGGTATAACGGGCACAGAAATCAAGTTGAAATTAAATGCCGGAATTTAAAATCGAGAACAACTGTACAAATGGTAATTACACAAGATGTTTATGCAGTATACCTAAATGTAGAACCCTAGATAAATACGCAACACCAAATTCGGATTCCTTCCCCCTCAAGGGTATTACTGCATTCTTGAAGATTGTATTGTTTGGTTCCTATAATTTTGCCGCCTTAAGCTAAAATTATGAAAGATGCTCCCATGTCAGTTTTACTTTGGGAGCCATGGTTAAAAACAGGGTGCTCTGCTTGCGAAATTGGTTGAGTAAGGTAAGGGAAAGATTACATATCCAGTACTGGTGCCAATGATACGTTGAACATGTCGATAAAAAATTATGGCGTCATAGGACTCGGAGTTCATTAAGGGTAGAATAAACGCCCTATTACTGTCGTCATTTCCTTCGCTATCGGTTGTAGCAACTTCGGCAGTCAGAACTGCGAGCCAACGTTTCCGGCAGCCTGCAAGACCTGCTAGAAACGAACACTGTTTGCGGCCAAATTACGTGCCCGACTCAAGTTTAATTAGAAGCTGGTGACGCTTGAGCTTGGTCCGGTGGCAGTAGCATAATATTACGAAGAAAAAAAACTTCACAGCCTGTAACGTCTGCACAGCCGACGATTGGCAATTATACAAATGAAGCCCGTTTTCGGTTTGCTCGAGTGTGAGGAAAATGGGCATACGTGTGTGCACACCCGTTACTACACCATCTTGAGGTGATTGTCTTTCTTAGACTGCTAAAAGGCAAACCATTCGGGCGGTGCAAGGTTGGAGAAAGGGGGAACCCGGGGTCGACCTAGCTACCCTCCTCGCCGAAACCCGCTGCCAATGTGGCTTAGGGACGGTAGGGCATTGTAAAATCCAGGTAGATGTGCACTCCCCCTCAACATTCAAACTGGCATAGCCAGAACATCCCAAGACCAAAGAAAATTTAGCGAAGCCTAGCAAAACCTACAAAAATTTACCAAAATCAAGACGAGGGTCAACCCCCACTCTTTTCCAGCCTTGGTTGGTTGATTGTGGGCTTTAACGCGTCGACCGGGATGAGGGGCGCAGCAGTAGAGGCCTTCGTAATAATTTTGACCACTTGCGATGTTTAACGTGCGCTTTTAATCGGGAATGCAGGGTACGTTTTTATTTTTGCTACCATCAAAAAAGCGGCCGCTGCGGCTAGGAATCGAACCCGCGTCCTTGGGCTCAGCAGTACAAGGAATTTTGTTTCTTCAGGCTTGCACAACTAGTGAAATTTTTATTAGGAGTTTTATTTACATTAGAAAATTGACAACGCTGTTTCGTTTGCCCAGGATCTGATATATCTTCGGTCCTCTCCATAAGTTCATGAGGGCTGCCGTTTAGGTGGATACGATATCTGCGTTGTAAGGGGCCGCGTGGTGCCGATTAAATTCAGGGCACCTGCCTTATTGTACGGGGTTTGACACAAACGCAGCCAGACCTCGACCGGCTTCATAGATAGCGACCAGACAAACTCAGCTGGCGACACTATATAAGAGCCCGCGTTCGAAAAACGGCCATGTAGGAAAAGCCCGCATCATCAGTTGGGGCTAAGCTTAGCCCCAAACTCGTCAGCTTCGCTTTCCTCGTGTGAACACTGCCACTCGTGCCTATCAATGACGTATACACTGATGATAATCTATAATGCCTCACAGCAACGCGAATTCAGGCTTTCTTGAACACCAGTTTTTTAGCTATCTGAATATTATCGTACAGTCGGCAAAAGGCTTGTCTATAACGCTCGAACGGCGTGCTCCGGAGTGCGCGGGAGGCACCTACTGATAACGCCTGGTTTGAGATAGGTAGCTACTGAGCGTGCGCGGCCTGTATCAGCGCAACGGCTGTGTCCCTCCTCGCTGTGGCCGTCACCTTGGCTTCCACACCTTCTTAATTCGTAATAAGCGCTGCATGCCTGTGCTGACGGGCCGGGAAACAAAAGCGGAGTTTACCCGCCTTATCGGTACCCTGTGCGAGTTTTTTGTTTGCATTAGCTTTGCCGCACATCTGTTCATTGCGTTATCCTTGTGCCAATAGCTGCATAAGTACCGCGTGCACTACTATCTTTTTTCTAGGCTGGGTTTTGCACGTTACTGCTGACGGGTTAACGCCACAATATTTAATGCACTGTGAAAGCAATCACGGACCGATATCTAGTCACTCTAAAACACCGCAGCGATGCGTTTTCGCCGATTGTTGTTCGTTTTTTTGCATGCAGAAAAAAAACGCCTGCTTAATCTGCGCGGGGCGGCGCAAACATTAAGCGTTGCAGGTAGTTAAACGCAGCCAACACTGTACTACTATTCCCTAATATCCACTATTGTTTCCCGGCCCGACAGTGTAGGCAGCGCTTCTCACGGCGAAAGAAGGTACGTAGGGCAAGGCGACGGCCAAAGCGACAAGGAAAACAGCCATCGCGCTCATGCGGGTTGCGCATGCTCACATTATACCGGTCTCAAACCAGGCGTTAGCACTTCCTGTGCAGTCCAGAGCACGCCACTCGGGCGTTATAGACAAGCCTTTTGCCGACGGTACACAAGCAAACCACCGTATTACCATTTCGTGTGCTCCAATAGGAATCATCATTTCGGAGACTTTTCCTTCATTTAAACATGCGGAAACTTCCTAGATTTTCCCTTTCCGGCGGGAACCTTTTTGTGGAGGCAAAGCACGTTTATGTACGCTCAAAAGCTAACAGGCAAAGCTCAAATTTATATTAAAACTCCCCGAGGCTAATCTAAACGGGAAGCGCCGTGGAAGCGACGTGAGCGGAGGGAGCCCTAATATGTGGCCACTTGTTCGGCACCAAGGAGTTGGGATAATATCTGCAGCAGTCCATTGTTGGACATCAGTTACGGGGGGTTACAAATACAGCAAATAGCAAAGGTAGGTAGGTAAGCCGTCCTTGATCAATATTTGCCGTGAGAACCACAGTTATCTTTGCAATATATTTGGAGCGACTGCCCCCGCAATGAAGTGATCAGAACCAGGTGGAAAAAAGACACCTGTTTTGCGCGTTTGGAGGAGTCGTTCAGTCAATTTTACGCAGCAAATACAATCGGAAATACAGCAAATACAATATGTTCCCTGAAAGCACAGAGCATAAATTTAGCAGGATCTTTGAGCCTTTTCTTGCTCCAAGCGTTTTGTTTTGATTGACAGCGCGCATAAAGTTGCTTTAAACCGTATAGCGTTATGAGGCTAATTCTTTTTTATTATCCCGTGGGTGCTAGCCGTCCGATATCAGCCGCACCCATCATAGAGTTTTATACTAGTATATGCTTGAGGAAATCTATCACTGAACACGCGGGACGCCGTTGGGAGCGCCATTGCCGCTAGTGACGTTCCTCGGCACTTGGCTTAGCTACCCATACGGTTTCTTTTTGGTGTCGAAGCCAAAATGAACAAAAAAAGGTATCATTTATTTTCTCGTCTATTGTACATGAAGCTTATAAATTATTACTACCAAATTATTATTTTTGTAGGTGCATTTTTATAGTCACAAAACAATATTCATGAACCTTGTACAGTAATATGAGGTTCATCTTTCCCGCACATGGCAGTCCTTCAACAGTGACTACTCCGTAGTTATTTAACGAAATGCAAACATTTCTTGCGCAGCTAATATTGTAGAAGAAAACTAGTTTTCAGCACAGTTTCAAGTCTCGCACGGTGCGCGACTAGGTTCCTGAGCATTGGAAAATATCCCACAGAAATGCAATGGGAGTATGATTTGACAGCGGATAACACAAATATATTCACATTCTCGCAAAAACATTTTACTGTTTTTATCTGCACGTTGAAGTCTTGCTTTATGCCAAATAATACTTTCCTGAAGTGGTTTTGCTAGGTTCTTGAGAGGGTGGAATTTTGAGAGCGAAAGCTAGGGATGTGTGGCTTTTTTGCAGCCAGAACCAAATTTTCAGCCTGTACATGAGCATTGCGAAGGACAAGTGGAACCTGCCTGCCCCGTAGATGACGAAATGCTCGCTGACGCGCTGCTAACCTAGACAGTCGCGCTAGATTTTCCTCTAATATACGTATATTCGTATGAAACTCTATGGCGCCCATCAAGCGTCCCCGGATATGCGTTCTCGCTGTCACCCGGAAGCTACGACTCAGGCAGCAAGATTCGAAGGCTACTTTATTCTGGTATATGGGGAAGGCCGGGACTGAAGTGTGGAAGAGCGGACAATAATTAAACGGCGGCCAGAAAAGAAAGGACACGCATATTCAGCCGTTTCCGCGCACCCGCATTCAAGTTCAATCAATACGCAGTCAACGGTAGCAGGCTACACAGAGACGGTCGCGGGTCCTGCCCGCACTTGACGCCACCGCACGACAGCTTTATTTAGCAAGGAGATAAAACTTGTAATTTTCCGGGAATTCGCGTGCGGAGCTACGCCTGTCTACGACGCACGCTGTAGTAAAATGGCGCCGAATTGTTCGACCACCTAGCGCCAAAATCCTGATAAATGGGCGTTTCAGTTTTTTTCTTCCATCATACAACTGACCGCCGCGACCTGGAATCGTACGCGCGACCTTGGTATGAGGAGATCAACTTTTGATAAAGTCATAGGGTTTAACGCGCCGATGCAACGCCGGCGATGAGGCGCGCCGCACTGAAGGGCTCCGGATTAATTTGGAACACCTGGGGAACTTTAAAGTGCGTCGAAAGCTCGTACACACGGGCGTTTTTGCTCTTCGCCTCCATCAGAAAAGCGGCCACTGCGGCGGGGAATCGAACCCGCGTCCACGGGCTCAGCAGCACAACGCCTTCTCCACTGAGCCACCACGGCGGGTGAGATCAACTTGTTACCCATTGGGTTACCCCTCTATGTTTTCCAATGGAACTTCTGTCGGCGGTAATATTGGTTCCCGTTATCCAAGAACATGGATCCGACCCACAACGCGGACAGGAGAGCGGAGAGAGCTAAGGCTGTGTTGGAACATCACCTGAACGTTCCGGGCACCAGATTCGTCGACGCCGCGGAGTACGGCGACCGCGGGTGCTTCGCGGCGGTAGTGATAGACCGGTACACGGGAGTCACGGTGAACGCCGCTAGCATCGTCACGAGAGACGCGCATCGAGCGGAAGAGCTGACCATCGCCCGGGCCATCGCGGACCCAGAGACGACGACGGTGCTTAGCGACTCAAAGAGTGCGGTGCGCAATTTCGCCAAGGGTTGGCTGTGCTGTGAAGCAGTGCGGGTGCTCTAGCGGGTGAACATCGATGGACGCAAGGTGACAATCAAGTGGTTTCCCGCCCACGCGGGGAACAAGGTATCGGACCTCGCCACCAATCTCAACGACGCGGCGAACGCAGTCGCCCGAGGATTAGCTGGCCGCGCGGCAGCAGTGGTATCGTCTGCAGAGTTGTGGACCGAGACGAAGAACAGGTACGATACATTTCAGGGTATCACAAAATGATATACAAATAGTAGGAGGGGGCTGTTACCGCCTCACCCAGAGCTAACCAGGGAGGAAGCGTCCACGTTCAGACAGCTGCAGACGAATTCACTGATGACCCCGGTCGTCGTGAAGCACATACAGCCAGAACTCTATACGGACTACACGTGCGTGTTGTGTAACAATGCTAGGGCCTCGACAGCCCACTTACTGTGGGACTGTGAAGTGCGACCTAACGAGGCGGCAACCAGGACAGATCTACCACCGTGGATCCAAGAAGCAGTGCGCAGTTGTGACAATGACACTCAACTATCAGCCGTCCAGCAGGTCCAGTCGGCTCTCCAAAAGGAGCACCGGAGCGACGCCCTCCCTTACTGGGAAGCGGCGTCCAATCCCGTATCGAGTAGCGAAGGGGTGGTCCGAGTAGGGATGACGTCGGGATCGACGAGTGGCTACGTCCGGGCGCAATGCACACACTGTGTCTGTTGCAGGCATTCAAAAAAGTCTTCCTTCCTTCCTTCACCTGACGACAATAGGCGGCAGAGGGTTAACGCTCCTCTCAGCAATAATGGTTCACATTCATTATGAGCAGAAACAAGGAGAAATAAAGCATTATGCACCATCTAACCACCATTATTTTCAAAATACTTCTTAATATTTCCATAGTTGTGTCTACGCTGCAAGCTCCACTTGGATAATGAAGTAGGGCGCCCAGAGAAAGTTCAAAATAGTCCTGAACTAGGTAATGCGGTCGTCCCAATGAACACTCTCGTAAGAATGCTCGGCTTGCATATAGAGTCAAATCAAAGGAAGACCCGATTACACAACTGCCGAAAAAGGGAAACTATGCATTTGTGCACATTATAAAACGCCTAACAAGTGAAGAGAACGGAAGAAAGAAGAAATACTAAGACCCGTTTCGCCACTGATTATCAGCCGCGTATTGCAGTATCTCGTACCAGAATAAAACGCAACGATGAAAATAAATTAAAACACGATCATCTGACAGCATATAACAAAGTCGTCAACGTTTGAGGCTAGACAGTGAGACAAACTGACAACCTCTAGACAATGAAAAGCCATTGTTTCAATAAAAGATAAACTAGGAGCGTTTGGATGCAAAGAATGGACTCGGGGAGCGCAGGACAAGAGTGGTGAAGTGCATTGCGAGATATCTCCGTCATTCAGACAACCTAAATATGATGATGTTGATGATCATCGTGAGGAATATCCCCTGAAATGATGCCTTTATAAATATTTAAAAAACATTCCAGAAAACACTTTTCTAGCACCAAGACAGTGGCTGGGAACACGAAATAGGGACGCCTAATCGTAAGGAAAGAATAGCACACGGTGTGAGAAGAAATAACTGCACGCCATGATAGACATGTCACGGATGCAGTGCGAGGGTCTCGAGAAGAACACTCACTCATTCACACTCGCGAGCAGAATGAAAATTGTCCGCACTGTGAACGGCTGTTAGGTGGTTTTGTTAGGCTGTGTCTGTGGCTTGTTGGCAAGCGAGGGTAAAGTTGGCTGGTCAAACGTTGCAGGGCGGCTTTTCTTGAGAAGTACGTATGGTTCCCGCCGTGCAGTCTACGAGGAGGGTGACTCCTGCATGCAGGCAGCGATTCATTGCTTTCACGGGAAAGGGAGAGGTTCGGGGCCCCGTGGGAGCTCTCCGTGCGCTAGGCGCGTGTAACTAAACAGCAAAGGCCTTTGGAGAAGGATTTCTGTTGAGCTTTTTTTGGGGCGGACAGGGGGGGGGGGGGAGGGGGGGGGGGGGGCATCCCACCGACCGAAATTTTCCTGAACTTTGGGTGAAGGGAAAGAGGGGAAGTGCGGGTGGTAAAACCTGGAGCTCGCTTCCTGAACACTACACGTCAGGAAAAGGGGGACAGGAAGCATTTTCAGAAGTTGGTCGCAACATGGTTCGCGCTGCCTTTCGAACAGCACTTCGTTTTGACCAACTACTCAACGCAGGCGTCTCGGATGGAACTGCAATTTTGCGAAGCTCTAAAACATTCAGACATTACGGGAATTTGGACACAAGAGTGAAAAGTGCGGCGTAATTACAATGCCATTTCAATATTTTTTTCACGCCAGATGCCCAATATGCTACGGTATTTGTTGCCGTAGATTTAAAGCGTATTTCTATCCCTCTAATGCAATATGCTACTGTATTTGTTGCCGTAGATATAAAGCGTTTTTCTATCCCTCTAATGCATGTGCTACTGTGGCTTTCTGGGAAACTTGACTGGAGGGGGGGGGCAATGTCAGTATTTGGGAGGCAAATATAAGCAAACAGCGCATCGACCACACGCTGACCTCATTGTTTGCAAATTGCTTATAGTTTTTCGTTCAAGAGTCTTGTAGTAAATAAAGTTCTTACCAAGATACTTTGTATTCTTGTTGTAGATGTTTTGTTGATTCACTGTTTTTATTGTGTTAGCACTGTGTCTACACGTATATCGTATTTATTTAATTGCTATGCAATAAATTGACTGTGCGCAGAAAACAAACTTTTCACGTTTTGCTTTCAACGTTTCAGGCGGAAAAAGGCTGGACATTTCGTAATCCTAAAAAAAATGAAAATTCGGCATGTGCGCTCATTAAGAACTCCCAAATACATTAATAAATTTCTCTACAGCGCTTATACCTAACGCCCCAAAACAGAAAAAAATACCTCTAATGCAGTTCAACACAGCTATCAACGCGCCCCCGGAAAAACACCATTTGGAGGAAATATTATACTCCCACTGGTACCTATGAAAACTCCCATTGTTGTGGCAGTAAAATGAAACTCCCATATGCTACTGAATAAACTGCCGAAACAATGGGAGTAAGGCGAAACTCCACCTGGAAGTAGTTTTGAAAACTAGGAATTGTTACTGAGTTATGCGACAAGCCATTTACTCCCTTTTGGGCGTATTTGTGTTCCGGTGAATGGACTGCATTAGCTCGGTCGCTTGACGGGTAAGCACCCAACTCCTTGAACCATGCTTCATAAAATGAAGCGGGATCGTCGGCCGTCAGCCCGAATGCTCTCCCACAAAAAAACGTAACCTATTGGGAGAATTGTGAATAATACGCTCAGATTGGGCACGATCAGCCGCTGTCTTTTCACTACGCAAACAAACATGTACGCCATGATGAGCGCACGGTCAATCGGGGCTGATGCGTTCACCGTCAGTTCATCAGCGTATCACGGCGTGTTCATTTTGTTAACTTTTTTTGACACAGGTAAGTAATTTCACAGGTGACCAGCTTGGCAAACAATTCAAGCTAGGGCACACGGCATCCATGTTCAATAACCGGTAAAACGTTTTTTAAAGGCAGAGCATTTCTTTAACTCACGATGTCCCCCGTTCTAGGCGTCCGTAGTAGTCCGCATCGCTCGCCTCGACATGCCCGGCTCAGACGTTTCGCTATCGGCTCGATCAACATTCGATAGCGCGCCCAGGCACGTTTGAAGGACACTCTCTCTTCTCTGTCGGGCTCAACGTGCGCCGAGGCTGCCAATTTTACTGCTGACGGGAGCTCTCTCGTCAGCAGTTGCCACACGTGGAACAACATTAACGTAACGCAAACTACTTAACGTCGTGCGCCCCCGGAAATGCTCTGCATTTGATCGTGCCCCTCGCGAGAGAGATGTTTCACTGCGTCGGCATGCGAACAGTTTGCCACTTTAAAGTACTGCAAACGCTGCGAGCACTGCGTAGCCTCATGGAAATCAGGCATAGCTGGTTCTAAAATCTAAAAATCTTCCTCTTAAAAGTTCCACTTTCCTTGTGTTCTCGGCTAGATAGCTATACTACTGTTACGGCGAACCACCTCGTCGACTGACCACTCCAGGTAATTTTGCGGTAGCGAATGCTTCTACAATGGACTTTGCACGCGTCGTGTTGAGCGGAAACTTGAAACCGGCCGTTTTCTTCTACCTCCACGGGGCCTCAAGGCAGCCAGAAAGAGCAGCGCGGAAAGTTATCGCTGGGAAAGTGAGCCATGACTTTTTGTCCTCCATGCTGCGAGACTTCAGCCCAACTTGGAAACACTACGATTATATCTTTTGTCACCTGCAGTCATCGTGTCCCTGGGGACAAAAGTTTTATGAGTAACGCTCCCTGTTTAATGTAGTTTCGTAAGAATTTGCCTTTTACTTGCCCACATAAATCCAAGAAAAAATGAAGCGCAGCTCTGTTTCGAACCTGCGAATTTGATTACAAATGGGCTTTCCTTCTTTGTTCCCTATATACTCGAGCCTACTTCCTTATAATGGCCTCTATTACATGAAGCGGGTTTCCTTTCTGAAATTCAGTTACGAGCGCCTCCTTCCAAAGTACAGCATTTGTCAAAACTTTGTCCGCCATGAAGCCCATGGCATGAGCAAGCGGGCAGCACAGAAGGGCCCTCAGATTGCTGCTGTTGGATGTTTCCATGGCTGAAGAGGTCTAGAAGACCTTTCTGTGTTGCCGTCGTAGCGTAGCAGCCGCGACAATTGGTGGGGCGCGTGCCGACGGTCATCGTAGACTCTTGTCTGGAGGGGGCAGCATTAAGGATTCAAGTTGCATTTTGTACTGCGATCTTTCCTGCAGTATTCGTCAATGGGCTGCCTTCCTGTTTTGGTTCCAGTAAGGGCAAGATACATTTTTTGCAAAGCTTGAGTTGTTGATAACATCAAATATTTTTTGTTTTCGAAATACTTTTCCTGATACCTACCTACCAAGAAGTTATTTTAGTCGACACGTGAGAAGGGGGCGAACGAGTTTGAGGACACGCCACCAAAGACAGAATTTTTTTCTTCTAATTTTCTTGTGCAAACTTAACCGCGTGTTGCGACTGGGGGCGCGTTAGAACCGTGCAAATGCGGCATTCTGCTCCCCGCGGCCCGCCGACTCAGCCCGACGAACGAGCGAACCCAACCCCTGCCTCCGAGTCGACTGGACTAGCCGCGACGGCTATCCAACCCAACCCGTCCGCTTATACATGGGGCGGGGGGCTGAGTCCAAATTTCTAAAGCGCTTATCTTAAAGACGCAGAACTAGCTATGCCTGATTTCCATGAGGCTACGCAGTGCTCGCAGCGTTTGCAGTACAAGGAAACGGGAATGTGATACGCTACACCAGCACTTTAAAGTGGCAAACTGTTCGCATGGCGACGCAGTGAAACATCCCCCTCGCGAGGGGCATGATCAAATGCAGATCATTTCCGGGGGCGCACGACGTTGAGTAGTTCGCGGTACGTTAATGTTGTAGCACTTGTGGCAACTGCTGACGAGAGAGCGCTCGTCAGCAGTAAAATAGGCAGCCTCGGCGCACGTTGAGTCCGGGAGAGGGGAGAGAGTGTCCTTGAAACGTGCCTGGGCGCGCTATCGAATGTTGATCCACGGCCTCCGCGATCGGCTGCCGGCGGCGCGCCGTTGCTCCGGCCGTCCCATTCGGCGCGGAAGCAAGGGGAGAGGTGTAATTTTGCTAACTCCGACACACGCCGCGAGGCGGCGCCGTTAGCCTAAGGTTGAAGCGAGGCTCGTCTGGCCGACGCTGCCTGCGCTATGAGTTGTAAATCAGCCTTCGTTGTCGCGTCTTCGGGATAGAAAACTTGAATATATGGTCTGTGTATTTTGACTCCATCCCACAAGTACAAATTTGTTTAACGTACGTTGTTTAACACCCATGATTGCCTTTGCACGCAGCTTTAGTGGTCATTTGCTTGAAAGGCGAATGCCGAGAAGGGTTCTGTCATCTCGGGCAGAGTGAATGCCAGCGTGCTGAATTCTTTTTTCGCTGTTACATCATTTTCGCGCGATATCGCTGCGCGAAAATATGCCTTTTTTGCCTTTTAAGTTGTTTCGAACGCTCTGGGTATCCGTTGTGTGTGTGTGTGTGTGTGTGTGTGTGTGTGTGTGTGTGTGTGTGTGTGTGTTGTGTGTGTGTGTGTGTGTGCGTGCGTGCGTGCGTGTGTGTGTGTGTTGTGTGTGTGTGTGTGTGTGCGTGCGTGCGTGCGTGGGGCGTACGTGCGTACGTGCGTGCGCGAACACAACGTAATACCGATAAGCTCTCATGTATTGTTTATAGGCAGGCGACTACGATAGTCAAATAATCTGTTAGGCTTCCACGGGTACGAATAAATTATATTTTTGCGTTTTATTTATTATGCTTAGGGTTGAAAGTACATACTGCAATCACGCTACCAAATTATTTGCCGTGAGTGAAAAAGTCATGATATTCCGCGATGCCTTTCATATCGCTATCGACTCTACATGTGTATTTTTTCTAAAGACTGTTTCTGAATTTCTAGATTTGCTAATTTGTTGTCATGACATATTAAGGGCATTATTTTTTTCGGTAAGCAGTTCAGCTGATCACTAATATCTGTATGCACAGCATCGGCTGTGACTAAGTTCTTCGGGATATTAGTGAATAAACACATCAAGTGGAGAACTATACCAATCGTAACTCGGGAAAAGATTTCTATTACATTACTTAGACCACGTCCATTTATGGTAGACTGGAAGTCTCTCTGTACGTTTGTATATGCAAGCATGCATGCAATAAACGGCACCAGGACGTTTACCTTGCCTATTGCGGAAGAAATACCGATAGCCATTTGGACAGTATAAACTTCAGATGCTGAAGTATACGACGTCTCTGTTAATAGTATCGCGGTAAAAGTTACGCCAAACGTTTCAAGTAGTGTTGCCATGTCATCTACTTTATCTGCCAAAGACCGCACGTTTAAAGAAGACAAACGGAAACGACATAGTGGGTATTTTCTTGTTACTAATGGTTGGATTTCGGTCGGTTGAATTCCCATAATTTGGTTTTTGCTTGGAACGCACGGCATATGCGTTCCGTGCGTTCCAAACAACATGTACGAGATTTTTAGAAACAAAACCGGAAAACGTGTTGTGTTTTGGAATCATGCGTGACCTCAAAAAAGAATACTGCTGTGCAATGAATTCACTTATGCATCACCCCGGGCATAGTCTACGTCAAAAATTCAAAGCACCAGTAACTACCCTAATGGCACCAGTAACTACTTCTACATTTCACCTGCATTGGTGTGCGGTACCGTTTTTATTAAACGTCCCGCACAGGCTGCGAAGGCCGAGTTTTCGTACTCTGCACCCGCCCGCGCCAGGGAAAAGGACCTTAGGCTACGCGCGCCGCGGTGCGGCGGAAAACGGCGAAACAGCCTCTTCGGAATTACGCTCTCTCCGGGCGATTGGAACGGCCGGAGCAACGGCGCGCCGCCGGTAGCCGATCGCGGAGGCCACAGTTGATCGCGCCGATAGCGAAACGTCTGAGCCGGTCATGTCGAGGCGAGCGATGCGGACTACTACGGACGCCTAGAACGGGTGACATCGTGAGTTAAAGAAATGCTCTGCATTTAAAAACGGTAACGGCGATATGTGTTGTTTTCGTAACTTAAGTATTTCAGTCAGCTTCAGCAATGCATTCTCCGGGATGCAGAAAACTCTTTTCGATTGTTCCGGAATTTCTATTCTACCGTCCACTACAGGATACCGTCTTTTCTGGTCAGGAGCTGGTGTCCCTCATCTGCTACTCTCTTGTTTGGAGTTCATTGTCCAAACGCGTGTTTATGTGCTCCATCTACGTCGAACGTCTGGCATAAAGCATCATCTAAAGAAATTCTTATGCCTTTGAATAACACTCTTATTTGCATGGAACAATTAAAGGTGGGCTACGCTTAGGATAAATGCGTAGGCCACTGTGTGTTCAAATAACAATAAAAATACAGACTTTCTGAAAATTGGTGATGTTCTAGGATAATTTCGAGGCACTAGCAAGGATACCGCACTATGGGTTGTGAGTAATCCTTACGCTTTAAAACATCTGTTTGGCTTTCATTGCAAAATTGCTTCAGATCGGGCCCGAGTGCCGCAAGAGTGATGACATTGGTCCAACTGCCGGTTAATTGGTCAAATTTTGGGGTGCTGTGAACTTGCACGACATTTCCAGTGAGAAACGCCAATACTGTGTGTGGTGATCATTTATAAGCCTTTAGCTTATTTATAAAATTCTCCCAAATCTGTGCAAGACCTATTCAGACGTAACTTTATTTTGCCCTCTCGATGATTTACCGCTTTGCCATCCAGCCCAAGAATTTAGCTGCTAACGACGATCTCCATGATCGTTGTGCGCCATCCGTTTTTATAAGACGACAAATATTGGTGCAGCAGGCGGCACTACGTAGCCCTGTTTTTGGTACGGCTAAGTTTACGCAACGGTTAGGCCTTGACACTCTGGAAATTTTTCTGCTTGGATATGCATAGGGACATGCTCATGGCCGATGAGTGGTTCGGTTGGTAGCTCCCAAAAGTCAATGAACACTTGTTCAATTAGGTATGTACAAAGTTCGCCAGCCCACTCTCTTTGAGGTAGACGTTAAACGAAGTGGAGCGTGTCTGTGAAGTGTTTGACCAAATCTTTTAACTCGTTCAATGATCATCGTTCGGCTTGGGTGATCTGCCGTGTGAGACACTAAGGACGAAGTTGACTAGCGTTATTGCTCAGCACTTGGGCTCCTTTCATTATGGCAATACTTCGTATCTTTCCACCCTCAACTCATTCGCAACAAGTGATAGAGCGAGCCACTCAGTGCTGGATTTCCGAAGCTGTTATTGTACCCCTTGCATCATGCCACCTACAGGTAACGACAACACTCATTGTCGAGCGTGTCAAGGTTGGAGTGCAGCGGTGCCTGCGTGCGCGATCACGTCGTTTCTCGACGAGCTTCTGCTGCACACTTTTGCCGGCTCAACCACCCCCTTAAGTAGCGTCGCTGTTAAAATTTCCTGTCATGGCGCAGTTTCTTCCGCCAAAAAGTTCTTTTCTAGCATTAAGTACACTCAGAATGGTTCTTTAAAGAAATATTATGGTTATATTTTATTTTAAAATCAAACTAAACGCCGAAGTGTCGGACAATTGAGTTAAAATTTCTTGTAATTTTGTTTTAACACATATAAAACAACAAGATACGAACTCTTTGCATTTTATTACTTTAGTATGCAGAATTCAATCCTGCAAATAAAGTTTTGTGCAGAAGTAGCAAGCTTTTGCTTAAAATACGTTGATAACATTTAGCTTTGTTTGTGTTTTGTGTACACAGTGCTTTACTGATTAGCGTTTTGTGCGGGTAATTGTGCAAAAACTTACAGCAATTCCACGAATCAATGCAATTTCTTTAGGTTATGTTAGTGTAGAGATGTATTTGTGTAAGGTACTCAGTGTGCCTCAAAAATTTTCTGTAACACTTACCATTCATCATACGCTATGAGAATTGCGTGTTAGCTGCTGTAATTTTGGTTTCGTTGATAAAGAACCCACATATGTACACGGACCTTTAGTCTTATACAGATTGACTTCACGTGCAATCTTTCGTGTACAACGAATATAACCTCCAACTTCGTTCTTCTTCCTATTCCATGTGATGGAAATAAACCAGTTATACCTCCGCTTTCTGTAAAAGTGAAAAACTGATAAGGAAAGTGACCGCACCTGGATGGAGTATAATAAAGGAGGAGGGCGCTCAAGCTTCTAACACTTGCGCAATAACTATCGGAATGAAAGTTGGACGGACGAGAGTTTTAATCTAATGGAAATTCATGGCTGCGTCCGTTTTCACCCGTAGCAGTCGATGTATTGACCCGAGCGCGTAATTCATAAATATTTAAAAGTTCAATGCCAAATTACTAATTATTCAAAAGCAGATGCAACTCGCATTATTTTTTGTGATTACCATGCGGCTCATTGTAATAGAGTTTGGTACATTATATTTTGAATAAAACACAAAATACAACCGTTTTCTTTAACCATGTTTTTCGCGTTGATAGCCACGTATTGACCGAAGCATTAGAGTTCGTGACACATAACTTCAACGTGCATACAGAGAATCAGCAGCTCATCCTGTTGTCCTTCCTTGTCGCGTCTTTGGCGTTGTCTTGCTGTTTTTGAATCAATTGAAACCCTGCAGAATGGTTGTCATCCTGGAACCCAACTTTAGTAAAACTTTTTGGTGTACCTAGACAAAATTCACAGCTTAAAACACCCGGAAAATTATTTTGGGAACGTTTGCCGACGTGACTTGTTTCTTCACACACTCTGAACGCACGCAGTGTTGAGCTGAACCTAGACATGCTATCTCCACTCAAAACATTGCGTAAAAATTGTCCGTGATAATGTGGTGTCCTTTCTACTTTATATTTTGGTCAAGGAAGCGAAAGCACACCGCCTTCGACATAGTAACTACGGCGAAAAAGAGAAATTGAATGTCACTGTGAGACAAAGCAAACAGTTTCTTTTTTTTTTTTTCGAGAGTTTGCCTTACGGCATAACAGTCATATATACAACATTACATTGGTTTCACGCAGAAACGTCAACAGAGACCGGTACTGAGGCCCCCATATCCACCGCTGTAGATCAGGGGGTCTCCCAGGATGGAGCCCTGTGCCCCGGAGGTGTTGCAGGCGAGAGGTTTGAAGGGCAGGGAAGGTCCATAGAAGGTGGCTCGTGTCGGCTTCAGACGCAGGGACCGTACAAAAGGGACAGGTGTCCGCAAACGGTGTGTGATAGCGGGCAGGCCAAGCGTGGGTCATTGCTTCGCTGTTGCGATAACGTTCATATATAGGGCGTGATTCCTTGTGGTTCATACTTCTACGTTTTCTGTTGTCCTAAAACCCAATGTCCTGGTCAGCAAAAACTTCATTGATGTCTGTACGTCACACATTGTATCAAAACCTGTGGTCCACGTTGAAAAAAAAACATTTTATTTCAGTTTCCCATGAAGATAGCTTGCTTGTAAAATATTAAGCAGTCAGTTACTTAATAAGGTTCAATTTTTTTTTCAAAAACACAGTTCTGAGGAGGACTACAACGTGAATTTTTCGCCGAATAGGTTTCATACGAAAAGGTTTTAAGCCATCTATAAGAATCTTTTGGGTTGGAGTATATTGCAAAAAGGTATTTTCTGCTTACTTTGGGCAAGCATATTGCTGTGCAAAATGTGCTTTAAAAACATTGAGATGCAGGAAAACATTGTGTGCCCTCCGAATTGGCTCTCGTTTTGTTTTTGCAAGTCAGCGTGTGGATTTTCGTTATGAAGAAGGCGAAGATGAGGAAGTAGTGAATTTTCAGTTTGATGTACAGGTAAAATTGAGTAAAGGAAGACAAAAGGAGGAGGAGGTGGTAGCTTTTATTGTGGCAGGAAGACTCTACGTCAAGTGGGGGAAGGGAAAGTAGAAGGGGGGGGTTGTAACTTGGGACATCTTAAATGCGTACAGTTCTACCCAAAACAGGCGGGCTCCTTAAGAATGCTGAAGAGGCCGCGTGGGGTGAGGAGGGCAGGCTCACGACTCTAGAATACTGCGCTAGACCGCTTTTTATTTAAAAGTGTGCAATTAAAGCCAGCATGGAGGGTTCCAGTGTACGAGGGTAGATGTAAAGAGAGGTGGTATTTGGAGGAGGCTTGAAGGTTCTGTAGCGCGCGAACTTCGGGCAGTGACAAATTAGGTGCTGGAGATTGGCGGGAGTGGGGGAGGCGCAGAAGGGACGTCGAGGCGGTAGATACGGGGTGTACCATTTACGGAAGGTCTCAGGGGTAAGGCTAGCATTAGGAAAATATTTGTTTAGGAAAATTTCGGCTGATCTTGGGAGCGGGGGCACGGCGGATAAAAAGCCGGTTGGAGTCAGGGCCTTGAGGCGGTCTTTTTTTTCCTTTTTGTAATGTAGAAGCTGTATCGCTGGTGGTAATAGGTGTTGCAACGCCTGACACAGGCCAAATTAAAGTTGGCGAAAGGCAAAATACAATAGAAACAGAGAACCAAAATTGAAAATTAACTAATTCTACATTAGAGAAAGGTGTGCGCTAAACAATGCGCACAAAAAATAAACCTTTAACAAATCTTACCTCTGTTTTTGTTTTCTGTGCACATTGCTTCACTAATTGGTTAACGTTTTGTATGGGTGCAACAGCTATATGTACCATCTCCCGTTTCGCGAACAAAAAAATACTGATGTTCAATTCAGGTATGGAAGTATTTGCGTAAGCTATTTAGTGTGCCTCAACATTTCTGCTCTTTAACACTTCCCATCCATGATAGGCTACGCGAATGGCATGTCAGCTGCTGGAATTTGCTTTCGTTCATCAAGAAACCCAAATACGTACATGAAGCTTTAGTTTTACACAGATGGACTTCACGTGCAATCGTTTGTGTACAATGAATATGACCTCCCACTTCGTTCTTTTTCATATTCCATGTTATGGAACTAAACCAGTTATAATACTTCCGCTATCTGTAAAAGTGAAAATCTGAACAGCAAAGGGACCGCACCTGGTTGCAGTATAACAAAGTAGGAGAGCACACAAGTTTCAAACGCTTGCGAATTAACTATCTGAATTAAAGTTGGACGGACGAGAGTTTAATTTAGCAGCAAACCATGGGATCGTCCGTTTCTACCGATAGCAAGCGATGTAAGTACAGCAACGTGTAATTCAAAAATATTTAAAACTTCAATGCGAACTGGCTAATTATGAAAAGCAGACGCAACTGACATTATTCTTTCTGTAGTCCATGCGGCTCATTGTAATAGAGTTTGTTACATGAGAGTGAAGATCGTTTCCCCGAAGTCCGGTGTCGATCAGGAACCCAATCGCCCGGGCTCCGGTTGATTTGGCAGGAGGCTGGCTGGGTGATGGTGTTGAAGTTCTTGGAGATGGCGGTCGAACTGACGAACTCGAGGCGTTGAAGTTGATTAAGTGAAACGGAAGTTTATGTACAGCTATTTACAGTATGAAAACTGGGTACATGAGTAATAAAAAGAAAAACTGCAAACTTCAGCTAGACGCTAGCTCCGAGTGCGCACAAATCACTCGAGCTCCTCAGCTTCGTCTAACTCTCCTACTCTCGGAGCGTACACAAACCGCTCGAGAAACAACGGCCGAGACCCTGTCTCGCCGCAAGATCCGTCTAGTTGCCCGGTGCGGCGCTGCACCCTTAACCTCCGACGCGACCTTAACCTCGACTAGGGGGCTCACAAATCCCAACCTAGCGCTAACGGTCGAGACTCCTTGTCTCGCCGGGAACTGCCAGCTCAGCGCTCAGACAAGAACGATTTCCAACGGCCAAGTTGGGTCTTATATAACCTCGAGATCACACTCTCTCGGGAACGCCCCTGTAGCGTTCGTACACGCGTATGGGCGTGCCCAAATACACGTAGACAGCTGTCACTCAGCACGCCACGGAATATTCATTGAGGCGCCGCCACCTTCGGGTCAACGGCACGCTCGTAGACGAGCAAGTTCGAGCGACCCCGCGGGGCGAAAACGAAAGACGGCGACAGTGCGTCATGTTGACCAGGGCGCGACAACAATGGAGACGCCGGTAATCCCAGCGGGTCCGGCAGGCGTTCCTGGAATCCGGCACCGCCGTCTGCCCTCTCAATGGGGGATTATCCTTGAGGAATGCGAAGGGCCAGACAATCCGTCTCCCGCGCACGCCGCGACGAATTAGCGGTGGCTGCAGCGCAGTGTCGACAGTGCTACGTCGCCAGACAGAGCGGCGCGTTCTCACGCGCAGCCCGGGCACCTGGCCGCTACTCATAAGTGGACCTTACAACTCCCCCCTTTAAGAGGGTTACTGGGCCTCTTGGTTCAGTCAATCCGAAAAGAATTTAAAAGGGCCACTCGTTTCAACTCTCCTTCCGCAATAACAGCGGGATAAACAAACAAACAAACAAACAAACAAAAAACACGTGGAAGGAGCTAGGTATAACCACAAATGAGCCCCCTTCTATTTCTCCAGCTGATCCAACTCCCTCTAGCCTAAACTACAGACACAACCTATTCACTAGCCGTTCAACAGGGACGGAATACTCTAGCAAACCGGAAACACACCAGAAAATTGCTAAAACACTAAGTGCGGGTAAAAAGAAATTGGGTCGTGTCTCCGGAGCGCGTAAACGCCACCAACAACGGGACAACTCAAGCTATAACACTGATGCGCGCTATAACCGCAAACGCGCACAATCATTCCGGCACTCGACAACAAGAACAAAAGGAATAAGAACTGGTAAAGAACGCGGGCAACTTTGCAGTCAACAAAAATAAAACGTTAATAAAGTTTGCATTGCCACTATGCGCACGCGCGCAAATGTTCTCCGTGACGGCGTAGCATGATAACGTTCCTTCACGAATGTCCAGCTGTGCTTTCGCTCACTTGCGGTGCACAGAAAGCTCAGTTCGGTGCGCGGATCGATCAATTCGGTGCACGGATCGAGCACTCAAGGCATCTCGTCGCGCACAACCGCGGCACACACCCACACACACACACCACCAACGAAAAAGGACGGGTGAACGGGAACGTTCACGTCCGTCGTGGCGGTGTTAAGGCTCGGAGGCAATTCAATACTAGCCTCCCCAAGCAACAATCTGAAAGCAGGGGAGTGCATTCGCGTACTTCCCGCCCCCTCTGCAGATGATCCAGACCGCGTAGCGTTGCAATGTCAACGCAAGTCTCGACAATTTAGCCCCATGAGGCGAACACAACTTCGGGGAAGACGGAGTGGTATCACAAAATGCGGCTTCGCTTCCTGTCCCATAGGCCAAGTGGCCATGCCTCTCCAATGCCCCAACGTAAGGCAACGCTGCGCGCTGGCCGCGTGAGCGCAGGGTTGATGCTGGAGCGTAATGGCGGCCCGCGAACGCGACGACCTTCTCGGGATCATTCTTTCCCTTGCGCGCTGACTGCCCCACAACCACAACCTCACAAGCGCCTGTCACTACCAAGAACCGCTCGTGCACGCTAGGTGCATTCTGAGCAGCGGCCTGACAAAGACCATTTTTCGGCTGTTTCAGCACGCACTCATCCTGGCCCAACTCAGAACTAGGGCCTGTGACACACTGCCAGGTCGCAGAACTTAGTGCGTCAACCCATCCAGCGCGGCTCCCGACTGAATCTCGGTAATGGCCGCAACCAACACTAAAGCTACGAAGCTCTATCTCAGCCACCGGTTTCGCGAGATCGCCGATTGCGTCTCGTTCCTCGCTTTCAACTGTAGCTGCCTCCTCACACGGTTTTTCCCTCTCCTTCACAACCTCCTCGGGAGCTCTCATTCTTGCTTTCGCAGTCTCCACGCATGCGTTTTGGTGTTCTCCATCAACCTCCTCGGTTACACTCTCACTATCAAGACTACCAAACTCACGCGACATCTCCGTATCGTTAACTCCGTCTCTTTTTCGCTCCGTCTCGTCACATGCTTTCTCGTCTTCTATCTCCTTTCTCTTCTGGGCGGGCTCCTGAACGCCCGACACGGAGTTCGCTTTCTCGTGCAACTTTCGAGCGTAATTGGGAGCGCGGCGGGCCCCAAGACTTTCCTGCGCGACTCCAGTCTCCTCCGCTCCACCGATTAGAATTTGGGCACTGCCCGTGCTAGCAAGTTCAGCATGCGTTAACGCAGTGCCCGGTGCAAAAGCGGCTGGCGGCTCTACACCCGCGAAAACGGGGCTACCCCTTGGCTCTGCTCCCATACCGGGCGCGCTCGCTTGAACACTCCGCGTGCTCGCCTCCCTTTCCATGCAGCTGTTCACGGCTGAGCCGCTCGCTTCCCGTGCGCAGCCACGGCCGCTTATCTCGTCCTCGCGCGGCTTCAAATTGAAAAACGGGCTGCCCCCATTCAACTTTGCTGTCAGCGCGTAACTGGGCCTGTTCGAAGGGTTCTGTCTCATGCGCTGCCGCTCCATTCTCAAACTTTGCCTGCGAGGCTGCTCGTCATGTTCGAGCATCGCTTCATTACACCGCTCTACGGTATCACTGGCCGCGCCTACCTCGTCGCTCCTCCACCCAATGTGCATCTCCGCGCGTTCGACATCGGCGTAAATGCTAGCCTCGTTTAGGGAGTCACGGCTGCTTGCTTTGTCATCGCAATGTACAACCTCCAAACACTGGCCCGAACCATTCAACTTCGCTGTTGCTATACAACTAGCTGGGTCTGTGCCCCATTGTTTCTGCTCGCGGGTGTCCGAGCGCAAGGGCGTCTGCCTTCTCCGCTCCAGCTCCAACTCATACCTTCGCAACCTCTCTTCAGATTCGAGCTTCAGCTTTTGCATGCGCTCTTTAAATTCTCGCGCTGCTTTTCTCTCGCGTTCTTCGAATTCGTGCGCTGCTTTTCTCTCGCGTTCTTCGAATTCGCGCGCTCTTTTCTCCTCTCGCTCTTGAAACTCCAACTCCATTCGCCTAATAGTCATTGTTTCGGACTCCGCATGGACCACCCCTCCTGCCGCCATGTTCGCCAGCATGCTCCGCGTGACTACCATGCTACCCAAGACTCAGCCCACACCGCCACAACGAAGCGCAAGAAATCCCACTCACCCGCACCTCCGGTGGTCGGCCGCTGAGTCGTTGGCCCCGTGCGCTGGCTTGGCTCTGCCGCTCCGCTCCGCGCGGGGCTCGGCTGGTGCCGATGAAGACGGGCTTGCGTCCGCTTGCTGCCCTTGACTGTGGCCTGGTGTTCTCTTCTGCCAAACCCTGTCGGCTGCGCCAGTGAAGATCGTTTCCCCGAAGTCCGGTGTCGATCAGGAACCCAATCGCCCGGGCTCCGGTTGATTTGGCAGGAGGCTGGCTGGGTGATGGTGTTGAGGTTCTTGGAGATGGCGGTCGAACTGACGAACTCGAGGCGTTGAAGTTGATTAAGTGAAACGGAAGTTTATGTACAGCTATTTACAGTATGAAAACTGGGTACATGAGTAATAAAAAGAAAAACTGCAAACTTCAGCTAGACGCTAGCTCCGAGTGCGCACAAATCACTCGAGCTCCTCAGCTTCGTCTAACTCTCCTACTCTCGGAGCGTACACAAACCGCTCGAGAAACAACGGCCGAGACCCTGTCTCGCCGCAAGATCCGTCTAGTTGCCCGGTGCGGCGCTGCACCCTTAACCTCCGACGCGACCTTAACCTCGACTAGGGGGCTCACAAATCCCAACCTAGCGCTAACGGTCGAGACTCCTTGTCTCGCCGGGAACTGCCAGCTCAGCGCTCAGACAAGAACGATTTCCAACGGCCAAGTTGGGTCTTATATAACCTCGAGATCACACTCTCTCGGGAACGCCCCTGTAGCGTTCGTACACGCGTATGGGCGTGCCCAAATACACGTAGACAGCTGTCACTCAGCACGCCACGGAATATTCATTGAGGCGCCGCCACCTTCGGGTCAACGGCACGCTCGTAGACGAGCAAGTTCGAGCGACCCCGCGGGGCGAAAACGAAAGACGGCGACAGTGCGTCATGTTGACCAGGGCGCGACAACAATGGAGACGCCGGTAATCCCAGCGGGTCCGGCAGGCGTTCCTGGAATCCGGCACCGCCGTCTGCCCTCTCAATGGGGGATTATCCTTGAGGAATGCGAAGGGCCAGACAATCCGTCTCCCGCGCACGCCGCGACGAATTAGCGGTGGCTGCAGCGCAGTGTCGACAGTGCTACGTCGCCAGACAGAGCGGCGCGTTCTCACGCGCAGCCCGGGCACCTGGCCGCTACTCATAAGTGGACCTTACACATGAGAGAGAGAAAAACAAAAGGTAAAGAAAAAGCAAGAATGTCAATAAGGCTACGGCCTAGTATGCTATCCTGCACGAGGGTAAGGGGAACAATGAGAAAAAAATAGAAAAAGAAGGGGAAAGGTAACGACATAGCGTAGAGTAATGTGCCTAGCGGTAGGACACTATAGACAAACAAGTTCAGTGAGTTCACAGCAGTCTTTTGCCCCAGTCATTTGCGCAGTTCCGTCGTTTTCAGAAAACACAGGACCGTTTGTCGCCTTGTCCATAGATGACGGAGAAAGTCAGTGTCCCAGGATTGTCTCCTCAGAGAACGGGCGCCGAGGGCCTAACTTTCGTAGAGTCGCATAGAATTGGCTTCGTTCTTATGAACACCGTGGACACTCACAGAGGACATGTCATGTGGTCACTTGTGTATCACAGACTTCGCACACTTCACTGACTGCCATTCCAATCAAATAGGAGTAAGCATTTGTGAATGCGACTCCAAGCCAGAGACGACGAAGAATGGTTGCATCAGATCGTGGGAAACCTAATGGAAGGGGGCGCTGAAAATGGGGGTATAGGGCATGGATACGAGCGCTCGTGAACTCTTGGGTGGTCCATTTGGATAGCGTGCTCTCTGAGAAAAATTTTCGGAGAGTCCTAGCGGCGTCCGTCCTGGATAATCGAATGAATATGGTCTCCGTTTTTTGGTGTGCAAAGCAGGAGGCAGCGTCCGCACTTTCTTTTCCTACAATGCCGCAATGACTGGGAAGCAACTGAAAGGCAATGTCATGACCAGCTTGGGTGGTGCGGTCGTACAGTAGTCTTGTCTCGGCCATCAGCTGTTCATGAGGTCCTCGGCACAGGGCTGACTGGAGCGACTGAAGAGCAGGGTGTGAGTCGCAGAAGATCGCCCATCTTCGGCATGAAGTTTGTTCAACGGTGTGAAGGGCACAACGGATGGCGGTAAGTTCTGCAGCCGTGGAAGTGGTAAGATGGGCTATTCTGAATTCTGTGGACATGGACATTCGTGGTATAACAATGGCGCCAGCAGAACTAGATGTAGTTACGGAATCATCGGTGTAAATATGGATGCCGTCACTGTATCTCGTGTAAAGAAATGACTTAGCTGCTGTAGTGCCAGCGTTGGAAAATCTTGCTGCTTTGTTAAGCCTGGGATAGTGAGGCGTGCTCGAGGCTGCGTCGTACACCAAAGAAGCAGTGGCGGCCTCATCGCAGGCGTATAGTTGGACGGCATGCTGGTGATTTTGGAAGCTACAACCTTTGCGAAAGACGCATGGGGGCGTTTTGATGGCAGTCTAGCAAGGTGATGATCCGGCAGCCTAGTTAGGTGCCTAATGTGCGCCCTGAGTGTTCCACTTGTCACGTAAGTGGGTAAAGGATTATCACGAGCCACAGCAATGGTTGCAGCTGTTGACGTGCACCGTGGTAGGCGAAGGCACGTTCGGAGGGCCTGCGCTGTATGCCTTTCAGTTGCTGAATAATGGTACGCAATTACCTGAAAGTACATGCAGGCTGTACCGTAGGGAGCCCAAAAATAGTGCGTCGTACCGCTGAAACATTGACTTCATATGCGCTGCCCACGTCTTGCCGCCGATGAACTGGAGCATATGGGCCACAGGAGACATAAAAAGTGTCCCATATAATATGATGTCCTTCCTACTTTTTTATTTTGGTTAAGGAAGCGAAAGCACACCACCTTCGACATAATAACTACGGCGAAAAAAAAAGAAATTGAATGTCACTCTGAGACAAAGAAAACAGTTTCGCTGTTGTTATAGTGTTCATATATAATGGCGTGATTCCTTGTGAATCTGAATTCGACGTTTACTCTTGTTCTAAAACCCCATGTCCTGGTCAGAAAACAACTTTATTGATATCTGCACGTCACGTATCGTATCAAAAACCGTGGTCCGTGCTAGAAAAAAAAAACTTGTCCTTTTCAGTTTCGTTTGAATATCGCTTGTTTAAGGAGTATTATTCAGTCAGCTATTTATTAATGTTTAAATGTGTTTAAATACCACAGTTTTCAGGACTACCAGGACGTAAATTTGTCACAGAACAGGTTCTGTATAAATCATCTACGAAAATGTTTTAAGGCCACGTAAAATATTCTTTCGGTGGGAGTATATTGCAAAAAGTTATTTTCTGCTTGCTTTGGGGACGCAGATTTGCTTGCAAATTGTACTTTTAAAACATTGACATGCAAGAAACCATTCTGCGCCCCGAGTATTAGCTCTCTTCATGCTTGTGCAAGTGACCATGGGGATCTTTGGCAATGAAGAAGGCGAAAAACATGAAGTATTGAATTTTCAGTTTGATGCAAAGGCAAAATTGCGCAAAGGATGACAAAAGGTGTTGTAACGCCTGACAGAGGCCAAAATAATGTTTGCGAAATTAAAATAGAATAGAAACAGAACAAAAAATGAAAATGAAAAAATTCAACATGCAGAAACATGTGCACAAAACAATTTTTACACGAAATAGTTTCTTTATTTTTTTTTGGCTTCAACAACCACCTGCTAGAGACTCTAATGCCCCTGAACCTACCTCTAAACTTTAATGTAATCACATTTTCTTTACAATTAATTCGGTATGAGTGTTCGAAAAGGTTACTGGCAACAATTTTTTTAGTCTTAAGTCATTTTATAGTTTTTTTACACGAATGTCAGCGAGAACCTGACAGATACTAACTAGCTCAGCTGTCGATTCTGTTGACCTTATAAATATAAATGTAATTTATATTATTGGACGAGTATTTTATTATTTTACCATTAGTAAGACGACGTGAATTTTACAGTGCATTTGGCGCGAACACGTCAATCGTACTTTTTGTGGTTCAGCTACGATCAAAGGTGCATAACTCTAACTCTGACCAATGCTGCAAATTTATTACGACCATTGTGTTGCATGGTTAGACCAAAAACAATATTTCCGGTGTCTCTCTAATGTCATTGTGTCCTTAGTGAAGCCGCCCGTCAAAAGTTGAAATAATGTTTTTGCGATCCATTTATTTAGGCTAACCTTATCAATCTAATATATCAAAAGCACATTCTCTTTATATGGCGACATTCTTCAGCACAAAACAAATATCACGCAAATTTGAGGAAAATTGTCGAAACGCTAGTGGTGTTTGCAATGTTCTTTTCAAGAATTGTGATACTATGCCTGAGATTTTTAAGTGCAAATAAAACGAATTCGTTGAAACACGTTTTAACCACGAAGCAAAAAGAACGTTGGAGCCCAGGCATCGCGTTCGGGCGCGAGAGCGGTCCCGACGGTACCAACGAACTTCTCTCCAATACTGCGACTGCCCCTGGGGTAAAAGCACTGTGCTTCCAACGGATGCAATCAAGGGAATAGCGGGGCAGTTCGTCGGATGAAGCAGGAATAGGCCGTTTCGTGGCGCCCACGCATGACGTCAATGGGCTTCCTACTACATTTGCAGCGAAGCGTGCAGTCCTGCGGCCAACTTTCCTTTTGTCTGCTTACAAATGAAAGAATGCTACCAGGCGGGATTTAGTCGTTTTTTTTTAATTTAGTACGCGTAGTTCCGTAAATATTAAAGAAGGTTGACTAAGAGCGGAAAATAAAGGAAGGGTACAACAAAACTTTCCTTTTACGTCTGAAAAAAAGCCTTGAATTACAAAAGTCGATGCCGTTAAACCTGGACTAACCTAAATATCAAATTTTTCTATTGCAGTGCTCTTTAAGTGCCGCCTTATTTTATAAATGCCTGTGATAATTCTTCCACAACGTAGCTGTAGCAGTTTAAACAAACACAGTCATGAGCACACATTACGTTGCAAAGTAGTACCCATGTCTCCTCGCACACCGTGTTGGGAAACCACATTGTTAACGTTTATATTTATCTGTACAGAATCTTGTGCCCGTTTTCTATTTGTTATCTCTCGAGTGGCTCTCAAATATTTGAAAGGCTCAGATATTTTTCTCTGCAATGTCTTTTCACCGAGTTTAGAGACTCACCATCTTTGAGCCAGGAAAACATCCAGAGATCGGCGCGAGCCAAAATCGAAAATGTATCGAGCGTTTTCCCACCAGCCGGGATCTTTACGGAAAAATTAAGCAGACATAATTCAGGGACACATGAAGGGTGTTTTCAACCATTGATTGTTCCGAACTGAAGTGACAATTTTTGTATGGCATGCGTGTGTTCTTGTCACGTATCATTTGTAAAGTGCAAGGAAACAGGAGATGGAAACATTCAGCAATGTGTAAAATCTTCCGCTAACGAGAGGTAAAATCCAACGAAAGCTGCACTGCTGGGTGGTCGAGAGTGCTCCACTGGGAAAGGTGGGCCCTTCGGCTATGTTCCCACGTGCTCTCACTACACAACAGCTATTCGCTGAAAGGCACAAAATTTTTTTTAATGTAGCGGTACGGGCTAACAGTGCCATGTGGGCGAGAAAACGGAGGCTAGTCGTTTCGTTTCTGGAGAAAGACGTGTAGGGTTTTTTGAAAGACTTCTCTTATTCTTCTTTCCGCAAGAGCGTAGGTTATTGGTTCACTTTCATTTTCATGTGGTAATCTGCTCACTAGTTACCTTGACACTGATTGTTTTTATATGGCCAGGCTGACCCCATTGTCAGCATCAAAGACGTACTGTCTGCCATTTTACGTCTCTGCCATCCAACGTCTCTCCGCTATTTTACTACGGTCCGGTTATAGTGGGGTTTAATGATTTGTGCGGGATTTGAAAATGCAGACTCGACACATGTTTTAAAAATTAGAGACTGAATAGACAATGCTGATTAATCTAGACGAACGTTGAAAGATTTCTGCCCAATGGTTGCCAGCGCAAGTGATACACTGGGCACTTTGAGTCGTGCATACCTTCTTGCAGAATTTGTGTTGGTAACGACAGTCAGCCATTAGGTGCTATTTGAACGTGATCTGCCCTTACCATGAAGCGTGAACCATCGGATAGTTGCGGCGTACGACCGTGACGCTTCCCTCTAAAAGGCAAGCCTGCTGATGAGCGTTACCCCATTACCTGAGGCTGTTTTATCCACTTAGGAGGAGCTGAAAATAAGTACAGCTTATGGTCACCTTTGGCCAGTCATCACATGTATTTTTCGCTCCTTTATCTATGCATTGTTTTTAAGCTTTATCCAAGAAGGTTTCGGGACTACATCAACATCCGCGAAAGCGCCTGGTTTCACATTCATGGGATCAAGCATGAAGAAGTAAAAAACAAAAACAAAAAGCAAGTTGCCACGTAATAGAGCCAATGAAACGCGTATGTTTTGTACCAGGTACAGGCGTACCAGATACACGGGCTAGTCCAAAACATTACATAGACCCAGCAATTATGCTGGGAACCATTGCGTCTCTGTAATGTTTTAGACTAGCGAGGGTATCTCGTGTTTGCCTCGTTCTTTCTTTTCCCCTGTTGCTATTTTCTACTATACGTAGTTTTACGTTTTGGTGATAATTGTGTAGTTTGGAAACATATATAGGCTGTATGTCAAATGCCATGGCTATCATCTGACGGAGGTCGGTCCCTCGGACGAAACGTAAGTAAACAGTGTAATATTTTCACGGAGGTTGAAAACGTTAGTTGTTTATATTCAGAGGAGAAATTTCACTGGAGAGGCCGATGTTCAGGGCGTCCTTTTATTCGCAAGCTCGAGCGAGTATCTCATGCGCACACCACATGATTATGAGTTATCTACAGTGGAGGACGACGAAGTGCTGGAGTGTCAGCTAGGGAGTAATGGCTTCGTCCATGAACCTGGTGCCTTTGGGTGGACAAGTTCACTTTCAGAAAGTTCCAAAATCGTGACACAAAAGTGTACACCGACTCCGGCATGTCCAAAAGTACGAGGCAGCAGTTTCCGTAGTCAACTAAATGTGCACTCTTTGTATCTGCATCACCCTTCTACCTGGAGGAACAAAGAAACGAAGTTCGAGACATGTTTTCGCAATTTCACAATCGGACGTACCGTAAAGGAGCGCAAACATCAGTACAGACTCTCGAGTAGAGAGAGAGAGCGGAGTTTTATTGAAATAAAAAAACACAGAAAGGTCGGCCTGAGGTTAGTATAGCTGCCCAGCTATTCTCTGTGTGGGAAGGGAAAGGGAAGGAAACAGAGAGGATAGAGGACGATAGAGAGAGGAAGATGGCGGAGAAATGAATGAATGGCTATGTACAGAAGATGCCTATACTCATACTGTGAATTTGTTAAAGTTCAGCCGGACGGGTCTCAACTACAATATGTCTGGCAGGCTGCTGCTGCGGAGAAATGTCAGCACAGCTTTAAATGCCTCGTGGGAACACTGCGCATCTGGCCAAGGTCCCAGGAGTACTTCATCCGACACCACAAAACAGTCCAAACGGGCCAATGATCTCAGTTATTCATGAAATTCTCCCAAATCTCTGCAAGACATATTCAGACGTAATTTTAGTTTGACCTCTCGATGATTGACCGCTTTGCAATCCAAGCCAAAAATTAGCTTTACACGACGATCTCCAAAGTCGTGGTGAGTCATCTGTTTTGATCAGAAGACAAATATTGGGGCAGGTGGCTGCACTACCTAGCGCTGTTTTTGGTACGGCTAAGTTTACGCGTGGTTATGCCTTGACACTCGGGATATTTTTCTGCTTGGTTATGCATCGAGACATCCGCAGGTGTGCGTGGTGTGTTGTTAACCACGAACAGGTCAATCAACACTCGTTCAATAGGTATGCACAAAGTACGCGGGCCCAGTGTCTTTGGGCTAGACTAGAGTGAACTAGAATGGGGGAGTGGCCCGAGCGGGCGCAGACGGCGTTGCTTTCGGTGTGTCGCGTGCCGTCGACCACCGCTAGGGTGGCTAGGGGCGCTGGTGCATGATCTCGCAACCGGTTAGCCGCGCCCGCGCTGTCGCCGCAGCCCTCAGACCGGACGAAACGTAGAACTTGGAAGGCGGCGGGTGCACGTGCGTTCGGAGGACTCGGTGCGGAGGTTCTGACGTGTTTTTCAAAACAGTGAGAGAGTGCATTTCGTCAAGGACCAGCATGTGAGGAAGATGGCGAAAAGGAGGACTGATGCGCACTGTTTTGCCCAGGCTGTCACACCGGCTATCAGGGCTCTCCAAAGGCGTCTTTGTTCGCCGCCCCAAGAGACGAAGAGGTTCGAAAAAAGTGGAAGCGCAATTTGCGCCGGCAGGAGATAGAGACAAAACTTTTTTTACCGAGCTTTTAGGTGGGGTGGTTCCTCATTTCAGGTAACCATGTGCCGTCCCGGCTCGACTGGCCCTCTCGACCAGCAGAAGTTGATCTTGAGGGAAAGAGCTGGACATAAGTATCTCCAACTGCTCAGGAGTAGGGGAAGGAAAAGGAGGTGGGAGCTCTGGGTTCTTGACGCACTTCCATATTATGTGCCATAGAGTGCCTGGTTGAGTACGGAATTTCACTGTGCGTCGAATTGAGTGGGAAATAACAGATGCATCCTGACTGGATGGGGGAACGTATTTGTCAATATTAGGGCAAGCCCCTCGCAGAATTGTCGGCTGCAGTGTGCGAGCTTCACTTTGTGTAGAGACCGTTCTGCAGAGGTTTGTGTTAAGCATGGAGAACACGTTCACTGAATGCTTCAGTCTTCTTGAGCTTCATTTTAAAAGCATCCTTGACATTTTGATTGTGGTGAAGGCTAAGCAGCAGTGTGAACTTCGGTGCAGTGATCATTGTAAGGCTGTTGCGGCAGAGGTGCGTTTTACCTCACGACCCGCATTCACTTCTACATCAAAAGCATCAACAGAAGCAATGCAAATAGACGGCAATCTGCAAAGTATGCTAAACGAGGTAATTGCCCGTAGTAATGGACCAAATTGCGAAATAAACTGTGACAGCTGACTGAAAGGTAATCTGTTCTATCTCGTTCATTGTATGTATCTTATAAAAATTGCAATCGGGTTTGAAAAAAGGTGAAGCTGGGCCATTAGCTGTACAAAACTTTGCTTAACATGTAGCATTGCATGTAAGAGTTAATATTAGTTACTCTTCTTTTTTATATCAATTATAACAAGAAATAACTACAAAATAATTTGTATTTCGCCATGATAGCACCTCTGATCTCTGAAAAATAGTTAAGACCCAATACCATATTGGCAAGCAAGCAGCAGTTAGTTTCGTTTTTGTGCTATCGAGCGGGTCTAAACTTCCTTAATTTAGGAAATTGGGGGTGAGGGGGGGGGGGGTCAACGCACTTATTGGCGCACATGCGCTGAATAATACATCAGAGTTGACTGCAACACCCCGGCTAAAAAAAATGTCGCTTTTGTATGCTGCTATACTAGCAATGACGTGATTTTAGAACCGCGATGCTCTGCCCTGTGCAGGGACTAACAGTCCATGCTGAACACGTGCCAGTTTGCGAAAAGTAGGTAATTATCGTTCGTCAGGCAATATTCGGCCTGTTGCGGAGAACACAAGTGGCAGTTCATTGACATTCAGAACCGCCCGCGCCAGATATAAAGCTCGAAGTGAATCAAAATCGCGGATAGCGGAACTAAGGTGCCTGCAACCAGAACGGCTCACCACATCGAGGCCACAGTTCTTGTGCTCAACCTGGAGCAGCAGTAAGTAAAGCAAAAATCACGTTTGGCCGTTTAGAATCTTGCTTAGCTTCCGAATGCCTTTGAAAGCCGAAAGAGAACGTGAGAACAAGACAGAGCAAGGCCAGACGCGTAGTCTCACTGCGCCAGTCCAGCTGCGAAAGGGCGCAGTCGCGCCACCTCGCGATGTCGACGTCAACCGGAGTGGCTGAGCGCCGCCGCTCGGGACACTCCCTTATTCTAGTTCACTCTAGGCTACACCGTGATCTAGGCTATACTATTAAAGCGTAGCGAAGCGCGTACAGGGAGAGTTTGCTCAAAATCTTTTATTTCTTTCAATGACCATCGTTCGGCTTGGGTGATCTGCCCTGAGGGAAGCTAATGCAGAAGTTGACTAACGTTATGGCCCAGTATTTAGGCTTCTGTCATTAGGTCAATATTTGTTTTATTTTCAACCTCAATGTATCCGCAACGCGCCGCAACAAGCGATAGAGCGAGCCACCTAGCGGAACATTTTCGAAGCTGCGTTTGTACTCGTTGCATGATGCCTCCTACAGGTAGCGACACCAGTCATTTGCGTTCGCGGCAAGACTAGAGTGCAGCAGTGCCGGCGTGCGTGATCACGTCGTTTCTCGGCGAGCTTTTCCTGCAAACCTTTGCTGCATCAACCACCACCTTAAAGGGACACTGAAGTGATTTGTAAACAATGCGGGATTACGAGCGCAAATTGTAGTCCGGAGTCCCTAGGCCCTGTTTCGACCACTCTGAGCGCGTTTACGCGAATTTATTTAGTAGAATAATCAATTCGAAAATGCTGCCCTCCTCTCTGCACTCTCGCCCATTTTCTGTGGCGTTTTCGTGTGACGTCAGCAGGAGACGAGCTGGCAATTGTCTGCGCTATGTATGGCTCGCCGACATTCCGCGACCGAGTCAGTCGGCCCAACGTTTAGTCCGCCGGCCGCCGACGGGTCGTCGCAATTCGCTCGATCAGTTGAAACTAAGCCACAACACGTTTGTGAATGGAAGAATGTGCCTTTCTTTACTTCGTTAGTTTGTACACTGTATCTAGCTCCAAGCAGAGTCCTTCAATGCTTTACTGTTCACGAAACTTCGTCGCTCATTTTATATAGGGACCGCACGCGCCACTACAGGCGCCACCGCCACACGAAGGGCATCTATCCGCTCCGCGTGCGACGTTTGGCCCGCTCTTGGCGTGCAAACGCTCGCTTCTTTTGCTGTGTGCGCGCTGATTAAGCTTTTTTTTTCATAGTAGTTAACGATGAATAGTCCAGTCATTGTGTATATCACCTGCCTTGAATGGGGTTTTATTTTCCGAAGTAAATTACCGTAGACTTCGGCCGCGAACGGCAACGGCTTCTGCGTGCTCTGGCACAAGTGCTGCGGCGTCATGTTTACGGATTTTTAAATCTCTATTGCTGCTTTTCTTAAAGCAAAAGTTGTAACTACTACACATACGGTAGCTGCGTAGTCACGGACTGCTGCGGGCCTATCGATAATACAATAAAAAAACTGAAAGAAACCAAGTACGCGTCGTTCAGACTACGCTTAATGAATCCTTTGATTGCTCTGGAATACACAGAACGGTAAAAGAGATAGCCCAATAGTATTGTCGTTTCGATGAGTGGGTACATACTTGAGAACATTATAAACGCTGCAGAAACGCGAAGGATCGAAACACGAATAGATATATGTTGCACCGTGTATCTTTCCGCTTCCACGCTTTGCAATCCTTGCAAAAACAGGAAGCAAAAAAAGAACAATAAAACTGATTTTATCGCACGCAACAAAAAGTTTCAATGTTACGAAGCGAGGCGAAAGAGCGTGGTCCAGCGTACAAAAATTTATTTTTTCGCGCTGGGATGTGCAGCACACGGAGGAAACAGATTATTGGCACGTAGCCAAGAACGACGCAAAGCTTTTCTGAACGCAGCGAGCTAGCGAGCTCCTGCTCTACAAAAGACTACAATGCAACACAAACGTCGCAGAAGCAGTCCGCAGTATGACGTGCACAGATGAACGTCGATAAAGTGAGTTGCGCGGCGTTTGCTATGCATGCATTACTCTCGGAACGTTATTATTTCAGATCCATGGAAATAGGATCGAGAACATTGTCGAAGAAAGGAAAAATAAAGTTAGCGACAAGGTGGCACCCTTTCCATATCAAACAATATTGTCCGACGGGACGTGCGACAAAAAGAGCAAACGGGCGCTCCGGTTGAAACGCCAGATAAGAAAACTGGAAGCGGCCACGTGTGGTTACAAAACAAACAAAACGAACCCCAAGGGATAATTCCCGGAAATATGAAAAGTAAAAGCACAAGGACGTCCCAAAACTTTTTTACGCGCGAGCCCGAGCATAAGGTAATTCAAGTTTGCAAACAGGTAATGAAGCACCGCTACAACCTGACTGATATGACCAAAAATCCGGCTTTAAGTTAGTCTTGTACAATTCTAGGTGCACGATGCTCTCAAAAGGGTACAGTGCTTTTTACATTCTCTAACACAGTGCATTTCCACACACTGTCATACACTTATAATCGAAGCTGAAATCTCCCGTTGCTTGCTTTGGAATGGCGCGCCTCCATTTCTCACGCAGCTCCCCGTCGCTCGGTCAACAGAACAAGGAAACATTTTCTGTGGTATCGTTGTACAAGAAACGACATCCCGGGACGCAACACATGTTCGGCATCGTCGTTGCACTACTTAAGTCGCATCACAAGAGCGCGAGAGGCACGTTACATTTTTTTCCCCGTAAAAACAAACACAACTCGCCGCGGCTCCGCCGTTCGAGCTAGCGCAACGCCGCCCGAGGAGTGACCGCAGTGAGAGGGTGGCGCCACCGCGCGGCGGCCAAACGCAGCATATGAAGCTCTCCCATTGAGTTACGGAGCAGTTTCGTGACCAGTAAAGTATTGAAGGACTCTGCTCCAAGTCAAGGTCGCTTCACACAAGCGCTGCAGAAGAGCACATGCGACGCTTCGCTGACTGGTACGCCAGTAGGAAAATATAAGGCCTCTTGAAGGGGGAGAAGAGTCAGCGAAGTCAATATAAGTACTAAGGAAATAAACTCAACTGATATTTTTACCGTAACAGCGTAAAACTAGGGTGCGGGAAGCACTTCTTTGCGCTGAGCGAACAAGCACAGCGGTTAGCAGCACGACTGCGCATCTGCGAACGCTTTTCCGTCTAAGAAATGCAATTGCTAGACGTGAGCTATTGTGGAAACCCGCGTGACGCTTACTGCACGAGCGCAATACAACAAAAAGTCACCTTAGCTGCTTCAAATACTAAAACTAAATAAAAATGTAAACTGGTTATACATTACAGTCGAATCCACTTATAACGATACCGCTTATAACAATATATCGGATATAACGATGGACAACGATTGCACCGCCCAATTTTGTATGCTTTCTATGGTAAAATAACCCGCTTATTACGATGCTCCCGAGCCGCGATATCGGATATAGCGATTGAATCCGCTTACCGCTCGCGCCGAAATGCAAGCTGCCGCCGGCGCTGGCGCCGGCACTCGGCGCCGAGAGCACGCTACGCGCCTTGCATCCCGTCCACCCGGCCACGGAAGCACCCGACGATGAAGGGGTGCCACAGTTATGGTCGGCGCTTCACGAAGACTCGTCGGGTCTCGACGATTTTCTCCATGCCGACGATGGTGTGGAAACGTCCGAGTGATTCAGTGACGAGGCGATCGTTGCGAGTGTGCGTGGTGCAGCGGACAGTGGTGAGAGCGACGACGACGACGACGCGGCTGAGCAGCCTACCCAGGTACCGTCATCGCACGAGGCCCAACGAATGATACAGTCCCTACGGGACTTCATTTTCGCAAAGGACCTCCCGCTCAGCTATGTGGAGCAATTAGATGCTCTCGAAAAAGATGTGCGTCAGTTTCGCGTGAAGCAGTCAAGACTGACTGACTATGGCTTTTCTGCAAACGAGTAGTTGCACTACCTCACTTGCATGCTAATAAAATGTTTTGATCTCTCTTGTGGCTGTTTTTTTCTCGACCCGCTTATAACGATTATCGGTTATAACGATGGGATTTTCTTGGCACTTGGATATTGTTATAAGTGGACTAGTCTGTATATACCTTATATTTGCAACATTAACACAGCTAGCCCTGTGGCCGAGTGGTGTGGATCGCTAGTTGTGTTAATCGTAAATGTTTTGCCAGTCACAAGTTCGAATCCCCTCGGGTGCATGCTTTTTTTTTAAGTTAACTTTTTCGTTTTTCGCCGATGTTTTTTAAACTGAGTTCACCTTTTTTTGGCCCGCAACGTTCATTGCTGCACGAACTAGTTCACAGAACGCGCGCAGGCTGGCACTGGTGCGCTAGCGAGTTCTCGTTGGCGTGCTGTTGTCATAAGCACCGACTGCTTGCGGGCAGTGCGCACAGGCTAGAATCAACAGACCCTTGGCCTGGTGCGAACACGCTTTTTACGATGCAGGCATGAGTGAGGCAAGCTCCAAATATGGGGGGAAAGCGCATGCATTTAAGCGTCTGCGGGGACGCAGAGGGCGTTCATGCACTGCTTAGGGATCGGCTAGTGAATACTACGATTCCAAGCCGTCCTGGGAGGCTTATGTTTTGCAGTTTACAGCCGTCAATATGGCAGAAGCGCGGTACTACGATTACTCGGATGTTGAGAATGCCCATCCAACGACACCATCGGATGTCAAACATGTTGTTTTACAGAACCGAAACCGAAACCGAAACTTGTGTGATTGCTAACCTTAGGCATCGTCCAATCACGGTTGCCCCCTCCTCCGTACGTCACAGCATAGTTGGTGCAGCCGCCGCAAACCGCGCAAGGTAGTATTTCTTTCGCGCTTTGTAAAATAATTACGGATTTGTCAACCGGATAAACGATGTGAAGTGTGCTAATTTTAGGCAGTCTAAACAGTGCAATCAAAAACGGGAGCTTGACAAATTCACTTCAGTGTCCCTTTAAGGAGCGTCGCTGTTACACTTCTCTGTTGTGGCGCAGTCTATGCCGCAAACACATTTCCTTTCTAGCATTAGGCATACTCAAAATGCTCATTTACAACGCCGCGTGACATTGTGAGTTACTAAAATGCTATGCATTTAAAAATATTATGGTTATATTTTAATTTAAAATAAAAGTGAGAACACAGAAGTGTTAGACAATTCAGTAAAATATTGCTGTTTTTTTGTTTGAACATATATAGAACATTACAATACAAACTCTTTAACTTTATTACAATGTTGTTCAAATTAAAGTTTTCCAAATACAGTTTCTGCAGAAACAACACAGCCGTTGCGTTTAAAAAAATAATATAACTTTAGCTTTGTTTGTATTTTCTGTACACAATAATTTACTGTATATTTGGCGTTTTGTATTGATCTACCAGCTCTAGGTCCATTTGTACCTCTGTCGGAAATAGAAATCACTTACGTTGCGATGTAGTTGGATAGCGTTGGTGTAGGGTTGACAGTGGGCTTTAAATTTCGCCTCCATAACATTTCCCATTCATGATACACTATACGAATGCGTGTCAGCTGATTGAAATTCATTCATTGATCGCGAAACCCACATATGTACATGAACCTTTAGTTTTACACAGATGGACTTCACGTGCAATCTTTCGAGTACGACGAATATAACCTCCCTTCTCGTTCTTTTCCATATCCCATGTTATGAAAATAAATTAGTTATAATACTAACAATTTCTGTAAATGTGAAAATCTGAGCAGCAAAGTGACCGTACCTGGGTGCAGTATAACCGCGGAGGAGAGCGCACGTATTTCAAACACTTCCGCATTAACTATCTGAACAAACGTTGGACATACGAGTGTTTTAATATAACGAAAATCCATGGGAGCGTCCGTTTCCACCCGTAGCAGGCGATGTATTTACAGCAATACGTAATTTATAAATATTTAAAAGTTCATTGCGAACTGGCTAATTATAAAAGTAGACGTAGCTGGCATGATTTTTTGTGTATTCCACGCGGCTCACAGTAAGGGAGTTTGTTACATGATATTTTGAAGAAAACGCGAAATAGAACCGTTTTGTTTTTCTCGTTGACAGCCATGTACTGAACGCAGTATTTGAGTTTGTAACACTTATAACTTCACAGTGCATTATTAATACAACGAATCAGCGCCTCATCTTGTTGTTCTTCCTCGTAGCGTCCTTGGCGCTGTTTTGGTGCTATTGAATCAAATAAAATACCTAGGAATGGTGGTCGTCCTGGAACCAATTTCAGTAGGATTTGTGGTCTACTTACAGAGGATTCGCAGCTTAAGACATTAAAAAAATTATTTTGCGTAGGTTTGCCGCTGTGACTTGTTTCTTCACACACTCACCGCACGCAGTGTTGACCTGAACCCAGCTTTTGCTATTTCCGCTGAAAATATTGCGTAAAATGTGTCACTGATAATGCGATGTCCTTCCTACTTTTTGTTTCGGTTAAGGAAGCGAAAGCGCACCGCCTTCGACATAGTAAAAACGGCGAAAAAAAGAAATTGAATGTCGCCCTGAGAGAAAGCGAACAGTTTCACTGCTGCGAAAATGTTCATATATAAAGGCGTGATTCCTTCTTATTCATAATTCTACGTTTTCGGTTGTCCTAAAGTCCTATGTCCCAGTCAGAAAAAACTTCATTGATGTTTGTACGTCACGTGTTGTATCAGAGCCCGTGGTCTGTGCTTAAAAACATTTTCTTTTCAGTTTCGTTTGAATATAGCATGTTTGCGAAATATGCAGCCAGTTACTTGTTAAGGTTTTAATTCGTTTAAATAACACAGTTCTCCAGAGAACCAGAAGGCGACTTTGTCGCACAACAGGTTCTATAGAAATACTCTAGGAAAACGTTTTAACGGCACGTATAAGAATGTTTCAGTAGGAGTATATTGCAAAAGGTATATTCTGCTTGCTTTGGGGAAGCAGATTGGCGTACATAACGTACTTTTAGAACATTCAGATGCAAGACAACATTATGTGCCCTGACAATTGGCTCTCTTCGTGGTTGTGAAAGTTACCGCGTGAATGTTTGGTAATGAAGAAGGCGAACAAGAGGGTGTACTCAATTTTCAGTTTTATGTAAAAGCAAAATTGTGTAAAAGGAGACAAAAGTTATTGCAACGCCTAACACAGGCCAATGTAAAGTTTGCGACAGACGTAACACAATAGAAACAGATAACAAAAATTCAAAATGAAATAATTGTACATCAGAGAAAGATGTGCTCAAAACAATTATTATGATAAACAATTTCTTGATTTTCGTCTGCTTCAACAAACACATATTATAGACTCTAATGCCCTAAAGCTACCTCTAAAACCAGTGTAAAGACATTTTATTTGCAATTGATTCGGTATACAATTTAGAAATTGTTACTCGCAGCTTTTCTTTTAGTTATAAGTCTTTTTATAGGTTTTTCCACATGAATGTCGGCGAGAACGTGCCCCTACCAAGTACTTTGTGAATATAAATCTAACCGTACTATTCGTGGAGTATTCTATAAATGTTCCCTTAGTAAGAGGAGGTGAATATTGCAGTGCATTCGCCGCGAACACGTCCATTTAAATTTTCAGTGTTTCAGCTATGATCAAAGTTGCGGAACTGTGATCAATGCTGAATAATTATTACGACCATTGGGTTGCATGGGTAACACAAAAACAAAAATTCTCGTGTCTCTTCTATACCGTTGTGTCCTCAGTGGTACCACCTGTCAAAGGTTGAAATATATCTTCAGAGAAGCAATTATTTAAACACAAATACACAATCTAATATATCAAAAGACAGCGTCCATGGGGCGCTGGGCGGATACCTGTACGCCTCTGGGCTCCGCCTGGTGCTACACTCCCTGTGACTGTGGACCCAGTGACTGTGTGTCTAGACTTTTTTTTTATTATTATTTATTCTTTCCCTCTTGTGGACCAGACGTTGAGTGTTTGTGTGTAAGTGTGCGTTAACTTGTAAATATGCCCCTCTCCCCCCTGTCTTCTGTAAACATGTCACTGCTATCCTCTGTCTCAACTCTCTATGAATATCTCACGCGTGCCCCAACTCCTACACCAGCAGGCGTTCCGGTGTCCACCCCTAGGTGTAACAATTTACGCCTGCTGGTGGTCTTTCCCTTCCTTTTCCTTGTCAATAAATTCATTCATTTATATCAAAAGCACATTGTCTACATTTACCAACATTGTTCAGCAAAAAACTAATATTACACGAATTTTAGCAAAATTCTCGTAACGCTAGTGGTGTTTGCAGTGTTCTTTTCAATAACTCTGGTTGTATGTCAGATATTTTTAAGTGGCCGTAAAAACAATGCAATGCAAATACGTTTTAACAGCAAAGCAAAAAAAGAAAAAAAATATCGCAGCCCAAGCATCGCGTTTGGGAGCGAGCGCAGTCCTAACCGTAACAACGAACTGCTCCCGATTACTGCGACTGCCGCCATGCTGAATACACGTGTGCTTCCAATGGATGGCATAAGGGGAATAGCAAGACAGTTAGTCGGATGAAGAAGCATAGGCTGCTTAGTTTTACCCACACCAGAAGACATAAGGCATCCTAATACATTTGCAACGAAGCAAGGCTACGCGTGGCCAACCTAACTTTAGTCTGCTTAAAAATATAAGAATGATACCTTGCAGGATTTAGGTGAATCAACCCTTGTTTTGGTTTTAATTTTGGAAGCGTAATTAGTTACGCTAATAATAAGGAAAGTTGACTAAGACTGGAAAATAAAAGGAGGGTGTTACACTTACTTCCTCTTCTTGTCTGAAAAAAGCACTGAATTACAAAAGTCGAAGCGGGTAAAGCTGAAACAACGTAAATATCCAATTTTTGTATTGCTGTGCTGTTTTAAGGCATCCTTATTTCATAAATACCGGGGATAGCTCCTCCACAACGTAGCCGTAGCAGTTTATACCAACAGTCATGAGCATGCATTACGTTGAGAAGCAGTAAGCATACCTCTTTCGACTCTGTGTTTGTAAACCGATTTGTTTACGCTTGTATTTTTCTGTAAAAAAAATCTTGTGCCCGTTCTGTAATTTGTATCTCTCGAGCTGCTCACAAATATTTAAAAGGCTCTAATATTTTTTTCCGCAATATCTTTTCACCGAGTTCTGAGACGCAACATCCTTGAGCCAGGAAAACGTCAAGAGCTCGGCGTCAGGCATCATCAAAATGTATCGAGTGTTTTCCAAGCAACCGAGATATTTTCAGAAAAGTAACAGAGTGGATTTAGGGACATCTGGTAAGGTGTTTCCAACCATTGATTGTTCAGAATTGAAGTGACAATTTATGTATGGCTTGCGTGTGTTTTACTCACGTATCATTTGTAAAGTGCATGGAAACAGGATACGGAAACGTTCACCAGTCTGTAAAATCTGCCGCCAGACGAGAGCGAAATCCCAATGGAAACCGCACCGCTGGGTGGTCGAGCATGCTCCACTGAGAAAAACGGCCCTTTGGCTATGTTGCCGCGTGCTCTCTGTACGCCACGAATATACACTGAAACCCACAAAATTCATTTCCAATGCGGCGGTACGGACTCAGTTCGCTGTGTAGGCGGGAGAGTTGGTTTTAGCTAGAGAGGCGAGTGATTCTATTTCTTGAGGAAGGCATGGTGTGTTCTTTGAAAGACCTCGTTTATTCTTCCTTCCGCAAGAGTGGAGGTTATGGGATCTATTTCAATTTCGTGTGGTAATCTGCTCACTAGTTACTTCGATACTGATTGTCTTTATAGGACCAGGGTGACTCCCTTGTCAGCCTAAAAAAACGTACTGGCTGATATCTTACATCTCTAGCCGCTATCTCAATATGGTCCCATTCTGGTGGGCTTTAAGAATTTGTGCGGAATTCAAACATGAAGACTCGACACTGTTTTAAAAATTAGAGAATGGTTAGACGTTGCTGATGAATCTAGACGAACGTTGAAAGAATTTTGCCCCATAGTTGCCAGTGCAAGTGGTACACAGGGCACCTTGAGTCATGCATACCTTCTTGTGGGTGCCTGTGCGCAGAATTTGTGTTTGTAACGACGGTCAGTCATTAATTATTTTTCAATGTGATGTACTCGTACCTTGGGGCTTCAACCACTGGATAGTTGGGGAGGGCGACCGACATGCTCTGCACTAAATGGCAAGTCTGCTGCCGAGTGTTCCTCCATGTGCGGGGGCTGGTTTATCCAGTTAGGAGGAGCTGCATGTAAGTGCTATTTTGTGTCACCTTTGCCCAGTCATCACATATACTTGTTCCTCAATATCTATGCATTGTTTTTAAGCTTTGTCAAAAAAGGTTTCCGTTCTACATCAACATCCGCCAATGCGTCGGTTTTTACATTCATGGGATGAAGTATTAAGAAGAAAAAAAAAACAAATCCAAAACAATTCGCCATGCCGATGGAGCAAATGAATCGCGCATTTTTTGTACCAAATACAGGCGTACCAGATACATGCAATAGTCCAAAACATTACATAGACAAACCAATATCGCTGAGCACCATAGCGTATATGTATTTTTTTACAAGCGACTGTATATCGTATTTGGCTGGTTCTTCTTCTCCCCTGTTCCCATTTATTTCTATCACTACTTTTACGTTTTGGTGATAATGTAGGCTGTACGTCAAATGCCACCATTATAATGTGATGGAGGCCAGCCCCTGGGACGAATTGTAATTAAACATGTACTTGTTTCACGGGGGGCTAAAATGTTACTCCTATATATTGAGAGTTCAATGTTCACTGGAGAGGTCAATGCTCAGGGCGACCTTTTATTCTGAAGCTCGAGCGAGGAAGCCACGCGCACACCACATGATGGTGCGTATCTACAGGGGAGGATGACGAAGTGCTGGGGCGTCGGCTAGGGATGATGGCTTGGTCCATGAATTTGGCCCATATGGCAGGAACAAGTTCACTTTAAGACAGTAGCAAAATCATGACACCACATTATACGAGTTCGGCATGTCCGAAAGTATAAGACAGCAGTTGCTATAGTCGACTATACGTGGGCTCCATGTGGCTGCATCGTCCTTAAACGTGGAGCAATAAAAAAGCGAAGTTGGAGACATTTTATCGCAATTTAACAAGCCGAAGCACCATATAGAAGTGTAAACATCGCTACAGACTCTCGAAGTAAAAAAAGGGTTTTTTGCAGCCGCAATACGCAGACGCCTTAAGATAAATTAAGATAGTTATTAGGGTAATTTCGGTATTCTGGTACGAGGGTCTGGAAGAGGAAGAGGCACCACGAAACGCGCGAACCCACATGCTCTGCACCGTGCAGCAAGAATACCGCTCGCCTCTTCAAGAAAAATGTTAATGTTATATTCTCATACTTCTCCTAGGAGCACGATGTTTCCCGTTGCTGAAAGGGGGCCTTCAGCGAAATAATCGCAAAGTCTGGGGAAGATAAACCAACAGACGTATTTTGAAATCTAAGGGGCGAAGTCGTTCGGGAGAAACATCAGACATTTCCCTAAAACTGTGCTAAAATCACGAAAACATCCACCCTCTTCTACGAAACCTAACTATGCCAATGGGTATGCTCATGGGAGAAGAATTCAAAAATTGTATATTCCACTTCTGTGGAGACATGAGAGGCAGCTATGACGAGTTTGTTACCTGAACATCAGTGCGAGCTGATGAGAACACAAGGGAAGGCGCCCCTGTTGCCGGCACCGTACACTTCAGGTTCCACCCTTTAGCTCTTGTAACATTTATTTTCCTACTTTTCTGAGACGCCAATCAAGTAATTTAATAACAAGGAGCTTCACACACACGCTCTCTCTCCCTTCGCAAAAAACACAAATTTTCAGCGGTCTTGAACATGAGCGAGCAGTACACTAAATCACTAAACCAACACCTCACTCAAACTGACAAACACCTCGCATCCGCAACCTTAAGCCACATAACCCCAGAGGATATTTGTCTCTTGTGGGCTACAGCGATTAAACGCCAGCGCTAGTCGTCTTCCGCTCTTCACTGAAATTCAGTTTTCGTGAAATAATATATCGTAACTACAGCAACTGTGTTCAAAAACGCTCCCAGGGGCACAAGTGAAGCTGTCGCGTCTTGCAACTTAAGCCCCAAATGTAGATGTCTCCCGCAACGTTTTAAGTGTGATACACTTTATAGGCGACCCCAAACCATCCACCGCCGGCGGCGGCGTCGGCGTCCGCAGTGCTCCTCTATAAAGAAACAGCATCCGGCGCCAGGTTTCGATCCGCGGACTTGGCGGCCGCAGCGCGACGCTCTACCGATCAAGCCACGGACGCGACGGTGATATCAGTGTTTACGCGCCTTATATCTTTAACGCATTCAAACTACGTCGTCAGCGGCGTGCGTTGGCGACTCAGCGGCGTTATAGCGGCTTGATAACTGCGTGGTGTACACGTGATACTACAAACCCTATGGAAGAGATGGAAGAGAAGGCGGCGAGGCGGTGGGCTGCGGGGGCCGAGCGCAAGCGCCGCAAGCGGGCCGACAACCGTGCATTCGCACTTTCACATTCTCCCCCTCGGGGAAATGCGGGGGAATTTTGTTTTCGTTTTTTAGAGGCGCTGTCGGAAACATTAAAAAAAAGTGTTTCTTCGCGGTCATTTGTTTTTATCTATGCTACAAAAAACGCGCAAAATACTCTTTGGGTTCTTTGTTTATGTGTGCACTTACTGAAAGAGACACGTAGAACGTGAGCGAATTCGTTAGAAAAGGGCTAGACGCTCTGGGTAATGTTTTGCGGACGATATTTGGGTGGGGCTGCGCTCAGTGTACACCAGCCGGGTGCCTGCTTTCTCTGGCATAGGCAAGTGTAATGTTCGCGTCAAAAGTCTTGTAACTGGGCCCAACGTCGAGCCAACAGAAGCTGTTCATTTGCCCCATTGTGAATCGCCAAATATTGAGCTCAAGCAACACAACGGACGAAGAAAACAACAAAATAACAACGATGTAAGCCTGACAAAATGTGTATACAGCTATGAAACGGGGATTAAGTTCAGCGCCAGTTGGAGCAATGGCGTCGAAGAGAACTAAAAAAAGCTAAGGAAACAAGAAACAGTGCGGCATGGTGAAATTGCGAGATTGGGCAGGTGGCTATTTCTGAATCTGGCTGTGCGCAGCCGAGCTGGGTTGGGTAAATAAAAATTTATAAAGAATATTTTTTGTTGAAACATGTTTGTAGCTCCAAACAGCAGACGTACTTTACCCCATTATATACACCTCTCAATGTGGAAATAGCGAAGTTCAGCAATCCGAATCGGTTTTCGTGACACATTGACTAGAGGAAGAATATATACAGTAGTATTAGTTATTGTTATCCATTCTGAAAAAAAAAAATATCAATTGCTGGTATGGAACCACCCAATTAAAAACCATCACATACTTTCCCTACAGAATTTAACTCGGAAGCTGTACTTGTGAAAAATGCTTATACCTGTTTTGTGCGTGAGTTTGTGTTGAGGACTCACTATTTTTTCCAGTTGACGGGATTATCAGTTACTGTTTTTATATCACGTGACGTTTACGCTTTCGCTTCTCTGCGCGCGTACAAGTATATTGCAACAAAAGGTTATTAGAAGGAGAATTTAATACGCCGCATAACGGGCATTTCAGCTCGTCGGGAGGTGAACATCTTGAAATAAAAACCTTTAAAAAACAATGAAGAAGACAAATTCCAGGGCACAAAATTGTAAAGGGAGGTTTATTGAAAAGACAAAAATATTTAATGACTATACTCACATGACAGGCTCCTCTTCGACCGGTAAGACTGTGAAAGCACTTTGCAAAGTGATTACACAAACTCAGGATTGAGATTAGTTATATGCGACTTATATATTTTTAAGAACCTTACGCTGTACTCCAGGCGAGTTCAGGATTCGATTCCCATCCCGATTGTCCAGTCTCATCTTTCCTCGTTCGCCTAGGGTATTCCCCCTCCTTTCGCGTACGGTTTACTGGAGTTTCGTAGGTGGAGTTAACGTGTTTTAGTGACGTTAATTTGCGCTAAGTGACCCGAAGGACTGCATTAACCCAGTCGCGTGAAGGGTAAGCACCGAACATCGTGAACCGTGCTTCACAAGAAAAAACCGGGATCGTTTATCGTCACCGTGAACGCTTCTTCAGAAAACAAACACATGCGAGAATTAGGCATAATAGGCTGAGATTGGGCACGATCAGTTGCTGCCTGTTCACGAACGCAAAAAAAAAACTCGCGCCATGATGATCGCAAGGACTCTCAGGGCTTATGAGTTCACCGTCTGTTCAACAGCGTATCATGGCGTCTTCGATTTTGTTAACGTTTTGGACATGGCTGAAAAAGTTCACAAGTGACCAGCTAAGCAAGCAATTCAAGTGAGATCACACGGCCATCCAGGGCCAATAACCGGTACGACGTTTTTTTTTATGTCACTGGTGGCGTATCGTCCTGCTTGCACCCCCCTCCCCCCGTACCGAATAAAAAAAAACTTCTTGGTGGGTATTAGGAAAAGAATTTCGAAAGTAAAAGATAGGTGGATGTATCAACAACTCAAGCGTTGCGGAAAAGCTATCGCGTCCTTACTGACAGCGAAACAAGAAGCTTCCACATTGAACAATATTGCAAGAAAGAGCGCTGTACAAAATGCAACTTGAATCCTTACAGCGTGCCCCTCCAGAGAAGTGCCAGCTGAAAGCTTTCGGCACGCGCCGCATCCCTTGCCGCTCCAGCTACGCTACGAAGGCTACACTGGAAGTACGCTCAGAACTCTTCAGCCATGCAAACATCGAACAGCAGCAATATGAGGGCCATTCAGAGCCACCCCTTTTCCCAGGCCACGGGCTCCATAGGGGACAAAGTTTTGACAAATGCTGCACTTCACAAACACATACATTTTTCTTGCTCACAAGGTAAGACGCCACGTCGGTCACCGTAAATAGAAATATTAGAGGGAGCTGGCGTAGGGGTATGAGATTCATCGTAAGCACTCAGCGCACACGGGACGACAAGACAGAAAGCACAAATAAGAGGTTATCCAAGTTTTCTTTGCGGTCTCCGTGTTTGTGCGGTAAGTTCCGAAGATTGGCTGTGCTTTATTACTCGAAAATGTAGGCCTACGTCTGATGTAACGGCTAATCTTACCACGCAAGTAGCCGCGACAGCGTATTTCAGACCTTTTCGAAAGCCTGTGGTGAGCGTGCAAAAAAATTACGCCCACCTCCCCTCGCGGGAACCCTGGTGTGATGTGACGCTGAGGGGGGTTCAAGCGCAAGTGGAGAGCAACCATCGACCGAAAGCCACCGGAGAGTGGCACACCGGTTATATGCCCAGCGCGCCCGAAGGAGAGGAGACCGCGGAGAGAGAGAGAGTACTGCACATGCGCAGCACCGCGCGCACGCCGCCCACCGGCGGAGTGAGAGCGCGCTGGGCCGCACACGCTTTAACCTGGGCACGCGCCGGCGCCAGTGCGTCTGCCGCGGCTATGACGAAATAAAATCCAACACAATCCACTTTAATCCAATCCAATCCAATCCAAATCCAATCCAATTCCCATTCCAATCCCATCCAAATGTTTTGTGACTAACGCTCCTGTTTTAATGAAGTTTCGTAAGCGGTTTCCTTTTTATTGCCGACATAAATCCAAGAAAAATATTAAGCACCACTCTGGTTAGAACTTGTAATTTCTATTACTATTGAGCTGCCCAACTTCGATCCCCATATACTTCAGCCTAATTGCTAATATTTGTATCTATTAGAGAAAGCAAGTTTTTATTTGAAACGTAAGGTGCATGTGTCTCCTTAGAAAAACGGTAAAAGCGAGATGTGTTGTTTTTGGTACTGCAGTATTCAGCCAGCTTCAGCAATGCATTCTCCGGTATGCAGAATCAACCTTCCGATTCTTCCAATATTCTATTCCATCGCCCACTACAGGATATCGGATATCCTGATATCGTGGATATCAGTAGCTGGTGTCGCTGATGTGCGACTGTCTTCTTTCGAGTTCAATTTCCAAATACGAGTTTAGAACCACATCTACGCCGAACGTAGGCATCAAGCATCTATCTAAACATATTCGTCTATTATATATTTGACCAACAATCTGCCTCGAATAAAACCTGTTAAGTGAAGCTATGCTTAGGATGAATGTGTATACCACTGTATGTTTATATAACAACAAAAATAAGAACTTCGTAAAGATTGGCTATGTTCGTGGATATCTTCGACTCAGCTGCGAGGCTACCGTAGTATGAGTTTTGAGAAATCCTTACGCTTTAAAGCATCTGCCTGGCTTTTATTGCAAAATTGCTTTCAATGGGGCCGCCCGAGGGCCCTAAAATTGACAAAATTGGTCGAACTGTCCGGTAATTGGTCAAATTGAGGGTGCTGTGAATGTGCGGGACATGGCCAGTGAGGAACGCGAATGCGGCGGGTCGTGGCCATTTTGAAACCTTTAACTTATTCATAGAATTCGCCCGTTTCTGTGCAAGACACATTCAGACGTAATTTTTTTACCTCTCTATGATTGCCCATTTTGTCATAGAGCCCAAGAACGTACCTGCAAACGACCATCTCATTGATCGTTGTGAGGCAGCTGTCTTGATTAGAATACAAATATTGGGGCAGGTGGCGGCACTACCCAGCGCTGTTTGTGGTGCGGCTACGTTTACGCGTGGTTATGCATTGACAGTCGGGAAGTGTTTCTGCTTGGTTATTCATCGAGACATGCTCATGTACGTTGCGTGGTGTGTTGTTAGCCCCCAAAAGGTTAATGAACGCTCGTTCAGCTACGTATGTACGAAGTACGTGGGCCCACTGTCTTTGCGGTAGATTATAAAGTGTAGCGGAGCGCTTCGGAAGAGGGTATAACTCAAAATCTTTTAATTCGTTGAATGACTATTGTTCGGCTTGGGTGATCTGCCGTGTGAGACACTATTGAAGAAGTTGACTAACGTTATGGCTCAGCCTTTCGGCTTCTTTCATTATGGCAATATTCCTTCTCTTTGCACCCTCAATTTACCCGCAACGCGCCGCAACAAGCGATAGAGCTAGCCACCCAGCGGTACACTTCCGAAGCTGTGATTGTACCCGTTGCATAATGTCTCCTGCAGATAGCGACACCATTCATTGTCGAGCGTATCAAGGCTAGAGTGTAGCAGTGCCGGCGTACGCGATAACGTCGTTTTTTGACGTACTTTTCCTGCACACTTTTGCTGGCTCAAACACCCCCTTAAGGAACGTCGCTGTTAAAATCTTCTGTCATGGCGTGGTCTACGGCGCAAAAAAGTTCTTTTCTCTAATTAAGCACACTCAGAATGCTTCTTTAAAGTAAAATTATGGTTTTTTCTAATTTGAAATAGAATTAACAAGGCAAAAGTTTTGGGCACTTGAGTTAAAATTTCGTGTTTTAATTTGTTTAATGATATCGAAAAAACATCAAGATACAAAATCTTTGTATTTTAATAAAATATTGTTGGAAGGTAAATTCTGTCAATAACGCTTTGTGCTGAAACCATACAGCCTTTGCTTTGAAAAAAAAACTTTCATGATATATTAGCATTGTTTGTGTTTTGTTTGCACATTACTCTACAAATTAGTTGGTGTTTCGTACAGTCGCATAAGCTATCAGTCCAGTTGTATTTCCCGTCAAAAATACAAAAATACAAATCACTGACGTTACGTTGCAGAAGGACAGTATTTTTGTAACGTAGACAGTGTGCCTCAAAATTTTGGCTTCATAACATTTTCCATTCATGATACACAATGCGAATGGCGTGTCAGTTGATTGAAATTGATTCATTGATCGCGAAACCCACATATGTACATGAACCTTTAGATTTACACAGATGGACTTCACGCACAATCTTTCGAGTCGAACGAATATAACCTCCCACTTTATTCTTTTTCATATTCCATGTCATGAAAACAATTCAGTTATAATACTAACGATTTCTGTAAAAGTCAAAATTCGTGTAGAAAAGTGACCGTACCTGGGTACAGTATAACAACGGAGGAGAGTGCACGTGTTTCATACACTTCCGCAATAACTATCTGAACGAAAGTGGGCGTACGAGTGTTTTAATTATAACGGAAATTCATTGGAGCGTCCGTTTCCACCCCTAGTAGGCGATGTAGTTACAGCAACGCGTCTTCCATAAATATTTAAAAGTCCACTGCGAACTTTCTAATTATAAAAGTAGACATAGTCGCAATATTTTTTGTGTATTCGATGTGGGTCGCCCTAAGAGAGTTTTTTACGTGATTTTTTTAGAAAACTCAAAACAGAACCGGTTTATTTAACCATGTTTTCCAAGTAGACAGCCATGTACTGAAAGCAGCATTAGAGTTTGTAACACCTATAACTTCAGAGGGCATTATTATAACAATGAATCAGCGCCACATCTTGTTGGTCTTCCTTGTGGCGTGCTTGGCCCTGTTTTGCTGTTTTTGAATAACATAAAATCGCTCGGAATGGTTGTCGTCTTGGAACCAATTTCAGTAAGATTTCTGGTGTCCTTAAAGAGAATTCACAGCTTAAAACATTAGGAAAAATTATTTTGCGAAGGTTTGCTGCTGTGACTTGTTTCTTCACACCTGAACCCAGCTTTTGCTACTTGCGCTAAAAACATTGCGTAAAATTTGTCTCTAAAATTGTGATGCCCTGCCTACTTTTTTAGGGGTGTGCGAATATCAAATTTTTCGAATACGAATTGAATACGAATATCTAGCTTCGAATATAGAATCGAACATCGAATAATTAAGGGGGTACGTGGCTTTAGAAATCTACTTTTTATTTCAATGTAGATTTTGATGAAAAGTATCACAGGAACTGGAAATGCTTGTGATACCGCCATAAAAATTTCAAAGTGCCATTTGGAAACTTTTGATATATTGAAAACTTTTTCATTATAAAATTTTCTTTTTGTTCACCTTGAGGCCGCGCTCCAGTGGTCTATAAAACACGACAGAAAATGTTTATAGAAGTGCTTTGCATTGCCAAATGAATGGATGTTGTCGTGAGAGTCTTACGTTTTTTTATTAGTACACAGTTGTTTTTAGTTATCAGTTTTTTTAGAGCTGAGTGTACAAGCATATAGACAATAAATGTGAATAGATTTGAATATTGAATAAAAAAATTCACAAAATGTTCACTAGAAAAACTAAGAGTGTCAGGACCTTAGCTGTTCAGCAAGGAATGTAACATAACGAACGTAATCATAATAGAACAAGCAGTTAAAAGAAGTCACTAAAACATGCGACATACGTGCAAAAGCAACAAATAAATCTGGAGAAAACGGCGTCCGAAGTTCCAACATTGATTTCATTTATCAAAATCCCTAGGGTACTTTTGAACAAGGGGTTTATGGAGTGCCTTGCATTGAAATTGGAGTGCCTTTTAAAGCCTTCTTCTTCCTATAAAACATCATTTTCAGCTCATCTGTGAAGTGTACATAGCCCAGTTTGCGGACCAAATAGGCTGGGGGAGAGGGGGGGATGGCCGGTGGCTTTAAGTGCAAATTAGATTAGCTGGTTGTTTGTATTGCGCTGGAAAACGTCCCTCTGCAATGTTGGGACCGTGGCAACAACTGATGTCCTATTTTATACATAAATTTAAAACTGGTTTTTGAATTCTTTAATGCTTTATAACATTGCCTGAAGAAGCAGCTTACGTGTACGTGTTCATTGCCCTAAGTTTACATACCACAAGGATACAATGAGCCACTTTGAAGCTTGGTACACTATTCTGCATTAACTACAACATGCACATGCATGCACATATATGCACATTTTGTAATACTCTTGAAATTCAGGGCATCCAGCGTTTCTCGCCGCAGAGCCAATATGCACCAAGATACAGATGTAAGCGTTGGTATTAATAATTTCCATAAAAATTCAATTTGTTGAATACTAAGACTGTAAGTACATCTTTAACGCCGTAAACACGTTTTTGTACCTAACTCGGATATGTTTGCATGATTATTCGAAGTACACAGGAGACGTCGCGCAAGAAAGCGATATGGCTCTCTCGCATCGCGGTGCTCGTATACCGCAACCTGTCAAAATTTGTTTATTCCTGGCATGGCCCGTCAAGTGGCTCTTAAGATTACATCGTACGTCACAGACATTAATTACAACTACTGACCTTCAATTGCACCAGGTTGCGTAGTCAGGCGATGTACCAACGCGCAGCGGCTACGCCATGCATGCGCGCCGCAGCGTGCAAGCGCGCCGCCACCACTTTCAACCAAAGCGGCGCCGTTGCGCCACTCTTTGGAACCGGCGATTTTTATTACAATTGGCCTGCCCAACTTGGATATCTTTATACTTCAGCCTAATTGCTAATATTTGTACCGATTAGGGGAAGCGCGTTCATATTTGAAACGTAATTTACGTGTGCCTCCTTAGAAACGGTAAAAACGAGATGGGCAGTTTTTGCAACTACAGTATTCAGTCGGATTCAGCAATGCATTCTCCGGTATACAGAATCAACGTTCCGATTGTTCCAATATTTTATTCTATTCTCCGCTAAAGGATATCGTCTTTTCCAGTCAGGAGCTGGTGTCGCTGATGTGCGACTGTCTTCTTTCGAGTTCATTTTCCAAATACGTGTTTATTCACCCCATCTACCCCGAACGTCTGGCATAAAGCATCTATTTAAACACATTTGTCTATTATATCTTTGACCAACAATCTGCTTCGAATAAAACATGTAAAGCGGAGCTACGCTTAGGATGAATGCGTATTAAACTATTTGTTCATAGAACAACAAAAATACGAAATTCGTAAAGATTGGCGATGTGTGTGGATATCTTCGACTCAGTAGTGAGGCTACCGTAGTATGGGTTTTCAGTAATCCTTACGCTTTAAAACATCTGCCTGGCTGATATTGTAAATTGCTTTCAATCGGGCCCGAGGGCCCTAAAATTATCAAAATTGGTCGAAATGTCGGGTAATTGGTCAAATTGTGGGTTCTGTGAACGTGCGGGATATGTCCAGTGAAGAACGCAAATGCGGGGGGGGGGGGGGTAGGTAGGTGGGTTACCATCTGTAAAATTATGTCTAATCTGAGCAATACACATTCAGACGTATTTATTTCCTCTTTATAATTTCCCGCTTCGTCATGGAACCCACGAACTTAGCTACAAACGACCATCTACTTGATCGTTGTGAGCCATCTGTTTTGATTAGAAGACAAATATTTGGGCATGTAGCACCCCTACCCAGCGCTGTTTTTGGTGTGGCTACGTTTACGCGTGGGTATGCCTTGACACTCGGGATATTTTTTGCTTGGGTATGCATCGAGACATGCGCATGTGTGCCTGGTGCGTTGTCACCCCCAAAAGGCTAATGAACGCTCGTTCAGGTAAGTATGTACGAAGTACAGGGGCCCACTCTTTTTACGGTAGACCTTTAAACGTATCCGAGCGCGTCGGGGGAGGGTTTGCTCAAAATCTTTTAATTCGTTTAATGAACATCGTTCGGCTTGGGTGACTTGCCGTGTTGGAAGCTAATGCAGAAGTTGACTAACATTATATCTCAGCATTTTTGCTTCTGCAATTATGGCAATCTTTCTTCTTTTTGTACCTAAAATAATCTGCAACCCTTCTCAAAAACCGATAGAGCGAGGCACCCAGAGGAACATTTCCGAAGTTCTAATTGTACTCCTTGCATCATGCCACCTACAGGTAGCGACACCATTCATTTGACGAGCGCGGCAAGACTAGAGTGCAGCAGTGCCGGCGTGCGTGATCACGTCGTTGCTCGACGAGCTTTTCATGCAAACGTTTGCCCGCTCAACCACCACCGTATGAGCGTCGATGTTAAAACGTTCGGCTAAGGCGCAGTGTATGCCGGAAAAAACTTTCATTTCTAGGATTAGGCACACTCAGAATGCTTCTTTAAGGAATTATTATGGTTATATTTTAATTTAAAGGAAAATAAAAAACGTCGAACTGTTGGACAATTGAGTTAAAATTACTTGTTTTAATTTTCTTTTAACTGATAGAACACACGAAGACAGAAACTATTTGTACTTAGGCACGATGTTATGCAAAGTTACTTTCTGCAATTAACGTTTTGTGCAGAAGCAGTACTACGTTTGCGCTTAAAAGAGCTATTATACAATCTTAGCACTGTTTGTATTTTGTGTACTCATTGCTTTAATGGTTATCGTTTTGTACGGGTGCAAGAGCCATACATCGCAGCTATTCAAAAAATAAAACCCATTCTTGCGGTCGCAGTTCATCAAACGATGTGTTTGCGTAAGCTACTTAGTGTGCCTCAAATGTTGTTCTATAACACTTCCCATTCATGTTAATCTCTGCGAACAGAGTGCCAGCTGATTGAATCTGGTTCATTGTTTGCGAAACCTCTCATATGTATATGAACCTTCAGTTTTACACAGATAGACTTCACGTGCAATCTTTTGAGTACAACAAATAAAACCTCCCACTTCGTTCTTTTTCAAATTCCATGTTATGGAAATAAATCAGTTATAATACTTCCGCTTTCTGTAAAAGTGGAAATCTGAACAGTAAAGTGACCGCACCTGGGTGCAGTATGACAAAGGAGGAGAGCACACAAGTTTTAAACACTTCCGCATTAAGTATATCAAAGAAAGCTGGACTGACGAGAGTTTTAATCTAACGGATATTCATGGGAGCGTCCGTTTCCACCCGTAGAAGGCGATGTATGGACACGAACGCGTAATTCATAATTATTTTAAAGTTTAATGCAATAGCTAATTAATAAAAAGCAGACACAAGCCCCATTATGTTGTGTGTAGTCCATGCGGCTCATTGTAATATAGTGTGTTACATGATATTTTGAATAAAACTCAATATGCAACCGTTTTTTTAACGGTGTTTTTCGCGTAGACAGCCATGTGCTGACAGCAGAAATAAAGTTTGTAACACTTATAACTTAATTGTGGATTATTAACACAGATAACCAGGGCCTCATCTTGTTGTTCTTCATTAGCGCATCCTTGGAGCTGTATTTATTCAAATAAACCCCTCGGAATGGTTGTCGTACTTTAACCCAATTTCTCTAAAATTTTTGGTGTACATCCGCAGAATTCACAGCTTAAAACATTCGAAAAAAATTGTCTTGGGAAGAATTTTCGATCTGACTTGTTTCTTCACACACTCTGAACGCATGCCGTGTTGACCGCAACCTACCTTTTCCTATCCCCTCTGAAAACATTGCGTAAAATTTGTCACTGATAATGCGTTGCCCTTCCTACTTTTGTTTTATTTAGTTTAAGGAAACGACAGCACGCCACCATCGACATAGTAACTACGGCGACAAAAAGAAATTTAATGTCACTCTGAGACAAAGCAAACAGTTTCGCTGTTGCAATAATGTTCATATATAAAGTCGTGATTACTTCTAATTCATATTTCTACGTTTTGTGCTGTGCTAAAACCCAGCCACTACTCAGATAGCGACTTCGTTGATGTTTGTGCATCAGGTATTGCAGAGATGTGGGACAACCTAGTGCCCAGCGACCAGCTGGATGTACAGCAACTTCTGACATCCAGAGCGAACGCTCTCTGCTCCCAAATGGATTCATACAATAGGGAACCACTCCCATTTCAGAAAGCTCAAAATAAACGTCTCTTTCTCCCTCTCTCTCTCTCTGAAACCCGTGGTCCGTGCTAAAAGAACATTTTATTTTAATTTTCGTTCGAATAGTTTGTTTGCGAAATGGTACGCAGTCAGTTAAGTATTAAGGTTTAAATTTTTTGAAATGACACAGTTTTCTGGAGGACCAGAACGTGAATTTTTCGCAGAACAGCTTCATTAGAAACACTCTACGAAAACATTTAGAGGGCATGTATAGGAATATTTAGGTGGGAGTACATTGCAAAAAGGAATTTTCTGTTTGCTTCAGGGAATCAGATGGCGTGCTAAACTGACTTTGAAAATATTAAAATACAAGAAAACATTTTGTGCAATGACAATTGGTTTTCTTCCTGTTTGTGAATGTCACCGTTTGGATTTTGGCAATGAAGAAGGCAAATAAGAGGAAGTACTCAATTTCACTTTGATGTAAAGGCAGAATTGTGTAACGGAAGACCAAAGGTGTTGCAACCACTGACACAGGCCAAAATAAACTTGGCGACAGACAAAATACAATATAAACAGAAAAGAAAAATTGAAAATGAAATATTGCTACAGTACAGAAAGATGTGCACAAAACAACTATTACACGAAATAATTTCTTCATTTTTGCTTGCCTTCAACAAACACCTATTAGATGCTCTAATGCCCCAAAGCTACCTCTAAAACTAGTGTAAAGACATTTTTTTTGCAATTGATTCGGTATACGAGTTACAAATGGTTACTCGCAACATTTGCTTTAGTTGTGTATTTTTATAGCTTTTTTCACATGAATGTCGGCGAGAACTTGCCTCTACCAAGTATTTTGTGAATATTAATTTATTAGTTTTATTGGACGAGTATTTTATAAATTTACCCTTAGTAAAATGAGATGAATATTGCAGTGCATCCGCCGCGAACACGTCCATTTCAATTTTCAGTGTTTCAGCTCCGATCAAAGTTGCACAACTGTGATCAATCCTGAATAATTATTAAGGCCATTGGGTTGCATGGGTAACACAAAAAAGAAATTTTTGTGTCTCCCTTATACCTTTGTGTCCTTAGTGGTACCACCAGTCAAAGGTTGAAATATCTCTTTAGCAAAGCGTTTATTAACACAAAAATTATCAACCTAATATATCAACAGCACATTCTCTGCATTTTCCAACAATTTTCAGCAGAAAACTAATATTATGCGTATCTGAGAAAAATTGTCCCAACCCTAGTGGTGCGTCAGTGTTCTTTTCAAAAACTGTGGTTGTATGTCTGAAATTTTTAAGTGGCAAAAAAATATGCAATGCTAAACGTTTTAACAACAAAGCAAAAAAAAACGTCGCAGCCCAGGCATCGCGCTTGGGAGGGAGCGCGGTCGCGACCGTGCCAACGAAGTGCTCCCCAATACTGCGACTGCCGCCGGGCTGAATGCACGTGTGCTTCCAATGGAGGCCATAAGGGGAATAGCTGGACAATTCGTCGCATGAAGCAGCAGAGGCCGTTTAGTTGCGCCCACGCCCGAAGAAAATCGGCTTCCTACCACATTTGCAACGAAGCAAACAGACGCGCGGCCAACTTTCCTTTATACTGCATGGAAATAAAAGAATGCTACCTTGCAGTATTTTGGCGAATCAGGCGGAGCGTTTTTGTTAACTTTGGGCACGTAATTTCTTTGGGTAATATTAGGGAAAGTTGACTAAAAGTGGAAAATTACACAAGGGTGGTGCACTTCCTTATCTTGTCTGAAAATGTCGCTGAATTAGAGAAGTCGAAGCGGGTAAAGCTAGAACATCCTAAATATCCAATTTTGCTATAGCTGAGCTCTTTTAAAACAGTCTTATTTATTAAATACCGGGGATAGTTCTTCTACAACGTAGCTGTAGCCGTTTAAAGCAACTGAGTCATGAGCATGCATGGCTGCACCACACTTGCTACGCACAAGAGTTGCCATCAGCGAGCCTGCCAGCCAGCCAGCAAAGCGATCTCTCCTAAATTCTCCAAAACAGCCAACCTAACCCACACGCACCAAACATGCCGCGGCATCACGGATGAAAAAAAAATACACCAGTGGCTTCTGCCGGTAGCAACAGTACTGCAGGACTAATAACAACTGCACTGCTTTCAAAAGCGCTGGATAAATTTGTTTTCCAGTTGCTTGAATTGCGTGGTAGCCACCGCACCTGGCAAAAAAAAGTAAAAATTTATTTGGGTGGTAGCCACCGCCTTCTAGCGAGAGAAAGTCGACATAAAATTGTTTTAAAAATGGCGCTTTTAGAGAAAAAAAAAACGGCAAGAGGGCGTTTATTGCATACATCACCAGGGTAAGCAGAGTTCAACATCGTAAGTTCAGACAGCAAACATCCCGCATACAAACACAAATCACACAAACGCAGCAAGGCGCAAACACAATACACATAACGTACTACATACGCAACATCAGAAGACAGTTCGAATGCTTCAGCGTTTTTTTATATAGTCATCATGGCTGTGCGGCACTGAGAACCGCTAAACCCTACTGCTCTTTGCAAAATTGCGAAAACAACGAACAAGTATAGTTTAAACATCACATTGGTTAGTTTTACTACCGTTAGAGTGCACACTACACTTGTGTAAATTACGAACGGTAAAATATTGGCTGCTATAACAGCTATGTAAAAAAAGGGGGGGGGGTTTGTTTTTAATGGCTGTCCAGCATTTTTCGTTGGTAATGTCATAGTGCGTCTTCGGGTTGAAAACTTATCATCACTCCTATTCATTGTGGAAAGTGTTTGACAAATATTTTGTTTCGGATAGCTCGTGGTCCACGCAAATCTAGTATAGGAAGAAAAAAAGCGGTACTAACTCGTATTTAGTAGCGTATTGCAAGCGAATTCCGCCCGCGCGCGATGGCTTTCCTGGCACAACTCGCATTCCTTTTGACTGCTGAATCGCGTTTCTACGCCGCACCGCGTAGGTCAGGCTGTATACGACCCAGTGCATAACAGAAATAACAAAAAAGCGACGTGAATTCTGTCGCTTTTTTCGCCAAAAACGGTCGTCGCGCGACAAAGCGACGCTTTCGCTAGCTTTCGTCATTATCCCTCTTCTCGGCGCCGACTGTAGCACTTGGTCAGAACTCCACCTTGGTGAAGGCTCTCGCTCTATCTGAGCTTTAAAGCACTCAACATTAAAGCCCGTTCACAGTGCGACGAAAGCGACGGGAATTCCGTCGCTTTGTGGCACGGCGACAAAAATTGGTCCCGACCATTCGTCAAAAACTGTCGCCGCGCGATAAAGCGACAGAATTCCCGTCGCTTTCGCTTGCTTTCGTCGCAACTGTGAATGGGCCCTTAGATACTCTTTAAACTTGAAAGTTTCAGGTATAACAATTGGTCATTACCTACTTAAGTAATGCGGAGATACTTCTACAGAGAAGCAGACGTGTTGCTTTTCACACCTCTGCAAACCCTTGACTACACAAAGCCTTCCAGGAAATAACTACTTAAATACTTGAACACACAGCAGTGGAATACGCTTGGACAGAAAAAAAAGTTCTCTCGACTCCTTGAATTGTCTGCTGAAATCTGTTTTCACCTGGCTACTTCCCTTGTCTCATCTAAACTCACTGCTTCTCTCCTCACCTGTACAGGCATTCTCCCCTACTACCGAATATTTTGCCGAAAATTCCCATAACCACATGCACAACCTTCTCAAAACGGGCAGCCAGCGATCGTATTTAGTAACTGGAAAAAACAGGAATAGTTCCACCGACCGACACCGCGGTGTTTTCTTTTTTTTTAATGGCGATGCCGGCTTTGATCTTTGTGTTCTACAATGAGATTTCCTTTCCTGGACGACTGTACGAAGGCTCCCAACCAGGTCAATAGTTTTAATTAGTAAATAACATTCAGAGAAAACCCAACTAGGCGCATTAACAATTGCTGCATGTTTCCTGTGCAGTTGTTTACAGTTAATTATGCTGATTCCGACATACATATTTTGTTTGCAAATTAGCACAGGCTTCGAACCTGGCCCAGGGTTTATAAAAAAAGGTGCCCGTACACGTCTGCCTATGGTAGTCATATACCTGAACGCATGAAGGATTCATACAATGGAGTGAAATTTTTTTTATCACTCACAGATGCAGGGCGGACCCACCGCGTGCACTTTACTGGTGGTGCATGCCGTCTGGCCAAATTAATTTTAAAAAATGATTTCACAAACTGCCTGCCACCCTCCCCGCTCCTTTATTTTAGCCTGGGTTGCGGCTTGTTTTTCAGAGTTGAGCGAATAGAGCTGACACTCTTCTCGTAATTTTAATGGTCGCCATGGTAGCCCTTGGTTGTTTCTTTGCATTTTCTGTAGTATTGGTTCCACAGTAAATTAGCCCATCCAGATTTGGCTATATACACGCAATTTCACTATTTTTGATAATATCCCGTCCTGGAGTCAGGAATGGGCAACGGGATTAAAAGCGAATGATCCAATCTCCCTTCATATCGTCGACAAAAAGAATACACTCAGATTTCTTTACCCCTTTTCAGGAAAACTGTCGCCCGAAGCTCAGAAATGCACTTATTTAGCTATTGCATAAGCTAGCAACTTGAGTTGAAGTCCAATATAAAAACCAATGTTTCCTCATCTTGTCGTGAAGTCTGTTTTATTAAGTATAAACTCGCCAACGTTCCAGCAAAAGTTAGACGACTTTTGTAACCTACTTTATTTTGATAGAAACTTCAGTATGCCTGCATGGTCTCAAACCCCTATAGAGGAAATAATATCGAATTGCTTGAAACGACTCTAAGAAAGGCTGTTGACTTTATTTATTCTAAATATAATTGCAGAAATTTTGTTTGTGAAATCACGTAAGCTGAAGAGAATAAATATTAGTCAAAGAGAAAGTTCTTACATCCTACATTTCTTTACTGTGCAGATTTATAGCTATAGTCGCGCAATATGGTTGCACGGGTTCTGTTTCTGAGCTCATGCAAACTGATGTGATTCAAGCACTAGGGAAAAAAGGGTCTTAATGCCTTAAATTTTTGCTGTTGTTATCCTTACAAACTTGGCCTAGATACAAGACCGCGGCATACTCCAAAATATTATTCGTCATTACTATTTCCCTTCTTTCATCCGTTGTACAAACCGGTTAAATTTTTTTTCCACATGTATTATCTACTGAAAAAATACATCTGAACATATGTCTTGATTTATTTGAAAATTTACCTTGTTTATTTTAACCTTCTCATTGCTGCCACATGAAGTATCCGGAACTGTTGGTATCTGTGATCTTCACACTTTTATGCCCCTCCTTCTTGGGCCTCTGGTTTGCAGTATGCACTTCAATAAAAATTTAAAAAATCAGTGACAAGGGCAGCTCGAAGTGCTGAAGAAAAACTGGTCTCACACTAATTGCAGAAGGCTCTTGGCAGAACAGAACGTGTATACCCCACACAAAATGACACCCGCAGATTAAATTTTATTTGAAAAAAGACAGCCATGTACAAAAACAAACAGGCCCCAGAGATCTATAAATACATGAATTAAGCTTAGTTATAAGCCAAGATGGCTGCGTTTTGTTAAGAGCAGTGATGTCTCAATGGGATACAAATGTCTAATTCATTTCCGTAATTTCCACCTTTAACGCTGCCTTCTGTTTTGAAATGAAGCCTCTTTCAGCCAAAGTTAGGCAAGTAAAAGCACAACAAAAGGTGTTTGTTGAATGCTACCAAATGTACTAAGTATGACAGACTTGAAACACACAACGTTAAGTGAACAAGACTACATATACAACAATAAGTTAAGTTTATGCAGACCTGAAAAAAAAAGATCAGAACTAGATGATGCTAAACTGCAGCACGGTTTATTGACATCTCATCTATGGGCACACAACTCAGAATGATCAAGTAGTCCCATGCATGTTGAACCCATCATTTTGCACCATTCATATTTTTATTCTTCTGGGTTTCTTAAATATAAATTGATATCTTAGCATCATCACATACACTATGTTCTTGCAATCAGTAAAAATTATATGCACTCGACACAAATACAATGGCTTAGAAAAGTGGACAATTAGATTAAACCAAGTTGAGCGCTGCACGTCCTCTGTTTTTGTGGCGTGCAAAAACTTTGACACCTACTAACAATACCATATACCCAATAAAACCTTCAGATATGCCAAATTTTTGTACCTCAAAATGTCCTTGTTTTATCTCGTTGGTTTATTAGCTTCTAGTTAATCCTGCTTCACAACTTTCCTTGGTCACAAGAGGGCAGAAAAAACTGGTGTGTTGTTCTGACTGCCTGTCTCCCTTAAGAAACGTGAACACCATGTTCAACAGAAGCTCAATGACTTGCCCAATGTGCTGCTTTGTACATAACATAAATGTGCAACACACAAGTCATTTTCAAACGCGTGGACGTAGTGCAAAAAACCTGGTAAGGTTTTTCAATAACCCCCCCCCCCCGAAAGAAATAATTTGCATTAATATCCCGTATATTTCTTCTAGAAAGTAAGGAATTCCGTACCTGTTTGATAGCTACGGTTCGCCGCATGTTCCCGTGAGTCACACACTATATCCACACACCACTATAAGTACACACCAGATCCTGGACCAGGACTAATTTTTCTTCAACTGCGAAGTTTCTGAGAGAGCTGTACAGCTATCCTTTGTAGCCGTACAGCTGCATTCGGGTGGATGTCAAACTTTCCTTCGTAGTCACTCACCTCGCTGCCTGTAGAGACATCTACTTGTAATCCACCCTATGTGGTGTGTATTGCGTCCTCACATAAAAAGGCAGACACATTCAACATAGGTGATTCATCTATCCTGCAAACATTTGCTACTGGGTCAAGTATGTAGCTTATTAGAGACTGGGTTTGGGCTAGTTAGTAGCGGTAATGTGATTCCCTACTTTCAAGACCTGTCACATAGGCTTAAGAAGATTGGTGCGAAGGCCAAGGTGAATGTTGTGTTTTCCGCCCGAAGGAAATTGTTAAGCCTTTGCCGTATAAATGACGGCGCAGCTCCCCGGCAGCCAATGTGTGACAAGAACCACAAAAAGCCGTTCGTTCCATGCATGAGAAACGTTGTGTGTACGCCATTACCCTGAAGTGCCGTAAAGTATATGTCGGCCAAACAGGTCGGTGCCTGAACGACCGACTGCGTGAGCATGACAACAATGTTAATAAGGTTGTTAAGGGCCACTTGGGCATTCATTGCTGCGATTGCGGTTGTACGCCTTTCTTCGACAGTTGTGCCGTCATCGCTCGTCACGCTAACCAAAAGACAAGAGAAATAATCGAGGCTGCCGAAATAGCATGACTGGGGGATTGTTGCGTGTCCGCGCCATCCGTGCCCTTATTCGATAAGGAGATTGGCTATCTGAGGGGGGGGGGTGCCACCTTAGTTAATGCCTCGTGCTGCCTTTTTCTCGACGTCACAGTGTTTTTGCGAATTATATTTGTGTACAAATTTTGTCACGACCTGTTTTTCTGTTCTTTCTTATCTTTTTTTTCCTTTTGATAAGTGTTTTTTACATTCACGCATTTTTTCAATAAACTCAGTTGGAAGTTAGCGCTTGTACCCGTCGCCCCCTTTGTCCTTGTCGTTTTGTTCGCGCTACACGAAGTCAGGTATGTAGGTTGCCCTAATGTTTTTTGGGGATCTTCTCTCACGTTGAAGCAAGTATACTAGATTACCTTCACACGAAATCGCGTGTCAAAAAGCACCATTTTCAATGTCATAAAGCAGCAGCATCAAGTTTAAATTAGTTTACTAGATATACCTTTGTCTGCAATAAGGTCATTCTTACCATTGAAGATAACAAGCCCTCATATAATGTATGCATCGCAGAAATTGAGTTCGTTATAACTGGGTTTAGACGTACTGAATTAGTCAGAATATCAAACTGGTTGTAACATTTCCACCTATTCAATATAAGAATAAACAAAAAAACAGTCCCTGACCAAGTAAAGAATGTTGGGAAATATTTCAAAACCCGCACAGGTTCTTTGTTTACAATGAGGCAAAAAAGAACAAGCAATAAAGATTTTACCATGAAGCTTGTGACGTAATGATGCGGAGTAGATTACTGGAAATGTGCCTTCCTTCTGGTTCATGGTTTGGGGTTTCTCATGATCATCATGCAACAAGTTCCCCGTTTCAATCTCGATTGCTTGTCATACTGTTTCTTGAAATAATGCCTGACAAAATTAATTTTTGTCGAACTTTTGAATATAGAACTGTTCACTATAACCTGTTCAACTGTACCAGAAGAAAATCTGCTGCTAGCTTCTACGGGAGCTGCCCTTCAATGAGTTCAATGTCACAAAGGTACTGTGAATGTCCCGTTACTGATTTGCTCAGCTCGCAAACAAGCTTATAAGTTACTGTGATTGCACAAACTGAAGGAGGCATGAAGTGGAAAATTGAAGTGATAAACAGAATAGAAGATGGAAGTGCATCAACACAACACTTGTGCCAGCAGTCATGTGTGCATCCTGCTGCTCTCCTTATACGCTATGTCACTGAATGGATCAACAGCACCAGATAAGATCCATCAAAGCACTGCCCACTGTCGACAATGAATGAGGGCCTCGCTGCAGGTTACGTACAAGTGCAGGCATACTACTCAGTAAACAGTGTGGGCGTACCTTATAAGTAAGCTTCTTTACTTAAAAATTATCAGGCATTCTAATACCTCTGTGTTATTAGATACCTTGGGACTGAACCACTTGCATGCATATTAGGCTTCAAAGCGATAGCTCAGCAGAGTTAGAGATGCACAAAATGCGAGCCACTGCTGCCAGCCGAGTCCGTCGAGTTGTATTTCTTTCTTTTTTTAGGGGCGAAGCTCCTAAAGCCATGGGTCTGTCCATCCCTTGTGTCTAGTGGTACGTGACCACCGCATGCTTTCGGAGATGTCGCAAAGTGGGCCGCGTTGCACGCGCAAGAACCGGCTGCAACCGGCAGCGCAAACTCGGCACCGGGAGTGCGAGCTTGTCTTTGTTCGCCAACGGAGGCGCGAGCGCACGTGCATTGCGAGGGGGAGATCACGCAAGAGATCACGCCACGAACGCAGGCAGTCGTTCTCGGAGATCGAACCAGACGCAAGGACCTTTGCTCGTTTCCTCTCGTCTTGTTCGGGCACAAGTTCGCCCTAAATAAAAGTTCTTTCTTTACCGTTGTGTCCCATCCTACGTGACAAATTGTGGTAGAGGTGCGGGGTTGTCCCCGATGGCGCGGGGTCTTTTACCAGGTCTGGGCCTGGGAGCATTAACTCCGAAAACAAAAGTTGATTTGTACAATGTACGCACACAGTCTTACGTCTTTCTTAATGATCTAATGGGCGAACTTTCACGGGAGAGTTACGGTTACCGATGATCTCCCCCTCTCGAGCTTCGCCCAGCTTATCATCATTCATTCCGTGGATGTGGCGTGATTTTGTTCTTTTGAGACTGCTCAGTGAAAAAGTCCACTGACGGAATTAGTGAGCCTCCTATACTTGCCCTTCAACAAATAAATAAAAAGCCATAACAGCACAACTGCGACGAAATATGAATGAGGAGGACAAGGGCTGTCAAACAAACAAACGAACATTTATTAAAAGGGATGGCTCAAGGGCACATGGGGAAGAGAGGGGAGGGGAGATGAAGACCTCAATAGTGTCCCAAGATGGAGGAGTCCAGAACGAACCGCCAAAGTGCGGATAAAGTCTGTTTGATGCGGCCCTTCGGACGGATCCAGTCCTCGTAAGCGAGTACCCAGGCAGGCCGATGTGTCTCACGTGGCCCTACGAGACCTATGCAGTCCCATACAAGGTGATGGATTGTTGGCTTCAGTGACTGCCCACATGCGTAGAAAACGTACGAAGGGTGGGATGGTGATGCCACCGCAGATGAAAGGTCTTCGGAAGCTGCTGCCGTGGAATTGCCACTCCTCATTGTTCTAGTAGAGGCGTGCCTCCACCTGGTCACGACGTTATCAGTTAAAGCGTATCCGGAGCGCGCACGGTTAAGGAAGACATGTGCTGCGCGGCTAAGCCCAGGAGGCACTGGGTCCAGGTTGATGGGCACTGTTGAAAGGATCTCTTGTCGGCGACGCTGTTTGCGGCAGCGGCGTTCGCCATCAGGATCAAAGCAGAACTCGTCAGTGCGGGAGCCGTCAAGCTGCGGACGGAAATTTCGACAAGCCTCGCTCGCCAGCTGATGGGCCCACTCTCTACCGAGGGCTCTTGCATGACAGGGTGTCAGGCGAACGGTCACAGTAATGCCAGTGCGCAGTCGCAACGTTGCACAGGAACGTTTAATCTTATGAGCGACTGAGTGCCGTCTGGGTGGTCCAATGAGATAACGTAAAGCCTCTGCGCTGTCCGTAAATATGCTAACGCTTCGGTACGTTTTGGGATCAGCGGCCAGTAGCCGTACAGCAAGCTGGACCCCCTCGTCGATGGCATGAAGCTCCAGCTCTATGGCGGTAGGTGGTATGGTCATCTTGATGTTGCGGGTTTTGTCTACGGCCGGTACGTGTGTAACGGTGGCGAGGGACGCTGTTTGTAAATGGCGCCGCCAAAAAGCAGCCACGAAGACAGAAAATGTTTTCTGAGTGTTCTGTGTTCAAGGGAGGTGCGGTGACCGAAGGAACATGTCCATGCGATGGGTAAGTTCCTTGGCGACATGGAGTGGGGGATGGCCGTTGCTCAGTAATGAGCTAATCGTCCCAAGGTGGAATGTGCTTATGTATGGTTGGCACAGACGTGTCGAAATCCTCACCGGCATGGCACAGTAAGCGGCAGCCCTGGTGAGTGAGATTGCGACGGTCTTTCGCCCCCTCTGCCCTGGATTGGATTATGCTTTCGTGAGTGGGAAGACCAGCGTACCGATAAAGCTCCTCAATCCGCGTGTGTCGTGGAAGCCCAGTTATAGCTCGAAGTGCTTCCCGGTAAAGGACTTCTAGCTGGTGGGTCTGGTGTTTGGTGAGGGAATAGCACATGGCGCCATACGTGGCTTTGGACACAAGTACACTTTGCACTAAACGCCGAGCTACGTCCTGCGATGCCCCGCCAAAGGTGTTGGAGATGCGGCGAATGAGGTGCAGGAGGCTACGCCACTGCGGCCGAAGTTGCTTGACCCATTCTGTAGCACCACCGTTCTGGTGAACGGGCACCCCGAGGACACGCACCAAATCCTGTGGAGCAGGCTGGAGCGTTCGTCGAAGTGGACCAGGACACTCCGGCTCCTGGCCGACACCTGATCAATCTATGGAATGTTCGCGACGACTTGCAGGAGCGCTATCGGACCGGAGGTCGCACTTATGTTGACATCTTGCGCCTCCACCACCAGACAGCGAACATTAGAAAATACGCGAAGCTCCTTGCCCGCAAGCGTTGGGAAGAGCACTGCGACTCTTTTTCCTCTTACACTGGGTCCCGCAAACTGTGGAGCACCTTCCGAAACCTAGCCTGGCGTACAAAGCTGCAGGGTACAGTGGATACGGTGCTTCTTCGTACTGGGCGATTCTGTGAGGTCTTCGAAAGAGAGGCGGCACCTATTTTCTTCATCCAACCCCCGTCTCAACCGCCACAATATATCTACGTGCTGGAGCCAGTGGACAACAGCGAACAGATTGAAATGCCATTTACATCTGCTGAGCTCACGGTTGCCCTTGAGCAAAACAATGTGTCTAGCACACCAGGAAAAGACGGTGTGTCTTGGTCTATGCTTCGCAATCTGCCAGTAGCACAGAAAGAGGAGCTTCTTCATGCACTTAACGACATATGGATCAGTGGCGTCCTGCCTTCAGCCCTCAAGCACGCTGTTGTGGTACCCATTCCCAAGGCAGGCAAGGATCCTGCAGTCCTTGCAAATTTACGTCCCATCTCGCTTACGTCTACCGCCTGTAAGTTGATTGAGCGGATGGCCACGACTCGACTGAGTCATCACTTGGAAGAAGAAAACAACTACTTCCACCCGGCTCAGACAGGCTTCCGACCAAATTTAAGCACCCACGACAGTCTCTACTTTCTACGAAAGTTGGTGCGAGCAAGCCGGTATAAGCGGCCACACATTCTGGTTGCTATTGATTTGCAAAAGGCTTACGACACCGTATCACACGCAGCGGTACTCGATGCCCTAGGAGATGCTTATCCGGGTAAGCGGCTACGCGATTTTGTACGGAGCTTCCTGGCTAACCACACATACGAGATTCGATCCGGCCGCCACGACACCATTTCCTTCACCAATTGCTGCGGGGTGCCCGAGGGGGTTGTCATCTCCCCTATTCTTTTTAATTGGGCTCTCAGGAAGTTGATTCAAGGGCTGTCATGAAACTCATCGCTCATGCACAGCAACTTCGCTTTTACTAAGAGTTCAAGTTAACTTAATAATGGAGCGACAAGTTTTTTTCCAGACCCCCTCGAGTGAACTTGTGCATGCTAATCATCCCCTTTGTGTGGGGGCTTCTGAGCCATGGCCTGTGGTGGCCGGGGGATTTCTTGCTTGAATGCCTCCATTAGGAGGCTTCTTCAGATAAATACGTCCTTCCATGCTTATTGTGATTCACCACTTCTTCTCGCACAATATACGGGGGGTCCTGTGTGTTTCCAACAGTGCTTACTGTTCTGAGTATTTGTAACAGCAAGCTTACAGACAAGTACCATAGTATGTGCAAATTATTTATGTCATTTGCATGTTAGGAGTGAGCACCGCGGTGGCTCAGTGGCCAAGGCGTTGTGCTGCTGACCCCAAGGCCATGGGCTAAATCCGGCCATGGTGGCTGCTTTTTTATGAAGTTAAAAAGCAAAAATGCTCATGTCGAGATTTCGGCATATTTTAATGATCTTCAGGAGGTCAAAATTAATCCGGAGTACTTTACTACGACACGCCTCATAATTCAAGTGTAGCTTTGGTGCATTAAACGCCACAATCAATCAAATCAATGTTAGCAGTTGAGAGGTAGAAAAAACAATTCATTTGCAGCGCCTTGCTTTCTTTTGTTGCAAAAACACATGCCCGCTGCCAATAAAGCTGCAAGTTACTATAATCCCAATACCATCAAAGTACTCCTCGTAAAATCAAACGCTCTTACAATCACAGCTAAAACAGTCAGCTTCCGACCGTTCTAGTGCCCTTTTCCATTTCTCCCTACGCTTGGCGCCAGTCCGAAGACAAAAGTGCTACACCCTTTCATTTGTGCTTCTGCACCTGGAATGGCAGCTACACACACAGCCCAATCAAGGCATTCTCGAGCTCAGGACGCCTGTCCGTTACTTTATACACAAAGCGCAAGCACATGAGCTTAGTGCAACAGGGTGTAGTGAAAGAACCACGCAAGGCAGACCGAGGCCATTGCTGCATGAAGTGGGGCTGAAAGCTGTAACTGCACGGCAGCCTCCCAGATGTTGATAGTGATGCTAAATAAATGATTCGAGAGAGAGAGAAAGTCTTAATGAATACTGAAGACAGCCCCACAAAAGGCATTGCTAGCTGCATCAGATGGGGTGAAAACCGTAAATAAAAAAAATGTGAAAAGAGTACGTAGAAAAATGAATACGAGGGAGAATGAAATAAATCTGGAATATTTGAAAAAAATGGCAGTAGTAGGAAAACAGATCTGATGATAGAACCTCGACCATTCTAGACCCTTTGTCCCTAGCACTGTGTCAGCGTGACTGCCAAAGTTCACAAAAGTGATTCAGTTCTGGAAAGTTTTTTGTAGCAATCGCACAAGAGTTCTTTTCGCTGTTTTGTTTTGGGTTGCATGCTGCGTGCAGTAGCACAAGAGATGGCACATGTTCTCTTTCATAGAGTATGAGCCTCCGCATAAGCATTTTGGAAGAGGGTGTTCACTTTGTGGAGTGATTTTTTTAATTTATTTTCTGATCTTCTGCTCTTGATGGAAGCTAGACCCTGAAGCAGGTGAACAAAAGGCTGAAAGTTGGTATACACATAAAAACTGAGTGGAAGAAGAATGAGAAGAGAGCAAATGGTGGGCTAAAGCCTGGAAAACCTCGATGTCATTAGCGATGATCTTGAGCCCCACTGTCTTTGACAATACTGAAACCTCTACCACGGTTGTTATACACTTGTTCGTTTCTTTTTTTTTAAGTGTGGTAGTATGACCGCGTGACCCGCCGCGGTGACTCAGTGGCTAAGGCGTTGCGCTGCTGAGCACGAGGTCGCGGGTTCAATTTCCGGCCGCGGCGGCCGCTTTTCTGACGGAGGCGAAACGCAAGAACACCCGTGTGTACGAGATTTCAGAGCATCTTAGAGATCCCCAGGTGCTCAAAATTAATCCGGAGCCCTCCAACGGTCCCGAGCCCCTACCTAAAGCACAAGATGTACCCGGAGACATACCCTGATGCCACCTGTCGGGTGTGTCGCAAAGCTCCAGCAAGACTCGAGAACATCGTCTGGGATTGCCTCCCGTACCGGAAGAATCCACCACAAGAACGATGCCACGTGCCTTCGAGGAGGCGGTACAGACTGCAGACCAAAATCTTCAACTCCAGGCTGTCCAGCGAGTCATCGTGGTGCTGGCCAGGCAGGAGGACGGCGACCCGGTGACGGGGAGCGGAGGACCCCTACCCGGGTTGGCTACATCTGCGGTGACGACTCCGGCCAAGTCACGAAGACTTAGGAATAGGACTTCATTCGCAGGCCCCAAAGATGTTTTCCCAATCCAATCCAATCCACTACTCCGCGCCTCATCGCCTGAGTTGCGTCGGCGCGTTAAAACCCTTCAATCAAATCAAAGTATGACCGCGCGTTAAGCTTTTTTGCACAACCTCGGCATAATGCAAAAAGTCAGCGAACGGGGGCATGCCATGCAGTGGAGCTAGAAAGTTTGAATGTCATATTCAACAGCATATTCCGGGAATGTTATACGCAGACGACATTTTATGTTAGCTGATCACCAAACCGATATGCAGCGGCTAATAAATATTTGCGGCCAGGAAGCAACTGACCTCGGATTAAATTTCAGTGCAGAAAAATCAGGAATAATGGTTTTCTGTGACGCTACCACCGACGTAGTGTCTATCCAGCAAGGCGAAGTACCTAGAGTGAAGGAATATAAATATTTGGGAGTGTGGATAAACGAAGGGGATAACTACTTAAGTACTCACGAGGAACAACTTAAGGTTAAGGGAAAGCGAAACGCAGCCATAATGAAGCATAGAGCTCTGTGGGGGTATAACAAATATGAAGTAGTAAGAGGAATGTGGAAAGGAGTAATGGTTCCAGATCTCACGTTTGCGAATGCTGTACTCTGCTTAAAATCAGACGTTCTATCAGGCCTTGAAGTAAACTAGAGAACGGTAGGACGTTTGGCCTTAGGCGCGCATGGAAAAACAACTAACGAAGCAGTTCAGGGAGATATGGGTTGGGCGTCGTTTGAACTTAGAGAAGCTCAGAGTAAAATATGCTTTGAGTTGAGGTTGAGGGCAATGGATCAACGAAGGTGGGCAGCTAAGGTTTTTAGGTACCTATATTTGAAAAGCGTGGACACGCAGTGGTTAAGAAAGGTTAGAAGGCTAACGACGAAATACGGAAAGAACAGTGGGGAATCCAAAACAGCCAAGGTAACCAAAAAAGAGGCAAGGCAGATTGAAACGAATAAATGGAGGGAAAAATGGAAGCTAAAACGTCGTTCGAGATGTACAGGGCTGAGAAGATGAACATCAGAAAGGAAAATTTCTACGATAATTCCCAGGGCAGTGCTTTGCTTTTTGAGGCTAGAGCAGGTTGCCTGCGAACTAAGAGTTTTGTGGGGAAGTATTCACAAAAAGATGGGGTATGCGTGGTCTGCGGAAAAGAAACAGAAACTATGCGGCACATCGTGTTAGAATGTGAGCGTATCCATCCAAATCTACATGAAAGGATTTTCGGCTTTCAGAAGCCCTAGGATTTAAGGGTATCACAGAGGAAGTTAACTTCAAGGCTGTCGAGGGGACGAAAAGAAGATTAGAATGCTGGTGGACGAAAAGCAGAGAGGCGAATATTGCCTAGGACAGTTACCACTTGTAACAGGAAAAAAATATTTTGTGCCTAATAAGCTTTTTGTGCCTGCCCTAAGCAGCGCTAGTATTGAACCAAAAGTGTAAAACATAGGTATATTAGTCCTTTTTGGTCAGATGACATGTCATCACCCCGATACAAAGGGTAAACCAATAGAAATCATCATCATCATCTAATGGCAGAGCCAACTTTTACTGCTAAATTATTCCCAAATTTTTAACACTCGGAAACATTGAGCACTTTGAATGATAAAAGTGCGCTGAAAATTGAATAGCAAACAATATTCACAACGTGTTCGACATTTTCAGAAATTACCACGCCTCTATTTTATTTTCCTGTGTTTTGCGGGCAGATGAACAATATCTGTAACATACAGCTAAAGACCTGTCACATTAAAAAAAAAGAAGCGCAGAAAAAGAGGGTTTGCCCGGAGTAGGTATCACCTACCCAGCAGGGGGACAGAAATGTTCTTCCAAGGCCCCCAAACCTACTGAAGATTTGTTTTAGCCGGCCACCATTGAATTCCATGGCGAGTTAGAGCGTACATTGGCTTACTTTGTTGAGAGCTGTGTGGCATGAACTGTTCCCATGCAGCTTTTGAAATGAACCATCGTTAACATGCTCTCACAGGAGCCCTAGCGCATATTAGGACAGTAGCAATTATATATAGTCCGCACAGTTGAGTCCGAAACTTACATGCACGTGGTTAGATACTAAAATCGATGATTGGGCGAGGGAAGAAATGTGGTTAGAAGAAACAGGTTTTAAGTTCAGGGTTGTACAATAACGAGGTTATGCACAATGGTATATTCTGTTTCTTAGGGCCTTCAGCCTAATGATAAAAGCAATGTGGCTTTCATATGGTGCATGCACTGCAAAAAATGTCATTGTACTTAGGACTGCTACAACTGGCACAGAGTAGTGACAGTGGCATTGAGAGGACTAGCCTATTTTAGGGGAAGTACGGCCAAAATGCTTACGTTGTTGATACTGGACAGAACTCACAAGGAGTCCTAGCCTTCTGCGCTAGGAATGAGAGCAGCAAGTTTGTATTACAAGCCCTGGTGCTTTGCAAGGTATGAGGCTGCCTGTGTGAGACTACCTTGAGTGGAATAGAGCATTCTAGGCAGCGTAACACAACTAATCGAGAGTGCTACATGCACGCCTGAAATTCATACAGATGAAGCTGGACACTGTCAACGAGATTGAGCCCCTCATTTCCGAAGATGACTTGGAGGAAGAATGTAGCCAAGTACAGAAGTACACTGACCGCATCATGCAATGCTTGGCATGGCTGCAGCAGTAGATGTATGGTGACCGAGAGCAACTCTCCAGATCAAACAGCAGCAATTCACGTAATTGAACAAACGAACGGTGACGAACCTCAACAGTAGGCATCACAACAGATGAATGTAAAATTACCAAGAATTGAGCTGGGGAAGATCAGCGCACAAAGGTAGGAGTGACATCCCTTCAGGGAGCTGCGCAGTGCACGAAAGTAGTCGTGCTGCAAATGTCTGCCATCGAAAGAAATGTGGCTGATATGCTGACCAAGTTCTGGACGCTGGAATCAGCTGGGGTGAATGACATCGAGGAAACAAACAGCCCACATCCCAACGTTAAATTGTTTTAGGAGACCATCAAACAAGTGGATGGACATTAGAAGGAGGCACTTCCTTGAAACCCAATGTCGCTACAGCTCTTGATACGGCACTTTTTAAACTCCCCAGAATTGTGTCAGGACTACCGATGCTGTGATCACAAACTACCAGCTAGAGATAGCAAAAGTTGTGGACGGTGCGAGTGAAGCCCATGCCGTTTACTACATGCTGCACTAGGGTGGTGCACGTTACTCTCACAAGCTTTGGGTGGTTTTTGACGCCTCATCGCACAGTAACTCACCAAAACATTTCAACAACTTTGAAAGCGGACTGAACCTGACCTCCGATTTAGTCGGTATATCGGGGGTATGCAACGCGCCTTCGAATGCGTGGCGGGGCACTTTGCTAAGCTGCACCGATGCCATCTGCACGGTTGCATTTTGTCGCATGGGCCGTGCCATTCCTGATGCGAAATGGGGTTCTCAGTGTGGTGTTGGGAAGAACGTTCCTAGTGATAGTGTTTTTTCCGAGTGATTTGTGGGTTTGCGAATGCCTTGTTACAAGTAGTAGTCAGCATTGTTTTCGCGTCGAAATTCCGGACAGCGCTATGCCCGCTTGCTACAACCGCAGATCCGAAGCAGGCCGCATAAAAAAAGCAAGCGTGTGACTTTTTTTTTCGCCTTCGAAGCAAAGTATACAGCAGTGCTTGACAACAGTCCGACTTCATGTGACGAATTCACAAAGAAGTTACCGATAACGGGACTAATCAGTGCTGAATCTGTTGCACCTGTTTCATTTACCTAAGCTCCTAATGAAGGTGAGCAATTACGCAGCGGTTCTGGGTGGAAGCGATCGCGAGATATGTATATAAAATTAGGTGCAGCGACGCCGACAAAGATTCCACCGATAATTTTCAAGTGCATTTTCTTTTTCGGTGTAGACGAGGTGGAAATTACAAGCAAAACGAGGTTATGGAACAGGCTTTGAATACTTCAAAAACAGTGCCAAGACAAGTGATAAACAATACTGCTCTAGTTTGTCACTCCAAAAGTCTTCACCTCTGCGCGGTTTTTGAAATTGTCAAATTGTATAGCCAACGTCAAGTTTTAGCGCATAATCACAGAATGCTCTTGGTCATTAAAGAGCAGTGGAAGACGACAAAAGAGTTGGGTGCCCACTATTACCTGACCAAAAGTTGCATTTCATGTACACGTATTCACCTAAAAACACTCGAAGTAGACAAGGCTGCGGCTGGATGCCCAGTCGGGTTAGCCTCATCGATAAAGTACGCCAGCTACCTTAACACATCGTGTTACAAGCGTGTGCAAGGTATGAGGTGACAGCTTTGACGCCCGTCGTCTCCACCTGAAATAAAGTGGGCTCGCCTGATTCGCTACTGATTAGGCCCATCATCGATAGCTTCTTTGCGAATTTTTGCATGAAGTCAGACTGTCTTCAATCACTGCTCTAGCCTCGCTTTAAAACAGAAAAAAAGCGACATGCTTGCTTTTGTTGTGCGGCCTGCTTCGGGTATGCGGTTGTGGAAGTGTGAACAGCAGAGTCCGAAATTTCGAAACAACAACAATGCTCACTAGTCCCTGTGACAATGCATTCGCCAACCCACGAATCACGCAGAAAAAACACTGCCCACATGAACGTTGTTACCAACACCATGCTGCAAACCACGTTTTGCGTCTGGAAGCATGCTGCCTGCACGGCAGAATGCAACCGTGGATATGGTGTCGGTGTCGTCGCGTAGGTAGCATCGTCGCACGGTCCAAAGACTAGTGCATACGCCCTATTGCTGAACTTCCGAAGACGTCAAGTGGCGCTAGGTCGGATATCAAAGAAGCATTTTTAAAGGTTGGCATAAAACCAGTGGACAGAGATGCATGGGGTTTGCTGTGGTTTCAAGCAATACCAAAACCGGGTGTACCACTTTCACCAGATTTGACTTGCTGAATGACCCGAATCTCTTTCGGAATGATAGCTAACCCATTTCTACTTTCTGAAACGCTTCAACACCACTTAAAGAAAGAGCAGTACCCTCAAACTATGAGACATACACGGATGACGTGCTCACAGGAGCTGGGAGTGAGAAAGCTGCAGTGAAGCTCTACAACAATGCAACTGAAATGTTTGAAGCAGTAAAATGCTACGCCAATGATTTCAACGTGACTCCCAGGATACCACGCATCTCGGTTATTTGTCGGGTGTGCTGAAGCTTTTGCGACGTACGTGGGACCCATATGCTCTCCACTTTACTTAACATTCTCTCCATGCATGGATTGTATTCATGGCATAGAACCATTCACAAATTGGCCCATGTTGGAAACAATGGCGTTACACCCACAAGGGTGCAACGTGAAAACATGGGAGAGTTGGTAATGAATGTTGAACCCTAACGCAAATGACAGGACACAGAAGTGCTTCGTGTGTCCTGTTGCTATCGTACGGCGTCTTGTCGTCTGCACGGAGGTTCAACATGAACCACTAAAGGGGGAGAAGGAGGGGGCCTTTTTTTTATTGTCCATGCCAAGGTCCTGTTCCACGAACTGTGGTGTAAAAACACCGACTTGAACACGCTACCTAACTACATCACGGCAGCCTGGAAGGTGTAGCTAGACATACTCTCTATCTCCCTCAGGTTCAAGTACCCCCGTACTACAGGTCGCAAACAAATGGAGGGAGGGCGGACTGCTTTCACATTTCTGCCGATACCCGTCCAATGGCATATGAGGCAGTTGCCTACCTCACCCTGGAGGGTGAAAACGGTACAAGATCGACAACTCTAGTAAGCAAACAAAGGGTGGCACCAGGCAAGGAAATTACACTGGCAAGACTGAAACTGATGGCATGCCTGCTTGCTGTTCGATTGTGTGGCTATATTTTGGAAACCCTCAAGCAACAGCCTTCAAAGATCTACCTACGGACAGATTCAACAACAGCACTCTATTGGATTCATGAAGATGTTGGCAGCTGGAAGCAGTCCGCGTGCAACTGAGTCACTAAAATTCAATGCCTCGCGGACAAGTTCGTATGTAGACATTATCCGGCAAAAGAAAATCCAGCACGTGAGATCCCAGCCACGCAGCTGGCCAAAAACGTACTGTAGCGGAGCAAAGCACTGTGGATTTCTCCCGCATGCATATTGGGAACGAGTGATTCCGAAAGCGATATACGATGAAATCGAACTAGGGGAAAGGAAGGAAACAAGATCATTGCCTGCAGCGACATCGCCAACTGCTGAGTCGGGTGGGATCAATGTGGAACACTATCTTAAAAAATCTTAATCTTAAAAGTCGTAAAGCAAAATCCTAAAGCTAATCAGAGTCACAGCTCGGAGTTTTCAGTTCATCGCTAGAACCAAACAACAAAGCAGCAAATTGGGACCCCTCATATCCGATGAGCTTAATCAAGCTGAAAAATACTAGATACGTTGGGACCAAAGAGGGATTCTCAAAAGAAGTCATGTGTGCCACCCACTTACACGAATTACCCCCGACTCAGCTTTAAATATGTCCACTGATGATTGACAGCACAGGAATTTCAAGAGTTCAGGGAAGACAAAAACATAGCCAACTTTGCTGTGGCTCAAAGCAAACAACAATAATAAAAAAGCGTAAATGGGCATTTGAAAAGCTTTATGGTAAAAACCATTTTGTGAATATGGTGTGTAAACACTACTCACAGGAATATGTCATGACTGCATGATGATTACATTAACAATAACCATGTCTTTCATTAGTACAGGTACTTTTTGAAATAGTGGTGCATTAAAGCTTTACCTAGTGCCTATACGCGGCATGCGTAAACAAACAACAGCTGCAAGGAAAATGACCACGAAAACTAGTCCCAAACGGAAACAGCATCTCGCATGAAGCACACGTCACGTAACCAGGCAGTGGTGAATGCGAAAAAAAAGAAAAGACAGCCTGGATACACACTGCGGTTGCTGCTCAAAGCACAGTTGCCACCAAATCACAAGGCCATTAGAATAGGAAAACTAGCGGAGCACTCACGTCGCTGGTTTGGGAACGCTGCAGTCCACCAGCGGCACCAAGCACCAGCGGCACCCACATTTTAAAACGAAGAAAACCCGCCACACATCACTACGAACTGCGCCGATAAACACAGGAGAAATTATGTAAAATTTGCACCTCTCGGATGCGATGTGTTTCTTGCAGTATCGGAGATTGCGGCGCCGTAACTCCACACACACACATTCAACTCCGGGAGAACTGCGACGTACCACACACCTCAATAGCATTACCGTGGATTTTGGTGCACACGGCTGATTACGAGAGCCAAACTTCGATACATCAAGTGCAGATAACAGCAGGGCGTGCGCAGTTGATATGGAAACTTGCACTGTACACAAGCGCTGACCGTCGCGTTGATTTCACGCACTACGCGTTGATTTCACGCACAGTTGTCGATGATCCCAGCGAGGAGACAGACCTTGACAGCTCCGAGCGCGCGAGAGCCGGGCCACGATGAATTGGACTTATCGGTCGTCTCGCGCTAGCGATGAGCACGACGAGCGTATCTCTACACACTTGATAGAAAACGAAAACACGGCGCACCACACTGCAGACGCTGGTACTGGTGCCTTTTCCGCCTCGGCTCCACACAAAGCGCAAACATTTGAAGTAGACCAACGATAAACGCATATCGCAGTACCGACTTAGGACCGGCATGCTCTGTCGTAACTTCTGCAAGTGCTTGTCGTTTGGATATCACAATCAAGTTGTGCGACGCACACCGTCCCCGACGGTCGCCGCCGCCATGTTGCCGAAGGCCGATGGGCGGAGCCAACTCGAGCCGGATGAATTCGCTCGCCGAGCGAATTCGGCCTAAGAAGAAAGCAGCCTTTACCATTGCTCAAATCTCTCAAGTACAACCAAAATAAACCATACCTGACACTATTCGTGGGCAGCCTCATTTGGTACACCGGATTCTTCAAGGTTCCTTGTGTGGTCGCTTGGTCGAGCGGCTTAGGGCCGGACTTTTGTTTTGAAGGTCCGTGATTCAAATCCTGGCAAAGCCCTTTTTCTTTTCTTTTTTTTTCGCCGATAGTTTGATTAGTTTTTTTACAGGGTAGAGACATAGTGCCATAGTACCTTGCATTTCAACGTACAATAGACGTTCCACGGTAACCGCAGTATTAGGGCAGCGCTGAAATTAGTTTTGCTTACAATTTCAATTCCTGAACGTGCAGTCAGTACACAACAGGAAGGTTCTCACCCTTATTTCTTAGAGTGTACGCTTAGGATGAATACGCAGGCTACTGTTTGTTCAAATACCAACAAAAATAGGAACTTTCTAAAGATTGCTGATGTTGTTGGATGTCCTTGATTCTGTAGCGAGGCTACCGCAGTATGGGTTTTGAGTAATCCTTACCCTTTAAAAAATCTGCCGTGCTTTTATTTCAAAATTGCTTTCAATCGGGCCAGAGTGCCTTCAAATTGACGAAATTGGTCGAACTGTCGTGTAATTGGTCTAATTGTGGGTGCTCTGAGTGTTCCGACATGTCCAGTGAGGAACGCAAATGCGGTGGGTGGTGATGATTTGTAAGCCTTTAACTTATTCATAAAATTCTCCCTTATCTGTGTTAGACGCTGTGATGTTATGAGGGTTTCGGATACTCGAGACGAGGTACTCGGAGGTACAGATCAGAGACTGCAGCACGGGGTTTCGTAACTATGCGAGGAAGAACATTTATGACTGACAATGAAGATGCTTGGAGGCGCAACACAAACGGATACAGAGTACGGTTGAAATGTTCAGGTGGCAGAAATGATGCGGACAACAGAACAGTCCGATTCGTAACCGATAAACAAAGTAGAATGGGTGCAGCCTTACGATTCAACAAGTCTCGCTGTGGTTGCATAGGCGAAGTGGAGATATCTGTGTTGTCAGGTGAAACAGCGGATGCAGAGAGCTGGGGCACGATGCTTCCTCAGCCTCTTGTGGAGGGTGCGGACGTGGTGCCTGACTGTCCGGTCGACAGACGCAGGACACCATGGTTCTGGCCGTCCGGTGGACAGGCCGCATAACCTTACGACTTGATCACTAACAGCGAGTGCGCTGCGCTGCCCTCCGATTCTCAACGTCTTCTTTCTCCTCTTCTGCTTTCCTCTTCGTCATCACGATACTTTTCAACTATCGTTATCTTTGTTGCGCCGCACTCCTCTAGTGAATTGTCCATAGCATTCTGATTTTTACACCCTATCACATCAAAGACACATTCAGAAGTAATTTTTTTACCTCTCTATGAATGCCCCTTTTGTCATGGAGCCCAAAAACATAGCTGCAAATGAGCATCTCCTTGATTGTTGTGAGCCATCTGTTTTGATTAGAAGACAAATATTGGGGCAGGTGCCCTCGCTAACTAGCGCTGTTTTTGGTACGGCTAAGTTTACGCGTGGTTATGCCTTGACCCTCGGGATATTTTTCTGCTTGGGTATGCATCGAGACATGCGCATGTGTGCCCGGTGCGTTGTTACCCCCCAACAGTCTAATGAACGCTCGTTCAGTTAAGTGTGTACGAAGTACAGGGGCCCACTCTTTTTAAGGTAGACCTTTAAACGTAGCCGAGCGTGTCGGGGGAGGGTTTGCTCAAAATCTTTTAATTCGGTCAATGACCATCGTTCGGCTTGGGTGACTTGCCGTGTGGGAAGCTAATGCAGAGGTTACTAACGTTATTTCTCAGCATTTTTGCTTCTGTCATTAAGGCAATCTTTCTTCTTTTTGTACCTAAAATATTCTGCAACCCTTCTCAACAAGCGATAGAGCGAACCACACAGCGGAACATTTCCGAAGCTCTAATTGTACCCCTTGCATCATGCCACCTACAGATAGCGACACCATTCTTTTGACGAGCGCGGCAAGACTAGAGTGCAGCAGTGCCGGTGTGCGTGATCGCGTCGTTGCTCGACGAGCTTTTCGTGCAAACTTTTACCGGCTCAACCACCCCCTTAAGGACCGTTGCTGTTGAAATTTTCTGGCGGGGCGCAGTCTACGCCACAAAAAATATAATTTCTAGTACAAAGCAGTCAGTATAAAGCACACTCAGAATGCTCCTTTGAAGAAATATGGTTATATTTTAAACAAAATTAAATTAAGAACGCCTAAATGAAAAAACTAGTTTCTTATTGGCAGTTGTATAATAATAAACATATAAAACATATAAATGCAAACTCTTTGTACAAATATTATGTTGTACAAGTTTACATTTTGCAACACAGTGTGTGCAGCAAAAGCGCAGCCTTTAGGCTTTAAACATTTTTATAAATATCTACCTCTTAATTTGTTTTCTGTTGATATTGCTTTAATAATTATTCGGCATTGTTTACGCGTCAAAGTTATTCGTATTTTTCATGCCATCTTCAGGACAGTATGATAATTACAAAATCAGGTAATATGCACAAGGAGCTGAGTGGGCTCAAAAATGTTTGGTCTGTGACACTTCCCATTCATGGTACGTTATGCAGAATGGCGTGTCAGCTGCTGCAATTTGGTTTCGTTAATCTAGAAACCCACATATGTAGATGAACCTTTATTTTTCACACCGATGAACTTCACGTGCAATCCTTCGTGCATAAAAAATATATCCTCCCACTCCGTTCTTTTTCATATTCCATGTTAGGGGAATAAAACACTTATATAATACTTCCGCTTTCTGTAAATGTGAAAATTTGAAGAGCAAAGTGGCCGTACCTGCGTGCATTATAACAAAGAGGAGAGCACACATGTTTCAAACATTTCCGCATTAACCTCTGACGGAAAGTTGGACGGACGAGAGTTTTAATCTAACAGATGTGCATGGGATTGTTGTTTCCACCCGTAGCAGGTGATGTATAGACAGCAACGCCTAATTCATACATATTTCAAAGTTCAATGCTAACTGGCTAATTAGGAAAAGCAGACGCAACACGCAATATTTTTTGTGTAGCCCATGTGGCTCATTTTATTATACTTTGTTACATGATATTTTGAATAAAACTCATTGTATAACCGATTTTTTAACCATGTTTTTCGCGTAGACAACCACGTTCTGACAGCAGCATTAGAGTTTCTAACACTTATAGCTCCACAGTGCATTATTAATGCAGATAATCAGGGCCTCATCTCGTTGTTCTTCCTTGTCGCGTCCTTGGCGGTGTTTTTGTGTTTTTTAATCATATAAAACCCCTCGGAATATTTTTGTACTGGAACCCACTTTCTGTGGGGTTTTTGGTAAACCTACAAAGAATTCACAGCTTAAAACATTCCAAAATAATATTTTGCGAAGAAGTTACGATCTGACTTGTTTCTTCACACACTCTGAACGCATGCAAGGTTGACCTGAACCTACCGTATGCTATCTCCGCTGAAAACATTGCGGAAAATTTGTCACTGATAATGTGTTGTCCTTCCAACTTTTTTTTCTGATAAGTAAGCGAAATCACACAACCATCAATGTAGTAACTACAGCGGAAAAAAGAAATTGAATGGCACTGTGAACACAGAGCAAACAGTTTCGCTGTTGCAATAATGTTTATATATAAAGTCGTGATTCCTTCTGATTCATATTTCTGTTTTCTTTTTTCATAAAACCCCATGTCCTTGAGAGAAAACAACTTCATTGATGTCTGTACGTCACTTAATTGCGTAAAAACCTGTGGTCCGTGCTAAAAAAAACATTTGCTTTTCAGTTTCTTTGAATATAGCTTGTTTGCGAAATATAATGCAGTAAATTTTCTATTAAGGTTTCAATGTGTTTAAATAACACAGTTCTCAGGAGGACCAAAACATGATTTGTTTGCAGAACCAGTCCAATAAAAAAACACTCCACGAAAACATTGAAAGGCCACGTATCAGAATGGTTCGGTGGAAGTATATTGCAAAAAAGTATTTCCTGCTTGCTTTGGGGAAGCACATTGCCATGCAAAACATACTTTTAAAACATGCAGATGCAAGAAAACACTGCGTGCCCTGAGAAATGGTCTCTTCGTGTTTGTGGAAGTCACCGTCTGAATTTTGGGCAATGAAGAAGGCAAAGAAGAGGATGTACTCAATTTCCAGTTTGATGTAAAGACAACATTGTGTAAAGGATGGCAAAAGGTGTTGCAACGGCTGACACAGGCCAAAATAAAGTTCGCGAAACACAAAATAAAAGAGAAAGAGAACAAAAAATGAAAACGATATAATTCTACAATACAGAAACATGTGCGCAAAGCAATTTGTACACAAAATATTATCTTTGTTTGTGTTTTGTTTCAACCACCACCTGCCAGAGACTCTAATGCCCCGAAAGCTACTTTTAAAATCAATGTATACACACCTTCTTTGGAATTCATTTGGTATAAGGGTTAAAAATGAGAACTGGCAACCGTTTGTTGTTATATTTCTGTTTATAGTTTTTACATGCATACTCGAGAGAACCTCAGGGATACCGACTAGCCCATCTGTAGATTCTGTTTACCTTATGAATATAAATATAATTTAGTTTTATTCGAGGAGTATTTTTATTATTTACCCTAGGTAAGACGAGGTGAATATTGCAAAGCATTCGGCCTGAACACGTCGATTTCAATTTTCAGTGGTTTAGCTACAATCAAAGGTGCCCCACTCTGATCAATTCTACATAATTATTATGACCATGGTGTGGCATGGGTAACCAAAAACGATATTTCTGGTGTCTCTCTTATTTCATTGTCTCCAAAGTGGAACCACCCATCAAAGTTTGAAATAATTTTAGAGCGATCCTTTTATTTTGGCTAATCTTATCAAACCTAATATATAAAAGCCGATTCTCTTTTTTGCCGACATTGTTCAGCAAAAAAGTTATATGCCTCGTATTTGAGCAAAATTGTCGAATTCATAGGGGTGTTTGCAGTGTAGTTTTGAATAACGGTGATGGTTTGTCCGAGAATTTTAAGTGGAAATAAAAACAATGCATTACAAAACCTTTTTGACCACAAAGCAAAAAAAAAAAACGTTGGGGCAAAGGAATCTAGTTGTGGAGCGAGCGCGGTCCCGACCGTGCCAACGAACTGCTCCCCAATACTGCGACTGCCGCCGGGCTGAACGCACATGATCTTCCAATAGATGACATCAGGGGAATCGTGGAGAGTTCGTCGGATGAAGCAGCAGAGGCCGTCTAGTTGCGCCCACGCCCGAAGACAATCGGCTTCCTACTACATGTGCCGCCAAGCGACCACATGCGCGGCCAACTTTTCTTTAGTATGCTTACAAATGTAAAAATGCCACCTCGCAGGATTTAGGTGAATGAACCCCTAAAGTTTGAATTTTGTGCGCGTAGTTTCATTAATATTAAGGAAGGTTGAGTAAGTGCTGAAAATAAAGGAAGGGTACTACACTTCATTTTCTTGTCTGAAAAAGGCACTGAATTACATAAGTCAATGCGGTTAAAGCTGGACCAACCTACATATCCAATTTTTCTATTGCTGTGCTCTTTTAAGGCAACCTTATTTCATAAATGCCTGTGATAGTTCTTCAACAACGTAGCTGTAGCAGTTTAAACCAACAGTCATCAGCATGAATTACGTTGCAAAGTACACAAAAGTACACAAAGTACACACTGTGTTAGGAAACAAATTTGTTTACGTTTTTTTTTATTTGCGGAAAATCTTGTGCTATTTTTCTATTTCTTATCTCTACAGCAGCTCACAAATATTTAAAAGTCTCTGATATGTTTTCAACAATGTGTTTTCACCGAATTTAGAAACTCACCAACCTTGAGCCTGGAAGACGTCCAGATCCCGGCGAAGCCATCATCGAAAATGCATCGAGTGTTATCCCACCAACCGGGATATTTTCAGAAAAGTTAAACAGACATAATTGAAGGGCATATGAAGGGTGTTTTCAACCATTCGTTGTTCAAAATTGAAGAGAGAACTTTTGTATTGCATGCATGTGTTTTACTCTAGTATCATTTGTAAGGTGGCCGGAATCAGGGGTCGGAAACGTTCACCAGTCTGTAAAAGGTTCTGCCAGACGAAAGTGAAATACCGAGGAAAACCGCACTGCTGGGTGGTCGAGCGTGGTCGACTGGGTGAGGCAGCCCTTAGGCTATGTTGCCGCGTGCTCTATGTACGCCACGGCTGTACGCTGGAAACCACAGAATTTATTTCCAATGCAGCGGTACAGACTCAGGGCGCCATATTTTCAGAAAAGCTGGTGATAGCTACAGACGCGAGTCGTTCCATTTGTGGTGGACGACGTGTGGCGTTCCTTGAAAGAAATCATTTAATTGTCATTCCGCAGGAGTGCAGCTTATAGGATCAATTTCAATTTCATGTGGTAATTTGCTCACTAGCTACTTAAAATTGATTGTTTTTTTTTGTAGGGCCAGGCTGCGCCATTATCAGCATCACAGACGTACTGTCTGGCATCTTACGTCTCTAGCCGCTAATTTACAATCGTCCCGCTCTGGTGAGCTTTAGAAATTTGTGCGGGATTTAAAAATGGAGACTCGACACATGTTTTAAAAATGTGAGAATGAATAGACAATGCCGATTAATTTAAACAAACCTGAAAAGATTTTTGCCCATTGGTTGCAAGGGCAAGCGGTACGCAGGGCACCTTGAGTCGTGCATACCTTCTTGTGCGTGTCAGCGTACAGAATTTGTGTTATTAACGAGAGTCACTCATTAATTTTTATTTGAACGTGATCTACCCATACCTTGGAGCTTGAACTATGGGACAGTGACCGCGGGTGGCCCCGACGCTCCGCACTAAAAGGCAAGTCAGCTTTGGAGCGGTCCTCCATGTCCTGGAGCTGTTTTGTCCAGTTAGGAGGAGCTGCGAGTAAGTACAGCATTGTGTCTCGTTTGCTTGTTGCGCCATACCTTTGCGTTGTTTTTAAGCTTTATCAAAGAAGCTTTCTGATCTACACCAACATCCCTGAAAGCGTCTGGTTTCACATTCATGGTATAAAGCATTAATAAGAAGAAAAAACCACTGTAAAAACGATTCGCCACGCTAATGGAGCGAATGAAACACGTATGGTTTGTACAAGATTCAGGCGTACCAGATACATGATTTTGTCGAAAACACAGCATAGACCCACCAACGTCGCTGGGCACCATGGCGTATATGTAATCTTTTAGGGAAGCAACTGTATCTCGTCTTTGCCTCGTGCTTTCTTTTCCCCTGTTCCCATTTACTTATATACCTACTTTTACATTTTGGTGATAATTGTGTAGTTTGTAAACATACGTAGGCTGTACGTCAAATGGGACCACTATAATCTGACGGAGGCCGCCCCTCGGACGAAACGTAATTAAACACGTACTTCACATTACTTCTCTAACTACTTTTACGTTTTAGTGATAATTATGTAGTTGGAAACCTATGTGGGCTGTATGTCCACTGGTACCACTATAATCTGATGGAGGCCGCCCCTCGGACGAAACGTATTTAACCACATACATTTTTCACGGGGGGCGATAAATTTACTTGTATAAGTTGAGAGGACAAGGTTCACTGGGGAGGTCGATGTTCAGGGCGACCTTTTATTCGGAAGCTCGAGCGAGGAAGCCACGCAAACACCACGTGATTATGAGCATCTATAGCGGAGGATGACGATGTGCTGGGGCGTCAGCTCGGGATGATGGCTTGGTTCATGAACGTGGTACGTGTGGCAGGACCAAGTGTACTTTAAGAAAGTTCCAAAATCATGACACCACAGTATACACCGACTCCAGCATGTCCGAATGTATGAGCCAGCAGTTGTCGTAGTCGACTATATGGAGACTCTTTGTGGCTGCTTCACCCTTCCACGTGAAGGAAAAAAAACGACTTTGGAGATATTTTATCGAAATTTGACAAGCCGAAGTAGCGTATAGAAGCGTAAACATCACTACAGACTCTCGAAGTGTATAAAGAGTTTTCTGCAGCCGCAATACCAAGACGCCTTGGTGACGTACTCTTTTCCGCAATTAGGGTAGTTATTAAGGTTACTCCGGTATTCTGGTACGAGGGTCTGGAAGAGAAAGAGTCACAAAGAACCACGCGAAACCACATGCTGTGCACCGTGCAGCGAGACTACCGTGCTCCCCTCAAAGAAAAATGTCATGGGCATATTCTCATACTCCTCCTAGAAACACGATTTTTCCCGTTGCTAAAAGGGGGCCTGAAGTCAAAGAGTCAACGAAATTATCAAAAATCAACGAAATATCTGCGAGAAATAAAAAAAAATTACGCCCGCCTCCCCTAGCGGGAAGCCTGGTGTGATGCAAAGCTGAAGGGGGTTCCAATGGGCGTTTCCGTTGGGGCGTGAGCATTCGTCGGGTAATGCGAGAGAGAGAGAGAGAGAGAGAGAGAGAGAGAGAGAGAGAGAGAGAGAGAGAGAGAGCGTAGCGCGGACGACCGTCGACTGAGAGACCGGCCGGAGCGCGGCACTCCGCTTAATGCGCAGCGCGCCGGAAGGAGAGGAGACCACGGAGAGAGAGGGCGCGGCACATGCGCACGGCGTGCTTGCGCCGCGCGCAGCGCCGCCCACCGGCGGAGTGAGAGCACGCCGCACTGTGCGCGCCACGGCGTGGCCTCCACTATTTGCTCCCGGCGGCGCGCCGTTGCTCCGGCCGTCCCATTCGGCGCGGAAGCAAAGGGAGCGGTGTAATTTTGCTAACTCCGACACATGCCGTGAGGCGGCGCCGTTAGCCTAAGGTTGAAGCGAAGCTCGTCTGGCCGACGCTGCCTGCGCTTCGAGTTGTAAATCAGCCTTTGTTCTCGCCTCTTCGGGATAGAAAACTCTCAATATGTGGTCTATGTATTTTGACTCGATCCTACAAGTACAAAGTTGTTTTATGTACGTTGTTTAACACCCACGATTGCCTTTGCACGCAGCTGTAGTTGTCGTTTGCATGAAAGGCGAATGCCATAGCCCAGGGTTCTGTCATCTCGGGCAGTGTGAATGCCAGCGTGCTGAATTCGTTTTTCGCTGTTACAGCATTTTCGCGCAATATCGCTGCGCGAAAATATGCTTTTTTGACTTTTATGTTGTTTCGAACGCTCTGTGTATCTGTTGTGTGTGTGTGTGTGTGTGTGTGTGTGTGTGTGTGTGTGTGTGTGTGTGTGTGTGTGTGTGTGTGTGTGTGCGCGTGCGTGCGCGTGCGTGTGTGTGCGAGTGCGTGTGTGTTTGTGCGTACGCGTGTGTGCGCGCGTGTATGTGTGTGGGTGTGTGTGAGCGAGTGCACGTGCGTGAAAACAGCGTAATACCGATAAGCTCTCATGTATTGATAAGGCAGGCGACTACGATTTCAAATAATCTGTTAGGCTTTCATGTGTACGAATCAATCATTTTTTGTGCGTTTTATTTTATATGCTTAGGGGTTTCAAGTACCTACTGCAATCTCGCTACCAAACTATTTGCCGTGAGTGAAAAAGTCATGGTATTCCGCGAAGCCGTTTAAATCGCTATCTACTCTACATATGTATTTTTTTCGAAATACTGTTTCTGAATTTCTAGATTTGCTATGGTAATATATTCTGCACATCATTTGTTGGCATGACATACTAAGGGTATAATTTTTTCCGGTCAGCAGTCGGTCACTAATATCTGTATGCACAACATCGGCTGTAATTAAGTCTTTCGGGATATTAGTGAATAAACACATCAATTGGAGAACCATACCAATCGTAACTCGGGTAAAGATTTTTATAACATTACCTAGACCACGTCCATTTATGGTAGACTAGAAGTACCTCTGCACGTTTGTATATGCAAGCATGCATGCCAATAAACGGCACCAGCACGTTCACCCTGCATATTGCGGAAGAAATACCGATAGCTTTTTGGGCAGTATACACTTCAGATGCTGAAGTATACAACGTCTCTGTTTATAGTATCGCGGTAAAAGTTACTCCAAACGTTTCAAGAAAGTGCTGCCATATCATCTACTTTATCTTTCAAATACCGCACGTTAAAGGAGATAAAAGGAAACGACATAGGGGGTATTTTCGTGTTTACTAATGGTTGGATTTCGGTCGGTTGAATTTCCATAATTTGGTTTTTGCTCGGAATGCACGCAGTATGCGTTCCGTGCTTCCAAACAACATGTACGTGATTTTGAGAAATAAAACCTGAAAACGTGTTGTTTTGGAACCGTGCGTGACTACAAAACAGAATACTGTTGTGCAATGAATTTACTTATGCATAACCCCGGGCATAGTCTACGTCAAAAATTCAAAGGCACCAGTACCTAATGGCACCAGCAACTACTTCTATCTTTCTCCTGCATTGGTGTGCGGTAACTTTTTATTATTAAACGTCGCACACAGGCTGCGAAGGCCGAGTTGTCGTCCTCTGCGCCCGCCCGCGCCAGGGAAAGCGACATTCGGCTACGCGCGCCGCAGTGCGGCGAAAAACGCGCCCACGCCCCCTTTCAACTTACGCTCTCTGAGGGAGATTGGGACGGCCGGAGCAACGGCGCGCCGCCGGTAGCTGATCGCGGAGGCCACGGCCACAGATGTTGGGGGAGAGGGCGCGCTATCACAGCGAGAGGAGAGGGGGCGAGCGGAGGAGAGACGCAGCTTTGCGGACGCGGACGCGAACACCAACGACGATGGAGGCACGACAGGGCCGCCGGCAAGAGATGCTCCTCTCAGCGTCGCATCTAAAACGCTTTGTACGGGCAACCCACAGGAGTGCAGGTTGCAAGTGATTGAACTCACTCCTCTGTTAACAAAGATATATCATTGTATATTGCAACTCAGAAGAAGGAGTGCTAAAATAATCGATAACCAGCTGTTTTTATTACCAATGAAGAGACTGCAAAATTACGTACTGAGCTACAATTATTCAATGACGGCGAATCACTCTGTAACAAATATCCATTGTAAGAAACAGACCTGCAACCAAACCTCCTGTGACAAAAGGACATGTGACGACAGGGTCCAGACAGTTTATCGAACCAGATTTTATCAAACGGCCTTACATCCGAGGCCGTGTCATCGACGGACATTTTATCGAAGCCATTTTATCGACAGAGCTTCACTCAGGCTTTTTATGCCCCACAATTCTCACTAGCCTTTTTATTTTTTTCCGGCTTCTCGATGCGCCTGTACTGAGCGACGTTTGTGTCCACATCAACTCTGTTCATTCAAGAAAACTTTTAAGAGTATTTTTTTATTTCCTCTACACGTTTTTATGTTTCTCTGATGGCTGAAGTTTGTCTCTGCGAATTGTTCTTAATGATCACTGCGCACGTGGGGCGGTGTTAAAACGAATGTCCTACTCGCTCTAGTCTTCCCCAGAATCACCGCTTATTACGGCATTAAAGCACATAGCCTCGTAAACATGTCATATATTCTGTTTGTGTTTTATTACCACGCTTTTGTTGGTCTACAAAAGTGCTAAATATTTGCCGCTTGAATTCCAGATGCGTGTAGCACTGCTTGCTAGTGATAAGCTCCTTCCTGGCGCGACGGCATATTGATTAGTGGCTAGGGGCAGTCTGGCAGTGGTAACAGCAACCTTATCAGTGCTCACGCAAAGTTACATGTTGAGTGTGGATGAGAGGAGGGGGGGTAGGGTGGAGATGGGAACAGACAGTACAACAAAAAAGAAAAAAAAAACAGGAGGAAACAGAAAAAACCTAACACAAAGCGTTAACAAGTAACCCATTCCAAATTTAATCAAGATAGGAATTCCATAGGTGGCTCTGGATGACCCTCTGATTGTTTTATTTCTTTTATTTTTCCTTTAGAGACATTGCAAATTGGATGATGGTATGGTGGGAGCAGGCGCTGGAGTCGCTGAGGTTATGTCGTAGCTACAGAGAAAGAAGAAAAATTACACCATCTTCCCGTAAGGGAATCTTGAGTAGTATGCAAAGCAGCCATGGGGTCAATTCAAGTGCCCATTAGTTTTCAGTTCGTCGTTTCCGTTAGGATGAGGTACGTAGCTACCGTTATATTTAGAGTTCGGTTTCCATGGTAACTACCGCAATTTTTCTTACCGGAACCACGAAATGGGAAATTGCGTTGAGCCTATGGCTGTTTCGCATACTACTCAGGGTTCCCCTACGGGACGATGGTGTAATTTTATTTGATGTGACGGGGCTATGTCCCTCCCTTGTCGTTGTTGCGCCGTCCACACCCCCACTGCGCATGCTCGGCTTGCTGAACGCCCGGTTGTGTCTTACCCTTTAACGGCTCCTGAAGCGACAGTGTTACTGGTGTCTTCCTGGGCCGACCCGAGATGAGCCGAGCATGCGCAGTGGGGGTGTGGACGGCGCCACAACAAGAGAGGGACATTGGCCCAACCATGAGATGCTGGAGCGACAGTGTTGTAGGTGTCTTCCTGGGCCGGAACAAGACGAGCACGCTTCCCCTTAAAGGGGTCCGGGAACGACAGTGTTGCGGTGTCTTCCTGGGCCGGCGGATGAATGGACGACGGACGACGGAGCCGAGAGCAAGACATGTTTTGCATCTAAAAACTATCTGATAGTTGTTGGCGTGGGATAAGGCCAGTCGTCACGTGGCGCTTAAGAACAGTGGAACAATCGTGATAGGCAGGTTCAAAAGTTACTGACGTATTTTCATAATTCGAACATAGAAAGTTTAGGCAAATAACTTCAATGTTGAAATAAACAAGGCCCAACTATATTCGTCCGAGGTTTTTACACTCAGTTAGCCGTTACAAAAAATTATTGACTTTGCGCATTCTATTTACACAGACCATTAACACTGGTGGGACAAATTCTTAAACTCTCTGCTTTAGTTAATTTTTGTCTAGAAGGCTTCATTTCTTCAAGAGAAGAGTCCTCACCATTTTTTGTGTTCATAATTTGACGAACTTCAGCGGAGCTACAAGAGAGCGGCATGTTCTCCTCTCTACTCCTCGGAAAAATGAGGGGGGCGGGAGACACGTAGCTTGAGATTTTCCAAGCTCTTTGCCGCACGCATGGGACCCGTGATTTCCCCCGCACGGGGAAATCTCGGAGGCCATGCAACACGCCTCATTCCGTCCATTAAATGTGTTGTACGGATGCTGCAGGAACAACGTTGCAAGAAATGTAAAATAAATGGCTTGCAGCCCACAATCTCAAGTAGTGAAACCCGGGAGGTGTTGTTGTTATCGCTTTTCTGAGCGCCACATGTTTGCGTTTACCAATGAGGGACAGCCTAAAATCCAGCCTGTTCTCATAGGCAGCCGCATGAAAAGTTTAGATGCCCTGGGAACCTCGTACATTTATAGTACGAGCCTAAACTTTTGCCACATCGCGCCGCCGGCGCCGTGGTCCAGATATCCCGGTGGTGCTTACCCTAGCTGTCTTCGCTTTTAAACGGCGGTTGTTTGCTTTCTGCGCCCTTCAGTTACGCCTGGGACGAGCGAAGTGCCGGAAGAGAGCGCAATCAGGTTTCGACGGCACGTGTTCCTCAGTACTGGGGATGGTATTGCTAGTATATTCTTGCCACATCGGCATCGCTGTGGATATACTTGATTTACTATTCGCAGTTTTTCGCAACCTTGAAGTCTAGTGGGCTCGGTGGCTTCGCTGCGACAAGTTCGACTAATCCCCTCGTCTTCCCTATGCAGACGCCCGCAAACATTCTCGTGCTTGTGTTCGCCCCGCTTCTTTTCGTGGCCTCGTCGGAAGGTGCATGGGCGGACGCTTTCCCATCTTTCGCCGGCACCGCGCGTCTTCGGCCACTGCTTCCCCGTCTCCTCGACGCCGCCTTTCACTGGTCGACGCCCCCGGCGCCTCGGGCAACAGTACGGACGACCTTCAGAAATGCGCCACCATCTTCAACTTTCACCGATGGGACGGCTATAAAGGAGCGTCGACACCGCGCGGCTCCCTGTGGGCTCGGTGCCTTCGGCACGACAAGTTCGACTAATCCCCTTCTCTTCGCTATGCAGGCAGCCGTAATCATCCTCGTGCTAGTGTTCGCCCCGATTCTTTTGGCGGCCTCGTCGGACGGTGCAGGGGAGGACGCTTTCCCATCTTTCGCCGGCACCGCGCGTCTTCGGCCGCTGCTTCCCCGTCTCCCCGACGCCGCCATTCCCCGGTCGGCGCCGCCGGCACCCCGGGCAACAGCACTGAGTACGGACGACCATCGAAAATGCGCCACCGTCTTCAACTTCCACCGATGGGACGGCTATAAAGAAGCGATGACACTGCTCGGTTCCCTGTAGGCTCGGTGGCTTCGCCACGACAAATTCGACTAATCCCCTCCTTTTCGCTATGCAGGTGCGTAAACCATATGCCCTTCTATCTAAAATGTAGAGCACTTACTTTTTGGTTGAGCTGCCCAGCCCACAGTGTTGCCTTATTGTTGCTATCGAGTGCTGTAATGCAATTTACGAGTTGCCTTTAATGTTGTCGGGTGACGTTGAAACCAACCCAGGTCCTGATCTTTCCGAAACTTTTAACAAACCTAAGAACATCGCTGACGCGATCAGAGCAGGGAAAGAGGAGAGGTTGGCGGACGACCTGTCTGATGTGTACTTGTATGTCCGCAGTGTTTTTGTATCCTTGCTGTTACTCTGTGAAGATGTTAAACAAAATCCCGGCCCTACCATTGAACAAATGTTTGAGCAGCTCCTGGATGGTCAGAAGAGTGTGACAAGTAGAATAGACGCTATTGAAGAAAAACTTAAACAAGTGGAACCCAGTGTGTTAGCAGTAACATAATTTGGCCCTAAAATAGCAACCTTCGAAAAAACCGTCCAAAATATAGAAAAAAAGTTAGTCGAATGAGAGCATAGGAGCAGGCGAAACAATCTGATCGTATATAGTGTGGAGGAAACAATTGACGAATCAGTGGAATCGCTTACTAACGATGTGTTGGACGATGTCTTTTCTAGAGTACTATCAGTGAAGGTATCCTCAGTCGCGCGCATTCATCGACTAGGACGAAAACAACCTAATAAACAGAGACCACTTATACTAAAACTGATGGACCACAGAGAAAAAACGTTGGTACTCAAAAACTGCTCCAAAGTTAAAGGCGCAAGCCTATCGGAATCTGAAGATTTTGTCCAGCCACGAGACAAATTAGGAAGCAGCTGTGGAACAGCACTGCTGAAATCCGGAAAACGGTGCTAAAGTCCAGCTTGTTTACGACAAGATAGATTGACAAGAACGTCTTTGAGTGGGACAACGTTCAAATGAAAAGAGTACCTGCAGCACATAGTTTTTGCACATTGCAAGAGCCGCAGTGACCAACAGTCAAGCCCAAAAAGTATTTCCGATGCCTTAAAATCAACACCCGCAGTATAATCAACAAAAGTTCGGAATTAGAAAGTGTCATTCTAGCTTACAAACCTCACGTTTTAATTTTAACGGAAACTTGGCTACATCCGGATATTTCTGATTCAGAAATCTTGCCGCTAGGCTATATAATTATCAGAAGAGATAGAAACTGTCATGGGGGTGGTGTAGCCATTAGGTTTAAGAACACCTTGCGGTTGTCGAGATTACCAGACATAACAGGAATTGAAAGCGTAGTTGCCAACATTTTTCTAGACTAACAGAACTTGGTAATCGGCGCTTTTTAACGCCCTCCTAACAGTGACAGTGGATTCGTCGAGAAGGTTAATGAATTTCAATGTACGTACAGAAATCATTGCTCTAATCTTGTGCTGGCGGGTGATTTCTATTTTCCATCGGTTAGTTGGGAACGCGATTTCCCAAAGGCTCTATCACCTTCATCACTATCTTTTGTTGACCTAGTGCTTCTACATGATCTATCTCAACTTGTCAAGCTTCCCACACGTGTTCAAAACGGCGCGGAATCTACGCTTGATCTTTTTATTGTTAACGGTGGCATACGTAAACGAAACTCAAAAGTGCAAGTCTTTGAAGGCGTATCAGACCATAAAATAGTATGTTTAAGCCTTCAAACCAGCTCCGTAGTACCGCCGAAAAAAAAAAAGATACCGTCATTTCTGTTTTCGCGCGTGCTAGTGACATTTACGTGCTAGATGCTCTTGAGAGTTTTTTTTCGTCTTTTTTTAGTCTCTGTCAATGCGACGCATGCTCAGTTGACCAGTCGTGGTGCAACGTTTATAATGTTGTATTAGGTGTATTAATGCGTTTATTCCGTTGAAAACGAAAGTGCATCGGGGCTAAAATCCATGGTTAAATAAGGAAATCGTACGCACCTCGCTCAAAGTGAAGAAGGTAAGAAAACAATTTAAACGGTCGTCAACAACTTCCAATAGCAACAAAATGTGTAGCCTCCGCATGCTTTTATACGAGCATATTAAGAAAGATAAAGAACACTACAAACGGGTCACATTACCAGAATTTTTGACTTCCTCCCCTGCTAACTTTTGGCGGCATTTCTCAACAAAACAAAGGTCTGTGCCAAATCTTTGCGCGAACAATGTTCCAATCGGAGATAGGCAGCGCATTTGTGAAACCTTGTATGATTACTTCTGTACAGTGTTCACCATTGACGATAATGTTGCACCAATATTTCGTCCCTCTGTTGTTTCCCCGCCTATCGATGATGTGTTTATTCACGAAGAAGGCATTTTTTCACTTCTTCTTAACTTAGACACAAAGAAGACGCCTGGAATTGACGTAATTCCTAATGCATTTCCGGTCAGGTATGCCGAGTGGTGCTCTAAATATCTCTGTTTACTTTTTAATAAATCTGTTTCATGCGCGCAACTGCCGAAGGACTGGAAGTATGCAAAAGTCAGCCCTATTCCTAAAAAACAAAATTAAGCGCTACCCAGTTCCTACCGGCCTATATTATTGCTGTGTACTTGCGACAAAGTTCTAGAGCATATTATTTTCAAGCACATCGCCGTTCACCTTGAACGCAATAATATGCTTGACAACCGACAACATGGCTTCCCCAAGAACTTTTCCACTGTAACACAGAGTCTGGAAGCCATTCATGACCTCGCATCAGCCATAGACAGGCAACGGCAGTTTGATCTCATTTACCTCGATTTTAAAAAGGCATTTGATCGTGTTTCGCATCCTATACTTCTTTTGAAATTAAAACCCATTCTACAAAGCGATTCATTACTTTCGTGGTTAGAAGCATATCTCTCATATCGGGAACAAGACGTTTATACTGACGACGTAACTTCCAAATCTGCAGTAGTTCAATCAGGAGTCCCTCAAGGTTCTGTGTTAGGGCCTCTTTTGTTTCCAATTTTCATTACCGATATCGCTAGCAACATACCAATAAGAGGTAACTTATTTTCCGATGATTGTGTGCTATACCATGAAATCGAATCTGCTAACGATGAAGAAATTTTAAACATGTCACTGAACAATATAAGGAATGGTACCTGAAGTGGTAAATGTCTATTAATCTAAAAAAACTGTTTCAAAGACTATAACCCGTAAAAAACATCCACTTAATTTTCGATATCATATCAATAATTGCTATTTATACGCAGTGTCCAGTTGCAAATATTTAGGTGTTGTTTTTACTTCTGATTTACGGTGGAATAAGCATACGACGTATATCACCAATAAGGCAATGAAAAAGCTTAGGTATTTAAGACGAACATTGGGAACTTCAACGAAGAAAGTGAAATTACTAGGCTACAAAACATACATATGCCGCGCCGGTATGGGACCGCGCCGGTATGGGACCTGTACACGCGAACCAACATAGACAAACTAGAAAGAGTACAGAGAAAAGCCGTCAGAGTTATTTTTAATTCTTATAGCTGGCGCGTATCCCCATCGACTCTCCTTCAGGCAGCATACTTAGAAAAATTAGAAACGCGACGTCACCGGGACAGGCTAAAGTTGTTCTATTGAATATATCATGATAAAGTTGCATAGACAAAGCAAACTACCTCACAATGACCGATCGCCGCCCGACTCGTTCATATCACACGAAAAAAGTTAGATTTATCTTTTCGCAGAGACGTATTTAAACATTCGTTCTTTGCTCAAACAGTGGCTAGTTGGAATTCCCTACCTCAGAGTACGGTCGAATGTCCTACTGTGGATATATTCATGAGAAACCTCTTTATTTAAGTAGCTGTCTCATTGTTCTCGTCTAACTTTTTCCTTAAGAGTATATTTAATACTGCTGTGTGCTAATCGGCCCTTCTTACTTTCATATTCTCTGTGCCGTAGTGGTTTCTTGTCTGTAAACGGTGCATTTCAAAACAGTTGTGCGCGTACGTAACGTGTTCTCTTGTGTTCATATTGTTGCCGTTTTGTTTTTCGTTTTCTTTTTGTTTTTTTTCTCCCTCACCGATGTGTAAACGTTTTTTCCGAATACATTTTCCTTGTTTAAGTTATTCCTTGTATAGCAATTTTTTCATCGTGCCATGTTTTTCTAATGGCAAATAGTTGTTATCAGCTCACTCTTCTGCAGTGGCGCGTTACGTGTTATGCGCGTAACATTTCTGTGCAGGTATGCACATTCCCTGTTGTGTTTTCTTTTGTTTTCTTTTGTTCTTTGACAGGTGTTGTCAATGAGTGTCGTGTTAATTTTTTTGTATTGCATTATTATGTACCGAGTTTACTATTTCATCCTGTTGAATGTAAACATGTAATCCCACCCTGCCCAAGGCCTGCCTCTCAGGCTGGCAGTATACAATAAATAAATAAAATAAATAAATAAATCAACCTTTGCGGCCATGTTTAGGTGCTGATAGCTGCTCCTTCTTGTGGCCAGAGCAGCTTTGTGGGTTATAAAAAAGCACAAAACACACCTATTTCTTGTAACAATACCTAGTAATTTTCCTCATTGAATCTTTAATGGGTTACGCTTCCTATCTTATTCGTAAATAGCAACGTAGTAACATCGTCTAATGAATTAAAATATTTTATCTGGCAATGTGTACTTCATCACTTTAGAAAGCAGATACAAAGTGCACTATGGTTGAGTCGTTTTCGCAACTACTTGTTATAAAGTTTCTTTCTAAAAATTTTCAATAAAGCAAGAAAGACAGCCGTTTTGTGGGTGCGTGCTATTCGGAGGAAGACGCGTGTACTTGCTATTGACAAACAATGCTGTAACTGACAACTGAATCCTAGATAATAAGGGCAAGCAAATAGAACTCGCTGTAATGATAGTGGTCGTAGAGGCAAAAATAGGTGGATTTTTTTTAAATCTACAACTCAGTCAGCACTATAGAACATTCATGTTTGCTTACGGTTGAATAGTATTCAGTTTTCCTTACGCGACTTTTTTCTGCTCTCATTTCTGGCGCATTCGCGTTCAATAAGAACCATGCCTCTAACAGCTCTGCTACAAATCTTACCGAGAAAATTATTTAGAAAATTGCAGTGGTGTTCATTACTTATTTTGGTTAAGCAAGTGAAACACACCACATGAGACAGTATCTGCAGCGAAAAAAAGGAATTGAATGCTACTGAGAGACGCAGGACAACCAACGTTCGCTGCTCTTATAGTATTAATAGCTAAACTCATGATCCGAGTCGAATGGATGTATTCAATATTGTTAAAATCTCTTGTGGTGTCCCAAAACCCATAATTGATAATTGAACATCTAGTATTTTTCCGAAACCCCCGGCTGCGAAAAAGAAAAAAAAAACAATTTTAGTTTCGTTTGAACTACAGTTCAAACGTATATGCTGCAGCTAATTCGTGTTAGGTTTAAATCTTTCGAATAAAAAATTGATTCCCAAAGCACAAATATTTTCACACAGCATAATTTAAAGATTTTTAACATATTGCTTTCGTGAAACACGTATACAAAATATTCACTTGGAGTTTATTCTGAGCTGACTTTCTGCTTGGATTTGGGGAACCAGACACCCTAGAAACAACTCTAAAACTTTATCGGCAACTATAAAATTTACGCCCTGACAGATTGTTCCCCTTGGGTTCGTGCAAATGACCATGTTGGATTATTGCACCGCAATAGATGTAAGAAATTATGCATTCAAGGAGCAAGTGTTTAAAGGAATTGTATCACCTGAAAGATTTCCTTTATTTTGCTCACGACTTGCAGAACTGCCGTTTATAGACTTGAAAATCCAATAGCTATTTTTCCAACAATTTGCAATTTATTTGTAACAAGGTGGGAAATTGGTAACGGGGAAGATGTTTCTCATTTATTAGGCTAATAAACCTTTTGATGTGCATGATGGTTTTAGGTTACCCTTGGCAAGTATGTGATGCAGAAGTATCTACTTTATTATGTGTAAGGTGCCTTTCATTATTTTGGCGAGCTTCATACCGATAAAGCATTGCAGTGTGTTAGACGCCAAAACGTCACTATCGTATTTATCAATATTTCAGTTTTGATCAAGGGTGTGCAAGGCGGATCATTGCTCCGTAATTATTAAGAGAATTGGCTTCCTTTGGCTAATCAAAAGTGAAAAACGTATTGTCTCTATGTGTTTGGGTTTGTCCGCAGTGGAACTGGCCGTCCTGTTTAAATATATTGTTGAGAGCCTGTTTTATAGGCAAAACAATACGCTCCTTTGAATCTAAAATTATGCTCCAAATTGGCCCACAGTGTTCACAATGTATCTATTATTACACTTATTCAATGAAAACATTCCCCACATACCTAGTGTTTGTAGTGTTGTTTTAGCTAAAGTAAATGTATTCTTGCGCGCCCGAGAGCGAATTGATCAAATTTCGGTGCAGGATAGCTTTACCCATAAAATAAAACCAGAGCGGCTAACAGTCATTGTACCTTAGCGCGAGAGTGGTTCCGACGTACGCTAAGATGCAGTATTGCAAACGCGGTAAAGTTTATCCCCCCAACCCTCCAAAAGGTAGAGAAAGTCATGACTAAAACAGCTGGAGAAGTGGGCGTTGGAACAAGAGCCGGCTGTTTCGGGACGGGATGGCAGGAGAATGCAGCGATATTAGCAGACATGTGGCCAACTTATCTTTTTTTTTTTTTACACATGACAGAATGGCCACCCAGAAACTTAGAACAGGCAACTTGCCTTTTGTCTAATTTGACATGCAGACGTTCGTGGCTTTAAACAAAGACTTTGATTGGTAAAGTAAGGAATGCTGCAGCCCTTCACTTTTTCTCTAAAAAAAACCACAGCAATGCAAGATGTGAAGCTGTTGAACTTGCGAAAACCTCACTATCTACTTTTCGCAATCGTAGCTTCTATAAAGTTCACAGCATTTCATAAGGTTTCACGGGAACTCCAGAACGACGTGGCAGTAGTAGCTTTCTTTAAAGCGGTTATGAACTTTGATAACGATGTAATGGCGGAACACTACCTTTCTTCCCACTCTGTTTAATAAACCACCACACGACTGTTATGATTAAAACAGCGCAATCGACAGGACATTTGATTTTTTTATTTATTTATCAATATTGCAGGTCTTCTGCAGACCCATACAGGGAGATGGCATACAACATACCAGGTACCTAAATAGATATACAGTCAAAGAAATACAATATTTCAGAGATGATAAGAGGAACAGCGGAACACTTTAGATAGCGGGTACATCAATAGTACATTCCTGCTCTTCACATACACGAGAAGAAAAACAATACTAGAAATCGCGTGGTACGCATGAAACAAATGTACAAAAAAGTACAATGCAACACTGAAACACACTTTTTGCGCTATCGCAACAACAACAACAACAAAGAATAACAATACAGGCTCCGTTACCTGCTCCACAAATGAACAAAATTGATCAATATTTGTATTATTTGTATTATAACAGCCTCATCTGGAGGCGCGTCCCTAGAGTTCACAGCGCGAGAGAAAAATAAATATTCGAACACATTGCTATCCGCACGGAAAGGCCGTTTGCTTTATCGTGGATTGGCCTACTAGAACGGCGGCCAGGCGGATGAATATAGTCGTGTTTACAGATTTTAATGTCACCGGGAAAAAGGAGATAAAAAAACTTCATGGAAGCAACATCACACTGGCCAGACAGAGTGGCTAGGTGCGCTTGATTGCGCAGGTTCATTGCACTTTCGTGCGAAGAGTATTTTGAATAGATAAACCCCTGGGAACTGTTCTTCAATCTTTCGAGTTTGTAGCGAAGGTAGTTTCATTGAGGGTCCCACACGATACCTCCGCATTGTAAAATTGGTCTGACCAGGGTTTTGTAGGCAGGTATTTTAACACCGGGAGGTGCTTTGCTTAGTTTTCTACTCAAAAATCCTAGTTGTTCAAATGTCTTCGCTCATGTAGTGGTGACGTGCGTTTATTTTAAATATTCAGAGAATCTGACGCCCAAATATTTTACTTCGTTAACTTTAATCACATTAAAACAAATGAAGATTTTTCTTGGTAAGGCTGATAAACGCAGTTTTTGGCACTTTTTTTTTTTCACCCTCCACATTAAGCACCATTAAGAAAAGTTTTTTTTTGTAACAAAGAATTGAGCTTTAGTTTGTCATCAATGGTGTGTATTGTAGTGCAAATCACGGAGTCTGCGAGAAGTCGCAGTGTTACACCTCGTTCTTCACAAGAAGAGAGGTCATTAACGTAAATAAGAAATAATGTTGGCCCCAGAACCTGCCCTTGGGGCACACCGAACAAAACACGGAGGCACTCAGAATCTACATTGTTCAAAGTTACATACTAGGAGCGATTGGTTAAGTAAGCAGATATTTATGCAATTACTTTGCTATTATTCCAAAGTACTCAAGCTTGCTAATATTTTGGAATTAGGCAGGCGATCGAAAGCTTTCGGAAAGCCTATAAATATTGCATCAGCTTGCAGTTTGGAGTCAATTATGCCAGCGAAGTAATGCGTTAATAATGCAAGTTGCGCTACCGTGGACAGCCCCCTACGGAATCCGTACTGTTTCGGGTACAGCAGATTGTTAGACCCTAGGTAATCTTCATATAATCATTTGTGTTGCCATCCGTGCTTTGTTGATGTTCGGTCAGATAGTCTGCGTTAGTTCAAAAATTAGTGTTTTGAATACAAGATGAGGCAGAAACCATGACACCGAATCGTCTAGTCGCTAATTTTAATATACGAATTTCTTGCGGGTGGTGTTTTCACTGAGCCATATGGTGCTACATGAGGGCGAAATGGTCGTTTTAATGTTGACTTTCTTGAGCTTACATTACTTATTCTATATACCACGAGGGAAAGTAAGGAACCTCCTAACATTGGTTCGTAAAGACCCCAGATGGTTCTAAATTTAGCAGCATGCAATCTAGCCATGTACAATGGATGATTGCATTCATAATTTTGCATGCGCCGAGGAGGACACACACACAGACCAGCTGCTTCTAAGCGTTTATGCTTGGGAAAAGCAGCGGTTGCACTCTCGCCTTGACATGTGGTACCCAAGCAGGAAAGCCACCAGTGATGGAAGCGACAGACCCAGATTATAGAACACCGGCGTGGGGGCACTTTCGGCGCCCTGAATGACCTTGCAAGATGTAGCGCGGTAAGCGCTTCGTTCTGAAAAATAAAATACTGTGTTATGAAGTGTAGTTGTTTCAGCTTACGTGAAAGAAGATCCGCCACTAGGCATTCCAGTGACTGACAAGAATGAGTTTTCGAATAGTGCCCATGTGCCCAAATGCTTCTCGAAGAGGATGGATGGGAAGGGCATATCACGGACACGCCCAACCCAGCCTTCTTTGAAATTGATGGTTTCAGTGATCGCACGTCTAGATGGTGAAGTACCTGTCGTTCTAAAACTGACGCTTCGAGGAGCTTCGCTTCCTTGAATCGATGTCACACTCAGCGGAACTGCGCGTTACCACCACAGAAGAGAAAGCTAAAGCTCGTTTTCATAATGAAAAGAGTGGACAAGGACGGACGCTAAAATATACACAGGTGGCCCTCGAACTCAAGAAATAGATAAATAAGAAAATCATGAAGTGATTTTTCCGCGCCGAAATGCTTGACAGAAATGACAGGCACCTCTGCACACAGGCCTTTGTGCCCCCCGCAGTTCCGCTAACGCATCTCGAACCAGTCATGGCCGTGGTAGCAACTGCTTGCCCCCGTTGTTCACAGTAAATCGTATCGTAAACAGTGCGTTCCACAAATGATATACACAAAATTCAGCTAGGAATTGCATTCAGCATGGTTTTGAAAGCTTCAACCAAAACATCTACTGCCACTTTAGGCTCACAGGACGCAGAGATCGGTGAGCGACCCGGAATGGGCAGGACTGGCGTCTGCCAACCCACTCGAGCTAAGGGGAGCTCTCGCAGCTCGGAAGTACCTGCACGCAAAACTAACACAGATAATTACAAGTATCTTGTCACCGATCGATAACATCGCCCCCAGCGTGAAAATAAGGCTACAATTGTGGCAAAGGGCGTAATAGTGTGTTGAAAATCTCTCAGATGAAGTCCTTCGCAGTAATTGTGATTTCGGCGACCGAATATCTACCCCGATGTTAAGCCTCCAGCTCCCGAAATCTGAGCAAACCCAATGGGCGGGAAGCTGTTTGGAAACACCCTTTTTTAGACGATTCCTCGCGCGGTTGTGTTTTGTTTTACTTCCCGTAATTTGTGCCGGCCCCAAAACTGTGTTCGCGTATTTTAAGACTTACTTGTATCTCAGCTCTTCGCAAATCTGTGAACTTAAAGCCTCTGGTTTTTGTGTATCATATTATTACGCTGTGCGCTGCAAACTTGATTTCTCAGTAGAATTACAATAGCAAATCCGAACGCCCTAACCTTAGCTTGGAAAAGACGTGGAAAAATTGCTTGCAGTAGGAAAGCAGTTAGCCTTGGTGGGCGGTCAGCTGAAGTAATGCTTCGAAAGAGGAACATACGCCGCGAGAAAGGAAAGGGCACTCACGAAAATGTTGAGTTTCACATGGTGTACCTCTAACACGAAATGCTGGACCTAAACTACGGCCAACAGAAACCCAAGCTGCAGCGCCAGATCCTTACGACAATAGTGACAGAGGAGCTCGTGGGGCTAATAGCGCAGAGGTTATCGCCATTTTTAAACTCATTCCAGCTTTCAATAACTAGTGCGACTTATGTGCGACTTCAATAACTTATGTCCAGAGATTTCAGCACGTCTCTTCTGGTCAGGAGTTGGTGAAAGAAACTTTAACTGACTAGTACAGTTCTATTTTTCCATTTGCCCTTAATGACTGGTAAGTGTGTTTATGATGCCAGTTTTATGAAAGGGGTTATTTTTGAGTCAGTGTGAGTCCATGATGATATTACGGTAGGGCATGGCTCTATATGTTGGCAACGCATGGGTGATTCCTAGTCCATCAGCCATGTGCACAGATGACTTTATTAGCCTTTATTTGTAATAATTATGCAATGTAGGATAATAGTGGAAAACCGAGGTGATGTGGCCTCTCTTTCAACAAAGACCCATGGTGTGAAAGTGTTGCTTCCGTCATTGGAAGCTTTGAATCAGCTTCACAAGCCGACATCTTGCTCTAGAAGCAGCGACTGGGTACGAGTTTGAGGCTTTCTTTTCTGCCTTTACTAGGCGGCATCTCCTTTCCATATCAGGAGCTGCTGTCGCTAATGGGGGACTGGTATATTTCGTGTGTATGTTACCTTCACCGTACTCTAGCATTTACTTGCGCTGCTGAGCACGAGGTCGCGGGTTCGAGTCCCAGCCGCGGCGGCCGCTTTTCTGATGGAGGCGAAAAGTAAAAACGCCCGTGTGTACGACATTTCGGCGCACGATAAAGATCCCCAGGTGGTAAAAATTAATCCGGAGCCCTCCACTACGGCGCGCCTCATCGCCTGCGTTGCGTCGGCGCGTTAAACCCAACAATCAATCAAATCAATCAACTCTAGCATTTACCTTCATCGTACGTTCGCCTTCGCATAGAAAGTGTCATAAATGGGAGCTAGAAATATGATGAATATTTACGTAATATTGAGAGCGTCCCGCGGAAGGATGGTGTTCACGTCTTTCTTCAAATGACTATCCCGCCTGCGGGGATACGTAATTTCGATAAGTAAAACATTTTAAAACTTGTGCTTACCTTTCACACAGAAAATGCTGGGAATTTGTTCCCCAATAGGGTAAAAACAAAGGAAAAACAAACATCATCGATATTTAAAAACTCAGATACAGCACAGAATATTCAGTAATAAATATTAAGGCTGTTAGTAGTGTTTATATTGATTCACCAGATTTATTCAATGTCTCAAAGGTAACTGAAGAAATTTAAAGCACTAATTTCACATTGAGCGCTCCTGTATTTTCGAATGCGGTTGCAAGTTAGAAATGAAGTTCTATATATGCTTCTATATTTAAAAGCGACGAAGTCAGCGGATATTGTTCGTCTCTACTTTGGAAAACCACACGTACATGGAGATGCAAGTAGCTTGAAGAAAAAGTCGGCGCGCTCCTCGCTCGTACAAATATTGCCCAAAATACAAGAAAATCTCGCCGCAAAGGCGGTGGCACCACCTGTTAAAGAGTCGTAGGCACGCTGAGCATCGAGTGAGTGTTTGTCCACCTTCTGCCATCCAATTTTACAGTCTCTACAGCTGTTTGTTTATTCGTGCCTTGCTAGCGGCTGCAGCATCGATGGAACCAAGATGGTGGGTACAACCAACTCTCACGCTTATTCGTTTCGCATTGCAGCCGAACGGTAAACTTTTCACTGTGCGGCAGTGTGGCAATAGCGTGCACACAAAGTCTATTGCCTGGCCAGACCAGGGTCTACAACTTCTTAGGGCTGGTGAGCATCCTTTTTACTTCAACGTGTGTTGGAAAGAGACATCACCCTTCAAGGTTCCTAAGCAGCTGCATCTGCCGCAGTGCAGCACATGCAAGATCGTCCACCTCGCCTCACCTTGATCCCGGAAACAAGAAATTCCTCCGCTGTCCCGCGAACTTGAAAGCCAACTGGGCAGAATAAACGAGCTTATCGTCACGCTGTGTACTGCAATTCATTCGTAATCGACGAGCTTACACAGCTATGGTAGGGGAATGCCCGACTCAGCACGGAAGCGACCACAGTCATAGGAGGTTGATGCGACCGTAATTACCGGCCTTCAACGTGAAGTGCGCGCTTTGAACTAGGAGCTATGGCTGCTTGGCACACCATGGTAGCCACCAATCTGCTTGAAATTTCTGAAATCTCTGACAGCGCAGTCATGGCGTCTTTACCTCCTGATTAGACCTCCTTACCGAGTTGCGTGAACGGTGCTCCCGCGTGGACCGTTACCCGCACTGGCTGCTTGAGCACAAAAGACCACATCATACTCTGCTCCCCGAAGCTTCCGTAGGGGTGACGAAACATAAGCCCTGTTTACATTAACCCGCCCAGAGTGGGCTGAGTCGAAGTACACAGTTTTTTTGTACTCAACCCTCCCATGTATACGCGGCGGACGTGTTGGGTCGGAGAGCCGCTGCGGCGAGTCCAGTTCACCCGGAGACAGCTGGTAGGTTGGCTCGGTTGTCGGGCTAAGTTGGCAGTCCGCGAGGAGCAGAATACCCTATTTGGGTGGTTCTAACCAATGCGCGGGTAAATCGACGCAGGGAAATAAAAAATGACACTGAATACCACGCAGACTAAAAAAAATGACCCCACGAACCTGGAAGAAGATTTTAATTGGCGTATGAAACTGTGGAAGCCAAATGATTGTGCTTCATGAGATTGCTTATCCAGCTGTCCGGAAATAAAGTTATAGCGGGGAACATTCAAGCTTTTTGCAATTTAGTTGTCTTGATCTTCATAATTTTAGGCGGGAAATGCTAACTGCAGCAAAAAAAAAAAAAAAATGTGCAAGAGCTCGCCAAGGTATGCCGAGCGGTGAAGCCAACCGGCATAAATATCCCATGAGTATTTCTTTTACGACCAGAAAGCACAAGGCCAACGTAGACCAGCGCAGAATTTCCTTGATAATATTGTTCTTCTAGATCATGACATATACTGCATTACTGAAACATGGTGTCAAACGAAATTTCTTCACCACATTACTTCCCCAACGAGCACGCTGTCTACCGCCATGACAGGAATTAGGAACAAGCCAGCGAAAAGTACGGCGGAAAAGCTTTAATTGCTCTGCAAAAGTTCATGGTTGCCTTTAGCCGCTGTGAATTTTAATTGGAAAATGAATACGTTTGGGTCAAAGCGAAGACTCAACGTAGAAGCAACTTACTCATTCGCGTGTGTTCCCTTCATCCAACTCGGTACATTTATGCATAAGCGTCGTGCTGGAGCAACTTGCAGAAACTAAACACCATCGCAAGTATAACATTCTCTTATTCGGCGATCTCAACATAACCAGCCAGTGGTGGAATCCAGGGGAAGATATTGGCAATTCTCTGAAATCTGCTGACTTGTTTACTTATTTTGAGGCGGCGGATCGGAACCTGCTTTCCTGCCTCCGAACCCCACAGAAAGCGTCCCAGACATCGCTTTCTCCAACTTTACTTTGTTAACTCCTAAACAGGCTTGAGTAGTCCTTGTCCATGTGGACCAAAGGGCATGAACGGTTCACCGTCACAGTATTATTACCGGTTACTTTTGAGAGTGGCATGGAGACCACTTCCTTTGACTTTTGCAATGGCGAAGAACAGCATTCACTTGCGAAAGTACTCCTCCGTCGCTACGACAAACATTTCTCGGACTATACAGAATTTCGCTCAGCCATTCCGAGGGTGAATTCCGGCGGAACGCAAACATGCGCTTAAGAATGGCTGATGAGCGGATTACTCTGCAGAACGGTGACAACATCACCACCTTGGACTCATCCAGGTTGTACAAAATATTCACAAAGCCCTTCTCTTCAGCGTATTCTTCATGATATGTGAGCAACTGCCAACTTGGATTCGCGCTGCTTGATGATGTGATACATACGTCGAATAAACTGTTGAGAATGTCCCGGCTGCTACCCGCAGTTGGTCTTCGAAGAAGTCTTTCTTTCACGATGATATCAAATGCTTTTTGGGAAGGTTGCTCTGATGCTCTCTGCCCGTGACTATCTTTGCAACATCTTCTGTCAGTCTATCGAAAAGCGGAAGTTTCATACAGATTAAAAACCCGGCGTTGTTTTTTCCTCTCCTTAAGTCCGCAAAAGCGTCGGTGCCTGGAAACTATGGACTAATTTCTCTCCTTTCTTCTTTTTCAAACGTTTTCCAAAATGTAGTTGACCATGTTGTTCACCAAAACCCGCTCCTTAATTCACAGTTCTCAGCACGGCTTTCAGCCTGTCTGGTATGTCGAGTCGAACCTTGCCTGCTTTCACAGTAACGCCACCAAATGCACACTTCCACTCATTCAAACAGACACCATCTTCTTTGACAACACTATGGCCTTATACCACGCAAAAATCATGATACGATACTTCTCAAGGTCTTTACGTATGTTTTGTCCATTGCTTTCTGTAAGTGGTTCTCTACTTACCTCAAGCATAGAACAAACTTCGCTCAGCATGCTGGTGCTAAGTTTCACATCTTCACTGGGCTATCCAGGGTTCAACAGGTAGCCACCCTCGGCCCTTTACTTTTTTTACTTATTTGTGAACGACGTATAGTTCATTGCAAAACATTAAAAATATGAAATCCAAGAGTCACTTCAATTCGACGTTCAGTTAGTCGCGCCTTGATATTTGAGTTTTTATTTGTTTGTCCGGCGTCTGAATATCCCGAAACGGGCTTCGTAATTCATGCTTGTGGTTTTCCTGTTTCTGTTTCGACGACAGGGCGTGCTCGTTCAGGAGCACCTTGAGTTGTTTTCATCACACTGTGCATTAATTTTGGTCTCTTGAAGCTTTCCACCCATCACGGAGCGTTCGCTGCCCATGCGAATGTCGCATTACCGCCATCTGCAGTTCGCAAGCCCGACTTCTATGAAAGTTTTTCCGCTGAGCCAGGTAGCGCGGGGAATTCGTCATCCTCCATAGGATACTGGTTGGAGGTGGCCAAACGCGTTTTCTATCGGCCGCGGGTGCGCCTTTCTATTTTGTTCCTGCTCATCTTGAGGTGCTGATCATTTGCTGCTCACGTGTAGCCTGCGGCCAAACGGTCTTTCTTGTAGCATGTTACCCAGTGCTGGCTTGATGCTTCACGTTCTATCATCACGTGCTGAGTTCCGAATTGACTGCACACTTATTTGTTTTTGCATGTGACACTTCTTGCGGGTGCACTCACAACACGGGGCACGTCATCATGTAGTGCGGGGACTGCTTATTTCGCTTTCGAAATTGATGTGCTTCGCAAGCGGCACTGTGACGAATGCTAGCAGGACTTCACCGATCCTACCCATTTGTTTAACGGGCAATGTTGCTCCTTGCTCCCTAATGAGTACTTTAATTATTTCACCGTTGCACTCACTGGGGTATATGAAGATAGCTGCAATCGATACGTTGTTTCCGTATGTTGGCGAGTTTAGAGCGCTGTTTGTCCTATCTCTCCAACCCTTACCTGCCTCTTCTTGCACTCGTTGTTTGCACGGATCCCGCTGTATCTTGTCGCCACAATATAGTTATCCGACCGTTCGACTTGGTAGTCGCGTAGCCCGCTACTTTGAAGTTTCTGCCATTTCTTTAATCGTTTTATGCAAAGTTGCTGGTGGTATTCCTGTTACTGGTTCTTTTATTCCAGTGTATAGAAACTATGGCTTTTTGAAGCTCCGTGCGTTCCGTGTCAACTTGGTGTCACATCGGTTGGTAACCACGGCGTCGGGGAATCTGGGGACATCGCCGTCTTCATCGCACCCAAGTTCAGCGGCCGCAAAGCAGTCATCGGCGGTGGTCGTATCCATTTCGTATGACACTTCAAGTTCCTTGTGATTCACATTGTTTTCTTCGGTATATTCGCGCGTGGAGAATTTTGTTCACGATTTGGGGACATTAAAGGTGGTGGTAGCCATCGCCGCAGCTGGCATCTGCGCGAAGGTAGTACCGTACTCGTCGCTAAGCCTAGTAGGCTTGCTAAGCCTAGGCTTGTCACAAGAGAAATGTTGCTGGCTAAATGTACAAGTTTCTGATTACCAAAACGAATTGTAGCAACGGAGGTAACTCCACATCAATGGAATACATCCTTTCAACGGTCAATGTGCGAAGCAATACAAATACAATGATCGTCATTCTCAACAAACCCTAATTGCAGGTACATCCAAGCACACGATAACAGCAGCTTTAACGTGTTATTAGAACGTAAATGTTCTAAGTTTATATAATATTTATAATTACAAAGACACACACAAAAAGGGCAAAAAAAGTGCATTATTTTACAATTTGCAAATTGTTAATTACTTTTTGAGAACAAAAGTCTTGTAGTACGTTGTAGTTTTAAAATACTTTTTTAGAAGATGCACAGCTCAAGTACGCTGTTAAGAAATTAAATTTTGAATGTGCGCTCTACAATTATGCTTCATCTTCGGATAAATTGCCCTAAATAAATGCGAAGTTAAGCCCGTTTATGTGCAGAGGGACATTGCTGGAGGGTTTAAATTATCTCGATCTGATCGTTTTAAGGACAGAAGCTTCATGCTGCTCGTGGCGGCGTAACGCCCCCACTGGCGTATTTAAATAACGTCAGGACTGCTCCCACGGGCATCCTTGCCAATATTAGAAAATCTTACCATAGCAGGTACGGTACCGTACGGCAGCGGGTACTGGGACCCGACTGCATATGCGCGCTTCCATTCATGAGACATTCCTTCCGATTTGGAAGAAATTAATAAACCTAATTGCGCCTGCTGAGAGGTGGCCATAGCCGCTCAGTGTTCGCGCGCGCATGAGTAGGCAGGTCCCGGTGCGAGCCGCCGTAGAAGTAATTGGCTAACCGCCATTCTAAAACTCTTTTATAATTCAAGTAAAGGAGCGGTCTGATAAACAACTCTTCGCGAAGACCTGCGATACAACTATGAATGCGGGCGCGGTGTTAATCGACCTATCAATTGCGTGATCCGCCCACCTCAAATCCGCAGCGATACATCCACTAGTACTGGCAGGTCAACACCAAATGAAGCTTGCCGCGGTGTTGAATGGGAAAAATAATCTATCCCCTCAAATCGTTCCTGAGGGCCGCAGGCACCGTGGGAGTTTTCCAATTTTTAATCAATGTTTCAGTGTTAAGTGTATGATACAACATTTCATTGCTTTATGGTAGTAGTTGTGCCCTAAAAATCTAAAAACGAAAGCATTGCAAATGGGCGCAACAGGTAACCAGTGTTATCTCGGCTAACCGTCACTAATAACGAACCTACTAATACACTAATCGGGCTACAAAATTATATTATAGTGCTGGGGAAATACGTCAATTTTTTTATATTGGAAGCAGTCCCAGAAAATTTAGAGAGCGGAACTCATTGAAACAAAAATGGTGGAAAGTTGGCTCTTTAATGCAGCAATTATGCTTTTTGATTTCATTCAAGGTAACACAAAACGTTGTGTATGCCTACTATAATAATTTGCTATAACTTTCGGATCAAAAAACAAAGGGACAACCAAAAAGTGCCGTGTTGCCCTTGGTTTCGAGTGTTATAGGTATCAAGGTGAAGAAATGTATGCAAATTGAACATTGGCATCCCTCATATAAATTTCAGTTTCGGTCCTCTCAGTGAAGGAGGATGAGCAGTGGTGGTGCGTTCGGTATAAGAAGACGAGGAATCAGACATACTTTGATTACTTGAATCAAATTTGGACGTACTACAGTGGCGCTATTCTTAAGTTTAATTCCGGTTGCAGGCGGCCTTTCGGTTCACTTTTGACAACTGCTTTTGTAAAGACATCCTAAACAACTAACAATTGTTTAAAGTATATTTTATGCATTTATTTTAATGTAGTGCGAAAACCTATACGTGATAAGCTTTTTGTGTGACTCAGTTGAAGACTTCATGACATAGTGACGAATATCGAAATATAGCAGCTGCAGCAGCTGTTCCTTGTGGAGGTAGAGCGTAAACAGCTCTACGACTGCTCAGTTGTTTCTTGCTTGTATCACGGTTTTCATGTGTTTGACAAGACTGAGTATAAAGATGATAACATATTACCTATGTCAGCATTTGCTCAATGGCGGTATATTAACGCGAGCTTTTTCGAAGAGCCTCGAATAGTTCGCTACATCTTTGGCAATTCGGTGGTACACTCCGGGAAGAAAAATTGTGACTGGTCGGAATTTCTTCCCTTAACTACGCGTCTGCTTCGCGCCATGTGTACAAGCGTTACACTTGTATGTACAAGCGTTACACCGCCAGCAGAAACTTCGGAAACACATCGGAAAACTTGCGCCGTGAGGGATGGCTCGGTATGGGTTTCAGCAAGTGAACACTTGTTGTTTAGTCTGTGCAATATCGTCAAACAGCTCAACACATGGTACAATGAAAATTTAAATAAGTTCGTTCATTTTCTTATGGAAGATCGTACGAGCCCGACTGATGATGATGATGTTGATTAGAGGCCCTGCCTTTGCATCTGCACGTCCGTTTTGATGAACTGTCTTGCCAGTGTTACTTTACTTGTTTGCCCTACCCTTCCCGAACTTAATGGGTTATCCTCCTCCATCCCTGGTTTTAAACTCCCATCGCTATACCTTTCCTGCCCTTGCACTCTTCTTTACCTCCCCCCTTCTGATTCTATTTCGGTATATTACTCATCCTACGTTCCACTTTCTCAACTAATTTTCTTCCACCACCACTCCAGCCGCCTCTTCGTCTCCTCTATTGCCCTGAAGTTGAAGCTCCCCCTCACACGAAATCCCAAAGCCTCCGTCAACGTCGCTTCCCCGGTCGCCCCGTTGCGGTCGTATCTCTGTGCAGTCTATGACAATATGCCCTACGCTTTCCCGATCCCCGACGCAGCATGCACAAGTTTTGTCCTATTGCTCCAGTTAGCCGTGATTGCCCGTGTTATCAGACACCCCACCCGTGCTTCAAAATGTAATGGAATGCCTCGTGTATTGCCATACAAACCTTCTTCCGGATTTCTAGTTTCTCTGTTCTTAGGCATCCAGAGATTTTCCCTTCCATTCTCTGAATCCAATTCGTCTTCTCTGCTGCTTTTACATGCTGTAAACTGTTGTGTATACCCTACCTTCCTCTACCGAATATCACTACACCTTGGTGAGCTGTCTGGTCCTCCGTCTCCACCGCGTGTCCGCTCCTCATATACAGGTACTTAAACTCTCTCGCTCCAAATTTTTCTCCTCCACGTCATGCAATTTCTTCGCAAATTTTATCTTGCTGTACGCCTCCCTTTTCTCAAAGGAAGACCAGCCCATATCCCCTTGTACCGCATCATTCGTAGTTTTGCTATGGGCCCCTAGGGCCAGCCTATCTAACGCCCTCTCATTTACCTCCAGGTCCAATTCGGTATATTGTTGCATGCACAGAACCGAAGCTCAGAAAATCAATCCTGGTACCATGACCCCCTTGCATACTGCCCTTACCACCTCGTATTTGTTGTACCTCCACAGTGCTCTTTGTTTCATAATGGCCGCGATCCGTCTTCCTTTTGTTTTGAGGTGAGCCTCATGTACATGGCGTAATCTTAGCGTCGTTACGCCATACAACTAAATAATTATACTCGTTATCCATGGTATTTCTACTTATTTAACTGATACCGATTTGTGCTCCGTGTGGTCGTTAAAAACCATGATACCTGATTTTTATCTGCTAAAAGATAGCCCAAGGTGCTTCGCTTTTTCCCCACATATATCCATCAGGCCCTGCATACCTGTCCAGTCGTACGCCATCAACTATATGTCGTCTGCATGCATTAATCCTGGAATTCGCTGCTTCAGCACCTGTCCGTATTTAATGCATGATAAATTGAATACCAGCCACTGCCCTCTAACTTTCTTTCAAAACCTATCAAGTAGTTTATAAACGGAAGTGGAGAAAGAGATTAACTTCAAAAAGCCTTGGTGTTCGGCTAGTTGGTATCTATACATAATGTAACAATAGCGCTGAACTTAACACGACGACGTCAAGATCAAGAAAAAAGGACACATGAAACGGTAGATGCGCTACTAACAACTGTGAAAAGATTAAATAAACAAGACAACATATCAATACTCTTGCCACCTCGTATCACCACCAAGTGCATGTTCGAATCATATCTCCTCATACAACCATTCTTTTTCTTTAGACACTCAATCTCTTTTTCCAGCAACCAGACTGACGGAGCACTGAAGCACTCGCCTTCGAGGCCAGAAACCAACGAAAATGCTTTACATATTTCCCTTGTAACCCTGTCCCTTGATTTGAAGAGCACCTTCGTGTTTGTGAAATCTGGAGTGTATTTGCACTTGTAGTGCTGGGCCAGATTGCCAGAAATTGCCGTCTCCTGACACAGCGCGCGATGCTCCTTCAACCGTTCATTCACACAACGTCCTTATTGTCATATGTTTGCCTTTTTGCAGCAAGCAGGATCTTTTAAACTTTTCTTGTAAACTATAAAAACTATCGTGCAAAGGAACCTGGCGAGACTACCCGTGGATGATCCGTTCCTTGTCAAGAAGTCTGACGAAGTTGTGAATTTTCTAAAGGAGTGTACACCTTGTCGTGCTTCTCTATCGATGTTTCGGATTTTTTTTATAGTGTGCCGCGCACCGCCGCTTTGGCAACGGTAGAACAATGCATTGGTGCCTGCGGATGCGTTAGATTTCAGAATGAATGCGCTATGACTACCAGAGCTTTCCTAGACCTGTTAGGCCTGTACCTAAGGTCATTGTACCTAGAGTTTGATGGGGCTTTTTTTGTGCAAAAAGATGGCATCAGCATCGGATCCTGCATTGCTCGTGTTCTTTGTGACATCTATTTGGCATAGGGAGACCGTGTGTTGTAGGGGAGCCTTAAGAATTTTGGTGTAGTCAGATGCTTCAGATGTGTGGACGATTTCCTCGTGCACTTAGCTTCTTGAGGCGATACTGATGGCATTGTCCAGAATGTGTTGGATGAGTTTAAAGCAGCGCATGAGGGTGAGATTTCATGTTTGAATTTCCCGCAGATAACTGTCTTCATTACTTAGATTTAAGGCTTAAATTCTAACATGGGCACACTTGCTGGTTTTACCATACCAGGGGAGAAAAATAGCTGCTTCCTTTTGATTCTGCGCATAGTAAATTAGTAAAGCGAGGCATAGCCAGAGGTCGTCTAACGCAAGCAATAAAACATCGTCTTATCATTCCGTAGGACGAAGCATTCACATCCAAACAGCCAGGATCAGGAAAAGTGGTCATCAGGTATCTTTAATCGGTTCTGTAATAGATCGATTATGTACGCTGTTGTTTATGGAAAAAAAATCGACGGGTGACAAACCAGATAGACGTGCGGGGGTGATACCGTATATTTATGGTTTGTCCCATCGCTTGAAAAAAATAGGGGTAGACATTACATATAGGTAGTTTGTTCCGCACCAGATATGCTTGGAAGCATGAGCAATCGGGTTAATAAAGCGCTGGAGGCCAAGAAAATCGGAACTAGTAGAGATAGTGGTTGTGGTGTTCTGCACTTGTGAAAGTTTGTGAAGTGCTCTGTTGGCATAGTTTACAAGATCCCGCTTGCCTGCTAAAAGGCATACTTACGACAATGAGGACGTTGTGTGAACGAAAGGTTGAAGGAGCATCGCGCGCTGTGTCAGCAGACGGCTATTTCTGGCAATCTGGCACAGCACTGCGACAAGTGCAAATGCACTCCATATTTCACAAACACGAAGGTGATCTTCAAATCAAGGAACAGGGTTGCAAGGGAAATATGTGAAGCATTTTCGTTGGTTTCTGGCCTCAAAGGCGAGTGCGTCAGTGCCTCGTGAGTCTCGTTGCTGGAAAGAGAGATTTATTATCTAAAGAAAACGAATGGTTGTATGAGGTGATATGATTCGAACATGCACTGGGTGGTGATACGAGGTGGCAAGAGTATATATATGTTGTCTTGTTTATTAAAACGTTTCACAGTTCTGAGTAGCGGATCTACCGTTTCGTGTGTCCCTTTTTCTTGATGCTGACGTTGTCGTGTTAAGTTCAGCGCTATTCTTACAATATGTGGAGAAAGAGGACATTCTTGTTTCAAACCCTTGTAGATGTGCAAACGCCTTTTGTATGTTTTCCCCTCCCACACTATTTGCACTTGGTTCTGCCGGTATGCTCCCTTAGTAATTGAATAAATTTTGCCCCACTCCCTCGTGCTCAAGGATACTCCACAACCGCTCCTAGTCTATATTATCAAAAGCCGCTTTGATGTCCAGAAAGGCTAACCACAAAGTACATCTTCGCCACCTGTATGAACTGACTTACTACAAATAAGTTGTCATCTAGCAATCTGTCCTTTCGAAACTCATTTTGAAGTTCGGCTACCATTTTTTTTACCTTACTCTGGTTAAAATTTCACTGCCTGCATTCCCAACCTGAATAGCACGGACGTGACTGTGACTGGCCGATACGAGCTTGGCTTAGTCTTGTCTCCATTGCCCTCATATATTAAGCTCATCTACCTAGTACGTCACGTGGTCGGGTATTGCTTTCTTTTCTATCTCCGTGCTAATGGCTTGTAGTAGCCTTCCCTTGCTCTTTGGAATAATTGGTTGACCAACTCAATTAGTATCCCTTCCGTGCCCACAGCGGTTTGTTTTGGGACCTTTCCCTCTGGTTTTCCCCATTTAAGTTTGTACCCTCCTATCCCCAGACCTTTCACCCTCCCCTTCGTGACATCGCTGTGGCGCTTCGTGGCCGCTCTATCAGCATTACAGACATTCGGAGTGATAATTTTTATAAAGGTGTGCCAATGCTTGCTTTCCCCTGAGTATCCGGACCGCTCAGTGTTATATAGTAGCACCTTCTGCGTGACCCGTGCGTTTCCCTAATGCGCGGACATGGTTCCAAAACTATTTTTGCGCGTCTCTGCTCCTCCCTCTTATTCGTGCCCCCGATCGCTCGCTGTCGGCCTTTACCTTCGCCTGCATCAACAGTTGCACTTTCACTTTGCTTATATTGCTCCCATTTTGTGTTCTCCTCATCCTGCTGCCTTCCTGCCCTATTGGCCTGCCTGTGTTCTCTAGATGCCTGTTTGCGCCTCTCTATAGCCTCATTTATTACTGCGTTGCAAGAGCTTCTTGACGTTTTGTTTCCTTTCCACTGATTTGCCCTTTCTGCCTTAACTATTTTTTGCATAGTTATGATGAGCGTATTATATTCTGTTGCTCCAGGATTTCTTTCTATGTTGGTTTCTACACCTTTAGCATAGCCGCAATTTGTTTTCTCCCTAAGTTTGTGTACTGCTCCACTCAGTGCTGTTTCTTCCATCCCGGCTTCCCAAATTTCCTTTGCATAGACTTGTGGTCAGGGCCCAGAGTGTTACCCCCTTTATCATCTATATTCATTTCCTCCAACCATTCATAAAGTCCCTTCGAGGGAAGGCAGTAGTCGACATTCGACTGTTTCCTACCACACTCCCACGTGATTTGACCCTCGAATTTTTGTTCCCTAGTTACTATGATCAGGTTATGTTCCTGACACATACCCAGCTTTAGATATCCGTTGTTATCTGTGTACCTGTGCAGATCTTCAATGTGGGAGTTCATGTCCCCTACCAATAGTACATCCCTGGAACGTTTCAAATCGCCAATGTTCATTTGTAGGCACACCACCAGGGTTTTATTTTTTCCGTACTGTCCTTACTCGTCCATACGAAACGACGCTGCTAGATACCTCCCTACCTCCAACCATTCCTTTAACACACCCATGCTCGTTACAGTAGTCTTTCACTCTTTTCCAATTTTCCCCCTGGCGTTTAAGCATACCTACTCCTCCGGCTTTTTCTTGACCGAGCCCTCCTATTGCAACCTTCCTATACATATCTAGAGAAGGCAAGCGTTGCAGGGGGCGGCGGAAAGTTTGATGGGCAGATGGGATCAAGAAGTTTGCGGGGGAAAATTGGTCACAGTTGGCACAGGACCGAGGTAATTGTAGAATAATGGGAGAGGCCTTTTCCCTTCAGTGGGCGTAGATAGGCTGGTGGTGATGATGATGATGATGATGATGATACATACTCACCGATTACCGCAAAAAAGCCACTGCATGCTTGGCGTATCGCCACCCGATGGCTTCTCCTACCTTCTCGCTGAAGTGGACTCCGTCCGCTGGAACGTCCTCTTCCAGCCAACTCGTCGGACGTCAGTATTGATATCACTTACGGCGAAATCTATCGCGTTATCGAGATCCCGTATCTCCCTGTTCACTGTCATCACCTCCCTCCCCACATGCATCCATCTCTCAGTAATGTATGGTACTGTGCTCACGACGAACTGCACCGTTTGCCACACCGTTCTAAGCTCCGTCACTCCCTTCTGCAGGTGCCTTCGCACTCCAGCGCCCCTTTATTGCAGATCGTCATTGGTTCCTTCGGCTATAACCATGAGGTTCTGCCCCTGCATATTTACCGCTGGGACCTCCTTACCGCTGGGTCCCTTTTCGACCGCTACTTTTCCTTGTTACGGCCGCACTGGCACTCCCTCTGTGACCAGCGCTGCCCTTTCCTTCATCGTGTTCCTAAGGGACAAGCCCACTCGGCGCACCTGCGTTGATGTGCGCGCCAATCTTGGCCGGAATGGCATCCCTTGTCGCTAGCTTGTCCTTCGTCCGCACTACCTTCTCCTCGAGTGCCTCCCGTTGCTTCCGTTCACCTTTCAGATCCTCTTGTAGCTCCTCAACTTGCATGCGGAGCTGCCGTTGTTCTGCCTCGAGCCGGTCGAGGCACGACGCCAGCAGACACATTCTGCACATAAAATATTATCCTTCCACCTCCTAGACCAACTCTAACCACGTTTCTTCGAGCGGGTGCTCGCGCTCGCACCCCATGCCACCACACCCGATTCTTGTTAGGCGGCATGCTAATCGACGAGCCCAGGCGCGCCCAACTCGAGCCTATTCAGTGCTGCGGTATCCAGCGCAGTCCACGTAACTCACAAAGCAAAGCCAAGTGTAACAACCACTTGTCACATTTGGTTCATGCGTTTTCTTATGTTAACCTCTCCTGCTCCTTTCCACCCAGCCCTAGCGCCTAAAACTACGTCGGTTCTGTCTAACGCATTGCCAATCTGCCAACGGAATAACAAAATTTAAACACTCATCCGCTTTCGTCATCGGTGTCTCTTGCACGTCTGTACCGTCTGCCGCCAAGCCCACTGTCTTTTACGTCTAAAAAGGCATCTTAACTTTGCAGCCTTTTTGAAATTCATTTAAATTGGTTAAATGAATTGCAAAATTGCAAAATTTTGTAATGAAGAGATCCTATTCATAAAATTTCACATCCATGTCATCTGCCAATTACCTTATATAAAGCTAATTTTGTTCATTATAGGAGTGGTTCATTATGTTAGCATGTGCAACGCGCGTAGGCATTGCAGTGAATTAGGTGCCAACATGACAAATTCGGATTTATGGGTCTGAAGGACTTAGTAAAGTGTCCAACGCGGATCATTGTTATAAATTGTTATAGAAGACAGTCTTTATTGTCTATTCAAATGCGAAAATTTTAGTGTGTGTCCTATGTTCGTCCATCGGTCCTTCCGTCCCTGCATCCGTCTGTCTGTCAGTCTGTCCTTTTTTGCGTCTGTGTCCGTCTGTCCCTATGTCTGTCCATCTGCCTGTCTGCATGTGTCTCGGTTTCTGTTTATCTCTGTGTATGTTCCTAGATTCCACCTGCTTGAAAAAGTGAAAAATCCTTGAGCAACCCGTATATATGGGCAAAGCATTTTGAATATCATAAAACTGGACAGACACGCCATGTTTTTAAACATCATTCAGCAAAACGATAATGGTTTGCTTCTATCAAAAAAGAAGGTCAATAGATAACTCAGTGGTGCTGTGTGCTTTTAAATCAACGGAAATGTATGCGATGCTGTTGCAATGTCAAATTAAAAATTTCCACACATTTGCCCACTTCACTGCAAATATCTTTGGAAGACGGCGGGTTCCTGCCGCATCTGCAGGGAAACAGCACTCATCACTTTCCCACCAACGGCTTTTGCTATTTCCGTCTCTTTTAATCTCCCCATGATGAAAGAGGGGAGGTTTGCTGGATTGAAATTAAGTTTTCCTGATTACGTTGTTTGTGTCATCTACTAGAACCTTCCGTGATTGGTATGTTGCACCACTGCCGTGAGCTCCAGGGCCCCGCGAGCCCTTTGTAATTAAGGGTTCAAATAATATTTACGCATATTTTAAGTCTCTATCACAGATATCAAGCACATACTTATTTGGCATGAAAAGAGCACTGCGAGTACCAAAAGTGTTTAGATGCTCTGCCTCAAATATGCCTGTTGCAATTGTTTGAACAACAACGTTGACAAACATGGCCTGCTTATAAACGTACTTGTAACAAAACGTTTTGCCGAAAGACAGCTCTAGTTCATGGGCTTTGTTATCTCGTGGCTGGAAACACGTAATAAAAGACAGACAGACAGCAGACGTTCTTAGAGAGAGGCATTTTTGGCCTTTACGAATTCCAAGACAAAGAATCATCTGAGTATTTAAAGTTTTTTCTACCTATTGTGACATCACAAACAGCGCAGTTTTCGTTTTCGGGGCCGCCTCGAACGTAATTGGGCACTCACCGCAGAACCTTTGTAACGTCCCTGCGTAAATTCTACAGATCTTGCAAAAGAATCGGCAGGTGAGAGTTCTCCCCTTGCCACCCTCTAGCGTGAGGGAGAGGAATCCGTTACTGCGAGACTATTATCTACACTATCGGTGGATTTGGGAGCTAGTTTCCACAAGACCGCAAGTTGGTCGGTGTACCTCCTCGTACTCTTAGGATACGCGCGACGTACAGCGCACATTCAGAAAGGCTTCACCTGCAACTGATCACTGTAAAACAAGAGGCTGCCGCTTAGCCGAGACATGTCTGGATAAGGAAAGCGAATGCGCGGTTTGGCCTATGTAAATCTTGGATTTTTTTGTTTGACCTGCCAATTTATATTTGATTAGTTTTAATGAAGCAGGCACTCATCGTGAAGCCAGGTATAAACGCTGTGCCTCTGTGGGTGACTGGACATGGCTGTAGGAACTTATTGCTTTCGCGCAATGCTAAGAGAAGATGCACTCAGTAGCTCACATTCTTAGCGCAGCTCGAACTGGATAGTCTAGCACCGCGCTCCTTAGCATGGCACACTGCGACTCACGTGGTCAAGCGGCGAGAACCTGCGGTCAGTGCGTGCACCAAGCGGCCTGCGGTGGCGGAGCTCGGAGCGGTGAGTCACGTAATTCTTTGCCAAGGCTACGCTAAGCTGTCGTCAAACGACGGTCAAAATCCTTACTGGGGTAGCCCTCAACACCAAGTCAAAAATTCGAGGCATAGGCGGAGATTACGGTCTTAAAAACAAGGTTGATTATGTCATTTATGTGTGGCTCTGGAGATGACAATGCACGCGCCGCAACCTGTATCTATCAATCAAGACTTAAAGGAAGGATTTTGAACAATATGAGTTGCAAATACAAAATTGGCATAAGCCTCTTCTTCAAGATATTGGTATTTAGATTCACGGTTCTACTTGCGCCTAAACTGCGATCGTGCGCAGGGCAGCAAACGGTGGATACGGCATATGACGCGTCTTCATGAAATTCAGCGCATCCTAACTTTCCCTGTGAACAGAAACATGCTCATTAAACTTAACAGAGCCAGGGTCTGCGAGGGCACCGCTGAAAGAAGCTAAGGAAAGGAAGAACACGAAGAATTGCCAGTTTAAACAAACACTGAAGTAACTGGTAGAGCCCAGTGGGTAAATGTCCTTTTCAATAATTTCAAGTGGTATGGTAGACGCTTTGTGGGTATTATTCGTCCCACAGTTGTAAAAGGAACTATACACTCTCACAAAAATTGAAAGCGTATGAACATCCAATTCAAGCATATCAGGCACTTCCTTCTCTGTCACGCGGCTCTCCGCAAGTCACACGCGGTATGGTCTGTAGGAATAAGATATAAAGAACCGAGACGACACGACAGACAGAAGCTTAGGAGCGGTAGGGCGCACATAATTGCGTTGTCGGCAGGGGTGGTGAGTTGTAAACGCCCGCGGCGAGCGTCGTCGAACAATATGCAAGGGGTGTCATACGTGCGCGCACTTCGAACACCCGCGTACGGGGACGCGTGTTTTTGTCGGCCCTCAAAGACGATCCCCATCAACATCCCCCCAACCTTCCTGCTTAGTTCGCGCCGGCGCCAAAGCCGTAAGGTGTCTACGTGTCCGTGATACCTGGGAAGAAACAGGCCGCCCCCCGTCGCGCCAGCGACAACAGGGCTATGCTGTCGGAAAGTCCGAATGAGAGTGATGATGTCTGAGTAGGGACGAATGAATCGCATTGCATGGAGAGAGAGGAAAAATCACTGATCTCCACTAGAGTTGCTGGATGGCGCTTCCAGCTCTCCGGCGCGCGGCCGCCGGAAGTTTGAGCGCTCGTCCCGGAAGTCGGGCAAATGGCCGCCATTCCATCATAGCGCACGCTACGTATGGGCTGGTTTAGCGCGCATTCCGCCAAAAAGTCCTGCTTTTTGCGCCGTCAACTGCACAAGCGGACAAGAGAAGTCGTCTCGGAAGACGTTCCACTTGTGGGTATTACAATATTTTTTACGACGTGTCTTATACGCAGCGAAAGGCAAATGTCATATCAGTGTTGTTTTTAAGCTGTGGCTCTTGTTACGCAGATTCCCTCGCTCTAAGCAGGATTTATACCGGCGTTGGGTGACAAAGTGCTGCATGAAAATCTATGAACTACGCATTTGCAATAAACTGCATTACGTTTTCAATTTTCAACTACTATAAAATGCATTGACACGGCCTTGTCTACCGCCGTTCTCAGATGCTTCCAGTACAATTAATACGCGTAATTTATCATTGTATATGTATGGCTGTTTTTTTTCAATGGCGACGCGGGAAGCATAATTAAAAATTTACGTGCATGCACTATTGCCAACCATCTCCGGGCACTGCCTTGTCCGTAACAAAGACATGTGCTCAAACTTTCAGAGTAATTGTTTATTTTTGCGTACAATTACAGGCCTCTCAATCCGAATAAACGGTTCCGCGTGAACTCCGTTACATTTTCTGCAGTTTTCACTAAAATGTCCAATTTAGGCCGTAACCACTTGGCGAAATCTGGATAGGCAATGGCAGTTTGCATTAGGCACTGAGTGTGCGGGCTGGTTGGGTGTCCCTGAAAACTACCAATAAATGTGTCCATAAGCAAAAAATTTTCCTTCCAAAGAAAACTTAAGGTGGGCGATACCTTACGTCAGGAAATGATGAGAAAGCGCGTTTTAAAAGTTATTTACTTTGACCTGCTGGTGACACACATATGCCTGATTTCATACTGCAAGGAGTTCCGATGTAACGACATTCAAAGATAAAACCGGAGCAAGCTGCGCATAGTGATTTTTAGGTTGTTTTCTTGTCGGCCAGTAGCAAACCTCAAATTGGTTCTTTTGTTTCAGGCCGCTTCCTCCGTGTTGATATCGAACTGGCTTAGCTGGTTGATTTTCGGATAAACCAAGTCCTTTCACGGATGGTAATTTATTCTTTGCGACTAATACAAGTCCCTTTATTACGGTTAATTCACTGTAAGAAGTGCATCTTAACACTAGTCATAAAGTCCACTCGCTAGCATAAATCCTGTTCGAGCTGCATCGTCTCCCCTCAAACCAACACCCAAGTGGCATTTTCGTTCTCCTTAAAATTCTGCTTCATATTGACGTCGCATGTTTCGATATAGCATATGTTGGCATCTAAACGCCGTGTGTATATTCAAAATGCTATAAAGTGAGAACAAAATGCCCTAATGCGCCGATGCGGACGCTTATCAGCTTTTGACCAGTGTAGCAGACGCCCGACTTCCGGGACGAGCCGTTGAACTTCCGGTGGCCGTGCACGCCCCCTGCCGCGACAGCGGCGAATTGCCATCCAGCATCTAAGTGGAGATCAGTTGCGAAAATATTATGTAGAGTGGTCATAGGGAACACATAATCGCGTAGTTGAGAAGGGTGACGAGTTGTAAACGCCCGCGGTCAGCGCCGGCGAACAATATGCAAGGGGTGTCCTAAGTACGCGAGGTTTGAAGACAACCGCGCTGGGGCGGCGTGTTTTGTCTGAAGTGAATGGGGGATCTACACGCGGCCTCCACACGGGAGTCTTCAAAGCTCGCGTACGTAAGACAACCCTTGCATATGGTTCGCCGACGCTCATCGCGGGCGCTTACAACTCGTCACCCCTTTCGACCATGCGATTGTGTCCCCTACGGCTCCTCAGGTTCTGTCTGCCATGTCCTCTCGGTTCTTTAAACTTTTTAGTTTGCGTGTCCCCACTGCTGCCTTTCTCTCACAATTTAGTTCTCCCTTACTCGCGTCTTCCCATCTCCCTTTCTCACTTATGTATGCTTTTCTAGTTTGTGCTTCTTATTGCTGGCTTTATCTGTCATGTTTCAATGCGCTTTTCTCTCTTCCTCCTCGCGTCCAATCCTAAATGTATGTCACCGCCCCCGGAACCTGTGCTTGCACTGTATAGAAACCACTTCCATTAATAAAAGCATGTCCCTATCCAAAAAGTCGATGTAAGGTCATTTTTTCGAAGTAAACTTACTTTTTGATTGAGCGTTATATATATGTATAAATAAATATATATATATATATATATATATATATATATATATATATATATATATATATATATATATATATATATATATATATATATATATATATATATATATATATATATATATAAATATATATATATACTTATATATACGTATATATATATATATATAGATAACAAGGAAATGAGGGGCTCGTTGAGGAAATACAGAAAGATAGGTCGCCAGTCTACAACGCCAAAGGAGGCATAGGGGTGTATTTAGGCTCTCTGTTTTTACTAGGGGTAATGAAGTTAACATTTTTTTTAAATATACGGAAGAAAGAAAGAAAGAAAAACACGAGCCCCTCATTTCCTTACTATATTATTCTGCGAAAGCCTAGCAAGGGTCTCGGCTCTGGCAGCCTTGATGCCTAGGTAGCATAAGGTGGTATCCCGCCAGTTACTCGCTCATGCAACGCCGCCTGTATAAACATTGCCTAACGCGTGAACGAAAAATGGCCAAACAGCCACTCTCCTGTTGCTCTTTCCTACCCTTCTCCGCTCCGTAGCCTTCCAGCGTGCTTTCGTGTCCGCCAGGGAGCGCCGCTTCTCGGGAACTATGCAAAATAGTGGAAAGTTTGTTTAGCGTTTCCGAGGCGGCGCTCATACGCCTTCTTGTTTTTCACCATGCCTGTATGTCTTGCTCTGTCACTGTGAAAACTTTCTTTGTCACGAAGCAAAATCCCTTGCGCTGCTACAGGCTGATGCCGGCTTTGCGCACTTATCTACTCGCATCACAGGCCCTGAAATTTTCTGAGTGGGGCATCCCACCTGTAGCCCCTCCGCATTTAGGCATTGTTTTGACCCCGCTGTTCGCACTCCGCATCGGTACGCACTTCGAAAATTGAGAACTGTACTGTAGAAGCGCCCGGACAGCGTGGTGGGATCCCAGCTGCTTATCCTTTTGTTTCCTATAATTTTCCTAAGTTTACAAGCACGTGGTATTATTAGAAAGTAATCGTAGAAGTGAGCGCCTGAACAAAAAACGTGCACGCAAGTTTTTCTTCTCTAAATAGTCGAGAAAGAAAAATAACAGTAAAATAGTGGTTGCCAAAGCAGAAAATATTGTTTTTCTGTTAGGTAAATGTCTAGCTGACAATCAGTACGTTGTTACACTATTTCAGTCCACCTCCGTCTTTATCTTTGGAAAAATGCAGCAAGTATGAAGAGAGCGACACGTTGAACGAGATCCCCAGTGCACCACAGAATTAGCGCCCCGTCGCGGCTAAGATGTAAGCGAAATGGCAATTGGTGCCCAAAAGGCAAGCTGACAGACACACGTCGTAAAAGTGGGTGCAGCGATCGCGACTCGCGAGCAGTGACGTAAGGCGAGATGTCCGCCGGCACGCGCCACATAGCAGATCAGTGCCTGAACTAAGCGTCCCTACCCTTCCCATTGAAAAGCGCGCGACGCGTCAGGCAATGTTAATCCAGGCGGCGTTGGCTCATGACAGGCTGTAGACATTCGAGTCACGCCCCGGGGGTTGAAAAGAAGGTCCCCTTCTCCCCGTGTAGTCAGAGTGGCGCTGGCTACCACCCTCAAGCGTCAGATACAGTTCTAGTAAATATAAATAGCCCAGAAAGTAAAAAACACAGTTGCCCAGATTGCCGAATTGGTAAGGCATTCGAGATCTAATCGAAAGGCGTGGGTTCGGTCCCCACTCTGGGCGCGTGTTTTTCTTTCTTACTTTCTTCCGGATATTTTCAAAAAATTGTAGCTTCATTACTTTTAGTAAAAAAAGAGAGCCCAACCCCACCCCTATGCCTCATTTTGTGTTGTAGACTGCAGACGTATCTTTCTGTATTTCCTCAACGAGCCCCTCATTTCCTTACTGTATTATTCTGCGAAAGCCTAGCGAGGGTCTCGGCTCTGGCAGCCTTGATGCATACGGAGCAGCAGAGGGCTTCCCGCCAGACACTCGCTCATGACAGGCTGTAGACGTTCTTGTCACGCCCCGGGGGTTGAAAAGAAGGTCCCCTTCTCCCCGTGTAGTCAGAGTGGCGCTGGCTTGTCACAAGAGAAATGTTGCTGGCTAAATGTACAAGTTTCTGATTTCGAAAACGAATTGTAGCAACGGAGGTAACTCCACATCGATGAAATACATCCTTTCAACGGTCAATGTGCCAAGCAATACAAATATAATGATCGTCATTCTCAACAAACCCTAATTGCAGGTATATGCAAGCACATGGTGATACCATTTGGAAAGTGTTACTGCAATATGAACGTTTTAATTTTATATAATATTTATAATTAAAAGCACACAAATAAAAAGGGCAAATAAAGTGCATTATTTTACAACTTGCAAATGTTAATTACTTTTTTAAAGCAAAATTCTTGTAGTACATTGTAGTTAAAAATACTTTTTTAAAAGATGCACAGCTCAAATACGTTGTTAAGAAATTATATTTTGAATGTGCGCTCTACAAAATTGCTTCATCTTCGGATAAATTGCCCTAAATAAATGCGTAGTTAAGCCCGCTTTATGTTCAGAGGGACATTGCTGGAGGGTTTAAATTATCTCGATCCGATCATTTTAAGGACAGGAGCTTCATGCTGCTCGTGGCGGCGTAACGCCCCCACTGGCGTATTTAAAAACCGCAAGGACTGCTCCCACGGGGATCCTTGCCAATATTAGAAACTCTTACCATAGCAGGTACGGTACCGTACGGCAGCGGGTACTGGGACCCGACTGCATATGCGCGCTTCCATTCATGAGGCAATCATCCCGATTTGGAAGAAATTAATAAACCAAATTGCGCCTGCTGAGAGGTGGCCTTAGCCGCTCAGTGTTCGCGCGCGCATGCGTAGGCAGGGCCCGGTGCGAGCCGCCGTAGAAGTAATTGTCTAACCGCAATTCTAAAACTCTTTTATAACTCAAGTAAAGGAGCGGTCTGATAAACAACTCTTCGCGAAGACCTGCGTTACAACTATGAATGCGGGCGCGGTGTTAATCAACCTATCAATTGCGTGATCCGCGCACCTCAAATCCGCAGCGATAGATCCACTAGTACTGGCAGGTCAACACCGAATGAAGCTTGCCGCGGTGTTGAATGGGAAATTAATCTATCCCCTCAAATCGTTCCTGAGGGCCGCAGGCACCGTGGGAGTTTTCCAATTTTTAATCAATGTTTCCGTGTTAAGTGTATGATACAACATTTCATTGCTTTCTGGTAGTAGTTGTGCCCTAAAAATCTAAAAACGAAAGCATTGCAAATGGGGGCAACAGGTAATCAGTGTTATCTCGGCTAACCGTCACTAATAACGAACCTACTAATACACTAATCGGGCTACAAAATTATATTATAGTGCTGGGGAAAAACGTCAATTTTTTTATATTGCAAAGAGTCCCAGAAAATTTAGAGAGCGGAACTCATTGAAACGAAAATGGTGGAAAGTTGGCTCTTTAATGAAGCAATTATGCTTTTTGATTTCATTCAAGGTAACACAAAACGGTGTGTATGCCTACTATAATAATTTGCTATAACTTTCGGATCAAAAAACAAAGGCACAACAAAGAAGTGCCGTTTTGCCCTTGGTTTCGAGTGTTATAGGTATCAAGGTGAAGAAATGTATGCAAATTGAACATTGGCATCCCTCATATAAATTTCAGTTTCGGTCCTCTCAGTGAAGGAGGATGAGCAGTGGTGGTGCGTTCGGTATAAGAAGACGAGGAATCAGACATACTTTGATTACTTGAATCAAATTTGGACGTACTACAGTGGCGCTATTCTTAAGTTTAATTCCGGTTGCAGGCGGCCTTTCGGTTCACTTTTGACAACTGCATTTGTAAAGACATCCTAGACAACTAACAATTGTTTAAAGTATATTTTATGCATTTATTTTAATGTAGTGCGAAAACCTATACGTGATAAGCTTTTTGTGTGACTCAGTTGAAGATTTCATGACATAGTGACGAATATCGAAATATAGCAGCTGCAGCAGCAGTTCCTTGTGGATGTAGAGCGTAAACAGCTCTACGACTGCTCAGTTGTTTCTTGCTTGTATCACGGTTTTCATGTGTTTGACAAGACTGAGTATAAAGATGATAACATATTACCTATGTCAGCATTTGCTCAATGGCGGTATATTAACGCGAGCTTTTTCGAAGAGCCTCGAATAGTTCGCTACATCTTTGGCAATTCGGTGGTACACTCCGGGAAGAAAAGTTGTGACTGGTCGGAATTTCTTCCCTTAACTACGGGTCTGCTTCGCGCCATGTGTACAAGCGTTACACTTGTATGTACAAGCGTTACACCGCCAGCAGAAACTTCGGAAACACATCGGTAAACTTGCGCCGTGACGGATGGCTCGGTATGGGTTTCAGCAAGTGAACACTTGTTGTTTAGTCTGTGCAATATCGTCAAACAGCTCAACACTTGGTACAATTAAAAATATAAATAAGTTCCGTTCATTTTCTTATGGAAGATCGTACGAGCCCGACTGATGATGATGATGATGTTGATTAGAAGCCCTGCCTTTGCATCGGCACGTCCGTTTTCATGAACTGGCTTGCCAGTGTTACTTTACTTGTTTTCCCTACCCTTCCCGAACTTAATGGGTTATCCTCCTCCCTCCCTGGTTTTAAAATCCCATCGCTATACCTTTCCTGCCCTTGCACTCTTGTTTACCTCCCCCCTTCTGATTCTATTTCGGTATATTACTCATCCTAGGTTCCACTTTCTCAACTAATTTTCTTCCACCACCACTCCAGCCGCCTCTTCGTCTCCTCTATTGCCCTGAAGTTGAAGCTCCCCTCACACGAAATCCCAAAGCCTCCGTCAACATCGCTTCCCCGGTCGCCCCGTTGCGGTCGTATCTCTGTGCAGTCTATGACAATATGCCCTACGCTTTCCCGATCCCCGACGCAGCATGCACAAGTTTTGTCCTATTGCTCCAGTTAGCCGTGATTGCCCGTGTTATCAGACACCCCACCCGTGCTTCAAAATGTAATGCAATGCCTCGTGTATTGCCATAGAAACGTCCTTCGGGATTTCTAGTTTCTCTGTTCTATAGGCATCCAGGGATTTTCCCTTCCATTCTCTGCATATAATTCGTCTTCTCTGCTGCTTTTACATGCTGTTAAACTGTTGTGTATACCCTACCTTCCTCTACCGAATTTCACTACACCTTGGTGAGCTGTCTGGTCCTCCGTCTCCACCGCGTGTCCGCTCCCCATATACAGGTACTTAAAAACTCTCGCTCCAAATTTTTCTCCTCCACGTCATGCAAATTCTCCGCAAATTTTATCTTGCTGTGCGCCTCCCTTTTCTCAAAGGAAGACCAGCCCATATCCTCTTGTACCGCATCATTCGTAGTTTTGCTATGGGCCCCTAGGGCCAGCCTATCTAACGCCCTCTCATTTACCTCCAGGTCCAATTCGGTATATTGTTGCATGCACAGAACCGAAGCTCAGAAAATCAATCCTGGTACCATGACCCCCTTCCATACTGCCCTTACCACCTCGTATTTGTTGTACCTCCACAGTGCTCTTTGTTTCATAATGGCCGCGATCCGTCTTCCTTTTGTTTTGAGGTGAGCCTCATGTACATGGCGTAATCTTAGCGTCGTTACGCCATACAACTAAATAATTATACTCGTTATCCATGGTATTTCTACTTATTTAACTGATACCGATTTGTGCTCCGTGTGGTCGTTAAAAACCATGATACCTGATTTTTATCTGCTAAAAGATAGCCCAAGGTGCTTCGCTTTTTCCCCACATATATCCATCAGGCCCTGCATACCTGTCCAGTCGTACGCCATCAACTATATGTCGTCTGCGTGCATTAATCTTGGAATTCGAAGCTTCAGCACCTGTCCGTATTTAATGCATGATAAATTGAATACCAGCCACTGCCCTCTAACTTTCTTTCAAAACCTATCAAGTAGTTTATAAACGGAAGTGGAGAAAGAGATTAACTTCAAAAAGGCTTGTTTTTCGGCTAGTTAGTATCTATACATAATGTAACAATAGCGCTGAACTTAACACGACGACGTCAAGATCAAGAAAAAAGGACACATGAAACGGTAGATGCGCTACTAACAACTGTGAAAAGATTAAATAAACAAGACAACATATAAATACTCTTGCCACCTCGTATCACCACCAAGTGCATGTTCGAATCATATCTCCTCATACAACCATTCTTTTTCTTCAGATAATCAATCTCTTTTTCCAGCAACCAGACTGACGGAGCACTGAAGCACTCGCCTTCGAGGCCAGAAACCAACGAAAATGCTTTACATATTTCCCTTGTAACCCTGTCCCTTGATTTGAAGAGCGCCTTCGTGTTTGTGAAATCTGGAGTGCATTTGCACTTGTAGTGCTGGCCAGATTGCCAGAAATAGCCGTCTCCTGACACAGCGCGCGATGCTCCTTCAACCGTTCATTCACACAACGTCCTTATTGTCATATGTTTGCCTTTTTGCAGCAAGCAGGATCTTTTAAACTTTTCTTGTAAACTATGAAAACTATCGTGCAAAGGAACCTGGCGAGACTACCCGTGGATGATCCGTTCCTTGTCAAGAAGTCTGACGAAGTTGTGAATTTTCTAATGGAGTGTACACCTTGTCGTGCTTCTCTATCGATGTTTCGGATTTTTTTATGGTGTGCCGCGCACCACCGCTATGGCTACGGTAGAACAATGCATTGGTGCCTGCGGATGCGTTAGATTTCAGAATGAATGCGCTATGACTACCAGAGCTTTCCTAGACCTGTTAGGCCTGTACCTAAGGTCATTGTACCTAGAGTTTGATGGGGCTTTTTTTGTGCAAAAAGATGGCATCAGCAACGGACCCTGCATTGCGCCTGTTCTTTGCGACATCTATTTGGCACAGGGAGACCGTGTGTTGTAGGGGAGCCTTAAGAATTTTGGTGTAGTCAGATGCTTCAGATATGTGGACGATTTCCTCGTGCGCTTAGCTTCTTGAGGCGATACTGATGGCATTGTCCAGAATGTGTTGGATGAGTTTAAAGCAGCGCATGAGGGGTGAGATTTCACGTTTGAATTTCCCGCAGATAACTGTCTTCATTACTTAGATTTAAGGCTTAAATTCCAACATGGGCACACTTGCTGGTTTTACCATACCAGGGGAGAAAAACAGCTGCTTCCTTTTGATTCTGCGCATAGTGAATTAGTAAAGCGAGGCATAGCCAGAGGTCGTCTAACGCAAGCGATAAAAAATCGTCTTATCATGCCGTGGGACAAAGCATTGACATCCAAACAGCCAGGATCAGAAAATGTGGTCATCCGGTATCTTTAATCGGTTCTGTAACAAGATCGATTATGTACGCTGTTGTTTATGAAAAAGAATCGACGGGTGACCGACCAGATAGACGTGCGGGGGTGATACCGTATATTTATGGTTTGTCCCATCGCTTGAAAAAAATTGGGGTAGACATTACATACAGGTAGTTGTTCCGCACCAGATATGCTTGGAAGCATGAGCAATCGGGTTAATAAAGCGCTGGAGGCCAAGAAAATCGGAACTAGTAGAGATAGTGGTTGTGGTGTTCTGCACTTGTGAAAGTTTGTGAAGTGCTCTGTTGGCATAGTTTACAAGATCCTGCTTGCCTGCTAAAAGGCATACATACGACAATGAGGACGTTGTGTAAACGAAAGGTTGAACGAGCATCGCGCGCTGTGTCAGCAGACGGCTATTTCTGGAAATCTGGCACAGCACTGCGACAAGTGCAAATGCACTCCATATTTCACAAAAACGAAGGTGGTCTTCAAATCAAGGAACAGGGTTGCAAGGGAAATATGTGAAGCATTTTCGTTGGTTTCTGGCCTCAAAGGCGAGTGCGTCAGTGCCTCGTGAGTCTCGTTGCTGGAAAGAGAGATTGATTATCTAAAGAGAACGAATGGTTGTATGAGGTGATATGATTCGAACATGCACTGGGTGGTGATACGAGGTCGCAAGAGTATATATATGTTGTCTTGTTTATTAAAACGTTTCACAGTTCTTAGTAGCGGATCTACCGTTTTGTGTGTCCCTTTTTCTTGATGCTGACGTTGTCGTGTTAAGTTCAGCGCTATTGTTACAATATGTGGAGAACGAGGACATTCTTGTTTCAAACCCTTGTAGATGTGCAAACGCCTTTTGTATGTTTTCCCCTCCCACACTATTTGCACTTGGTTCTGCCGGTATGCTCCCTTAGTAATTGAATGAATTTTGCCCCACTCCCTCGTGCTCAAGGATACTCCACAACCGCTCCTAGTCTATATTATCAAAAGCCGCTTTGATGTCCAGAAAGGCTAACCATGAAGTACATCTTCGCCACCTGTATGAACTGACTTACTACAAATAATTGTCATCTAGCAATCTGTCCTTTCGAAACTCATTTTGAAGTTCGGCTACCATTTTTTTACCTTACTCTGGTTCAAATTTCACTGCCTGCATTCCCAACCTGAATAGCACGGACGTGACTGTGACTGGCCGATACGAGCTTGGCTTAGTCTTGTCTCCATTGCCCTCATATATTAAGTTCATCCTCCTAATACGCCACGTGGCGGATATCGGTTTCTTTTGTATCTCCGTGCTAATGGCTTGTAGTAGCCTTCCCTTGCTCTTTGGAAATAATTGGTTGACCAACTTCATTAGTATCCCATCCGTGCCCACAGCGGTTTGCTTTGGGACCTTTCCCTCTGGTTTTCCCCATTTCAGTTTGTAACCTCCTATCCCCAGACCTTTCACCCTCTCATCGTGACATCGCTGTGGCGCTGCGTGGCCGCTCTATCAGCATTACAGACATTCGGAGTGATAATTTTTATGACGGTGTGCCAATGCTTGCTTTCCCCTGAGTATCCGGACCGCTCAGTTTTATATAGTAGCACCTTCTGCGTGACCCGTGCGTTTCCCTAATGCGCGGACATGGTTCCAAAACTCTTTTGGTGCGTCTCTGCTCCTCCCTCTTATTCGCGCCCCCGATCGCTCGCTGTCGGCCTTTAACTTCGCCTGCATCAATAGTTGCACTTTGCTTATATTGCTCTCATTTTGTGTTCTCCTCATCCTGCTGCCTTCCTGCCCTATTGGCCTGCCTGTGTTCTCTAGATGCCTGTTTCCGCCTCTCTATAGCCTAATTTATTACTGCGTTGCACGAGCTTCTTGACGTTTTGTTTCCTTTCCACTGATTTGCACTTTCTGCCTTAACTATTTTTTGCATAGTTATGATGAGCGTATTATATTCTGTTGCTCCAGGATTTCTTTCTATGTCGGTTTCTACACCTTTAGCATATCCGCAATTTGTTTTCTCCCTAAGTTTGTGTACTGCTCCACTCAGTGCTGTTTCGTCCATCCCGGCTTCCCAAATTTCATTTGCATAGACTTGCGGTCAGGGCCCAGAGTGTTACCCCCTTCATCATCTATATTCATTTCCTCCAACCATTCATAAAGTCCCTTCGAGGGAAGGCAGTAGTCGACACTCGACTGTTTCCTACCACACTCCCACGTGATTTGACCCTCGAATTTTTGTTTCCTAGTTACTATGATCAGGTTATGTTCCTGACACATACCCAGCTTTAGATATCCGTTGTTATCTGTGTACCTGCTCAGATCTTCAATGTGGGAGTTCATGTCCCCTACCAATAGTACATCCCCGGAACGTTTCAAATCGCCAATGTCCATTTGTAGGCACACCACCAGGTTTTTATTTTTTCCGTACTGTCCTTACTCGTCCATACGAAACGACGCTGCTAGATACCTCCCTACCTCCAACCATTCCTTTAACACACCCATGCTCGTTACAGTAGTCTTTCACTCTTTTCCAATTTTCCCCCTGGCGTATAAGCATACGTACTCCTCCGGCTTTTTCTTGACCGAGCCCTCCTATTGCAACCTTCCTATACATACCTAGAGAAGGCAAGCGTTGCAGGGGGCGGCAGAAAGTTAGATGGGCAGATGAGATCAAGAAGTTTGCGAGGAAAAATTGGTCACAGTTGGCACAGGACCGAGGTAATTGGAGAATAATTGGAGAGGCCTTTGCCCTGCAGTGGGCGTAGATAGGCTGGTGATGATTATGATGATGATGATACATACTCACCGATTACCGCAAAAAAGCCACTGCATGCTTGGCGTATCGCCACCCGATGGCTTCTCCTACCTGCTCGCTGAAGTGGACTCCGTCCGCTGGAACACCCTCTTCCAGCCAACTCGTCGGACGTCAGTATTGATGTCACTTACGGCGAAATCTATCGCGTTATCGAGATCCCGTATCTCCCTGTTCACTGTCATCACCTACCTCCCCACATGCATCCATCTGTCAGTAATCTATGGTACTGTGCTCACGACGACCTGCACCGTTTGCCACACCGTTCTGAGCTCCGTCACTCCCTTCTGCAGCTGCCTTCGCACTCCAGCGCCCCTTTATTGCAGATCCTCATTGGTTCCTTCGGCTATAACCATGAGGTTCTGCCCCTGCATATTTTCGCGCATCTTGTCCCTCGCCTTTTCCTAAACTAACCTGACCGTCTGACCAAGAAACACGCCCACCTGCACTCTCGTCTCCCCTCACCTATCCTCTAATCTCCCTCTCGGAGTACCGCATGTTCGAATTACCTGCCACGGTCAATATGCGCCGATGTCAATTGTTTTTGCTGCCCCCGGCGTGGACAACTGCTCCGGCTGCGCCTGAGTAAGCCTGACCTCCTTACCGCTGGGTCCCTTTTCGACCGCTACTTTTCCTTGTTACGGCCGCACTGGTACTCCCTCTGTGACCAGCGCTGCCCTTTCCTTCATCGTTTTCCTTAGGGACAAGCCCACTCGGCGGAGCTGCGTTGATGTGCGCGCCAATCTTGGCCGGAATGGCATCCCTTGTCGCTAGCTTGTCCTTCGTCCGCACTACCTTCTCCTCGAGTGCCTCCCGTTGCTTCCGTTCACCTTTCAGATCCTCTTGTAGCGCCTGAACTTGCATGCAGAGCTGCCGTTGTTCTGCCTCGAGCCGGTCGAGGCACGACGCCAGCAGACACATTCTGCAGATAAAATATTATCCTTCCACCTCCTAGACCAACTCTAACCACGTTTCTTCGAGCGGGTGCTCGCGCTCGCACCCCATGCCACCACACCCGATTCTTGTTAGGCGGCATGCTAATCGACGAGCCCAGGCGCGCCCAACTCGAGAATATTCACTGCTGCGGTATCCAGCGCAGTCCACGTAACTCACAAAGCAAAGCCAAGTGTAACAACCACTTGTCACATTTGGTTCATGCGTTTTCCTATGTTAACCTCTCCTGCTCCTTTCCACCCAGCCCTAGCGCCTAAACCTACGTCGGTTCTCTCTAACGCATTGCCAACCTGCCAACGGAATAACAAAATTTAAACATTTATCCGCTTTCGTCATCGGTGTCTCTTGCACGTTAGTACCGTCTGCCGCCAAGCCCACTGTCTTTTACGTCTAAAAAGGCATCTTAACTTTGCAGCCTTTGTGAAATTCATTTAAATTGGTTAAATGAATTGCAAAATTGCAAAATTTTGTAATGAGGAGATCCTATTCATAAAATTTCACATCCATGTCATCTGCCAATTACCTTATATAAAGCTAATTTTGTTCATTATAGAAGTGGTTCATTATGTTAGCATGTGCAACGCGCGTAGGCATTGCATTGAATTAGGTGCCAGCATGACAAATTCGGATTTATGGGTCTGAAGGAGTTAGTAAAGTGTCCAACGCGGATCATTGTTAGAAATTGTTATAGAAGACAGTCTTCATTGTCTATTCAAATGAGAAAATTTTAGTGTCTGCCCTATGTTCGTCCATCGGTCCTTCCGTCCCTGCATCCGTCTGTCTGTCAGTCTGTCCTTCTTTTTTGCGTCTGTGTCCGTCTGTCCCTACGTCTGTTCATCTGCCTGTCTGCATGTGTTTCGGTTTCTGTTTCTCTCTCTGTGTGTTCCTAGATTCCACCTGCTTGAGAAAGTGAAAAATCCTTGAGCAACCCGTATATATGGGAAAGCATTTTGAATATCATAAAACTGGACAGACACGTCATGTTTTTAAACATCATTCAGCAAAACGATAAAGGTTTGCTTCTATCAAAAAAGAAGGTCAATAGATAACTCAGTGATGCTGTGTGCTTTTAAATAAACGGAAATGTATGCGATGCTGTTGCAATGTCAAATTAAAAATTTCCACACATTTGCCCACTTCACTGCAAATATCTTTGGAAGACGGCGGGTTCCTGCCGCATCTGCAGGGAAACAGCACTCATCACTTTCCCACCAACGGCTTTTGCTATTTCCGTCTCTTTTAATCTCCCCATGATGAAAGAGGGGAGGTTTGCTGGATTGAAATTAAGTTTTCCTCATTACGTTGCTTGTGTCATCTACTAGAACCTTCCGTGATTGGTATGTTGCACCACTGCCGTGAGCTCCAGGGCCCCGCGAGCCCTTTGTAATTAAGGGTTCAAATAATATTTACGCATATTTTAAGTCTCTATCACAGATATCAAGCACATACTTATTTGGCATGAAAAGAGCACTGCGAGTACCAAAAGTGTTTAGATGCTCTGCCTCAAATATGCCTGTTGCAATTGTTTGAACAACAACGTTGACAAACATGGCCTGCTTATAAACGTACTTGTAACAAAACGTTTTGCCGAAAGACAGCTCTAGTTCATGGGCTTTGTTATCTCGTGGCTGGAAACACGTAATAAAAGACAGACAGACAGCAGACGTACTTAGAGAATGGCATTTTTGGCATTTACGAATTCCAAGACAAAGAATCATCTGAGAATTTAAAGTTTTTTCTACCTATTGTGACATCACAAACAGCGCAGTTTTCGTTTTCGGGGCCGCCTCGAACGTAATTGGGCACTCACCGCAGAACCGTTGTAACGTCTCTGCGTAAATTCTACAGATCTTGCAAAAGAATCGGCAGGTGAGAGTTCTCCCCTTGCCACCCTCTAGCGTGAGGGAGAGGAATCCGTTAATGCGAGACTATTATCTACACTATCGGTGGATTTGGGAGCTAGTTTCCACAAGACCGCAAGTTGGTCGGTGTACCTCCTCGTACTCTTAGGATACGCGCTACGTACAGCGGACATAGAGAAAGGCTTCACCTGCAACTGATCCCTGTAAAACAAGAGGCTGCCGCTTAGCCAAGACATGTCTGGATAAGGAAAGCGAAAGCACGGTTTGGCCTAAGTAAATCTTGGATTTTTTTGTTTGACCTGCCAATTTCGTTTTCATTAGTTATAATGAAGTAGGCACTCATCGTGAAGCCAGGTATAAACGCGTTGCCTCTGTGGGTGACTGGACATGGCTGTAGGAACTTACTGCTTTCGCGCAATGCTAAGAGAAGATGCACTCAGTAGCTCACATTCTTCGAGCAGCTCGAACTGGATAGTCTAGCACCGCGCTCCTTAGCATGGCACACCGCGACTCACGTGGTCAGGTGGCGAGAACCTGTGGTCAGTGCGTGCACCAAGCGGCCTGCGGTGGCGGAGCTCGGAGCGGTGAGTCACGTAATTCGTTGCCAAGGCTTCCCTAAGCTGTGGTCAAACGACGGTCAAAATCCTTACTGGGGTAGCACTCAACACCAAGTCAAAAATTCGAGGCATAGGCGGAGATTACGGTCTTAAAAACAAGGTTGATTATGTCATTTATGTGTGGCTCTGGAGATGACAATGCACGCGACGCACCCTGTATCTATCAATCAAGACTTAAAGGAAGGATTTTGAACAATATGAGTTGCAACAACAAAATTGGCATAAGCCTCTTCTTCAAGATATTGGTATTTAGATTCACGGTTCTACTTGCGCCTAAACTGCGATCGTGCGCAGGGCAGCAAACGGTGGATACGGCATATGACGCGTATTCATGAAATTCAGCCCATCCTAACTTTCCCTGTGAACAGAAACATGCTCATTAAACTTAGCAGAGCCAGGGTCTGCGAGGGCACCGCTGAATAAAGCTAAGGAAAGGAAGAACACGAAGAATTGCCAGTTTAAACAAACACCGAAGTAACTGGTACAGCCCAGTGGGTAAATGTCCTTTTAAATAATTTAAAGTGGTATGGTAGACGCTTTGTGGGTATTATTCGTCCCACAGTTGTAAAAGGAACTATACACTCTCACAAAAATTGAAAGCGTATGAACATCCAATTCAAGCATATCAGGCACTTCCTTCTCTGTCACGCGGCTCTCCGCAAGTCACACGCGGTATGGTCTGTAGGAATAAGTTATTAAGAACCGAGACGACACAACAGAGAGAAGCTTAGGAGCGATTGGGGGCACATAATTGCGTTGTCGGCAGGAGTGGTGAGTTGTAAACGCCCGCGGCCAGCGCCGTCGAACAATATATAAGGGGTGTCATACGTGCGCGCACTTCGAACACCCGCGTACGGGGACGCGTGTTTTTGTCGGCCCTCAAAGACGATCCCCATCCACATCCCCCCACCCTTCCTGCTTAGTTCGCGCCGGCGCCAAAGCCGTAAGGTGTCTACGTGTCCGTGATACCTGGGAAGAAACAGGCCGCCCCCCGTCGCGCCGGCGACAAGAGGGCTATGCTGTCGGAAAGTCAGAATGAGAGTGATGATGTCTGAGTAGGGAGGAATGAATCGCATTGCATGCAGAGAGAGGGAAAATCACTGATCTCCACTAGAGTTGCTGGATGGCGCTTCCAGCTCTCCGGCGCGCGGCCGCCGGAAGTTTGAGCGCTCGTCCCGGAAGTCGGCAAATGGCCGCCATTCCATCATAGCGCACGCTACGTATGGGCTGGTTTCGCGCGCATTCCGCGAAAAAGTCCTGCTTTTTGCGCCGTCAACTGCACAAGCGGACAAGAGAAGTCGTCTGGGAAGACGTTCCACTTGTGGGTATTACAATATTCTGTACGACGTTTCTTATACGCAGCGAAAGGCAAATGTCATATCAGTGTGATTTTTAAGCTGTGGCTCTTGTTACGCAGATTCCCTCGCTCTAAGCAGGATTTATACCGGCGTTGGGGGACAAAGTGCTGCATGAAAATCTATGAACTACGCATTTGCAATAAACTGCATTACGTTTTCAATTTTCAACTACTATAAAATGCATTGACACGGCCTTGTCTATCGCCGTTCTCAGATGCTTCCAGTACAATTAATACGCGAAATTTATCATTGTATATGTATGGCTGTTTTTTTTCAATGGCGACGCGGCAAGCACAATTAGAAATTTACGTGCATGCACTATTGCCAACCATCTCCGGGCACTGCGTTGTCCGTAACAAAGACATGTGCTCAAACTTTCTGAGTAATTGTTTATTTTTTCGTACAATTACAGTCCTCTCAATACGAAAAAAACGGTTCCGCGTGGACTCCGTTACATTTTCTGCAGTTTTCACTAAAATGTCCAATTTAGGCCGTAACCACTTGGCGAAATCTGGATGGGCAATGGCAGTTTGCATTAGGCACTGCGTGTGCGCGCTGGTTGGGTGTCCCTGAAAACTACCAATAAATGTGTTCATAGGCAAAACATTTTCCTTCCAAAGAAAACTTAAGGTGGGCGATACCTTTTGTCAGGAAATGATGAGAAAGCGCGTTTTAAAAAAATTTACTTTGACCTGCTGGTTACACACATATGCCTGATTTCATACTGCAAGGAGTTCCGATGTAACGACATTCCAAGATAAAACCGGAGCAAGCTGCGCATAGTGATTTTTAGGTTGTTTTCTTGTCGGCCAGTAGCAAACCTCAAATTGGTTCTTTTGTTTCAGGCCGCTTCCTCCGTGTTGATATCGAACTGGCTTAGCTGGTTGATTTTCGGATAAACCAAGTCATTTCACGGCTGGTAATTTATTCTTTGCGACTAATACAAGTCCCTTTATTACGGTTAATTCATTGTAAGACGTGCATCTTAACACTAGTCATAAAGTCCACTCGCTAGCATAAATCCTGTTCGAGCTGCATCGTCTCCGCTCAAACCAACACCCAAGTGGCATTTTCGTTCTCCTTTAAATTCTGCTTTATATTAACGTCGCATGTTTCGGTATAGCATATGTTGGGATCTGAACGCCGTGTGTATATTCAAAATGCTATAAAGTGAGAACAAAATGGCATAATGCGCCAATGCGGACGCTTATCAGCTTTTGACCAGTGTAGCAGCCGCCCGACTTCCGGGACGAGCCGTTGAACTTCCGGTGGCCGTGCGCGCGCGCGGCCGCGACAGCGGCGAAGCGCCATCCAGCAACTAAGTGGAGATCAGTTGCGAAAATATTATGTAGAGTGGCCATAGGGGACACATAATCGCGTAGTTGAGAAGGGTGACGAGTTGCAAACGCCCGCGGTCAGCGCCGGCGAACAATATGCAAGGGGTGTCCTACGTACGCGAGGTTTGAAGATAACCGCGCTGGGGCCGCGTGTTTTGTCTGAAGTGAATGGCGGATCTACACGCGGCCTCCACACGGGAGTCTTCAAAGCTCGCGTACGTAAGACAACCCTTGCATATGGTTCGCCGACGCTCATCGCGGGCGCTTACAACTCGTCACCCCTGTCGACCACGCGATTGTGTCCCCTACGGCTCCTCAGGTTCTGTCTGCCATGTCCCCTCGGTTCTTTAAACTTTTTAGTTTGCCTGTCCCCACTGCTGCCTTTCTCTCACAATTTAGTTCTCCCTTACTCGCGTCTTCCCATTGCCCTCTCTCACTTATGTATGCTTTTCTAGTTTGTGCTTCCTTATTGCTGGCTTTATCTTTCATGTTTCAATGCGCTTTTCTCTCTTCCTCCTCGCTTCCAATCCTAAATGTATGTCACCGCCCCCGGAACCCGGAACCTGTGCTTGCACTGTATAGAAACCACTTCCATTAATAAAAGGCTGTCCCTATCCAAAAAGTCGATGTAAGGTCATTTTTTCGAAGTAAACTTACTTTTTCATTGAGCGTTATATATATGTATAAATAAATATATATATATATATATATATATATATATATATATATATATATATATATATATATATATATATATATATATATATATATATATATATATATATACTTATATATACGTATATATATATATATATAGATAACAAGGAAATGAGGGGCTCGTTGAGGAAATACAGAAAGATAGGTCGCCAGTCTACAACGCCAAAGGAGGCATAGGGGTGTATTTAGGCTCTCTGTTTTTACTAGGGGTAATGAAGTTAACATTTTTTTTAAATATACGGAAGAAAGAAAGAAAGAAAAACACGAGCCCCTCATTTCCTTACTATATTATTCTGCGAAAGCCTAGCAAGGGTCTCGGCTCTGGCAGCCTTGATGCCTAGATAGCATAAAGTGGTATCCCGCCAGTTACTCGCTCATGCAACGCCGCCTGTATAAACATTGCCTAACGCGTGAACGAAAAATGGCCAAACAGCCACTCTCCTGTTGCTCTTCCTACCCTTCTCCGCTCCGTAGCCTTCCAGCGTGCTTTCGTGTCCGCCAGCGAGCGCCGCTTCTCGGGAACTATGCAAAATAGTGGAAAGTTTGTTTAGCGTTTCCGAGGCGGCGCTCATACGCCTTCTTGTTTTTCACCATGCCTGTCTGTCTTGCTCTGTCACTGATAAAACTTCCTTTGTCACGAAGCAAAATCCCTTGCGCTGCTGCAGGCTGATGCCGGCTTCGCGCACTTATCTACTCGGATCACAGGCCCTGAAATTTTCTGAGTGGGGCATCCCACCTCTAGCCCCTCCGCATTTAGGCATTGTTTTGACCCCGCTGTTCGCACTCCGCATCGGTACGCACTTCTAAAATTGAGAACTGTACTGTAGAAGCGCCCGGACAGCGTGGTGGGATCCCAGCTGCTTATCCGTTTGTTTCCTATAATTTTCCTAAGTTTACAAGCACGTGGTATTATTAGAAAGTAATCGTAGAAGTGAGAGCCTGAACAAAAAACGTGCACGCAAGTTTTTCTTCTCTAAATAGTCCAGAAAGAAAAATAACAGTAAAATAATGGTTGCCCCAGAAGAAAATATCGTTTTTCTGTTAGGTAAATGTCTAGCCGGCAATCAGTATGTTCTTACACTATTTCAGTCCACCTCCGTCTTTATCTTTGGAAAAATGCAGCAAGTATCAAGAGAGCGACACGTTGAACGAGATCCCCAGTGCACCACAGAACTAGGGCCCCGTCGCGGCTAAGATGTAAGTGAAACGGCCCTTGATGCCCAAAAGGCAAGCTGACAGACACACGTCGTAAAAGTGGGTGCAGCGATCGCGACTCGCGAGCAGTGACGTACAGCGAGATGTCCGCCGGCACGCGCCACATAGCGGATCAGTGCCTGAACTAAGCGTCCCTACCCTTTCCATTGAAAAGCGCGCGACGCGTCAGGCAATATTAATCCAGGCGGCGTTGGCTCATGACAGGCTGTAGACGTTCGAGTCACGCCCCGGGGGTTGAAAAGAAGGTCCCCTTCTCCCCGTGTAGTCAGAGTGGCGCTGGCTACCACCCTCAAGCGTCAGATACAGTTCTAGTAAATATAAATAGCCCAGAAAGTAAAAAACACAGTTGCCCAGATTGCCGAATTGGTAAGGCATTCGAGATCTAATCGAAAGGCGTGGGTTCGGTCCCCACTCTGGGGGCGTGTTTTTCTTTCTTACTTTCTTTCGGATATTTAAAAAAATGTTAGCTTCATTACCCTTAGTAAAAAAAAGAGAGCCTAACCACACCCCTATGCTTCATTTGGCGTTGAAAACTGCCGATGTATCTTTCTGTATTTCCTCAACGAGTCCCTCATTTCCTTACTCTATTATTCTGCGAAAGCCTAGCGAGGGTCTCGGCTCTGGCAGCCTTGATGCCTACGGAGCATATGGGGGCTTCCCGCCAGACACTCGCTCATGACAGGCTGTAAACGTTCGAGTCACGCCCCGGGGGTTGAAAAGAAGGTCCCCTTCTCCCCGTGTAGTCAGAGTGGCGCTGGCTACCACCCTCAAGCGGGAGATACAGTTCTAGTAAATATAAATAGCCCAGAAAGTAAAAAACACATTTGCCCAAATTGCCGAATCGGAAAGGCATTCGAGATCTAATCGAAAGGCGTGGGTTCGGTCCCCACTCAGGGCGCGTGTTTTTCTTTCTTACTTTCTTCCGGATATTTTAAAAAAATTGTAGCTTCATTACTTTTAGTAAAGAAAAGAAAGCCCAACCACACCCCTATGCCTCTTTGGCGTTGTAGACTGCAGACGTATCTTTCTGTATTTCCTCAATGAGCCCCTCATTTTCTTACTGTATTATTCTGCGAAAGCCTAGCGAGGGTCTCGGCTCTGGCAGCCTTGATGCATACGGAGCATAAGAGGGCTTCCCGCCAGACACTCGCTCATGACAGGCTGTAAACGTTCTTGTCACGCCCCAGGTGTTGAAAAGAAGGTCCCCTTCTCCCCGTGTGGTCAGAGTGGCGCTGGCTACCACCCTCAAGCGTCAGATACACTTCTGGTAAATATAAATAGCCCAGAAAGTAAAGGAGAACACTGTTGCCCAGATTGCCGAATTGGTAAGGCATTCGAGATTTAATCGAAAGGCGTGAGTTTGGTCCCCACTCTGGAAGCGTGTATTTCTTTTTTTCTGTCTTCCGTATATTTAAAAAAAATGTTAACTTCATTACCCCTAGTTAAAAAAAGAGAGCGTAAACACATGCCTATGCCTCCTTTGGCGTTGTAGACTGCCGACGTATCTTTCTGTATTATATATATATATATATATTTATATATATATATATATATATATATATATATATATATATATATATATATATATATATATATATATATATATATATATATATATATATATATATATATATATATATATATATATATATATATATATATATATATATCTTCTTCGAACATCGTAGTTTGTGCCGAAAATGAGGCAGATCCTGCGGGTTCAATTGTAGTTTCCTTGTGGCTTCACTGTTTAGACTTTCGTGAGTGTTTGCGGAAGATTTTGTCTTTCGTTATGGAGCTGGTTTATTATAAATTCAGATGGCCATTTCCAGATCGTCGCGATCTCTGACCCCAGACGTCAATGACCAGGTCAATGCAAGAAAAAGTGAAGGAAATCAAATTGACAGATGTCAAACGATGATTTTATTTCGTCTCAGACTACCAAACGAAGTCACACTAGTTATATGTACTTGTTTACTCCCGTATTTCACATTTTAGTGCTTAACCAAGTACGCGCTTCTTACAAGCACTGGAAAATCTTCCACCCTCCTCTTGACGATACGAACCACTTCATTAAAGGCCAACTGCACTATAATTTTTCTTTCTCCTGATTTGATCAAAAAAGTAGTCTATGCTTTTAAGATCACCATGGTGAAATCCTAAGCTTCGTAATCACAGAGCACGCTAGGTACCGTCATTCAAAGTACTTCCGAGCAGAGGACGTTTGCACCTGGCGTAGAGTCCCCGAAACAAGTCCCTCGCTGCCTGTGATGGAGGTTGCGTAACCGGTCCCGACAAGCTCGCGCTTTCTTGGCAGCTTGCCCGGTGCTCCGCAGGGAGCAGGGATGCGTACGCCAGGGGTGTCTGCTACACCACCGAGCTATGCCGTCTTCGCCAAATAACCGCATAGGTAGCAATGTCTGCCATTTTTTCAATGCCATCAAATAGGTAAGAAGCCAACATACTACAGTCAAACCCGAATATAACGAACCCGGATAGAGCGAATTATGCTATATATCGAACAAAAAATAAATCAGTTACGAAAATACACGCGAAACATATTCCTTAATACGAACTTCACATCTGATATATCGAACTCAGCGTGCCTATAACGGCCGCCAAAATGCATGGTCTCGGAGCGGCGATTGAGATTTTGAACGTTCGCGACTTCTGAGCAAAGGCCGCGACTAAGACATTGCGCCTCGTATGGAGTGACATGACGCCCGACACTTTTCGTAACTGTCTCCGGCGCGCGGAACTCATGACGGAACCCGCCCAGTCAGCGAGTCCGGACCAAGGCGGCAGCTCACCAACTTTCCCGATGCTGTGACGAAAGGAGTGTCCTTCGAATATTTCTCGATCGTCGACGACGGCGTTGCCGTCACTGTAACCCCTCGGAAGCGGGCACCTTCAGCAGCACCGTCGTAATGCTGATGGAAAGCACCGAGGAGGCAGAGGATGTCGCGAATGAAAGCCATCCGATGCTTAAAGAAGTCCTTTCGGCAGTCGATGTCGTCCGCAAATTTCTTTGATATTGAAGGACACGGAGTCGAACTCAAGCAAACAATGGCTCGTGTAAACAATGCTGTGCTAGTTGACGCTGCCAAAAGTAAAGGGAAAACAAAAATCACCGCTTTTTTGGAATTAGGCAGTTAACGCGTTAAGGCGGAAAGTAGCTTTATTATTTGCATTAAATTGATTGTTTTTGTATGGTAATGACATACTTTATTTTGTTCGTTTCTGTATGCTGGGATGGCAAGGGGATTCCCGCGTATTGCGAACTCGCAACAATAAATTCGTTATAGGGGGGTTCGGCTATATCGAACTAATCGTGGCGCATATTGCAGTTCGCTATAACCGGGTTTGACTCTACTCACGCGCTTGCAAAGGTTACGGAGTTCGCAAAATTTTAATTATTGAAGTTATTATTTTTACTCACAGGAAACAATAGCGCGAAACACGCCGTTGCCTTACATTTGTCATTCCTGTAGCATTGATCACAGAAAAAAAAAGGTTTTATAAATTTATCACCACATTCCGCCCGCGCCCAATTACCATATTTGGGATGACGGAACACCACCTCCATCCTTCATACCTTTCCAAAACGTTGATGACCTAATTAGAGTTGTTCTACATGCGGGTATAAACATTTGTGCGACTTTTGCTTTACTCGCGCAAAGTGAACCAAAATAAGCCTGTCCCGTAGTAACAAATACATCCGCACAAATATCGCCCGTCGTCTTCGCGAAGTGCGAAAGCAAATCTCCTCTCTTAAACAATAGAGTAGAGTTGTTTTCAATTTCCAAGTGAAATATTTACTTTTGTGGAGCGTTATATTTATTTTATTTGAATGCAAAATGTTTTCAACAACACATTTCTCTGGTGAAAGTAGAAAACAGTGGTAGACAGGTAACTTTTACGTGTTTCAGAACATCCTATACCTGTGGAAGTCGTGGAAGCTGTGGAAGCTGGCTTTTAGTTTCAGACCACTTTTCTAATTCGATTCTCGATTAGGAGCAAAATGAAAAATACTGGGCCGATATTGACGAAGCTGTTCCCGCGTAATGTATAGTAAAATTAAACATTGATCTCCGCCCCTGGGGGGTTTGTTGCCTTCGAGGTGAACGATGTGATACTGAGGGGCTGAATAACCAAAGCTGCTTTTAGATCTCGTACGCGCAAGTAGCTTTGTAAATGAGGGCGCGGTTTCTTACACGCAATTCCAAGGATTGCTACTCCGGCAGGTATTCTTATGGAAAAAAATAACTGTTGGGCTGTGTTATTCATATCGACTGATAGCAACGTGATGTTGGAACTGCGGCTAACTTTATTATCCTCTGTAAAAGTTAGTGGAAATTATTCTGTTGAAATAACCGTGCGGAACGCGACACTACCACGCGCATATGAAGGCAACTCCCAGCGGCCGCCAGTCCTGGCGCGAACGCTTCCGTTCCAGCAAGTACGTCACGTCTGGCCGCTGGTAATGACCGCCATTTCTATTCAGTTTCGGTTCCGAAAACACGGATGTCGCGAGTCATTTGCGTCGCGCGCGGGGTTGGTTTCAATGCAGTATTTTCAGTTCGCCATTTTGTTATGTGCACTATTAGGAAGCACTATTTTTACGTTGTCAAAAATTTGGGTGCAGTTGGCCTTTAAGGTGAAGGGGACGACATGAGCAGCCTTTTTGTAAAGCATTTTGGAAATTCAGGGAAAAGCAATGAAGGGATTGCTTACTTCAAGCGTGCCTTCAGGCGTGCCCAAGAAATTCGAAATGACCTGCTAATGGTGCCAGCAGGACTCACCGGTTCTCCTGTTATACCTTGTGGATTATCATGGGTTTCTTGGGGGCGACCTAGCCACTACTCCGGCGTCGGCCACCACGCTAGCTCCTGGCCTGTCAAGCAAACGGGCTCCCGAGCCTACGGCAGTCCCTCGAGGTTCGACAATACGAGAACACAGTGGAGAGTGGTGCCGAAGCATGGCGATTTATTTAGGGACTTCCACAGCATGCGAGCACAAGGCTTGTGATCGCGAACGCGAAGCAGGGACTCACCGCGTACGGTAAACAACAGTTTCTAGCCGAGATACGTCTCCGCTGGCTTGGCCGCGCTGTTCCGTCAATCGTGCCCCAATCGGGACTCCGGCGAGACTCTCTCTATCACCACGGGCCGGTGGTGCCATCTCTCGGGGGCCGCCGACCGACATGTGGAGCGGCGGATAAGTTTCAGTACAGTGCGTCTCTCCCAAAGCGCGTGCCGGCTCGGCATCGCGGGCCATGGTTCTACACAATTCCCACAAGTTCCAGCGTTTTTAAAGCCCTGTTGCTTATTTTTAGTGGCTTTTCCACCAAAACTCTATATCTCTACGCTTGATAGTAAATTTAAACGAAGTTTTCGTGATAATGCCGTATCATCTTTACGTTTAAATTCGATATCAGCCATTTTCAAACTTACTGATCCAATATTGTCCAATTTAGCGTCGTAATTTTTAAATACTTGTGGTTATATCCTTCCCCTTCAAAACATGCAAAATATATGATGGGTGTAGGAGAAGTCGTCACAAGTGAACTCGTCAAAGCCAACTCGTCCTAGGTAAACTCGTCAAATAGGGCAAGTCGTGACAGGCCATCTCGCACTAGGGAAACTCGTAACCTAGGGCACTGGCCCATCTCGTCGCAGCTTCCGTATTTCCTCAGTCATGTTCAAACGAAAAGAATACAAGACTTCATTTCTCTAGTCAAGTGTAAACATTCTGAAATGTTTTTTACCTAACGTTTCCCTAATGACCTTGGAGGAACATGAAAGACCCGGAAGCGCATTTTGATGGTTTTCTTGTGTGCTTCGTTCAGGTAATCGCAAGAGGACACTAGTCATATTAGATTTCGTTTGATTTTTTTCCTCTTTATTTTTTTTTTAACTTTTAAACTTATAACTTTTCGGTAATCAGGTGGCGAAGCTATATTGCGTAGACCTTTGCGATTTCGTTCTGCATTTACGATTTTTAATATTTTGATCTTTTTTGCTTTCTACGTCTTATTAGAAATATGACCGTCAGGGTTTGCCAACAGTAGCTCAACTCGGTAACTTTCGTTGCCCTATCGTTGTCACTTTGATGTATATTTACACTGATCCCAAAGATTCCGCCATGCTTTGGTCGCGCGCGCGCCCTCTGAAACGTGAAAACATCACTTCGTGTAGCTCTACTAACTACTGGTTCAACAACCAAAGCAGGGAAATTGAAGATAGGATAACAAAGGCGACTTTGACATCCCCGCTCTGCCTCCCCCCCAAAAAACTAGGGACAAGTTCTTTAGAAAGGCAATAAAAATAAAAAAGAAAAGCAAAACTTCTGTTAAAACGAAAAGGCCAATTTCAACCACCACCAGCAAACAAACGAACAGAGAGGCCAACCCACGAACTACGAATAGGTCAAGCTGGGACCGCTTTTAAGGATTGAAGCGACTGACTCACCCTCTCCTTCCTTTCGCAGTTCTCCTCTACATCCTCCAAAATTGGAACTGGTGTCCCTAGTACGGGATCACCTCAACCATAGGCCCGCTTTGACCAGTTCCCCTAGGACCAGTTTTCCTAGTACGAGTTCGCTGCGACGAGTGGGCCTTTTCTCATATATCATATAATAGCTTTGACGGCGTTGCATTTAGGTACGGTTAAAACTTCCGCTTGTTTATCCAATTCGCGGTAGGTGTATCTGGCGTACTTCGAAAAAACTCCTCATACGTCTTTACTGAAATGGGGGTGTTGTGTGTTGAGAGCATTTCGCCTTTGACGCCACGCCGATCCAGAGCAACTCACTAAACAGCGCAGAAGAATGTGGTACAAATTACTTGATAAAATGTAAAAATGTGTGCGGAGAGGCGAGTATGCTGCTCAATGTAAAACATAGGGGCCGCAAAAGCAACGAATTCAGCGCTCCCCTGCTCAATGCCATTCGCGTAGCTGAGTGGCCGTTGTAATTTCTTTCTCGATCTTGGTTCCGCTGCTCTTTTGAGTTTCTCTCATCGACACAATAAGCGATTCGGAGCTGAAAAAAACTTGCCAAAAGAGTAGTGAGTGGCCTGTCAAAAGTAGGTGTCTGAACAGGTATTTTGATAATGGCTACCCGTGACGACTTCCTTTATTTAAATATTGGCACAAGAGCGGCCACACAAGAGAACAAGAATTGGCATTAGATGTGTCTACAAGTGAAGATTCCACCGAATAAGTCGTGTGCGCCAATCTGTTTTAATAGAATTAAAACAGGTGACCGCTCTTTTTTACACTAGGCAGAATTTTAGCGCTACGACCCAACATTTCACGCCGCTGACGGGACTGCTAATTGTCAACGCCATGAACAGGGCCACATGTTTTTCACATGGGTAGAACTTTAAACACGATATAGCAAGTGTGCATCAAGGATATGTATCCAGAATAAGTCCTTCATCACTACAGTTTTTGCACAAACGTAATACTGGAAATTGAATTCTTGTGGGAATGCGTCGCACTAAGGAAGGACCTCTCATCTTTTGATCGCATTCTGGACTTGCTCCCCTATTCAAAGATGTGGAGGCGTAAGAGGCTCGGATTTGGGAATCACGGATGTAGATGTTATAATTTCTTCGCGTTCGCGTCGTAAGGGCTTCGTGAAGCGCGACCCTTCATGATTTTGTGAAGAGATAACAAAGCAAATCAGCGCATCCTTCCAGATTATTGCGTTTTCATCGTCCCCCCAAATCGTGTGAAGCTTAACGATGGTTGCACCGATCGTTTCCTAACAAGTTTTGGTAATAAACAACAGCCCATCGCCAATGGCCACGCTAGAGGGCCGCCTTGAGGACATCGCTCGCATCTCAGAATGTTTGCCCCGATAAGCTAAAGCAACAAATAGTTCCAGCCAAGCCATCTTCCTCAACATCCGTCCTTCCATGTCAGTCCCAAAGCTACAATGCGATCTCGAGCTATTACGCCAAATTATCAACTGCTTCTCTTTGGTTTCCATGGCGATACAAACGCAGATTACAAGATATAGCTTCACTACTAGATTCACTACTGCCGAGAATGAGAGACCCATTTGATACAACCTTTAATGCCCTTCTTTCAGAAAAGATGTCATACAAAAAATTGCGCCCACCTCCCCACGAGGGGAACCCTGTGTAGATGCGACGCATCGTGGGGTTCACTTGGTGTTTCCGTTGGATTCATTCTTAACTCGCGTGAAACGTGTCGGGAACGCGTATGATTGTTATGCTTTATGATTAATAATATGTTTATTGGCCAATCTTGGTCAATCTCTCTAAGTGGTATGCTTGGGGCTTCGCTGTCGCAACGACCTTTACTCCATCATTGTTGCTGTAAGTGGGAGCTCCTTTTCTTTCATTGCAAGTGTTAATCATTGCCCCATCATGCTTTGTATCAGTAGCATCTTGACGTAGTTTGAATGAGTCAAGGATATAAGGCGCGTTCGTAGCATTTCATTTTGTCACGGTTTTGTGGCGCAGTGGGAAGAGAACCATGTACCTCGCGTTCCACCCAAAAGGTCGTGGGATCGAAAGAGGGCGCCACTAACTATTATTTTTTTTTAATAGTGTAGGGGGAGGTGCGGACAACGCCGTGTGGAGGGACAAGGCGAGTGAATGAGATGCAGTCGCATCTAATAAATTGCAATAACGCTACTCGAGTATGTTATCGACTCATCTCTTGTTGATCTATCGCGAAATAAACGTAAAAACCTGCTCTTCTCGATTTACAATAACAAGCTGAAGAAGCCATCACGAAAAATGTGCACTGAGACTAACAAATCCATGAATCTCTGAAAAGGCTGTCCCACGCACATTATTTTTTGTCTCTAAGTTTCAGAAGTAGTTTGCAGGTCAAAACCGAGTAGCCACATTGACAAAAAGCAAGCCGTTAAACTGAACTTCAAAGCTTTAAAGTGTGTTTTTGGTGATGCGCTAGAAGGGCTGTGGAGCCCGTCTTGACTAGTTTTAGTACAAGCCTGGCTTTTATACAAACAGTAGTCACTCTAGGGCACCACAGGCTTCAGGAAACGCCGGTGAACAGATCCTGGAGAAACATTTCAATACACAGGGGTATTAGTTTCTCAATCATGTTTTGAAGTTGCTCGGCAGATTCAGTCAGCAAGACTATGCAGTGTGCAAACATTAAAGGCTCAAGCATTCGCCGTTTACTCGTAACGCTAGGTTTTCCCAGTTAAGCCTCCTGAATATACTCTCCAGACATGCTGTGAACAATTTTGGTGAGATGGTATTTCCTTGTAGCATTCCCTTTGGGTTCGGGAAGTTATCACTTTGCTTGAGAAGGGCAATTGTCCCAGGGCATTTCTCATATATGTCGCCTAGGTCGTAGGCAGTTATTGTCTATTCCTTGATCTTTTAAGGCGTCCATCACCTCGGCGGTGCTTACGGAAAGGAACGTTTTTTCATCGTCGAAGAATGTCATGCAAAGAGAATTATTATACTGCGCTCATTTTTAATTGGTTGAGGACATGAACGGGATTCATTGGAGAGTACTCTTTTCTGACCCAGCCGGTTACCTGGGTTGTGAGAAGTCTAGGCTGGCGGTTATGCGGCAAACTATTATCTTGGTAAACAGCTTGTATACAACCGACAGAAGGCTGATGGTTCTGTAGTTCTTAAGATCTTTGTTATCACCATTCTTGTGAATTGAAACTATGTTGCCGTTCTTTCAGGCTTTTGGTACTTTTAAAATCCTTAAGCCTGATGAGAATGTTTTAGCAAGCTTTTCTAGTATTATCTTTCCACCCTCTTTTAGAAGTTCTATGGTTATTACATCGTCCTAGGCAGCTTTCCCTCTTTTCATTCAATTAGGTGCCTTTTCTACTTCCTCTTTAGTTACTCTTGGAACATTGCAAGCAACGCTTGTAGGCTTGGCACTATCCCCACTCCATACAGCGTCGTTGGCGTATAGCCTGGTGTAGAATCATTCTGCGATTTTATTATCCCTTCCATGTTGTGCGTAATGTTTCCCTGTTCATCTCTAAGTGCGGACATTCTGTTTCTGCCAATAGCCAGCTTCCTCCTTGTTGCCTTCAAGCTTTCCTCTTTTTCTAACGTTTCCTCGATGACCGCATTGTTGTACGCACGAATGTCGTTTATTTTACCCAAGTTTATCGATATGGACAGCTTCGACAGCACAGTTTGATCTACAGTACTAGATAAGGTTATCTTCTGACGCTGCGAAATCAGTTCCTTTGTTTGCCTAGTTAGTTTTCAAGCGTTCTTCCTACATGCTGTTTTTCCATTAGTCGCTGCTGACTCAGTGATTGCTGTGGTTAGGATATCATTTAGGTTGTCCACATTCTTCTCGTTCTGACCGTCCGAACGCGGGAATTTGTTCTGAAGGGGTATTTTACACATCTGCGTCCGGTAGCTGACTGACCTGACGCTGAGTTTCTTACTTTTTACAAGCTTCCTTCTTTTAAATTTAGACTTACTTTGCACGTAACCATCCTATGATCACTGTACCGAATCTTGCTAAGTACCTCCACGTCCTGTACAATAGCTGGGTTGTTATTCAGAATTTCTCTGTGCAAATCCAACCAGTGTATCACCTCTGCCGTTGCGATTGCCTATTCCAAAATTTCCCGCTAATGTTTCTCCCACTCTCTTTGTAACAACTTTTGCAATAAATCCGCCCATTACAATTGTGAACTGTGCGGTTCCCCTATTCATTGCTGACGTGATGTCTCCTTAGAAACAACCTACGGCATCATCCTCGTAGCTATCTGTTGGTACATACGCCTGTAATATGTCTAACCTGTATCGCCTGTTAAAGGAGCACTGACACGAAAATTTTATGTTACACTTTTATTGCTTTTATCGATGCCTAATGGCCTCGCGAATGCGAAACAGAACTTCAGATACTTCAGCGCGCTATAGTTCATTACATTGAACGGCCTGAAAGTCGTTTGTTTCAAATTCCCGCGCTTTCATCCCGAACGGCGCATAAGACAGACTCCCTGCCTGACCTCACCGCTTCGTGCGGACGGCACCGGCACCAGCTTGAGAAGGTGTGGCGCGCGCTCGCCTGTCGTGGGGCCCCGCGCATGAAGTGACGTCACGAGCTTTTGACGAGCGCTGCCACATCACTTCTTTTGGCTCTCCTTGGATGATGTCACGCTGCTGTCCATTTGCTGAGTGCCGCTCCGCGGGCTGCTCCGTCGGCGCGATAAATGAGATCCAATTGAACTATGTTCTTTGCGTCGCAGGCCGCTCATATTTCACCCAGGGTATTCTGTTGAGTGAAGGAAGCGAACTGTGCAATAATATTAACGCCAAAAATTGGTGTCAGTGCTCTTTTAAGCTTCATCACACCGACTCCGACTCTTTCGGTAAAACTGAAAAATACTACATTTCCTGCTATCTCCCTGTGGATCTAAAATCGTACCCCGTGCTATTTTTGTGAGACCCCGATAGCACAGGTTATGCCGGCTAGACAGTTCTATGCAGCCTTCTCGCCTTCTTTTAACCTCAATTAGCTCAATAATATCCCACCCACTTCTTTGAGTTCCTCTAATATTACAAGTAAGCTACCCTAGCTGGAGAGGGTTCGTGCGTTCAACGTTGATAAATACCATTTCCATGGGCGGCCTGTCCAGACGCAGGGATTCTTGAGGAACCCTGGTTGATTCAGGAACTACAATCTGTGAGCTTCGCTGTGGGGATAAATAAAAAATGGATAAAAAGTAAGTGATTAAAAATAAACAGGCTGAATGCGGCTTCTTTAGCTGAGGAGACGAAAATTTGGAACAAGTACAAGAATATAACTGCATTGGCCAGATGGTCAGTCCGCACCCAAACCAGGAGGGAGAAATTAGGCGCAGAATATCACTGGGATGTGGTGCATTCGGCAAGCACTAGCAAATAATGACAAGTGACATACCTCCACCCTAGAAAAAAACGTATTCCATCACGGCATCCTGCCGGTGATGACATACAGAGCGGAAACTTGGTGACATACTAAACAAATTAAAAGATAGCTTAGGTAGGCTGAACGTGCCAAGGAGTGAATAATGTGAGGAGTAACGCTTAGGGACAGAAAATGAGCAACCTGGATTAGGGAACAAACTCGGCTAGATGATATCATAGTTCAGGGTGAGAAAAAAATGGACTGAGGCTGGCCATGTGGTACGAAGAACAGGCAAGAGGTGGACCACAAAGACAACAGAATGGATATCGAGAGACGGGACAGAAGAACAGGTAGGCCATTAACTCCATGGAGAGAAGAAATAAGAATATTCGGAGGCAAAGAATGGGCACGGGCAGCACAGGACAGAAACGGGTGGAGGTCAATGGGGGAGGTGTTCGTCCTCCAGTGGACATAAATAGGCTGTTGATGATGATAAATTGTGCGCCGCTATTTCCGGCCTTGGCATGGCAGCCTCCATGGAAATGGTGCAGTGCAAAGATCATTCCCGACACTCTGCCTACGCCCTGTTCGTGCATGGCCAACATACCTTCTCAGGGGCTTCGTAATGCAAAACAGCCACGTACAATGCTGGCCAGAAGAAATGGGGAGTTTTTATTCGAAGCTCTTATTTTTTACGAGTTACATGGGCGCCTATATACCATGATCCCGGACCGGCTTCAACGACAAGAGGTCCCCTAAAGTGCTCGCACTTAAAACGCATTGGGTACATTAACTGAGCTGTGGGAGTTTAGAGTGCTTTGTTATAGATTGTGCGGTGACCAAGCAACTCCCCAAACGCCAATGAACGCCAAAGTGTGCTGCTGGAACTCGTATTGTCCTTGGCCAGCCTCCAGATAAGTGTTTTTTCCTTGTCGTGATGGACACTTTACAAGTATCTGGTTGGTTATGGAAGCAAGTATCTGATTGGTTATAGAAGCCATACGGACCGGACCGCCTGACGTACACTGAAGCTCAATAATTGCAATGTTGGATAAAGCTTAAGGTGTTAAACGCCGAGCCGTACGAAGATCGTCCTGAGAAAGATTCTGTCATCTCATATTTCCTACGCCTCCAGATAAGGGAGCTGCATATTGCGAATTGACACTGTGTCCTTGAGATTTCCCAGCAGCGTTTCTACATTTGTCCTACACTACCACTAGAAACCTGAGAAGTATAATACCGTTGGTTTGATTTAGTGGAAGCAACCTCGGTGTAAAGAAAATGGAAAGTTGTGAAACGTTCCCGACCAATGGCACGGTTTCTAGAAATCCTTGACGCAATAAAGTGTCATCGTCGTCTGCAAAATAAACAAAATTCCACTTTATCTGTATGCTTATTGGTGCGATTTGTTCTGCAGCGATACTATTTTTGTTTTACAGTCCACTATCCACTCCGGCACTATCTTTACAGTTGCGAGAAGATAGTGGAGGAGCATAGTTGTAGCGACTGCAGTTCAAGTGGCCAACAACCCATGCCTGGATGTACGTGACGCTAATTCAACCTATTTAAAACGTCCCATCTGGCAGTACACGACCGGCTGAAAAAAATGTTGAAGTCAAAGCACGCGGGGATGGAGTCACAACTCAGTGCATCACAGGGCAGCATTAGCCGAATGGAATTCGGCATTTGCATTGCATCGCTGATGGTCGTTGGTAGTGGCATCGACGTGTTTCAACACAATTGCGTTACAAGAGCAGCGACTGCGGCCCGCTGAGCATCTGTGAAGTCTAAGCGTGCTAGCGATTCCGTTTGTAGACTCCTTGTCCACTTCGGAGCCCGGTTGCCTGCCTTTCTGAGAGGAGCCCGTGGGGTGCAGTATCAGCACGCTACCACTTCCTCTTACTTTTTTCCGCCATCTGAGCAATTGGTCGGCCCGTGCATTGAATATGATGAGGTCGACATGGAAGCAAGCTCAGCTAACCTTCTTTCGATGGTCGTGGAAGGGTGTGCGCCACTGCTCGAAAAACAAAGTATAAAGGGTGTGCACCACTCTTCGAAAAACATAGTATAAAGCTGGCGTACAAGTGACACGGTAAACTGTTTTCTTTCGACTAAAGTGCAGCGAGTTAAGCAGATAGGCAGCGATTTTTTACCACACCCAGATAGAAAGTTTCAAAAAGGTGCTCTAATAGGCTCGTAACATTTTGTATAAATTTATTCCCCAATTTTCAACCCCGCTCCCTCCGACACAAGCTAGGCTTTGATAATGCGTGTCAGCCTTTTCTACCTTGTAAGTGGTGTAGCGCCAAATGTCCGTGTACACGTTTGCACGTTTGCTAAGATAGAATCACAGAGTCAGGGGTCCAGCATTTTTATGGGTAACATTTCCAAGCAAAATGTATAGAATATATACACGGGATGAACACTAACTGCATCAGCCTAACCAAATTGTTTTATTTAGTTTCACTTCATATAAAGTAGTGTCATTATTGTCTGGCTATGCGGAAAGCCTGCAGAAGAGCTCCAGAAAACGAAATGTAAAGAAATATTTCTAAGCTGTGTTTGTTATGACGAAGAGACTGCCAAAATATAAAGCATTTCCGGGAGACCTTTGTTAGGCAACAAATACTACCCCCAAATTATTCGTTTCGAAACAACTAGCCGAACTGAACCACTAGAGCATAATAGTATCGTACTCCCAATATATTTGGCTGTTCCGCAAACAGTTTTGAGACACGTTGTTAGCATGGGGTGAGCTACTTCTTTTCGGTAGAGAAAAATATTCACCAAGACACCCTCCCCATTTCGCCATTGCTGCCCCTAATTCACTATTTTTTTGCGCATTGCTATAGAACTACCGTGTTAACAAATCATATCTTTGTGCGAGATAATGCCCGTTGGCATAAAAATAACCTATTTGCAGGTAGAAATAAGCACCTTGCTCTAGAAGGGAGGCGAGAACAGAGGGGAGGTTGGGTCCTCAGAGGCTGGAGGTCGCAGGGTCTTCTAGGATGGAGGCCTGTTCCTCACCGGTGTCGCTTACTGGATGAGCCAAGTGATTTAAACGCCCATATTCATAGTCCGAATCAGCTTATTTGGCAGGAGCTGTGCAGGAGGACCAGGTGTCATCATAGGGGGCGTGGTATCGTGGTGGTCACGAACGGGTCACAGCAGGTGAAAGCGCCACTCCAACGAGAAGTCTGCGCAGCAGAACCTCTTCCCAGCGAGGAAGTATACTGGGGAGGTCTGTTTCACACGGTGGGATGAGGGCACGTGCGGCGCGACGCTGATCGTGCTTCCGTCGAGAACGTTTTCTATGCGGCCCGTTAGCATTGGCAGCGGCCGAGGAATATAGTACGTAGGATGACAAAGCCCATCTGCTCAAAGTGTGCGAGGAGCGTATTCCGCCGAACCCACCTCAGCCTATCAGGACAGGGGTAGGTGTCTAGTAGTGTGTGGATGCCCCTTAAAACACCTCAATTGTTGGATTGTTGGATACCGTGGAGAACGTATAAAGGTGCAGCATGGAACCTACGGCGGCGCGCTGCAAGGCCGGCGTTAGTGCCTGTAGGCAATCCCGGATGGCTGTTAGCCCCGGCAGTAGAGAGGACAGGGTGCGAATGGATTGGCAGAGGCAAGTTAAAGAGGCGTCAGTGTAGACGGGACACTGTATCGCGGTAGGTGAAATGCCATCCTAGGCCCCATCGTCCACGAAGGTATCCACCGCCTGTTACTGGTTCTCAGCTGTCAGTAGTGATCCTCTCGCATATGCTTTTCCGGTAGATCAAGTATGAAGTCGAGTCAGTGGTCGATTGTCGGTAACCTGGAGATAGTCATGGCGCCCTGGTTCCAGGGCGATCAGGTGAAGCGGGTAGGGAACAGCCCATATAACTGGCTAATGCCGCTTCTTCCGCAACAGAACTATGTTTGTGCATACGGAGTGAGTAACGTTGTTCAACCATTTTGTCAAGCATGTTCAGCTGAGCCTCAGCTTGGAGCGATGGTATCGGGATCATTCCAGGGAGGCAGGTGGTGGTGCGCATTGCGGCTCCGTTAATAGCCTCAAACTGGGACACTCCGTTCGAGTTATGTACTGAAATTCCTCCTGATGAAGCAGTCGAGGCTACGGTACTCACCTCACCAGGAGGCGAGCCATCTTGTAGCAAGAGCCACCAGACGTCATCGAGATGCCTCGAATCAGGTGAAGCAACTGGCTCCTTTTTATGGGGCAGGTTGAAGTCACATGGCAGCCGACCCAGACGCAGAAAGTTCCAACATTAGCACACAAAAAGATGTGGAACTTCGTATGGGTTTGCCGTAAAGTTGGAGTATGAATTGAGAAGTTGCTAGTTTGCGACGGCCCCAACTACTGGCCCCGGGCAGAACCGCTGTTTTGGTCACTGAAAGGTTCCAGTCCAGCGTATTGACATTATGTATGCGTGTCTGTCAAGGCTTGTTGAAGGCACACGCTTTGGAGATGAGGTCTGTGTGGGCGGTCTCTACCGTTATGTCGTCCGCGTAGGCGAGAAAATTCAGGTCCCGTGTGGAGCCCAGATGCCAGGCAAGTGGCAACATCATCATACTTAAAAGAAGGGGTGAAATAACCTCTGATGTACTCCCCAAACTGGTGTGAAGTGACCATAGCCTGCCTCGCCAATGTGTATGGAAAAGCATCTTCTTAGAAAGGTCTGGATGAAAGAGCCCAGCTTGTGTTAGAGACAAGAGCTTTGTAGAGATTCCAGGATAGCCCCGTGGCTGACGTTATCGTGGTCTTTGTGGATGTCCATGGCAAGAACTATCCGCAATTTGTGTGAACGACCACCTAGTAAGACAATTGACGACACATGGGCAAGGCCATCCTCTGTACCCAGGCGAGGTCTAAACCCCATGTGGACCGGGTGGTACTATAGGAAAGTGTCCAACAACCATTGAAGACGGGCTGCCAGCATGCGCTCCAAAAGCTTGAAAAGCGTGTACGCCAAGGTGTTTGGGCGCAAATCGGGAAGGTGCTCGGGTGGCTGCCCTGGCTTCAGTATATGCCCAACATCAGCGTGAACCACTAATCTGGTGTTTGGGCAGAGAGCTAAGCCTCATTGATGTAGTCGAGGAGATGGCTAAGCGCTGGTTCATCGAGATTCTGGTACTCTTAATAAGTAATGCCGTCCGGTCCCAGAGTCTCCTGAAGTTTTGCACGGTTTGTCGGAGGTAGGAACTCAGCCATGATGAAAGCTGATTGACTTCCATGAGCCGCGTCGTCAGAGGGTGGCGAACCAACCTGGTGTGATAGAGGAAACGGGCATGGGCTCCTGGCTGGAAGGATGTCATAGTCAGGGTAAAAGGCGCGGGTGAAATCGGTGGCAAATAGGTCGGGAGCCTTTCCCGATTCCTGGAATCCATTGTCTGCCGCATTGGCAGTGTGGCTTCCACTTTCAATCACCCTAAAGGAGCGCCAGATGGATGAGGTAGTCGCTGATGGGCTGAGCAATTCACACCAGCTCAGCCATCGTTTCCTTGAAAGACGCTTCTCACGACACCGGACAGCCGCTGTGAGACGTCGTAAGCGTAGTCTAGCCTCCACAGACAAGGAATTTTGTGATGCAGCCAATTTAGCTTGCTTGCGCTGGCCGATAGCTGCAAACGTCCGAGGTCTGGTTTTGGCCGGGGCTCCCCTACCCAAGTTTTCCGGGTTGCATTATTCAGAGCAACTTTATTAACTTTGATGGGATCTGTGCTGATCTCCATAAGGTTTGTGTTGATTTTATTCCTAAAGTCAAGCCAATTCACCCCCGTGCAGCTACGTCGAAGGCTACGCGTCAAGCTCGCTGTAAGGCCAAGACTAACGGGGTGACGTTCACTACCCCAGCCGTCTGCTTCCTGCTGCCATGATACCTTATCATTCCCAAGCCACCATGTTAACTCAGGTGAGTATAGAGTCATCCGAGGATGAATACTTCGGCGCGTAAGGTACGAAATGTCACTAAGTAGCGTACGGTATTATCACTGAAGTGGTCTAGTAAAATACGCTCGCGTTCCCGTGGAAGTGGGGTACCCCCCGACACAATGAGAATCATTAAACACCCCAGCCACAAGTTTGGGACAGGCTGCGTTCGAACGGCGCAGAGATGGTAGCCAGCCCAATCATAGCCGAAGTGCACGTTCACTGCGTTGGCGCACATAACACAACACAAATACACAGCGCACCGGAGCAGTTGCATCTCAACCGCGACTACTTCTTTTCATACCGTGCACCACGTGTATAAGAGAATCAAGTAAAGACGTAAGTACATAGATAGCGGCTTTGCCTGGAGGAGAGCAGGTGGAGCCACACCGCCGATCAGGTTTGGATGGATTACCGTAGGCGGTGAAATTGAGAAGGCGAGGCAGACAATTAGTCTCTTGTAAGAGGAAAGCCCAAGAACTAAGTTTGCCAGGCAAAGACGTTCCCGAAGCTCTCCAATTTTTGTTGTGAGCCCACGATAGTTCCATTGTACTAAGTGTTGTGGTTCTGGCCTAATGAAGTTGGGGTGCTAACACCGACACCAAATGCTGTAGCTGCTGCACCACAAAGTGTCAGAGTTCATGGTGGTTTGAGGGCAGAGGAGAATGGCTTTGACATGGTCGGGCTGGAGGACGAGAAACGGGTCTGGTTGCAATTACCTTGTTGTGGAGGCTGGTGGCGTTGCGGGCGATGAATTAGCCGACCACGGCGCTGGATCAGCTTCGTGACCTCAGCTTGCAGGAGAGCCATCTGATGGTCTACCTGAACCAGGTCGTCGATATGAAGAGATTCCTTTCTACTTTGGCTTTGCTTATTCCCCTGGCGACGCGAGAGGCGGAGCACGTCGCGGTACGTCGGCCGGGACAATGTAGCGGGGACGGACTGGAAGCTCTATGAAGGATCCATATTTTTTTCCTCCAGTGCGTTCTGCTCCTCATCCAACAAGCAACCAAACAGGTAAAAGGAAGGTATTTCGCTGGGACCAGACTCGCGTAGCCACGCTGGTCGCTTAGGGCGAATAGCTTTGCATTTAGTGGGACATTTTTTATCGGTGATTGCATGGTAATCTGTACGCCGCATACAACACCAACCTTCCGTCTGTTGCAATGCAGCTGAGTGCCTAGCTGATGGTTCCGATGCATCAGTAGCTGGCGGTTCTGCAGCTAAGGATGGGCACGACATGCTCATGTGTCCCTGACAAAAGCATCGATAACAGTGCACCAATCCGGCTTTGTATGGACGTGGGCGAAGTACGCACCTGCTGGACACGAAACGATCAGGTGGCTCGAGCGGTCCTCGTAAGAGTAACAAGGCATGTACGGGAGGAGCCCCTGTACCGAACAAGTCGCACCTGGTGGGTGGTACACCGGATGCAACACCGCAGGCCTTCTGAGCTTTCTCCTGGGTCCGCACCGGAAACGACATAGCGCCTGATGTCAGTTCCTGAGAGCAGGTAGGTTTTGTATAGACAGCTTCTTTGCAGGCGTAAGAGGAATGCAATCCAGAGAGCACAATCAGTGGACCACATTTAGAGACGACATTCATAGTGATATTGAGTTGGTGCGTTCGTGGCATGGGTAGCCGGTACATCCATAAGTTCCTATGCAGCTGACGAGTGCCCGCTGCAATGTCTTCGTTGGAAGCGAGAAAATTTTGAAGCGCACCCGAGGCTTCATCGCAACCTTGTTCGTCAAGGCATTCGTATCCTTACTCCTGGCACCCTGGGAACCGCCGGTCGCTCCATGGGGTGGAGGGGCAGCTGGTGATGTAACATTTTCACCCAATTGTGTGAGTGACGGATTTGTGGCCGCTTCAGGCGCAGTTGTGAAAGCCATAAGGACGGCTGGTCCTGTTTGATCGAACAGGCACTTCGTTAGACTGGATGGGCAGGCCGGATTAAGTTGGAGTGGTGGCGTTACCTCTACTGGTGATGGGTCTTCTAGTGACGTGGCAGTAGCAGCGTCTGTAGCAGTGTCTGTCGCCACGAGATACGTGGATCGAGCTATCCCAAACATCTCCGACATGTACGGCATAGCAGCATGGCGCCAAACAAAGCAGTGGTACACCTTGAAGGCAAAAACAATCTACAATCATAACTTTATTTTGTTTTAGTATTCTTTAGAATTTAGTATTTAGTATTCTTTGAAATTTAGTATTCTTTTAAAATTATTTCAGTTGTCAGTCAGCACCCGTGTGTCTTTTTCTCCTCCTACGTGTTGTTTCCTTGCGCTGTTTTTTGCCGTCAGTATGAACCAACCAGCCCGTCTTCACACTTTCGTGGTACACCTCCTGAGCTGCTAGGCTTAGCGACTTGTGAGCGCTGGAAGGCCCCGAGGGATCATTCTCTTACTTGCCCACGGACCGTGAAGGGGCCAGAGATGTCCCAGTGCCATTAGAGATCAGTGGATGCGGTCTACCAAATGAATAATATTTGTTCAGGCGAAGACGACGAGTATTGGAAGAACACGCAGCAACCGCTCGTTGTTCGTTATCATCATATTCGATATATCAATGAGGCGAAAATAAATTCAACAATCTGCCATAATGTCCAGCATGGACACAAAATCCGCGCCAGCTGCGCCTTATTGCTACAATGAAACTTGGACCGCCCATTTTGTATTTGCCTGGATACATTGCAAATAATATCTAATAGGATAACAAGAGTTATTAGTTATTAGGCCTGAACACGCGCATGGATTCTCTTTGTCTATGGCACGTAGACAATGTAAAAGCTTGTATGGAGTGCAATTTCGGAAACTAGATAAGAATAGATGTGAGAAGAGTGAAATCCATTTTCACAGCACAGTTCATGACTTGGTACACTCCAGAGCATGTATAAAACTATTCTGTGAATTCACGCCTGCAACATGCTTTAGTGGAGAGACCATGGCGATACTCAACAACAACCCCTTTCCTGCAAAGTAGCCTTTGCCGCACTTTTGCCTCTTGCATTTCCCTGTATTACAGCGAAAAATACGTCTTCAATAAGACAGCCACAAGATGCAGCGTCTCTAGAATTACGCATCTGCGTTGTTGGTATGAACATCTCCCGCTAACATTCCATGACGTTCAAGTGTGGCGGGTCAAGCAATATTGTAAAAGTGAATGTTTTATTCAGTGCTTCCCAATTTTGCGAAGGGATGTCATTTGTCCAGGAATCATCCCAAGTCGTAGCTCAACTTCCACGTCCTCTTCCTTGCCCCGTTCTCGACTGCCTAGCCTGATCTCTCTCACCCCTATATGTATATATATATATATATATATATATATATATATATAGCAGAAAAAGAAAGACACACGTCGAAAAAAGAAAAGGTTTAGCGTTTCAGACGAAGGCCGGTCCCTCGGCCGAAACGTTAAACCTTTTCTTTTTTCGACGTGTGTCTTTCTTTTTCTGCTACGACTTGCCGGTGTCCAAGAAATATTTTTCTGCAATATATATATATATATATATATATATATATATATATATATATATATATATATATATATATATATATATAGCGCGGTCACCGAAACGAGTGGACCAGTCTATGTCGGACAGACCGTCTTCTGCTTCTCCCGTCTCGCGGCCGCTGCTGGCGATGATTCGTGAGCCAGACCAGCCTGATTCGTGAACCAGCCATACGGGAGGGTTTGCCAGTGCTTGCACCAATTGCTCACTACAATTTATATATATATCTCTGCATGTGTGTGTGTCGTGAGTGTTTCAATGGTGTGTAATGATACCAGCTGTTCAAGCGAGAGGCGGGTAGAAGCAGTCGGTTAAAAAAAGGTCCAGCAGGGGATCTTATTTATCGACGCACATACAGGCACTGATGGCTGGTGAAGGTCCGCAGCGCATACGCACGCGCAGATTGGCGATAGTTCTGCACATACCGTTCATTTCTCGAAGTGTTCATGAACTCTACCCACGAAGGGATTGGGCAATCATTCTTCTTTCAGTCCTCTTCATTGCAGTCCTGCAGTCCCCCTCACCGTAGGCGGCGCAATCCTGGCGACTTACGGCAATTCCAGGACGAGAGGGATGAAGTATTGCTTTAGGCGGCTGGCATGAACAGATTTGCGGCCACGACAGCGGATGTCGGCTTCCGGAATTGACAGTTCAGCCACGTAGTTTACAGGTGATAGAGAACTCATGACAGGGTAGGGCCGTGTTACTTGCAAAGCAGCTTGGTATAAAGACCTGGCGTTGTTAAAGGTATCCCAAGCCAACCTAGATCATCAGGATAAAAGCCGGGCGACGAGTGGCACTGGTGATGATGGTTCTGACGACCCTGATCATTTTCTGTGAACGAACGGGCGGGCTGTCGGCATTCCTCGGTATGATGTCTTACTTCGGAAAGATAAAGGCGTTCCGAAATGGGAGGGCCGTATGGTAGGAAAGTGTCTATGGTGCCTTAAGGTTCGCTGTGTTATACTAAAAAGAAAGGTGAAAGGCTGCATTGAGCTGTACGGCAATGTTTTATGCATACGTGAAAAAAAGGAGTACCACGTGCCGGTTCCAATGGTCAGAGACGATATACATCGCATGCATGTCCCCAACGCTCGGTGGAAGCTTTGGGCAGCCCCTTCGTTTCTAGATGAAACGCGGTCGTGGGACGATGCACGATGTTTAATTCGGTCAGAAGCACTTCAACAGCCTCAGAGAGGAACAGACGCCCCGCCGCTAAGCGTCTCCCGGGGTGTACCGTGGCGCTGAACAAGGAAACAGTGGATAAATCCCCCGACGTCACACGCCGCGGCAGCGTTCAACACGGCTGTTTCAGCGCAGCGCATGAGGTATCTACTGCCACAATGGTCCAGAGATTTCCATAAGCAATATGTCCGGCAAAAAGCCGTAGAAGTCGATACCAACTCGCTCGAGTAAGCGAGCGGGGCACGGCAAGGCTGCTGCGTGCCAGCCGGATTCGAAAGCAGGTGTCTTGGGTCCTTGACTCTCGGGAAGGCGCGAATGTACTTGCGCGCGAAGTCGTTCATTCCGGGCCAGCTGTGAAACCTTTGGCGCAGACTGGCAGAAGTTTTCAGTACTTCCGCATGGGCGCTCTCCAGATCCGCATTGTGGGAAAAACACAGTCTTTTTGTAAGCTGCGTGGGACTACTAACAACCACGTCTGACCGAGAGACATGTAGTGGCGTCGGTAAAGTAGCGGCGATTGAATGTAGACGGAACCAGTTTTGAAGCTGTCGACAAGAAGTCAACGATTGTAGCAATCAATGGATCCTTTCTCTGTTTGGAGGTCGTGTCTATGAGGGTCAGTGATGTATATTGGGGATCCGTAGCGCCAATGGATGTAGCATCTACAGGCACAGGAGAGCGCAAGACTGCGCCCGAATCAGAATGCCTGCTTCAGGACCGATAGACAACGCGAACGTAATATCCTTTTAAGCGGTAGGCCTAAAGGGCCAGTCATCGCGTGGGATTCTTTCGGGACGACAACCAACACAGGGCGTCATGGTCGGTGACGACTTCCAAGGGCCGGCTGTAAGGTAGGGGCGAAACTTTTACAGGGCCAAAACTATCGCCAAGCATTCTTTTTCCGAAACCGTACAGTTGCGCTCGGTTTTGGTTAGATTTCTACTTACATCAGGCATTTTCGTCGCAGCTAGGCTTGCGCTGAACGAGCAGGGCACCGAGACCAACACTAGTGGCGTCTGTGTGCTCTAGAGGAGGAGTGCTGGGAGTGTAGTGCCGGAGAATAGGTGGTGAGGTTAATAGTTGTCGCAAAGATATGACGATAGTATAACACTCAGAAGACCAAGCGGATTGACTGTTATCGCCATTCAACAGCCTCGTGAGTGGGGCGGCGATGGAAACAAAACTGCCACGAAGGAACGGAAATGAGAGCATAGCCTTATGGAACTTCGGAGAGTCTTCATTGAATTGTGCTTGGGAAAGTTGGCAATGGCGCGATGTTTGTCGGTATCGGGTGACACGCTGTCTTTTCGATACAACGTGGACCACGATGGTCTATTTACCTGCACCAAAACAACACCAGAAGGGGAGAGACAGGTCGGTACTTGGTGAAACCAAGCAATATGTGTTTTCAAGTTTTTGAGAACACAGCGAAATCGTCCAAGTAGCAGAGAAAGATATGCCTTTTATTCTTCCGCAAAATGTTGCCCATCATTCTTTCAAAGGTGGCTGTCGCGTTGCATAGCCCAAACAACAAGATATTGAACTTTTATGGACCACAGACGCAGTTTGGGGCGGTCCCGTTCCGCCCGGGCACATGCCTGCAGCCGAATTGACAATCTAGGGAGGAAAAGAACGCGGCAGCATGTAGACAGTGTAGAGAGTCATCAATCAGAGGCAAGAGATAAATGTCTTTAAGGGCACTCTTGCTAAGGCGTCAAAACGTGACGCAGAACCGTAGGTACAGAACTTTTTTCTCAACAAAAACTACTGGCGACGACCTGGGGATTTAAGATGGATGAATGAAATCCCGATGTAACATGTCGTCGACGTGTTCATAAATAATTCCGCGTTCTGATGCCGACACTCGGTAAGGTCGCTGCCTAAACGTTGCGCGTGTCCCTGTGCCCATATGGTGGGCTACCATCGACGGTATACCCAAGGCAGTTTATTGGCAGTCAAATTAAGGGCGGAACGTGTGCAAAATGCTCAGAAGCTGATTGCGCTAAGGTCCTTATCGGTTTCGAGAGACTTCGGGGACATGTCGTTGGTTAGAAGCTGTTTGGTGATATTTGATGACGTAAGCCGGTTAGCGGCAGGGTAAGGTGGGTCATCGCAAATGTCGACGTTTAGAATGGAGGAAGTAGGTTCTATCTTGCCAATAAATTCGCTTTGAAGCAGACTAACAGTGTGGTCTGGTAGTAATGAAAACCATTGTGTGTTCAGCATACAGTGTAAGGACGGCAAATGGAAGAGCTGAATGCTCTGGGTGAACAAAAACGTCGGATGGCGAAAATCGAACTGGGCCGTACGGAATGGTATTGCAAGAAACAGCTACCAACCTTAGCTTCGCGGCTGAATGTCGACGTCTTCGAAAATACGAGTTTAGTTTCACCAGAAGAAGTAGAGTCAAACGGCGAGACGTCACACTGTGGGAAAAGTTCCAGTTCAGCCTGGCCAAAGACGATCAGAGCCTGATGAAATGAGAGGATGTCCCAGCCAAGGATGACATCACGTGGGCACGAAGACGACAAATTCAATGGGGTAGAAAGTGCTTTGAATGCTCACTCGAGAAGTACAGGCTGCTATTGCGGACACGTGTGCTGCACACACAGTCAGTAGCGAAAGCCCAGAAAGCGGTGTAATTACGTTTTCGGCATGTTGCAGGGTTTACCACTTATAAGTTATATGGCTACACCAGTGTCGACTAGCGCGAGGGCAAGGACTTCTTCAACAACTACATCTATAACATCTTGTGGATAGACTCGAGGACTTTCAATTTTCAATGAATGCGGAGTATGAGCTTTCGGAACTGCTGGGATTATTTTCCCACTTCCGGAGGACCAGGCTGTCGACGCATAGGCGGCAGGAAGTGGCGCCGGGCAGAAGGCAATTGGCGATTACTGAACGTCCGGTGGTAGGCCCCAGGTGACGCTGGGAAAGACCCCGAGGATACGTGATGCTGAACATGCCTGGGCGCCTATCGTGTAGTGTTGAACCCCTCAGGACCCTGCAGTACACGCCGGAGGTAACGTGCGACATGTCCGGCGTATCTACAAGACTAGCATATATGGGCGATTGTCCGGCGTGCGCTACGGATTCGATTGCTGGGCGGCCACTTGCACTGGATGTTGAAACTGGGTGACTGGCTGATGACTGAGGAACTCAGGTGCTGGTTTGGTTGGTTCAAACGAATGGGTAAGCAGTTTGCTGGGCTGAGTCACACATTCAGCGTGCGTCAGTGGACCGGTTACTGCGACTGGCGATCAAAAAAGGGAGAAGGAGCAGCAACTGGTTGGCGAATTGTTGGCAGGGCCTCGGTGACCTGTGCCCGGTTCGTTCGCTGAAGACATGGAGGAAGACATGTAGGTGTTGTCCCTATCCGCTGGCATGGCTGTTGAACAAACCGTACCATCGATACTTGATGTGTCTCTTCCTTGCGGACTAATTGGCGAAGTAAGTGAAGACTCCTCCCAAGTAAAAGTCAAAATTCAGAATTCTTCATTTGTCCGCAGGCATTACCATACCAGGTCCCGTTGCCTGCGCAGTTCAATGCTGTGGCAAAGGCTCACGACCTCCGCCACAGTCTACTGGTCCTAGTCAAGCGAGATTTGTGACGCGTGATCATGGATTCCTTTCCCAATATCTTTCAGCGTATAGTCTTTAGGGATGGCCACGTCGAAGTGCTTGCACACATCTAGAACATATTCGATGTAGCATGCAAAATTCTGTCCCTGCTTCAGAGATCTCCCTGAGAGGCGTTGTTTGGCATGTAGTCACCAGTGTTGTACACGTTCCTCCAAAATAGGAACGAAACCTCGTTCCTCGTTCCTTGCCAATTTTGAAACGAGTTCCCGTTACAAGTTCCTTTATTGCGAAAGGAACGCGTTCCAGTTCCACTTCGAAAATTGGAACGTGTCGTTACATTAACGTTACAATTAGATTTTTTAATTAAAATGTAGTGTCGGATAATCCTGGGTCAAAATCAAGTGAGACATTTAAAACTCACATCGAACTACGTATATTATACAAATATTAACACCACCGGCAGCATATTATCTGGAGATAAAGATAATCAAAAGAAACGCTCCTAGGCGAATTTTTTCAGGGAGCACCGGACAAACTCCAGACGGCTCGAGGACATTTCGGTGCAGGATATTTCGGTGCGGAAATTTCGGTGTACGGACATATCGGTGTACGGACATATCGGTGTACGGGCGTTTCGGTGCATGCACATTTCGGTGTACGGACATTTCGGTGTACGGACATTTCGGCGACCAAATTATCTGGTGCTTGCCTGTTTGCGACCACCGTTATATTTTTATTTCCGCCGAACGTGGGTTACGGACAACAATCTGGAGCAGTGAATTAATTTATTGATTGATGCCATGTTCGATCTTTGCCAGGTATTTTTAGAAATTCTACATTTATATATTTTTGTTTAATACCTCTTCCTGGGGACACCTGTTATGCAGCCGATTGCATTCTTTAGCACACGTTTTTTTCTTTTCATTTACGATAGGTTGTTAATTTATATTCGCTCTTTTTTAGCTAAGACAATTACCCGTGTTTACGATGGTCTACCGCCTCTTTTGTATTTTTTTTAAATTACACACTTTCAAATTACATAAATAACATGCACACTCTCAATATCCAAAAAGTAACAAAAATTACCTAGCCCCCCCAGAATGAAGAAAACCTTATGAAGAGTATTACGTAGGCTGGGCTGCCTTGCTAAAATGAATTCGGGAACACTGGTCTAGGATATTGTCGGGGAGGAAAAACGGACCTATTGGAAAACAGCCGCAGGTGCTAATGTCCTAAATGCTGATTAAGCGCGTACGGGTGTGCATACAAATTCCACCCATTGTGTTCGGGGCAACCAACCTTCGTTTAATGTTTACAAGCCTACATTTACCACATTTTAATTCTTTGTTCTAGCGCCCCCCCCCCCCCTCCCACCTCCCGCCTGTACGCTCGAATCTCGACCAGATTTATTTTTCAGCCATATTATTTTCGGTTTCCCCTGAAAATCCTACTGGCGTGGTGGAGTTCACGGTCTCCGAAGCGTCACCACAGTGATTTTTTATTTTTTATTTAGAACATACTGCTAGCCTCTACAGGAATTGGGTGATACATTCAGAACAATGACATAGCACACTTCGCGTTTAAAACAGAGAAAAAGCTTTACATTCACCATGGGCGCACGAAACCTCTATAATGTGAAACAAAAAGCCACCCAAAAAGCCGCTGAGAACACAATGGCCACTATCGTTTGCTGGCTACGCCCTTCCGCGCGTCGCGGTCATATCGATGGCGCCCCCACTCCAGGAATCGCTCTTTCTGCGCCTTCAGTCGCCCCCTTGGAATTAACTCATCAAGTCGCGCATATCATGGACACCCCAGGTGTACATCGCTTCCTTCCATTATAAAAAGCAAACAAAAATGAATAGGCTAGTGCGACGAGAGCGGCAACAGTCGTCTTCAAGTTTTCGAAGTCCAGTCGACGCAATGGTGAAGCACAAGTGACACCCCTCTCTCTACTTCGGGGGGTGATTGCCGGCGGGGCTCAGCTTTCCCCTCCCCTAAGTAACGCCACCGTAAGTGCGATCGTTGGTTTGTTAGTTTTAAGTAGAACTGACACCGAATGCAACGAAGGCGAGATTGATTGAGAGAATAATTAAAACGAAATGCACACGCGCCTAATCGACCTCGTTTTTCTGTTGTTTTTTCGTGGAAGTTTTGCTTGGGGGGGGGGCGTGGAATAGACTAAAAGCAGCAGCGTCTTGCACCGTTGGGTGAAGTGAAAGGAAAGCGCTTTGGTAACACTTAAAGTATTATGGTTGTTCACATGAATGTTAAAATAACAGAAAATGTTTTTACCTTCTACAGAAATTGGGTTTCACGTGGCAATGCTCCGCCAGGGTTTAGCGTTCGTTTCCACGAACGGCACCGCAAGCACAATTCTCGAACGTAAAATCATATCAAGTCACGAAATTAGGATATTAAAGCTAAAATGTTCAAAGAATGCCTGGGACATCGCCTCACTCAAAATGTCTGTGCCAAGACGTCGTGCACCAAAATGTCCGTGCACAGAAATGTCCACACCGAAACGTCCTGCACCGAAATGTCCGACCCCGAAATGTCCGGATCCCGTTTAGCAGTCCGTCCGTTTCGTTGGCTACGTTGTTACCGGGTTTACCGGGACCGGTCTGCTCCTGAGCGCGCGGAAGGGCGAGTAGGAAGGGTACGGAGCAACACCGACTGTGCGGAGGCAGGAACATGGCGAAGGCAGGCCCGCGGAACTAATCCCCCTACCGTGACGAATGTCCAAGTGCCCAGCCGGGTCCCAGTCAACCCAGTAACAACGCATACGACAGAACCGTCGGACTGCTAAAACTCTCTATTCTTTCCCCGCCAGGGAACAATTCTATCGGCCAGACACGCATTCTGGCCTCTCCAGACAAACGATGAAGGGTGAAAAGCATTCTCGCGGCTACGCTATTCACCCGTCGAACGCTGCGTGAGCAACCAGCATGAAAGCATGCACAAGCTGCGGCCTGCTGCGTGGTTATTCTTCTGCCTTTGACCGTACGTACGAGCACGTACGGCTGAAGGGCGGGAACTGACCATCTTATAGGAAGAGAAACGCATTAGCGCTTTGTGAATTTTTTCACTCGACCTTGGCATCAAAAACAGCCATATCCTAGAATGTAACGGCAGGAACGCCGTTCCTGCCGTTCCTTCAATAACGTAACGAGTTACCGTTACAGTTCCACCGACCCTTAATGTAACGGTGGCGTTCCTTCGTTCCTCCAAAAAGGAACTAGTTCCAGGAACGCCGTTCCTTGTAACGCCGTTCCGTACAACACTGGTAGTCACCCTTGGTTTAAAGAATGGGGGATCTTTATAATCATAATCACCCTTGGTTTAAAGAATGGGGGATCGCGCTGACGGATGTAACCAGCGCAGACGATCTTTGCCATTGGTGGTGATCGTTGATCAAAGCATCAACGGGGGTTGGTGGCATTGTTAGCTGGCGGCGTCGAAGAGTCGTAATGTGTGCTAGTTTACGTTGAATCTGGCACCTCTGCCTTTTCTTATAGGGTTTGATTAATTCAGCTGTCCAAGCGAGGGGCCGGTAGGAGCACTGGCAAACTTCTTTAACGCAGAGAAATGCACTGATGATGGCTATAGGAGGTCCGCAGCACATACCCGCGCGTTGACTGGCCATGGATCTGCACATACCGTTCTCTTCTCCAGTTGTTCATGACATCTCCTTACTGAGGAATTGGACGATCTTTCATGTTGCAGACCTTTCATTACAATATATATATATATATATATATATATATATATATATATATATATATATATATATATATATATATACAGAAAGAAATGCCGGCAGTCTACAACGCCAAAGAAGGCATAGAGGAAGGTTAGACTATTTTTCTACCGTTAGTGACGTTACATTATTATTAATTTTTATTAATTACGTGAGAAGGAAAGAAAGAAAAACACGCGCCCAGAGTGGGGACCGAACCCACGCCTTTCGATTAGATCTCGAATGCCTTACCAATTCGGCTATCTGGGCGACTGTGTTCTGGTTCACTTTCTGGGGTATTTATATTTACTACAACTGTATCTGACGCTTGAGGGTGGTAGCCAGCGCCACTCAGACAACACGGGGAGAAGGGGACCTTCTTTTTCAACCCCCGGGGCGTGACGCGAACGTCTACAGCCTGTCATGAGCGGTCAACTGGCGGGAAACCCTCTTATGCTAACTTGGCATCAAGGATGCCAGAACCGAGGCCCTCGCTAAGCTTTCGCGCGATAATAGGGTTTGGAAATGAGGGGCTCGTTAGGAAATACAGAAAGAAATGCCGGCAGTCTACAACGCCAAAGAAGGCATAGGGGAAGGTTAGACTATTTTTCTACCGTTAGTGACGTTACATTATTATTAATTTTTATTAATTACGTGAGAAAGAAAGAAAGAAAAACACGCGCCCAGAGTGGGGACCGAACCCACGCTTTTCGATTAGATCTCGAATGCCTTACCAATTCGGCCATCTGGGCGACTGTGTTCTGCTTCACTTTCTGGGGTATTTATATTCACTACAACTGTATCTGACGCTTGAGGGTGGTGGCGAGCGCCACTTAGACTACACGGGGAGAAGGGGACCTTCTTTTTCAACCCACGGGGCGTGACGCGAACGTCTACAGCCTGTCATGAGCGGTCAACTGGCGGGAAACCCTCTTATGCTACCTTGGCATCAAGGCTGCCAGAACCGAGGCCCTCGCTAAGCTTTCGCGCGATAATAGGGTTTGGAAATGAGGGGCTCGTTAGGAAATACAGGAAGAAATTCCGGCAGTCTACAACGCCAAAGAAGGCATAGGGGAAGGTTAGACTATTTTTATACCGTTAGTGACGTTACATTATTATTAATTTTTATTAATTACGTGAGAAAGAAATAACGAACAATGCCAAACAGGGAAAGGGAAAGGATGGAGGCGCAGTTTTCGTTGTCAGATTTTACCATGAGAGTTAAAGTGCACAGCGACACTGGTAAACGTTTGCGACTCGTACACGCATGTCCAGACTCGAGTTCGGGATAGAACTTCTTTGCACTACTGTACTCACAAGTGCATGTACTCACGAGTGCAAGCACTCGAAAAAAAATCAAAAACTCTCCCTCGCGAGGGGCACGATCAAATGCAGAGCATTTCCGCGGGGGGCGTGCCTGCAAGTATTATGGATTTCGTATTGGTTGTTGTTGTTGTAATTGTTGTCTTCCAGCGTAGACATTGTCGATGAAGTCGATGGTGAAACGTGAAACGTGCCGTGAACCCCCTGCCGCGGCTATTACGCAACGTGGAGAGGCGACGAAGCAACGTGGCGCGGCTATGACGCAACACAATCCAACACGATCCACTTTAATCCAACCCAAGCCAAGCCAATCCAATCCAATCCAATCCAATCCAATTGAATCTAATCCAATGCCCTTCGCGAGAGAGTGTTATAGCGCCGAAATCGCGCCACCACATGAACGCGAACCGAACGCGGCGAGAGAGGGTGTTGCGAGCGGAGAGAAGGCGAGGAGGACGCGGGGGAGAGGGCGCACCTGTGGCCGACGGTTGAATGAGTCAAGGATATAAGGCGCATGCGTAACCTTCCATTCTGTGTCGGCTCCGTGGAGCAGTCGGTAAAGTGCCGTGTACCTTGCGTTCCGCCCGCAGAGTCGTGGGATCGAAACCTGGCGCCGGAAGGTATTATTTCTTTATATAGTGTAGGGTGCGGACTACGTAGTGATGCGGACTACGGACGCCAACGCGGGTGACATCGTGAGTTACTAAAATGCTCTGCATTTAAAAACACGCGCCCAGAGTGGGGACCGAACCCACGCCTTTCGATTAGATCTCGAATGCCTTACCAATTCGGCTATCTGGGCGACTGTGTTCTGCTTCACTTTCTGGGGTATTTATATTTACTACAACTGTATCTGACGCTTGAGGGTGGTAGCCAGCGCCACTCAGACTACACGGGGAGAAGGGGACCTTCTTTTTCAACCCCCGGGGCGTGACGCGAACGTCTACAGCCTGTCATGAGCGGTCAACTGGCGGGAAACCCTCTTATGCTACCTTGGCATGAACGCTGCCAGAACCGAGGCCCTCGCTAAGCTTTCGCGCGATAATAGGGTTTGGAAATGAGGGGCATTTCTTTCTGTATTTCCTAACGAGCCCCTCATTTCCAAACCCTATTATCGCGCGAAAGCTTAGCGAGGGCCTCGGTTCTGGCAGCCTTGATGCCAAGGTAGCATAAGAGGGTTTCCCGCCAGTTTACCGCTCATGACAGGCTGTAGACGTTCGCGTCACGCCCCGGGGGTTGAAAAAGAAGGTCCCCTTCTCCCCGTGTAGTCTGAGTGGCGCTGGCTACCACCCTCCAGCGTCAGATACAGTTGTAGTACATATAAATACCCCAGAAAGTGAAGCAGAACACAGTCGCCTAGATAGCCGAATTGGTAAGGCATTCGAGATCTAATCGAAAGGCGTGGGTTCGGTCCCCACCCTGGGCGCGTGTTTTTCTTTCTTTCTCACGTAATTAATAAAAATTAATAATAATGTAACGTCACTAACGGTAGAAAAATAGTCTAACCTTCCCCTATGCCTTCTTTGGCGTTGTAGACTGCCGGCATTTGTTTCTGTATTTCCTAACGAGCCCCTCATTTCCAAACCCTATTATCGCGCGGAAGCTTAGCGAGGGCTTCGGTTCTGGCAGCCTTGATGCCAAGGTAGCATAAGAGGGTTTCCCGCCAGTTGACCGCTCATGACAGGCTGTAGACGTTCGCGTCACGCCCCGGGGGTTGAAAAAGAAGGTCCCCTTCTCCCCGTGTAGTCTGAGTGGCGCTGGCTACCACCCTCAAGCGTCAGATACAGTTGTACTAAATATAAATACCCCAGAAAGTGAAGCAGAACACAGTCGCCCAGATAGCCGAATTGGTAAGGCATTCGAGATTTATTCGAAAGGCGTGGGTTCGGTCCCCACACTGGGCGCGTGTTTTTCTTTCTTCTTTCTCACGTAATTGTAAAAATTAATAATAATGTAACGTCACTAACGGTAGAAAAATAGTCTAACCTTCCCCTATGCCTTCTTTGGCATTGTAGACTGCCGGCATTTCTTTCTGTATTTCCTAACCAGCCCCTCATTTCCATACCCTATTATCGCGCGAAAGCTTAGCGAGGGCCTCGGTTCTGGCAGCCTTGATGCCAAGGTAGCATAAGAGGGTTTCCCTCCAGTTGACCGCTCATGACAGGCTGTAAACGTTCGCGTCACGCCCCTGGGGTTGAAAAAGAAGGTCCCCTTCTCCCCGTGTAGTCTGAGTGGTGCTGGCTACCACCCTCAAGCGTCAGATACAGTTGTAGTAAATATAAATACCCCAGAAAGTGAAGCAGAACACAGTCGCCCAGATAGCCGAATTGGTAAGGCATTCGAGATCTAATCGAAAGGCGTGGGTTCGGTCCCCACTCTGGGCGCGTGTTTTTCTTTCTTTCTTTCTCACGTAATTATAAAAATTAATAATAATGTAACGTCACTAACGATAGAAAAATAGTCTAACCTTCCCCTATGCCTTCTTTGGCGTTGTAGACTGCCGGCATTTCTTTCTGTATTTCCTAACGAGCCCCTAATTTCCAAACACTATTATCGCGCGAAAGCTTAGCGAGGGCCTCGGTTCTGGCAGCCTTGATGCCAAGGTAGCATAAGAGGGTTTCCCGCCAGTTGACCGCTCATGACAGGCTGTAGACGTTCGCGTCACGCCCCGGGGATTGAAAAAGAAGGTCCCCTTCTCCCCGTGTAGTCTGAGTGGCGCTGGCTACCACCCTCAAGCGTCAGATACAGTTGTAGTAAATATAAATACCCCAGAAAGTGAAGCAGAACACAGTCGCCCAGATAGCCGAATTGGTAAGGCATTCGAGATCTAATCGAAAGGCGTGGGTTCGGTCCCCACTCTGGGCGCGTGTTTTTCTTTCGTTCTTTCTCACGTAATTATTAAAAATTAATAATTATGTAACGTCACTAACGGTAGAAAAATAGTCTAACCTTCCCCTATGCCTTCTTTGTCGTTGTAGACTGCCGGCATTTCTTTCTGTATTTCCTAACGAGCCCCTCATTTCCAAACCCTATTATCGCGCGAAAGCTTAGCGAGGGCCTCGGTTCTGGCAGCCTTGATGCCAAGGTAGCATAAGAGGGTTTCCCGCCAGTTGACCGCTCATGACAGGCTGTAGACGTTCGCGTCACGCCCCAGGGGTTGAAAAAGAAGGTCCCCTTCTCCCCGTGTAGTCTGAGTGGCGCTGGCTACCACCCTCAAGCGTCAGATAACAGTTGTACTAAATATAAATACCCCAGAAAGTGAAGCAGAACACAGTCGCCCAGATAGCCGAATTGGTAAGTCATTCGAGATCTAATCGAAAGGCGTGGGTTCGGTCCCCACTCTGGGCGCGTGTTTTTCTTTCTTTCTTTCTCACGTAATTAATAAAAATTAATAATATTGTAACGTCACTAACGGTAGAAAAATAGTCTAACCTTCCCCTATGCCTTCTTTGGCGTTGTAGACTGCCGGCATTTCTTTCTGTATTTCCTAACGAGCCCCTCATTTCCAAACCCTATTATCGCGCGAAAGCTTAGCGAGGGCCTCGGTAATGGCAGCCTTGATGCCAAGGTAGCAAAAGAGGGTTTCCCGCCAGTTGACCGCTCCTGACAGGCTGTAGACGTTCGCGTCACGCCCCTGGGGTTGAAAAAGAAGGTCCCCTTCTCCCCGTTTAGTCTGAGTTGTGCTGGCTACCACCCTCAAGCGTCAGATACAGTTGTAGTAAATATAAATACCCCAGAAAGTGAAGCAGAACACAGTCGCCCAGAGAGCCGAATTGGTAAGGCATTCGAGATCTAATCGAAAGGCGTGGGTTCGGTCCCCACTCTGGGCGCATGTTTTTCTTTCTTTCTTCCTCACGTAATTAATAAAAATTAATAATAATGTAACGTCAGTAACGGTAGAAAAATAGTTTAACCTTCCCCTATGCCTTCTTTGGCGTTGTAGACTGCCGGCATTTCTTTCTGTATTTCCTAACGAGCCCCTCATTTCCAAACCCTATATATATATATATATATATATATATATATATATATATATATAAGATACCATATTTGTAGCCTGTTTATGTTATCGCTATGAAACGTACTGCGAAAGAACTGTCGGGTATAAAATTTGTACACCACGCTGATATATCTCGATATTGCAAACTATCTTGTGCAGGTTCGCTGTCATTGACAGTGTTGTTTGTTCCTCCATCACAAGTGTGGAGTGGATTCCCTCACTTGGATGCCCGGGAAACCTTGCTGCAAGTGATGCGGCAGAAACTTCCGCGCTATGGGCAGAGAAGCAGACATTTCGGTCTGCTGCGCATGATCCATCAGAGGGTTTTACCATTTGTAAGCTTTTTGCTAGCTACGCGATGGTAGATTCGGTTGTCTACGAAAAACCAATATCCGGTTTTAAACGTTTACGGATTTTAATTTTGAAAAAAAAAAATTGTAGTTGCGTAGCGTTGAGGCTAATTTTCTATATTCGCCGTGGTGGCTGATTGATTAAGGTGTTGCGCCGCTGATCACGAGGTCGCGGATTTCATTCCCGGCAGCGGCGGCCGCTTTTCTGATGAAGGCGAAAAGCAAAAACGTCCGTGTGTGCGAGATTTCGGCGATCGGGAAAGATCTCCAGGTGGTCAAAATTAATCCGGAACCCTCCACTACGGCGCGCCTCATCGCCTGCATTGCGTCCAAGCAGGACCCCACAAAGCTTGTGAAGGCACGTAAGAGGAGTTGCTTGTCCCCCCCATACGATTGGTGTGAAAGGACCTTAGCAAGGGTAAGTTCTTTAAGGCATTTATATTTGAAGTTCTTTGGTGTGAAGGATGAATGTGAGTTTTTCATCCAAGACTACACCTAAAAACATGTGTTCCTTTTTTACAGGAATTGAGTCGTTATGGAGCTTAATCTCAGGGTCTGCTTGCATCCCGCGTCTCTTTAAAAATATAACGCAGGTACTTTTAGAAGGATTAGGTTAAACCCATTTAGTTGCCCAACGAGCAAGTTTATGAACCCCAAGCCAGACCTGACGTTCACTTATAGACATGTTATATTATTTAAAAGATATTTGAACGCCATCTACATACATCAAGCAGGAGATTGTTTGCAGCAATGGCTTTCGGAGATAGTTCATCTTAACTATACACAAAGTGCAGCTCAATACGCCACCTTGAGGCACGCCATTCTTCATGCACGTGAACTTTTCAAAGTGACGAACCCACTCTGACATGAAATTCTCGTTCAGACAGGTAACTGCAAAGAGTGTTGAGCATGTTACCAGTTACACCTTAAGATTTTAGGTCTGCAGGAATGCCATATCGCCATGCCGTATCATAAGCTTTCTCGATATCAAAAAATACGGTCATGCAGTACTGTTTGTGTATAAAGACATCTTTTATGTAAGATTCCAACGCAAGAAGTTGATTGTTGGTAGAGCGCCCTGTCCTAAAGCCTGCTTGTTAGCTCTAGAGAAGACCATTGTACTCCAGAAAGTACACGAGCCTCCGGTTAATCATCTTCTCAAAAAGCTTGCACAGGCGGCTGGTGAGGGCAATGGGTCGATAGCTAGCGGGAGAGGAAGAGTCCTTCCCCTCTTTCAGAAAAGATACAACAATAGCCTCCATTCAAGAGTTTGGAATGTGCCTCGAAAGCCATATCTTGTTCTATAGGTGGAGGAGTGGTAAAAGAGTGTCAGCATGTAGGTGTTTTATTATGGTATACTTGATGTTGTCTGGGTTCAGAGCTGGGGGCTTACACGTGCTCAGAGCGGGCCTCAGCTCATGTAGTGAGAACTGGGGGTTGTAAGCAGTGTGATTTGTTGTTGTCGCGTACGGACTTCTTTTCACACGAGGCTTTATATTTCAGGAAAGTGTTTGTGTAGTGTGTAGAGCTGGACACTTGTTGAAAGTGCTGTGCAAGTGTGCTAGCCTGATCTGCGATTGTGTTTCCTCTTGTGCTGACCAAGGGCAGGCTAAGGGTACGTTGTCCATCAAGTTTACGCATTCGTGTTCATACATTGTGTTTGTCTGTGTATGAATTTATGGATGTTTTGAAGGAGCGCCAACTATCTCGTTTTGCATCATGGCACACGCGCGTTCCCATGGCCTTTGCCCTTTTAAAGAAAATTAAGTTAGCCGACGTGGAGTACCTGCGAAGCACACCCCACGCCTTGTTCTGGGCCAGTCGCCTCACCTGCAGTCCTCATTCCACCACGGCCTCGTTTTGTTGCGCGGAGCACCGGAGACCTGGGGAATGGACTTTTCGGCGGCGTGGAGGATGGGTGCCGTGAGTAGTTGGTTAGCTTCTTCAATGTGTAGGTGTGTAGTGGTTGTGAGGTGTAGTTTGTATGTTTCTGCAAAAGTATACCAGATCGCTCTCGCTTCATTGAACCTATTAGGGGAAGGTGAACTGGTAGAGGCTTTGCCTATGTATGTTAATAATGTAGGGATCCAACTCTTTCTTTTGTGTGACACAATCTCTGTCTTTTCTAAATACCATATAATTATTGAGAAAGTTTGTGTTGTTGCTGCTGAAATGAGTTTCCTGCAGGCACATATTTCTTGGTTGCTTCGTATGCAGTATCTCATATACATCGTTAAGATTTTAAATGAGGCCTCTACAGCTCCATTGTACTCTATTTTCCCTTACCATTATTTGCACTAGCGCCTGAAAATATGTGAGTATGAGTGTTTATGCATTGTCTTTCGGGGCTGTGACTTCGTTTTCTTGGCTTATTGGGAGGTTTGAACAACAGTACCCGTTCCTTTTTCTGCGATGCAGACAGACAGGGTCCAATGTTCATATTGTCACGTGGATAGTTATCAAGCAGCGATCCCCTGCTTGCGGTATGCGTGATCGCCGTGCAGTGATAGCGTACAATCCCCAGCGAGTGTGACGTTCCCTCTCCTTGCCAGCCAGGTGTTCGAAGACGACGACGCAAGTGTGTGGGTTCACCGCTCGCGGGCAGGACGATTCAGCCTTCTTCGCTGAGACTCGCCGTGCTGCCTCTACTCTTCGGTGTAGCGCTACGCCTAATAAATAGGTACATCTCCATCCTGCTGTCTACACCTCCGTCTACTAAGACGCAACACTGGTGGAGGAGCCGGGTTTTCGGATGCCTGGATCCCTGTCCGGCGCCAGCCCATAAAGGCCGTGTCTCATCACCACGCCGGTCCATCGGAGCAGTCGGCGCAAGCTCGGTCTCTCGCCTGAATTACCGGGCCTTTTCGACGTCCGCACCCGTAAGGCCCCGCAAGCTCCCATTATGGCCGCACCACAGGTGGTAATTCACCAGCCTCGCGAACCCAATAAATTCCACGGGGATGCCTTCGAGGACGTGGAAGACTGGGTTGCTCACTTCGAGCGTGTTGCCACTTTTAATCAGTGGGATGATGCGCTCAAACTGCGGCAGGTATACTACTCGTTGGAAGACGGCGCTCGCATTTGGTACGAGAACCATGAGGCTACATTCACGACGTGGACCGACTTCCGCCAGGAGCTTCAGGAAGCCTTTTCCGACCCGGATCGTCCTGAGCACGCGCAGCGGTTGCTGGAGTCGAGAATCCAGAAACCCAACGAAAGTGTCACCATGTTTGCCGATGACATGGCACGCCTTTTTCGCCGCGCTGATTCTGCCATGTCGGACGCGAAGAAACTTCGCTACCTTATGCACGGCGTCAAGGAGCAGCTTTTTGCCGGCCTTGTCCGAAACCCGCCACGCACTGTGCAAGAGTTGATCAGGGAGGCCACGGCTATCGAGCGGGCTGTGCAGGAGCGAAGTCGCCAGTATTCTCGGAGGTCCGCCAACGCTCCCGTGACCACTGCTAGCCTGACGACCGACGACAGCTCTTTGCGGAAACTGATCAAGTCGATCTTGCGCGAAGAGCTAGGCAAGCTTGTAATTGCGACTCCACAGCCGACGCCCTCCGTGGCCAGGATTGTGCGTGAGGAGCTGCGCCAAGCATTCTCGCCTCCCGACCCGCCCGTGCAAGAGAGCCCCGCAAGCTACGCATCAGCCATCCGTCAGCAGCCACCAAACGTGCCGACTGTCCCTTTCCGTCAGCCACCCCCGCCTGTGCAGTCGTGGCCCACTTCGCAGGCGAAATTCCCACCCACCCGGGTTCGCAAAACGGATTTGTGGCGCACAGCTGACTGGCAACACCTGTGCTATCACTGCGGTGAGCCTGGCCACGTCTACAGACGATGCCCCTACGGCGAGATCGGACTACGTGGCTTCTCTCCGGCTGCTCCTCCTCCCCGTCTTGGCCAGCGGCCGACCGAAATCGCCGACTACCTCTCCGCACGCAACACCACGCCGCCTACTCGTCGATCCCGCTCACCTTCTCCGGCACCGCACCTCCCGCAGACCCGTCGCGCCCCTCAAGACGACCCCGACGTCCGGTTTTCCAGCCCCCGGCGGGGAAACTAGACGAAGTGACCTCGGGAGGCAAGGTTGCTGATTGCAGAAGCTCGGAAGACCTCCCACCGCCGCCGACTGCAACCAATGGTTTTGCCGCGACCACTCGACGTGAACAAAGCGCCCATAGAATTTTGCCGCTGTGTAAGCACACGACGACGACTACCCTTAATGCCGACGAAGGCGCTAGTGCTGAGCTCAGCGTTACCATCGACGGGCATGAGGTGACCGCTTTGCTGAACACCGGGGCAGACTAATCTATCGTGAGCCAGAAATTTGCCGAGCGGTTGCGCAAGGTAAAGACTCCGTGGGACGGGCCTCAGTTTCGGTCCGCCGGAGGCCACCTGATGACACCAGTCGATAAATGCACGACCAGGATTCGTCTAGGAGGCACTGACTTTCTTGGCACCTTTGTCATTCTACCTCGGTGCTGCAAAGACGTAATCTTCGGCATGGATTTCTTGCGGGAATACGACGCCGTTATAGACATAGGCGAGGGCAGGGTGAGCCTATCGACGCACCTGCCTCCATTGCAGCCTACCGAGAACCGACGTCTACCGCTGCGTATCCGCGCTGACGACGTAAGTGTGCCGCCACGATCCTGCGCGTTTGTCGCAGTAGAGTGCGACGATCCTTGCACTGCCGATGGCGTTGCCGAGCTGCACACATCGCTCTTCCTCGACCACGGCTTTGCCATCGCGAGAGGCCTGCTGCACCTGTCCTGTGGCCGCGGAAACCTCCTGCTCACCAATTTCGCCAATGAACGCCAGCACATCGTGAAAGGAACTACTGTAGCCTTCTTCGAAGCTGTTGACGACACAGAGGGCTGTTTTGTGCTTCAAACTAGTGCCACCGCAACAGCCAGCACTAAACTCGCGATAGACGTCAGCACCAACCTGTCATCAGAAAAACGCCGAGCGCTCCTCGACTTACTGAAAAAGTATGCGGACTGTTTTTCCTCCACGTCAGGTGTCCGTCAGACGCATCTGACAAAGCACAGAATAATTACCGGAGAAACGACGAGGCCCATCCGTCAGAACCCGTACCGTGTGGGCCCCAAGGAGCGCGACGCAATGCGGCGGCAAGTACAGCAAATGCTGGAAGACGACGTCATCGCACCGTCGAATAGTCCTTGGGCGTCGCCCGTAGTGTTAGTGAAAAAGAAAGATGGGACATTGCGGATTTGTGTGGACTACCTTAAAACTCAACGAGGTCACCAAAAAAGATGTCTACCCGCTGCCTCGCATTGACGACTCCCTCGACAGACTACGACACGCCTGCTATTTTTCGTCTATGGGCTTAAAAGGCGGGTATTGGCAGATCGAGGTCGATGAACGGGACCGCGAGAAAACCGCTTTCGTGACGCCTGATGGGCTGTACGAATTTAAAGTGTTGCCGTTCGGGTTGTGTTCCGCTCCAGCCACTTTTCAAAGACTGATGGACACCGTGCTGTCGGGCCTAAAGTGGCAAACTTGCTTGGTGTATCTGGATGACGTGATCATGTTTTCCACCACGTTTGAAGAACACCTCGAACGCCTCACGTCCGTCCTCGAGGCAATACGATCCGCCGGACTTACGCTAAAGCCTGAGAAGTGTCATTTTGGGTACGACGAACTCCTGTTCCTCGGCCATGTAGTTAGCAGTGCCGGAGTTCGACCTGATCCTACTAAGACTGAAGCGGTATCCCAGTTCCCCGTGCCAACCAACAAGAAAGCCGTGAGGCGCTTTTGGGGGCTATGCTCCTATTACCGAAGATTTATACAGAACTTCGCCCGCCTTGCAGCTCCGCTGACCAACCTTACACGGGATGATGTCGCGTTCCTTTTGAATGACGAGCAACAGAGGGCGTTCGAAGAGCTGCGCCAGCGGTTGCAAACACCTCGTGTCATGGCCCATTTCGACGAAAACGCCATCACCAGCTCCATACCGACGCCAGTAACGTTGGACTCGGAGCGGTTCTTCTGCAGTTGCAAGACGGCCTCGAAAGGGTGATAGCGTACGCCAGCCGAACGTTGTCCTCTTCGGAAGCCAACTACTCGGCCACAGAAAAGGAGTGCCTCGCCGTCGTTTGGGCAGTACTTAAATTTCGACCCTACCTGTATGGCCGTCCATTTACAGTGGTCAGTGACCATCACTCGCTCTGCTGGTTGATGAGCCTAAAAGACCCGTCTGGTCGATTAGCTCGGTGGAGCCTTCGGCTTCAAGAATTCGACATCAAAGTCATTTACAAGTCCTGCCACGAGCATGCCGACGCCGATTGCCTCTCGCGAGCACCAGCTTGCCCTGCGTCGGCGAATGACTGTACCGATGACGACGCTTTTCTTAGAGGGCTGGACACATCCTCCGTGTCAGAGCAGCAACGGGGGGACTCCGAGCTACGCCGCTCATTGATTTCTTGGAGGGACGTTCATCCACTGTGCCGCGGGTGTTCTCAAGAGCGCTGTCATCCTTCAGTCTCCGCGGTGGTGTCCTGTACAAAGCGAATTTTTCTCCGCGTGGCCGAAGCTACCTGCTTGTTGTACCTGCAGTACTTCGTAACGAGGTTCTGCAGGCTTGCCACGATGAGCCGACGGCGGGTCACCTCGGCTTCACCCGTACCCTGACTAGGATCCAGCAGTCATACTACTGGCCAATACTTTCTGCAGCCGTGCGGCATTACGTGCCCACGTGCCGTGAATGTCAACTACGGAAAGCGCCACCACTCCGGCCAGCCGGCCTCCTGCACCCTCTCCAAATCCCCGAGAAGCCGTTTGAACAGGTCGGGATGGACCTGTTGGGACCATTTCCGACGTCGTCCGCGGGAAACAAGTGGATTGTAGTCGCTACCGACTACCTCACTCGGTATGCCGAGACAAAAGCCCTCCAAAGAGGAACTGCATTCGAGGTTGCCAAGTTTTTCATTGACAACATTGTTCTCCGGCATGGTGCCCCGGCCATTGTTATTACGGACAGAGGCAAAGCGTTTACTGCTCGGCTTGTCGACGCAGTGATGCAACTCAGCGGTACAGCACATCGGACCTCAACAGCGTACCATCCGCAGACAAACGGTTTGACTGAACTGCTCAACAAAACAATAGCGGATATGCTCAGTATGTACACCGACGCCGAGCACAAGACCTGGGACGCCGTATTGCCATACGTGACATTCGCTTACAATACGGCTCAACAAGACACGACCAGGATGACGCCGTTCTTCCTCATTTACGGCCGTCCCGTGACCACTATGTTGGACGCAATGGTGCCTTACGACACCAGCAACGACAACATGCAGCTAAATGAGTTTACGGAACGAGCGGAAGAGGCGCGTCAACTGGCGCGCTTACGAACAAGGCAGCAACAGCGCTACGACACGCACCGTTACAACCTCCGTCACAGGACTATCGTTTTCAAACCCGGCGAACGAGTCAGGGTATGGGCTCCTGTTCGACGTCGAGGACTCTCTGAAAAGCTCCTCAAACGCTACTTCGGTCCCTATAGAGTTTTGCGCCAACTTTGCGATGTTACCTATGAGGTTGTGGACGACGGAATCGTTTCTCAACGCCGGCGTAACCTCCGCCCTGACGTCGTTCATGTCGTGCGTATGAAGCCCTACCTGACACGTTGAGGGACAATGCCTTGAGCGCATTTTTTTTCCAGAGCTTTGCACGCATCGGGACGATGCTCTCTCGACGAGGGGGAAAATGTCACGTGGACAGTTATCAAGCAGCGATCCCCTGCTTGCGGTATGCGTGATCGCCGTGCAGTGCTAGCGTACAATCCCCAGCGAGTGTGACGTTCCCTCTCCTTGCCAGCCAGGTGTTTGAAGACGACGACGCAAGTGTGTGGGTTCACCGCTCGCGGGCAGAACGATTCAGCCTTCTTCGCTGAGACTCGGCATGCTGCCTCTACTCTTCGGTGTAGCGCTACGCCTAATAAATAGGTACATCTTCATCGTGCTGTCTACACCTCCGTCTACTAAGACACAACAATATCTTCGTATGACGTCCTTCGAGTACCCAACAGGTCGGGCTCCTTTGGCCTGGAACATCTGTTGGCGCTCTTTTCTGCAGCCGCCGCTTCCGATGTTATCGGCAGTGCCAGAGTTGGCACAGGCGGTGCGGCGGGGGTGGGTGCTGCCGCGGGCTCTTCCATCTCAATCTCCTCCCTACCCTAATGTGAGCGTTGGGCAGGTGGAGAGGAGATGGTGAATACAGCGGCGCCTTCAACTGACTCAGTTGCCACCGCAACCGTTGCTGACTGGGCAGGCGTCGTGGTGACTGTTTGGGCTGCCTTAGGCAACCCGAAGCTGGGGGGGGGGGAAGGGGGTGGGCCGCGGCGAGACAAAGTCCAGCTCTCGGAACTGAGTCCCTGCCGAAAACAGACGCCGCTACACCCCCCGGCGAGCTGCGTCAGCATACTTTCTCAGGGGGAAAGAGGGGAACCTCTTTTGCGCCTCTGGGAACGTGATGTTTTCTGTGCATTGATAATTTTTTCTCCTGTTTGAATTTCTCACCAGTGAGGGACATGCCGCGTGTCGCAACTAGCAGTTGGCACAGGTAAAATTCTGGGTGTTGCAGTTTTCGGACGGGTGGTCATGTTGGCCGTATTTTGCACAGGTTAGACGGCCGTGGCAGGACTTAGTGCCATGCCCAAACCGTTGGCACTTAAAACATGCTTCGGGTTAGGGATGTAAGGCCGGACTGGGCATCGTATAAAACCTGCATTTATAGATTCAGGGAGTGTTGACCTGTGAAAAGGTATAATGAGCTGCTTCGTGGGGATTTCTTTGTCCTCTTCCTGTCTACGAGTGCTTATGCACCTGACCCCTGTTACGACCTGACCTCTAAAATCCTCCAGCAGGTCGGCATCAGTTTTGTTCAGTAGGTCGGGATCGCAGATAACGCCCTGGGAGCTGTTTAAGCTGCGGTGGGGCGTACCTCTCATATCACGATCAGCGATTCGGGTGTGGGTAAATCTTTTTCTGCCTGCTGCTGCGTGGTGACTTCCACCAGCAATTCCGCAGTACTTTGTTTATTGGCTTTGTACGCCTCACCAATTATACTTTCCAGGAACTTTGATACTAGGAAGACAGACAATGAAGCGACAGATCTTGCTGTGTCAGTTGACTAAATTACAAGAAAACGAGATAGTTGTTCACTTTTGTTGCAAAGGCGGTTGTTGATAGAGGTGGAGAAGATACTTCGGTATGGCCCCTTTTCAGGGACCGATCACGTTTGGGAACGGGTTTTGAAAATACCATAAGCTATTGTATAAAGTAAGGAACAGGGATGCTTTCTTCCGCAGCCTTAGCCTGATAGCTGAGGTGGTCCCGGAGCTCCCTGCCTGGTAATCAGACAGGGAGTCCATCCGGCGGAGCTTCAATTGGGCTCCGACGGCCACCGTTTGAGGTTTGTGCACTTGACAATACAACTCCTAGCCACGGTAGGATACAGCGTGAGTATGGCGGCTCGGTGTGCGCGGTGTCACGTGTACTGTGACCAAGGTTACTTAATGTGCCCCGTGCGAGGAGAGTACAAAATCTCCTCGAAGAATAGAACACTGGCATGTTTTCCGCGCGTTATAGGGTATTTACCGGATTATAGGGTATTTACCGGATGTTACACAACGAGTCCAACCTTCCAAGTTGTTGTTTTTGTATAACGAGGCCAGGTTCAATAGAGGTGTTGAAATAACCACGAGGAATTCCAGTTTTGTACTGGTTCAAGTAGTAAATATGCTGAAAAAATTCAAGTAAAACTCTTTGGATGCTGCAATTTCATTTGCAATTGTAACGTTACATATTTTGTTCCAACTGCGCAAAAGCTATTTTGAAAAAAAAAATACCTCTAAGTCCGGTTTATGTTTGAAGTGTGACGTTTGGCAGAGAAATCATTTAAAATAGACTACACCTCCTCAAAGAAAAATAAAGCCGAAGTATACCAGCTGTGGGGCAAAACTTATCGCGGCGCAGACATTGACACCACAAATAAGATGTTCGTAAGTCTGATTTTTTTAAGAAATAATTTTTTTTATAAATGGGGAAAATCAATTGTATACTCAATGCAAAAGAACTCCTCTATTCATGTCAGCCCGCGATTGTATTTTTGTGTTCTCGTGGACTAAAAAGTGGTAGTTTTATATTATCAGAATTGTACAAACAAATGGTATTTTAAAAAAACAGCTACATAGAAACACGGCGCTGCAATGATTTTGTTAAAAATCAATATGAACATGCTGAATATCGTTTTGGAATTTTCTTGCCTGGTATTCTGCACGCATACTTATGCAACAAATATTAAGCTATGTTGCACTTTTACAAGATTTAAAATGTGGTAGGGTCAAAACAAGTCCTCGAGTGTTACGCTGGTTCAAAATATTTATTATGTAAAGTGTTTTTTTTTCAAATTATAATAGTTTGGCTATATTAGGCCAGGTTACTTTTCGAGGCTTTGAGATCATTACGGCGTACGTTCGACATGCCTGTTGAGTCCAATGCCTAAAAAGTGCCTCATTGAACTCATCAAGAAGCATTAGGGGGCGTAAAGCAGAGAAATGAGTACAGCTCACGTCGAATTCACGACTTGGTGCAAGGGAAACGCACATCACGAAGCAAAGCGCACGCACCATCCGTAGAACGAAGCCCTTCAATGGCGCGGTGATGAGGCCAGGCACGCCAGGTGTTATATCACACATTGATGCTTACTCGTTCAGAAATGAAATACTGCTTAAGCACGTCGCTTGATTCAGGCCATGCGCGGCCGGTTGGTTCTTTGATATTACAATACCTTAGTGCCATAGACCGTGATTTCCCAGTGGGTGCGTCTTAACCAAAATGAGAGTGGGTTTTGTTGGGAGACCATCACCTGCGGCGCCAGGTCGACCTATCACAATTGACTAAACAGCACAGTTCACAGAGTGGACCATAAAAACTTGACATAATGTAAAATTGTGTGGGAGCTGGAGACTATCCCGCTAAGTAGAAGACGAAGACAGCAAAAACAATGACTTCAGCGTGGCCTTGTCATCCACGTTCGCAGGGCAGACTGCCCTAATGTTTTATTTTAGGGAATTGTTCCGCTGTTGTTTTCAGTTGGGGTCATTGCTACAATAAAATGTATTAAAGCCTTGTCAACACAGCGCGAAAAAGACCAGGGACGAACGAAGACGACAAACAAGCGCTGACTTCCAACTAAACTTTAATGAAAAGAAACGCACACATCAATTACATTCTATCACAGAGGTATGGCAGATAGTAAGCTGAAACAAAAGCACGTGCACAAAACAGATCAAGACGCGCTGACGCATACATCGCTACATAATCATCTAAAGGAAAGTTCACAATTGGTTGCCCAAGTAAGTGGTCTCATTTTTTGACAACAGAATGGACGGGGCACTTATGCACTTATCTCCTTCACTTATTGTCACCGCTGCCTAAATAATCTCTCGGGTAAGTGCATGACCATGACGGCTAACAACCAGACACTCATCAAACAGTGGCATACAACCTTTCTTTTCAGACGAACGACAATGCCGGCTAAGAGTCCCCTCCAAACCGCGTCTAACATTATAATCATGCTCCCGCAACCTGTCATTCAGACAGCGGCCCGTCTGTCCTACGTAATTCTTCCCGCATAAAAGGGTATCTTGTAGATAACCCCTTCAACACACTCAACAAAACATTTGCGGTGATTTACGGGGCAACCACTATCCGTTGTACATTTTGGCCTATTCATTTTACACAGCCTGGACAGCTTATGCGGCACAGATAACAGGACCTGAAGATCCACGCGCTCAGAAACTTTCTTCAATTTTTGAGACACTCCTTGAATATACGGCAAAACAATAATTTTATTTTTTGCGGAAGACTTGTCACTGTTTTCTTTGTTAGTGTGCTTAAGAAGAAAACAGCGACAAAGAAAACAGTGACAAGTCATCCACAAAAAGAAAATTGTTGTTTTGCCGTGTATTCATGGAGTGTCTCACAAATTGAAGAAAGTTGCTGAGCGTGTGGATCTTGAGGTCCTGTTTTGTTTTGATCTGTTTTTGTTTTTGTTCTGATCTGGTCTTGATCTGTTTTGCGGACGTGTTTGGTATAGCTTGGTATCTGCCATTCCTTTGTGATAGAATGTTTATTTATGTGGGCGTTTCTTTTCATTATATTTTAGTTGGAAGTCAGCGCTTGTTTGTCGTCTTTGTTCGCCTCTGGTCGTTTTCGCGCTGTGTTGACAATGAATTACGAACTAGCCGGAACCATTACGCTTTTAGGTATTAAAGCCGAAAAGAACAACGGCTCGAGACAGTCGTATTTCGAAAGTAAAAGTAGTTTTACGCCAAGGTATATTGAAACTGACTTTGCGGGACGAGCGTCTCTAGTTATTTATTGTAACGAGACCGTCTGCTATAGATAAGACCCCCAAGCCGACCTACGACAAAACGTTCCCCAGCGTGGCGTCTTTGTGACAGCTAGTGAATCAGAGCGCTCTCGAGAACGCTGAATTCACCGATCGCTGACTAGAATTGAACCATGTTTTTTTCGTCGATTGCTTTTCCGGCATAAGTTGCCCTGAAGAATAGTTCCTTTACATTTTACGTCGCCTTCGGCTGTTGTGTGACTTACCAAGCAACACAGGTAGAGGTTCTCGCAAAGTAAGCAATGTGTATCCCTCCACTTCGCTGCCGAACGTCCACCCCGGCAAGCCGTCTGCTTATCGACAATCGAGTTCGTTGGTGTAGACGTCACCTGATTAGCCTAGCCCCTGAGTTGTCCTTCGTCACACAGTGCGCTTGAAAACGTCGATATTGTGAATCAGAAACTTTGGGGCAACCAGCGGCTCGCCAGGTGAATTTTAAACATCAGGTACGATCTGTTCTGATGAAAATATATTCCACGATATCCAAGAATCATATTCAATGATATGACTTGATCCGGCCTCAGTTTTAGTCTTTCGAGTTTACCCAGACACTTGCGACTATATTTTCTTAGAGGGCGTTGGTAAGACTCCTTTCGAGAAGAGTAAAGTAAGCCACCGATCGTTTAGAATTTTCCTCTACCAGCTTCGCAGCCCTTTCTGAATCGAGGACAGCACAGACCCTGATTTGATGCTGCTTGAACCAAACGTTCAAAATCTATTAAATCGTTCCTGTGCTCGCTGCAGAAATATTGCGACTCTTTTCCTAGCCAATACCAAGATGTACAAACGTCAAAACTGTCAACAACAACGCGCGAATACGTGGCCTTCGATACGTGCAGCGCAGCCTGCTAATAACCAACGGCGTGACCATCGACAATAAGTGACAGCGCTGCGATGGCTTGGCATGTGAAAGCTATGGCCGATGCTTTTGTGTTTTGGGGACAAAGTTCGACGCCGAAAGTCCCTCACCGCGACCGCCAATGAAGCCTAATTTTATCTTACGCTGATAAGGAGTGCAGTATTGTTTTCGACCAAATGTAATGTATTGTATGGTGCTAAATAACGTGAGTAAGAATAATGGCGGCAGAAAGTGTTCCTAACATTAGAGCAACTACGAATATAATCTCAGCTGCAACAAAATTTTAACGTATTTGGTCTCAGCCCACTGCAACTATTACTATACTCCTGTTGGTGTATAGGCGCACGACCACAAAACAAAACCTCTACACCGGTCTCGCGCCGATAACAACCCTAAAACCCTAGACATTGGCAGCCTAGATGCGGAAGCCTGAGGCTGGTCAAAATAGACCAGCCTCAGGCTTCCAGTATACAAAACAAACTAAGAGGTTGAGCCTTACAGAATACCTTCCATAATTGGATCAGCGTCTTGCTTCTCTTTCTAAGAAATGGCCTAAGTTATCCTGCATACAAAAAAGGCAAAACTTCAATCGCTTACTTTTAAACTGCGTTAATGAGCTCAATCAACACGTACAATCCTATGTTCCGCAGTTCGCCTCTAATAAATGGCGAATTTTTAGTGGCGATCTAAAAGGACAGGTTTACGCGGTTCGCCTGTGGAACTTTTTTGTGTCGTTCTTGAACATGGGACCCTTCGAATGAACCTCACCAAATTTCACGTCACCCTCGATGCTTCTGCCCATGTTGTTGCTACATAAGATCCAAAGAGATGTATACCCAGCAGACGCCACACTTATAGTGAGCATACGCTAGAGCCTTAAGCCAAGATGACTCTGCGATCAGCGCTCCGTTTGAATTTCCCAGTTTACATATTACGTGTTTTCACTAAAAAGAAACCGAACCTGAGGATCTTGCAACACAACATATAGGTTGCATTTTGAAACCTTCACAAAGCGCAACACTGAAAAAAAATTCCACCGCATCACGTGTTCCGGGAGCGGTTGCCATGACGACCGCCTCTTCTAACCTCGACCCCCCCCCCATGTCTCCCTCCCCACATCGCCGCTGTCTCCCTCCCTCTCATTCCTCCTCGGACGTCTTTCGCTGCTTCGCTACCGAAAGAAATACAATTTTTGCCGCGGTTGTACGGTCTCGCCGCCACTGCAAGGGAATGCGGAGGAGAAGGGTGGAGGCGACCGGCCTGGCGGCGCGGGGATTCGCGGCGCGGATGAAAGGGACAACCCGTGTCCTTTATCCGCGCATAATAACGGAGCGGCAATGCGATCATCCGACAGACTGAAATGCAGTAAGGTGGACCGCGACCACAGCGACATTTCTTCCTTTTCATCTAGCTGTTGCCTGCTGCGTCGACTTTCGTGACTCGGCTGTTAGGTGCCGCTTATGGTTATGCTGGAGCGTTTGTTGAAGATTGTGGCGGTGATGGGGTTTCACCGTATGATTAGGGAAGTGCCGGTGAAGTGAGTGGTTAGCGAGTGGTTGGTCGGGTGGAAGCCGAAATGCGTATTTGTTGGGTAGAAGGCGAAATGCGTATTTCTTGGGTGCTAAACCATGCACAAACCTTATAGGTCACCGGATATGATCACGAGAGAAAAAAAATCTAACGGGCGTCGCCATAAGCACCCGTCGGTATCAGGGAGGACGTGGATGTTGTCTGCAGAAATGGGGCGAACTCGATTGAAAAACGGGAAACTTCTTGCAGGTTGAGGAAGTAAACGATACAATCATTTCTTTTTCGCTTAACAGATGCAAAAGGCAAAAAAGAAACATTCCCATTGCGAGGGGCACGATCAAATGCAGAGCATTTCCGCGGGGGAGCGCCTGCAAGTCGTATGGTTTGCGTATTGGTTGTTGTTGTTGTAATTGTTGTCTTCCAGCGTAGACATTGTCGATGAAGTCGGTGGTGAAAAGTGAAACGTGCCGTGAACCCCCTGCCGCGGCTATGACGCAACGTGGAGGGGCTATGACGCAACGTGGCGCGGCTATAACGCAACACAATCCAACACAATCCACTTTAATCCAATCCAATCCAAACCAATCCATTCCAAGCCAAGCCAAGCCAATCCAAGCTAATCCAATCGAATCCAATCCAATGCCCCTCGCGAGAGAGCATTATAGCGCCGAAATCGCGCCACCACACGAAAGCGTGATGTTAATGTCACGATCACGCCACAGATGTTAGCTACCGGAGCGCGCGCGAACGACATATGTGGTTTAAGCGCGAACCGACCGCGGCGAGAGAGCGCGATGCGAGCGCCCCCACCTGTTCTTGCGCGCGAACCGATTGTTGCTCACCGCGAACGCAACCCGGCGAGAGAGGGTGTTGCGCACGTCCCCACCTGTTGTGCGCCCGAACCGAACGCGGCGAGAGAGGGTGTAGTGAGCGGAGAGAAGGCGAAGAGGACGCGGGGGAGAGGGCGCACCTGTGGCCGACGGTTGAATGAGTCAAGGATAAAGGCGGGTTTGTAACCTTCCATTCTGTGTCGGCTTTGTAGCGCAGTGGGTAGAGCACCATGTACCTTGCGTTCCGCCCGCAGAGTCGTGGGATCGAAACCTGGCGCCGGTAAGTATTGTTTTTTATATAGTGTAGGGGGAGCGATGCGGACTACGGACGTCAACGCGGGTGACATCGTGAGTTACTGAAATGTTCTGCATTTAAAACAGGAGACAAGGGAAACATACACAGGACGAGCGCTCGTCCTGTGTTTCCGTTTTTTGTGAAGGTATCAAAATGTAATTTCACCAACTAGCCCAACCCGCCTTCTGCTGTAGCATATAGGTTGGGTTTACTGGCGTGACACGCATGCAGGCAGCAACACGTGAACGCCTCCAATCCCTTGTTGTCTAAGGCAGCTCAGCGAAATCATGTGCTGTTGCCTACTTCAGCCTCCAGAGGATGGCGGAAATTCTGCGTGGTGGCGCATTTACACCCAATGCACATTACAACAGAAAGACCAGTTTGATAATCTAAACTCAGCACCGCCGAGTGCAGTTTAACATCTCGACGCCGAATTCGGTTCCGTGAAGTACCCTACGATCCCCCTGTAGCGAGAAAAGGATGAAATGGTCGCACGAGTGGGTATGGGTGAAAACTTTCGAGTCCTCGTAACCATACAATTTCGTGGTGTTTGACGACCACGAGCGTATGCAGATGTACGCCGATCACATTTTAAAGATTTCTCAATCGTTCAAAGACATCACACATATTGTAATCCAAAATGTCGCCGTGCGGAGTCAAAGCTCAAGTGATTTGTCCAAAGGAAGCCTATGATTCGCCAAAGCGTGTACCACCTGATGAATAAGGGAACGCCACGGCTAAGGAGGCGGCCTTGCATGCACAACGTGCTACACAACCTGCTAGCATGCACAATCACATCTAAATTAGCGTAGGGTGAACCATGTTGCTAAATAGATTTTTTTGTTTTTGTATGCAACCACGCTATAGAAGGCCTTGTGCCGACATCAGGGGTCACAGCGGCTTCAGTGCCGCCATCTTGCGAGCCGTGCCACTTCCGTTCGCAGCGGCGGTTTCATTCTCCTGTGAAACAAAGTTCTAAAGGGAAAGGAGAGTGCCACCACACGATGTGAGTGTAAGTAATAATCTATCTGTTAGAGTCACTGCCAAGAGTAGGGTTGAAAGCTAACCGACCTCGCACGCCAGTGTTTTCTTCTGCGAGATGCGGCAACATTCCTGAGACACAGTGTTCACCGTCAAGGCGGTTTGCATTGTTGTCAAGCTAAGTAAACACCAGGTAATATTTCTGGTAAACCCGCGCTATGCACTGTTATGATACTACCCTTAACTTATTCTACTGTAATTTATGGAATAAAGTATACTTGTCTGGGTATCGCCGTGTAGTCCACCATCTCAGAACGAAGCCTATTTTCTCGCTGCCCTGACCCGGCAAGCTGATGACCACCTACAACTGCTTCCGACCAGTATCAGGACTTCTGCAGAAATATGGTGTAAATATTATTCCTTTATCTCCTCAGTAAAACCCAAAATATAGCCGTTACCTACATCCCACTCTTATCAGTTTTCTTAGGCATGCCAGCAGGCAGTACGTTTAGATATCGATACACGATTAACGTTCTTGAAGTAAAACAGCGCAACAAGCATAGGGGCAAAAAAAGAGGGGATGACACGCAGCGCTGAACTCGCAGCTAAAGTGTAATTCAAAGAAAACACGTCTTTATACACAACAATTGTACTATCGCGTGAACAGATAACACGGAGATGCATGTGAGCAGTAAGTTTTGACACCCTTAAACAGTGGGGCACGGGACGAAGTTCCGCATCCATGAAGTTACACAATGTGCAGGCGGATAAGAAATTGAAATTAGGTGTTAAATAAATAAATAGAACACCACTAACGCGTTTGCCTTTGTTTCTAATAATATAAAATGTCTCTATCACAACTTTCACGTGCTCGTGTTTATGTTTGGCCACTACTTTTGTATCGTTAAAGATGGGAAACAACTTCTACGTTTTTTGCAGTGCTCTGCAATGTATCAATAGTGATCACCGTTCAAAGAACGTCTACGCACTATTCGTCGAAGGTGAAGGGATTGGCCTGTTTGGCCAATATAAACTTGACCGCAGACAAAACGAATGACATACACCCCACTGACAATACAAGGCAAAAAACATGGCTCATCTTTTACTCCACGGCTTCGACGTTCATCTATAAGCCAACTTCATATCTGCCGCGTTACATATCATTTTCAGTGTATAACAGTACACTATATTTTTAACCCATGGGACAACATGTGCACATATGGCATGACCGAGTAGTTTTTATTCTTACGCTCTGATGCGCTATCCCCTAACGAACCATATTTCACCCATTTGTCTACTTTGTCGACGGCAAGACGTGCGACGTGCTTGCTGCACCCGACCGACTTCAGTCTTACTACTTGTTCTGAATAGCTGTCAGCATACCGATGGATACTTGACTTGGCGAAAACGCTGTGCAAGGAATAAAGAGCTATGGCAGTTTTAACAATCTTGCAATGCCCTGAATTGAAATCAAGCACCACCTTCCTGGACCTAGCGCTCCAATCCCGGCAAACATGTCTTGTTTTAATAAACAACCCCAGGTCCAAGAACGGAATCAGCTTTTCAATTGCGAGCTCGAAGGTGTGTTTCAGCCTTACGTCATACCCATAAAGGTTTTCATTAGATCAGGTATCCTGCGGACGAGATGAGAAGGTTGATAGTGCAAACAAGTGCACAGGAATCTTGGAAGTTGTCTTCGGCGCAGTAACGACAGCTGGGGGATCAAAGGGCAGCAATCCGTCCTTCCGTGCAGCAAATGGCAGCGGCGATTTGGGGGAAGTAGTGCAGTACCTGTAACGACGCAGAGCCAGTTTAGGCAAAGGCAAGTCTGTTCTCCGTCGCTGTGGCGTTTGGTAGACGCTCTGCTGGTCAGTGACGGGAACAAGACGTCTTCTGGGTTATTCAATGTTACCAGCAGCTTCCGGTAAGCCACTTCCTGTGGTAAACGTCAAAAAGGGGCAGTTGTTATAAGAACAAAAACAGACAACCAGGAATAGAACGCAATCTTGAGCCTCCTCTTCACACGTAAATGGTATACGAGGCTCAACCGATTTCAGCACTACCAAGAATCTTGGTAAGTCTTGCATAGGCAGATTGGAGAAACAATCGTAAGCAGAACGTAGGAACACAATTCGACGAGGCGTGAAATTGTCCAGGAGATTCTGCTCGCCCGCTTAGATATTATGGCTGGCCAATGTGAACGATATAGAGGCGCCCATAGCTGTTCGCGGGTTTGTTGGGTTCTAAAATACGTAAAAAGAAGTGATTGTTGTGGGGTGGCGGATAAAGACACAGAGGCCGCTGTCTGGCGTGGCACCGACACCTCAACCGGCCTAAAAGGAAGAACCGAGAGCGGTGTTGGTGGGGGGAGACAGAGAGAGTGGGTGAGGGGAGTAAAGGCTTGTGAGTAACAGTGGCGAAGGATAAGGAGATAAAAGAGAAGGAAGTAGAGTGGGGTGCTATAGTGGACTAGTCCGAATTTGGTTTGGGCTGTTGATGTGAATTGTACATGCAGAGAAGACACATTACGAGCAGTTGGAGGCAGGGGGCCATTTCGACGTTACACAGAAAGAAGGAAAGGAAACTTGCGAACGAACGAACGAAAGAGAAATTACGGGTTGAAGGGGGCAGGGGGCCATGCCGATGTTAAATAAAAGGGAGAGAGAGAGAACTTGCGAACTAACGATCGAGCGACTGCGTTGTCGAAGTGGGCAGAATACTAAGACAAAAGGTGGTCGGTTAACGTCCTGGTAAAACGAAGCGTGCCGCTATTTGTGTAAATTGTAGTAGACCAACAATAGTGTGTGTTCGGCGTGTGGAGAAGACAGAGGAATATAAATGGTGCAAATGATGATCTCTGAATGTGCAGAAGAACAGCAAAACATTGGGCTACAAACCATGAAGTTAAAACGGGGAACGATGGACGAGAAGAGGTGAGGATCACCAAGGCGGTGATCTATAAATGTCAGTACGTGGATTAAAACCGGGGAATAGAGAAAAAGAGAAAAAACGAAATAATATGGCAAACAAACAGTGAACACGCAGACAGATCAGAACAAGATGCACAGCCTAATCCCTGCAACTGTGGAACAGCAACAAATAGACAAACAACTATAACAACAATGGATCCATGAACAACAAATGCATGGGGTGTAACGTAGATTTCGCGTGTCGTATGGAAGAAATGAATAAAGCAAAGAAACAAGAGGGTTTTTTTTTAGGCAGAATCGCTAAGTACACACGCCGGTGTGGCTGCTTCAATGCCCTCTAAGCAGTTCGGCCAGGCCAGGCCCCGGTAGAAACAGTTCGGCGCCGCTATTTACTGTCAAATTGAACAAAAAAAAAGGATTGGCGCGAAGGGGTTGCGTTTTGTTTCCTGTTTTTCTTTGCAGCTCTAAAACTTAGTTCGCGTATTTTAAAACAGTATTCTGTGTCAGCTGTTAGCCAATCTGTTAAGCCGATGCCTCAGGCATTTCCTTGATCACCATATTACGCCGTGCTTTGGAAAGTTGATTGCTCCATAGAATTGCAGTAACTACTCGCCACGACCTAAATTAGGATATTTGTGAGCACAAGGTGAAATTTTGTTTTACCTTAAGCCCCACTCAACTCAAAACGCCTTCAATATAGGGCGCTTCGGCTCGTTGGTTCCTAAAGATAGGGAGATGGCGACCGGTTGGAAGGCACAAGGCCACGACTGTTCGGGACCTGCACACGAAAATACTAGTCTGCCGCTGGCGGGCGAGGAGCACGCGACGTCGACGGGGAAACATCGCGGGCCGAGTTATTTGTAGGAACAGTGACGGTAGATGCGGCCGGCCTCTCTGGAGCGCTAGAACAGCAGAAGACGGGGGATTTAGGTTAAACATCCCTTTTTCTTGACGTGGTGTGTCGCCCCGCAGTTGCTCGACCAGGTGACAGTGGTTCGGGTGTTAAATAACGGGGCTTCCTTACGAGGAGTTTTAGGTGTGCGGGCCGACGCACCGCTGGGGCATAGACCATTGCGTTCACCTGCGGAGTGCTCCCGGCGGCGTCGAAATTACTAGTGCTTGTTTCACTTCTTCCCTGTTACCGTCAATGACGAAAATGACTGGAGGTTCCCGCGTCGTCGGGAAAAGATTGCACAGCACCTCCCTGATTATCACGTGCATACTCTCACGCACTTTATCAGGCCTGACATCCCCGTCACTCAATATACGGGTTACTCAAAGCATATCTTGGGCGGTCCTTCTTACCCCAAATAAAGTTTACACGCCTGCCCCATCACGGCGCTTCAGTCGCAGTTTTCGGCACTGTCTGATGGTCGTTGCAAAAACGACAAATGAAGGGGTTTTCTTTCAACTGTCGAAAAAGCAACCCTGTTTTTTTCCTTCATTTCCAGATCCACGTACACGGCAAAACAATGTGTTTATTTCTATTACTTATATTGGGACCGCAGCGCTGGCGTCTTGCGTTCACGTTTGAAGCAAATGCACCAGAAATTCCAAATGCACGACGGAAGTAAATGTCTTCAGAATGTCGTTATTTATTGCGGTTAAATTGTTTAGACATGTCATTTTTTTCAATACTGCCAGTCTCATACGAGACAAAAGCAGAAGGGCACCAGTTCCTAAATAGAGAATACACCGTTTACAGTTTCACATTTTTACAGAAGCATATGTTTCAGACAATGTTTAGGAGGATACATAGGCTGGGGGCATAAATACCTTAAGGCGCCTCGAGGCTTTACAAAATTCAATAGGTACATTGTGAAAAATGTCGTTAATTCCATACAAACACTGAACTGTGGATACATACTTACAGATGGCGTGTAGGACAGTTCTAGTTAGCAAGCAGATAATACAACGCTAGATGCACGCAAACGAAAGAGCACCGGAATAATTCACAACCAAAAAGATACATTCCTGTTATATAGAACCAGGTATTGCAACCGGAAAAAAAATTCATTTACGCAAAGTGTATGAGAACATTTATACACCAAAGATAACCTCCTGAAAAACAGTAATACGACTCATCAGAAGAGAAAAAGATAACAACTGTATTCTGGTACTCGAGCAATCTAAACTATTCCATTCTCTTCGTGACAAGGGAAAAATGAATGCTTGAAGCAATCGTTTTTAAATTGCATTGGTAATGGTCTACGCAAGTTTGTGACCTATTTCTCTGGATTCTGCTAGGGAGAGTTATTTTGATGCATCGACGCGGCTGCGGTTATAAAGAAGGTTGTGCATAAATTTGAATCGTGCATTGTTGGTCTTCTCGCCAGCGCAGGAAGACAGGAAAATGCTGAAAGGTTAGTGGCCGAGTCGGCGCGTTTGTACTTGTTCTAGTACACCTTAAGGCCTTCCTTTTTACCCCTTCTAACTTTGCGATATGTGTGACAGATTGAGAAAACCAAACCGTGTGGGCGTACTCTAAAGTAAACGAACGAATGTTGCGTAGGTTAGGAGTCTATTTTGCGTTGGTGCAAGTGGTAGACGCCTTTAAAAAAACAGCTTACGTAACGCCCCTGCTGTAACGTTGTTTATGTGGGCATCTCATCTCAGATCGGAAGGTAATGCGGCACCGAGATATTTGTGCCTAGTAACTGTTTCTAAAGGTTTTTGGTTTATTGTGTAAGCAAATTTAGAGGGTACCTTTTTTCTGGTCACCGTCATTCAGACAGTTTTTGTTAAGTTTTTCGACATTTGCCATTCTTCAGACTAGTGAGCAATCTTTCCCAATGAAATATTTAGTGCCATGTGGACATCGCTGCCCCTAATTTGCCTGTAAATAATGCAGTAGCCCGGGAAAAGCTTACTTTTCCTGTCTAGGTTGGCTGTAATGTCATTAGTATAGATAAGAAATAATAATGACCCAAGAACGGAACCTCGGGACACACCTCACTTAAGAGAAAGTGTCCCTGATAATGGGCCTTCGGAAACCATGAACTCTTGGTGGCCGGTGGCGAAGTGTTTCACCCAATTCGTAATCTCTGTACCCCCAAGTATGTTTTTCAATTTTTGGTACCATATTTCAGGTGCTGCTCTTATATGATAAAAAAAGCAAGCCGTATGGTTTTATCGTCGTGCCTGTCGTTGAAGTCTTCGACGCATTTCTAGCTTTTTCAAACATTCCATGTATGTTCTCACTAAGAGATTTTAGCAACAATGGAGTTTTTTGGGATATTTTAGATCTACGGGTGAAAAGATCGCAGGGTTGGTTGATGTCGCTGGTTAAGGTTTTTGGACTGTGTTGAAGGAGACTGTCTTTGGAGATATCTTATTGGTGTGGTGTGCCTGCCGGGAGATGAGGGTTCGTGTGCAACGCACCTACACTAATGAACGATGAAGTGGTCTTCAAGCGAATACCTTTTATTGTACAACTTATGCTACGCTATAAATCAATAAATACAAGCGTCGAAGACACATTCAGAAACGTGATGTACAGTAAGGGCGTGTCTCAAGCGGAGGCAGCGGCGTTTCCTTTTGTAGTTTGAGGTACACTGGCCGAGGTTGAGCAGTTTTGCATGGCCCCTGAAGATCTGTGCTGCGCATGCGCGAGGATCAGTGATGTCACACGGTGCACAGAACGTCGCTCGCTTCCCGGCGTCTCTCACACTCCCCACGCGCCCAGCATCTTCGCCAACCTCGGTAGCGCACGTGCGGCAGGGTTAACTTTATGATAATACGAGGGGTGGCTGGGTGTGGAACCCATGGCTCGTGCGTCGCATTGACACCGGCGTGCGCCTATGGAACCTGCATACCTCTTGGGCGATTGGTGACGCTGCGCCGGAGCCGCTTGATAAATATACATGTTAGATAACGCGTATAACGTGTGTGTGTCATTGAAGCAGCAGTAACATGATAATCAAGCTAATCCTAGACTACCAGGAAAGCTAGGAATAACCAGCTGAACCTTAGCTCAGGCTACGTATATCCTGGGGATATGCCAGCTAAGCCACTGCTAATTTTTCAGCAGTTATGCTTCCGCGTGATTGTTTTTCAACAACCGAATGAAATAGAAAACACAGCCAAAGAAAAAGGGCATTCTAGCGTAGTGATGAAAGCGCAAAACAATATCCCCAGCGCAGGTGAATTACAAGAGAAAAGGAAGCGAACATGCTATTGCTACTAGCTCCGGAAAAACGGCAGGGAGCAGTCACACAATGCGAAGAAGGCACATAAGCAAATAGATCACAAGGCAAGGTTCCTGCAATATAACATTGCAATAAAAACAGTAAAGAAACAAGTATAAAATATATGACACACTGTGTCAAACATCATGGCAAACTACAGCCTAATTATGACCTCTCGGGAACCACGACCATGGCCCAAACATAAAACTGTGTACTTTCTCGAAGATACCGTCAAGAGGATTCATGCTTCCTGTATTTCTTCTATTGTCAGTGCATTTGGCTAGCAGTGCCGAACCTAATGGTTCACTTAGTCCAGGACAGAAGGGGGCGCTGGAACGTAGTAGGTAAAGAATTGCGGAAAGTGGGTGCGACGGACCTACACTATGAAGGCCGCCTTCTCTGCCCGATAACTTCTTCAGGCCCATGAATGCGTAAATACAAAAGCTTGTGTAACACATTTTCATTCGATTCTTTATCTATAGAAATAAACGCAAAAAAATTACATTAGCAAAAAAGCAAACGAAAGTAGTATAATTTGATGGTGTCCATTTGGTTACTCTGGGTTTCAGAGCGTGTGGAATGCAAGGACCAATATTTTCAAAATTCCACACTGTTTCAAAAAGGCTTCAAAATGCTACATCACACTTTTATTTGGTTTATTATCTATAGAAATAAGTGCAACAAATTGCAATATGAAAAAAAGCAAAGGAAAGTTTTGAAATTTTATGGTACCCATTTGGGTACCCCGGGTCTTCTTCCCATGTGGACGCATTCGAGCGCTCGCGCCGGTGAAAGCCATTTTTGCGGCCTCGCTCTTCAGAGATGCCTGGACACATCCCACCATCTAGAGGGGCTTACTGAATTCAAGGTCTGCCTTTTGCGGGGAGACAACTTTTGACTCACTAATTTCGAATGGGGTAAGGTATTGCCTTTATGGTTGTGGTCCCCATTTGGGTACCACAGGAACGAGGAGGTTATACCACATAACAGTAACTGCGGTTATATCTGTGCATATCGCCAGAGATTATTATCAATTCGGACTGTTTTCGTGAGTAAAACGTTCGGCTTCATCAATTCGCAGAATCCCCTATTTACGATAATCTTCGCTGCACTAAAAATGAATGAATAGTGCGTTTACCACATGTTGCTTTCCAAAATTTTGTTTGCATAACATTGAGTCTATATTCAGATTCTCTTAGCATTAGTAGTATTAGTAGTTATAATAAACATTTATTCCCGGACTCTTAATTTCAGGTAGGCAGGCTCATCCTTTAGGTAGGCTCAGCCACAGGTCGGCAGCCGGCTGCTTTTAGAGCCCGAATCACGGGAGTTAGCTGTTGCCGGACAATGATTTCTTCAATGCCATCTGCAATCGCTCAAGTGTACGTCTTGGTGGGGCGTTTTTATTGCGCAAAGAGAAAATGTAGTGTGCAGTGGTTATGACTAGTCCGATGTGCTGGCATTACGGGTTGTCGAGAGGCTGGAATATGTCTGTGCGGTTAATGCGGTTATGTTAGCTGCGGCCGTGAGTCTGATCAAGATATCCAAATAGATTCAATGGCAAGCATTCAGGAGAGGGTATCGACTCCTGTATGGCACGAAGGAGTACATGGTGCTATAGGTAGGTTCCACCGCGGAGTGAGAAGGGTGTAGAGCCTGGCTTTGGCCGTTTCGAAGAGGGTGCACATGAGTAAAAACCGCCAGAAGCAACGTGTGGTGCTTTATTTCTTGCAAGGCTATCCTGATGGGGGAATTATTTTGGGTTTGCTTACGTTTCTTCTGAGAATTTTTCCTGTATCCTATGACTTGAGACGGTGACAGGCTTGATACGTGTATGCGACACGTTTAATGCGAGTTCGTGATAACATCAACGCCTGGCCGGGGACTGGTGTGGTCAATGCTCGGGCGACGCCATTTACAAGAACCACGTTGGAGAGACGAGGTCAATGCCTTCGATTTGCATTTATTATGCAAAGCTAGATACTTGAATAAAACCGAAACTATGTGCGTCTGCTTGCCAAGAACAGCAAGAGAGGCGTGTTTTTGAAGCTGCAAGATTTAAGTAAGCTTGACTAATTTACACAACGCATTCTAGAAGCAACAACGTCACTATTATACGTGTTTGTTTCCTACTTTTAACAATAGGATACCTTATTTCCCAATTAGGAGCTGCTGACGCAGATGTGGCAATGTTATATTTTATGTTTATTTTCGAAACGTGTCATTCGGAATACCGTAGTTTTTTCAAATGGGTAGCATAAAAGATGTATCATAACATACCCTTGCTTTATATTTCCATCCAGTGGTAGCGCCGTTACAAAGGGATATAAAGGGGCTTTTAAATTACGAGGAATATGTACGCAATGGTTCGTTCGAATAGGAAAATAGTAAGAATGCCTCGATGAATTATAAAGCGGTCATCAATTTTTATGCACGAGCGAGTCTAACGCGATAAGTGCTTTCCTTAATTAAAATATTCAAACACTGCAGCTTTGCTTCGATAACAAAAAATTGGGTATTTAGTACCTCACTGTAATTAGTTTAAACACACCAGGTTTTGTAAATTTGGGTTTCAGCCCATGCAGAGTAAATTTTATACAGCAAATTGGAGGGATACTGTCTGTTTCCGACAACCATGTTCATACTAAGTCACTACATTCGCTCAAAACATTTTTATTAAGAATACTTTTTTGGATGCTCAAATATTGCAGATTCTGTTGGCCTACCGAACTGCGGAGCTCTGCACCTTATTTTGCTTCACAATGGCGAGATAAGTTCGCGTTATTCGGCTCAATTGCAAAACAAAGTCTGCTGTGCTGCCGACAATGACACAAATTTTTTTTTGTTTGGCAATATTCTCATTTGAAAGACTTTCTTCTATATTTGGGCGTACATTAAAGAGCCCTAGCTTTTGAAACCTAACACGCCACGCTCTCATACGGCGTGCCTATCTGGTTTTGGCGCAATAAACCCGGTATTCAAAAATGTATTCGATCAATCAATGAACAAGGATTTAATTCTCGTATCCATTTCACGCACGACAAGAGAGATTCATAAAATCATGTTGGAATAAATTTAACAAAAATGTCAGGACGCTTCAGGTTTTAAAATATGGTTAATGCTTGAAGCGCTTCTGCAGCGTAAATACAGTTTTCAGAGGCGCATAAAAACAAAATACAGTTGCTAGTTTTCATTATCATTGAAGAGAACCCCCAGACATAGCACAACCATGTCGTAGTCACTAAAATTACGTTTGTTTGGGGTAAAAAAAGAGGCGTCGGAAATCTAAAATCATAGGGGATATAAAAAGTAAATTGCGATATGATTTGTTGAAGAACAGTGTTTAGTTCGCGAATGTGGGATCAAAGAATCTCGTATTAGGTAATGAATTATTTGCCTGCAATATAACGTTGAATGGATTTGGTCTGCTTCTACTTCTAGAATACACTCACCTGGTCACGACTGCGCTTCTCTAAGAGAATTGTGCACCACCTGTAAGGAATATCACTTTGTCATAAAAGAACTAGGAAAGAGTCACTCAGGGTATTTTTGCTGTTAGATGCATTGTTTTACGCCGAATAGCGAAAACTGTCGTTTTATTCTTTTTGTAAGGAAGAGAAATATGATTGACTGGTGTACACATAAATAGAAGACATCAGAAGGGTATTTAATCAAAATAACTCAACAAAAAATAGCGAAATTATGAAATGATATGCCAGAATTCCCAATCTGATAATGTTTAAAAAAGAATCCATTGCCCTGTTCAAAAAAATCTCTTCCTAATGAAATTCATATATTATGTCTGTGCTGAACGCGCACCCCGCTTAAGGGGATGAAATAAACGTGGGCGCCCAACCGTGATAACCTGAAACGGTCGTATGTAATCAATCATCGATTATTAGGACAAAATACATGTAACTGAAGCATTAAGACGATATCCAAGTATTAATGGCAGCGTGTTTATCCTACAGACACGACTCGGCGTTTATTTCCGTAATAACGAAATGCCTACATCCAAGTCCCAATAAACGTGCCCTTTTAGAAGACTCCACAATAAGAACTTAGTGCTTGTGTGGGGGTTTATCCAGTCTCCAACCTAGTATTTTTAAAATATGGATGTTTAAAAGAAGTGACGTAGAGAGATTAAGTGCTTTGCATACAAGCGCGTGAAGCCAATACAGCGTTAGGAATAGCGACATTACGACCAGGGTACTCCGGAAGCAGAGGTATCGCATACGCAAGGCGCCCGAGTACAGGCGGTCGGCCTTGTGAGAACTGATAATCAGATGCCGGAAATGAGCGGGGAGTAATCGTCAGCTGCCCGTTATAGCATAGGCTTGCACTGACACATTTGTTCCGAAGGCTTTTGACGATTGTAAACATTACGCTACACATAACGCTACTGATCACCCATACTATTGGTCTTTATTCTGATTTTTATTTTCACCTTTCGTTTATTGCATCGAAATGCCCGAAAAAAGGTTCGTTTGTTATACCTTTGATTCAGCCATACGCTACTTAATACTACACTGCGAATTCTCCTGCAAACGTCACGTACGATAAATTTAAAAAAGCGAGAGAGAGTGTGAAACATACGCGTGTCTATCAAAGGGCCATGGTAAGGTTGCTATAGGGGACAGTCCTGATTTCGAGGTGCTAACGGTTCTTCATTGGCAGCCGGTAGTGCCAGTGGGTAATCCATTTAACATGGAATCTCAAGACAGTAGGTGGACACGCCCGCCCAAGCCTTTCTTTGCAAGAAAAGAAAAATATTTTTCTAACACCTTAACGCCCACCAAAACTAACAAAAGTGCGACAAAGTATTAGATGTACGCGATACCTAAGGGATACAAGGCTGACTACACTGTCTGGAGTTGAATAGGGCCGCTATCTCAATGCAGTGTCTACGGAGTTGGAGGATTCCACTTGTGAGCCTATGCTTAAGCGTGCAATCTCTCCATGCTTTTCTGCCATTGTGGCGGCGCTACCTTTTGCCACCACCACGATCGCCAAATGAGTACGCACACTTCCCAAGATTCTTTACGGTCTCTTTTGAAAGGCGAAATCCTTAACTCCCCTCTTTTGCTAAAAAGCGCCGTTGCTGTAACAATAGTTTTTTTTTGCTATCGCTCAAGAAAACGACCACCGCCGACGGAAGGAAAAATAAGGAAAACTTGTGATCGCAATGAATGTGAACTCAGGACTTCGCTTCGCATAGGAACACTCTAAAAACTGCCGCAGTCCTGCTAGCAGTTTTCAAAGAGTTGAAATGTTGTCCTATACCCCATTTCTTTTTCGAACATCAGGTAACTTCTCGTAAACCCCGCAGCGTACGGCTACTCTCCAGAGTAGCCGTACGCTTTAAACTAGAGCCGCAGAAGCCTCGCGGGGAGGTTGACAAGGTATTCCTAGAGGAGTTGCGAGGCGAGTGTTGGAAAAAAGGGCGCATCGCAAGCATCCTATTTCGCAAAGGGTTACAATACTGATGTATCTTAACAGACTCTTGCCAGTATGTTCGTGCTGCATCCTGCCTCGTATAAAACGGTTCATAAGAGGGAGTCAAAAAAATGATGATTCTGTACGACTCTGTTTTTTTTGATTACGACAAGATGTTCTCGAGTATATTTGAATAACCAGGGAGGCAACTGTCGCATAAGTTTTTATTGCTTGCATTTTACATTTCGTGCTTGGCTTTGCATAATAAAGTTGTATGATTTTCTTAAGAAGTTCAGGAAAAACTAAAGAAAAATTGTTCACGTGTAATATCAATATTGTTTAATTCTGGCTGTTCTTTACGCGCACGGAAAATCTGGGGAGTACTGTTTGCTAATGGTGTGAAGTTGTACTTTTGTGAGTCTTAATTAAACCCTTAATTTTGAAACCTATTATCGTTATATTTTCAACCATATTTCCAATTTGCGCTCTTTATAATTGTCGGTTTTTGCTGCCAGCCCAATAAATTGCCCCGCGCATGTTATTCTGAATACGACGACTTCCGCGCTCGACAAATGCTCTATGCCTTGCGAAGAATATGTTATGGCGCCGACGATGTAGCAACAAAGCTGTTTGATGGAATTAGAACACTGGGAGGGTTCTGTAAAGATGTATTATGGAAAAGCTATACTTTCAGGGTAAAAATTAATCCAAACTGCGTTTGTTCGGTTTTCACAAACACAATTGCATTGGTTGTTTAAGAAAACGTCTTTAAAGGAAAAACAAATAAACTAATGCAATTTCTCTTATAAAATAAGACGAAGTGTATAAGTATGCTAACAGTAATTTGTTTAGTAAACTCCGAAAATTTTTTCTTACTATATTTTTTGTAGTGTTCGCCTCTGTTGCAGTTTTTAAAGGTTCTATATTATTTAAGAATGACGTATGCTTGTTAGATCACATCATTGCCTGCTCTGATTAGTGGTAGACTTATTCTAATTTGTTATATCATAGCGTTCAGTGGGAGACTTCATCGAGCGCAGTGTGATTTGTTCCGCCTGCCGTGGCCAGGAGGGTACATGTCCGAGATTCGTCCACAGCTCGTTGTACCAGGGCTTTTGCCGCTCTTGTGCTGAGATAGCTCGGCCTCCAACTGTTCGGTTTTAGGGAATGGGATGGGTGGAGGGTGGTTGGGGTAGAAAGAAAACTGGGTGGTTAGAATTATCTAAAAGTGTGGTGAGTTTTCGGGGAAAATGGGAGGCGAGATTTCGTATAGAATGGGTGATTTTAAATTTTTCAGTTTGGAGGCGGCTGTAAAAGCCAGTGTGGGGTGTGGAGATGGAGCCGTGGGATGGAGACAGTATTATTTGTGTGGGTCTATATTGGGACAGTGTGGAAGAGAAGGTGGAGTCAAGAGGAGGGAGCATGGCCTCTCAGCTATTCATCTCCGCTGCTGTCATTTGGATTGGGGGAGCACAACATCGAAAATTACGGAAAACCCATTAGGTTTATAGAACCAGTCCTGACATGAAATAGGTAGGGTACCACGTTTTCTCCCTTCCAGTCTCTTGTTTCGGGATATCTGTATCATTCAGTCAAATAGAATAAAGAGACCCACTTCTCTAATTATGCAAATTTCAAAAACACATTGCAGTTCCTTTTTGTCAGTCCTACTTTACAAGATACGGCATTTTATCATGACGCAAGCTGCCAGGAACACTGGCCTATCAAATGTGCTAAAAATATGCAACTATATTTTGTGAATGCCATCGACACCGCTAATGCGGTGCTGTTAATCACTGCTGACGACCCATTCAGGTTTTACTCAGCTAATTGGCGACGAAGTATTCTCAATCGAAAAATACAACCAAACGTGTGTTTAATGAACGATTTGACGGCGTCCTGGCTTCGCTGGGGATTCTTCTCCACAGAGTTGAAGGGCACAATCTTGACTAAGCACTACTCTTTCATTCCGGCCGGATGAGGAGATTTTTGTTTGAAGGCTCCTGGCACAGCGACGTTGAGCTGTTCAAGATAATCTGTTACTGACACGGAACTCACGCATGGCGCGCGGTTGCAATGCTAAATCTCTGGCGCACGCAATAGGTAGTCTGCGAGAGAATGTTTACTGCAGAGTTTTTACCTGACATTGACGTCTAATTCCCGGAATCGCAGGCGGTATTGCCCAAGTCGGCCAGAGGGGTCCTTTGAATCGCCGAAAAAACGGAGGGAATTTTGATCTTTCCCCCCTGAATGGTTAACCGTACACGTATGCGAGGACTTTAAAATATGCCCACATGAGACTTAGTGCCCATTTTCAACGGAAGAGAACTTGTTTTCTTCTTGATCCGACAGCGCCTGGCAAAGACAATTACTCTTCTGCAGCAGTGAGATATCCAGCGTATATCACTGGCTTGAATTTGAGAATCTTCTACAGAACCGGGCTCATGGGCGGACGAGCGTTCGGGGTGCGCCTGCGTAAGCTGCGAATACACCAATCGACGGCGCCCGTGCGACCGCACTGGGACATCGCCAGCTGCACCGGGGAACCGCGCCGAGATCCCTCTCCTACCTTCCTTGCTGGGCCTGGTGGCTTCGCCCCTCCGTTCCGATCAGCGTGGGACCACCGAGTCACGACGAACTGCATAAGTGAGACTGTTTTGTTTTTCTTCATGCTTGATCTCCGTCTGACGAATCGCCAAGGGACTGCGACAGGGAAGGACTTAGTGGCGGTGTACTCTTCCTTTGTGTTTAGTTCTTTTTATTTCTCAAATTTGTTCTTTTTTTCATCCCGTTGTGAATCTCCCTGTGCTCCTGCTCTGTGCAATATATTACATTTGCGCTTCACCTTCGTGTTGTGGCCTCTGTCATCATTGATCTTGCGTGCACGTCTCGTGGTTCACACCACCGAACCCTGAGATCATGACAGTTGGCAATCTAATAGGCCGCTTTAATGTCAAGAAAGGCTAACCACAAAGGTCGGTTTTGCATCTTCGCCACCTCTATGCATTGACTTACAACGAATAAGTTGTCGTCTAGTCTTCTGTCCTTTTTAAACCCATTTTGAAGTTCCCCTAATATTTTATTTTATTCTACCCACTGCTCCAGCTTGGACTTCACTACATGCATTGCTTACCTGTCCGGCATTGACGTGGCGGTTACTGGCCTATACGATCCCGATTTGGCCTGCCTCCTTTGCCTTTGTACACTAGGTTCATCCTGCTCATTGGCCACGTGACCGGTATTGCCTTTTTTCTATATTTGCTCTGATGGCTTGTAGTAGCTTTCCCTTGCTCTTCTGTTCTAATTGTTAAATCAACTCCATCGGTATCCCATCCCTGCCTACCGTGCTATTTTTGGGGACCTTTTCCTCTGCTATGTTCCATTTCCACATCTATCTCTAGACATTCCGGCCTACCCGTCGCGACATCTCTGCGTCGCTGCGGGGCCTCTTCATCCACCTTACCGAACTTCTCCGTCATGATTTTGTGTAGGTATGCCAATGCTTGCTCTCCCTTGAGCATCTGCCCCTGCTCATTTTCTATAGTAACGCCTTCTGTGGGACTCGTGCGTTTCCCTAATACCTGCACATGGCTCCAAAAACTTTTCGGTGCGCCTCTACTCCTCCCTCGTGTTTGCGCTACCCATCGCTTGCTCTCCCCATTTATTTCTGCCTGCAGCCTGCACTAATTCCTGCACTTCCTGTTTCATTTCCTTATATTGCTCCCATTTTAGGTTAGGCTCCTCCTGATATCTTCCCATTCTCTTGGCCTGCCTGTGCTCTCTAGACTCCTGTTTACGCCTCTCCAGCGCCTCTGATTTCTTTGTTCCACCAGCTTCTGGGTGTTTTCTTTCCCTTCCATCGATTGGCCCTCTCTGCCATGACTATTTTTTCCTGCATAGTTTTGATGAGCCTGTCATATTCCCACTCCTCTCCAGGATTTCTTTCTATGTCGTCTTCTATGCTTTTGGCTATAACCGCAGTTTGTTTGCTCTTTAACTTTGTGTACTGGCCCGGTCGACCCGTTTTTTCGCCCCCCAGTTTCCCAAAACTCAGATTTATGCGCTTGTGGTCACTGCCCAGACTCTGGACCCCTTCCTCATCTAGGCTCATTTCATCCAATCATTCATAAAGCGCCTCTGAAATAAGGCAGTAGTCAATACTCGACTATATCCGACCACACTCCCATGTGAATTGACCCTCGCATTTTTGTTGGCTATTTACTACGATCAGCTTTTGTTACGCACACATATATAGCATAAGATTTCCGTTGAAGTCTGTGTACCCGTCTACATCTTCAATATGGGCGTTCATGTCCTCTACCAACAGTACCTCCCAGAACGTTTCGAATGTTCTATGTCCTTTTTTAGACATGCCACCAATTTTTTGTTTTGTTTTTTGCTATCCTTACCCGTTCACACGGTACGACACCCCTAAAGCCGTCTGAACCCTCAACTATCGCTTTCACCCACAAAGTTCTTTACATCCTTCTTTCACTCTCTTCCAATTAGCCCCCTGCCGTATAATATTACCTACCCCTCCGCCTTTTCTCAATCCAGCCATTTTGTTACAACCTTCCCATACATACTCCCCGATTACCGGAGGTTCTTCAAGTCCCGTAGGTGCGTCTCGGTCACAGCGTATACCAGGATATCTTCGTCTTCTAGCTGCCTACTATTCTTCATCCACTAGCACCGCGCCCTGCGTGGCCGGATTTGCTCCCTCCCATGCAGGACGCTTTGAATAAAGTCTTTTCTCCCTCTCTCTCTCTCTTTTTTCTTGCCATCGTGCATGTTTATGTATGCGATCTTCAGTTTGCCACTCTCATCTTTAACGACGACGTCTTCCCTTTCGGTGGCCTGCACCGATCTGCACCGACCCAGCTATCTCCCTTTGCTCCTTGCAATCGTCGATTCCGTCTTCGCAAAGGACTATGACCCCCTAAAACTGCAACCGTTCGCGCCTCGTGTCGTCGTCCGATGGCTACTTCAACCTGCCCGCTGAAATGAACTGCGTCACACTGGAAGGCCCTTTTCCGGCTCATCCATCGGGCCATCCCTATTGATGTCTACGTCAGCGAAACTCACATATTTGCTCAGCATCCGTATACGTCTCCGTTTACCGCTGGAACTAACCTTTCCACATGCACCCCTATCCCGATGATCTCGGGTACTGTGCTCACAATGACCCGCACATGTGGTCACAGTACCCGAAGCTCCTTCACCCCCTTTTAGATGCTACGGCATCTCATTCACTCGCCTTGTCCCTCCATACGGCGTTGTCGTTGTCCGTCCACACCCCTCCTCTATTCTCCTCACCGCTCACCCCCTTTCCTCTCCGATTTCGAACACTCTCTCGCGAGGGGCATTGGATTGGATACGATTGGATTGGCTTGGCTTGGCTTGGCTTGGATTGTATAGGATTGGATTTGGATTGGATTGGATTAAGGTGGATTTTGTTGGATTGTGTTGCGTCATAGCCGCGCCACGTGGCGTCATAGCCGCGGCAGGCGGTTCACGGCACGCTTCACGCGATGGGAGAATCAACCTAACGGAAACAACAACGGAACCCCCTATGCGTCGCATCTACTCAGGGGTTCCCACCAGCTGAGGTGGGAGTAATTTTATAGTTGCTTGCGCACTCCAGCGCTCCTTCTCTGCAGAACGTCATTGGTTCCTCCTGCGACAATAACAAGGTGCGCCCCTGCAGGTTTTCCCGCATCTTATTCTTGGCCTTTTCCAACATTACCCTGATCGTCAGCTCCGGGAACACGCCAACCTGCACTCTCTCGTCTTCTCTCACCCATCCTCTAATCTCCATCTCTGAGTAGCGCCTGTTCGAGTCCCCCGGCACGATCACCATGCGCCTTTCTTCCTTTTCCTGCCTTGCCCTCGGCGCGGCCACCTGTTGCCCCACCAGCTGAGTCGGCGCGAGTCGGGGACCGTTTTGCAGCATGGCATCTTTGTCCTCCTGATTTGACTTCTCGGGACCAAGCACTGTCGAAACAGGTTGCCTCGAGACCTACGTAAATCTTTCTCGGGATGTCGCCAGTTTGACCTCCATTTGCGCCAACCTTGCTTCGAGTGCCTTCGTGTGCTTTTGTTCATTTTTCACCTCCTCCTGTAGATCACCTACTTGACCCTGAGCTGATCCTTTTCTTCCTCGAGCCGGTCGAGGCACGACGCTAGTATCCACACGCTGCCCTTGAAGTCCTGCCCTTCGACGTCCTCGACCGACTTGAACGTCGTCTCCTCCAGCGGGTATTCGTGCTCGCACCCCGTGCACACAACACCCGGCTTCTTCGGAGGCATGGTGCTACCCATCTAAGGCGTGCCCAATTCTAACTTACTTCACTACCGCGCTCTTGCGCACCCCCCTCTAATCAAAAACTAAAACACTGCGCGCGATTCTTTTCTACAGCATCAATTCTTCTTTCACGAATTACTAACTAGAATCGCCAAATATCACGCTTTTAAACCGCCACGTGCAACAACCGCCTGACACATCTGATTCGGTCACTTCCCCACGGTAACAACTCCTAAGAACAACCGCTCCTTGCCTAGGAGAAGTGAAGCGAAGTAATGCGTCGTTACGCTGATGAGCGCCGATAGTTGGCGTTACTGCTGCGGGTATAATGGCCCCGTGTAGGAACACTGTCCACGGGGGCGACTGGCGAATGCCGCACTCATTGCTCCTTTGGTTCAACGAGAGACACCAGCGGGAAGCGGTAGGAGTTCACCCCTTCGAGGTTCAAGCTGCGAACTCTGCCTCTCGCGTTCCAGAAGCTGAGATTGTCGCAACGCCACCGTCTGTTGAATACTCCACGGCCGAAGTGGTCGCACCTTTGCCGAAGCGACCCGCCAGCAGGTCTACGGTCTCCAAGCACACCCACAGGACAGCTGCCGACCCGTAAATTATGCTCGTTTCGCTCAAGCGGACCATGACTTCACCAAACGATTCGCTGACTAGTTCGGTTTCGTTCGAACGGTTTGCGGACGCCCTAGGGTTCAGTCGGATTTAGGCAATCCTCCGGCGCGTGGAATCCACTGTGTGATGTTGATGCACCTAGGGGTGCCATACCAATAAAATATAAATAGCGATGTGCCACTTCATATCGATGCACAATAATGATTCAACTGCTCCTGTAAAGGCGCATTTGAATTTTGTGTTTTACCCATTACTATGAAAGAGGGATCACCACATTTTTATGTGTGTTAGCGTGCATACAAGTGTACATGTTTCTTTGTGTAAGCATTTTGCTGCTACCGTTGTAAACACGTCATAGAAACGTCATATACCTGCTTGTCAGAAGTTATTTTCTTCTGTCCTAGCGTTTTTTCTCTTAAACAAGATATCCTGATCAAACCAACTTCAATCTTGAAGAGAATTAACAGTTTTCATTAATTTCGACAGCATACCTCTGAGTGATACAGGACGGCAGCTTTATTGAGGTGCTGGATTACCTTTTTCTCCACCACCTTCCACTCCTGCGGGACCTATACAGATACGAGTGTCTGCTCGAAAATGAGCGAAAGTATTGCACTGGGTATGCGGTTACCGCTTTTAAAGATTTTGTAATTTTTAATTAATTTCTGACACCGTAACTGAGATTTTGTAACGTCTAATTTTATTGAAGCTCAAGATACGTTTCGTTTCATAGATAAGGCCGGGTATAACTGGGTGACCATAGCACGGCAAGTTAGTAATTCCTTATTAAACTTCTTAACGCCGAGCTAAAGGCTGATATTCTAAGCACAATAAACAACTAGAGAATATCGTCTATGAAGTACAAGTTTGTGGATACGCAAAATGTCGGTTCTACGTCGGTGCATCCGCACACGCTTTATGTTGGAACAAAGGCGTACACAACTTTTATGGAAACACGACTCGTTACACGTATTCGCTACCACAACAACCCACGCATTATTACGCCAGTTAACATCTTACCGACAGAGTGTTTCAGATAATGTTGAGGAATGCATAAAGTGTTCATGTTTTGATTCTTGCAGATAATAAAACTGGCATGTCATAGCAAAACCTTGAGCTAATTTCAAAGCAATTAAACGGTTGGTGAAAAACTTGTTGTTGTAGGTAAAGTAAGTTGTATGTTTTTTTTTTTTGTATTGAAAAAGTTGCAGCTAGTGCACAATGAAATTGGAACTGCAATTTTAAAATTTAGGATTAAGATCAGGCAAAAATTGATGTGATCCAGAAATGGTAAGAGAAAGCAAAAGTTGTGCCTCGTATTGTTAATCGTCGCGGCAAGGGTTCCCGACGCCGACTTCCAAAACCCCTGGTTGAACGTGCTGCAAACTTACTGCCTGGCTGCGCCCAGAGAGAACTTCAGGCGCCCGTCTTGTCATCGTACCTCGTCCGATGTCACGTAACTACCCACAGCAGACAGGCGACGTCACGCACCAAAAAGAGGCATCGAAAAGTTGCCCGCTTGTCCCTCGATTCAGTCTTAGAGCCAAAAGGTAGGAGAACACTCGAACAAGAAGGTTGTTTAAGTAGAACCGTCTGAAACTTCTCGAACCGGAGGCACTTGTCATCCTGCTCAATCGTAACACTTAAACCACGAATAATCAGCTATTCCTCGTGGTGCGCAGAAGCCATCCACATCCATTGGGCGAACAACAATATTTGAAAAAAGAAGAAGGAGATGTTGGAGAAGATGGTGGCGAAGAGAGAAACAGGAAGCACGACGAGGAAAGTTTTATTTGCTGCAGATTGCCTTCCAAGCAGCTCTCGTATCTCAAGCTCCGGTCCTTACCTTCATCGAGACTTCAGCCCTAGATTTCTTGTATTCTTCATTGATTTGGTCATTCCTGCGACTGGCAGATCGTTCTTCAAGGCAGCTTGGGCTTTTTAATAATCTTCAGCTTGTATTATTGTTCGCCCGTACACCGCGGTTACTTTTATTGCCGTTTCGTTGGCCAATCCCCGGGCGACTACAATACACTATTCCACTCGGCCAGCCAGTCAGTGGGCGTATCCTACAACGCATTTTAGAAGCGCACGTTGCTCATTATCCACCTCATCTTGTTATTACCAATATTGGCTTGCCATTTGAATTTAAATCAGCAATGCAATGAGTTGTTCTTATCTAGATTGGAGTTTTAAATGCGAATGCTTTTCATAGTCGGGGGTTGTCGTGCTCCGTCGGCGTGCGCCTGCATTACTCCAGCGCGAGCGCACGTGAGCGCGCGCCTCGTAGTTCTGCCTTCGTCGTCGTCGTCGTCGTCTCGGCGCGGCGGACCCGCGCCGCTACAGTCGGGGGTTGTCGTGCTCCGTCGGCGTGCGCCTGCAGGTGTTATCTCTCCGCGCTTCTCCTCGCCCCTAGCAACAGCTGTGGCGCGCCTAGCAACCGGAGCAGGTGGTAGCTCGGGCAGGAGTAGCGGAGGGCAAGGGGAGAGGAGGAGCGCGCTCGGGCGTGTGAGGGCGCTCGCATCGCGGAGCTCGGCGGGAGAGAGAGCTCGCGCGCGGGGCGGGCGTGTTGCGCGGGTCTCTCTCTCCTCTCCGCGTACCCTCTCTCCGCTCGCTGCGCTTGGAAAATGTATATAAATGCAGTGGAGCGCACGCCTCTCTCCGTTACTGCTTGCCGCAGCGCACTCATTGGTGCACCCAATGCATTCGCATTTCCGCACGATCCCCTTCGGGGAGGTGAGGGGAGTTTTTTTTTCTTTTATATTGGCTGGTTACAATTCCTATACTTGAGGCAGAAATACAGGTCATGGCTCTGGCCGTAAAAAGTATTCCTTGCTCTGTAGGGTATGTAATTACTGACTCGCCGTACCTTTGCACTTCCTTTGTCAAATCTGAAAACTCTGTTCATATAAAAACAATTCGCCACTTTTCTCGAAAACACATCGTATCTGTACGTGTTGTGTGGGTGCCTGGGCATACAGGTATTCTGCTGCATGAGAGGGCGGTCTCATTCGCGGGTTTCGCCTTAGGTGTCCCTGTACTAAACGTATGTCGAAATCTTCCGGCTATAACTGTGACACGTCTCCATAGATATTGATTAGTCAGGGGACAGTGCAACGGCATCTTCGATAAAGCAGAGTATGCTCATCTAAAATTCACATGGAGTTCACCGTTTTGTGTTTCCCGGCAGTCTGGAGTGGCTTTTACAGACATGAGATGCGCTGTTCTAAAATCAAACCTAAATTTGAGTAGGACAAGATCGGCATTAACAGACGCATGATTGTTTTGTAATCATCCCGACTCATTAGAACACTGTTTGTAAGTATGTCGCCGTTTCACAGAGCAAGGAAAACGTCGTCCTACTGGCCCATTCGACCGTCTTAGATTTGAACTGAAAGATTGCAGCCTTGGCAAAGCAAGTAGCCTCGGCAGCGCTTGCAACCGCCTGGGTATGCTAAATGTGGGGGAGTGGCAAGTACACAAACAAAGGGCGTTTATTTATAGCGGTCCCAACGTTTCCCAGCCGACTAGCCTCCTTCATCAGCGGTTACTGTGTATGGCAATAAGCAGCAGTTATTTAAGGTGTCTTCTTTTTCTTTTTGTTTTTACTCGCCTTTTGGCCTTGCGCGTCGGAGGCCTTATGCGTAGTTGTCAGGAATGGCTCCGAGGGATCTATTCAGGCCTTGCCGGTTCCCTTGTATGTGCCAGGACTCGAGAGGTATTCTTTCTGATTACTTGGTTTCGGCTCCAATCACCTGCACGCCATCCAGGTCAATGCTGTGGTCAGCTCCTTCGCAGTGTTCAGCCAATACACTGCGATGAATGTCCGACTTGCGAACATCGTTTTTTAAGATCTCAGCTTAAGATTTTTTAAGGTAAGTTTAAGATCTCGCCAACGTAACTAACCTGGCATTCTGCGGAAGCAATTTTGGAGACGACCCATTAGGCTTTTTCTTTTGGCGGACGCTCCTTCGGTCGGAGCATCAGCTGTTCAATAGTTGACACTGACTTGTGAGTGACGACAATTCATTTTTTCCGAACCATGCGGAATAATGTCTTATTCGTTCCTCTAACATATGGACCCGCCGCGGTGGCTTAATGACTAAGGCATTGTGCTGCTGAGCACAATGTCGCGGGCTCGATTCCCGGCCGCGGCGGCCGCTTTTCAAATGGAGGCGAAAAGCAAAATTCCCGTGTGTACGAGATTTCGGCGCACGTAAAGATCCCCAGGTAGTCAAAATTAATCCGGAGCCCTCCACTACGGCGCGCCTCATCGCCTGCGTGGCGTCGGTGCGTTAAAACCCCACAATCAATCAAATCCATCAATCTAACATAGGAGAAGGAAATGCGGATGTGTCGTAGGGCGGAGAGGGGGTGGTGACAGTGGAGGCAGGAGAGGGGTTGTTGACAGGCGGCGTCCATTGAGTGCAATTTTCGTGGTTACAACGCGATCGGGGGAGATGGCGCTTGGCGCGCTGTATGAAGTTCCTCTTCTATCCATTTCTCTTCAGGTCAGCGAGTACGGCTTTTTCTTCTTTCTTACGGTCGTCTTTGGTTTAGCATACAGTTCTAGCGCTAAGTAAGAGAGATGAGACTACAAAAGATTTATGGGAAGTTGGTTGATAGGAATCGAATTTGTAGGTAGCGGCCGAAAAAGGAATGCGCACGCGCGCATCCTGTTTCGGTGTCTTCATTGAAATGAGCGAGTAGAGGCGGGCTCCGCATGTTTTGTTGCAACCCTCGCAAAGCTTCCTTTTGGGTGTGTGCACCGGGAACATTACACGGTGATCTCTTTTATCAAGCGCATGAGTGGCTCTCTAATGCGGGTGGCGCTTTAAACGAAGTGCCAGCAGTTCGCGCACTGTCCGAAGATTCTTCTTAAGCACTTGTCCTTCAGCCTCGAAACGTTGACAAGCGCTCATGTCTTCGTCGGGTCAGGCGCGAATCCGTCATCGTTGAAGATGAGACCCGACATATGCAGTCCTGGTCTGCGAATATGGTCTTGTTCCAAACTACGCCGTTAACCCAGGCTAAAGGACTGCATTAGGTACACATTCTTAGGACCCAGGTCGTTCCACGAAATTCCGCGCGAATGTAACAATGGCGTCGATGCAGACAGGCAGACGTGCCACTTCAAGACCGTTAACATACTGTCAAAAACTCTGAAACACTGCAGGTGCCATGCGCTGCCCATACGACATAACCATACACACTAATATTCCGGCCGGCGTTTCAATGGATTTCTTCTTACAGTATCTCTCTTAGAATTTACTTTGGCAGTGCCCGGTTATCCGGCTCACCACCTAAAAGTATTTTACATGACAAAGGTAGTTGAAGGAGTCGTCGAATCATGGTATAAATTACACGTCCTTTTTTGCAATTTTCATGCGCCGACCGTATAGCCAGCGCAAAACCTCAGCGTGCTGACTTCTTTCTCCACTAGGCCTACAGGGCGCTCAGAGACTTTTCGAGAGTTGTATGATGTTGTCGCTTGACATGACATCAGGTTGCACTAACCTAAATGCACGCGGTAAGGTGAGTTTCGCATTAGTCATGCACAACCTCCAGTGGTTATTCGGTGCTCTGCCAGGGGCGTTGGCATAGCATAAATACGAAGTTTACGATATCCTCTCGCTGTAGCGGCATAGCTTACATGTCAACCTTTTCTGTTTTCATGCATTAGGGCCGCGTTCATTTTGAAATATGAACCAAACAAGTGATTCCATGCCCATTGAAAGTGCCTGGAAGCGATCACGTCACTCAAATCTCTCTCCTTCAAGACGCGCAATACAACCTCCTTTTAAAGTCAGTATTATCCTCAATAAAATAGGTGAATAAAATAGGCACTTCACTTCCTCTCAATTGCAAATGGCGCCTTGCCATGCATCACCGCGGTCAGGAAGCAATGCCTGGTTGACCTTTAGAACACTGTCGGTAGCTGAAACAGTAACATTGAAGCAGACGTCGATCATAAGGCTTGCACGTGGTGGCAAGGTACCATGGCTTCATCAGTGTAAAAAGGTCATCATTTCTCCAGGAAGTCTGCGTTATTGTCCATCAGGAAGTACATTCCAAGCGCAAGGTTACGTGAGAAGTTCGCAAGTGAGGCAAGCACAGAAGTGCACAACGTTCCATCTGTGGTGACCCGCGAAGTACTTTTACAGAAGGGGTGAGGATGAGGCATGCCATTGTACGTATATTCGGATCTTTCCATCTGGACATAAATGGCAGCGTCAATAGTCAATTCGGATAGTGCGCTCCACGCTGAGTAGTCAGTGTGACTACGATAAAGTCGTCGTAGCTGTCTGAGTCGAACCTAGTTCTGCTTTATAATCGGGTGCGTCATATCGCAGTATAACGGCTGGTTTGACGGTCTGCCCAGCGGCGTTATCGCAGTCTTAGTGTTGTTAAGAGGCTTGGTCTCGGGCGTAGTGCCGTAAGGCTGAAGTAATAATCGTCAGTAATTAAAGATGTGCTTATGGCCGTCGAGTGCGAGCGTACCGAATCGTGGTGTACGAGGCGCCGTTGAGGTTCCCTAGAAAAGCTTCTGGTTTCACTTTCCACCTCGTTATTTCCCCAACCACGTGCAAATTCCGTGTTCTGCGCGGCGGCTAGGGAGATGACGAGATAGGTAGGGAGATGGCGAATGGTTGAAGGGCGCTGGGCCATGTCTGTTCTGGTACCTGTACAGGTCGATAGCAGACTTCCCTTGGCATGCAAGGAGCAGCTGAATTGACGCAGAAAAATTGCAGGCCGAGTAGTTTGTAGGAACAGCGACTTTATATGTGGCCGGCTTCCCTGATGCCGTAAAAACGTAAGACTGTGGGAGTTTTGCTAAATGCCCCTTTTTCTTGCCGTCGTGTGTTGTGCCGCACTTCCTAGACCAGGCGACAGTTGGTGGGGGTGGTCTGACGGGATTCCCTGACGAGGAGTACGAGCTGTGCGGGGCGACTAACGGCTGAGGCGTAGGTCATAGCGTTCGCCTCCGGTGCACTTCCGGTGGTATGGAAGTTCCTAGTGCTTGTTAAATTTCCTCCCTTTTATCATCAATGGTGGAAACGACTGGAGGTTGCCTCGCCGTTCGGAAAAGATTGCACAGCACCTTTCTGATTATTGCGTGCTTGGTCGCGAGCGCTCTGTCGTGTCGAATGGCCCAGTTAGCCAATATCTGAATTAACCGCCGTATGTAATAGGTCGTCGTACTCCCTCGATCAAATTCTACGTGCTTTGGCAAGTGCGGCGCCTCAGGCGCAGATTTCGCCGTCTCGTGGTTGTTGAGGACCGAAGACAGGTGACATGTTCTTCCTTCATTACTGGCATAAGAAGCGCGACTTTTTTCCTTCAGTTCTAGGTCCAGAAAGCAAAACAATATTTTTTCTCTACAACGAATATCCCGACCGCCGCGTTGACGTATTTCATTTGCGTTTGAAGCAAAGGCTCCGCTTGTTCCTAACGCATGACGCAAATGTCCTAAGAGAGTCGTTTTTGAATGCGGTTCGTTTTTTCAGGCTCTCATGTTTCTCTACCGTTGTTTGAGTTGAATATTTTAAATAATGAAAAAAAAAACATGCCGTATGTTTCACCGTCGTCCCACCCACGGAAATGTCCTGCAAATTGTAGCTTTTTCAACAATTTCATTTGTGTTCTCAGCAGGCGATTCGGGTAAACAAGGTGTTTTCAAGGGCTGTTGCGAAACCACTGGTTAAAAATCGCAGGCTTGGCTAATGTCGCTAGCTAAATTTTTCTGGACAGTCCTAAAGGAGACTGTCTTTGGGATACGTAATTGCAGTGGTGTCCTTTCCGAGGCTTAGAGTTCGTGTGCCACGCAGTTCCGCTCATGAATGAGGCAGGGGTCTTCAAGCGAATACGTTTTATTGTGGAACTTGTAATGCGCGATAACCTAATGAAATACATGTGTGCAAGGACCATGCAGGTAAGTGGCGCACACAAAGGAAGTGGCGAAACGATGTGCAGCGGCGTTTCCTTTTTGCAGCAGTTTTTGAAACAGTCGAATGAAATACAGAACGCCGCCAATATAAAAAGGACCTTCTAGCGTAGTGATGACAAGGCAAAACAATATCCCAACGTAGGTAAACTACAAAAGAAAAGGAAGGCAACATCTTATCGCTAATAGCTACGGAAAGACGGCCGGGCGCAGTCACAGGACGCGGAAAAGGCACAAAAACAAATAGAACAGAAGGCAGTGTTCCCGGCAATATAATTCTACAACAAAAACAGTAAAGTAGAAAGAATAAAACTGATGGCACACTGCGTCGAAAATCAAGGGAAAAAACAACCTCATGGTGACCTCTCGAGAACAACGACCATGGCAAGAACTCACAACTGCCTAGTTTCTCGACGATACCTTCAAGAGGATTCATGCTTCCAGTGCTTCTGCTATTGACACTGCAGGTGGCTAGCAGGGAAAAGTTAATGGTTCACTTTGTCCAGGACAGTGAGGGTCCTTAAAAGCAGTACGACTGAGAAGCGCGAAAAGTGGGTACAACGAACCTACATAATGAAGGCCGCGTTCTCTGCCCAAGAAACCACACCAGCAGTAACTGCCATTATATCTGGGCTTTTCGGCAGACCTATTATAGATTGGGACTGGTTTTTTGAGTAACATGTTCGGTTTCACCAATTCGCAGATCCAATGTTTAGGAGATTATTCACTGCACAAAATATGAAGGAAGAGTTCGGTTACAACTTGTGGCTTTCTAAAATTTCGTTTGCTGAAAATTAATTTTATATTGAGATTGTCTTAGCAGTGGTAGTACTAGTACTGATAATAAATATTTCTTGCCGTAATCTTGATTACAGGGACGTGAGCTCGGCCTCTTTAGTCTAGGTGGTCGAGGTCCGGCTGCTTTCAGACTTCAAATAACGAGCGTTAGCTGTTGCTCCGACAATAATTTCTTCCACGCAATCTGGGATTGCTCAAGAGTACTTTTTAAAGGAACCATTCTTGTTTGGAAAATAGAAGTCTAAGTGGTCAGTAGTGATGGCGAGGCCGTAGGGCTGGCATTAGTGCTTCTAGAGAAATTGGGATATGTGTGTGCCGTTAGTGCCGTTTCATTAGCTGCGGCCTGGAGTCTGGTCAAGATGTATTCCAAGTTGGTGCATTGGCAAGCGTGAAGGCGAGGGTGTCGACACCTGTGTGTGATGCAGTGGGAGTAGATGGCGGTATAGGCATGTTCCACCACGGAATGGGAAGAGGTGAGATCCTGGTTTTGGCCGTTCTGAGGGGGGCGAACAGGAGTGAAGATCACGGGAAGCAACATGTTGGGCTTTATTTCCTGTAAGACCGAGGCTCTATATTATAGTTGCTTAGGTTTCTACGGGGAATTTTCTCTTTATGCTAGGGCCTGAGACGGTGACATGCTTGCTCTGTATAGGCGACACATTTAATGCGAGCTCGTGATGAAATGTCTGTATGGCTGGGGTTCCTGAGTTGTAGCGTTTTGGGCGACGCGATGTGTAAAAACGATATTGCGGAGACTTGTTCAATGGCTTCGATATGCATTGAATACACAATTGAATGTGCACCTCCTTGCCACTAGCAGCAACACGCAAATATTTCTCCAACTGCAAGGTTTAAGTCGTCGTCAGTAATATACACACCGTTTCTAGAATCAACGACGTGATTCTTGTTCCAGGGATTCTTTTCTACCTTAACCTACAAGATACCTCATTTTCAAATCAGGAGCTGCTGTCTCAGATGTTGGAATGTTATATTTCATGTTTATTTACGAATTATGTTCTTCGGAACGGCGTAGTTGTTTTAAATTGCTAGCGTGACAGATATGTCCTAACGTATAATTGCTTTAGTTTTTCATCCTATGGGCGGCTGTCGTATAAAAAGGGTTATAAAGGGGTTCGTGAATTAAGAATATATATGCTACGGTTGGTTCGAAGGGCGAAATAATAGGAGTGCTTCGATGAATTATAAAGTGGTCGTCATTTTTAATCAACAGCGAGTCTACCGCCGTAAGTGTTTTTGTTTAATAAAACATTCACAAACTTCAGCTTTGCTCCGATAACAAAAATCACGGATTTCGTCAGCACGGCAATTTAAAATAAGCAAAAACAGATTAATCGAAGTTGAGCTTCAGTCAATCGACAGTAAATTTCAGGTAGCAAATTCAAAAGATGGTGTCTATTTCCAACAATCATATTCATAGTATGTCAGTATATTCGCTCCGGGCAGTTTAATTCTATAATACTTTTTGGGCTCTCTATAATTATTGGCCTACCTATAATTAATGGTTCCGTTCTGTGCCTGCTTTGGTTTCCAAAGGGCGAGGTCAATTCGGGTTTGGTGCCTCAATCGTAAAAGGAACAGTCTGCCGTAGTACCGACAATGTCGCTAGAGTTTTTTGTTGGGCAGTTTTCCCATTTGGAAGATTTTATATCTGAAATTTGTTTATATATATTTGAATTGGACGCGCACAACTTCACAAATGCTTCTATTGTTGCGTTAGAACAATTGTGTTCTTTTGTGTTTTGTAAGGGTAAATCTACTAAACGCTCTAATGAGGTAAGTTTAATTTAAAAAAGAGAGTTTAAGCTTTAGGTTTGATACAAATTAATACATTGAAATATCTTTAAAAACCACATCATACTAGGTTTTTAGTAATTTTTGCCTTTGTTGGCCCGTTTATTGCACTAGAAACAAGTGCCAATTTTTCTAGTATTCGGTAATACATGCATTCACTTAGAATAAGCGTTCTTCGGTTGGAGTGTGCTGAATATTTATAAATTGGGTAGCCATTCGTTCAAACGTATGTTACCATATTGCTTGCTCATCTGAAGTATGTAGTCATACATGGGTATAGACCATCTTAAAATCAATCTGAAATGCGGTAAACCCGGGTATCGTTTAAATCGCTTCCGGCGGCCATCATCATGTAAACTCTTATTACTGAAGGGGACGTGAGCAGACATTCCGCCTGTATTTATTGAGGAGTGCCGAACGGAGAGCATAAGGCGAGCCGCGGCGGAGAACGGGCATGCCACGGCGCCTTGGTGGTACTGCGTCGCAGAGTGCGAGCGCGGTTCTGTCGGCTCGGTGTCTCGATTTTAACTGCCAGCCGCCTCACTCGTGCCTCGTTACTCGCGGCTTGGTAGAGGATCTGCAGTCACGCGGTGCACTCCTCAGGGGGCGCGAGCTCCCTTGGCTGCCGCGGCTGAGGTGCTATATCTACCCCCCCCCCTCCAATTGGCTCTCAGTGGTGAGACGCGAGAGAACGAACAAAAAATGAACAAAATGTTGACAACAAGAAATGTCGTACGTGCACTGTCCACTATATAAAAGTTACTCCACGTCACAATCCCAGAGGGAGCGGAACGGCAAGCTGTACACTATTTACCTGGTGTGTCCAGTCCTGTTCCGGCCGTGGAAGCTGTCTGGTGGTTTCCCATTATTTCGGGTGGTCGTCCCAGTGCGCTCAGCGGTGGACGCATAACTGGACCTAAGACTAGTCGAGGAGCGAAAGAAAGCCGAGTCTTCTGACAGGGCGGGTTATCGCACAGAAGCACTGACGGTTTTAGGGGCAGAAAACGAGTCTGTTTGAAGGCGGAGCGGTTGCTGCATCAATGGTAGGAGTCTTCTGACCTGTCCTGTCACGAAGAAGTTCATGTCCCGAAGAAGGTGTACGCATTTCTGTCTTCCCCCAGTGATCCTGTAGCAGCGCATCTATCGTCGCTGCTGCTATGCGATCACCGTCGGCATATAAATACGCATACTTCCGCAAGAGACTCGACTGTTGTCATCCTTAAGCAGAGCGACCTAAGGGTTCCACGCTGCATGAAAGCATCATTGTTGTGTCTGTTGTAATCATGAGTGCAGAAACTTGCGCGTCTCTACGCAGCAAATAAAAACACACACATGATGTGGTTCGAGTATAACCTATATCTGCACATCAGGAGCGAAGAGCACTCCCTGTTATGCCCTCAGTCAGAAACCGATTGTATAAACGTGTCGTCGTTCTTTTACCTCTCTCGTGTTACATATAAACATTTCGGTAGGCCAAGGAAACGCAGAAGTGAGATGCAATGCCCCCGCTTCATAAAATTCAAACTATCAACGGGAAAGGTCGAAGTTTCAGAATAGTTCCTGCCAGGTCACAGCTGAATGCAATGGAATCATAAGGGAACACGACCCCACCAGCGTCGCGGAACGTGGTTATAACAAAGCTGTGGTGAATGCCTGTCTACTTCAGAACGTAATTGTTGGCTTAAGGAAAAGAAACGACAGACAAAAAACAGGGAATTTTTCGCTATAGTAGAAATACATAAAGTTAAGCACGAAAAATTTCTAGAGACATTTTTGATGTCGCGTGTGCCTGGAAATCTTTCTTAGACGGCAAATCTTTAAATTCATTTCGAAATGTGGATTTTATTAGCAATCTATATTTGTCTCCTAAGGTTTGTACAATACTTTGAATGAACAGTTGCGGATTAGCTCCTGCTTCATCGTAACTTAAAAATGAGTTAACGCTGCTAGGATCGCAGGTGCCTTCATGGAAGATCAAAATTGCCTCCCGCAACTGGACCCGTAGTGTGGAAAATAAGTCAGGAATAGTAGGAATCGATGACCTGAAGAACGTTACTTGCGTTAACTTTCTTGAATAAACTTTCGCTCAGGTCGTTTTTATGCTTGAAGACGGCCGGTCGAATAATAGCTTCGTACGAATTATAGGAAAAAGCAAAAACAAACTCTTCATTATGATCTTGGGTTCGTACAAAACTGACAAATGCGCATAGGCGGCACTGTTTGTTTTTGCTCACATACATTTTTACCGGTCCCCTCAAGTCTTTCACCACACACGCACACTCGCTGACGCTCAAATGCTCGACTGCCTGGGCACAGTCCGTCTCGCGCCCCGGAGCCCGACCAGTTGAGTTGCCGGTGTAGGATGTCTTGGCGCCACTCGGGTTGTCATAAACACGGCACACGGGACGACGACCAATGAGATGACCGTGGGAGGACGTTCGACAGCTCGAAGTAAGGGGAAACAGATGTCCGAACTATAAATAGAGCCATGATATTAAAATAAAATACACAAGAAAACGGAAGATATGGGAGGGGGCGAATCGTTCGCCTACATTTGGACATGCTTCTAGGAATTAACGTCCTCGTTAATAGGACTGTCATATTAGAGCAATAGACACATGAAAAGTGTCAGAACACTTCATTACAACGTGCATACGAACAAAGAAAATGCAAAAACTGCCGAGGAAAAATGGCGTGCAAGGTAATACAAGAAAACGTTTCCTTCCCACCAACGCTCACTGTTTAACAAAAAACACAGGTAACATACTGTATTCGTAGGGCCCGTGCGACATTGAATTACGGCCTTTGTACTCTAAAAAAATCCTTGAAGTTGCTCGCAAAAAAGCTATTACAGACATAAGTGAATATATTACTATTTCACTACACGTTCACAAGCGCGGAAATTACGAGAATGTGCAGATGAAGCCTCCCAGCTTCAACTTTCAACTGGGTGCAATACGCTTGCGGGTTGAACGCCGTGGTAGCTGCGGGTTAGCTAGGTCTTCCTCAGAGGCGCTGCCTCGTTCTGGTGACAATTCATCGTCTCCCAAGTGGGATGTTTCGTCTATTGACGATCAACCCTTGAGCTGCGACGCGTGTGCTGTTGTTGCAAATCTCCTTCTTCCAGACTCTCCCAGTTGAGCGACACTATGTAGAAGTAGGCAAAACTTGAGTCACTACGAGTAGACGACGATATTTCGCTTGCGTCTTGGGGGGTTCTCCGGTGCGCTCCCGTCTCCGTCTTATGAAGACCACCTTCCCAACCTCGTACAGTTTCGTCAGGAAATGGCGACGGTCGTAAGCGTGTTTACTCTCCTCTTTCTCCATCAGGATGCGTTCTCAGGCCTTTTCTCGTAGCTCGCTGGGGTCTTTTCGTACCTCGGCCGGGTCAAGCAACTGCTGCAAAGCGGCCGCGCAGAAATCAGGCGTGTAGCCGTGGAGTAGTTCAAACGGCGCCCTGTTTGTCGTCTTGTTCACGGCGTTGTTTTGGAAGCTCTCGATCTGTCGCAGCCTCCCGTACCAGTCACGATGTTCTGGCTCTTCAATATGCGCCGCAATGACCGGCATCACTGTGCGGTTTACTCGTTCTACTTGGCCATTTGCTTGCGAGTGGCTTGTTGAGTCGAGCACGTGCTTTATCGTTCTTTCAGCACAGAACTCCTTGAAAACCTTGGACGTGAAGCAGCTTCTCGGATCTTTTATTACTTTTCGCAAGAGGCCTTTTTCCCAAATCTCTTCCAATGCTCGGAGAACAAGCTTAACACAAGTGTCACGGCTGGCGAAATGTCTCACAAACTTGGTTAGGTTTTCTTCAATAACCAGCAGGCATTGGTTTTTTTTCTTGCTTCTCGCGAAGGGGCGCAAGTGGTTTAATTGCAAGACTTCAACTTGTCGGTTACCCGGCTGAATAGGGTTGAGCAGCCCTGTTTTTTAACCCCTTGAACTTTGTTGTAAATGCACTCGAAGCATTGGGAAATATGTCTCCTTACATACCGGCGCATTCTAGGACCCCAAAACTTCTTCATTTTCGCGGGTGTTCGGTTTGTGGGAAAGTGACCCTCCAGATCATGGCACCTGACAACAATCGCTTTCCTCATAGACTTGGGTACGGCAATTTTGTCGGCGACCTCATCAGTACCCTATCTCAGGAGCTTAGAATTGCACAGCGCGTAAACGCGTGTTGTCGCGGCCTCACCCGCAGTACGGTTGTCACAGGGCCTCTCAAGTATGTTAATCAGCTCCCTATCTAAGCATCAATCATGCCCGCCACCAACACTCCCATTCTAGCCTCCACAATATTGTCTAACGTGTAAGACGGCTCCTCCACTGCACTGCGGCTCAGGGAATCAACGTGAATCATCCGCGCGCCAGATCGCTGTCTCACAGAGAAGTCGAACTCTTGAACCATGTCGTACCAGCGGGCTATTTGTGACTTCATCGTGCGATGAGCGTTCGTGTATACTAGCAGCTGGCAGTCTGTCGCTAGCGTAAATTGTAGACCTAGCAAGAGGGAACGCAACCGATGAACCGCCCACACAATGGCCAACTGTTCTAGTTTGGATGAGTGGTACTTGCTTTCTTGTTGTTGAGTCGTCTTTTTGCTCACACTATACACGAGTCACCAATTATCGTTACCTTCTCTGCATTGAAGGAGCATTGCAGTCAGTCCCGTCGAACTAGCGTCCGCGTGCAGCTCTCTCTCTGAATCTGGTTCATAAAAAGCCAGCACCGGGTCACTCGTAAGCATCTGCTTCAACTGCTCAAAGCTTTCATCTTGCTCCCTACTCCACTGAAACCCGGTGTCCGGCTTGCTGAGTCTGCTGTGGTTCAGCGATTCTTGCGTAGTGATGTATTAAACGACGGAAGAATCCCGTCATTACAAGGAAACCTCTCACTTCATGAACGTTCATCGGTCGAGGAAATTTGTTGATCGCTCCAACTTTTTCGTACCCAGGGTGAATTTTGCCGTTCTTCAAGTGAAATACCAGAACGTCGAGCTCTCCTTCCTGAAAGCGCAATTTGTCAATCGCAAGGTGAGATTTCCCTCTCTAAGCGCTCGCAGTATGCTTCTCAACCTACTGATCAGCTCTTTATAGTCCTTTGCGGGAATCAGGATATCATCGAACAAAGAAAACGCAACACTACCCTTAAGTGTTCCAAGCACTGTGTTCATTAAACGCTGAAACGCAGGTATGCGTTTGAGACTCCAAACATCATTTGCTATAACTGCCCTTTTACGTCTGGCGGAATGAAAGCAGTTTATTCTTTCGCGCTGGCGGAGAGCAGAACTTGCAAGAAGCCGAGAGCGAGGTCCAAAACTGTGTATAGTTTGGCCCCTGAAAGGCTCTCAAACTGGTCGTCATTGCTAGGCAAGGAATATTTTTCGTTCATTGTATGTGCGTTCAGCCTTCTTTAGTGCACGACAAGTCGCTCTCTCGGTTCTTCTTAGTCACCAGGAGTACCGGACTCGCGTGTGGAGAGTGCATATCGGTGACAATTCCTCGCACTCTCCACTCACGAACGATCTTCTTTATGGTCTCTGTTCTGATCATGTTCATCTTGTAGGGTCGCATAGCGACTGGAGAGCTGCCGGGACTTTCTCTGATGTTCATTTCAAGGAGACGTGTACAACCCAGCAAATCCATATTCAATATAAAGCAGTCGCGGTACTCGTGTAGCAGCTGCAAAAGTTCCACCTTCTCGATGCAGCTAATACCGCCGCAACGTCAACTTCTTGCAGTGATATCGGCTCTCTTGCCCTCGTCAAGAACAACTTACTACGCTTGGCATTCTCTGAACTTTTGTCTAGGATTTATGGCTTCCTCCAACAATTCTTCCAACACATGAACTGGCTCTTCCCGCCCAAACTGTTGCCCTTTTGTGACAACCACATCCTCGATTGCGCTCGGAAAAACTGGCAAACTGACCCTACCTTTGCACATATCGACCAATACTTCCTTGACCATTCTGCTCACAATTACCGTTACCGTGAGGTCCACAAACTTATGCAACGTCCCTTGCTGCCGTATGTCACGTCCGGCAGTTCTGTGAACGTGCGTTCTACGAGTAGCTCGACATACTGCCCCTCATGAGCAACCACGAGAATATGGACCATCTTCCCTGTGACGCCATCGATTTTCAAGTCGGTGCTGAAGATCCCAAATGTCCTCACTGCGGGCCTGCTGGCGGTACCCAAACCTTACAGGGGCATGTTGCTTTCTTCCAACTCGGCGCCGCAACGGTTGGCCGCAGACGCGCGCATAATGCACCTGGAGCTCCCTGTGTAAACATGGGGAAGACTTTGGCCTTATTGTCAACCACCACCAGTTTCAACGGAGGACCGTGCCCCTTTCTCTGAAAATTCGCCGCCAAGTTTGTTTCTTCCTTGCAGTGGCGTTGTGTGTGCCCATATTTTCTGCACCGGAGATACTTGAGCACAGCCTCGGTTCGGCGCAGTGTGGCAATGTGGCGGTAGTTGTTGCAATTGTAGCCCTTCAGCTCACTTTTGTGATCTTTGAGCTGCGGTATTGTGTCCTTGGTCGGGGGACCAGTTGATTTTTTTCGGTCGGTCTGTCCGTGATCCTGTCCTCGCACGAACTCCTCATTTTCGTTTGCCTTTGCAACTTCAAGGCGTTCTTGTCTTTGCCTATCCACACGCTCATACTCCTTGATGTTGTGGAGCAGGTCGGCTTCATCGCCATGCGTGTGAGCCATACATTGAACACAAACTGCTTGATCTTAATCCTAACAGGACCTGCTCGGGGGTGTCCTGAAAGTCGAGACGTCCCTCGGTGCACAGTCGTACCTTAGCATGAAAGTACGCCGTGGTAGTCTCATTCCTCGGCTGGACACGCTCTTTCATCGTCTTGTACCTTTCTGCTGCATTTTTTTGGCTGGCAAAACTGCGTCCGAAGCGAGTCTGAAATTCTCTCGATTTTATCCTCGAACGACGGCTACGGAACCATTCCAAAGCCGGTCCGGCCAAGTGGGTGTTCGCAGAATCTAATTTGAACTCTGGCGCCACTAGTGAAGAGCTGCTGTCCCGTTCAGATTTTCGAGCCAGTCGCTTGCCAAAGCTGACTCGCCTTCATCCCTGAAGTAACGAATTGCGTTACTGAGGTCTGGCATTTTCTGAAAGGTCGACACAGCACCTGATGTTTTGTTTTGCTCAACAAGCAATTCAGTGATGAGTTTGTGTTTTTGGTTTATTATTTTCATGAAGTCGCTCATCGAGAACGTTTGCTCCGTGTCTTTCGCCTTGTCAGACTTTCTAAACAGTCGTCTCAAACAGTTCTCTCTCCAAAAATATGTATAAAAACCGGCAATCCCTGAACAAACAAAACACCAACTGGCCGTCTAAAAATTTTGCGACGACTTACAACAGTTGCTAACAAAAGTGATCACTCGCACAACAAAACTTTCTTTCAACACGGACACACCTTAGAACGCACTTCAAGTAACATAAACATGCCAAAAACTCACAATTAGAATCCCACGCTCACTCCTAGCTCCCGCACTTCAGTTAATAAGTGAATGCGTAGCTCAGTCGACACTCATTACTATTTAAACTCAACGCACTGGTCTAAAAAACTAAAATGCTCCCATACTAAGAAATACGCACACACTACAAAAACCTCTTTACAGAGCACGCTGAAATGGCTCGCTACAACTTCTCTCAGTTCACGAAAAGGGTAAATCTGGGTCCACTCAAAACCCGTTGCCGGGGGTTCCTTGTTGCTGAAGGCGTTTAGGCTGCTGACGCTTCGATGGAGGCTGTCAGTGACACCGGTTGTTTTTCAAGGCGTTAACTTGGGCGATTTTGGAGTCCGATAAACTCCGCTCCTGAAAAATGTTAACTCTCTTGAGATAACTTTCGCTCAGGTCGTTGTCTTGCTTAAAGATGGCTGGTCGAATATTAGCTTAGGTACGATTTATAGGGGAAAGCAAAGACAAACTTTTATTATTATCTTGGATTCGTACAAAACTTACAAATGCGCCTGGGTGGCGCCTTTCTTTTCGCTCACGTACGTTTTCTCGCGATCTGTTCAGGTCTCTCACCACACACGCACACTCGCTGACGCTCAAATGCTCGACTGCCTGGGCACAGTCCGTCTCACGCCCCGGAGCCACACCACTTGAGTTGCCGGTGCAGGATGTCTTGGCGCTGCTTGGTTGGTCATAAACACGGCACACGGGACAGCGAGCAACGTGACGACCGTGGGAACACGTTCGCCAGCTCGACGTAAGGAGAAAGAGAGGTCTGAAATATAAACAGAGCACTGACACTAACACAAAATACACAAGGAAACACAATATACAGGAGGGGACGAATCGTTCGCCTACACTTGTAAAAGTATTCCGTTAGTACTGAAATCTGAGGACATGTGCACGGCTTGACGGTGACCGTTGCTTATGTGTGCAGGACAACAGGCTCAAGGCGCACCTATGAAAGTAGCGCCATGGGAAATTCCGGATCCCTAATCGGAGCCACCACAAACACACAGGCAGTTCCCTGACTACATCAAGTAGTAGTCATTTCAGTCATAAAGCGATAATGTACTTTCCAGATGGAATGTTGAAGAAAACGTCTAGGGCTTTCTCCGACACTTTGCTTAAAACTTCATCGAGTGGTTAATTATGTCAATATGAGAAACAAAATGATCCCGGTGTGTGGAATTTTCTTCTATGTACGATGTACACTTTTAAATGACACGTTGCCACCATATTTACTGATTTAGATTGCCAGAGGCGACGATTCAAGCATGTTGCAAACTGAAACATCGCTTTACCTGTCGTTACCAGTAATAACAAGGTCTGCAAGAGCGAATGTATTAGGCTCGCCTCCATCTGAACACCGATGGAATGGCTTTCTTTCAACAGTGCAACCAGCGCTTTGCACATTTCCGCCCTTATGTGCTGTCAATTATGGGTATTTTTACAATATTATCACACAGGCGTAAAACGAACAATTCAATTTCTGAATACAGGAATGGAAAGGATGTACGGTTGCGTAAACAGATGCTCACATTAGGACCCTGTTGTAGTATTTTATTGCGCCCTCCAAAAAGGTGACAATTTATTACATCCGTAAATTAACAAGTGTTTATATTTGATTCTGTATTGTTTTTACTAAAAAAACCCTAGCTCATCAAGATAGTGAGCCGTACCTAATTTCGGGAAAATACTTGTTCTGCAAAACAAAAAAAGACACGCAGCCCATCAACATTGAGAGAGGCGCGCCTACTTTTGGAAAAACACTCTTTGTGTAACTATCACTGTCCTTTGGCTGTCATTTATAGAGACCCACTTGGTTGCTTCGGCGAAGAGTCTCTACAGAGTACTGCAAATAATTATACGGCTTCAACGGTTCCTCTTTAGACTTTCTACTGGCACCGTTGAGCGAAAATTGGCTGCCCAGTTTTTCTTTGCATATCCCAGGTTCTGCAACGTAGTAGGAAAGGTCAGGCCCGAAATTAGCTGCAATAAAAGCAACATATTATCAAGAATGCGTGCGGCATGACTGCAACTTCACAAGCAATCACGGCGCTTATATGCCTGTTTGCAGTATTTCTCTCATCCGTTGCAACATACTTCTTTGAAAAATCTCCGTGGAGTCTACTTAAATCAGACGTTTATACCAATCTTCAATCTAAATAATCAAGCGACACTCTTTCCAAAGCATGTGGCTGCTGGTAAACACGACTCCCGAATATTGTGTGCTTATTGACTTGGCCGCAAATGCTTAGATTTGAATCGACTGCTCGAAGCGAGTTACTAATTAAAAACTTACCTTATGTAGTCCTTCGTGCTATAGGCGGTAACACAGATTACGTGATTTTTATTGTTAAAGCTTCTTGTCAGCTTAGCCGCTTACTCTGCGTTTTATGAAAAAAGGAAGAGATTGTTAATTCAGCGTTTGTTTTTGCCGTCCAGTCATAGATACGCTAACCTTAATGATCAGCAGCTTTTCTCGCGATCTGCAACTGTGATTTTGGGAGGTCATTTTCCAAGCGCGTAATTAGGTGCGCCACCCTGCATGTCAATAAACACTTGCTCTAGATTTTTTCCCTAATAAAATTCATATGAATGTATAACTATTTGTACGAATAATATCAATAATAAGCGACTGACCAACAAACATGATATTCTTGAATATCCTGTAACGACTAGCAAGGCTACCGCCTAATATGAGGCTTAAAAATGACGCATTTTAAGAATTGTTCTTGGTTTCCATTATACTAATGCACCACGCCGCACTGAAGTGCCCTAAAAATAGAAAAAATGGGTGTGATTGGGAGGAGAAGTTTACAACTTCGATATTACATGCACGTGCAGCAAACTACATTAGGGACAGAAAATTCCGTTGATTGAACGCAGCAGGGAGACTAGATTTTGTTTTGCGCTCTCGAATACAGTTGCTTTTGGCTGCAGCCCAAAAGTGTCCCCATAAATAATTTTCTGAATGGGTACCGTCGGTGTGCTTGCAGACCCCATGGTGTTAGGAAAGTTTTCGGCTACGGCGCCGACAATAAGAAACAATTGTGCCTTGTTAGAAATAGGCACACTAAGAAGGTTTACTAGAATAGATGTAAGGCATTTATGTTGCAATTGCAAAATAAAATAAAAACTACAAGCGCCGCAATTGTTATTTTCGTGAAAAATAATAGTTTGTTTACGTTTATTCCGCATTTAGAGAGATTTTACAAAACTGTTGTAACATTTGTAATAAAACGCGGTTAAAAGTCAATTTCTATAGTAGGTTTCTTAAAATTATTGCAAGTATATTGCAGGTTTGCTTAATTACTTTTTTTTTCATTTTTGTATGGGTTAATTTTTACAGTTCAGGTTTTTGATTAAACAGAAGTTTAATGCGTAATGATACCTATCACTACGTCTTCCATCGCAAATAGTTCATGTTAATTACAAATTGTTGATTTTAGTAAGCTGGAAAAAAGCTATAGGACGCCCTGCACCAACGAATGGAGTGTAATATTAGTTATCAATCTCTCATGTTCAATAAATTGGTAACATTCGTCATGAATCTTGCATGCCTTGAAATATTTGCAAACTGCTCTTTTACCATCACCAATTTGAATTACAAGTCATTTATTGCCATTTGGTTTGTCGACCACAGCCCCCACTAATAGGCATGTAGCTTTAGATCTCCAGAAGCAATCGTCAGCATCTTCCAGCCATTTGTGTATATTTTGTGCTGCGGAATTGATAAGATTTCTGCTTTTTTCAATTCATAATACAACGACAATAGAATGAGGTTGCACTTATGTCGGATAGTGCTACCTCACGGTCCAAATTATATTTATTGTGAAAGCAGCTAGGGTAAACACAGGCATAAATACGTGCAGGAAATAACAAAGGAGGTTTTTTAATGGTGCTTGTGTATTTTATAAAGCATTCGAAATGTGCCTTTTCCTCTGTGAAGTATGAGCAGTGCAGCTGAATGCAGTAATAGAAAAACAGAAAACACTCAAGTTCTTGATCACAATTTCTAGTTCATAACAAAAAAGTTGAATTTCCAAGACTTTTATTCTCAAGGACGAATGAGGGGGAGTCCGGTTCTCTCCGTGGAACAAAAACTATAGACATAAAGGGAAATTCGAAAATATTTTAATGCTCAAACTGAACTGCCCAACAAAAACAGGCAGATATCTCCCAGTAATTTTAGAGTCGTCTTAGCGACTATGTTTTATATACAGCATTACCGCGTTTACTCCAAGCCGTAAAATCAGCTACAAATTTTCAGATAAGCGCAGTTTCGAAGATACCCGAGATACTAAAATATTGTGGCGGACTTCCCAATATGAGGGATAGTGCTCGTTACAAAAGCACCAATAAGGAGGAGCTTTGTAATAATCAAAATATTTGATAGTTTTTCTCAATGCGAAAGAGAGAACTGTGTGATGCTACCGTCATCACTCTGATTTGGTCTGAAGGAAGCATCACATCAATGTCCGGTGGCCACCGCTGTAGTCTAACTTATTGAGAGCCTAGTGCCGCAAGTTTCTTGCTCTTGGCGTTGCAGGCACTTCTCGAGCCTGCTTTCGTCCGCGGGACCGGCTGCGTCATCAACAGCGTCTAAATATTTTCGGCGTTGGACAGAATCCCGTTAACAGAACGTTGGCCTTTAAGGGATATTTCGCCGTTTTCTGCATTGCTGCGTAATATTCGCCTTGAGCACCTCTTCGCGCAAGTCTCCCACAGCTGAGTGTTGCAGACTCCAGACTTTCTCTTCTGTCCTCTGAATCAACCTTTCAACGTATATCTCTTGCAACCCGAAAAAAACGTATCGAGACAGAGGGATGCTTTCCGAGAAATGGTCTCGACTTGACCGATATTTCGAGATAAGTTTTTTTCTACTAAACAGGGGGCTGCCTTAGTACGTACATGTATATTAAAATAAAGCAAGAAGGTCGAGAGTTTTGGGTAGCCATGGTTTTTGAAAAAACGCCATTTATTCACAATTGCGTAGAATTGATTTTTGTTCACAACTTATATATCAACTAACGTATAAAAGCCATTGAATAAAACTCTGTCAAATCCTTGTCGTCCTGGCTGCATTTTGAAGTGTATTTAGGTCAAGGAGTCTACACTAGATTGAGATCTAAGGAGCGTCCAGAATAGTGTTGGCGTTTCCGCAGTATTCAGTTTTGCCGACGATACTTTTATCTGCCTACCGTATCCACGAGTGCAGTTTCGATCAAAACATAGCCCATACCAGCACTGCTCGGAATCTTTCAAAAAAATGGTGACATAAAAACGCAATGGCTTGACTGCATTATTTATTTCGGTTACGCAAAGGGAAGCCCACTACCTTAGACCTTGTATTCGCGGAGAAAAAACGCATTTCATGTTGGTGGAGCACAAAACCTATTTTGAGTTGAAATAATATTGTAATATAAACTCGTGATTCTGCTGTGATCGAAATATGTACATCGTTCATTGCAGCAAACTCCTGTGTTCTCCGGAAAAAATGTAATTGGAAATTGTACGTATTGCTTCGTCATAAATATTGCAATAAAAGCCGCTGAGCTCCCTTTGCAGTAAAGTATATTGACAAAATCTGATGCAGTCAATTGGGAATAAAGTTTTATTCTTTTTGGACTAGTATCTAAGTTACGGTAGGACGAGGACGTGCCTAACAGAAAAACGTATTTATGAAAATATAATATCTAGCTTTTGAGAACGCGTACAAGAATGGATCTGTGGAATTCAAAAAGTTATTTTCTGCTTTTCTTTGCGATCACCAGTTGGCCTGCAAAGCATACCTCAAAGTGTTTAAGTGCCAGCAGGAAATCTGCCCTGGAGAGGTGGTTCTTATTAATGGTCGGCAGTTGCGGAAGTGGAATTTTGGCTTTTGCATATTTAAAATTATAAATACAATAAAGTGACTTGTTTATGAAAGAGTTGTACTGCGTGAGAAATTTTTATACGTTTATTGAGGCTTAAGCACCACATTTATCGACTTGAACGCCAAATAGACACTTTTAAACCATTTTTATGACATATGGCTTTGCATTTCATTAGAGAAGAGGTTTAAAACTCGTAATTGGAGACGTACATTTTCAGTTAGGATAGTATTTGCAAAACGTTTTTGGCATGCATGCAGGGTGGAAGGTTCCCTTCCCAAGTACCTTACGTATGTAAACCTATTTTGTCCATGAATATTTCACCAATTTACAAACAATATACTCACAAACACATTATTATTGAATTTTCATGAGTTTAGGTTTCATCAAAGGTGTGCAAGGCTATTCATTCCACCGTAATTATGAAAATGATTATCTTCCGTAGAATAACCAAGAGCGAAATTTTGCTGTCTTTCTTTACATATGTCAGCCCTCAAATGTGCCCTCAGTCAATGTAAAGTAATTCTTGAGCGAGTCGGTTATACTGCTGAAACATTATTATTAGAGGAAATAAAAAAAAAATATGGTCTATTTTTGCCAGCATACTCCAAATATATTGTTATGCGCATTTCAGGAAAGCCATCTCTACTTGGCTTGTGTTTAAAGTATTCGCCAAATAGAAGTATTTCTACGTCCGAGCTTCAATAGCAAATTATGACAAGTGCGTTTCCAAAATATTGTCGCAAACCATGCTATGGGTTTTTTAATGTTTTGTTTCTCCCGACCGGGCGCGCCGGGCTGTGTTATCTGTTTTATCGGTGTGCCAAGTGAAGCCCATGTTCCATTCTTTATTTTTATGCCACCCATGTTATCTCGTTTGATAGGGAGAGCATCACGAGCTAAGGTCAACAATCTAGAATAATGTTCTTTGATCTACAGTTCCCTAGTTAAAATCGAATTTTCGAGAAACACTCGCACCAAAAGATATATTCCCGCAGAGCAGACGGCGCGGCATTCGATTCGCCGATACCACTTAGCCCGCGCCACTTTGTTGGCGGCTCTTTCGCCGCCTGTGTAATACTTGAGTTGTTAGGGGAGCATACGTTCACTCCAATAAACTTGTTTTTTTCTTCAACACAGCTTCGTTGCATTTCGCTAGGTGACATCTAGTGAGGTGCATGGTACATGCATCCTAAACCCTCTTCATGTCGTCAACAAAGCCCAACTCGGGCCTGCTGGCGACAGCTATGCCTACTTTGGACTACTGCCGGATAAACTGAAGGCGGAGGACGTCCCGACGGGTGCCTTTAACAACGCATCCACGACGATGAAATTTAGCGAGCAGTCCTGTAGTCCTGTAGCAGCCCCGGGAGCCACCATCTTTTCACGGGTCACCTACGGAATATCCTGAGCAATGGCCTGAGCATCTCGAAAAGGCACGAACGTTTAAGCGATGGAATGACAACGAAACCCTCATGCAAGTGTTTTTCTACCTTGAAGACTCCAAACGGATTTGTTAGAGAATCACTGACGTATGCTGACGACATGGGAGCTATTCGAGACGAAGCTTTTGAAAACGTTCACGACGCTGGTACGCAAGGAACGGGCCGACCACCTGCGCAGACACGCACGCAGCATCCCAATGAAAGTGTGCTCGTGTTCGTTGAGGTGTTGAAGCGACGTTTTCGGCGTGCGGACAGAGAAATGAGCGAAGAAAAGAAACTAAGGTTTCTCATGCGAGGGGTAATCCGGATCTCGTCGCATGCCTTGTCCACAACCAACCGAAGACTGTGGCGTAATTTACAGCTAAGGAGGCCGATTTGGAGTAGGTACTAGAAATTCATACGAAGCAGTAAGTGCACACCATCAATGCGCGTACATCCCAGACGATCGGTGCCGGGCCGATAAGATCCGGTACACTACGCGAGACAATCCGCGCAGTCGTCAGGGAGGAGCTTCCGAAAATTTTTCCAATGACGCCGCAACCTCCAGTCTCTTCTCTGACTGACGACACCCGAGACGAGGCTCAACATGCACTGGGGACTTTTATGGCATCCGAAGCACCCCGTCAGGCACGAGATATGGCCTACTCAGCTGTACATCAAACCCGTCTTGGTCCAACACGTGGAACATGGGCCCTGCCATACCGCCGCCAAATATCGCCCACCCCACCCCCTGTAGTCCGCAATCAGACACCGAGGAAGACGGACGTATGGCGAAGACCGGATAATCGTCCTCTGAGCTACCACTGTGCAGAGGTCGATCCCATCTATCGTCGCTGCCTATACAAGTATGTCGGACTTCGTTGTTTCTCCGTCGACGCATCTTGCCCTCTGCCTCGGCAACGACCATGTGAGATCAACGGCTAACTATCACAAACCGGCCATGGCCCAGCCAGTTTCAAGCGTCCGCCGTCGCCCTACCAAACCCAATCACTGGGACGGCGTAGCAACGCTGACTTCGTACATGGAAGGTGTATTGTGTTAGCGACGTGCGGCTCGTAAAGGATCGAGGCAACTACATCATGGCAGGAATAAGAATGGCGAGAGGGTTTATTGGCATGTCGTTATATAGGCAAGAGCGTGATAACCACCAAGAGCACTGTGCGTGTCGCGCTGTCGTGATGATGTTTAGGCATACAGCGCATTCACGATACATGCTCTGCGGGGAATACAGAAGCACAATAGTTCACGTTAGTTGTTAAAGTCCTCATCGTAACGAACTGCTCGCCCCGACCTCCTCAGCACCGGCGTTGGTCTTGGAGGGGTTGCCAGCACTGCTTGAGGGCCCCCTGAGGTGTCCGTGCTATCGGCGGACGACGGCTGTTGCTACGACGGAGCAGGCACTGTAACCCCAATGGCGTTGCTCCATGCAGGTCCACTACAGTCGACAGACGTGCTGTCGGGTGAACCGCAGTCGTCATCTTCACTTGCGCCTGCTGCACAGTGTTCGCGAGACTTAAGAATGAGCCGTCTGTTGCGTCTAAACACATGTCCTTCCATTTCCACCTCTTAAGACCTCGGATGAGTTCTTCTAGCCACAGTTCCTTTCGGTGACCATGTTGCATTCCTAAGCCTTACGACCGACCCTTTATCTACTGGGCGAGAAAGGTTACGCGCTGCTGGTCTGGCGATATTTCTTGACCGCCGTAGGATGCCATCGCCGAAGTCTGGTACATCATACCTGAGACGTCTACCTTGAAGAAATTCTCCGGGGGATCTGCCGTCCTCAAGCAGCGTAGAACGGTAGGCAAGGAGGCCTAGCCAAAAGTCTTCACCCGAGTCTTCACTTTTTTTCAGGAGGCGCTTCACTGTCTGCACATCTTTCTCTACGAGACCATTGGACTGCGGGTAGTGCGACTTGACGTAACATGACTGAAGTCGTATTTTCTTGCGAATTCTGCGAATTCGTAGCTCGAAGACGGCCGCCCGTTTTCTGTGCACACCTTGAGAGGCACGCTGTACCTGGCGAACATGGCGCTGAGAGCCGCAATCGATGTGCTTGCAGTGGTGTCTCGTAGTTGCTAGACTTCGGGGAAGTTTGAACGCGCGTCGTACGCTTCGATGTACGAATTTCGCCCAAAGGAAAAATGCCCAAACCAACAGGAAACCATGCGTACAATGGTACTGGGAGCATCATTAATGGCTCTTTCGGTTGCTTGTATGAAAACTTACGACAAGTAGAGCAACTATGAACAATCAGGGAGATGTCGTTGCTGAGCCCAGGCCAAAAAAAACCAGGCGCCATGCTCTCTATTTGCATTTCTGCAATCCTAGGTGCCCAGCATAAATTCGTCCTAGGATTTCACGTCGCAGGCGTTTTGGTATGACCACTTTTGTTCCCTTTAGCAGTATTCCGTTGACGATGGAAAGCTCCGAGGAAAATGGCTTCAGCTCCCCCTGCATTCTCAGACCATTTGACGGGTTAGATATTACCGTTCTAAGGAAGCAGTCACGAGCAGTTCCGTGCACCAGCTACTGGCGCGTAGCATCCGTGAGCAAGTAGCCCAGGATTTACACAGCGTGCACCCCCACGTCACCCGCGACACTGGCGCTGTCGTTCAGAGTGGCCGGTGACGACCTAGACAGCATTTCAGCCAGGATGAGGTGTTTTCCTGGTACGTACTTCAATAGAAAATGTATTTCAAAAGCCTTAAGAAGAACCTCTGGAGGCGGGGTGGCATCTCACAAATCCCTTTCGCAGCAATGGACAGGAGGGGTATTGTAACGTGTTAGTAGGTGCGCAATACGACCTCGAATCAGCTGAGAAGAACACCGCCGTTTATTCCAAACTATACAGCTATGTTGGGTGCGGCTTCCCCGATCTCGGTTGGCAACCTACATTTCCACATTGGCTGTTCATGGACACTACATTATCCCCTCAGAGAAGAAAAGTTTACACAAAATGTTTCAGATGCACATGTCATTGCCTGTTTCGTTGAGGGTACCGTCGTGAGACAGTCTTGGGAGTTGGCGACAGGGCTTGGTGAGGAGCAGCTGCACTGTGGCCAACAAGGTCGCTGTTACCTGGCACAGTGTCATCGTCCAGACATGGCATGCCGACCTGGTTCCTGTTGCTTCACGTGAACAGTGCTTGCATCTTTGAAGAAGTTCGAGGTGCGGCAAATAGACACTCCCCTCCTGGACGCTGTGATTCTGGAGCCATTTACCTTGGTAACTGTGTATGGATGCGGGTCATAGTAAGGGGAAAACCTATTTGACCTGTCTTGCCTGCAGAGAACTTGTTGTCCAACCCGCAGCTGGTTGGGGCTGGTGCGTCTCCGAGTGTCGGCATACTGTTTGTTGTACACCTTCCTTTGGGTGTCATTCCGTCTAGCGTCGGAGTAGTCTGAGTTGTGAGCACCAAGCGCAAGTGTTGGAAGAAAATTCCTCATGGGTCTCCCGAATAGGAGTTCAAATGGGGATTTTCCTGTGGAACCATGGGGTGTTGACCTATAGGCAAGCAAAAATGACTGAAGCTCACTGGTCCAATCCAAATGGCTGGCTTTACTTGAGAGTATAGACTTCTTGAGGGTGCGCATAAATCGTTCGGCTTCTCCATTAGCCCCTAGCCACCGTGGAGTGATGTGGTGATGCTTGAACCCAAGCTCATCAGCGAAAGTTGCAAAACTAATATTCTGAAAGGGTGAGCCATTGTCAGACTACAATTTCTGAGCAGCCAAACTGAGAAAAGACGGTGCGCAGATGCTTGATGACTGTAGGTGCTGCAAGAGTGTGTATGATGCTGGCAACTGGGTACTTTGAGAAGTCATCGAAAACCACCATGGCATAGTTGCCATCAGGAAATGGGCCAGCAAAGTCCACTGATAGCCTAGTCCATGGACCTCAACTCAGTTCCTGGATTGGCAAAGGATCACTCTGGTGTGCAGGTGTGTTGGCTTGACATGACAGGCAGCTCTTAACCGTCCGGTCCACAAGAGAGTCTATCCCTGGGAACCACACCTTCTCACGTAAAAGCTGTTTTGTCTTGACAATGCCCTGGTGACCTCGATTTGCAAGGTGCACTGCCCTTGCGTGGAGCTGTGCTGGGAGTACAATCCGCGTGCCTCGAAACACCAGGCCTTCTTGAGAAACTGACAGTTCTGTCGCTACAGGAGAGAAGGGCCGTAATATTGTGGTCTTCCAGCATTTATCATGCTGAGGCTGATTGAGGGCCTGCTTGAGTGAGCTGAGCCCAGGGTCAGCCATCGTTGCTTTGGTAACTCCTTCCATGGTCATAGCACGAGGCATGCTGTGGGACGCGACAAAATATACATACTTTTCAGCAACTGACTCCATGCGTCGGAACGGTTCTGTGAAGTTTACTGGGTGACGAGACAGGTAGTCAGAAGGGCTGCTTGGACCACTGGTGTGTTGCTCCCTAAATGTGTACTGTTGAATTCGGAATGCCAAACGCTCTAGACGTGCTGACGGCACAGAGCGGGGGTTGCTCAGAACGCTGACCAATGGCTTGTGGTCTGTCAGTACGCAGAATGCACATCCGTACAGGTAGATGTGGAAATGCTGAATTCCCCACACGACGGCTAAACTTTCTCTCTCGATTTGCGAGTAACGTGCCTCAACTGGAGAAAGGGCCCGACTTCCATATGCTACTACTCTGGTTTCACCTCCAGATGTCTGCGTTAGGATAGCGCCAAGGCCATGGGAAGCAGCATCAACAATGAGCGTGATATCTTTAATTGGGTCAAAGTAGGCAAGCGCCGTGGCTTCAGACAGCTTTCCCTTCAGTTCGTCCAGGGCGTTTTGGTGTTTGTCTGTACAACACCAGTCTTCACCTTTGGCTGTGAGTTTCCTGAGTGGTTGTGTGAGGTGGGCCATGTCCGGTATGAACCAACCGCAGTAGGTGACAAGACCAAGGAGAGACTTCACTTCACTGGCGCTGGAGGGTGGGTATGCACCCAGTATTGCAGATACCTTTGTGGAGTCTGGCTGTATGCCTTTGCTTGAGAACACATGCCCCGGAAAAGGTTAGCTGTTTTTGGTAGAACTGCACTTCTTGTCATTCAATGTGAGACTACTCGCCAGTAAGCATTCCAGTGTAGCCTTCAATGCTTCGTCATGCTCCTTCTCAGTCTTTCCATACACCAGGATGTCATCACTCACGTTGAGCACATCAGGGATGTTGGGTAATACCTGACGTATGGTGTCCTGGAAGACCTCGGCTGCTGCGTTGATACCAAAGTTGAGTCGCATGTATCGGAACAGTCCCACTTGTTCGGTATGAACCGACCGCAGTAGGTGACAAGACCAAGGAGAGACTTCACTTCGCTGGCGCTGGAGGGTGGGGATGCACCCAGTATTGCAGATACCTTTGTGGGGTCTGGCTGTATGCCTTTGCTTGAGAACACATGCCCCGAAAAAGGTAAGCTGCTTTTGGTAGAACCTGCACTTCTTGCCATTCAATGTGAGACTACTCGCCAGTAAGCATTCCAGTGTAGCCTTCAATGCTTCGTCATGCTCCTTCTCAGTCTTTCCATACACCAGGATGTCATCACTCACGTTGAGCACATTAGGGATGTTGGCTAATACCTGACGTATGGTGTCCTGGAAGACCTCGGCTGCTGCGTTGATGTCAAAGTTGAGTCGCATGTATCGGAAGAGTCCCTCATGCGTAGAGAAAGTGGTGATCATGTTGGGTGCGGCTTCCCCCGATCCTGGTTGCGAACCTACATTTCCACACTGGCTGTTCATGGACGCTACAGGTCTATGGTCACATTCAATGATAATTTTGTAACCGTACACGAATTGGTGAAAGTTCTCGCAAGCGAAAGAAATCCTGAGGGTTTCTTTTTCAATCTGCGCGTAACGCTGTTCAGTTTGCGTTAGCGCACGGGTTGCATAGGCCATTGGTCGCCACTCGCTAACATGGTGACACTGCATTAGGGCGGCGCCCACGCCGTCTTTTGATGCGTAGCACGTCAGGACTGCTTCCGGGGATCAAAATATTGACCACATCTTTCCGCGGGGGAAACCATGGTGTGATGCGACGCATCTGGGCGGTTTCGGTTTCGGTTGTTTCGGTTGCGCCGACCATCGCGGTAGCATCATCGGTGGTCATCGGATGTCATCAGAGCGGCGGCGGTGGAGCGACTGAGCGGAGCGGCGCAGTTCATCATTATCATCATCATCATCATCAGACTATCTACTCCCACTGCAGCGCAAAGGACTCTCCCATTATACTCCAATTACCTCGGTCCTGTGCGAACTGTGACCAATTTATCCGCGCAAACTTCTTAATCTCATCTTACCATCTAACTTTCTGCCGCTCCCTGCAATGCTTGCCTTCTGTAGAGATCCACTCAGTTACCCTTAATGACCAGCGGTTATCTTGCCTTCGCATTACATGCCCTGCCCACGTCCATTTCTTCTTCTTAATCTCTACTAATATGTCCTTAACACGTGTTTGTTCCCTGACCCACTCCGCTCTCTTCTTGTCCCTTAATGTTACACCTATCATTTTACGCTCCATTGCCCGCTGCGTCGTTCTCAATTTAGGTTGAACCCTCTTAGTGAGCCTCCAAGTTTCTGCCCCGCAGGTAAGTACCGGTAAGATGCAGCTGTCATACACTTTTTTCTTCAGCTACAATGGTAGGCTGCTATTCATTATCTGAGAATGTCTGCCATATGCACCCCACCCCTTTCTTATCCTTCTAATTATCTCTGCCTCGTGGTTGGGATCTGGGTCACAACTTGGCCTAAGTAGATATATTCGCTTACCACTTCCACTGCCTCGCCACCTATCTCAAACCGCTGTGCTGTCCGGAGGTTATTGATCATTACTTTAGTTTTCTGCATATTAATTTTCAGAACCACGGTTCTACTGTGTTCGTCCAGTGCGGAAAGCATGCTTTGAATTCGTCCCCCGAGTTACTTAGCAAGTCAACGTCATCAGCAAATCTGAGGTTACTGAGGTATTCTCTATTAACCCTCACTTCCACCTGTTCCCAATCCAACGTTCTGAATACTTCTTGTAAACATGCTGTGAATAACATTGGAGAGATTGTGTCTCCTTGTCTGACACCCTTCCTTATGGGTATATTACTTCTCTCCTTATGGAGGATGATGATAGCTCTAGACCCATTGTAGGTATACTCTAGTGTTCTTACATAATGCTCATCTACCCCCTGGTTCCGTAATGACTGAATGACTGCGAGGGTTTCGACCGAGTCAAATGCTTTCTCATAATCTATAAAGGCTATATATAGGGATTCAGTATACTCAGCGCACTTCTCTATCACCTGATTGATCGTGTGAATATGGTTCATAGTTGAATAGCCTTTACGGAACCCTGCTTGTTCTTTAGGTTGACTGAAATCTAAGGTTGCAGAAATTCTGTTAGCGATTACCTTGGTAAGTACATTGTAGACGACTGAAAGTAAGCTGATCGGCCTGTAATTTTTCAAGTGCTTCATGTCGCCTTTCTTATGGATTAGGATGATGTTCGCGTTCTTCCAAGATTCCGGTGCCATTGTGGTAATTAGGCATTGCGTATACAGGTTTGCCAGTTTTTTAAGTACAATTTCTCCGCCATCCTTCAAGAGGTCTGCTGTTACCTGATCCTCACCAGGTGCTTTGCCACCTTTCATTTCTTTCAAGGCCTTCCTTACTTCTTCGGTCGTTACTGGTGGGATGTCTATCTCCTCTGAACTACTGTCTCGTTCGGCATTATCCTGGATGTACCGGCTACTGTACAGATCCTTGTAGAACTCCTCGGCCACTGTGAGTATTTTATCCCTATTTGTGATGACATTGCCTTGTTTATCTCTAAGTGCATGCATCTGCACCACACACTCTTGCGGAAGCACACGAAGCACAGCTCTTAACAAGAAATGTCACATCGAAAACAAGAGGCAGTATGTAACAGCAAACCAGTCCTGATCACAAGTGCCCCGGACACTAAGGCAACCACAGTAGCGTCATCAAATTGTACCATACAGCACGGCTGCACAGGCCTTCTGCAAATAAACTATCACAGAAATGATTCAAAAATTAAACTAATTAAATTGACAGTCTCCCATCCTATCAATATGTACCTCCAGCTTGGTAGTTAGAACGCTTTCAAAGTACACATAAAACACAAATGAGTTCAGGTAAAACAGATTAAATTGACTTCAAAATTATGTAATATGATTTCGCAACACAGCCACTTTAATTTTCATTTCTATCTGCCGTGGCCCACAGGCTAAACATTGTACAATTACAAGAATAGTACAAATATTAATTACTATGAAGAAGTCACAAACAGCAGAAAGGTTGACAAAAAATAGGAAGAAAAGCAAGCATGTAAACCCAGGGTAGAAGCACAAGATAGTTGTGCAACTTCAAATATCGCTCACTAAAATAATTGGGTGAAAAACAACGCAAGAAAAGTGTGAAAACAAAGAAATGATTGAATGGTGGTTATAAAAACACAGAAAATTTACGAAACTAAATAGTTCACATGTAGTGAAAAGTTTGTTGAACAATAAAACACAAGCCCCTAGGAAATACAGAAGTGATGCTGAGTGGTGGTTGTGAGTGCCACACAAAGTTAAGCTACTTTAAACAAACCAACATATAGGGAAATGGTTATGATCTATATAAAGGTGTGTATAAAGAAATGACTGTAGGCCGGTTACAAGAGAAGGAGAAATTTACGTGATGAAATGATTCACACTAAGTGAAATGGCAGGACAGCAATAAAACAACAAAAACTTTTGAAACAACTTATTGAATTGTGCTTAGGAAAACAAAAGTCACACTATTTCATTATTTCACTCCAAAGTGATGTGATTTGGGAACAAACGAAAAAACGGGGAACACGGAAATGATTGAATATTAGTTTCAGAAGACAGATTCACATGACTACGTGATTCACTCCAAGAAAGAACAATAATACACCAACACTCAAAGAAAGAAAGAACAATAACACAAAAAAACGCATGGAAGCTCGGAAACTATTCAGTTGTGGTTCATTTGTGCATGTCTCCATCATCAGTTATGGTAGGGATTCTTGAACAGTTTGCTTTCTTCGTTGTGGTGCCAGAATCTGCAAAAATAGTTGCATACCGGATTGGTTGGAAAGTGAGTAAAAACTTCATGGTCCAAAGGCTGAAAGAAATTTAATACCGCTTCTAGCAATAAAAACTAAGGCGTCGCAAGTCGTCGACAAAGGTGATATTTGCGCAGGATGTGACTGACGATAAAGGTCTTGGCCCTATACATTTTTTGGTGAGAGAATTTGTTGTAGGTAACTACACGAAGATATCTAGTTACACACAATGCAGGATGCCACTCGCAGGTGGAAAAGAGCGTGTTCCCTGTTTCCCAAACCAGGAGAAGTCCTGCGCCAAGTTGACTGTCAACAGTAGCTTGAGCAGGCGCCTTGTGCAGATTGCTGCAGTAGCACCTCCCTTGAAAGCCAGTTCATCAATCTAGGCATGGGTACAGGAAGATCTTTGTTTTTAATACAGCTTTTTAAGACTTTTATAATACAGAATGGCCGCGTACCATTGTCCCTGAAAAAGACATTGTATGACAGCTGCATCCTACCGGTACTCGACTATGGTGCAGAAACTTCCAGGCTAACTAAAAGGGTCTAAACTAAATTAAGGAGGACTTAGCAGGCAACAGAACGCTAGAAGATGGGTGTAAAATTAAGGGACAGGAAAAGACCGTAGTAGATATAATTTAAAGTCAGCATTGGTACTACTAAGGGAATCTTAACAATAACAATGACAGCTAATGTGAGGTACCAGTATATATAAGAACTATATTTCGTTAATGGGGACTCTGAGGACATTTTAGCCCAGCTACAAGTCCCATCTGAACTTGCAAAATATTTTTTTGTCTATCCTAACCGCTTGATGAATTGAAATGACAATATTTCCTGGATGAAGCCAGGTCCACAAAATTTGGCAAAAGTAAACATGCACAAACCCGGACAGCGTCACTGCAATGGACGTATACTTCCTGCTGCAGAAAGCCGAGGTGGGCTAGTTGGTATATATGCATAACTAAACCTTCAAAAAGCACATCACTGAAAAACTCGCCATGTTGCCCTGTTCGCTTGTCCTGCTAGGCCTACATTTTTAGTTGAAGTATACGTTGTACAGCAGCAAGCATCAAAGTAGTGCAACAAATTTTAACACCGCAGTCACATTCACACATTGTCTAGTTGCACTAGTCAGCAGCCTGGAACATGCAAGTTATTAGCAAACGACAGGACAGACAGTGCAGACAATGGAATGATACTCTGCCTTAAACCTGCGAAATCCCAAATGCTGTGTTACTCTGATCACCAAGGTGTGTTACGCAATAAATTCATAAAGATGAAAATTCCATAAGTGACAGAAATTTAACCGCCGTTTCTTAAAATTTTACTAGGTTGTGAAAGGCTAATTTATTTTTGCGATGCTGCAGTAAGAGTACGAAGCACAACCAGCGTTGCTCATACTACTGTACGAGTTACGACATGCGTGTAGTTCTGACGTTGCAAATAAATTCGGGTTGCATACACGTTGTACATTCCAACATTTCAGGACCAAACTGAGCGTTCCAAAAGATTCAACACTCAATCTAAACGCAAAAAACGCATCCAGGTGGCATTTCAATCTAATTCTGTACTCTTGGAATTCACTCCATTTATTATTTAAATTTTAATGCTACACGCACGGCAATCATTCAATTTATTGTGCACGTTTTTTAACCGAAAACTATTAAGACCAAAAAAAAAAACTGCACCTGCAGAAACGAAACAAAAACCAGTATCACGCTAAAAGTACACAATTTGCGTGTAACGCATGCATGCTTTTATTCGCACACGCACTTATATTCGCACTCTCCAGCTTCCCTTATTTCATTTCATATCAAAACATTCGCCTAGCAAAACAGGACAGAACACAAACACTTCACCAAACACAGGGCTAGAAATTGCGCGAGAATTGATTCTGTTTACAAACGCAGCAACCAGGTTCAAAGGTCTAGCGACAAACCTCCGCAACGTACAAAGCGAGTCCCTCAAATCGTTAGGGCTAACCGCTTACGCGCACCGAAGTTCGAGAGCAACTCTCCTACATTAAATACATATGACAAGAAAACAAGGTTCGCTAGTACTCACTTACCTCCACTACTTGGCAGAATTTCTTCGTTCGGTAGATAAATCTATGGTAGTCAAATCACCGAAATGACGAAATTTGAAGGCGTGCACACCCGTGCCTGCACCGGCCTGTAGCACGCATAGCGATACGGAGTGTAGTTAACACCACTGTCGGACGATCGGACACGCTACGAAGCGACTTCCTGTCTCGTGTTCGTCCGAGGGAAAAACAAGTTCCTGAAACACACCCAACTTGATAAAAATGCTTTCCGAAATAGATGCCCAAGTTATTCGTTAATACAGATATTTGTTGCCAATTATATACAAGAAAAGCTTTAGCGTGGGTATTTTTTAAGGAAAACAGTAATTGTACCCACAATCTAGAATACGGCATTTAGGGCAATTTCAGCGTCTGCGGTATAAATACAACTGCCGTGGGGTTGTGGGCGCCGTAATTTTACGGTTTGTTCTGAGGCCGCAACCACTTGCAGCGTATTTTCTGCGCTTTCGCGCGTCCACATCGCCCCGCGTTGACGGCGTCGGCAAAATGCACGGCGACGTGAGCTGACGCGGGAGGAGGACCCGGAGGAGAAAACTTTATGGAACAGGTAGATCGAGCTTCGAAGTAGGCGGGGTGCTCAGTCCAGAAGTTTGTTGGTGCGGCCTGCCATCTTCGCCCTTTCAGCGAGCCAAAACTGCTTACTTCCGCCCGAGCTGGCTAGATCACTCTCCCACTGCACCAGTGTAGCTACACCGATGTCTGTGCTGCTCGCCAGATATCAGCGTCGACGCAGCGCCAGAAAGCATTCGAAAGCAGGCGACATTCTCTGGCTTCCATGTCCATCTCCTGGTTTGGGTCATAACGTTCGCAGAAAACAATCACCTTTAAAGACGATAGTCTTTCTTGGGCTACTTAAACCCAGAAATTTTGGTCTGTCTGTATGTCTGTATGTCTGTCTGTCTGTCTGTGACTCGATTCAGCCAACCGGCCAAAGCAAAACAATGCCTGCGGAATAGTCTTATATAGTCACCGCTAAATCTACCCGTCTATGTCCGGTGTAAGGTTCATACTTGTCAATATTGTTGAAGAAGAACAAGGCATTACGCAAATATGAGACTACAAATCAATACAGAAGTGATATTTGCAGTGTTCCTTTATAAAAAAATCAAAGATGCTTGACTTTTGCGAAATTAAATATCTCATCAACTGCAGAAAAAGAATGCACTCCGCCGTCGCCTGCTGTCGCCCGCGCCACTATAGGTTCTGGCGCCATTTTAAGAAATCAACCGGCAACAGTTAAGCAAGGTTCCACTAGATAGGTTTCACGTTCGGCTTGCAACGCACGTGGAGTAGAGAAACGCGGTTCTATAAACGTTGGAGTAGGGCGCCTCGACTAACGCGCGTCTTCGCCGTACGGCAGCGTTCGCATCGAGACACCCGGTTTGGAGCAGTGGAACGCGGGAAATTTAAAATAATTTAAGCAAACCTTTGGCGTCTGTATTTTGGAAGGAGCGCGATGCAAGAGGAACAACATGAGAGGTGATTGGGAAAGCGAAGGGAGGCATTTACTTCGGAAAAGCCGATAAAGACTATCGTCTTTGGACGACATTTGCAACGAAAGTAGCAGATACACGGCCAATTTTTTTTTAACGTGCGGTAATTTGGTACCTTGAGGCAAATTACAAGCGATTTCTGTTCGAAAGTGCGCATTCCTCCGTGGCTACGATGGATTTCATCGGGGAGGTCGGGTGTTTGGGAGAGCTTTTTTCTAGTTAAATACGGTAGTTCTGGCTACATGGCTTCTAGTGTTAGCATGATGGGCTTGTCTGCAAGATCGGTGCGTAACGAACAAAGTTTATCAACGTCAGAAATCTAGAGGTGCATTCAATTTCATTCGCAGCTACCGTAGCTTGCATAGAGGGAACGATTAAGCGCGATAACTTTTCTGGGCTTAAATAGGGCAGCTTTGGTTACGTCACTTACAGCATTAGCATAATTGACCTCGCCTCCAAGATCGGTGCGGAAGAAACAAGCATTAGCACTGCCGATATTTGTCAAATACCACCAAAACGAATCACCCGACAATATTCGTTGGCAGCCTCTGTTAGGGTACCAAATTCTTGTGTCCAGCCATTGTTTTCGGGCGTGCTCGAGTGGATTAGAGCTTAGGTGCTGGTGTTTTGTTTTGAAAGTCTATGGTTCGAATCTTGGCAAAACCTAGCGGATTTTTTTAGTTTTTTTTTTGCTATGAAGGTATCATTGAAATTTTTTTCAAGGCACAAAAAGGCAGAGTACATTGCCGTTTAACCTACAAGTGACGTTTGACGGTAACCTCAGTATCCAGGCAGGGACGAAATTTTGCTTTGATCACACTTTGAATTCATGAAGCGGCAGTCGGTACGTAACATCAGGGTTAAATCAAGTAGCAAGAAGGTTGTGCTAATTGCATGTTCGTTCATCATCCTATCATATTATGTTCAGACTTAACGGCAATGGCCCCTGCCCCCCATCCCCCTTAAACACACAATAAAAGACCTTACAAGGGTCGTTGGAAACGTCGCTTGACAACAAATTCTGCACTAAGTCCCTGCCTCTTTCCGTTAGGTTCGGTATTGGGCTACAGTTTTGAAGGTCAATGGTTCAAAGCAATAGTGGTTTATTACAATACCTGCACAAAACCCCTCGGTACAAAACCCTTACAAAACACATACAAAACCCTCGCGAACTTCAATACAGTACGCCTGCGGAGAGTTTGAAAATAAAGTGTAGCAGATATAGTTAAAATAAATGTAACTGCGATAAACATGTTTGAAGTAAAAAACGGACATACCAGCAACATCTGAATAACGTCAGCAAAATATGTCTAACTCCGTCCCCAAATGAAGCAGCAGCAACATCGAGACTACGTCTTTAGCAAAGTTTATAGAACGTCCTACATTAAGGTACCAGCATTGTTATCTCAACATCCAAAAATTTTCATTAAAATATTGCACGTTGTACGGATGTGTAATAAAGATACTGCTGGGACATAGACGCTCGGATCTTTTTTGCACTTCGCAGAGATGTTAGGGGTTTGCTGGGTAGACTCAACATATGCCTGAACAAAATGTGATGCTCATAGGAGTTTGTATTCAGTGAAACCAACGTTTTACTTGGTCGTTCTACCTTCGTAACGAAAATAGAAATTCTGACCTGACAAATGGCTGGCGACACTGTTCAGCCACATATGCTCACAAAAAAAATTTCCCCAGCTCGTACCAATGGAGAAAGGCTGGAGGAACATTAGTGCTCGCGGGATCTCCCCCGGACGCTTTCCTCACCGTACGGACATTTTACCCCGCAACGGCGACTCAACATATGCCTGAACAAAATGTGATGCTCATAGGAGTTTGTATTCAGTGAAACCAACGTTTTACTTGGTCGTTCTACCTTCGTAACGAAAATAGAAATTCTGACCTGACAAATGGCTGGCGACACTGTTCAGCCACATATGCTCACAAAAAAAATTTCCCCAGCTCGTACCAATGGAGAAAGGCTGGAGGAACATTAGTGCTCGCGGGATCTCCCCCGGACGCTTTCCTCACCGTACGGACATTTTACCCCGCAACGGCGGAAGAGGCGGCAATACCCTGACCTCTATCACCACGCTGCCACCACATTTTATAATCACTTATTCAAAGACGGCCATTGAAAACTTCATTCGTGTTAGCGTTTCGTCTACGGCACTCAAGATTCTCCAAAATCCCCATACTAAACCAGTCGAAATTGTCTAGACCGCGGCCCCCACAGGGGTGGGAGGCAACGAGGCGGCCTACATAGCAGCTTGAGAACAAAACAGCCGTGGTGGGCTCACTCCTGCTTTCCAACACAGTGCCCGGACGGCACGACATCGCCTGATCTCGTAGAAAAAGCCACAGAGCATTATGCCTATCGCCTCTCCCGCCACCGTTCTTCCACTGCCCACACATTCCTCACCAACGCCCAGAAGCTCCTATTGGGACTCCTTCAGACAAACTCCCTCGCCCGTCAATCCCTCCTCTAAAAGATCTACTCCTCTGAGTTGCCTGCGCCCAACTGTCCCCTCTCTGACTCCCTGGACGCACTGAGCCGCGGTATGGTCTCCTGTCCTCTTAACCCCTTCCACCCCATCTCCAGCGTCGAGCAGTGGGAGGATGCGCTCGGTTGCTCGCAACCGGGGCCGCGGCTACTTCTGGTTGACCGAGCCGCCACTGCCGCCGCAAGCCTTCGGCCGGTAGCCACCACGCGTTCCAACCCAACTTGCTTGGAAAATAAAGTGATTTCTTTCTTTTTCTCTCTACCTTCGTCGGGTATACGGCTGTTCCACATAACATAGATTTCGTAACTTGCCCCTGAAAGCTCTCCATGAGTGGCAGCCGGATCGTTTTGTCCGCTGGACTAAACATATTTACAAAGGTGGACTGTGTAGCACGCGCTCAAACCGGCGGCTACTGGGTTCGCGAACTCGGTGTCTGCAGCGCGAGCTGTACGTTGCTGCCCACTTCCGGCGCCAGCGTACGTGAACTGGCGAGTAGAACAGCAACAAACGCTCGGCCGAGTGTTCTAGAAGGGCAAGTTCCCTCTCACATGCGCTTGTATTTTCTGCGCTCAGTGTTTTCTTTTTCTGTGAACCCCTCACGTAGCGGAAGCCCACAAAAGTGCCTGTATGATGCAGTATGCTCTTCACGAAATGCACGCTTACGTGTGTGGTGCATTTTGTTTGCAGTTTTTCTCTTACAACCAAGACCTTAATAAACAGTCGGGCAGTGAAAAGATCCGAAATTTAATTAAAAAGTATCAAAAGGCATTTTAATGTACATCAATATTTTTCTGTAAAAAAACGCTTTGCCAAGTTTTGAAAGCAATTCTAGCAACACCCAGACAAACATACGGGCTCGAAGGCAGGTTAAATACCCTGTTTGAAAAGGCATCGCAGAATTTATATATTAGCAGACATTCATGGTTGGCAGTTACTTCAGGATTTTGTAACTTCAGAGCATTTATGATTCGTTGAAGTTAAGTTTAGTCCTCAGCTTTACTATCCCACTTCTGTAGCATCACAATTATAATACAACTTTTTAAAGCTCATTGTCCTTGAAATTGTTCCGTGTGAGTGTTGAAGTTTTCTACCTGTGCACCAGTGTTCAGCTTTTCCAATATTAAATTATTTTGCGACACAAACTGGAGTGGTCACTTATTAATGGGGTGAAGCAAACATTTCATGGTAAGTGATGTCAATGCGGCATGCACCCCCTGCATTGGGCTCAGCTTTTAACATGGCTTAGTAAAAGCCTATGCTGCCACAAAATATAGGAGTGTTCATGTGGGTTTCGCCTAAACCTGACACCCTTTGTTGTTTTGCGCCTTAGTAGTGAGTAGAAAAATTCTACATGCTTAACCATCATACACGTGTGTTTCACAATTTCTAAAAGCGAAAGGAGCCGATAATGAAGCTAGCGCACTTCCCTGAAAAAAAAATTGTGTGCTGCAATCGGGATCGTTCGCGAGGCTTAATTAGCTACTGGGATTGGAAATGGACGTGCCTAGTATTGGCTTAAGGAGTAAGACGATAGCGTTATGCGTTATATTTCCTACCTAAACTTACAAATACGTAATGTCTTGAGACATCAAATATACAACAAGCGCGCTTTTGATTCTGTTTGAATTTCCCGCCAATTGTGTATCTTGGGCAACTCGAATTTATAATGCAAGATTTAGGGAGATAAATCATCTGTTTTTTTTATTTTACTCAGCAGAATCCTTTATAAAGGACGGATTTTATTCAAGGCTCGAGGTTCGCGGCCAACTGTGTTCTTTTATTTGTATGATGGGCATGAGCACCGTCTGCTTCATTATACCCGCCACGCCCACAGTTGGCATAAATTGGTCTCGTTGTTAAGATAGAAACTACATAAAATACACATATTGTGTACTAACGCTACAGTTTCAACCGCTGAAAAGTTAATCGTTTGATATGTTGCTTTGAGACGACAAAATAACGACGGTGCTGCAAAGCCAGATCAGATGAGCCAACCCAATCCACTGGACATGACCTTCGGAGCGACGAGCGACATTCACGCTTGTTCTGCGCAGTTCAGTTTAAGCGTTTAGCAGGGTGAGAGCCTCGAATTTTATTCAAATGCCTACTGTTACTACTGTGAATGAATGAACACTGTGTGCAGCCGTGTGAATTGTGTTGTGAAGTCACTTCGTCGGCAAGAGCTAAGCTTATCCAAAGCGCGACGATAGTTGTCACTTATGCAACGCTACTTAAACCGTTGTAGTTGCGGCCTTGTTCATCACCTTCCCTTCATCAGTATTGTGCATCTCAACGTCACCGCTAATGAAATATCACGCTTTATTAGTCTTGGCAGCATATCTGTGAAAAAGCATATAGGTTGTACTTTGTTCCCGGTGTTGTGTGAAACGTGCCTTCGAAATAAAGCGGTGACGTTACAGACGGGACAGAGCGATAAGTAGAAAAACGCTTGCGCTTTTTTTCTTTATTTTCCACCCCGTCCCCTCCTTTGGCTTCGGCCTTCTCTCGAAGGTATTTACCAACCAGCCAAAGTTCAAACTGTTGTGAAGCGTGCCTCAAGGAAAAGAGTTGTTGGCGACGCGCTCTTCAACAGAATAATAGCTCACTTAGACGAGGACATAACAACAAGAGAAGATAGGACAAAGCGATGTACTGTAACTGAGTTTTATTCAGACAAGAAAGACATAAACCGGGCAACTGAGGTATTCTCTATTAACCCTCACTTCCACCTGTTCCCAATCCAACGTTCTGAATACTTCTTGTAAACATGCTGTGAATAACATTGGAGAGATTGTGTCTCCTTGTCTGACACCCTTCCTTATGGGTATATTACTTCTCTCCTTATGGAGGATGATGATAGCTCTAGACCCATTGTAGGTATACTCTAGTGTTCTTACATAATGCTCATCTACCCCCTGGTTCCGTAATGACTGAATGACTGCGAGGGTTTCGACCGAGTCAAATGCTTTCTCATAATCTATAAAGGCTATATATAGGGATTCAGTATACTCAGCGCACTTCTCTATCACCTGATTGATCGTGTGAATATGGTTCATAGTTGAATAGCCTTTACGGAACCCTGCTTGTTCTTTAGGTTGACTGAAATCTAAGGTTGCAGAAATTCTGTTAGCGATTACCTTGGTAAGTACATTGTAGACGACTGAAAGTAAGCTGATCGGCCTGAAATTTTTCAAGTGCTTCATGTCGCCTTTCTTATGGATTAGGATGATGTTCGCGTTCTTCCAAGATTCCGGTGCCATTGTGGTAATTAGGCATTGCGTATACAGGTTTGCCAGTTTTTTAAGTACAATTGCTCCGCCATCCTTCAAGAGGTCTGCTGTTACCTGATCCTCACCAGGTGCTTTGCCACCTTTCATTTCTTTCAAGGCCTTCCTTACTTCTTCGGTCGTTACTGGTGGGATGTCTATCTCCTCTGAACTACTGTCTCGTTCGGCATTATCCTGGATGTACCGGCTACTGTACAGATCCTTGTAGAACTCCTCGGCCACTGTGAGTATTTTATCCCTATTTGTGATGACATTGCCTTGCTTATCTCTAAGTGCATGCATCTGCACCACACACTCTTGCGGAAGCACACGCGGCACAGCTCTTAACAAGAAATGTCACATCGAAAACAAGAGGCAGTATGTAACAGCAAACCAGTCCTGATCACAAGTGCCCCGGACACTAAGGCAACCACAGTAGCGTCATCAAATTGTACCATACAGCACGGCTGCACAGGCCTTCTGCAAATAAACTATCACAGAAATGATTCAAAAATTAAACTAATTAAATTGACAGTCTCCCATCCTATCAATATGTACCTCCAGCTTGGTAGTTAGAACGCTTTCAAAGTACACATAAAACACAAATGAGTTCAGGTAAAACAGATTAAATTGACTTCAAAATTATGTAATATTATTTCGCAACACAGCCACTTTAATTTTCATTTCTATCTGCCGTGGCCCACAGGCTAAACATTGTACAATTACAAGAATAGTACAAATATTAATTACTATGAAGAAGTCACAAACAGCAGAAAGGTTGACAAAAAATAGGAAGAAAAGCAAGCATGTAAACCCAGGGTAGAAGCACAAGATAGTTGTGCAACTTCAAATATCGCTCACTAAAATAATTGGGTGAAAAACAACGCAAGAAAAGTGTGAAAACAAAGAAATGATTGAATGGTGGTTATAAAAACACAGAAAATTTACGAAACTAAATAGTTCACATGTAGTGAAAAGTTTGTTGAACAATAAAACACAAGCCCCTAGGAAATACAGAAGTGATGCTGAGTGGTGGTTGTGAGTGCCACACAAAGTTAAGCTACTTTAAACAAACCAACATATAGGGAAATGGTTATGATCTATATAAAGGTGTGTATAAAGAAATGACTGTAGGCCGGTTACAAGAGAAGGAGAAATTTACGTGATGAAATGATTCACACTAAGTGAAATGGCAGGACAGCAATAAAACAACAAAAACTTTTGAAACAACTTATTGAATTGTGCTTAGGAAAACAAAAGTCACACTATTTCATTATTTCACTCCAAAGTGATGTGATTTGGGAACAAACGAAAAAACGGGGAACACGGAAATGATTGAATATTAGTTTCAGAAGACAGATTCACATGACTACGTGATTCACTCCAAGAAAGAACAATAATGCACCAACACTCAAAGAAAGAAAGAACAATAACACAAAAAAACGCATGGAAGCTCGGAAACTATTCAGTTGTGGTTCATTTGTGCATGTCTCCATCATCAGTTATGGTAGGGATTCTTGAACAGTTTGCTTTCTTCGTTGTGGTGCCAGAATCTGCAAAAATAGTTGCATACCGGATTGGTTGGAAAGTGAGTAAAAACTTCATGGTCCAAAGGCTGAAAGAAATTTAATACCGCTTCTAGCAATAAAAACTAAGGCGTCGCAAGTCGTCGACAAAGGTGATATTTGCGCAGGATGTGACTGACGATAAAGGTCTTGGCCCTATACATTTTTTGGTGAGAGAATTTGTTGTAGGTAACTACACGAAGATATCTAGTTACACACAATGCAGGATGCCACTCGCAGGTGGAAAAGAGCGTGTTCCCTGTTTCCCAAACCAGGAGAAGTCCTGCGCCAAGTTGACTGTCAACAGTAGCTTGAGCAGGCGCCTTGTGCAGATTGCTGCAGTAGCACCTCCCTTGAAAGCCAGTTCATCAATCTAGGCATGGGTACAGGAAGATCTTTGTTTTTAATACAGCTTTTTAAGACTTTTATAATACAGAATGGCCGCGTACCATTGTCCCTGAAAAAGACATTGTATGACAGCTGCATCCTACCGGTACTCGACTATGGTGCAGAAACTTCCAGGCTAACTAAAAGGGTCTAAACTAAATTAAGGAGGACTTAGCAGGCAACAGAACGCTAGAAGATGGGTGTAAAATTAAGGGACAGGAAAAGACCGTAGTAGATATAATTTAAAGTCAGCATTGGTACTACTAAGGGAATCTTAACAATAACAATGACAGCTAATGTGAGGTACCAGTATATATAAGAACTATATTTCGTTAATGGGGACTCTGAGGACATTTTAGCCCAGCTACAAGTCCCATCTGAACTTGCAAAATATTTTTTTGTCTATCCTAACCGCTTGATGAATTGAAATGACAATATTTCCTGGATGAAGCCAGGTCCACAAAATTTGGCAAAAGTAAACATGCACAAACCCGGACAGCGTCACTGCAATGGACGTATACTTCCTGCTGCAGAAAGCCGAGGTGGGCTAGTTGGTATATATGCATAACTAAACCTTCAAAAAGCACATCACTGAAAAACTCGCCATGTTGCCCTGTTCGCTTGTCCTGCTAGGCCTACATTTTTAGTTGAAGTATACGTTGTACAGCAGCAAGCATCAAAGTAGTGCAACAAATTTTAACACCGCAGTCACATTCACACATTGTCTAGTTGCACTAGTCAGCAGCCTGGAACATGCAAGTTATTAGCAAACGACAGGACAGACAGTGCAGACAATGGAATGATACTCTGCCTTAAACCTGCGAAATCCCAAATGCTGTGTTACTCTGATCACCAAGGTGTGTTACGCAATAAATTCATAAAGATGAAAATTCCATAAGTGACAGAAATTTAACCGCCGTTTCTTAAAATTTTACTAGGTTGTGAAAGGCTAATTTATGTTTGCGATGCTGCAGTAAGAGTACGAAGCACAACCAGCGTTGCTCATACTACTGTACGAGTTACGACATGCGTGTAGTTCTGACGTTGCAAATAAATTCGGGTTGCATACACGTTGTACATTCCAACATTTCAGGACCAAACTGAGCGTTACATCCTACAGGACCAATCCTACATCATTCACATGCACTGTGTGGCGTAGTAAGTCAACAATCACTTCGTTTTAAATTCATAAAGACCAGGTATTATGGTTTATCTGTGCTGTGAAAGAACAGCAGGCCCATTACGAACGTGTTGTCTTGAGGTGAGTGACCCGGTGTGGCACATATTTGCCGTATGTTGCGCGGATGTGGCAGCCTCCACGTGGCCCTCGTCGCGCACTGTGGTGCACATAACCTCAGCGAGAACAAACACTCCATACATTACTTCACATCTCATCAGATTCGCCCTGAAGTTTAGAGTTACCAAAGCGTATTGAGAGTTGAAACCAAACACAGTCTTGTTATATGAGAGACGTCTAAAGGACACATAAAAACAGCATAAAGTATCAAAAAATTTCTAACTTTTTAATCATTATTTTACTTTTTATAAAATGTTTTTGCAATACAGGGATTGTGTTGAAGCTTTTTAATTGACACTCTCGCATAGTTGCGAAAACGTTTTGCAAAAATTATTTGTTATGTATATAATACATTACCAAAACACAAAAAACCCTCTGTTTAAATTTTGCGGTTTTTATACAATTATTAGGCTATTCATTTTTCGTGTGCGGAGCAACAATGTGTATACAGACACTAAGGTTACATAGATCAAAATTTGGTAGCGAAAATGCCTGCGCCAACAAAAAATTTTGCTCTTGTATTATGACGACCCGCCCATTCAGGCCCAGTCGTTGTTTCTGAGGAGGTTCATTCTATACCAAAATATTTCTATATTTACACCCAAAGCTGCCAAATACAGACGACAAATGGCTATGTCTATTCTGAAGAGCATTTTGGTGAAGATAGACGAAAATATGTGTATATTTTATGATAACCAGAAAGCCCCGCCAACGAAGCCGTCTTTTAGGTCTTTTTGCTTTGTAATTGGACATTACGTTCAACGCCCCTATGGTGTCCAGAATTATTATTTGAGAAAGGCTGTCATTGCAGTTGTGTTGTCCAATTTTATTTAGCAAACACCCCTGTGCTAAGCAAAGAAAGATTAATTGCTTGGTTCTTCGAGCAGATATTTATATTCTGTTTCCCTTTACATCCCGTGAACCTGACACGTTCACTGTAACAATACGCCTGTCAAAGGGTTCCGTTTACAGAAACTATAAAGCAGACGCTTAAATGGGCCGGTTCCTTTCGCCACTCAACCCTTATAGCCTTAAATGAGCGGCACAGATGCCGTCTGATGGCTTGACATGCAAAGAGCAGCACTTTTTATGTCATGGGCGAGACACGGGAGTTGCTGTTGTGCGTGTCGCGTCTGAATCAGTCCGTGCAACGTGGAAGTTCTCCAATGTCGGAGCTAGTCATGACAGAATAAACTTCATCTATTTATGTTTCTGCTACAAAAATGGGGTCTACAATGACCAACGGGTATTATTCAGTTCATGGAGCCGTTCGGCTAAAAAGAGTCGTGCAGCCTGCACTAGCTGGGCGAGGCTAGGAAAAGCGCGAAACGGGGGGGGGGGGGCGGAACAGTTGCAGGAAAAAACTCATCCTGCAAGCAACCATAGCAAGCAAGCTTAGCGTGTAGAGCTGGACAGGAAAGTGTTTGTTAGCCTTTGAAATGTTGCTTCACCCGAACGTAATCCACAAGTACGCACCTGAATTTGTAGAACCCAGAAGCATGAACGGGGGCAGTGTTTTTATATGGCTGCTCCACCTTGACTAGCGAGCTCCTGGTATACACCGAAAAAAATGCCGCATCTCCGCTCAGTAAATGATGCCGAGGATGCTGTGTATGGGGATTAGAAATGATGTCCAATTTGCACGCCAAGTGACATCCGATTTGCGCCCCAAACGTAATACGATTTCAACCGTAAGTTGTACCCTAATTATTCCCTAAATTAAACTGTAACTCACGGCTCAAATAGAATTTTGTTTGATTTTCGCTTGATGGTGGTGTGCACACGGATGGACGCGGACGAACCCTGGGAAGACCTATGCTACTCCGCACCATTACAGGCGCAGGAATAAGCCGTTTCACTCTCGGGTACTAACTCGTGGCCGTAGCCCAATGGGTAACACGACTGACACTGACTCTGTGTGGTATACATCACGCAGTCTCAAACCCTGCCGATGCCTGTGTGATTTCTTGCTATTGTAAATGCTATGGGCATGGAAGCGATCGGACATTGTGCGGTCCTAAGGTACTCCGAACCAAAAATGATGTGCGTGCCGCTGTCTGTTTTGAATGTTCTTTTGTATCGTGGAGATGGCATGACTCCTTTTTCGATAATTGGTTGGGCTTGCGATAGTCAACGCTTTTGCGTCTGCTACCATCTTTATTTCGCGAATGAACAACAGGAGATATCCAGGGACGTTTCTTTGTCAGCACCATATCATCATCCAGTACATGCTTCCCTTCATTCTGTATAAAATCTCGTACATTGATAGGCAACCAATAACGTATTTCACCTTTATGTTTTTCAAACTCTACAGAAGTGGTGTGATTTCTTGTAACATATGTTTATTGAACCACTGTAGGTGAAGATAAGCAGTCTTTAAATTCGTGCAACAGCTCCATCACGCATTATTATTTTGCGGTTGAAGTGTCTGCCAGACGTCGAGGAAAAGTGTTCGGCTGCTACTACGGCTTTCTTGGGCATGTAGAGCCAGACATTCTGAGCGGTCAGCAATGTCCTCGACGCGTGTTACGAGGGTGCCGTTGGCAGTTTTCTTGCGTTTGTTACATAGTTTGTTTGGAAAACCTTCTTTTAGCCATACCTCAAGTTGACTTGTCTTCGTACAACGGAAATTGCTGTGTCTAACTAGAGGGTACTACCTGCTTCTCTAATTCCTTCCCGTAATCATAAATCGTCGCGTTTCACATAGACGAAAACACCGATCGCCGAGATACTACCCGTATTCATCAGTGATTTGTAATATCAATTATTCTCAGTCCTAAATTATTTGGGTCATGAAGCCCCTTGAGACTGCGACGAAATGGTATAAGATCCTCAGGACGGCATAGCATTGTCGAAAGTACTCCATTCCCAGAATATTTCCAACATTGCTGAACGAATATAAAAGTGATGCTAAAGTCCGCATCCTCTATACAAATGCTTCATTTCCCTTTACAGTTGGCGGCATAAGGTCTAAACCAGCTTAGCGAGCCTGTTGGCTGGTCTATGCCGTTTTCAAGTTCCTGGCCCAAAACCGATTTGTTGCCTCATAATGAAATTATCCACCAAGAATCAACCACAGTCAGATTACTTTTTCACATCGATTGTGAAAGAGAGCGCGGGCTTCACCACTTCATCTGAATATACTTCTATTTTAACCCTCCTGAACGCCGGTGACATTTTCGGGTCTTCCGGGATTACGTAGATTATAGCAATGCAGCCAGGGCTCACTGTTTCGATATTCCCCAATGAGTGCTAAGGGACCTTTCCCATGCGGCTTCTCGTGGCTTGCACAATGTTGTTAGGTGTTCATTCGAGCAGATGGTGGCAAACGATGTCGTATCCTCGCAGAATCCTCTTATTTATTCGGCAAATAGGCACTGTTGCCCGCTGGTCTTTCCTGAATATACGAAGATGAGCAGTGTGTGAAAAACCAAGCATTCGTATTTAGAGTAGGTACAGTGTGGAAACAGATGACCCACTTCCCCGGCGTGGTGAAACTACGTTTGGGGGCTTACCCTGTGCCGTAAATCAGTCTTCTGCACTAAATTGTGAATTCCAGACAAGGGTAGGGACAGTGTTTTCAAGGGTGGCTGTCTGTGGGCAGGAGAAGTGGCCGGGTAGGCAATTTGCAGCCGAGGGCATCAAGGGCATTACATTAAAGGCATCGTAGCACATGTCTAATACTTCGTTCCGGGGTAGGGTTTTTAAAGTCACTTGCGGGTTATTTTAAGGTACGACCTCCGCAATGGAACCCAGCCGACCACGTTACGTCGTGCAGATATCCCGGAGACATCAGCAATCGACATTTCAGATGTCCAGGAGACGTACCGTTGGGATCAGAGTTACATATATTCAACGTTGCTACAACTGCAAAAAACCCGTCTAAATCACATGAAGGATAACGTCCAATAGACGCCTCATAGTACTTTTATACGCTATTTACGGGACGTTACCTTAGTGGTACGTTTTATAGATATTGTCGTGGTACGTATGCAAGACGTATATAGATGTCGGTTCTACATTGGTTTTCTGTCTTTGGCACAAGCATTAGTTTTTTATATTAATGACTTGTGTACGTTATTATGCTATTGTTGAGATGAACCTGTATGCTTGAACTACACATTCTTTATACATTATTTGGAATTTTGGCCAGCCCCCTTTCCAAGGTTGCCTCCGTGTTGTGGGCATTTATACCTCAAATACGTGTCTTACTAGCTGTTCAGCACTGTTTGCTGTTACTTGTCACCTGGTTTCAGGATTTATGTGTGTCCACTTTTAAAGTGCTGCATACTGCATAGAGTCTCATATGTGAAGTGCCAAGCTGACCACACTCTCGCAGAAGCACACGAAGCACAGCTCTAAACAAGAAATGTCGCATCGAAAACAAGAGGCAGTAAGTAACAGCAAACCAGTCCTGATCAGCACAAGCGCCCTGGACACTAAGAAAACCACAGTAGCGTCATCGAATTGTACCATACACCACGGCTGTACAGGCCTTCTGCAAACAAACTATCACAGAAACAATTCAAAAATTAAACTAATTAAAATTACAGTCTCCCCATCCTATCTCTAAATACCTGCAGCTGGGTAGTAAGAACGCTTTCAAAGTACACTTAAAAAAACACGAAAGAGTTATGGTAAAACAGTTTGTATTGCCTTCCAAATTATGTAATATGCTTTCGCAACACAACCACTTTAATTTTCATTCCTATCTGCCCTAGCCGACAGTGTACACATTGTACGAATACAAGAATAGTGCAGATATTCATGACTATAAATAGGTCACACACAGCACAAAGGTTGACAAAAAATAGGAAGAAAAGCAAACATGTAAACCCAGAGTACAAGCACAAGAAATTTATCCAACCTAAAATATCGCACATTAAAATATTTGTGTGAAAAACAACGCAAGAAAAGTGTGAAAACAAAGAAATGATTGAATGGTGGTTACGAAAACAGCAAAATTACGGAACTAAATTAATATTTCACATGTAATGAAACGTTTGTGAAACAATAAAACAAAAGCACCTAGGAAACACAGAAGTGGTGTTGAGTGGTGGCTGTGAGTGCCATACAAATTTAAGCTACTTTAAACAAACCAACATCTAGGGAAATAGTTATGATCGATAGAAAGGTCTGTATAAAGAAATGACTACGGCGGTTACAAGAGCGGTATAAATTTACGTGATGAAATGATTCACACTTAGTGAAATTGCAGGACAACAATAAAATAACAAAAAAACTTAAAAAAATAACTTATTGAATTCTTGTTAGGAAAACAAAAGGTTGCACTACCCCGCACGGGGCACCTTGAGCAATCTTGGTGACGGTACTGGCGATACCGCGGACCCCGAGCCCCCAAACATAAGCTGGATCCAACCGTGGCGATGTGTTTATAGGTGGAGGGTTAGAAACCACGAACGGTGGCCGTCGGAGCCCAGGTCAAGCTCCGGCGGATGGGCTCCCTGTCTGTTCACCAGGCAGGGAGCTCCGGGACATCTTTGGCTACCAGGGTAAGGTCAAAGGAGAAAGTACCCCCGTCTCCCTGCTTTTCAATGTATCATATGGCATTTTCTAAACCCCCCCCAGACGTTATCGGCCCCCGAAAAGGGGCCGCACCGAAGTTTCTTTTCCTCCTTTGCAATCGATCTCTCCCCCAAAGCCTGATAATTTCTCGCGGTTTCTGATCATGGAATCTGTTGACAAGACAAAGCCCGTCACTTCCCAATCTGTGTTTCTAATCTCCAAGTTTCTTGAAAGCCTTATCGGAAAGTCGTATAAGGCTAAGAAACTCACAACGGGAGAAGTTTTGATAGAAGTAGAAAGCAGGCAACAATCCTCTAACCTCCTCAAGCAAACGGGCATGGTAGATGTTGCAATCAAGATCACGCCCCATCGCAGCCTCAATAGCTGCCAGGGCGTGATCTCTGATCGGGATCTAATGAATGAGACTGAAGCAGACCTGCTCGAGGGCCTCCGAGAGCAGGGCGTGACAGCAGTGAGGCGAATCACCATACGCCGAAATGATGAAATAATTCCAACCAAGCACATAATCTTGACACTTGACCGCTCTAACCTTCCTGAGTCGGTCAACGCAGGCTTCTTGAGATGTCCAATCCCACCCTACGTGCCGAACCCGCGCCGCTGTTTCAAGTGTCAGCGGTTTGGGCACGGCACAACGTCTTGTCGTGGTAAATTGACGTGCGCAAAATGTGCAGCACATGATCATCAAACTGACAATTGTAAATCCGAGAACTTCACCTGTGCCAACTGCCAGGGACCACACGCTGCCTATTCTAGGAGCTGTGGAAAGTTCAAAGAAGAAAAACAGATCATTGCCTTGAAAGTCAACAAAAACATCACCTTCCCAGAGGCACGGAAGAGGTTCGCCTCCTTCTCTCTGGGCAGGTACGCCGACGCAGCTCGCCGGGGGGCGGAGCGGCGTCTTGTTTCGGCGGGGACCCAGTACTGAGAGTCGGACTTGGTCCCGCCTCTGCCCCCCCCCTGGGTTGCCTTTTGTAGCCCAACCCGCCACCACGCCGCTTGCTTAGGCAGCAGCGGTTGTGGTGGCAACCTCTTCTGTCGGGGCCGGTGCCGCTCCCGTCCGTGCCTCCCCATCGTCCAGTGCGTTGGAGTGTGCCATGGACACCACGAGCCCCGCACCGGCTCCCACCGCCACCGCACCGCCCGTGCCACTTCTGGTGCCTCCGACACCACCGGCGGTGGCGGGTCAAACGAAGGGCCCCCGAAGGGGGGCCAAGTCCGGGGGGCCCGGTTCCACGGGCACACCCAGGACATCGGACGACGAGATGGACGTCGTGCCGTTCTTGCCTGCAACGCAGCGCAAGGAGCGGCCTCCGACGTCCAAGCCTACAGATAGGCCACCCAAAAAGCCCAATCCAAGAGTCACAGCCCCGAAAGACGACGCATAAACATACACACTCCAGTAGCTCTCACACTAAATAATGGGAAGAGAAAATATTGTTCAATGGAACTGCAGAGGCCTTCTGAATAATCTTGACGACGTGTATGAGATTCTGCATACCAATCAGCCAAGTGTAATGTGTGTTCAGGAAACACATTTGAATTCTAAACAATCAAATTTCTTGAATAGTTACCTGGTATACAGGAAAGACAGGGATGGCTGCACACACTCTTCTGGCGGTGTGGCCATAATCGTCCGGAAATCCTTAGCATGCCACCCTGTCACCTTGAACACTATCCTTGAGGCTGTAGCAATACGCTTAATATTATTTAATAGGTTGATAACGGAATGCTCCATATACATTCCTCCTGATGTTACACTTTTGAGTTCTGACTTCGAGGCGCTGGTTGACCAGCTGCTCGAACCATACATTCTAACAGGCGACCTTAATGCTCACAATTCTCTTTGGGGCTCTTCTCGTACGGATGCCCGAGGTCGCCTGATAGACAGGTTTCTTACATCCTCTGGAGCATGCCTTTTCAACAATAAACAGCCTACATACCATAACATAGGTCACAACACATACTCATGTCTTGACTTGGCTATTGGCTCCGCAGTTCTCTTTCCTCTTCTCGAGTGGGGTGTGGGCACGGACCCATATGGCAGTGACCATTTCCCCACTTCATTAACGTATATAGGTAAAGGCCCGAGCAGTCCATCTTCCCATAATAGGTTCAATGAAGCACGAGCTAACTGGAACACATTTACAGAGACATCCAAACTACACCACACATCCATAGGACACCTACACGTTGAAGAAGCTACCCAACTCCTCACGGCGCACATCCTCGACGCCGCCGAAAAGTCCATTCCCCACGCCTCTGTTGCCCCGCGCAACCAGCGGAGGCCGTGGTGGAATTAGGACTGTAGGCGGGCGCGAGAGGCCCAGAACAAGGCGTGGGGTATCCTTCGCCGGTACCCCACGTCGAGTAACCTCCTCTTGTTCAAACGGGCCAAGGCGTTAGGAAAACGTGTGCGCCGTGAGGCAAAACGAGAGAGTTGGCGTACATTAATAACATCAATTAACTCCTACACAGACACACGGAAAGTATGGACACGAATACGCAAACTCAAGGGACATCAAACACACAGCCTGCCTCTGGTCAGTACAACAGGGGACACACTCGAAGACCAGGCTGACACACTCGCACAACACTTCCAACACGTTTCTAGTTCAGCACACTAAGCAAACACCTTCATGAAACACAAACTCGTGGCCGAAAAGAAACCTTTACATGACAATGACAGGTCAACCACCTCTTATAACTCCGAGTTCACGCTTCATGAGCTGAGGGGTGCTCTGAGCACGTGTAAACCATCAGCTCCAGGCCCAGACAACATTACATATACAATGATACAGAACTTACACACAGACACTCTTGTAACACTTCTTCACCTTTTCAACAAGATATGGCTTTCGGGGCACATTCCAAAGTCTTGGAGGGATGCCATAGTTGTAGCGTTCTTGAAAGAAGGGAAGGACCCTTCTTCTCCCGCTAGCTATCGACCCATTGCCCTGACCAGCTGCCTGTGCAAGCTTCTCGAGAAGATGATAAACCGGAGGCTCGTGTACTTTTTGTAGTATAACGGCCTTCTCGAGAGCTGCCAGGCAGGCTTCAGGGCGGGGCGATCCACGAATGATCAACTTGTGGCACTAGAGTCATATATTAAGGATGCCTTCATTCATAAACAGTTCTGTTTAACTGTGTTTTTCGACCTAGAAAAGGCCTATGACACCGCTTGGCGTTATGGGATCCTTACTGACCTGAAGTCACTCGGTGTTTCTGGTAATATGTTTAACACCCTTGCTAGCGTTTTGTCTGAGAGAACCTTTCCCGTCAGAGTTGGTTCTGCACTGTCAAAGGTACACGTGCAAGAAAATGGCGTGCCGCAAGGCGGAGTTCTAAGCTGCACTCTCTTCATAGTAAAAATGAACTCCCTTGGGAAGGCACTGCCGCCTACAATTTCTTACTCCATGTATGTAGATGACGTACAGATATCTTTTAAATCATGTAATATGTCCATCTGCGAACGTCAAGTCCAGCTCGGCGTCAAGAAGCTTGCCGGCTGGGCAGACAAGAATGGGTTTAAATTGAATCCTGCAAAAAGCTCCTGCGTTGTGTTCTCCAGGAAGCGCGGGGTCCATCCGGACCCAGACATTACTCTTAATGGCATGTCGCTTCCTGTGAACAAGGAGCACAAGTTCTTAGGTGTGGTGTTTGATCACAAACTCACATTCATTCCCCACATCAAGGAACTTAAAAATAAATGTCTCAAAACAATGAATATACTTAAGGTTCTCTCCCACCAATCCTATGGTTCCGACAAAGAACTCTTGCTTCGCTTGTATACTGCTTTGGTTGGGTCTCGTTTGGACTATGCCAGTGTGGTGTATGGGTCGGCGACTAAGACAGCCTTGCGAATTATTGAACCAGTTCTACACCTGGGCCTTCGTCTTTCGTCGGGTGCTTTTCGCACTAGCCCTGCTGAGAGTCTTTATGTTGAGTGTAATAAGTGGAGCCTTGAGAACCAACGAACATACATGGACTTGCTTTATGCTTTTAAAATTTCATAGCTGAATAATCATCCTTTTTATCCTGTCTTTAACGACACATCCACATCTCTGCTCTTTGTAAATCGCCCATCCGTTCCTCTGCCCTTTTTACTTAGAGTGAAAGAGCGAGCCTCGGATCTCAGTGCTTTGTTTTTGGATGTGTACAGGTCATCCCTTTCAAACAGTTTACCGCCTTGGCAAGTTCGTCCTGTGTCGTGCGACCTTTCTTTTATGAAACTTGACAAAAATCGGGTACCGCAGGCTGCAATACTGCAGCACTTTCTGTCTCTGCAGTTTAAATACCCACTTGCAGAATTTTACAGTGACGCGTCTAAAACCTCCACTATGGTCTCCTGCGCTGCTCATGGTCCGAATTTCTGTGCAGCCAGAACCATGAGCGTCCACACAACAATTTTTTCAGCAGAGGCGTATGGGATTTTGCTGATTGTACGGCACATACTTGAAAATCAAATTCCAAAGTCTATCATCTACACAGATTCCTTGAGTGTTGTTCGCGCACTGTCATCGCATACACCCCCCAAAAACCACATAGTTAATCTTGTATTTAACACTATCATGTCTGTGTATGCAAAGAAGCATCAGCTGCTCCTCTGCTGGGTTCCAGGACACGCTGGGATCGCTGGGAATGAGTTGGCAGACGAGAGGGCTGCTGCTGCTGCACTCAGGAACACTGTAGACATAACAACCGTACCCTACACAGACCTCAAGCCACACATAAGACAACACCTGCGGAGAACATGGCAAACACACTGGGACGAACAGACAGACAACAAACTACACGTAATAAAGCCACACTTGGGACGGCACACAGCTGACTCACGCAACAGACACACGGAAGTCGCCTTGGGTAGGCTGCGGATACGGCACACCCATGCGACGTACTCGTATCTGCTGACGGGATCTTCTAGACCCCAGTGCAGCAGGTGCGGAGATGCCCTATCCGTGGTGCACATACTAATCACATGCAAGGCACTTCACACAACACGACGCAAACACTTCCCACAGCTATACAGACTACACGTCCCACCACACCCAGCGTTTTTCCTCTCTGATGATCCCATGTTTTCTATCAAGTGCGTTTTTAAATATTTAGAAGAAGTTCAATTTTTAAACCTCATTTCATACCACGCGTGATCACTCCCTGGCCCTATACACCAGCCATGCTCATTGTCGTTTTGTGATTTTACTTTTGTTTTTGCTGACTGTTTGTAGTGTTTAAGGTTTCACCCCTCATATATGACTATTGTTTTGGCGCTCTTTGCCCTAGTTGGCCTTGCGCCATAAACATCCAACCATCATCATCAAAAGGTTGCACTATATAAATATTTCACACAAAGTGATATGATTTGGGAACAAACGAAAAAACGGGGAACACGGAAATGATTGAATATTAGTTACAAGAAGACAGATTTACTTGACTACGTGATTCACACCAAGTGATACGCTGAAAGAACAATTACACGAAATTAAAACGCATGGGAGCACGGAAATGATTCAATAATGGTTCAATGGTGTATGCGTCCATCATCAGTTATGGTAGGAATTCTTGAACAGTTTGCGTTCTTCGTTGTGGTGCCAGAAACTGCTCAAATGTGTTGCAGACCGCATTGGTTGGAAAATGAGTAAAAATTTCATGGTGCAAAGGCTGAAAGATATTTAATACCGCTTCTAGCAATAAAAACTATGAAGCCGCCGGTTGTCGACAAAGGTGATATTTGCGCAGGATGTGACTGACAATAAAAATCTGAGCCCGATACATTGTCTGATGAGAAGAATTGGATGTCTGCAACAACTCGAAGATATCTAGTTACACACAATGCAGGATGCCACTCGCAGGTGGAAAAAAGCGTGTTTCCTGTTTCCCGAACCAGGAGAAGTCCTGCGCCAAGTTGACCGTCAACAGTAGCTTTACAGGGGCTTTGTGCAGGCTGCTGCAGTAGCACCTCCCTTGCAAGCCAGTTCATCAGTCTAGCATGGGTACAGGAAAATCTGTGTTGTTAATACAGATTTTTAAGACTGGTATATTACAGAATGGCCGCTTACATTGTCCCTGAAAAAGATAGTGTATGACAGCTGCATCCTACCGGTGCTCGCCTAAAAGGCAGAAACTTCCATGGTAAATAAAAGGGTCTAAGTTAAATTAAGGACGACTTAGCAGGCAATAGAAGGCTAGAAGATAGGTTTAACATTAAGGGACAGGAAGAGAGCGGAGTGGATATACTTTAATGTCAGCATTGGCACTACTAAGGCAACCTTAACACTTACTATGCCCGCTAATGTGAGGTACCACTAAATATAAGAACTATATATCGTGAATGGGGATCCTAAGGACATTTTAGCCACCTACAGGTCCCATCTGAACTTTCAAAATATTTTTCTGTGTTTATCCTAATCTTGGTGGATTGAAGTGACATATATACACGTATGAAGCCATGTCCACAAAATGTGGCAAAATGAAACATGCACAGAGGGCAGCGTCACTGCCATGGACGTATACTTCGTGCAGCAGAATGACGAGGTTGGCTAGCTGGTATATATGCACAACTAAACGTTCAACAAGCACATTACTGAAACACTCGTCATGTTGTCCTGTTCGCTTGTCCTGCCAGGCCTACATTTTTAGTTGAAGTCGTTGTATAGAGGGAAGCATCAAAGTAGTGCAAAACATTTTCACAGCACCATGACATTCACACATAGTCTAAATTGCACCAGTCAGCAGCCTACAACATGTAAGTTATTAGCAAACGACACACCGCACACCAGAATCATACTCTGCCTTAAACATGCGAAATCCCAAATGCTGTGTTACTCTGATCACCAAGGTGTGTTCCACACTAAATTCATTAAGCTGAAAATTCCATAAGTGACAGAAATTTAACAGCAGTTTTTGAATATTTTTACTAGGTTCTGAAAGGTTAATTTACGTTTACGATGCTGCAGTAAGAGTACGAAGCACAACCTGCGCTGCTCATACTATTGTACCAGTTACGACATGCGTGTAGTTCTGACGTTACAAATAAATTCGGGTTGCATACACGTTGTTCATTCCAACATTTTACGAAGAAACTGAGCGTGCGAAACAATTGAACACTAAATCGAAACGCTAAAAAGCATCGAGATGGCATTTTAATCTAATGCTGTACTCTCGGAATTCACTCGATTTATTTTTTTATTTTATTGCTACACGCACGGCAATCATTCAATTTATTGGGCACGGTTTTAAACCGAAAACTATTATGACGAAAAAAAACGGCATCGGCAGAAAGGAAAGAAAAACCAATATCACGCTAAAAGTACCCAATGTGCGTGTAACCTATACACGCTTATATTCGCACACGTGCTTATATTCGCACACGCACTTATATTCGCACTCTCCAGCTTCCATTATTTCATTTCATATCAAAACATTCGCCTAGCAAAACTGGACAGAACACAAACACTTCACCAAACACAGGGCTAAAAATTGCGCGAGAATTGATTCTGTTTACAAACACAGCAGCCAGGTACAAAGGTCTACCGACAGATCTCCCCAACGCACAAAGCGAGTCCCTCAAATCGTTAGGGCTAACCGCTGCGCGTAACGAACCGCTTACGCGTTCGAGAGCAACTCTGCTACGTTAAATACATATGACAAGAAAACAAGGCTCACTAGTACTCACTTACCTCCACTACTTGGCAGTATTTCTTGGTCCGGTAGATATATTCATGGTAGTCAAATCACCGAAATAACGAAAGTTGAAGGCGTGCACACCCGTGCCGTCACCGGCCTGTAGCACGCGTATCGATACGGAGTGCAGTTAATACACTGTAGGACGATCGGACTCCCCGCGCAGCGACTTCCTGTCTCGTATTCGTCCGAGGGAAAAACTAGTTACTGAAAGACGCCCACCTTGATAAAAACGCGTTGCGATTTATGCCCAAGGTATTGGTAAATACATATATTAGTTTCCAATGATTTACAAGAAAAGCTTGAGCGTGGGTATCTCTCAAAGAAAAGAGTAATTGTACCGGCAATCTAGATTACGGCATTTAAGACAATTTCAGGGTCTGCGGTGGAAATACAGCTGCCGAGGGGTTGTGGGCGCCGTAATTTTACGGTTTGTTCTGAGGCCTCAACGACTTGCAGCGTATTTTCCGCGCTTTCGTGCGTCGACATCGCCCCGCGTTGACGGCGTCGGCAAAATGCACTGCAACGTGAACTGACGCGGGAGGAGGACCCGGAGGAGAAAACTTTATGGAACAGGTAGATCGAGCTTGGAAGTGGGCGGGGTCCTCAGTCCAGGACTCCGTTGGTGCGGACTGCCGTCTTCGCCCTTTCAGCGAGCCAAAGCTGCTTACTTAGGTCCGAGCTGGCAAGTTCACTCTCATACTGCTCCTATGTAGCTACGCCGACGTCTATGCTGTTCGCAATATATCAGCGTCGACGCAGGGCCAGAAAGCATCTGAAAGCACGCGACATCGTCCGGATTCCATGTCCGTCTCTTGGTTTGGGGTCATTACGTTCGCAGAAAACAATCCTTTGTTTAACGTGCGGTAATTTGGTGCCTTGAGGCAAGTTCCAAGCCATTTGTGTTCGAAAGTGCGCATTCCTCCCTGCCTAGCTTAGCTTTCATCGGGGAGATCTGGGGTCTGGGAAAGCTTTTTGCGAGTTAAATACGGGAGCTCTGGCTACATCGCTTGCACTGTTACTATGCTGGGTTTGTCTGCAAGCTTAGTGCGTAACGAAGTTTATCAGCGCCAGTAATCTCGCGGTGCATTCAATTTCATTCGCGGCTATCGTAGCTTGCATAGGGGGAACGATGAAGCGCGATAGCTTTTCTTGGCCTAAATAAGGGAGCTTTGGTTACATCACTTGCAGTATTAGTATTATTGACCTCGCCTCCAAGATCGGTGCGGAAGAAACAAGCGTTAGAACCGCCGAAATTTGTCAAATACGACCATAACGAATCACCCAACCATATTCGCTGGCAGCCTCTGTTAGGGTACCAAATTCTTGGGTCCACGCATTGTTTTCCGTCGTGTTCCAGTGGATTAGAGCTTAGGTGCTGGTGTTGTGTTTTGAAAGTCTATGGATCGAATCTTTGCAAAACCTCACCAATTTTTTTAGTTTTTTTTTTGCAATAAGGGTGTCATATAAATTTTTTTCAAGGCAAAAAAAGGCAGAGTACCTTGCCGTTTAACCTACAAGTGATGTTTGACGGTAACCTCAGTATCAAAGCAACCCCAAAATTTGCTTTGCTCATGCTTTGAATTCATGAAGCTGCAGTCGGTACGTACATCAAGGTTAAATCACGTAGCAAGTGAAGTTATGCTAATTGCGTCTTCGTTCATCACCCTATCTTATTTTGTTCAGATTTGAAGGCAATGACCCCCCCGCCCCCCCCCCCAAAAAAAACAAACCTTAAAAGGCTCGTTGGCAACGTCGCTTGTAAACGAATTCTGCACTAAGTCCCTGCCTCTTTCCGTGAGGTTCGGTATTGGGCTACTGTTTTGAAGGTCAAAGGTTCAAAGCAATAGTGGTGGATTACAATACTTGCACAAAACCCCTCGGTACAAAACCCTTAAAAAACACCTACAAAGCCCCTCGGCAATTTCAATACAGTATTCCTGCGGAGAGTTTGAAAATAAAGTATAGCAGATATAGCTAACATAAATGTAACTGCGATAGACATGTTCGAAATAAAAAACGGACATACCAGCAACATCTGAACAACGTCAGCAAAATATGCCTAAATACTGTCCCCAAATGAAGCAGCAGCAACATCGAGAGTACGTCCTTAGCAAAGTTGACAGAACGTCCGACATTAAGGTACCAGCAACATTATCTCAACATCCAAAAATTTTCATTAAAATATTGCACGTTGTACGGATGTCTAATAGAGGTACTCCTGGGACATAGACGTTTGGATCTTTTTGGGACGTCGCAGGATGTTAGTGGTTTGCTGGGAAGCAATGGCCGGCTAAGCCGAGCTGTCACTTCCCTTTCGTAATTCTTCCGGAACAATGCTTCAGACGACATACCGAGGCAAAATGTCGTTGGCTGAATAAAAGGTAGAGAATTATATGGAACCTGCCGCGTTAATCGGTTTTTTTCCTGGCCGCAATTCCGCAGCGGTCCATTGACAGCTGTCACTTCTTTAGTAAGCTGTTGCTCCCTTCTAGGTTGATGTCGAACGAGTCCAGCAAAGACCTTCTCTATAGCCACGTGTATATGAATGTGACAAATGGCGCATCGCATCGCATCAACGTTCTAGCGCATCGCATTCATGTAAACGGGCTAATGCGCGAAGGGAGTGCACCGCAATAATGAGCCACATGGGGATTGATTTAGGCGAAAAAGTCTACATTCGAACTGCATGTAAACGCGAGCCCATTGCCTTACCTATTGTGTCGACAACATCAGTATGGCATTCAAAAGCACCATTGCATTGAAAAACATCTTAATCGGGTGCGAGCCGTGAGACAATGCGACCAGCAGCACCGGAAGCACCGAAAGCGCCAAAAACACTGCTTGGCCTTCGATGGTCAACAACATATGGCGCCACAATCGCGCCTGGAGAAATTCGCTACAAGTAAACACAAGCGCATGGCATTAATAGTTATACGCTAGGAAATGTGACGCCCTACTTTCGCATTCTGTCGCATTCATGTAAACGCGGCTTATCCCGTCCTACTTACGTCACCCGATTATCTCAGGCTTCAACATGCCGGGATGAGGTCACCGAAAGAGACGCAAGTTATCCTCAGCAAAGCCGTCTGAAGCCGTACCATTCCCGCGATACAAGCTGCCTCTAACCTGGTTCCGTCATTTGCACCGCGTCAGTGCTCTGGCCGCCGGAGGTTATGTCACGGGCTCTTGCACATTGGCAATCCAGGTGTTCAGTTATGACCAACCTCTCCCCCAGGAATATGCGCCACTCCCGATCTGGTACACAGCCTTGAGAGAGAGACGACGACGACCCTGAGAGCCTTGCTGACGTGCGCGCTCTTCCTTGAACATTGGAGCTGCTTTACCTACCGGCTTGTATTTGCCTGTCAATACATTTTATTACGAGCAGTGCCTTCATTGCCACGTCACGATATAGATTACCTTTCTGATGAAATAAAACGCGCAATTCGTGAGAAAGGTGTGACGGCTAGCGGCTACTCAAGCTTTCTCTTCCGTCGTTACTCCTATGCGGTCTTTTTTGGCCTTCCCATACCCAGTTCAGCCGAATAAATCCGACGTCATTCACCTGCACTGTGTGGCATAGAAACTCTACAATCTCTTCTTTTTAAATTTATAAGGGCCAGGTATTTTGGTTAATCTTTGATGTAAAAGAGCCCGCCCATTACGAACATGCTCGCTTCTGGCGCGCGGCTCGGTGTGGCGCATAATGGCCTTGGTTCCGCGTTTGTTGCAGCCTCCATGCGATCCTCAGCGCACTCTACGGCGCACGTAACCTAAGTGAGAAAATCTACCATGCCCTCCACAAGTATTTTAACACTGCACAACCTTCTATTACTACAACGGTCAACATAGAGAAAGTACTCATTAATAACGTGGGAAGATAAGGCATTGTAGTTATAAGGGAGGTCTCTAAACAAACCAAGAAAGAAAAAAATTTTAAAATGGGTATTTTTATTTACGTTTTACTTGATAAAAACACTACTAGAAAATTAAGGTCCGCGTTTGACTTTGTTTATAAAACTATAAAGTAATTTTTTTAAATATTTTGCAATATAAATAATTGATACGTAATAAATGGTTACTTTACAATAAAAACACTGTCTCGAAATGTTTTTCTTTCCATACAAGAAAAACGCTATTACTTTACCATGTACGCAGCTGTAATGTGTATTTCATCTATGAAAAATCCGTCACCATTTCGAGGCAATCATGTCTGCGCCGTGAATTATTTGCTCCTGTATAATGACGACCCGCCCACAGAAGCCAAGTTGTCGCTTTTAAGGAGGTTGATTCTATAGCAAAATATTTCTATATTTCCACCCAAACTAACGAAATAAAGATCATGAATGGCTGTATCTATTCTCAGGAGCATTTTTGTGAAAATACACAAACATGTGCACACATTTTAGACTGTTCACAAAAATATGTACATATATTTATCATAACCAGAAGGCGCCACCGACAAGACCGTCTATTCAGTCATTTTTTGCAATTGATCGTTGCATTTAAAAAGGTAAAAAAATGGACAACCTGCGTTAATTCAACATCCCTATGGTATGCTGAACGATCATATGAGAAAGGCTGTCGTTGGAGTTTGTTGTTTAATTTTCTTTAGCAAAGGGCCCTATGCCACGCAAAGGCTTGGTTCTTCGAGGTGCTATACACACTCAGTTTCCCTTAACATTCCGTTATCTTGACACGTTCATTGTAACTATGGGCATTTAAAAAGGTTCCTTTTATAGAAACCATAAAGCAGACTCTTATACGGACGGGTTCGTTTCGTAACTGAAACTTTATAGCCTTAACTGAGCAACACAGATGCCGAAATAATGCCTTGACATGCAAAAAGCAGCACTTTTGTATGTAAGGAGCGAGACATGTTAGTTGATGTTACGCGTGTCGCGTCTAAATGCAGTCCATGCAACATTCAAACTTTCTGTGTCGGGCTGATTCACGACAAAACACATTTCATCTGTCTCATTTTCTGCAAAAACTTTGGTATATACCCGCAAACAGGCGTTCTGCAGTTCATGTAGCCGTTCTGCTATAAAAGGTGGTGCAGCTTGCACTAGCGGTGCAAGGCTGGGGAAATACCAGAACGGGCGGAAAAAGTTGCAGAAAAAGCATAATCCTGCTGCACCAAGCAGGCTGAGCGTTCAGACAGGACAGGAAACTGTTCCTTATTGTTTGAAACGTTGCTTCACGCGAACATTATCCACAAGTAGGCACCTTGATTTGTGCAACCCAGCCGCAGTGACGGGGGCAGTAATTTTATGGGGCTCTTCCACGGTGACTAGCCAACTCCTGTCATCCACCGACAAAAAATGATGTGCGTTCCGCTGTGCATTCTGAATGTTGTTTTTTTGTATTGTGGAGATGGCGTGACTCCTTTTTCGATACTTGGTTGAGCTTGCCATAGTCGACCCAAATTCGTCAGCTTCCATCTTTCATCCGCCCGTGAACAGTAGTAGAGGTCCAGGGGCTTTGCTAGGTCAACACCACAATATAATACAGCACACGCTTCCCTTCAATCTGTATAAAATCTCGTACATTGAAAAGTAAGCAGTAACGTACTTGACAAATACGTTTTTTACTATCTGCACTGTTAGAGTAATGTTTCGTAAGATATGTTTGTTGCAACACGGTAGTTTAACAGATGGAGTCGTTTAATTCAAGCAAGAGCTCAAGCAGGCATTGTTGCTCTGCGGTTAAAGGTCTGTCAGAAGTCGAGAAAGGGAGTCCGGCTGCTACTACTCCTTTCTTGGTCTTGTAAAGACAGGCATTCTGAGCTGTTGGCAATGTCCTCAAAGCCTGTTACAATGGTTCCCTTGGCAATGTGCTGGCGTTTGTTACACAGTTTGTTTGGAAGACCTTGGTTCAGCCATAAATCAAGTTCACTAGTCTTCGTGCAACCTAAATTTCAATGTCTAACTAGAGGGTACTAATTGCTTCTGTAATCCCTTCACGCAATCATGAATCGTCACGTTTCACCTAAACCAAAGCACATGATCGCCGAGCTACTATTCCGTCTTCATCGGTGATTGGTAATGTCAAGCACCCTGAGTCCTCAACTCTGGGTCACGAAGCCCCTTGAGTTTGCGACAGAATGGTATGAGATGGTCGGGACGGCGTAGCATTTTTCAAATACTCCATCTCCAAAATAAGCTCTTTCCAAGATTGCGAAACGAATACAAAAGTAACGATAAAGTCCGAATCCTGTACACGGGTGCTGCATTAGACTTAACAATTGCCGTCAAAAGGTCTAAAGCAGCAGAACCAGCCTGCTTCCTGGTCTATAGCGTTGATATTTTCTAGCCGATGACCGATTTGTCGTCTCATAATCGAATTATCCATCATGAATCAGCCAGAGCTAGCTTACGTTTCCACATCTATTAAGCCAGAGAGCGCGGGCTTCACCACATCATCGGTACATACTTCCATTGTTATCTTCCTGAACACTGGGGACATATTGGGATCTTCGGGGATTAAGTAGTTTACAGCCATGCAGCCAGGGCCCACTGATTCGACTTTCTCCACTGAAGGCTAAGGGAGCTTTCTCACGGGGCTCCTCGTGAGCTGGCATTGTGTTGTTAGGTGTTCATTCGAGCAAACGGCAGCGAACGTGGTCGTATCCCGCTCTTACCTCATCGGGAAATAGGCACTGATGCCTGCTGGCTTTACCTGAATATACGAAGACGAGCAGCATGTGGTAAACTAAGAATTGCTCTATAGAGGAGGCACAGCGTTGACACAGATGACCCACTTAACCGTCGTGGTAGCAGCACGTTTTGTGGTTTATGCTGTTCCGGAAATCAGTCTTCTGCACTCAATCTTGAATGCCTAGTAAGGGCAGGGAGAGTGTTTTTATGGGTAGCTGTCTATCCTCGGGAGTAGGAGCACGGCAAGGCAATACATGGTGCAACGGTATGGTTTTAAAAAGCACATGCGGGATATTTTCAGTTACGACCTCGGCAATTGAAGCAACGTCCGGCTAGCTCACACTTTCCTTTCGTATTTCTTTTGGCGCAATGGTAAAGACGACATTCCGAAGTAAACTATTGGTGGCTGCAGAAAGAATATAGGCTGCGCTGTTAATAGGTTCTTTTGACGGCAGCAATTGCTCAGTTTTTGAATGGCAGCCATCAATTGTGTAGTAAACAATTGCGCCGTTCACTCATGGTGTCGAAGGAGCCCAGAAAGAGCTTCTCTTCAGCCGCGTTTACATGAATGCGATAAATGACGCATCGTTTCGCATCGAATCAACTATCGAGAACATCACGTCAACGTTAATGGGTCTAATGCGTTAGGAGAGCGCGTCGAATGATGCCCCAGACAGACCGGATTTAAACAGAAAAGTCCGAATTCAAGAACATGTAAACGTGACCCAATCGCATTACCTATTGTGTCGACAACATCAGTATGGTATGCAAACGCCAATTGCATTGAAAAACCTCTTAATCGTACGCGAGACACTATACAATGCTACACGAGAAAAAAAACGCAAACCAGCCGCGCCGGAAGCACCGAAGCACCAAAAACGCATCTTTCCTTCGATGTGCGACACCACATGGCGCCACCATCCAACCCGGGTAAAGCGCTACACATAAGTACTAGCGCATTGCATAACTCGTGATGCACTAAAAAATGTGAGTTGCCACTTTCGCATTTTCTTGCATTCGTGTAAATTCGGCTTCTCACGTTCTACTTACGCCGTCTTACGGTACCCGATCTTCTGAGGTTCAGTCATGTCGCGATCGGCTCGCCGGAAAACACGCGCATTGTCTTTAGCAAACGCAACGATGCTTTCTTTCAATTTTCGAATGCGTGGCAGAAAGAGCATAAAGTCATCATCTGTGCTGCTAATGCTTTCGAAATTGCGGCGAAGCTGGCGGCAGAAGTCGCAAGGTGATTGGAGCCTTACCTCATGGTTCTAGAACAAAGTTCTCAGATTTCTTCTCTAGCACACTTAGAAATTTCTTAGCTTCCAACCAGGATTCCAATGAATAAAGGGAGTCCCCGGCTGAAAGTTGTGTAGTCATTCTTCCAAATCTTCCATCAGTGGACAATTTACTTTCTTCACAGCTATAACCTGCTGTTAATATGACACGTCACGGCCAGAGTGGATTCAGAATGGCGCACGCTCGTCTTGGTCTCCTAGAATATAATGACGGAAACTTTGCGATGGTGTGCTGTTTATCGTTTACCGCATGCCTTGCATTAGTGGTGATACGAGTACGTTCTCGTTGCATTATCCAGTCACAAAATATTATTTCAAAAATTATAAACCCAATAACACACTAATAATAATAATAATCAATCAATCAATCAATCAATCAACCTTTATTTTTGGTGCCCAGGAACAACCATAGGGTCTTGGTACTGGTACACCATATACAAGCATTCATAAAAACAATATAAAATCAAGACAACACAACACAGAAAACCATATATATGAAAGAAACAATAAGATAAAAATAGTTACAGAGATCCCAGAAAGCAAAACAGCAAAACAGCAAAAAAAAAGGAAGTCTAGTGTTAGAAGCCATGACACCCGGCCAGCAAAACGTTGAAGGCACGTGAAAAATTGAAAATACACAAGCAAATACTCAATGCACATGACGGAGATAGATTATACACATAAAACAAAGGTTTTGTAACAAAATGTTAGGAAGTTTCAAAATGGAAAAAACGAAGTTCAGCGTTAGAAGCACTGACACTTAAAGCGACAGAAATTCAAGCAACACAAAATCAGGAAAAGTGAAAAACAAACAAGCAAGATGATGATTTGCATAAAATAAATACGGAACAGAAATACAGCACATAAATGACATAAAGGCACTTAAGCTACAACAGTTTTCAATTCATTAGAGAACAAAGACTAAGAGCTCTGGAATATATCAAGACGATCGGAATATTCATTATATGCACATTGTATTCTGCAGATGGACGAGCATCGTTTACTTAAAGCATCTGTTCTGAAAGCATCTGTTCTGAATATTATTATTATTATTATTATTATTTTTTTTTTCTTTCGCCGCATGATGGCGCCCAGTAAGGACAAGTGCCTCCTCTGCTGCCTCGCTTTATTCGGAAGGCAGGCGTTTTTTCGATGTTCTGCGTGTAAACGCCGTGCGCACGGAAAGTGCATTGTTCTGCCGGACGAGGAACTGCAGCGTTTGATCTGCGGTGACAGCCGTTCGTCTGCAATCTGTGTGTGGCCGCGGCGTCACCCGCTAGGCCTAGCGACCCCGGTGACCAAACCAGCGAAGACGGTGAGCCAGCGAACATCCCGGCCAAACGAGTGGCGTCCCCTGTCGGAGCAAGCTTCAACCCTTCGGCGGACCTACGCGCAGAGGTAGCGGCTTTGAAGAATCTCCTGTCCGAAGCCTGCGACAGGATCTCTTTTCTTGGGGATGTTGTCACCGAGTTGCGCGAGGAGAACCGGCTTCTGCGACGGGACCATGTGGCTGGGCTTGCCCATCAGGCTACAATCGTCGCGTCCCTGCGTGAGGAGGTTCGCTGCCTGCGAGGGGAGCTCGCCCGTCCGCCGTCTTTCCCGCCTGCTTCCCCGAAGCCTGCTAGCCGTTCCACGCTACCGGTGACGTCACCGCACTCCGGTCTCCCCATGAGGTCGTCGTTCGCCGCAGCTGCCGCCGGTGCAGCGGGCGAAGGCGGCCCCCTCCGGTCCTCGACGAACGCTTCGGCATTCTTAGAACGCTCCAGCGGTCAACCAGGTGCGGTGTTGAATGATTTGAGTTCCCCATCGGACTGCCCTTTGCCTCCGCCTCTACGGTCCGACACTGCGAGTAATGGCCCGCCGGTAAACTTAGTGAAGAAAAGAAGCCCTCCTCGCGTTGGTGCATCGGAAGCTTCTGAGTTGGTTGTGGTGCGCCGACCGCCGAGCTCCAGGGCCATCTTCGTTTCGAAGTTGTCGGCTAACACTACATCTCGGCAACTGTTGGCCCACTTGTCGAATGTGCAAGTCACGCCATTGTCATGCAAACGCCTTAAAACCAAGCATGACTCCTATTCTTCTTTTTGTGTAACTGTTGACGCAGAGTGTTTCAGGCGCCTGTGCGACCCGTCTATGTGGCCAAAGGGCTGCCTCTTCAAGCCGTTCCAAGGCAAGCTCCACCCTGGCATGGTGCACAGCTGTGAAACTTCTGAGAATGACCAGTAAGAACGACACTCTCGACATCTATTATCAAAATGCTCGGGGTGTACGTACTAAGTCCTCCGAATTTCTTAGAAATGTTGTGTGCTCCAAATTTTCTACTATTGTTATTACTGAAACTTGGCTTTGCGATGATATCTCATCTTCCGACTATTTTCCTCCGAACTATGAAATTTTTAGAAGTGACAGAAAGTTAACTGGGCCCAAGCAAAAGGGAGGCGGTGTTCTCATTGCCATCGATCGCTCAGTGCAATGCGTGCGGCGTGCAGACCTCGAGACTGAGGAATCAGTCTGGCTTGAGATAGGCCTCAAGAGGGGCGAGAAGCTGCTCATCGGTGTATTCTATATAACCCCGGATATTTTACCTGCTGAATATAATCTAAAGCTCACATCTATTGAAAATGTTTCCAATTCACACTCCAACCATAAGCTAATTATACTTGGGGACTTCAACACCCCAGGTATTCACTGGAACAGTCTTTCATTTCAGCATAAAAACCATTATGCAGCGCAGAAATGCACCATGTTATTAGATTTTCAATCATTCACCTCTTTGCAGCAGTTCTGCCATATAGAAAACTTCTGTGGTAATGTCCTAGATGTGTGCTTCTCGAACTTGAAAAACGTAGAAGTGTGTGCCTCCGAAGTATCTCTTGTACACCCCGACAAGTTTCACCCCCCTCTTATTGTCTCTGTCTCTGTCGCTGCCCAGCATTGCTATGGTGGTGTTGACGATTGTGCAGTCCCGCGATATGCTTTCAAGCGTGGAGATTATGTTGGGCTCTATCACTTTTATTCATCTGCTGAATGGTCTAGTGTTTTTGATGTCAAAGATGTTGACGAACAGGTTCGACGTTTTACCGAAATTGTCAGGAGTGGCATGGAAAAGTACATCCCTTGTTATATGCCTGTTCATTCCAAATTTCCCCATTGGTTCTCTAAAGAACTTCGAAGTTCGCTTAAACTTAAGGACAGCGCCCACAAAAAGGCCAAGCGTTCTGGGCTCGACAAGTGGAAAGCGGAGTTTAGTCGGTATCCCTCACTTTGTAAAAGCCTCTACCGGCGTGACCACCAGCTCTATATAGAGTCGTTAGAGGCTTCTGCGTCTCAGAAACCGGCTGACTTCTGGAGGTATGTACGCGGCCGTTCTAAGGAGTCTAAAGAACACATTAGCCTGCTTAATTCCGATGGGGAACAGGTTGAGGATGTCGCCACTAGCTTTGCTCAGTACTTTCATTCTGTCTTTCAATTGCCAGATGGTCACGACGAACGCCTGTCGTTTAATAATATGTCTAATTTTAGTACACTTATGTTCGATGAAAAACTTGTCAATGATAGCCTTAAACGGATGAAACCGTCATTTTCCTGTGGTGCAGACGGAATTCCAGCAGCCCTCATGAAGGTTTACGGCAACATTTTTGTGCCTGTCTTAACTTCCATTTATAATAACTGTTTACTTTTCGGCAAATTTCCTCGTGCATGGAAGATTGCTCGAATTTTTCCAATATTTAAGTCTGGTGATAAGTCAGCCGTTACCAACTATCGCCCAATCTCACTCCTTTGTGTCGCCTCAAAACTCTTTGAGTCAGCTCTGCACAACGTTCTTGCTGCCTGCGTCAAGAACGTTGTGATACCAAATCAGCACGGCTTTTTCTCGGGTCGATCGACGGTTACAAATCTTGCAAGCTTCGTGACTCAGGCTTCGGCTGCAGTTTGTGAAAACGGCCAGTTGGATGTTATTTATTTTGACCTCAGTAAGGCGTTTGATGTAGTGAACCATAAATTATTAATTAACAAGCTTACTATGTCCGGTGTTGATGCAAGTCTTGTTGCCTTGTTGTCCAACTATCTCCTTGACCGGTCCTTTTACGTAGATGTAAACTTCAAAAAGTCTAGTGTTTACACCGCAACGAGTGGTGTACCTCAGGGTTCTGTGCTGGGTCCACTATTGTTTTCTATCTTTATCAATGATGTGTCAACAGTGTTAACAAAATCTTCATTTCTTCTCTATGCTGATGATGTCAAGCTATTTAGGCACATTAGCAGTTTTCAGGACTGCTGTGCCTTGCAGAGGGATGTGTCGGAATTATCGGTCTGGTGCAGCAAGAACTGTCTAATTTTAAATCCAGCTAAAACAAAGGTTGTCACGTACAGCCGGAAAACCCATCGTCTACTGTTTTCCTACAGTATAGCGGGAGCTCCTTTGCAAAGGGTTGAGGAGATTAGGGACCTCGGGGTTCTTTTCGACAGTACCCTCTCTTTTTCTTCTCATATTAGGCTCATCACCCGGCGAGCGCTCCGAAGTCTTGGAAATGTGTGTCGGATTACAAAGGAATTCTCTTCTCCAGATGCATTTCTAATGCTATACAATGCAATATGTATCCCCCAGTTAGAATATGCTTCTGTTGCCTGGAACGGCATCTCCAAATCTAGTAGTGAATTAATAGAACGTGTGCAGAAGAAGTTTTTATCCATATTTAAGCACCGTCATCACAATCACAGTTTTCATCCTGATTCTGACTTACCCATAGTTACTTCCATCCCTTCGTTGACCTGCAGACGTATGCGTGCAGACCTTACATTTCTTCACAAAATTGTTCATGGTGACTTTTCTTGCGCAGACCTGCTTAACTGTTTAGAGTTTAGTGTTCCACAGAGGCCCACCAGGTCGCATCGCCCTTTCTTGACCGCTGCGCGCAACTCCAATCATTCTCCAGTGCGCAGAATACAGAATTGCTACAACCGCTTCTCTGAACGCCTTGACATCTTTCAAAGCTCCTTTACGATTTACCGTAGTGCGCTGTTGAACACAGTATGTTAAACATCTATGATATCTCTGTCGTTCGTTTTTTTTTATTATTGCTGAAATTTGGTTTCTCTGTGGTTCTGTTTAACCAATATATTTGCCTGTTTTTGAAACTGTTTACTTATCATGCTTGTCTTATCATTTGTCTCTATACTCTTGTCATTGTTTTTGTCGTCTTACTGTTAAACTTTGTTCTCTGCTTGTTGTGTATTCATTACAAGAAGCTGAGCCACAAAGGCATCTTCTTTTTCTTTTTTACCTTTACCCAGGCTCCGCCTGTACTTTATTTCTGTAATTTTCGCTACTTCAATTTGTGTTTCTTGTCGCATGTTTGTTTCTTCCAATGTGTTTCTTGTATTTTGTTTTCATGTAACTATCCGTGCGCCAGCACTCAGGCCTCTGGCTGTTCCTGGGCACGTAAATAAACATGATTGATTGATTGATTGATTGATTGATTATTAATATTATTCCCTCTTGTTCTCCATTTTTGTGAATGACGTGTCAGTCGCAATTAGAAAGTCTTCTTTTCTTCTCTATGCTGACGACATCAAAATTTTCAGACGTATAAAGTCCATCGAAGACTGTGATGCCCTGCAGCAAGATATATTCTCCTTTGCTAACTGGTGCTCAGATAACAGACTAAATCTTAACCCAGCGAAAACAAAGGTCATGTCTTATACCCGAAAAACGAACCCCATTTTCTTTCGCTACAGTATTGATGACGGTTTTCTGCCTAGAGTCGACGAGATCAAAGACCTCGGACTGCTCTTCGACAGCGCCTTAACTTTCTCGCCTCATGTCACTCAACTGACTCGGCGGGCGCTCCGCTCGCTTGGTGCTGTGTGTAGGTTTTCAAGAGACTTCCAGTCTCCTCATTCGTTCCTAAAACTTTTTATGGCACTTTGTATTCCTCAACTTGAATATGCCTCTGTCATTTGGAATGGAACCTGCACATCTAATTGTCAACGTGTAGAGCGTGTACAAACCAAATTTTTATCCATATTTATGCATCGTTTTCCCTCTGAGCCTCTCCCGATAACTGTCTCTTTAAGTTACCGGCGAACCCGTTCAGATCTTGTTTTCTTATATAAACTGCTTCATGGTGCAATTTCATGCCCGGAACTGCTTGCAGCAATCGGGTTTCGTGTTTCGAAAAAAGCAACAAGGCTTAACCACCCTTTCCACACAGCTGCTCAACTTAGCAGATGTTCTCCTCTTGATAGACTGCAACGCCTATATAACCTTCACTCAGGGGAACTTGATATTTTTTGCCGTCCCCTTGGGGGGTTTTTGTCCGGGCTGTTAGCCGTGGCGCACTAACTTCATTTCGACAGTTCTCGTGTTCTTCAGTTATTTTCCGCATGTGTATGTTGTTTTCACACAGTCTGTTCTCATTTGTTCATATATGTTGTTCATATATGTTCATATATGTTAGTGTTCATATGTTGTTCATATGTTGTTCATATGTTCATATATGTTAGTGCTGCGGGCGTAATCGTTGTATGTACTATGCTATACTTGTGTAGTCAACTCTTCATACATCTGTTTAAGTGGCCCGGGCGAACCAAATGTTATAGAAACAAATATGTTTCTATAACTTATCAGTTTATGTGAATAGTTACAAACATTTCCTGTACTTTGTTTCATACGTTTTTGTGTAATTGATGCTTCAGCCGATTGCTATGGTCATTGTACGCTGTGTTTGTGCAATGTACAATAACTTCGTATAATGTTGTTTGGATGCCACTTTTAATTTTTTCTCTGTGGTATTTCATTCACCCACATTTTTTCCTGGTTTTATATGTGTCAGCCGCTGATGTATTTCAATGCGGCATTTTTTCTTTTTTTTTTTCTCAGTGCGCCAGCACCAAGGCTTCGGCTGTTCCTGGGCACTATAATAAAGGTTGATTGATTGATTGATTGATTATTATTATTATTATTATTATTATTGTCTGAACTTATAAGTGCTCTAAAGCATAAAGATCGCGCACACAGAAAGCTTAAAAGCACTCCATCTCTCGAGCGCAAGGAAGATTTCCGATGCTTTCGAACTCTTTGTAAACGCCTATATAAACGGGATCACAGTTCATATATTGCACACTTACAAAAAAGCGCCTCTGACAGGCCGGCTGAGTTCTGGAAGTATGTACGCAAACGGTCTAACAAAAGTGAAGAGCCTTTAATAGTACTGGACTCCAATGGAACAGAACTACAAGCCATCGCTGACTGTTTTTCCACGCAGTTCTCTTCCGTTTATAAAGCCTCTGACTCTAGCACTACTATCGAACAACACTTGGAAATCAACACACCCAATGCTCTGTCGCTAGATGAAAATCTCATCAGCGAATGCATTAAGCGCTTGAAACCATCCTTATCATGTGGTCCAGATGGTATCCCCTCAGCCATACTAAAAGCTTATAGCAGTATATTGGTCCCAGTACTGACTAGCATATTTAATAACTGTCTGATTACTTCCACATTTCCTAGCATGTGGAAAATTGCTCGTGTTTTTCCAGTATTTAAGTGTGGTTCTAAAACTAATGTCTCGAATTATCGACCGATTTCTCTTCTTTGTGCCATCTCAAAGATTTTTGAGCTGGCCCTTCACTACATACTGTCTTTTAATGTGAAAAACGCATTCAATAATAATCAACATGAATTTGTCCCTGGCCGCTCAACCGTCACTAATCTTGCCAGTTTCGTGACGCAAATATCTACACCTGTATTCCAGAGAGGCCTGGTCGACACCATTTACTGTGACCTCAGCAAAGCGTTCGATGTAGTCAGTCACTCAATGCTTATGGTTAAACTTGCTCATTTTGATGTTGACACCGCTGTTGTGAATCTATTGCATAGCTACCTTCGTGACAGATCATTTTATGTTGCCGTCAATGGCCAAACGTCCTCCTTTTACAAAGTGACCAGTGGTGTACCTCAGGGTTCGGTATTAGGCCCACTCCTCTTTTTAATGTATATTAACAACGTTTCTTCTGCCATTCGCAATTCTTCTTTCCTTTTGTATGCAGATGATATAAAGATATTTAGGGAAATTCATTCATTTAACGACTGTCGCTTGTTGCAGTCTGATTTGTGTTCTTTTTCAGAATGGCGTAAAAACAATAACCTTTCTCTCAATATTTCAAAGACAAAAGTCATGAGTTTCACTCGCAAATCATCTAGCGTATCTTTTTTATACTCTGTCAATTCTGTGTCTTTATGTAGGGTTTGTGAGATCAATGATCTCGGCGTTCTGTTTGATAGCACCTTGCATTTTTCAGCTCATACGAAGCGTGTTGATATGCGGGGTCTTCGTTCTCTCGGCTGTGTTTGTAGAATATCGAGAAAATTCAATTCTCCTATGCCACTCCGCAAATTGTACACCGCAATATGTCTTCCTCAACTTGAGTATGCATCTGTGATCTGGAATGGCATCTCTAATTCCTTAAGTAACGTAGTTGAGCGTGTCCAGAAAAAATTTCTAAGCGTTTACAACCATCGCTTCGCTAAAAATGACTCTGGCTCGTGTTCTAACACCGTTCAACTATTGTCACTGCCTTCACTTCGGTGCCGGCGGAATCACGCTGATCTCTTCTTTCTTTTCAAGCTCGTTCACGGTACTATATCCTGTCCTATACTGCTCAATAGTATTAATTCTCCGATTCCGCGGAAGCAAACAAGAGAGAGCAGGCCGTTTCTTGTAACTACCCGCCTCTCTCAGCACTCAACCCTCAACAGGATAAAAAGTCTTTATAATTTTTATTTTCTTGACCTTGATGTTTTTGATGGGTCACAGTCATCGTTTTCCTCCAAGGTTTCTACCGTTATAAGATAACAGCACATGTGCAATTTGCTCTATCCTTCTCTTTTAGTTTATCTGGCGCATTGTTGTATGTATCTATGTATGTATGTATGTATATTATCTGACTTTTCGTCATTATCGTTAGCTATTTCTCATACTGTGTTAATCTACTTTTGTCCTGTCGTCCTAATATTTCTGTGCGCATTGTATCTCTGATAGTTTTCTTCTGAACAGTCATCTTGTTCTATTGTGTTATTCTTAGTTTTTTTTTGTTTCTTTTTTTGTGCGCCAGCATCAAGACCTCTCGGTTGTTCCTGAGCACGTTAAATAAATGATTGATTGATTGATTGATTGATTGATTGACTGAATATTATTATTATTATTATTATTATTTATTTATTTATTTCAGTATAGTAGGAATAGAGGCGTAGATTTGCGTATGCAAAATATATGAAGTCCATTGCTTTGCTGCAAATGTCCCTTTTGTTTCAGCGTCTGATACGCCATTTCATGAGTTCTATAATTTTCGTGTCTGGAAAGTTCGCTGCGGAGACAAAGCAGAGCGAGTATTTTTTTCTACTCAGCCTCCCCATACAGTGTGCAAATAGATCGGTTACTTCACTAAGTTGCAATCTTGGAAAAAGCACTTAGATGGATTGAGGGGTTTATGAACAATAATTATTAGGCGCCATAGCGCCCTTTTACATCATTTCACGATTCTGTGTTTTTTCGCATGGGTGCTTAAGCTTTCGTGTAGACTTAATAACTGTGTGACTTGATAGTATCTACCCCAGAATGCCTTTACACTGTTGTACTTTTGCACTTTCGTAGCAGTGCCGTGTTTGAGGGAGTGAGATGGTGGTGTAATCGACCCCATAACTTCCCCCCTTTACAGCACACATTGATACTGCCAACCCGTGAGAGCTATTCCAGGCGCCGGTGACGCATGGCAGCGCGAATCAGGCAGTGAGAAAAGTTGAACTGCAATTTTCAATAAATTAAAACAGTAATAAATATTTTTGGATGAATAGTCGCTTGAGGCGTTCGGAGGAAAAATCTGTACGCATGCGACCATATATTCGGCGTCACTCCTATTCTACGAGCAAGCGCACTCATGGGCGTGAGATACGTAGAAGTGTTTTGGAGTCGTTTTATCAGGCCAGTACACGCTGAGCCGAAACCAATACGGGCTGGTTGCTATAGGCCTTTCTCACAGTGCTATATGTTATTTTTGCTCTTACATGCGGCTTTAGCTGGTGCACTTCGTGAACAATGCGGCAAGGCCTTAGACGGTGTGAACTCCTGGCCAAAAAAAATTCGCCGCGTATCTGCTACTTTCGTTGCAAATGTCGTCAAAAGACGATAGTCTTTGTGTACATTTGCAAGGAAAAGCCCCCCTTTGCTTTCCCGCTCACCTCTCATGCTGTTCCTGTACCGTCGTGCTCATTCCGAGCTAAACACACTAAAGGTTTGCGCAAGGCGATTTGAATTTACCGCGTTCCACTGCTACAGGCCGGTTCCTCGATGCTAGCGTTGCAGTACGGCGGAGACGCGCGTGAATAGAGACGGCCGACTATAAGGTTTATAGAGCCACGTGGCCGTGCTCCACGTGTGTTCCAAGCAGAACGTGGAACCTAGCTAGTGGAACCTTTCGTTGCTGTTGCTGCGTGATTTTTCATTTGCCACCAGGAGGCGGCTGTTTTCTGTAGTAGAAGTAGAATTTCCTTTGCTATCGAAAAACTAAGCATCCATGAATTTTTTAATTAAAGGAACACTGTAAATATCCCTTGTGTACTAATTTCCTGTTTTATATTTGATTAATATCTTGTACTTGTTCAACAAAGTTGACAAGTATGAACATACGACCCGGGCTTAGACGTTTACATGCCGCTGTGAGTAATAAGACTATTGCGCAATATCTATTTTACTTTGGCCGGGTGGCTGAATCAAGGAGGTTAAAAAAAATCAAAGAATCTCCTTGGGCTGAATCGAGTCACAGACAGACATACGGACAGACAGACAGACGGACAGACATACAGGCAGACCAAAATTTCTGGGTTTAAGTTGCCCAAGAAAGACTATCGTCTTTAATAAAAGGGAGATGTAATCCGATTCGACCCCACTGACCTAAGCAACATTTGATCGACTGTGGCCAATTGTGAAATACCTGCAGGATTGCTCAATAGCTCTGTGTGGGCCACCTCACAATCGGCGGGGGAGGGAGGTAAGCACCATCACGTCGAAGTAACGTGAGTATGCAAGACGAGACGCCTTGCCTTTAGAATGATGAATGGCCTAGGCGTTTGCGGCGTACCACACGTGGGATGTGCGCGAAGTGGCGGGGGAGTTTAGCAACATTAGGTTAAAATCAGGGGGCAGCAGTCATGGTGGTGCTTTTTTGTTACTCCAAATGGGGATGGCGGGTATTTTTAGAAGGATGGGCGTAATGTTTCCACTACCAGCCTCTTATAAAACTGTAAAAAAAAAAGCGCTGATATAGTGTGATTCGGCCAGAATACCAGCGGAGCAGACTGAAGACTGAAAGCAAACAGGGCCGAATTTCCATAAACACATAAAAGGTGCTACATGATTTATAAAATTTATGGCTTGAGTACAGTAAACAAATCGGCGGATTGGCAAATCACTGGCAAATCACGCGCACTGCCGTTCCGTAGTTTTTTTTTATCTTTGGCCGCAAAGCGTAAAATTTGTGTCTGCCCACTGCAAGCAAACGCTCGCATTACGGAAAATGTTACGGCCTTCTACTGCTAAGCCCAAGTAGGCGGGTTTGGTCCCTGCTACGGTGACAGTCGTACTGGTTACGGCTGAAAGCGAAACCGCCAGGGATAGGAAATTTCGACTTATTTTTGGAATGCCCAGGAGGTGATAATTAACCGGAAGCACTCAACCACGGTGCGCCTAACAGCCGAGGTGCAAATTCGGTATGTTAAACGCCTAAATTAGATTCAGAAACCGATATCATTTTGGCGTATTTCAATCCGACCAAGTTCAATAGTTCGTCATGCATAAATTTTTGTCGCTGGCGCATTAGGCATACTATTCGTTGCCAATCACAAAGCTTCTGTTGAGCAGACCCGCCCGCAGTGTCTGGACGACGTATTCAACCCGGTGGTAGGGGTGGGGAAAACTTGAAGTGAAACTATGTCTTTGTTCCAACGAGCAGGAAGTCCTCAGTCGAGGCACCGGCATCCTGGGGCGGCGTGCGTTGTGTGCGCCAGAGCAAGCAGCTCTTGCTGGTCCTCCGTTGGTGAGTTTTTCAGCGCGGCCTCCTACTGCTCGACCGTTAGGAGGGCGCTACTAAAGTAGTCGGTAAATAGTGCCATACCGCGTGGGTATTCGGAGAACTCCAAATTGTAACACCAATGTACTAAGAATTTCTATGGAATGGTTTGTGTGTTTACAAGACGCAATTCTCTGCATTTATATTTACGAAGTTTGATATAAAAAAATTCAAGATTTCATTTATTTTAAAAGTCAATCTCTAAAGTTATTTTTTAATTGTAAGACATTTCTCACAATTTTTTGCTCCTCGTGTTAAGTGTAACGAGTGTAAAAAAACATTTACAATGCTTACCACTTCCGATATGTTTTCAGAATTACTGAGCTTTAATTAAAAATTAAAAAAAAACATTTTCTGTTATTTACAGTTTTCGTGTGCACAAAGTGTTTCCAATGACTTTATTTCTAAACAATCTGCAAATTTTAATTGTATGGAAAACACCTTCTGGGGCAAAATATTCGTTGTAGCTTGAATATGTAGTCATGTACGCACTACATCACGTTCTTTAACGACGAATTTCCAGGTTTACCAACATTTTGGGGACTTACTGAAAAACATTTATTTACAGAAGTTCTTACAGGGAGGGTGGGGGACGCTCCTTAAGACGCCGCCCCGTACAAAGACTGGGCGCACTCCCCCTTACGGGGTCCCAATGGTGTCGGCCGAGGCCTGGGCCCGACCGACCAAGGCCCGTTGGGCCGTCAGGTTAGAGCAGCCGAGCAGGGCTGCCGCGCAGTCATCCCAGGAAGGGTTGGGTAGAGGGGGTAGGTTTGGGGTTTTTGGCACGCCCACACCTTTTGGAAAATGTCAGAGGAATCTTCCTCACAGTGCGGGCACTTCCCCGTGCAAGCGGGATCGAAGTGTTTTAAGATTGCCAGGAACAAGAGAGTTTTCGTATAAAGTCGAACGTGGATGCGCTCCTCCGCCTTCGTGAGGCCCCTATAGGGCTTGGGATAGACGGAATGCCCGGATTGATAAAACTGTGTGACCTCCTTAAACGTGCAAGCGGGATTGGGTTCTAGGTTCGGATCAGTAGGGATGAGAACGGCGCCTGAGATTGAGCGCGCGGGCAGCGGCGTCAGCCTCCTCGTTACCCTCAAGGCCCGTGTGAGCCGGAGCCCATATAATCCTTGTATTCATGGGGGCGCCCTGGTAGTTACTATTTTGCAGAATGTAAGGAAAGTACGAAATGCACCCCGGTGCGATATTGCGGCAGGCATCCCTTGAGTCGGGGATAATGACCCGCGAGTCCTGATCTGCGGCGGCTTGCACAATGGCAATTTCCTCTGTGTGTGTAATATTGTATACACGGAAAGTGAGTCGCTTCACTGCCCTGTTTTGGTGGACGACCACGGCCGTGTACCAACAACCCCCGTGGTGCGGGCCGGAGGCGTCTTCGTAAAAGACTCCGTTTTATCGCCCATAGTGGCGAGCCAATACTTTCTGCCCGAGTCACGCGTCGGCCACTGTGGTCATCTCGTGTCATGTTTGCCGGACGAGGACACGCCATGCAAGGCGTATCTCCAGACTTCGATAATCTGTACGCGTTTTGCCGTATGTTTTGGGTGGTGGATGTGTAATCTGGCAAGAAGGCGGCAACCCGACCACGCTTTAGAGAGTATAGTATATTGATTTGTCAAGTGCGGCTCACGCGGCTCCTTGAATGTCTTTACCATTGCCAGGCATAGAAGGCGCTTGTTGGAGGTGTGTAGCGGAACATCACAAGCACGCTTGTAGACTTTACGGAGAATGACCTCGAGTACATTCTCGTCAAACCTGCATAAGTGGAGGTATGCAGCCGAGTACAGGACTCGGCTGGTTACGAATGCATGCGCCAGCTGCAAGGCATCTTTGCATTGTAACCCCCGTGCTTATTCGAAACCCGGCGGATCATCCGTCCCACCTAAAGTTCCTCTATATAGCTGCGGCAGGGAGCTAAGAGTTGCGCGACCGCCCGCCATGTTGTTATCCGGATTGCTGCGGGAAAGCGGCCCGTCGCTATTGTACGAGCCGCGCCGCCGTGCTTCTGACAGAGGCCGACGCGCGGTGGGGCGCTGCGGTCGGCGGCGCCTTACGGCGGCTACGCTGGATTCCTGCGATGTCGCTCACGTCTCTGTTGCTGCGGTTACTGGGCGTGGCGCAGCGCTGCCCGCGTCGGTGGCTGCGGCACCGCCGTAGCGGGGGCTTCTACGCGCGGCATGGATAACCGGAGCTACGTCATCACGGCGGCGCCTGAAAAAGCGTCCCGCAACTCTTAGCTCCCTGCAGAAGCCCAGTAGAGGAACTATAGGCCCACCTGGTACCCCACTTTACGCAGTGTGGCCAATGTTGTGTCTGCTCTGCGATGTTTGTGAATGAAGAGCCCCAGTACTCTGATCTCATCGCATTCGGGTATGGGGCCGCTGTGAAGGGACAGGTTGATTTTGGTCGTGCACTTTGGTGAGGGGCGTATGTGCACGAATTCGGATTTGGACGGGAAGCACTGAAGGCCACAGCGACGGGCGTAGTCGTCCACGACGTGCGCCGCTTGCTGCAGGTTGGGCTCCATGTCTTCTAACGAACTGTGTGACGCCCAGATGGTGATGTCGTCGGCATACAGCGCATGCCGGATGCCTTCGACTTTCGCCAGCTGAGCAGGGAGCCTTATCATTGCCAGATTGAAGAGGAGGGTGAGAGGACCGCTCCCTGAGGGGTCCATGGCGCCCATTATTGGTAAAGGACGTGTTCCATGTCCTGAATTTGAATGTATATTTTCGGTCAGTGAGGAATTGCTTAAAGTTTATTAAGGCATTTGGGAATCAGGGATGCTCTTTAGTACACGACAAACCTGTCACACAAATTTGGTAAGAGGCAAAAGTATGTTTGAAGAGCGAAGGTGTTTAGCAAGTCACTTTTTTCCTCTCCGCTGTTCTTTCACGAAGAAACTTCTGAGCAGGCACACGCGAGCGCTGGCCTCGTGGCGACGCCCTTGCAATATAGAGAAACCAATAAATTGCACAGCGCTTTTTTGTGCGTGCCTCCCGTCGACCCCCCAGCGTCCCCGAAGCACTTTAGGCAAGCTCAGCATTCCCACGTCCGGAGATTGGCCAAGATTTCCCTCGCAAAATCTCCGGCGTTCATCGTATTAGTGCGAAGACTTGCACGGATCCATTAGACTACAGCGTTTGGCGTTGTTTTTGTGCGCGAACGATTTCCCTGCGGTATCAGAAAATGTTTTCATATGTACAACACTGCACCCGTAAGGCCCAAAAATTCAAGAAGAGAGTGGTGCTGGGACATCCATATCCAGTACTTTATATCTGGGGTCTACCAGGATGAAGCCCTGTGCCTCGGTGGTGTTGCGGTCGGCTGTCTCTAGGGCTTGGGCAAGTCCCCAGAAAATGTTCAACGTCAGCTTCTATCGCAGGAAGAACACAGAAGAGGCAAGTGTCCGCAAACGGCGCGTAATTGCAGGTAGGCGCAGCGTGTGTAACTGCGGGGGGTTACGCCACCCCAACCCGAAGCTTCCGCAGCACGACCTCCTTCCAACGGGTGGGCCCACTGGGAAGGTCAGTTCCGCGCGCTGGAAATAAAGCACGCGTGGTGCAACGGAGGGTTTCATTTTACACCGACAGTTCTTATATAGTAGATAAAGGAAGAAGTAATATTGGCCGTGGGAGGTCCCTGTGACAGTAGCGATCCGCCGCTGTGTTGGCAGCAAGCATGTTCCGGCATATACACGAAACGCGGACAGGGCATGGATAAGTGTCGATAAGCTCGTGAATGCATGCGGCCAGGCTTGTACAACGCGCAACATGACGAAAATCGCGAATCGCTACCGTTGAGTTCGTGTAAAGTTCCGGCTTGTCCCAGTAGTCAAAGTGTATTCAAGCGCCTGCAGGTCATCCCTAAAGGCAGTACGTTTTGCTAGCAGGTTTGGGAGGGCGTTGAGTGACTCGTACGCGAAGCTTTCATTTAGGGCAGGGCAGCAGGGACACGTCAACGCCGTGGTGACGAGGCAGTCATACGCCACGGCATCCACAAAGCCTGAACAACCAGCGGTTGAATCTCAGGCGCCCAATCAGGGACCTCAAGGACGGCTTCTGGAGGCTGCTGAAGGCCCGAGGTACGGAATTGTAGCTTGGCCGAGGCTTGTTATCTGTCACATGATAGAACAGCTGCGGTGGCATTCCGGCTAAAGAGGCTTGCATCATATTCCGCTGCTGGTCCATGTACATGGCGAGAGCTGCTGCCTCTGCAACCAGTCCACGTTTAAGCTGGCGTGCGGAATGACGCTGATCAATGAGTTCAATAAGCGTGTTTTGCTGGGCTTCTGCTTGGAGCTGTGGAATTGTTGTTGGGCGGGGGAGGCCAGTACTTGGTTGCATGGCGGCCCTGTTAATGGCCTCCAGCCTCCCAGTCACTTCGCGTCATGTGCTGGAAGGGTACCTGATACGGCACAGTACGGAACTTACTAGGATACGGGCAATATTCCAGCAGGTCCCGCCAAACCACGGAACTTCTTATATAAGGACGGAGATATGGAGAGATATTGGAGAGACGGAGATTGAGATTGAGAGATATTAGGAGAGACAGAGATATATTAGAAGAGGTAAAGATATATTAGGAGAGAGGGAGAGATTTTATGAGAGAAGGAGAGATGTTGGGAAAGCCAGAGATTGAGATTGTGAGATATTAAAAGAGACAGAGATTGAGAGATATTAGGATTGATGGAGATTTGGAGATATTAGAAGATACAGAGATATTAGGAGAGACCGAGAGCTATTAGGAGTGACGGAGAGATATTATGAGAGATGGAGATTGAGAGATATTAGTAGAGACGGATAGATATTAGGAGAGACGGAGACGTATTAGGAGAGACGGAGATTGAGATTTAGAGATATCAGGAGATACGGAGAGATATTGGAAAGACAGAGATTGAGATTGAGAGATATTAGGAGAGACAGAGAGATGTTAGGAGAGATGGAGAGATATCAGGAGAGATAGAGAGATATTAGGAGAGATATTTGGAAAGCCGGAGATTGAGTTTGTGAGATATAAAAGAGACAGAGATTGAGAGATATTAGGAGTGATAGAGATTTGGAGATATTAGGAGGGACAGAGATATTAGGAGAGACCACGAGCTATTAGGAGAGACGGAGATTGAGAGAGAAATTGGGAGATATTAGGAGAGACAGAGGTATTAGGAGAGACGGAGAGATATTAGGAGATTAGGAGAGATATTATGAGAGATTGAGATTGGGATCAAAAGATATTAGGAGGGACGGAGATTGAGAGATATAAGGAGAGACGGAGATATATTAACAGGGACGGAGAGATATTAGGAGAAACGAAGAGATGTTAGGAGATACAGAGAGAGATACTTGGAGAGACGGAGAGATATTAGGAGAGACAGATTCATATTAGGAGAGAAGGATAGATATTAGGATAGAGAGAGATTGAGACTGAGAGATATTAGGAGATACGGCGAGATATCAGGAGAGGTGGGGAGATATTACGAGAGACGGAGAGATCAGGATAGATGGAGAGATATTAGGTGAGACGGGCTGATATTAGAGAGACGGAGAGATATTAGGAGATACGAAGATTGAGACTGAGAGATATTAGGAGATACGGAGAGATAACAGGAGATATGGAGAGATATTAGGAGAGATGGAGAGATATTAGGATAGACAGAGAGATATTAGGAGAGGGAGAGATATTAGGGGAGACGGAGATTGAGATTGAGAGCTATTAGAAGAGATGGAGAGATATTAGGAGAGACGGAGAGATTTTATGAGAGACGGAGATTAGGAGATATTAAGAGAGGCAGAGATATTAGAAGAGACGGAGAGATAGAAGATTAGGAGAGATATTAGGAGAGGCAGAGATTGAGATTGAGAGGTATTAGGAGAGACGGAGATCCAGAGATTTTATGAGAGACGGAGAGATATTAGGAGGGACAGAGAGATTTTAGGAGAGACGAATAGATATTAATAGAGACAGAGATATATTCGGAGAGATGGAGAGATAATATGAGAGACGGAGAGATATTAGGAAAGATGGAGAGATATTAGGAGAGACAGAGAGATATTAGGAGAGAAGGAGAGACATTAGGAGAGACGGAGATTGAGATTGAAAGATATTAGGAGAGACGGCGAGATATCAGGAGAGATGAGGAGATATTAGGAGAGATGGAGAGATATTAGGAGAGACGGGCAGATATTAGGAGAGACGGAGAGATATTAGGAGATACGAAAATTGAGACTGAGAGATATTAGGAGATACGGAGAGATAACAGGTTATGTGGAGAGATATTAGGAGAGACGGAGAGAAATTAGGAGAGACAGAGATATATTAGGAGAGGGAGCGATATTAGGGGAGATGGAGATTGAGATTGAGAGATATTAGGAGAGATGGAGAGATATTAGGAGAGACGGAGAGGTATGAGGAGATACCGACATCGAGATTGAGAGATATCAGGAAAGATGGAGAGATATTAGGAGAGACAGAGATTCAGATTGAGGGATATTAGGATAGACGGAAAGATATTAGAAGAGATGGAGAGATATTAGGAGAGACGGAGAGATTTTATGAGAGACGGAGATTGGGAGATAGTAGGAGAGGCAGAGATATTACGAGAGACGGAGAGATATTAGAAGATTAGGAGAGATATTAGGAGAGGCGGAGATTGAGATTGAGAGGTATTAGGAGAGACGGAGAGATGTTAGGAGAGACGGAGAGATATTAGGAAGGACGGAAACATATTAGGAGAGATGGAGGGATATTAGGAGAGACGGAGATATATCAGGAAAGATGAAGAGATATTAGGAGAGACGGAGAGATTTTAGGAGAGACGGCGAGATATCAGGAGAGATGGAAAGATATTAGGAGAGACGGAGAGATATCAGGATAGATGGAGAGATTGTAGGAGAGACAGACAGATATTAGGAGAGACGGAGATTGAGATTGAGAGATATTATGAATACGGAGAGATAACACAAGAGCTGGAGAAATATTAGGAGAGATGGAGAGATATTAGGATAGGCATAGAGATGTTAGGAGAGGCAGAGAGTTATTAGGAGAGACGGTGATTGAGAGATATTAGAAGAGATGGAGAGGTATTAGGAGATTCGGAGAGATATTAGAAGAGACGGAGAGATAATATGAGAGAAGGAGGGATAATAGGATAGGCAGAGAGATATTAGAAAGGAGGAGATTGAGATTGAGAGATATTAGGAGAGACGGAGATATATCAGGATAGATGGAGAGATATTAGGAGATACGGATAGATGTTAGGAGAGACGGAGAGATATTAGGAAGGAGGGAGACATATTAGGAGAGATGGAGAGATATTAGGAGAGACGGAGCGATATTAGGAGAGACGGAGAGATATTAGAAGAAACGGAGCTTGCGATTAAGAGATACTAGGAGAGACGGAGAGATATGAAGAGAGACGGAGAGATATTAGAGGGACTGAGATTGAGATTGAGTGATTAAGATTGAGATTGAGATTGAGAGATATTAAGAGAGACGGAGAGATATTAGGAGAGACTGAGATTGAGAGGTATTAGTAGAGACAGAGCGATAATTCCCTTACCGCTCTCTCTCTGAGTTACGGAGGAGGCTTCTGCACTCAATGTCTCCCTTTCAGACACGTACAAGACACCCATTCATAATTTCATCGCACCATGGCATCTTCGTCGTGTATCATGCGACCTCTCATTCATTCTTGTAGAAAAAAATAGGGTTGTCGCGGAAAGGACCGAGCCGGGACACGAACGGGAGCCGCCGCTTTAATGGGACAGGATGGAACACAATATACAATAATGATGATAGTAGTTCACGCTCCGTTTGAGCGCACGGTCTCTTCTTCTTCCTCTTGGCTACTACTTCCAACATCCTCCCGACCTCAACGAAAGGAGGTAAACTATAATACCAGGCACAGCGTTATCGTTCCAATGTTCGGGGTTAGCATAAAGCCGAGTAGGGGCAGTCCTATGTAAGTCCACGGCAGCGCCGAGCGCACTTCCTCCGCCAACGGTGCTTGTAGGGCCTGTCCAGACGACGGAGTGTAGAGCTGCACCACGTGAAATGGGGCACATAGGTCGCTGTGTCAGCTCCACAGGAAACAGTGGTATCCCCGCGAGAAGGATTTTCCTGACAGCGTTGAGACATTCTCAGGCGGCGTGGACACCTGCCTGTACATCGTTGCTTGGAATCTTTCCTCGTATTTCGTCTGGGCACCTTCTTCGCTGCCGTTATGAGAGCGGTTCGCTTTTGCCAGAAAATCCATAAGATGCCCCTATTCTGCCTTTCTTCTTAGTTTTTGGTGCTTCTCCCTTTTTCTCCCTGTTTGAGGTTCCGTTTCGTCCGGTATTTGTCTTGGGTAGCAGTGTTCGCACGCCGCGTACAATCAGTAACGTCAGCATTTGTTGAAGCCTTTCTGTTCGCGAAGACAGGAGATACTGTGCGGGTTAGGCTTTTTTGGTGGCGCGGTCGTTTCCTGGGTCGGATTCGGGTAATTCACTTTTGGGGTTGTGGTGGTTCAAAATGTCTGGCAGTGCTGAAGGCAAGAAAGTGCTATTTGCAAAATTACCGGTGTCCGATTCTCGCTTGAGGTCCTGTTCCGGTTCGTCTATCAAGCTTATGTTGGTATTGTCGTTGCATACTTCGGCAGTTACGACCGTCCGTAATGGCGCCGGCCCGACGACAGACCTGCTCTTACTGTTTGAGCCGTAATCTGGAAGCGAAGCTAGGCCTCCATGGTTTAGGTTGCGTCTCAATTGTTCGCAAAAGTGCTTTTTAGAGACGCTCGCAAATCCTAATAACTCATTCTAGCTTCCATTTTGTCGTTACGATGGTGTTTGCCCATGTTTCGGCCTTTTCCATTTCCTCGGCAATTTTCTCAATGGCAACGAGGTCTTCGATTTTTCCGTCCGTTTCCTTGAGCGCTTGCTCTTTCTCTATCAAAGACTAATTCCAGCTAGGGAGCTGCACTAGCGAGGGCAGTCCATAACAAAGATGCAGCTCAACTTGCTTAATAACTGTGGAGACTTCGTCACGTAGCTGAAGTCGTTGGCTTATAAGGTCCTCCATTGTTATCCTCGGCGTTATGCAGTCCACAAAATCGTTGGTAGGTAGGCGTTCCTTGGTATGGCCACGAAGTACGCAGTCGTTTCAACGTATGAAGGTGGTGTCTTCATTGTGAATGCATTTGCTTGAAGCTCGTTCCTTCCATGTCGTTTCTATAATGCTGCTTCAAGCTCGTTCTGCGTCAGGTCCAACAGTCCTTGCCCCATGGCTCACGTTGTCGTTGGTTGGTAGCCCGCTCGGACCTTCCACCGTTGAGTTCCCTTGGCGCGGCTCCAGACGAGGACACAAATGCGCCGGCGGAAACTTCTTCTCGAAGGTCGATGGGGCCGGCGCTCGTTAGAGTGTCTCACGTCTGTGAAAGCCGCTTTTCCAGTCGTTTCGGGATCATGCCGCGGGAAGGACCAAGCCGAGACATGAACGGGACCCGCCGCTTTAATGGGACAGGATGGAACACTATATACAATAATGATGATAGTAGTGCACGCTCCGTTTGAGCGCACGGTCTCTTCTTCTTCCTCCTCGCTACTATTTCCAAGAAGGGTACCCAGGAATACAATTCTGCAGCACTTCCTGTTTCTGCAGAACAAGTACAGGTGCGCAGATCTGCGTCGCGCCACACGTGCCCTCATCCCTCCGTGTGGAACGGACCTCCCCAGTAGACTTGCTCGCTGGGAAGAGGTTTTGCTGCGCAGACTTCGCGTTAGAGTGGTGGCGCTTTCACCTGCTGTGACCCGGGCGTGGCCACTACGCTACCATGCCCAGTTCGACGACACCTGCCCCTTCTGCACAGCTCCGGCCTCACAAGCTGACGCGGACCATCTCATATGGACGTGTCCCTCACTGGCCTCAGCCAGAAAGCGACACCTGAGAGGCACAGGCCTTCATCCTGGAAGACCCCCCGACCTTCAGCGGTGGCTCTGGGGACCCCACCACCGCGCCCTTCTTGACTTCCTTCGAGACACGGGGGCCCATGTATATTTGTAAATAGGTTATTTTTATGCAAACGGGCATTCTATCGCAAAAAAAATTCTATAGCGACGCGTCCAAAACTGGATCTACTGTCTCTTGTGCAGCGCACGGACCAAATTTTAGAGTTATCAAAACAATGAATTTTCACAGCAGTATTTATATGGCAGAAGCGTATGCCTTTTTACTCGTTTCAAATCACATCCTCGAACATAAGATTCCAAAGTCCATCGTCTACACAGATTCTCTAAGCGTTGTGCAGGCATTGTCATCAGGAAGGTCGTCAAAAAACTATGTAATTAATGTTCTTTTAAAGGTCATAATGACTGCATATACTTCAGATTTAGAAATAACCATATGCTGGGTACTAGGTCACTGTGGGATTCCTGGCAATGAGACGGCTGATCAAATGGCTGGTGCTGCTGCTCTCATGACCACAGTTGACATAACAACAGTACCTTACACTGACCTAAAGGCACACATCAGACGACAGCTTCATAACACATGGAAACTACACTGGAGTCAACAAACAGACAACAAACTACACGTAATAAAACCACAACTTGGACGCTACATAACTGACTCACACAACAGATACACTGAAGTCGCTCTGGCTAAGCTGCGCATAGGTCACACACATGGGACGCACTCCCACCTGCTCACTGGAACTTCGGGACCCATGTGTAGCAGGTGTGGAAAGGGCCTATCCGTAGTCCACATACTAATCACATGCAGAGCACTTGACAGAACACGACACAAACATTTCCCTGAATTATACAGACGATACATTCCTTTGCACCCATCATATTTTTTAGCCGACGAACCAATGTTTTCTAGTCAGCGTGTTTTTAGCTGAGGTGAACTTTCTGCAGCTCTTGTCATATCACGTGTAATCATCCTGGCCCTATACACCACCCATCTTCATTGTTTTTTGTTTCGCATCACTTTTACTTTTAGTCACATGTTTTAGTATTTACGGTCTCATCACAATTCAGTAACTTCTTCTTTGGCGCTCTTTGCCCATAGTCGGCCTTGCGCCAATAAAACCCAACTATCATCATCATCATCGTTTCTTCAGCAGAAAGAGCGGCAGCAAAGTCGCAGCAGCGGCAGCAGAACACGCGGTTGAATGCTAGGTACCCTTCTTGGAATGGCAGAATTTAAAGAAAACGCTAGCTGTCCGGGAAGAAAATGTCGTATATCTTGGTTAGCTTCAGCATGTCGCTGACATTGTGATTGTTTCTTACCTTCTACGTTAGATGTTGATCCAGCGGCAGGGATGAAGTTTTTTTTGAGGTATTCACTGGCCGTCCCAGCTGAAAGAAAATACTAAGCAGAAATTTATCGTTGAGAGGACAATCACAACCACAGAGATGAAATACCTTGACAAGACATTGTTATGAAGGGCTCCACATTATAAGATATGGTAGAAGGACGGCCGGGCTCTTGAAGTGAAGCCTGTTGTTGATCTGAGAACCGTGTGGTGCCGAAGACAGGAACCAAACACCACACCGACGTCATTCGAGGAGTTCAGTACCAGACAGGTGCTGTCACAGCAGGCGAGGAGGGTCTCAGCGAGTGCGACTGAAAAACGGGGGAATCCTCGGCGTCGGAGAGGGCAAGGATCGATTTCCTCCTCCACCGCCACCGCCGCGTTGGCACGCGTGAGTGAGGGGTCAGACAGTTTTTGGGCCTTTTTCGCCATGTTTCCCCTCCCAAAATCTCAAAAGCAAAGCGCGCACGAGTTCCCAGTAGTGTGGCCTTAAACAAGTGGCGGCGTTTTTTAGCGTGCCAATGCCTGCCAGTAAGGAAGGAGGAGATGGAGGAGAAGGGAGCTATCGCTCGCCGGCGCTGTCCGCGGGAGAGATAAATGGCTCTACTCCCTGTGAGGGAGAGCGCTTCCAAGGTGAAACGAAATGCAGTCATAAAACCATAAAACACGCTCCCGCTGCCCGGCTCATTCTGCGCGGGAGAAGCTAGTCTCCGATGGGCGCTGCTCTTTTAGTTCGAAAAATGCGTTCGCGGAGGCAACGCTGTTGCGAACCGGCGTGGCGTGGTCGAAGTGGACCGTGGTTGGTGTCGTGCCGTGGCAATTATTATGGCGAAGTTGAAGAAGAAAACTTTATGTACAAGTATTTACATCTCGATCTCAGAGAACAGGCAGTCTGCCCCTGCACCCGAGAGATGAAATAGGCACGTTGGGTCCAGCTCCGTTCACCCTTTCTCTCGGGTGATGTCTGGACGCACCAATCACATAATTTATGGCGCTGAGAGTTACGTTCACACCCGCACACACGCATACACACACCGAGAGGCATGCTTCTCTCTTGGGCAAGTGAGCGTTAGCAAGCGTTAGGTTGCCTCCGCCGAGGCAATTCGCCTGGGGTCGGAGCCCCCTTTGTCAGTTCGATGTTCCAATGCCAGGAAGACGTGTTGCGTTCCTCTCTCGTAATATTCCTTTGGTGGCTCGTTGAAAACCTCTAGAGCGTCTTCAGACACCCAACAAAAGGGCATGACAATGATGCGAGGCACGGCGCCGAAGCTTGCCGAGCAGAGGCGCGGGGTGGTGCTTCTGTCAGCGCCTCCGCTGGCCGGTTGATGCTTAAAGTGCCGCGAGATATGAAACGGGTGTTGTTCAGTGGCACCATCGTTCACCGCGACGTCACCGGGTCATCGAGCGTAGCTGAGGGAAATCACCCGAACGTCTGCAGGCTTTGGTTTTCGACCCGAGAAATATCGAATACGGGTTCCACAACAACCCATGCATGCGCGCGAAAAATAATTACATCGCGTTTACTCCAATCAACAGGAGGAAAATCAGCATGGCTGTGCGCCCAAAATTTCACAACACCGGTGGTTTTCGAAACACGGAAGTCACGCATGCGCGCACATTTACCAAAAAATTATTGTTTTTTTTTTTCAAAAATAAACTTTCCAAAATTTCAAACGTGAGCTATGAACAGCACGAAAATTTAAATGGCCACTTTGTGTAACAGAATGTAATTGAATCAAATATTCAAGTTAAAATGAGTTGTGTGGTCGGCTAGCTCCTGAAATTTCTGTGCCAATGGTCTACATTCACAAAGCGAATTGAATTGGCTTTTATGACCCTGTTGAAAATTCCATCAACTAACCATCAAGATTCATTGCTGGCAAGGTTGATTGCGTTTGATGGTCGCCTCGGAAAGCTTGATTACGTAAGACGTTGTAATGGAAGCTGCTGGAAGGGGACGCTGGAAGGTGCTGGCAGGCTTGCACCGCAATGGCAGCAGATTTTGGCGTGATAGCAAGCTTGACTGCTGAATTTATGATGGAAAGGCATTTTCTGAATGAATGACGGCCGAAAGCCAAAATTCATACGAGAGCGTAGCGCTTGCAATAACAGAAACATAGCGGTGGCATTGACCGTTTGGAGAAAATTACAAAAGCTGGCTTTCTGAAAAGGCGTTGCCGAAAACTTGGCAGGCACGCTGCGGAATGATGGCAGATGTTGGCGTGACGGCAAGGTTGACTGCTTTATGGATGATAGAAAGGCATTTTCCGAACAAATGCTGGCAGCGAGCCAAAATTCATTCGATAGCGAAGGGCTGATATAATAAGAGAAACATAGGGGTGGCATTGGGCATTTCGAGGGAAAAAAACAATAACTCTCTTTTTGATAAGGTGCTGCTGAAAACTTGGCATACTAGAGAAAAGCTACTTTGATTAGCGCTTCTTGTTTTTAAGCCAGAACTTGGAGGGCTGGTATCGAACTGTATGCCCTTTATTCACCGTTTTGGTCAGTGCAGACCCTTACGTTGAAACATGGGCAGCTTTTTTTTTCGCTGCGACAGGGTCAAACCGTGTTCATTTTCTCTGTGCTTTCATATAACGCGGGCTGAGCCCACGGACAGAACCGTCCGTGGCAAGGCTTAAATTGTACGTGGCAGAGTACGGGTTAAGCGCTTCCTCGATCCTCCTTAGTTGTAATCAGTTGCCTTGAGAATGATCCAACCACAGTATTATTACAAAACATAATTTTCATTCTTGGCGTGCATGCCATTTCATTAATAGCTGCGTTGGCTTTCGTCGGGGAGAACGGGGAGAACGACGATGTGCGATACCTCTTTTAGGTTGAGATAGCTCGCTACATGGCTCAAGGTGAGCCTCCTTTTGGAGACCGGTGCGTGCCAAAGAAGCGGTATGCCTGCTGGAATGGGTTATTTCGAGAAGCACCAAACATAACTGACAATATTTGTGTATTCATTGACGATTCAGTTTGAGAAGAAAAATAAATGCCGCTTGTTCGGACACCGTTCCCGTTCGTCGCAGTGGTGCAGTGGTAACACACCCGCTTTTTGTTGCCGAGGTTAGTGGTTCGATCCTCACTGTCAGGCTTTTTTTTTTTTCGCCAACAGCACGATTTGATTTTCCGTTAAACGGAAAATATGCCTGCTCTTGCTAGTTTTAACCAAGTGATTTCCCTAAGTGATGCTCCTAGACAGGATAGCCCAACAAACTCAACTTTGTGCTTGGTGTGGCTACCTGATCTTGATATTTACATTGCTTATGTTCAACCCAAAATTTGTTTCGACGCATTTTGTTCACTTCGCGACTTGTTGTATGAACTGCGTTACGATGAAACAAGGCACAGCCGAAACCTAAACCCCGGAAACAGTACTCCACTGCTCCATCCAGCACCATCGCCACGCCATCACGCCATCGCCTACAGTTCCTCCTGGACGCCGTGTCGGTGTAGTTGTACACGCTTGTCGAGTGGCTTTGTTGTGGTTGTTTTGAAGACATTGGGTTATTGTTTCGACGAACATATGCCGCCTGTGATTTAAGGTAAGTGACAAGTCAACTTTTCGCGCTTGTGTATTTAACAGGGCAGGGCTGTTCCGTTCCGTGTTAGACGTTTCCGTCGCCGGTTAGCCCTAATGTTTTTTGACAGCGACTGATTTTGAGGGTTACGCGTGCGGGAGTAGCAACAGAAGGGCTGTTCAATTTACAGTCCCGGACTCACCGCAGATTCTCTGAAAGCAGTCAGGCATTCGATTTTCTTCTGTATCCTTGTGGCTTGGGGGAATCCTCGGACTCCCGCGGAATATCCGCGGTGAATTCGAGTCTGTAAATTGAAGAGCCCTGGTGTTTGTGCCGTTTGTAGGCTTTAGGTTGAGCGAAGTAGGATCATACTGCTACGTTGGCTAAACGGTTTGTTGCTCACAACCGATCACCAATACGCGCGGTCAACCGCTCCAGGTTGAGTTCGCAACAGTTATGTTTTCTTTTTTGTAGGTAGTTCTTTTTAAAGTGTTGCGATATTGTACTTCTTTGTATCATTTATCCTACTGGACTGGAGTGGTACGCTTTAGGTAACTTTAGCCGAGGCACTTAGCAGTGTAAACTACACTGCAGGGATTGTCATTTTTCAAAGCCATGACTCACTAAAGTGCACTGGTACAAGCAAGGCTCTCTGCGTTCAGATTGAGGGTACGATGGCTGAAATTGGCGTCACACTCGGGAGCCCCGCACGTGCAGTGAATGAGTGTTCCAGTCGTTCGATAATCGCATAAATGTTTGTGCCTGTGTATCAGTAGCACCAAACCCGTGGTAGCAAATTCAACTCGATTTTGCTACCACGTCGAAACTACATGCGTATCGTGCGTCTTGTGCAGAGGCATAGGCAATGATTGCCGCGCATGGGGAGTGTTTAAGCACTGCAACATTCACTACCATCTCAGAATAATCCGCGGCCACGCGTGTAGCTCAGTTAAATTTTGTATTGGGCTCTCGTTCTGTGGTTAAGTGCACCCCGCACAAGAGCAAATGCTTCAAAAAAAGTTGGTCTTCTCTGGACTAGTTAAGGGCAAAGGTCTCTTTCTAGTAGCTTGTGTATACCGGCACAATTTTTTACAAATATCACGGGGGCGCCGACCATTCGGTCGATCAGCGCCTCGTGATGCAGTGATACGGCAAACTCGGCCGAGAGTAGCCGCATGCGCACTAAGCAAAGGCCGCTGCTGCCGTCGTCTGCTAGGCTGTTCCAAGAGCAGAGGGCAGCCCCCGTATTTGGTTATTCGCTTATCAAACTTCCTGCCATAATCAAAATGTTTTTTCGATACCCTGAACGTGGCGCAAACTGAAAAGAGTAATCAGCGTTTCAGAACGCAAAGTTCGTTCAGCGCAGGGTTCGTTCGCCAACGCTGATTCCTCTGTTTTCAGGGACGCACGTGCTTCTTCGAACGCCGTCGGTCGTACCTGCGTTGAGCTCTGGCGTTCTTTCCTTCTAAAACCGTCACTGTACCCTTCAGCAGCTATACAAGCACGGCCACCGACGCCGGAACACGCAGGGACCCTCCAGTACTAGTTTCAACCTCCGGAGAGCCCCCGTTTTTTATGAATCTCACTCCAAACATCGACCACGCTGGCATGACCAGCTAGGCCTAACTGGCGCTTCGGCGAACCCGAGCGCCATGGCAACGGTAGCGTGCCCCTGCGTTGCTTACCCAGCCCTCCCACTACAACACGCCATGTCCTTCGAGACCGATTCCCGCTGGCAAACCGTATACCACTCCCGCCGACGCAGCCAAGACCTCAAAAAATTGTAATCCGCCCTTCGAGCATCCCACTTGCAAAGACCAAACCCACTGAACTCATGCAAGCCCTTGCGGCCACCGCCCACCTTGCTACGAGTGAAATTAGCGACTAAATTCTTTAACCGCCGTCAACACCTTCCTCCCATAAGCTCAACAGAAGCTCCTAGCCATTCGCTCCTTTCTCCTTGCCTCAACGGAAGTCCCTGTCACAACGTACGAAGCAGCTCCCACAGATTCCTGCCGGGGTGTCATTCACGGCGTCCCAGCTGGAACCTCTCCACAAAAACTACTATCCCATCTCATTTCCGCTGGCGCTCCCATCATAAAGGCTCGCTTGATGGGCAGCACGGAAACAGCCCTTATCACTTTCGAAGGATCCTCGATCCCTCGCTACGTTCTGTACTACGAGGCCGAATACCGATGCCACCCAGAACGCCCAAAAGCTCGATTCTGCCAACGGTGAGATAAGATAGGCTACCGCAAGGACGTGTGCACTTTGCCCCCTTCTACAAAGCTCTGCCAGACTTGCTCCGAAGATATTACCAACTTCCGCCCGGCCAAGAGCATGACTGCTACGCCACCTGCCGCAACTGCACAGGGCTCTCATTCCAGCACCTGGGCAGTATGCCCGAGAAACTTAAAGCCGACGCCAAATCACCCAACAAGCTTACCACCGCCGACTCGCTACCCGCAAAACAGATAACCAATCATCTCCTGCTTCGCAAGCACCGGACAACCACCGTCCAAGATCCAAGTCGCGCCATCGCCATCCAAACACCACGGTCAGAATTCACCATCAACGGCAAAATACGAAGCGCAACGAGACCAGACCTACCGAACGCCAAGACGCATCGCACGCACCAGCAGCACAGGCCCCGCGACATCTAACCGTGAGCCAGCCACCCTCCCTTTCCCCTCCTCGCCGAGGCCTGAAGCCTTCCTCTACACCCATCGCTGCCTCAGCTTCATACCGCGATGCCCTTGCCCCAACTGTAGTTAAAATGAAACTAACTCTCATACCTATCCCCACCACCATCAAAGATATCTTCTTCTACACCAGCGTCAAATTTGATGCTCTCGAACGGCGAGTTGGCGCCTTAGAAAAGGCAATAGGTCACTCCTTCCGCAACCCTAACAAACGCACCCGTTCCCTATCAGCTAGGCCCCACCATCGCCATGCAAGCTCCTCCCGTACTGCTCAAAATCCATGAACACGCGGAATCCTTCATTAAGCTGGCAATGGAACTGTCGCTGCTTCAGCAAAAAACTTAACTCCCTCAAAGCGTAAATCAAAGCTCACAATAACCCCCCCGAAATCTTCCTCCTTCAGGAAGCCTATCACGTCCCAGCTGTATCGGGTTACAAGAGGTATCACACAGGTGACTCTTAAGACCCCCATTCCATTATTCATGTCACTGTAATAGCGAAACACCTCACGTGCACAGCACTTGACAACTCACATTTGAACACACCCTATTTTCAGACTCATGGAATTTTTGTGAAACCCAAGCTACACCCATTTGCTACCCTCAGAGTTTTCAACGTATACCACCACCCACGGAAACCAACACCTCCTCTTAGACCACTCTTCACCCGCTCGCGCAATCCCCACCAGGACTCCCTCATCCTTGGAGACTTCAACTGTCATCATATCATGTGGGGCTACTCATCCATACTTCCCCATGGTCGAAAGCTCGTAGACGCATTTCTCCAAGGCCGTTACTCTCTCCTTAACGACACTTGCTATCCTACGCGTATAGGCAAATCTGTCGAGTGAGATACTAACTCTGACCTTGCATTTTACCAGGGCACTCTCACACCCTTATGGGGGCACTTACATGAAAACCTCGGGAGCGACACGCAATCATTTTAATCACTATCTTCTCTCGCAGGTCAGTCTCGAGGTCACTAGCCCGCATTTCTCCTAATAATTGGACAAGGTTTCGTGACGAAAACACTCCCACTTTGGACCCCAGAAATCCTGACGCTTGGCTATCCTCCCTTTGTGAAAACTATAAAAAACACAGTACGCTCGCCGATCTCCTAAGCGGCGCTGGCGCAGAAATATATCTTGCCGCCGTCTTCGGCGCCGCATAAGCCTACTCACTCAGGAGGCAGAAGAATATGCACATCGATTGGCCAGCACGAACTGGTGGACACTGTGCGATTGACTAAAGTCTCATATGAGCACAAAGCGCGCTCCCTAAAACTGTCATTCAGCCAACACAACGCATGAATCCGGTTCCGAAGCTCTTACGTACCACACAGGAGTCCCCTACCGACATCGCCAACTCTATCCGCAGCTTACTGTTCCCCAATAGTGCAGACCACCCTACAAGCAGACTTTGCGAGCAGTCGTTTCTAGCGTCGCCCATGGATACCGCCTTCGCTTTTCAGGAACTACAACGAGCACTGGACTCCCAACTCCGCAACACCACCCCCGGCCCGGATAAAATCACGTAGAAAATCCTGAGAAATCATAGGTGACACTCGCAACAATCTCTCCTCACTCTTTTTAACCATGTCTGGGAGACTGGCACAATCCTTTCATCCTGGAAACATTCTGACGTCGTTCTCATCCCCAAACCTGGAAAACCTGCATCTAAAGACAATCTTAGACCCATTTCCCTACCCTCGTGCGTAGGCAAACGTCTCGAACGCATGGTACTTACCCGCCTCTAATGGCACATGGAACAGCACTGCCCCCTCACCTACACTCAAACCGGCTTCCGTCACGACATTTCGACACAGGACAGACTGCTCCGCATCTCTCAAGATCTTTACGAATTCCCAAGCTCCTCCCAACTTCGCGGCGTCCTAGCCGTTGACATTCACAAAGCATTCGAGACAGTTTCAAACCAGGCCATCCTCGCTAACCTTGCCCGAACCAATTGCGGGAGCCGAATGTGTAACTATATCAAATCCTTTCTCTCAGACCGCGCAGCCTCTTTAAGCATCCCGGGATCGTCGGCTACATCTTTTTATTTAACCTCTGGCACCCCAAAGGGCTCAATCTTGTCTCCAACCCTTTTCAACCTGGCAATAGCCCAACTGCCTCTCCTCCTAGACTCTATCCCCCACCTCTCCTACTCCATCTAAGCCGATGATATTTTCTCTGGTCCTCCCTTGGTAGCCCAGCCCAACTCGAAGAAGCCCTTCAAAAAGCATGTGTTGTAATAAACAACCATGTTTGCACCTTAGGTCTCGCTATCTCTCCTTCCAAGTCGACTCTCATGATCATAACGAACAAGAAAGGCAAAGCCCCTGATTGTGACCTCATGAACATCTCCATTGATAACACCCCAATTCCCAAATCAGACGCACTAAAAATTCTCGGGCTTACTTATAACTACTCCTGAAGTTCCTACCCTACACCTCGAAATATGGACTCTCAGATCGAGCAAAGGATTCATCTGCTGCACCGCGTCAAAAATCGCCAGTCTGGCTTACACGTACAACACCTCCTACGTATTATAGATTCTTTTGCCATGTCCCGCATACTGTACACAGTGCCATACATGCCTCCCACGCCCACCCAACTAACCAAACTAGAGGCAGCCCTCCGTAAGCTCTACCGCATAGCCATCGGCGTGCCCCGCTACGCTCCTGCTAACAATCTTATCGCGACCGGCAAATATAACACTATAGAAGAACGTATTCAAATACACAAACAAGCCCAACTTCAGTACCTTAAGACATCTCACCAGGGTCGGGCACTGTTGGAGACGATGGCCTACCCTACCTCTTCGCTTCCTCCAATCCTCACCACTTCACCTCCTTGGACCATGTTCCCTCGTATCCGCATAGTACCCCTCCCTAAGAATATGAACCCCTTCAGGCATGCCACCCGCCGCTTTCTACGCTGTAAAGCCCTAACCAAACGTGTCTCCTTTATAGAAAAGCAAGGATCAGCGGTATATTTTACAGACGCCAGTCATTTTTCATCTAGGCAAATAGCAACCGGCGCCTGTTTACGCCACTCGTCGCTGGTTTCCGCACAAACGCCTTTTTTCTGCCCGCCAGATGCCACCTCCCTAGAAGAGCGTTCCATCGCTCTTGCCATAGAGCATGCTGCTCTCACAACCTCCACCAAATACCCCACTTATATCTTCACAGATTCGCAATCTGACATCCGAAATTATTTACGCTATACCGCCAACCCCTTTTCTTCTAACCTAGTGACTGACACTCTCAACAGAAATCCTTCTCACCTCTTTGTCCTGGTATGGCTACCTGTCCACGCTAACATGGACGGCAACGCAAGAGTAAACGCGCTTTTTCAAGATCTATCCCCGGGTTTGTCTATGCTCTGCCAACCTCATACCATCCTCCTTCCACTCGTCTTCATGATCGTGAGACCCGTAAATTCACTTTACTTTCCTATCGCTTCGCCCGCCAAGTCTACCCTTCGCCAGACCAGCGCCTCACTCACGCCCAAACCGTTCTTCTCCGCCTGGATCATACGCGCTCCCTCCCATCTCACCAGATTCTACATCGCATTCGCAAGTGCTCCGGTCGCCCAAGGTGCTCTTCTTGCGGCGCATACCCTTCTATTCCCCACTCCTACTGGGACTGCTACCCCTCGAAGCTTCCCCCTCCCTCTCCCGTATCACATCGGGGGACACTTGGCTGGCTCCCTCGCCCGGAACAGACGTTCGGGCCGCCCAGGAGGCTCTCTGTCTTCATATCCAGAAGATCACCAAGGACGTTCTGGACTACTTTGAAGACAGTGACGCCTCAGGATCCATCATTTAGCTGACCTGGACTTAGGTCGGTGACTGGGCAATAAATGTTTAAAGATAAATTTCGAGCACGGCAGGCAGTTGATAAGCGAATAACCAAATACGGGGGTGGCTCTGTGCCCTTGGAACAGCCTAGAAGACGACGGCAGCAGCAGCCTTTGCTTAGTGCGCATGCGGCTACTCTCGCCTGGTTTGCCGTATCACTCCATCACGCGGCGCAGATCGGCCGAACGGTCGGCGCTCCCGTGATACTGGAAAAAAATTGGTCTGGTGTACATGATTTCACAGCCAAAAATACACTATTTGTCAAAACAAATGACTTGATGTAAAAAATATACCTCTGAAATATCTACCGCTAGGTATAGATGCGAGAACAGCCTTTTCTGGATGGTTATGACACACTGGAGGTTTTTTAAATTTTTTAGAAGAGGATAGCCTATTTCGCATCGCAATATTTTTTTAAATAAGCACTGGCTATCGTCATTATTGTCAAGAATTATTGGCAATAGTGCATCATTGTCATGTTTCAATATTTGCGGCGTATACCAATGCGTGTCATTTTTGAAGATCGTTTGATTTGGTTTGATGTGAATGTGAGCATAACCTTAAATCTTGTGCCCAATGATTCCATAAGGCGCCACGGCCATTATTGAGGCTTAATTAGATCTGTAACGGCCACTGTCATAACCATAGACCGCTGTGCCAGCGTCACCAGCGACAGGCACGACGAGCCACGCGCCACAAAAAGAACACCAAGGATTCAGCGCTGCTCGGCCGCATTCCACCGGCTCGCGGACTCCTGCTGCCCATCAAATCTCCTCTGCAAATAAATGTAAGGTCAGCGGCATGACCACATCCGCGCCCACATCAATTGGTGACCCGGGCGTGATCAGTATGGACCCCTCTTCGATTGCCCTCTGCCGCCCTACCCGGCCTTCGAGAGACGCTACCCACGAGCCTGGTACCAAAAAATGGAAGCGCACTTCTTCATCCGCCGCCTCGACTCACAGACTGAGTGCTACCGCATCTTCACCGCCCTGCTTCCGGCCGACCTACGCTATGGGCCGCTAAAACACGGTGAGCGGTCCTACGACACGCTACAGGCCTACTTGATGGCGCGCCTCGGCTCGAGTCTTTCCCGCCACAAGGAAGCTGCATCACTCCCTTCCGCGGTTACCTCGCATGACGTAAAGCACGACGGAATGGGAACCGTGCTGACCTACTTCGAGGCTGCCACGCGCCCTAAAGACGATTCTCCGACCCAAGAACGAAGAGACGTTCTACCACCACCCGGCCTCTCTGAACGTCGATTTACTTTCGGCAACTCCAATCTGGCGGCGCCCACGCACTCAGCTCCTGGTGATTCCGCCAAGCCACTCAATACAATGGCCTCGCCACTTCGCCCACCATTCTACCCTAACAACCACTAGGTGCGGCTTATGCAGACGGAGTGCCTTTTCGACCTGTACCAGGTCACAGCCCAGGAGGACCATTACTCACTGATGTACGAGCTCCTACTATCACGCTTAGACTCCAGCTTGCCGGAGCCTGGTGCCCATCCCTACGACGAGCTCAGGACCCTCCTCTTCACACGCTACTGTCGGTACCTCACACCACCCAGGCCAGCCGCCCGGCCTGGCACCACCCCGGTCGGGGACCTTGTTCCTAGCACCAGCATGCTGGCGTCCATTGTACCACCCCGCGACGACACTACTACTACGACCACACTATGGCCAGCGGACGGCAGCTCAGCGGCAACGACGAACGACTGCGCCTCACACCCCAGCAGTCTGTTGCCCACTGTGTCTACGATGCCTGCCTGCTTTGCGCAAGCACCGGGCTGGCGCCTGAACACACCGCCATTACCACCCCTCAAACAAGCGGGTTCTGTCGACGTAAGCGCAATTCATTCACTTAACACGCCGTCTTCTTTTTCACAACAGACGTCAGCCGAAGGCGCTGCATCACTACGCATCTCGACCATCTGTGATGAGGCTGACGTGTCCACTACCCCTCCACTGCAGTCTTCGAGAAGCACGCACGACGCGCACACTGTGTTGGTCGTAACAAAACCCCGAGGAAAGCGCATCCTCCGACGAGCTCCCACAGCCCCCTACAACCTTCCGTTACCAAAACACCGATGCGAAGGACGGTGTAACCCACAACCTTCTACGCACACGGCCAACCCCAGCCAGACGACTCTACAGTGCACTTTTACCATGGCCAACATGGCTGAGTGGACGCAGAGTTTGCGAGACACAAGTCCTGCATGTTGTTGCGACCGGGCGGGGGCACCCGATCCTTTCTCCGTGGCCGCCAACATACGATGGGTAGCGTGTATGATGCGAGCGGCCAGCCGGTGTTGCAGCCGTGAAGAGAAGTCCAGAGCAGTAGGATAACGTAACTGTTTACTTCATTAACTGTTTACGGGCGAGGTTACAATACAGGACACGAGCAGAGCGACCGCATGGATTCGCTGCTCAGACAGGAATGAATATCAGCGTTCGTGCTGCTTCTTTTATACCCAAAAAAACGCCCCTAGAGTAACACGCCACGAAATCACAGACACGCACACATTCTGTCCATAGTTAGTGAGTCACCCATGGCTTCGTCCCACATGGCGTCCGAGAGGGGGGGAGAGAGTGTCCTTGAAAGGTGCCGGGGTCGCGCTATCAACTGCTGATCGTGCCGATAGCGAAACGTCTGAGCCGGGAAGGTCAAGGCGGGATTCTCCGACGCGCAGGTGCCTGAAGGGTGTGGCGCTGGCAACCGCCGGAGGCACATTGCAAAGCGAGGTGACTGACCCGGCATGGCGAGACCGGAAGTACGATTCACCCACACGCGGGCGCACATGGTCGATTCCCACGTGGTCGCTTATGCGGGAAAACACGTGTTGCTGGCCAATTCGTAACAATGTCCAATGGATCAGCCACAAGGTCCATCTAACAAAAAAGTACCCTCTCCTGACTTGAAGACTCCCCTGCAAGCCGTCATTTCCGCCGTCGAGCTTAAACGTCGCCGCCTACGTCGCAAGCGCCGACCACGAAGGCGGTCTTCTGCGCTGGCACAACAGCAAGAATTTTACGTCAACCGTCTGCTTCGGCGATGCAAACGACGGGCGCGCGTGCGCTAGGACCATCGTGGTTGTCACGCTCATCAAAACCTGCTTTCGACTTCCGCAACACGCAAACACCGCAGTCATCATCCGCGTCGCCTCCCGATCCGCGTAAGGCATGCCTGTCTATGCTCCGACCGACTCTATCCTCTCACCCTCAACTTCGACGGATCAGGTACTACATGCTGCTACTACATGGGCACTCTCACGTCGTGGTACGCTAACCTTACTGCGCCCCATTACCTGCGTTAATGTGTAAATTCGCGGTAGCCTAGCAGCGCACCAGCCGATTTGTGCTCAAAGTCGTCCGCTACTCCACTCTCAACCCAGGCCACCGGAGGCTGCAATACCCCCTGGACGTTCTTATGACGACAACCTGGACTGCTACAGGAATCTCTTTAGGAACTGAGCCAGACCACTTGAATATACCTGATCCCTTTGACTTGAACTGATTAAGGACCTTGACTGTGCACTCTGTACATTGCTTACCTGGCTAGCTACTCTTGTTTTTGTATTTGTCTTACCGCACTCCGCGCTAGGGGGAGCCCTGTAGCGGCCCCTATCAACACCATGTACCACTGTGCCAGCGTCACCAGCGACATGCACGGCGAGCCTCAACAGGCACGAGGAGCCACGGCCCACAAAAATAACACCCAGGCTTCAGCGCTGCTCGGGAGCATTGCACAGGGGTTCCCCTACTCGCGGACTCCTGCTGCCCATAAAATCTCCTCTGCAAATAAATATAAGGTCAGCCGCACGATACATCGGCGGCTACAGATCCATCTTTTGAAGAAAAAAAATGGTTGCAATGCTATTGATGGTACCAGTTGAAACATGTACCGACACATCTAGTCGGTTTCAAGCACTGCGTGGGAAGGGAAATTGAACCTGGTTTAAGCTACAATCACCTAAAAGAGACGTCAGAAAGAAAAACAATTGTTCCTCTTGTATTTTTGTTCAAACGTTCATCACATAGCCTTTGCAGCCTCTTTCAGCTTAATTGTTAAGGCAACGTTATCACCATTTAAATCTGCGCTTTGCTCGACACCTTAATATTTCACTTAGAACTTTGAAGGGTTAAGGCTAACGCAACTTGCTTGTTTGCCACTCACTTCCGTCTTACAGGATACTGACCATTACACCTTGCAGTGGAGATCAGCTGGCATGCCCTACTTTGATGATATGGATGGACCTCTCATCAGTTGTCACTGGCTGTTTTTCACGTTGGTTACAATAGGTGGGCACCTAGTTCTATACAATTTTAGTGCAAGTCTGACGCGCACTGAGAAATTCAGTTACCAAAACTTGCCCAATTTGACCGTGAGTGAGGTACTTTGGTCTCCCAATAGCAATGTATATGTATGCATGTCGGCTTCTTCATTTGAGTGATTCATTGCTCTCTGAGTTTAGAATCAGTGAATTTGGATGTATTGTATTTAACGTCTTTATGTAGTGTTTTACCTGAACCGTTGCTGCACATTGTACATTGGACTGCTGAAACAAAAGCACGATGGTGGGAGTTCTTAGTAAAAAAGAGGGAACTAGTATGCACAAGCTGCGACATTTAGAAGTGACACGGCCGCTTGATGTCCCCCTCTTGGTGCAGCCCGCCGAATGCTCTTCACCGCCTGTGATAACGATAGTTCTTTCCCTCCGCCGCTTCGCCGGTGGCGCACGCTATCGGTGATGCGGCGGCGTCAATTCGGAAACGGGCCACACAATCAGCCATCCGCGGTAGCAGTTCTTGGTTCGGCTGTAGTGTTACTGTGCTTTGTCACGCTTCACTTGAGAAACCTTGCTGAACACGATGCAGTCACATATTTGCGTGGAGTAGATTCATGACCTTAACATGGGATTGCACTATTCAGCTGATTTTACTGGAAGTTTCGATTCTGAAGCCTGATTGTGATGTTTTGGCGTTTTCTGAAGGCACTTCGGGCTGCTGATGACGGCAGGCGAAAATATCAAGGTGGCGCTGGACAGCTTTATTTTTTCCAGGTTCGGCTCAATGTGCGATCAGCTTAGGAGTCGAACTGGCTTTACAATAGACAACTTTTGTTGGATCTTAAAGATGGCCTTGAGAACAAAACATTCCCTAACATTCTGCATTCCAGCAAAACATCCCTCTCTCTCTCTAGAAGATTTATTCTGAGGTTCTTATTGAGGTGGTTTGGTCAAATAAAAGAAACGACGGGTCCTTTCTCGCACTGAATGTAGCACAACATGGGGTAGTGTGTTGTCAACGGACATGCGTAGACACATGGCGTTGTTTTTCTGGTGGCTGTCTGTGACAATACGGATAATGAGGAACCCTGCCTCTTCCACACAGTTGAGCACGCTAAAATGCAGGTCATGGAGCTGGTCATGCTTCAGGTTCCCGGTAAACAATACCGTAAGAGGATAACGTCAGCCATGGAAAGCCCCCGCAGAACAAACCAAATTAGCCTGCAGGCTATTTCAGTGGCACCGCGCGGTTTGAGGTTCAAAGCCGATATCAGGCCGCATATTTCGTTGATTTGCCAGCCATAAGTGACTTTTTTCTGTATTGACATTTCGTCAGTAATCGGGCTGCAGTGTGGCAATTTCAGTGATCCAAGCTTCGTCCCTCCACCTGAAGCCGTTCCTTTATTAGGTTTGTCACTCGAGTCTCTCTTACAGAAGGTCCGACGAGATTTTTAGTGTGCTTTGACAAGGCATCTTCAGTAGTTTTTTGCCACTCAAATGCTCGTAAACTTTACAAGAAGTCGCCTTCCACAACACTTTCCCGAAACGTGGGTTCCTGCCTAGTCAGCGGGCCTTATCAATATTGATAGTCTGTTCCATGACAAACGTGGCACACCTATCTCCTTCTTGTGCGGATTCCGAAAGGGTCTTTAGTGCTTGCACAGCTCGCTTGTCCTCATAGTGTTGAACTTTCTCTAAATTCATCACGCGTTTGCTGAAGTTGTTGCAAGCGTTCGTTTATTCTGCACTTTCACCTTAAGATGGTGTGCGTTTTTTCGTCGCTTCAATGCATCCAACCAGGTTAAACGTCAGCCGCGAATCTTTACCTTTCAATTTACTGTGTTCCTAACTTTCAAGACACTCGCCTGAAGCTACGTTTACTTGCGTCTGGTATTCACTGGCTGCGGTTTGGGTGTAGAATTCTTCTAGACGTGGGTGTTTTGCTTTTTCCCACCTGCTGCTAATGCATGTTCTCTTGAAATCCTCGCTTGCATGCATGCAGGCTTGCATCTTACTAAAATCGTTTCCCGTGAAAGGCATTGCCACCATGCGATGCCTTTTAGAGCAGTGCAGGTCAGGAGCACGATTGATGAGCCATGAGTGCCGAAAAGCTTAACTCAAGGCGTAAGAAAACTGTTTATTGGCGATGTGACTAGCTTCCGAACCATCCTCTGCCAGATTCGATGCACGAGCTCTCGTCGCGTTTACTACTGCCTCGTCGTCTTCGTTGTCGGAGGAGGAAGTGGGTCGAGGGATTGAACACCGTTCCATCACCTGAAGGGAGCCCTCCCAGAATTGTTTCCACTTAATTTGGTGAAAATGTTATTTTTCTGCAGATTTTCGAGTTTTATGGCGAAAAGGAATGGCAGAACCAAGGGACCACATCACAGTGACCATCTCAGAATGTTTAAGGAGGCATGTGATATGTTAGTATACATTTGTTTTGAGTTGGTCTGGGTTGTATAAGCTTTAGTGTGTAACTCAGTTTTTTTTTCTTTTCAGCTGCCCACCTGTTCGAATATAGTCACCATATGTTATATTTAATAATATTATATTCAACGTTACAACCAAGTTTGTTTTGTGTATACTTTTAAGCACCACAGCACACACCTCTAAGCTCTCATAAAGTTCTTGATAAGTTTTTAGAGCATTGTAACAGGATAGCAGAAAAATGATCACGATATGAATAGACAGAGCAAAACGCGTCACGCAAGCTTGCTTATTTGCTGCAAATCTTATTTTAATTATTGGCAAGAAATGAAATCAGTATTTAATTAGTATTGCGTTGCAGCTTTCCTTTTTATGTTGTCATCAGTTTTGTGTAATTTTGCATATCTGCCGTCATACCGTCACCCAACCTGCCAGCATCGACGCTACCATTATCAGCATGCCGTCAGCTACCGACGTACCGGCGTCTATCGGTATGCCGACATCCATCACACTGCCGTCATGGCAGCATGCAGTCATCTGCCGTCATGCCATCAATAATGCCATTACCAAATTCCACCATATTGATGTTTGATGGATTCCATCAACTCCACAATTTCAATAGGGGGCGCACTGCTGGTGTATTCATTTTGAATGCGATGTCCATCAAGATGAAGTAATGAGATTAGTACAAAACATAGATGTGAAACCACTAGCTGCACGATCTCTCTTACCGCATTTGGAGGCGTGATCGCCCGATCAGCCCGTCAACCTTGTGTAATGTTCATCGTAATGAATTTTTTTTATCTGGTAGTCCATGCATACAAAACATACAAACGCCCGAGAAGCGCACACCAAACTGTGTATGAGTCGTTTAAAAGCGGCAAGGGGCATTGATACTACGTAAGATTATCACCAGTGAGTTGATAAGTTCAGGTTTATTTTTCTGTGTCCTAGATATGGGCTGCAAATTACGATTTTCATCTTTGTAATTGCCAACCCGGAAGCAGTATCACGTTTAGAGCACTGTGAATGTGTAAAACCAGCGAAGCTGTATTGGTGGGTATTCCTTCAATACATGCTATATTGAATAAAAAAAAAGACAGGAAACCCTGAACTAATTGCAGCAAGTACACGAAATTTGGCCTAATGATGGAGTAGTCTTAGCAGTCAATCGTCATAATATTTGTTTAGTATAGCTTCCATGAAACAAGAGAGAGAACCGTTTCCTGTGCATACTCCCATGCCTATTTCCGCGAACCACGTATGGATTTGTTTATTTATTGCTTGTTTTTACTTCCCGGCCACGCCCGTCTCTGTTATCTGTGTCCCAAGCGAAGCACGTCTTTCATTCTTTATTTTTGTGCAGCAAGGGCTGTTTCATTTAAATAAGCACTGCTTCATCTAACGTCGCTAGCCCAGGATAATCTTCTGTGATATACAATGTTCTGGATGTGAATCGTAGGTTCCAGAAACACTCGCGCCGAAAGATAAAAGTCTGCAGAGCAGACGTCGCCATTTTTCTTTCGACGTTCCCGCCTGCGCAATTCAATTTGTTGACCGCTGCTTCGCCGCCTCTGTATTCTTTTGAGTTGTTAGGGGAGCAAAAGTTCACTCCAATAAATTTGTTTTCCTTGAAGACAACTGCGCCGGCTGTGGCTTCGTGACATCTGGTAGAGGTGCGGGGTAAATGCACCCTACGCCCTCGTCAAGCCAACCAGAAAGTCCCACTTGTGCCAGCCGCCGACAGCAATGTCTTCAGCCGGAGTTTTGGCTCCTTCCGGATAAAATGAAGAAAAAAGATGTCATGACCACCACCATGATCAACACAGGCACCATGACCAGCACTACCCTCGTTCTTAAACAGCCCCGGGAACCACTATCGTTCCGACGATCTCCCGGAGAAGACCCTGAGGACTGGTTGGAGAATGTGAAGTACGTCCGCATCTTTAACATGTAAGATGACGAAGAAACGTTCCGCCATGTCTTCTTTTAATTAGAAGATACGTCCCGAACGTGATTTGAAAACCATGAAAGCTCCCTAACCGACTGGACACTCTTTAAGAGGGAGTTCCTCAAAACATTCGCAGCCGTTGTGCGGAAAGAATGAGCCGCCATTTTGTTGGAAACGCGCACGCAACACCCCAACGAAGCGGTCGTGATCTTCCTTGACAAGATTAAGCAACCTTTTCGCCGCGCGGACCCTGAAGTGATGGAAAAGAAGTTACGCTTCTTTATGCGCGGTGTGAAGGGGGAACTGTTTGCTGAACGTGTCCACAACGCGCCAAAAACCATCGCCGAAGCCATGGCCGAAGCCAGCACAATTGAGAAGGCTCTCTAAATGCGTGCTTAGCAGTATGACCGCAACTTCTTCGGCGTGGACAATGCGAACTACGTCGACAACTTGCGGATTCCGGCTGATAGCCTACGCGAAACCATCCGCGCAGTAGTGAGGGAGGAGCTGCAAAAACTTCTCCCAACGATGCCGCAACCCCAAGTTACTTCCTTACCGACGTCATCAGGGAAGAAGTTCACCAAGCCCTGCGTACATCAACAACACCAGCAGCACCCCGCGAGCCCAAAGCCATGACATACGCTGCTGCTGACCATCGACCTCACACACCTGCACCCTATCTTTACGAGACTCCATACCGTGGACCCCTGTCGCCGGCCCGACCATCTGTGGTGTAAACCCCCACCCCCCCAGGAAGACCGACGTGTGGCGAACGCCATATAATCGTGTAAGTAAGCGCAAAATGAACAAGGACGAACGAAGTGAACGGGACACGGCGCTACTATCAACTCATTTTATTTTCACTATGATGTCCGATTTAGCACAGCTTCTTTAGCATTGACAAAGAAAGAACTGCAATACTTATGAAATCATGAGATTTTACCGTGCAAAAGTGCATTTGTAACGCGACCGTTTGAAATGTCATCCTTCACTTTTTTGTTTTTTTTACTTGCTTGTGCTCCTACCCCTTCCCTCCTTTCTTTCATTAGCTGTGTATCTTCCGGTATAAAATCAGACATCATAGTGAAAATAAAATGAGTTTATAGTAGCGGCGTGTCCCGTTCACTTCGTTCGTCCTTGTTCATTTCGCGCTCACTTACACGATGAATGACCAACTCGCCGAAGAAACCACTCTGATGCCATATAATCGTCCGCTGTGCAACCACTGCGGAGAAGCCGACCACATCTACTAACGCTGCCCCTACAAGAGGCTCGGTTTTTGAGGGTTCTCCGTCGACGCACCCCGCCCCCGACCCATCGGAGATCGAAGAATACCTGTCCAACACCAGCCGTGGACCAGCCCGTTTCAACCGATCACCGTCGCCCTACCCATACCAGTCGCCCAACCGCCGTAGCAATGCTGATTTCACACGTGGAAGGTCCCCCAGCCCACGCTGGTTAAACTAAAAGCAGCAACTTCTGGAGGTAAGGTTTTAAGATCGCGGAAAAATTAAAACCCTCCAAAGACGCAGCGACTCGCTGAAGACAGATTCACGACATGCCCTCATCCCGACGACCCGAACTAACCCTGACGAGACTCCCGAACACGACGACAGCCACACGGTGCGACGCGTATCTGACATGACCGAATCTGCCGCTGAGAAGACGACGACAACGACGACGTACAGTGCGCGACCGTCAACACGCACAAGCCGAGATGCGACGCCCCGACGAACCCTGAACTCGAGGAAGGCGGCATCTGACGTCAAGGTGTCCATCGACGGCTTTGATGTAGTTACCCTCATAGACATGGGAGCCGACTACTCAGTAATAAGTGGACCATTTGCGTCTAAGCTGAGGAAAGTTACCCTCGTCTAATCTGAGGATGTAGTTACCCTCATAGACACGGGAGCCGACTACTCAGTAATAAGTGGACCATTTGCGTCTAAGCTGACCAGATGGGGCGGTCCGCACATTCGCACAGCAGGAGGCCACCTCGTGACGCCAAGTGGAACGTGATGATGATGGTTGGGTTTTTATGGCGCAAGGGCGACTAAGGGCAAAGAGCGCCAGAAAAAAGGTTATTAAATGAAGTGAAGTGGTTACCACAAAAAGGCAGGTAAAAAAGTGTAAACCGGACATACTAAAATCAGTTAAAGATATTGGTGATGGCTTGTGTATGGCGCCAGTTTTGTTCATGCGTGATAGGAAATGAGGTTTAGGAACTTAACGTCTGACAAATACTCAAACACAGGTTTTATGGAAACCATGGCATCGTCACCCAGAAACAGCGATGGATGTAGGGGAATGTGTTGTCTGTAGAGTTCTCTGAAGTGTTTGTGTCGTGTTGTGTGAAGTGCCTTGCACGTGATTAGTATGTGCAATACGGATACTGCCCCTCCGCACCCGCTGCACTGGGGTCTAGAAGATCCCGTCAGCAGATACGAGTGCGTTGCATGGGTGTGCCCTATCTGCAGCCTACCCAAGGCGACTTCCATACCGTGTACCGTCCCAAGTGAGGCTTAATTACATATAGTTTGTTGTCTGTCTGTTCGTTCCAGTGGGTTTGCCATGTTCTGCGCAAGTCTTGTCTTATGTGTGGCTTGAGGTCTGTATATGGTACGGTTGTTATGTCTACAGTGTTCCTGAGTGCAGCAGCAGCGGCCCTCTCGTCTGCCAACTCGTTCCCAGCGATTCCAGCGTGTCCTGGGACCCAGCAGAGGAGCAGCTGATGCTTCTGCGCATACACAGGCATGATGGTGCTGAATACAAGATTAACTATGTGATTTTTGGGGGGGGGGGTGTATACGATGATAGTGCGCAAACAACGCTCAAGGAATCTGCGTGGACGACAGACTGCGGAATTTGATTGTCAAGTATGTGTCGTACAATCCGTAAAATTCCATTCACCTCTGCTTAAAAAATTGTCGCGTGCACGCTCATGTTTCTGGGTGCATTGAAATTCGGACCATGAGCAGCGCAGGAGACCATAGTGGAGGTTTTAGAAGCGTCACTAAAATTCTTCAAGTGGGTATATAAACTGCAGTGACAGAAAGTGCTGCAGTATTGCAGCTCGCGCTACCCGAGTTTTGTCAAGTTTTATAATAGAAAGGTCACAGGACACAAGGCGAACTTGCCAAAGAGGTAAAATGTTTGAAAACGGTGACCTGTACACATCTGAAAATGAAGCCCTGAGATCCGAGGCTCGCGTTTTTACTCTAATTGAAAATTGCAGAGGAACGGATGGTCGATTTACAAAGAGCACCGATGTGGATGTGTTGTTAAAGACAGGATAAAAAGGATGGTTATTCAGCGATGAAATTTTAAAAGCATAAATTAAGTCCTTGTACGTCTGTTGGTTCGCTAGGCTCCACTTATTACACTCGACATACAGACTCTCGACAGGGCTAGTGCGAAAAGCACCCGACGCAAGCCGTAGCCCCAAGTGCAGCACTTGGTCAAGCATTCGCAACGATGTTTTCGTCGCCGACCCATATACCACACTGCCATAGTCTACACGAGAACCAACCAAAGCAGCATAGAGACGTAGTAGCAGTTCTTTGTCAGCCCCATGGGATTGGTGGGAGAGAACCTTAAGGATATTCATTGTTTTCAGACATTTGTGATTAAGTTTCTTGATATGTGGGATGTATGTGAGTTTGTGGTCAAACACCACACCTAAAAACTTGTGGTCCTTATTCACAGGAAGCGACATACCATTAAGAGTAATGTCTAGCTCCATATGAAACCCGCGCTTCCTGGAGAACACAACGCCGGAGGTTTTTACAAGATTCAATTTAAAACCATTCTTGTATGCCCAGCCGCCAAGTTTCTTGACGCCGAGCTGGACTTGACGTTCGGATATTGACATATTACATGATGTAAAAGATATGTGCACGTCGTCTACATACATAGAATAACAGATTGTTGGTGGCAGTGCCTTTCCAAGAAAGTTAATCTTTACTATGAAGAGAGTGCAACTCAATATGACACCTTGCGGCACACAATTTTCTTGAACGTGAACCTTTGAGAGTGCACAGCCAACTCTTTTTTGAAACGTTCTCTCTGACAAGTAACTAACGACCTTAGTTAGTTAGCTACTTGACTAACTAAGTTAGTTAGTAGGTAACTAACTAACATGTTACCCGAAACACCGAATGACTTGAGGTCACTAAGGATCCCATACCACCAAGCGGTGTCCTAGGCCTTCTCGAGGTCGAAAAAGACAGTTAAACAGTACTGCTTATGCGCGAAGGCATCCTTGACGTATGTCAAGTGCTACCAGTTGATCGTTCGTTGATCGCCCCACCCTGAAGCCTGCCTGGCAGCTCTCGAGAAGACCGTTGTACTCAACGAAGTACACGAGCCTGTGATTGATCTTCTTCTCGAAGAGCGTGCACAGGCAGTTCGTCAAGGCTATAGGACGGTAGCTTGAGGGGGACGGCGGGTTTTTTCCCTCCTTCAATAAAGCCACTACTATGGCCTCCCTCTATGAGTCTGGGATGTGCACCGAAAGCCATATTATATTACATAGATTTGGAAGTGCTTCAAGTGTGTCTGTGTGTAGGTGTCGTATCATAGTATATGTGATGTTGTCTGGGCCTGGAGCAGAGGGTTTACACGTGCTCAAAGCAGCTTTCAGCTCATGTTGACCTATTGTTATTACCTCAGAAGATGTTGACCTATTGGTATCTCGTATAGGCTTCTTTTCAGCCGTTTTTTGTGTTTTATGAAAGTGTTTGTGTAGTGTGCTGAACTGGACACGTGTTGGAAGTGTTGTGCGAGTGTGTCAGCCTGGTCTTCGAGTGTGTGCCCTGTTGTGCTGATCAGAGGCAGGCTGTGTGCTTGTTGTCCTTTGTGTTGGCGTATTCTTGTTCATACTTTCCATGTGTCTGTGTAGGAGTTTATTGATGGTATGAAGAAACGCCAACTCTCTCGTTTTGCCTCACTGCGCACACGTTTTTCTTACGCCTCGCACTGTTTGAACAAAAGGAGGTTACCCGACGTTGGGTATCGACGAAGGATACCCCATGCTTTGTTCTGGGCCTCTCGCGCCCGCCTACAGTCGTCATTCCACCGCGGCCTCCGCGGGTTGCGCGGGGCACCAGAGGCGTGGGGAATGAACTTTTCGGCGGCGTCGAGGATGCGCGCCGTGAGCAGTTGGGTAGCTTCTTCAACGTTTTGGTATCCTATGGATGTGTGGTGTAGCTTGAATGTTCCTGTAAATGTATTCCAGTTAGCTCTTGCTTCATTAAACCTTTGATGGGAAGATGGACTGCTCGGGCCTGTACCTATATACGTTAATGAAGTGGAAAAATGGTCACTACCATATGGGTCCTTGCCCACACCCCACTCAAGACATGGAAAGAGAATTCCAGAACCAATAGCCAGGTCAAGATGTGAGTATGTGTTGTGACTTATGTTATGGTAGACTGTTTTTTGTTGAAAAGGCGGGCTCCTGAAGATGTAAGGAATTTCTCTATCAGGCGACCTCAGGCATCCGTTCTGGAGGAGCCCCAAAGAGAGTTGTGTGCATTAAGGTCGCCTGTTAGAATGTACGGTTCGGGTTGCTGGTCGATCAGCGCCTCGAATTCAGAGCTCTAAAGTGCATAATAAGGACGAATGTAAATGGAGCATACCGTTATCAACTTATTAAAAATTATTGTCCGGATGACTACAGCCACAAGGATGGTGTTCAAGGTGACAGGGTGGCATGCTAAGGATTTTCGGGTGATTATGGCCACACCACCAGAAGAGTGTGTGCAGCCATCCATGTCCTTTCTGTATACCAGGTAACTACTCAAGAAATTTGTGTGTCTGGAATTCAGATGTGTTTCTTGCACACACATTAATTACACTTGGCTGGCTGGCATCCAGAATCTGATACACGTCGTCAATATTATTCAGAAGGCCTCTGCAGTTCCATTGAACGATATTTTGTCTTCCCATTATGATGTGTTAGAACTACTGGAGTGTGTATGTTTATGTGTCGTCTTTCGGGGCTGTGACTCTCGTCTTTTTGGACTTGTCGGGAGGTTTTGGCCTCGGGACACGTTCCTTGCGGTGCACCGCAGGCTAGAACGGTCCGACATCCGTTTCGTGCTTTGATGTCCTCGGAGTGCTTGATTTGTCAGTCTCCTTGGACCGCGCACCCGTTTGGGCGCGCTTTGACTGACCCACAACCACCGAGGGTTTCAGGAATGCCTCGGATGGCAAAGGCGGTGTGGTGGGGGTAGGAGCTGCCGCTGGTTAATCTGTCTCCATCTCTTCTGCGCCCTCGCCTGTGTTTGGGGACGCTAGAGCGGACGTGGATGATGCAGCATCAATCCCACCAGACGTGGGTGCCACCACAAGCACTGCTGGCTCAGCGAGCGGTGCGGAGGCGGGTTGGGCTGCCAGAGGCAACCCAGGGGTGGGGGGGGCGGGGTCGGAACCAAGTCCGACACGCGGTACTGGGTCCCCGCCGAAACCAGACGCCACTCCGACCCCCGGCGAGCTGCGTCGGCGTACCTCCCCAGGGGGAAAGAGGCGAACCTCTTTCGAGCTTCTGGGAAAGTGATGTTTTCGTTGACTTTCAAGGCAACGATCTGTTTTTCCTGTTTGAACTTTTCACAGCTCCTAGAATAGGCACCGTGTGGTCCCTGGCAGTTCACACAGGTGAAGTTCTCGGATTTACAATGGCAGTTAGATGATGTTGTGCTGCATGTTTTCCGCACGTCAATTTACCACGACAAGGGGTTGTGCCGTGCCCAAACCGCTGACACTTGATACAGCGGCGTGGGTTCGGCACGTAGGGTCGAATTGGACATCTCAAGAAAACTGCGTTGACCGACTCAAGAAGGTTTGAGCGCTCAAGTGTCAAGAATAAGTGCTTGGTTGGAATTAATTCATCATTTCGGCGTATGGTGATTCGCCTCACTGCTGTCACGCCCTGATCTCGGAAGGCCTCGAGCAGATCTGCTTCAGTCTCATTCACTAAATCCCGATTAGAGATCACGCCCTGCCAGCTATTGAGGCTGCGATGGGGCATGATGTTGATGTCAACATCTACCATGCGCGTTTGCTTGAGGAGGTTAGAAGATTGTTGTTTGTTTTCTACTTCTATCAAAACTTCTCCCGTGGTGAGTTTCTTAGCCTTGTACGACTTTCCGATAAGTCTTTCAAGAAGCTTGGAGATTAGAAACACAGACTTGGAAGTGATGGGCCTTGTCATGTCAAGAGACTCCATGATCAAAAACAGCAAGAAATTATCAGGCTTTGGGATTGAGATTGATTGCAAAGGAGGAAAAGAAACTTCGGTGCGGCCCTTTTGCGGGGGCCGATCACGTTTGGGGGGTTTAGAAAATGCCATATATCATAGTATAGACGCAGGGAACGGGGGTACTTTCTTCTTTGACTTTACCCTGATGGTCAAAGAGGTCCCGGAGCTCTCTGCCGGGTAAACAGGCAGGGAGCCCATCCCCCGGAAATTGACCTGGGCTCCAACGGCCACCACTTGAGGTTTTTACCCTTCACCTTAAAACCCATTACCACGTCGGTTACAGCGTGAGAGTGGGGGCTCGGGGTCCGTGGTGTCGCCAACACCATCACCAAGATTACTCAATTTGCCCCGTGCGGGCCCAAGTGGAACATGCCCATCACGCGTCACCATTAAAGGCACAACCTACCCTGCGGCGTTCCTAATTTTGCGTAACTGCTCCCGCGACGTCATCCTTCGAATGAACTTTTTGACGGAGAACGGTGCAATAATTGATCTACAGGCCAAGACTATAACTTTTTCCAACGATCACTTTTTGACGCCGGAACCGAACACCGAACACCGTGCTGCTGCAAGGATCGCCGATGATCATGTCACCCTGCCACCCCGCGCAAGCTTGATGATCAGGGTTTACTGTAAAGATGTTGTTCCTGACGTCGACGCTATCGTAGAGAGTGACCAAAGGTAGCTCCTCGACCGCGGTGTCTCCGTCACAAGAGGCATCGCGCGCTTTAAGCCACGGCAATCCCCCGTTCTGGTTACTAATTTCAGCGAGGAATACCAGCATATCAACAGGCGCGCTGCAATTGCGTTCCTCGATGAAACGCAAGAACCAACTGACGTGATCGCGGTCCGCGACTTTGAAAGCTCACCCGAAGATACCTTCACGCTTCCGGATCACTTCGACGTGAATCCGGCGTTACCGCAAGAAGAACGGAAAAAAATGGTTGGATTTGCTGCGTCGCTACAGCGAGTGTTTTTCGTCGAACTCAAAGGTATGTCAGACATCCCTAGCGAAGCACGGAATTATAGCCAAAGATGGAGTCCGACCTACCCGACAGCCACCGTACCGCGTGTCTTCGCATGAGCGAGAACAATCGAGACACAAGTCGAAGACATGCTCAGCGACGACTTTATACAGCCATCGAAAAGTCCCTGGGCTGCTACGGTCGTACTCGTGAAGAAAAAAGATGGCACACTGAGGTTCTGCGTTGACTACCGGCGATTGAACAAGATCACCAAAAAGGACGTGTTCCCCCTGCCACGAATCGATAACGCCCTCGACCACCTCTGCCATGCGAAGTACTTCTCATCGATGGATCTGAAGACAGGCTACTGGCAAATTCAAGTGCACGAGAGAAATCGAGAGAAGACTGCATTTATAACCCCGGACTGCCTATACTACTTCAAGGTGATGCAGGACACTGTGCTAGCTGGCCTGAGGGTGACACTCCTTCCTGGTATACCGCGAAGACGTTGGGGTTCATAACCGTTGTGGCGCTTGCCCTTGTCTACTGTGTCCCTGTTTCTTCTGCGCTTAAGATGAACGTATGGAATACCAACTAGCCCGAACGCAAGCCCTCCTTCAAGACGTGGTATTCTCCGGGGCTTTTTACGAACCGCTTGCAAGGTTGCAGTCTGTACTCGAGGCTATCGGTACGTCGGGGTAACACTGAAACCCGAAAAGTGCCGCTTTGCATACGAAGAACTCAAGTTTTCGGGCTATGTCGTCAATGCTGCGGGAGTACGGCCGGATCCGGAAAAGTTCCGCCATAGCGAACTTTCAACGACCGAAAGATAAGATGGGCGAGTGGAGATTTCTCGGACTATGCGCATACCATAGGCGCTTTGTCGCAGACTTCGCCCGCATTGCAGAGCCACTCACCCGCTTGACGAAAGATAGCACCCCTTACAGCTGGGAAAATGCCCACGAAAAAGCATTCTGCGAGCTGCAGCAATGCCTGCAAAGCCCGCACATGCTCGCGCATTTCGACGAAAACGCCGAAACGGAAATGCACACGGACAGCAGTGATATAGGCATGGGTGCCGTCCTCGTACAAAAGCAATGCGGGTGCGAAAAAGTAATATCCTATGCAAGCCGTGGTCTGTACAAGGAAGAAAGAAACTACTCAGACTCTGAGAAAGAGTGCCTCACGCATATATGGGCCATTTCGGAATTTCGCCCATACGTGTATGGAAGACCGTTCAAGGTTGCGACAGACCATCATGCGCTGTGTTGGCTCACAAACTTGAAGGACACCTCGAGCCGTCTTGGTAGGTGGAGCTTGCGCCTGCAAGAATTCAACGTTACAGTAGAATATAAATCCGGCAGGAAACACTCCGACGCCGACTGCCTGTCCCGCGCCCCCGTCGACCAACCACCACAAGACTTCAATGGGGACAGCGCGTTCTTCGGAGTCGTGACGGAGAGCGACCTAGCCGCCCAGCACCCTGCCGATCCCGACTAACGCGTCATAATCGACTACATCGAAGGACGGAACGTCGCCGTGCCTAGGACCTTAAACGCAACCTAGCGGCATTCTGCCTGAAAAACTTCGTTCTCGTGAAGGAGAATTTCACCCCCAGAACTAAAACAAATTATCTCCTTGTCATCCCAGCAGAACTTCGCGACTAAATATTGGAAGCATGCCACGACGACCCGACTTCCGGATATCCCGGAACAGCCCGCACAATTGGAAAAACCAAGGCGAAGTTCTACTGCCCCGCCTTACATCCGACGTCACCCACTACGTCCGGAGATACCGTGACTGCCAGCGACGATAGGCGGTACCGACGATACCCGCCGGACTTCTGCAGCCGATTGCCGTCCCATCCAGGCCCTTCCAACAGATTGGAATGGACTTTTTTGGCCCGTTCCCTACATCCCGATTCGAGAACAAGTAGATTGTCGTAGCGACAGACAACATGACACGCTACGCAGAGACCGGCGGTATTCCGAGGGGGACTGCACTAGAAGGGGCAAAGTTCTTTATAAGCCAAGTTGTGCTGCGACATGGAGCCCCGGAAGTCGTAATCATGGACCGCGGAACGATCTTTACTGCGGAGCTGATGCAAGGAGTATTACGCTACAGTAACACGGATCACTGAAGAACGATGGCGTACCACCCCCAAACGAACGCACTAACAGAACGACTGAACAGGACAATCGCAGATATGCTGTCAATTTACGTCGACGTTGAACATAAGACATGGGACGAAGTGCTCCCGTATGTCGCGTTTGCGTACGACACGACAATCCAGGAAAATACGCAGATGACGCCGTTTGAGCTTGTCTACGGAAGATGGGCGACTACGATGCTTGACGCCATGCTTGCGCATGTAGAAGACGGCGAACTCAACCCCGACGTCCAAGGATACCTTCAACGTGCGGAGGAGGCTCGCCAGCTCGCTCGAGTTCGCACAACGAGCCAGCATCTGGTGGATGCGGGGCGCTACAACCTCCGACGCCGAGACGCCGAATACCACCCAAGGGTCCTGTTTGGGTTTCGACTCCTATCCGACGTCGCGGACTCAGTTAGAAGCTCCTGCGACGGTATTTCGGACCCTACCAGATTGTAGGACGTGTCGGCCAACTCACCTACGAGGTGATCCCCGATAAGGATTCCGGAACATCACGACGATGCACGCTTCCCGAAGTCGTCCGCGTGGTTCGCTTGAAACCTTACTATGCAAGAAGAGGGACTTAGTTTGCATTTTCTTTTCTTTTAGAATCGGGTTGATCGACTTTTACAGGAGGGTAATGCTGCGAACCACGTATGGGTTGGTTTATTTATTGTTTGTTTTTACTGCCCGGCCCCACCCGGCTGTGTTATCTGTGTCCCAAGCGAAGCGCGTCTTTCATTCTTTATTTTCTTTGCAGCAAGGGCTATTTCGTTGAGATAAGCACACTGTTTCATCTTAATGTCGCTAGCCCAGAATAATCTTCTGTGATCTACAATGTTCTGGATGTTAACTGGCGGTTCCGGAAACACTCGCGCCGAAAGATAAAAGCCTGCAGAGCAGACGCCGCGGTATTCCTTTCGACGTTCACCGCCTCCGCAAGTTAATTTGTTGACCGCTGATTCGCCGCCACTGTATTCTTTTGAGTTCTTAGGGGAGCACAAGTTCACTCCAATAAACTTGATTTCCTTGACGACAACTGCGTCGTCTCTGGCTTCGTGACAATATAGACAGAAATGTATTTACAGATGGGATTGTGACATGTACAAGAAACCCGGCGTTGATACAGTTGCCTTAGCTCCCAGTACTTCTAAAATAGTATAGGCATCGTGTATCCGAAAGAAGAGTTACATCCGTGTTCTGTAACCATACTTCTTACGGAGAGAGCCACGCATTGACAGCAGACGGGAATTCTGTAACGTTTGCGAATTCACTGTGAACTAATTGCAACGCGTATAAGGAACTCGGTGTAATAATGGAGTCGTCTTAGCTGCCTATCTTTGGTATAATTTGCTTTGAGATAGTTCTGATAACGAAAGATTTAAAGCCGTTTTGTTCAGCCATATACCCTTAATGAATGGACAGTGTATCGGCAGTGTAATCTTGAGCGATCACGACACTTGCGATGTCTGAACTTATCATCTCGCATGCTCTGTGAATATCGCGTCTGTTTACCCTTTCCCTTCACATCTTTAAAAATACCTCGGAATAAGCCAACGGGTTCTTTTTCTCCTTGAAACTTGCTCGGGCGTATCTCGCCACGCAGCATGGAAGCATAGTGTCAGAAGTGCGTATAGGATACCAGCAGCCTACGCATCGGGAGAATCGACATGGACTTCTTGAAGCCTCCGGGGCACTTGCAGCTGGCCGGCGACATCTAAAAAAATGGCGCCTCTTGAAACAGAAGTTCGAACTGTTCCTACTCTCATCAGCGTCGCAAGAGAAGTTGCTCTCAGGACCCACGACGAACGCTCTGCTACTAAGCGTGGCCGGTGACGACGGTTTAGAAGTCTGCAACAATTTCTATTTCAACGCAGGTGAGGACCAGCAGAGCTATAACACCGTCATCAGAAAATTCGACGAGTTCTTCGGATCTCAGCTGAACAAGGTGCACGAGACCTACCTGTCTCGCCAACGAGTGGAGGCACCAGGTGAGCCAACGGAGCAATTCCTCTGGGATTTACGGAAGCTCGCCCGTTAATGGAATTTCGTAACATTGATGGACTCCATGATACGTGACCAAATTGGTTTCGGACCAAACAGGGAAACGTTCAAGAAAAGCTTCTACGAGATAACAACCTGACTGGCGAAACCGGAGCTTGTGTGCAAGGCAGCTCAGTTATCGGACGCCCAAAATGAGCTCTGGAAACGAGAACGTCAAGTCGGTGCAGTGAAGATGACGACGATTTCCGAACCTGGCACGGCACTTGAAGACGGAGCGCTAGAAAGCCATGTCCACGTCGCGACGTCAAGAGACTCCGAGGCGTCCACAAGGTTCAAGTGTCGTAGGTGTGGGCACGGAGCTTCCCAGCGTTTGGACGGAGCTGCCGGTGATGCGGCGGTAGAAATTATTTCGCCATTCGCTGCAAGAGCAACACGCACGCCTCAGAAGTCAAAGGCAGTGAAGAATATTTTGACATCGTCGACATCTCTGTCGAGACGGTAATGTACGAACATGACTGGGTTGTCAAACCACAAGTGGCGTACAAAATGCTCGAGCTCAAAGTGAACAGAGGAGCTCAAGCGAACCTTCTGCCGCACTGGATGTGTCAGCGCCTACAACCAAGCATGCAACTAAGGACTAGCAGCTCCGTGCTACGCTCGTACGACGGGGGGATCATGAAGCATCTCGGACTGCTCACAACAACGGCCACCATAGGCGACAAGTCAGCAGAGATCGATTTTTCGTGGTAAAGAAGGGATGCCAGGCCATTTTAAGACTTCACGGCAGTGAGACACAGGGGCTCTTCAAACGTTCGGTCAACGCCGTAACGGCGAGCACTACCGGGCGAATGCTGAAGTCGTTCCCGCAAGTTTTTGCTGGCACAGGATGCCTTCGACGTTTATATAGGATAGTACTAAAGGACGGCTCCGTACCTGTCGTTCAGACTGCCCGGTGAGTGCCTCTCGCCTTGCAAAAGCCACTCCGACAGAAACTCGACCGAGTGACGAAGGCAGGCATCATCGCCCGAACAGAGGAGCCAACAGACTGGGTGAGTCCTTTGGTGATTGTAGGGAAAAAGAATGGCGGGCTAATTATATTCATGGACCCCAAGAAAATCAATGAGTGTTTAAAGCGTGAACGCTACGAGATGCCGCGACGAGAAGACATCCAGACAGAAATCGCGGAAGCAAAATATTCTTTGCGCCTTGATTCTAAATCAGGCTTTCACCAAATATCACTCGACGATGAATCTGCCAGAGTATGCACATTCACGACTCCTTTCGGGTGGTATCGGTTTCTGAGACTGCCTTTGGTAATGGCGTCTGCTTCGGAGGTCTTTCAAGAGGTGATGAGCCAGCTTTTTTACGCCATACCTGGAGTACGTGTGTATGTAGATGGTATTCTGATATGGGCACCCACAAGAGCAGAACATGATGAGAGGCTGAGAGCTGTCATGGTAGTAGCAGGCGAAGCGGCACTGACGTTCAATGCGGCGAAGTGCGAAATAGGAGTGACGGAGATATCCTTTTTAGGCGACGTAATCTCGGACAAGCGCATACAGCCAAGCCCTGCTGCGATGAGCTCTGTACTTGACACTCCATTACCCTCAGACAAACTCGGGGTGCAGCGAATTTTGGGCGTCGCTAATTACTTCGGAAAGTTTTTGCCAGGGCTGGCTGAGAAAACGAAACTGATGCGGCAGCTGATAAAAGATACATTGTTCGAATGGAGTGAGAACCGGGCAAGGCAATGGGATGACCTGTGCAAGTTCCTCAGCAGGCAGCCTGTGTTGTCCATTTTCGATCACAGCAAAGAGACGAAGATTGCATTGGACGCTCCCGAAAATGGCATAGTGTCGGCTTTAGTGCAGCGGTACGGGAAAACATGGAAACCGGTTGCCTATGTCTTGCGAGTACTAACGGATACCCAGAAAAGGTACTCTCAATTTGAAAAGGAAGCGATGGCGGTAGTATTTGGCTGCGGAAAGTTTCACCATTTCGCGTTCGGGTGCCTGGAAACCGATCACCGCCATTGATAGCAATAGCCCTATAAGCCATTGGTGAAATGCCGCTCAAGCAGCAGCGTTGTTTTCGTTCGGCTGCTGAAATACGAGTTTCATCTCCAGTTTATCCCAGGGAAACAGCTGGTGCTGGTGGATATGCTGTAACGGGCTCCAGTAAGCAGACCTCACAAGGACGAAAACAACGAGGACGTGAAAGTCCATGCGGTAAGAGTCGTTGCATCGCTCGTCAGCGAGGCGAACCTAGCGCGGTTGACGCAGGAAAAGAGCAATAATACTTAAGTTTGTCATCGAAGCTTTAAAGGGACACTGAAGTGAATTTGTCAAGCTCCCGTTTTTGCTTGCACTGCGTAGACTGGCTCAAATTAGCACACTTTTAATAGTTTATCCGCTTGACTAATCGGTAATTATTTTACAAAGCGCGAAAGAAGAAAATCTACCATGAGCGGTTTGCGGCGGCCGCACCAACTAAGCTGTGACGCTGGGAGGAGGGGGCGCCGTGATTGGACGATGCCCAAGGTTAGCAATCAAACAAGTTTCTGTTTCGGTTTCGGTTCTGTAAAACAACATGTTTGACATCCGATGGCATCGTTGGATGGGCATTCTCAATATCACAGAAATCGTAGCACCGCGCTTCTGCCATGTTGTCGACTGTAAAATGCATAAGATAAGCCTCCCAGGACGGCTTGGGATCGTAGCATTCATTAGCTGAGCTCTACGCAGTGCATGAACGCCCTCCGCGTCCCCGCAGACGCTCAAATGCATGCGCTTTTCCCCCGTATTTGGAGCTTGCCTCACTCATGCCTGTATCGTAAAAAGCGTTTTCGCACCAGTCAAAGGGTCTGTTGATTCTGGCCTGGGCCCACTGCCTGCATGCAGTCGGTGCATATGGGAACAGCACGCCAACGAGAACTCGCTAGCGCGCCAGTGCCAGCCTGCGCGAGTTCTGTGGACTAGTTCGTGGAGCAATGAACGTTGCGGCCCAAAAAATGTGAACCCGTTATAGAAAACATCAGCGAAAAACGAAAAAGTGAACTTATAAAAAAAAAGCACGTACCCGCGGGGATTCAAACTTGTGACTGGCAAAGAAATTCGGGTGACATACCTAGCGCTCCAGACAACTAGACTACGGGCAGGTGATACCGATGATGGGAAAATAAGCTCTATAATGTATAACCAGTGTACACTTTTATTTAGTTTTAGTATTTCAAGCAGGTTCGGTGACTATTTGTTGTATTGCGCTCGTGCAGTAAGCGTCCCCCGAGTTTCCACAATAGCTTACGTCTAGCAATTGCATTTCGTAGACGGAAAAGCGTTCGCAGATGCGTAGTCGTGCTCCTGACCGCTGTGCTTGTTCGCCCAGCGCACAAAAAGTGCCACCCTAGTTTTACGCTGTGCGATAAAAATATCAGTTGATTATATTTCCTTAGTACCTATATTGATTTCGCTGACTCTTCTCCCCCTTCAAGAGACCTGATATATTCCTACTGACGTACCAGTCAGCGAAGCGTCGCACGTGCGCCTGTGCAGCGCTTGTGTGAAGCGACCCTGACTTGGAGCTAGATACAGTGTACAAACTAACCAAGTAAAGAAAGGCACATTCTTCCATTCACAAACGTGTCGTGGCTTCGTTTCAACTGAGCGAACAAATTGCGACGACCCGTCGGTGGCCGGCGGACGAAACGCTGGGCCGACTGACTCTGTCTGAAAGACGGGGAGCCATGCAGTAGCGCAGCCAATTGCGAGCTCGCTTCACTGGATATATAAGTTCCTTATATAAGAGCTCGCTGGAGGGTATGAAAACGAGCCATTTGTGTGCAGTACCCGTATCGGTCCTGTAGTCGTTATCATCCTTTCCTTTTGCGTAGTTTATAAGCGAAAATTTTAAACAAGACAGAAGGTGCCCTGTGAAAAAACTACTGCACAAATGGGGAAATCTCCATACACCGGCTAGTGGCTCCATACACCATATAGTCGACCGAGAAGCTCTGACAAGATATCTGGCCATACCGCCCGAGCGCGAAAACGGCCTTTTATTGTGTCAATACGGTATATGCAGCGTGCAATTTGTGAACGCACCGTTCATTACGACCCATTTGTGCGCAGTACCCGTATTGGTCCTCTATTCGCTATCATACGGTTTCGGGCGACCCAGAGCTATCGCAGCAAGGATTCTGTGTTTTGACTAAGTTGAAATAGGTATGATTTCTTAAGAGCTATGTTGAGGAGTAGTCGGGGATATGAGGTCTCTAGTGGTCACTGAAGTAGCTCTAGCAGTTTCATTCTGAGCTCTGGGTCTATGTAGTGCAAAAAGGCATAATGATCAAGAAGGAACCAGAGACGGTTGTGTTCCGTCAAAACAAGTGCTTTTGTCATAGCTGAAGCATCACGTTTGTATTGAAAGCCCCTTCGAGCAGCTTCATTTTTCTTCTCGTTCCTCAGAACATCCGAGTGGCCTAGAAGCCACTGAAATTTTATTAACAGCAGAGCTCTTTAGGCTCACAAAAACCCGCCCGGCGTAGACGGAAAACCCGAGCGCGCATTAGCGTGCGCGCTCTCTTTCGGCCAACTAGGCCGAAAATCTCCGAGGCGTAGCTTAAAACAGGCACTCAACGAGACAGCCATAGACCACCGCAAAATGCGCAGCCATTACCGTATCGGCAGAGCGTCGTCCAGGCTTGCACGTCTGCTTACGCCACATGAGGAGCTCTCGCCTAAGTCGCCGTCGTCGTGAAGGGACCAGCGCTCAACACATCCGCCACCCCGACGGCGATGACGATGGATCTTTCAAGCCTTCACGATCCATACGTTTTTACGGTCACGGGACCTGCTGAAGAAGTGGAGGTCTACCGAGGCGATGACGCGATACCAGAAGATTTGCCCTATGCGGCTGTGCCTTCGGGATACGGCGGTGAAAGTATGACGACGATTGCTACCGAATACACGTGAACATTTTTAATGCAATTTTCCTTGCAGTGTTGTCCAAAACGACAATGCACTGCAGGGTTCAGGCTGCTGTCTATCGGCATCTGCTGTCAGTGGGAGAAGAAGCTAGGTCGATCTGCTGTATCTCGAGCCTTGCACCACTAATGCAAGCTGCGTTTGTTCTTTGGTGTGGAGTGCCAGTGGCTATACGGTGGAAATAGTTAATGAGAGGAGTGTTCATAAATGCTGAAACAGTCGTTGCTCTCTGCCGTATGGAGAGCTGCCCTAGAGACTTTGAAGATGATCCATTGCCCTAGTGGCTGGCGGAGAATGTACCGGATGGCCTCCTTGGTAACGTGGAGCTCGGCTCAGAAAGATAATGTTGCCCGCTCAAGACCACGAGAGAATGTATGGTCAGTGGACGAAATGAAGATCCCAGAGCAACTTCAAGCAGAGCAACTTCCTCTGCCTCGGGGAACATTTTTCCGAGGCAGAGGAAGACGAAGCCACGATTTTATTTTTTCTGCTCTGTGTTCGCAGCGTGATTTTTCAGTCCACGAACCTCGAGGTGATTAACCAGCGGCACGTTCCTTCGTCTGAGCGTCTCCGGTGGTACCGGTGAGCCTGCATGTTTTTCCGAAGGCAATGGGTTTGACTGTAGGAGCCCGGTTGGCCGGTTAGGCTTAGTGTGGGTTGCAAGCCATCGTGTATAGGCCGCAGGGAAACCTGCATTGAAGCGCCCGACGCGATCTCGCTTCAGGGACGCAATGGAACATCAACCACCCGTCGCGCTCCGCCAAACATCTCGTGGATCACTTGCAGACGGCGCTAACGGTCCGAACGGTGATGTTCAACGAGAGATTCAAGATCAAGAGCCGTTACTAGCTGGGAATCCCCAAGGTAGTCATCATCATGCAGAGGGGTGCAATCCCCCTCGGGATCACGCTCACAGTGACAGTGTCCGTGCTTCCAGCCCTGTAGCTCGTTCGACGCACCGTTTTGAGGGATCGCCTGTACAAAGAGAAGAAGATACCTCCCTTCTCTGCGACAAAGGGAAGCAGCTCCTAAATGTTCTCAGTGATGGAAGAAACAAAGTAGTGTACCCAGTGCGCGAAAAGATTATGGACATCTTCTTCGACTTGCAGACAATGTTCATGTCCCTACGTACGAAGTTATCCCGTGCCGAAGGCACGATCGACGAGCTACGATCGCAGTTTGCTGAGTGCCGCCATGAAGAAGTCATCCCACATAATCCACCACCTGTGCCGCGGCAGTCCTTCGCGAATGCTCCCCTTCAGCCTGTGCAGCACCACCCAGACAAAGCAGTTAGGCCTCTTGCAACTGACCCAAACCACGTTTTGCACATTAGGCCTCTTCTTCCATCTGCTCATCTTGGCCCCGAAACTATTACCCTGCTCAAATCAACTTTTGGGAACGATCCATCCAGAATCGGAGTGAAACAAGTTAAACTCATTCCCAACCGCACCGGGCTTACGGTAGTTTCTGCGAACAGACCTTCGATTGAGAATCTTGACAAAGCCATCGAAGGAAACACTCAGCTTAGAACAGCCATCAAAGTCATCCGTCCTCCACGCCGTTTGCCACAGTTTAAAATCAGTGGTGTAGACCCCAGCATCGTTCCAAGTATATTGCGCAAGAACATCAATGCTCGCAATGGGTTGAATATCCGCGATGAAGAGTGTAAAATGTCGACGGTTCTGCACAGAATCGGGAAGGCCGTTCACCCGGGCAGGATGGCAACCCGACCTCCGGGAATTTCTCGCGGCGCACGGAAACCGGGAGGGACACGCGTGGGCCGCTCGCACGTGAGTATGCGTGACTCATCGCAGGCAGTGGTATCGGCTGCCCGCGGAAACCCGTTCAGGAGGCTAAGGTACCACAAGCCGATGAGGTGACGATAGAGGCGACGGCCTGGTGGGGAATGCGAGGGAGACATGTCAAAGAGTACCCCACGGGGGGAGAGGGGTATTTTCGTCTTGTATATTTCTGTGCGCTCTTTCCACATAGAGGGAGCGAGTGTACGTGTCCATCATATTGGTGGTGTGTCATGATTGGATGTTTTCTGCATGTGGGCTGGACTCTCTGTGTTCTAAAAACTGAGCGCGAGAGTCCGGCCGGCCGTTCTGATTCACGGTGTGGTGCGTGCACCATCGGCTTTGCCAAGGAAGGTAGTCAGTCCCAATGCTTTCCGCTTTTGACTGTAATGTACAAATGTAAATAAGTGTACATAAATATTCCTTGCATTACTTCAACTTCGTCTTCGAGGCCCCATTTGTCTGCAATGAGAAGATCTGCTACCCGGAAGACCGCAAAGCCGCCCCAACCTCCAGTTGGCGCGCGAGGTGGAACTCCGACTGCAGTCGGGAGAACGTGTAGCGGAGGAGGAGACTAAGAGCAACGATGAGCAAGGAAGGAATGAAAAGGAAGTCAGCGGATTCAGCACAGCGGTCACCGGCTACGACGTCGGACGACGGTGTTCGAGACACCGGAGAGGCGAGCAGCGGCGAATTCGGGATGAGTCCACTGCTGGGTCAGCGGTGACAGCTGGGAAGCCACCGCTTGGAGGGAGGGCGGTGTGTCACAAGGACCGGCCGCGTACTTCATTGGCAACGGTGGCAACGAGACCGGCGACGGCGGCAACTACAGCAACGGAAGTCAGGAGCCAGCGCGGCTGCATCTCGTCGGAGGGTGAGTCCTCTTTGTTCTTCACCTTGGCGTGAGCATCGCTGTCTGGGTGGGCACTAAGGGGTGCATGAACACGCGGTTCGCGCATTTAAACCCGGACAGGCGGAAGGTGATAACAATGGGCGACGAAGAGGAGACGGTTGTGTCGGACGGCAGTTTGTCCGCGCCTGGAGCGCCGTTTAGCCAGACGGCAATGGACATGCAAAAACTTGAGGTCAGAGCTGCGGAGGAGCGGCGCCGGGCCCTCGAACTCGAGCTCGAGCTGGAAAAATTACGAGCGAGTAGGAGAGAAGAAAATGCGGCGCAAAACACCACAGTGTTGGAGAGAAGTGACGCGCGGGCGGAGTTGTGTCGGTACTCATAATGGTTGTCAGGAGCGCTACCGAAGTTTCCAGCAGAAGCAGAAGTGCCTGTCTGGTTCGAGGCAGTCGAACACACTCTGGAAGCGTACGCTGTCCCGAAGGAACACTGGGGCCAAATTTTATTCCCTCTGATTGCGGAGAAGGTGCGGTTCCTTTCAACGCGCTTGACAGTAATGCAGCACAGAGAGTATGAAGTGCTGAAAAAAGTTGTGCTAGAGGAGTTGAAGCTCTCGGCAGGGGAATATCGAAGGAGGTTCCTAACCTCGAAGAAGCTACCTAGTGAAGGCTGGAGGGCGTTTGCACCTCGCCTGCAGAGTTATTTTAATTGCTACGTTGAAGAAAGGAGTGTCAACACGTTTGAAGGGCTAGTTGAGTTGCTAGTAGCAGACCAGCTTAAGAACACGCTATTTGAAGAGGCTCTTCGATACGTAACTTTGCAGGAGGGTGAGGGGTGGAAGAAAACGCCAACATTGGCGGCGCTGCTGCAAACGTTCGAGGAGGCGCGGGGCAAAGACAGCGCGGTAAAAAAGCCCGAGCAGAGCTCGCATACACGAGAGGGAAAGAGAAACCCAGACCGACTCGCACGCGATTCGGGAGGCACACAGCGGACAGACACAAGGCAATGGTATAGAGGGTGCTTCTCGTGCGGCTCAATGGGACACAAGAAGGCCGACTGCCCACACAACTCGAGGGGAACGGCACCCAACGCCAAAGGGGACAGCCTCTCCGCAGGTGTGGCAACACAGGAAGGGGTCGCCGCACAAAGCCAACTAAGACCGGTAACGCTGGCGTGTCAGGATAGGCGTATTAACGCAATTTTGGACACAGGTGCCGAAATAACGGTCGTGCGAGTGAGCATGGTTCCTCCGGGTTTTATTAAACCGTATGGATTCATTGAGTTAGTGTCAGCTTTTGTCGAGAAAGTGCAGGCTAAACTCGCAGTCGTGCCCCTTATAATAAACCGTGACTTGGGCATTTTCTCGGACATACGAGAGGCGGTGCCAGTAGTATGCGCCCTGACCGACAAACTAGTGTCGAAGACAGACTGCTTGCTGTCAGAAGAAGCCTGGGATTCCCTGAGGGAAGCGTGGGACGGGAAAGGCGTGGGAGCAACAGATAACCGCCAGGTCAGAGACTACAGGGGGGTCGAACAGGCAGAGCAAGCGTCGGTCGAACCGGACGTAGAACCAGTCAAAGAGATCGCAGCGCCCCCACGCTGGAGTGCACATCGTCACCGTGAAAGAGAGTGAAAGCAATTTGCATGACACGGAGAAAACAGATGACCGCGTAACAGGGGAAAGCAGTGCTACGGCAGTTTTCAAAAAGGAGCAACGGAGTGATGTTACTTTGCGAGAATGCTGGGAAAACGCCAGGGACGGCATGACGGAAGTAGATCGGCTACTCTACCACAAGGATAAATTGCTGGGGAAAGCAGTGATGCAGTTGGTGCTCCCCGAGTCCCGGCGGGAGGAGGTTCTTAAGTTAGCCCATGAGTCAAACTGGGGAGGCCACCTTGGGTTGAGAAAAACCAAGGCACGAATCAAGTACAGCTTTTATTGGCCAGGGATTGAGGGAGATGTGCGGAGATATTGCGACAGCTGCCATGGGTGTCAGACGAGGTCCGATCGCCGCCAGACGGACAGGGGGCCGATAGAACCCTTAGCGAGGCCTCGATATCTGTTTGAGCAGATTAACGTCGACGTTATCGGCCCACTGGGCCACCGGTACGCATTGTGCATCATCGACTTGTGCACACGCTGGCCCGAGGTGGTGTGCTTGCGCTCCCTCAGCGCGAAATCTACCTGTGACGCCCTCCTGACGGTGTTCAGCCGAACAGGAATACCCGACGTCGTCGCTTCCGACTGCCGGACGAACTTCACAGCTGAACTCAGAAAGGAATTTTTGAAGAGGTTAGGCTGCTCTCCGAGGTTTTCTACTCCGGGTCACCCCGAGAGCAATGGAGCTGTAGAGCGCTGGAACAGAACGTTCAAAAACATGCTGTACAATCCAGGACGAAGGAAGAGAATTGGACAAATTTGTACCGTTCCTTTTATTGCCGTACCGCGAAGTGCCGCACGACACGACAGGAATAGCGCCGTTCCAAATGTTGTATGGGCGTGAGCCAACCGGCCCGTTAGCCGTGTTAAAGCGCGGCTGGGAAGGGCTGATTAGTGTACCAGCGACACTGGGACCGTCCCCATCACAGTATATGCAAGAGCTGAAAGCCCGTTTGGAGCATGCGGCGGAGGTAGCAGAGTTGATAAGCTCAAAGCAGCAGAACGCATACGCGACCCAGTACAACCGAAGGGCGAAGGGCAAAGCCTTTGAGATAGGCGACAGTGCACTGGTGTTTGATGATCAGCGCCCAGGAAAGATGTTTCCGCAGTGGAAGGGGCCGGGAAGTGTTGTCGGAAAGTTTCGCGAACACTCATACTGCGTGGAGATACCAGAAGGAGGTAGGAAGCTGGTTCACGCCAGCAAGCTGCGGTCGTATCAGAGGCGAGCAATGACGGTCGGGGTGATCTTCGAGGTGGACAGGGCGTTCGGGGAAATAGAACATGTACCTAGACCTAGGCCGACACGAGTGGCGGTATCGATCCTTCCAGAGGACATGACGGCTCACCTGAAGCCGCAAGAGCGCAGCCTAATTCGCAAAGTGTTCAGAGAACACCGAGGCCTATTCCATGACAAGCCAGGGGTAGCTAAAGTAGCGGAGCACAGGATTCTCCTGGAGGAGGGCTTCACCCCGAAGTCGGGTAACCGTACCGAACACCCGCAAGCTTCAAAGGCGAAGTGGGCAAGCAGGTGGACGAGCTGCTCGATATGGATCTTATATACCCCTGCGAAATCCCCCATGCTCACCTGGTTGTATGCGTCACCAAAAAGGACGGGTTGATAGGAATGTGTGTAGACTTCAGGAAGCTCAATGCGGGGACAGTGGGTGACGCTTACCCAATGGCATTGCAGCAAGAGCTCGTCATGAGCGTAGGAAGTGCGAATTACATCACTCTACTCGACCTTAGCACCCTCTGCTACGTCACAGGTCTGGGCACTATGCTACGTCACTCTGCTACGTCACAAGTCGGGGGCACTATGGCTAGACAGGATACTGGTAAACGTTCACAGGAGACGAAAGATCTAATCAGGAAACGGCAAACCATGAGAATCTCTACCGCAGCTGACAGAATAGAACTAGCCGAGCTCTCGAAGTTAATCAATAAGCGGAAGACAGCTGACATACGGAAGTATAATATGGAGAGGATCGAATACGTTGTAAAAAACGGAGGTAGCCTGAAAGCAGCGAAGAGACGTCTTGGCGTGGGGAAAAATCAGCTGTATGCACTTAAGGATAAGCAAGGCAATGTCATCACAAATAGGGATAAAATAGTCACCGTGGCCGAGGAGTTCTATAGAGATCTGTACAGTAGCCGGGACATACAGGATTATGCCGAACGAGACAGTAGTTCAGAGGAGATAGACATCCCACCAGTAACGACCGAAGAAGTAAAGAAGGCTTTGAAAGAAATGAAAGGGGGCAAAGCACCTGGTGAGGATCAGATAACAGCAGACCTCTTGAAGGATGGCGGAGAAATTGTACTTGAAAAACTGGCAAACCTGTATACGCAATGCCTAATGACCGCAATGGTACCGGAATCTTGGAAGAACGTGAACATCATCCTAATCCATAAGAAAGGCGACATGATGGACTTGAGAAATTACAGGCCGATCAGCTTACTGTCAGCCGTCTACAAGGTATTTACCAAGGTAATCGCTAACCGAATTTCTGCAACCTTAGATTTCAGTCAACCTAAAGAACAAGCAGGGTTCCGTAAAGGTTACTCAACAATGGACCATATTCACACGATCAATCAGGTGATAGAGAAGTGCGCTGAGTATAATGAACCCCTATATTTAGCCTTCTTAGATTATGAGAAAGCATTTGACTCGGTCGAAACCCTAGCAGTCATTCAGGCATTACGGAACCAGGGGGTAGATGAGCAATACGTAAGAATACTAGAGGATATCTACAATGGGTCTACAGCTACCATCATCCTCCATAGAGAGAGCAGTAAAATACCTATAAGGAAGGGTGTCAGACAAGGAGACGCAATCTCTCCAATGTTATTCACAGCATGCTTACAAGAAGTATTCAGAACGCTGGATTGGGAACAGGTGGGAGTAAGGGTTAATGGAGAATACCTCAGTAACCTCAGATTTGCTGACGACGTTGCGTTGCTAAGTAACTCAGGGGACGAATTGCAAAGCATGCTTTCTGCACTGGGCGAACAGAGTAGAACCTTGGGCCTGAAAATTAATATGCAGAAAACTAAAGTAATGATCAATAACCTCGGGACAGCGCAGCAGTTTGAGATAGGTGGCGAGGCAGTTGAAGTGGTAAGCGAATATATCTACTTAGGCCAAGTTGTGACCCCAGATCCCAACCATGAGGCAGAGATAATTAGAAGAATCAGAATGGGGTGGGGTGCATATGGCAGACATTCCCAGATAATGAATAGCAGCCTACCATTGTCGCTGAAGAAGAAAGTGTATGACAGCTGCATATTACCGGTACTCACCTACGGGGCAGAAACTTGGAGGCTGACTAAGAGGGTTCAACTTAAATTGAGAACGACTCAGCGGGCAATGGAGCGGAAAATGCTAGGTGTAACATTAAGGGACAGGAAGAGAGCGGAGTGGGTCAGGGAGCAAACTGGTGTTAAAGACATATTGGTAGAAATTAAGAAGAAGAAATGGACGTGGGCAGGGCATGTAATGCGAAGGCAAGATAACCGCTGGTCGTTAAGGGTAACAGAGTGGATCCCTAGAGAAGGCAAGCGCTGCAGGGGGCGGCAGAAAATTAGATGGGCAGATGAGATCAAGAAGTTTGCGAGGATAAATTGGTCACGGTTGGCACAGGACCGAGGTAATTGGAGCAGACTGGGAGAGGCCTTTGCCCTGCAGTGGGCGTAGATAGGCTGGTGATGATGATGATGATGATGATGATGACTCGACCTTAGGAGAGGGTATTGTTAGGTGCCGCTAGCGCGATCAGCTCAGCTCCTCACCGCTTTTGTCTGCCACCGGGGGCAGTTTGCGTGGAGAGTGATGCCATTTGGGCTGAAAAACGCAGCTCAGACATTCCAACGAGCCATGAACGAGCTCCTACTCCCGCACTCTGCCTACACGTGCGTGTACCTTGACGACATTGCGGTGTTCAGCGAAACGCTGACCGATCACGTGCGACACTTGCACGCCGTCTTCGCGGTGTTGCAGAGAGCGAACTTGAAAGTAAAGCTCGAGAAGTGCCAAGTGGCAAAGGGTCCATCCGGTACTTGGGACACGTAGTAGGCTCGGGGAACCACGCGCCCGAACCTAACAAATTGTCCGCAATTAGGGGGTTGAAAGCACCAGAAACCAAGAAAGAGCTCCGTAGTGTGCTCGGGCTGTGCGGTTATTACCGAGGATACGTGCCTAACTACGCGGAGGTGGCAGCGCCGTTGACGGAGCTGACAGAGAAAAAGATTCCGACCAAAATTCCGTGGCCAGCTGAAGCTGAAAGCGCCTTTCAGAGACTCAAGGCGGCACTCGGTACGCCAGATTTCGACAAGCCGTTTTGGCTGCACACGGACGCCTCAGCAGTTGTGGTGGGAGCCTGTCTCTCACAGCGTGCTGCAGATGGCTCCGAGCGACCGATCGCGTTCGCGAGTCACAGATTCTCTCCAACGCAGGCGCGATGGTCAACCGTAGAGAGAGAAGCATTCGCAGTGATCTGGGGGATGGGGAAGTTCGACCTCTGGCTGTTTGGCGCCCAGGTTACGGTGGTGTCGGACCACAACCCCCTCTCCTTTCTCACCTTGAACGTGCCACAGGGAGCAAAGCTAACGCGTTGGGCGCTCGCTTTGCAGCGATACAATGTGGTGCTTCAGCACCGAAAAGGGAACGCTCACGGTGACGCCGACGCACTATCTAGGTTGCTGAACCAGAACTGGGAAACAGACAGCGGTGGTCACGACGGGGAGAAGGGGGGAGAGGACACGATTCCTAGAAGACAAGTGCAGTGACACTTCCATGGAACGCAACTGCAGCAGACTCAACATATGCACGGTGCGCGTAGGAGTGCAACAGTGTAGGGTGTATGCATGTGTAGAACTGAAGTTACAGTGTTTCTCTCGAGTGCGTGTTTGGCGCGTTTTGTTCGCGCTACACGGGTGTTGTTCAGCGTCTGCACGCAGTAATAAGGCGCCTATGTAGCATGGCGTATTTGTTTTTGTTTTGTTCTCGCTACAAAGTGTTTTCAGCGCCGGCGCGCCGTAATTAGGCAAGCGCGCCCCAGTACGCGTTATCCCTCCCCAGGGCATGTAGGGTCAACCGTCGATTCTTTGGTTGGGTTTATTCTCAAAGGAAGTCGTGGGACCCCTTGGAGAATTTTAGGAGGGGCGTGTAAAGATGTCGACGGTTTTGCAGAGAATCGGGAAGGCCGTTCACCCGGGCAGGATGGCAACCCGACCTCCGGGAATTTCTCGCGGCGCACGGAAACCGGGAGGGACACGCGTGCGCCGCTCGCACGTGGGTATGCGTGACTCATCGCAGGCAGTGGTATCGGCTGCCCGCGGAAACCCGTTCAGGAGGCTAAGGTACCACAAGCCGATGAGGTGACGATAGAGGCGACGGCCTGGTGGGGAATGCGAGGGAGACATGTCAAAGAGTACCCCACGGGGGGAGAGGGGTATTTTCGTCTTGTATATTTCTGTGCGCTCTTTCCACATAGAGGGAGCGAGTGTACGTGTCCATCATATTGGTGGTGTGTCATGATTGGATGTTTTCTGCATGTGGGCTGGACTCTCTGTGTTCTAAAAACGGAGCGCGAGAGTCCGGCCGGCCGTTCTGATTCACGGTGCGGTGCGTGCACCATCGGCTTTGCCGAGGAAGGTAGTCAGTCCCAATGCTCTCCGCTTTTGACTGTAATGTACAAATGTAAATAAGTGTACATAAATATTTCTTGAATTACTTCAACTTCGTCTTCGAGGCCCCATTTGTCTGCAATGAGAAGATCTGCTACCCGGAAGACCGCAAAGCCGCTCCAACCTCCAGTTGGCGCGCGAGGCGGAACTCCGATGAACAATTACTAAGAGTTTAAACACAGGACCTACTTTAAAGATCGTACTGGTACCAACGTCCATATTGTGGAGGTTTCGCCGTCCGTCTACCACATCCTGAAAGCGAAAGATAGCTTATTGATCGGCTGGACGTCCTGTCCCATTAAAGCAAATTTCTACGTGGCGGCGTGCAGTCGTTGTTGCACATACGGCCACATCGCTCTATGATGCAACTCGGAGAGTGTATGCTGCTTGTACTGTGCGGGTGATCACCTCGCAGAAGACTGTACCCTTGCCGACAAGGTGTATGTTGTGTGCAGGGAGTGTCGCGCCGCAGGGCGACGTTTCAACCACACCTTCTACGCACAGTGCTGTTTTACGATAGAATGGGGGGTTGCCCGAATGCGTCAAAAAACCATTTATGACACCACTGCGACATCTAACTCGCCCTCTACCGTTTCCACCTAGCACAACAGCTCCAGCTCCAACCAACCAACCGCTCAAAATTCCACATGGATTCTTTAAAATTTCTTCAGACAAACCTAGACCACAGTCGTGCGGCAACTCCACATCTTGTTGATTTCGTTGAAGCAGAGCACATTGATGTGGCTGTTGCTTGTGATCCATAGGCCAGCGGATCAACCGTGATTGGAGTGCCACCCAATTGGCTTCGTTTTCGGCATCAAGACACTCCCCGATGATTGATACTCATACCCCGGCGTAAATTCGATGTCTTTCCCCTCACCGTGTCTCCTTATATTTTAGCTCTGCGACTTCAAAATCAGCAGTCCACCATGCTTTTCATCGCTACTTACGCTGCGCCATCAGTGCCGATGGACTTTATTTTGTCTCAGATTAATGACGTCCTCGAACGATACTGTGCTACGAATGTGATATTGGCAGGAAATTTCAACGCCCGGAATCCCATTTGGGGAGGCGATGTTTTGAAGTCCCACGGCGCGCAGCTCGCCCACTTCATCCACACAACCCGACTCAAAATACTGAATGACCCAAATTCGGTAGCGACCTTTCAAAATGCCTACTCGGAGTCTTGGATCGACCTTACGCTCGTTTCCGGTCCCATTTGGGAAGGTGATTGTTTGTGGAATGTACATGACCCGCCAACTTTATCAGATCACAAGTAGGTAGTATTCGGCCTGAAACGGTTTCCACTGCCCTTGAAAAGACGACTTACCAAGGCATCAATACAATATTTGGTTGGGGAATGGGCAGCAGATGATGGGATTCAAAATTTTAACCCGCAAGATGTCTGTACGAAGTCCGCCCTCAACACAGTTCTTGACGTTTTCTATTCCAAATTAGCCAGTTTAAAAAATAAGTTTGAACGACCCCTGAAAGAACACAGGGCAAACGCGTGGTGGAGCGACGCTCTGGCGAAGGAAAGATCGGCGGTGCGAGTATTGAGGAGGCTGTACCTGAAGTGCCGGGATCCACTCTTGCGGGCGAATCATCGTATTGTTTATTACAGGAGTCTCGCCGCCTACAGAGAGCACAAACAGATCGCCAAGGACAAGGCCCTAAGACAGGCATGTGCAGATGCGTCCCGCAAGAGCTTGTTCGGGCCACCATTCAAAGCCGCGTTTCGGAAGCACCGAGTACCTTCTGTTTTATCCCCTCTGCACTTACCGGATGATACGTCGACAACAAGCACATTAGAGTTGGCAGGTCTCCTCCTGAAAACTCAGTTCCCTTATGATTGCCATGAAGACGACACTGTGGCCCACAAAGCAATGAGTGTCGTCATTGCCACAACTAGATACCACACGGAAGTCCACGACGAGCTCTTTACTCTGGATGAGTTGCGATTGGCCCCCAGAAAACTGAAATTGGGTTCTGCTCCGGGACCTAATAACATCACCACTCCCATGGTTCATCTTCGTGTTCACCACATCTCTTCGTTCCTGCTTCACGTGTTCAACTCTTGCCTTCTTCTTGGCTATTTTCCTCCTCACTGGAAGCAAGCCCACATTAAATTTTTATTGAAACCTGGACGTCAGCCAACGGAGCCTTCTTCATACAGGACAATATCTATTACGTCGATGATTGGGAATCTGCTAGAACGAATGCTAAATTCACGATTCTACTATTTTCTACACCGTTCCGGGCTCCTTCATCCACATCAGTATGGCTTTACCTTGGGACACAACACAACAACCGCTTTGTTTGATTTGCGTAGCCGTCTGCAACACCATCGAAACCATGGTGGTCTGTCTTTTGTTTTATCCCTTGATTTCGCTGGGGCATTTGACACTATTTGGCACCCCGACTTTTGTACTTTTTTCGCACACACAATTGCCCTAGCAACATCTATGAGGTGCTAAAATCGTTCCTTGAAAGGCGCACCGTTCATTACGAGGCGTTCTCAGAAAACATTACCCACTTCACAACAAAGGGGTCTCCTCAAGGTTCTCCCATTAGCCCGCTTATGTGGAATGCCTATATTTTTGACATGCTCTGCATTCCCATGCCGGAAGACACGTATTTACAGGCCTACGCAGATGGCACGGTTATCGTCATTCACGCGAGCACGCGCCGTCAACTAAAAGCCACTGCCCATGAAATGCTGTCCAAGATTACTACTTGCGCAGAGAAGGCGAAGCTAAGGCTAAACCCTTCCAAATGTTCTTGCCTCCTCGTTTCAAGAGGTGACGTAGGTGCGATACGGAAGCCTACCATCACACTTCTTGGTGTAACCTTCAAGCAAGTCACCGAAATGAAACTGCTAAGAGTTGTATTTGACAACCACTTGACCTTTGTGGCCCACACCAACCATTTAAAATCAATTGTTGAGAAAAGTGCTGTTTCGCTCACTAGATTTGGACGCATACACACCCTCGTCAACCGTTCTCACCTGCGTCAACTGCATCATCTGGTCGTCCTTCCTGCCATTTCCTAGACCGCTCCCGCTTGGTGGCACTTAAATCAACACCATAGTCTAAAAGCTCGAGTTCACTCATTGCTTAGGTCATCATTGTTCGCAATCACGGGAGCTTACACCACGACGAGGACAGCAGCCCTTGAGGTCATGGCCAATGCGCTCCCGTTACACATTCACCTTGACATTGCTGTGCGCATCTTTTTACTGTTTCATCATCGACAATCAATCACATTCCACTCGGTTTCCTTCAGACCTGCCGACGTAGACCTTCCCATCGGTCTCGCCACTCACCCTGCGCGACGTCTTCGTGTCCGAAGTGGCCGCCTGACGAGCGCGGAGGCGAACCAGCGACTTCATCTCACCGCTCTCCACGCTTTCACAGACGGTTCCCACACACCCACTGTGGATGGAGCAGCCTTTGTCATTCTGAACGGGCCCGACCGCGTGCACGCCGTAGGAAGGTTCCGTTTAGTTTCTCCTACTACATCCTTTGACGCTGAAGTGATATACCTGCAAAAACTCATCGAGTTTCTCCTGGATAATAGGCCTTCCTCTCCTGTCAATATATATCCTGACAGTCTATCTTTACTTCTGGCACTCAACAATCCTTTCAATAAGTCCTCCACAATCCACCAATTGAAACATGACACTCTCTTGCTCTCGAGCTCGGTCTCCTTGGCCTTGTACCATGCGCCAGCGCACTCTAACGTGTGGGGAAACGAAATCGCCGACGCAGTCGCGCGAAGTGCTGCTACGAGAGGACAGGATGTGTGCGGGAAAATATCTAAACATATGGCCCGCTCGTCGCTATTGAAAGCAGGTCGCCTATTGTGGCAGGAGGCGTGGTCATCGAACAACAGTGACACGGAATTATTCCGCTGGACGCCGAGTGTTCTCAATCTGCCTGCTTCTTTCCGCCATCTAAAAAACTTACTCACCTTATAACTGGACATGGCCGATTCCCTCACTATTTCTTCGGTTTCGAACTTACGCCGGACTGCCTGTGTTTTTACGGTGCGGCCGCCACTTCCGTCTCTCACTATCCGACGCAGTGTTCAAAAACGTCATCATACATTCAATGACTGCTTCGCATTGTGCGGCCACCACTTGAACCGCCAAACCTTCGGCGTCTATTGGATAATTCTGAAGCCATCCAGATCCTAATCGAGCTCATCGACTTCATTTCCCGTTCCTTACCCGACGTGTGATGCCGGTGTGTCTCCAATGGTCCTTCGTCGGCGCCGTACCATCCAGAAGCCTGGGCATTCCTGCGGCCCAGCATGTCACTTGTGATCTGTGCGGCTCTCCAGTGCGTGTTTTTTTTTCTCAAGTTGTGTTTTGTGTGCACACGACAGGAACCACGTGTTCTCTCTGGAGTCCTGTTCCCTGGGACAATTCGTTCCTTTCTTCAGCGTGGTATTGTTTTTTTTATCGCGTGTACCATGTGACAGTGAGTGGCAGTGAGGGCTGCAGTGTTTACGCTGGACCCAGTGACATTCTATTTATTACCTTTACAGTGCATCGGTGGTGCTTCGTTTTGTATTTTGTAGATACTGTGCATAATGTGTGCGTTGTTTCAGCAGGGCGTCGCAGTTAGATATTCTCGTGAACGGGAATACCCCAACTGGAATTTCATTTTAAAACAGCTACTTCTAGACGGACATTTGTGGCGAACTTTATTCGTGAAACACCATATGTATTTGTATTTTTTTTGTTTTTTTTCTCCTCCGCTGCCTCTCCGGGTTTTGTTTTTCACGCTGCTAGCTACAATATTTTTTCAACTGCACTTCACAATTAGGACATTTTGCTACCTGTTTTCTTTGTTTACTTTCAATCACATCCTTGATTGCCGACTCTCTTCTCACGTTCTATGTACCTGCTGCCCGAGCATATGGAACGTGAAAAGTAATTTTTTTTAAACCCTGGAAATTGGCTTTTCTTCAATCAAAAAAAAAAAGAAAGTTTGGCTTTTAGCCCCGTTCATTTATTTTATATTGGCTTTAAACCTGCCATAGCCTTGCTGGAGCGGGTATTGTTCCCTGCTTTATTTTTCTTTATTCTTGGGGGGAGGGGGGGAACACGGAATTTTAAAAGGAATTTAAAAGGTGCACATGAGCCCTGCGTAAAGTGTTTTCGGCCAGAGTACAGCACTCTAATAAGCCGAGTGTTAACTGTAATAGCCCACTTTGAGGCATATACTCCTTACAGTTAATTCCTGGAATGTTCCATATAATGTGTAGTGGCGAAAAGGTCCAGGGGAGGAAATAATTTTTTTCCCAGGAAGGAACGAAAAGATGTAATCTATTCATAGTTTGACCAGAATTTTAGTTAACATTATGTATCATGCGCGTTAATAGATGGGTTTAGGCGTGCATTCAATGTTGCAGGTGTATCGGCACGATTTCTAGGAGCCAAATCACGTCCAAGAGCCGTTAGCCGACTTCAGCGACACTATGAAAACACGACGACCCCTTAGCAAGCCCGAGGAAGATACCGAGTCAGTTGTTCCTTTCCGCATGTACCTGCTTTCTGCTTGTGTGTGGCAGCTTTTGCAAGAAAGTTAATTTTTAGCGCAGTTCGCTGCAAAAGGAGGGTTTGCAGAGCAATATGATGTAGCGAAAGTGACTATCTGGACTCCCCTTTCCGCGATACCGCGCATCATCCCGACTGCAACCATCACTGACTGATCGCCAACTGCTCTTTTCCATGTAAAGCTTTATATGCTCACTGAATGCACTGGAAAAAGGGAACTGCATTGTAGAAAAGCCTACTTTACACATTGGTTCCACAAGGCGATGCCGATGATGATAAGCGAATGTACATCAAGTGCATCAAGGTAAATACAGAGTATTTGTACTGGTAGCTAAGGTTCCATAGAAGTCCATACGTTCAGAAAATAGCGGCTCTTAAGCTGGTCCTGTGGCTTAGCGTCATCTGTGTGAGGAGGGAGCAATTCGTGAGGAACAAAAAATAAACCGGATGCGACGCAAGATCCGGTCAAAAGTAACGTCGTCTTGGTGGCCCTAGAGCAAAAATGTGACTTCAAAACAGCTTCGGCAGGCCTCTGATCGTTCAGGGCTCACGTCATTGATATCCGACGCAAGTTGGCGAGCCGTTGGCGAGCGTGCTCCAAGTCAACGACAGTTTATCTAGTTCTGACTAGTGACTAGAGAAACGCACCTAAGGATATTGTCGTATGATTCGCCTTGGTGTTGCTAAAAACATCTTACGTCTTCTCTCAAATTTTATTCTGTGTTCATGTCTTCCACTGCTGTACGAAAGCAATCAGTTGTTTACCTTGACTGCAGTGGGTGGAAAACCGAAAATCGGGCACGTCCCCCCCCCTCCGAAATTTTTTTTTTCTGCCATTGGATACAAGCACGAAATGACACTCGAACACACTTGCCTGCGACTCTGCCCCTCCATATCAAAAATGTGGCCTCCCTCCCCCCGATACCAATATCTGCCTACGCCCATGCTTGGTGGTATAATTGCGTCGCACATACGCATGTTGCGTGCGTACCTTAAGTATAGATCAAGGTTATATAAGGCTTGCGCGGTTTGTGTGCTTCAGTTCTAAGAGAAGAAATGACGCACAGTCGTGCCATATCATGACATTTCAATCTTATTCCCGGATAAACATAAAGCAACTTATTACAGCGTAAAAATTCAGCAATTAAAGTAAATAAGTACAAAATGTTTGTGGGCACTACATGCTTTATGATTTTCTTTACGCGCCGGAAAAAAAACATTAACAGGATATATCGTAGGCACTGCATCTGCATGGACGCAGAAAACCGGGCCGCAGGAATGCCGATTCACGAAAGTGCAGCCACCGCACTAACACGAACCGTACCTATCTCGCCGTCTTCTCAAGTAGGCATGGGTTTCTTCAGAACTTCACCCAGGATACACGCCTACAATTTCATGGTAGTATTGTTTAGGCAAGTGTCGCTACACATAAGTAAACAGAGATGAAATTGATCAATACAATACCGTACTGTTGTGGAAAAATTGCTTGCGTATGCAAGCGCGGGAAGCAACGATCCCTACAAGCGCTGTAATGCATGCAATAGAGAAGGCACTGCGAACGACAATTAAAACGAATCACTTAAATCCGATTGGCGCACAATACGTGGTCTATTAGAATACGCTGAGAAGTCCCAGAGTATTTGACACCACTTGCTCCGAGCCAAACGTGAGGTGAAATCAAGCGATAATTGTGACATAACATGAAAGTTTAGAGTGCCATTTTTTTCTTCAAAGCACAACGGAGTCCCCTTGCACAACTCCCCGTGCTCGTAATAACAGTACTATAGTTTTGACTTACCTCGTGAAAATTAAAGGAAAACCGTGCTGTGAAATGCCAGGCGTACGGAAGTTGCTGTTGCAACCTTGTATAGCACATCATTTCCGTGGCTACCGAGGAAAGTTCCCCGGATCAAGCGTCGCCCGTTTCGGCACTGGTCCAGTCGGTCACGGTACAAAACGTGTTCACCCGCAATACAACGCACCTCGCAACTGCCCGCATATCAACAATCATATTCACACCAAAATAGTCAGGAAAAACGAATGCAAATACGCAACACCAAAACACCTAGCAGACGAACAGTACGCGCGCCTTTCCGAACACTGGAGCGACTGCATCAAGGAGCAATGGCATGTGCCATTTTTCAGAGGGCGCTACAAAAAAGATTTCTGAGATTGAAGAACATTTTGATAATTTCTTTGCATTGTGCCTAAATAAATGGGATTCAGAAATAAATATTGTTTGTCAAATATAAAATTGTTTTATTGTTGAGTAAAATGGGGTTTATGTTTTGAGTGTTGGTTGCCTCCACACATAGTCGCGCTTCAATCGCCACTCTCACAACTGCCCGTGTTGATGTCACTGGCAATAGGTTCTGAACCGCTTTTCTCCCGAAGCTTGGCTACCAGTTGCATCTACCTCGTAAAATACGCTTACCATTGTCTTTGTCAAGCCTCCAATGGACCCCTTGATCGGAAAATGCTCCGTGGCCCCTCGAGTTAAGAAGCCGACTGTACGCGATTGAAGCTTATTGGAAATCGGGCTTTGACCTGCTTTGACATTGACTCGGGTTGCACAGGACGGACAGCTCGGCTCCATCACCCCAATAAGGTTATCCATTCCCTTGTTTAGCGCCCTCTCCCTTTCCAGCTCCCTTGAGCGGTTGTGAGCCATAGCTGTGGCACCACGAGCGCCAAGAACACCGCTTTTCGGTTCTTATTTGTCTCGTATCCGGCGCCCGCAGGTCATTTTTGCCAATTCTTTACTTCATCCATTAAACTCCACCCTCCTTTCAGATCCCGTGTTGCAGCCTCAACCCACCGTAATGGAGGTTTCTTTTGATAATGTTTTCCCGAAACATGCTAAGTTTCTTCCAACCAACTTAACTAAAAAACGTTCCCTGGCTCATTAGTCTGAAAACCCATCGGACGTGGTTACTGCAACAAATGCCTCGGGAAAAAATGAGAAAGTTGGGATGGGTAACTCCTCTCTGGCATTGAATTGGTCTTTTTCATTGCGTCTACCAGATTATATTCTCATATTTTATGAAGAATTTCTGGCTATTCTTCTTGCCGTCCTGAAACTCGATTCGGCGCAATATTGAGTGATGATACCCACTTATTCCATGTGCATGGTCCTTTCCTCGGAAACTGTCAGTCTCATGCTTAAATCGTTTTACTCCTGCGTTCCCACTTATGTGAAAGCAGTTAGGCTGCCTGGGCACTATGGATTAGCCCTTAACAAAGCCGCTGATACGTTAGCAAAAATGGCATTGGCTTTACAGATTGTGGAGGTGCTCCCCCCGTTTTCTTGCGTGTTGCTAGCCCGTTATGGACAATACCTGTCGGCCCAGGACGTGTCTGATCACGGGCTGCACACTTCTCCAGAACTCGAAGATCTCAGGTTTCCTTCGAAAAGAAGCCTCGGCCAAACTCGCTTGGGTGAAGTTTAGCTGACTTCGTTTCGTTGTGGTGTTCCCTCACTTAATAGGTACCTATACCGGGCAGATCTCACAACCTCACCGTTGTGCTACTTTTGCCATGAAATTGAACCGGATGAGCATTTCTTTCTTTTTTGCAGCCGAATCTGTCATCATCGAGGAAGCTTGCTGGAAGCTCCCCTGCAGCGTCTTCGAATGCCACTAACTTTGCGAGTGCTTTTGTCTTTTCGAGGCACGAAGCTAGGCCACTGCCATGGGGAAGTTTGTCACACCATCCATTCCTTCATGTCACAGACGGGTCGTCTGCCTTGCTAAAACGTATCCGGTCAGGCTCTCTCGGTCGTCTTTCTCCTTGTATTTCTCTATTCAGTCTACGTACTAAATTCTTCCTTCGACTGCACTATTTTGCCTTATCTAGTTCTCTTGAGTGAAAAAAAAAATATTGTCCAATCCCCTGAGTGGGTATGCTTCACTTTATGGGCCACCACTCCCACCACCGCTGCAGCGCCAGAGACCAAGGCCCTGCTTCTGGAACATCGGCTACCCGTCAGCTGTACTCCCGAGGAGCACCCATTCGCACCACATCCATGGCGGTGAGTGAGACATCCCCGACACCTCGAGGCGTCACTGTGCCCGCACTACTGCAGAAAAAGTGCCCCAAGTTGCTTCACTTTCTAGACTGCGTAGTCCCATGAACGGCGTGTACAAGACCAACAGGCACCGTGGTATCACTCGAATTTCAATACCACGTTGTGTGTCTCAGAGCGAAAAATGCCCGCGTACTTCGCCTTACACACTTGTACCATTTTTGTGTGAGCTATCGTTGGAACGACCACGCGAAAGCGTGAAAGCCCAGTGAACGAGCTCAAGCGGAAGGGCGTCCCGAAATTTCTGTTATTGCCATAATGCCCACGCCGTCAGAGCGGGGTTTCTATCTCGTTAATGAACTCGCCCGTCGAATAAAACTGCAGCAGTGAAGCTTTGCAAGTTTTTGCCCATTTTTCTCAGTAAAAGGCTGTCAGCTTTGTGTGGCCTCATTTTTGTACTGCCCTCGAGAGCAGCTGGAAACTTGGGGCGTAGGTCCCATTTTCGCAGGCGCCTTATCATCGATCATGCGGTTTCGATGCTTGCTTTGGGGCTTTTTTCTTGAGACGAATACTGAGCTCTATGCTACAGGCCTGATTAGCCTGGCGCATGCTCTCGGCCTCTTGGTTGACAACTGCTGGTTCCCGCCCGGGTTTTTTGTTTACGACACGAAATTTTCAAACCCACGAGGGGCTAACAGCTCCGCTGTAAAAAATCACACATCTCCACGCCGTGAACGATGCCCAGAGTCCGAAGCGCTGGGACGCAAGTTGTGTATTGCTTGTGTGATGAGCGTCATCGTCCGTGCGTGCTGATGCACTCTGAGTTTTAAATGATTTTGAGGTGCAGTAAATGCACTGTAAATGACAAGCACCACACTAACGACAATTCGCATCCCAGTACTTGGCACCCTCGGCATCGTTCACGGTGTCTTTTTCTAGAAATATTGTGAGATAGTTTAGGTTTTTGCTTTATTTTCGCGTTTTCTACCCTTTAAAAGTCGCGCTCTTTGCTACTGCAGTTACCGGCGCTCTCCCCAGGTTGCGTGCGGATGGTACTACAGTTAGAGTTCCTGTATATAGCTCCCCTAGGGGAGCACAGTTGCGCGTCCAGCCACCATCTTGAGTTCCAGTTTGTGCGGGAAAGTTACCCTTCTCGCGTGAAAAGCTGCCGCCGGGGCGACGCGCCAGCGGCAGCGGCGAGGAGTGGCGAGGAGCGGCTGGGCAAAAGATTATTTTTCTGCACCATTGACCAAGAATTCTTTTCCGCGAAAGGAGTACCAAAGAAGCAGAGAGTGGCACCGCAGCCACTGCTGAAAGGTAAGGCGTTGCGCTGCTGTGCCCGAGGACGCGAGTTTAATTCCCGCCAGCGGTAGCCGTTTTCCTGATGGAAGAATCATCCCCCTCGCGAGGGGCACTATCAAATGCAGAGAATTTCCGGGGGCGCACGACGTTAAGTAGTTTGCGTTACGTTAATGTTGTTGCACTTGTGGCAACTGCTGACGAGAGAGGGCGGCGATGAGTGCGTTCCAGCCTCGCCGACAGCCGGCTTTATCACGCCATGATCGCGCCACGCGCGCGCGATGCCGCCGTCACGATCACGCCACAGATGTTGATCCCGGGACGCGCGCACTACCACCTGTTGGGCGCGAACCGACCGCGGAGAGAGCGCGCGATGCGAGCGAAGAGTAGGCGACGAGGAGCGGGGCTGACGAGAGAGCGCGGCGATGAGTGCGTTCCAGCCTCGGCGACACCCGCCTTTATCACGCCACGATCGCACCGAGAGGGCGCACATGCGAACGATGCGGACTACTACGGACGCCTAGAACGGGTGACATCGTGAGTTAAATAAATGCTCTGCATTTAAAACTGGCGCTTGATTTTGGACCGCTTCAGATGAGCGGCCGCCGCTGCCGCCGCTTCCACAACCGCCGATGCCCAGTTGAGTAGAACTGACTGTGCGCAGCACTGAAAGCGGGCTTTCTGTCGAACTGGAACCCGCGGCTTGTGTCAATCAGACGCGCAACTCTTGCGCTTACATTGTGCGCCGGCTGTCCCTATCCGCATGCCTCACGCGGATAACTTTTAAAATTGTCCGCACGCCTCGCGCGGATACTTTTTAAAACTGTACGCCCGCCTCCCGCGGATAACTTTCAAACTTGTCCGCACGCCTCGAGCCCGAATGCACCGCCGTGTGCCAAGTTTCTTTTTCTGTGTGTTATTATGGACGCCCCAGTTTCTTCCGCTGTCAACTTGAATGCTATCCGCGTGTTACGTTGTCGTGGCCGGTTACTTAACGCAAGTGCGGCGTCGGTCATGAGCCAGCTCACGGGTGAAGCCGGCGTGCCGAGCCCTCGTCGGACGACAAGAAAGGGCAACCGCGACGACACCGACCCATCTCCTGAAGAATCGAGGAGGAAGTTTGCCATCGTTCGTTCTGCACTTCCTCTCCTACAAGTCGCGTTGCCATCAGGAATAACATGCAACAATGTGCCAGAGATCACCACACGAATAAATGCCGTGCTGTGAAATGGCGAATACTGTTAGGTGAAGATGATTGTGTGCATCAGGGGATAGAGCTCGACGAACTACCACATTCGCCATGTGATTTCGGTGACGGCGACGTACATGGTAAATGCGCGAATGAGGTGTGGTCGAGTGCAGGGTGTGTTCTCTGGGCTATCGCCCTTCATGTCGGCCTTGCACGGGCAGCTACATGGAAAAGCGGCAAGCTAAAAGGGGCCATGCAAAAACACAGGTTTGGTTCATTAGAAAGATTGCCTCGTTAGAGACATACTGACGCCATTTTTCACGCAGACTTCATTAAATAAGCTGTATAATTTTGAAAAAAGGAAATGGCCGTGCGACCCACCAGCTCATTTCACGCAACTCAACCCATGATGTCATACCTGCCAGCACTGGGATTCGCTGAGGCCGGCAAAAGAATAGAATAGGAATAGAATAAAACAGGACTATATTTTCACATCAGTTGCATGATGTAGGAGGCCTGCGGAAAAGCTGAAAGAAGTCAGCTTGACAAGGCCGCAGTCCCCGTCATTGGCAAGACACATAAAATTCGTGATGACATGATATATAGAATTCGCATACATGTGCATGATACTTAAAAAAGGCATGTTACACAAAGAGAGCAATAAAACAGCCTTATTTCCGAAATGAAAGAAATAACCACGAAAGATCACTATCATTAGTGTTAGGCACGCTGCCTAACTCCAAATGATAACTACGACATTTCTTATATAACATATCTGCGCCTGACAGCGCGCGCACAGAAAATTAGCATATTGACACATATAAAAAAAATTACACAATGTACGAACTAACACCACTATAGCCAAAGGTGACGAATTAGCCAATAACAAATTGAGACAGCCAAAAAAAGGCATGTACTACATTTTGAAATGGTCTCGCAATGCCATAAAACTGATGTTCTGAAGCTTGACGTTTCTAGCATCCAAACTGTTTAATAGCCGAGGTAGTCTGTTTTTTAACATTCCTAGACCGCATGTAGTTCTAGTAGTCGGGATTTTTTATGGTTCAAAATGACGCGTCTTATATGTTTCTACATTTTTTTCCAGTTTAGCTATTTTCTGAATGAAACCATCACCGCGTTTACTTTCTTGTTTAAATACCTTGCAAAGTCGATAGTCGTAGCATTTCATGGCTGGGACATTATTGTATTTTGTGAATAAGTCGCTTGTATGATGGTGCATCGGTACATTTTCAACAGCTCGTAAAAACTTTTTTTGTAGAATGAGTAGTCTGTCTACATTATATTTAGTTGTTGACGCCCATACCAAGTGACAGTAGTTGAGTCTGGAAGAGAAAAGGCTATTGTAAATCAACATCAGAATATGGCGAGAGAATACATGGCGGTTGCGAGAGACTATGCCTACTAATTGAGATAGCTTTTTTGAAATGAAGTCGATGTGGGCATCACACGACATGGTTTGTTGAAAAACAACGCTGAGAATCTTAAAGCTAGGTACAAATTCAACAGGAGTCGACCTCAGTAAAATTTGAGTTTGTGCAACTATGTTTTTGTTTTTAGTATGAAATATGACTGCTTTCGTTTTCGGAACGTTCATTCTTAAGCTATTTTTCTGGGTCCATTCGTCAAGTTTAATTAGTGCTACATTTGCTGCAGCTATTAACTCATCGCTTGATTGCCCGGAAAAAAAATACTTGTATCATCGGCATAATTTATGAAAAGCGCCGACGGGGCATTACTGTACACATTGTTCACGTACATATAAAAGAGAAAAGGGCCTAGGATGCTACCTTGTGGCACGCCATGTGAAACCTGAAGTGGATCGGAGAGACAGTCATCTAGGGCTACAATTTGAGTACGATATTTCAGGTAGTATTCCATAGGAGCGCCGGCTTTTCCCCGAATCTCATAATGTTCTAGCTTCCTAATGAGCAGCTCATGGTTGATAGTGTCGAAAGCCTTCGAAAAATCAATATATAGGTCCAAGACTAACTTTTCATCTTCCAGTTGGCTTAAGATATGTTCTTTCTGTGTTAAGAGCGCAAGTTCACTACTGAACCCCTTTCGAAAACCGAACTGAGAGTCAGGCAGCAACTTATGTTTTCCTTCAAAGACGGACATTTTCTGTAATATAGCTTTTTCCAAGTGTCGAAAAGACCGGGAGGATTGATATGGAACGGTAATTTCCCATGTCATTTTTTTCACCTTTTTATGCAGAAGGCTTACTCGAGCGACCTGTATTTTAGTAGGAAATACAGCCTGCTCCAAACATAAATTAAATATATGCACTAAACAAGGAGCAAGCAGGGGCGCAACATGCTTGATTGGTTTTATTTTAATACTAGCGATATCTTTGGCGCTACTGTTCCCGAATTTAAAATTATATTTATGATCTCTGTTTCACTTACTGGAGTCAGGAACATCGAGTTACTGTTTCGTGGGAAGTTTGCTAGGTCGTTAGTAGTGGTGGTGTAGCCAACTTTAGTGAAGTATGATGATGATGTTTGGAGTTTAATGGCGCAAGGCCGACTAAGAGCAAAGAGCGCCAAACAATAGTGATTACATGAAAGGGGCATGGAAGTGAAAGTAGAACAGTTCAGTAAACATAAACAAAGTAAAACACAACGTAATGAAGATGACTGGTGTAAAGGGCCAGGTTGTCAACATGCATGATAAGAAATGAGATGTAAAAATTTTGCGTCGGTAAGAAATTCGAAAACGCGTTTGATTGAAAACATGGCTTCATCTCCTAAGAAGTATGACGGGTGTGGTGGAATATGTCGCGTGTGTAGTTGTGGGAAGTGTTTGCGTCGTGTAATGTCGAGTGCCTTACATTGTATAAGGATGTGGCCTATCCGTAACCTAGCAAGGGCAACTTCAGTGTGTCTGTTGTGTGCGTCAGTCGTGTATGATCCCAAGAGTGGCTTTATTATGTGTAGTTTGTTGTCGGTCTGTTGATTCCAGAGTGCTTGCCATGTTTCCCGAAGGTGTTGTCTGATGTGTGGCTTGAGGTCAGTGTAGGGTACTGCTGCTATGTCCGGTGTATTTGTATGTGCAGCAGCAGCAGCCATCTGATCAGCGGTCTCATTTCCCGCAATCCCAGAGTGGCCTGGAACCCAACACATGATCACGTCGAGATTTAATGCATATGCTCACATAATGGTTTTATATACTACATTAAGAACATGGTTTTTAGAAGACTTGTTGGATGACAATGCATGTGCAACACTCAGTGAATCTGTGAAAATGATAGACTTGGGTATTTCATGTTGCACTGTGATTTAAAACAAGCAAAACTCCATGGGCTTCCGCCGTAAAAATGCTGGTCTTCGCGTTCAGGGTCTTAGAGACTCTAAAATCGGGTCCGTGCGCAGCACACGACACAGTAAGGGCAGTTTTTGATGCGTCACTGTAAAACTCTGCACATTCATACTTAGACTGCAGGGATAAGAAGTGCTGCAAAATAGCAGTTTGTGGTACCCTGCTTTTATCAATTTTCACGAAGGACAAGTCACAACACACAGGTTGAAGCTGCCAGGGTGGTAACACGTCAGTAAAAGAAGATGTGTGAATGTCTAAAAAGGAGATGTCGAAATTTGGAGCTTCCTGTCTCACTCTAAGTGAGAACGGCAAAGGAACAGACGGGCGATTTACAAACAGTGGCGATGTGGATGTATCATTAAGAACAGGTTTAAAAGAATGGTTATTCAAAGATGAAATTTTAAAAGCGTAGAGAAAGTCAACATACGTTTTGTAGGACATACTTTTATGTAGGATTCCAGTGCAACAAGTTGATCATTGGTACATCGCCCCACCCTGAAGCCTGCCTGGCAGCCCTCGAGAAGACCGTTGTACTCCAGAAAGTACACGAGCCTATGGTTTATCATCTTCTCGAGGAGCTTACACAGGCAGCTTGTCAGGGCGATGGGACGATAACTTGCGGGAGAGGAAGGGTCCTTACCCTCCTTCAGAAAGGCCACAACTATGGCCTCCTTCTAAGATCTTGGAAGCTGCCCCGAAAGCCATATTCTGTTGTACAGGTGTAGGAGTGTCTCAAGAGTGTCTGCGTGTAGGTGGTGTATCATGGTGTATGTAATACTGTCTGCCCCTGGAGCTGAAGGCTTACAAGTGGCAAGGGCAACCTTCAGCTCATGAAGTGTCAATTCAGAGTTGTAAGCAGAATTCGACTTGTTCTTGTCTCGTAAGGGCTTCTTTTCTGAAGATGTTTTGTGTTGCATGAAAGTATTAGTGTAGTGTGCTGAGCTGGTCACGTGTTGGAAGTGTTGTGCGAGTGTGTTAGCCTGGTCTTCCAGTGTGTCCCCTGTTGTACTAACCAGGGGCAGGTTGTGTGTCTGTTGTCCTTTTAGTTTTCGTATACGTGTCCAGACTTTGTGTGTGTCTGTGTACGAATTGATGGAAGTGAGGAAGGTGCGCCAACTCTCCCTTTTCGCCTCACGGCGCACTCGCCTCCCAAAAGCCTTGGCCCGTTTAAAAGAAATGAGGGTATCTGACGTGGGGTACTGGCGAAGGACACCCCATGCCTTGTTTTGGGCCTCTCGCACCCGCCTGCAGTCCTCGTTCCACCAGGGCCTCCTTGGGCTGCGGGACCCACTGGAGGCGTGGCGAATGGACTTTTCGGCGGCGTCGAGGATGTGCGCCGTGACGAGTTGGGCGGCTTCCACCACGTGTAGGTGTTTTATGGATGTGTGGTGTAGTTGAGATGTTTGTGTGAATGTGCTCCAGTTTGCTTGTGATTCATTAAACCTTTTATGGGGAGATGGACTGCTCGGGCCTATACCTATATACGTTAATGAAGTGGGGAAATGGTCACTACCACATGGGTCTGTGCCCACACCCCACTCAAGACATGGAAAGAGAACTGCGGAACCAATCGCCAAGTCAAGATGAGAGTCTGTATTGTGTCCTAAGTTATGGTATGTAGGCTGTTTTTTGTTGAAGAGGCATGCTCCGGAGGATGTAAGAAACTTCTCTATCAGGCGACCTCGGGCATCCGTTCTGGAGGAGCCCCAAAGAGAGTTGTGCGCATTAAGGTCGCCTGTTAGTATGTATGGTTCGGGCAGCTGGTCGACCAGCGCCTCGAAATTAGAGCTCGAAAGTGCATGATCAGGAGGAATGTAGATGGAGCATACCGTTACCAACCAATTAAATATTATCGTATGGATTGCTACAGCCTCGAGGACAGTGTTCAGAGTGACAGGGTGGCAGGCTAAGGATTTCCGGGCAATTATGGCCACACCGCCAGAAGAGTGTGTGCAGCCATCCCTGTCCTTTCTGAAGACCATGTAACTATTCAAGAAATTTGTGTGCTTGGAATTCAAATGTGTTTCCTGAACACACATTACACTTGGCTGATTAGCATGCAGTATTTCGTATACATCATCAAGATTTTTAAGAAGGCCTCTACAGTTCCATTGAAATATGTTTTCTCTTCTCATTATTTAGTGTGAGAGCTACTGGAGTGTGTGTGTTTGTTTATGTGTCGTCTTTCGGGGCTGTGACTCTCGCCTTTTTTGGCTTGTCGGGAGGCTTTGGCGTCGGGACGCGTTCCTTGCGCTGCGTTGCAGGCAGGAACGTCCCGACATCCATGTCGTCGTCGGATGTCCGAGGGGTGCCCGACGGACGGGGCCCCCGGACTTGGCCACCCATCGGGAGCCCGTCGTTTGAGCCGCCACCGCCGAGGGCGTCGGGGGCGCCAGAAGTGGCACGGGCGGTGCGGTGGCGGTGGGAACCGGTGCGGGGCCCGTGGTGTCCATCACCTCGGTACCCTCCAACGCAGTGGAGGACGGGGAGACAGAGGCGGGAGCGGCACCGGTTCCGACGGAAGAGGTTGCCACCACAACTGCTACTGCCTCAGCAAGCGGCGTGATGGCGGGTTGGGCTGCCAGAAGCAACCCAGGGGGGGGTGGGGGAGGGACTAGGTCAGACTCGCTAAACTGGGTCCCTGTGGACACCAGACGCCGCTCCGCCCCCCGGCGAGCCGCGTCGGCGTACCTCCCCAGAGGGAAAGAGGCGAACCTCTTTCGCGCCTCTGGGAAGGTGATGTTCTCCGTGACATTGATGTTAATTACCTTTTTTTCCATTTGAATTTTTTCGCACTTGCGGGAGTACGCTGCATGCGGACCGCCGCAGTTCACACAAGTGAGGGTTTCGGATGGACAGTTGTCAGTCGGATGATCGTGCGCCGCGCATTTCGCACACGTCGTTCGGCCACGGCAAGAGGTTGTACCATGCCCGAACCGCTGGAACTTAAAACAGCGCCGCGGATTCGGGATGTACGGACGGATGGAGCAACGGATAAAACCTGTATTGATGTGTTGTGGAAGAACTGCGCGGTCGAAAGTCAAGATAATGTGCTTGGTGGGAATCTCCTTGTCGTCTCTGCGGATAGTGATGCGTCTCACGGCCGTGACGCCCTGATCCTTCGAGCCGGCAAGGAGATCCGCATCCGTTTCGTTCAAAAGGTCTGTCTCGGATATCACACCCTGGGAGCTGTTGAGGCTCCGATGGGATGTGACCCTGATGTCTAGATCAGCCAGTCTAGTCTGAGCTAGAAGCTTCGTGGACTGCTGCTTGTCATTTATTTCGATGAGGAGTTCACCAGACCTTTGTTTTTTGCACTTATATGATTTTCCTACTATGGCTTCAAGATACTTGGCTATCAAGAAGACTGACTGAGATGCTCGAGGGTGGGTTGGATTGAGCGATTCCACCACAAGAAATTGAGAAAAAGTATCCGGTTAAGGAAATGTTAAAGATGGCAATTGGGGAAAGGATACTTCGGTGCGGCCCATTTTCAGGGACCGATCACGTTTGGGGGGGGGGGGTTGAAAATGCCATATAGCATAGTATAAAAGCAGGGAGACTGGGGTACTTTCTTTTTTGACCTTACCCTGGTAGTCAAAAAGGTCCCGGAGCTCCCTGCCTGGTGAACAGACAGGGAGCCTATCCGCCGGAGCTTGACCTGGGCTCCGACGGCCACCGTTCGTGGTTTCTAACCCTCCACCTATAAACACATCGCCACGGTTGGATCCAGCTTACGTTTGGGGGCTCGGGGTCCGCGGTATCGCCAGTACCGTCACCAAAATTGCTCAAGGTGCCCCGTGCGGGGAACTTTAGTGAAGTATTCATTGAAAGCATCCGCAAGTGGTTTTCCCGTTAGCTCTATATTGTTTATCTCTATTGTCGAGACTTTTTCAGGTGCTATTTTGTCGTTCAACATCGTGTTTAGCTTGCGCCAAACTACATCCGTCCGTCCTGCTGTAACACTAAAAACATTATCTAAATATTCACGCCACGCTTTCTTTACATCTTTATCTAGACGATTACGATAGGCTTTGTATTGTAGTAGTATTTTCTTATCTTTTGTTTTGATGAACTTCTGGAACAAGTTGTTTTTTTTCTCGAATTCTCGCGGCAAGTTCTGCACTGACCCACGGTTTTCGAATTTTTTTACTCTGCTTAACTTCTACCAGCGGAAAACTCTCCTGATAAAGTGGTTTTAGAATTTTCATAAACCTGTCGTAAGCATCTACGCTTAAAAGATCTTGATCCCACGATGAGTTGGCAATTTTATCATAAAACCCGCAGAGGCTGCGTTGCGTCATGTGTTGAACAAAATATGTACGCCGTGACTTCCGTTTGCTTAACTGACCTTTGGTGCATAGAAATATAGGAAAATGGTCACTGAGATCTGAGGTCAGAACACCTGATTTAACTCTACTTGCATCAGTGAAGGAAGACGTCAATCAATGAGGATGAACCTTCTGTCACTCTCGTCGGCGTATCAATCGTGTTTCTGACACCATAAGTATTCATTAGAACACATAGGTTGTTTGTTTGCAAAGAAGTATTTATCATATCAATGTTAATGTCCCCACCTAGTATAATATTATGATGATTCATATTTACGAACGAGAAAAGCGTTTCTAGGTAGCCCAGAAAAGGTGTTATCTTTCCGTTTGGAGGCCGATAACACACAACCAACAAGTAGCTTTGCATGCAAACAGTTAAAATTTCGAATTCTTGCTTTAGAATAGAAAATTCTTCGAGTAATTCACAATCGTACTTTTGTTTGACCAAAATACTTACTCCTCCACCCCGTACAACAGAACAATTTAAGTAGTACGTTTTACACCCAGCAAGCTGATACACATCTGTGCTGTCTCTTGACCATGTTTCGGTAAGAAGCACAGAGTCTAGTGGCTCGTTCATTTCCTCGAGGAGCAGATCCAGACCTAGTTTCTTGTTGGGGACCGATCTTATGTTTAAGTGGAAACATTTAAAAGACTCAAAGAACGATTGGCCTATATGATTCTGAAAGTTTTGTCGCAGGACGTAGGTCATCATTGCCTTAGGTTTTCCGGGGTTTTTTTTCTGTTTTGTGTACCGTATTACGCGAGCTTGTCCAAGTCGTCAGCACTTCTGACAACTTGCTTGTTCAGACCGTCAGCCTTTCGCACCAGATTTCGGTTTTTGCTGTGCCAGACGTATTTACATTTTAAAGCAAAGCTATTTACCTCTACCCCCCAGATTTCTTTCGCGACCGTTGGTGTCACCAGAAAAGTCCCGCGAACAAATAAAAGAATCTACTGCACCGCCAGAAATCGAACTTGGAACTAACAGAGTAACAAAGCAAGAGCCCGTTATCTTACCGATTGAGCTACGAGCCCCCGCGGGGACAGGGAAGAAAAGTGGTGCACTCACCAAGCACATGTACGGGTTTAACCCCTGCATTCTCGCTGAATGCCACGGGATAGCGATTAAAGGAAGCTCACACCAACCCATGGCATCTCACTTCTAGTACCCCAGTGTGCTAAAGCCTGTGGCTTCCAGTACACACGTAAAAATTCTCACCTCCTTGTCGTCCACCCTCACGACAAACGACAGACCAAAGAAAACATTTAAATACTCCTTCATGGCCAGGCCATTACTCCAAGCCCCAGCATCTAAATCCTGGGCATGCATCTTCAGACCTACACCAAGAGTGACGGATCCTTGCAGCGCCTCAAAGACACTATCAATGAAATCATACTCATGATCAGGCGAGTATACACCTCAGTGAATCTGATACGTTTCGATTAGTTCAAGCTTTTGTCCTCTTAAGAATCACTTACGTCTTTTTTCTGTATAATTCTTTAATTCTACCCCATATTACATACGCTCATTTAGTCTGGGGAACGACTATTATGAAGAATTTGAACACGCTTTATCTGTTGCAGAAAAGAGTTGTGCGAATTATTGCAAACGTGCAGTTTTGTGATCCTACAGCGGAATTATTTCGCCAGTACCGCATAATCAAAGCAAATAATTTTTATGATTACCACTTAGCGCGTTCATTTTGCCTGCGAGTGAAGAATAATGACGCATATTTGGCTGGCCTATTTGATTTAAAGAAGAAAACGGGATTGTATGATACGCGCTTTACCGAAACATGGCTTGTACCGATACCACGCAATAATTATGACATGCAATCACTCTCTTACATTCTTCCACAACTACTCAACAAATTTGAAGCGCAAAACATTCATATTGCTATTTTGTCAAGAAAACGTCTTCACGAGTTGTTTCTTTGATGCGCTCTTATATTTTGTTTCTTTTGTTCAACTGATGTTCGCAACTGGAAAAAACGAAGTTGCAGAGAGGGGACCCTTTTGTTCTGTTTTCTTTTTTCTTTTTCTTTTTTTTTTGCTATCACGAATAGTAAGATAGCGGTTATCATTATATTTTCGTGTGTGAGAGTTCAATTGTGTTCCTCGTTGCGTTTTTTATCTGTATGCTGTATTAGGTCACACGAATGAAAATGTATACTGTGTGTGAGTATGTATGACTTTACTTTTCTGTTAAAATCTGCGCCGATCATTGCTGCCAGTACTGGGCCAGCCACCTCGTCAAGCTGCTTGAAACAGCAGCTTTTTGTGATTGGCTCATGCTCTGTAACAAAAGGAAAATAAATAAAGACGTGATTTGATTTGATTTGATTTGGAAAAACTCCCTGCCTTCTTCTGGGCAAGGAGGAATTAAGATGCTTTATATAATGATTAGAAAGGTGGTTGAGCAAGCCATTTTTCTTCCCATGAGTGCGCCCACCGAAAGGTTGCTTAGCACGGGGCTCTACATGACGGTGGACGAGCGGTTAGAGGGCCATCTTTCTATCCAGAAGCACCGAATGAGCAAAACTGCGGCGGGTCGCAGCGTCGTTCTCCAGGTTAGCTGGGCAGCACAGAATGCCAATCCGCTTGACATACTCTTGGACTTCTGGTGACAAGAAATAAAAATGCTCCCTTTGCTTTGACATATAAACCCCTCACACAACGAGGATCGCCGACAAGTAGGGGCTCAAGCGGTGAACACCAGCCTCGGTGGGCATCATGCAGTTATCTACACAGACGCCTCCCAACAATGAGGGCAGCAGTACGCCATCATTGTGGCTACCTCCAGAACCAACCTTCTTGCGTGTGCCTCATTAGATAGCGAAGAAATGACGGCAGCAGAAAAGGCAGCCATCGCCTTGGCTCTCACTCTAACAGGGGTTCGTAAGGTAGTCACCGATTCCAAACGAGCCTACCAGAATAACCAGTCAGGTTTGGTGTCCCGACCTGCACTGCGCGTGCTAAACACCACTCACGAAATGCTTTCATTCAGCTCATCTGGATACCAGCTCACGCTTCCATGGAGGGCAACGAATACGCCCACCAAGCCTGCACTTTCACACCCGTGCTATGGAGCTGCACGGGGACAGTCGCCCGCTTGTCTCGTTCAGGCACATAACTCAGCATTATCGTCTTCTGAGACAGACCCTATCTTCGCCTTACACTGAGCTTTCCATACAACATCAAACTAGCCCACGGCTCATACAATCCGGCTCCTTAATTCCCACACCCGACGCGTGTTCACTTAATGCACCCGAATCGCTACGACGCTGAATGTAAACTTTGCTCAGAAGTAGGAACACTCTGCCAGATAATCGGGGTGTGCGACTTTAGCCCTGAGCACCCTCCTCTCTTTCCGTCAACTACCGAACAAGAGGAATGTGAGATGCTGCGGTCCAGCCCCTCTCTGCCTACCCAGTTTCAGCTGGTGGGCAGAGCACCGGCGTAGCGGACTGAATATGCGCTACAGTGAAGAAGGAACCACTCCCCTGGGCGGCACTCTGTGCCATTCAGAAATCTGAATAAAAGTATTTCCTCATGCTCTCCCTCCTTCTCTTCTTGCTCCTCCCCCGCCTCCGCAGCCAATCTCATCGCCTCCGTCAGCGACGGCAGAGTCAGGTCGTCTAACCAGGTTTGAGCTTTAATTTTATAAAAAAAGAGTTTCCAGTCATTTGCTACACCAATACAAATCAATCTACCACCGTTCATGCAACGTGCATTAATTTAACCTTACTAACAATATCTCTTTGAAGTAATAGAGGGTGTGGCTAAGTGCATTCCACTTATGTCTGGTTTCACTATTTGTAGAGCGACATGAGCGAATTTAAGTGACTTAGCATGGGTAATCATTGTGGGTGTCGTTTACAGCTTTGCTTTCCAACCACATTCACAGTGTGGATTGGCGCTAATTTTTTTTTACCTTTGCCCAGGTTTTAGCTTCGAACAGCAGTGCTCGAGTTCTTTTTGTTCGGTTTTCAAGAATGAAGATTGTGCCGTCTGTCTCTTGCAGTTTCTTTCGGTTTAGCCACCATGCATCCCTATCAGCCTGCCGAGCGAACCGGCAAATGATGCCTGCCGTTTTATCTTTTTTTGCTGGCAAACGGTGAACTGTCACTACATCACTTTCCGTCAGCGCTGGAAGTTTGTTTTTGGCTGTCAGTGCATTTACCTTATCCAGTAGATTTTCGTTCACAGTCTCTGGGATGCCATGAAAATCAAGGTTGAGGCGACGGTTCCTCCATTCGAGGTTGTCAAGGTCATCTACTAATTGGGCTACTTCCCTGTCTCGTGCCTCAATCCTTTCCACCCTCTTTTAGTTCCTTTACCTCGCGTTTGTTCTGCTCTGTGCGTGAGATCGCGTTGTCATATAGGTCGCTTAACACCTGCAGGGCATCCTCAATACCGTCAATTGTTTACTTGAGTGGCAGTAGCTCGTCGAGCTTATCGTTGATTGCCTTCATCCAGACTTTTATGTCCATACTCTCATCCCCCGCGGGATTTCCGCTTTCTGCTTGTTGCAAAGTCTGCGAGAGCGTCTTCGAGCGTCTGCAAGTGCTGCAGCGCCAGGCCTTTCGATAATCATCTCCCTTTGCCCTAAGCGTGGCATCAGAAATTCAAGCGCATTTCCCGGTGTGATATTTGGAACCACACTCACTACAGTCAATAGTACAACCTGGCTCACTACAATCTGTGCTACACGAAGAACATTTCAAAGTTGGAAGCATTGTCACAGTCGTTCACACACCGGCGGCGGCAGCAGCAGCATTAGAAAATTTACACATAGAGCATAGACATGTGGATCTGACTTCACTAACCTGCAATATCAGTGAATGCGGCTTGAGATGCTGCTTCTTCGTCGCTGCCGCTGCCGCAAATGTGACCATCCAGTTCAGTTCCGCCGTATTTGTAGCCTTCGCCGTCGAAGTCAGCGCTCCGTGTCAGTCGTAGCGGCGCAGAAAGGTGCAGTTAGCGCAGCTTCGTAGTGCCAGCAGTGCGCACGTGCCCGGACAGTCGGTGTCGTGGCGTATCTGCAATATCAGTGAATGCGGCTTGAGATGCTGCTTTTTCGTCGCTGCCGCTGCCGCCAAAGCAAACGCAAAATTAGGCAGAGCTTATAAGTTTGGGGAACAAGCTATTTGCGCCTAAATTTAGGGCACACTCTTTTTATAGCAATACGAATGGTGGCATAAACGGTGTAAATTACGAAAGCGCATGTAAAGGTATAAGTATCGATGCGTACTGCTGTTGGTAATGAGCGCACTGTGCTTGTTTTAGCAGCACGGCACTGCGGCTGTATGGGGTTGTCTCAGACAACATTTTTATGTATTTATTTATTTATTTATTTATTTATTTTTTTTATTTATTTATTTATTCATTTATTCATTTATTTATTTAATTTCCTGCAGCGTCAAGATGGCATTATAGCAGGGGGAAATTGAACATATGGTCATATACATGTGGCAGTCAGGCTACAAACCTCGCTGAACATCGTCACAAATACAAAAATAAAAACAGAACTACAAGTCTAACAGATAATTACTAAAAAGCGCGTGTCAGTGGTAGAATCAACTATAGTACTTGGCAACTTATTCCACAAACTAATGGTGTGAGTAAAGAACGAATCTTTGAAAACATTTGTATGCCAAGGTATTTCACGAATTTTCCAACTATGGTCACGCCATCTAGATACGAAATGTGGGGTAAACAGAAAGATGTCAGGATCAATGCCAGTTTTTTTTAAATAGATACGATAAAGCAAATTAAGTTTGACAAGCTGCCTGCGTTCTTTTAGGGGTTCCCAGTTAAGCTGGTTTTTAAGTAATGTAACACTGGATCACAAATTGTAATCACCCGTGGCAAAACGGGCGGCACGGTTCTGTACACGTTCTAACATTTCGCATAAGTACGCAAGATGCGGGTCCCAAGCGGCGCACGCATACTTCATGATGGACCTTACGTGGGTGAAATAAAGAAGTTCTTTCAGTTTAGGAGGGGCAGCCCTGAAATTGCGCCGAAGAAAGTTAGGTGTTCGGGAGGCAGAAGAACAAGCATGTTCAACCTGTCTTTTCCAGGAGAGGTTGGATGAGAAGTAAATGCCGAGGTACTTAAAATCTGTAACTGTGCTGAGGGGCACATTGTCAAGAACATATTTCGACAAAATGGGTTTACGACTGCGCGAAAAAGTAATGTGCTGACATTTCATTGCATTCAACGTTATTTTGCATTTTTTACACCAGCGCTGAATTGAATGTAGATCGTTTTGAAGATGGCATGTATCATGCAAACTAGTTATACGGTGATGAATGACACAGTCGTCAGTATACAGACGCACTTTGCAGTTAAGATCAGCTACAATGTCGTTGATAAAAAACAAGAAAAAGCAGAGGCCCCAGGACAGACCCCTGCGGAACACCGGAAGAGACACCCACTGCATCAGATTGGCACCCATGCAAAACAACGCGCTGCGTGCGATTTTCCAAATAAACCCTTATGCATTGCATTACATTGCAGTCTAAGCCAAGAAAAGATAGTTTGTGTAAAAGCAAGGCGTGAGGAACACAATCGAAGGCCTTCTTAAAATCAATCAATCAACCAATCAACCAACCTTTTATTTAGCCATCTTTTTATAAAAGAGTGCTGGGACAAGAACAAAAAGCCGCAGTACAGCAGCTTGACGAGGTCTTGCCCCGTTGTCTTGGCAACGGGTACAGCGTATGGATTCGTCATAGATACAAAAAATACAGTAAAACTACAACAAACGTGTACAGGTACAGCGTATGGACTCTCCTTCATAGATACAAGAAATACAGTAAAACTACAACAAACGTGTGACAGATACTACAGATACAGATACGTCATCGATGCTAGGCTTTGCACACTAAGGGCAGAATTGAAAAGCACATACATTATATATAATGCACAGCAATACTTCACGAAATATCAACCAGAGAAAATTTGGTGTTTGAAATTATACAAAGATGCATAGGCCGCAGTCCGATTCACAGGTATATAGGCTTGAAACGCCGAAATACAAGCCAATAACAAACACACAAAAGATTTTAGGCAAGGCCTCCATTTTTAATCATATGCGATTTCAATCGTTTCCTCGAAATACTACTTAAATCTACGCCAATTCTGTGTAATTTGTTTAATAAACACGGTACACGATACTGCAATCTTGAAAATCCGTAGTTCGTACGCGAGAAAGGTTGTGACCACACGTTTCTCTCTCTAAAGCTATACGGTACTAGAGTTGGCTTATTTAGGTTACACAGGTCTATAAAGGCTTTGTTGTTATATTGGAAAAATTGTTTGCATTTGAGCATGAGGTTAGTTTCATATAAATGCTGAATCGGTACTACAGTAAGGCTGCTAAAAATTTCGTAGGTATGCGCATCATATGGTACGTTAGCTATATTTCGGATTGCTCTTTTCTGCAGTACACCTAGCTTGTGTATGTTGGTTCGTGATGTTGTTCCCCATACAAGAGAACAATAACTTAAGTGAGAGCAAAATAATGCATGATAAATTAAAAGCTTAGTCTTGGACGGTAACACCTGTCGTAATTTGCCCAATACACCACACGTCCTCGCCAGAAATCTAGCGGTGCGCTCAATATGGTCATCTCAAGTTAAAAGGTTATTAAAAATTACCCCCAAAGTTTTAACTTCTGTCGACAACTGTATGTTCTCCGATCCAAGATAAATTGCAATATCTTGGTTAATACATTTTTGCGGTGGCGTAAATAGAAGAGCTTTTGTTTTTACTGCATTTATTTCCAGGGAATTGATTTTACCCCATTTTAATAATTTACTCAAGGCATCATTTGCTAGATTTTCAAGATAATTATTATCGCTAGACTGTAGAAACATACTTGTATCATCTGCATAAACTATGAAATGAGCATGCTCAGTAATATTGACAATATCATTTATGTAAATATTAAACAAAATTGGACCAAGAATGCTTCCCTGCGGAACACCTTGCGTTATTCTTTGCATGGTCGATTGTTCAGTTTTAATTGAAATGCATTGCTTTCTATGCATTAGATACGAACGTAAAAGGTCGAGTGAAACGCCGCGAAATCCGTAGTGTTGCAGTTTAGCAAATTGAGTTAAATGGTTGATCCGGTCAAATGCTCTTGAGAAATCCACAAAGATACCTAATGTTAGTTTTTTATCCTCAAAGCAGTTCAAAATTATTTCTTTTTGTGCCAACAAAGCTAACTCTGTCGACATTCCTTGCCTAAATCCGAATTGTTGCGCCGATATAACGCAGTGTTTTTCACAAAATGAAGTAATGCGCTTACAAATAATTTTTTCTAAACCTCTGGATATAGCAGGTAGCACCGAAATTGGACGGTAATTTGATAGCTCGTTTTTGTCTCCGGACTTAACTAAAACAACTACTTTTGCATGCTGCATTTTTTCAGGAAATACACCTGTGGAAAAACTAAGATTAAAAATGTGGGTAAGAACCGGTAACAAAAGATCAAGCACGAACCTAATTGGTCTTATTTGGATCCCGTTTATATCACGTGCCTTACTGTTTTTCAATGACATAAAAGCAGTATAAACTTCTCCGTGAGTGGTTGGTTGAAAAAAGGCCGTGTGTGCGTTGGGTGGGTTTAAAAACGAAATTGCTTCTTCATTGTGATGGCTTGTTACTAAGGATGTCATGTAATCATTAAACGTATCGGCTAATTCTTTTCCTTTGTGTAGTTTATTACCTATCGTTAACTCAAGCTCATCGTTATTGTAAGCGTTAGGTTTTAATAGCTTGTTTATTTCACGCCATAATAAATCACTGCGACGGCTCACTTCTGAGAACAGACCTTCGAAGTATGCATTTTTCGTATTTCTCAATAACTTTGTCACTCGATTTCTATACTTTTTAAAAGCAGAGAAGTCAGCGGAATTCCTTGTTTTAAGAAACTTACGATACAACGCGTTCTTCTCGCGAATCGCTCTCAGACATTCATCCGAAAGCCACGGCTTCCGTTTCTTGTTGGACGTTCTAACCTTCTTGAACCGAAAACATTCCTCATATACAGTTATAAAAATACGCATAAAGGCATCGTAGGCTTCATTAGCGAATTGACAATGAAGGACCGAAGTCCAATCAATATTTCCCATTTTACCGCGAAAGTCAGCTAAAGTTCTACCAATAATTTCTTGAATAAGAAAAGTGTCCGAGTGCCGAATGCGCTTAGAAACCTGGTCACATTCCAGGAACATAAAGATAGGCAAGTGATCACCCAAGTTCGCAGCTATCACTCCGGACTCTAAACAATTTTCGGCCATGTTCGTTGCAAATAGGTCAATTAGGCTTTCAGATGAATCAGTAATGCGCGTGGGAGTCATTATCTGATTTGCACAATGAAATGATTCTAGAAGCAATTGCAACTCTTGAGAAGTTTTAGTATTTTGCAACACGTTAATATTGAAGTCACCCCCAAAAGCAACGTTTAACTCATTCGTACTAATAAAGCAGAGCAGTCGGTTTAAAAAAGACAAGAAATTTCCAGAGCTGCCTTCCGGTGGGCGATATATAACCACAGATACAAACGTTTTGCGCTGTACTGTTAAAACTTCATAATCCGGTGTTATGACCGAGAATTCTTGAAGTAAGGTGCATGAAAATTTTTCCGAAACAAGCTGCAACACGCCCCCACCAAGTCGACACTGGCGGTTTAAGTAAAAGGTCTGATAGCCGGGTAAGCAAAGCACATCATCTTTGGATCTATACCATGTCTCCGTAAGCATGATAATGTTAAACTGAAACGAAAATTGACTGAAGAACGTTATTAGCTCATCGTGCTTATTTCGGGCAGACTGCGCATTGCAGTGCAGAAGCGTCAGACAAATTTCATTATTGGGACATGCGACGTCTTCGGGTGCTATCATTGAGCGAAAAGAATTCAACTAAAGGTTCCGAAGTAGCTCTGTGCTCAACTGCGCATCTTTGCTAGATCAGCCTCACATGCAATGCGCACAAGCTTTGAGTTTTCTATTTGACGCGCGAACACCTTGCCATCCCTAGACCATGCGAAACGCCAGCCTAATTCCCTTTTCTTTGCAATGGTCATTCCAAGAAGCTTCTTCACTTGCGGGCACAGATGTTCGTTAATGTAGACCGGGTTCTTTGTGGTGTATCCGATGTCGTCTGCCGTCAGCCTAATTTTGCGTGCCTTCTCGAGGATTACGTCACGTTTTGCACGGCGGCTGAACGTCACCAGGATGTTTTGTTCGGTACAGTCCTCAGCAGTGTTTCGCGTAGGAACGCGATGGCATATTTCTACATCGTCTTTCTGAATTGGCTCGCCCAGCGCGCCACAAACTTTGCTTAGTATATCCTCTAGGTTCTCGGTTGTCTCGTGCGGGAGTCCCCTGACCTCAATGTTTTTGTTTCAAAAGGACTGCTCCTGAGTCGTAACTCTTAGCGAGTTCTCGTGAAGTTGTATTTTCAGTAATGCAATTTCCTGCAAAAGCTTCTCATTTGATGCTTTAGGAGCGGCATTCTCTTTCTTCACTTCTGCACAATCTTTTCGCATGTCCTCAAACTCTTTGTTCATGTGAGTCATGCTAGCTTTGACTTCCCTCATTTCTTTGCGAAATTCACGTTGAAAGTCTGCAAGTTCAGTCATGGTCAAAAGCAGTCAACACAGCGCCACAAGTAACAATAGGTGAAAATCTATCAACCCCTTGGCAGCAGAGGCAGCAGAAATCAGCAGTTGAAATGGCACAGAAATATACGTTGAAAGACTCCCAAACGTGGTAAAGACAATTTGAAGACGTTGGTGTCCGTTCTGCTCGCTGCCCCCGCTGCCAATGGCCGTCGTGTCGATGCGGGCGTCCTTTTATCGACGATCAGCCAGTGACGAAGAAACCTACGTGGTCGGTCCCTCGCAATGGAGCGCTATCAGGGGCCAGATTTCACGCAGATTCCACGCAGCGCAGCGCAGCCACGAAGTGCGAAGAACGGCCGCGCAGGACGGACCTGGTAAAGACAATTTGAAGACGTTGGTGTCCGTTCTGCTCGCTGCCCCCGCTGCCAATGGCCGTCGTGTCGATGCGGGCGTCCTTTTATCGACGATCAGCCAGTGACGAAGAAACCCACGTGGTCGGTCCCTCGCAATGGAGCGCTATCAGGGGCCAGATTTCACGCAGATTCCACGCAGCGCAGCGCAGCCACTAAGTGCGAAGAACGGCCGCGCAGGACGGACCTGGTAAAGACAATTTGAAGACGTTGGTGTCCGTTCTGCTCGCTGCCCCCGCTGCCAATCTAAAAATACACAATCTATTTGTTCGTTTTGGTCAAATGAGGAGAAAATGTCATGACTAAATTCAACCAATTGAGTCGTACAGGAAAAGCCAGCCCGGAAACCATGTTGACATTTTGTAAAATAATTGTTGCTTTATAAATGTTTAATTACTGCACTATAAATTATGTGCTCAAGAATTTTTCCGCACACGCTTGTAAGAGAAATGGGCCTATAATTTTCGGGGTTGCTTTTGGAGCCGCTTTTGTGAATGGGGACCACATTAGCGGTTTTCCAGTCACAAGGCGGTAGGGAGCCGGTAGCAAGCGTTATGGTAAACAAGGTAACCGGTAGCGAGCGTTATGGTAAACAAGGTAACCAGAAAGTGGGCAATGATTTCAGAACAAGCATGCAAAACATAATTCGGTATGCCATCCGGTCCACCAGCTGAATTAACTTTAACATTTTTAAGCAGATTGAGGACACCATTATAAGTGATAGTTATGGAGCCCATAGGTTGGTCTATCGTTTCAGGCACAGCAGGGAGGTTTCCTGAATAGGGGGGTGCAAACACTGATTTGAAATAATGATTAAGACAAGTAGCTTTTTCAGAGTCGTCCGTAAGTATTTCACCATCAACTTGGAGGCTGGGTACCCCTGTAGGTTCCTTGCCCTGGGATTTAACAAATTTCCACATTTCCTTGGGGTTTTCTTTAAGCTTCGTTCCAAGAGAACAAAAATACTTCTCCTTGGAGTTTTGTTACGACTCTTTATATCGTTGCCAAGCTTCCTAATAGCATCTAAAATGCTTAGGTTTTTACTTGTGCTGTACGCGTTCAAGAGACGACGTTTTTTCTTTATTAGCAGGAAAGTATCTCGAGTTATCCATGGCTTATCAGCCCGTTTTTTACGGGAGATAACTTTACTAGGGACATATTTTTCTACTAAGTGTTCCAATTTATTTTCAGTGTGTGCCATAATGAATTGCAAGTAAGTGAGTGGCTCATTTCATTAAATTGTGGAAGGAAACACTGAAGTTCTTATGATAAAGCTGCGTAATCACCTCTGTTATAGAAAAATACCTTTCTCGGATGTGTGTGCACTCTTTTGCAGTTAAGCGGGGACAGATAGGCATGAACGCCGTCATGGTCGCTGATGCCTGGGTTGATATGAACATCTTTGATAAGTGATTGTCTGTTTACAAATAGTAAATCTAAAACAGAAGCTTGCTCTTTCCCTTTTCTAGTGGGTTCGTTTACAAACTGAAAAAGGTCATTGGCCAGAACCAGTTCGTGAAAGCTTCACGAAAGTGCAGACGAATCTGTTAAGACCGATTTCTGATTTAACCATAGCACATGCGGCATATTGAAATCGCCTCCTAGTATGTAATCGTTTTTTAGAGTAGACAGGAAGTCCGATAAGGACCGAAAAACATCCGGGTTGGTGCATGTAGGAGGACGATAAAAGGAACCAATTGCTATTACCTGACCATTATTTTTTGATGAATATTACACCATATCGGTTCCGCGTGTGTGAACGATACTCTCAGTGGACTGGATTGCAGGCTGGAGTCAACGAGCACAAAAACGCCCCCTCCCTTCGTGTCCCTAACACTGCGGTATACTTCAAAGCGAGGCGGGAAAACTTCTGAATCACGGATGGAACTATGAAGCCAAGGCTCTGAGCCAATGATAATGTGAGGACTAGCTGTTGCAACAAGCATTGCAAATTCGTGGATTTTATTTTTAATGCTTCGGTAATTTACGTTCAGAATGGCGAGGTCGGACGTTTGTGACACTGAGCGTGCGCGGCGTGAATCGTTCCGAGCAGGCGCCCGTTTCCACTGCTATCTTTTTGGTTCAACCACGAAATCCAAATCATTATCATAGATGAAGGATTTTTCGTTCACAATAAGATTATTGTGTCTTAGTTTATAGGACGAACCAGAACTGCGGGCGAACTGCAAAAGCTTGGATTGTGCTAACCTTGCAGCAGGGGTAAGGTCTTCGCGCAATGCGAAATTCGTGTTTTTCAGTTTGTATCCACGAGAAAGCCTACGCTCTCGATCTTTGTAACTGCTAAATTTTACGATTATCGGTCGATTTTTATTTTCCCGGAAAATCCCAAGACGATGTGCCCGTTCGATACGTTCAAGCGCAATAGGTTCACCGAGCTGCTTATCAAAGAAACAAGGTGCTTTAACCTCTGATTGGGCCCAGCTTTCATTAAAATAATCTGTTAGTCCATATATAATCAAATTATTCCTACGCAATCTGTTATTAGTATCCTCAACCTGTGTTTTCAGACTCGCGACATCACGATCCAAACAGCTAGGAACATTATGTTCAGCTAAAATGGTATGGACTTCGCTCTTCCTTAGAACAGCATTGCGTTCTACGACTGCGACTCTGTTTAATATATCTTCCATAGACGTACTTATTGCGACCTGATTGTCCTTAAGTTCCTTAATTTTACGTAAAACATGTTCATGTTTAGCTTCGAGGCTCTGTACAATCTCAAAAATGCTATCTACTGTGGGCCCAGAAGGCACTGTACTAGGCCCAGGATTGCTCTCAACGTCAACCGAGAGTAGTAAACATGTGCGACAATGTTTTAAGCGTACAATCGATAAAATGAACCGTTCGTCTTCTCAAAGCGGCGGCACGTGCAAATGCAGATGTGGGGCATGACACCGCAATAACAAAACGATTGGAACTACGTTAGCATGCGGCCGAGAGTAAATAACCAACCTGTGTAAATAACGGTTGGAAGCCCATGCCGGCAGCGATGTCACACCCCAGGAAGCTGTCGGAGTTGTGCCGTTCTTGTAGCCGCGCCGCTCGTAGGGTATCACTGGCCGTACACCGTTGCCAGACGACAAACGGCGTCGGAACCACGAATGGGGGCGCCTGGTACAAAGTCGGCAATCGGAATGAAGCCGGTATCACCAACTCGGTATCAGACCACCCCGTGCGCAGGCTTGCGGGCAATGATGACGAAAGTTGATGGCTTGCAGCGCTGATCACTGGACCAGCTAATGTAGCGAGGCACACCAGGACCTGTGTAAATAACGGTTGTAAGCCCATACCGGCAGCGATGTCACATTGGCCGATTGGTGTAGCCGACAGCGTATTACAGGCCATATTTGTCGAGCGAGCACCATGTGTCACGGAACAATTATTTTCTGCCTTAACAAAAACGAGCCAGGTACAAATATGGTCAGACACAAAGCAAAGGCAGAAAATGGCCTGCTACGGTATGTTGGCGCTATCTAGGTTGACTAACGGTAAACACGTCTCCGCGTCACACCAAGTTTAGCTTGAAGACCCGCTCTTATGATGTCGCCGCAGACATAAAAACTCACAATTTGGTGGGAGAATCAAAATTTTAACTTAAATTGATTAATTTCGCAGTGAACAAAGCATCACTTGCTTCTGTAAAAGAACTGGGGGTACTATAAAACGTGAAATCTTTCAAATAAAATACACTTGTATCATGACTGCATGGCCCCTTTGAAGCATGTGAAGTAAGGTAATATATGTCTGCCCTTCACACGGCGTATCGCCTCAGCGATTGGTGAGCCAATGTGAAGTGTACCTCCTGCAGCTGCGACTGCCATACCTGGACTAATTACACCCAGTAATGGCACAAGATGACGATATTAACAGATAAGCTGTCGGCAATGTCACAGTGCTTTGGTGTCCGTCTATTTCCTTGTGCAGGAACACACCCAACTCAGCTTTATCACGGACTTTGTAAATGACAGCAAAAAAGAGCGAAGTTCCTTCAGTTGCGAGTGGCCTTGGTGCTATATTCATTTTCACGGCAAGCCACCTCTGACCATAAAGCCTTCCCGTGTGGTCTTATACAGCCATTGCTGCTATTTCTCAGGCCCTCTTTGCGTTGCACACAAAAGCCGCCATTCCACTGTGAGAAGGGTGAATCACCTCCGCAAGCCTCACCCATCCAGACGTCAAGTCAGCGGTACTCATGCTCTAAGACGTACACTCTGCTGTCAATGCTGCAAGCACTGTACAACACAAGATAACGTGAATGCTAGTTCAATAAACACAGTGAAACACTTGAAGTAACACGATAATGCCTTGAGTCTGCCATCATATCCGTGGTCGCAGTTCAAGATCTCTATGCATAGTTGCAAGAGCACAGGCTGAATGTTTGCAACCACTTTGCCGACCACATTTTCCCTTCGTCTTATGTGAATCCTTGCCAAGTAACTGTCATCAGGTCCTGCTGCCTTCTGTAGCTCAAAAATCTCTGCCCTCTAATGTCCTGCTACATCTGCTCCCAGCCTTACACTGTTTCCAGCCGGAGGAAGCTTCTCCCACACAAATGCAGTCTAGACCGGCCGACCTACGGCTAGGGAGGGTGCTGATCCTCCACTGTGGGACCAAGGGCATTCTTGGCAGTGTGTGGTGCGGTGAAGGTTGTCTATTGATTGTTGGCCTGTTTGAGGGACGGCTTTTTAGCACTGCATATACTCCACCGTTCCACCGATCATTACTCTACCACCATTTCTACCCTTTCGCTCACTTTCATCTCAATTCCTTTTAGGTCTCCTTGTTTGTGCACTAAAATGCAACCTGTAAAGGAAGAAAAAAACTCCCCCCACCTCCCCGAAGGGGATCGTGCGGAAATGCGAATGCATTGGGTGCACCGATGAGTGAGCTGCGGCAAGCAGTAACGGAGATAGGCGTGCGCTCCACTGCATTTATATACATTTTCCGAGCGCAGCGAGCGGCGAGAGGGTACGCGGAGAGGAGAGAGAGACCCGCGCAACACGCCCGCCCCGCGCCGAGCTCTCTCTCCCGCCGAGCTCCGCGATGCGAGCGCCCTCACACGCTCGAGCGCGCTCCTCCTCTCCACTCACTCTCCGCTACTCCGCCCGAGCTGCGCGATGCGAGCGCCCTCACACGCCCGAGCGCGCTCCTGCTCTCCCCTTGCCCTCCGCTACTCCCGCCCGAGCTACCACCTGCTCCGGTTGCTAGGCGCGCCACAGCTGTTGCTAGGGGCGAGGAGGAGCGCGGAGAGATAACACCTGCGGGCGCACGCCGACGGAGCACGACAACCCCCGACTGTAGCGGCGCGGGTCCGCCGCGCCGAGCCGACCACGACGACGACGAAGGCAGAACTACGAGGCGCGCGCTCACGTGCGCTCGCGCTGGAGGAATGCAGGCGCACGCCGACGGAGCACGACAACCCCCAACTAAGAAATGCATTCGCATATAAAAAATGGGTAGGGGGAGTAGAAAAACCTTGGAAGCGAAATAGTGCTCAACAAAAGTCGTTATGCGACAATGGTAGGGGTTTTCAATTATCAGTACTGAGCTCTCTACGAACTCACCGAGCGGCAATCTGACATTTCTTGCTACCGTGTATTCCTGTGGTGTGGAGAATCTTGTGACTACCCGTGGACAACAGGTGAAATGTCACTGTAAAGACCAAGTATATGGTTAAGGAATTAAGTCAACTTAATGCATATAGACAAGATGAGATTATATTTGTGACTTGACAAATCTTTCATAATATTCACATTTGGCGTCTTTCTACACTGGCAGGCTTACAGAAACTATGTATAGACTCGCTGCCTCTGGCAGGTTCCACTCCACCATTTTCGAACGAATAGCCTGCTGAAAGATACCGAACACTTTCCAATATCAACTCTAGGTTAGTTATAGTGCAGGGTGGGGTTTGTCATGCTCGGAAACGCCAGAATGTTTTTAATGGCCATAGCTATGGCTACGTGATAAATCCAACATGTGTAACATGAGTTGTTAGGCCAGCTGCCATCCTTATGTCTCTTTGCCTCTCTTCGTTTCGTTTGCTCCAATTCTCTCCAAAAAACACCCTCTAAATGTCTGCACAGCTTCTCCTAAAAACTACAACTCAACTGCTCAACTACAGTTGAGGCTAACAGGAGCCATCCGGAGCTAACATTTGCGGGGGAAAAGGTGAGGAGCATGATCCACAAAAAAAATTTTGAAACGACATGAGGCTATTAAAAAAACATTATTGTGCTCAACTGCTTGCGGAAAAAAGTTAGCAGCGAGTGAAAGCGGATTTCAGATATTAGTTTCTCTTCAGCATTTCTTTCAGTGACGTTTTACTAAGGCTGCTTTCATTTAACAAACTGACATCACAAGCATGGTGAGTTGAGCAACAGCACTGCCTCAACATTGAAATTGTATAATGCAAGGTGTTTCAGCTGTGGCGTTTCCTGCACTCAATAAAACGCAACAATCATGCGAATAACAATCACATATCACCCCACATTACTACCCGTCCCTTTGTATAATACCACCAAAAGCTACTGCATTCTACCTGCACTCGACGTGAATGAAAAGAAACCTCTGGGCACCTTTCTCTGGCACCGATGTCACCTATTTCACTTTTCATTACAAAATTATGAACAAGGTAATGGTCCTTTTATAGCAGCCTGAAACAAAACTTTGTATTTAGTTTTTCTTTTGTGCTGAGTGAAGAGTGGTGTTATACCTATGTCGAAAGCAGTCCTGTTCACATCTTTCTTGCATCTGTGAAGAGTGAAGGCGATATAAGGTCACAGGGTAAGCCCTATACTTCCCATGCACTTTCGGCCATTTCGAGGTTGATTTTTCTCGGCATCTACTAAAGGCATCTACATAATGCGTACATGAAGATTTTCTTTCAAATTTGGGGCTGTTTTAACCGTACCAGAATTACTGAAATCAGGCTAAAATGACAATTTGTAAAAATAGTTTTTACCTGTATCTAAATTTGGATGCCATTAATATTAAAAATTTTGTAACAAAAAAATCATTGCGTGCATATTTTCAATTCTGGCACAGTAGATGCCACAACATGTATATGACGGAAAAAATATTCAGCCGGTTTTCCTGGAAGATATAGAAAATAGTGGTACTTAAGTGAACAAAACGTTTTGAGATAATTAAGTTTAAAATAAGAAATGAGGTGAAAACTAGTTTTTTTGCACAAACACCACTCAAGTCATTTATTTATAAGCACCAGCTTCGTAAGCACCCTGGAAATCACGTTTTCGCTTTTAAGCCAGTCGTCTGTGTTGCCTTGCCTATTTAGTGGGCTATTCTGCAACTCTGTCCCCAAAGTATATTTGCAAACAGAGTGAACCTCTTTTAGCCACTTGCTGGTGCTGTTGCGCACAGGCTTCAATCCGAATCATTTCGAATGCTAGCTCCTGCGTTGCTACCATCACTGAATGAAAGAGCAGCACCCGATGTTGCAATCTTGGGAGGGTGAAGCCAAACAAAGACATTTATTGGTGCGCGGCTTTGCAGCACAAATGTGGTAAAAACATGCGCAGCGTCTTTGCATTGCCTTAGCTGAAACATCAGCCATGCAATGGCTGCCAAGCAACTTCTTAATACAGCTGGTTCAGGAATAGCATTTTGATCTGGAGCTGGGAGTTTATTGATGGAAAAAATGACAATAAACATGATGCACATTCTAAAATCGGACATCGTCACTTTTTATTTGCTCACAGAAAAACTGTTTTTTAGCCAAAAATATATTATTGGAAAATGTGCAGACAACATCGGCAATGTGCATAAGGAGGTGAACTTCCCTAACTGCAAAGACCGAAAAAGTCACCTTTCTTAAAAAAATTCGGCTTACCCTTTGCTCTTAAAGGACTACTGACATTAGGTATCCAATTCTAGCAACTATACAAATGTCTTCTTGTGTATGTAATCTTTCAGATTAATTTCAATCTTCACGCGTATTAAAAACGTGAGAGAGACACTTTAATTAAGATAAGCGTCATCTGATGTACGCCATGGTCACCAAGAGAGAGTTAGAGGGGGCTCTGTAATGTGAACTGGTGAGATCAGCCCTGCTAGTGACAAGGCTTCCTACGCCAGGTGGGCTTGCAATGCCTGACTACAATGAGTGGTGAAGGCTGGACATTAGGCGTACAGCAGGCAGAAGACAAGCAAGAAACATCAAAAACGAGAAACAAGGGAATGCTGCTAGCAGAGTCCGGACATAAAAAGTACATTTGAAAAAAATCCATAATGTAAACTCTCAATCAAAATACAAAGTAAACAGTGCAAAAAAAGAGAAGAACACCAACCAAGAAAAAAAAGTTGATAAACAACACAGCATTAGAGAGCACATATCTTGAGACACTTGAACTGCCTATGGTCTAAAGTCCAGTTCAGTCTCGTAGGAAGAAACCAACATTGTGAATAACTTCTTTTTTAATGTGTGTGCCGTTTCATGCACGCATAATAGAAAACATCAACGGCTACATAATCTCTGGAAAGAACTCTCAAAGAAAAACAGGGTATGACTATGATATAATTCCTCTTCTCAAGAGTGAATGTATACACTGGCAGCACAGGTTGGAATTGTCATTGAAGTGTTTGCTTTTGGCTCTAGCTCCTCCATTACCATACATAGTCCACTGAACAGAAAAGTTTTGACCTACACATGATGCAGAAACGGAGAATTTTCCGCTAGGGGTCATATCACATCATGTGACAGTGTACAACAGTAGCAGTGTATTGGTTCTGCACAACCGAAAAAAACAGCCTAGCTAGAACACCGAAAAAGAAAAATTGACCCACCCAGCACTCGTGCGAAGAAATGCTTGCCAGTGCACTCTTTGGCGTCATAGCAGACCTTGAGTTGTGTACAATTTTGTTGAGAAGCTTTGCATATCCAAGGCCACGTATTGCATATGAGCTAGTGCCAGTAGGCAGTGTTTTCCAGTCCGCGCCCCACCGTATCCTAGGAAGCCGCATCTATTGTTCGAAATGCACAAATCCCTTTTGTTCTTGCCTCACCCTGTGTCCACTATATAAATGGGATCTTCCTGACCCAGTTGCCCTACACGCAGCTGCCCTTCGCACTCCATCAGTGCTGCCCTTCACACCCCTTTAGGGGGTGTGCCATCCACCATACCTGCCGCCACACCAAAGCTACCATATCAGTTCCTGGCTAGGCTGGCTGAACGCGGATCAGATAATGGACGAGAAGTCGATGCAAGAACGTCTGGCGGCCCACTACCTTTGGGGTAGGGAGGGACTTTGGGAGATTGGTGAACTGGCCGTCTCCTAATGAAGATTAGGAGACGGCCAGCCAGGTTGGACTAGGGCTGCCTAGATAGTACAGTTTTTTTCTCTCTCTAGGCATAACTAACACAGTTATAATGCTTTAACATGCTCATAATAGCAGGGCATACAATGTGCTGCTACTCAGAAAGAATGTGACAATGCTGTGTGTTGCTGCAATGCATCCGACTCGCTTCATACAACAGCAATATCCATGAAGGCGAGTGCCTAAACATGGAGCGATTGTAATGCCACACCAAATTTTTATAGCCATGAAATCGAGTTTAAGACTGATTTTTGTATGTATTGTTTCTAAGGGGTCTTTGGCACTTCACCACATCTAGCATTGCTAGAACATCAAGGTACCAGCTAGTTGGTGAACCATAATGCTCACAATATAAATAACGCGCAAATTAAATGACAGCAAACAGCGCTTCCTTGTTCTACCTTTTCATGATTTGTTTTTATGTTGCGCTGTGAGCATTATTCTACGTACCCTCGTGGTGTTTTCAAAACAAATGCAATAAAACACTTGATTTAGTATCGCTTTGGCACTGTGCCTGTTCCTCTAGCCCAAAAATTAATACGCGCAGTACCGCAAGCACCCGCAGAACACTCTTAAGAACGTAAGGTCTGATAACGTTATTTACCTTCACGAACCAACGCTCAGGGTATCACTGTCCTGGGATTATCGCGTTTTCCTCCCATCAATGTTACACCGATAGCAGCTACGTTGAAAGAAAGAACATCGAGTGCTAAACAAACGCCAAGGCGATCGTAGCTGACTAGCGCAACCTCACACTAGACGCAACGGATGCCTGCAACAATCGCTGCCCGTGCAAGCATCGCACTTAGCCGCCGAATGAGCCGACATGAAGGGCGATAGCACAGAGAACACACCCTGCACTCTACCACACCTCATTCGCGCATTTACCATGTACTGCGCCGTCACCGCAATCACAAGCCGAATGTGGTAGTACGTCGAGCTCTACACCCGATGCGAACAATCATCTTCAGCGCTTCACCTCACAATATTCGCCATATTACAGCACGACATCTGTTCGTGTGGTGATCTCTAGCGCACAAACTCGAGCGAGCTGGTGGGCCTCCTCCGCACGCTGAAGGTATCCTTGGACGTTGGCGTAGAGGTCGTCGTCTTCTACGAGCGGAAGCATGGCGTCAAGCATCGTAGTCGGCCGCCTTCAGTAGACGAGCTCAAACAGTGTCATCTGCGTGGTTTCTTGGATAGTCGTGTTGTATGCAAACGTGACATATGGGAGCACTTCGTCCCAGGTCTTATGTTCAACATCGACGTACATGGACAGCATATCCAAAATCGTCTTGTTCAAACGTTCCGTTAGTCCATTCGTTTGGGGGTGGTAGGCCGTCGTTCTTCGGGGATCCTTATTGCTGTAGCGTAAGATTCCTTCGATCAGCTCAGCAGTAAAGGCCGTACCGCGGTCCGTAATTAAAACTTCAACGGATCCATGTCGCAGCACAACTCGACTTACGAAGAACTTCGCGACTTCTTGGGCAGTCCCCCTCGGAAGAGCGGTGGTCTCTGCGTAGCGGATCATGTAGTCTGTCGATACGACAATCCACTTGTTCTCGAATCGTGACGTAGGAAACGGGCCCAAAAGGTCCATTCCAATCTGCTGGAAATGCCTCGACGGACGGCGATCGGCTGCAGAGGTCCGGCGGGTCTCGTCGCCGGCGTTTTTTGTTGCTAGCAGTCACAGCAGCTCCAGACGTAGTGGGTGACGTCGCATGTAAGGCGGGGCCAGTAGTATCTCGCCTTGATTTTTCCAATAGTGCGAGCTGTTCCAAAATGTCCGGAAGACGGGTCGTCATGGCATGCTTCCAAAATTTCGTCACGAAAATCTGCCGGGAGGACAAGAAGGTAATTCGTCCTCGTTCCGCGGCTGAACTTTTTCTTCACGAGGACGGAGTTTTTGAGGCTTAATGCTGGTAAATTTCGTTTGAAGGCCCTCGGCACCGCGACATTGCGTCCTTCCACGTAGTGGATCATGACGCGTAACTCGGGGACGGCACGCTGTTGGGCGGCTAGATCATTCTCCGTCACGAATTCGAAGAACGCGCTGTCGACATCGGAGTCTTGAGGTGGTGAATCGACTGGGGCACGGGACAGACATTCGGCGTCAGAGTGTTTCCTGCCCGATTTATGGACCATTGTAACGTCGAATTTCTGTAGGCGCAAGCTCCATCGCCCAAGGTGGCCAGAGGGGTCCTTCAAGTTGGCGAGCCAACACACCGCATGGTGGTCTGTCACAACCTTGAACGGTCTACCATGCACGTATGGGTGAAATTTTTAAATGGCCCATAATGGCCAGGCACTCTTTCTCGAACGCAGAGTAGTTTTTGTTATCCTTCTACAGACCACGGCTGGCATTGGCGATTACGTTTTCGCCGCCTCTTTGGTTTTGGACGAGGATGGCAGCCAAACCGATGTCACTGGCGTTGGTGTGAATTTCCGTTTCGGCGTTTTCGTCGAAATTAGCGAGCACGGGCGGGCTTTGCAGGCGTGGTTGCAGTTTGCAGAATGCTTCCTCTTCAGCACTTTCCCAGCTGAAAGGCGCGCTATTTTTTATCAAGCGTGTGAGTGGATCTGCAATGCCTGCTGCAATGCCTGCGAAGTTGCCGACGAAGCGCCGGTAGTATGCGCACAGTCCGAGAAATCTTGGCACGCCCTCCTTCTCTTTCGGCCTTGGGAATTTCGCAATGGCTGAAGATCTTGCGGGTCAGGTAGGACTCCCGCGGCGTTGACGACGTGGCCCAAGAACTTCAGCTCCTCATACGCGAAACGGCACTTTTCAGGCTTCAGCGTTAACCCCGACGTACGAATGGCCTCTAGTACAGACTCCAACCTCGCAAGGTGTTCGTCGAACGTCCGGGCGAATACCACAACGTCGTAGAGGTATAAGAGGCAAGTGTGCCACTTCAGGCCAGCTAGCACAGTGTCCATGAGTCTTTGAAATGTGGCTGGCGCCGTGCAGAGCCCAAAATCATCACCTTGAACTCGTATAGGCCATATGTGGTTATAAATGCAATCTTCTCTTGATCTCTCTCGTCCAATTCAATTTGCCCGTAGCCGGTCTTCAGATCCATCAATGAGAAGTACTTGGCATGGCAGAGGTAGTCGAGGGCATGGTCGATTCGTGGCAGGGGGTACACGTCCCTTTTGGTGATTTTGTTGAGTCACCGGTAATCAACGCAGAACCCTAATGTTCCGTCTATTTTCTTTACGAGTACGACCGGCGCAACCCAGGGGTTTTCGATGGCTGTATAATGTCGTCGTTGAGCATGTTGTCGAATTGAGTCCGGATGGCTTCCCGCTCATGTGAAGAGACGCGGTACGGTTACTGTCGGGAAGGTCGGGCTCTATCTGCGGTAATAATTAGGCACTTTGCTAGGGGTGTATCACGTTATTTTGAACTTGACGGCAGTACGGCAGGGCCTCTTGGTGACGTGTTGGAACAGGGCGGGGTCGATTAACAGCCGCGGAGTAGGTCATAGCCTCTGGCTTGCGGGGTGTTTCGGACGGCATAGAAGTTCCCAAAGCCTGCTGGACTTCTTCCCGGATCACATCAGTCAGGGAAGCGACTTGTGGTTGTGACGTCGTCATCGGGAAAAGTTCCCCGCACGGGCCACCTTGAATATTCATGGTGACGGTGAGCAGCGACACCGCGGAGCCCGAGCTTCCAACATAAGCCGTGTCCAACCGTGGCGAGGTGTTTAAAGGTGAAGGGTAGAAGCCGTAAACTGTGGCCGTCGGAGCCTTGGTGAAGCTCCGGCCGATGGCCTCCCTGCCTGTCTACCAGGCAAGGAGCTCTGGGACCTCTTTCACTACCAGGGTAAGGTCAAAGGAGAAAGTACCCCCGTCTCCCTGCTTTTATACTATGCTTTATGGTATTGTCTAACCCCCCCCCCCCAACCGTGACCGGCCCCCTAAAAGGGGCCGCACCGCAGTATCGTTTCCCCCATTGCCATCTTTGACATTTCCTAAACAAGATCATTACTCTCGATTTGTTGTCGTGGAGTCTCTGAATCCAACCCACCCTCTTGCATCTCAGTCAGTCTTCTTGATCGCCAAGTATCTTGAAGCCATAATAGGAAAATCATATCAGGCCAAAAAACAAAGAACTGGTGAACTCCTCATCGAGGTACATGACAAGCAGCAGTCCACAAAGCTTCTAGCTCAGACTAGACTGGCTGATCTAGACATCAGGGTCACACCACATCGGAGCCTCAACAGCTCGCAGGGTGTGATATCAGAGCCAGATCTCTTGAACGAAACCGATGCGGATCTCCTTGCCGGCTTGAAGGATCAGGGCGTCACTGCCATGAGACGCATCACCATCCGTAAAGACGACAAGGAGATTCCAACCAAGCACATCACCTTGACCTTTGACAGCGCAGTTCTCCCACAACATATATATGCAGGTTTTATTCGTTGCTCCATCCGTCCGTACATCCCGAACCCGCGGCGCTGTTTTAGGTGCCAGCGGTTCGGGCATGGTACAAACTCTTGCCGTGGGCGAACTACGTGTGCGAAATGCGCGGCGCATGATCATCCAAGCGATAATTGTCCATGCGATACCCTGTCTTGTGTGAACTGCGGCGGGCCGCATGCAGCGTACTCCCGCAAGTGTGAAAAGTTCAAACTTGAAAAAAAGATAATCAACATCAAGGTAACTGAGAACATCACCTTCCCAGAGGCGCCAAAGAGGTTCGCCTCTTTCCCTCTGGGGAGGTACGCTGACGCGGCTCGCCGGGGGGAGGAGCAGCGTCTGGTGTCCACAGGGACCCAGTTCAGCGAGTCTGACCTGGTCCCGCCCCCGCCCCCCGCTGGGTTGCCTCACGCAGCCCAACCCGGAACCACGCCGCTTGCTGAGGCAGCAGCGGTTGTGGCGCAAACCACTTCTGTCGGGACCGGTGCCGCTCCCGCCTCTGTCTCCCCGTCCTCCAGTGCGTTGGAGGGTACCGAGGTGATGGACACCACGGGCCCCGCATCGGCTCCCACCGCCACCGCACCGCCGTGCCACTTTTGGCGCCCGTGCCACTTTTGGCGGCTCAAACGAAGGGCTCCCGAAGGGGGCGAAGTCCGGGGGGCCCGGTCCGTCGGGCACCCCTCGGACATCCGACGACGAAATGGATGTCGGGCCGTTCCTCCCTGCAACGCAGCGCAAGGAGCGGCCTCCGACGGCCAAGCCAGTAGAAAGGCCTAAAAAGCCTAATCCAAGAGTAACAGCCCCGAAAGACGACACATGAACACACACGAACACACACACTCCAGTCATTCTTAAATTTAAATAAAGGGAACAGAAAACATCATTCAATGGAACTGCAGAGGCCTCCTTAAAAATCTTGACGATGTGTATGAGATTCTGCATGCCAGTCAGCCAAGTATCATGTGTCTGCAGGAAACCCACCTCAATTCTAAACAAACAAATTTCTTAAATAGGTACATGGTATTGAGAAAGGACAGGGTTGGCTGCACCCACTCTTCAGGAGGTGTGGCCATTATCGCCTTGAAATCATTACCATGCCACCCTCTCTCTTTAAACACTGTCCTCGAGGCTGTAGCGATCCGTACGATATTTAACAGGTTGATAACGGTACATTCCTCCTGATCATGCACTTTCGAGCTCTGATTTCGAGGCGCTGGTCGACCAGCTGCCCGAACCATACATACTAACAGGCGACCTTAATGCGCACAACTCTCTTTGGGGCTCCTCCAGAACAGATGCCCGAGGTCGCCTGATAGAGAAGTTTCTTACATCTTCCGGAGCATGCCTCTTCAACAAAAAACAGCCTACATACCATAACTTAGGACACAACACATACTCTCATCTTGACTTGGCGATTGGTTCCGCAGTTCTCTTTCCATGTCTTCAGTGGGGTTTGGGCACAGACCCATATGGTAGTGACCATTTCCCCACTTCATTAACGTATATAGGTATAGGCCCGAGCAGTCCATCTTCCCATAACAGGTTTAATGAATCAAAAGCAAACTGGAGTACATTCACAGAAACATCTAAACTACACCACACAACCATAAAACACCTACATGTGGAGGAAGCAGCCCAACTCGTCGCGGCGCACATACTCGACGCCGTCGAAAAGTCCATGCCCCAGGCCTCCAGTGCGTCCTGCACCCCAAGGAGGCCGTGGTGGAACGAGGACTGTAGGCGGGCGCGGGAGGCCCCGAACAAGGCGTGGGGTGTCCTTCGCTGGTACCCCACGCCAGATAATCTCATTCCCTTTAAACGGGCAAAGGCTCTTGGGAAGCGTGTGCGTCGTGAGGCGAAAAGAGAGAGTCGGCGCGCCTTCCTCAATTCCATCAACTCATACACCGACACTCACAAAGTCTGGACACGAATACGCAAGCTAAAAGGACAACAGACACACAGCCTGCCCCTGGTTAGCACAACAGGGGACACACTCGAAGACCAGGCCAACACGCTTGCACAACACTTCGAACACGTGTCCAGCTCAGCACACTACACCAACACTTTCATTAAACACAAAGCATCATGTGAGAAGAAGTCCTTGCGAGACACTAACAAGTCGCCCTCATTCTATAACACCCCCTTTTCACGTCATGAGCTGAAGGTCGCACTCGGTACTTGTAAACCTTCAGCTCAAGGTGCAGACAGGATTTCATACACAATGATACAACACTTACATGCAGACACGCTTGAAACACTTCTTCACCTCTACAATAAAATATTTCTTTCGGGGCACTTCCCACGCTCTTGGAGGGAGGCCATAGTAGTGGCTTTCCTAAAGGAAGGGAAGGACCCTTCCTCTCCCGCCAGTTATCGCCCCATTGCCCTGACAAGCTGCCTGTGTAAGCTCTTCGAGAAGATGATAAACAGGAGACTCGTGTACTTCTTGGAGTACAACGGTCTTCTCGAGAGCTGCCAGGCGGGCTTTAGGGCTAGGCGATCTACGAACGATCAACTCGTTGCGTTAGAGTCGTATATTGAAGATGCTTTCCTCCATAAGCAGTACTGTATGACAGTACTCTTTGATCTTGAAAAGGCGTACGACAGTGCTTGGCGGTACGGCATCCTCAGCAATTTGAAGTCATTTGGTGTGTCGGGTAACATGTGGAAAACGCTTGCCAGTTACCTCTCTGAAAGAACGTTTCGCGTGCGAGTTGGAACTGCACTCTCTAGAGTTCATGTGCAGGAAAACGGTGTTCCGCAAGGTGGAGTTCTGAGTTGCACTTTGTTTATTGTAAAATGAACTCTCTTCTTAAGGCTCTGCCACCAACCATTTCCTGCTCAATCTATGTAGACGACGTGCAATTATCTTTTAAGTCTTGTAACCCGTCTATCTGCGAGCGCCAAGTCCAGCTTTGTGTTAACAAGCTAGCTGGCTGGGCAGATAGCAACGGTTTTAAATTTAATCCCGTGAAGTGTACTTGTGTTTTGTTTTCTAAAGGCGTGGCATTCGGCCGGATCCAGACATCAAACTCAATGGTGTCTCAATTACAGTCAGAAATGAACACATGTTTTTAGGTGTAGTCCTTGACAAAAAGCTGTCGTTCATTCCGCATATAAAACAACTCAAACATAAATGCTTAAAGGCCATGAATATACTCAAGGTTCTCTCCCACTCTTCATATGGTGCTGACAAACAACTTCTTTTACGTGTTTTTACTAGCCTGATAGGTTCACGATTAGACTATGGAAGTGTTGTTTATGGGTCAGCAAGTAAGACATCACTAAAAATGCTGGACCCAGTGCTTCATCTGGGGCTCCGGCTGGCATGTGGCGCTTTCCGGACTAGCCCGGTCGAAAACCTCTATGTGGAGTGTAATAAGTGGAACCTACAACGTCATCGAGCATACACAGATCTCTTTTTTGCTTTTAAAATTTCATCTATACACACCATCCTTTTAAATTAGCTTTTTATGATACGTCTATGACTGCACTACTCCTAAACCGACCATCGTTCTCTGCGCCCTTCTCTTACTGAGTTAGAGAGGAAGCGTCAGGGCCTTTCTGTCTCCTCTTTAGATACCATACAAAGTTCTCAAACAGATTTTATAGCACCATGGCATCTCCGCCCTGTTTTATGCGACACATCTTTCACACATGTAGATAAAAACCGAGCTCCCACATGTGCAATTCTGCAACTCTTCTTGTATTTGCAGCAGAAGTATCAATTTTCTGAATTTTTATACGGACGCCTCTAAAACTGCCACCTCTCTGTCCTGCGCGGTGCATGGGCCCGGCCTTAATGTCACTAGAACTCTTAATAGTAATACCAGTATCTTTACGGCAGAGGCTTATGGTGTCCTTCTTGTTGTTAATCATATCCTTCAAGGTCACATCCCACAATCCGTTATATATACAGACTCCCTCAGTGTCGTGCGGGCGTTGTCGTCAACAAAGTCTTCAAAAAATCACGTTGTAAATCTAATAGTCAAAGGTATTATGTCTGTGTATGTCCACAAATTTGAACTAGTCCTTTGCTGGATCCCTGGCCGCTGTGGTATAGCCGGGAACGAAGCAGCGGATCGAATGGCTGCTGCTGCTACACTCTTGAATACAGTAGACATAACCCCATTGCCCTACACCGACGTGAAACCACACATCAGACAACAACTTCGCAAAACATGGCAAACACACTGGAGCGAACAAACAGACAACAAGTTACACGTAATAAAACCACACTTGGGACCATAACCACCGACACACGCAATAGATACGCTGAAGTCGCCTTGGCTAGATTAGGGATAGGGCCCACTCATGCAACACACTCGCACCTTCTCACTGGATCTCCAAGACCTCTGTGCAGCCGGTGCGGAGAGGCCCTATCCGTGATGCACATCCTCATACAATGTAAGGCACTCAACACTACACGACGCAAACACTTCCCTCAACTACACACACGACATATTCCACCACACCCATCATACTTCTTAGGAGATGATGCCATGTTTTCTGTTCAGCGCACCTTTAAGTACCTATCAGAAGTTCACTTTTTAAAACTCATCTCATACCACCCATAGCTTTACCCCTGGTCCTATACCCCAGCAACCCAATTTATCTTTTAACCAATCTTGTTCTTCACCCTGGCCCCTTACACCAGCCGTGCTCATAGTTGTTAACTGATTTTATTTCGTGTACTCTCCTCATCAAATCACTTTGTGTTTGGCGCTCTTTTCCCATGTCGGCCTTGAGCCAATAAAATCAAACCATCATCATCATCGGGAAAAGTTTCCGCGACTCCTCCGTCACCACTGCACGGATGGTGTCGCGTAGTGAGTCGGAGTTAATAGCGGCGGCACCAATCGTCTCCAAAACTATCGCATTGATTCGGCGGTCATACTTCCTCGTTCGGATTTCGAGCGTCTTCTCCATCGCGGCGGCCTCAGACGCGAATTCGGACACGGTTTTGGGGGGTTGCGAACAAGGCCCTGAAGGAGCTTTTGCTTCACACCTCGCATCAGAAACCGTAGTTTCTTTTCCTCCGTCATATCTGGGTCCGCACGGAGAACACGTCACTTCGTCTCTTCGACGAAGATCATGTCCCATTCGTTGGGGTGCTGCGTTCGAGTTTCCAGCGCGAACGCAGAGTTTCCAGCTGCGTTCGAGTGGGCACAGGAGCAGTCTAGGCAGCATGGCTCACGCTTCTCGCCTCTACGTTTTGCAGGCTTTCTTCATGTCTTCGGTGCTGCTTGGTTTGCCAAGAGCGTCTGTTTCGGCAGGCGCATCTACACTCTTTCCTGAACCGGTGAAGATAACTAATCACCACCCCTGGAACCACAGCCGACCTTTGAACGTGACTTTCTTCACGCGCACGGACTTCGGCGCACCCACCTCATCTACGTCAACACCGTCCAGCCCGGCCTGTATAAAACGCGACCTGCCAGCCAGCCACCTCAGTGGGCACGGGAGCAGTCTAGGCAGCATGGCTCACGTTTCTCGCCTCTACGTTTTGCAGGCTTTCTTCATGTCTGCGGTGCTGCTTCGTTTGCCAAGAGCGTCTGTTTCGGCAGGCGCATCAACAATCTTTCCTGAGCCGGTGAAGATAACTAATCACCACCCCTGGAACCACAGCCGACCTTTGAACGTGACTTTCTTCATGCGCACGGACTTCGGCGCACCCACCTCATCTACGTCAACACCGTCCAGCCCGGCCTGTATAAAACGCGACCTGCCAGCCAGCCACCTCAGTGGGCACGGGAGCAGTCTAGGCAGCATGGCTCACGCTTCTCGCCTGTACGTTTTGCAGGTGCGTAATACTTATCCGTTATGCGCAAAGAGAAGTGACAATCGTTGTTTGCTATTGCTCCCGTGCCCCGGACTGTTGTGTGACATTATCGCCGACTGTTTCTCGATGTCGTTTTTGCTACTATGCTCGGGCGATGTGGAAACCAATCCCGGTCCCCCCAAGACTCGCTCTGCCGATATTCTTGCACTTGAAAGTTTGCCCGATGACCCCGCTGAGCAGATGAACATCGTGTTTCGCCTACTTAAGGATCTGCAGTCCCGTTCCATTCACGCGGCGAAGTGTCAGGCTGATTTAGAGGCTGGCCATAAATTCATCCAAGCAGGACAAAAGAAAATTGAAGCCAGCATAGAAAACATCCAAACACGTCTCTTGACAGTAGAAGAGAAAACTGAAGTGCTCGAGCGTATCGACGAGGATATAGCGACAGTAGTCACTAATCATGATTCCTTCTAGTCGCGTGTGGACGATCTTGAGGATAGATGTCGTCGAAATAACCTGATCTTTTATGGATTCCAGGACTCTGTCCGCGAGGCTTGGGAGGAGTCTGAATCGCTCGTGAAGGGGGTCCTCACTAACGTTCTTCCCACTTTTCCGGACAACGCGTTCGAACGCGCTCATCGTTTAGGGTCTTTTTCTCCTACTAAATCCCGTCCAATAATTGTTAAATTTTCCAGCTTTAAAACAAAGAACCAAGTACTTTCTGCACGCAAGAAACTTAAAGAAAATGACATAACGGTGTCCGAAGATTTCTGCCCTGCAACGCGGGAAATTCGTAACAAACTAACTGCGTTTGCGAAAAATCAACCAGGCGAACCACTCTTTCACCTTCGATACAAAACACTCGTTATTAACAAGACGCACTAGATCTACAATAAGGCTACTAATGAAATATCCGAGGACGTACGACGACCCTCAATCACTAACGATCAGCGTCGCTTGAACCCGCGCGCTACTACGTCCTCGTAGGGGCGCGTGAGGGGAAGTGGTCAGGACCTGTCGCGTGTATCAGTTCTTTTTACTAACATTCGTAGTATCCTCAACAAGCGGGACTCACTAACATCGGCAGTTGAGACAATTAAACCAGACATTTTAGTATTAACTGAGACGTGGCTACGGCCGCACATTTCAGATCACGAATTATTTTTTCCAGCACACCGTTTCCCGGTTTTTCGTTGTGACCGCACTTTGCGATCGGGGGGCGGCGTCCTCCTAGCCATCAATAAAAACATTCCATCACAATCTATTCATGTGCAAAGCAACCTAGAAATAATTTGGGCTATCATCGAACTAACTTCCCAAAAGCTTATCATCGCTGTTTGCTACCGTCCACCCCATAATACTCCTACATTTATAAATGAGCTACACGATGTTATCAACCTGGTTTGCACGCGTCATACTAATATCCCGCTGTTCCTACTTGGTGACTTTAACATTCCAAACATATCTTGGGAAAATGAACAGCCCACATTGCAGCCTTTTTCAACCTTTGCTAATGACTTCTTCAACACGTGTTCAGTTTTTTCTTTATCACAGCTGATCAGCCAGCCAACTAGATCAACGCAAACGTCTGTCAATATTCTTGATCTTGTACTAACTTCTAGACCAGATTACGTATCCAGTATTGCGCACCTACCCTGCTTAAGTGACCACTGCATGCTATCGTTCGACATTAACTTGCCAACTCCGAAATCTAAAAATAAGATTACAACAATTCGGCTTTACAAAAGAGGCAATTTTGACGCATTTAATGAAGAATTATCTGGTTTTCTCGACCCGTTCCTCGGAAGATTTCGACTGTCGCTCGGTACAAACTAACTGGGACATGTTCTCTGACAAAATTAAGGAACTAACAGATAAGTACATACCCACTCGCATCATAGTTTCTAATGATAACGCGCCATGGTATACTACTCACTTAAAACGCTTATCTAACCGAAAGAAACGTTTATATAAATTAGCCAGGCTGTTCCCTAGCTCCGTTTGGTGGGCTGCCTACAAAGAGGCATTTAAAGATTACGTCACTGCTCTTAAAAATGCTAAAAAAATTTTTTTGACTACTACTTTACCATCGATGTTATCAACCAATACAAAAACGTTTTGGCCCGTTATTAACCCCCCCCCCCAAAGATAGTGACTGCTTAACATTTCTTCATGAAAATAATACCGCTATTACTTCCAACCGAAGTGCTGAAGTTCTCAATCAAGCCTCTTGCATCGAATTTCTCCGAAACTACTAATGTCCCACTACCCTTACCTTGCAATTACAGTCACAACCAGATGCCCCCAATTACCATCGATTCTTGTGGTGTTGAAAAACCTATTAAATCATTCAAACCATCCTCTGCTCCTGGATGCGACCTCATCAGTCCAAAAATTCTAATCAGTACTAGTTACTATTCTTCCATTATACTAACAAAAATTTATCAACAGTCGCTCGATCACGGTGTGCTACCAACTGAATTTAAAATTGGAAAGGTGGTTCCATTCTTTAAATCTGGCAACAGGCACTCACCCCTTAATTATCGTCCTATTTATTTAACTAGTATTCCATGTAAACTAATTGAACACATATTGTTTTCTAACCTAGTTACATTTTTAGAATCGAACTCTTATTTTTCTCTGTCACAACATGGTTTCAGAAAAACGTATTCATGTGAAACGCAACTCGCATTATTCACCCATAAACTGCATACTTTTCTTGATCAGTCCACGTTTGCCCATTGTATATTCATTGACTTTTCCAAAGCATTTGATAAGGTGTGTCACAAACTATTGTTGTTTAAACTACATCAGCTTAACCTCGATTCCAAACTTCTATCTTGGCTTGAGTTTTTTCTTACCAACCGTTCGCAATTCGTATCCGCAAATAATCATAACTCTGAGTTAACACCCGTCCACTATGGTGTGCCGCAAGGTTCCGTGTTGGGTCCTCTTCTTTTCCTTATATACATTAACGACTTACCAGCATCCGTTTCTTCTAACATTCACTTATTCGCTGATGACTGCGTTGTGTACCGACAAATAACTTGCGCTGATGACATAGCCGTCTTGCAATCTGAACTTCATACTTTTTCATCCTGGTGCAAAACTTGGCTCATGGAACTTAACTCTAGCAAATTTAAATATTTACGTGTTACAAGAACAGCCCACCAGTTACCTACTTATTTTATTGATAACTCCCGTTTAAATCATGTATCATCCTATAAATATCTTGGTGTTCACATTTCAGCTGATTTAACATGGACCACTCACAACCGAGTATGTAATTTCCAATGCTAACCGCGCGCTAGGATACCTCCGACGCAATTTTTCAAGAGCCCCTTCTTCACTTAAATTACTAATGTACAAAACACTCGTTCGTTCTAAACTGGAGTATGCCGCATCAGTGTGGGATCCAAGTAGTGATACGCTAATACAATCACTCGAAATGGTACAAAATAACTCTGTTCGCTTCATTCTTTCTAACTATAATCGCACTGCTAGCATAACTTCAATGAAATGTAGCCTTCAACTACCAACGCTATCTTATCGCCGTAAAACTTTGCGTCTTTGTGTGTTCCATAAGATATTATATCACCCACATCTACGTCATCAGCTCATTTTGCCTCCGCATTTCATATCGTCTCGTTTGAATCACGCTAACAAAATCGGAATACCATCGTCACGGACAAATGCATTTTTTTCAGTCTTTCATACCCAGTACTTCAGTCGAATGGAACCATCTTCCTGCATCAACCGCTGCCATTATTGATCATGAATCATTCAAAACAGCCTTAGCTAACATTGTATAATGATATGTTCATTTGTATTTCGCTTTGTCACGCCTTAGCTAAAATTGTTTACTAAGAAGCCAACCTGATATATTCGTTTATACCTTATAATGCATTAGCTACAATTGTATATTTAGAAGCCATTGTTATAACCTTTTTACTTCCTTTTACTGCTTTTGTCATTCCTTTTTTGTATTTAACCACTCCCCTCTCTAATGCCTTATGGCCCAGAGGGTACTGTAAATAAATAAGTAAATAAATAAATAAAAGCGCTGCGCGTTCTTTTCTGACCACGGTAGTAAAGGTCTTAAGGAATTCGCTTTTGAGGCGAGCCCAGTTGGTCAAGGAGCTCTCGTGGTTCTACAACCAAGTGCGAGCTGAATCTTCCAAGTAAAAGAAAACATGCCGGAACGTTTCTGCGTCGTCACACCTGTTGAAGATCCGGACGCCCTCGAGTTTCTCCAACCATTCTTCTGGATCTTCCGAGGGGGCTCCTCGGAAGTATGGCGGTTCCCGTGGCTGCTGCATGATGATTGGTGATGTTGATTCTTGCACCATGGTGGTGGTTGCAGCGGTCGTTCTTTTGGGTCCGCCTGGCAGGAGACCAAACTTGGGCTGGAGGCCTTGCAGTAGGCGGCTGGCTGTAGTTGGACTGGCTAACAGAGGTTGTTGGTAGCATAAAGGGTATCAAGGGTATCATAAAGGGTAGCAGCACCTCGACCAGATGTCACGTCTGTCTTGAAGAAAAAAACAAGTTTATTGTGGCGAACTTGTGTTCCCAAAACAACTCAAAGAATACACAGGCGGCTAAACAGCAGTCCACAAAGTGACGTTTGCAGACGGGTGTCGACGATTTGAATGCCACGGCATCTGCTCAGCGGGAATTTATCACTCGGCGCGAGGGTTCATGGAATAGATGAATTGTATCCAGAACACTGTAGATCAACGAAGATTTTTCTAGGCTGTTCGCGTTGGTTCGGAACGCTCCCCTATCAGAAGAGATAACACATGCGGCACAGAAAGAAAGAACGGAACACGCGCCTTCCTTGGCACGTAACACCGATAACGCAGACCGGCCGGAGCAGCCGGGCGCAAAAGGAAAACACAAATAAACAAACCCAATGCATGGTTCGCGGAAATCGGGAGTTTTACCTGACCGTTCTTCACCGCTTCGCTCCGCTGTGATAACAAGCGCGAGCGCCACTGCGCATGCGTGTTGCGCTCAGCGGCGAACGGCATTGGCTCTGGTTGCGCTGAGCGGGACGCCGTTACCAGAGCGGACGCAAATAAACAAACCCAATGCATGGTTCGCGGCAATAGGGAGTTTTATCTGACCGTTTTTCACGCTTCGCTCCGCTGTGATAACAAGCGCGAGCGCCACTGCGCATGCGTGTTGCGCTCAGCGGCGAACGGCATAGGCTCTGGTTGCGCTGAGCGGGACACACCTACCAGAGCGGACACAAATAAACAAACCCAATGCATGGTTCGCGAAAATAGGAAGTTTTATCTGACCGTTTTTCACGCTTCGCTCCGCTGTGATAACAAGCGCGAGCGCCACTGCGTATGCGTGTTGCGCTCAGCGGCGAACGGCATTAGATCTGGTTGCGCTGAGCGGGACGCCGCGACCAGAGCGGACACAAATAAACAAACCCAATGCATGGTTCGCGGCAATAGGGAGTTTTATCTGACCCTTTTTCACCGCTTCGCTCCGCTGTGATAACAAGCGCGAGCGCCACTGCGCATGCGTGTTGCGCTCAGCGGCGAACGGCATTGGCTCTGGTTGCGCTGAGCGGGACGCTGCTACCATGACGGACACAAATAAACAAACCCAATGCCTGGTTCGCGGAAATAGGGAGTTTTATCTGATCGTTTTTCACCGCTTCGCTCCACTGTGGTAACAAGCGCGAGCGCCAATGCGCATGCGTGTTGCGCTCAGCGGCGAACGGCATTGGCTCTGGTTGCGCTGAGCGGGACGCCGCTACCAGAGCGGACACAAATAAACAAACCCAATGCATGGTTCGCGGCAATAGAGAGTTTTATCTGACTGTTTTTCACCGCTTCGCTCCGCTGTGATAACAAGCGCGAGCGCCACTGCGCATGCGTGTTGCGCTCAGCGGCGAACGGCATTGGCTCTGGTTGCGCTGAGCGGGACGCCTTTACCAGAGCGGACACAAATAAACAAACCCAATGCAAGGTTCGCGGCAATAGGGAGTTTTATCTGACCGTTTTTCGCGCTTCGCTCCGCTGTAATAACAAGCGCGAGCGCCACTGCGCATGCGTGTTGCGCTCAGCGGCGAACGGCATTGGCTCTGGTTGCGCTGAGCGGGACGCCGCTACCATGACGGACACAAATAAACAAACCCAATGCCTGGTTCGCGGAAATAGGGAGTTTTATCTGACCGTTTTTCACCGCTTCGCTCCACTGTGGTAACAAGCGCGAGCGCCACTGCGCATGCGTGTTGCGCTCAGCGGCGAACGGCATTGGCTCTGGTTGCGCTGAGCGGGACGCCGTTACCAGAGCGGACACAAATAAACAAACCCAATGCATGGTTCGCGGCAATAGGGAGTTTTATCTGACCGTTTTTCACGCTTCGCTCCGCTGTGATAACACGCGCGAGCGCCACTGCGCATGCGTGTTGCGCTCGGCGGCGAACGGCATTGGCTCTGGTTGCACTGAGCGGGACGCCGCTACCAGAGCGGACACAAATAAACAAACCCAATGCATGGTTCGCGGCAATAGGGAGTTTTATCTGACCGTTTTTCACGCTTCGCTACGCTGTGATAACAAGCGCGAGCGCCACTGCGCATGCGTGTTGCGCTCAGCGGCGAATGGTATTGGCTATGGTTGCGCTGAGCGGGACGCCGCTACCAGAGCGGACACAAATAAACAAACCCAATGCATGGTTCGCGGCAATAGGGGGTTTTATCTGACCGTTTTTCGCGCTTCGCTCCGCTGTGATAACAAGCGCGGGCGCCACTGCGCATGCGTGTTGCGCTCAGCGGCGAACGGCATTGGCTCTGGTTGCGCTGAGCGGGACGCCGCTACCAGAGCGGACACAAATAAACAAACCCAATGCATGGTTCGCGGCAATAGGGAGTTTTATCTGACCGTTTTTCACCGCTTCGCTCCGCTGTGATAACAAGCGCGAGCGCCACTGCGCATGCGTGTTGCGCTCAGCGGCGAACGGCATTGGCTCTGGTTGCGCTGAGCGGGACGCCGCTACCAGAGCGGACACAAATAAACAAACCCAATGCATGGTTCGCGGCAATAGGGAGTTTTATCCGACGGTTTTTCACCGCTTCGCTCCGCTGTGATAACAAGCGCGAGCGCCACTGCGCATGCGTGTTGCGGTCAGCGGCGAACGGCATTGGCTCTGGTTGCGCTGAGCGGGACGCCGCTACCAGAGCGGACGCAAATAAACAAACCCAATGCATGGTTCGCGGCAATAGGGAGTTTTATCTGACCGTTTTTCACCGCTTCGCTCCGCTGTGATAACAAGCGCGAGCGCCACTGCGCATGCGTGTTGCGCTCAGCGGCGAACGGCATTGGCTCTGGTTGCGCTGAGCGGGACGCCGCTACCAGAGCGGACACAAATAAACAAACCCAATGCATGGTTCGCGGCAATAGGGAGTTTTATCTGACCGTTTTTCACGCTTCGCTCCGCTGTGATAACACGCGCGAGCGCCACTGCGCATGCGTGTTGCGCTCGGCGGCGAACGGCATTGGCTCTGGTTGCACTGAGCGGGACGCCGCTACCAGAGCGGACACAAATAAACAAACCCAATGCATGGTTCGCGGCAATAGGGAGTTTTATCTGACCGTTTTTCACGCTTCGCTACGCTGTGATAACAAGCGCGAGCGCCACTGCGCATGCGTGTTGCGCTCAGCGGCGAATGGTATTGGCTATGGTTGCGCTGAGCGGGACGCCGCTACCAGAGCGGACACAAATAAACAAACCCAATGCATGGTTCGCGGCAATAGGGGGTTTTATCTGACCGTTTTTCGCGCTTCGCTCCGCTGTGATAACAAGCGCGGGCGCCACTGCGCATGCGTGTTGCGCTCAGCGGCGAACGGCATTGGCTCTGGTTGCGCTGAGCGGGACGCCGCTACCAGAGCGGACACAAATAAACAAACCCAATGCATGGTTCGCGGCAATAGGGAGTTTTATCTGACCGTTTTTCACCGCTTCGCTCCGCTGTGATAACAAGCGCGAGCGCCACTGCGCATGCGTGTTGCGCTCAGCGGCGAACGGCATTGGCTCTGGTTGCGCTGAGCGGGACGCCGCTACCAGAGCGGACACAAATAAACAAACCCAATGCATGGTTCGCGGCAATAGGGAGTTTTATCCGACGGTTTTTCACCGCTTCGCTCCGCTGTGATAACAAGCGCGAGCGCCACTGCGCATGCGTGTTGCGCTCAGCGGCGAACGGCATTGGCTCTGGTTGCGCTGAGCGGGACGCCGCTACCAGAGCGGACGCAAATAAACAAACCCAATGCATGGTTCGCGGCAATAGGGAGTTTTATCTGACCGTTTTTCACCGCTTCGCTCCGCTGTGATAACAAGCGCGAGCGCCACTGCGCATGCGTGTTGCGCTCAGCGGCGAACGGCATTGGCTCTGGTTGCGCTGAGCGGGACGCCGCTACCAGAGCGGACACAAATAAACAAACCCAATGCATGGTTCGCGGCAATAGGGAGTTTTATCTGGCCGTTTTTCACCGCTTCGCTCCGCTGTGATAACAAGCGCGAGCGCCACTGCGCATGCGTGTTGCGCTCAGCGGCGAACGGCATTGGCTCTGGTTGCGCTGAGCGGGACGCCGCTACCAGAGTGGACACAAATAAACAAACCCAATGCATGGTTCGCGGCAATAGGGAGATTTATCTGACCGTTTTTCACAGCTTCGCTCCGCTGTGATAACAAGCGCGAGCGCCACTGCGCATGCGTGTTGCGCTCAGCGGCGAACGGCATTGGCTCTGGTTGCGCTGAGCGGGACGCCGCTACCATGACGGACACAAATAAACAAACCCAATGCCTGGTTCGCGGAAATAGGGAGTTTTATCTGATCGTTTTTCACCGCTTCCCTCCACTGTGGTAACAAGCGCGAGCGCCAATGCGCATGCGTGTTGCGCTCAGCGGCGAACGGCATTGGCTCTGGTTGCGCTGAGCGGGACGCCGCTACCAGAGCGGACACAAATAAACAAACCCAATGCATGGTTCGCGGCAATAGGGAGTTTTATCTGACCGTTTTTCACCGCTTCGCTCCGCTGTGATAACAAGCGCGAGCGCCGCTGCGCATGCGTGTTGCGCTCAGCGGCGAACGGCATTGGCTGTGGTTGCGCTGAGCGGGACGCCGCTACCAGAGCGGACACAAATAAACAAACCCAATGCAAGGTTCGCGGCAATAGGGAGTTTTATCTGACCATTTTTCGCGCTTCGCTCCGCTGTAATAACAAGCGCGAGCGCCACTGCGCATGCGTGTTGCGCTCAGCGGCGAACGGCATTGGCTCTGGTTGCGCTGAGCGGGACGCCGCTACCATGACGGACACAAATAAACAAACCCAATGCCTGGTTCGCGTAAATAGGGAGTTTTATCTGACCGTTTTTCACCGCTTCGCTCCACTGTGGTAACAAGCGCGAGCGCCACTGCGCATGCGTGTTGCGCTCAGCGGCGAACGGCATTGGCTCTGGTTGCGCTGAGCGGGACGCCGTTACCAGAGCGGACACAAAGAAACAAACCCAATGCATGGTTCGCGGCAATAGGGAGTTTTATCGGACCGTTTTTCACGCTTCGCTCCGCTGTGATAACAAGCGCGAGCGCCACTGCGCATGCGTGTTGCGCTCAGCGGCGAACGGCATTGGCTCTGGTTGCACTGAGCGGGACGCCGCTACCAGAGCGGACACAAATAAACAAACCCAATGCATGGTTCGCGGCAATAGGGAGTTTTATCTGACCGTTTTTCACGCTTCGCTCCGCTGTGATAACAAGCGCGAGCGCCACTGCGCATGCGTGTTGCGCTCAGCGGCGAATGGCATTGGTAATGGTTGCGCTGAGCGGGACGCCGTTACCAGAGCGGACAAAAATAAACAAACCCAATGCATGGTTCGCGGCAATAGGGAGTTTTATCTGACCGTTTTTCACGCTTCGCTCCGCTGTGATAACACGCGCGAGCGCCACTGCGCATGCGTGTTGCGCTCGGCGGCGAACGGCATTGGCTCTGGTTGCACTGAGCGGGACGCCGCTACCAGAGCGGACACAAATAAACAAACCCAATGCATGGTTCGCGGCAATAGGGAGTTTTATCTGACCGTTTTTCACGCTTCGCTACGCTGTGATAACAAGCGCGAGCGCCACTGCGCATGCGTGTTGCGCTCAGCGGCGAATGGTATTGGCTATGGTTGCGCTGAGCGGGACGCCGCTACCAGAGCGGACACAAATAAACAAACCCAATGCATGGTTCGCGGCAATAGGGGGTTTTATCTGACCGTTTTTCGCGCTTCGCTCCGCTGTGATAACAAGCGCGGGCGCCACTGCGCATGCGTGTTGCGCTCAGCGGCGAACGGCATTGGCTCTGGTTGCGCTGAGCGGGACGCCGCTACCAGAGCGGACACAAATAAACAAACCCAATGCATGGTTCGCGGCAATAGGGAGTTTTATCTGACCGTTTTTCACCGCTTCGCTCCGCTGTGATAACAAGCGCGAGCGCCACTGCGCATGCGTGTTGCGCTCAGCGGCGAACGGCATTGGCTCTGGTTGCGCTGAGCGGGACGCCGCTACCAGAGCGGACACAAATAAACAAACCCAATGCATGGTTCGCGGCAATAGGGAGTTTTATCCGACGGTTTTTCACCGCTTCGCTCCGCTGTGATAACAAGCGCGAGCGCCACTGCGCATGCGTGTTGCGCTCAGCGGCGAACGGCATTGGCTCTGGTTGCGCTGAGCGGGACGCCGCTACCAGACCGGACGCAAATAAACAAACCCAATGCATGGTTCGCGGCAATAGGGAGTTTTATCTGACCGTTTTTCACCGCTTCGCTCCGCTGTGATAACAAGCGCGAGCGCCACTGCGCATGCGTGTTGCGCTCAGCGGCGAACGGCATTGGCTCTGGTTGCGCTGAGCGGGACGCCGCTACCAGAGCGGACACAAATAAACAAACCCAATGCATGGTTCGCGGCAATAGGGAGTTTTATCTGACCGTTTTTCACCGCTTCGCTCCGCTGTGATAACAAGCGCGAGCGCCACTGCGCATGCGTGTTGCGTTCAGCGGCGAACGGCATAGGCTCTGGTTGCGCTGAGCGGGACACACCTACCAGAGCGGACACAAATAAACAAACCCAATGCATGGTTCGCGGCAATAGGAATATTTATCTGACCGTTTTTCACGCTTCGCTCCGCTGTGATAACAAGCGCGAGCGCCACTGCGCATGCGTGTTGCGCTCAGCGGCGAACGGCATTAGATCTGGTTGCGCTGAGCGGGACGCCGCGACCAGAGCGGACACAAATAAACAAACCCAATGCATGGTTCGCGGCAATAGGGAGTTTTATCTGGCCGTTTTTCACCGCTTCGCTCCGCTGTGATAACAAGCGCGAGCGCCACTGCGCATGCGTGTTGCGCTCAGCGGCGAACGGCATTGGCTCTGGTTGCGCTGAGCGGGACGCCGCTACCAGAGTGGACACAAATAAACAAACCCAATGCATGGTTCGCGGCAATAGGGAGATTTATCTGACCGTTTTTCACAGCTTCGCTCCGCTGTGATAACAAGCGCGAGCGCCACTGCGCATGCGTGTTGCGCTCAGCGGCGAACGGCATTGGCTCTGGTTGCGCTGAGCGGGACGCCGCTACCATGACGGACACAAATACACAAACCCAATGCCTGGTTCGCGGAAATAGGGAGTTTTATCTGATCGTTTTTCACCGCTTCCCTCCACTGTGGTAACAAGCGCGAGCGCCAATGCGCATGGGTGTTGCGCTCAGCGGCGAACGGCATTGGCTCTGGTTGCGCTGAGCGGGACGCCGCTACCAGAGCGGACACAAATAAACAAACCCAATGCATGGTTCGCGGCAATAGGGAGTTTTATCTGACCGTTTTTCACCGCTTCGCTCCGCTGTGATAACAAGCGCGAGCGCCGCTGCGCATGCGTGTTGCGCTCAGCGGCGAACGGCATTGGCTGTGGTTGCGCTGAGCGGGACGCCGCTACCAGAGCGGACACAAATAAACAAACCCAATGCAAGGTTCGCGGCAATAGGGAGTTTTATCTGACCATTTTTCGCGCTTCGCTCCGCTGTAATAACAAGCGCGAGCGCCACTGCGCATGCGTGTTGCGCTCAGCGGCGAACGGCATTGGCTCTGGTTGCGCTGAGCGGGACGCCGCTACCATGACGGACACAAATAAACAAACCCAATGCCTGGTTCGCGTAAATAGGGAGTTTTATCTTACCGTTTTTCACCGCTTCGCTCCACTGTGGTAACAAGCGCGAGCGCCACAGCGCATGCGTGTTGCGCTCAGCGGCGAACGGCATTGGCTCTGGTTGCGCTGAGCGGGACGCCGTTACCAGAGCGGACACAAATAAACAAACCCAATGCATGGTTCGCGGCAATAGGGAGTTTTATCTGACCGTTTTTCACGCTTCGCTCCGCTGTGATAACAAGCGCGAGCGCCACTGCGCATGCGTGTTGCGCTCAGCGGCGAACGGCATTGGCTCTGGTTGCACTGAGCGGGACGCCGCTACCAGAGCGGACACAAATAAACAAACCCAATGCATGGTTCGAGGCAATAGGGAGTTTTATCTGACCGTTTTTCACGCTTCGCTCCGCTGTGATAACAAGCGCGAGCGCCACTGCGCATGCGTGTTGCGCTCAGCGGCGAATGGCATTGGTAATGGTTGCGCTGAGCGGGACGCCGTTACCAGAGCGGACACAAATAAACAAACCCAATGCATGGTTCGCGGCAATAGGGAGTTTTATCTGACCGTTTTTCGCGCTTCGCTCCGCTGTGATAACAAGCGCGAGCGCCGCTGCGCATGCGTGTTGCGCTCAGCGGCGAACGGCATTGGCTCTGGTTGCGCTGAGCGGGACGCCGTTACCAGAGCGGACGCAAATAAACAAACCCAATGCATGGTTCGCGGCAATAGGGAGTTTTATCTGACCGTTTTTCACGCTTCGCTCCGCTGTGATAACAAGCGCGAGCGCCACTGCGCATGCGTGTTGCGCTCAGCGGCGAACGGCATAGGCTCTGGTTGCGCTGAGCGGGACACACCTACCAGAGCGGACACAAATAAACAAACCCAATGCATGGTTCGCGGCAATAGGAAGTTTTATCTGACCGTTTTTCACGCTTCGCTCCGCTGTGATGACAAGCGCGAGCGCCACTGCGCATGCGTGTTGCGCTCAGCGGCGAACGGCATTAGATCTGGTTGCGCTGAGCGGGACGCCGCGACCAGAGCGGACACAAATAAACAAACCCAATGCATGGTTCGCGGCAATAGGGAGTTTTATCTGACCGTTTTTCACCGCTTCGCTCCGCTGTGATAAAAAGCGCGAGCGCCACTGCGGATGTGTGTTGCGCTCAGCGGCGAACGGCATTGGCTCTGGTTGCGCTGAGCGGGACGCCGCTACCAGAGTGGACACAAATAAACAAACCCAATGCATGGTTCGCGGCAATAGGGAGTTTTATCTGACCGTTTTTCACCGCTTCGCTCCGCTGTGATAACAAGCGCGAGCGCCACTGCGCATGCGTGTTGCGCTCAGCGGCGAACGGCATTGGCTGTGGTTGCGCTGAGCGGGACGCCGCTACCAGAGCGGACACAAATAAACAAACCCAATGCAAGGTTCGCGGCAATAGGGAGTTTTATCTGACCGTTTTTCGCGCTTCGCTCCGCTGTAATAACAAGCGCGAGCGCCACTGCGCATGCGTGTTGCGCTCAGCGGCGAACGGCATTGGCTCTGGTTGCGCTGAGCGGGACGCCGCTACCATGACGGACACAAATAAACAAACCCAATGCCTGGTTCGCGTCAATAGGGAGTTTTATCTGACCGTTTTTCGCGCTTCGCTCCGCTGTGATAACAAGCGCGAGCGCCGCTGCGCATGCGTGTTGCGCTCAGCGGCGAACGGCATTGGCTCTGGTTGCGCTGAGCGGGACGCCGTTACCAGAGCGGACGCAAATAAACAAACCCAATGCATGGTTCGCGGCAATAGGGAGTTTTATCTGACCGTTTTTCACGCTTCGCTCCGCTGTGATAACAAGCGCGAGCGCCACTGCGCATGCGTGTTGCGCTCAGCGGCGAACGGCATAGGCTCTGGTTGCGCTGAGCGGGACACACCTACCAGAGCGGACACAAATAAACAAACCCAATGCATGGTTCGCGGCAATAGGAAGTTTTATCTGACCGTTTTTCACGCTTCGCTCCGCTGTGATAACAAGCGCGAGCGCCACTGCGCATGCGTGTTGCGCTCAGCGGCGAACGGCATTAGATCTGGTTCCGCTGAGCGGGACGCCGCGACCAGAGCGGACACAAATAAACAAACCCAATGCATGGTTCGCGGCAATAGGGAGTTTTATCTGACCGTTTTTCACGCTTCGCTCCGCTGTGATAACAAGCGCGAGCGCCACTGCGCATGCGTGTTGCGCTCAGCGGCGAACGGCATTGGCTCTGGTTGCACTGAGCGGGACGCCGCTACCAGAGCGGACACAAATAAACAAACCCAATGCATGGTTCGCGGCAATAGGGAGTTTTATCTGACCGTTTTTCACGCTTCGCTCCGCTGTGATAACAAGCGCGAGCGCCACTGCGCATGCGTGTTGCGCTCAGCGGCGAACGGCATTGGCTCTGGTTGAGCTGAGCGGGACGCCGCTACCATGACGGACACAAATAAACAAACCCAATGCCTGGTTCGCGGAAATAGGGAGTTTTATCTGACCGTTTTTCACCGCTTCGCTCCACTGTGGTAACAAGCGCGAGCGCCACTGCGCATGCGTGTTGCGCTCAGCGGCGAACGGCATTGGCTCTGGTTGCGCTGAGCGGGACGCCGTTACCAGAGCGGACACAAATAAACAAACCCAATGCATGGTTCGCGGCAATAGGGAGTTTTATCTGACCGTTTTTCACGCTTCGCTCCGCTGTGATAACAAGCGCGAGCGCCACTGCGCATGCGTGTTGCGCTCAGCGGCGAACGGCATTGGCTCTGGTTGCACTGAGCGGGACGCCGCTACCAGAGCGGACACAAATAAACAAACCCAATGCATGGTTCGCGGCAATAGGGAGTTTTATCTGACCGTTTTTCACGCTTCGCTCCGCTGTGATAACAAGCGCGAGCGCCACTGCGCATGCGTGTTGCGCTCAGCGGTGAATGGCATTGACTATGGTTGTGCTGAGCGGGACGCCGCTACCAGAGCGGACACAAATAAACAAACCCAATGCATGGTTCGCGGCAATAGGGAGTTTTATCTGACCGTTTTTCGCGCTTCGCTCCGCTGTGATAACAAGCGCGAGCGCCACTGCGCATGCGTGTTGCGCTCAGCGGCGAACGGCATTGGCTCTGGTTGCGCTGAGCGGAACGCCGCTACCAGAGCGGACACAAATAAACAAACCCAATGCATGGTTCGCGGCAATAGGCAGTTTTATCTGACCGGTTTTCACAGCTTCGCTCCGCTGTGATAACAAGCGCGAGCGCCACTGCGCATGCGTGTTGCGCTCAGCGGCGAACGGCATTGGCTCTGGTTGCGCTGAGAGGGACGCCGCTACCAGAGCGGACACAAATAAACAAACCCAATGCCTGGTTCGCGGAAATAGGGAGTTTTATCTGATCGTTTTTCACCGCTTCGCTCCACTGTGGTAACAAGCGCGAGCGCCAATGCGCATGCGTGTTGCGCTCAGCGGCGAACGGCATTGGCTCTGGTTGCGCTGAGCGGGACGCCGCTACCATGACGGACACAAATAAACAAACCCAATGCCTGGTTCGCGTAAATAGGGAGTTTTATCTGACCGTTTTTCACCGCTTCGCTCCACTGTGGTAACAAGCGCGAGCGCCACTGCGCATGCGTGTTGCGCTCAGCGGCGAACGGCATTGGCTCTGGTTGCGCTGAGCGGGACGCCGCTACCAGAGCGGACACAAATAAACAAACCCAATGCATGGTTCGCGGCAATAGGGAGTTTTATCTGACCGTTTTTCACGCTTCGCTCCGCTGTGATAACAAGCGCGAGCGCCACTGCGCATGCGTGTTGCGCTCAGCGGCGAACGGCATTGGCTCTGGTTGCACTGAGCGGGACGCCGCTACCAGAGCGGACACAAATAAACAAACCCAATGCATGGTTCGAGGCAATAGGGAGTTTTATCTGACCGTTTTTCACGCTTCGCTCCGCTGTGATAACAAGCGCGAGCGCCACTGCGCATGCGTGTTGCGCTCAGCGGCGAATGGCATTGGTAATGGTTGCGCTGAGCGGGACGCCGTTACCAGAGCGGACACAAATAAACAAACCCAATGCATGGTTCGCGGCAATAGGGAGTTTTATCTGACCGTTTTTCGCGCTTCGCTCCGCTGTGATAACAAGCGCGAGCGCCGCTGCGCATGCGTGTTGCGCTCAGCGGCGAACGGCATTGGCTCTGGTTGCGCTGAGCGGGACGCCGTTACCAGAGCGGACGCAAATAAACAAACCCAATGCATGGTTCGCGGCAATAGGGAGTTTTATCTGACCGTTTTTCACGCTTCGCTCCGCTGTGATAACAAGCGCGAGCGCCACTGCGCATGCGTGTTGCGCTCAGCGGCGAACGGCATAGGCTCTGGTTGCGCTGAGCGGGACACACCTACCAGAGCGGACACAAACAAACCCAATGCATGGTTCGCGGCAATAGGAAGTTTTATCTGACCGTTTTTCACCGCTTCGCTCCACTGTGGTAACAAGCGCGAGCGCCACTGCGCATGCGTGTTGCGCTCAGCGGCGAACGGCATTGGCTCTGGTTGCGCTGAGCGGGACGCCGTTACCAGAGCGGACACAAATAAACAAACCCAATGCATGGTTCGCGGCAATAGGGAGTTTTATCTGACCGTTTTTCACGCTTCGCTCCGCTGTGATAACAAGCGCGAGCGCCACTGCGCATGCGTGTTGCGCTCAGCGGCGAACGGCATTGGCTCTGGTTGCACTGAGCGGGACGCCGCTACCAGAGCGGACACAAATAAACAAACCCAATGCATGGTTCGCGGCAATAGGGAGTTTTATCTGACCGTTTTTCACGCTTCGCTCCGCTGTGATAACAAGCGCGAGCGCCACTGCGCATGCGTGTTGCGCTCAGCGGCGAATGGCATTGGTAATGGTTGCGCTGAGCGGGACGCCGTTACCAGAGCGGACACAAATAAACAAACCCAATGCATGGTTCGCGGCAATAGGGAGTTTTATCTGACCGTTTTTCGCGCTTCGCTCCGCTGTGATAACAAGCGCGACCGCCGCTGCGCATGCGTGTTGCGCTCAGCGGCGAACGGCATTGGCTCTGGTTGCGCTGAGCGGGACGCCGTTATCAGAGCGGACGCAAATAAACAAACCCAATGCATGGTTCGCGGCAATAGGGAGTTTTATCTGACCGTTTTTCACGCTTCGCTCCGCTGTGATAACAAGCGCGAGCGCCACTGCGCATGCGTGTTGCGCTCAGCGGCGAACGGCATAGGCTCTGGTTGCGCTGAGCGGGACACACCTACCAGAGCGGACACAAATAAACAAACCCAATGCATGGTTCGCGGCAATAGGAAGTTTTATCTGACCGTTTTTCACGCTTCGCTTTGCTGTGATAACAAGCGCGAGCGCCACTGCGCATGCGTGTTGCGCTCAGCGGCGAACGGCATTAGATCTGGTTGCGCTGAGCGGGACGCCGCGACCAGAGCGGACACAAATAAACAAACCCAATGCATGGTTCGCGGCAATAGGGAGTTTTATCTGACCGTTTTTCACCGCTTCGCTCCGCTGTGATAACAAGCGCGAGCGCCACTGCGGATGCGTGTTGCGCTCAGCGGCGAACGGCATTGGCTCTGGTTGCGCTGAGCGGGACGCCGCTACCAGAGTGGACACAAATAAACAAACCCAATGCATGGTTCGCGGCAATAGGGAGTTTTATCTGACCGTTTTTCACCGCTTCGCTCCGCTGTGATAACAAGCGCGAGCGCCACTGCGCATGCGTGTTGCGCTCAGCGGCGAACGGCATTGGCTCTGGTTGCGCTGAGCGGGACGCCGCTACCATGACGGACACAAATAAACAAACCCAATGCCTGGTTCGCGTAAATAGGGAGTTTTATCTGACCGTTTTTCACCGCTTCGCTCCACTGTGGTAACAAGCGCGAGCGCCACTGCGCATGCGTGTTGCGCTCAGCGGCGAACGGCATTGGCTCTGGTTGCGCTGAGCGGGACGCCGTTACTAGAGCGGACACAAATAAACAAACTTAATGCATGGTTCGCGGCAATAGGGAGTTTTATCTGACCGTTTTTCACGCTTCGCTCCGCTGTGATAACAAGCGCGAGCGCCACTGCGCATGCGTGTTGCGCTCAGCGGCGAACGGCATTGGCTCTGGTTGCACTGAGCGGGACGCCGCTACCAGAGCGGACACAAATAAACAAACCCAATGCATGGTTCGCGGCAATAGGGAGTTTTATCTGACCGTTTTTCACGCTTCGCTCCGCTGTGATAACAAGCGCGAGCGCCACTGCGCATGCGTGTTGCGCTCAGCGGCGAATGGCATTGGTAATGGTTGCGCTGAGCGGGACGCCGTTACCAGAGCGGACACAAATAAACAAACCCAATGCATGGTTCGCGGCAATAGGGAGTTTTATCTGACCGTTTTTTCGCGCTTCGCTGCGCTGTGATAACAAGCGCGAGCGCCGCTGCGCATGCGTGTTGCGCTCAGCGGCGAACGGCATTGGCTCTGGTTGCGCTGAGCGGGACGCCGTTACCAGAGCGGACGCAAATAAACAAACCCAATGCATGGTTCGCGGCAATAGGGAGTTTTATCTGACCGTTTTTCACGCTTCGCTCCGCTGTGATAACAAGCGCGAGCGCCACTGCGCATGCGTGTTGCGCTCAGCGGCGAACGGCATAGGCTCTGGTTGCGCTGAGCGGGACACACCTACCAGAGCGGACACAAATAAACAAACCCAATGCATGGTTCGCGGCAATAGGAAGTTTTATCTGACCGTTTTTCACGCTTCGCTCCGCTGTGATAACAAGCGCGAGCGCCACTACGCATCCGTGTTGCGCTCAGCGGCGAACGGCATTAGATCTGGTTCCGCTGAGCGGGACGCCGCGACCAGAGCGGACACAAATAAACAAACCCAATGCATGGTTCGCGGCAATAGGGAGTTTTATCTGACCGTTTTTCACGCTTCGCTCCGCTGTGATAACAAGCGCGAGCGCCACTGCGCATGCGTGTTGCGCTCAGCGGCGAACGGCATTGGCTCTGGTTGCACTGAGCGGGACGCCGCTACCAGAGCGGACACAAATAAACAAACCCAATGCATGGTTCGCGGCAATAGGGAGTTTTATCTGACCGTTTTTCACGCTTCGCTCCGCTGTGATAACAAGCGCGAGCGCCACTGCGCATGCGTGTTGCGCTCAGCGGTGAATGGCATTGACTATGGTTGCGCTGAGCGGGACGCCGCTACCAGAGCGGACACAAATAAACAAACCCAATGCATGGTTCGCGGCAATAGGGAGTTTTATCTGACCGTTTTTCGCGCTTCGCTCCGCTGTGATAACAAGCGCGAGCGCCACTGCGCATGCGTGTTGCGCTCAGCGGCGAACGGCATTGGCTCTGGTTGTGCTGAGCGGGACGCCGCTACCAGAGCGGACACAAATAAACAAACCCAATGCAAGGTTCGCGGCAATAGGGAGTTTTATCTGACCGTTTTTCGCGCTTCGCTCCACTGTAATAACAAGCGCGAGCGCCACTGCGCATGCGTGTTGCGCTCAGCGGCGAACGGCATTGGCTCTGGTTGAGCTGAGCGGGACGCCGCTACCATGACGGACACAAATAAACAAACCCAATGCCTGGTTCGCGGAAATAGGGAGTTTTATCGGACCGTTTTTCACCGCTTCGCTCCGTGTGGTAACAAGCGCGAGCGCCACTGCGCATGCGTGTTGCGCTCAGCGGCGAACGGCATTGGCTCTGGTTGCACTGAGCGGGACGCCGCTACCAGAGCGGACACAAATAAACAAACCCAATGCATGGTTCGCGGCAATAGGGAGTTTTATCTGGCCGTTTTTCACCGCTTCGCTCCGCTGTGATAACAAGCGCGAGCGCCACTGCGCATGCGTGTTGCGCTCAGCGGCGAACGGCATTGGCTCTGGTTGCGCTGAGCGGGACGCCGCTACCAGAGTGGACACAAATAAACAAACCCAATGCATGGTTCGCGGCAATAGGGAGATTTATCTGACCGTTTTTCACAGCTTCGCTCCGCTGTGATAACAAGCGCGAGCGCCACTGCGCATGCGTGTTGCGCTCAGCGGCGAACGGCATTGGCTCTGGTTGCGCTGAGCGGGACGCCGCTACCATGACGGACACAAATAAACAAACCCAATGCCTGGTTCGCGGAAATAGGGAGTTTTATCTGATCGTTTTTCACCGCTTCCCTCCACTGTGGTAACAAGCGCGAGCGCCAATGCGCATGCGTGTTGCGCTCAGCGGCGAACGGCATTGGCTCTGGTTGCGCTGAGCGGGACTCCGCTACCAGAGCGGACACAAATAAACAAACCCAATGCATGGTTCGCGGCAATAGGGAGTTTTATCTGACCGTTTTTCACCGCTTCGCTCCGCTGTGATAACAAGCGCGAGCGCCGCTGCGCATGCGTGTTGCGCTCAGCGGCGAACGGCATTGGCTGTGGTTGCGCTGAGCGGGACGCCGCTACCAGAGCGGACACAAATAAACAAACCCAATGCAAGGTTCGCGGCAATAGGGAGTTTTATCTGACCATTTTTCGCGCTTCGCTCCGCTGTAATAACAAGCGCGAGCGCCACTGCGCATGCGTGTTGCGCTCAGCGGCGAACGGCATTGGCTCTGGTTGCGCTGAGCGGGACGCCGCTACCATGACGGACACAAATAAACAAACCCAATGCCTGGTTCGCGTAAATAGGGAGTTTTATCTGACCGTTTTTCACCGCTTCGCTCCACTGTGGTAACAAGCGCGAGCGCCACTGCGCATGCGTGTTGCGCTCAGCGGCGAACGGCATTGGCTCTGGTTGCGCTGAGCGGGACACCGTTACCAGAGCGGACACAAATAAACAAACCCAATGCATGGTTCGCGGCAATAGGGAGTTTTATCTGACCGTTTTTCACGCTTCGCTCCGCTGTGATAACAAGCGCGAGCGCCACTGCGCATGCGTGTTGCGCTCAGCGGCGAACGGCATTGGCTCTGGTTGCACTGAGCGGGACGCCGCTACCAGAGCGGACACAAATAAACAAACCCAATGCATGGTTCGCGGCAATAGGGAGTTTTATCTGACCGTTTTTCACGCTTCGCTCCGCTGTGATAACAAGCGCGAGCGCCACTGCGCATGCGTGTTGCGCTCAGCGGCGAATGGCATTGGTAATGGTTGCGCTGAGCGGGACGCCGTTACCAGAGCGGACAAAAATAAACAAACCCAATGCATGGTTCGCGGCAATAGGGAGTTTTATCTGACCGTTTTTCACGCTTCGCTCCGCTGTGATAACACGCGCGAGCGCCACTGCGCATGCGTGTTGCGCTCGGCGGCGAACGGCATTGGCTCTGGTTGCACTGAGCGGGACGCCGCTACCAGAGCGGACACAAATAAACAAACCCAATGCATGGTTCGCGGCAATAGGGAGTTTTATCTGACCGTTTTTCACGCTTCGCTACGCTGTGATAACAAGCGCGAGCGCCACTGCGCATGCGTGTTGCGCTCAGCGGCGAATGGTATTGGCTATGGTTGCGCTGAGCGGGACGCCGCTACCAGAGCGGACACAAATAAACAAACCCAATGCATGGTTCGCGGCAATAGGGGGTTTTATCTGACCGTTTTTCGCGCTTCGCTCCGCTGTGATAACAAGCGCGGGCGCCACTGCGCATGCGTGTTGCGCTCAGCGGCGAACGGCATTGGCTCTGGTTGCGCTGAGCGGGACGCCGCTACCAGAGCGGACACAAATAAACAAACCCAATGCATGGTTCGCGGCAATAGGGAGTTTTATCTGACCGTTTTTCACCGCTTCGCTCCGCTGTGATAACAAGCGCGAGCGCCACTGCGCATGCGTGTTGCGCTCAGCGGCGAACGGCATTGGCTCTGGTTGCGCTGAGCGGGACGCCGCTACCAGAGCGGACACAAATAAACAAACCCAATGCATGGTTCGCGGCAATAGGGAGTTTTATCCGACGGTTTTTCACCGCTTCGCTCCGCTGTGATAACAAGCGCGAGCGCCACTGCGCATGCGTGTTGCGCTCAGCGGCGAACGGCATTGGCTCTGGTTGCGCTGAGCGGGACGCCGCTACCAGAGCGGACGCAAATAAACAAACCCAATGCATGGTTCGCGGCAATAGGGAGTTTTATCTGACCGTTTTTCACCGCTTCGCTCCGCTGTGATAACAAGCGCGAGCGCCACTGCGCATGCGTGTTGCGCTCAGCGGCGAACGGCATTGGCTCTGGTTGCGCTGAGCGGGACGCCGCTACCAGAGCGGACACAAATAAACAAACCCAATGCATGGTTCGCGGCAATAGGGAGTTTTATCTGACCGTTTTTCACCGCTTCGCTCCGCTGTGATAACAAGCGCGAGCGCCACTGCGCATGCGTGTTGCGTTCAGCGGCGAACGGCATAGGCTCTGGTTGCGCTGAGCGGGACACACCTACCAGAGCGGACACAAATAAACAAACCCAATGCATGGTTCGCGGCAATAGGAATATTTATCTGACCGTTTTTCACGCTTCGCTCCGCTGTGATAACAAGCGCGAGCGCCACTGCGCATGCGTGTTGCGCTCAGCGGCGAACGGCATTAGATCTGGTTGCGCTGAGCGGGACGCCGCGACCAGAGCGGACACAAATAAACAAACCCAATGCATGGTTCGCGGCAATAGGGAGTTTTATCTGGCCGTTTTTCACCGCTTCGCTCCGCTGTGATAACAAGCGCGAGCGCCACTGCGCATGCGTGTTGCGCTCAGCGGCGAACGGCATTGGCTCTGGTTGCGCTGAGCGGGACGCCGCTACCAGAGTGGACACAAATAAACAAACCCAATGCATGGTTCGCGGCAATAGGGAGATTTATCTGACCGTTTTTCACAGCTTCGCTCCGCTGTGATAACAAGCGCGAGCGCCACTGCGCATGCGTGTTGCGCTCAGCGGCGAACGGCATTGGCTCTGGTTGCGCTGAGCGGGACGCCGCTACCATGACGGACACAAATAAACAAACCCCATGCCTGGTTCGCGGAAATAGGGAGTTTTATCTGATCGTTTTTCACCGCTTCCCTCCACTGTGGTAACAAGCGCGAGCGCCAATGCGCATGGGTGTTGCGCTCAGCGGCGAACGGCATTGGCTCTGGTTGCGCTGAGCGGGACGCCGCTACCAGAGCGGACACAAATAAACAAACCCAATGCATGGTTCGCGGCAATAGGGAGTTTTATCTGACCGTTTTTCACCGCTTCGCTCCGCTGTGATAACAAGCGCGAGCGCCGCTGCGCATGCGTGTTGCGCTCAGCGGCGAACGGCATTGGCTGTGGTTGCGCTGAGCGGGACGCCGCTACCAGAGCGGACACAAATAAACAAACCCAATGCAAGGTTCGCGGCAATAGGGAGTTTTATCTGACCATTTTTCGCGCTTCGCTCCGCTGTAATAACAAGCGCGAGCGCCACTGCGCATGCGTGTTGCGCTCAGCGGCGAACGGCATTGGCTCTGGTTGCGCTGAGCGGGACGCCGCTACCATGACGGACACAAATAAACAAACCCAATGCCTGGTTCGCGTAAATAGGGAGTTTTATCTGACCGTTTTTCACCGCTTCGCTCCACTGTGGTAACAAGCGCGAGCGCCACTGCGCATGCGTGTTGCGCTCAGCGGCGAACAGCATTGGCTCTGGTTGCGCTGAGCGGGACGCCGTTACCAGAGCGGACACAAATAAACAAACCCAATGCATGGTTCGCGGCAATAGGGAGTTTTATCTGACCGTTTTTCACGCTTCGCTCCGCTGTGATAACAAGCGCGAGCGCCACTGCGCATGCGTGTTGCGCTCAGCGGCGAACGGCATTGGCTCTGGTTGCACTGAGCGGGACGCCGCTACCAGAGCGGACACAAATAAACAAACCCAATGCATGGTTCGAGGCAATAGGGAGTTTTATCTGACCGTTTTTCACGCTTCGCTCCGCTGTGATAACAAGCGCGAGCGCCACTGCGCATGCGTGTTGCGCTCAGCGGCGAATGGCATTGGTAATGGTTGCGCTGAGCGGGACGCCGTTACCAGAGCGGACACAAATAAACAAACCCAATGCATGGTTCGCGGCAATAGGGAGTTTTATCTGACCGTTTTTCGCGCTTCGCTCCGCTGTGATAACAAGCGCGAGCGCCGCTGCGCATGCGTGTTGCGCTCAGCGGCGAACGGCATTGGCTCTGGTTGCGCTGAGCGGGACGCCGTTACCAGAGCGGACGCAAATAAACAAACCCAATGCATGGTTCGCGGCAATAGGGAGTTTTATCTGACCGTTTTTCACGCTTCGCTCCGCTGTGATAACAAGCGCGAGCGCCACTGCGCATGCGTGTTGCGCTCAGCGGCGAACGGCATAGGCTCTGGTTGCGCTGAGCGGGACACACCTACCAGAGCGGACACAAATAAACAAACCCAATGCATGGTTCGCGGCAATAGGAAGTTTTATCTGACCGTTTTTCACGCTTCGCTCCGCTGTGATGACAAGCGCGAGCGCCACTGCGCATGCGTGTTGCGCTCAGCGGCGAACGGCATTAGATCTGGTTGCGCTGAGCGGGACGCCGCGACCAGAGCGGACACAAATAAACAAACCCAATGCATGGTTCGCGGCAATAGGGAGTTTTATCTGACCGTTTTTCACCGCTTCGCTCCGCTGTGATAACAAGCGCGAGCGCCACTGCGGATGTGTGTTGCGCTCAGCGGCGAACGGCATTGGCTCTGGTTGCGCTGAGCGGGACGCCGCTACCAGAGTGGACACAAATAAACAAACCCAATGCATGGTTCGCGGCAATAGGGAGTTTTATCTGACCGTTTTTCACCGCTTCGCTCCGCTGTGATAACAAGCGCGAGCGCCACTGCGCATGCGTGTTGCGCTCAGCGGCGAACGGCATTGGCTGTGGTTGCGCTGAGCGGGACGCCGCTACCAGAGCGGACACAAATAAACAAACCCAATGCAAGGTTCGCGGCAATAGGGAGTTTTATCTGACCGTTTTTCGCGCTTCGCTCCGCTGTAATAACAAGCGCGAGCGCCACTGCGCATGCGTGTTGCGCTCAGCGGCGAACGGCATTGGCTCTGGTTGCGCTGAGCGGGACGCCGCTACCATGACGGACACAAATAAACAAACCCAATGCCTGGTTCGCGTAAATAGGGAGTTTTATCTGACCGTTTTTCACCGCTTCGCTCCACTGTGGTAACAAGCGCGAGCGCCACTGCGCATGCGTGTTGCGCTCAGCGGCGAACGGCATTGGCTCTGGTTGCGCTGAGCGGGACGCCGTTACCAGAGCGGACACAAATAAACAAACCCAATGCATGGTTCGCGGCAATAGGGAGTTTTATCTGACCGTTTTTCACGCTTCGCTCCGCTGTGATAACAAGCGGGAGCGCCACTGCGCATGCGTGTTGCGCTCAGCGGCGAACGGCATTGGCTCTGGTTGCACTGAGCGGGACGCCGCTACCAGAGCGGACACAAATAAACAAACCCAATGCATGGTTCGCGGCAATAGGGAGTTTTATCTGACCGTTTTTCACGCTTCGCTCCGCTGTGATAACAAGCGCGAGCGCCACTGCGCATGCGTGTTGCGCTCAGCGGCGAATGGCATTGGTAATGGTTGCGCTGAGCGGGACGCCGTTACCAGAGCGGACACAAATAAACAAACCCAATGCATGGTTCGCGGCAATAGGGAGTTTTATCTGACCGTTTTTCGCGCTTCGCTCCGCTGTGATAACAAGCGCGAGCGCCGCTGCGCATGCGTGTTGCGCTCAGCGGCGAACGGCATTGGCTCTGGTTGCGCTGAGCGGGACGCCGTTACCAGAGCGGACGCAAATAAACAAACCCAATGCATGGTTCGCGGCAATAGGGAGTTTTATCTGACCGTTTTTCACGCTTCGCTCCGCTGTGATAACAAGCGCGAGCGCCACTGCGCATGCGTGTTGCGCTCAGCGGCGAACGGCATAGGCTCTGGTTGCGCTGAGCGGGACACACCTACCAGAGCGGACACAAATAAACAAACCCAATGCATGGTTCGCGGCAATAGGAAGTTTTATCTGACCGTTTTTCACGCTTCGCTCCGCTGTGATGACAAGCGCGAGCGCCACTGCGCATGCGTGTTGCGCTCAGCGGCGAACGGCATTAGATCTGGTTGCGCTGAGCGGGACGCCGCGACCAGAGCGGACACAAATAAACAAACCCAATGCATGGTTCGCGGCAATAGGGAGTTTTATCTGACCGTTTTTCACCGCTTCGCTCCGCTGTGATAACAAGCGCGAGCGCCACTGCGGATGTGTGTTGCGCTCAGCGGCGAACGGCATTGGCTCTGGTTGCGCTGAGCGGGACGCCGCTACCAGAGTGGACACAAATAAACAAACCCAATGCATGGTTCGCGGCAATAGGGAGTTTTATCTGACCGTTTTTCACCGCTTCGCTCCGCTGTGATAACAAGCGCGAGCGCCACTGCGCATGCGTGTTGCGCTCAGCGGCGAACGGCATTGGCTGTGGTTGCGCTGAGCGGGACGCCGCTACCAGAGCGGACACAAATAAACAAACCCAATGCAAGGTTCGCGGCAATAGGGAGTTTTATCTGATCGTTTTTCACCGCTTCCCTCCACTGTGGTAACAAGCGCGAGCGCCAATGCGCATGCGTGTTGCGCTCAGCGGCGAACGGCATTGGCTCTGGTTGCGCTGAGCGGGACTCCGCTACCAGAGCGGACACAAATAAACAAACCCAATGCATGGTTCGCGGCAATAGGGAGTTTTATCTGACCGTTTTTCACCGCTTCGCTCCGCTGTGATAACAAGCGCGAGCGCCGCTGCGCATGCGTGTTGCGCTCAGCGGCGAACGGCATTGGCTGTGGTTGCGCTGAGCGGGACGCCGCTACCAGAGCGGACACAAATAAACAAACCCAATGCAAGGTTCGCGGCAATAGGGAGTTTTATCTGACCATTTTTCGCGCTTCGCTCCGCTGTAATAACAAGCGCGAGCGCCACTGCGCATGCGTGTTGCGCTCAGCGGCGAACGGCATTGGCTCTGGTTGCGCTGAGCGGGACGCCGCTACCATGACGGACACAAATAAACAAACCCAATGCCTGGTTCGCGTAAATAGGGAGTTTTATCTGACCGTTTTTCACCGCTTCGCTCCACTGTGGTAACAAGCGCGAGCGCCACTGCGCATGCGTGTTGCGCTCAGCGGCGAACGGCATTGGCTCTGGTTGCGCTGAGCGGGACACCGTTACCAGAGCGGACACAAATAAACAAACCCAATGCATGGTTCGCGGCAATAGGGAGTTTTATCTGACCGTTTTTCACGCTTCGCTCCGCTGTGATAACAAGCGCGAGCGCCACTGCGCATGCGTGTTGCGCTCAGCGGCGAACGGCATTGGCTCTGGTTGCACTGAGCGGGACGCCGCTACCAGAGCGGACACAAATAAACAAACCCAATGCATGGTTCGCGGCAATAGGGAGTTTTATCTGACCGTTTTTCACGCTTCGCTCCGCTGTGATAACAAGCGCGAGCGCCACTGCGCATGCGTGTTGCGCTCAGCGGCGAATGGCATTGGTAATGGTTGCGCTGAGCGGGACGCCGTTACCAGAGCGGACAAAAATAAACAAACCCAATGCATGGTTCGCGGCAATAGGGAGTTTTATCTGACCGTTTTTCACGCTTCGCTCCGCTGTGATAACACGCGCGAGCGCCACTGCGCATGCGTGTTGCGCTCGGCGGCGAACGGCATTGGCTCTGGTTGCACTGAGCGGGACGCCGCTACCAGAGCGGACACAAATAAACAAACCCAATGCATGGTTCGCGGCAATAGGGAGTTTTATCTGACCGTTTTTCACGCTTCGCTACGCTGTGATAACAAGCGCGAGCGCCACTGCGCATGCGTGTTGCGCTCAGCGGCGAATGGTATTGGCTATGGTTGCGCTGAGCGGGACGCCGCTACCAGAGCGGACACAAATAAACAAACCCAATGCATGGTTCGCGGCAATAGGGGGTTTTATCTGACCGTTTTTCGCGCTTCGCTCCGCTGTGATAACAAGCGCGGGCGCCACTGCGCATGCGTGTTGCGCTCAGCGGCGAACGGCATTGGCTCTGGTTGCGCTGAGCGGGACGCCGCTACCAGAGCGGACACAAATAAACAAACCCAATGCATGGTTCGCGGCAATAGGGAGTTTTATCTGACCGTTTTTCACCGCTTCGCTCCGCTGTGATAACAAGCGCGAGCGCCACTGCGCATGCGTGTTGCGCTCAGCGGCGAACGGCATTGGCTCTGGTTGCGCTGAGCGGGACGCCGCTACCAGAGCGGACACAAATAAACAAACCCAATGCATGGTTCGCGGCAATAGGGAGTTTTATCCGACGGTTTTTCACCGCTTCGCTCCGCTGTGATAACAAGCGCGAGCGCCACTGCGCATGCGTGTTGCGCTCAGCGGCGAACGGCATTGGCTCTGGTTGCGCTGAGCGGGACGCCGCTACCAGAGCGGACGCAAATAAACAAACCCAATGCATGGTTCGCGGCAATAGGGAGTTTTATCTGACCGTTTTTCACCGCTTCGCTCCGCTGTGATAACAAGCGCGAGCGCCACTGCGCATGCGTGTTGCGCTCAGCGGCGAACGGCATTGGCTCTGGTTGCGCTGAGCGGGACGCCGCTACCAGAGCGGACACAAATAAACAAACCCAATGCATGGTTCGCGGCAATAGGGAGTTTTATCTGACCGTTTTTCACCGCTTCGCTCCGCTGTGATAACAAGCGCGAGCGCCACTGCGCATGCGTGTTGCGTTCAGCGGCGAACGGCATAGGCTCTGGTTGCGCTGAGCGGGACACACCTACCAGAGCGGACACAAATAAACAAACCCAATGCATGGTTCGCGGCAATAGGAATATTTATCTGACCGTTTTTCACGCTTCGCTCCGCTGTGATAACAAGCGCGAGCGCCACTGCGCATGCGTGTTGCGCTCAGCGGCGAACGGCATTAGATCTGGTTGCGCTGAGCGGGACGCCGCGACCAGAGCGGACACAAATAAACAAACCCAATGCATGGTTCGCGGCAATAGGGAGTTTTATCTGGCCGTTTTTCACCGCTTCGCTCCGCTGTGATAACAAGCGCGAGCGCCACTGCGCATGCGTGTTGCGCTCAGCGGCGAACGGCATTGGCTCTGGTTGCGCTGAGCGGGACGCCGCTACCAGAGTGGACACAAATAAACAAACCCAATGCATGGTTCGCGGCAATAGGGAGATTTATCTGACCGTTTTTCACAGCTTCGCTCCGCTGTGATAACAAGCGCGAGCGCCACTGCGCATGCGTGTTGCGCTCAGCGGCGAACGGCATTGGCTCTGGTTGCGCTGAGCGGGACGCCGCTACCATGACGGACACAAATAAACAAACCCCATGCCTGGTTCGCGGAAATAGGGAGTTTTATCTGATCGTTTTTCACCGCTTCCCTCCACTGTGGTAACAAGCGCGAGCGCCAATGCGCATGGGTGTTGCGCTCAGCGGCGAACGGCATTGGCTCTGGTTGCGCTGAGCGGGACGCCGCTACCAGAGCGGACACAAATAAACAAACCCAATGCATGGTTCGCGGCAATAGGGAGTTTTATCTGACCGTTTTTCACCGCTTCGCTCCGCTGTGATAACAAGCGCGAGCGCCGCTGCGCATGCGTGTTGCGCTCAGCGGCGAACGGCATTGGCTGTGGTTGCGCTGAGCGGGACGCCGCTACCAGAGCGGACACAAATAAACAAACCCAATGCAAGGTTCGCGGCAATAGGGAGTTTTATCTGACCATTTTTCGCGCTTCGCTCCGCTGTAATAACAAGCGCGAGCGCCACTGCGCATGCGTGTTGCGCTCAGCGGCGAACGGCATTGGCTCTGGTTGCGCTGAGCGGGACGCCGCTACCATGACGGACACAAATAAACAAACCCAATGCCTGGTTCGCGTAAATAGGGAGTTTTATCTGACCGTTTTTCACCGCTTCGCTCCACTGTGGTAACAAGCGCGAGCGCCACTGCGCATGCGTGTTGCGCTCAGCGGCGAACAGCATTGGCTCTGGTTGCGCTGAGCGGGACGCCGTTACCAGAGCGGACACAAATAAACAAACCCAATGCATGGTTCGCGGCAATAGGGAGTTTTATCTGACCGTTTTTCACGCTTCGCTCCGCTGTGATAACAAGCGCGAGCGCCACTGCGCATGCGTGTTGCGCTCAGCGGCGAACGGCATTGGCTCTGGTTGCACTGAGCGGGACGCCGCTACCAGAGCGGACACAAATAAACAAACCCAATGCATGGTTCGAGGCAATAGGGAGTTTTATCTGACCGTTTTTCACGCTTCGCTCCGCTGTGATAACAAGCGCGAGCGCCACTGCGCATGCGTGTTGCGCTCAGCGGCGAATGGCATTGGTAATGGTTGCGCTGAGCGGGACGCCGTTACCAGAGCGGACACAAATAAACAAACCCAATGCATGGTTCGCGGCAATAGGGAGTTTTATCTGACCGTTTTTCGCGCTTCGCTCCGCTGTGATAACAAGCGCGAGCGCCGCTGCGCATGCGTGTTGCGCTCAGCGGCGAACGGCATTGGCTCTGGTTGCGCTGAGCGGGACGCCGTTACCAGAGCGGACGCAAATAAACAAACCCAATGCATGGTTCGCGGCAATAGGGAGTTTTATCTGACCGTTTTTCACGCTTCGCTCCGCTGTGATAACAAGCGCGAGCGCCACTGCGCATGCGTGTTGCGCTCAGCGGCGAACGGCATAGGCTCTGGTTGCGCTGAGCGGGACACACCTACCAGAGCGGACACAAATAAACAAACCCAATGCATGGTTCGCGGCAATAGGAAGTTTTATCTGACCGTTTTTCACGCTTCGCTCCGCTGTGATGACAAGCGCGAGCGCCACTGCGCATGCGTGTTGCGCTCAGCGGCGAACGGCATTAGATCTGGTTGCGCTGAGCGGGACGCCGCGACCAGAGCGGACACAAATAAACAAACCCAATGCATGGTTCGCGGCAATAGGGAGTTTTATCTGACCGTTTTTCACCGCTTCGCTCCGCTGTGATAACAAGCGCGAGCGCCACTGCGGATGTGTGTTGCGCTCAGCGGCGAACGGCATTGGCTCTGGTTGCGCTGAGCGGGACGCCGCTACCAGAGTGGACACAAATAAACAAACCCAATGCATGGTTCGCGGCAATAGGGAGTTTTATCTGACCGTTTTTCACCGCTTCGCTCCGCTGTGATAACAAGCGCGAGCGCCACTGCGCATGCGTGTTGCGCTCAGCGGCGAACGGCATTGGCTGTGGTTGCGCTGAGCGGGACGCCGCTACCAGAGCGGACACAAATAAACAAACCCAATGCAAGGTTCGCGGCAATAGGGAGTTTTATCTGACCGTTTTTCGCGCTTCGCTCCGCTGTAATAACAAGCGCGAGCGCCACTGCGCATGCGTGTTGCGCTCAGCGGCGAACGGCATTGGCTCTGGTTGCGCTGAGCGGGACGCCGCTACCATGACGGACACAAATAAACAAACCCAATGCCTGGTTCGCGTAAATAGGGAGTTTTATCTGACCGTTTTTCACCGCTTCGCTCCACTGTGGTAACAAGCGCGAGCGCCACTGCGCATGCGTGTTGCGCTCAGCGGCGAACGGCATTGGCTCTGGTTGCGCTGAGCGGGACGCCGTTACCAGAGCGGACACAAATAAACAAACCCAATGCATGGTTCGCGGCAATAGGGAGTTTTATCTGACCGTTTTTCACGCTTCGCTCCGCTGTGATAACAAGCGGGAGCGCCACTGCGCATGCGTGTTGCGCTCAGCGGCGAACGGCATTGGCTCTGGTTGCACTGAGCGGGACGCCGCTACCAGAGCGGACACAAATAAACAAACCCAATGCATGGTTCGCGGCAATAGGGAGTTTTATCTGACCGTTTTTCACGCTTCGCTCCGCTGTGATAACAAGCGCGAGCGCCACTGCGCATGCGTGTTGCGCTCAGCGGCGAATGGCATTGGTAATGGTTGCGCTGAGCGGGACGCCGTTACCAGAGCGGACACAAATAAACAAACCCAATGCATGGTTCGCGTCAATAGGGAGTTTTATCTGACCGTTTTTCGCGCTTCGCTCCGCTGTGATAACAAGCGCGAGCGCCGCTGCGCATGCGTGTTGCGCTCAGCGGCGAACGGCATTGGCTCTGGTTGCGCTGAGCGGGACGCCGTTACCAGAGCGGACGCAAATAAACAAACCCAATGCATGGTTCGCGGCAATAGGGAGTTTTATCTGACCGTTTTTCACGCTTCGCTCCGCTGTGATAACAAGCGCGAGCGCCACTGCGCATGCGTGTTGCGCTCAGCGGCGAACGGCATAGGCTCTGGTTGCGCTGAGCGGGACACACCTACCAGAGCGGACACAAATAAACAAACCCAATGCATGGTTCGCGGCAATAGGAAGTTTTATCTGACCGTTTTTCACGCTTCGCTCCGCTGTGATAACAAGCGCGAGCGCCACTGCGCATGCGTGTTGCGCTCAGCGGCGAACGGCATTAGATCTGGTTCCGCTGAGCGGGACGCCGCGACCAGAGCGGACACAAATAAACAAACCCAATGCATGGTTCGCGGCAATAGGGAGTTTTATCTGACCGTTTTTCACGCTTCGCTCCGCTGTGATAACAAGCGCGAGCGCCACTGCGCATGCGTGTTGCGCTCAGCGGCGAACGGCATTGGCTCTGGTTGCACTGAGCGGGACGCCGCTACCAGAGCGGACACAAATAAACAAACCCAATGCATGGTTCGCGGCAATAGGGAGTTTTATCTGACCGTTTTTCGCGCTTCGCTCCGCTGTGATAACAAGCGCGAGCGCCACTGCGCATGCGTGTTGCGCTCAGCGGCGAACGGCATTGGCTCTGGTTGCGCTGAGCGGAACGCCGCTACCAGAGCGGACACAAATAAACAAACCCAATGCATGGTTCGCGGCAATAGGCAGTTTTATCTGACCGGTTTTCACAGCTTCGCTCCGCTGTGATAACAAGCGCGAGCGCCACTGCGCATGCGTGTTGCGCTCAGCGGCGAACGGCATTGGCTCTGGTTGCGCTGAGAGGGACGCCGCTACCAGAGCGGACACAAATAAACAAACCCAATGCCTGGTTCGCGGAAATAGGGAGTTTTATCTGATCGTTTTTCACCGCTTCGCTCCACTGTGGTAACAAGCGCGAGCGCCAATGCGCATGCGTGTTGCGCTCAACGGCGAACGGCATTGGCTCTGGTTGCGCTGAGCGGGACGCCGCTACCATGACGGACACAAATAAACAAACCCAATGCCTGGTTCGCGTAAATAGGGAGTTTTATCTGACCGTTTTTCACCACTTCGCTCCACTGTGGTAACAAGCGCGAGCGCCACTGCGCATGCGTGTTGCGCTCAGCGGCGAACGGCATTGGCTCTGGTTGCGCTGAGCGGGACGCCGTTACCAGAGCGGACACAAATAAACAAACCCAATGCATGGTTCGCGGCAATAGGGAGTTTTATCTGACCGTTTTTCACGCTTCGCTCCGCTGTGATAACAAGCGCGAGCGCCACTGCGCATGCGTGTTGCTCTCAGCGGCGAACGGCATTGGCTCTGGTTGCACTGAGCGGGACGCCGCTACCAGAGCGGACACAAATAAACAAACCCAATGCATGGTTCGAGGCAATAGGGAGTTTTATCTGACCGTTTTTCACGCTTCGCTCCGCTGTGATAACAAGCGCGAGCGCCACTGCGCATGCGTGTTGCGCTCAGCGGCGAATGGCATTGGTAATGGTTGCGCTGAGCGGGACGCCGTTACCAGAGCGGACACAAATAAACAAACCCAATGCATGGTTCGCGGCAATAGGGAGTTTTATCTGACCGTTTTTCGCGCTTCGCTCCGCTGTGATAACAAGCGCGAGCGCCGCTGCGCATGCGTGTTGCGCTCAGCGGCGAACGGCATTGGCTCTGGTTGCGCTGAGCGGGACGCCGTTACCAGAGCGGACGCAAATAAACAAACCCAATGCATGGTTCGCGGCAATAGGGAGTTTTATCTGACCGTTTTTCACGCTTCGCTCCGCTGTGATAACAAGCGCGAGCGCCACTGCGCATGCGTGTTGCGCTCAGCGGCGAACGGCATAGGCTCTGGTTGCGCTGAGCGGGACACACCTACCAGAGCGGACACAAACAAACCCAATGCATGGTTCGCGGCAATAGGAAGTTTTATCTGACCGTTTTTCACCGCTTCGCTCCACTGTGGTAACAAGCGCGAGCGCCACTGCGCATGCGTGTTGCGCTCAGCGGCGAACGGCATTGGCTCTGGTTGCGCTGAGCGGGACGCCGTTACCAGAGCGGACACAAATAAACAAACCCAATGCATGGTTCGCGGCAATAGGGAGTTTTATCTGACCGTTTTTCACGCTTCGCTCCGCTGTGATAACAAGCGCGAGCGCCACTGCGCATGCGTGTTGCGCTCAGCGGCGAACGGCATTGGCTCTGGTTGCACTGAGCGGGACGCCGCTACCAGAGCGGACACAAATAAACAAACCCAATGCATGGTTCGCGGCAATAGGGAGTTTTATCTGACCGTTTTTCACGCTTCGCTCCGCTGTGATAACAAGCGCGAGCGCCACTGCGCATGCGTGTTGCGCTCAGCGGCGAATGGCATTGGTAATGGTTGCGCTGAGCGGGACGCCGTTACCAGAGCGGACACAAATAAACAAACCCAATGCATGGTTCGCGGCAATAGGGAGTTTTATCTGACCGTTTTTCGCGCTTCGCTCCGCTGTGATAACAAGCGCGACCGCCGCTGCGCATGCGTGTTGCGCTCAGCGGCGAACGGCATTGGCTCTGGTTGCGCTGAGCGGGACGCCGTTATCAGAGCGGACGCAAATAAACAAACCCAATGCATGGTTCGCGGCAATAGGGAGTTTTATCTGACCGTTTTTCACGCTTCGCTCCGCTGTGATAACAAGCGCGAGCGCCACTGCGCATGCGTGTTGCGCTCAGCGGCGAACGGCATAGGCTCTGGTTGCGCTGAGCGGGACACACCTACCAGAGCGGACACAAATAAACAAACCCAATGCATGGTTCGCGGCAATAGGAAGTTTTATCTGACCGTTTTTCACGCTTCGCTTTGCTGTGATAACAAGCGCGAGCGCCACTGCGCATGCGTGTTGCGCTCAGCGGCGAACGGCATTAGATCTGGTTGCGCTGAGCGGGACGCCGCGACCAGAGCGGACACAAATAAACAAACCCAATGCATGGTTCGCGGCAATAGGGAGTTTTATCTGACCGTTTTTCACCGCTTCGCTCCGCTGTGATAACAAGCGCGAGCGCCACTGCGGATGCGTGTTGCGCTCAGCGGCGAACGGCATTGGCTCTGGTTGCGCTGAGCGGGACGCCGCTACCAGAGTGGACACAAATAAACAAACCCAATGCATGGTTCGCGGCAATAGGGAGTTTTATCTGACCGTTTTTCACCGCTTCGCTCCGCTGTGATAACAAGCGCGAGCGCCACTGCGCATGCGTGTTGCGCTCAGCGGCGAACGGCATTGGCTCTGGTTGCGCTGAGCGGGACGCCGCTACCATGACGGACACAAATAAACAAACCCAATGCCTGGTTCGCGTAAATAGGGAGTTTTATCTGACCGTTTTTCACCGCTTCGCTCCACTGTGGTAACAAGCGCGAGCGCCACTGCGCATGCGTGTTGCGCTCAGCGGCGAACGGCATTGGCTCTGGTTGCGCTGAGCGGGACGCCGTTACTAGAGCGGACACAAATAAACAAACTTAATGCATGGTTCGCGGCAATAGGGAGTTTTATCTGACCATTTTTCACGCTTCGCTCCGCTGTGATAACAAGCGCGAGCGCCACTGCGCATGCGTGTTGCGCTCAGCGGCGAACGGCATTGGCTCTGGTTGCACTGAGCGGGACGCCGCTACCAGAGCGGACACAAATAAACAAACCCAATGCATGGTTCGCGGCAATAGGGAGTTTTATCTGACCGTTTTTCACGCTTCGCTCCGCTGTGATAACAAGCGCGAGCGCCACTGCGCATGCGTGTTGCGCTCAGCGGCGAATGGCATTGGTAATGGTTGCGCTGAGCGGGACGCCGTTACCAGAGCGGACACAAATAAACAAACCCAATGCATGGTTCGCGGCAATAGGGAGTTTTATCTGACCGTTTTTTCGCGCTTCGCTGCGCTGAGATAACAAGCGCGAGCGCCGCTGCGCATGCGTGTTGCGCTCAGCGGCGAACGGCATTGGCTCTGGTTGCGCTGAGCGGGACGCCGTTACCAGAGCGGACGCAAATAAACAAACCCAATGCATGGTTCGCGGCAATAGGGAGTTTTATCTGACCGTTTTTCACGCTTCGCTCCGCTGTGATAACAAGCGCGAGCGCCACTGCGCATGCGTGTTGCGCTCAGCGGCGAACGGCATAGGCTCTGGTTGCGCTGAGCGGGACACACCTACCAGAGCGGACACAAATAAACAAACCCAATGCATGGTTCGCGGCAATAGGAAGTTTTATCTGACCGTTTTTCACGCTTCGCTCCGCTGTGATAACAAGCGCGAGCGCCACTACGCATCCGTGTTGCGCTCAGCGGCGAACGGCATTAGATCTGGTTCCGCTGAGCGGGACGCCGCGACCAGAGCGGACACAAATAAACAAACCCAATGCATGGTTCGCGGCAATAGGGAGTTTTATCTGACCGTTTTTCACGCTTCGCTCGGCTGTGATAACAAGCGCGAGCGCCACTGCGCATGCGTGTTGCGCTCAGCGGCGAACGGCATTGGCCTGGTTGCACTGAGCGGGACGCCGCTACCAGAGCGGACACAAATAAACAAACCCAATGCATGGTTCGCGGCAATAGGGAGTTTTATCTGACCGTTTTTCACGCTTCGCTCCGCTGTGATAACAAGCGCGAGCGCCACTGCGCATGCGTGTTGCGCTCAGCGGTGAATGGCATTGACTATGGTTGCGCTGAGCGGGACGCCGCTACCAGAGCGGACACAAATAAACAAACCCAATGCATGGTTCGCGGCAATAGGGAGTTTTATCTGACCGTTTTTCGCGCTTCGCTCCGCTGTGATAACAAGCGCGAGCGCCACTGCGCATGCGTGTTGCGCTCAGCGGCGAACGGCATTGGCTCTGGTTGTGCTGAGCGGGACGCCGCTACCAGAGCGGACACAAATAAACAAACCCAATGCAAGGTTCGCGGCAATAGGGAGTTTTATCTGACCGTTTTTCGCGCTTCGCTCCACTGTAATAACAAGCGCGAGCGCCACTGCGCATGCGTGTTGCGCTCAGCGGCGAACGGCATTGGCTCTGGTTGAGCTGAGCGGGACGCCGCTACCATGACGGACACAAATAAACAAACCCAATGCCTGGTTCGCGGAAATAGGGAGTTTTATCTGACCGTTTTTCACCGCTTCGCTCCGTGTGGTAACAAGCGCGAGCGCCACTGCGCATGCGTGTTGCGCTCAGCGGCGAACGGCATTGGCTCTGGTTGCACTGAGCGGGACGCCGCTACCAGAGCGGACACAAATAAACAAACCCAATGCATGGTTCGCGGCAATAGGGAGTTTTATCTGACCGTTTTTCACGCTTCGCTCCGCTGTGATAACAAGCGCGAGCGCCACTGCGCATGCGTGTTGCGCTCAGCGGTGAATGGCATTGACTATGGTTGTGCTGAGCGGGACGCCGCTACCAGAGCGGACACAAATAAACAAACCCAATGCATGGTTCGCGGCAATAGGGAGTTTTATCTGACCGTTTTTCGCGCTTTGCTCCGCTGTGATAACAAGCGCGAGCGCCACTGCGCATGCGTGTTGCGCTCAGCGGCGAACGGCATTGGCTCTGGTTGCGCTGAGCGGAACGCCGCTACCAGAGCGGACACAAATAAACAAACCCAATGCATGGTTCGCGGCAATAGGGAGTTTTATCTGACCGGTTTTCACAGCTTCGCTCCGCTGTGATAACAAGCGCGAGCGCCACTGCGCATGCGTGTTGCGCTCAGCGGCGAACGGCATTGGCTCTGGTTGCGCTGAGAGGGACGCCGCTACCAGAGCGGACACAAATAAACAAACCCAATGCCTGGTTCGCGGAAATAGGGAGTTTTATCTGATCGTTTTTCACCGCTTCGCTCCACTGTGGTAACAAGCGCGAGCGCCAATGCGCATGCGTGTTGCGCTCAGCGGCGAACGGCATTGGCTCTGGTTGCGCTGAGCGGGACGCCGCTACCAGAGCGGACACAAATAAACAAACCCAATGCAAGGTTCGCGGCAATAGGAAGTTTTATCTGACCGTTTTTCGCGCTTCGCTCCGCTGTAATAACAAGCGCGAGCGCCACTGCGCATGCGTGTTGCGCTCAGCGGCGAACGGCATTGGCTCTGGTTGCGCTGAGCGGGACGCCGCTACCAGAGCGGACACAAATAAACAAACCCAATGCCTGGTTCGCGGAAATAGGGAGTTTTATCTGACCGTTTTTCACCGCTTCGCTCCACTGTGGTAACAAGCGCGAGCGCCACTGCGCATGCGTGTTGCGCTCAGCAGCGAACGGCATTGGGTCTGGTTGCGCTGAGCGGGACGCCGTTACCAGGGCGGACACAAATAAACAAACCCAATGCATGGTTCGCGGCAATAGGGAGTTTTATCTGACCGTTTTTCACGCTTCGCTCCGCTGTGATAACAAGCGCGAGCGCCACTGCGCATGCGTGTTGCGCTCAGCGGCGAACGGCATTGGCTCTGGTTGCACTGAGCGGGACGCCGCTACCAGAGCGGACACAAATAAACAAACCAAATGCATGGTTCGCGGCAATAGGGAGTTTTATCTGACCGTTTTTCACGCTTCGCTCCGCTGTGATAACAAGCGCGAGCGCCACTGCGCATGCGTGTTGCGCTCAGCGGCGAATGGCATTGGCTATGGTTGCGCTGAGCGGGACGCCGCTACCAGAGCGGACACAAATAAACAAACCCTTGCATGGTTCGCGGCAATAGGGAGTTTTATCTGACCGTTTTTCGCGCTTCGCTCCGCTGTGATAACAAGCGCGAGCGCCACTGCGCATGCGTGTTGCGCTCAGCGGCGAACGGCATTGGCTCTGGTTGCGCTGAGCGGGACGCCGCTACCAGAGCGGACACAAATAAACAAACCCAATGCATGGTTCGCGGCAATAGGGAGTTTTATCTGACCGTTTTTCACCGCTTCGCTCCGCTGTGATAACAAGCGCGAGCGCCACTGCGCATGCGTGTTGCGCTCAGCGGCGAACGGCATTGGCTCTGGTTGCGCTGAGCGGGACGCCGCTACCAGAGCGGACACAAATAAACAAACACAATGCATGGTTCGCGGCAATAGGGAGTTTTATCCGACGGTTTTTCACCACTTCGCTCCGCTGTGATAACAAGCGCGAGCGCCACTGCGCATGCGTGTTGCGCTCAGCGGCGAACGGCATTGGCTCTGGTGGCGCTGAGCGGGACGCCGTTACCAGAGCGGACACAAATAAACAAACCCAATGCATGGTTCGCGGCAAAAGGGAGTTTTATCTGACCGTTTTTCACGCTTCGCTCCGCTGTGATAACAAGCGCGAGCGCCACTGCGCATGCGTGTTGCGCTCAGCGGCGAACGGCATTGGCCCTGGTTGCACTGAGCGGGACGCCGCTACCAGAGCGGACACAAATAAACAAACCCAATGCATGGTTCGCGGCAATAGGGAGTTTTATCTGACCGTTTTTCACGCTTCCCTCCGCTGTGATAACAAGCGCGAGCGCCACTGCGCATGCGTGTTGCGCTCAGCGGCGAATGGCATTGGCTATGGTTGCGCTGAGCGGGACGCCGCTACCAGAGCGGACACAAATAAACAAACCCAATGCATGGTTCGCGGCAATAGGGAGTTTTATCTGACCGTTTTTCGCGCTTCGCTCCGCTGTGACAACAAGCGCGAGCGCCACTGCGCATGCGTGTTGCGCTCAGCGGCGAACGGCATTGGCTCTGGTTGCGCTGAGCGGGACGCCGCTACCAGAGCGGACACAAATAAACAAACCCAATGCATGGTTCGCGGCAATAGGGAGTTTTATCTGACCGTTTTTCACCGCTTCGCTCCGCTGTGATAACAAGCGCGAGCGCCACTGCGCATGCGTGTTGCGCTCAGCGGCGAACGGCATTGGCTCTGGTTGCGCTGAGCGGGACGCCGCTACCAGAGCGGACACAAATAAACAAACCCAATGCATGGTTCGCGGCAATAGGGAGTTTTATCCGACGGTTTTTCACGCTTCTCTCCGCTGTGATACCAAGCGCGAGCGCCACTGCGCATGCGTGTTGCGCTCAGCGGCGAACGGCATTGGCTCTGGTTGCGCTGAGCGGGACGACGCTACCAGAGCGGACACAAATAAACAAAGCCAATGCATGGTTCGCGGCAATAGGGAGTTTTAGCTGACCGTTTTTCACGCTTCGCTCCGCTGTGATAACAAGCGCGAGCGCCACTTCGCATGCGTGTTGCGCTCAGCGGCGAACGGCATTGGCTCTGGTTGCGCTGAGCGGGACGCCGCTACCCGAGCGGACACAAATAAACAAACCCAATGCATGGTTCGCGAAAATAGGGAGTTTTATCTGACCGTTTTTCATGCTTCGCTCCGCTGTGATAACAAGCGCGAGCGCCACTGTGCATGCGTGTTGCGCTCAGCGGCGAACGGCATTGGCTCTGGTTGCGCTGAGCGGGACGCCGCTACCAGACCGGACACAAATAAACAAACCCAATGCATGGTTCGCGGCAATAGGGAGTTTTATCTGACCGTTTTTGACGCTTCGCTCCGCTGTGATAACAAGCGCGAGCGCCACTGCGCATGCGTGTTGCGCTCAGCGGCGAATGGCATTGGCTCTGGTTGCGCTGAGCGGGACGCCGCTACCAGATCGGACACAAATAAACAAACCCAATGCATGGTTCGCGGCAATAGGGAGTTTTATCTGACCGTTTTTCACGCTTCGCTCCGCTGTGATAACAAGCGCGAGTGCCACTGCGCATGCGTGTTGCGCTCAGCGGCGAACGGCATTGGCTCTGGTTGCTCTGAGCGGGACGCCGCTACCAGAGCGGACACAAATAAACAAACCCAATGCATGGTTCGCGGCAATAGGGAGTTTTATCTGACCGTTTTTCACGCTTCGCTCCGCTGTGAAAACAAGGGCGAGCGCCACTGCGCATGCGTGTTGCGCTCAGCGGCGAACGGCATTGGCTCTGTTTGCGCTGATCGGGACGCCCTACCAGAGCAGACACAAATAAACAAACCCAATGCATGGTTCGCGGCAATAGGGAGTTTTATCTGACCGTTTTTCACGCTTCGCTCCGCTGTGAAAACAAGGGCGAGCGCCACTGCGCATGCGTGTTGCGCTCAGCGGCGAACGGCATTGGCTCTGGTTGCGCTGAGTGGGACGCCGCTACCAGAGCGGACCGTCAAAAACGGTCAGCTAAACCTCTTGCGCCCACGTACTACTATGAGCAGTATGAAAGAGAACACAGGAACGTGTGGCAGGCAGCCTCGTAACAGACTCGGAGCGTTACGCGGATGGCGCTGTGAAAAAAATTAAAGCCGTTCCACTCAACGTGAATGCTGTCATAAATGCAGAGCAGTGATTCGACATAACGGCCTGTGGCACCGTTACCCGCTTACTGCTACTACCCATCCCGCTCTTCGCCTCCTTGTCTCACTTCTCTCTTGATGAATTGGATGTTAAGCTGTCTTGTGGAGACAGTGAGATCCGGGTTGGTGTCTCTCTCGACAGAATTTCCCAATCTCGTATATTCACTGAAGTCGTTATGTACCGTGTATTCGGCTTCGTGTATTCGGCTTCGTGCTACGGCAAAGCGTCTAAAGTGGAAGAAACAGCACATCACAGATTGGTACAAATACAGACTAGACAGACAAGGCTGCGACCCACCTACTATAGACGCCTGGACTGAAGAAATCAAGCAAGCAAAGAATAAGCACACTAAAGCATACTCTCAAACAGAGGACCAACCAGCAGCGGATAAACACATCTCGCATTGCTGGGAAGCAAGAACGCGCTTGTCAAACTCTGGAAAAAGAATAAGACCAACCGTAAACTTAGGAAGCGGATAAATCAGCTGAACAAGCACATACAAACCTATTCAGCGCAACTACGCCATGAGCAGTGGATGGAAACGTGTCAACAGCTACAAGGCACGCTTAGCACTGGGAAAACGTGGAGGATACTCAGAGCGCTCATCAACCCGGACGCGACGAAAACCATGACGCAGCACAAGCTACAGGCACTCATGAAAGAACACGAAAACGATCCGGACAAGCTCATCAAATCCATCAAAGACACATACATCCCAGCACCTAGACAACCACAATACGCTGAGTATTCGGGCGCCCCAAATAAAGACATCGATGAAAAATTCGACATGACCGAACTGAAACGTGCTCTCAGCCACTGCAAAGGAAACAAGGCACCGGGTCCGGATGCCATAACCTCGGTGCATCTAAGGAACCTAGCGGAAGAAGACTTGTCGGCACTTCTTAGAGAAATTAACAGTATGTGGTTGGGGCAAAAACCCCTTGCGAAGCAATGGAAGATTGGGAACATGATTTTTATACCCAAGCCAGGGAAGCCAATCCGACTTGCAAACCTACGACCGATTACATTAACCTCAAACGCCGGCAAAATATTGGAACGTATGGCCTTATACCGCCTTCAAGATCACCTTGAAAAGAAAGGAGCTCTGCCATACAACATGGTGGGCTACCGAGCAAACGTTTCCACACAGGATGCACTACTTCAGATCTACGAAGAAATCGCTAAGGAACCCAGCAATTCGCAACTCAAAGCAATACTAGCAATAGATCTAAAGAAAGTTTTGACAATGTGGATCATGATTCAATGTTAGAGGAGCTCGCTAAGACTGACTGTGGGGCACGTCTCTATAATTATGTCAGAGACTTTTTACGAGATAGGGTACTCACGGTTGGAATTGGCGAGCACACATCAGAAGAATTTCCACACCCGCAGCGAGGAATCCCACAAGGTTCTGTACTATCTCCGACTTTATTTAACCTGGCTATGCTGAAGGTTCACAGGGCCTTGGAATCGGTACCAGACATCCGTTACACCCTGTACGCGGACGTTACCGTATGGGTCAACACAGGTAGTCCTGGGCACATACAAGACCTGCTACAACAAGCTCTCGACGCCACAGAAGCTGCCGCCGTAAGGATAGGACTAAACTGCTCCGTGGAAAAAACAGAACTTCTGGCAGTCCATAGTCATCGATGGAAACCTCCAGAACTTCGCTTGTCATTGAACGGCCACACCGTCGTCCCGAAAAAGCACATCAAGGTACTAGGACTGCCACTACAGAGTGACGGAGGAGGACACATGGCGGTGAATAACATTATCAGACAGGGAGAACAGATTCTGCACATGTTTCGGAGAATCTCTAACAAAAACAGAGGACTCCTAGAAGACGACCTCCTTCGTCTGAGAGATGCTCTCATCACGTCCAAAATCAGATATCAAATACCGTACGTCAATCTCAATAGGACTCAAGAGAACAAACTTAACACGCTTTTGCGGAAGGCCACAAAAATCGCCCTCGGCGTACCTTTGTGCGCCAGTACCAAGCTGCTACTCGACACAGGTACCATTAATACACTCCAAGAAGTATTGGCAGTCCACAGACATAACCAACTGGATCGACTGCGAAAATCCCCGCAAGGCCAGGACATTCTCCGCGCTGCGGGCTACAACCCCTTGCGAACCCCTACCGGAGAACTGGCTATACTGCCACCAGAACTTTCGAACCTCATTCAGACAGCACCCATCCCGAGAAATATGAACAAGGAACGCAACCCAGCAAGAAGACTCATCCGGGCCAAATTTTACGCAAAGAAAGCCACCAGAGACGCCCATCAGATCCATGTTTACACCGACGCGGCAGTGCAAGGATATAGCTATGGCATTGCATTCACGAGCAGTTCAGGCCAGGAAGGGACAAACCAAGGCAATGGCTATTCCGTCGAAGAATCCGAGGCCACTGCAATAGCTTGGGCAGCCGCCTGCACTGTGACACAGCACACTCTCACCAACATATACACTGACGGCAAGAAAGTCTGCACCCTTTTAACACAAGGCTTCATTCCCAAACCGGCTTTAGAAGAGCTTAAGCACCTTAAAGGCACGATAAGGGTACACTGGGTACCGGGACACACAGGTTTGGCAGGAAACGAAACAGCAAACCTGCTCGCCCGCGAAGCGCTTCTCCGGGCACCTGCCAACTGTGGTCAAACCCAAAAGCCCGTGACACCGCCAAAACTGCAGCTAAAAGAATACGCAGACAGCAAACGCAAATTCACTCCTCCGCACAAGAAATTGTCCAGGCAACAGCAAACCACTATAAGGCTGACGCAAACGCAAACGCTACTCACACCCGACAAAGTTTACATCTACAAAGGCTGTATGAACACTTCCCCGCCAGAGTGTGATGAATGCCACGTACCGATAAATCAAGAGCACATGCTATGGCTATGCCCCAAGGTAGATAGCAGCAGTATCCGCAGGGAGTGGCTGACTCAACCGGCCACGCTAGAGCAGCAGCTATCGTTGGCAAGCTTTGTCCAAAAGACCATAGGCACCCCGCCTTCCCGGCTAGACCCCTGGAAGACCAACTAACGAGGAATTCCAGTGGCCCCCTGGAATGAGGAGGCCTTAGCCAAAAGGGGAAATAAAATTTTCTCTCTCTCTCTCTCTTGATGAATTGAACGGAGGTTTGTCCAAAGCCGTTCAAATTTCCCGCCTTCGCAGTGTTTGCGCGCCGCCTGCCTGGAACGAACAGCGCAAGCGGTTCTCGCACGCGCCAGCACCTTACTGCGCAGTCCACAACGTGTTGTTTTTGGCGGTCCCATCTCCCCGCGAGGGGTACTCGAGTAAATGCGTCGAATAGGGGGTGGGTGTATTGCGTTAACGTTTAGTGTTTGGGGAGTTGGTGGTAGTGAATGCGTTGTATCAGCAGCTTCTTGACGTAGTTTGAATAAGTCAAGGATATAAGGCGCGTTCGTAGCCTCCCATTCTGTGTCGGCTTTGTGGCGCAGTGGGTAGAGCACCATGTACATTGCGTTCCGCCCGCAGGGTCGAGGGATTCAAACCAGGCGCTGGATAGTATTTTTTTATATAGTGTAAGGAGGGGTGTGGACAACGACGCTGCGGACTACGACGGACGTCAACGCGGGGGACATAGTGGGTTACTGAAATGCTCTGCATTTAAAACAAAGGGGGAAAGGAGGGCGCTCTTCCACTTACTGTTGGCACTCCCACAACGTAAGCTGCTACATTTCTACAAAGCAGCAGCTACATCATGTTGCCGATTATAGGGCTTCTTCCGGCAGCCGATAAGACGCACGCCGGTAATGGGAACATTTGCCATAACAGCGTTCCCCTTTCCACTTTGTTTCCGACGGCGGCCGCTGCGTATATCACGCATAGCTGGGTCTGAGTGCGTTTTCTACGCGTTCCTGTGTTTATGTATTGCTCATAAGAGTACACTGTGTTGTTCTTGGAGGAAAACGTGCGGCCTATGTAATCCGCTCGTGCTTGGCGCCTGCCTTGATGGAGGTTGCGATCCATGTTTTAGGTATTGGGGCCACGTGAAACTTCCAGCGGATGTCATCAGGAATTTCGGTTGTCTTGGAAATTTATCTGATCTGTTCCGTGTAACCCAGCTGTTGCAGGAGCATCCTACCCGTCGGGGTCTGCATCAGCCTCTCAGTCTGGGCTTTGAGTTGGTCTTCTTTATGTCCTTGAATGTGTTGGGAACCCCTAAGTCCAGTAACTTCAGATGGATCAACATTTGGGTGAGTTGGTACTGGTTATGTATAATCTTGACGAAACAGCGTAAAAAACGGGGACACTAGGAGAGAAAGACGAGAGAACAACGTCGTCCTGTCGTCTTTCTCTCCTAGTGTCCCCGTTTTTTACGCTGTTTCGTCAAGATGATACATATCCAGAAACTTCTCTGTTGACGTGCATATCGGTAGTAAGTGTGGCGTGCACGCACAGCTGGTTTCCCTGTCGCTTCCGATAATGCCCATTGTGTTGGTTCGAGATTTCAATGTACAAGTGTCATGGCCTAATGCTTCCTGTCAGCTGTCTGATGCAATCGACTGGTTTGAGCATGGCTTGGTCAGGCTTGGTGTGGTACCAAGAAGGTAAGATGCCTCCTACGGGAGAGGGAAACAGCCAGTTTATGTTCGTCCGCTATAATGAAGCTCTAGACATTTCAGCTTTGGCTCGCGATGAACGGCACGCTTGTCGTTCGCATGGAGGAAGAGTGAGAATTGCGCCGACCCCAACGGCACCTCGAATAAACGCGACAACAGAAAGCCGAACCGCAAGCCCGCCTAGTTTAAAGCGATTGACAGCACACTGAGCAAAACACACAAGGTCTTAGAAGAAATTTATTGTAGGCTTGAACGCGCCGACGCAATGCAGGCGATGAGGCAGGCCGTAGTGGAGGGCTACGGGTTAATTTTAACCTTTAACCTGGTTAACTGGCGCCGCAATCTCATAGACACGGGCGTTTTAAACCAAAGCTTTCTAGCTCTACCAGCCAACAGTTATTTCGTGGTGTGCGGGACAACAAACTCCAAACGGTGCGGAAGCAGTGGTGGGGAGGAGAGGGAGAATAGGCGGAGGGTGTCGGTCACGGAGCACACTGTAGATGGCTCGGCGAATTTAACCGGCGTTCCCCACGTGGAAGTGCCTGCTCACCAGCGGCGGCGCCGTCAAATGTACGGTTTGGTCGTCTGCTTAAGGGACGGTTGTTTTGGGCGTGTTTTGGCGTAGCTTCGCGTCCATTGCGCGCTGCCCTCGCACGCCTTGATGAACTTGTTTCACAGCACCTCCAGGGTAACGCGCACCCGACGGAAATAAGTGGCCGTACGGAAAACATGCATTAAGGATTGGTTTACAGGGCGGAAAAATAAAGTGTACAAAGAACATAAAGACATTTGGCCTCTGCAGAAACTCTGCTTGTTGCGCACTGCTTGTGACGAATTGGACTTCGTTTTCTAAATAGGTGAATACCAATTCCGTTGGATTTACAAGGTTTTACAAAAAAGTGAAAGTAGCAACTGGTTCTGATGAATTACGATTATAAAAGGTCCCTCAGCTTTCTTGCAATTCTCAAACTTACTAAACTAATTAGTTTAAATCGGTATAAATGGGAATCACTATGCTCACATGCCGAATGATTTCCGTATCTGCGCTAGTGTCACGCGGTGGTGTAGCCCCAAGCTAGCGCATTAGGTGGTCTAGGTTGCGCTGTCTCACCCTTCAAAAGACGCCCCTCTCCGTTTCTTTCTCCCGACTCACGGCCGGGCTACAGCGACGGCGTCCGCCGCTCGAGCCCGGCCGTGGCCGACGCTGCTGCTGCGTTCGGAAAGCCCACCACGCCCTCCCCCCCTCTCCCTCCCCGCGAATTCTAAGTAGCCGCTGGCAGAATCTCTGGTTCCCCTCCTTGTGGAGCCACATGTGTGAATTCAAGTGACGTTGCATGGGCAATTGTTGTGGGTGTCGTTTAAAGCATTGCTTTCCAACCATCTTCATAGCGTGGATTGCAGACACTTTCTGATATTTTTGCACTGTGAAACAGGAGCGTCAATGTTAAAACGCACAGAAAAGGTAAATACGAAACAACACTAAATTGTGGCCTTTTCGAAATTGGCACACCCGAGTAATTTAAAATAACAGTAACAATTAACGCCCATCAATGCCCTCAGTAATTGCCAGAAAATAACACCCGAAACAAGAGTGGAAAGTTGCGATGATCTACACATCAGTTAAAAAGAAAGCTCATCAGGCAGAACACGAATACAACTTTACAAACACTTGCGCTAGTGTTTGTCTCCTTCTCCTTTTGTCCTGTCTGATGCACTGATGACTTTCTTTCGAACCCTTGAAAGACCCATTGAGATTATTTGAATGCATGCGGCGAACGCAAGACTTTCGTTACTTCTTTGAAACTGCCTTACAAACTTTCCGTTAAAAACGTGAAAGGAAAAAAATGGCTAATCCACGCTGTGCAGATGGCGGGAAAGCAAAGCTTTAAATGACACCCACAACAATTGCCCGACGACGTCACTTGAATTCACACACGTGGCTCTACAAAGAGCGCAACCAGAGATCTACCGGCTGTTACCTGGAATTCGTGCGGGTGGCGTCCCGATAGTAGATGCGTCGTGCACGACCGGGCTTGAGTGGCGGACGCGGTCGCTGTAGCCTGGCCGTCGTCGACATGAAGAAAACGGAGAGGAGCGTCTTTCGAAGGGTCAGACAGGGCAACGCCGCCTGTATAAACATTGCCTAACGCGTGAGCGAAAAATGGCCAAACAGCCACTCTCCTGTTGCTCTCTCCTACCCTTCCCCGCTCCGTAGCCTTCCAGCGTGTTTTCGTGTCCGCCAGCCAGCGCCGCTTCTCGGAAACTATGCAAAATAGTGGAAAGTTTGTTTAGCGTTCCCGATGGGGCGCTCCTACGCCTTCTTGTTTTTCACCGTGCCTGTCTGTCTTGGTCTGTCACTGATAAAACTTCCTTTGTCACGAAGCAAAATCAATTGCGCTGCCGCAGGCTGATGCCGGCTTTGCGCGCTTATCTACTCGGATCACAGGACCTGAAATTTTCTTAGTGGGGAATCCCACCTCTATCCCCTCCGCATTTAGGTATTGTTTTGACCCCGCTGTTCGCACTCCGCATCGGTACGCACTTCTAAAATTGAGGACTGTACTGTAGAAGCACCCGGACAGCGTGGCGGGATCCCAGCTGCTTATCCTTTTGTTTCCTATAATTTTCTGAAGTGTACAAGCACGTGATATTATTCGGAAAGTAATCGTAGAAGTGAGCGCCTGAACGCAATTTTTTCTCCTCTAAATACTCCAGAAAGTAAAATATCAGTAAAATAATGGCTGCCCCATCCGAAAATACCGTTTTTCTGTTAGCTCTATGTCTACCGGACAATCAGTATGTTCTTACACTATTTCAGTCTTATCTTTGGAAAAATGCAGCAAGTATGAAGCGAGCGACACGTTTAACGAGATCCCCAGTGCGCCACAGAACTAGCGCCCCGTCGCGGCTAAGATGTAAGCGAAACGGCCCTTGAAGCCCAACAGGCAAGCTGACAGACACACGTCGTAGAAGTGGGTGCAGCGTCCGCGACTCGCGAGCAGTGACGTAAGGCGATATCTCCGCCGGCACGCGCCACATAGCGGATCAGTGCCTGAACTAAGCGTCCCTACCCTTCCCATTGAAAAGCGCGCGACGCGTTAGGCAATGTTAATACAGGCGGCGTTGGTCAGGGGAACATAGCCATCCTGATTTGCTAGCTCGGGGTTATACCACCACGCGACACAAGAGCAGACACGGAAACAATTTGGCATGTGAGCTTAGTGATTACCATTTATTCCGACTGAAATTTAAACTAGTTAGTTCAGTAAGCTTGGGAAATGCGAGAAACCTGAAGGCACTTTTCTTATCGCAATTTACCAGAGTCTGTTGCTCCTTTCGCATTTTGTAATTAAATCTGTGTCTGTGTCTTCTTCTTCGCTGTCCTCGTTTTAAGCGCTGTTTCCCAGTTTCAATATGAACCAACTATCCCAAACCCAAACTTTAGTTGCATTTTGTAATACCTCTAAAAACACACCGAATCGGTATTCATCAATTTAGAAAAACAAGTGCCATTTGTGGCAGGCAGTGCGTGAAAGATATCATTTCTCTAGCGGCCAGGCACCTGTTGTGGTCTCTCCATTTTGTTTTCCTGCCCTGCAAACCAATCCTTAACGTATGTTTGCCGTACGCTTACCTAATTTCGTCGGGTACGAGTGTCGGAGAGGGGCTGTCGAAGAATTTAATCAAGCCGTGTCAACAAAGCGTGCAATGAACGCGCAGCAGCGCCAAAGCAGGCCCTAACCGACTGTCGCTAAAGCAGGCGGCAAAGCCGTGGCCGACCCCCCCCCCCCCCCCCCCGGTGGCAGCAGTTAGTTGCCTTCGCGCGGGGAACGGTATGTAATAGCGCTAGAGTTCCTGTATATCGCGTAGCGCAAGAGTTGCGCGCCTGATTGCCACATGCCGCGGGTTCCAGTTCGACAGAAAGCCCACTTTCAGTGCTGCGCATAGTCAGTTCCACTCAACTGGGCATCGGCGGTTGTGGAAGCGGCGGCAGCGGCGGCCGCTGATCTGATAAGCGGTCCAAAATCGGGTGCCAGTTTTTGCCCGGCCGCTCCTCACCACTCCTCGCCGCTGCCACTGGCTCGGCGGCAGCTTTTTCACGCGAGAAAGGTGGCTTTCCCGCACGGCCTGGAACTCAGAATGGCGGATGGGGGCGCAACTCTGCTCCCCTTAGAGGAGCTGTATATAGGAACTCTAAATAGCGCCCCATCGGCGCGCCATCTACACTGTTCTCCGTGAGTGAAAAGTGCCCTCCCCACCACCAGCCACGTTGCGTGTGTCGCGTCCCGCACGCCACGAAAGAACCGTTGACAGGTACAATAAAAAAGAGTCGCTTTAAAAAGACGGAGCCTTTACTGTAACAGACAGCACAAACTGGACAGTCTGTCGTATAGTCCAAGACTACATGACCAGGCGTATCAATAGTCGCAGCGTTCAGGTGGCTGCGACAGACGCGCAATGCAGCGACCTGAGTCAGCGGCGAGATAATGCATCCTCGCCTGCTGACCATGACTACATGGCGAATTCTGAACGCCGTGTACCTTGTACATGCATAACATCAACGGGACCTGCACTGGGCTCAGTGCGCTTTAAAAATGGTAGTGGCGTAGCTCAGCTATGTCAAGATATACGTAGCGTGAGCTAGGGTTCAGCTGGTTATTCTTAGGTTTCCTGGTTGCATAGGATTAGCTGATTATCATGCTTACTGCTGCTAAAACGATTTCCGGTCCAATCCAATCCAATCCAATCCAATCTAATTCAGTCCAGTCCAATCCAGTCACTGCTCCTGGCTCATGCGCAGCACGGCTCTCCAGAAGCCATGCGAAATGACTATCAAGCACCTCCTGCGCAGCGTAAGGCTACTACGCAAACGAGGCGCACAGCTGGGCACGCAACAGCGCGAGTGCTTCTGCCACGGGTATGACATCACTCCTCTGGAATGCGTAAAACAGCGAATGTGCAGCCCAATTCTCTACACATCCGTACCCCAATTGGATTGGATTTCAATGCAATAGAATCCAAGCCAATCCAAGCCAGGCAAAGAAATCCAATGCTCCTCGCGCTTGCGTAGCACGGCCCTTCAAGGTCCACGCGAAACTGCTCAACCTCAGCCAGTGTAGCTACGCTCGCTACAAATTGAAGTTTTGCGACTGCAGAACCCTGCATTTACACCTGGGATATAAGATCGCCACGACATCGACATGTAGGTGGCGACAGCGTCGCGCTGCTAGTGTGGATGGTCCACTGAGTTGCCCGGGAGAATGCACACTGTGGGCGGGCTTCCTGCCTTTCTCGAGCTGTGTGTGCGCACGAAAGGCGCAGAAAAGTGTGGTATGCAGTACGGTTCCTCAACGTTCAATGTATAGCATGGAAAAAGCAATAAGTTTTCATTATTACGCCAAAAAAGCAGCGACCCATCGGGAACCTCAGAACGGCCGCAATAATTACAGCGAACTTGTACGCCGTGGTTTGCAGCAAGCTCGATCTTTCCAGACTATGGCGTTAAGCTTTCAATAACATCATAAATAGAAACCAATCAGGAAGCCTCGATCTTAGTAATTCAGTTTACAACAGAAGTATCAATCGCTTTCACTGGTACACATAAAACACAAGTTAGCCTGAATGGGAGTTTTTGGCTAAAATACGTCTTTTAAACTCCTCACGGCAGGCGGCCTGCTCCAACGTGTGGTACTATGATGGTGGAAAAACTGCCAATTTGCACCAGGGGCCACAAGCCGTCGTAAATAGGCGCATTTACCACGATTGTGCCTCTTCCCAAAACGCAGCATCTAGCTGTGAATACTGCGTTTGTCATAATGGGAGTATTGAAAACTCCCACGCCTCCTCTATCTCCTTCTCCTCCTCCTTCACCCCTTCCTCCTCTCCGCCTCCTTACAAAATGGCTGCCAGTTGGTTTCCTATGTCGTGTGAGCTCCAGCGTCCGCGTTAATTTATTGTCGATGTGAGCTTGCGGCCGAAAGAACGGATGTGAAGTGTTTCCGGATAATCGAAGCTCGTTGCGAACATTGTGGAACCAGCCTAGACTGGTGTGCGACGCACACTGCAACGTCGCCTCCGAGTCACCGACCTTCGAGCCGACAGAATACGCCAGCCAGCCGACGCGAGGCCAAAATGCAGTGATCTCTGAGAGTAGCTCGTTAAAAACAACGCGGTTGTGCCTCAGCAAGGTGGTTGAAGGTAAGATTTTCACGTTTTTTATTGTACCCAACATTTTGTGAGAATTCTGCCCATTCCAGTGTAAAAAAACTCAGCGTGTTTCCCGCGTCACTGCACGGTCGATTCTCCGCCACTGGAGTTGAGCGTTGTGGGTGAAAGACGGCGCCATAGGCCTCCTGCGCTGCCCAAGGGGCGCTGCGCAAGCGGCTTCCGGGCAGTACTTCCGGGTAGTACAAAGCTGCGCGGGTCCCATAGGATCCCGTGTTGACAGAAACAAAATGAGCTCGACGATCCCGATTATTTTGCGACGTGGTCACCAGCTCATCCCCGACGCGTCCGATCTATTCCAGCGATCAACTTGGCATTAGGGGAAAAATCTTTGCAGCGCTAAACACGTTTACAGCGCCGACGAAAGTGCCGGGACCGTGACGGCGTCTGCTACTCGCAGGTTCACCGATCGATGGTCGTACGAAGTGAAATTTTAAGTAACATTTCTAGTTTAAACTAATACTCTAGGTGACAAAAACTTCTCAAAAACAGCCGACCAAAAAAGAAGAGTGACGCAATCGGCGATGATCGCACTTTAAAAAGCCATCGAGTTCGGCGGACCGCAGGCTCGCCTGCTGCGGTGCGCCGCTCTTTTGCGTATCTGCACACTATGCGTGCACTTTCATTAAACACTCGTTTGCGTCGCCGTTACGAATACATAGTGGAGTGTTAGCTTGCCGTTTTGTTGTGTGTCTCAGTGACAAAATGCCGCGGCCGTCAGAAGCGTGAAATCTGTTTTGCGGTTCCGAAACCTAGTGGTCGTAAAACAAAGTGGTCGGGCGGACTAAGAGGCCGCTCGCTTTCCTTGTTTGCTCTCACTTTACTTAATTACACTCTTGCAGCATACATTCCCACTTCACACCTATAGCCTAGAATGAGGGTCAGCCACGGCCGAGTTCCATGCAGCTGACACGGCGGAGGGCTGGACGGCAAATCGGGGGGGGGGGGAGGGGCGGAAGGAGGAGGGGTTTGAATGCAAAGAGAAAACATTTAGCGAATTTCTAATATTTGACAATAATCTGGCGAAGTGTGAAGATGGGGGAGGGGTGCAACTCAACTGGAGGACGCCAATTCTCTGTTCTTGTATCGCTGTCCAAATCCATTCGAAGTCAAAACTGGCGTGTCGGCGTTCAGATTCGACTACCCCTGCACTAGAAAACTCCTGCCCTTCAGGAGAGGAATTAACCAACCTTCTGGGCGGGTGAGGAGCATCGCTAGGCGGATGTGACGTCACGTTTGCTCGCAGCGTTCTCGCGCGGTATGTTTACATTTTTCCGAGTGCTGCCTACACGGCGTACGTGCCGTAGCGATTCAAGTAGTCGCGTTCGACTTATGCGGTCGACGCAAGAATTCATAAACTGGCGATGGTTGTCGCCCTGTCAGTCGTCGTTCAACAGCTCCAGCGTCTTCTGGCACTACAGCTTTGCAGTTATCTGTGGGCGTTCAACTGTCCACCATCGGCCGACCAGGTGAGTGTTTTTTGGCGGGTTTGCTATCAGTTCGCATATCTCCTACTGCAAAGCTTGCTTTCTGCTCGCGGCAGTTATATTAGCGACGTTTACGAAATTCTTAACGGCGCGTTCTCCCCGTCTTGCATTATTGTCGCTGTTTATGCTGCTCGTTCGCGTCTGTCGGCGATCGCGAGCTGTTGACGGTTTGTTGCACGGCGCGGAAACTCGCTCTCATTGCAAACCCGTCTCGCCCATGACGTTTCATTGTCTCTTTAATGTGGCGTCATTAACATCACTTGTTTTCCTCGACGCTTTTTCTAGACAACGTGCCTTGTGCTAACGGATCTTAATATTGTAACGAAAATGAACTTGCAGTACGATCTGTTGGTGAAGTTAGGAGCGTGACAGGTCCCTGTTGGCAAGGTTTTCGTGTGTGCGTGTGGTTCGTGAGGGCGTTGTAACACGCTTTGCACTCGCTGCTGCATCCAGCACTTTTGCTGTCAGGAGTGCCTGCCAAGGAATGCTTACGTCGTTATGTGTTTTCATCTTATCAATCGGCGTTCAATAACCGATGGAAATTCAGCTGGAACGACCCGGATAACGCAGGGCGGGCAAGAGCACTGCTTGTGTGGTCTTCGCTTTCGTTTGCCCTTTTTTTAGTCATCCTAGATTGTTTATTTACTGCTGCCTCAACGGAGCTTCATTCCTCATGTTCCACTTATTTCTCTTGCAGCATCACCTGACTGCAGTCACGGTGCCCCTAGCCTGCCTGCAGCACTCATCCTGCCATTCTAGTGGGAACTGCCATTCTAGTGCAGGCCACTTGTCACAACCAAACGGGTTCCCGACTTTTCCTGGCTTCTATTTGATGGTATACTTTAGATCCACCAGTGCGTTCTCACTCTGTGTAGATTTCAAGCGAGGGTTTACAGTAACACGGTAGTTGATAGCCATGAAGACAGCAGCGTGTGTACTAAAAATCAAGTTTAGTTATTTATGCCAATGTCAAAAAACCAACCTGGTCTATGCATCCATTCCAGCCTGACATTTTCAAATACAAGTCTTTGAGTAGCTAGTGAAACAATGAAGAGGTAGGGATAGCTCATGCACTGCTTAATTACTACCTTCATTTTTTTACTGTTGAAAATTTATGGATGATGCTATATGTACCACCTAGTGAAGTCCCACGAGAAATTGTTATATGCACTACCGATATAGCACAATCTATGAGGTGGGCTGGCGTGCCATTCGTGCAAACAGCACCGTACGTGGTTTCCGTCACGACAAAGTTTGCACTGTAGTCTTGGGCGTGTAATGGGTTATGGCTGACCGCAGGGCCGTTTACAGTGCTTTCCAGCTTCCAGTGAAGGCAGGAACATAAATTACGTCGTCGGCCAGGGCACAGTACATGGTGTTAGTCAACACCACAGATATACCGTGCCTCGGATGGCCGCGTCATATATATATATATATTTTTTAATTTTACTTTTGAGTTTTGTGTAAGCAAGGATGTATCTAGTGCCCCTATGCTGTCTATCCTTGGTTTTTGTAAACACTAAGTAATATCGCACGGTAGCTTTATTCATCGTAACGAGATTTCTCAGGTGCCAGATTGCTCAGATCTCACATGGTTTCCTATGGCTGCAGGGATGTACAATGTCTTGGGTTCGATTCTTGGCTGCCGGTGCTGCATTGAATTTATAAAGCCAAAAAAAATAACCTTCTGTACACAATGTCTTGGTTTACGCTAAAGATCCTTGAGTGAGAGGTCTACCACACTACTCTGTGCCTCATAGTGCGAAGTGACCTCAGTTTACTCGATTATGATGCAATTACTTAATGCCTTCTCATGTAAACTCTTAGTGCAAACGGGAGAGGGTGCACCTACCTCCCCTTGAGCTGTTAGACTAAGTTGCCTTTTTCGCATGACATATAAGCTGTGTGAGAAAGCCATACAGGGCTAAGAATGTTGTAAGAAATGCCTCTTACGTGAGGCAGCTCATACATAATGTTTAAAAAAAGCACGTCACATTATTTTGCCGTAAGCTCTTTAAACGTTTTACACCCCTCCTACCGCCTGCTTTTATTGTTAATAAAGGCACTTTGCATATGTAGACACAGGAAAATGAAGCAGAAAGACATAGATATTTTTTCCAGCTGCACAGTGTCGCAGGCTATGCACCTGACGCAATGCTGTTTGTTCATCACGGTTTGCACTGTGCTTTGAAACGGTTTGTTACCAAGGTCCAAAGATTCACTTGGCTATTTCATGTCAGGAATGATACAAAGGGATCATCTGTGGAAGCAATGCCCATCTTATTCTTGTCCTTTTGTAATTTATGAGAGCTGCTGCAGCCAAGCATTCTATGGTATATTTATGAACTAGAAAATACATGGAAAAGGCAGTCTCTAAGCTGGAGGGAAACTATCGAGTAGCATATGCATTTAGTTTAAATAGTGGCGTGTTGCCCAACTGCTGGGCAACCGCATAGGGTTTATGCCGTGCTTGTGATTTGCTCAAGTATGTGATTTAGTCTTAGGCATTTACGTGTTGATAAAAGAATTCCGTGCTATCTTCATTCATTCACTGCAACTCGTTTGTGCTCATGGGGAGCATTCGGAATATGACCCTTAGCATGATAAAAATCAGAATACGCTTTACTCAGTTGGACTCAAGATATACCTGATCAGGACACGTCTACTCCTGAATGCTTAGATACCTGATCATATAAAAATTGGCCAACTTAACAAGCTGCAGGAAAAGAAGCAGCCCCATTCCTTCACGATAAAATAAAAAGAAGACACGAAGAAACTATTTTACATTTGCAAAAGGTCCAGGCGAGGCTGTTGTTTCTTACGCTTTCAAGAATACATTAATACTGTTGTTGTTTTACAATATAAAGTGAATTTTCCTTACACTACTTAATCGACTTCAGTTGTTTTCCTTTCTGGGTGACCTATGAGACCAAAGGTGCAATGTAATTAACAGTATGGTCATGTTGGTTGTAAACATGATAGAAAAGGCGCACAAAAATATGCATGGCAAAACTCAGGACTTTTGTTGTGTTGTTTTTCATTTATAGTTAATTTTGTTTTGTCCTATGGCACAATGCAATTCTCGAAACCAGCTTTCCTCAGAAACCTATTGAGCACAATTTTTCATACTAGGCAACATTACATGCAATGGCTGCACAGCACTTTCTGCCTGAATATAAATGTGGCTAAAAAATGTCCTAGTTATTTTGAAGCAGGCAGTTTTCATTGCCAGTCAGACAAAATGGGGCCAGATGCCATCTGTGCAAAACCGCATGTGACCGCACCATGGGAGGAGGAGGACAAACATTTTATTGAGCCTTTAAAGGCCCCTTAGGGGACGTGGTGACCGGCGTACCGGTGTCCGCAGCAGCCCTCGCCGTCACCACCCGCTGGGTAGACAGGTCGAAGCTGCCCAGTGCCTCAGCCCAGTGCCCACCGTCTGCTAAAAGAGGATAGGGGTTGTGGGGACAGTTCTAAAGAAGATGGTCCAGTGTTTCCACTGCTCCACAGGCCGTGCAGTTGGTGGAGGGGTAGACGGAAGGATAAATACGGTGCAGGTGGTAGCAACAGGGGAGGGTATGGGTTTGCACCAGTCACCATAGCCGTTCTTCCCTGTTGGATAAATCCGGGTGTGCGGGGGGGGGGGGGAGCTGGCGGCGTGAGAGGCGGTAATGTGCCGTAATGTCTTGGAAGGTCAAGAGACTATCCCAAGCTGATAGGGCTCTGTGAAAGGATTCGAGGCTAGGGCCTGCTTGGACGGTATGCTCTCGAGCGGCCCTATGTGCTGCCTCATTTCCCCCCACGCCCATGTGGGCCGGAGTCCAGATCAGCTTTATTTGTATGGTAGGAGGATTTTTGAGGAGAATTTTGAGCGCCAGGGGCGAGATCATGCCTCTGGCGTAATTTCGAATGGCCGTTTTCGAATCCGAGATGATAGTGATAGGGGGAGGCCTATGTGTAAGGGCTAGCGCGATAGGTGACCGGTAAAAAGTTCAAAGGCTCATGGGTACGTTGTCTGCTCCAGCCACTTTCGGTTCGAGATCTCGCCTGGCCTCCCGTACGCCGGCGGCTTTCACGCGCGTGTGTGCGTGTTGTTTATTTGTCACAGAGTGCTAACCTTTCAGAGAAGCCCCTAGTAGAATTCATTGTTGTTACACATTGAATGTGCGATGCATGAGCGGTTTTTTTTTTCAGTGGAAACAGATAAACAACAAGCACAAGCGCGCGTGAAAGCCGTCGGCATATGGGAGGCCAGGAGAGCTCTCGAACCGGAAGTAACAGAACTCCGCAGGAGCTGACAATGCACCCATGAGCATTTGCACTTTTTACCGATCACCTATTGCCGCCTCTTCCGCCTCAGCGGTCAGTTGGTGCGGTCTGTTAGGGATTTAAGAGGAGGAGTGTTGGGATGGTTGATTACTACTGCGACAGCGTATGCATCCTGCCATCGATAGCAAGCTGCGTCCACGTAAACCGTAGTGGGGTGGACGGGGTATTTCTCTGTAAGTGCTTGTGCTCGTAGTTCCCTAGGCTGCTTGTTGAAAACAAGGTGATATTGCGCGGCAAAGGGTGGATAGTGAGGGAGCCATGAATGTCGGCTGGTACCGGGAGCCTGTCATCACAGAGGATAGGGGCTTTAAGGTTAAGAGTAATAAGGAGAGTGTGACCGGTGGGGGTGGATGAGAGCCTATTTAGCTGACCGATAAGGTGGGCTTGAATGAGTTCCTCCGCAGTATTGTAAATGCCGAGTTTCTCGAGTCTGGCAGTGGTAGTGCTCTGATGGATTTGTAGCGCCGTTTTTTAGGTCTTTCGAATGAGGCAGTTGACTTTAGAGAGTTCGGTACGCGAGGGCAAGAGATACGGGAGGGAGTAAGTGAGAAGGCAGAGCGCCTGTATCAGCCGGATACGCTCCGTTTCTTTGAGCCCCTTGTTGCGGGCAGCAATCCTGCGGATGAGGGCGATCGTCTGATTCACCTGAGAATTCAGCTGTGCTAGGTACTTAATGTTTGCGAAATTGCGCTGTATGCAAAGCCCAAGTATTTTCAGGACTTCCACTTGGCGAACATCCCTACCATCAATGCGGACCTCAATGGTGGGTGTCTGGACCGGGTTGCCGGTTGATTTGGCGGGGTGGATTAAAAGCTCAGATTTTTCAGGTGAGCATCCAAGCCCAACTTGCGCGGCGGCGGTAACTAAGTCAGCTCCCTGTTAGAGAACCTCCTCGATTTGAAAGTCGCTGCCTCTGGTGGTCCACAGCGTAATATTATCGGCGTATATGCTGTGGAGTAAGCGAGGGATCGCGGCGAGCTTACTGGGAAGGTGGATTAGGGCAATGTTAAATAGGAGTGGGGATAATACTGCACCTTGAGGCGTGCCAATGGTTGGGAAATGGATAGTGTCGGATTGTAGGTCACCGAGCTGAATAACAGCCGTGCGGTTCGAAAGGAGGTTACGGATATAGTATGTGCGGCGACACGGAGTGAAAGTGGCAACGTTACACAAAATAGCCTGGTGTGATACGCGATCAAAGCTTTCTAAAGATCAAGTGCCAAAATGGCTCAATTATCTACCTTTGAAGGGGTAGCGATAATTCCGTGTTTTAATTGCAGGTGTACATCTTCGGCTTCCGCACCATGGGAAGTGTTGTCCAGTTTTTTGCAAATCGCTTGTTAGCCCTACGGGAACCGCAGCACGTGTAGTGACTGCCATAATCTTTGTCTCAGCCTTATAAATTGACGTGTACCTTTTTCCTCCTTACTTAAAACAGATTTCCTTTTTTGTAGAGAAAAGGAACTGCCACCTGAAGAAAACCACCTCTGCTTCAAAAATGCACTGATCAAGATTAGTATCATACTACAATGAGAACATATAAATGTTAAAATGTAAAAAATTAGCCATATACACAAATAACTAATGAAGTGTGCCGCTGCACAAATTGGTTTTCAATACATAAACAAAGGAGTGCTTCAAAGAGAAAGGACAAGAAAAAGGGCAGGGGTGTTTTCTGGTCTGCTTCACTACAACCTAAAATGATGCTTTGGCTCTCGGTAAGATTAGGTACACTATTTATACGGTACTAGGAAGTGTCCAAGCAGCATTTCTGACTCGCCCCGTCTTTCTACGAGCATTACTGACAGTTTCTCTCTTGTTGATCGAAGAAAGGAGTGAAATGCGCTGAAAGCATCAAATCTGCATTCGCACCGTTCAGTTGCATGGTCTGGCTCATTAACAAGGAACCACACGACAAACAGACGTGCTCACACGTCAGCTCAGAGTTGCGTATCGAGAAATTCTGGGCGAGCTAGAGAAGCTTGCCAGGTCTTGCACTTAAACATCAGTAAAGCATGCATTATGCGACAAACCAACGACGACAGAAACAGCTACCTTCATACTGGGCAAGTGTTCGAACCACTGTGGCGTGTTAACGCCGCGATCAGAAAGTTGCCACGCCAGTTTGACAGCCCTGGCGCGAATAGCCAGATTGGTGGGAACGACCCATGGATGATCGGTCAGAAGCAGTGACAAGCAGCCATTTTGACCCTCCGAACGCTTGAAAGTACGTGTAAACATATAAAAAAGTGTTGCTGACTGCAGCTAGATAATGCTATATCGGTGGTGGGTATAGCACTTCATAGGTTGTATTCACTGGTGTGGCCCACAAGTGGGCGACCCTGTGTGTGCGCCGCCATGTATGTGCCGCAGCATCGGTGATACGTCGGACTCCATGAGATTGCGGTAATGGACCTTTTTCTATTAGCAATCTGCACATGCGCGGGCTGGTAATCCGCCATTCTGGACAGTCGTCTCGGGCAAACCAAACAAAAGGGTGCCCCCTCCACTTGTTGCTGGGGTAGCAGCTATGCTTTCTAGTGATGCACGTTTTTATTTCTTCTTTTTCGACAGCATGTGGTGAGTTGTGCGTGCACACAAAGGATTTCAAAGGAAAGGGGTGAAGACTTGAGGTTGACCACGGTACGAGCACATGGCTACCAGCAAGGGGGTGAGCGGTGCAAGCATGGCACAACTCGGGAGATGGCATCACGTGCACTGGCTTCATTTAATATAAATATAGAATATAACTATAAATTGGCGTGTCACTGTTGGTGTGTCATTGGCGTATCAGCTGAATCACTGTTCCAGAGGAGGCTGGAACAACTGCGCTATTGGCTCCGCTTGTTCCCAGGCTTGGGTTGCGACATCAGTGTCCTGACAGCACCACACCTAGCTTGCTCATCCCAGAGCTTGCAGTCTCCTCCTGATGCATTTTTCTTGCTCTTTGCTCCGCCTCCTTTCCATCTTGAGGTTCATGCTTAAATACTCTCATCATGTCTTTGCAGCACCTGCTGACTGGGCTGTAGCCTGTGCCTGCTGGTGAAGAGAAGTTTTCTGTGAGACGAGGGTCTTGACGAGCACGTAACTCCTGTTGTTAAAGTGAAGCTTTCAGGACCTCACTGATTGCATTCAATGTGTCTACATTATGCACTGCAGCAAAGCTAACTTTACACAATGATTTTCACAAAGCGATGAGGATGATAAGCAAAAGCACATGCACCTCAAGAAAAAACGCTTTCCATGGTCATAATGGAACCAGTGTCCCTTGCATTATGAAACCATTGTCTGTCAGACTGCGCCTTTCTGATACGGTCGAAGCAGTTTAGATTTTGGACTTTGACTCAAGTCGCAAGAGAGAGAGCGAGAATAAACTTTAATTAAATGCGCAAAATGCTTCAGAGAGGTGTCCTCATTCCAGGATGCCTTGAGCTCAAGCCGCGTTTACAGTCCTTTTGATCAGGCGCAGCTGACCTTCGAGGCCAGAGCTGGCCAGAAAGCTTCGAGTTAGAAAGGAACATCAGTTTTTGATCAAAAACTTTATTTTTACAGTTATGATGATAAGAATCGGGGATGCATGTGGTTTTTCATTGAAACTGTAGATATGAAATTTGTTTCTGTGTAATACGACTCTATTCACGTTTATTTGGATTTTTATGTTTGATTTTACGACAGCCTTTATAAAAAAACTGCTGGAGGGGCGCAGCTGAATAAAGTACCAGTTAACTGTGCACAAGTCAAGGAGTCCAATAATACTAGCATTATCATTCTATCTGGTCTGTAGCAGAAGTTACAGCCATGTGAAGCTTGGGCCTAGAAAATGGGAACCAGGAAAACTGGTGTTGCCATCCAGGCCCAAACTTCAAACAGCTGTCACTTCTGCTACAGACCATATATAATGATAATGTTAGTCTTATGGCAGTCAGTCCTTGATTTGTGCACAGTTCACCGGCACCTTGTTCAGCTGCATCCCTCAAGCAGTTTTTTTACAAAGGCTGTCAAAATATCAAACATAAAAGCCAAATAAAGTTGAATATAGTTGTTTTACAGAGAAACAAACTTCATATCTACAATTTCAATGAAAAACCACATGCATCACCCAATTTTTATTGTCCTAACTCTAAAAACCATGTTTTTTTTTTGTTTAAGACCAGGGTGCCCCCTTAGAAGAAAAGAATTTGAGTTTTTCGCTAGACAGCCCGGTAAAAGACCTCCCAAAAGCAAAGATTGTGGTGTGTTTCCACCATACTACTCTAGGGTGCTGGTGGCAACTGCCCTGGATGAACTGCTTTTAAACTTTATTTCAGGGAATGAGTGAAGATCAATCCCCTTTTACGGTGGGGTGCTACATGAATGGTTCATTTTTAGCCACTAGATTCAAATGTCATGTCTTCATCCTCTCTCTAAGGGGTTTTGGCACCTCCCCTTAAGAGTGATTGACCTTGACTTGTGACAGCCACGCAGCACTTTTTTCATTTGTAACATCATGGCAATTCGCAGTCCCACTTCCACTTTGTTTCCTCGTACTGTGTACTGTGGAGTACAGACTACTGGGTGGTAGTAGTGTCGCCAGCAAGCAGTCCTCTAGCTCCCACGTTGCTGTTCATCTATACCATCCAGCCACACGCCTGCTTGATAAGAAAGTGCAGTGGCTACTAAAACTCCCAACCCTTAATTTTGTCCATTTGCCGTATTCTTCGTCTCTGTTCAGCTGCGTGGGAAGGTTCAGCCGCAGCTGCTGTGCTCTTCTATTGCCCAGTCTCCTATTCAGAGAGTTCCTCTCCACAGTTATGTGCAAATCTGTGGTTGTCACTTTCATCATTGCTCTCTGTTACTTGTTCTGTCATGTGTTCATTAGTTGCTGTAATTAATTGCAAGGAAAAAAAAAACGTGCACGCTTTTGTCTTACGACAATAATGGCTTTTTTTTAACGTTTCTTGAACTGTTAAAAAAAAACACCCGGGGGCCTCTTGCTAGTGCATCAGACCCCCTTAGAAGTAGTGATTAGTTAAAGTTCACGACGGCTATGGGTGGGAAATAGCAAGGGAAAAATAGTGGGTCGGTATATGAAATGCAGGAGTGTGTCCCACACTGCCTCCGCTAAATTAGGTGGGTAGGAGGGACGCAAGAGATCATTTAAGGAATTTGGTTGTAAGTTAGTGGGAAGGGTGTCTAGGAGAAATTGTCTTTCAGTTTAACTCAGTTTTCTCGCGAGGGATTTCTTGCTAGATTGTCATCTGAGCTTGGACGTTGCCTGTTTCAGCTATCACTTACTTGCATGCTGTTTGGACTTTTGATTGCAGTGGCTTTGAAACTTCGCCGCTTGATTTTGCTCGACGAAAGCTTCGCGTTCAAACTGTCGTCGTCATTAGAATGTGAGCTGCACCATTTTTGTCTAATTTTGTATCTCGATGCACCACTATCCAGATTCAAACTACTTTGACCATGTTGCAATGGTGTCACGGAATAGATGTTGGCTTCACACCGCGAGGGTCCTGATTTGTTTCTGACTGCAGGAAGCGTTTTTTTTTCTGCACTTCTTTACCCACGATCATAAATCATTGTCAGAGAAAGTTGGCTTTTCTGTAATGCCTTTTTGGCATGGCATATTCCACTGGTGAGACACAGAAAGTTTTGCTTTAAAATCAGGGTCTTCAAGCACTTTTGGTCCAGTGAGTAGCAATCTGCACGTATTTGTAACCATACAATACTGAGTTAGCACCCTTCGATCCTTCCTGTCTTGTGCCAGCAGTCTCGTCATCCAACACATGAAAGTGCCCTCGACTTTTGCCCGCACTTTTCACTTATGCCTGACCCAATAAGTTTTGTTGATTTCCAGTGTTGCGCATGTCACATTTTCATTCAGGGTCACCTTGGGGCAGATAAGCGCCTGCTTGTATTTTTGTCAAGTGGTTTTAGCCACTGCGCATACGTCGCACTCTTGTGTGAGCAGCATTATGGTGCCTTGTTGCTTGTCCAGCAAGTGATGTGATGCCATGTCAATAAACATTCTTCAGTGATTTTGATGACTTTGGTGTTTTCTTGGCTTCACTTTCATATAGTGAGAGTTGCTATCCATCAAGAAGCATACACTTACAAATGCTAGGTATTATTTTTTTTCTTAGGAAGACATTTACAAAGTTTCGTTGGCAACACAGCATAACATCAAAACAAATAAAACCAACTAAAATGGCAAATGTGGCATATTTTTAAAATTAATAAACTGGAAAAACAACACAGCACGAGAGAGAGAACACGAAAAGTGACAGCACTGCCTGTTGGTACCATTCTGTTGTTTTCGTGCTAAATATTTTCAAATAAATAAATATGCAAGGAATGCAGTTGAAGTAGGGTAACTTTTTATTTGAGCTTGTCTCTTGGACATACAAGTACATTTCTTGAATCGATTGCTGGATGCAATTTTCGATATTAGGCAAGCACTGGATTCTCGAATGGACACAACAGACGTTTGTTCAATTCTTATTTGCAATTGCATTGTGCAGTTTAACCCGTACAAAACATTTCGCCAAAGTCCAAAGCATTGGTTTAGGTAGAACAAAAATGCCTGTGTGCCAAGATTTCGAAGCATGTCGAAGATTTATAGGTGGCCTGACTTAACCTATAGCCCTACACTGCAGTTACCCTTCATAGCTGGCCCAAGTTATGCTGAGCTTTTCCTCGTGAAACCTAAAAAGTTGAATTTTGATGTTTACAGCTACGCTGTGCAATGTATAAGCCTAGCATAATTTACTCTTCAGTATTTTTACTCTATCCAGGTTTTATGTTTATTACACCACAATAAAAGTTTGCAGCCAGTGTTGAATTGACGAGCGTCAACCAATTCAGGTTGAAAGCACAAAATGCTCTAACAGAAATCGCAGTCTTCACATGTGATCAAATACGTAGTTCTTTAACACTAAACAAGGCTACTGCAGAATGCTAGGAGCGTAAAATATACTCGATGAGGTGCAGTTGGCCAGTGTGTAATTTAAGCAGCATTGTTTTAAGACAAACGGGAATTGGTGAAACAGCCATGAGCTTCTGACAGCAGCTACCATCGTGACTGGCCAATTCACCTGAGTGGGGATGTTACGGCTATGTGCTGGCCTAATGAATTGCCAAGAAATTTAAAACTCATTGTATGTCGGGTTGCTTGTACCTGTGGACTTTTTTTCAGTTTAAGGTCGTAATGCGCTCCCTGGGTCCACCTTTAGTCAGCTAGACCCACTGAGCTATAGTGGTGTCAAGGATGTGGTGCTGGACTTGCACTAGGGATGTCCTGGGTTTGATTCCCATGTGGTTTGAACTCTTCCCAAAGTTTTGAACTCAATCCACTCTTTGCTCTCTTTGCACTGCCGGCCGGTTTAGGAGCTGTTGTGCTAGTACAGACAGCGGATAGCGGCTTCTTAGTCAATGGGCCACTTATTGCTTTCACGTTGATAAGGTAGAGTTTTCAAGATTGTGTGTTACGTTCGGTTACACTTGCCACATTTAGGGTGCTTAAATCCGACCATGTGCAAATTGCAGGCCTGTGATAAATGGGTACAGGTGATTATCTAGATGCATAAAACTGCGCCTACTGTCAAGGCATGCCGTGAATTTGTTGGTGGAATGGACATTTACAAACATGTATTCGCATGATTTCCACTGCAGCATAAAAAATTGAGGTAAAAAAGGTGCATTGTAATAAAAGGTGCATTGTAATTTTGCAGCTCCAAAGTAGTACACTACATAAGACCAGCACTGCTTCCCCCTGTGGTGCTTTGGACGGCTCACAGCAAAGTCCACTAAGCATCAGAATCAGCTAGTGCTTGATGTAGTTGCTACATCTATTCCCTTTGAAACGCAGGCTGCTGGACACCAGATTTCCTTACACTAATAACATTAGAATTGGGTTAGAAAAGTGAAATGAACTGGAAAGCTGTGAGTGAAAAGTATGATCAACATGACAATTCCAACAGGGACAAGACCACCCTGTCTTGGGAGCTTTACCCCAAAAGACCAAGGCACTTGGCAACGAAAGGAGCCCCAGCTGAAAACAGAGCAAGGCCTCATGGCTTGTGGAGGGTGCTTCTCGTGGTAGAATATAACTGCCTGTCATCATGCGATTTCGACTGCCCAGGAGTCTTCACCACCACTGTGGTGACATTGAAGGAAGGTGACAGGAAAATGTCCGCAAAGTCGCACATCAAGGCTACTATTCCTGTTGACACTGGACAGATAAGAGCCAAAATTACAACTAAACTAGTTTTCTGCACAAGAAAGAGGTCACTTTCTTGTTTTGCCAAAGCTAATAACATGCCCTTAAATAATCCATGCATGACATATGTTCATCACAGATGGGTTTGGGTGCACCAAATTATTTGTTATACGGAACCTTTTTTCCCCGCACTGAGCAGTGCGAACTCGCAGGAAGCAGTTTTATTTCGTGTAAGGCATTTCTAAGAGCAACGCAATCACTTTGTTCTCTGTCTACTTTACTCATACTATCAATTCGTAAATTTATACCAGCAAATAGAAAACAAACAGAAAGAAGAACACAATTTAGCGCACGAGATATCCCCAGCTGTCCATTGCTTTGACACTCGCTGAAAGATTTGTAATGGTCAAGCTGGCATAGATCTGTAGATCGTTTGGTTTTGTTTTCACTGGCATTTCCAGTACACGCGCTGCTGTCTTCATGGTTATCCACTGCTGTGTTAGTGTAAACACTCGCTTTAAATGTATGCAGAGAGAAAACGCAGCAGTGTATCTGAAGTATACCATCAATTATAAGCCAGGCAAGGGCGGGAACCCGTTAGGTCGTGACAAGTGGCCTGCGAACATCAGTTCCCACTAGAATGGCAGGATGAGTGCTGCACGCAGGCTAGGGGCACCGTGACTGCAGTCAGGAGATGCTGCAAGAGAAAAATGAAACGTGAAGAATCAAACAACGTTCACGCAACAGTAAATAATCTACGACGACTGAAAAGAAGGGCAAACGACAAAGAAGACCACACAAGCACTGCCCCTGCCCTGCGTTGTTATCGGGGTCGTTCCGCCTGCATTTGCATCAGTTATAGAACGCTGAGTGGTTCACTATTAAATATGAAAACACATAACGAAGTAACCATCCCTTGGCAGGCACTCCTGGCAAGCAAGAGTACTAGATAAAGGAAAGAGGTGCAAGAGGCCAAAGCAGCGTGTTACAACGCCCTCACGAACCACACGCGCACACGTAAACCTTGCCAACAGCGTTCTGTCACGCTCATTTCGCACAGCAAGTTCAATTTCGTTACAACATTAAGATAGGTTAGCCCAAGGATCACACGCGATGTTAATGACGCCACATTGAAGAAGAGACAAAGAAGCGCCACGGGCGAGACGGGTTCCCGCGACGTGCAACAAACCGCCAACAGCTTGCGATCGCCGACAGACGCGAACAGAGCACCATAAACATCAACAATAATGCAAGACGGTGAGAACGCGCCGTTAACAATTTCGTAAACGTCGCTAATATAACTGCCGCAAGCAGAAAGCACGCTTTGTAGTAGGAGATATGCGAACTGATTGCAAACCCGCCAAAAAACACTCACCCGGTCGGCCGATGGTAACTGGTAACCGGCCGATGGTAACAGATAACTGCAAAGCTGCTGTGCCAGAAGACGCTGGAGCTGTTGAACGACGACTGACAGGGCGACAACCATCGCCAGTTTATGAATTCTTGCGTCGACCGCATAAATCGAACGCGACTACTTGAATCGCTACGGCACGTACGCCGTGTAGGCAGCACTCGGAAAAATGTAAACATACCGCGCGGGAACGCTGCGAGCAAACTTGACGTCACATCCGCCTAGCGATGCTCCTCACCCGCCCAAGAGGTTGGTTAATTCCTCTCCTGAAGGGCAGGTCTAGAAAACACACACAGTCAGTGATGATCGTATGTAAATATTCGGGCCCCGCGCCGTGTATGCGGCTGTGTTATGTTATGCTGTGCTATGTGATGTTATAGAAGTACACATCTCTGCAGGCAGCGGGCGTGTGATTTGGTGCGTGTTTTGCGTCCTTTAATAGCGCTTAATTTGTTTATTTGGCACTATTGCCCCACCTACTCGCTGTATACCTGTACCCTGCCGTTCGTAAATCGTGCGGCGTAAAACGTTGCGCAAGAATCATTTAGTTTGCGAGTACGAAACAAAATTTCCACTCGTTTCAAAGGCGGTGCCGGGCCAGCAGTGTCAGCTGAGTCGACTGCGCAATTCTTGCGTTCGCGTGCATGCTCCCGATGAAGCAACCTTTTGCAGTTACCTCAGGATATAAGAGGAGCAGCGTTCCGTGTTTATGCTACTCGTGAACTTTCCTTTGTCGACCGCATGCAAGAAGAAAAAACTGTAACGGTCGTCAAACAGTTGAACCACCCGACCTGGCGATACTGTCCCACGCCGCGACCACCGCGACAGCTCGCTCAAAACAAAGCCGACAAATCGGCTTCTTTTAGCGGATATTATTTTGTTTAGCCTCTGCAACTACTTTAAGGGCTATTTCATACAGTATGCAGTCATTTAAACACGCCAGAAAGCGCCACAACCAACTTTCACTCTGGCTTGTAATTCAAAACATATGGAGGGCCGCGAGGGTCGTCTGCTTTTGTACTACCCAGAGGCGTCGGCCGCTAGGGGCGCTGCATGTCGCCAAAACTCCAGCGCAGGAGGCCTATGCCCAGAACGTCATTGGGGAGGCCGAACGGTGTGAAAGCAATGCGTATTTGCGCGGCTCTCGAGCAGAACACTCACCCATTCACACTCGCGATCCGAACGAAAACTGTCCGAACTCTGAACGGCTGTTAGGTGTTTTTATTAGGCTGTGTCTGTGGCTTACTGGCAGGCGAAGGTGAAGTTGGCCGGTCAAACGTCGCAGGGCGGCCGCTTTTCTTGAGAAGTACGGGTTGTGCCAGCCGTGCCGGCTACAAGGAGGGGGACGGCCGCGTGACGCCGGCGATTAATTGCTTTCACTGGAAAGGGAGAAGGTCGGCGTCCCGTGGGAGCTCTTCGTACGCTAGGCGCATGCAACTATAACCAGCAAACGCCAGTCCAGGAAGCATTTTGTAGAGTCGACGGACGACTGCTTATTTTATTTATTTATTTTTTGAAGAGCGGGGGGGGGGCGGGAGGGAGGCGCAGGCGTCACACCCGACCGGAATTTTTCCTTAACTTTGGGTGAGGGAGAGAGGTGCAGTGCGGGTGTAAAACCTGAAGCTCGCTTCCAGAACACTACACGCAAAGCAAAGAGGCAAGAGGCAGAGGAAGCATTTTGAGATGTTGGTCGCCACAGGGGTCGCACTCTCTTTCGAACAGCACAGCACTTCGTTTTGACGAACTAGTGGGCGCAGGTGTTTCGGACGGAAGTGCAATTTTGCGTAGCTTTAAAGAAACATTCAGACATTACGGAAAGTTGCACACAAGAGTGACAAGGTGAGCGTCTTTACAGTGCCGTTTCTTTTTTTTTTTTCAGGACAGATGCCCAATATGCTTCTGTATTTGTTGCCGCAGATTTAAAGCGTTTTGCTATCCCTCTAATGCATGTGCTGCTGTGGCTTCCTGGGGAACGTGCCAGGAGGTGCGGCAACGTCAGCGTTTGGGAGGCAGGTGCAAACAAACAGTTCACTGACGGCATGCTGACCTCATTGTTTGCAAATGGCTTAAATTTTTTTCGTTGGGATTGTGTTGTAGTAGATAAAGTTCTATCCAAAATACTTTGTGTTATTGATGTAGGTGTTTTGTTGATTCACTGTTTTTATTGTCTTATTAACGTGTTCACACGTATATCGCATTTATGTAATTTTTATGCAATAAATTGACTGTGCAGAAAACAAACTTTTGTCCTTCCGCCATTCAACGTTTCAAGCGGAAAAAGATTATAAATTACGTAATCCTAAACAAAAAATGACAATGTGACCAGTGCGCTCATTAAGAACTCCCAAATACAGTAATAAATTCCTCTGCAGCGCTTATACGCCTCGAGCTTCGCGATCGCTGCGCCGCCTGCCGCCGCTTCTCCGCGGCGTTGACGGGATTTGCGCTGCGTGACTGATAGGGGCTCGTGCAGTGTTTTGGTTCTATTTCGCTTCTTTTCGCCTTTCCGCACCCTAAAAAAACTTGTTATGGTGACGAGTATAGGGAAAGAGTACGTTTAGGTCACTTAAAAAGCAGCTGCGTCTTCGATCGAGTACGCGATCGCCTGCAAGAGCTACCCGGGGACGCGGTTCTGCGCGCTTCGTCGCCGCTCTTCCGGGCGTCGGCGACGGCAGCAACATATCACCCATGTCACCTCCAAAACATCACGCACAAATGAATTCTACTGACGCCTCGTTTAGACCTGACACTGGCACAATGAGTGGTTGGCTTCATTTTGCAGCGTGGACAACGAATGCGGCTTCGTTTCGCATACATACGCCGCAGAAAAGTATGTTTCGGGGATGTGATTACCCAATCCCGGACAATAACTTATGCCTTTTATAAGAATATAAACCATGCGAAAATGTAAAGTATATCCCAAGCCTGTGCGTCGTTAAATATGTGCCCACACACGCCATATAGCAAGAACCAAGGAAATGAAACCACAGAAAAATAAATGCTGTGCCAATGCGGAATTTATAAACATAATAGCTCTAACGGAAATGAAAAAAAAAAACAGTGCAGCTTCTGGCATGCTAAAGACGTTCGTCTAAACTTAAGTCAGGTAGGTTTCACTAGACCAATTATACGCGAAATGCACTGCTATTTCGCGAGAAATCGGTGGGGGGGGGAGGGGGGGGAGGGGGACGCAGTGTACAAATGCGGAGCGGAATCAAGCAATGAACGTTTTAGTAATCCCACACATGAATCTCGCGTTCACTTTCCTTTTGTTTTTCTACTTCAAGGAAGAGCTGATCGTACGGCGGACGCATTTTTGGAAGTATATAGGGTAGGCTGTTCAACAAGCGATGAAATGTGTCGATGGAAGTGTGTGGTATGTGAGAAGGCCCTCTGATTTCAGTTTCTTGTTTATTCTGCAGGCTCCCTGTGCCATATGACGGTATTTCGAAGAAGCATTTAGTCGCGGACGCGGATCATATTCTAAGCAGGTCTCCGCGCTGCTCGCAGAGGATATATGTAGCAGATGAAGGTCTGCGGGCGCGCACCTCACGACAAGACGACTCTGTCGTGTGCTGATCCCCGAGTATAATTATGCATTGTCCATCGTACTTTTGTTGAATATTCTCGAAATTAACACAGACTGGCTTGTAAATGGTGGTGATCAATATCTGAGGTATGATATTGGCAAACGTAACTGGTGTGCTGTCAGGTATGAGTGCTCCGCTGATTATGTAAGCGCACAAAACCGATTTAAATTGTAGTGTATAGCCGTAGCATGAACATCTGAGGAACCGGTGGTTACGGAGACACGGCTAGTAAATTCAGGTCAGTGGAACTACAATCGGCTCCATCATACGCCGGTTCCGCGACGCTGGCCTGTGACACACACCTGGCGCTTATACAGACCGAAAATACCACACTGAGATCGCGTCGGAAACATTTACACTCTCGTAAACACACCCCATTTGCGAACAGAGTGACTGCTCCACACAAACATGAATTTCAAACGCCCACAAACGGTAAATATCAGTCGTGAACGTGCCGTAAAAGCAGCGGCGGCACTGTGGAGCGGGGCGCGGACTCCCGCGCCTGCTTTCGAAACGGGCCGCTAGGGGGATTTCAGTGGCGCCCCTACAGGCCGCGCTCGAGGCGTATATCCAGCGCACAAAATAAAAAAAAAACTCGAATGCAGGTCAACACTGCTCCCAACGCGCGCCCTGAAAACTCCCAGTTGGAGGAAACAATACACTCGCAATGGTAGCCCTGGAAACTCCAATTGTAGTGGCAGTAAAATGAAACTCCCATATGCTACTGAAAAAACTGCGGAAATAATCGGAGTAATCGGAGTTTTCGAAGTTATAATCGGGGTTTTCAAAACTCCCATTGGAAGGAGTTTTGAAAACTCCGAATCGGAACTGAGTTATGCAACAAGCCATATACTCCCATTCCGGCTTATTTGTGTTCTGTGTAGCATGACACATACTTGCATTTGTGGGATGCCCTGAAGGGGTAACCCCACTTACATGCCCCGACATTTTTTTGAGAGCTCACAATATTTTTGTGTTTAAGGAAGGCAATATAAAATTACTGATTTTTAACGAGCGCAGAGATACAAATGTAACCGCCCTAAAAGGTCTTTTGCGCGCAGCTTTAGTTAAATGAAATTTTAGCGACTGTGAAAGCAGGTTTGAATAATAACGGCGTCAAATGACTTATTTAAGGCTTTCGTCGCAAGTGCACTTGCGAATTAAATTGCTAACGTGCGCACTACAATCAACATCTCATGTTTAGCTGGACTTGTAAAGTGACAAGCAGGTTTACATTGTGTAAACCAGGCTTCTGAATGGGACTTCCCAGTGAGCACAGATTTTATGTTACTGGTGCACTCTTGAGCATTTGCGTCCCTTTTAGCATCTAACAGTCGCGTAGAACAGCGAGATGTGTTTGCATTCTTGCGTAATGTCGCTACGAAACATAAAGATGGCAAATGAAGTGGACCTGTTGCAGATTTAGTAAATACGTTCCCTTTTTATTCCCGTTATATAACAGCGCAATGGGTTCCCGGTAACTACTTTGTGTTGTTTACTGAACGTCGCTTAATTCTTGAGGATTGGCTAAAAAATCCACGGATAAAAGTTTTATGTGCATTTCATTTTTTTGGGGGGGGGAACGGAATGGAGGAAGTCCGCCAACGCTCTAACGCAGCGAGAAGAGAACGCATGTAACGCAAAAGCCAAACGTTGGCTATCAGTATTACTTGCAATTGAAAGTACGCTAGGCGTCCTGTTTTGTAGCGGTGAAAAACCAGTACTGCAACGAGTAGACTACAGTATTTTCACAAATGATTAACCCCCCTTTTGGCCCGAGATTGTCCAGGAATGGTGGCCCGTCTTTTTCAAAACTGTATTGAAAGCGAGCATTATGGGACAAATAAAAAACATCCATCGAGTCACGGCACCCTCAACGCATGTGGGCAACAGCGGGCATTACATTACGCGATTTTTCCTACTCTTTTAAACTGAAGTCCACTTTAAGAGGTTCAGACGTGACTATACTAGGAGTTTGGTTACGCTGAGTGAAGCACATTTCTGGACAAGGGGATTCATGTGGGGATTTGAAAATGGGATATATGAAAATGACACACGAAATTTGTGATTCATGTCGGGACTTGAAAATGGGATAAATGAAAATGACACACGAAATGCCACAAGACGGGCGCAAACTCACAACTGCCTAGTTTTACCAAGAAGTTCCCCCGAAATACTCTTGCGCATCCACATAAACGTATTTTAAATAATACGTCAAATAGCAACACAGTATAAGCAACGACTCACCAAAAATGATATTTATTTTCGAAAAGGTAAGGGAAGAATTCGATCACACAGGCGCTTGCGGGTGTAACATATGACCCCGGTAATGTGTATGGGCGATAGCGCACGGGTCGTGTGCAGTTTAATTGTTTTTGTTTGGCTCTTCTTTCTATAAGGACTTAGCGCAATTTTACTACGGTGTGGCAAATGCACGCATATGCATAGGTCTTGTCGCTTTTTACCTGTTTCCTGTATTAAACTTTTATATTTTTAATTAATTCGTAAGTGCTGTAGTCTCTCTCGAGACTTTCGCAGGGTGGGTAAAAGTAAGTAAATGCAAATACATACAAAAGAAGGCAACAAACAATAGAACATAAAATGCACAACAATAAAATACATATCTTATTACAAACACTTTTCAAATGAAGTCAGTGACTGCTGCGTTACCGCTTCGCTAGTGAGATCGTTCCATTCAAGAATTGTTCGAGGAAAAAATGCATATTTGTTGCAGTTATTTCGATGGTTCAATGGGGTTGTAGAGAACGCGTGGCGGCGTCTTGTATTATAACCGAATGAATATTTTAAGATGCGAGAAGTGTCAACAAAGTAATGCCCTCTAATTATTTGAAAGAAGAATTTCAGGCGGCAAATCCGGTTTCTTTCTGAGACGGGCAACATCCCGCTTTGTTCAAGGAGAGTTGATATTGAGGTGCGCCCATATGAATTGTAAATAAATCTTTCAGCCTTTTTTTGCAACCTTTCTAATTTATTAATATCGGATTTTGTGAATGGGTCCCAGATTACTACTGCGTACTCTATTATTGGTCGGATAATTACATTATATGCAAAAAGACGTACACGCGGTGTGGACGATTTTAAAGAGCGCCGTAGAAAGAATAACTTGAGTAGTAATCTAGCGGTGATGTTGTCTTGGTGTTTCGTCCAGGAAAGCTTGTTCGATATCCATAGGGCGAGGTAGTTGTACTGTTCTACTTCCTGCAGACGAATATTATTAGCGGTGTATTGGTACTGCAAGGGCACTTTTTTATGGGTTATTTTCTTGAAGACTGTTTTTTTTTTAAGTTGGTAAACATTTGCCACTCGTAGCGCCAAGCAATTATTTTCTGGAATTCCTTATTTAGTCTTAACTGGTCTTGTCGAGATTCTATCTTTTCATATACAATTTAGTCATCTGAGTACAGTTTAACATGAACAGAAAGGTCAAGGACGATGTCATTATTATATAACAAAAACAATAAAGGACCCAGTACTGACCTCTGAAGTACGCCAGAATCAACCGGTGCAGTTGGAAAAAGCGTTATTGATTGCGACAAATTAACTTCGACTTCGGAGGTGTGCAAAAATCTATGCAAGTAATATATCATTCTTATAATACGACCAGATTTGTGCAGAAGCTTTTGGCGCGGTACGTAATCGAATGCTTTTTTTAAATTCGTAAATATTCCGTCAGTTTGTTTTCCTTCAATTATAGCACTCGCAAAGTCATGAACGGTTTCCACTAGCTGAGTATTGGTCGAGAAGCCAGACCGAAATTCATGCTGCATATTTGTTATTACCTTATGGTTTTTTAAACAGCTAATTATGTGCTTGTAAATGATATGTTCTAGCAGTTTACATGATATTGAAGTGAGTGAGATTGGGCGGTAATTTGGAATGCAAGATTTTCCTCCGGTTTTATGTACAGGTTTGATTTTGGCTAGCCTCCAGTCCTCAGGTAAAGCGCCATAATTTACAGACAACATTCACAGACAACATTCGTGAAGACAACATATAAGTATTTTGCACACCATTCCGCGTATCTTTTTAACAAGGAATTGGGGATCTCGTCCGGTCCTGGAGATTTTTTGATACCAAGATGTAACAGTAAATACAATATTCCAGGCTCAGAAATAGTATAATCAGAAAGTGGGGGCAGATTCATTGAAAACACAGGAAGAACATTATTGTCCATCGTAAAAACTGATCTGAAATAGTCATTAAAGGCGGCGGCAAACACTTCATCGTCGTGCACACATTTTCCGTCTATGACGAACATGTCAGGAGAGCAAGACTTTGGAGTAATTGTTTTCCAAAATCTCTCGGGAGACGCCTTAATTAAACTCGAAGCGAGAAGCCGTAGTATTTATCCTTATTTTGAGAAATTTTTAATTTTAGCTCAATTGATGTTTTATCTATTACCGATTGCTGCTGGACATCTGTAGGACTTCTGAACTACTTTTTAATCTCTTGAGCTTCTGTTGTAATTGTAACGTACTCCGAGTTATCCAAGGATTGCGGTTCTTGATTGTTTAGAAATTTTAGGCACAAAGCGTTCGACACACTCATTCACAATGTATTTGAATGGGAGCCACAATTCATTCACAGAGCAGGTCATGTTTGCAAAATTGTCGTAACCAATTTCCAACATAACAATGATGGATACGTCATCAGTGCGAGATATATTCTGGTGCATGCAAATCTTATTATATTTCATAGTATTTACATCTTCTAATTTTAACACAACAGCTTTGTGATCCGATATACCGGGCCTGACATGACATGAAGCCTTACTTTCCATACTACCGCTAACAAAAAATAAATCAAGAATGGAGGCTGATTCGTTTTGCGACTTTGTGTAGTCGCTTACGATCTTAGATGGGTCATACGTAAAAACAATATCTAGCATCTTCATCTTCTGTACTTGGCGAGAAATCTGATCAATCCACATTAGGCAAGTTGTAATCTCCAGCCATTATCAATTTATCGCCAGGTTTTGTACATGTTTGAGAAGATATTCTTTTAAGCAATCTAATACATAGCACAGCTGTCTGGCGCTCTATAAACTACTCCAATTATATGTCTAACTTTGTTGATGTAGACCTTACAGACGATACGGAAATACAACCACAGCACTATTAAAAAAAGACCGCGCTTACAGGGATGGAAATGAAAATGAGCAGAAAACACGAAAAAGTAAACAAGAAAGAGACAAACCACATTCCTTTTTTCATTGTTCTGCTTACACCACAATAGAAAGATTAGGCTAAACTTCCGAGCGTGGCTCTCTCATCCCTGCACTGTATCAATGCATCCTACAGGACACCGTGAATTTTTTGTTTTGTTCTGGGGATGAAAATAGAATGGGGTGTGGGAGGATTTTGAGAGCAATTTTGGTAGGGTACATTTAAACTGCACAAAAAATTAAGCTTCATACCGAGAGTAAAAGTACCTCATTGGTCTGCTTGAAGAATTCCCCATGACTGCAACAGGAGGAGACTGATAGCTTTACTGTAACATCTTTTATTTTTCCTAACGTTTACATTATGTTCGCTCCATTCATCCCCTCTTAGCAATTTTCGCCTGGAATGGATTCAGGTAATAAAAACCGTACACCCGCGGCGGTGGATCACTGGGTATGGTGTTGTGCTGCTCAGCCTAAGGACACGGGTTTGCTTCGCGGCGGTGGAGGCCGCTTTTCTGATGGAGGCCGAAAGCGAAAACGCCCGTGTGGTCGAGATTTCGGCACACGTTAAAGATACCCAGGTGGTCAAAATTAACCCGGAGCCTTCCACTACGGCGCTTCTCATTGCCTGTGTAGTGCCTGCGCATTAAACCTCACAATCAAACAATAAAAACCATAGATTTTACGATTCCAAGAAAGGCACCATGACATTTAGGAAGATTGCTACGCAAGGTGAAGCATACAAAACTGTGGTAAACCTGGTTCAAATTAAACCATGAGTTAAGTTCGGGCCCCTCACTTATTAATTAATACCGCCCGGCAGCTAGGTATCGTTCGGTGGGCATAGCGTGTTTACCTCTATTATGTTTGTTGTCACGCCGCCCGAGCTGCCTTTGGTGTGAGGGGCGTAAGGAGCACCGCGAAGGATTCTTTGTTTTTCGCCGCGCTTTTGTGTCCACCCGGTGAAGGTGACCGGAGACGACGCATACAAACGCGTCAGTCACTCCATAATAGCTGAAAATGATGTAAGCTTTCGAGAAAGGGTTTCCTTGCAAAGAGACGGCGGAGGGGGACCGTTGATATTTTAACGACCGCGATTACCACAACGAGGATCCCCGACCCGGACGGGAGCTGAAGGTCGGTCAAGGGGTCAAACCGAGGTCACCAGACGTTATGTCTGTGACAGTTGCACAGCTTAAGGTTGCTTGGCGAAGATTCAGTTCGTCACGCGGCTGAGCCTGGCGACTAGGCGGCTGGGGTGGGTGACTGGGGTAGGCGACCCGGCTTTGTTAGGCGCTCCGCGTGTTCACAAAGGGAAGGAATTGTGGTGGCGCGGAGCACAAACAGGCGTGCACGGTACACTCTTAGGCAAGAAGGACTAAAAGTTCGTCCTTTCGGGGACTAACGGCCTCTGCCACAATCATTTGTCCCTTTGGGGACTAACTGCGAGGGGACGAACGGTTAGTCATCCACCCGGATGGTCCGTTCCGATACTCCCCAAGGACGAACTGCGTAGAGTGCAGAAAAAAGAAAAAAACTCCGTCACCGGCAGGGATCGAACACCTGACGCCGGGAAATATACACAAGGAACCCGCCGCGCTATCCGCTGGACCCCCGCCGCTTTTTTTTTCCGAGACCTTTTCTTTATTGCCTGCTTGGCGACCACACAACACGCACTGTTCACAACACAAATTACTAGCTCCAGCCACCAATCGGCTGAACGAAGTGGCTTAAAACATCTTAAATTGCGCTAGAACATCCAGATTGGGTAACCACTCAGGCTCTTCCGGCATCACTCGATAAACTTCTCTTATATAAGCAACGCTTGCAATGAAGTACTCTCGCACTGTGCGAGCATCCTCTTGGGCATTTTGAACCGCCATGCGAGTTTTCCACATAGAATGCAGACTAAGTGCCATGAACATATCATAGGGCACGCCTCCATCATTGTTTACGGGCAAAAAGCGAATGCCATAAGTTAATGGTAAGTCTTTTTTCAGGGTTCGTTGGAGGATGTCCCAGTGAAACACCGCATCCCAACAGTCCCGAAAGATGTGCTCAATTGTTTCCAGCTTTTGGCATAGTCTACAGTTAAGTTTCCATGGGTGTACATATAGTCCTTTTTCCTGCAGCCAGCGTTTTACGGGAAGCGTGTCGCTATGAAGTTTAAAGAAGAAAGATTTAACAGATGAACGTACTGGCATTCGTTTCACTCTTTTTAGAACATCTTTTCCTGAACCCACTGCATATAACTGACGATAAACCGGAACAGGCAGACACACATCAATGATATCTTTGTACAAACGTTTCCGCGGTACACTACTCAAATACTCCGAGGAAAACCTAACCCTTAAAATCCTAAAAGCATCCACCACTTCGCGCAAGAACCCACGCACACGTACACATCGCATTTCAGAAGTTGAAACTACATAGCCTGGAATGACATCACGTAGTCGGACTTGTACCACAGTACGTAGAAAGCAATCTCTCTGATCTCTCAGAAACACAAACCTAGAAACTATTTGTCGGATGAACAAATGTGCCAGTCCCAATCCACCACTTTTCACCGAGCGAAACAAATTAGTTCGACTCATGAGCTCACAACTTGAGCCCCACAAAAACACCGCGAACACTCTGTGCACCTTTTGTATGTGCCGCCGGGTGGTAGCAGCGGTAGATAATATTCAAGTGTACAGCGTTAGTTCTCTGTATAACGCAACAGATCCATTGCAACTGGTGCCCGAATTTGTATCTGTGCAAGCGAACGTGACCGCGTTTTGCGCCTTGCGCTTAGCGCTTTGCTGGGTTTATTTTTTTTCTTTATTGCCATACTTTGACACACAAACAAAATACTACACTCTTAAAAACGCTAGCCAGCACTTGACTAACAGAGTAATGGCTAAAATTGTTTCATGTTTGTTAAAGTTTCAAACACGGGCAACCATTACGGAGGCTCGGGCTGAGCCCTCCACACTTCAATAATCAGATGAACAGACTCAGAAAAATACTCTTTGGACCGTTTAGCATCGATGTCGCGATGGCGGATGGCCATACGCGATTTCCAAATGCCGTGCAGGGACAGAACCATGACGAGGTCACATGATACCCCATCCTCGCTTTGAATGGGCAGAAACCTGATCCCGTAGGCATCCAGGGGGAAGTCCTTCTTTAATGTGCGCTGAAGCACATCCCAAAAGAAGACCCCATCCCAACACTCCAAGAAAATATGTTCAACCGTCTCGAGTTTTTTGTATGGGTAACAGTCTACCCCCCATGAAATGTATAGACCTTTCTCTTTTTGCCAGGTTTTTACTGGAAGGACGCCCACGTGAAGTTTAAAAGAGAACGTTTTAACCCATGGCGGCACTGCCATTCTCTTTACTCGTTTAAGTACGTCCTGCCCAGGCCCTGCACGGTACATGGATCTGTACATCGGCTCAGGCAAAACAATATCCGCAAGGTCATAATACAGTATTTTGCGCGTCATGCTTGATAAGTATTCAAGCATGAAGCGGGCCCGTAAAAACTTTGTTGCCAGTTCCACATCCCGAAAATATCCTCTGGGTGCACCAAAAGTAAAAAAACGCAGAAAAAACAACAAAATCAGGTAGCGCCCTAGCTAGCCTCATCTGACACACAGTGCGCAAGAAAGGATCATTCACGTCACGCAGAAACAAAAACCGATTGACAACTTGTCGCAAAAGCAAATGCGAGAGAGAAAGACCCCCGACGCGCACCCGCCGAAACAGGTTCGTCCGGCTCGTTTGTTCCCACGTGGACCCCCATATAAACAATGCAAACACACGATGTACGTTCTTACGCGAACAGTGAAATACCTGAAGAACGTACCAGAGTTTGCTCATAAAAAACACGTTACACACTGAGGCACTGGCAAACATTAAAAGGCCAGAGTCTTTCCATTTCTCGGCCTTTTCTCGCAGTTCAGGAGAATGCCTGTGCCAATAAGGATCACTATAGGATCACTAGGTTTAGTGACTATTGCTCAGTTCGATTCAAAGTAGAGCCTCACAACCATAGTTTTAAATGCAGAGCATTTCTTTAACTCACATGAAGCGTCCGCCGTCCGTCCGCAACAGCTCAGCGCGCAGGTGCGCCCTCTCCCCGACTCCTCCCGTCCCGCATCACGCTACCCTCCTCGCACTCAACAACAGGTCCGCACCCCTCCCCCTACACTCTATAAAAAAATAACAGTTACAGTGAAACCTCGATATATCGAACTACGCGGTGCCCGCGAAATAGTTCGATATAACCAGAATTCGATACATAAAATCACGTAAAAAACGAGTCATAAACTGGTACAAATCAATAATTGAACGAATTGTGCAGTAAATACTCACTTGGTGCTTCAAAGTATTTATTCTTTTGGCTTAAAGTACTGCAGCAAGGTAGCCTGTCGTGTTATACACGACTTCCTCAACGTAGTCTAAACGTTCCACAAGCGACAGGCCGGTGCCTTCTATAGCGCTGCAGTGCCGGTGCGGTAGGGCCAAAACCGCTGAAAACTCGGTCGAAGTCGGGAGCGGGGCACTATTAGCGCTTGCGGGTACAACCTCGGCAGCGTCTTCGTTGGTGCGCTCAGTAGTAACCCCCTCTAGGATCTCCACATCGGTCAGCTCCGCCGTCGTTCCGGTGCTGTCGTCACCGCCAACAAAGTCATCAATGCACATGCTTCGTGACTCAGCACCAATAAAGCGCTCCAGCTGGCCCCAGGTTTCTTCAAGCTGGCATTCTTCTTTTGCAGCGTCCAATTCTGCTTCGGTGCAACCGATGCGCAGCAGTCGGAAACGCCCATCGCGCCACCGCTATCCTCGAGTGTACTGCGGGTTAGCTCGCCGCCTGTAAACAGAGCGCGAGTGGTCTGGGCAGTCCGGGGTGGCGGAGTTCGATATACCTATTTCATGTCCGTCCAAGTTCGAAATAAAAAATTAAAAATGCATGTAGTTTTCCGCGTGATATAGAGAGTGTTTGATATAGGCAATAATTCGATATACCCGTGTTCGATATATGGAGGCTTGACTGTATCGGCGCCTGGTTTCGATCCAACGACCCTGTGGGCGGAACGCGAGGTACATGGTGCTCTTCCCACTGCGCCACAAAAGCGACATAGAATCAAAGGGTACTAACGCGCCTTATATCCTTGACTCATTCAAACTACGTCAAGAAGCTGCTGATACACGGCAGCAGTTGCATCGATCTCGTCTTCACCAGTTGCTGCAACGCACGACCACTGCTTAAAGGGGCACTGACACAAAATTTTGAAGGCGAGATAACTTCGGTGATAGATTGGTGGGAACACATATATATACATCATCTGCAAAATATCAGCGGCGAATACAGCCTAGAGCATATTTAAAATCAATTTTAAAATGTGCGAAACGCAACCGAGCAGCCAGCAGAGGACCACGCGCAATCGACCTCCCGATGATATTGTGTAAATAAACAATATCCAAACACGTCACGAGTTTGTGTTTGCCGCTTCCGCACTGCCGGCGTTTTTCGCCGGCTCGCCCGGCTCGCCGCTCCAATCGGAGGGCCGGAGGGCGGAGCTTCTGCTCTCAAGAACGAACGACCCGATCATTGGCTGCGGAGGCGCCGTGATTTCGTCAACTCATTGGGCAGCTGGCCGCGACCAAACTTCTATAGCGATTCCAGGCACTCTGTTTCTATTACTTTTTATTTACATTGGACGCGAAAACGCGCCGGAGGCACGAAAAGCCCACTGAGCTAGCCGCACGGTCGCTGTGCAGGCGGCGGCCACGGCCGCGAAGTGGCCCAGGCCGGCGGAGGTAGCTCGAGTGATAGCTTGTTACCGCTGCACAAAATTGTCCCCAAGTCCCGAACATGGTGGCTTACATGAGAAAGGAGGTAATGATGCGATGGCGGGTTGCATTAAAAATTGTCATCTGCACTGCTTACGAGAGCGGGACTCGAATATCCGCCGGAGTGCTAAGCCGAACACATCTGTAGGCGGACCTGTAGGCAGACCGGCCGGCTGTTCCGAGCGCGCGTCTTGCCACCCACCGTCTCGAGCGTCGCGCGTCGTTCTTTAGCCGCGGTAGCATTTGCACTCGCAGCGCCTGCGTCACATCCACGGTCGCTTTTTAATTAAGCGCCTCACGAGATCAGTACGTGGGGGCATTCGCAGAAACTGCCGTCGATGCGGATTCGACAGTGCTACGGCGGCTCTGCTCTGTGATACCCCTCCGACGGTCACGTGGTCAGCTTTGTTCACACAAAATCCATCGTTTCGCGGCACCCGCTGAAACCGAAACTGCGACTGGCCGTATTGAAATAAACAACCGTTGCACGCTCAAGCAAATGAGGTTTCTACAGGTTATAAGTAGGTCACTAGCTACGTATCGCAACAAAAAAACAATAAACAACCTACTCTTTGCCTTCACTTCTTGTGTCACAAAAAAAAAATTGGGCCCATCTCTCCACGAGGGGGGACTCGAGTGGCAAAATCACGAAAGTAATAATTAATATATGAAAGAAATAATATTAACTATTAGTAATAAGCAATAATAGTTAACACAATCACTACCACCCCACCACCACCCCCCAAACACTAACGTTAACGCAATACACCCACCCCCTACGCGACGCATTTACTCGAGTCACCAGATGGGCCCAATTTTTTCTCGTAAATAACAATCAACTCGTCGTCTCCTAGGTGATAGGTAGCTGGGCGATCGGACGACTCATTTGTTTCCCCACAAATTAGCGCAAGCTAAGTGCTTTTTTAGTGTTCGATACATATGATAAGTGCTCTATGTAACGTATGTGAAAGGTGTCGTCTGTGTGAGTGTCAGAATAAGGAAACATGCCATATTTTCCTACATCGGCGAAAACGAATTCGGTGTTGCTTTGCCTGAATTCTTCAAATTCGCGTCGCTAGACGATTGCGACTGGGAAATGCAAGCGTGTTTTACAGCAGTTGCAGCATTGTCATAGCTTTGGTACCCAAGGCAATTATGTACCGACTGTAAAAGATAACTTCGAGACGCTTACCTGTAGCGAGCATTTTTGTTTTGCAGTTGTCATCAGCAACATGCGTTTTTTCTGGTCCGTTAAACATATACATATTCATTACGCTCAGGAATCCACTTTTGCTATTGTGACTAATTTTTGCGTTACTGTTAAGGCGCTTGAAAGCCTTCATTGGCTGTTATTACCTCGCACGAATCGCATGCAACACAGCGTATTAACATAACCTCGCCGAGAAGCGTATGACAATCGCGCTTCGCCGCTCATTGCCATTACCCGCCGCTCTACTAACCCTAGGCGATTTTCTTATTACTAACATCAATATTGTCCGGTACAGCAAATACGCGTTGGGGGTGTTGGTGAGCTTTACTGAAACGCTAATAGAAGAAGCAGCGGAGAAGAACGCTCTTGACTGCGAAGCACTCGACCTGCCTGAGCAAAACACTGACGATGATGCGTTCCCAGTAGCGCTCGTTCGTCGTCGTCGTTCGTCGCCTCGGCTGGGATGTCACAAATTAACAGTTCATTCAGATGCCTGTGGGTACGTGACAGTTTACTCCTCTCCAAAGGAAGCATCGTCCCGATGCTAAAGCAGAAAGGAGCGGAACTTCATTTGCTACCCGTCACGTCATCGCGAAGAATGGTTTTATGCAGACTATGTGGACGACCTCGGGCCGACCGTGACGGCGCATTGTGGAAACGCTGTCCACCGCCCTAACGGCATACGTGACGTCGCTTAGTGGCTGTAGTACTCTGTAATGCCCGAAGTATCGCTTCATGAGCTTCTCGCATAGCCCTCTTCGTCTGATAGGGCTCCATACCCACACGTTGTCACCAGTCTGGAAAGCGGCGTGCCTGTGGCGAGCATTGTAAGTAGTAGCATCATGCAGCTGTTGTTGCCTGATTCGATGTCTTGCGAGCTGACGCGCCTCTTCCGCGCGCTGGGCGAAGTCCTGCGCAGTCTTCTCGTCACCCCCACTGTCGTGAGGCTGCATGGCATCTAACATTGTGGTTGCCTCCCGACCATACACAAGAGCGAATGGCGTCATGCGCGTGGTTTCTTGCCTGGCGGTATTGTAGGCAAAAGTCACGTATGGTAGAACTTGGTCCCAACTCTTGTGTTGCTCGTCGACGTACATGCTCAGCATGTCTGCAAGTGTTTTGTTTAACCTTTCTGTCAGTCCGTTGGTCTGCGGATGGTAAGCTGTCGATTTTCGGTGGGAAGTACCTGTGAGGTTCAGGACGGCGCGCACCAAATCTGCGTTGAATGCGGTACCCCTGTCTGTAATCACAATTGCCGGAGCTCCATGGCGCAAAACAATGTTTTCGATGAAAAAGTGGGCCACGTCGAGAGCTGTGCAATGCTGGAGGGCTTTCGTTTCGGCGTATCGTGTAAGGTAGTCGCTGGCGACAAGTATCCACTTGTTGCCGGCATGAGACGTAGAAAAGGGGCCTAAGAAGTCCATGCCGATTTGTTGAAACGGGGTTTCCGGTATTTGGACAGGTTAAAGTAAACCGGCTAGGCGTCCCGGCGGTGTTTTACGACGCTGACAATCACGGCAGGTACGAATGTATTGCTTCACTGTCGAAGGAAGCTTGGGCCAGTAGTAGCTCTGTTTAATTCGGGACATCGTACGTGCATAACCTAAGTGACCAGCGGTTGGGTTGTCGTGGCAGGCCTGTAGTATTTCTTGTCTAAGGCTCGCGGGAATAAAATAACGAGAAGAAAGTATCTTTCATTCGGGGCGAAGTTTTGCCTTTAGAGGACGTTGTTTCTTAAAGAGAAAGACTGGAGTCCACGTATGAACAGCCTTGGCTTGCGCGGAGTTCGTCCTTCCAGAAAATTTAGAAGTGGCTGCAACTCAACGTCTTCCCTTTGCTGATCGGACAAAGTTGTGGTGTCGATGGCACCAAGAAACGCCACGTCGTCATCATGTTCCGGTACAGGGCGTTCGACTGGAGCTCGAGACAGGCAGTCGGCGTCAGAATGTTGTGTCCATGACTTAAAGACAACCGTCATATCAAATTCCTGAAGTCGAAGGCTCCAGCGGGCGAGTCGACCCGTAGGGTTTTTCAAACTGCCCACCCAACAAAGAGAGTGGTGGTCGCTAACAACTCGGAATGGGCGACCGTAGAGGTACGGCCGGAAGTTCAAGACCGCCCACACAACAGCCAGGCATTCCTTCTCTGTAGCTGAATAGTTAGACTCTGCGCGGGACAGTGTTCGGTTTGCGCCAGCGACAACTCTCTCCGCGCCGTGTTGCCACTGAAGCAGCACTGCCCCAAGGCCAACGTTGCTGGCGTCTGTATGGATTGTGGTGGCCGAATCTTCATCGAAATGGGCGAGCACAGGCGGCACTTGTAAGCGACGCCGCAGGTTCTCGAAAGCAACCTGCTGCTCAGTGGTCCAAACGAAGGCGACGTCATTGCGGGTGAGGCTTGTTAGCGGAGCCGCGATGTGGGAAACGTTTGGGATGATCGCCGGTAATAGGAGCATAGGCCTAAGAATCGGCGTACGGCCTTTTTATCGGCAGGCGTCGGGAAGTTGGACACGGCAGATACTTTGTCAGAATCGGGCTTGATGCCGGCATGGCTGACAACGTGGCCCAAGAAGCGTAGTTCTTGGCACCCGAAATGACACTTTTCCGCTTTAAGTGTGAGACAAGCTGCTCTCACGGCGCGAAGTACACAGGATAGTCTTTTCAAGTGCTCTGCAAAGGTTTACGAGAAGACGATAACGTCGTCAAAGTATACTAGACCCGTCTGCCACTTGAGGCCGGAAAGAACAGTGTCCATCATTAGTTGGAATGTTTCCGGTGCCGAACATAAGCCGAAAGGGAGCACTTTAAATTCATAAAGTCCCTCCCGGCGTTATGAAGGCTGTTTTCTTGCGGTCGCGCTCATCCCCCTCGATCCGCCAGTACCCGCTCTTTAGATCCATCGACGAAAAGTCACGGGCATGACGAAGCCTCTCGAGGGAGTCATCGATCCGGGGCAATGGGCACACGTCCTTCTTTGTCACTTTGTTGAGCTTTCTGTAATCAACGAAGAATCGCAATGTGCCGTCCTTCTTTTCGACCAGAACGACGGGTGATACCCACGGACTTCGAGAAGGCTGGATGACATCGTCGCGCAACATCTGCTCCACTTGGCTGCGAATTGCGTCCCGTTCCTTCGCAGAGATACGATAGGGGTTTTGACGAAGTGGCCTCACATTATCATCAACAATGATGCGATGTTTTGTAAGCGGAGTTTGACGCACGCCAGATGTCGAAGAGAAACAGTCCTTGAAGGTCGTCAGCAGCGCGAGGAGGGCTTGTTGTTCACTGAGAAGCAAGCCGGAGTTGACATCGATGATGGCATCGGACATGGTTTCACCAGGTGCGGCGCCTTGTAACGCAAAGCAGTCTTCGCCATGAGCTATATCTTCAAAATAGGCAACCGTCGTGCCTTTGGCGACATGTTGGCGTTCACTGCTGAAGTTAGTCAGCAGCAATGCTGCACGGCCATCGGTTACATGCAACACGCCTCGAGCAACTGCGATGCCATGACGGAACAAAAGTTCATCGATTCGCTTTGCTATGCCGTCAACAGTGCTAAACATGTCGCAGTGAACTGAAACTAGCATGCAGGACTGCGGTGGTATGTTCACGTCCTCGTCGATAACCCGCAACGGCGCTCGGCTTGCTGCGAGTTCTCGTAGGCGGTGGCTCGACGAGAATGTAATTAGGCGTTCGCCAACGTCAATCACAGCATTGTATTCCCTTAAAAAGTCCATCCCCAAAATAAGGTCCTTGCAGCACTCCACGAGGACCACGAAACTGCCGATAAAATCAGCGTTACCAATGGCGATTCTGGCGGTGCACTTCCCTATGGAGTCATTAAATGGCCTCCAGCAGATCGAATCTGAAGTCCACACCACGGCATCTTCACTTTTTTTAACCGATCGGCGGGGGTCTGACTAATTATAGAGTAGTCTGCACCGGTGTCAATAAGAGAAACCACTTCTTGTCCATCTATACAAATTACGAGGTCGGCGCTTCCAGCTTCGGCGATAGGCATTCTTGCGGTATCCTTTTCCGTCGGAGACGTCGAGGGGTTTTGAAGGTCTTGGGTAGTTAGGCTACGAGCAACCGTGCCTCCAGAGGTTGCTGCTTTTATTTTCCCTGCCTAGGGCTTGAGGATCTGCCTCGCAGTATCCCGCCGAAGTTCCGACGGTTAGGGGAGACGTCGTTCGCTGGGGACGGTGAACGTGGTCGACGATTCGGCGAAAGGTCTCGTCTCGCAGCAAGGTAGTCCTCGATAGCAGGGGGTCTTTGTCCAAAGCAAGGGCGTGGAGCCGTGGGAGCGAATCCGGAAAGCCCACTTTCGCGGTACGGACAGCGGCGGTAGATATGGCCTGCTTCGCCACAGTGAAAACACAGCTGCCGCTTGTCATTTGTGCGCCAGACGTCGGACTTCCGTACCTGTCGTCCAGCTGAAGTTTCCATTCGAGGCCAGGGATGCGGGTTGGTGTGCACTCCCTGATGCCAGGAATCGGTCTGGGGAGCCCGTTGAGGTGCTGGAATAGGCGGTACAGGTGGGTGACGACGGACAACCGACAGATAGCTTGGTTGGAGCTGCTGCGGCTGGCACTCCGGAATGGCCAAGGCTTGCCGGATCTCCTGACGCACGATGTCGGCGACAGAAGCATGCGAAGGCTGTGAAGAGCCTATCCCGTGCAACTGTAGTTCCTCCCTAACTATCGATCGCACGAGCTCACGCAGGGACCTGTCACTGGATGCAGTCACTGCAGCAGTAGCGCTTGGAGAACCACCGGTAACCCGGTAGTATTGCACCATCTGTGGCCTCCTTAATGAAATCCTTCACTGTGCCGGGTGGATTTCGTACGAGGCCAGCGAACAGTTGTTCCTCCACGCCATGCATTAGATGCCGTAGTTTCTTCGGCTCTGACATTTAAGGGTCGGCTCTACGGAAGAGGCGTGCCATGTCTTCTGCAAACATCGCCACCATCTCGTTCGGTTTTTGGAGGCGAGACTCCAAAAGGCGCCAAGCGGCGTCACGGCGGTCGCTGCTGGGGAATGACTCCAGCAGCTCCTGGCGAAATTCCTCCTATGTGGATAACCTCGCTTCGCGGTTCTCGAACCACGTCCTTGCACCATGTTCTAGCGAGTAATACACCTCACGCAGCTTTTGACGAGCGTCCCACTGGTTGAACGATGCGACCCGCTCAAACTGCTTCAGCCAATCCTCGACGTCCTCAAACACCTCACCGTGAAAAATGGCCGGCGTACGTGGCTGTTGGAGAGTTACCTGGCAGGGAAGTGGTTGCGTCATTACTTGGGGTGCTGGGGCTTGACGTCTAGGTGCGGTGAAGTCAAGGTAACCGCACTCTTGAGACAGCCCGCGTTGGTGACGACTAGCCCGATGGACAGGTGTGTGGACAGGGTGAGGCCGTTCCGGGCTGGTCGAAGGGGTCCTTTGCATGGGGTAGTCGTACCGAGCAACCTCCACCAGTGTCGCGTACAGCAAATACTCGTTGGGGGTGTTGGTGAGCTTTACTGAAACGCTACTAGAAGAAGCAGCGGAGAAGAACGCTCTTGACCGCGAAGCACTCGAGCTGCCAGAGCAAAACACTGATGATGATGCGATCCCGGTAGCGCTCGTTCGTCGTCGTCGTCGCCTTGGCTGGGATGTCACAAATTAAAAGTTCATTCAGATGCCTGTGGGTACGTGACAATATTTTCTCCCGTGGCACCATCTAAAGCACCCAGTGACTGCAATGGCTTGTGTTTTGGAAATATAAAAAACTCCCCCCACCTCCCCGAAGGAGATCGTGCGGAAATGCGAATGCATTGGGTGCACCGATGAGTGCGCTGCGAGTAATTATTATTAATCGCGTCCATCGCTATCAAGGCGCCAGTCGGCAAGCAGTCACGGAGAGAGGAGCGCGCTCCACTGCATTTATATATATTTTTCCGAGCGCAGCGAGCGGAGAGAGGGTACGCGGAGAGGAAAGAGAGATCCCCGCAAACACGCCAGCCATCGCGCGAGCTCTGTCTCCTCTCCACTCACTCTCCGCTACTCCGCCGGAGCTCCACGATGCGAGCGTGCTCCCACGCCCGCGCGCGCTCCTCATCTCCCCTTGCCCTCCTCTACTGCCGCCCGAGCTACCACCTGGCTCTGGTGTCTAGGCGCGCCACAGCTGTTGCTAGGGGCGAGGAGGAGCGCGGAGAGATAACACCTGCGTGCGGACGCCGGCACAGAGCGCCCGACAACCCCCGACTAAGAAATGCATTCGCATTTAAAACTGTTCGCAGATATATGCGCGAAAGGGCAACGACGACGCCATTAGGGGATTAACGACCCAGCAAAGAGACTAACTGCATGCGTTTCGTCTTCCCGTTACTCCTTGTAGATCGGCGGGGACGAACAGTTAGTCCGAATTTATGCACACGGCACGTACTCTGCCGCAGATACTCCCCTTGAAGATGAACGGTCGCCCGAGAAGACTAACGGCTGTATTTTAGTGCCTATTCTAGTCCTTTTTGCCTAAGAATGTATGACAATACTTTAAGAGGGTTGAGCAGTTCGGCGCCATCTCAGATTCGCACTTATTTACTTAACAGATGGCATCACGTACCGCCCCCCAAAAGCTCCGTCAGGTAACAGCAATCTGGCAGTGTAAAAACAACCAGGACACCGAAGCACGCTTTATTCCGCCCCACGAAAGAAAATATAGATCCGATGACGGCATGCTTCACCCGTGCTCGGACGCGAGCGTTCTCTGATATGACCGAAGCGAAGATCGTAGCTTACAGTGTCAGATAACAGTATGGAATGAATACTGGCATGACCTGGCCCAAATGTTGTTTTATTCTTGCTTATTCGCTTGGTGTCTTTTTTTCCTGGAGAACAGGAGGCGGCGACTTGAAAAGAAGGGCGAGGGGGGTGCTTTTCGCGGTCTCAATGAAAAGCGATTCATTTCCTGCGTCCCCCAGATAAGAAGGCGAATAAAAATGTAATTCCTTGTTTCCTAAACCTTTGGTATCACTCTATGCCTAAAGGTAAAAACACAGAAATACGACAGCGCGTATGCACAATTAACTGTCGTGCCAGCACATGCATAGGCGGTTACGGGGCTGCGACAGAAGGGCATTGCAGCGAAATGCTGCAGCGGCAAAGAAGCACGTGTAACCCTACTGTGCTAAGGACGTCCCTCAGCATTCGTTGCGAATTCTTCCGTTTCCGTGACTTTTACGGGACAGAAGCTTGGTTCGCTGCGCTTCTGTCGAAGCCACGTAAACACGCGATTTCTCAAAAAATTCACGGCCACTTATGCGTGTTAATTTTTAGCAACAACGATTGCGAGTGTTACGTATCAAGAAAATCGCACCAATGACAGGCCAGAAACTGGAAAACATGTTTTGCGGGCGACCAAATCACGCCATGGGGCGTTCTACTGGCGATAAATACAGCTTTATCAGTGCTTCTATGCAATGTAGGGGACCTAAAGTTGTCACCCGCCCCGCTTTTATTAGGCAAACATATTTGTACACTGAACAAATTTCTTGCTCAATATTTTCCACATTAGAGATAACATTTCTCGAATAGTTAGACAGTTTCGTTGGAATTTATTACGGCTGTATTGCTTTTGAAATGCTGTACACTGCTACGTGTGATTTCGATTAACAGTACTCAATTCTGCATTGTATCAACCTGATAACGCTTCGCCATAAAAAATCACCAAACAAAAATAACTATGACTTTCCCGATCACACTGTTATGCATGCGGTTGGGCCCCATCTAAGTTACGCGCACGATGGTTCGAGCGGAGGTGCTTGTGGTCATTGCTGCAGCGACTTGTGAGTTCTTGCAAAACATCATTTGACTAACTTCCCGGTGTTTTTAGCATCAGAAGGAATACGCGAAACGGGGTGTTGCGGGTAGGATCCAGCCATGGATCTGCTGAGAACGCTCTTTTATAACCTCTTGCTTTATTTAATGATTGTGATTTATTTCTATGTTCGTTCGTTTAGTTCTTTTTCACGAAATGTGTTTGGTGTACCAAAAGATTCTATATAGGCTGCTGGGAATGCTAGGCAGTGCACTTATATAGGCGCTTTTTCGGTATCATTTATTTGTAAAATATTAAATAATTTTTACCATAAATATTATGACACAACAAAAACTCATGTAACAACTATAATGCCTTGGTCACAGTAAGGTAAACGTTACCATAACGTTAAAGTCATATGCTATGCACTGAGCTAAATGTGACGAGCAGCATTGGATTGCGGTGTACTTAGATTATTGCACATTGTGTTAAATTTTTCATAAACGTCCCCACTTAGTAAATTCAGTAGTGTGTGTGTGTGTGTGTGTGTGTATGTGTGTGTATGTGTGTGCAAGCGTGCGGGCGCGCGCATGTGTGTATCTATGTATGTATGTATGTACGTATATACGTGCGTATGTATGTATATTCAGCCTATCAAGAGCGTGGACCATGGGAGGCCGACTGCTCCAATACTTCTCTGTCCGCATAACTTATTTGCACATAATTTCTTTATTTCATAAATTTTGAGCGCTATCGATCTTCTGCACTACCTATTCTCATTTCAGTGTATCCATTCCGTTATCACGGTGGTCAAAACGTGCCCTTCCCTACATGAGCTACATAACTTCAGTTTCAGGGGTACATCCCCCCCACCCTGGTAACAGTATTTCAAGACGCTCGTTGCGAAATTCGGAGCGCTTCTTTTATCATTCTGGTTTTTATGGCCACATGGGCTGACCTGAGATTGTTTTTACGGAATAACTCCCTACACCATATTCGTTTACGAAGAGGGAAGTCAGCAGTCTAGAATTACAAGAGAAGCAAATTAGGCAGCACATACACTGTTTGTAAGTATATTTTACCGCCATGTCTCCTAACTGGTTAAACACATTATCCTGTTTGTGACTGGTAGATCTGCCTCACAGCCTAGCCCTGTCAGGTGTGCTTGTATCGCGCAGAATTCGTGCTCCTGTTATTGATCCGGCAGGCATTCGACCTCAATCGTTAGATTCAACCTGCTACATTTTTTTTTTCATTCTCGTTAACTTCGTTCGTTAAACATTTTATTTACCTTAATCATGGTGTTATTTCTTTTTTTATTACACTTCGTACAGGTAATACAGGGCTGATGCTCTGTTCTGTAGTGGCACTACGTCTGGGATTTTATTAATTCACCAGTTGCCTTCACAGGTTTTGCTAGATCTTTAATTTAAAATGCATACAAATATAGCACACGCGAAAGCAATACAGCAGCGCGGAAGACAGTAAAATACCGATTGATGTCAAAATGCTTTGTGCCCGTACAATAGCCTCCCACCTTCAATTTGTTACTCTTACGTACAGTATTTTTGAAAGGCTGAAGTGAAATCATGCCCTTTAGGTCGATCTCGAGACGGCATGCATAAAAACACTGTTTTTATAGCAACAAATAACCAAGTCGTGAGTATAGCCATTCAGGTAGGTCTCCGCAACGTTAGTCATGATAAAATGTACAGAAGCGCTCGGAAAGAATGAACTTACCTTATAACAACGTCGCTCTCAGGGGGGCTCCCAGCGTGGTGAATTTGACGGATTCCAAAGCGTTGCTAACAGGGATGGTAACACCTCACTTCGCAAGCTTCTTCACCGTACTATCACAGCGCACAGACACAACACGGACACACAAAGGAGGTTCACCGGCGGTGGAAAAGCGCATACGATGGCTTTTCCTCCAATAAATTCGATATATCGCCAGCGGCACTGCAATGTCTGACCTTCGATGCTCGTCGAAACGATTCGCACACGGCACAGAAATCGCCAATAACACAAGCAAAGCTGTAAATGTGCACAGAACAGCGAGAAAGACCGCACCGCGCTAATGCCCGCACATCCGGGATTGCGAACAACGCAACTTTGGGCTTGGTTTCAAGCATCGCCTCCTCTAAAAAGGTGCCTGGCAGCGCACCTGGGCGCCCATTGGAGACGGCCGTCATGGCGCGCTCTTCTGCCACGCGGCGGCACTGACATGACCTTCGGCTGTTGTCCCATGCGTGTAGCATTAATCGGCGCTGTACAGATGGCGCGGGTTCGCACTTTGAATAGTTTTTCTTGGGCTAGGTGGGCACGAAAACTTTGATTGGCCCACCAACCACTCGAGCAGCCACTAACATTTATGCTGCGTCTGCAGGCTAGTGCGCACCACGTTTCCGATTTACGGTGTTTGGCTCGAGCCCGCTGGCTGGCCGTGGACAGGCAAACAACTTTCTGGAGGTTCTGGCAGCTCACGTGGTGCCAGAGGGCCCACCTGAGAAAATCAACCACGATCCAGCATTCCTTATGAAATTAGGTGACTGTCGCTACGCCAGAAAAACGAACTGCGCGCACTCACTCATCTACAGCAGCCAACCCAGCGAATACATTGCAAAATCAAGGCCCCTTCAGAACGAACGTGGGATAACCTGCAAATATAGAGAGGGTGCTGGCATTCGAAGAGGGGGAAGGCAAGCAACTCTTCGATTTTATTCTCAGACTCGGGCTATCCGTGGTGATCACCACGGATAGCCCGAAGATTTTACACGCCATAGATATCTGTTTGAAAACGAATGCCGGATTGCTTGCACGGGTTGTCCGCGGTGAATCCGAGAGCGTAAATCGACCAGCCCCAGTGAGAAAAAGTGGAGCAGAGGAGCTGAATGCATCTTCTCGGTGAGCAAAAATAAAACAGATGCACGCAACATTTGATTGTGTTGTGAATACAGAAGGGTGATAAGTTCCTTTGCTCAGGTAATTTTTTGTCCAACTGTCATCTTTGAGGTCCACCATAAGGAACACAAGTTCAAGCCATTCCAGTCTCTCATCATATACTGTCGTCAACTGGCGTGCGTAAACATATTGTTCAGGTGGATGTGCTTTAGGTCACTGCTGACATCCCTGAGAGAAAACCACTATCATATTTAGTGTGTGTCAGTGTCAACGGGAATCTCGTAAAAGAAGACACCTGGCCTCTTTAACAGCAGATCTGTTTAGGCAAACACAAGTCCGTCCGGCGGTGACCGAAAGCTGCGAGCGCATCTGTGCGCGTGCGTCGCGGGGTTCGCCTGGCGTGCCGTCCAAAGCGGCTTTGCACTGCTAAGGTTCCGTTGCTCCCTCTCCTACGGTCGTAGCAGTCGCTACGGCCACAAACTGAACACAACTTAAATAAGACGAACTAAAACTAAGCGAAAGGACAACTTTAGAAGGCCGACACGCGGCACCTATGGCCGGGCGTGGGCTGGATATTTTAATTCAATTCAATTCAATTTATTGTTCTTATGGGGCTACGAAACATGCGCAAAAACTGTTTAGACCCGTAGCCAGCGGCTAGTAAGGGGTATAATAAAAAATGCAAGAATTGCAGTACACATCGTCGACAGTATACTTAAAAAACGTAAAAAGACACTCTAAACACTCGTTATAGCACAGATTTCTAAAAGCCAGTGAACTAAACAAGACCACGTTCAATTTTAACAGCAATAACAACGGCAATTGCATTTGTCACTCAGGTTACAATAAAATCATCATATTAAAGCACCAGAATCACTTAAAATGCAGGATGTCATCACATTGTATAAGAAGAATCACGTCATTCGATAATGGGGTATAAGTGTGAGAGTACAGATAATAGCTGTAAACATGAACTCAAAGTGGGTCATTCATTTTAACGTAGTGCATTTTTATTGGAACAGAAAAATTGTTAGCGACTCTTACGTCATGCGGCAGGCTATTCCAGATCGGCAGTGTCAGAAGCCAGCGCCTCTGGCGGCAGTTTCCTCCAAAAAGAGAGAGAAACAGGAGAGGGTTTTGCGGGGCGGCCGTGGCCGTTGTTACAGGCATGTTTTTAGAGGAGGCGATGTTTGAAGTCTGTTTGTGATGGCTATGCCACAGCTACGCATTCTTGTGAAAATTGAGCGTAAAACCATTGATACGAGATACTAAAAAACCCACGGCGGCTTGTGAGTCCTATGTTAATATTTACGACCATTTCTTATAGAATTATTACCAACCCCTCGAGCAGAAGTAATTTTATATTTCAGGTAACCGAACTCCGCCGAGTAGTATTAACTCTATGCCGCTGAGTTCGCGATGTTGCCTGGTAGCGCCAAGGGCGGCAGTGGCGACGCAGCGTACTAGACATTCGCGACAGCGTCGTGAACTTTAGCTTAGCTGGAGAGGGTGCCAGAGGAACCAAAAGAACTGGTTATTGCCGGGTATGGAGGTGGATGGCACGTCTTTTGTGTCCGGACGCCCACGCCCTTCCCCACTTCGGCAAACGGCAGTAGAAGAGAGGACGGAAGAATTCTGGAAAGCCCAATCCTTCTGTAGAGCGCATGCCACGGAGGCGTTGAAACAGAGACGACCAGACCACGTAGCAAGCCGGTTTATTCCGAACGCCGTGGGGTCTCTAACTACTGATGCCAGGGGCGCGCGAGCCCTCCGGCGGGTGAGTGCGATCGTGGGCCTGCGTCACGCTGCTGCCGCTGGCACTGTGGCTTGCCACTACAGGGCTCCCCCTCAAGAGAGGAGCTGGTTCGATGCTCTGATGAACCCAACGTACATGATGGTCACGGTGGTGTGCAGCCACAGTGGGAAGACTCGCAGGGTTGATGTCGGCGGCAGTGACGTATGCCGGCTTCAGGCGCTCTAGGGCTATGTTGTCGTGAGAGCCATTGATGTCGATGACATATGTTGACGAGTGTCGTTCTACCACTGGGAAAGGGCCAACGTAGTGTGGTTGCAAAGGGCGGCGCACGGGTCCGTACCGCACAAACACATGTGTTGCCTGTTCAAGGTCCGGAAGCACATAAGGTCACCTGGGTTTTCGTTCCCGTGTAGGCTGCGGTCGAAGGTCCGCGAGGATCAATCTCAGAGATTTCACGTAGACCGCGGCGGAAGATGCTTGGGACGGTACCTCGAACAGGTCGGCTGGTAATCGAAGCTGGGTTCGAAAAACGAGTTCAGCCGAAGAACACGTCAGGTCAGTTTTGAAGGCGGTGCGTATGCCCAGAAGTGTGAGGGGCAAGCGCTGGACCCACTGTGTTGGGCAGTCGTGTGCAGTGAGCGCGGCCTTAAGTTGGCGGTGAAAGCGCTCGACGAGTCCATTTGTTTGTGGCCGGTACGCTGCCTTGCGCAAACGAGTCGTGCGGAGGAGGTGAAGGAGCTTGGCGAACAAAGCCGACTCGAACTGTCGTCCGCGGTCGGTGACGATAGATGATGGGCATCCGAAGCGCGCTACCCACGTCGACACGAATGCTGACGCTACTGTGGGCGCGGAGATGTCGGGTAGCGGTGTGGCTTCAGGCCAGCGTGTGAATCCGTCCACACAAGTCAGTAGGTAGCGGTAGCCTTGGCAAGGGGGCAAGGGACCGACGAGATCGATGTGCACAACGGCGAAGCGCTCATCAGATTGTAGGAACGCCTTTGCCGGCGGAACTGGGTACCAGTGAACCTTTGCGCGTTGGCATGGTGCACACGCGCGAACCCAGTCGCGAACATCAGCGTTCATTCGAGGCCAGACAAAACGAGCCGCGATGAGTTTCTGCGTGGCACGAATCCCAGGATGGGCCATGTTGTGCAGGGCGTCGAAGAGCTCGCGACGGCAGGTTCTGGGTACGAATGGTCGTGGCTTTCCGGTCGACAAGTCGCAAACGAGCTGCTGTCCGTCGAGTATCACGTCTTCGAGCTGGAGCGCAGTTGGGGATGTGCGAAGACGCAGCAGTTCCTTGTCGTCTGCTTGGTCAGCAGCCAGCCGGCGGAGGTCGGGTGCAATTAAAAGCGGCGAAGTGGAGGCAATGGCTTCCACGTGGCTTAGAACATCCGCAGCTGTGTTGTCAACGCCACTGACAAGCTTGATATCCGTCGTGTACTCGGAGAGGTAGGCAAGCTGCCGCACTTCTCGTGGCGTGTAATGGGTGTCGGGCCGGCTGATGGCGTACGTCAAGGGTTTGTGGTCAGTGAAGATGGTGAACTGACGACCCTCAAGAAGATGTCGGAAGTGACGCACAGCCAGATATCTTGCCAAAAGTTCACGCCCGAAGACACTGTACCGGGTCTGCGGTGGGGTTAGACGTTTTGAGAAGAAGGCCAAGGGCTGCCACGCGCCATTTATGTGCTGTTGAAGGACAGCTTCCACAGCAGAACTCGAGGCGTCCGTCATCAGCGCGAGTGGACGGCCTGGATTTGGATGAGCGAGGAGAGCGGCGTTTGCCAGCGCACGTTTGATGGCATAAAAGGCTGCCTCAGCACTTGCGGTCCAGTCCAATTCAGTGGTGGAGCGCTTCCCGGTAAGCAGGCGGTCGAGAGGCTCAAGCAGAGTGGCGCAGTTCCTGATAAAGCGACGGTAGAAGTTTACCAGACCCAGGAACTGGCGAAGCTTGGTGACCGACGTTGGAGTTGGCAAGTTAAGAATGGCCTGGACCTTGTTGGAGGGGGGCTGAATGCCTGTCGCATCCAGTCGATGTCGCAGAAAGTTGAGGGCGGGAACACCGAACTCGCTCTTCGCTGCGTTGATGACAACGCCATGGGCAGCTAAGCGTTCGAGGAGAATGCGGAGATGGTGCAGATGCTCCTCTAAAGACGTACTTGCTACCAGCAGATCGTCCACGTAAGCACAGACGAAGGGCAGTCCGCGCGTCACTGTATCGATGAAACGCTGAAACGCTTGGGCAGCGTTCCTGAGGCCGAACGACATTCGGAGGAACTCGAAAAGGCCGAAAGGTGTTGGCCGTCTTGTATATGTCCTCCTCAGCGACGGGGATCTGGTGGCACGCCCGTACAAGGTCGATTTTTGAAAATATGGTGGCACCGTGCAGACTGGTGGTGAAATCTTGTATGTTGGGAAGGGGGTACCGATCTGGGATGGTGGAGAGGTTCAAGAATCGGTAGTCGCCACAAGGTCGCCAGTCACCGTTCTTCTTGGGCACCATGTGCAAGGGTGATGCGTAGCGGCTGGAAGAAGGTCGGACGATGCCAAGTTCCAGCATGTGCTCGAACTCTGCACGGGCGATCTTGAGTCTGTCGGGAGCGAGACGTCGCGGACGAAAGAAAACGGGTGGTCCGGTAGTGGTGATATGATGACGGAAGTCGTGAGTCACAGGCTGAGTCCAGTCGGGTGGTGACGTGACGGTGGGGAACTCCTTTAGCAGGGCGGCAAACGGTTCTTCAGCAACTGTAGCGCAGGAAGGCGCTACGTCAGCAGCTGCTGTCGCTACGACGCCTTGAACTGAGAGGAGGGTCGTGGAGTCGAGAAGTCGCCGTCGCTTGACGTCGACTAGGAGGCCATGTTTGGTAAGAAAGTCAGCACCAAGGCTGGCAGAGCGAACGTCCGCGACCGCAAAAATCCACCGAAAAGTTCTGCGAAGACCCAGGTTCAAGGTCAGGGATTGCTGCGCGAACACGGGAATGCGCGTGCCGTTCACTGCCTGGAGTTAAAAGACTGCGCTGGAGTTGCGGTCGTGGCGTGAAGCTGGCAAGGCGCTGACTTGCGCTCCCGTGTCGACGAGAAACTTTTGTCCGGTGGTACGATCGACGATGTGAAACAGGCGACATTCTTCAATGGGGCCTGAACCGCTCGTCGCCGCTAGCGGTCTGCCGGGTCCGTTTCCCGTCCATGAGCATGGCAAGAGGCAGTGGCGAGCGTCTGCGCCGAAACGGCGGTGGTAGACGCATACACCGGGGGCTGATGTAGAGCTGCGTCCACGCACGGCATAACGGCGTCAAGGGGATGAGCGGTCGCGTCCGCGTGACGGGCTAGCAGAATGTGTGTTGCTGTTTCGCCTCGTCGCCGCGAAAACGAGTTGCTCCAGTCGTTCGCACAGGTGATCGACACTGGCACGCGACGCAGACGCACCTTCGTCGGCAGGAGCTGGCGTCGTGCGAGGGGCGGGTGATGCTGGTGTCGCGGTCACAGCAGCAATAGGTGAAGCTGTGCTGGCTATTTCCATTACCTTGTCGGCCAGGGACGCGAGCGAAGGGAGATCCATGGATGGCGCTGTTGCGAGGGCCATTTGCACGTTCGCAGGCAGGCGTTGCAGAAAGAGCTCGAGCAGCAATGCGCCGTCCATGGCTTGGGCACGTGAGCCGAGGAGTTGGGTCATGCGCCGTAGGAGTTGGCTCGGTCTGCGGTCGCCAAGCTCTTCGGTGTAAAGTAGCTGCTGTAGGCACGTGCGCTCAGATGGTGCTGTGCGTTCGAGTAACGCTGCTTTGAGCTGGTCGTAGGCCGTTGCAGGTGGGTTGCGTATGAAGGAGGCAAGAATGTCCGCAACCTCTTCCGCAGCAGTCGCTGGCAGAGCTCTCACGACGTAGTGAAACTTGCGTTCTTGGGAGGTGATGCCAGACAGCGCGAACTGTGACTCGGCCTGGAGGAACCAGATGGTCGGGTTGTGTTCCCAATACGGCGGCAAGTGGATAGCTAGGGCGGCGATCTCGTTGCCGGCTGCTTGCGGTGCTCGCTGGTTCTGGTCGTTGCGGGACATGGCTCTACAACCTCGCTGGGAGGGATATCACGTCCGGGTCACCAACTGTAGAGCGCATGCCACGGAGGCGTTGAAACAGAGCCGAGCAGACCACGTAGCAAGCCGGTTTATTCCGAACGCCGTGGGGTCTCTAACTACTGATGCCAGGGGCGCGCGAGCCCTCCGGCGGGTGAGCGCGCTGGTGGGCCTGCGTCACGCTGCTGCCGCTGGCACTGTGGCTTGCCACTACACTTCAAAACAGCTCGTGATCTGTTCGTGATCTGCTTACGGGCGCAGGATATTTGCGAGGCGCTTGTGTTTGAGAAAGATAGCCGGCGGACGTATTGGCATCTTTAAAAGAAATACTTTTGTTAGCGACAGAGCGGTTCGGAGTGTAACAAGCGGCACGCCAGCTCAGTAATTTGTTCGTTTTCTCTAATTTTTTTTGTAATGACATGAAGCAGTGTCAGGCTCGTTCTTTCTTTTTGTGTCCCTGTGCAGTAAAGATGAGTTGCTGATCTGCGCTTCAGTTTGTCTTTCTTCCTTTTTTTTTCATTTGTTCCTTTCGTTTGTGTGAGCGGCGGCGCCTTGGACTGAAAGCCTCTTCCACTTACGAGTACGCAGTTCTTTTGCCGTGAAAGAACTGTTTTCACCTGTTTTACTAGAACGTAGATGCGTGTTTGCCCCTTGCGGGATTCTCTGTAATCCACACTACAGTTTTACAGTTCTTCGTAGACAGTTCACGGCATCCTCAAGGAAAGTTACGTATGCGAGGGATATTGATTTGTTTGAAAACGAAATTTAAGGTGCTAACGCTACACTGGCGATAAGGCGCGCAGTAGTGCCGCCCGAGCCCGGTATCTTAAATGGGTACTGACGCAAAATTTGTATGGCGAGATAAATTCAGAGATAGATTGGTGTGAACACACATACATCTGCAAAATATCAGCGGCGAATACAGCACAAAACATATTTAAAATCAATTTTAAAGTGCGCGAAACGCGATCGAGCAGCCAGCAGAGGACTTCGCGCCATCGACATCGCCTGAATATTTTGCAAACAAACAACATCCACACACGCCACGAGTTCGCGTTGGCCGCTTCCGCACTGCCGGCGTTTTTTGCCGGCTCGCCACACCAATCTGAGGGCGGAGCTGCTCTCGCGAACGAACGACCCAATCGTTGCCAGCGGAGGCGCCATGATTTCATCTGCTCATCGGGCAGCTGGCAGCGACCAACGTTCTACAGCGATTCAAGGGAATCTATTTTTAATACTTTTTAGTTACATTGGACTTAAAAACGCGCCAGAGACACGAAAAGCCCCCTGAGCGATGATGACGATGATGATGGTTGTTGTTTAATGGCGCAAGGGCGGCTAAGGGCAAACAGCGCCAAACAAAAGTCATTTCATGAGAAAGACATGAAAGTAAATGTACAATGATTCTTTAAGATTAAACACAGTAAAACACAACGTAATCAAGATGACTGGTGTAAAGGGCCAGGTTGTGAAGATGCATGATAAGAAATGAGATGTAAAAATTTTAAGTCGGTAAAAAACTCAACATGCTTTACTGAAAACATGTGCTCGTCTCCTAAGAATTATGACGGGTGTTGTGAAATACGTCGTGTGTATAGTTCTGGGAATTCTTTGCGTCGTGTTATGTCAAGTGCTTGCATTGAATGAGTATGTGGATTACGGATAGGCCTTCTCCACACCCGCTGCACATGGGTGTTGGGGATCCAGTGAGCAGGTGGGAGTGTGTTACATGTGTGTGGCCTAACCGTAACTTTGCCAAGGCAATTTCTGCGTGTCTGCTGTGCGAATCGGTTGTGTATCGTCCCAAGTGTGGTTTTACAATGTGCAGTTTGTGCTTTGTCGGTTCAGTCCAATGTTTTTGCTATGTTTTACGTAGTCGTTGTTTTATGTGTGGTTTCAAGTCGGTGTAGGGTACTGTTATATGCTCCGCGTTTGTGAGTGCAGCTGCGGCCATTTCATCTGCTGTCTCATTTCCTGCGATCCCCGAGTGGCCTGGTACCCAACAAACTGTCACCTCAACGTTTGCACCATATGCCTACATAATTGTCCGAAACGCAAGATTGATGATGTAATTTCTGGACTTCTTTTGGAATGGCAATGCCCGTTGAACACTGAGGGAATCAGTGTAAATGACAGATTTCGCTATATGACATTGACAATATGATTTACAGCAAGAAAGATTCTATAAGCCCCTGCTGTGAAGATGCTACAAGTTATATTCATGGATTTGGAAGCTATAAAATTGGGTCTGTGCGCAGCACTTGAAACGGCGGAGGCAGTTTTGGAGGCGTCGGTGTAATATTCTGTACACTGGTACTTCTCCTGCAGTGGCAGAAAGTGCTGCAGAATAGCATTTCTCGGTACCCTCTTTTTATCAAGTTGGATGAAAGACAAATCACGCGACAAAGTGCGAAGGTGCCATTGTGCTATAAAATCAATGCAAGATGATTTAAAGGTGTTTCAAAAGGGGACATTATGTAAAGCCGCCTCCTCTCTCACTCTTTGTGAAAAGGGAACAGAAATGGACGGGCGATTTAACAAGAGCTCTGATGCGGATGTATCCATAAAAACAGGCTGTAGGATTGGGCGAGTTGGTAATCCATTTTGTACTTCAATTGCGCAAAAAACTAACGAAGACAGGAGAGAGACGACAGGAGAGAGACGCGAGAGAGGCGCTCTGTCTCGTGTCGTCTCTCTACTGTCTTCGTTAGTTTTTTGCGCAATTGAAGTACAGCATAAAAAAAGGTTTAAAAGGATGGATATCGATTCATGAGAGTTTAGAAACATATAAAAGATGAACTTAAGTTCGCTGGTGCTCTAGGCACCATTTGTAGCGTTCGACATACAGGCTTTGTACAGGTCTTGTACGGAAAGCAGCACACGACAGGTGAAGCCCTAGGTGTTGCACTCGGTCGAGCATTTTTTAGCGCTTTTTTTGTGGCCGACCCGTAGACAACACTTCCGTAATCTAAGCGAGACCCTACCAAACTGGTATAAAGGAGCAGCAGGAGTTGTTTGTCTGCACGGTATGATTTGTGATATAGGACCTTCAGAATATTCAATGCTTTTAGACATTTTTGCTTGAGCTGTTTGATATTGGAGATGAATAAGTTTTTGGTCTATCACCACGCCCAAAAACGTGTTCTTTTTTAACAGGAATCGGGTCACCATTGACAGTTATTTCAGGATCGGGCCTTACTCCGCGTCTCTTTGAGGATACGAGACAGGTACTTTTCTCAGGATTAAATTTGAAGCCATTTTCGTCTGCCCAGCGAACAGTTTGTTTGCGCAAAGCTGGACTTGACGTTCACATATGGACATGTTACAAGATTTAAAAGATATTTCTACATCATCCACATACACTAAACCGGAGATTGATGGAGGCAATGCTTTCCCAACGAGTTCATCTTGACAATGAAGAGCGTGCAGCTCAAAACTCCCCCCTGAGGCACGCCATTTTCTTGAATGTGAACTCTTGACAGTGCCGACCCAACTCTGACACGAAACTTTCGTTTGGACAAGTAACTATCAAGAATATTTTAAATGCTACCTGTTGTGCCATAAGTTTTTAGGTCTGCAAGATTGCCGTAACGTAATGCCGTATCATAGGCTTTTTCGATGTCAAAAAATACAGTTATGCAGTACTTTTTGTGCATAAAGGCATCTTTAATGTATGATTCTAATGAAACTAGTTCATAATTTGTGGATGGCCCAGCCCGGAAGCCTGCCTGGCAGCTCTCGAGAAGACCATTGTACTCAAAAAAGTGCACGAGCCTGCGGTTAATCATCTTGTTGAGAAGCTTAACGGGCAGCTGGTAAGGGCAATGGGCATATAGCTGGCAAAAAAGGAAAGGTGGCTTTCCTTCAGGAAAGCCACTACTATGGCCTTCCTCCAAGAGTGTGGAATGTGTACCGAAAGCCATATTTTGTTGTATAGGTGTAAGATTGTCTCAGGAGTGTCTGGGTGTGGGTGGTATATCATAGTGTGTGTAATCTTATCTGCTCCTTGTGGTAACATGATAGCGACGGCCAAGGAGCGGTGATAGCGCCGGAAGCTGTTGGTTTCCCTCTGTGTTTAGCCGCCTGGCTGTTATCTGTTCCGGCCGGTGACGTCACGCCGGTCCTATATAGGTGTTTTGGTCAGCGCAGAATAAAGGCTGATTCTTCGTCATGACTGCCGGTGTCGAAGTTATCACGTGTGGCGACGAGGATGGTCGACGGCCCGTGTAGCCTAAGAAGAAAGTTCCCAGTAACAAGTGAGCAGGCAGCCAAGCACTGCGAACCGACGGAGCGACGGACGAAATGCTGCGCCTTCTTTGGGATTACGCCAGCACTCCGGCAAAGGGTTCTTCGACGGACCGTCCAGAAACGCCCCTTGTCACCCCAACGCCACCATGATGCAACTTCGTAAGCCACGCCGTCAAACGCAGACTTTGAGTGCCTTGCATCTGCAAAATGTCGCATTTGGGCAAGTTAAGCGAGCTTGATCCGAGAACTCAGAACTTTGACTCGTACCTTGCGCGCTTCGAACTTTTCATAATTGCCAATAGTGTAATACAGGAAAAAGTTCTACCCGTGTTTCTGACTGCAATATGCGCAGAAGCATAAGAAGTGCCCAGAGGTTTGGTTGTGCCAGACGTGCCTGCGAACAAAACATTTGCACAGGTGAAACAGTTGCTTCAGGCGCATTACAGCCCTTCGAGTTCAGTGATAGCTGAACTGTGCAAATTCAATTGGCGTGTTTAACATGAACAGGAGAGTGTCGAAGATTTTATTGTAGAACTGAAGCACCTATCCAGGAAATGCGATTTCGGCGAGTTTTTGAATGAAGCTTGGCGAGACAGGCTTGTGGCAGGGGTAAGAAATGAGGACACCCAGCGTGCGCTATTCGCCGAGGAAAACTTGAAGTTCAATAATGCATGCAAAATTGCTTTGGGCCGAGAGTTAGCAGCCCAAGACTCGGCAATAATGAAGGCTACGGATGACAACATACATTCTCTGAAGAGTCGGCAAAGGGAGAATAGGGAGGGCTGCGACGCTACTAGTCAGCCTAGTTAGTCTCGTCCGAACATTCAATGCGAGCGATGTGGCAAGAAACACTCTGCAAGTAAATGCTGGTACAAAGAGTTTAGGTGCCGCCGGTGCGACAAGCTAGGGCATTTGCAGAAAATGTGTCGAAATGAGCGTAGACGAACCAAACGTAGACGAAGCAGTGTGTCGTGTTACTCCCTCTTTTGTGTTCGTTGTATTCAAGCTGATTCCCACCGAAGATGAACCAAACGAACTAACGCGGTAAAATTTTCGGAGGAAGAAAGTGAGCAGGAAGTATACCATTTTGTCAACATGCGCATTACTCTTACGAGGTCAGCGTGGTGGTAGAAGGCAGACCGCTGCAGATGAAGATTGACACAGGCGCAGCTGTGACGATAGTTCCAGAAAGCGTGTAGAAGGTGACTTTTCCGCACGTCAGGTGCACGCCGTCTCAAGTATCGTTGCGCACGTATACGGGAGAGCAGCTGCAGCAGAAGGGACAGTGTGAAGTAGCCGTCCACCACAACAACCAGAGAGTGACATTGCCAGTTGTTGTAGTGAAAGACAAAGGTAGACGACTTGCCGTGTTGCTGGGCCGCAATTGGCTAGAAAGGCTCAAGCTGGACTGGCGAGGAATCGGGAAAATAACTTGCAAAGACAGGGTCCAGGCACTGAAAAAAAATTTCCTTCTGTTTTCTCGAGTGAACTTGGCTAGATACGAGGGTTTGAAGCGAAAGTTCTTCTCCAGACAGGTGGCACACCTTTGTTTTGCTATGCAAGACCTGATCCTTTCGCAATACGAGAGCCCACAGAAAAACAGCTAAGGAGCATGGTAGAGAAGGGCACAATAAAGGAAGTTCCTCGCAGTGATTCGGCAACTCCAATCGTGAATATTCAGAAAAATGATGGTAGTGACAGAATATGCGGAGACTACAAAATAACGATCAACCCGGTGTTAAAAACCGATCATTACCCCTGCCGAGACCAGAGGATTTGTACTCGAGCATTGCAAATGGCAAAGTATTCTGCGTTTTAGATTTGTCGCCTGCGTATCAACAAGTGCCCCTCAGTCCGGAATCCAGACCATTGTTGACAATTAACACAAGCTTAGGTCTGCTTGAGTTCCAGCGCCTTCCGCATGGCGTGGCCAGTGCGCCCGCAATTTTTCAGGCTCTAATGGATAGTCTTGCGTGGCACACCGAATGTCTGATGTTTTAGAGACGACGTCATAGTGTATGGTGCGGACTCCGCTGATTTCCAAGACACTCGAACGTGTCTTTGAAAGGTTCCGTGATTACAATATCACGTTGAATGAAGGCAAATGCCGCTTTATTCAGGATTCCGTAACGTACTTGGGTCACACCGTAAACGCAGAGGGAATCTACCCTACCGACACAAAGAAAATGGCAATCTTGCAAGCCCCTGAGCCTACCACCAAGACGGAACTAAAGGCGTACTTTCACGTTAAATTTCTATGCGAAATCCTCAATTCCTAAAAAAGCATGAAAAGTAGTCTTGGACGAAGGAATGCAGAGAGGCTTTCGCCGCGACGAAGCGGCTGCTCACAAGCTCCGGCGCCTTAACTTTCTACGATGTAGGAAAGCCGATAGGCATGTTGTGTGACATGTCGGCATACGGGCTTGGTGCAGTTATCTTTCACGATACTGCTGAAGGCGAACGGACGATCGCGTACGCTTCGCGAACGCTAACTGTGGCAGGAAAGAACTATACGCAGTGTGAACACGAGGCTCTTGCCTTGATTTTCGGTCTACGAAAATTTCATCGGTACCTATACGGAACGTCGTTCACTCTGTACACCGACCACCAGTAACTCTTGGGCATTCTAGGGCTAGATAAACCAGTGCCTAGCATAGCAGCAGCCCGCATGCAACGATGGGCGATGACGCTTGCGGCTTACAAGTATGTGCTAAAGTATCGACGCGGGAAAAATGTCGAAGTGGCGGATGCTCTATCGGGGCTCCCACGCGCAGATGACAGCACAGAAGAGCCATCTGAATGTTTGGCCATTTTTAGTGCCTTTCGTTAACCGCGGAAGCGATAGCGAAGGCCTCAAAAAGGAACCTGACCTTGTCTCGCGTGGCCGATTTCACATTGAATGTCTGGCCTAGCGAATGCGCAGATGAGTTGAAGCCTTACTACGTCAGGCGGTGGGAACTGTCGCTTGAACAGGGCTGTGTACCCTGGGGTTCGAGAGGTATTATTCCCGACGCCCTGCGGGATCGTGTGCTAGACTTGTTACACGAAGAGCACCCGGGGGCTAGCCGCATGAAAATGCTCGCGAGAAGTTTTGTTTGGTGGCCGGGAATAGACCAGGCCATTGAAAAGTATGTCCAGCGATGTAAGATTTGCCAGACAGTTCAGCCCTCCGCGCAACCGGTACCGTTGCACCCATGGTCGTACCCAGCAAAATGTTGGTCGCGAGTGCATGTGGATTTTGCTGCAAAGGATGCAAACGTGTTTTTGGTCTTAGTCGACGCGTACTCAAAATGGGTGGAAGTGTGGGCTATGACTTCCATGACTGCCACTAAGACCATTGAAAAAATTCCAGGCGCATTTGCCGCATACGGACTCCCCGAAACATTAGTAAGCGATAACGGAGCGCAGTTCACGTCCGTCGAATTTGCGGACTTCTTGGCAGCTAACGGTGTGAAACACGTTCGCATTCCTCCTTATCATGCTGCATCGAATGGGGCAGCCGAACGCATGGTGCAGACGATCAAACGAGCCTTGCTTAAGCAGGTGCTTGAAGAGAACGCTTTGGATAGCCGTAGCTAATTCCAAGAACGCGTTGACAAATTTCTTCGTGCGTATCGCAACACTCCCAGCAATGTCACAGGACACTCGCCGGCTCAGTTGTTTTTGAAAAGGCAACCGCGCACAAAACTTTCTCGGTTGAAACCTGATTTTGGGCATGCTATGCGGGATAAGCAAGAGCATGTGAAAGAAGAGTGTGATAAAGGTCGTGGTGAGGAACGTGTGTTTCGTGTGGGTGACCGCGTCTACGTGAAAACAGTGCGCGCAAAACACGTGTCGTAGCAGAAAGCAGTGGTTACTCAGTGGTCAGTGCGGTGACCTATGTGATGAAAGTGCACAACCAGTTCCGGGTTGTGCATGCTGATCACCTGCGGTCTCAACATGCGGGCACTGCAGGAGTGTGTGACATGGAGAGACCCGAAATTCGCATCTGTCCACCAGAGCATCATCCTCCCGCACCCCCGGTGCCTTTGAGCCCGGAGCACGCGACTGCAGCCCCCTCGCCTCCGGTTCCACGTACGCCGGAGAGTGAACCCAGTGAACCTGCTGCAGTCGAAGCCACAACGGCTCCTGAGGCTCCGGCACACCTCGACGGGACTTCCCCTTCCACAGTAGTGGCCAGTACGCAGGAGAGTGCAGACACCACAGCGCCTCGGCGTAGCACAAGGGTGCGGAAGCTACCAGACCGTTTCCGACATGAGGACTTCCGCAAGTGAAATGATTCCTTCATTTAAGGAGGGACGAGATGTGGTAGCGTGATAGCGACACCAAGGAGCCGTGATAGCACCGGACGCTGTTGGTTTCCCTGTGTGTTTAGCATCTATGCATTATACCTATATAAAAGGACAATCCCCAAAGTGCTGTGAGCTAGTTAGAGAGATGGGTGGGGGATGAGGAAGATGAAGATGAAGAAGGTGATCGCGGGACTGACTGGTACGGACTGATGATTAAACCTGTTACAGTTCCTGTGTTCCTGTGAACCGATGCGCCCTTGTGAATAGTTGGCCGTAGCATTTTTGGTGGCAGCGGTGGGATAGCCATGATTAGCCACAGTCAAGCTCGAGCTCTCACCGAGATGCCGTCCCTTCTTGCCACGCCTGCATCCAGAATCGAGGAGTCACCTGAGAGGCAGAGCCGCGCGACTACAAGCCAAGATGGTGGCATGTTCGTGCCACAAGTAGTTGTGCCAGCGATTGACTCATCCGTATTGCTTCCCGTGGGTGGTTTCTCTGCCAGCTGCCCGGTCACCACTCAGTATGTCCACTGTGTCGACGACGGGGGCCACGCTAGAGCTCAGGGTCTGCCCGAGCCTCATGTTTCACCAACGTCAAGCCCCAACATTGTCTCAGACTTTGCCACGATGAATGAAGCGCACTCAGGCCAATGAGAAGCGCTCTTTGGACATCTCGTCAGCCACCTGTACCACCATACCTGCGTCATACACGAAAAGTTGAGCTCAATTGCTGCGAAGATGACGGCCGGGTTAGCGGATGCCAACGGTCGAATAGCTGACCTATCCAATCGTACGGCGGTCCTGGAGTCGTCCTGTCGACCGGTTGGCCCAGACCTGACTGCCACCGGTGTACCTTCCATCTGTCAGCGCCAGTGTGTTTAACGTCGTCCACTCGTTTTTGATGGCACTACTTCGTGGTAAGACTTCCGTATTCACTTTGAGTCGGTTGCTGTGTCCAGTGGTTGGTCTCTGTTAAAGAACCGAGGCGAGGACCGCGGGACGTGAGCGATTCTTTTTAATGGCGGATGGAACTGTACAATGATAGTGATAGTAGGAGGCAGCTGCTAATGGCCACCTCTTCTTCCTTTCGAATTTTTCCAACATCCTCCCGGCCACGCGATAAATGGCGGAGGAGAATGGGCATGACGTGAAGGATTGCAGTTTTCAACGGTCATTAAGCACTCGTCTTTTAACACAACACTTTTGTCTAAGGTCCCGTGATAAGTTCAATGTGCTCAAAATTCTTGTCATGAACGTCGTAGCCACCCTGTGTTAGTACAGTCTATACTTTCGTTTCCATCGATGCTTGGTGCGTTTGTGTTATGTGCGCCTTGCAGAATCTGAGCAGGGTAATCGACTCGATTGCACCGTCGTTCGTCCTGGATGACGACCTTGCAGACTTCGTACAAACTTCATGCGGCATGGTCGTCGGGTTGACTGTCGGGTCCTAAGGAAATTCAAGTACCGTATGTATCTCTTCAGGTGTATACAGGTCCTTCGACATGTGGCTTTCCCTTGATTCCTTGCTTTTAGTCTCGCATTGTACTGGACCACACGTTTCGGTTGAGCCTTATTTGTGCTACTTGTACCTGCATGTCGTAGGGTTGTCCGGCTTCCCCATTTTCGCCGTCGTTGTTTTGGCATCGGGGTTATAAAATTTTCACGTTTTGTTCTATTCAATAAAATCCCCACCAAAGTCGTGTTTCCGTGATGGCAACATATAATTGAACGATCGACAGGTGCGCCTGTAACTGCGTCAATCTGTCGATGTTTCTGCAGTGTTCTTTGGTTCACCTTCGGGGTTCCATGAAGTCGTTCGTTCTGCGGTGCACACTTTTTAATCTCTTCAAATCCTGCGCAGAAGACTTCTTTTTTGGTACCTCCAAAGTAGTGTCGTCGCTTCTATCCCTCTGTATATTCATTGGAGGTAATGACACAGGTTCATCGCTTGCAGCGTCAACTGTGGAAAAAGTTTTTGTCAGTTCATCTGAGCAAGCCTTAGGAGCCTCTGCCTGCACTTTGCCAATTCAGGCATTACGTTGTACTTTGAAAGTACCAGCTCGTGCGGTGACATGGGGCTCCTGACGATGGTCCTTCGGAGGTGCCGCCAAATCGCTGTTTTCGTTAGGACGGCCACTGTTCTTTAGTGCTGACTCTTTCTTCTTTATGGTGCTGTCGTCTCATTCGGAGGCTATTGCTACAGTGTCATTGCTAGGATATTTTTGTAATTCTGGGAACAATCGTTCCATTCTAAATTTTGTCAGCAGGATTGAATCTTAGAATTCTATTGATGCTTCACATTCTTTCTCTAAATCATCCAATTCGACAAGCTCTTCAATTTCACCGTCCAGTTTCTTCAGGATTTCATATTTTTCTAATAAACTTTTTTTCAGCAAAATTAGCTCACCGATTGATGATGTCTCGTCAGTAATGCGTGATTTTATGTCGTCGATCAGTGCTTTGATGTCCTGTCGGATTACGCTTCTTCTTTGGCAAAGGTTTTGCAGGTCCATTCTCGACGTCGTTAATGTCTAGGTAGTCGTCAGGAAGGATCACGCTCGGTGGAATGTCGAAGGCGTTGTCGTTGATGTCGAAGCCGTGGTCGTTGTCTTTCAGTTGTCTCCGCGAGACGTCCGTCAAGAATCGGTAAAATGGTTGAGGGCTTGGGATTCGATACATGCACGGTTGACTCGTCCTCAATTCCTTAAGTTTTCTTGTGGACGCTTGCGGTCAATGGTCAGCGGTGACAGTTCAGTCCGATCGTTGCGGTCACTCACGTCGTCGTTGTGGGGTGGTGCGCACTCAGGTCTTCAACTGTGTTATCCTTTGATCCTGGTCATTTTGTAAAAGAACCGAGGCGAGGACCGCGGGACGTGAGCGATAATTTTTAATGGCGGACGGAACTGTACAATGATAGTGATAGTAGGAGGCAGCTGCTAATGGCCACCTCTTCTTTCTTTCGCATTTTTCCAACAGTCTCTGTCTCACCAGGCTCGTTTTCTGGTGGCACAGCTACGTAATCCTGCCTCTGATGTATTAAAATACTCGCCGGAGCACACGAGACTCGACTACACCAGCTTAATGAGGGCCATAGACGACCGCTTTGGTGACGCCCGTTTTCAGAGCCTGCATTTTGCTGAGCTGAAGCGTGTGCGACAGCAAGGTATGACTGTAGAGGACCTCGCGAATCGCGTGGAGCTACAAACGCAGAAGCCACTCGCGGGTTCTCCGAACGCCACAGAAGATCTTTATTGGCACCGGAGCATTTTTTGATGCTCCTGGAGAACCGCAACGTACAGCATTTTGTGCGTGTCGCTCGGCCGATGACTGTCCGTACGGCTCTAGGAATGGCGCTCGAAGCTTGAGATGTAGAATCCCCTGCTGCACAGCAAGTTGAGTCCATCTCTTCGACTTCAAACTGTCGGCTACCTTCCGGTGGGGTTCGGCAGCACCCTCCTCGCTTGGGCAGTTACCTGTGTCGGGCCCCTGGTCACTATGCGCGTTATTGTGAGCGCCGAGCAGATTCTCTGTTTAGCCGACCGGGAAACGCCAGCACGGGTCGTCGAGGGTCGGAACCCACGTAACATACCAAGCTCCTCGCCTGTCGCCAGAGGTTACTTCAGGGCGGACGGAATCGGATGCACCAGAAGTACCCAGGGTCAGAGAAGCAACTACACACGAGGTAAACCCAGAAGTGTTGTCTGTGCCCACTGTGGTGGCGGGAATGCCGGACAACGCCACAGTGAGAGCGAAGGTTCCCCACCACGCTCCTTACGTGTGGTTGGACGTGGTCTTGCGGGGCAAATCACGGAAGGCTCTAGTAGACACGGGTGCTGCCGTCAACATTTTGTACCGTTCTTTCATCGCTCACGTGCCCCACTTATTTCAGTCCTCACCCGCGACCCGGTTGCTTGCTTTCAGCGGAGCTGAAATAAAACCGATTGGATACGTGCTTCTGGATGTGAGTGTCCTCGAGAGGCTCCACCGTGTCGAGTTTGTGGTAGCCGAAAGCCCAATTTGGCCTCTGATCGTCGGATGTGGCTGGTTCTAACAGGCTGGTCTCGGAACAACATTTTCGCCAAAGCCAAGCTGCAAGCGGCATGGTGACATTCCTACTCGTACAAAAGCTGCTGGTTGGTCTTGCCTGCTCTCACCTATGCTTGCTTTGGTTGTACGTCTAATAATGTGTATGCGTGCTAAGTGGAAAGGTTTTGTTGATCGTGTCTTTGTGGGGTTTGCAGCACAAGAGGCACACGGATATTAGATCGGAGCAGTAGCAGCTGTTAGCACAGGTGTACCGCCACGGGCAGGAACTAGGACGTTAACCGACTGAATGAAATTAAGATTCTTGGCAAGTGCAGCAGCGATGTCGCGCGTGAGATAATGGAAGCCTTCTTGATAAATAATGCGTACAATTGCGTGAGTCACACATCGTTGGCTTTGTATAAAAGAGAGTCGGAATTGTTCAAGTCTTGCCAGTAGGGTTGATGGTGAACATGTTCTCTCTTGGCGTTTTGCACATGTATTTTCGGCGCTTGCGCCAATTTGTCTTATATTTAAGGGGGCGTAAGCCCTTGAATAAATTAGTTGTTAGTTGCGCTCGTCCTGTTGTCTTCTCTGTGTTGTCATTCCGCGCAATCCTCATGGCGTTTCAAGACTATGGTGGAAGCGGAAGTACAAGGCAACACGCTGAACACGTATTGTTCCAGCAAGTGCTTTTCTCAGCCCCATGTAAGCGAGTTTCCAGAAGACCAAGGCGGAGGCGGAGCATGAGGTGCACGACGACGACGGAGAGTGCTAACAGTGCCACAAGCTGGGAGACTGCACGCGAGTGCTTCCAAGACGGAGGGGGCGGAGGAAGCAGGGGCAGTGACCTGGACCCACACGGCTGGGTCTGTGGTCGCCGCGGCCGTGGTGGCCGCATGAACTACAAGACAGGAGGTTTTGTTGCTTGGCTAGTTGGTGCATATTAGTTTGGAAGAAACCAGCTGAACATGGAAACAATGGAATAAATGTTAACAAAAACTAACAGGGACAATGCTGGACTAGCAACTGAAGGTTTATTACAAATGTCAAACATATATACGGGTTGTGAATGCTTATCACATATGAAGATATACATGAATTGCTGCGTTACACATGTCCCATCAAGGCCAAAAAACGATACCGCGCAAATTGGTCCTTGTCGCCCGATGAACTAAGTCTTGGCACATGCCTGCCTGGACTACAAGCCGCCCATCAGGACGAGGTGCTACAAGGGTAACCGGATAGGCCACTTTGCCAGGGACTGCCAGGAGGCTGAGTCCCGGTGTTATAGTTGCAACGGCACGGGCTACATCTCCAAGCAACGTGAAAAGCTGGGCCTGTTGGTTCACGATTTACGGATTAAAAACCAGCCAAGAAGACGGAGACACAAGGAAAGAAACAGACAGGATGATGCTGGACTAACAACTAAATTTTGTAAAGAAAACAACAACCACCCCCAACAACAAGCTGCGCATGGGCAGAACTCAACAAGTGGTGCTTATCGCTTCGTACATAACTAAAAAATAAAGTTCCCGATAATTACAAAATCGAACAGCACGCACACAAGAAAGTATCACTTAAATGGAAGGTTTAGCGCAAAAAAGACGAGGACGGGGGCAAACGTGACAGGCGCTACTAACAACTGAGTTTATTTCGAAAAGCACAAACGTATAAATAGCAGGCATGCACTGAAGAAAAAGAAAGGCAAGGGAAAAAATTACACACATCACGGTCATCGGGCGAACATCAGAAAAACGTATGTAGAAATACACTTTCCTTATGATAAATAGAAATCGACGGTACACTTACGCACATGGGCCCTTTTCTTTTTGTGAAAAAGCCTCGGCAACCTCACGTGTGGTAGCATCTCTGCTCCTTTCGATTATTTTTGTTTTGTGTAGATTGGGTTTACAGATTCGGTTTACAGAATCACAATATTTACAATGTTGTGGCAAGTGCGAACCAGTTCCATTTTTCATCGACGAGGCATGTTCTCTGAGGAGGTCATTAATGCATCGGCCGGTTTTGCCGATATACACTTTACCACAAATCATAGGGATCTCGTACACAACACCAATCGCACACTTAATAAACGTCGTGACATGCCTCTTGCATTTTTTGCGTTTCATCTCTGGCGCTATTCTTCAGCACAGCGTGGCAAGTTTCAAGGTCGCTGAAAACCCAACCGGTATGCTGTACTTGGAAGCGACCTTCTTAAGGTTGTGTGCAACTCGGTGCGAGTACGGTATGACCGCAGGCCTTGGCTCATTTTGCAAGTGCTCAACATTAGCCCTTTGAGGGGCACATTTCGTTTTCTTTAGCAAACCCTCCGCCTCGGCGGTAAGGGTTGAGCCCGGAAAGCCAGGAGATTGAAGCCTGGCCATTTGATGGTCAAAACTGCTTTCCATAGCATGCTCACACGATTCGTACAGCGCAGACTAAAGGCACATAGTGGCGATGGCACGCTTTACAGTTTTAGAATGAGCGGAATCAAAATGAAACAGTTCCTTGGAGGTTCTAGGTGAGTATTCCCAGCACGCGTGATCGTCCATAAAAGTTAGGTTAATGTCGAAAAACTGGAGTCTACTGTAAAGGGGTAGCTCATGTGTAAAAGTTAAACCCTTCCCACCCTGATGAAAATGACTTAAAACTTCCGTGACTGTGTTAGAATATGTTACTTGTCCTGTCTTCTCAAAAGAACCAAAAAATCGTCGACATATCTGAAAACCTTAACTGTGTTCCCTTTGAGCGACTGACTCAGATCCCGATCAATGCCTGCCAGGAAAATGTTGCAAATGTTCCTTACCTGACGTAAAGAAGGGGATTACGTCAGCGCACCATCTATCACATTATCAAAAAGAGAAATAGACTTCTTGTCGCGCTAAGAACTGAGCACGCGCTTCTTGTACACAGTGTGCAGTTGGAATCACACACGTTCAAACTTTTTGTATCTTTTTGTATCTCTTTGTTTTTGTGTTTCCCTTCCACACAAGCACTTGTATATATATATGTTCATCCACGTAAATAAATCAGTTGTTAGTTTGCGCTTCGTCCTGTGTTGTAGTTTTTCTCGTCCTTGTTTACTAGTCAAAGTTTAAGCGCTTTCCATTCAAGCTACACGTTTATTAAGTGTGCGATTGGTGTTGTGTACGAGATCCCTATGATTTGTGGTAAAGTGTATATCGGCCAAACCGCCCGATGCATTAATGACCGCCTCAGAGAACATGCCTTGTCGATAAAAAATGGAACTGGTGCGCACTTTCCACAACATTGTAAAGATTGTGATTCTGTCAACCCAATCTGTAAACCCAATCTGGACAAAACAAAAATAATCGAAAGGAGCAGAGATGCTACCGCACGTGAGGTTGCCGAGGCTTTTTTCATAAAAAGAAAGGGGCCAATGTGCGTAAGTGTACCGTCGCTTTCTATTTATGATAAGGAAAGTGCATTTCTACATACTTTTTCTGATGTTCGCCAGATGACCGTGATGTGTGTAATTTTTTTCCTTTCCTTCTTTTTCTTCAGTGTATGCCTGCTATATATATGTTTGTGCTTTTCGAAATAAACTCACTTGTTAGTAGCGCCTGTCATGTTTTCCACCGTCCTCGTCTTTTTTGCGCTAAACCTTCCATTTAAGTATGTACCAACTCACCCAAAAACACGTTCTGTGAAATTATCGCAGATTACCCCCAAGAAAGGAACATTCCTTGTCAGAAAGGCTCAAAGACGCAACGCTTATGCAGCGCTGCTGTCCCGCAGTCCTAATATAGAAAGCCTCTAAAATCTCACGCTCAAACTTCGTCTGGCCACGTCCTAAGATTGCAGTTTTATCAAACACAAGTGTGCAGCGACTATCGCGACAATCGCGACAGTGGGTTGGCAAATGAGCACCGTCTGAAAAGTTAAGAGAAGCATAGTGCTCCCTAGTCCTGTCGCCCTGTTTGGCCGATCGCCCGGTTTGGCCCTGTTTGGCCGATGTATACTTTGCCGCACGTCAAGGGAATCTGATAAACCACGCCCGTGGTTCACAAAACATACACTGTGCACTGGGCTTTCCGTTTATCTCTCTGCTCTACTCGAGAACACCAGCAGTTAGTCCAGCATCGTCCTGTCTGTTTCTTTCCTTGTGTCTCCGTGTTCTTGGCTGGTTTTTAATCCCTACGTCTCCAAGGACTACCAGCAGAGACCGGAGGAGATGTCTTGCTACAACTGCAGCAAGATGGGCCACACTGCCCGCCAGTGCAAGAAGCAAAAGAAGACGTGCTACATCTGCCACCAGCTGGGTCACATCTCGCAGCACTGCCCCAACAGTGAGTGGAAGAACTGCGAATACGACTACTGCGGGCACCTTCAGCAAATCAGACGCGACTTCCCCGAGGCCGGCGGCAACGACCCTGTCGCCAACTTTCACTACCGCTGCAACGAGCGCGGGCACATAACGCAAAACTGCCTTGCCACGTGCGCTAGGCAGTTGCCGCGAACCTTGCTGCGGGGCCGCCATTATACAGGTCCCTTCGGCCTTCTCACGCCCCTACGGCAGCAGGGGGGATAGTGTTATGGATTAATTAGACACATATTATACCTATAGATAAGGACAATCCCTCTATGGCTGTGAGATAGTTACAGAGATGTGCTGCGGAAGAGGAAGATGAAGACGATGAAGGAGATGGAGGGACTGACTGGTTTGGAAGGATGTGTCGCGAACTCGACAGAGAGACGAGCCGAGACACGTCTGAACGCTATGCTGTGCACCCAGAAACTGGGGCCCCGTTTTATTCCACGCTCGCGGCTTTCGTGGCTGCTTGCACCGGCGGCGCCCCGTGGTCCGCACTACTTGGTTCTCACCCAGCCCCAGTGCCATCGCCGCTGGGGCGCCGCCACATAGCCGCCACATAGCCCCCACCGCTTGAGCCACAGTCTGGAGGAGAGTCCTTGTAGAAAGCGGCACAGCAAAACGCAGTCTTTGTGTTCTAGGTTCACGGGTGGTGTTGCCAATGGAAGGGAGAGTGGTGGTGCTCAGCGTGGAATGGTGGATGGTGGAGTGGAACGCAGTCAGTGCAGCGTCGGTGAAAGCGGGCTTGAGGCGATCGACGGAAACTAAGGTGTCGTGGCCGTTGACGGGAACTGTAAACGTCTTGTCAGAGCGTTAAATGACGAGGTGAGGGCCGGTATTTGGCGGTTGAAGTGGCCGCCGGGTATTGCCGACACGGATGAAAACGTATTGGCTGTCAGAAAGGTTTGGATGAATAAAAGCGTGCTTAGTAGAACACGACCATGGTTGTTGGGGACGGATATAGCTGAAAAACCAGGGTAAATGGTTTACGTAGGACAGGCCAAGAGAGGAAAGGTTGTCTTAGATTCGGAGGAACCAGAAAGTCTGCCGGTAAGCGCAAAGACGTGCCATAAAGCATTTGATTGATAGGTGGCACAACCAAGATCGTCTTCGATGACAGTGCATAATGCTAGCAGCACAAGAGGAAGGTGAACTGCCCGCTGTTCAGGTGATTCGTGCGCCATCAGTGAGTCCTTTAGCTGCCGGTGAAACCTCTTGACCATGCCGTTTGCTTGAGGATTTACGCCGCGTAGGCTTGAGGTGAGTTACGCCGAGTAGGCATGTGAAACGGTGAAAGAGCGTGGACACAAATTGGCGGCCACGGTCTGTGATAATCTGGGAAGGCACCCCAAAAGGGCGATCCACGTGGACATAAGTGTGGAAGCAACAGTCTCAGCCGTAATATCGTCAATTGGAACCGCCTCTGGCCAGAGAGTATTCTTTTGAGGGTAAGTCGCGCTTTTTAAAAACACTGAGACGGACACGGGAAAAAACGTAGACTTTCACGAAAAGACGGCGCTAAAACGGTCGATTACTGTCAAAATGTAACGGTAGCCATTAGATGGCGGTAGCGGGCCAACAAGGTCGACGTGAATTGTGGAGAGCCTAGAGTCCGGCAAGGGGAAAGAGGGCAGAGGTGATGGGGTATGCGAGAGACCTTGCATTGCTGTCAGGCGAGGCAGGAACAAGCCCATGCGTGTACGTCAGAATTCATGCCAGTCCAGACGTATTTCTCGGAAACCAAACGCCGTGAGGCATGAACTACAGGATGAGAGAGACGGTGAATAGAGTTGAAACCAATGCACCTGAGAGAAGCAAGAATGAATGTCGTCTGTGGCCTGAAATGGGATCAATGTCGCAAACGATGCTGAGTCCCAAATCAGGAAAGATAATGTCCTAGAGTTGCAGAGAGACTCTGGTTAAAGAACGCAGAGTTCGGAGCTCCTCGTCATCTTGTTGGGCTCTAGCCAAATTGTAAGTATTGGAACCGGAGCGTTGTATGGCCGAAATACGGCTAAGGGCGTCGGCTGGGATGTTGTTAACTCCCTTGACATGCTGAATGTCCGTCGTGAACTCTGCAAGATACGCCAAATGTCGCGTCTCTCGGTAAGAATTTGTACTTGAAGGCGTTCGTGAGAGGCTTGTGATAAGTGAAGATCACGAAGCTGCGGCCCTCAAGGAAAAAACAGAAATGCTTAACAGCGAGGTATGCCGCGAGGAGCTCCCGCCCGAAAGTGCTTTAGCGTTGCTCAGTTGGAGAAAGCTTCTTCGAAAAGAAACGTAGCGGGCGCCAGGTGCCACGGATGTGCTGCTGAAGTACACCTCCAACCGCACAGTGGGAAGCGTCTACCATCAGGCTCGTGGGAGCGTTGTGGCGCGGGTGCACAAGGAGAATAGAAGAGGCCAGGCGCTCCTTGATGGTAGTGAATGCGCGATCAGCAGTATTAGTCCATTCACGCCTGCACTCGGGAGACTTGGAAGCTTGAAGGGAAACCTCAAGAGGTTGCACAATGGCCGCACAGCTTGGGGTGAATCGGTAATAATTCACCAGTCCTAGAAAACGACGCAGTTGGCGTAAGGACTCAGGCCAATGGAAGTCGATTATGGCCTTCACTTTGTCTGGTAGAGGGCGAATTCCATTGCGGTCAACCAGGTGACCGAGAAACTCCAATGACGGCAACCCGAATGCACACTTTTCGCTGTTAAGGATGAGGTCATGCTCTACTAGGCGTTCGAAACTATCCGCAGATGGGGCAGATGCTCAGAAATCCCGTAGAACTGGCGACAAGAACGTCATCTATGTAAGCAAAAACAAACGGTAAGCCACGGAGGATGACATCTATGAAGCTTTGAAAAGTCTTAGCTGCATTGCGCGACCCGAAACGCATCCGGGTGAATTCGAAAAACCAAACGGTGGCAGTTTTCTTGACGTCATCCGGAGCTGCAGGGATTTGGTTGTAGGCTTTTTGAAGGTCAAGCTTTAAAAATGTGGTCAATCCGCTGAGGGTATTGGTGAAGTCCTGAATATTAGGTAGGGGGTGCCTGTCGGGTAAAGTGGCCACGTTCAAGGAGCGGTAACCACCGCAGGGTCTCCAGTGACCAGATTTCTTTGGGACCATGTGTAACGACGAGGACCACTAGTTCGAGGACGGGCGAGTAATCTCAATTTCAAACATGTGATGAAATTCCTGCTCCACAATTTTGTTTCTCCGGAGCTAGGCGACGCGCCACGGCATGCGTAGGGGGACCCGTTGTAATGAGCTGATGAACGACGTCATGCTTTACTGTCTTTGTCCAGTCAGGAGGTGCAGTCAAGGAAGGAAACTCATTCAGCAACTCCCGGTACGGAGAAGGTAGGTCGCAAAGAAGCGTAAAGGCGAACGGGAAGACGGTAGACATTCGGCCTGTGACAGAAAGGCTGGTTGTGGCGTCCAGAATTTTTTTCGGGCCATGTCAACGAGGAGGCCAAAGTTCGAAAGGAAATCAACTGCTAGAATGGCGTGACTCACGTTGGCCACGAGAAAAATCCAGCGGAACGCACGGCATAGGCGGTAGTTTACCATCAGGGATTTTTTCCTGTACACGGGGATGCTGGACTTGTTTAATAGCTTGGAGATGGTACAGTGGTGGTTGAGTGTGGCCATAGGAATTAGAGGGGAGAGCGCACTCACATCAGCACCAGTGTCATCTAGAAAACGTTGACCAGTCGTTGCATCTGTGATGTAGAAGAGGCGGCTGTCGTTGGCTGGGAAATCGGTTGCCGCCGCTAACGATCCCTCGTCGCGTTTCCCGACCAGCAACAAGGACGGGTGCAACGTTGCGCCGCTGCACCAAAGCGGCGATGGTACCTGCACAAGAAATCAGTGTGACGGGGCTCCGGGAGCGTTGTGAACTCCTGACGGTAAACATGCGGCGACGAGGAACGGGGAGAACGGTAAAACCAACGAGTTTTGCGCTCTTGCGACGAGCGGTAGCCAGCAGACGCGACAAGCTCCCCCAGGGTTTGCATGCGATCTTGTAGAGCGGTGACGTCGGATACCGGGGAGGCCAAGGTGGTAGAAGCTCCCACGGTGGTATGTTCGGGAGATCGAGTGGATGCCACCGTGGTTGGAGACGAATGTAATGTGGCGACTTCCGTTATCTAGTCGGCGTGAGCGGCAAGTTGTCGCAAGGGAAGGCCGGAAGCCGTCGCAAGGATCATTTGCACAGTCGAGGGAAGCCGTTTTAATAAAAGTTCCTTCTGCAAGCGGGAGTCTGTGGCAGAAGGCGTGTCGCCGAGCAGGATTTGCAGTTCGCGAAGGAGCTGCGAAGGTCGAGGATCACCGAACTCCTCCGAAGAAAGAAGCCGCTGGAAACGCTGCCGTTCCGAAGTCCTCGTGCTGCTCAAGATGACAACCTTTATTGTGTCGTAAGGATTTGTGGTAGGTGGTTTGCGAGGATGTCGCGAACTTCGAACGCGATATCAATAGGTAGTGACTGTTGGAGATTGTTAAAGCGGGTCTATTGAGTCGTGATATGGCTCACTCGGAAACTTGCCTCGGCTTGAAGGAACCACACCTCGGGGTGCTGAGCGCTGAAGGGGGGCAAACGGCAGGCGATGGCGGAGATGCCGTCTGAAGAGGAAGCGGAGCACGCAGGAGTACCACCCGTGTAGCGAGGAGGGTCCATTCTGGTTCCTTGACTCCGCTCTAGCGTACGGGTCACCGAATGTCGCGAAAGCGACAGAGGGACTAGCCGAGACACGTCTGAACGCTATGCCGTACAGCCAGAAACTGGGGCCCTGTTTTATTCCACGCTCGTGGCGTTCGTGGCTGCTTGCACCGGCGCCGCGTGGCCCGCACTCATAGTTGTCACTCGGCCTCAGCGCCATCACTGCTGGGGCACCGCCACAGCTGATTAAACCTGTTACTATGTTCCTGTGAACCGATGCGGTTTTGCGAATTGTTGGCCCTAGCAATATATATATATATATAAATGAATCTATATATATTTTTTCTTTCTTTCTTTCTCTTGTAATTATAAAAACAATAATAATGTAACTTCACTAACGATAAAAATTATCTAACCAGTCCCCTATGCCTTCTTTGGCGTTGTAGACTGCCGGCATTCCTTTCTGTATATATATATATATACAGAAAGATAGGTCAGCAGTCTACGACGCCACAGGAGGCATAGGGGTGTGGTTAGGCTCTTTTCTTTTTTACTACGGTTAATGAAGTGAATATTTTTTTTTAATATACAGAAGAAAGAAAGAAAAACACGCCCCCAGAGTGGGGACCGAACCCACGCCTTTCGATTACATGTCGAATGCCTTACCAATTCGGCTATCTGGGCGACTGTGTTCTCCTTCACTTTCTGGGCTATTTATATTTACTTGAAGTGTATCTGACACTTGAGGGTGGTAGCCAGCGCCACTCTAACTACACGGGGAGAAGGGGACCTTCTTTTCAACCCCCGGGGCGTGACTGAGAGGGTAACTGGCGGGAAGCCCTCTTATGCTACCTAGGCATCAAGGCTGCCAGAACCGAGACCCTCGCTATATATATATATATATATATATATATATATATATATATATATATATATATATATATATAGACTGAAAAGATAAAAACTCACACAGAGCGCGAAAAAAATAAGGTTAGTAGAGACAGAGACATACGAGAAAGACTTAGAAAATAAAAATAAGTTTACTGACGTTTCAGGGAGAGGACTCCCTTTGAAGAAAGGGAGTCCTCTCCCTGAAACTTCAGTAAACTTATTTTTATTTTCTAAGTCTTTCTCGTTTGTCTCTGTCTCTACTAACCTTATATATATTTATATATGTATATATATATATATATATATATATTGCTACGGACGTAACAAATGGATGAAGGCTTTATTTACAAGTCATGCGGAGCCACAGGCAAGACGTGGTACCACAGATGCCGGTCAGCAGCGAGCCGGGGAAAAACTCTTCTTCGCCCTCCTCTTCTACGTGCCAGCACACCCCCAGGATCCCGTTCCACTGGGACATACCCTACACACGCGATTGACTGCCGACTAACGTAACAGACAACCTAGTGATTGTCCCGTACCTAACACTGTAACTATATATATATATATATATATATATATATATATATATATATATATATATATATAACAGAGAAATAAGAGTTGGCAGTCAGGAAAAACCTCGGAAAGCAAAGGGGAGGATGTGGTAGGTCATTGAAACAGATAAAGAATTTGGAAAGAAAGACAGAAAGTGGAGACAAAATGCTCGCCAGGTGGGATCCGAACCCACGACCTCCAGAATACCACAAAGGGGGAACATCTGCCCATACACATGGGCAGATGTTCGCCCTTTGTGTGCATTTGCATATCTTCTTTGGAACTTCTTCGTTCCGCGTGACTAATCTTTTTTCCCATGTCAAACACGTGCGTGGGCAAATCTTGTTTGGACCCCTCTTTCACCCACGTTGCCACGGGGGATGGCAAAATTACCTTGTTATTCATTTTTTAGTTTTTTATTATTTTTTTTCTCTGTGTGTAGTTCTTTTCTCTTTTTCCCCATGTTCGTACCGCGACACTGTGTGTTCTTATTATCATTTTTATAATTTATTTTTCCACTCTCTCTTCATTCTTTTGCTACCCACCAACCATGTTCCATTTGTACAAATTCTCCCTCCTCTTACCTTGCCCTCGCCCTTGCTACATTTTCTGTATATATATATAACTCCGAAACGAACTTATTTTGTACTTTCATGAAAGGGATTCCTCTCCGTGAAACGTCAGTAAACTTATTTCTATTTTCTACGTCTTTCTCGTTTGTCTCTGTCTCTACTAACCTTATTTTTTAGCGCTCTGTGTGAGTTTTTATCTTTTCAGGATATATATATATATCTATATATAAGTCAGAAAAAATTTTGGCAGTCAAGAAAACCTCGGGAAGCAAAGGGGAGGATATGGTAGGTCATTGAAACAGATAGGGAACTTGGAAAGAAAGGGGAGAAAAAAATGCTCCCCAGGTGAGATCCGAATCCACGACCTCCAATAGCGGTCTGGCGCGATAACCACTACGCTACCGGAGGGGCTATTTTCCCCCTCCACTTTCTGGGGTATTTATGTCAATGTAATTTTTCTTGTGCTTGGGGGGGGGTAGCCAGCGCCACTCCGACTGGTAGCCAGCGCCACTCAGTTGGCGAGCTCCCGTAGATAGGTATAGTTTAGTGCTGGCACCGCGTTTTTCAGCACAATAGCTTCACTAAACAAAATCTTACAAACAAGTCTGGACATTTTGATCTGGGTAGAAGGCTGCAGTACCATTGTTAGCTTTGATATTCTCACCTTGTAATCAATTTGTTTACGCGAGCGTGTGTGATTGCTTTCGTGTCCTCTGTCGTTGTATTGTCGTTTTCTAATATTCGTTGCTGACCGCCTCGGCATTCCCTGAACTGGTACCATGCGCCGGCCAGATGCATACTACCTGCTGCGCGTCATACGCGTGCACCTGCCTGTTTTTTTCTTTTGATGACTTGTTTGACCTTGCCCTTTTTTTCCCGCTCTTTGTATACCAATGTACACTCATTTCCTGTCGAAACTGCCGGTCCTACTGCTTTTGGGTGCGACCCTTGCCTCCCACCAATAGACGCCAAGTGTCTCATGTTTCAATGACCTTACATTGATTCTTAGAAAGGGTGTGTATGGGCAGATGTTCGCCCTTTGTGTGCATGGGCATATCTTCTTTGGACCTTCTTCTTTCCGCATGACTAATTTTTTTGCCCTTGTCAAACACGTGCATGGGCATATCTTGTTTTGACCCCTCCTTCACCCCTGTTGCCACGGAGGAGTGGGGAATTACCTTGTTAATTTTTTTCTGTTTGGTTCATCTCTCTTTCTTTCCCATGTGCGTACTGCGTGACTGTGTGGTCTTATTATCCTTTTTATCATTTTCTTTCCGCTCTCTCTTCATTCATTTACTACCCACCAACTATGATACAATTGTACAAACTCTCCCTTCTCTTTCCTTGCCCTCGCCCTTGCTACATTTTCTGTATATATATATAACTCTGAAACGAACTTATTCTGTGCTCTGAAGAAAGGAAGTCCTCTTTCTGAAACCTCAGTAAACTTATTTCTATTTTGTACGTCTTTGTCGTGTGTCTGTGTCTCTACTAACCTTAATTTTTTGCGATCTGTGTGAGTTTTTATCTTTCCAGACTATATATTATTGTGAGCACCAGGGATGTGCATTGAGACTGTTCCCCGTGAACCTGGCATCATCATCATTCATTCTGGTCACCAAGGGGTATGCTCCTCAATCACTCACAGCTAGCCGCCCATCGTGATTATCATCTGCGGATAATCATCATCGTGGGTTCGGCCTCCTCGGAACGGTCGGAGTCAGCAGCTAATAAACGCGGCCTCAAGGAACAACCCGTCTCTCTCAAGTGGAGGAGGGAGCTTTTCGTCCCGCTGTCTCCCTCTCTCAGTCGCACCACTGGAGCTCCGTTCAGGTCGGAGGTTGCTTCTGCCCACCACCCCCATGCAGCACGAGAGCAGCCAGTCGGGCAGCACCGCTAAGGCCCCGGTCCAGCCAGTTTTTGCCCTCACCGGCCGTGAGCGCGAACCTCCGTTTTTCTCTTGTCTCCGCGGTGACGATGTTGAAGACTGGCTTGATCAGTTCAACCGGGTAAGCGCATTCAACCGATGGGACGACAGATTCCAACTTCGATCGTCTCATTTTCTCTGATCGACGCGGCGAAGACCTGGTTCCGCAATAATGAGAAAGACATGTCTGATTGGGCCTACTTTGTCTCAGAGCTGCGTCGTATTTTTGGGACATCCTCGAACCGGTCGGATGAAGCCAAAAGGCTACTTGCGGTCCGTGTCCAGCTCCCGAATGAGGCGTACGCGTCGTACATCGAAGATATCATCGCACTGTGCCGTCAGGCTGACAGTAACATGTCCGAAACAGACAAAGTGCAGCACATCATAAACGGGATCGCCACTTTCGCCTTTAATGCTCTGGTGGTTCAAAACCCTACCACCATTGCGGATGTACGCACGATCTGCCAGCATTTAGACCACCTGCAGTCTATTCGCCTCCAACATGATTGTACGCGTTCTTGCTCCCTTCCGGAATCAGAGCTCCGTACTCTAATCCGAACAATCATACGAGAGGAGCTACAGCAGCGTGACACTACCTGCTCCCAGAACACTCCCGTATAAGCCCGTAAGCTGCGTGACTTAATAAAAGAGGAGCTAGCGTGCATGACCGACGTTCCACAGCCTTGTTGTCCTGCTTCTACTCACGTCCATTCGTACTCCGAAGCTGTTACGAGACCATCCCAGCCCATGGAGCGAATTCCCCCTCCTACTACTCATGGCCACTTGACGGCTATTTCTGCGCCTTCGCCGTCGCCCCCTCCATTCCCAGCGTGGCGACCACCGCGTCCAGCAAGCGAGCGGCCAGTGTGCTATTACTGTGGCATCAGAGGGCACATTTCGCGGTTTTGTCGGCGACGCCAGCTGGACGAACGCCGGGGCTACGCACCGTATGAGCGCGACGCCTACTTTGGATACGCCCCTCGTCAGCGCCTGTACTCGCCACCTCCGCGCCAACCTTCGCCCGTTTATGACGCCAGAAGCTTCCCTCGCGATTCCCGCCCGACACGACGTCGTTCCCCTTCACCCTTCCGTCGTGCTCTGTCGCCTCTCCGTCCTGTCTCCAACTCGAATGTCCCCAACCAACACCAGGAAAAATAGATGATGCAGTTTTTGGAGGGAAAACTGCATTTTGTGGACCGACTACAACTCCTCCCGAACTTCCGTGTAACCTGTTATCTGTTCTCGTTGAAGGAATTGAAGTGGAAGCGTTAGTGGATACTGGAGCTATTATTTCTGTGATTGATGCTGATCTGTGTTCCCGTCTGCGAAAGGTCAAGACTCCGTATGGCGGTCCCTATTTACATGGCGCAAATAATCAGGACATCAGGCCCTCCGCTTAGTGTACCGTGCGCGTATTAATTGGAGAACTCCGCCATTCTATTCAATTTGCTGTCCTTTCACCATGTGCTCACCAGCTTATGCTCGGATGGGACTTTCTTTCCTCTGCCTCTGCCGTTATTTCCTGCCGTGAACCCGCCATCAGTATTGAAGACACTGAAAATTCAAGTTGCCTAGATTCGCCACAGCACACACTCAAGCTGAAATGTGATCGTGTTTTGGAAGCTGGTTGTGAGGGAATTCTGTCGGTCTCCTCGGACGAAATTAACGCTGGTGATGTTGTGGTGGTGCCCTCTACCCGGTTCTTACACCAGGGAATCGCCATCCCAACCTGCCTTGTTCGGTTTGCGCGCGGGTGTGCGGTGCTTGCTGCACTGAACACTACGAATGAGGCGATATTACTGGCCGAAGGAACCACTATAGCTTCAGTTGCCGACCATGCCCCTGCGTCAGTAGTTTCCGGTGACGTGCCCCCTTCCAGTCAGAACTTATTTGGCCCGCTTGGTAATAATTCGGCTCTTGCGTCCACTATCAGTCAAGACCTGACGCGTAATCAGAGAAAGTCATTACTGGCCGTCCTAACGAAGCACCAAGCGTCTATCGACGCACACTCATGTAGCCTCTCACAAACATCTGCAGCCGAGCACAGAATTAAAACGGATGGTTCAGCCGTGATCCGCCGCAGGCCATATCGCGTCTCGTCTGAACGGAAAATCATCGAAGACAACGTCGCTGACATGCTCAAGGGCAATATTATTCGGCCGTCGACTAGCTCCTGGTCTTCCCCAGTGGTACTCGTCCAGAAGAAAGACGGTTCTGTACAGTTCTGCGTCGACTACAGGGCACTCAATAAGATCACGCAGAAAGACGTCTACCCTATGCCCCGCATAGACGATGCCTTAGATTGTCTACAGGGGGCCGAGTACTTCTCTAGTCTGGACCTTCGGTCGGGGTACTGGCAAATCCCGATGCATGAAGCTGACAAAGAAAAAACCGCATTTACCACCCCCGATGGTCTTTATGAATTTAATGTATTGCCATTTGGACTATGCAATGCCCCGGCTACATTCAAACGGATGATGGACACTGTGCTTCGTGGCCTAAAATGGAAAACTTGCTTATGCTATCTGGACGATGTTGTTATCTTTTCGTCCACATTTTCACAGCACCTTGAGCGCCTTGACGAGGTACTTACTTGCCTGTCCAACGCGGGACTTCAACTTAACACAAAAAAATGCCATTTTGCGAGCAAGAGTATAAAGGTGCTGGGACACGTCGTCTCCAGAGATGGAATACGCCCGGATCCGGACAAAACAGCTGCCGTTAATAATTTCCCTCGACCCCTTCAACAAAAAGATCTGCGAAGCTTCCTTGGCCTGGCATCATATTTTCAGCGTTTTATACGCAACTTTGCCACCCTTGCGTCTCCCCGGCATCAGCTCTTGCGCACCAACGTGCCCTTTGTATGGACGGATGATTGCCAAGCCGCATTTGAAGCTCTGAAAGATTCACTTACCTCTGACCCCGTCCTGTGTTATTTTGACGGCTCAGCGCCTACTATATTACGCACTGATGCCAGTGGGTGTGGCATTGGTACCGTTCTTCTCCAGCGCGATGCTCAGCTTCGAGAAAGAGTCATAGCATATGCCAGTCGTTCACTGATGCCCGCTGAGAAGAATTACACCATCACGGAACAGGAATGCCTCGCTGTCGTCTGGTCTATACAAAAGTTTCGCCCGTACCTCTATGGTCGTCATTTCACCATCGTTACGGATCACCATGCCCTCTGTTGGCTATCCACGATGAAAAACTTATATGGGCGCCTCGGCCGATGGATACTGCGTTTGCAGCAGTTTGGCTTCACGGCTGCATTCAAGTCCGGCAAAAAGCATTCGGATGCGGATGCCCTTTCGCGATGCCCGTTATCCTCCCCGTCGCCAGCTGCGTCTTCCTGGCTACGGCCGCCACGTTTACCCATGGCACCCTTCAACCATGCTGCAGTAGAGACGGCCACCGAGCTGCCTTCGCTTCAGCGGGCCGATACATACTGCCGAACTTTAATGGACCGCCTGAGTGGCTTGGCGCGACCACCCACTAGCTGGCTGCGACGCCAACTGAACAACTTTCGGGTTATTGATGGCGTGCTCTACCGCGCCAATCATCATCCTTCCGGTCATAAATGGGTGCCTGTCGTTCCTCGTCAGCTCCGCCTTCGCATACTCGAGGCTTTTCACGATGACGCAACAGCTGGGCACCTTGGCTGCCAGAAGACTTATTAGCGTGTTCGGAGTCGATTTTTCTGGCCAGGCCTCTCCACGAGCGTCGCCAAGTACGTCGCCTCTTGCGCGTTGTGTCAACAGCGCAAGCGACAAACGACACCTCCTGCCGGTTTTCTGCAGCCGGTTCCTTGCCCTTCTGTTCCATTCGACACAGTAAGCATAGACTTGTATGGGCCGTTACCTGTAACATCGACTGGATGCCGCTGGATCGTGACTGCTGTCGATCACTTGACCAGGTACGCAGAGACCGCTTCTTTACAGTCCGGGTGTGCTCACGAAGTCGCCGACTTCCTCCTGCGCAACATTATCCTGCGACATGGAGCACCTCGAGTTTTGCTCAGTGACCGCGGCAAGACGTTTCTTTCACAAATTGTTGCAGAAGTTCTTCGCGCTGCCAATACCATCCACAAAACTTGTTCTAGCTACCTTCCGCAGACGAATGGACTTACTGAACGGTTCCACCGCACGCTCTCTGATATGATCTCCATGTACGCCAGCCCCGACCACCGAAATTGGGACATCATTCTTCCCTTCGTTACATTTGCCTATAATACCGCTGTCCGGCGCACCACCGGTTACTCGCCCTTCTTTCTCGTTTTCGGCCGCCTCTCCTCTTTTGCGCTCGACACCGTTTTTTTCTCTGCCCCAGTCTCCGCTACTTCGCCACTTCATGAACAGTTCATCGATCGGATCACCCATTATCAACGTATGGCGAAAGAAAACACTGATGCGAGCCAGCAAGAACGAAAGGGCAGATATGACGACACCCGTCGCTCCGTTAAGTTCTCGAAAGGTGAAGAGGTCCTGCTTTGGACACCTGTTAGAAAACCGGGACTTTGCGAGGAGTTTCTGCACCGGTACATTGGTCCGTACGTCGTCATCGACCAGACTTCTCCAGTCAATTATTGCGTGTCACCAGTTAACCCTTCTTCAGACCGTCGCTGTCGTGGGACAGAGATAGTGCATGTGTCCCGCTTGAAACCGTTCAACCGTCGCCAAACGTAACCTTCTGCGGGCAGGCGCCAGCTTTCAGCCGCGGGGGGAAAAGTGTGAGCACCAGGGATGTGCATTGAGACTGTTCCCCGTGAACCTGGCATCATCATCATTCATTCTGGTCACCAAGGGGTATGCTCCTCAATCACTCACAGCTAGCCGCCCATCGTGATTATCATCTGCGGATAATCATCATCGTTATTTCGGCCTCCTCGGAACGGTCGGAGCCAGCAGGTAATGAACGCGGCCTCAAGGAACAACCCGTCTCTCTCAATATATATATATATATATATATATATATATATGTATATATATATATATATATATATATATATATATATATAGATATATATTTATATATAAAAATACAAATATATATATATATATAGATATATATATGTATATATATAAATATATATGTATATAAACGTATCTATATATATGACATAGTCCCAAACAAATCCGATTTCTCAGTTTCACTTCCATCTTTTCTTCTCTCCTCTCACTTGCGGACCTACCTCTATAAAAGCGTGCCAGCCAGGACAGAGATTGCCTTGACAAAAGCAAGTCTCTGCTGAAACGTTGGCAACAATCGTGCTTTTACCTTGTTCAAAGTTCTCGTTTTTTGTATATATATATATATATAAATATATATATATATATATATATATATATAGATATATATATATCATCATCACCAGCCTGTCTACGCCCACTGCAGGGCAAAGGCCTCTCCCATTATTCTCCAATTACCTCGGTCCTGTGCCAACTGTGACCAATTTATCCCCGCAAACTTATTGATCTCATCTGCCCATCTAACTTTCTGCCGCCCCCTGCAGCGCTTTCCTTCTCTAGGGATCCACTCTGTTACCCTTAATGACCAGCGGTTATCTTGCCTTCGCATTACATGCCCTGCCCAAGTCCATTTTTTCTTCTTAATTTCTACTAATATGTCTTTAACACCAGTTTGCTCCCTGACCCACTCCGCTCTCTTCTTGTCCCTTAATGTTACACCTATCATTTTCCGCTCCATTGCCCGCTGAGTCGTTCTCAATTTAAGTTGAACCCTCTTAGTGAGCCTCCAAGTTTCTGCCCCGTAGGTGAGTACCGGTAAGATGCAGCTGTCATACACTTTCTTCTTCAACGACAATGGTAGGCTGCTATTCATTATCTGATAATGTCTGCCATATGCACCCCACCCCATTCTGATCCTTCTAATTATCTCTGCCTCATGGTTGGGATCTGGGGTCACAACTTGGCCTAAGTATATATATTCGCTTACCACTTCCACTGCCTCGCCATCTATCTCAAACTGCTGTGCTGTCCCGAGGTTATTGATCATTATTTTAGTTTTCTGCATATTAATTTTCAGGCCCACGGTTGTACTCTGTTCGCCCAGTGCGGAAAGCATGCTTTGCAATTCGTCCCCCGAGTTACTTAGCAAGGCAACGTCATCAGCAAATCTGAGGTTACTGAGGTATTCTCCATTAACCCTTACTCCCACCTGTTCCCAATCCAACGTTCTGAATACTTCTTGTAAGCATGCTGTGAATAACATTGGAGAGATTGTGTCTCCTTGTCTGACACCCTTCCTTATAGGTATTTTACTGCTCTCCTTATGGAGGATGACGGTAGCTGTAGACTTATTGTAGATATCCTCTAGTATTCTTACATAATGCTCATCTACCCCCTGGTTCCGTAATGCCTGAATGACTGCTAGGGTTTCGACCGAGTCAAATGCTTTCTCATAATCTGTGAAGGCTATATATAGGGGTTCAGTATACTAAGCGCACTTCTCTCTCACCTGATTGATCGTGTGAATACGGTTCATTGTTGAATAACCTTTACGGAACCCTGCTTGATCTTTAGGTTGACTGAAATATAAGGTTGCAGAGATTCGGTTAGTGATTACCTTGGTAAATACCTCGTAGACGACTGACAGTAAGCTGATCAGCCTGTAATTTTTCAGGTCCTTCATGTCACCTTTCTTGTGGATTAGGATGATGTTCGCGTTCTTCCAGGATTCCGGTACCATTGCGGTCATTAGGCATTGCGTATACAGGTTTGCCAGTTTTTCAAGTACAATTTCTCCGCCATCCTTCAAAGGGTCTGCTGTTATCTGATCCTCACCAGGTGCTTTGCCCCCTTTCATTTCTTTCAAAGCCTTCCTTACTTCTTCGGTCGTTACTGGTGGGATGTCTATCTCCTCTGAACTACTGTCTCGTTCGGCATTATCCTGTATGTCCCGGCTACTGTACAGATCCTTATAAAACTCCTCGGCCACTGTGACTATTTTATCCCTATTTGTGATGACATTGCCTTGCTTATCCTTAAGTGCATACATCTGATTTTTCCCCACGCCAAGACGTCTCTTTACTGCTTTCAGGCTACCTCCGTTCTTTACAGCGTATTCGATCCTCTCCATATTATACTTCCGTATGTCAGCTGTCTTATATATATATATATTTAAATATATATATATATATATATATATATTTAAATATATATATAAATATATATATATATATATATATATATATATATATATATATATATATATATATATATATATATATATATATATATATATATATATATATATATATTGCTACGGTACGTGCATAGCCTATGCACCACATTGGGACATGTGCCATGTGCCAGATACTAGCCGAAAGAAGATGACGGTAGCGCACGCGGACTCGAAAACCGAGCTAGATGTCGAAGTAGAAGAGGATCTTGCGCCTGGCCTGCGGGGTGCTCTCGCGTTTGCAAATACACTGTGCGGAAACCTCTTGTACCGCTTGGCTACACGTCTTCCTTCACGTCACCGTAACATCTTGGTGGAGGTGCCCAGACATCCGCTCCCTCTCGTCTCGGCTATCCGAGCCTAAAGGCGTCGTGATCCTTCATCACGCATCTCCGAAGCGGCCGTCATATTCCTCCTGCCAGCATGGCTCCGCCGAGCTAGTCGTCGCCTCCACTGGTCGTCGTTTCGCAGCCCCGAGAGCCCGGTTTGTTTACTGGCACGGACGATGTTGACGTCGAAGATTGGATAAAGCGCTACGAGCGGGTCAGCGCCCACAACCGTTGGGACCCTACGTTCATGGTTGCCAATCTTCTTTTCTGCTTGAGAGGTGCGGCACAAACGTGGAATGAAACCAATGAAGCTAAGTTAACCAGTTGGGACTACTGTTAATCCGAACTCTTGAGAATATTCGGCAATCCCATCCAACGTCAGCTACGCGCAAAAGCGGAACTTGCATCCCGTGCCCAGACATCGACTGAACCGTACATTTCTTACATTCACGACGTCCTGGCTCTCTGCCTTAAGGTCGACGAGAAGATGACTGAGCAGGACAAGGTTGCGCATGTGCTTAAGGGAATAGCTGACGACGCTTTTCACTTGCTCATGTGTAAGGGCTGCACTACAGTCGATGCTATCTTAAACGAATGCCGACTGTTCGAGCAAGCGAAGAGTCGCCGCATCATGCAGCAGTTCCAACGGTTGCCCAACACCGCTGCGACTTCTTCCTGCGAGCCACCATCCCCCCAGCCGTTTTCTTCCGCGACTTCTCACCCCAACTCACTCGAACACACAGTCCAAAGAATAGTGCGCCGCGAACTGGAAGCCACTGCTCCTGCCGTTACTCTGCCCCATTCGATCGACAGCCCTGTTCCAGCCATTTCGCTGATTCAAGCTGTCGTTCGAGACGAGATTAGCAACATGGGTATGCAGCAAGTATTGTCGCTGAGTCCTCCTGCCGCCCGCCACAGTTATGCTCCACCTGGACCTCGCTATGTGCCCGGCCCTCCACGCTACCGAAATCCCGCTGACTGGAGAACCGCCGATGATAAGCCCATCTGTTTCACGTGTCGCCGTGTTGGCCATGTCGCTCGGTACTGTCAGAACTATTGGCTTCGAGTTTCCAGGAACAACTTCTCGGCAGACCGTTACTCGACTGACGTGCCCCGCCGTTTTTCCCCTCGCACGTCGCCAGAATCCGTCGCTAATGCCGGTAGCTCTGCCTCCCGATTTGGACGCTCGCCCCCGCCGCCACGCCACCATTCACGTTCGCCGCAGCGCCGACACCTTTCACCGTCGGCGCCCCTTCGACGCTTCTCACCGGAAAACTGATGGATGCAGCGCCCAGAGGTGACGCTGCATTCCGACCCGAGCCCGAAAATCCTCTTTTGACGTTGCCGACTAGAGACAATTTAATCGACGTTGAAGTAGACGGCGTTCCGATCACCGCTCTTATAGACACTGGCGCACATATCTCGATAATGAGTGCTCCCCTTCGTCGTCGCCTGCGTAAAGTTTTGACGCCAACCATGTCGCATGTTCGTGTAGCTGATGGAGGGACACCGCCCGTTACCGGAATGTGCACGGCCCGTGTAACCATTGGAGGCCACACAACGACAGTCTTGTTCTCTGTTTTAGAAACGTGCACGCATGATTTGATTCTGGGCCTTGACTTTTTGTCGGAACATTCTGCACTAATAGATTGCGCGACGGGTTTACTACGCCTCGAGGTACCGCTTTCGCCCGATGCTCCAGACGCCTCAGTTTCACCGTCTTTATGTTCAGCTGAGTTCATGCGTCTGCGCCCTGAAGCCGTCACCCATGTTCCCTTGTCCTCTCGCCACCCTCTCCCCGACGGTGCGTACCTCGTGTCCCCTGCAACCAACGTTCTCCTAACGCACAATGTGATCCTGCCGAACTCTGTGGTAACCATCAAAAACAACCACACCATCCTTCCAATTCTGGATTTTGGATTGCATCCCCAAGTACTTCCCCAAGGAATTTCCCTCGCCTCAGTTTCTCCACTGCACGACATTGACATTTCTGCGCTAACCGTCGACACTTCTCTACCGGCTTCCTCTCGTGACCTCATATATACCCCGAACTTAGCGGAGAAAATTGGCGCAATGATCAGCTCCGAACTTTCATGACCACAAGTTCAACAACTACGCCAGCTTCTTCTATCGTATTCTGACATTTTTGACTTCCAGAACCGCCCCTTGGGTCAAACACATGCAGTGAAGCACCGGATTGACACAGGCGATTCCAGGCCAATTTACAGGCGACCTTATCGAGTGTCCCATGCGGAACGCGATGTAATCCAAAAAGAAGTAGAAAAAATGCTCGATAAAGACATCATCGAGCCTTCCTGCAGTCCGTGGGCGTCCCCAGTGGTTCTGGTAAAAAAGAAAGACGGCAGCTGGCACTTCTGCGTCGATTACCGCCACCTCAATAAAATAACCAAGAAGGACGTATACCCACTGCCAAGAATAGACGCCGCCCTCGACTGCCTTCATGGGGCTAAGTTCTTTTCTTCAATTGACCTCCGCTCGGGCTATTGGCAGATCTCTGTCAACGAGATGGACCGGGAAAAGACCGCCTTTGTCACACCCGATGGCCTTTACCAATTCAAGGTCATGCCATTTGAGTTGTGCAATGCGCCAGTGACCTTCGAAAGAGTGATGGATTCTCTACTTCGTGGATTCAAATGGTCGACGTGCTTGTGTTACTTGGATGACGTCATTGTGTTTTCCCCGTCATTCGAAACTCACCTATCTCATCTTGCGGACATCCTTTCCCTTTTCCGACATGCTGTCCTCCAACTAAACTCTTCTAAATGTCGGTTTGCTCGCCACCGCATTACGATCCTCGGCCATCTCGTCGGCGCTGAAGGAGTTCAGCCTGACCCAGACAAAGTCAACGCCGTGAAGAACTTCCCGGTTCCGTGTTCTACAGACGCCGTGCCGAGCTTTGTCGGACTTTGTTCTTATTTTCGACGTTTCATCAAAAGCTTTGCTGATATCGCCCGTCCTCTCACTGACCTTCTCAAGAAAGACGTTAAGTTCTTCTGGGGTATCGACCAAGATGAGGCTTTTCACACCCTAATATCCCTCCTTACATCATCCCCAATTTTAGCCCACTTCAACGCAGCCGCTCCTACCGAAGTGCGAACCGATGCCAGCGGTCACGGGATCGGCGCCGTACTGGCTCAATGCCAGGACGGTCACGATCGCGTTATCGCGTACGCCAGTCGCCTCCTCTCGCCTGCCGAACGCAACTATTCTATCACCGAACGGGAATGCCTTGCACTTGTGTGGGCCGTTGGAAAGTTTCGCCCCTACCTGTACGGACGGCCCTTCACTGTTGTCACAGATCATCATGCGTTATGTTGGCTCTCTTCATTGAAAGATGCCACCGGACGCTTGGGTCGCTGGGCACTACGCCTTCAAGACTATTCTTTCTCCGTCGTCTACAAGTCTGGTCGCCTTCATCGGGACGCTGACTGTCTATCTCGCTATCCGGTTGACCCTCCTGAGCCTCTGCCCCAATCCTGCTTGTTGTCCATTTCGGGATTACTCCACATCGGTGATGAGCAGCGTCGCGATCCCTCTTTGAAATCCATCATCGACAGTCTCACCATCGGCTCCCCTGCACCTACCACTCATCTGTTTCGACTCCAGGATGGCATCCTTTACCGCCAGAATCTCCGTCCAGATGGCCCTGAGCTCCTGCTTGTTGTCCCTAACCACCTTCGTTTAGACATCCTCAAACAATTTCACGACCTACCTACGGCTGGTCACCTGGGTGTTTCCCGAACGTACGACCGTGTGCGTCGTCGATTTTTTTTGGCCCGGCCTTTACCGTTCTGTCCAACGTTATGTGGCCGCGTGTGACCTATGCCAACGCCGCAAGAAGCCCACCGCGTCACCGCCCGGTCTCCTACAACCGTTAGACATCCCCACTGAGCCCTTTTATCGTGTTGGTGTTGGTCTTCTCGGCCCGTTTCCGGTGTCTACCTCGGGCAACAAGTGGGTAGCAGTCGCCACCGATTACGCGACACGCTATGCCATTACCCGTGCTCTCCCCACCAGCTGCGCATCCGACGTGGCCGACTTCCTTCTACGCGATGTAATTCTTCATCATGGAGCACCTCGCCAGCTTCTTACTGATCGAGGCCGCTATTTCTTGTCCCGAGTTGTTGAGGACCTTCTTCGTGCGTGCGCAACACAACACAAGGTCACCACTGCTTACCATCCGCAAACCAACGGCCTCACGGAGAGGCTCAACAGGACGCTTACAGACATGTTGTCGATGTACGTCTCCACCGACCATCACGACTGGGACGTGACGTTGCCTTACGTCACGTTCGCTTACAATTCGTCGCGTCACGACACTGCAGGCTCGTCCCCATTCTACTTGCTCTACGGCCGCGAACCATCTTTGCCGCTCGACACCCTTTTACCGCCTTCTCAGCCCACAACTGAGTATGCCGAAGCCGCCATCGCCCGTGCCGACCACGCTCGCCAAGTTGCCCGCTTTAACCTTCTCTCATCACAAGTCTCCCAAAAGGCCCGCTACGACTCGCGACACCGAAACCTTCACTTCCCGCCGGGATCACTTGTTCTGCTGTGGTCGCCGTCGCGCCGCGTGGGACTTTCTGAAAAACTCCTCTTTCCCTATTCTGGTCCTTACCGTGTCATCCGACAAGTCACCGATGTCACGTACGAAATAACACCGGCCATGCCATCGCCAACTTCCCACCGTTCAACAACGGACGTTGTTCACGTAGCCCACCTCAAACCGTACCACGGTCCGCGACCCGCGTCGCTATAATTAGCACCGAGACGGCGCTTTCCGCCGCGGGGGTTATGCTACGGTACGTGCATAGCCTATGCACCACATTGGGACATGTGCCAGATACTAGCCGAAAGAAGATGACGGTAGCGCACGCGGACTCGAAAAACGAGCTAGATGTCGAAGTAGAAGAGGATCTTGCGCCTGGCCTGCGGGGTGCTCTCGCGTTTGCAAATACACTGTGCGGAAACCTCTTGTACCGCTTGGCTACACGTCTTCCTTCACGTCACCGTAACAATATATACTAGCGGTAGTACCCGGCGATGCCCGGGAGTGCCCAGACAGTCAGTCAGTCGGGCCCATGTCTTTATAGCCATAGATTGCGACAGTATGCCGCGATGCCCGGATAGGGCAATATACTAACGGGCTTATTTCATGTTGAATTAATTTTTATTTGCTTATTGTTAGTTGTTAAAATAACCTGTTACATCTATTTACACTAGTATGATAATGAAATCTGTCATTTTCGCCAATATGGCCTATTGTGCCTATTCCATGGTTGGGGCCGTGAGATACTGGGGAATAAACGCTCACACCATGAAAAAGAGAATTTATTGCAATTTAATATCAACAAGAAATATCAAAATCATAGGATTCTATGAAAATTGTTGAACAAATACGGAAGAGCACAGAACTGAATTGCACGAGACCATTTCCGTGACATCGCCACAGGTGTTCCAAAAAACGAAAGAAAGCAAACAGCGGCACGCACACATCACGAATCTGTGTGCTGATTACGCATAGTGAAATGGTTTGCCAGAAAGAGAGCAACACCTTTGTGCTGAAACAGTAGGTGCAGTCACTAGAACGCCAAAACACTTCTAAAGGAATTTTTAACACCACCGCATAAAAGACAACACCCAAGATAACGTATGGAAGGCTTGTCCAACTGCATAACAACATCGGTAAAACGGGTATTCCCCAACGTTGGTAACTCTAGGCAGTGTAAGAAAATTATACTGTGGAGTAATCAGTCGAAACCACATTTCTCAGGACATGCGTAAACTTGTACAAAGAACGAAAATTGACACAAAAACGAACAGAATGAAAACCCGTTTTGTGGGCGGCTCCGGGAGCAAAAACATGTTTCACAAACTATGAGTCAAGAATACATATACACAAAAAGGGAAATTGTACAGGAAACGTAATTTTTCGATCTTAGTTACTACAGAGGATGCAGAATAATCATGTAGCGTCTCTTTTAGTCCCCATGGTCACTTCAGCACTTCTTTGTACACCACGTTTGCAGTTTTCCCTTCGGGTGCGAGTATCACAAGGCTGCTCGGTGAGCTCACTCGGGAGCAAGCCACATAGAACTGCCCATGAGAGAAGCAGTCGTCTGTTAAGTCAATACCTGCTACCTTGAGAGACTGCCCCTGGGATTTGTGGGTGGTCATAGCAAAGCAGAGCTTTACTGGAAACTGCAACCTCTTAAACTGGAAGGGGTACTCCGATGGTATCAGCGGTATGCGTGGTATGAAGACGGACTCCCCTCGAGCACAGCCGGTTAACACTGTGGCCTCGATTACGTTCCTGTAGAGGGCCGTCACTTTCAGCCTCGTACCATTGCACAGTTTAGGAGGGTTAAGGTTTCGTAGAAGCATGACTGGAGCTCCAACTTTGAGAATGATCCTGTGGTCAGGGATCCCAGCAAAAGTAAGCGTGTTCAGGAACTCTACGGGGTAGTGAACCACATCTTCTATTTGGATCACAGAATCCACAGATCTGAACTCCATTTGTGTGCTGCGAATGACTTTAGCAAGGTATCATTAATGAGGGCAGCCCTGTTGTTCTTGGGGGTGAGAATTGCGCGCTCGCACAGCCAGTCCATAGATTTCATAGTTATATGTGCGATATCCGGGTATATCTTGGCCGTGAGCTGTGCTACGGTCGTCACCACTGAGGCGAGACCTACAGGAATTTGAACCTTACCACCGGATTCGGGGTACTCGCCGTCCCCTATACTGAGTAACAGCTTGGAAAATGCATCAGCGGAGGCACCCCCGTTCAAGTGGACCCGCATATTTTTCTTGAGAGACAGTTTGCAGATGAGGGGCGATAGATAGGATGTCCTTATACATGCCTTCACCTGGTCCGCTCGAGTACCTCTTGGCACTACAGGAAGGGTCTGGCGAAAGTCTCCAGCCAGCAGCATAGTCTCTCCGCCCATCAATCCATCATTCTTCCTGATGTCTTTGAGGGTTCTGCTTAGAGCTTCAAAACCCCCCTTATGCGCCATTGTGCTCTCATCCCAGACAATCTTGTAGCACTTGGCTCATGCTGCTCTGTTTCGATATGTAGCATAGAGGGGTTTCTACTTTGGTGAGGTTGAATGGGAGTTTGAATGCCGAAGTGGCCGTCTTGTCGCCTTCCAGCAGTGTAGAAGCTATGCCGGACGATGCAACAGACAACGCAATTCCACCACCACTCCGCACCTTCGCCAGGAGCAAGTTGATGAGGAAGGTCTTCCCAGTGCCACCAGGAGCATCCAAGCAAAACACCTTCCCAGCAGCTGACTGCATGCTGGAGCGAATCTGTTGGTAGACAGAGAGCTGCTCGTTCGTCAGTAAACGTTCGTTGCCTGACACTACCAGAGCCAAAGCATTTGTGTCGTAGCTTGTCTCCCTGAGGTACTCCTTGTTTTTTAGGAAGTCTTCACGCCTTGTTGGATTAGGCAAGCCGTATAGTGGCAGGCCCTGTCCTCCAAATTCCAGCACTGCGTCCTCAATGAGCCCAAGGCACCGGTTGCACACCTCGTCCATCACCTGCCTTGACCTGCACAGCACGCCCCTCTGCACCTGCCGCGCAATGTCCTCCGAGAGATTGTCTTTGTACTTTTGCCAAAGACTGAGAGGATCAGAGAGCTGGCAGAAAATCAACATCACAGTGAACAGCTCTCTCAACTTGAAAGGTGAGTCACACAGGGCAGCTTCCTGTAAAGTCAAGTCCCAATTTCCGTCCTCTTCAAGCAAGCCTCGTGCCTTGCATGCAGACTGGAATGTGGGGTGGAGCACACCATCTACAGTCTTCAGATCTGCGAAAGACGTGGGACCCCGAACCTCATGTAGCAGCAGGCGGAGATGATAACACTCGCTGGTGTATGGATGGACGGTGTACACTCTTCCCAGCGTATTTTCTTTCTTCACTCCTTCCCAACCGGCAACGTTCTTTCCCTGCTTCCTTCTCGTGAACTTGGAGTTGCTCCACACAAAGTAAGAAGGGACCTCCCAGTACAGTTAAGTTTTTCAAACGCATCAGTTTTGCACAACTCAAAGAAAGACAACAGCGTTGTCTTCGGAGGGTTACTAATTTTCTGCGCCAGATTATGCGAGTTGAAATACACACGCTGACCATTCTCGAGGTGAACAGCGAGATCGAAGACAGAAGGAAACCTCTCATGTATAGGGAATGCGAAGATTCTCCAAACCGCCTCCGAGGATCTGATATACCGGCCACTCTCATACAATGTAACCTCATCCCGGTCATTTCCTAATGCAAAGGATGCTTGATCACTGCCTTTATTCACATACTTACAAACGTACTTGATAGACTTGACAGTTACAGTACTCCACATTGATGTGGGCTTTGAAAGTACGTGATAGGGCGGGGTTATAGGGCACCACCCACCGGTTGGCGAGTTCCATTCCTTTTATTTCGACGGTGAATGCACCGTCAGACGGAGTCCTTCTTCTGTACTGCGGGTACCCAACTTCTCCTGTCTGGGTGTGGTTAATAAATGGTCGGGGGTGCCTCTTGCTGCAGCTTCCTCGCTTCATGCATGGAGATTCTTTGTTGATGGTGCCGCAGGGGCCATGGATCCTATTGGCTTTGACGATGTCGCAGAGAAGGGGTCTTGGTCAGGGTCAGGTATTTCTGCAGAAATTACCTGGTCAATTATTTCAGGAGAGATCCGGTGCTCCAGCCAGAGCAAAATGTGCACATGAGGAAGACCCCACTTTTGCCACTCAAAAACTCAAAAGAACATATATGAAAACATAACTAACCTCTCCGGGGTACAGCTTACTATTCATGAGCGGTCGTTAATCTCGCGCGGGTTGACATTTTGCCCAAGTACCGGCCGATACAATGAGTTTAGCTTGCTGAAAGATCTAAACAATTTTTTACAAAATTTACGCGTAGAAGAATATTTTTTCGATAAGCCGGACAAGGAGCGCACTGCCCCAACCTCCGTCAATGTAGGGCGGCAGTGGACACCGAAATCAGAGCGGGAAAAACACTTGGACTCGTACATTGAGGCCGTTCAAAGAGACCTCCTGCGGGCTTATAACGCTCGCAAACCAGGGTCCCAGAACCTTTCTCAAGAGAAGCGCGAGGCACTTAAGGCACTGGGTGATCGAACAGACATTGTCATAAAACCGGCCGATAAAGGTGGAGGTATTGTAATACTTAGTAAACCAGACTACATTCAAGAAGGCCACCGTCAGTTAAATAACGAATTTTTCTACCAAAAACTTGACGCGGATCCAACTGTTGAACATCAGGAAATAATAACAACACTAAATAATCTTGTCAAAATTGGGGAAATAGAGCCACGCCTCTGTAAAGCACTTACAGCAGCACACGCAACGCCAGGAAGGTTTTACAGGAAGGTTTTACAAAGAAGGGAACCCTGGTAGGCCAATTATTTCGGGAAGAGGCACTCTCACCGAATCAAAATCAAGCTACATAGACTCCCTGATTAAGCAAATACCGCCTACCCATTCGTCGTATCTTCGTGATACTAACCACTTCCTACGGGAAATCGACAACATAAAAATTCCTGATGGCGCCTTTCTGGTAACTGTAGATGTAACTTCTCTGTACACAAATATACTTCACCGAGATGGGATTGAAGCCCTGGTTGAATCCTATAGCATTAATCGGGACCATGAGTCGCCAAGCCCACAAGTCATTGAAACTTTGACCAAGCTAGTGCTGGAATTAAATAGTTTTGAATTCCACAATCAGTATTAGGTACAAATAAACGGCACTGCGATGGGTACTCGAATGACACCCAACTAGGCTAATATATTCATGAACGATCTCGAAACAAAATTTCTATCAACCCGTGAAATTAAGCCATTCTTTTACAAACGCTTTCCGGACGATGTATTCCTTATTTGGACAGATACGGAGGATGACTTAATCGACTTCATCGAGTGTTTCAACAAGGCCCATCTTAGCATTGCATTCACTTTTACCTATTCAACCACGGAAATCAATGTCCTTGACGTGCATATAAATACAGACAAAGGAGAACTGATCACTACCGTGTACAAAAAACCTACCGATAGGCAGCAGTATCTGCACTTCGACAGTTGCCATCCGCACCACTGCAAAACGAGTATCCCATACTCGCAGGCCAACCGATTAAAGAGAATTTGTTCCCGCACCGAGGACTTCGAGGCAAATGCAGAAAACTTGCGCAATGTACTCACGAAGCAACAATACCCACCACCCATAGTCAACGACGCTATTTGCAAAGCGGTCAACCTTGATCGCCAAGAGTTGCTGCACCATGAAAAGGAACTAAACCAGAAGGGGAGAGGCAACCTAGTTTTGACGTTCGGGGGCAACTCCCCAAACATAAGCAAAATCTTGAAAAAGCACTTCAACATGCTAAACAGAGTGGGCGGCTTTCGAAAATCTTCCCCACCCCTCCTCGGGTCGTATACAGGCGCCCCAAAAATATTAAAGATTACCTTGTACACGCCAAAACTGAGAGGGCACCCAAGGGTGGGTGTCGACCATGCGGAAAGGCACGGTGCCGCGTATGTAAACACATGCAGACAACCACGGTGGCAGAAAGCACCAATTCAAATTTCAAGCATCTAATTCACGCGACACTCGACTGCGACTCTTCTAATGTGGTGTACTTTCTGGAGTGCGGTGTTTGTGGCATCCAATACATTCGCCAGACGGACACGGCATTCCGCATGCGCTTCAACAACCATCGCGCACATGTTCGTTCACTTCCGGATCTACCCTTATCACGACATATTAACTCCGAAAACCACCCGTTCGACTCCATCAGGGTCACACTTTTACAGAGTGGATTTTCTACTACAAGAGAACGCGAACAACGTGAATCTTACATTATTTACAAATTCAACACCGTAAAGGCAGGAATGAATGTTAGCCCGGGCATTATGTCGTCTATACATGCTGTTGATATTCTGGCTGCAGAATAATCCCCTATGTAAATTGTAAGTCTCTGTGTTGTTTAAAGAAGTAATCAAGCTATTCTTCTGTTATTTATTTCCTTCCTGGGGTGTCCTCACACGCGGCATATGCCACAAACAACATCGAGGCGCCCGCCGCCGTTTACTCCAACAAAGGACCCGCGCGACTCCCGCGTGCGGTTAGAGGATTAGTTAAGCTCCTTCTCCCTGGTTCATGGTCAGGGACGACCCTGTCGGCTGCCCGGGCAGGGCAGAAGAATAGAGCTAAGAATGATGAATGGCGCTCGCCAGTCCTGCCGGTAGGCAGAATCATGCATGCTTTGAGCCACAGTGCGGAGATCGTACCTACACTCTTAACGAGCCTGCCTGTTTGTTTTGTAGGGTTGGCGTCACTGAGATATGTGTGCGGCTGCGACCGCTTCCTGTAAACTCTTCCCGTAAGGTCAGTGACCATTAGAATTCTGTGCCTCCCAGTGATGGTTGGAGAGCGTCCCTGTTACTGCTTTGCGCTTTCGTTGCTTAAGCAGAGCGGCCCCCCTCTGAAGCGGGCGCTACCTGTCACTCGTTCTACAAGCTGACGAACGATGGAGGATTTTGAAACAGTTGTGTACTCCTCTCTCTTTTCTGCATGTTTAGGTTTGTTTTTGTTTTGCGTTTTCTTTCTTTTCTTTTTTTTCTCTCTCTCTTTTTTGCAAATCTTGACCTCACCTCGCCGAGAGCTTGTATGTTGCTACCTCTCTCCCCAAATCCCCCTCTCTCTTTTTTCGGCGTCGTTTGACGACGAGCTTATAAATACGTGCACAGAAACACGAACTGTTGTCTTGAGAAAGATCGGCACCCGATCGAAACGTCGACCAATAAACAGTTTTGTTAGAAGCTATATATATATATATATATATATATATATATATATATACATTTACTATACTACTCATATATATATATATATATATATATATATATATATATGTGTGTGTATATATATAATTTTTTTTTCACCACTTTTTTTTCGATAAAAAAAATCATCTCCTTCTATGACCCACCAAAACCTCCCCTTTGCTTTCCGAGGTTTTCTTGACTGCCAACCCTTATTTTCTGTCTTATATATATATATATATATATATATATATATATATATATATATATATATATATATATATATATATATACTTGAGAAAATGGTAGACGCAGGATTAAAAACAAAAACAGTGGTTTACTGACGTATTGACTCTGGGACCAGTCTGTGGTTACTCAAGATGAAGACTGGTCACGCAGTCGAAACGTCCGTAAACCACTGTTTTTGTTTTTAATGTTGCGTCTACCATTTTCTCAAGTATTTTTTCTGGCTCCTCGAGAAGTTTTCTTTTACTGCTTACCTATATATATATATATATAAGGTTAGTAGAGACAGAGACACACGAGAAGGACATTGAAAATAAAAATAAAAGTTTACTGACGTTTCAGGGAGAGGACTCCCTTTCTTCAGAGTCCTCTCCCTGAAACGTCAGTAAACTTTTATTTTTATTTTCAATGTCCTTCTCGTGTGTCTCTGTCTCTACTAACCTTATATATATATATATATAGGTAAGCAGTAAAAGAAAACTTCTCGAGGAGCCAGAAAAAATACTTGAGAAAATGGTAGACGCAACATTAAAAACAAAAACAGTGGTTTACGGACGTTTCGACTGCGTGACCAGTCTTCATCTTGAGTAACCACAGACTGGTCCCACAGTCAATACGTCAGTAAACCACTGTTTTTGTTTTTAATCCTGCGTCTACCATTTTCTCAAGTATATATATATATATATATATATATATATATATATATATAAGACAGAAAATAAGGGTTGGCAGTCAAGAAAACCTCGGAAAGCAAAGGGGAGGTTTTGGTGGGTCATAGAAGGAGATGATTTTTTTTATCGAAAAAAAAGTGGTGAAAAAAAAATTATATATATACACACACATATACAGAGTCCTCTCCCTGAAACGTCAGTAAACTTTTATTTTTATTTTCAATGTCCTTCTCGTGTGTCTCTGTCTCTACTAACCTTATTTTTTCGCGCTCTGTGTGTGAGTTTTTAATTTTATATATATATATATATATACATATATATATATATACATGTATATATATATATATAGATATATATATATATATATATATATATATATATATATATATATATATATATATATATAAACACACACAGCGTGAAAAAATAAGGTTAGTAGAGACAGAGACAAACGAAAAAGATGTAGAAACTAGAAATAAGTTTACTGACAGTTACTGAGTTTACTGAGTCCTCTCCCTGAAACGTCAGTAACGCCATTAAAGTTATGTCTATTATCTACATGTTTTTCATTTGACTCTGTCTCTACTAACCTTATACATTTATATATATATATATATATATATATATTTTTTTTTTCTCTACTTTCTTTGTTTCTTTCCAAATTCTTTATCTGTTTCAATTACCTACCACATCCTCCCCTTTGTTTCCGAGGTTTTCTTGACTTATTTCTGTCTTATTTCAACGAGCCCCTCATTTCCTATTCTGATTCGCTATATGCATAGCGAGGGCCGCTGTTCTGGCAGTCTTGGTGCCATAGGGAGCTTAAGAGGGTTCAACGCTGGTTGACCACTCTCGACATGTCGTATACACTCGAGTCACGGCCCGGGGGTTAAAAAGAAGGTCCTCTTCACCCCGAGAAGTCGGAGTGGCGCTGGCTACCACCCCCAAGCGCAGGAAAAAATTACATTGACATAAATACCCCAGAAAGTAGAGGGGGAAAATAGCCCCGCTGGTAGCGTAGTGGTTATCGCACCAGACCGGTATTCTCGAGGTCGTGGGTTCGGATCCCACCCGGCGGGCATTTTTTTCTCTACTTTCTTTGTTTCTTTCCAAATTCTTTATCTGTTTCAATTACCTACCACATCCTCCCCTTTGTTTCCGAGGTTTTCTTGACTGCCAACCCTTATTTCTGTCTTATTTCAACGAGCCCCTCATTTCCTATTCTGATTCGCTATATATATATATATATATATATATATATATAACATACTTCCAAAAAATCCGATTTCTCTATAAAAGCGTGCCAGCCAGGCGAGAGATTGCCCTAACGAAAGCAAGTCTTTTTGCTGAAACGTTGGCAACAATCATGCTTTTAGCTTGTTCAAAGTGTTCTTTTCTTGTATATATATATATATATATATACATATATATATATATATATATATATATATATATATATATATATATATATATATATATATATATATATATAGTAAGGAAATGAGGGGCTCGTTGACGAAATACAGAAAGATAGGTCAGCAGTCTACGACGCCAAAGGAGGCATAGGGGTGTGGTTAGGCTCTTTTTAGCCTAAGCACAAGACTGCTGACCTATCTTTCTGTGTGTATATATATATATATATATATATATATATATATATATATATATATATATATATATATATATATATATATATATATATATATATATATATATATATATATATATATATATATACATGTGTGTTTGCATATAGTATGTCGAGATTTCGGCACATTTAACCGATCTTCCCGTGGTCAACATTAATAGGGAGCCCTCCATTACGGCGTACCTGAGGACTGGGTGTAATATTAGGCGCGTTAAGCACCATAATCTGATTCGGACTTTGAGTGAATGCGTAATAGCCTCATTTTTTAGCAATGATGAAATTATGTGTATTTAGGAACTCTGCGTGCCAGTTACGGTGTCCTCATCCCTAAGAAATGTTAATGATTAGAACACCTTTTTTCCCCATGTTTCGCCAGAATTGCCTACTATAAAGGGTAGCAATGCTGAAACACAGAGCGGTCATGGATTTGAGAGCTGTTGATAAAAAAATACTTCCGAAGGGGTCACTGAACATTGCAGCTTTTTTCCTTCCAGGCTCAAAAAAAGCACAGAAAGCAATTTAAAGCGAGCTGAAGATAGAGCAACGTATTCATTCCCTGACTGTAGGCTACCCTATCATTAGTCAATGATGGTTCCCCGCACTTGGCACCTTGAGTATTCTTGGTGACGGCATTGGCTACACCGCAGACCCCGAGCCCCCAAACATAAGCTGTAGTCAACCGTGGCGAAGTATTAATAGGTGGAGGGTGAGAAACCACTTACGGTGGCCGTCGGAGTTCTGGTCAACCTCCGGCAGGTGGCCTCTCTGTCTTTTTACAAGGCATTGAACTCCGGGACCTCTCAAGCTCTCAGGGTAAGGTTTGAGAAAGACGTACCGCGTCCCCTGCTTTTATACTATGCATATGGTATTTTAAACACCCCCCTCCAAAACCTGATCGGTCCCTGAAAAGGGGGAGCACTGAAGTGCCATTCCCTGCTCTTCCTAGCATCTCTTTTCCTCAACGTGACTAGTCGCGTTTCCTCGTCATTGAGTCCCTTAAAAAAAGGAAAGCCTACTACCTCACAGTCGCTGTTCCTTAAGCTAATAAACAACGAACTGGTAAAATTCTTGTGGAAGTATCCACCCAGCTTCAGGCCACGAAACTCTTGAATGAAAACCGAATTGCTGATCTCGACATCAAAGTCACGCCCCATCGTAGCATTAACAGGTCGCAGGGCGTGATCTCGGAGCCAGATCTGGCAAACGAGACAGAGGCCAATCACCTTGAAGGCCGGCGAAACCGAGGTTTTCTTTGAAACCTTCACAAACAGCAACACTGAAAAAAAAACACGAGACAAAAAAATAGAACACGAGAGGAAGAAAGGGAACACAGGTCAAGCACTCGTCCTGTTTTCCCTTTCTTCCTTTCGTGTTTTTTAGTGTTGCGCTTTGTGAAGGTTTCAAAATGCAATTTCACCGACTAGCCCAACTCGCCATTTTTCTGAAACGAACGTGTGACGGTAGTTCGCCGCATTACCATCAGGAGAGATGACAAAAATACCCACTAGGCACAGCATCCTCACCCTTGACCTGCCCCCTCTTCCAGATAACATCAATGCAAGGTTCATACGGTGCTCCGTCCGCGAGTAAATCCCGAATCCGCGGCGTTGTTACAAGTACCAGCGGTTCGGACTCGTTTCGCGGCCAAATAACCTGTGCCAAGTGCGCCAAACATTACAACCCCACTGATAATTGTAGTTCGCAACAATTCACCTGAAATAACTGTTAAGGCCTACAGGCGACCTACTTCAGGAAATGTGAAAAGTTTCAGGGAGAGAAGAAAATAGTAAACGTAAAGGAAACCGAATACATCACCTTCCCAACGGCGCGAACGAAGTTCGCTTCTTTCCCCCTGGGGACGTACCAGCGCCGGCGCAGCTCACCGAGAGGCAGTGTTGCGTGTGCTTTTGGCGGGGACCCAGCACCGCAAGTGGGACCTGGTCTTTCCCCAGCCCCCCTCAGGCTCCCTCTGGTGGCCCGTGCCACCCCTACGCCGCTGGTTAAGCGAGCTGCGCCTTTGTTGGCAACCACGTCCGTTGGGGATACCACTGCTTCCACCACCAGTTCTGCTCCACCGTCTAAATGAACACGTGAGGGCACGGAGAAGATGGAGACGGAGGCACCCGCCGCACCGCCTGTGCCATGGGAGGCGTTCCTGAAGCTCTCGCTGGTTGTGGGCCAGGCAAAGCGCGCCAAAGAGGCTGCCTGGTCCAAGGAGCCTGATCGCTCAGGCTCCCCGAGGATATCCGACGACGAAATAGATGTCGGACCGTACCTCCTTGCGACGCAGCGCAAAGAACGCGTCCCGAAGCCAAACCTCCCGACAAAAATAAAAAGGACGAGAGTCACAGCCCCGAAAGAAAACACATAAACATAGACAATCCTGTATCTCTTACACAGAATAATGGGAGAAAAAACATAACTCAATGGAACTGTAGCGGCCCTCTTAAAGGGGTCCTGAGATACCTTCCGCCGATGCATAATTTTACAAGTAACCAAATACAGCAATGTATTAGCAATCTCCTCCCGCGAGAATTTTGTTAAAACGATGAGTAATAAATGAGAAATTGTTAATCAAAAACCGCGCATTATCGTCGCGCCGCATTTCCTCCTCCTTTCAACTTTTTCTTCGTGTTGATGGCGCGAAAGCCTTCCCTCCCATGATGCTGCCCTCCTCAGCGGTGACGTACTTCCGCTATTGCGCTCCTCAGACTGCCGTCTGCTACAGGGACACTCTTTTGGCTTTTTCAAATTTGTTCAAACCATGGATACCGCACTCCGCTCAAGGCTGAAAAAGCGAATGAAAACCCTGGCGGCATGTGTGCGGCCTGGCCTTGCCCTTTCGCGGTGTACGTTGCGGTAGGTTCTATAGGCGGCACGTGACTTTTTATTGGCGGCGAACTCGCAGCCGCACAGGGAGGCTTGTGCGGTCGTTCCCTTTGATGCACCGCGCGCTGTTTATCCAAAAAGCACATCTCAGACGGGGACCCGCTGGTGCCGGGTCTTATTTTGCGGCGGTGGTAATTCCTACCGTCGGCATGTGAAAAAGACATTTTAAACTGATAAAGAATCCGTGCACAAAACGAGCCGGCTCGGATCGCTTATCAGTGGCGATGAACGGGAGGCGCAGAGCAAACCAGCGCCGCACTCGAGCAGCGTGCACCGTGTTCTGACAAGCTGCACCCATATCTTTTGAACGGTAGTATTAGAGAGTTGTAGAATAACGTACGCAGCCGTAGGCGAACAGTCAACGAGCGCTATTTTTTGCATCGTTCGCACTCCGCGTGCGCCGTACGTTAAGACGCTTCTCGTTTAGCGGACGGAAGAATAGCGGACGCTATTTCAGCAAAATAGCATGCGTACGTGAGGCCGCTTGCGTTTCTAACATGTCGGCGAGTAGCGCGACAACCAACCACGGTTCCGCTCTTCTGTGGACAGTAATTTGCTTCAAATGAACCAAGTTCTTTGCCCCTGTGTTTTTAAATACCTCGTGTAGTTAGCACGTCACCCTCACGCAGATATGTATCGTCGTAACATCGCTGAATGTCCTAAGGAAGCTTGCATTAGGCCAAGCCAGCGACCGATGCTGTGTGTGTGTGCATAGCCTTCTGTATGCACATCAGCCCGGGCCGCCCAACAAAGCCATCTCCTTCTACTCTGGCCACTCTCCCCCAATCGGTAGCCCTCCCAGCGCTTCATTCATGTGACCAGTTCAGCTTGGGGCGACGCGTGGTGGAGAGCGGCAACGTTGGCAAAACATGCTCTGCCGCGGCTTTGATATTTCTAACGCTGGCGCGAGCGCCATTTCTTTGGCAACCTCAAACATCGGTTGCCTTCGCAACAAGGCAAAAACCGCTCTCGAAGACAGTTACGTTTGCGTGATCCCGCTTCAGCTCGAGGCCCCACCTCGCGACATGTGGGCACTGCAGGCGTACCACTCACTCCCATTTGGAAGTGCGCGATGTGTTTGGCATTGTAAAACTACAGGAGGCGATGGTGTGTGTGTGTGTTGTGGACGCGTTTGTTTCGCGATGAAATGCGACGTTGTGCTTCCGCTGGTCGATAGTGCTTCCCACTGGCGCACCCAGCTTTATTTAACAAGATGTTCCCGGCAGAACACGACCCCATCTACCCGTTCTGCAAAAAGACGGAAGGCACCCTGCCGCACATACTGGCGGAGTGTACTGAGCTCAAGAATCCCCTACCTTTCCTCCCCCTTCCGCTTCCCCCCCTACCCGAGCGATGGGAGATCTTGATGTCCAGCCCCGACCTGTCGACGCAGCAAGAGCTCGCGTCCAGGGGCCAGGAGCTATTGGACTCATATAGGACTCGTGACTAGGGTTCCACCCCGTCTGACGCCTGCGAGCGTCACCTGAAATGGGCTCAGCGAAAGTTGTTTCTCTCTCTCTCTCTCCCATGATCTGGATTATCTTTCTCGAGCGACGTACGACTCAACCTAGCGTAGGGTATGTGCAGTGTGCGTGGCTAAAATCCTTTTCGGCTTGCGCGCCAGTGTGACTTGAAGTTCGTCTCCGCAAACCGCACGCGAGGTGAGTGCCGAATTTACGACGGGCAGGAGAAGGCAACCGACCATCTGTCAATCCCGGTTCAGACTTGCAACGCATGTTGTAACGTTGTGTTCGCCCGAAACGCACCTGTGGTACATTTTGAAGTTGCAATAAATGTAAGCGTCAAACGCGAGCATTCGCCCCAGGGCGTTTTCTGCGATTGCACGGAAGTGCCACGGGGCTTCAACGCTTTCTTTATAGATCGTACTCAGGTAAGAGAATGACCATGTTTTATTATGGCCGTGTTGCATTCAATACAAACGATTAAGCGTTTGTTTACACTTGTTAACTTTTAATAGTCGTAACATATCCAAGCACTTCGCCACTCCGCTGGCAGATCGGCCGGTGAGCCGACGCTGTGCGGACGACACATCTCTTTTCGGGAAATGCGTGAAACATCAGCCCAATAGCAGGATGTCTACCTCATGACGTAGACCTGGGAGGTGATGACGTAGACATGTGAAAATGGCGGCGTCCAAAAACGCGCAGGGGAGGGGTATAAAAGAAGGAGAAACTTTGCAACAAAAGTGTTAGCTTGCCGCTTCGCGTAAAAGAGTAATACTGTGCACAGAGCATGTTGACCCCAATCTAATGATTGCGCTAGTTCATTTAGTGTGCTGAAAACAACGCCTTTCAAGGCCCCTTTAAAACCCTTGACGATGAGTACGAGATACGGCAGTCCAATCAGCCAAGTCTCATGTGTGTACAACAAACCAATTTAAATTACATACAAATTTCTTCAATAGATACATGACATTTAGGACAGACACTGATGGTGGTGGTACATCTTCCGGGGTGTGGCCATAATTACCCGAAAGTCCTTGGCGTGTCGCACAATTCAACTACAGACCGTCCTTGAGGCTGTTCGCATTCGCACCATAATTTTCAATAGGCTAATAAAACTATGCTCCGTTTCCATCTCTCCTGACTTCCAGCTCTCGAGCTCGGATTTCGAGGGCCTTGTAGATCAGCTACCCGTACCATTTATCTTTTTAGGCAATCTCGATGCACATAATGCAATGTGGGGCTATTCTCACAAGAAATATTGTGTTCGCCTTATAGAAACAGTTCTAACATCTCCGGGAGCGTGCATACGCAATAAAAACAAGCCTACATACCATAATATAGGATATTCACACATCGATCTAGTTGACTATTGGTTCCGCACTTCTCTTTCCATCTCTTGAGTGGGATGTTGGCGCTCACCCGTATGGTAGTGACCAATTTCCAATTACATTAACACACCTAGATAAAAGCCCAAACAGGTCACCTTCCCGTAAAAGGTTCAATGAAGCTAGAGATAACTGGAGTACATGTACAGAAACTTCTCAACAAACCACACATCTATAAAGAACCTACACGTAGATGAAGCCGCCCAACACCTCACGGCTCATATCTTTGACATCGCCGAAAAGTCCATTCCCCACGCCTCTGGTGCCCCGCGCAACCAATGGTGGCCGTGGTGGAATGAGGAGTGTAGGCGGGCCCGACAGGCCACAACAAGGCGTGGGGTGTCCTCCATCGGCACCCCACGTCTTAGGCCCTCGTCTCCTTTAACGGGCAAAATCACCTGGGAAGTACCTGGTTAGTACAAAAAACCTGGTTATTACAACAGAGGACACACTGGAAGACCAGGCGAACACACTCGCACAACACTTTTAACACGTCTCCAGTTCAGTACACTACACAGGCACTTTCATGCCACACAAAACATCTACAGAGAAAAAGCCCTTTCATGACATATGCCCTTACAAGCCCTTACGCATAATCCCAACCTGGCCCTCTACACCAGCCATCCTCAGTGTCTTTGGGCGATTTTAATTTGCGTTTTCGCTAACTGTTTTTAGTGTTTAAATCTCCATCTCTCATATGTAACAACTGTTTTGGTGCTTTTTGCCCAGTTAGCCTTGCACCAGCTACACGTAACCCTAATCATCATGAGTCAATGATGGTTAGTAGGCTCCTTGCTTGTATTTCTGTGTACATTTAAATGCATTTTGTGTGTACATGGTCTTCACAGTCAAAACAAAAAATTAAACAAGAAATGAATGACGCAACCGCTGCTTATGTTTATACGGCACTTATCCTCCTATGGTAAGGATTTGAAGGGAAAAAAATGGAAAGTAGGAAAGTAAACCGTGCACGCCTGTCCCAACAATAATGCAGCAAGCTTTTAGCCACAACAGAAACTTGAGTGTAAAGGTAGAGGCAACTGAAAAAAACCTAAACTGGTAATGGCACTGGCCACTTTGGGGAGTAGGGGAGCGGGGTGCGCACCACTCCCTCCACCCCCCTCCCCCGAGAAATGTCGGAGGAGACCCGGGCTCCCACCGAGACTTGAAAAAACCAGCTTTTAATTTATCTCCACTTCCGCTATTCTAAAAAATAAAAAAGTCAGTTTTCCAATTTTACACTGACTGCAATTGAAGGGCGTTAGAACGTTCGTACACATTCGCGATATTTCTTATTTCTGTTTCTGTCGCTCTTTTTCCTGGGCTGTTTTTTTTTGTTTTTGTGTGTGCTGAACAATTTTATATATATTTCATTTCTTTAATCATGTTTTATAATGACAATGTTTTTCGTGCTTTCTTTGTTTTTCTGATATTCTGTTTGATGCATCACCTAAACCACAAGGATTAAGGGAGTACATTCGCTGATTCTTCATTTTTTGGGAAATTGGTCGTTCTTCTTTCGAGAGTTTTATGCGTGTTTTCGTCGCAATTGTCCGTGTTTCTTCCTGTCTTGTTTTATGGTAAGTGGTGTACTGAAGCAAAGCACGCTAGCTCTACCAGCCAATGGTTTTGTCCCCCGCACGGGGCACCTTGAGTATTCATGGTGACGGTGAGCAGCCAAACCGCGGACCCCGAGCTCCCATACAAAAGCCGTGTCCAACAGTGGCGAGGTGTTGTAAGGTGAAGGGTAGAAGCCGTAAACGGTGGCCGTAGGAGCCTTGGTCAAGCTCCTGCCGACGGGCTCCCTGCCTGTCTACCAGGCAAGGAGCTCCGGGACATCTCTGGCTACCAGGGTAAGGTCAGAAAAGAAAGTACCCCAGTCTCCCTGCTTTTATACTATGCCCTATGGTATTTACAACCCCCCCCCCCAAACGTGATCGGTCCCTGAAAAGGGGCCGCACCGAAGTATCTTTTCCCCCATTGCCATCTTTAACATTTCCTGAACCGGATAACTCGATTTCTTGTCATGGAATCCCTCAATCCAACCCACCCTCTAGCATGTCAGTCAGTCTTCTTGATCGCCAATTATCTTGAATCCATAATAGGAAAATCGTATAAGTGCAAAAAACAAAGGTCTGGTGAACTACTAATCGAGGTAAATGACAAGCAGCAGTCCACGAAGCTTCTAGCTCAGACTAGACTGGCTGATCTAGACATCAGGGTCACACCCCATCGGAGCCTAAACAGCTCGCAGGGTGTGATATCCGAAACAGATCTCTTGAACGAAACGGATGCGGATCTCCTTGCCAGCTTGAAGGATCAGGGCGTCACTGCCGTGAGACGCATCACTATCCGCAGAGACGACAAGGACATTCCCACCAAGCACATTTTCTTGACTTTTGACCGCGCAGTCCTTCCACAACACATACATGCAGGTTTTATCCGTTGCTCCATCCGTCCGTACATCCCGAATCAGCGGCGCTGTTTTAAGTGCCAGCGGTTCGGGCATGGTACAAACTCTTGCCGTGGCCGTACGACGTGTGCAAAATGCGCGGCGCATGATCATCCGAGCGAGAACTGCCCACCCGAAACCCTCACTTGTGTAAACTGCGGGGGGCCGCATGCGGCATACTCCCGCAAGTGCGAAAAATTCCAACTAGAAAAGCAGATCATAAACATTAAGGTCACTGAGAACATCACCTTTTCAGAGGCGAGAAGGAGGTTCGCCTCGTTCCCTCTGGGGAGGTACGAGTACGCAGCTCGCCGGGGGGCGGAGCGGCTTCTGGTGTCCACAGGGACCCAGTTCAGCGAGTCTGACCTGGTCCCGCCCCCGCCCCCCGCTGGGTTGCCTCACGCAGCCCAACCCGGCACCACGCCGCTTGGTGAGGCAGCAGCGGTTGTGGTGCAAACCACTTCTTTCGGGACCGGTGCCGCTCCCGCCCCTGTCTCCCCGTCCTCCAGTGCGTTGGAGGGTACCGAGGTGATGGACACCACGGGCCCCGCACCGGCTCCCACTGCCACCGCACCTCCCGTGCCACCTCTGGCGCCCCCGACGGTGGCGGCTCAAACGAAGGGCTCCCGAAGGGGGGCCAAGTCGGGTGGGCCCGGTCCGTCGGGCATGCCTCGGACATCCGACGACGAGATGGATGTCGGGCGGTTCCTGCATGCAACGCAGCGCAAGGAGCGGCCACCGAATCCCAAGCCTACAGAAAGGCCCAAAAAGCCCAATCAAAGAGTAACAGCCCCGAAAGACGACACATGAACACACACACTCCAGTCATTCTTAAATTTCAATAATGGGAACAGAAAACACTATCCAATGGAACTGCAGAAGCCTCCTTAAAGGGGCACTGACACAAAAATTTTGCATCTTGTTTTTTTTGTTGCGATAAGTAGCTAGTGACCTACTTATAACCTGTAGAAACCTCATCTGCTTCAGCGTGCGACGGTTGTTTAATTAGAGCATTTTCAATGAGGCCAGTCGCAGTTTCGGTTTCAGCGAGAGCCGCAAAACGGTGGATTTTGTGGATTTTGTGTGAACAAAGCTGACCACGTGACCGTCGGAGGGATATCACAGAGCAGAGCCGCCGTAGCAGTGTCGAATCCGCATCGACGGCACTTTCTGCGAATGCCCCCACGTACTGATCTCTTGAGGCACTTAATTAAAAAGCGACCGTGGATGTGACGCAGGCGCTGTGAGTGCAAATGCTACCGCGGCTAAAGAAGGACGCACGACGCTCGAGACGGTGGGTGGCAAGACGCGCGCTGGGAGCAGCCGGCCGGTCTGCCTACAGGTCCGTCTGCAGATGTGTTCGGCTTAGCACTGCGGCGAATATTCGAGTGCCGCTCTCGTAATCGGTGCAAATGACAATTTTTAATGCAACCCGCCATCGCATCATTAACTCCTTTCTCATGTAAGCCATCATGGTCGGGACTTTGGGACAATTTCGTGCAGCGGTAGCAAGCTATCACTCGAGCTACCTGCGCCGGCCTGGGCCACTGCGCGGCCGTGGCCGCCGCCAGCACAGCGACCGTGCGGCTAGCTCAGTGGGCTTTTCGTGCTTCCGGCACGTTTTCGCATCCAATGGTAATAAACAGTAATAGAAACAGAGTGCCTGGAATCGCTGTAGAACTTTGGTCGCGGCCAGCTGCCCGATGAGCTGACGAAATCACGGCGCCTCCGCCGCCAACGATCGGGTCGTTCGTTCGCGAGAGCAGAAGCTCCGCCCTCCGGCCCTCCGATTGGAGCGGCGAGCCGGGCGAGCCGGCGAAAAACGCCGGCAGTGTGGAAGCGGCAAACAGAAACTTGTGACGTGTTGGATGTTGTTTATTTACACAATAACATCGGGATGTCCATTGCGCGTAGGCCTGACAGGGCTGGCCGCACCCACTCTTCAGAAGGTGTGGCCATTGTCACCCAGAAATCATTGCATGACACACTCTCTCTTTAAACACTGTCCTCGAGGCTGTAGCGATCTGTACAATAATATTTAACAGGTTGATAACGGTATGCTCCGTTTACATCTCTACTGATTTGGCACTTCTGAGCTCTGATTTCGAGGCACTAGTTGACCAGCTGCCCGAACCATACATACTAACAGGCGACCTTAATGCGCACAACTCTCTTTGGGGCTCCTCCAGAACGGATGCCCGAGGTCGCCTGATAGAGAAGTTTCTTACATCCTACGGAGCATGCCTTTTCAACAAAAAACAGCCTACATACCATAAATTAGGACACAATACATACTCGCATCTTGACTTGGCTATTGGTTCCGCAGTTCTCTTTCCATATCTTGAGTGGGGTGTGGGCACAGACCTATATGGTAGTGACCATTTCCACACTTCATTAACCTATCTGAGCAGTCCGTCTTCCTATAAAAGGTTGAATGAATCAAAAGCAAACTGGAGCACATTCAAAAGCAAACTGGAGCACATTCACACAAACATCTTAACTACACCACACATCCATAAAACACCTACACGTGGAGGAAGCCGCCCAACTCGTCACGGCGCACATCCTCGACGCCGCCGAAAAGTCCATTCCCCAGTGGGTCCCGCACCCCAAGGAGACCCTAGTGGAACGAGGACTGCAGGCGGGCGCGAGAGGCCCAGAACAAGGCGTGGGGTGTTTTTCGCCGGTCATCATCATCAACAGCCTATCTACGACCACTGCAGGGCAAAGGCCTCTCCCGTTATTCTCCAATTACCTCGGTCCTGTGCCAACTGTGACCAATTTATCCCCGCAAACTTCTTGATCTCATCTGCCCATCTAACTTTCTGCCACCCCCTGCAGCGCTTGCCTTCTCTAGGGATCCACTCTGTTACCCTTAATGACCAGCGGTTATCTTGCCTTCGCATTACATGCCCTGCCCGCGTCCATTTCTTCTTCTTAATTTCTACTAATATGTCTTTAACACCAGTTTGCTCCCTGACCCACTCCGCTCTCTTCTTGTCCCTTAATGTTACACCTATCATTTTCCGCTCCATTCCCCGCTGAGTCGTTCTCAATTTAAGTTGAACCCTCTTAGTGAGCCTCCAAGTTTCTGCCCCGTAGGTGAGCACCGGTAAGATGCAGCTGTCATACACTTTCTTCTTCATGAACAATGGAAGGCTGCCATTCAGTATCTGAGAATGCCTGCCGTATGCACTCCACCCCATTCTGGTCCTTCTAATTATCTCTGCCTCATGGTTGGGATCTGGGGTCACAACTTGGCCTAAGTAGATATATTCGCTTACCACTTCCACTGCCTCGCCACCTATCTCAAACTGCTGTGCTGTCCCGAGGTTGTTGATCATTACTTTAGTTTTCTGCATATTAATTTTCAGGCCAATGGTTCTACTCTGTTCGCCTAATGCGGAAAGCATGTTTTTCAATTCGTCCCCTGAGTTACTTAGCAAGACAACGTCATCAGCAAATCTGAGGTTACTGAGGTATTCTTCATTAACGCTTACTCCCACCTGTTCCCAATCCAACGTTCTGAATACTTCTTGTAAGCATGCTGTGAATAACATTGGAGAGATTGTGTCTCCTTGTGTTACACCCTTCCTTATAGGTATTTTACTGCTCTCCCAATGGAGGATGATGGTAGCTGTAGACTTATTGTAGATATCCTCTAGTATTCTTACATAATGCTCATCTACCCCCTGGTTCCGTAATGCCTGAATGACTGCTAGGGTTTCGACCGAGTCAAATGCTTTCTCATAATCTGTGAAGGCTATATATAGGGGTTCAGTATACTAAGCGCACTTCTCTCTCACCTGATTGATCGTGTGAATACGGTTCATTGTTGAATAACCTTTACGGAACCCTGCTTGATCTTTAGGTTGACTGAAATCTAAGGTTGCAGAGATTCGGTTAGTGATTACCTTGGTAAATACCTCGTAGACGACTGACAGTAAGCTGATCAGCCTGTAATTTTTCAGGTCCTTCATGTCACCTTTCTTGTGGATTAGGATGATGTTCGCGTTCTTCCAGGATTCCGGTACCATTGCGGTCATTAGGCATTGCGTATACAGGTTTGCCAGTTTTTCAAGTACAATTTCTCCGCCATCCTTCAAAGGGTCTGCTGTTATCTGATCCTCACCAGGTGCTTTGCCCCCTTTCATTTCTTTCAAAGCCTTCCTTACTTCTTCGGTCGTTACTGGTGGGATGTCTATCTCCTCTGAACTACTGTCTCGTTCGGCATTATCCTGGATGTCCCGCCAACTGTACAGATCCCTTTAGAACTCCTCGGCCACTGTGACTATTTTATCCCTATTTGTGATGACTTTGCCTTGCTTATCCTTACGTGCATACATCTGATTTTTCCCCACGCGAAGACGTCTCTTCACTGCTTTCAGGCTACCTCCGTTCTTTACAGCGTATTTGATCCTCTCCATATTTTAGTTCCGTATGTCAGCTGTCTTACGCTTATTGATTAACTTCGAGAGCTCGCCTAGTTCTATTCTGTCAGCTGCGGTAGAGATTGTCATGGTTTGCCGTTTCCTGATTAGATCTTTCGTGTTCTGTGAAAGTTTACCAGTATCCTGTCTAGCCATAGTGCCCCCTACTTTTACTGCACACTCCGTGATAATGCTTGTAAGGTTGTCACTGGCTTCCTCTGTCGTAAGCTCGGCTTCCTCGTTTAGGGCGGAATGTCGGTTCTGCAGTGCGATCCTGAATTCTTCTAGTTTACGTCTTACTGTTCGCTCATTTATCGGCTTCTTTCGTACTAGCTTGTTGCGTTCCCTCCTCAAATCTAGCCTAATTTGAAATCTTACCATACGGTGGTCACTACACCTTACCCTTCCGAGCACTTCCACATCCAGCACGACGCCAGGGTTATCGCATAATATTAAGTCTATTTCGTTTTTGTGCTCCCCATTCAGGCTCCTCAAGGTCCACTTCCGACTCTCCTGTTTACAGAAGAAGGTATTCATTACGCGTAGGTTATCCCGTTCTGCAAACTCAAGTAGTAGGTCCCCCTGCTATTTCTACAGCCCAGACCATAGTTGCCAACTGCCTTGTCTCCAGCCTGATTCTTGACTACTTTAGCATTGAAGTCCCCCATAACTACGGTATACTGTGTTTTTACTTTAGCCATTGCTGATTCCACTTCTTCATAGAAGCGTTCCATTACTTGGTCGTCGTGGCTGGATGTGGGCGCATAGCCCTGCACCACCTTGAGCTTGTGCCTCTTATTGAGCCTAATTACAAGACCTGCTGCCCTTTCGTTAATGCTATAGTATTCGTCTATGTTGCCAGCTATGCCTTTATTGACTAGAAATCCCACTCCCAGTTGTCGTCTGTCCTCTAGACCACGGTAACATAGGATGTGTCTATTTTTCAGCACCGTAAAGGCTTCGCCTGCCCTCCTAACCTCGCTAAGCCCTATTACATCCCATTTAATGCCGTCTAATTCCTCAGACAACACCTCGAGACTTGCTTCGCTAGATAAGGTTCGCGCGTTAAACTTTGCCAGGTTCAGATTGCATTGGCGGCCTGTCCGGATCCAGGGATTCTTAGCCCCCTCTGCTGCGTCACAGGTCTGACCGCCGCCGTGGTCAGTTGCTTCGCAGCCGCTGGGGACTGAGGGCCGAGGGTTAATTGACGTATTCATGGAAGGTTGTGGCCGTTACTACACCAGGGTGGCCAATCCTGCTCTGGTGAGTTTTCGCCGGTACCCCACGTCAGAAAATCTAATTTCTTTTAAACGGGCAAAGGCTTTTCGGAAGCGAGTGCGTCGTGAGGCGAAAAGGGAGAGTTGGCGCACCTTCCTCACTTCCATCAACTCATACACTGACGCACACAAAGTCTAGACATGAATACGAAAACTAAAAGGACAACAGACACACAGCCTGCCCCTGGTTAGTACAACAGGGGACACACTGGAAGACCAGGCTAACACACTTGCACAACACTTTGAACACTTGTCCAGTTCAGCACACTACACAAACACTTTCATGAAACACAAAACATCTGTAGAAAAAAGTCCCTGCGTGATAACAACAAGTCGCACACTTCTTACAATTCTTTTTAATTCGTTAGCTGAAGGTTGCTCTGAGGACATGTAAGCCTTCAGCTCCAGGTGCAGACAAAATCACATACACCATGATACAACACCTACACCCAGACACTCTTGAAACACTCCTACATCTATTCAACAAAATATCGCTTTCGGGGCACATTCCTTGCTCTTGGAGGGAGGCCATAGTAGTGGCTTTCCTGAAGGAAGGAAAGGACCCTTCCTCTCCCGCTAGCTATCGTCCCATCGCCCTCACAAGCTGCCTGTGCAAGCTCCTCGAGAAGATGATAAACAGGAGACTCGTGTACTTTCTTGAGTACAATGGTCTTTTCGAGAGCTGCCAGGCAGGCTTCAGGGCGGGGCGGTCCACCAACGACCAACTCGTCGCGCTCGAGTCCTATATGAGGGATTTTTTCCTCCACAAACAATATTGTATGACGGTATTGTTTGATCTGGAAAAAGCGTACGATACCGCGTGGCGGTATGGCATCCTAAGCGACCTCAAGTCCTTCGGCATGTCAGGTAACATGATAAACACACTTGCCAGCTACTTGTCACAACGAACCTTTCGTGTGCGAGTTGGAATGCACTCTCTAGTGTTCATGAGCAGGAAAATGGAGTGCCGCAAGGTGGAGTTTTAGGTTGCACCCTTTTTATTGTGAAAATAATTTCCCTTCGGAAGGCGCTGCCACCGTCGATTTCCTGTTCAATCTATGTAGACGACATTCAACTCTCCTTTAAATCCTGTAACTTCTCTGTCTGTGAGTGCCAGGTCCAGCTTGGTGTTAATAAGTGGTTTCAAATTTAATCCCGGGAAGTGCACTTGTCTTTTGTTTTCCAATTGGCGTGACATTCGGCCGTATCCAGACATTGAACTCCACGGTGTCTGTATTCCTGTAAAAAAGGAACACAAGTTCTTAGGTATTATCTTTGACGAAAAGCTGACATTCATCCGACACATAAAACAACTAAAACATAAATGCTTAAAAACAATGAATATCCTGAAGGTTCTGTCGCACATCTCTTTTGGCGCTGACAAACAACTTCTTTTACGTGTTTTTACCAGGTCGATACGTTCACGATTGGACTATGGTAGCGTTGTTTATGGGTCAGCAAGTAAACCATCCCTCAAAATGCTGGACCCAGTGCTCCATCTCGGGCTCCGCCTGGCGTGTTGCGCCTTCCGCACTAGCCCGGTCGAAAGCCTCTATGTGGAGTGGAACAAATGGAACCTACAACGCCAGCAAGCATACACAGATGTCCTTTATGCTTTTAAAATTTCATCCATGCCTCACCATCCTTTTAAATCAGTTTTTCATGATACGTCCATGACTGAACCTCTTTTAAATCGACCATCGTTCTCTGCGCCCTTCTCTTGCAAAGTTAGAGGGGAAGCGTCAGAGCTTGCTCTTTTTCAGATACAATTCAAAGTCCTCTAACGGATTTTATAGCACCATTGCATCTCCGACCTGTATCATGCGAAACATCTTTCACACACGAAGATAAAAAACGAGCTCCCACATGTGCAATTCTGCAGCATTTTTTGTATTTGCAGCAGAAGTATGAGTGTTCCGAATTTTATACGGACGATTCTAGAACTGCCACCTCTGTGTCCTGCGCGGCGCATGGGCCCGGCTTTAATGTCACTAGAACTCTGAATATTCATACTAGTATCTTTACGGCAGAGGCTTACGGTGCACTTCTTGTTGTCAATCATATACTTCAAAGCCACATCCCACAATCCATTATCAATACAGATTCCCTCAGTGTTGTGCGGGCACTGTCGTCAACAGTGCCTTCGAAAACCCACGTTGTCAATCTGATTTTGAAGGGTATTATGTCTGTGTATGTACGCAAATTTGAACTGGTTCTTTGCTGGGTCCCTGGCCGCTGTGGTATAGCCGAGAACGAAGCAGCGGACCGAATGACTGCTACTGCTACACTCTTGAATTCAGTAGACATAACCACATTACCCTACACGAACGTAAAAACACCCATCAGACAACAACTTCGCAAAACATGGCAAACACACTGGAGTGAACAAACAGACAAGTTACACGTAATAAAACCTCACTTGGGATCATACACCACCGACACACGCAATACATACTCTGAAGTCGCCTTGGCCAGATTAAGGATAGGGCACACCCATGCAACGCACTCGTGTCTGCTGACGAGATCTTCTAGACCCCAGTGCAGCAGGTGCGGAGAGGCCCTATCCGTAGTGCACATACTAATCACATGCAAGGCACTTCACACAACACGACACAAACACTTCAGAGAACTCTAGAGACAACATATCCCACTACATACATCGCTGTTTCTAGGTGACGATGCCATCGTTTCTGTGAAACGGGTGTTTGAGTATTTGTCAGACGTTATGTTTTTAAACCTAATTTCCTATCACGCATAATCAAATCTGGCACTACACACCAGCCATCACCATTATCTTTACCTGATTTTACTATGTTCTGTTGACATGTTTTTTACCTACCTTTTTGGGGTAACCACTTCACTTCATTAAATAAACTTTCCTCTGGCGCTCTTTGCCCTTAGTCGGGCTTGCGCCATAAAAACCCAACTGTCATCATCATCAATGTTTTTGTCGTAGCGTGCGGAACAACAAAGTCCCAACGTGGCGGAGGCGGTTGCGGGGGGAGTGGGACGGAGGGTATCACTCACGCAGCACACTTTAGACGGCGTGGCAATTTACCCAGCATCCCCCACGCTGAAGTGCCTGCTCGCCGGAGGCGGCGTCGGCGGTAAGGCTTTGTCGTCTGTTTTAGCGACGGTGGTTTTGGGCCTGTTTTAGAGCAGCTTCACGTCGATTGCACGATGCCTTCGCACGGCTTGATTAACTTGTTCGACAGCCCCTCCAGGGTAACCCGCACCCGACAGAATTAACGTTAAGGAAACGCCTTTATGGCGGGAACACAAAATGTAGAAACCACCTACAGACATCTAGTCGCTAGAGAAGCGCAGCCTTTTGCGCACTGCTTGCAACGAATATAACTCATTTGGATTGCGATGGAAAGCGATTCGGTTCTGTTTGAAGAGGTATTTTAAAAGGCCAAAGTAGCAACTAGATTTGATAAATAGCAATTATAAAAGTTCCCTCAGCTTTCTCACAATTCTCAAACTTATAATATAACTAGTTTAAATCGGTAATATTGAGAATCACTAAGCGCACATGCCGAATTGTTCGGTGTATGCGCTTGTGTCGCGTGGTGGTGTAGCCCTAAGCTACACCACCACCATCAGGTTGGCTAGGTTCCGCTGTCTCACCCTTCGAAAGACGCTCCTCTCGTTTAGCTTTCTCCAAACTAAAGGCCGGGCGGGCTACAGCGGCGGCATCCGGTGCTCTAGCACGTCCGTGGCCGACGCTGCTGCTGCGTTCGGGACGCCGCCCACGCGAATCCCAGGTAACGGCTGGCAGAATCTCTGCTTTCACGCGTTCTAGAGCCCCGTGTGTGAATTCAAGTGACGCCTCATGGGCAGTTGTTCTGAGTGCCGTTTAACACTTTGTTTTCCAACCACCGTAGATTGGAGCCAATTTTTTAAAATTTTGTTTGTTCAGTTTTATTAAACTGGCTGTTTCCTGAATTTTGGGTTGGTTTTGGAACTTCTGTTCGACCAATTATCTCCATGAATGCAAATATACCGATGAAATATGTGACTTTCGCCAATCATGCATTTGTGTCCGAATACGTGTCGTCGCAAGGTTGTTCGTGTTTCCTTCCTTCTTTTCCCCGCTTTTTATAGCGGCCTTCGTTTTGGAGGCGGCGTAAATGGGCTAGGGAAATTTCGGTGTAGTACATTTCGGTGCAGGACGTTTCGGTGCGGACATTTTGATGCACGGACATTGCGGTGCACGGACATTTTCGTGCACGGACATTTCGGTGCACGGACGTTTTGGTGCGCGGTCATTCCGGTGCATAAACTTTACGGTGCAGGTCATCTTGGAGCGGACATTTTGGTCTACGGGATGTCCCAGGCATCCTTTTAAGAAAGTTCTATGCTTATTAGTGTAATTTCGTCAGTTGATATTATGTTACGTTCGAGAGGTGTGTTTGCGCCGCCGTGCTCGGAAACAAACTCTAAACCGAGGTGGAGGATCAGCGCGTAAAACTAGATTTCGGTAGTAGATGTTAAAAATTAACGTTGTTCATTTACCTCCGTTCAACCTTTTGCTTTTTTTTAACATTCATGTGAACAATCCTAATATTATAAGTGTTACCGCAGCGCTTCGATTTCAGTTCACAAAACGCTGCAAGGCGCTGCTCCTTTTATGAGTGGACCTTACAGGCCCTTTACGCCGGCCTGTAAGGTCCACTCATGGGGTCAGTGGCAAGGCGCCCGTGCCACGTGTGTGAAAAGAAAGATCCACGCCACTTGGTCTGGCGGCACAGCACTGCCGACGCTACGCTGTGGCCGCTACAAATTCGCTGCGGCGCGTTCGGGAGCGGATTATCTGGACCAAGGAGCAAGAATATATAGGAGACGAAACGGCCCAATGCGACAAGCGCGGGCGAGCGACCAGATAATGCCACAATGAAAAGCAAGGCGGACTGCAAAGAAGCTTTGCAGCTGCGACGACGAAGGATAAGGTAGAGGCACCTGATGGACGAAGTCATAGCGGCCGCAATGATTCAGCGGATGAGCAGTGAAATGCCGATTTTGGCGGCCGCGCAGTTTCTTCACCCGCGGCAGATTACGCTAGCCCAAAGTATGACGAGTGCTTGTGACAATCTGGCCGCGCTAGGAAGCCTAGTTTCACCTCCTATCTTATTCTTGCTCCGTGGTCTGGAAGGAGGAATACCGCGGGAATAATATCCTTTAATAATGCAGACGGCTCCGCCAGGGTCCGAGAATCGTTGACGTAGTGCACAACGAAAGGGTAATTATCACCGTCTGACCGCGCGGCGGCTTTTCTGCGAGATCCCATTGTGGTTGCACACCGCAGTCGGAACGGCTGGCTTTCGGCAGCCGCCGCTTTTCACGCCCACCACTCGGAGTCGCGTGTACTCGCCGCCGCGTGCTGGCTTGCCCGCGCTCCGGCTTTTCACTCGATGATGCTGGCGCCTTATTGAATCGTCCGCAGATGGCTGAGTGACAACTTGTCGACGTGAATTTGGGCCCTTCCTAATGTGTGTACGGAAGCTGGAGGGGTGTGCCCGAGAGAGAGAATACCGAGGCGTGATCAGGCCGAACTTGGCTGTTGGATAGCGTTGTTGTCTGAGCTCTCAGCTGCGCAGTTCCCGGCGAGACAAGGAGTCTGGACCGCTAAATCTAGGTTGATATTTGTGAGCCTCCTAAGCGAGAGGTAGACTTTAGGATCGCTTCGGAAGTTTAGGGTACAGCTGTGTACCGGGCAACTAAATGGGTACTGCAGCGAAAACAGAGTCCCTGCCGGCGTTTCTCGAGCGCTTTGTGTACGCTCCTAGAATAGGAGAGTTAGATGGAGTTACAAAGCTCGAGTGACTTGTACGCACTTGGAGCTAGCGTCTAGCTGAAGTTTGAAGTTTTTTCGTTTATATTACTGATGTAATTAGTTACTCTATTGTAAATAGTTGGATATAAACTCTTCGTTTCCCTACATCAAATACAAACGCCTGGAGGTCATCATTTCGGCCACCATCTCCGACAACTTCAACAGCAGCATCCTGCGAGGCTCTTGCCAAATCAACCCGAGCCCGGGCGATTGGGTTCCTTACCGGCAGCGGACTTCGCGGAAACCAACATCAACAATGTTCACTGGACCCATATATTTGGTTTGGTTTGATGTTATTTTATTAAGGTTTTCTAGTCGTATTTCTGGCTTCCTCAAAAGTTTTTTTCACTAGGTTATAAAAAATAGAGTTACGCCGTTATGACGCATTGCGGATTGCGGAACCGTTTGAAGCGACCACTACAGTAGCCAGGATCGACATAAGCTGCCTTCGCGCCGATGTCCCCTTTAGCGGGCATGGGAGCAGCGCTCATGGCACAATGCCTGACGCACACCGTTTCTTCGTACCGCAGGTGCGTAACTGCCTCACTATCTTCGCTAAACGAAGCGACAACCGCTTTCTGTTACTGCTCCCATGCCCACAAATGTTATGTGTGACATTGTGTGAGTGTATTGATGTCGCACTTTTGCTCCTGCGGTCGTGGGATGTCGAGACTAATCCCCGCCCCATTAAGAAGGGTGCCTTACGAACCGACTCTGCAGCTCAGGATGAAGCTCAGCCTGAAGGATATGCCACTGTACTCGAGCTCCTTAAAGAAATTAACGAGAGGACCACCGAAATGGCTAAATCACAAGCTGGGGTGATGTCGGATGTTAAAGAACTGAAATCCAGCCACCAGTCCTTAGAACTAAAACTGCATGACATGTCTCGCTGTCTTGAATGCCTTGAAAGTAAAGCTTGCGCGTGCGACGCTTACGGTGACAACCTTGCGTGTATCGAAGAAGCAACAGAGCGAGTAGCGGTTCAGCAGTTCCTACTGAATTCCCGACTTGATGACCTTGAGGATCGCTCAAGGCGAAACAATGTAATTTTTCACGGCATTCCCGACTCGCGCGAGACCTGGCAGCAAACTGAAGAAAAAACACTAGTAGTTCTTTCATCCGCGCTTGGTGAAGTTTTTTCCCAAAGTGTATTTGAACGCGCACATCGCCTTGGTACTTTCGATGAAACGAAATGCCGTCCCGTGATCATGAAACTGGCCAACTTCAGATTCAAAGAAAAGATATTTTCCGCCCGACCAAAGCTAAAACTACAAGAAGTCTCTATTTCGGATGACTTTTCACCAGCCACGCGGTTGGCGCGAAGAAAGCTTATAGAGTTTGCTAACAACCGGCCACAACCATTGTCTTTCACACTACCGCACAACAAGCGTTTTGCAAATAATGTTTCATGTACGACATGGCAACGGAAAGCATTAAGGAAGTGACACGCGCACCCTTGGATGTTGATAATGGGCCGAATGCACTCGTCCATGACAGCTAGGATACATTGACGGGAGCTGATGTATCTTTGTTGGCACCACGCATTACCATTCTACTTGCGAATGTTCGAAGCATCACTAACAAGCGCGAATCTTTTAACTCTCTGGTTGACACTTGCAATGCTGACATCATCGCTTTAACTGAAACTTGGCTTCCTTCCAATGTTCATGACAGTGAATTCTTTAATGGTGTATCGTCCGTCTCAATTTATCGCTGTGACCGGACTTCTCGCCGGGGTGGTGGTGTGCTACTTGCTATCAAGAAATCGCTACAGTCTCATGTCATCCACGTCAATAGTGAACTGGAAACTGTTTGGGCATGCGTAGAAATAAATCATCGTAAGTTCATATTTGCAGTCTGCTACCGCTCGCCAACGTATCCGCCTTCCTTTAACGCCGAATTGCACGACGCTCTAAACATTGTCACTACGTGACATCCCTCTGCATCAATCTTTCTAATGGGTGACTTTACCTTCCCAAATATTTCCTGGAAATCAGATCAGCCAGTATCTAGTTCGCAAACCTCGAATACCAATGAATTCCTAGATCTCTGTTCTCTGTTTAATTTTTCGCAAATAGTCACTAAGCCAACTAGAATAACGAACGACACGGCTAACACACTGGACCTAATTCTAACAACATATCCTGAAGTAGTCTCGGAGATAGCATCTTTACCCGAAATGAGCGACCATCTTACTTCATTTGAGATAAACCTTCCAGTTCCTAAAAACACGCGTACCACGATAGTAATTCATGATTATGCAAGGGCAAACTTTGAAGCCATAAATAGTGAACTCTGAATATTTGTAGATGCATTCACAGAAAACTTCCAGAACACTCATTGGAGCATAATTGTAAAACGTTTAAAAATAAGGTCCATGAACTAGTTTGTAAGGATATCCCTTCACGCAGTCTCAAAACAAATACTAAAACGCTATGGTATAACACTAATCTAAAGAGACTGTCAAATCGCAAAAAAAGATTATACCGAGCTGCAAAGAAATGTCAAACCTCTACTGTCCGTTGGGACGCGTACAAGGCCGCTAATACCGAATATATTTCAGCGGTAAAACAAGCAAAAACGATTTTTTTTTCATAACACGTTACCATCGTTGCTCGCTAGTAACACACATAAATTTTGGAGCGTCATTAATCCGACCAAAAGTAACTGTGTTCAACTAACAGATAGCAATGACCAGTCTGTGCCCGACACCGAGTGCCCTTTTGTCCTTAATACCGAATTCTGCAAAAATTTCGTTCGTACAGTTAGCTCGGCTCCGATATGTACGTCCAATTTTGATTACCCCTAATGACTCCTATTGTAATCGATCCGCGTGGTGTAGCAAAAATAATCGAATCATTGAAAGTGTCTTCCAGTCTAGGTCCAGATTTATTTCAGCAAAATTTCTGATTAACACTGTTTCCTGTTCTTCTGTTGCCCTATCTAAAATATTCCAGCAGTCCCTGGACACCCACGAAATACCTGCTGAATTCAAGATCGGGAAGGTGGTCCCGCTCCACAAGTCCGGTAGTAGACATTCCGCCTATAATTATCGCCCCATATCACTAACAGGTATCCCAAGTAAACTCCTTGAACATGTTATCTTTTCTAGTCTTATAAATTTTCTTGAATCGAACTTCTTTTTTACCCCGGGTCAACACGGCTCCCGCAGGACGTTCTCGTGCGAAACGCAACTGTTATCATTCACTCATAAGCTTCACTTTATTTTGGACCACCGCTCATGCGCAGACTGTGTATTCCTTGATTTCGCTAAAGCGTTCGATAAAGTGTCTCACAATGTACTTCTTTTAAAACTGAGTAAACTAAACCTTGATGCTAATCTTTCATGGCTTGAATTGTTCCTCGTTAATAGGTCACAGTATGTAGTCGCCAATAATCACGAATCTTCACCCAGTCCCGTTTATTCGGGCATCCCACAAGGCTCTGTCCTAGGTCTCCTGCTCTTTTTAATTTACGTTAATGATCTACCTGGCTGCGTTTCGTCTAACATCCACTTGTTAGCGGATGATTGCGTTATTTTTCGCGAAATTACTGATGACAACGATATTAAACTTTTGCAAACAGATATTAACGCAATCACGTCCTGGTGCAACACGTGGAAGATGGAACTAAACCCTAACAAGTGCAAAATTTTACATGTTTTAGACTTAACCCTTCTGCTCTTCCTTCCTATAACCTTAACAGTTCTATTCTCGAGTTTATAACATCTTACCGTTATTTGGGAGTACACATATCTTCAGATCTCACCTGGTCTGTTCACATTGATAACATAATTAACAATGCCAATCCAACCCTAGGCTACCTCCGCCTCAAATTTGCTACTGGCCCTGTTGCCCTAAAAACACTGCTGTATCAAACATTAGTCCACCCAAAACTTGAATATGCTTCCCCAATTTGGGACCCCAGCTGTGAAACTGTGACTAACTCTCTTGAACGCGTTCAAAATAATGCCGCCTGTTTCATCTACCGTAATTATAATCGTACATCGAGTGTCACTTCCATGAAAAACTCACTTTGTTTACCAGAACTAGCAACTCGTCGCCGGTACTTCCGTCTTTGTTTCTTCCACAAACTTTTTTACCATACTCTGGTTCTCCGCACATCCTTCATTCCTTCACCATCCTATGTCTCTTCACGCATTCATCATCAGCATAAGGTAGGAGTAATGCATTGTCACACTAAGACATGTTCGCAGTCATTTATACCCAGGACATCGCAAGACTGGAACCACCTTCCCGGGCCCACAGCTGCCATCACAGAACCTCTACAGTTCCGAAGGAACTTAGTTGACACCGTTTTTGCCGGCACTATCTGATGATGTATATCATCACTCTTGATGCTTTTGGTGTACCTTTTGTTATTTTTACCCACTCCCCCCTGTAAAGCACCTGGCTTTGAGGGTAAAATAAATGAAATGAAATGAAATAAATGTGTTACTTGAAGTCCAGGGTATGACGGAAGCCCGTCTGGTAGGGATGCATTTTGATGAAAAAACACAAGGACGCGGACCATTAGTTCAAATTTAAAAGGAAAGTACCATTTAGGCTTCCACTCAGGAGCCTTTGTCCAATAAAATCTTGAAGGCAAATAATCGCCTTAACAATGTTTTACAACGCCGTTCAGTGAACTTGCGTCGATTTGTGGCAGGTTTCCGGAGTTGCTATTCAGCGTGTGTTCCGTCGTTTGTATGTGAAGTGATTCCAGTAGCAGGCGAGATTTAACATTCTTTTCTTTAGTGAAGACGCGTAGAGCAGACCAGTTGATTGTGTGCATTGCTCGGCAAGGGCGCTTGTCGACAGGCGGCTCTTGTTTACATCATTGCGATGTTGTTGCAGGCGCTTGGCAAAGTTTCCTGACTGACCTATATACGCGTGGTGGCAATCTGTACAAGGATTGACGTAGACAACGCTGACACACTTCTCTGTCTGCAGTTTGTCCTTGACGTTCACAAGCACATGCCTTAGTTTGCCAGACGGCACATGCGCAGTTTGCACGTTGCACGAGCGGGGTATGCATGACAAAGCTTCGCTGTCCGGGCACGTACAGAATTGGTGCGCGCTTTTAGAGTGCGACGTCGGCAGCATGCGCAAGGTGATGGCGCTGCGACTGAACAGGGTTGATGAAGCACTAAGAGCATCCGCACGATGAAAGCTCGCAGCGTACTCGCGTATTGTCCGCCACCCGGTCCTCTGGCTTGCTGCAGATACTTAAGCTCTACGGAAAAGGAGGCGACCACAGACGGCGTGTGTGCTGCCGGATGCACTAAAAAAATTTAAGGTACCAGCCGTTGTGATTCTTTCTGAACACCGTAAATGACAGCCCCACACCATCACGCTACACCAGGACTTCCAGGAATGCCAGAGGCCCATCGGCCCCTTCCTCAGTCGTGAACTGGATGGCCGGTTCTATTATATTGAGGTGAGCTCTAACAGACTGTATTGAGACTTTGTAGCACACAGAAGCAGTCATCGACCTAGCGTAGGAACGCCCTCGGTTGCGGTGCAAAAGAGGTGAGGGCACCCTCCTAGAGTACCTTCATGGCCAGGTTCGCGATTGTCACGGAAATAGATGCACCCATCGCCGCTCCATTAATTTGTATGAAGAATCTCTCGTTTATAGTGAAGTATGTGTTGGACAAATAAAACTGCAGCAGACGCCCAAGGTCGTGTGTCTCGATGGGGCTTCTCTCTTGTAGCGTGGGGTCAGTTCTGAGTTCCGAAGTGTACACGTCCACAGCCAAATCAATGGGAACGCTCGTAAACTGTGAGGTTACGTCAAACGATACCATTGTATTGGAGACATTGAGCTGAAGGATTTGAAAGCTTTCATTGAAGTCCTCACTGTTTTGGAGATGGGCTGGGCTGCTTGCGCCGAATTGGCAGACGACGCTATGCAGGAAGCCGGAGAGCCTGTGGAACGCGAACGTGTGAAGTCCACTATTTGCCGCTAAGGAACACCAGGCTTGTGGAGCTTGGGTAGACCAAATATTCCTGGTGCTCATCCGTTGTGGCAGAGCAGATTATAATAAAACCAGATGTGTTGTGGTGGTACAGCGCGGAAGACGTCAGCCAAGAGCTTCTGCAGTTCTCGTTGAACCTTTTGAGTCGGTTGCTTCCTAAGACATGCCTAGGTTCCAGCGTGGCCCAAGAAGGCCAGCGTTTTGGTCCTGTACTCCTCAGCGTCCACGATGACGGTGGCATTACCGTTGTCCGCAGGCACACAACGATTTCCTTGTTGTCGCGCAGGATTTTTACAGCCTCGCATTCAGTTTCTGACAGCGGAGATACGTCCGATTTGGCGCGTAGCTTGCAGAGGACGCTGAGTGCACGCGCACGGCCCTCTTCACGCAGTGAGGGCTCTACAGAAGAAACGGCCCGTTCCAACGTACATACCACTTTCTTGGAGTGTGGTGCAGGTCCCGTATTGAAGTCCAGGCAAAGTTCGAGAACAGACAATGCAGCCTCTTCCGGCTGGTAGGACGAAAGAATATGCACAGCATTCCTCGGAGCTTGAGGAAAAGGTTGGCTCTTTCAAGGCTATTTTCATGAGAGCGTTCGTTTTTTAGGTTTTGCAGACACGCTTGAAAATTAGCGTGCCACTGGGAACGTGCAATCTCAAGCGCTCCTCAAGATGTCGGCGAGAAAGGAAGGCGTAATTCTGTAGCTAATTCAGCCTATCTTTGCATTCAACGATAGGAGCTTGTCATCAAAACGTGTTACGTGCGCAAAATACGCATTTTTGTGCAAATACAGAGAGTGGGAGTGTTTGCGCCGGGGGTAGGAAGTATTGCAAAATTGTACGCATTGGCACTGTATATTTACTGGACGTATTCAAGATGGCCCAAAGGAGGGTGACCCCACTCACACACCACCACCAATCACAAGCTGTTCTCTCAAGTGCACTGTTTCGCAAATCTTGTCATGGACTGGTCCCTCACGTTTAGTTTAGTACTCATTACATATTACTTCAAGTTTCACCAAATGGGTCATGCATTCGTTTCGAGTTAAATTCCCCAATCCAACACCTCCTAATCCTTTTCCAGAGAAGTGAGACGTCGCCTCGGAGGCCCTTGCTGAACGAGCAGGAGACGGAAAGATCTCGTGGCATCATCAAGCAAGTCGTCGCGCGCGCCGTCGCTTTGCTGGTGCTGGCAAGCGTTGGTGTCACAGTTGCCGTCCAACAGGAATGGTGGCCTCCGCATCCGACATTCCCGCCAGAACCTCCCGCAAGCAAGGACCATGTGATTCTACAGAGGATTCACAAGGCCATGGATACGAAGCAAGACCCTTGCAAGGATTTCTATGCTTTCGTGTGCGGCAACTACAAAAGCCTCTATGGCAGCATGTTAGTGAATATGGACGGTGAGATGTACGCGGAGCTGCACGATACCATCGACCATTTCAAAGTTAATTACTATACAAAATACAACCCGATCGCGGCCGATAAGGCCGCCGCCCTGCACAGGCAGTGCCTAGTCGGAATACCCGAGCGTAGGCCGTACGAAGTGCGGTTTTTGAAGAAATTCCTCGGTACTGTGGGTCTTAACTCGTCTTCATACGCAAACGGGCTAACCCTAGATAAGGTTCTGTTCGTGTTCTTCCAGTACAACATGAACACGCTTCTGGGTCTCTGTCTGGAGGAGGCCCTGCTCCACGACAGCAAGCGCAGGCTGAGGGTCAGCTTGAACGAGAAGCAGCTTTCGTGGTTTAGCATTCGCCAAGACCCCAACGCGATCGTGTTCTACAAAAACGCGCTTGACTTCCCCAAGAAAGAAATCGTCGAGGTCGAAAACGAGGCCGCCGGAAGGATTACGGAAGACTTACTCCGTGGGCTTAATAATATCAGCTTCGATACTGTGCTCGGACTGGAGAGCCTCACGCCTACCGTCAACAAGACAGGTGGAAGGTGGACGACACTCGTAGAATCTCACACCAGAAACTCGTACCTCAAGGACTACCCGGTTCTGGTAAGTCATCCTTTCCTTTTGGTCAATGAAATGCGTGCGTTTATACGGAAAGCTGTTGGTGAGATTCCACAAGGGAGAAAGAGGCCGCACTCGCGGTGCATTGGGGTGGGGTTTCTCGCCACTGCGTCCTCGTAATCAGCGCCCGGAACTACGAGAAATAGTTGCCCTATTCGCAGTATGAAAGGGCGATATGCGGCAGCAGTTGAGCGGGTAAAGAGAAATAGTTCTTTCGACAGAGTGCATAACCCTTGCGTACCCTAATTTACAGTGGACCGGCACAGCACGACTCGCTCTAGCTCAGATGTAAAATGCACTGAAAACTCCTTGAAAAGACAGTAAATTCCTTGCTTTTCGTTAATGCAATTCAGTTCGTCGGCCATTATTCCTTGTAAAAGCATAGTGGCGGCAACGCTCCGTATGCCCCTGAATCTAGTTGTCTGGTACGGCTGGCGCTCACGCAGGTCAGCAAACCCGCCATGCAGTACTTCGACAAGCTCTACGCGGACCTGGGCAACACGAAACTCTGCCTACTCACTGCATGGGAGCTGCTGCGTAAGCTGATCCCTTTCGCCAGTCTCAAACTGCAGTCTTTTTTAACCACGGATACGTTGAGCGTGTGGTGCCGCGAGGCAGTCTTAGATGTCATGGAGGTGCCGCTAATGTCGTGGTACCTGTTTTCGGAGGTGCCGTCCGACGTGGTGCGTCACAGCGCGAAAATAGCGTTCCAGATACAGCTTTCTATCCTGCAAGAAATCCAAGGCTCGCGCTGGATTGACGACGACACCAGAAAGGTGGCACATTACAAGATTAGCAACATGAGCATATACATGGGCTACCCCAAGCACCTCGCTTCCATTGATGCCATCAACACGGTATACAGGAGCTACCCGTGGGCTCACGACCTCTTCCTCTACCATTGGTTCAAGGCTATGAATCTGACCATATGGAACCTCCTGCAGGATGCCACTAATTTCAGGTTAGCATATTCTCGTTACACGTGATATATCGAGCAGTGACCGTGTGCGGGTCACCTATGAAATGCTGTGAACTCACCTGTTAAGTTCCGGTTCCTCACTTAATAACTAAAACCGTCCGGTAATTAGATATTTTTCGCTGGGGTAGCTTGTTTACCTGTATGGTGTTTGTTTTCACCCCGGCGAGCCAACAGAGCTGACTTAGGCGTGAGGGGCGTAAGGAGAAACCGCGGAGGCTTCTGTGTTGTTCGCCGCGATTTTGTGTCCACCCGACGAGTGGGCCCGGAGACGACGCCGACAAACGCGTCGGCCACTCCAGAATAGCTGAGATTGACGTACGCTTTCGAAGAAGGAGTATTTCCTTGCGCTCGTTTGAGAAGCCGGCGGAAGGGGACCATTGACATTTTAATGACCGCGATTACTGCCACGAGAATCCCCAAAACGGACGGGAGATGAGGGTCAGTCAAGGGGTGAAACCTTGCGTAAAGGATAGGAAGAGGCCACCAGACGTTCTGTCTGTGATAGTTGCGCTGCTCAAAGCTACTGGGTGAAGGTTCCGTTCGTCACGCGTCTGAACCTGGTGACTCGGCGGCTGGGCTGCATCCATAGGTATGCGACTGGGCTTTGTTAGGCGCTCCACTTGTCTACAAAGGAAAGTAATTGTGGCGGCGCGGAGCACAAACATAGGCGTGCACGGTATGACAATACTTTGAGACGTGCCGCCCGAGAGCCGATTCGCGGCGTTGGGTCTGCTTTTAGTTGGTTGGTTTTCAGTTCCGTTATATTTATGTTTTGCGGAATACCTTTGGGTGTCTGCATGAGAGTGAGAGAGGTCGGACACACAAATATTTTGAACCCACCTAGCTATGTTGTCATGGTGACCAAACAGTGGCCACCGTGACCATCAGGGATGATCAGTGAGCCATCCTCACTCTCAAGTTGTGACGTCTCTTTTGTGAGCGGGGTTTTGTTGGTAAAACTGAGGAGTTTCAGGTTTTTCTGGACAGACTGAGGAGATACGAGAGGAGATCGCGGCGAGCCCCGCTCGACGCCGGCCTTCCCCAGCCTCTTGTATGCGATCATGAGTCTTGCAAGTGGTAAATATGTAATGTAAATAAATTGTACATATGGTACATTTTGAGTTTACTTGGAGTAGGCCATCGTCAGCTATGTGCCGTCGGCCAGCGAGCCAGCCATTCGTCGCTTCATCGGATCAGCGATCGACTTTCGCGACCGATCCACACCTTCAAAAGTTAACTTCACGTGACAACCCTTTCCGCGTCACTCAGTATTACCACTCACCTGTCACGGTGAAATGTCCGTATAGATCCATAATTATTTCAGTAAGCCAAAACCTTTAGAGGAGCAGTTGATAACTAAATTCAAAGAAACGTTCTTAGGCCCTTTCGAGGGTGGCTGCCCAGAAGAATGGCTGGTGCATAGTTTCGAGCAAAGAAGCCCAGATTTCCCAGATCGCCAGTTACGAGGGCGTGGCCGTCTAATGCGCTGTTTGCGCCAGCACCAACGGAGAGACTGAAACAGGGCTTCGTATTTAAAACCAAGCAAGCATTCCTGAAAAGTCGAAAGAATATAACACCAGACAGATGAAATTATGCGAGAGGCAAAAACTAAGAGTCCATAAATGGGTGTTGCTGACACAGAATGTCATCTACTACCTCAACAATTTACTGGTGCTGTAAAACTATGACGCCCCGAAATATTCACCGACCCGACCGATAACGAGAATAAACCCAGATAATTATTTCCAAATGCGCAGAAGTGTTGGGCCACTTATCTCCATTGTGCTTTTGCATCGCCCGATTTCGCTATGACAAGCGAAATATGCTAGTGTATTCGAGTGTGTTGAAGTTATAAAGCAAAGCATCCTAGGCCTCACTGATCGCGTTGTTCGTATCGCGCAATGAACTACAGAAAAGTAAACTTGTCACTTCCGTTTAAAAAGCACAACAAGCGCCTGAAAGAAACGCTTCTCATGGTCAGAATCCAACGCAGTCCTTAGCGTTATAAAGTCGATGCCAATCAGATTTCGCCATTGTAACTCTGTTGAAGCGGTTTGGATTTTGTCACTGAGGTTCCGTTGTACGAAGCTTGTGTTCGAACCATGTTTTTTCTTAAGTAAAAGGCTTCAATTTTTTCTTCGGTTCTTTTTGCCATGAACGTAAATTTACGCCATTGGATGGCTTAAGGCCGTATTCTGAGGCCCTGCTACACTCCATTAACTCCCTCCACTTGGTTAAGGGGAGGATTCCGCAATGGTTTTCCCAACGCCGCCTGTATAAAAATTGCCTAAGGCGTGAGCGAAAAATGGCCAAACAGCCACTCTCCTGTTGCTTTCTCCTACCCTTCCCAAACCCGTAGCCTTCCAGCGTGCTGTCGTGTCCGCCGGCCGGCGCGGCTTCACAGAAACTATGCAAAATAGTCGAAAGTTCGTTTAGCGTTCCCCAGGTGGTGCTCCCACGCCCTCTTGTTTTTCCCCATGCCTGTCTGTCTTGGTCTGTCGCTGATAAAACCGCCTTTGGCATGAAGCAAAATCACTCGTGCTGGTGCAGGCTGATACCTGCTTTGCGCGCTTGTCTACTTGGATCATAGGCCCCCAAATTTTCTGAGTGCGGCATCCCCCCTGTGTCCCCTCCGTATTTCGGTCTTGTTTTGTCCCCGCTGTTCGCGCTCTGCATGGGTATGCACTTCTAAAATTGAGGACTGTACTGTAGAAGTGCCCCTCCAGCGTGGCGGGACCCTCAGCAGCGTATCTTTTTGTTTTCTATATTCTTCTAAAATTTACAAGCACATGATATGATTGGAAAGTAACGGTAGAAGTGAGCGCCTGGACAAAAAAAATGTCACACAATTTTTTTGCTCCAGAGAGCAAATTATCAGTAAAATATTGCCTGCCCCATCCGAAAATATCATTTTTCTGTTAGCTATATGTCTACCCGACAATCAATATATTTTTACACTATTTCAGTCCGCCACCGTCAGTTGTCTTTGTAAAACTGAAGCAAAATGGAGAGACGAGCTAGTTGGTTCGCAATTTCCATGAGTGAAACTTAAGCGCAAAAATTTTTCACAGGGACAAGAAAGGGCACGACACAGGCGCTTACTATCAACTGAAAATTTGAATGAAAACGAATACACATTTATACCACCCCCAGACCGAACAACCTAGCACGTGTGCCCTTCGCACATGCGTACGGCCGTACAAAAGAACCGCCCCATTCCCTTATCGTTTCTCTTCTCCTTTCCCTCATCCTCTACCCCACACCTTGAGAAGTTGCACTTCTTTATCTAAAATACTCAGCGACGGGTGACTTATACAACCGGGACCCTTAATCCGGATATGGAAGGCTTCTGCAAGTTTCCTGGTGGCACGGCCTCTGTGCTTAAAAACTACCACCGTGTCCGTGAAGTGTGGCTGAGAACGTGGCTGATAACCGCATTTAGAACAGTGCTGCGCCAGGTGTGTGTAGGGCTTTCCTTTCAAAGAGGAATGATGCTCCCTCAGGCGTACATTAAGACAGCGGCCGGTCTGGCCGACGTACACCCGGCCACACGACATGGGAATGCAGTACACAACATTAGTCATGCAACGAACAAATTGGAGCCCGTGTTTTACCAAACCACCTCGTGGGGGGGAATCGCCGCGGGAATCGAGCCTGTTGCTCACCATGGCGCACAACCCGCCCAGCTTGTTCCTGGCCGAGAACACCACCTTGACGCCGAATCTGTCAGCTGTCTTCTTGAGGCGATGCGACAGCGCATGTACTTAGGGAATGACTGCCACTTTTTTGCTCTGGTCGGTATCTGTTACGTGATGCGCGAACCCTTTCAACTGTTTCAGAAGACGCTGACATATTGCCTGGAGGATGGAGAAGGGAAACCCTGCGTTCTCCAGCCGACCTACTTGTGCATTAAAGCTTTGTTGCGCCAAATGATAACAGGACTTGCTGCCTGCGGATTTGAGACACGTGTGGGCTATCCCGTTCTTAACCAGCTTGGAATGAAAAGAAGCGAAGTTCAAGAGTGGCTTAATAGAACGGGGTGCGTACATCCAGCATGTATGGTGCCGTGAGGAACGAAACTCGAGGTCAAGAAAGTTCAAGGTGCCTTCAACTAAAACCTCAGTCGTGAACTTCAAACCTTTACCTTTCGCATTGAAGGCATCAAGAACAGCACACTGGAAGGACTCCATTTGTACGTTGCAGCCCAGAACCAAAAAATCGTCCACATAGCGGAAAACCTTAGTGGCAACGCCCTGTAAAGCGAGCTGCAAATCACACTCAACCTTGCCCAGGAAAATGTTGCTCAGGACTGGAGCAACCTTAGACCCAATGCACACTCCCGACTTTTGTACGTATACCTTATCTTCAAACCCCACGACACTACTCTGAAGGTAGAAACTGAGCAGCTCTAAAAACGCCTCCACGGGGATTCCACTTCGATTCACAAAGGCCAGCTCATCATTGTGGTTTGTGATGCAGTCTCTAGTACGTCTCATCATCACATCGTGAGGCAGAGAGTAAAACAGGTCCTGAACGTCCACGCTAATTCCCGAGACGTTCAAGCAACCAACAGAGGACAGATACTCCACAACCGCCTCAGAGTTCCGCACCGAAAACGGATCAATGATGGTAAAAGATTCTAAATGCTTCTGCAAAAAACCAGAAACAGCCACCTGCCATGACCCTCGCTCTGAAACGATAGAACGGAAGGGTATCACCGGCTTGTGAGTTTTTGCCGCGAAAAACAGCCTCAGCGTGTGTTCCTTCTCCTTCCTAATAGCCTTGGCTAGGCTATCCATATGCCACGAAGTACACATGTTCAGGGCCCGGTTCATGGCTAGCATGCCACTGACATGTACCTCTTTGAAATTCTTACGCACCGCACCGAGTGCCCTTTCCGCGAAAGCGGACTGCTCTAGGACAACAAAATGGCCTTCCTTATCCGAATCGAGTAGACGGGCGCCTTCAGCCACCAAGCAACTGCAGATCGAGCTCAATGAAGCCTCCCTTCTAACCGCGGGGCCGTGCCTGGCAACAGCGTCAACACTTTCGCCGACAAAATGATCCCTTTCCACCTCTGTCACGGATTTTACAACACTAAGCGCCAGAGCCAAGTACAAGTAGTTCGGCTGGAGAACGCAGGGTTTCTCCTCTCCGTCCTCCAGGCAATATGTCAGCGTCTTGTGAAACAGTCGAAAGGGTTCGCGCATCACGTAACAGATACCGATCAGAGCAAAAAAGTGGCAGTCATTCCCTATCTACATGCGCTGTGGCATGGCCTCAAGAAGACAGCTGACAGATTCGGCGTCAAGGTGGTGTTCTCGGCCAAGAACAAGTTGGGCGGGTTGTGCGCCATGGTGAGAAACAGGCTCAATTCCCGGGGCGATTCCCCCCCACGAGGTTGTTTGATAAAACACGAGCTCCACTTTGTTCGTTGCATGACTAATGTTGTGTACTGCATTCCCATGTCCTGTGGCCGGGTGTACGTCGGCCGGACCGGCCGCTGTCTTAATGTACGCCTGAGGGAGCATCATTCCTCTTTGAAAGGAAAGCCCTACACACCCCTGGCGCAGCACTGTTCCAAATGCGGTTATCAGCCACGTTCTCAGCCACACTTCACGGAAACGGTAGTAGTTTTTAAGCCCAGAGACCGTGCCACCAGGGAACTTGCAGACGCTTTCCATATTCGGATTAAGGGTCCCGCTTGTAAAAGTCACCCGCCGCTGAGTATTTTAGATAAAGCAGTGCAACGTCTCAAGGAGAGGGGGAAGGGGATGAGGGAAAGGAGAAGAGAAATGAGAAGGGAATGGGCGGTTCTGTTGTACGGCCGTACGCATGTGCGAAGGGCAGACGTGCTGGGATGTTCGGTCTGGGGATGGTATAAGTGTGTATTCGTTTTCATTAAAACTTTGAGTTGATAGTAAGCGCCTATGTCGTTCCCTTTCTCGTCCCTTTGAAAACTTTTTGCGCTTAAGTTTCACTCATGGCAAGTCTTTGTAAAAAGTGCAGAGAGTATGAAGCGAGCGACACGTTGAACGAGATCTCCAGTGCGCCCCAGAACTATCGCCTCGTCGCGGCTAAGATGCGAGTGAAACGGCCCTTGAAGCCCAACAGGCAAGCTTACAGACACACTTAGTAGAAGTGGGTGCAGCGTTTGCGACTCGCGACCAGTGACGTAAGGCGAGATGCCCGCCGGCAGGCGTCATTATAAGCGTCCCTGCCCTTCCCATTGAAAAACGCGCGACGCGGTAGGCAATGTTTATAGAGGCGACGTTGGCTTTTGCATTAGGAAATCGCGTTGAAGGACCTTTGCACTGAAGAGTCGAGTGGAAAAAGTATTCAGAATTACATGGTAAGTGCCTGTACATTGCCAATCACATATTTTTGTTAAGATGCAAACTGCATTGCACCGTTAATCATTCTAACGATTTTTTTCTTTCTCATCGTTGCTTGTAGCAGCTTTGTTGTTTTCGTACAAAATTTGGCACAAGAATATGACCTCCATACTTTTATTCCGAAAGGTCAAATTTTCATTTTCTGCATTTTTCTTTTTTTCTCAGAATTTCTTTTGATGAAGTACGTGTCGATTTAGTCTGTGATAAAATTAAATCAGTTACTTCCCGTAATTATGCATTTTGGTGCAAATTCAATGTGTTACGCGGCTGGTTCGATTCACAATTTTAAATGCACAACTTTGAGGTCGCTGACGGTGCTCCTACCAAGAAATGTGCATTCTTTTGCAAATGCACTGCAGCCAGCGCCTCCTCGCACCTGGAGACGAGAGTTCATATTGTTCAACGGCTATCGAACAACGTAATGGGGGTGTTTTAGTGCGCCCCACTGTGGGTTGTGGGGCATGCTCACCGATGGTGGCGCAGGTTCCCGGTGACAAAGACGAATGGTGCCTACTTGGCACACCGAAATATCGTGCGGATGCCGGCGACCGTGCTCCGCGACCCCCTCTTCTCGATGACGGCTCCCAGTGCTGTGAACTATGGTGGCATGGGCGCCCTTTTCGGCCACCAGATCATGCACGCCTTCACCAAGGGTTCCATCAACTACAACGCACATGGCGAGTACGGCCAGTGGTGGACCGCCCACTCCTGGGCCGGATACGAATCGCGTCTGCGGTGCCTGCGACAGATGCACAACATAATCGACGTAAGTCTGCGCTCCCGCTTTGTGTTTTCACTGCGTAGCATTCTTTGCCGAGTATACCCGCATAGCCAGGACCATGTAATGATCTGCATTTCCATGAAAATGCATATTTAGCGGGAGTGACACAGATATTTGTTATAATAGCGTAATTGGGTATAATCGATCGGACGGGATTTTTAAAAGAAGCGAAATACGAAAAAATAGTGACAATGGCGGAACGTGTTACGCCTCTATTTTATCAAAACGCATAATTCGCGAGCGTAAGACCTGTAATCGTTACAATAGCGTGAGTAGAGACAATTGGCCCGCCAGAATTTTGAAAAACCAAAAAAATAAGAAAAATAGAAACAAATAGCCAAAATTGCGAACCATGTAACACCTTTTATAATTACAAAAAATGTTTATATGGTGGAAGTAACACCTGTAATCGTTATATTATCGTCAACGGAGACTCCGTTACAGAATTTTGAAAAACCTGGAAAGTTCGCGGTAAAGAACACGCACTCTACATGAGCGGCATCAGAATACTATGCAATAGTAGACAGTGCTCTGAAATTCTGGGGATTTCTTTACACACATTTGCGCCTCGGGGACAAATACGGTCCATTGTACGGGTACAATTATCTCTCAAATGTCTCGCCAATCGTCCTTTGAGGATAAATAGACCCTGCCTATTGCACCGAAGAGCACACATGCCCGGACGCCATGTTTTTTCATTGCTCGAGGTGGCCTCGATGCAGCCTACCTGCAGCCGCAAAGTCTGGCGCTTCATGTCGTTCATGATGACAACGTCCGTGTATAACTTCTGTTTACTGGTGTGCGTGATGTGAGCAATGCTCTTTAATCTATTACTGTTGTTTACTGACTAAGCTAACATGTGACGGCAGCACGGACAAGGAACACTTCATCAAGAATTTCACAACACGACAGGGCAGAATGCGTTGGGTGTAGCTGGCGGATATCACCGTTTAACTTTGTGCAACATACGCCATATCTATGCGGCCAAAATACACCGAAAGAAATAAACACACCGTAACTATTGCACACGTATTCATTAGCGTTCCACCGACGTGAATGTCCACCTTTCGAAGCGCGGCCTCTTAACAGCCAGAGGAATATTTAAATTTCTGTTATTGAGCTATCAATGAAGCCACATTGATGAAGAAAAAGCAGGGAAGAGGTATAAAGCCCGTCGGAATCTTCGTCTGCATGACACCGTGGTGGAAGGTAAGAACGTCAGCTTGAAAAAGCTGCAATTTATTCGCTGGCGCTAAGGCATCACGCATTACTCTGATCCATAGGCTAACCCACCATTACCTGCGGCCTTACCTCTGCAGCGACGATTTTCAGAGAACCCTTTCCAAATATCGGCCCTGTTTAAAGATTCAGAACCGAGACATGCAACGGCGTCTCCCGGCAGAGCGTTAGGGTTCATAAGCTCTGCTCACTAGGGAAAAAATTACGACTACATCTAAGCCCTCTCAAGTACTTTGCCAGAAAGCAGTATATGCGCCTTCTAATTTGTGAACGCACCTTTCCTTACGACTCATTAGTTTTCAATACTCGCATCGGTCCTCTAGTCGTTATCATCCGTTCCTTTTGCGTAGTTGATAAGCGAATGTATTTGACAAGACCGATGGCGCCCTGTGAAAAAATTACTCAATTTTCCATAGACCGGTTGATCGACCGAAAATTTCTGGCAAGATATCTGGCCACACAGCCCGAGTTCAAAACCTGGCTTCCCTATTGTCGGTAGGGTACATGCATTGTACAATTTCTCAACGCCCCGTTTATTACGACTCATTAGTGCCCAACACCCGTATCGGTCCTCTAGTCGTTACCATCATTTCTTTAGCGTAGTTTGGAGGAGAATGTTTTTGACAAAAACGATGGCGTCCTGTGAAAAAAACTAATGCAATTCCTTATAGACTGCTAAGTCGACCGAAAAACTCTGACAAGATATCTGGGCCCACTGCCAGAGTGCGAAACTGGGCTTCCACTGTGTCAGTACGGTATATGCATTGTTAAATTTCAGCACGCACCTTTCATAATGACTGATTAGTTTACAATACCGGTTTTTGTCCTCTAGTCTTATCAACCTTTCCTTTAGCGTAGTTTATAAGCGAAAGTTTTTTACAAGACAGGCAGCGCCGTGTGAAAAAACTAATGCATTTCCCCATAGACTGGTTAGTGGACAGAAAAGCTCTGGCAAGACACCTGGCCACACAATGCCCGAGTGCGAAACCGGGCTTCCATTCTGTCAGTACGGTATATGCAATGTCCAATTTCAGGGCGCACTTTTCATTACGACTCATTAGTGTCCAATACTCGTATTGGTCCTCCAGTCGTTATCATCCTTTCATTTGGCATAGTTTATTGGATGAAGTTCTTGACAAGACCGATGACACCTTGCGAAAAAACTAGTGCATTTCCCATAGACCGGTCAGTCGACCGAAAAGCTCTGACAAGATATCTGGCTACACTGCCGGAGACCAAATCCGGGCTTCCATTATGTTAATACAGTATATGCAATGTCCGATTTTGAACACACCTTTCATTACGACTCATTAGTGTCCAATACTCATATCGGTCCTCTTGTCGTTATCATCCTTTCTTTTTGTGTAGTTTATAAGCGAAAGTTTTTGACAAGACCGATTCCGCCCAGTGAAAATATAATGCATTTCCCCAACGACCGGTTAGTTGACCGAAAAGCTCTGACATGATATCTAGCCACACTGCTCGAGTGCGAAACCGGGCTTCTATTGTGTCAATACAGTATATGGAAAATCCAATTTCTAGGCGCACCTTTCATTAGGACTCATTAGTGTCCAATACTCTTATCGGTCCTCTAGTCGTTATCATCCTTTCCTTTTGCATAGGTTAAAGAAGAACGTTTTTGACAAGACCGATCACGCCTTGTGAAAAATATCATGCATTTTTCTATAGTACAGTTAGCGACAGAAAAGCTCCGACAAGTTATTTTGCCACACTGCCCAAGCGCAAAACCGGGCTTCCATTGTATCAATACGGTATATGCACTCTCCAATTTCTGAACGCGCCTTTAATTACGACTCATTAGAGTCCAATACTCCTATCAGTTCTCTAGACACCATCCTTTCCTTTTGCATACCTTTTCAACGAAAGTTTTTGACAAGACCGATGCCGCCCTGTGAAAAAAATAAGGCATTTCCCCATAGACCGGTTATTCGACATCAAAGCTCTGACATGAGTTCTTGCCACACTGCCCGAACGCGAAACCGGGGTTCCATTGTGTCAAAACCGTATATGCAATGTCTAATTTCTGGGCGCACCTTTCTTTACGACTCATTAGTGTCTAATACTGGTATCGGTTTTCTAGTCATTATCTTCCTTTCCTTTTGCATAGCTTATGGAGAAAGTTTTTGACAAGACCGATGGCGCCATGTGAAAAATATAATGCATTTCCCTATAGTCCGGTTAGTTCACCGAAAAGCTCTGGCAAGATATTTTGCCACACTGCCCAAGTGCGACACCGGGCTTCCATTGTATCAATAAGCAATATGCATTGTCCAATTTCTAAACGTATCTTTCATTAGGACTCAGTGTCCAATACTCGTATCAGTCCTCTAGTCGCCATCCTTTCCTTTTGCATACTTTGTAAGCGAAGGTTTCTGACAAGACCAATGGCGCCCTGTGAAAATCTAATGCATTTCCCCATCGACCGGTTAGTCGACCGAAAAGCCCTGACATGATATCTGGCTACACTGCCTGAGCGCGAAACCGGGCTTTTATTGTGTCAATACGGTATATGCAATGTCCAATTTCTTAAGGCTCCTTTCATTACGACTAATTATTGTCCACTACCCTTATCGGTCCTCTAGTCGTTATCATCGTTCCCTTTTGCATAGTTTATAGGAGAATGCTTTTGACAAGACCGATGGCGCCCTGTGAAAATCTAATGCATTCCCCTATAGACCGTTTATTCGACCGGAAAGCTCTGACGATACATCTGGCCACACTGCCCGAGTGCCAAACCGGGCTTTCATTGTGTCAACACAGTATATGCACAATCCAATTTCTGGGCGCACCTTTCATTACGACTCATGAGTGTCCAATACTCTAAGCGGTCCTCTAGTCATTATATTTCTTTCTTTTGCATAGGTTATAGAAGAAAGTTTTTGATAATACCGATCGCGCCTTGTTAATAATATCATGCATTTTTCTATAGTACAGTTTGTCGACATAAAAGCTCTGACAAGTTATTTTGCCACACTGCCCAAGCGTGAAACCGGGCTTCCATTGTGTCGATGCGGTATATGCATTTTTCAGTTTCTGGACGCACCTTTTATTACAACTCAATAGTGCCCAATACTCTCATCGATCTCTAGTCGTTATCTTCCTTTCCTTTTGCATAGTTTATAGAAAAAAGTTTTTGAAAAGACCGATGGCGCCCTGTGAAAAATTTAATGCATTTCTCTATAGTCCGGTTAGTTGAGCGAAAAGCTCAGACAAGATATTTTGCCACACTGCCCAAGCACGAAACCGGGCTTCCATTGTATCAATACGGTGTATGGATTGTCCAATTTCTGAACGCACCTTTTATTACGACTGATTAGTGTCCGATACTCGTATCAGGCCTCGAGACGTCATCCTTAGCTTTTGCATACTTTTCAAGAGAAAGTTTTTGACAAGACCGATGGCGCCTTGTGAAAAACCTAATGGATTTCCCCATAGACCGGTTAGTCGAGCGGAAAGCGGTGCGCAGAAGGACAACGACTGATTATCTGCCTTGCTCTGTGGAGCTTCCTTACCGGCATGGAAGAACAGCGTGCAAAAGCTCTCGGCTTCACACCACCTAGTGACGGCCACGCTGCGCTGACAGTGAAGAAGACAGTGCCCCCGCCAACAGCGCCACACCTGGGAGCAACGACCTACATATGGAGCCATTCAGGATGGTCGGCGATCAGTTAGGAAGCGGTGCGCAGACAGACAACGACTGATTATCTGCCTTGCTTTGTGCAGCTTCCTTGCCGGCATGGAATAACTGCGTGCAACAGCTCTTGGCTTCACACCGCCTAGTCACGGCCACGCTGCGCTGACAGTGAAGCGGACACTGCCCCCGCCAACAGCGCCACATCTGCGAGCAGCGACCTACATAAGGAGCCATCCAGGACGGTCGGTGATCAGTTCGCCAGCGTTGCAGAGTAGGTCAACGACTGATTATCTGCCTTGGTTTGTGCAGGTGAGAATATTTTCTTGTCTGGCTAAGATTTTTGCACACTGCTGCCGAACACTGTTATAAATTCTTGTGGTGCGATTCTTTTTCTGTGTGTACGATTGCTTAGTTCACACCTGAATTTAACTGAGCGCTAGTTGTCATGTCTAAGGACAGTGGCGACTTCGCTAAGGCCCTCGAAAATCTGAATTGCGATCTGCGAGCTGATTTCAAAACATTGAAAGAAAGTGCAAAAATTGTAATGACACTTGTTATGGCGTAAAAAACTCATCAAAGAAATGAAAAAACTTCGGGAAGAAGTTCAAAGCTTAGAAAAAAAAATGCAAAACTATAGTCAGAAAATCTCAGGCTTAATTACAAAATAGAACAACTAGAACGATACCAGAGGCCCAACAACATCGAAATAAAAGGTGTACCAGGGGAAGGGGATGCCTACAACGTTGTGAAGAGGATTGGAGCAATCCTGAAGGAACCGATTACGGGACGCAGACATTAATATTTGCCATCGAGTCCCTTCTTTCAAACCGGTTCGATTCGCTTCGTTTCGCTTCGCTTCGTTCGCTTCGCTTCGTTCGCTTCGTGGTTCGCTTCGTTCGGCGCGAAAAGCGAGACAAGTTCCTGATGGAGTAAAAAAAGCGGCGGGTAACAACTGAAGATTTGGACTTTGGCGGAGGCAGCGAAACGATTTTCGTTAACGAACACCTTACTGCCTCAAATATAAAGCTCTTGGGTGCTGCAGTCGCTCGCAAGAAAGCCACAAACTGGAAGTTTGTCTGGAGGGCAGGAGGAAAATCTTTGCCCGCAAGTGTGAGGACTCGAGGGCTTTGAAGATTGCTACGCTGTCGGATGTCGAAAAATCAACTGAGAAACTAATTATTCATGACATTATCTATCGGTCTTTTGGTTATGAACGGCTTACATTCAAACTGCCGCTACTTTACCACGCAGGAATTCAACAAAGAACATGGTAAACACTGTACATACAGTGCACGTCAATATTAGGAGTATTAAAAATATAAATGCTTTTTTAACTTTTTTGAAATTCCTGTCCATACAATTAGACATTATAGCTATAGGTGAAACTTGGTTGACAAAAGATGTACCACCTCATCTCGACGGTTACAAGTGCGGATCATTGATCAGGCAGCTGAGGAGAGGCGGTGTTACAGGTGGTTAATACTAATATTCGCCACCATGCTATGGAGCCATTGAATAGGGTAGATGAACCCATTGAAAGTTAATTTATTACAGCACGGAGTACCGTTATGGGTGTGTTGTATAGGCCGCCTTTGGGTAACATGGCTGAGTACTTGCAGTTCGTTGAAACTGTACTCTCTAATATTGAATCCACATGTTCGCCATTTATAATACTTGGGGACATAAATATCGAACCCGGTTCTGACAACCCTTAAGCGTGTGAGTTTCGCGAACTGCTACACCAGTATGCCTGTAACAGTTTAATATTACTACCAACTAGAGTAACCAGTACCAGTGCGACATCTCTTGATGTATGTATTGCTAAATCTAGACGCTAGATCTGTTTTGGTTAGAATTATTTCATGTGATCTGAACGACCATCTACCCGTATTCTGTTTAGCCCCAGTTACCCAGTATTGTTAGTATCCCCGAACAAGATAGTGTTTTTCGCAACATCGAGAATGAAAGCCTTAGTTTTTTTCGTTCCCTCATTGAAAATGAAAGTTGGCTTGATATTTTCCAAGAGCACAGCCCTCTGAGTGTCTACGAAAAATTTCTGGACAAATTCGTAGTTTGTTACAACTAAGCATTTCCTTCACGGCAGTACAACACCAAACTTCAAAAAGTGAGAAAGCAATGTATAACCGTCGAGCTGCGCAAAAGGACAAGGGAAAAAATCGCTTGTATCACGCCTTCATTCGCTGTCGCAAATTGGAGATGTTTGATAATTATAAACAATACAGAAACAAGTGGACCTCCGACCTGAAAAACGCCAAGATAAATTACTACGAAAATAAATTTCAAGACACTTAGAATGACACTCGCGAGGTTTCGCACAGAATTAACGGTCTTATGGGAAGAAAGCAAAGTCAGCATACTATAAAAATATCCTAATAAATAATACAATCATTGACGGAGAAGAACTTGCAGATGTAGTTAAGAGACTATTTGTAAATGTTGGTGTATATGCCGGGACCAATTCAAATACGCCCAGTATAACAGGAGTTGGAAGCCTACCCGAATCAATAATGCTTTTTCCAACAACCCCTCATGAAATTGAACAAATAATCAACAGCTTAGATAACCATGTAGCCGCTGGTTACGATGAAACTAGGGTTTTGCCTGTGAAACATGTAGCAGACATAGTTAGTCCCATTTTATCGGATATAATAAACAAGGTACTAGAATCTGGCGAATTTCCTAATAAATTAAAACTAGCCCGCGTTACTACCGTTTATAAAGGAGGTGGAGAAATCGACATCAATAACTATAGACCTATTTCTGTACTTCCGATATTTTCGAAAATAGTAGAGCGGGTTATAAACGAAAGCATTACGAATCTTTTTCAAAAACATGAAGTAATAACACCGTCGCAATACGGCTTCCAAAAAAGAAATCCGTGGAACTGGCCTTAATTAACATAAAGGATAAAATAATTCACAACATTGAAAACAAATTATACACCATCGGGTTATTCCTAGATTTGAAAAATGCATTCAATACAGTACAGCATGACGTTTTACTCAAGAAGCTTAAATCATGCGGTATACGAGGTGTAGCTCTAAAACTAATTAAAACGTATCTTACAAACCGATACCAATATGGTACAATAAACAAAACATTGATTTCCAAAAAGCTCATAGTTGAGCACGGGGTTCCCAAGGGGTCAGTGTTGGGCCCACTACTGTTTCTTGCCTATATAAATGACATAACGGAAATACCAGGATCCCCAGAATTAATTATGTACACCGACGACACCAAATGTTTTTTTTACGGCGGAGACAAAAATATCCTGGAAGAATATGTGAATGCATACCTATTGAAACTGTCACAATGGTTGAACCAAAATCGGTTGCGCTTAAATACAAATAAAACTAAGTATATATTCTGTAAACCAATAACCAAACGAGATACAAGAGATGTTAAAATCGTATTTAACTGTAACGTGGTAGAAGAAATTACAGAATCAAAATTTTTAGGAGTATGGTGTACTGATAACCTATCGTGGAATACACACATCAGTAAACTGAAATCGGATTTTTCTAAACCCATTGGGTGCATGTATAAAATATACAGTTTTCTGCCGACCTGGTTAATGCAAAGCCTGTATTATTCACTATTTTCTCCAAGCTGAGCTTTGGAATTCTAGTATGGGGTCGACTAATTATTATGCAGAAAAAATATTACGCATGTCAGAGAACTAACGGGGGGTAAACGCCAACTTAAAACGCAACCTCTTTCCAATATATAGATTATGCTAAAGGCGGACCAAATATACTCTTTGAACTTTTGCGGCCGATCCAAAAATCTGGAATTTATAACAAATCACCGGAGAACGGCTCTAGGGCGTACAATATAAGTCGTCCTAGGCATAAGCTGCCTGCAACACGAACAAATTACGGTAGGCAGACGTTACACTTCCGAACCCTTAGCATGTTGAACAAAAGGGATATGTGTATTGATTTTATTCGGTCTTTTCAAAGTTTCAAAAAATATGCTGATTTGTGATTCTGATTGAAAATGGTGTCGTGCATTCTCCGGCATAGAACTGTGAACATTATTTTCCTTGAAATGTGCGTTGTGTATTTATATAACTTTGCGCATTGGGTGCAAATTTTCAATGTATGCATCGAGTTGTTTTATTTTATTTTAAATGCTATGCAATGCGTACCTTTTTTTAGGTACTTGGAATGTACTCTTTGTCTTTGTGCATGACATAGAATCGTTCACAGTTTTTTTTTTGTTTTTTTTTATTTTTTAAGTATCGTTTCAGTTCAATTCAACCTTTTGTTAAAGGTTGGAATGTTGTATTCTAAGCACTGTGTATCACGTGTCTTTTGTTGCGTGTTTGAGGATACGTTTTCTGCATTACCCTCAATGCTGAACTGTAAAGGGCAGAGGCTTTGTCAGTCATTCCGCCTATATCTCTGCCCCCTTAGGGATAGCACCCGTGGAAACAATTGTGAATATAAAAAAAGCTCTGACAAGATATCTGGCTACACTGCCCTAGCGCGAAACCGGGCTTCCATTGTGTCGATACGGTATATGCATTGTCCAGTTTCTGGGCACACCTTTCAATACGACTCATTAGTGTCCAATACCCTTATAGGTCCTTTAGTCGTTATCATCATTTCATTTTGCATAGTTTCTAGGCGAAAGTGTTTTACACGAACGATGGCGCCCTGGGAAAAAGTAATGTATTTCCCTGTAGACAGGTTAGTCGACCGAAAAGCTCTGACAACATATCTGGCTACACTGCCCGAGACCGAAACCGGGCTTGCATTGTGTCATTACGGTATATGGAATGTCCAATTTCTGAAGGCAACTTTCATTACGACTCATTAGTATCCAGTACCCGTATCGGTTTTCTAGTCATTATCATCCTTTCCTTTTGCATAGTTTATAGGAGAAAGCTTTTGACAAGACCGATTGCACCCTGTGAAAAAACTCATGCATTTCCCCATACATCAATTTGTCGATCGAAAAGCTCTGACCATATATCTGGTGCCATTACCCCAGCACGAAACCTGGCTTCCATTGTGCCAATACACTATATGCATTGTCCAATTTCTGAACACACCTTTCATTGCAACGTGTTAGTGTCCAATAGTCGTATGGGCCCTATAGTCGTTATCATCCAGTGCTTTTGCATGGCTTTTAAGTGAAGGAATTTGGGAGACCAAAGGCGGCATTGTCCAATTTCTAAACGCACCTCCATTACGACTTTTTAGTTTCCGATACTCGTATCAGTCCTCTACTCGTCATCATTTCCTTTTGCAAACTTTTTAAGCGAAATGTATCGACAAGACCGACGGCGCCCTGTGAAAAAAAACTAATTGATTTTCCCATAAACCGGTTAATCGACCAAAAAGCTCTGACAAGATATCTGGCTACACTACCGAGCGCGAAACCGGTATATGCATTGTCCAGTTTCTGGGCGCACTTTTCAGTGCGACTAATTAGTGTCCAATACTCGTATTGGTCCTGCAGTCGTTACCATCGTTTCCTTTTGCATAGTTTATAGGAGAACGTTTTCGACAAGACCGATTGCACCCAGTGAAAAAACTAATGCATTTCCCCATATACCGGTTAGTCGACCGAAAAAGCTCTGACAAGATATCTTGGCACACTGACCGAGCGCGAAACGGTGCTTCCATTGTCTCAATACGCTTTATGCATTGTCCAATTTCTGGGCGCACCTTTCATTACGACTCATAAGTCCCTAATTCTCTTAGTGGTTCTCTAGTCGTTATCTTCCCATTTGCATAGTTAATAGAAGAAAGATTTTGAAAAAACCGATGGCGCCCTCTGAAAAATGTAATGCATTCACTATATTCTCGTTAGTTAACCAAAAATCTCTGACAAGATATTTTGCCACACTGCCCATGCGCGAAACCGGGCTTCCATTGTATCAAAACGCTTTTTGCATTGTCTAATTTCTAAACGCATCTTTCATTACGACAACTTATTGACCAATACTCGTATCAGTCCTCAAGTCGTTATCTTCGTTTCCATTTGCATAGTTTATAGAAGAACGTTTTTGTCAAGACCGATGGCGCCCTGTGAAAAATATAGTGCATTTCGATATAGTCCGGTTAGTTTACCGGAAAGCTCTGACAGGATATTTTACCACACTGCCCAAGTGCGAAACCGGGCTTCTATTGTACAATATATTGTACAAGATATCTACAAGATTGTGCAAAATATCTTTCCACACGGCCCGAGTGCGAAATCCGGCTTGCAATGTGTCAATAAGGTATTAGCATTCTCCAATTTCTAAACGCACCTTTTATTACGAATCATTAGTGTCCAATACTCTTATCGGTCCTTCGTTTCTTATCGGTCCTCTTATCGGTAGTCCTTATCTTCGTTTCCATTGGCATAGTTTATAGAAGAAAGTTTTTCACAAGACCGATTGCGCCCTGTTAAAATTATAAGGCATTTCGCTATAGTCCGGTTAGTTTACCGTAAAGCTCTGACAAGATATTTTGCCACACTGCCCAAGCGCGAAACCGTGCTTCTATTGTGCAAGATATTGTACAAGATATCTTCAAGATTGTACAAGATATCTGGCCACACGGCCCGAGTGCGAAACCGGGCTTCCAGTGTGTCAATAAGGTATATGCATTCTCCAATTTCTAAACGCACCTTTCATTACGAATCATTAGTGTCCAACACTCGTATCAGTCCTGTAGTCGTTATCTTCGTTTCATTTGCATAGTTTAAAGAAGAAAGTTTTCCACAAGACCGATGGCGCCCTGTGAAAAATATAATGCATTTCGCTATAGTCCGGTTAGTTTACCGGAAAGCTCTGACAAGATATTTTGCCACACTGCCCAAGCGCGAAACCGGGCTTCGATTGTGCAAGATATTGTACAAGATATCTTCAATAGTGTACAACATATCTGGCCACACGGCCCGAGTGCGAAACCGGGCTTCCATTGTGTCAACAAGGTTCTCGAATTTCTCGAATTTCTCGAATTTCTAAACGCACCTTTCATTACGAATCATTAGTGTCCAATACTCGTATCAGTCCTCTAGTCGTTTTCTTCGTTTCCGTTTTCAAAATTCATAGAAGAAAGTTTTTACAAGACCGATGGCGCCCTGTGAAAAATATAATGCATTTCGCTATAGTCCGGTTAGTTTACCGTAAAGCTCTGACAAGATATTTTGCTACATTGCCCAAGCGCGAAACCGGGCTTCTATTGTGCAAGATATTGTACAAGATGTTGTTACGGAGCAAGGAAAACGCTTATTTACAAGTAGTAAACGAATCTCTCTCTATTGGCAGATAATTAGGAAGGCAAATGCACACGGGAATGCGCACGCTAGTCCACCCGAGCGTCTTCTTCTTCCTCGACGAATAGCCAGGCTGCCGCACAACCATGGCACATGCCCACTTTGGGGGATTGCGCCCTTTGCAAGTCGAGTGTCTGGCCAGCTCATTTCCCTAATAAGTTCCACGCAGCATAGCTCCCCCGCAGGATAAGCACCGATTCGGTGCTGTGCGGCTACTATGTGGAAGGGGAATCAGGGGAGTGGTAAGGCTAGAGGCGGGCGACGTGGACGATGTCACTCCGAGGTTCAGAGCTGGAAGGGACGACGGGGACGATTTCATATGTAACGTCCGTAACTTGATGAAGTACTTTGTAAGGGCCAGCATAGCGGGAAAGCACCTTCTCAGAAAGTCCCACACGGGGAGTCGGACACTATAGAAAGACGAGGGACCCTGGCGAAAAGAGTGCGACGCGGTGACGCTCATCATATCGGTTCTTCTGGCTGATTTGTGAAACGGCGAGGTGGGAACGGGCAAGCTGACGTGCTTCGTCGGCTCTTGCGATGGCTTCGTGCACATATTCGGTGCACGAGTGGGTGGCGGGAGGCAGAATGGTATCAAGCGGCATGGCCGGTTCCATCCCGTAGAGAAGGTAAAAGGGTGAGGAGCCTGCAGTGTCGTGACGGGAGGAATTATACGCGAAAATGACGGAAGGCAGCGCAACGTCCCAGTCGCAGTGGTCACTAGACACGTACATTGCAAGCATGTCCGTAAGGGTTCTATTAAAACGCTCAGTAAGGCCATTCGTTTGTGGGTGATAAGCTGTGGTCACCTTGTGGCGAATCGAACATGAGCGAAGTATGTCCGCAATGACTTGAGACAGAAAATTTCGACCGCGGTCTGTGACAGGCTGCCGAGGGGCGCCGTGGGTCAGTATAACATCATAGAGGAGAAAATCGGCCACGTCAGTTGCACAGCTCGTGGGTAGCGCACGGGTGATAGCAAAGCGGGTAGCGTACTCGGTAGCGACAGCAATTCATTTGTTTCCTGAAGTAGACAAGGGGAAGGGCCTGAGCAAATCTAGTCCGATCTGGAAAAATGGTTCAGTGGGAATTTCAAGTGGTTGCAGCTGGCCTGCTGGTAGCTTGGAGGGTAGCTTACGGCGTTGGCACAGGTCACATTCACGCACGTAACGCTGCACTGAGCGGTAGAGTCCTGGCCAGAAAAAACGATGTCGCACGCGGTCGTAGGTCCGGGTCACGCCGAGATGGCCGGCCATGGGTGCGTCATGAAGCTGGTGCAGCACAGTCCGACGTAAGTGTTCCGGAACGACGAGCAGGTTACCAGGACCATCCGAGCGAAAGTTGCGACGATATAAGACTCCATCGTGTATAACAAAGGAGCGGAGAGCAGGGTCGTCGGAACCAAGGTTAACGCCGTCAATGATAAAGCGCAGAGAAGGGTCGCGCCGCTGTTCTTCGCCAATGTTCAGGAAGTCGGAGACCGCTTCGACACAGGCGTCAGTGTCGTCCGCCGAGCATTCCGGAGGGCTGGCCGGGTCTCGAGATAAACATTCGGCGTACATATGTAGGCGGCCGGACTTGTGAATCACCGAAAAAGAGTATTCTTGAAGGCGCAACGCCCAGCAGCCAAGCCGACCGGTAGGGTCTTTCAAGGAGGAGAGCCAGCACAGTGCGTGATGGTCAGTCACGACTGCGAAGTGCCTACCATACACGTAGGGGCGGAATTTCCCGACGGCCCACACTAGAGCGAGGCATTCGCGCTCCGTTATAGAGTAATTGCGCTCCGAGGCGGAAAGGAGGCGGCTGGCGTACGCGACCACTCGATGAACACCGGCTTGCCGTTGGGCCAATACAGCTCCAATGCCGTGGCCACTAGCGTCGGTGCGAATTTCAGTGGGAGCAGAGGTGTCGAAGTGAGCCAACATCGGCGTTGAGGTCAAGAGTCGAATCAGTGCGGAGAATGCTTGCTTTTGGTCGGAGCCCCAGATACACGGTGTGTTCTTCTGAAGGAGATCGGTAAGAGGGCGGGCGATGGTAGCAAAATTTTTGGTGAAGCGGCGGGAGTAGGAGCACAAACCAATAAAGCTACGGACGTCTTTAGGTGAGCGGGGCTCAGGGAAATCGCGAACGGCACTTATTTTACCAGGGTCTGGTCAAACTCCCGTCGAATCAACCACGTGGCCGAGGATATTGAGCTGATGGCATCCGAAGCGACATTTCTTGGCGTTGAGCTGGAGACCGGCCTGACGAAAAACTGATAGGGTTTTAGACAGGCGGGAAATGTGGCTGTCAAAGGTGGGCGAAAAAACAATGACGTCGTCGAAATAGCAAAGGCAAATGGACCATTTGAACCCGTGCAAAAGTGAGTCCATCATTCTTTCAAAAGTAGCCGGCGCATTACAGAGGCCAAAAGGCATCACTTTAAACTGATAAAGGCCGTCGGGTGTCACAAAAGCGGTCTTCTCGCGATCATTTTCGTCCACTGAAATTTGCCAATAGCCTAATCGTAGGTCTATTGATGAAAAATATTTGGCTCCATGGAGACAATCAAGGGCATCGTCAATGCGCGGTAGGGGGTAAACGTCTTTCTTTGTTATCTTGTTTAGGTGTCGGAAATCAACGCAAAACCTCCAGGTGCCATCTTTTTTTTTACGAGTACTACGGGAGATGCCCACGGGCCGTACGAAGGCTCTATGATGTCTTTGTCGAGCATCTTGTCGACTTCCTGCTGTATCACGAGCCGTTCAGCCTGGGACACACGGTACGGCCGCCTGCGGATTGGGTTTGCATCTTCAGTGTTTATCCGGTGCTTGACAACAGAAGCCTTGCCCAACGGGCGGTCACCGAAGTCAAATATGTCTTTATAAGAATACAAAAGGCGGTAGAGCCCATCAGCTTCGGCTGCTGGAAGTCCGGAGGCGATCATGTCCACGAGCGCGTCTTCCTGCCTAGGCTCCGCAGGGGTCTCGTTGAAAGGGCTCGATGGCGCGTCCGCCGATAGAGGGGAAACTTGGTCACCGTCCAAAGGGCAAAGGGTTGCAAGCGAAATATCCTGGGACAGCACTTGCGTTGACAGGCCAAAGTTCACAAAAGGGAGGCTGATCACATTATCAGTAATTGTCACTATGGTGTGGGGAAGAGTGACGTCGCGCTGGAGTAGCACTGAGCGTATTGGCGAAACGACGTAGTGACCATTAGGCACAGGCGGCCGCGATGACAAGGGCACCAATGTCCCGGATTTTGCCGGGAGACGAACGCTTCTTTCGCAATAAAAGCGTGGCCCTGGTTCGTCGCCTGCTGTTGGCAAAAGAGGCAGCTCTAAACGGAGGACACCGGAGGAGCAGTCTATAAGGGCAGCATGTTCTGACAAAAAGTCGAGACCAAGTATAACGTCGTGGGGGAACTTTTCAAGGACAGTGAACTGGACGGGGATTTGGTGGCCGGAAATTTCTACGCGAGCAGTGCACAGACCAGAGACGACAGGCATGCGTCCTTCGGCAATACGTATGACACTGGTTGGGGCAGGGGTGAGGACTTTTCGAAGTTGGCGGCGGAGATTAGAGTTCATTACAGAAATTTGGGCTCCAGTGTCAATAAGGGCACGTACAGGGACGCCATCCACATAAAAGTCGAGTAAATTCTTCCCTGCAGGTAGCGGCAGTAGAGGATTTAGAGGCCTGGTCGTCAATGCAGCGTCACCTCCAGGCACTGCATCTCTTAGTTTTCCCGCGAAGTGGCGTAAGGGGTCGGAGAGGACGAGCGGCGAAACGGCGGGGAGCGCGATTGGCGATGCTGCGGGGACGGTGAGCGGTCGATGCGAGAGGGCGAAAATCGGGCGGCATCGTGTGGCTGGCGTCGAGGCGAGAACGAACGGGGGGCATCGTTGGCGTACTGGAAATCCGGGTAGGGGCAGCGGGTAGGCCGAAGAGGACGGCTTTGGCAGTATCTAGCAACATGCCAGCCCTATGACAGTTGAAGCAGATCGGCCTGTCGTCCCGCGTCCTCCATTCGGCTGGATTCCTGTAATTGGACGTGCGATAAGTATTTCGGCTTGCCGTTCGGAAAGGGGTCTCGTGGCGGCCGGGATGGTCCACAGCGCAGACGGCGCGTATGCCCAGGTTTTCGATCTCCTGACGTACGACGGCTTGTATAAGCGCGATGGACGGGTGGCTGCTCTGAGATGCGTGCTGAAATAGGGAGCCTGGTGCCATTGCCTCGAGCTCGCGTCGTATGACACGCGTCAGACCCTCCGGAGCATCTCGGCCAACGTCAGACGGGGACTGTCGGCGAGAGGGTACGGGGTCCTCGCACGAAGATGTCGGAGCAGTGTTCGGCAGTCGGGTGAACGGCGCTGTGATGCGGCGGCTTTTGGCCTGCTCAAACTTCTGACATTCTTTGATAATAGCGCTGACGGTTGTGCAATCTTTGCAGAGCAGCAAGTGAAAAGCGTCAACCGCGATTCCTTTGAGCACATGGCCTACTTTGTCGGTCTCTGTCATCTGGGCATCAGCCTTTACGCAGAGGGTCAGCACGTCCTTGATATAAGACACGTAGGACTCAGTGGCTGTTTGTGCACGCGTCGCCAGTTCCTTTTTCGCCGCGAGCTGATGTCCTTCTGGTTGCCCAAATAGTTCCTTCAATCGGGACTTGCAATCGTCCCAGCTCGTCATGTCGTGCTCGGTTGTTTCATGCCAGTCCTGCGGTGTCCCCCTCAAGTAATATCCTATGTTGGCCAGCATGAGTGTCGGATCCCACCTGTTATGGCCACTGACGCGCTCGTACATCTTGAGCCAATCTTCAACATCGACGCCATCGGTGAGGAACCGGGGCTCGCGAGGGTGGGAGATAATGACGAACGGTGGCGCGGATCCAGAGGCTCCAGAAGCCAACATCGTTCGTTCTGGAATGCGGCGGCAGCTCCGAAGCTCCGTTTTGGGTAGCACCCTCACCACAGATGTTGCGGAGCAAGGAAAACGCTTATTTACAAGTAGTAAACGAATCTGTCTCTATTGGCAGATAATTAGGAAGGCAAATGCACACGGGAATGCACACGCTAGTCCACCCGAGCGTCTTCTTCTTCCTCGACGGATAGCCAGGCTGCCGCACAACCATGGCACATGCCCACTTTGGGGGATTGCGCCCTTTGCAAGTCGAGTGTCTGGCCAGCTCATTTCTCTAATAGGTTCCAAGCAGCAATATCTACAAGATTGTACAAGATATCTGGCCACATTTCCCGAGTGCGAAAGCCGGCTTGCAATGTGTCAGTAAGATATATGCATTCTCCAATTTCTAAACGCACCTTTCATTACGAATCATTAGTGTCTAATTCTCGTATCGGTCCTCCAGTCGTTATGTTCCTTTCCTTTTGCATGGTTTAGAAAAGAAAGGTTTTGACAAGACCGATGGCGCCGTGTGAAAAATATAATGCATTTCGCTATAGACCGGTTAGTTTACCGTAAAGCTCTGACAAGATATTTTGCCACACTGCCCAAGCGCGAAACCGGGCTTCTATTGTGCAAGATATTGTACAAGATATCCACAAGATTGTACAAGATATCTGGAAACATGGCCCGAGTGCAAAACCCGGCTTGCAATGTGTCAATGAGTTCTATGCAATCTCCAATTTCTAAACGCACCTTTCATTATGAATCATTTGTGTCCAATTCTCGAATTGGTCCTCTAGTCGTTATGTTCCTTTCCTTTCGCATAGTTTAGAAAAGAAAGGTTTTGACAAGACCGAAGGCACCCTGTGAAAAATATAATGCATTTCGCTATAGTCCGGTTAGTTTACCGTAAACCTCTGACAAGATATTTTGCCACACTGCCCAAGCACGATACCAGGCTTCTATTGGGCAAGATATTGTACAAGATATCCACAAGATTGTACAAGATATCTGGCCACACGGCCCGAGTGCGAAACCCGGCTTGCAATGTGTCAATAAGGTATATGCATTCTCCAATTTCTTAACGCACCTTTCATTACGAATCATTTGTGTCCAATTCTTGTATCGGTTCTCTAGTCGTCATGTTCCTTTCCTTTTGCATAGTTTAGAAAAGAAAGGTTTTGACAAGAACGATGGCGCCCTGTGAAAAATATAATGCATTTTGCTATAGTCCGGTTAGTTTAGCGTAAAGCTCTGACAAGATATTTTGCTACACCGCCAAAGCGCGAAACCGGGCTTCTATTGTGCAAGATATTCTACAAGATATCTACAAGATTGTACAAGATATCTGGCCACACGGCCCGAGTGCGAAACCAGGCTTGCAATGTGTCAAAAAGCAATATGCATTCTCCAATTTCTAAACGCAACTTTCATTACAAATCATTAGTGTCCAATTCTCGTATCGGTCCTCTAGTCGTTATGTTCGTTTCCTCTTCCATAGTTTAGAAAAGAAAAGTTTTGACAAGACCGATGGCGCCCTGTGAAAAATATAATGCATTTTGCTATAGTCCGGTTAGTTTACCGTAAAGCTCTGACAAGATATTTTGCCACACTGCCCGAGTGCGAAACTGGACTTCTATTTTGCAAGATATTGTACAAGATATCCACAAGATTGTACAAGATATCTGGCCACACTGCTCGAGTGCGAAACCCGGCTTGCATTGTGTCAATAAGGTCTATGCATTCTCCCATTTTTAAACGCATCTTTCTTTACGAATCCGTAGTGTCTAATACTCGTATCGGTCCCCTAGTCGTTATGTTACTTTCCTTTAGCATAGTTAAGAAAAGAAACTTTTTGACAAGACCGATGGCGCCCTGTGAAAAATATACTGCATTTCGCTATAGTCCGGTTATTTTACCGTAAATCTCTGACAAGATATTTTTTCACACTGCCCAAGCGCAAAACCGGGCTTCTATTGTACAAGATATTGTACAAGGTATCTACAAGATTTACCCGTATCGGTCCTCTAGTCGTTATGATCCTTTCATTTGCATAGTTTATAAGTGAAAATTTTACACAAGACCGATGGCGCCCTGTGAAAAAACTAATGTACAAATGGGAAAACCCCATACACGGAATAGTGGCTCCATACACCGGATAGTCGACCGAGAAGCTCTGACAAGATGTCTGGCCATAGATCCCGAGTGGGAAAACGGCCTTCTATTGTATCAATACTGTATATGCAGCGTGCAATTTGTGAACGCCCCTTTTATTATGACCCATTTGTGTTCAGTACCCGTATCAGTCCTCTAGTCATTATCATCCTTTCAGTTTGCGTAGTTTATAAGCAAAAATTTTAGACAAGACCAATGGCGCCCTGTGAAAAAACTAATGCACAAATGGGGAAATCCCCATACACCGGCTTGTGGCTCCATAACCGGCTAGTCAACCGAGAAGCTCTGACAAGATATCTGGCCATAGATCCCGAGTGGGAAAACGGCCTTCTATTGTATCAATACGGTATATGCAGCGTGCAATTTGTGAAGGCACTATCATTACGAGCCATTTGTGTGAAGTACCCGTATTGGTCCTTTAGCCGTTATGATCATTTCCTTTGCGTAGTTTATAAGTGAAAATTTTAGACAACAACGATGGCGCCCTGTGAAAAAACTAATGCACAAATGGGAAAAAACCCCATTCACGGACTAGTGGCTCGATACACCGGCTAGTCGACCGAGGAGTTCTGACAAGATATCTGGCAATAGATCCCGAGTGGGAAAACGGCCTTCTATTGTATCAATACGGTATATGCAGCGTGCAATTTGTGAAGGCACTATCATTACGAGCCATTTGTGTGCAGTACCCGTAATGGTCCTTTAGCCGTTATGATCATTTCCTTTGCGTAGTTTATAAGTGAAAATTTTAGACAAGACCGATGGCGCCCTGTGAAAAAACTAATGCACAAATGGGAAAATCCCCATACACGGACTAGTGGCTCCATACACCGGCTAGTCGACCGAGAAGCTCTGACAAGATATCTGGCCATAGATCCCGAGGGGGAAAAGGGCCTTCTATTGTATCAATACGGTATATGCAGCGTGCAATTTGTGAAGGCACCTTTCATTACGAGCCATTTTAGTGCAGTACCCGTATTGGTCCTCTAGTCGTTATGATCCTTTCCTTTGCATAGTTTATAAGTGAAAATTTTATACAAGACCGATGGCGCCCTGTGAAAAATCTAATGTACGAATGGGAAAATCCCCATACACTTACTAGTGGCAACATACACCGGCTAGTATAGCGAGAAGCTCTGACAAGATATCTAGCCATAGATCCTGAGTAGGAAATAGGCCTTCTATAGTATATATACAGTATAAGCAGCGTGCAATTTGTGAAGGCACCTTTCATTACGAGCCATTTGTGTGCAGTTCCCATAAAGGTCGTCTAGTCGTTATGATCCTTTCCTTTGCATAGTTTATAAGTGAAAATTTTATACAAGACCGATGGCGCCCTGTGAAAAGTCTAATGCAAGAATTGAAAAATCCCCATACACGGACTAGAGGCTCCATTTACCGGCTAGTCGGCCGAGAAGCTCTGACAAGATATCTGGCCATAGACCCGAGTGGGAAATCGGCCTTCTACTGTATCTATACGGTATATGCAGCGTACAATTTGTGAAGGCACCTTCCATTACGAGCCATTTGTGTGCAGTACCCGTAAAGGTCCTCTAGTCGTTATGATCCTTTCCTTTGCATAGTTTATAAGTGAAAATTTTATACAAGACCAATGGCGCCCTGTGAAAAATCTAATGCATGAATGGAAAAATCCCGATACACGGACTAGTGGCTCCATACACCGGCTACTCGGGCGAGAAGCTCTGCCAAGATATCTGGCCATAGACCCGAGTGGGAAATCGGCCTTCTATTGTATCTATGCGGTATATGCAGCGTGCAATGTGTGAAGACACCTTTCATTACGAGCCATTTGTGTGCAGTACCCGTAAAGGTCCTCTAATCGTTATAATCCTTTCCTTTGCATAGTTTATAAGTGAAAATTTTATACAAGACCGATGGCGCCCTGTGAAAAATCTAATGCACGAATTGGAAAATCCCCATACACGGACTAGTGGCTCCATTTACCGGCTAGTCGACCGAGAAGCTCTGACAAGATATCTGGCCATAGACCCGACTGGGAATTCGGCCTTCTAATGTCTCTATACGGTATATGCAGCGTGCAATTTGTGAAGGCACCTTTCATTATGAGCCATTTGTGTGCAGTACCCGTAAAGGTCGTCTAGTCGTTATGATCCTTTCCATTGCATAGTGTATAAGTGAAAATTTTATACAAGACCGATGGCGCCCCCTGAAAAATCTAATGCACGAATGGGAAAATCGACATACAAGGACTAGTGGCTCCATACACCGGCTTCTCGTGCGAGAAGCTCTGACAAGATATCTGGCCATAGACCCGAGTGGGAAATCGGCCTTCTATTGTATCTATACGGTATATGCAGCGTGCAATTTGTGAAGGCACCTTTCATTACGAGCCATTCTTGTGTAGTACCCGTAAAGGTCCTCTAGTCGTTATGATCCTTTCCTTTGCATAGTTTATAAGTGAAAATTTTATACAAGACCGATGGCGCACTGTGAAAAATCTAATGCAGGAATTGGAAAGTCCCCATACACGGACCAGTGGCTTCATACACTGGCTACTCGAGCGAGAAGCTCTGGCAAGATATCTAGCCATAGATCCTGAGTAGGAAATCAGCCTTCTATAGTATCTATACAGCATATGCAGCGTGCAATTTGTGAAGGCACCTTTCATTACGAGCCATTTGTGTGCAGTACCCGAAAAGGTCGTCTAGTCGTTATGATCCTTTCCTTTGCATAGTTTATAAGTGAAAATTTAATACAAGACCGATGGCGCCCTGCGAAAAATCTAATGCACGAATTGGAAAATCCCCATACATGGACTAGTGGCTCCTTTACCGGCTAGTCGACCGAGAAGCTCTGACAAGATATCTGGCCATAAACCCGAGTGGGAAATCGGCCTTCTATTGTGTCAATACGGTATATGCAGCGTGCAATTTGTGAACGCACCTTTCATAACGACCTTTTTGTGTGCAGTACCCGTAAAGGTCCTCTAGCCGTTATGATCTTTTCCTTTGCGTAGATTAAAAGTGAAAATTTTAGACAAGACCGATGGCGCCCTGTGAAAAATAATGCACAAATGGGAAAATCCCCAAACATGGACGTGTGGCTCCATACACCGGCTAGTCGACTGAGAAGCTCTGACAAGATATCTGGCCATAGATCCCGAGTGGGAACTCGGCCTTCTATTGTATCTACACAGTATATGCAGCGCGCAATTTGTGAAGGCACCTTTCATTACGAGCCATTTGTGTGCAGTACCCGTATTGGTCCTCTAGTCAATATAATCCTTTCCTTTGCATAGTTTATAAGTGAAAATTTTATACAAGACCGATGGCGCCCTGTGAAAAATATAATGCACGAATGGAAAAATCCCCATACACGGACTAGTGGCTCCATACACCGGCTAATCCAGCGAGAAGCTCTGACAAGATATCTGGGCATAGACCGGAGTGGGAAATCGGCCTTCTATTGTATCTATACGGTATATGCAGCGTGCAATTTGTGAACGCACCTTTCATTACGAGCCATTTGTGTGCAGTACCCGTAAAGGTCCTCTAGTCGTTATGATCCTTTGCTTTTGCGTAGTTCATAAGCGAAAATTTTAGACAAGACCGATGGCGCCCTAGGAAAAAAATTAATGCACAAATGGGGAAATCCCCATACACGGCCTAGTGGCTCCATACACCGGCTAGTCGACCGAGAAGCTCTGACAAGATATCTGGCCATAGATCCCGAGTGGGAAATCGGCCTTCTATTGTATCTATACGGTATATGCAGCGTGCAATTTGTGAACGCACCTTTTATAACGACCTATTTGTGTGCAGTACTCGTATCGGTCCTCTAGTCGTTATGATCCTTTCCTTTGCGTAGTTTATAAGTGAAAATTTTAGACAAGACCGATGGCGCCCTGTGAAAAATAATGCACAAATGGGAAAATCCCCATACACGGACTTGTGGCTCCATACACCGGCTAGTCGACCGAGAAGCTCTGACAAGATATCTGGCCATAGATCCCGAGTGGGAAATCGGCCTTCTATTGTATCTACACGGTATATGCAGCGCGCAATTTGTGAAGCCACCTTTCATTACGAGCCATTTGTGTGCAGTACACGTATTGGTCCTCTAGTCGTTATGATCCTTTCCTTTGCATTGTCTATAAGTGAAAATTTTATACAAGACCGATGACGCCCTGTGAAAAATCTATTGCACGAATGGGAAAATCCCCATACACGGACTAGTGGCTCCATGCACCGGCTAGTCGACCGAGAAGCTCTGACAAGATATCTGGCTATAGATCCCGGTTGGGAAAACGGCCTTATATTGTTACAATACGGTATATGGAGCGTGGAATTTGTGCAGGCACCTTTCATTACGAGCCATTTGGTTCAGTACACGTATTGGTCCTCTAGTCGTTATGATCCTTTCCTTTGCATAGTTTATAGGTGAAAGTTTTAGACAAGAACGATGGCGCCCTTTGAAAATACTAATGCACAAATGGGGAACTCCCCATACACCCGCTAGTGGCTCCATACACTGACTATTCGACCGAGAAGCTCTGACAGGATATCTGGCCATAGATACCGAGTGGGAAAACGGCCTTGTATTTTTTCAATATGGTATATGCAGCGTGGAATTTGTGAAGGCACCTTTCATTACGAGCCATTTGTGTGCAGTACCCGTATTGGTTGTCTAGTCGTTATGATCATTTCCTTTGCATAGTTTATTAGTGAAAATTTTATACAAGACCGATGGCGCCCTGTGAAAAATCTAATGCACGAATGGGAAAATCCCCATACACGGACTGGTGGCTCCATACACTGGCTACTCGAGCGAGAAGCTCTGACAAGATATCTAGCCATAGATCCTGAGTGGGAAATCGGCCTTTTATAGTATCTATACAGTATATGCAGCGTGCAATTTGTGAAGCCACCTTTCATTACCAGTCATTTGTGTGCAGTACCCGTAAAGGTCGTCTAGTCGTTATGATCCTTTCCTTTGCATAGTTTATAAGTGAAAATTTTATACAAGACCGATGGCGCCCTGTGAAAAATATAATGCACGAATGGAAAAATCCCCATACACGGACTAGTGGCTCCATACACCGGCTAATCCAGCGAGAAGCTCTGACAAGATATCTGGGCATAGACCGGAGTGGGAAATCGGCCTTCTATTGTACCTATACGGTATATGCAGCGTGCAATTTGTGAACGCACCTTTCATTACGAGCCATTTGAGTGCAGTACCCGTAAAGGTCCTCTAGTCGTTATGATCCTTTCCTTTTGCGTAGTTCATAAGCGAAAATTTTAGACAAGACCGATGGCGCCCTAGGAAAAAAATTAATGCACAAATGGGGAAATCCCCATACACGGCCTAGTGGCTCCATACACCGGCTAGTCGACCGAGAAGCTCTGACAAGATATCTGGCCATAGATTCGAGTGGGAAATCGGCCTTCAATTGTATCTATACGGTATATGCAGCGTGCAATTTGTAAAGGCACCTTTCATTACGAGCCATTTGTGTGCAGTACTCGCAAAGGTCCTCTAGTCGTTGTGATCCTTTCCTTTGCATAGTTTATAAGTGAAAATTTTATACAAGACCGATGGCGCCCTGTGAAAAATCTAATGCACGAATGGGAAAATCCCCATACACGGACCAGTGGCTCCATACACTGGCTACTCGAGCGAGAAGTTCTGACAAGATATCTAGCCATAGATCCTGAGTGGGAAATCGGCCTTCTATAGTATCTATACAGTATATGCAGCGTGCAATTTGTGAAGGCACCTTTCATTACGAGCCATTTGTGTGCAGTACCCATAAAGGTCCTCTAGTCGTTATGATCATTTCCTTTTCATAGTTTATAAGTAAAAATTTTATACAAGACCGATGGCGCCCTGTGAAAAATATAATGCACGAATGGGAAAATCCCCATACACAGACTTGTGGCTCCATACACCAGCTACTCGAGCGAGAAGGTCTGAGAAGATATCTGGCCATAGATGCCGAGTGGGAAAACAGCCTTCTATTGTGTTAATACGGTATATGCAGCTTGCAATGTGTAAACGCACCTTTCATTACGAGCCATTTGTGTGCAGTACCCGTAATGGGGCTTTAGTCATTATGATCCTTTCTTTTGCGTAGTGTATAAGTGAAAATTTTAGACAAGACCGATGGCGCCCTGTGAAAAAAAAAATAATTCACAAAAGGGAAAATCCCTATACACGGACTAGTGGCTCCATACACCGGCTAGTCTACCGAGAAGCTCTGAGAAGATATCTCGCCATAAATCCCGAGTGGGAAAACGGCCTTCTATTGTATCAATACGCTATATGCAGCGTGCAATTTGTGAAGGCACGTTTCATTACGAGCCATTTGTGTGCAGTACCCGTATCGGTCCGGTAGTCGTTATCATCCTTTCCTTTTGCGTAGTTTATTAGTGATAATTTTAAACAAGACAGAAGGCGCCCTGTGAAAAAACTACTGCACAAATGGTTAAATCTCCATACACCATATAGTCGACTGAGAAGCTCTGACAAGATATCTGGCCATACCGCCCGAGCGTGAAAACGGCCTTTTATTGTTTCAATACGGTATATGCAGCGTGCAATTTGTGAACACACCGTTCATTACGACTCATTTGTGTGCAGTACCCGTATTGGTCCTCTATTCGCTATCATACGTTTTTTGCGTAGTTTATAAGTGAAAATTTTAGACAAGACCGATGGCGCCCTGTGAAAAAACTGATGCACGAATGAGCAAATCTCCATACACGGACAAGTCGCTCCATACACCAACTAGTCGACCGAGAACTTCTGACAAGATATCTGGCTATAGATCCCAAGTGGGAAAACGGCCTTCTATTGTATCAATACAGTATATGCAGCGTGCAATTTGTGAAGGCACTATCATTACGAGCCATTTGTGTGCAGTGCCCGTAATGGTGCTTTAGTCATTATGATCCATTCCTTTGCGTAGTGTATAAGTGAAAATTTTAGACAAGACCGATGGCGCTCTGTGAAAAAATTATGCACTAATGGGAAAATCCCCATACACGGACTAGTGGCTCCATACACCGGCTAGTCGACCGAGAAGCTCTGACAAGATATCTCGCCATAGATCCCGAGTGGGAAATCGGCCATCTATTGTATCTATACGGTATATGAAGCGTGCAATTTGTGATGGCACCTTTCATTACGAGCCATTTGTTTGCAGTACCCGTAATGGTCCTTTAGTCGTTATGATCCTTTCCTTTGCGTAGTTTATAAGTGAAAATTTTAGACAAGACCGATGGCACCCTGTGAAAAAACTAATGCACAAAAGGGAAAATCCCCTTACACTGGCTAGTGGCTCCATACACCAGCTACTCGAGCGAGAAGCTCTGATAAGATATCTTGCCATACAGCCCGAGCGCGAAAACGGACTTCTATTTTTTCAATACGGTATATGCAGCGTGCAATTTGTGAACGCACCTTTCATTACGACCCATTTGTGCGCAGTACTCGTATCTCTCCACTAGTCGTTATGATCCTTTCCATTGCGTAGTTTATAAGTGAAAATTTTAGACAAGACCGATGGCGCCCTGTGAAAAATAATGCACAAATGGGAAAATCCCCATACACGGACTTGTGGCTCCATACACCGGCTAGTCAGCCGAGAAGCTCTGACAAGATATCTGGCTATACTGCCCGAGCGCCAAAACGGCCTTCTTTTTTGTCAATACGGTATATGCAGCCTGCGATTTGTGAACGCACCTTTCATTACGGCCCATTTGTGTGCAGTACCCGTATCGGTCCTCTAGTCGTTATCCTTTCCTTTGCGTAGTTTATAAGTGAAAATATTAGACAAGACCGATGTCGCCCTGTGAAAAATCTAATGCACGAATGGGAAAATCCCTATACATGGAATAGTGGCTCCATTTACTGGCTAGTCGGCCGAGAAGCTCTGACAAGATATCTGGCCATAGATCCTGAGTAGGAAATCGGCCTTCTATAGTATCTATACAGTATAAGCAGCGTGCAATTTGTGAAGGCACCTTTTATTATGAGCCATTTGTGTGCAGTACCCGTAAAGGTCGTCTAGTCGTTATGATCCTTTCCTTTGCATTGTTTATAAGTGGAAATTTTATACAAGACCGATGGCGCCCTGTGAAAAATCTAATGCACGAATTGGAAAATCCCCATACACGAACTAGTGGCTCCATTTACCGGCTAGTCGGCCGAGAAGCTCTGACAAGATATCTGGCCATATACCCGAGTGGGAAATCGGCCTTCTATTGTATCTATACGGTATATGCAGCGTGCAATTTGTGAAGGCACCTTTCATTACGAACCATTTGTGTGCAGTACCCGTAAAGGTCCTCTAGTCGTTATAATCCTTTCCTTTGCATAGCTTATAAGTGAAAATTTTATACAAGACCGATGGCGCCCTGTGAAAAAACAAATGCACAAATGGGGAAATCCCCATACACCGGTTAGTGGCTCCATACACTGGCTAGTCGACCGAGAAGCTCTGCCAAGATATCTGGCCATACTGCCCGAGCGCGAAAACAGTCTTCCATTGTGTCAATACAGTATATGCAGCGTGCAATTTGTGAACGCACCTTTCTTTACGACCCATTTGTGTGCACTACCCGTATGGATCCTCTAGTCGTTATCATCCTTTCTTTTTGTGTAGTTTATAAGCCAAACTTTGGCACAAGACCGATGGCGCCCTGTGAAAAAACTAATGCACAAATGGGGAAATCTCCATACACCGGTTAGTGGCTATATACACCGGCTAGTCGACGGAGAAGCTGTGACAAGATATCTGGCCATACTGCCCGAGCGCGAAAACAGTCTTCCATTGTGTCAATACAGTATATGCATCGTGAAATTTGTGAACTCACCTTTCATTACGACCCATTTGTGTGCAGTACCCGTATCGATCCTCTAGTCGTTATCATCCTTTCTTTTTGCATAGTTTATAAGCGAAAATTTTACACAAGACCGATGGCGCCCTGTGAAAAAACTAATGCACAAATGGAGAAATCCGCATACAACGGCTTGTGGCTCCATACACCGGATAGTCGACCGAGAAGATCTGACAAGATATCTGGCCATACTGCCCGAGCGCGAAAACAGTCTTCCATAGTGTCAATACAGTATGTGCAGTGTGCAATTTGTGAACGCACCTTTCATTACGACCCATTTGTGTGCAGTACCCGTTTCGGTCATTTATTGTTATCATCCTTTCCTTTTGCGTAGTTTAGTAGCGAAACTTTTACACAAGACCGATGGCACCCTGTGAAAAACTTATGCCCAAATGGGGAAATCCCCATACACCGGTTAGTGGCTCCATACACCAGCTAGTCGACCGAGAAGCTCTGACAAGATATCTGGCCATACTGCCTGACCGCGAAAACAGTCTTCCATTGTGTCAATACAGTATTTGCAGCGGGCAATTTGTGAACGCAGCTTTCATTACGACCCATTTGTGTTTAGTTCCCGTATTGGTCCTCTAGTCGTTATGATCCTTTCCTTTTCATAGATTGTAAGTGAAAATTTTACGCAAGACCGATGGCGCCCTGAAAAAAAACTAATGCACAAATAGGTAAATCCCCATACACCGGCTAGTGGCTCCATACACCGGCTACTCGAGTGAGAAGCTCTGACAAGATATCTAGCCAAACTGGCCGAGCGCGCAAACGGCCTTCTATTGTGGCAATACGGTATATGCAGCGTGAAAGTGGTGAACGCACCTTTCATTATAACCCATTTGTGTGCAGTACCCGTTTCGGTCATTTATTGTTATCATCCTTTCCTTTTGCGTAGTTTAAAAGCGAAAATTTTAGACAAGATCGCTGGCGCCCTGTGAAAAAACTAATGCACAAATGATGAAATCCCTATACAGCGACTAGTGGCTCCATACACTGGCTACTCGATCGAGAAGCTCTGACAAGATATCTGGCCATACTTCCCGAGCGCGAAAACAGCCCTCTATTGTGTCAATACGGTTTATGCAGCGTGGAATTTGTGAACGCACCTTTCATTACGATCCGTTTGTGAGCAGTACCCGTATTGGTCCTCTAGTCGTTATGATCCTTTCCGTTGCATAGTTTATAAGTGAAAATTTTAAACAAGACCGATGGCGCCCTTTGAAAAAACTAATGCACTAATGAGAAAATCCCCATACACCGGCTAGTGGCTCCATACACCGGCTAGTCGACCGAGAAGCTCTGACAAGATATCTGTCCATACTGCCCGAGCGCGAAAACAGCCTTCTATTGTGCAAATACAGTATATGCAGCGTGCAATTTGTGAATGCACCTTTCATTACGACTCATTTGTGTGCAGTACCCGTATCGGTCCTATAGTGCTTATCATCCTTTTCTTTTGCGTAGTTTATAAGCGAAAATTTTAGACAAGACCGATGGCGCACTGTGAAAAAACTAATGCACAAATGGGAAAATTCCCATACACCGGCTAGTCGACCGAGAAGATCTGACAAGATATCTGGCCATACTGCCCGAGCGCGAAAACACTCTTCCATTGTGTCAATACAGTATATGCAGCATGTAATTTGTGAAGGCACCTTTCCTAACGACCCATTTGTGTGCAGTACCCGTATCGGTCCTATAGTGCTTATCATCTTTTTCTTTTGCGTAGTTGATAAGCGAAAATTTGAGACAAGATGGATGGCGCCCTGTGTAAAAACTAATGCACAAATGGGGAAATCCCCATACACCGGCTAGTCGACCGAGAAGCTCTCACAAGATATCTGGCCATACTGCCCGATCGCGAAAACAGTCTTCCATTGTGTCAATACAGTATATGCAGCATGCAATTTGTGAACGCACCTTTTGTTAAATCTCCCGCTGGCTATGCGCCAGTCATGATTATCATCGTGTAGATAGACCGTGTCATTAAAAGTGATCGTCCCCGCGAAGGGCAGCCATGGCCCCGGTCTCGCTTCTCTCGTTCTTCCGTTAACATTTCTGGTGCCGAAACCCGGGAGAATGAACACGTGCGGCGAAGGAGACTACCGACGTCCCCTCCGGCTTGAGGTTCGTAGAACCCCACTCCTTTGACTGCTACTACGCTGCTTAGCCCCGCCCTCAGCCGGAGATCAGCATGGCTGGCCCTAACCACGTAGTGACGACCGACCGAATGCGTGCGATGGATAAGCTGCGCCGGCATCAACGTATCCTTCGCGACGCAAGTACCCGGCTGCTAAAGGCAGCAAACGATCTTCTTGAAGCCGATGCAGTGACTCCTAACGACCTTCAAGAGGCCATTGACCTTCTCCAAAGTAAGGACAGCGCACTTTATGAGGTGGAGCAGGGAATCATCGATCTTCTTGACCCAGAGGATGTGGAACGTGCCTACTTTGACGCATTGGCGTACCGAGGACATATATGTCGTGCCCTCAACAAGCTGCGCTCCGCCTTGAAGTCTACGAGGGCTTCCGGCCTCACACATAAGGCCGACAGCTATTTCGCTCATCCAGATGACCGTCCTCAACGCGGCTCACGCACATCTACCTCGGAAGTTGTCTTGCCGAGGCTACAAGTTTGTGCTTTTGACGGTGAGCCACGTGGGTCCACGCGGATTGAGGACTATGTGGAGACTACGGCCGGCAGTCACCCGAACCTTTCCGATATTGCCAACGTGTGCACTGCGAACCATTTGGAGCTCTGCTTGCCAGCGGAGCAGACAGACGTCTTGACGTTCGCGTCCCTGACGAGGAGCGGACGAAATAAAGGCAGGTGCGACCGCCTTGCGCCCACAGTGACGTCCGCAATCTCGACTCAGGCTAGCGTGAGGCCAGAAGAATCTCTCCAGAAGTACTGCTTAATGACGGTGGAAGAAGACCCCGTTCTACACAACGTAACGTGCGACGCAGATAAGGGCTACCTACCTCAAAAGGAACAAGATAAGACGATAAAGAACAACTCGTCTGGTAACGTCCCCGAAGTCTTTGTACACGAACAAACCGTCGTAGCAGCACAGGATTCTTCTGACCAAAAGGCAGAAGATTGGGCTGAACACATCCAGGTGCGACCCAGAACCGAGATAGCGTCCAGCGTCCCTACGAAAGGCATCTGTGAAGAACGCGAGGCTACGCCAGCCACAGACAAGGATGTCTCGGCTGCTTCTATGCAATTGGAGGACAAAGAACATGAGGTAAAATTCGGGAAAGAAAAGATAGAGCCTCCTCCATCTGTGTTTGAGTACATCTTCGTTCACGAATTCGTGAAGGATGAACCGTTACCGGACATTTGTGAAGGCAGGCTATCACCAATCGTATACGTAGTCCGGGAGGTCGCATCCAAACGCACATATGTGTCCTTCGGGGCACCTGAAGACACGAAGGCTGAGCAAGCTTTGCTGACCACTTCTCGTCCTTGTGCCAGGCTTGGTAGAGAAGCAGAAGAACCTCATTGGGAGCTGAAGCCTATCAGGAAAATGTTCCGGTCAGGAACGGAGTCAGACAAGAAACCCCACAGGAGGCTCAAAACCGAGCTAAGAACAGTGTTCGATGCCAAGACATTCCAGGTTGCACACCGTCATCTTCAGGACAATCGCAGCAAAACGCAAGGACATGATGTCTTTCGGGAAGCAGGGCGCATAATTCGGATGTCATCCGGGTCACCTTTTCGACGCTTGGCTGTTCTGAAAGCGGCAAGACGGCGCAAGCACCGCTGGAAGAGCAAGAGGAGACAGGGTTTGCCTACAGCTTTGCAAGGATTGACCTCCTGGAACGAAACGAAACTACGGTTGTGGACCTTTTTTTATCTACAAGGAACTATCTTGCGGGCCGGGGGAAATGTTAGATCCCCAGCCAGGTATACGCTGCCCCGCAGGGCAAAGGTTGCAGCGTTCCAAAGCCACAAAGAACTGAATCAGTGCGTTCAAGTTGTACCGCAGGGCTGAGGTGATCAAGACGCGAAGAATCAGCGCGTAGTGATCAGAGCCCACTTGAATCAAGCTTTCGGATTAACTGCGAGACTCCCTGCGCGTACATCATCCTAAGAGACACGTACTAGAGGGCCATGTTGGAATTTGGCCGATACGCGGTCGTGGTGCCAGCTGAAGAAGCTGACGACTGGCCAGCAAGTAGGGTGTGCTGTAGCGCGCTTCTGCAGCGGCAGACACGCACGTTGCGCGCACGGGAGGATGTTAAATCTCCCGCTGGCTATGCGCCAGTCTTGATTATCATCGTGTAGATAGACCGTGTCATTAAAAGTGATCGTCCCCGCGAAGGGCAGCCATGGCCCCGGTCTCGCTTGTCTCGTTCTTCCGTTAACACCTTTCATTACGACCCATTTGTGTGCAGTACCCGTATCGGTCCTCTAGTCGTTATCATCCTTTCCTTTTGCATAGTTTATAAGCGAAACTTTTATACAAGAACGATGGTGCCCTGTGAAAAAACTAATGCACAAATAGGGAAATTACCATACACCGGCGAGTGGCTCCATTCACTGGCTAGTCGACCGAGAAGCTCTGCAAAAGATATCTGGCCATACTGCCCTAGCGCGAAAACAGTCTTCCATTGTGTCAATACAGTACATGCAGCGTGCAATTTGAGAACGCACCTTTCATTACGACCCATTTCTGTGCAGTACCCGTATCGGTCCTATAGTGGTTATCATCGTTTTCTTTTGCATAGTTTATAAGCGAAAATTTTAGACAAGATCGATGGCGCCCTGTGAAAAATCTATTGCACAAATGGGGAAATCCCCATACACTGGCTAGTGGCTCCATACACTGGCTACTGGCTAGTCGACCGAGAAGTTCTGACAAGATATCTGGCCATACTGCCCGAGCGCGAAAACCGTCTTCCATTGTGTCAATACAGTATATGCAGCGTGCAATTAGTGAACGCACCTTTCATTATGACCCATTTGTGTGCAGTACCCGTATCAGTCCTCTAGTCGTTGTCATTCTTTCCTTTTGCGTAGTTTATAAGCGAAAATTTTTGACAAGAACGATGGCGCCCTGTGAAAAAACTAATGCACAAATAGGGAAATCACCATACACCGGAGAGTGGCTCCATTCACCGGCTAGTCGACTGAGAAGCTCTGACAAGATATCTGGCCATACTGCCCCAGAGCGAAAACAGTCTTCCATTGTGTCAATACAGTATATGCAGCGTTCAATTTGTGAAGGCACCTTTCATTACGACTCATTTGTGTGCAGTACCCGTATCGGTCCTATAGTGCTTATCATCCTTTTCTTTTGCGTAGTTTATAAGCGAAAATTTTAGAGAAGACCGATGGCGCCCTGTGAAAAAACTAATGCACAAATGGGGAAATCCCCATACACCGGCTAGTTGCTCCATACACTGGCTAGTCGACCGAGAAGCTCTGACAAGATATCTGGCCATGCTGCCCGAGCGCGAAAACAGTCTTCCATTGTGTCAATACAGTATATGCAGCGTGGAATTTGTGAACGCACCTTTCATTACGAGTCATTTTTGTGCAGTACCCGTATCGGTCCTATAGTGCTTATCATCGTTTTCTTTTGCGCAGTTTATAAGCGAAAATTTTAGACAAGACCGATTGCGCCGTGTGAAAAAACTAATGCACAAAAAGGGAAATGACCATACACCGGCGAGGGGCTCCATTCACCGGCTAGTCGACCGAGAAGCTCTGACATGATATCTGGCCATACTGCCCGAGCGCGAAAACAGCCTTCTATTGCGCAAATACAGTATATGCAGCGTGCAATTTGTGAATGCACCTTTCATTACGACTCATTTGTGTGCAGTACCCGCATTGGTCCTCTAGTCGTTATGATCCTTTCCGTTGCATAGTTTATAAGTGAAAATTTTAAACAAGACTGATGGCGCCCTTTGAAAAAACTAATGCACTAATGAGAAAATCCCCATACACCAGCTAGTGGCTCCATACACCGGCTAGTGGACCGAGAAGCTCTGACAAGATATCTGGCCATACTGCCCGAGCGGGAAAACAGATTTCTATTGTGAAAATACAGTATATGCAGCGTGCAATTTGTGAATGCACCTTTCATTACGACTCATTTGTGTGCCGTACCCGTATCGGTCCTATAGTGCTTATCATCCTTTTCTTTTGCGTAGTTTATAAGCGAAAATTTTAGACAAGACCGATGGCGCACTGTGAAAAAACTAATGCACAAATGGGAAAATTCCCATACACCGGCTAGTTGCTCCAAACACTGGCTAGTCGACCGAGAAGCTCTGACACGATATCTGGCCATAATGCCCGAGCGTGAATACAGTCTTCCATTGTGTCAATACACAATATGCAGCGTGGAATTTGTGAACGCACCTTTCATTACGACCCATTTGTGTGCAGTACCCGTATCGGTCCTATAGTGCTTATCATCCTTTTCTTTTGCGTAGTTTATAAGCCAAAATTTTAGACAAGACCGATGGCGTCCTGTGAAAAATAATGCACAAATGGGGAAATCCCCGTACATTGGCTAGTTGCTCCATACACTGGCTAGTCGACCGAGAAGCTCTGACAAGATATCTGGCCATACTGCCCGAGCGCGAAAACAGAATTCCATTGTGTCAATACAGTATATGCAGCGTGGAATTTGTGAACGCACCTTTCATTACGAGTCATTTGTGAGCAGTACCCGTATCGGTCCTATTGTGGTTATAATCCTTTTCTTTTGCGAAGTTTATAAGCCAAAATTTTAGACAAGACCGATGGTGCCCTGTGAAAAAACTAATGCAGAAATGGGGAAATCCCCATACACTGGCTAGTTGCTCCATACACTGGCTAGTCGACCGAGAAGCTCTGACAAGATATCTGGCCATACTGCCCGAGCGTGAATACAGTCTTCCATTGTGTCAATACAGTATATGCAGTGTGGAATTTGTGAACGCACCTTTCTTTACGAGTCATTTGTGTGCAGTACCCGTATCGGTCCTATTGTGGTTATAATCCTTTTCTTTTGCGAAGTTTATAAGCCAAAATTTTAGACAAGACCGATGGTGCCCTGTGAAAAAACTAATGCAGAAATGGGGAAATCCCCATACATCGGCTAGTTGCTCCATACACTGGCTAGTCGACCGAGAAGCTCTGACAACATATCTGGCCATACTGCCCGAGCGCGAAAACCGTCTTCCATTGTGTCAATACAGTATATGCAGCGTTCAACTTGTGAACGCACCTTTCATTACGACCCATTTGTGTGCAGTACCTGTATCGGTCCTATAGTGCTAATCATCCTTTTCATTTGCGTAGTCTATAAGCGAAAATTTTAGACAAGACCGATGGCGCCCTGTGAAAAAACTAATGCACAAATGGGGAAATCCCCATACACCGGCTAGATGTTCCATACACTGGCTAGTCGACCGAGAAGCTCCGACAAGATATCTGGCCATACTGCCCGAGCGCGAAAACAGTCTTCCATTGTGTCAGTACACTATATGCAGCGTGGAATTTGTGAACGCACCTTTCATTACGACCCATTTCTGTGCACTACCCGTATCGGTCCTATAGTGCTTATCATCCTTTTCTTTTGGGTAGTTTATAAGCGAAACTTTTAGACTAGACCGATGGCATCCTTTGAAAAAACTAATGCACAAATGGGGAAATCCCCATACACCAGCTAGCGGCTCCATACACCGGCTAGTCGACCGAGAAGCTCTGACAAGATATCTGGCCATACTGCCCTAGCGCGAAAACAGTCTTCCATTGTGTCAATACAGTATATGCAGCGTCCAATTTGAGAAGTCACCTTTCATTACGACCCATTTCTGTGCAGTACCCGTATCGGTCCTATAGTGCTTATCATCCTTTTCTTTTGCGTAGTTTATAAGCGAAAATTTTAGACAAGACGGATGGCGCCCTGTGAAAAAACTTATGCACAGATGGGGAAATCCCCATACACCGGCTAGTTGCTCCATACACTGGCTAGTCAACTGAGAAGCTCTGACAAGATATCTGGCCATACTGCCCGAGCGCGAAAACAGTCTTCCATTGTGTCAATGCAGTATATGCAGCGTGGAATTTGTGAACGCACCTTTCATTACGAGTCATTTGTGTGCAGTACTTGTATCGGCCCTATTGTGGTTATAATCCTTTTCTTTTGAGAAGTTTATAAGCCAAAATTTTAGACAAGACCGATGGTGCCCTGTGAAAAAACTAATGCAGCAATGGGGAAATCCCCATACACCGGCTAGTTGCTCCATACACTGGCTAGTCGACCGAGAAGCTCTGACAAGATATCTGGCCATACTGCCCGAGCGCGAATACAGTCTTCCATTGTGTCAATACAGTATATGCAGTGTGGAATTTGTGAACGCACCTTTCATTACGACCCATTTGTGTGCACTACCCGTATCGGTCCTATGTGCTTATCATCCTTTTCTTTTGGGTAGTTTATAAGCGAAACTTTTAGACTAGACCGATGGCATCCTTTGAAAAAACTAATGCACAAATGGGGAAATCCCCATACACCGGCTAGTCGACCGAGAAGATCTGACAAGATATCTGGCCATACTGCCCGAGCGCGAAAACAGTTTTCCATTGTGTCAATACAGTATATGGAGCGTGCAATTTGTGAACGCACCTTTCATTATGACCCATTTGTGTGCAGTACCCGTATCGGTCCTCTAGTCGTTATCATCCTTTCCTTTTGCGTAGTTTATAAGCGAAAATTTTAGACAAGACGGATGGCGCCCTGTGAAAAAACTTATGCACAGATGGGGAAATCCCCATACACCGGCTAGTTGCTCCATACACTGGCTAGTCGACTGAGAAGCTCTGACAAGATATCTGGCCATACTGCCCGAGCGCGAAAACAGTCTTCCATTGTGTCAATACAGTATATGCAGCGTGGAATTTGTGAATGCACCTTTTATTACGAGTCATTTGTGTGCAGTACTTGTATCGGCCCTATTGTGGTTATAATCCTTTTCTTTTGAGAAGTTTATAAGCCAAAATTTTAGACAAGACCGATGGTGCCCTGTGAAAAAACTAATGCAGAAATGGGGAAATCCCCATACACCGGCTACTTGCTCCATACACTGGCTAGTCGACCGAGAAGCTCTGACAAGATATCTGGCCATACTGCCCGAGCGCGAATACAGTCTTCCATTGTGTCAATACAGTATATGCAGTGTGGAATTTGTGAACGCAACTTTCATTACGAGTCATTTGTGTGCAGTACCCGTATCGGTCCTCTAGTCGTTATCATTCTTTCCTTTTGCGTAGTTTATAAGCGAAAATTTTAGACAAGACCGAAGGCGCCCTGTAAAAAAACTAATGCACAAATGGGGAAATCCCAATACACCGGCTAGTTGCTCCATACACTGGCTAGTCGACCGAGAAGCTCTGACAAGATATCTGGCCATACTGCCCTAGCGCGAAAACAGTCTTCCATTGTGTCAATACAGTATATGCAGCGTGCAATTTGAAAACGCACCTTTCATTACGACCCATTTGTGTGCAGTACCCGTATCGGTCCTATAGTGGTTATCATCGTTTTCTTTTGCGTAGTTTATAAGCGAAAATTTTAGACAAGATCGATGGCGCCCTGTGAAAAAACTAATGCACAAATGGGGAAATCCCCATACACTGGCTAGTGGCTCCATACACCGGCAAGTCGACCGAGAAGCTCTGACATGATATCTGGCCATACTGCCCGAGCGCGAAAACCGTCTTTCATTGTGTCAATACAATATACGCAGCGTGCAATTTGTGAACGCACCTTTCATTATGACCCATTTGTGTGCAGTACCCGTATCGGTCCTCTAGTCGTTCGTTATCATCCTTTCCTTTTGCGTAGTTTATAAGCGAAACGTTTTGACAAGACCGATGGCGCCCTGTGAAAAAACTAATGCACAAAAAGGGAAATGACCATACACCGGCGAGTGGCTCCATTCACCGGCTAGTCGACCGAGAAGCTCTGACAAGATATGTGGCCATACTTCGTTAGCGCGAAAACAGTCTTCCATTGTGTCAATACAGTATATGCAGCGTTCAATTTGTGAACGCACCTTTCATTACGACCCATTCGTGTGCAGTACCCGTATCGGTTCTATAGTGCTTATCATCCTTTCCTTTTGCGTAGTTTATAAGCGAAACTTTTAGACAAGAACGATGGCGCCCTGTGAAAAAACTAATGCACAAATAGGGAAATCCCCATACACCGGCTAGTTGCTCCATACACTAGCTAGTCGACCTAGAAGCTCTGACAAGATATCTGGCCATACTGCCCGAGCGCGAAAACAGTCTTCCATTGTGTCAATACAGTATATGCAGCGTGGAATTTGTGAATGCACGTTTCATTACGAGTCATTTGTGTGCAGTACCCGTATCGGTCCTATTGTGGTTATAATCATTTCCTTTTGCGAAGTTTTTAAGCCGAAATTTTAGACAAGACCTATACGCCCTGTGAAAAAACTAATGCACAAATACGGAAATCACCATACACCGGCGAGTGGCTCCATTAACCGGCTAGTAGACCGAGAAATTCTGACAAGATATCTGGCCATACTGCCCGAGCGCGAAAACCGTCTTCCATTGTGTCAATACAGTATATGCAGCGTTCAATTTCTGAGCGCACCTTTCATTACGACCCATTTGTGTGCAGTACCCGTATCGGTCCTATAGTGCTTATCATCGTTTTCTTTTGCGTAGTTTATAAGCGAAAATTTTAGACAAGACCAACGGCGCCAAATCCCCATACACCGGCTAGTGGCTCCATACACCGGCTAATCGACCGAGAAGATCTGACAAGATATCTGGCCATACTGCCCGAGCACAAAAACCGTCTTCCATTGTGTCAATACAGTATATGCAGCGTGCAATTTGTGAACGCACATTTCATTATGACCCATTTTTGTGCAGTACTCGTATCGGTCCTCTGGTCGTTATCATCCTTTTCTTTTGCGTAGTTTATAAGCGAAAATTTTAGACAAGACCGATGGCGCCTGTGAAAAAACTAATGCACAAATGGGGAAATCCCCATACACCGGCTAGTGGCTCCATACACCGGCTAGTCGACCGAGAAGATCTGACAAGATATCTGGCCATACTGCCCGAGCGCGAAAACAGTTTTCCATTGTGTCAATACAGTATTTGCAGCGTGCAATTTGTGAACGCACCTTTCATTATGACCCATTTGTGTGCAGTACCCGTATCGGTCCTCTAGTCGTTATCATCCTTTCCTTTTGCGTAGTTGATAAGCGAAACTTTTAGACAAGAACGATGGCGCCCTGTGAAAAAACTAATGCACAAATAGGGAAATCACCATATACCGGCGAGTGGCTCCATTCACCGGCTAGTCGACCCAGAAGCTCTGACAAGATATCTGGCCATACTGCCCTAGCGCGAAAACAGTCTTCTATTGTGTCAATACAGTATATGCAGCGTTCAATTTGTGAAGTCACCTTTCATTACGACCCATTTCTGTGCAGTACCCGTATCGGTCCTATAGTGCTTATCATCCTTTTCTTTTGCGTAGTGTATAAGCGAAAATTTTAGACAAGACTGATGGCGCCCTGTGAAAAAACTAATGCACAAATGGGGAAATCCCCATACACCGGCTAGTTGCTCCATACACTGGCTAGTCGACCGAGAAGCTCTGACAAGATATCTGGCCATACTGCCCGAGCGCGAAAACAGTCTTCCATTGTGTCAATACACTATATGCAGTGTGGAATTTGTGAACGCACCTTTCATTACGACCCATTTGTGTGCAGTACCCGTATCGGTCCTATAGTGCTTATCATCGTTTTCTTTTGCGTAGTTTATAAGCGAAAATTTTAGAGAAGACCGATGGCGCCCTGTGAAAAAACTAATGCACAAATGGGGAAATCCCCATACACCGGCTAGTGGCTCCATACACCGGCTAGTCGACCGAGAAGATCTGACAAGATATCTGGCCATACTGCCCGAGCGCGAAAACAGTTTCCATTGTGTCAATACAGTATATGCAGCGTGGAATTTGTGAACGCACCTTTCATTACGAGTCATTTGTGTGCAGTACCCGTATCGGTCCTATTGTGGTTATAATCCTTTTCTTTTGCGAAGTTTAAAAGCCAAAATTTTAGACAAGACCGATGGCGCCCTGTGAAAAAACTAATGCAGAAATGAAGAAATCACCATACACCGGCTAGTTGCTCCATACACTGGCTAGTCGACCGAGAAGCTCTGACAAGATATCTGGCCATGCTGCCCGAGCGCGAAAACAGTCTTCCATTGTGTCAATACAGTATATGCAGCGTGGAATTTGTGAATGCGCGTTTCATTACGAGTCATTTGTGTGCAGTACCCGTATCGGTCCTATTGTGGTTATAATCATTTCCTTTTGCGAAGTTTTTAAGCCAAAATTTTACACAAGACCTATAGCGCCCTGTGAAAAAACTAATGCACAAATAGGGAAATCACCATACACCGGCGAGTGGCTCCATTCACCGGCTAGTAGACCGAGAAACTCTGACAAGATATCTGGCCATACTGCCCGAGCGCGAAAACCGTCTTCCATTGTGTCAATACAGTATATGCAGCGTTCAATTTCTGAACGCACCTTTCATTACGACCCATTTGTGTGCAGTACCCGTATCGGTCCTATAGTGCTTATCATCCTTTTCTTTTGGGTAGTTTATAAGCGAAAATTTTAGACTAGACCGATGGCGCCCTTTAAAAAAACTTATGCACAAATGGGGAAATCCCCATACACCGGCTAGCGGCTCCATACACCGGCTAGTCGACCGAGAAGATCTGACAAGATATCTGGCCATACTGCCCGAGCGCGAAACAGTTTTCCATTGTGTCAATACAGTATATGCAGCGTGCAATTTGTGAACGCACCTTTCATTATGACCCATTTGTGTGCAGTACCCATATCGGTCCTCTGGTCGTTATCATCCTTTCCTTTTGCGTAGTTTATAAGCGAAACTTTTAGACAAGAACGATGGCGCTCTGTGAAAAAACTAATGCACAAATAGGGAAATCACCATACACCGGCGAGTGGCTCAATTCACCGGCTAGTAGACCGAGAAACTCTGACAAGATATCTGGCCATACTGCCCGAGCGCGAAAACCGTCTTCCATTGTGTCAATACAGTATATGCAGCGTTCAATTTCTGAGCGCACCTTTCATTACGCCCCATTTGTGTGCAGTACCCGTATCGGTCCTATAGTGCTTATCATCGTTTTCTTTTGCGTAGTTTATAAGCGAAAATTTTAGACAAGACCGATGGCGCCCTGTGAAAAAACTAATACACAAATGGGGAAATCCCCATACACCGGCTAGTGGCTCCATACACCGGCTAGTCGACCGAGAAGATCTGACAAGATATCTGGCCATACTGCCCGAGCGCGAAAACCGTCTTCCATTGTGTCAATACAGTATATGCAGCGTGCAATTTGTGAATGCACATTTCATTATGACCCATTTTTGTGCAGTACTCGTATCGGTCCTCTGGTCGTTATCATCCTTTTCTTTTGCGAAGTTTATAAGCGAAAATTTTAGACAAGACCGATGGCGCCCTGTGAAAAAACTAATGCACAAATGGGGAAATCCCCATACACCGGCTAGTGTCTCCATACACCGGCTAGTCGACCGAGAAGATCTGACAAGATATCTGGCCATACTGCCCGAGCGCGAAAACAGTTTCCATTGTGTCAATACAGTAAATGCAGCGTTCAATTTGTGAACGCACCTTTCATTACGACCCATTTGTGTGCAGTACCCGTATCGGTCCTATAGTGCTTATCATCCTTTTCTTTTGGGTAGTTCATAAGCGAAAATTTTAGACAAGAACGATGGCGCCCTGTGAAAAAACTAATGCACAAATAGGGAAATCACCATATACCGGCGAGTGGCTCCATACACCGGCTAGTCGACCGAGAAGATCTGACAAGATATCTGGCCATACTGCCCGAGCGCGAAAACCGTCTTCCATTGTGTCAATACAGTATATGCAACGTGCAATTTGTGAATGCACATTTCATTATGACCCATTTTTGTGCAGTACTCGTATCGGTCCTATGGTCGTTATCATCCTTTTCTTTTGCGAAGTTTATAAGCGAAAATTTTAGACAAGACCGATGGCGCCCTGTGAAAAAACTAATGCACAAATGGGGAAATCCCCATACACCGGCTAGTGGCTCCATACACCGGCTAGTCGACCGAGAAGATCTGACAAGATATCTGGCCATACTGCCCGAGCGCGAAAACAGTTTCCATTGTGTCAATACAGTAAATGCAGCGTTCAATTTGTGAACGCACCTTTCATTAGGACCCATTTGTGTGCAGTACCCGTATCGGTCCTATAGTGCTTATCATCCTTTTCTTTTGGGTAGTTCATAAGCGAAAATTTTAGACAAGAACGATGGCGCCTTGTGAAAAAACTAATGCACAAATAGGGAAATCACCATATACCGGCGAGTGGCTCCATTCACCGGCTAGTCGACCGAGAAGCTCTGACAAGATATCTGGCCATACTGCCCGAGCGCGAAAACCGTCTTCCATTGTGTCAATGCAGTATATGCAGCGTTCAATTTGTGAACGCACCTTTCAGTACGACCCATTTGTGTGCAGTACCCGTTTCGGTCCTATAGTGCTTATCATCGTTTTCTTTTGCGTAGTTTATAAGCGAAAATTTTAGACAAGACCGATGGCGCCCTGTGAAAAAACTAATGCACAAATGGGGAAATCCCCATACACCGGCTAGCGGCTCCATACACCGGCTAGTCGACCGAGAAGATCTGACAAGATATCTGGCCATACTGCTCGAGCGCGAAAATAGTTTTCCATTGTGTCAATACAGTATTTGCAGCGTGCAATTTGTGAACGCACCTTTCATTATGACCCATTTGTGTGCAGTACCCGTATCGGTCCTATAGTGCTTATCATCTTTTTCTTTTGGGTAGTTCATAAGCGAAAATTTTAGACTAGACCGATGGCGCCCTTTGAAAAAACTAATGCACAAATGGGGAAATCCACATACACTGGCTAGTTTCTCCATACACCGGCTAGTCGACCGAGAAGCTCTGACATGATATCTGGCCATACTGCCCGAGCGCGAAAACCGTCTTTCATTGTGTCAATACAGTATTTGCAGCGTGCAATTTGTGAACACACCTTTCATTACGACCCATTTGTGTGCACTACCCGTATCGGTCCTATAGTGCTTATCATCCTTTTCTTTTGGGTAGTTTATAAGCGAAACTTTTAGACTAGACCGATGGCATCCTTTGAAAAAACTAATGCACAAATGGGGAAATCCACATACACTGGCTAGTGGCTCCATACACTGGCTAGTCGACCGAGAAGCTCTGACAACATATCTGGCCATACTGCCCGAGCGCGAAAACCGTCTTCCATTGTGTCAATACAGTATATGCAGCGTTCAACTTGTGAACGCACCTTTCATTACGACCCATTTGTGTGCAGTACCTGTATCGGTCCTATAGTGCTAATCATCCTTTTCATTTGCGTAGTCTATAAGCGAAAATTTTAGACAAGACCGATGGCGCCCTGTGAAAAAACTAATGCACAAATGGGGAAATCCCCATACACCGGCTAGATGTTCCATACACTGGCTAGTCGACCGAGAAGCTCCGACAAGATATCTGGCCATACTGCCCGAGCGCGAAAACAGTCTTCCATTGTGTCAGTACACTATATGCAGCGTGGAATTTGTGAACGCACCTTTCATTACGACCCATTTCTGTGCACTACCCGTATCGGTCCTATAGTGCTTATCATCCTTTTCTTTTGGGTAGTTTATAAGCGAAACTTTTAGACTAGACCGATGGCATCCTTTGAAAAAACTAATGCACAAATGGGGAAATCCCCATACACCAGCTAGCGGCTCCATACACCGGCTAGTCGACCGAGAAGCTCTGACAAGATATCTGGCCATACTGCCCGAGCGCGAAAACAGTTTCCATTGTGTCAATACAGTAAATGCAGCGTTCAATTTGTGAACGCACCTTTCATTACGACCCATTTGTGTGCAGTACCCGTATCGGTCCTATAGTGCTTATCATCCTTTTCTTTTGGGTAGTTCATAAGCGAAAATTTTAGACAAGAACGATGGCGCCCTGTGAAAAAACTAATGCACAAATAGGGAAATCACCATATACCGGCGAGTGGCTCCATACACCGGCTAGTCGACCGAGAAGATCTGACAAGATATCTGGCCATACTGCCCGAGCGCGAAAACCGTCTTCCATTGTGTCAATACAGTATATGCAACGTGCAATTTGTGAATGCACATTTCATTATGACCCATTTTTGTGCAGTACTCGTATCGGTCCTATGGTCGTTATCATCCTTTTCTTTTGCGAAGTTTATAAGCGAAAATTTTAGACAAGACCGATGGCGCCCTGTGAAAAAACTAATGCACAAATGGGGAAATCCCCATACACCGGCTAGTGGCTCCATACACCGGCTAGTCGACCGAGAAGATCTGACAAGATATCTGGCCATACTGCCCGAGCGCGAAAACAGTTTCCATTGTGTCAATACAGTAAATGCAGCGTTCAATTTGTGAACGCACCTTTCATTAGGACCCATTTGTGTGCAGTACCCGTATCGGTCCTATAGTGCTTATCATCCTTTTCTTTTGGGTAGTTCATAAGCGAAAATTTTAGACAAGAACGATGGCGCCCTGTGAAAAAACTAATGCACAATTAGGGAAATCACCATATACCGGCGAGTGGCTCCATTCACCGGCTAGTCGACCGAGAAGCTCTGACAAGATATCTGGCCATACTGCCCGAGCGCGAAAACCGTCTTCCATTGTGTCAATGCAGTATATGCAGCGTTCAATTTGTGAACGCACCTTTCAGTACGACCCATTTGTGTGCAGTACCCGTTTCGGTCCTATAGTGCTTATCATCGTTTTCTTTTGCGTAGTTTATAAGCGAAAATTTTAGACAAGACCGATGGCGCCCTGTGAAAAAACTAATGCACAAATGGGGAAATCCCCATACACCGGCTAGCGGCTCCATACACCGGCTAGTCGACCGAGAAGATCTGACAAGATATCTGGCCATACTGCTCGAGCGCGAAAATAGTTTTCCATTGTGTCAATACAGTATTTGCAGCGTGCAATTTGTGAACGCACCTTTCATTATGACCCATTTGTGTGCAGTACCCGTATCGGTCCTATAGTGCTTATCATCCTTTTCTTTTGGGTAGTTCATAAGCGAAAATTTTAGACTAGACCGATGGCGCCCTTTGAAAAAACTAATGCACAAATGGGGAAATCCACATACACTGGCTAGTGGCTCCATACACCGGCTAGTCGACCGAGAAGCTCTGACATGATATCTGGCCATACTGCCCGAGCGCGAAAACCGTCTTTCATTGTGTCAATACAGTATTTGCAGCGTGCAATTTGTGAACACACCTTTCATTACGACCCATTTGTGTGCACTACCCGTATCGGTCCTATAGTGCTTATCATCCTTTTCTTTTGGGTAGTTTATAAGCGAAACTTTTAGACTAGACCGATGGCATCCTTTGAAAAAACTAATGCACAAATGGGGAAATCCCCATACACCAGCTAGCGGCTCCATACACCGGCTAGTCGACCGAGAAGCTCTGACAAGATATCTGGCCATACTGCCCGAGCGCGAAAACAGTTTCCATTGTGTCAATACAGTAAATGCAGCGTTCAATTTGTGAACGCACCTTTCATTACGACCCATTTGTGTGCAGTACCCGTATCGGTCCTATAGTGCTTATCATCCTTTTCTTTTGGGTAGTTCATAAGCGAAAATTTTAGACAAGAACGATGGCGCCCTGTGAAAAAACTAATGCACAAATAGGGAAATCACCATATACCGGCGAGTGGCTCCATACACCGGCTAGTCGACCGAGAAGATCTGACAAGATATCTGGCCATACTGCCCGAGCGCGAAAACCGTCTTCCATTGTGTCAATACAGTATATGCAACGTGCAATTTGTGAATGCACATTTCATTATGACCCATTTTTGTGCAGTACTCGTATCGGTCCTATGGTCGTTATCATCCTTTTCTTTTGCGAAGTTTATAAGCGAAAATTTTAGACAAGACCGATGGCGCCCTGTGAAAAAACTAATGCACAAATGGGGAAATCCCCATACACCGGCTAGTGGCTCCATACACCGGCTAGTCGACCGAGAAGATCTGACAAGATATCTGGCCATACTGCCCGAGCGCGAAAACAGTTTCCATTGTGTCAATACAGTAAATGCAGCGTTCAATTTGTGAACGCACCTTTCATTAGGACCCATTTGTGTGCAGTACCCGTATCGGTCCTATAGTGCTTATCATCCTTTTCTTTTGGGTAGTTCATAAGCGAAAATTTTAGACAAGAACGATGGCGCCCTGTGAAAAAACTAATGCACAATTAGGGAAATCACCATATACCGGCGAGTGGCTCCATTCACCGGCTAGTCGACCGAGAAGCTCTGACAAGATATCTGGCCATACTGCCCGAGCGCGAAAACCGTCTTCCATTGTGTCAATGCAGTATATGCAGCGTTCAATTTGTGAACGCACCTTTCAGTACGACCCATTTGTGTGCAGTACCCGTTTCGGTCCTATAGTGCTTATCATCGTTTTCTTTTGCGTAGTTTATAAGCGAAAATTTTAGACAAGACCGATGGCGCCCTGTGAAAAAACTAATGCACAAATGGGGAAATCCCCATACACCGGCTAGCGGCTCCATACACCGGCTAGTCGACCGAGAAGATCTGACAAGATATCTGGCCATACTGCTCGAGCGCGAAAATAGTTTTCCATTGTGTCAATACAGTATTTGCAGCGTGCAATTTGTGAACGCACCTTTCATTATGACCCATTTGTGTGCAGTACCCGTATCGGTCCTATAGTGCTTATCATCCTTTTCTTTTGGGTAGTTCATAAGCGAAAATTTTAGACTAGACCGATGGCGCCCTTTGAAAAAACTAATGCACAAATGGGGAAATCCACATACACTGGCTAGTGGCTCCATACACCGGCTAGTCGACCGAGAAGCTCTGACATGATATCTGGCCATACTGCCCGAGCGCGAAAACCGTCTTTCATTGTGTCAATACAGTATTTGCAGCGTGCAATTTGTGAACACACCTTTCATTACGACCCATTTGTGTGCACTACCCGTATCGGTCCTATAGTGCTTATCATCCTTTTCTTTTGGGTAGTTTATAAGCGAAACTTTTAGACTAGACCGATGGCATCCTTTGAAAAAACTAATGCACAAATGGGGAAATCCCCATACACCAGCTAGCGGCTCCATACACCGGCTAGTCGACCGAGAAGCTCTGACAAGATATCTGGCCATACTGCCCGAGCGCGAAAACAGTTTCCATTGTGTCAATACAGTAAATGCAGCGTTCAATTTGTGAACGCACCTTTCATTACGACCCATTTGTGTGCAGTACCCGTATCGGTCCTATAGTGCTTATCATCCTTTTCTTTTGGGTAGTTCATAAGCGAAAATTTTAGACAAGAACGATGGCGCCCTGTGAAAAAACTAATGCACAAATAGGGAAATCACCATATACCGGCGAGTGGCTCCATACACCGGCTAGTCGACCGAGAAGATCTGACAAGATATCTGGCCATACTGCCCGAGCGCGAAAACCGTCTTCCATTGTGTCAATACAGTATATGCAACGTGCAATTTGTGAATGCACATTTCATTATGACCCATTTTTGTGCAGTACTCGTATCGGTCCTATGGTCGTTATCATCCTTTTCTTTTGCGAAGTTTATAAGCGAAAATTTTAGACAAGACCGATGGCGCCCTGTGAAAAAACTAATGCACAAATGGGGAAATCCCCATACACCGGCTAGTGGCTCCATACACCGGCTAGTCGACCGAGAAGATCTGACAAGATATCTGGCCATACTGCCCGAGCGCGAAAACAGTTTCCATTGTGTCAATACAGTAAATGCAGCGTTCAATTTGTGAACGCACCTTTCATTAGGACCCATTTGTGTGCAGTACCCGTATCGGTCCTATAGTGCTTATCATCCTTTTCTTTTGGGTAGTTCATAAGCGAAAATTTTAGACAAGAACGATGGCGCCCTGTGAAAAAACTAATGCACAATTAGGGAAATCACCATATACCGGCGAGTGGCTCCATTCACCGGCTAGTCGACCGAGAAGCTCTGACAAGATATCTGGCCATACTGCCCGAGCGCGAAAACCGTCTTCCATTGTGTCAATGCAGTATATGCAGCGTTCAATTTGTGAACGCACCTTTCAGTACGACCCATTTGTGTGCAGTACCCGTTTCGGTCCTATAGTGCTTATCATCGTTTTCTTTTGCGTAGTTTATAAGCGAAAATTTTAGACAAGACCGATGGCGCCCTGTGAAAAAACTAATGCACAAATGGGGAAATCCCCATACACCGGCTAGCGGCTCCATACACCGGCTAGTCGACCGAGAAGATCTGACAAGATATCTGGCCATACTGCTCGAGCGCGAAAATAGTTTTCCATTGTGTCAATACAGTATTTGCAGCGTGCAATTTGTGAACGCACCTTTCATTATGACCCATTTGTGTGCAGTACCCGTATCGGTCCTATAGTGCTTATCATCCTTTTCTTTTGGGTAGTTCATAAGCGAAAATTTTAGACTAGACCGATGGCGCCCTTTGAAAAAACTAATGCACAAATGGGGAAATCCACATACACTGGCTAGTGGCTCCATACACCGGCTAGTCGACCGAGAAGCTCTGACATGATATCTGGCCATACTGCCCGAGCGCGAAAACCGTCTTTCATTGTGTCAATACAGTATTTGCAGCGTGCAATTTGTGAACACACCTTTCATTACGACCCATTTGTGTGCACTACCCGTATCGGTCCTATAGTGCTTATCATCCTTTTCTTTTGGGTAGTTTATAAGCGAAACTTTTAGACTAGACCGATGGCATCCTTTGAAAAAACTAATGCACAAATGGGGAAATCCACATACACTGGCTAGTGGCTCCATACACTGGCTAGTCGACCGAGAAGCTCTGACAACATATCTGGCCATACTGCCCGAGCGCGAAAACCGTCTTCCATTGTGTCAATACAGTATATGCAGCGTTCAACTTGTGAACGCACCTTTCATTACGACCCATTTGTGTGCAGTACCTGTATCGGTCCTATAGTGCTAATCATCCTTTTCATTTGCGTAGTCTATAAGCGAAAATTTTAGACAAGACCGATGGCGCCCTGTGAAAAAACTAATGCACAAATGGGGAAATCCCCATACACCGGCTAGATGTTCCATACACTGGATAGTCGACCGAGAAGCTCCGACAAGATATCTGGCCATACTGCCCTAGCGCGAAAACAGTCTTCCATTGTGTCAGTACACTATATGCAGCGTGGAATTTGTGAACGCACCTTTCATTACGACCCATTTCTGTGCACTACCCGTATCGGTCCTATAGTGCTTATCATCCTTTTCTTTTGGGTAGTTTATAAGCGAAACTTTTAGACTAGACCGATGGCATCCTTTGAAAAAACTAATGCACAAATGGGGAAATCCCCATACACCAGCTAGCGGCTCCATACACCGGCTAGTCGACCGAGAAGCTCTGACAAGATATCTGGCCATACTGCCCTAGCGCGAAAACAGTCTTCCATTGTGTCAATACAGTATATGCAGCGTCCAATTTGAGAAGTCACCTTTCATTACGACCCATTTCTGTGCAGTACCCGTATCGGTCCTATAGTGCTTATCATCCTTTTCTTTTGCGTAGTTTATAAGCGAAAATTTTAGACAAGACGGATGGCGCCCTGTGAAAAAACTTATGCACAGATGGGGAAATCCCCATACACCGGCTAGTTGCTCCATACACTGGCTAGTCGACTGAGAAGCTCTGACAAGATATCTGGCCATACTGCCCGAGCGCGAAAACAGTCTTCCATTGTGTCAATGCAGTATATGCAGCGTGGAATTTGTGAACGCACCTTTCATTACGAGTCATTTGTGTGCAGTACTTGTATCGGCCCTATTGTGGTTATAATCCTTTTCTTTTGAGAAGTTTATAAGCCAAAATTTTAGACAAGACCGATGGTGCCCTGTGAAAAAACTAATGCAGCAATGGGGAAATCCCCATACACCGGCTAGTTGCTCCATACACTGGCTAGTCGACCGAGAAGCTCTGACAAGATATCTGGCCATACTGCCCGAGCGCGAATACAGTCTTCCATTGTGTCAATACAGTATATGCAGTGTGGAATTTGTGAACGCACCTTTCATTACGACCCATTTGTGTGCACTACCCGTATCGGTCCTATGTGCTTATCATCCTTTTCTTTTGGGTAGTTTATAAGCGAAACTTTTAGACTAGACCGATGGCATCCTTTGAAAAAACTAATGCACAAATGGGGAAATCCCCATACACCGGCTAGTCGACCGAGAAGATCTGACAAGATATCTGGCCATACTGCCCGAGCGCGAAAACAGTTTTCCATTGTGTCAATACAGTATATGGAGCGTGCAATTTGTGAACGCACCTTTCATTATGACCCATTTGTGTGCAGTACCCGTATCGGTCCTCTAGTCGTTATCATCCTTTCCTTTTGCGTAGTTTATAAGCGAAAATTTTAGACAAGACGGATGGCGCCCTGTGAAAAAACTTATGCACAGATGGGGAAATCCCCATACACCGGCTAGTTGCTCCATACACTGGCTAGTCGACTGAGAAGCTCTGACAAGATATCTGGCCATACTGCCCGAGCGCGAAAACAGTCTTCCATTGTGTCAATACAGTATATGCAGCGTGGAATTTGTGAATGCACCTTTTATTACGAGTCATTTGTGTGCAGTACTTGTATCGGCCCTATTGTGGTTATAATCCTTTTCTTTTGAGAAGTTTATAAGCCAAAATTTTAGACAAGACCGATGGTGCCCTGTGAAAAAACTAATGCAGAAATGGGGAAATCCCCATACACCGGCTACTTGCTCCATACACTGGCTAGTCGACCGAGAAGCTCTGACAAGATATCTGGCCATACTGCCCGAGCGCGAATACAGTCTTCCATTGTGTCAATACAGTATATGCAGTGTGGAATTTGTGAACGCAACTTTCATTACGAGTCATTTGTGTGCAGTACCCGTATCGGTCCTCTAGTCGTTATCATTCTTTCCTTTTGCGTAGTTTATAAGCGAAAATTTTAGACAAGACCGAAGGCGCCCTGTAAAAAAACTAATGCACAAATGGGGAAATCCCAATACACCGGCTAGTTGCTCCATACACTGGCTAGTCGACCGAGAAGCTCTGACAAGATATCTGGCCATACTGCCCTAGCGCGAAAACAGTCTTCCATTGTGTCAATACAGTATATGCAGCGTGCAATTTGAAAACGCACCTTTCATTACGACCCATTTGTGTGCAGTACCCGTATCGGTCCTATAGTGGTTATCATCGTTTTCTTTTGCGTAGTTTATAAGCGAAAATTTTAGACAAGATCGATGGCGCCCTGTGAAAAAACTAATGCACAAATGGGGAAATCCCCATACACTGGCTAGTGGCTCCATACACCGGCAAGTCGACCGAGAAGCTCTGACATGATATCTGGCCATACTGCCCGAGCGCGAAAACCGTCTTTCATTGTGTCAATACAATATACGCAGCGTGCAATTTGTGAACGCACCTTTCATTATGACCCATTTGTGTGCAGTACCCGTATCGGTCCTCTAGTCGTTCGTTATCATCCTTTCCTTTTGCGTAGTTTATAAGCGAAACGTTTTGACAAGACCGATGGCGCCCTGTGAAAAAACTAATGCACAAAAAGGGAAATGACCATACACCGGCGAGTGGCTCCATTCACCGGCTAGTCGACCGAGAAGCTCTGACAAGATATGTGGCCATACTTCGTTAGCGCGAAAACAGTCTTCCATTGTGTCAATACAGTATATGCAGCGTTCAATTTGTGAACGCACCTTTCATTACGACCCATTCGTGTGCAGTACCCGTATCGGTTCTATAGTGCTTATCATCCTTTCCTTTTGCGTAGTTTATAAGCGAAACTTTTAGACAAGAACGATGGCGCCCTGTGAAAAAACTAATGCACAAATAGGGAAATCCCCATACACCGGCTAGTTGCTCCATACACTAGCTAGTCGACCTAGAAGCTCTGACAAGATATCTGGCCATACTGCCCGAGCGCGAAAACAGTCTTCCATTGTGTCAATACAGTATATGCAGCGTGGAATTTGTGAATGCACGTTTCATTACGAGTCATTTGTGTGCAGTACCCGTATCGGTCCTATTGTGGTTATAATCATTTCCTTTTGCGAAGTTTTTAAGCCGAAATTTTAGACAAGACCTATACGCCCTGTGAAAAAACTAATGCACAAATACGGAAATCACCATACACCGGCGAGTGGCTCCATTAACCGGCTAGTAGACCGAGAAATTCTGACAAGATATCTGGCCATACTGCCCGAGCGCGAAAACCGTCTTCCATTGTGTCAATACAGTATATGCAGCGTTCAATTTCTGAGCGCACCTTTCATTACGACCCATTTGTGTGCAGTACCCGTATCGGTCCTATAGTGCTTATCATCGTTTTCTTTTGCGTAGTTTATAAGCGAAAATTTTAGACAAGACCAACGGCGCCAAATCCCCATACACCGGCTAGTGGCTCCATACACCGGCTAATCGACCGAGAAGATCTGACAAGATATCTGGCCATACTGCCCGAGCACAAAAACCGTCTTCCATTGTGTCAATACAGTATATGCAGCGTGCAATTTGTGAACGCACATTTCATTATGACCCATTTTTGTGCAGTACTCGTATCGGTCCTCTGGTCGTTATCATCCTTTTCTTTTGCGAAGTTTATAAGCCAAAATTTTAGACAAGACCTATAGTGCCCTGTGAAAAAACTAATGCACAAATAGGGAAATCACCATACAGCGGCGAGTGGCTCCATTCACCGGCTAGTCGACCGAGAAGCGCTGACAAGATATCTGGCCATACTGCCCGAGCGCGAAAACCGTCTTCCATTGTGTCAATGCAGTATATGCAGCGTTCAATTTGTGAACGCACCTTTCAGTACGACCCATTTGTGTGCAGTACCCGTATCGGTCCTATAGTGCTTATAATCGTTTTCTTTTGCGTAGTTTATAAGCGAAAATTTTAGACAAGACCGATGGCGCCCTGTGAAAAAACTAATGCACAAATGGGGAAATCCCCATACACCGGCTAGTGGCTCCATACACCGGCTAGTCGACCGAGAAGATCTGACAAGATATCTGGCCATACTGCCCGAGCGCGAAAACAGTTTTCCATTGTGTCAATACAGTATTTGCAGCGTGCAATTTGTGAACGCACCTTTCATTATGACCCATTTGTGTGCAGTACCCGTATCGGTCCTATAGTGCTTATCATCCTTTTCTTTTGGGTAGTTCATAAGCGAAACTTTTAGACTAGACCGATGGCGCCCTTTGAAAAAACTAATGCACAAATGGGGGAAGTCCCCATACACCGGCTAGCGGCTCCATACACCGGCTAGTCGACCGAGAAGATCTGACAAGATATCTGGCCATACTGCCCGAGCGCGAAAACAGTTTTCCATTGTGTCAATACAGTATTTGCAGCGTGCAATTTGTGAACGCACCTTTCATTATGACCCATTTGTGTGCAGTACCCGTATCGGTCCTCTAGTCGTTATCATCCTTTCCTTTTGCGTAGTTGATAAGCGAAACTTTTAGACAAGAACGATGGCGCCCTGTGAAAAAACTAATGCACAAATAGGGAAATCACCATATACCGGCGAGTGGCTCCATTCACCGGCTAGTCGACCCAGAAGCTCTGACAAGATATCTGGCCATACTGCCCTAGCGCGAAAACAGTCTTCTATTGTGTCAATACAGTATATGCAGCGTTCAATTTGTGAAGTCACCTTTCATTACGACCCATTTCTGTGCAGTACCCGTATCGGTCCTATAGTGCTTATCATCCTTTTCTTTTGCGTAGTGTATAAGCGAAAATATTAGACAAGACTGATGGCGCCCAGTGAAAAAACTAATGCACAAATGGGGAAATCTCCATACACCGGCTAGTTGCTCCATACACTGGCTAGTCGACCGAGAAGCTCTGACAAGATATCTGGCCATACTGCCCGAGCGCGAAAACAGTCTTCCATTGTGTCAATACACTATATGCAGTGTGGAATTTGTGAACGCACCTTTCATTACGACCCATTTGTGTGCAGTACCCGTATCGGTCCTATAGTGCTTATCATCGTTTTCTTTTGCGTAGTTTATAAGCGAAAATTTTAGACAAGACCGATGGCGCCCTGTGAAAAAACTAATGCACAAATGGGGAAATCCCCATACACCGGCTAGTGGCTCCATACACCGGCTAGTCGACCGAGAAGATCTGACAAGATATCTGGCCATACTGCCCGAGCGCGAAAACAGTTTCCATTGTGTCAATACAGTATATGCAGCGTGGAATTTGTGAACGCACCTTTCATTACGAGTCATTTGTGTGCAGTACCCGTATCGGTCCTATTGTGGTTATAATCCTTTTCTTTTGCGAAGTTTAAAAGCCAAAATTTTAGACAAGACCGATGGCGCCCTGTGAAAAAACTAATGCAGAAATGAAGAAATCACCATACACCGGCTAGTTGCTCCATACACTGGCTAGTCGACCGAGAAGCTCTGACAAGATATCTGGCCATGCTGCCCGAGCGCGAAAACAGTCTTCCATTGTGTCAATACAGTATATGCAGCGTGGAATTTGTGAATGCGCGTTTCATTACGAGTCATTTGTGTGCAGTACCCGTATCGGTCCTATTGTGGTTATAATCATTTCCTTTTGCGAAGTTTTTAAGCCAAAATTTTACACAAGACCTATAGCGCCCTGTGAAAAAACTAATGCACAAATAGGGAAATCACCATACACCGGCGAGTGGCTCCATTCACCGGCTAGTAGACCGAGAAACTCTGACAAGATATCTGGCCATACTGCCCGAGCGCGAAAACCGTCTTCCATTGTGTCAATACAGTATATGCAGCGTTCAATTTCTGAACGCACCTTTCATTACGACCCATTTGTGTGCAGTACCCGTATCGGTCCTATAGTGCTTATCATCCTTTTCTTTTGGGTAGTTTATAAGCGAAAATTTTAGACTAGACCGATGGCGCCCTTTAAAAAAACTTATGCACAAATGGGGAAATCCCCATACACCGGCTAGCGGCTCCATACACCGGCTAGTCGACCGAGAAGATCTGACAAGATATCTGGCCATACTGCCCGAGCGCGAAACAGTTTTCCATTGTGTCAATACAGTATATGCAGCGTGCAATTTGTGAACGCACCTTTCATTATGACCCATTTGTGTGCAGTACCCATATCGGTCCTCTGGTCGTTATCATCCTTTCCTTTTGCGTAGTTTATAAGCGAAACTTTTAGACAAGAACGATGGCGCTCTGTGAAAAAACTAATGCACAAATAGGGAAATCACCATACACCGGCGAGTGGCTCAATTCACCGGCTAGTAGACCGAGAAACTCTGACAAGATATCTGGCCATACTGCCCGAGCGCGAAAACCGTCTTCCATTGTGTCAATACAGTATATGCAGCGTTCAATTTCTGAGCGCACCTTTCATTACGCCCCATTTGTGTGCAGTACCCGTATCGGTCCTATAGTGCTTATCATCGTTTTCTTTTGCGTAGTTTATAAGCGAAAATTTTAGACAAGACCGATGGCGCCCTGTGAAAAAACTAATACACAAATGGGGAAATCCCCATACACCGGCTAGTGGCTCCATACACCGGCTAGTCGACCGAGAAGATCTGACAAGATATCTGGCCATACTGCCCGAGCGCGAAAACCGTCTTCCATTGTGTCAATACAGTATATGCAGCGTGCAATTTGTGAATGCACATTTCATTATGACCCATTTTTGTGCAGTACTCGTATCGGTCCTCTGGTCGTTATCATCCTTTTCTTTTGCGAAGTTTATAAGCGAAAATTTTAGACAAGACCGATGGCGCCCTGTGAAAAAACTAATGCACAAATGGGGAAATCCCCATACACCGGCTAGTGTCTCCATACACCGGCTAGTCGACCGAGAAGATCTGACAAGATATCTGGCCATACTGCCCGAGCGCGAAAACAGTTTCCATTGTGTCAATACAGTAAATGCAGCGTTCAATTTGTGAACGCACCTTTCATTACGACCCATTTGTGTGCAGTACCCGTATCGGTCCTATAGTGCTTATCATCCTTTTCTTTTGGGTAGTTCATAAGCGAAAATTTTAGACAAGAACGATGGCGCCCTGTGAAAAAACTAATGCACAAATAGGGAAATCACCATATACCGGCGAGTGGCTCCATACACCGGCTAGTCGACCGAGAAGATCTGACAAGATATCTGGCCATACTGCCCGAGCGCGAAAACCGTCTTCCATTGTGTCAATACAGTATATGCAACGTGCAATTTGTGAATGCACATTTCATTATGACCCATTTTTGTGCAGTACTCGTATCGGTCCTATGGTCGTTATCATCCTTTTCTTTTGCGAAGTTTATAAGCGAAAATTTTAGACAAGACCGATGGCGCCCTGTGAAAAAACTAATGCACAAATGGGGAAATCCCCATACACCGGCTAGTGGCTCCATACACCGGCTAGTCGACCGAGAAGATCTGACAAGATATCTGGCCATACTGCCCGAGCGCGAAAACAGTTTCCATTGTGTCAATACAGTAAATGCAGCGTTCAATTTGTGAACGCACCTTTCATTAGGACCCATTTGTGTGCAGTACCCGTATCGGTCCTATAGTGCTTATCATCCTTTTCTTTTGGGTAGTTCATAAGCGAAAATTTTAGACAAGAACGATGGCGCCCTGTGAAAAAACTAATGCACAAATAGGGAAATCACCATATACCGGCGAGTGGCTCCATTCACCGGCTAGTCGACCGAGAAGCTCTGACAAGATATCTGGCCATACTGCCCGAGCGCGAAAACCGTCTTCCATTGTGTCAATGCAGTATATGCAGCGTTCAATTTGTGAACGCACCTTTCAGTACGACCCATTTGTGTGCAGTACCCGTTTCGGTCCTATAGTGCTTATCATCGTTTTCTTTTGCGTAGTTTATAAGCGAAAATTTTAGACAAGACCGATGGCGCCCTGTGAAAAAACTAATGCACAAATGGGGAAATCCCCATACACCGGCTAGCGGCTCCATACACCGGCTAGTCGACCGAGAAGATCTGACAAGATATCTGGCCATACTGCTCGAGCGCGAAAATAGTTTTCCATTGTGTCAATACAGTATTTGCAGCGTGCAATTTGTGAACGCACCTTTCATTATGACCCATTTGTGTGCAGTACCCGTATCGGTCCTATAGTGCTTATCATCCTTTTCTTTTGGGTAGTTCATAAGCGAAAATTTTAGACTAGACCGATGGCGCCCTTTGAAAAAACTAATGCACAAATGGGGAAATCCACATACACTGGCTAGTGGCTCCATACACCGGCTAGTCGACCGAGAAGCTCTGACATGATATCTGGCCATACTGCCCGAGCGCGAAAACCGTCTTTCATTGTGTCAATACAGTATTTGCAGCGTGCAATTTGTGAACGCACCTTTCATTACGACCCATTTGTGTGCACTACCCGTATCGGTCCTATAGTGCTTATCATCCTTTTCTTTTGGGTAGTTTATAAGCGAAACTTTTAGACTAGACCGATGGCATCCTTTGAAAAAACTAATGCACAAATGGGGAAATCCCCATACACCGGCTAGCGGCTCCATACACCGGCTAGTCGACCGAGAAGATCTGACAAGATTTCTGGCCATACTGCCCGAGCGCGAAAACAGTTTTCCATTGTGTCAATACAGTATATGGAGCGTGCAATTTGTGAACGCACCTTTTATTATGACCCATTTGTGTGCAGTACCCGTATCGGTCCTCTAGTCGTTATCATCCTTTCCTTTTGCGTAGTTTATAAGCGAAACTTTTAGACAAGAACGATGGCGCCCTGTGAAAAAACTAATGCACAAATAGGGAAATCACCATACACCGGCGAGTGGCTCCATTCACCGGCTAGTCGACCGAGAAGCTCTGACAAGATATCTGGCCATACTGCCCTAGCGCGAAAACAGTCTTCCATTGTGTCAATACAGTATATACAGCGTCCAATTTGAGAAGTCACCTTTAATTACGACCCATTTCTGTGCAGTACCCGTATCGGTCCTATTATCATCCTTTTCTTTTGCGTAGTTTATAAGCGAAAATTTTAGACAAGACGGATGGCGCCCTGTGAAAAAACTTATGCACAGATGGGGAAATCCCCATACACCGGCTAGTTGCTCCATACACTGGCTAGTCGACTGAGAAGCTCTGACAAGATATCTGGCCATACTGCCCGAGCGCGAAAACAGTCTTCCATTGTGTCAATACAGTATATGCAGCGTGGAATTTCTGAACGCACCTTTCATTACGAGTCATTTGTGTGCAGTACTTGTATCGGCCCTATTGTGGTTATAATCCTTTTCTTTTGAGAAGTTTATAAGCCAAAATTTTAGACAAGACCGATGGTGCCCTGTGAAAAAACTAATGCAGAAATGGGGAAATCCCCATACACCGGCTAGTTGCTCCATACACTGGCTAGTCGACCGAGAAGCTCTGACAAGATATCTGGCCATACTGCCCGAGCGCGAATACAGTCTTCCATTGTGTCAATACAGTATATGCAGTGTGGAATTTGTGAACGCACCTTTCATTATGAGTCATTTGTGTGCAGTACCCGTATCGGTCCTCTAGTCGTTATCATTCTTTCCTTTTGCATAGTTTATAAGCGAAAATTTTAGACAAGACCGAAGGCGCCCTGTAAAAAAACTAATGCACAAATGGGGAAATCCCAATACACCGGCTAGTTGCTCCATACACTGGCTAGTCGACCGAGAGGCTCTGGCAAGATATCTGGCCATACTGCCCGAGCACGAAAACGGTCTTCTATTGTGTCAATACAGTATATGCAGCGTGGAATTTGTGACCGCACCTTTCATTACGAGTCATTTGTGTGCAGTACCCGTATCGGTCCTATAGTGCTTATCATCGTTTTCTTTTGCGCAGTTTATAAGCGAAAATTTTAGACAAGACCGATGGTGCCCTGTGAAAAAACTAATGCACAAATAGGGAAATCACCATACACCGGCGAGTGGCTCCATTCACCGGCAAGTCGACCGAGAAGCTCTGACAAGATATGTGGCCATACTGCCCTAGCGCGAAAACAGTCTTCCATTGTGTCAATACAGTATATGCAGCGTGCAATTTGAGATTGCACCTTTCATTATGACCCATTTGTGTGCAGTACCCGTATCGGTCCTATAGTGGTTATCATCGTTTTCTTTTGCGTAGTTTATAAGCGAAAATTTTAGACAAGATCGATGGCGCCCAGTGAAAAAACTAATGCACAAATGGGGAAATCCACATACACTGCCTAGTGGCTCCATACACCGGCTAGTCGACCGAGAAGCTCTGACATGATATCTGGCCATACTGCCCGAGCGCGAAAACCGTCTTTCATTGTGTCAATACAGTATACGCAGCGTGCAATTTGTGAACGCACCTTTCATTATGACCCATTTGTGTGCAGTACCCGTATCGGTCCTCTAGTCGTTCGTTATCATCCTTTCCTTTTGCGTAGTTTATAAGCGAAACGTTTTGACAAGACCGATGGCGCCCTGTGAAAAAACTAATGCCCAAAAAGGGAAATGACCATACACCGGCGAGTGGCTCCATTCACCGGCTAGTCGATCGAGAAGCTCTGACAAGATATGTGGCCATACTGCCCTAGCGCGAAAACAGTCTTCCATTGTGTCAATACAGTATATGCAGCGTTCAATTTGTGAACGCACCTTTCATTACGACCCATTCGTGTGCAGTACCCGTATCAGTCCTATAGTGCTTATCATCCTTTCCTTTTGCGTAGTTTATAAGCGAAACTTTTAGACAAGAACGATGGCGCCCTGTGAAAAAACTAATGCACAAATAGGGAAATCACCATACACCGGCGAGTGGCTCCATTCACCGGCTAGTCGACCGAGAAGCTCTGACAAGATATCTGGCCATACTGCCCTAGAGCGAAAACAGTCTTCCATTTTGTCAATACAGTATATGCAGCGTTCAATTTGTGAACGCACCTTTCATTACGACCCATTCGTGTACAGTACCCGTATCGGTCCTATAGTGCTTATCATCCTTTTCTTTTGCGTAGTTTATAAGCGAAAATTTTAGACAAGACCGATGGCGCCCTGTGAAAAAACTTATGCACAAATAGGGAAATCCCCATACACCGGCTAGTTGCTCCATACACTAGCTAGTCGACCTAGAAGCTCTGACAAGATATCTGGCCATCCTGCCCGAGCGCGAAAACAGTCTTCCATTGTGTCAATACAGTATATGCAGCGTGGAATTTGTGAATGCACGTTTCATTACGAGTCATTTGTGTGCAGTACCCGTATCGGTCCTATTGTGGTTATAATCATTTCCTTTTGCGAAGTTTTTAAGCCAAAATTTTAGACAAGACCTATAGCGCCCTGTGAAAAAACTAATGCACAAATACGGAAATCACCATACACCGGCGAGTGGCTCCATTCACCGGCTAGTAGACCGAGAAACTCTGACAAGATATCTGGCCATACTGCCCGAGTGCGAAAACCGTCTTCCATTGTGTCAATACAGTATATGCAGCGTTCAATTTCTGAGCGCACCTTTCATTACGACCCATTTGTGTGCAGTACCCGTATCGGTCCTCTGGTCGTTATCATCCTTTTTTTTTGCGAAGTTTATAAGCCAAAATTTTAGACAAGACCTATAGTGCCCTGTGAAAAAACTAATGCACAAATAGGGAAATCACCATACACCGGCGAGTGGCTCCATTCACCGGCTAGTCAACCGAGAAGCGCTGACAAGATATCTGGCCATACTGCCCGAGCTTGAAAACAGTTTCCATTGTGTCAATACAGTAAATGCAGCGTTCAATTTGTGAACGCACCTTTCATTACGACCCATTTGTGTGCAGTACCCGTATCGGTCCTATAGTGCTTATCATCCTTTTCTTTTGCGTAGTTTATAAGCGAAAATTTTAGACAAGACTGATGGCGCCCTGTGAAAAAACTAATGCACAAATGGGGAAATCCCCATACACCGGCTAGTTGCTCCATACACTGGCTAGTCGACCGAGAAGCTCTGACAAGATATCTGGCCATACTGCCCGAGCACAAAAACCGTCTTCCATTGTGTCAATACAGTATATGCAGCGTGCAATTTGTGAACGCACATTTCATTATGACCCATTTTTGTGCAGTACCCGTATCGGTCCTCTGGTCGTTATCATCCTTTTCTTTTGCGAAGTTTATAAGCCAAAATTTTAGACAAGACCTATAGTGCCCTGTGAAAAAACTAATGCACAAATAGGGAAATCACCATACACCGGCGAGTGGCTCCATTCACCGGCTAGTCGACCGAGAAGCGCTGACAAGATATCTGGCCATACTGCCCGAGCGCGAAAACCATCTTCCATTGTGTCAATGCAGTATATGCAGCGTTCAATTTGTGAACGCACCTTTCAGTACGACCCATTTGTGTGCAGTACCCGTATCGGTCCTATAGTGCTTATCATCCTTTTCTTTTGCGTAGTTTATAAGCGAAAATTTTAGACAAGACTGATGGCGCCCTGTGAAAAAACTAATGCACAAATGGGGAAATCCCCATACACCGGCTAGTGGCTCCATACACCGGCTAATCGACCGAGAAGATCTGACAAGATAGCTGGCCATACTGCCCGAGCACAAAAACCGTCTTCCATTGTGTCAATACAGTATATGCAGCGTTCAATTTCTGAGCGCACCTTTCATTACGACCCATTTGTGTGCAGTACCCGTATCGGTCCTCTGGTCGTTATCATCCTTTTCTTTTGCGAAGTTTATAAGCCAAAATTTTAGACAAGACCTATAGTGCCCTGTGAAAAAACTAATGCACAAATAGGGAAATCACCATACACCGGCGAGTGGCTCCATTCACCGGCTAGTCGACCGAGAAGCGCTGACAAGATATCTGGCCATACTGCCCGAGCGCGAAAACCGTCTTCCATTGTGTCAATGCAGTATATGCAGCGTTCAATTTGTGAACGCACCTTTCAGTACGACCCATTTGTGTGCAGTACCCGTATCGGTCCTATAGTGCTTATCATCCTTTTCTTTTGCGTAGTTTATAAGCGAAAATTTTAGACAAGACTGATGGCGCCCTGTGAAAAAACTAATGCACAAATGGGGAAATCCCCATACACCGGCTAGTTGCTCCATACACTGGCTAGTCGACCGAGAAGCTCTGACAAGATATCTGGCCATACTGCCCGAGCACAAAAACCGTCTTCCATCGTGTCAATACAGTATATGCAGCGTGCAATTTGTGAACGCACATTTCATTATGACCCATTTTTGTGCAGTACCCGTATCGGTCCTCTGGTCGTTATCATCCTTTTCTTTTGCGAAGTTTATAAGCCAAAATTTTAGACAAGACCTATAGTGCCCTGTGAAAAAAATAATGCACAAAGAGGGAAATCACCATACACCGGCGAGTGGCTCCATTCACCGGCTAGTCGACCGAGAAGCGCTGACAAGATATCTGGCCATACTGCCCGAGCGCGAAAACCGTCTTCCATTGTGTCAATGCAGTATATGCAGCGTTCAATTTGTGAACGCACCTTTCAGTACGACCCATTTGTATGCATTACCCGTATCGGTCCAATAGTGCTTATCATCCTTTTCTTTTGCGTAGTTTATAATCCAAAATTTTAGACAAGACCTATAGTGCCCTGTGAAAAAACTAATGCACAAATAGGGAAATCACCATACACCGGCGAGTGGCTCCATTCACCGGCTAGTCGACCGAGAAGCGCTGACAAGATATCTGGCCATACTGCCCGAGCGCGAAAACCGTCTTCCATTGTGTCAATGCAGTATATGCAGCGTTCAATTTGTGAACGCACCTTTCAGTACGACCCATTTGTGTGCAGTACCCGTATCGGTCCTATAGTGCTTATCATCCTTTTCTTTTGCGTAGTTTATAAGCGAAAATTTTAGACAAGACCGATGGCGCCCTGTGAAAAAACTAATGCACAAATGGGGAAATCCCCATACACCGGCTAGTGGCTCCATACACTGGCTAGTCGACCGAGAAGCTCTGACAAGATATCTGGCCATGCTGCCCGAGCGCGAAAACAGTCTTCTATTGTGTCAATACAGTATATGCATCGTGGAATTTGTGAATGCACGTTTCATTACGAGTCATTTGTGTGCAGTACCCGTATCGGTCCTATTGTGGTTATAATCATTTCCTTTTGCGAAGTTTTTAAGCCAAACTTTTAGACAAGACCTATAGCGCCCTGTGAAAAAACTAATGCACAAATAGGGAAATCACCATACACCGGCGAGTGGCTCCATTCACCGGCTAGTAGACGGAGAAACTCTGACAAGATATCTGGCCATACTGCCCGAGCGCGAAAACCGTCTTCCATTGTGTCAATACAGTATATGCAGCGTTCAATTTCTGAACGCACCTTTCATTACGACCCATTTGTGTGCAGTACCCGTATCGGTCCTATAGTGCTTATCATCCTTTTCTTTTGGGTAGTTCATAAGCGAAAATTTTAGACTAGACCGATGGCGCCCTTTGAAAAAACTAATCCACAAATGGGGGAATTCCCCATACACCGGCTAGCGGCTCCATACACCGGCTAGTCGACCGAGAAGATCTGACAAGATATCTGGCCATACTGCCCGAGCGCGAAAACAGTTCTCCATTGTGTCAATACAGTATTTGCAGCGTGCAATTTGTGAACGCACCTTTCATTATGACCCATTTGTGTGCCGTACCCGTATCGGTCCTCTAGTCGTTATCATCCTTTCCTTTTGCGTAGTTTATAAGCGAAACTTTTAGACAAGAACGATGGCGCCCTGTGAAAAAACTAATGCACAAATAGGGAAATCACCATATACCGGCGAGTGGCTCCATTCACCGGCTAGTCGACCGAGAAGCGCTGACAAGATATCTGGCCATACTGCCCGAGCGCGAAAACCGTCTTCCATTGTGTCAATGCAGTATATGCAGCGTTCAATTTGTGAACGCACCTTTCAGTACGACCCATTTGTGTGCAGTACCCGTATCGGTCCTATAGTGCTTATCATCGTTTTCTTTTGCGTAGATTATAAGCGAAAATTTTAGACAAGACCGATGGCGCCCTGTGAAAAAACTAATGCACAAATGGGGAAATCCCCATACACCGGCTAGTGGCTCCATACACCGGCTAGTCGACCGAGAAGATCTGACAAGATATCTGGCCATACTGCCCGAGCGCGAAAACAGTTTTCCATTGTGTCAATACAGTATTTGCAGCGTGCAATTTGTGAGCGCACCTTTCATTATGACCCATTTGTGTGCAGTACCCGTATCGGTCCTATAGTGCTTATCATCCTTTTCTTTTGGGTAGTTCATAAGCGAAAATTTTAGACTAGACCGATGGCGCCCTTTGAAAAAACTAATGCACAAATGGGGGAAGTCCCCATACACCGGCTAGCGCCTCCATACACCGGCTAGTCGACCGAGAAGATCTGACAAGATATCTGGCCATACTGCCCGAGCGCGAAAACAGTTCTCCATTGTGTCAATACAGTATTTGCAGCGTGCAATTTGTGAACGCACCTTTCATTATGACCCATTTGTGTGCAGTACCCGTATCGTTCCTCTAGTCGTTATCATCCTTTCCTTTTGCGTAGTTTATAAGCGAAACTTTTAGACAAGAACAATGGCGCCCTGTGAAAAAACTAATGCACAAATAGGGAAATCACCATGTACTGGAGAGTGGCTCCATTCACCGGCTAGTCGACCGAGAAGCGCTGACAAGATATCTGGCCATACTGCCCGAGCGCGAAAACCGTCTTCCATTGCGTCAATGCAGTATATGCAGCGTTCAATTTGTGAACGCACCTTTCAGTACTACCCATTTCTGTGCAGTACCCGTATCGGTTCTATAGTGCTTATTATCGTTTTCTTTTGCGTAGTTTATAAGCGAAAATTTTTGACAAGACCGATGGCGCCCTGTGAAAAAACTAATGCACAAATGGGGAAATCCCCATACACCGGCTAGTGGCTCCATACACCGGCTAGTCGACCGAGAAGATCTAACAAGATATCTGTCCATACTGCCCTAGAGCGAAAACAGTCTTCCATTTTGTCAATACAGTATATGCAGCGTTCAATTTGTGAACGCACCTTTCATTACGACCCATTCGTGTACAGTACCCGTATCGGTCCTATAGTGCTTATCATCCTTTTCTTTTGCGTAGTTTATAAGCGAAAATTTTAGACAAGACCGATGGCGCCCTGTGAAAAAACTTATGCACAAATAGGGAAATCCCCATACACCGGCTAGTTGCTCCATACACTAGCTAGTCGACCTAGAAGCTCTGACAAGATATCTGGCCATCCTGCCCGAGCGCGAAAACAGTCTTCCATTGTGTCAATACAGTATATGCAGCGTGGAATTTGTGAATGCACGTTTCATTACGAGTCATTTGTGTGCAGTACCCGTATCGGTCCTATTGTGGTTATAATCATTTCCTTTTGCGAAGTTTTTAAGCCAAAATTTTAGACAAGACCTATAGCGCCCTGTGAAAAAACTAATGCACAAATACGGAAATCACCATACACCGGCGAGTGGCTCCATTCACCGGCTAGTAGACCGAGAAACTCTGACAAGATATCTGGCCATACTGCCCGAGCGCGAAAACCGTCTTCCATTGTGTCAATACAGTATATGCAGCGTTCAATTTCTGAGCGCACCTTTCATTACGACCCATTTGTGTGCAGTACCCGTATCGGTCCTCTGGTCGTTATCATCCTTTTTTTTTGCGAAGTTTATAAGCCAAAATTTTAGACAAGACCTATAGTGCCCTGTGAAAAAACTAATGCACAAATAGGGAAATCACCATACACCGGCGAGTGGCTCCATTCACCGGCTAGTCGACCGAGAAGCGCTGACAAGATATCTGGCCATACTGCCCGAGCTTGAAAACAGTTTCCATTGTGTCAATACAGTAAATGCAGCATTCAATTTGTGAACGCACCTTTCATTACGACCCATTTGTATGCAGTACCCGTATCGGTCCTATAGTGCTTATCATCCTTTTCTTTTGCGTAGTTTATAAGCGAAAATTTTAGACAAGACTGATGGCGCCCTGTGAAAAAACTAATGCACAAATGGGGAAATCCCCATACACCGGCTAGTTGCTCCATACACTGGCTAGTCGACCGAGAAGCTCTGACAAGATATCTGGCCATACTGCCCGAGCACAAAAACCGTCTTCCATTGTGTCAATACAGTATATGCAGCGTGCAATTTGTGAACGCACATTTCATTATGACCCATTTTTGTGCAGTACCCGTATCGGTCCTCTGGTCGTTATCATCCTTTTCTTTTGCGAAGTTTATAAGCCAAAATTTTAGACAAGACCTATAGTGCCCTGTGAAAAAACTAATGCACAAATAGGGAAATCACCATACACCGGCGAGTGGCTCCATTCACCGGCTAGTCGACCGAGAAGCGCTGACAAGATATCTGGCCATACTGCCCGAGCGCGAAAACCGTCTTCCATTGTGTCAATGCAGTATATGCAGCGTTCAATTTGTGAACGCACCTTTCAGTACGACCCATTTGTGTGCAGTACCCGTATCGGTCCTATAGTGCTTATCATCCTTTTCTTTTGCGTAGTTTATAAGCGAAAATTTTAGACAAGACTGATGGCGCCCTGTGAAAAAACTAATGCACAAATGGGGAAATCCCCATACACCGGCTAGTGGCTCCATACACCGGCTAATCGACCGAGAAGATCTGACAAGATAGCTGGCCATACTGCCCGAGCACAAAAACCGTCTTCCATTGTGTCAATACAGTATATGCAGCGTTCAATTTCTGAGCGCACCTTTCATTACGACCCATTTGTGTGCAGTACCCGTATCGGTCCTCTGGTCGTTATCATCCTTTTCTTTTGCGAAGTTTATAAGCCAAAATTTTAGACAAGACCTATAGTGCCCTGTGAAAAAACTAATGCACAAATAGGGAAATCACCATACACCGGCGAGTGGCTCCATTCACCGGCTAGTCGACCGAGAAGCGCTGACAAGATATCTGGCCATACTGCCCGAGCGCGAAAACCGTCTTCCATTGTGTCAATGCAGTATATGCAGCGTTCAATTTGTGAACGCACCTTTCAGTACGACCCATTTGTGTGCAGTACCCGTATCGGTCCTATAGTGCTTATCATCCTTTTCTTTTGCGTAGTTTATAAGCGAAAATTTTAGACAAGACTGATGGCGCCCTGTGAAAAAACTAATGCACAAATGGGGAAATCCCCATACACCGGCTAGTTGCTCCATACACTGGCTAGTCGACCGAGAAGCTCTGACAAGATATCTGGCCATACTGCCCGAGCACAAAAACCGTCTTCCATCGTGTCAATACAGTATATGCAGCGTGCAATTTGTGAACGCACATTTCATTATGACCCATTTTTGTGCAGTACCCGTATCGGTCCTCTGGTCGTTATCATCCTTTTCTTTTGCGAAGTTTATAAGCCAAAATTTTAGACAAGACCTATAGTGCCCTGTGAAAAAAATAATGCACAAAGAGGGAAATCACCATACACCGGCGAGTGGCTCCATTCACCGGCTAGTCGACCGAGAAGCGCTGACAAGATATCTGGCCATACTGCCCGAGCGCGAAAACCGTCTTCCATTGTGTCAATGCAGTATATGCAGCGTTCAATTTGTGAACGCACCTTTCAGTACGACCCATTTGTATGCATTACCCGTATCGGTCCAATAGTGCTTATCATCCTTTTCTTTTGCGTAGTTTATAATCCAAAATTTTAGACAAGACCTATAGTGCCCTGTGAAAAAACTAATGCACAAATAGGGAAATCACCATACACCGGCGAGTGGCTCCATTCACCGGCTAGTCGACCGAGAAGCGCTGACAAGATATCTGGCCATACTGCCCGAGCGCGAAAACCGTCTTCCATTGTGTCAATGCAGTATATGCAGCGTTCAATTTGTGAACGCACCTTTCAGTACGACCCATTTGTGTGCAGTACCCGTATCGGTCCTATAGTGCTTATCATCCTTTTCTTTTGCGTAGTTTATAAGCGAAAATTTTAGACAAGACCGATGGCGCCCTGTGAAAAAACTAATGCACAAATGGGGAAATCCCCATACACCGGCTAGTGGCTCCATACACTGGCTAGTCGACCGAGAAGCTCTGACAAGATATCTGGCCATGCTGCCCGAGCGCGAAAACAGTCTTCTATTGTGTCAATACAGTATATGCATCGTGGAATTTGTGAATGCACGTTTCATTACGAGTCATTTGTGTGCAGTACCCGTATCGGTCCTATTGTGGTTATAATCATTTCCTTTTGCGAAGTTTTTAAGCCAAACTTTTAGACAAGACCTATAGCGCCCTGTGAAAAAACTAATGCACAAATAGGGAAATCACCATACACCGGCGAGTGGCTCCATTCACCGGCTAGTAGACCGAGAAACTCTGACAAGATATCTGGCCATACTGCCCGAGCGCGAAAACCGTCTTCCATTGTGTCAATACAGTATATGCAGCGTTCAATTTCTGAACGCACCTTTCATTACGACCCATTTGTGTGCAGTACCCGTATCGGTCCTATAGTGCTTATCATCCTTTTCTTTTGGGTAGTTCATAAGCGAAAATTTTAGACTAGACCGATGGCGCCCTTTGAAAAAACTAATCCACAAATGGGGGAATTCCCCATACACCGGCTAGCGGCTCCATACACCGGCTAGTCGACCGAGAAGATCTGACAAGATATCTGGCCATACTGCCCGAGCGCGAAAACAGTTCTCCATTGTGTCAATACAGTATTTGCAGCGTGCAATTTGTGAACGCACCTTTCATTATGACCCATTTGTGTGCCGTACCCGTATCGGTCCTCTAGTCGTTATCATCCTTTCCTTTTGCGTAGTTTATAAGCGAAACTTTTAGACAAGAACGATGGCGCCCTGTGAAAAAACTAATGCACAAATAGGGAAATCACCATATACCGGCGAGTGGCTCCATTCACCGGCTAGTCGACCGAGAAGCGCTGACAAGATATCTGGCCATACTGCCCGAGCGCGAAAACCGTCTTCCATTGTGTCAATGCAGTATATGCAGCGTTCAATTTGTGAACGCACCTTTCAGTACGACCCATTTGTGTGCAGTACCCGTATCGGTCCTATAGTGCTTATCATCGTTTTCTTTTGCGTAGATTATAAGCGAAAATTTTAGACAAGACCGATGGCGCCCTGTGAAAAAACTAATGCACAAATGGGGAAATCCCCATACACCGGCTAGTGGCTCCATACACCGGCTAGTCGACCGAGAAGATCTGACAAGATATCTGGCCATACTGCCCGAGCGCGAAAACAGTTTTCCATTGTGTCAATACAGTATTTGCAGCGTGCAATTTGTGAGCGCACCTTTCATTATGACCCATTTGTGTGCAGTACCCGTATCGGTCCTATAGTGCTTATCATCCTTTTCTTTTGGGTAGTTCATAAGCGAAAATTTTAGACTAGACCGATGGCGCCCTTTGAAAAAACTAATGCACAAATGGGGGAAGTCCCCATACACCGGCTAGCGCCTCCATACACCGGCTAGTCGACCGAGAAGATCTGACAAGATATCTGGCCATACTGCCCGAGCGCGAAAACAGTTCTCCATTGTGTCAATACAGTATTTGCAGCGTGCAATTTGTGAACGCACCTTTCATTATGACCCATTTGTGTGCAGTACCCGTATCGTTCCTCTAGTCGTTATCATCCTTTCCTTTTGCGTAGTTTATAAGCGAAACTTTTAGACAAGAACAATGGCGCCCTGTGAAAAAACTAATGCACAAATAGGGAAATCACCATGTACTGGAGAGTGGCTCCATTCACCGGCTAGTCGACCGAGAAGCGCTGACAAGATATCTGGCCATACTGCCCGAGCGCGAAAACCGTCTTCCATTGCGTCAATGCAGTATATGCAGCGTTCAATTTGTGAACGCACCTTTCAGTACTACCCATTTCTGTGCAGTACCCGTATCGGTTCTATAGTGCTTATTATCGTTTTCTTTTGCGTAGTTTATAAGCGAAAATTTTTGACAAGACCGATGGCGCCCTGTGAAAAAACTAATGCACAAATGGGGAAATCCCCATACACCGGCTAGTGGCTCCATACACCGGCTAGTCGACCGAGAAGATCTGACAAGATATCTGTCCATACTGCCCTAGAGCGAAAACAGTCTTCCATTTTGTCAATACAGTATATGCAGCGTTCAATTTGTGAACGCACCTTTCATTACGACCCATTCGTGTACAGTACCCGTATCGGTCCTATAGTGCTTATCATCCTTTTCTTTTGCGTAGTTTATAAGCGAAAATTTTAGACAAGACCGATGGCGCCCTGTGAAAAAACTTATGCACAAATAGGGAAATCCCCATACACCGGCTAGTTGCTCCATACACTAGCTAGTCGACCTAGAAGCTCTGACAAGATATCTGGCCATCCTGCCCGAGCGCGAAAACAGTCTTCCATTGTGTCAATACAGTATATGCAGCGTGGAATTTGTGAATGCACGTTTCATTACGAGTCATTTGTGTGCAGTACCCGTATCGGTCCTATTGTGGTTATAATCATTTCCTTTTGCGAAGTTTTTAAGCCAAAATTTTAGACAAGACCTATAGCGCCCTGTGAAAAAACTAATGCACAAATACGGAAATCACCATACACCGGCGAGTGGCTCCATTCACCGGCTAGTAGACCGAGAAACTCTGACAAGATATCTGGCCATACTGCCCGAGCGCGAAAACCGTCTTCCATTGTGTCAATACAGTATATGCAGCGTTCAATTTCTGAGCGCACCTTTCATTACGACCCATTTGTGTGCAGTACCCGTATCGGTCCTCTGGTCGTTATCATCCTTTTTTTTTGCGAAGTTTATAAGCCAAAATTTTAGACAAGACCTATAGTGCCCTGTGAAAAAACTAATGCACAAATAGGGAAATCACCATACACCGGCGAGTGGCTCCATTCACCGGCTAGTCGACCGAGAAGCGCTGACAAGATATCTGGCCATACTGCCCGAGCTTGAAAACAGTTTCCATTGTGTCAATACAGTAAATGCAGCATTCAATTTGTGAACGCACCTTTCATTACGACCCATTTGTATGCAGTACCCGTATCGGTCCTATAGTGCTTATCATCCTTTTCTTTTGCGTAGTTTATAAGCGAAAATTTTAGACAAGACTGATGGCGCCCTGTGAAAAAACTAATGCACAAATGGGGAAATCCCCATACACCGGCTAGTTGCTCCATACACTGGCTAGTCGACCGAGAAGCTCTGACAAGATATCTGGCCATACTGCCCGAGCACAAAAACCGTCTTCCATTGTGTCAATACAGTATATGCAGCGTGCAATTTGTGAACGCACATTTCATTATGACCCATTTTTGTGCAGTACCCGTATCGGTCCTCTGGTCGTTATCATCCTTTTCTTTTGCGAAGTTTATAAGCCAAAATTTTAGACAAGACCTATAGTGCCCTGTGAAAAAACTAATGCACAAATAGGGAAATCACCATACACCGGCGAGTGGCTCCATTCACCGGCTAGTCGACCGAGAAGCGCTGACAAGATATCTGGCCATACTGCCCGAGCGCGAAAACCGTCTTCCATTGTGTCAATGCAGTATATGCAGCGTTCAATTTGTGAACGCACCTTTCAGTACGACCCATTTGTGTGCAGTACCCGTATCGGTCCTATAGTGCTTATCATCCTTTTCTTTTGCGTAGTTTATAAGCGAAAATTTTAGACAAGACTGATGGCGCCCTGTGAAAAAACTAATGCACAAATGGGGAAATCCCCATACACCGGCTAGTGGCTCCATACACCGGCTAATCGACCGAGAAGATCTGACAAGATATCTGGCCATACTGCCCGAGCACAAAAACCGTCTTCCATTGTGTCAATACAGTATATGCAGCGTTCAATTTCTGAGCGCACCTTTCATTACGACCCATTTGTGTGCAGTACCCGTATCGGTCCTCTGGTCGTTATCATCCTTTTCTTTTGCGAAGTTTATAAGCCAAAATTTTAGACAAGACCTATAGTGCCCTGTGAAAAAACTAATGCACAAATAGGGAAATCACCATACACCGGCGAGTGGCTCCATTCACCGGCTAGTCGACCGAGAAGCGCTGACAAGATATCTGGCCATACTGCCCGAGCGCGAAAACAGTTTCCATTGTGTCAATACAGTAAATGCAGCGTTCAATTTGTGAACGCACCTTTCATTACGACCCATTTGTGTGCAGTACCCGTATCGGTCCTATAGTGCTTATCATCCTTTTCTTTTGCGTAGTTTATAAGCGAAAATTTTAGACAAGACTGATGGCGCCCTGTGAAAAAACTAATGCACAAATGGGGAAATCCCCATACACCGGCTAGTTGCTCCATACACTGGCTAGTCGACCGAGAAGCTCTGACAAGATATCTGGCCATACTGCCCGAGCACAAAAACCGTCTTCCATTGTGTCAATACAGTATATGCAGCGTGCAATTTGTGAACGCACATTTCATTATGACCCATTTTTGTGCAGTACCCGTATCGGTCCTCTGGTCGTTATCATCCTTTTCTTTTGCGAAGTTTATAAGCCAAAATTTTAGACAAGACCTATAGTGCCCTGTGAAAAAACTAATGCACAAAGAGGGAAATCACCATACACCGGCGAGTGGCTCCATTCACCGGCTAGTCGACCGAGAAGCGCTGACAAGATATCTGGCCATACTGCCCGAGCGCGAAAACCGTCTTCCATTGTGTCAATGCAGTATATGCAGCGTTCAATTTGTGAACGCACCTTTCAGTACGACCCATTTGTGTGCAGTACCCGTATCGGTCCTATAGTGCTTATCATCCTTTTCTTTTGCGTAGTTTATAAGCGAAAATTTTAGACAAGACTGATGGCGCCCTGTGAAAAAACTAATGCACAAATGGGGAAATCCCCATACACCGGCGAGTGGCTCCATTCACCGGCTAGTCGACCGAGAAGCGCTGACAAGATATCTGGCCATACTGCCCGAGCTTGAAAACAGTTTCCATTGTGTCAATACAGTAAATGCAGCGTTCAATTTGTGAACGCACCTTTCATTACGACCCATTTGTGTGCAGTACCCGTATCGGTCCTATAGTGCTTATCATCCTTTTCTTTTGCGTAGTTTATAAGCGAAAATTTTAGACAAGACTGATGGCGCCCTGTGAAAAAACTAATGCACAAATGGGGAAATCCCCATACACCGGCTAGTTGCTCCATACACTGGCTAGTCGACCGAGAAGCTCTGACAAGATATCTGGCCATACTGCCCGAGCACAAAAACCGTCTTCCATTGTGTCAATACAGTATATGCAGCGTGCAATTTGTGAACGCACATTTCATTATGACCCATTTTTGTGCAGTACCCGTATCGGTCCTCTGGTCGTTATCATCCTTTTCTTTTGCGAAGTTTATAAGCCAAAATTTTAGACAAGACCTATAGTGCCCTGTGAAAAAACTAATGCACAAATAGGGAAATCACCATACACCGGCGAGTGGCTCCATTCACCGGCTAGTCGACCGAGAAGCGCTGACAAGATATCTGGCCATACTGCCCGAGCGCGAAAACCGTCTTCCATTGTGTCAATGCAGTATATGCAGCGTTCAATTTGTGAACGCACCTTTCAGTACGACCCATTTGTGTGCAGTACCCGTATCGGTCCTATAGTGCTTATCATCCTTTTCTTTTGCGTAGTTTATAAGCGAAAATTTTAGACAAGACTGATGGCGCCCTGTGAAAAAACTAATGCACAAATGGGGAAATCCCCATACACCGGCTAGTGGCTCCATACACCGGCTAATCGACCGAGAAGATCTGACAAGATATCTGGCCATACTGCCCGAGCACAAAAACCGTCTTCCATTGTGTCAATACAGTATATGCAGCGTTCAATTTCTGAGCGCACCTTTCATTACGACCCATTTGTGTGCAGTACCCGTATCGGTCCTCTGGTCGTTATCATCCTTTTCTTTTGCGAAGTTTATAAGCCAAAATTTTAGACAAGACCTATAGTGCCCTGTGAAAAAACTAATGCACAAATAGGGAAATCACCATACACCGGCGAGTGGCTCCATTCACCGGCTAGTCGACCGAGAAGCGCTGACAAGATATCTGGCCATACTGCCCGAGCGCGAAAACAGTTTCCATTGTGTCAATACAGTAAATGCAGCGTTCAATTTGTGAACGCACCTTTCATTACGACCCATTTGTGTGCAGTACCCGTATCGGTCCTATAGTGCTTATCATCCTTTTCTTTTGCGTAGTTTATAAGCGAAAATTTTAGACAAGACTGATGGCGCCCTGTGAAAAAAATTAATGCACAAATGGGGAAATCCCCATACACCGGCTAGTTGCTCCATACACTGGCTAGTCGACCGAGAAGCTCTGACAAGATATCTGGCCATACTGCCCGAGCACAAAAACCGTCTTCCATTGTGTCAATACAGTATATGCAGCGTGCAATTTGTGAACGCACATTTCATTATGACCCATTTTTGTGCAGTACCCGTATCGGTCCTCTGGTCGTTATCATCCTTTTCTTTTGCGAAGTTTATAAGCCAAAATTTTAGACAAGACCTATAGTGCCCTGTGAAAAAACTAATGCACAAAGAGGGAAATCACCATACACCGGCGAGTGGCTCCATTCACCGGCTAGTCGACCGAGAAGCGCTGACAAGATATCTGGCCATACTGCCCGAGCGCGAAAACCGTCTTCCATTGTGTCAATGCAGTATATGCAGCGTTCAATTTGTGAACGCACCTTTCAGTACGACCCATTTGTGTGCAGTACCCGTATCGGTCCTATAGTGCTTATCATCCTTTTCTTTTGCGTAGTTTATAAGCGAAAATTTTAGACAAGACTGATGGCGCCCTGTGAAAAAACTAATGCACAAATGGGGAAATCCCCATACACCGGCTAGTGGCTCCATACACCGGCTAATCGACCGAGAAGATCTGACAAGATATCTGGCCATACTGCCCGAGCACAAAAACCGTCTTCCATTGTGTCAATACAGTATATGCAGCGTGCAATTTGTGAACGCACATTTCATTATGACCCATTTTTGTGCAGTACCCGTATCGGTCCTCTGGTCGTTATCATCCTTTTCTTTTGCGAAGTTTATAAGCCAAAATTTTAGACAAGACCTATAGTGCCCTGTGAAAAAACTAATGCACAAATAGGGAAATCACCATACACCGGCGAGTGGCTCCATTCACCGGCTAGTCGACCGAGAAGCGCTGACAAGATATCTGGCCATACTGCCCGAGCGCGAAAACCGTCTTCCATTGTGTCAATGCAGTATATGCAGCGTTCAATTTGTGAACGCACCTTTCAGTACGACCCATTTGTGTGCAGTACCCGTATCGGTCCTATAGTGCTTATCATCCTTTTCTTTTGCGTAGTTTATAAGCGAAAATTGTAGACAAGACTGATGGCGCCCTGTGAAAAAACTAATGCACAAATGGGGAAATCCCCATACACCGGCTAGTTGCTCCATACACTGGCTAGTCGACCGAGAAGCTCTGACAAGATATCTGGCCATACTGCCCGAGCGCGAAAACAGTCTTCCATTGTGTCAATACACTATATGCAGCGTGGAATTTGTGAACGCACCTTTCATTACGACCCATTTGTGTGCAGTACCCGTATCGGTCCTATAGTGCTTATCACCCTTTTCTTTTGCGTAGTTTATAAGCGAAAATTTTAGACAAGACCGATGGCGCCCTGTGAAAAAACTAATGCACAAATGGGGAAATCCCCATACACCGGCTAGTGGCTCCATACACTGGCTAGTCGACCGAGAAGCTCTGACAAGATATCTGGCCATGCTGCCCGAGCGCGAAAACAGTCTTCTATTGTGTCAATACAGTATATGCATCGTGGAATTTGTGAATGCACGTTTCATTACGAGTCATTTGTGTGCAGTACCCGTATCGGTCCTATTGTGGTTATAATCATTTCCTTTTGCGAAGTTTTTAAGCCAAAATTTTGGACAAGACCTATAGCGCCCTGTGAAAAAACTAATGCACAAATAGGGAAATCACCATACACCGGCGAGTGGCTCCATTCACCGGCTAGTAGACCGAGAAACTCTGACAAGATATCTGGCCATACTGCCCGAGCGCGAAAACCGTCTTCCATTGTGTCAATAAAGTATATGCAGCGTTCAATTTCTGAACGCACCTTTCATTACGACCCATTTGTGTGCAGTACCCGTATCGGTCCTATAGTGCTTATCATCCTTTTCTTTTGGGTAGTTCATAAGCGAAAATTTTAGACTAGACCGATGGCGCCCGACCGATGGCGCCCTTTGAAAAAACTAATGCACAAATGGGGGAATTCCCCATACACCGGCTAGCGGCTCCATACACCGGCTAGTCGACCGAGAAGATCTGACAAGATATCTGGCCATACTGCCCGAGCGCGAAAACAGTTCTCCATTGTGTCAATACAGTATTTGCAGCGTGCAATTTGTGAACGCACCTTTCATTATGACCCATTTGTGTGCCGTACCCGTATCGGTCCTCTAGTCGTTATCATCCTTTCCTTTTGCGTAGTTTATAAGCGAAACTTTTAGACAAGAACGATGGCGCCCTGTGAAAAAACTAATGCACAAATAGGGAAATCACCATATACCGGCGAGTGGCTCCATTCACCGGCTAGTCGACCGAGAAGCGCTGACAAGATATCTGGCCATACTGCCCGAGCGCGAAAACCGTCTTCCATTGTGTCAATGCAGTATATGCAGCGTTCAATTTGTGAACGCACCTTTCAGTACGACCCATTTGTGTGCAGTACCCGTATCGGTCCTATAGTGCTTATCATCGTTTTCTTTTGCGTAGATTATAAGCGAAAATTTTAGACAAGACCGATGGCGCCCTGTGAAAAAACTAATGCACAAATGGGGAAATCCCCATACACCGGCTAGTGGCTCCATACACCGGCTAGTCGACCGAGAAGATCTGACAAGATATCTGGCCATACTGCCCGAGCGCGAAAACAGTTTTCCATTGTGTCAATACAGTATTTGCAGCGTGCAATTTGTGAGCGCACCTTTCATTATGACCTATTTGTGTGCAGTACCCGTATCGGTCCTATAGTGCTTATCATCCTTTTCTTTTGGGTAGTTCATAAGCGAAAATTTTAGACTAGACCGATGGCGCCCTTTGAAAAAACTAATGCACAAATGGGGGAAGTCCCCATACACCGGCTAGCGGCTCCATACACCGGCTAGTCGACCGAGAAGATCTGACAAGCTATCTGGCCATACTGCCCGAGCGCGAAAACAGTTCTCCATTGTGTCAATACAGTATTTGCAGCGTGCAATTTGTGAACGCACCTTTCATTATGACCCATTTGTGTGCAGTACCCGTATCGGTCCTCTAGTCGTTATCATCCTTTCCTTTTGCGTAGTTTATAAGCGAAACTTTTAGACAAGAACAATGGCGCCCTGTGAAAAAACTAATGCACAAATAGGGAAATCACCATGTACTGTAGAGTGGCTCCATTCACCGGCTAGTCGACCGAGAAGCGCTGACAAGATATCTGGCCATACTGCCCGAGCGCGAAAACCGTCTTCCATTGTGTCAATGCAGTATATGCAGCGTTCAATTTGTGAACGCACCTTTCAGTACTACCCATTTGTGTGCAGTACCCGTATCGGTTCTATAGTGCTTATTATCGTTTTCTTTTGCGTAGTTTATAAGCGAAAATTTTTGACAAGACCGATGGCGCCCTGTGAAAAAACTAATGCACAAATGGGGAAATCCCCATACACCGGCTAGTGGCTCCATACACCGGCTAGTCGACCGAGAAGATCTGACAAGATATCTGGCCATACTGCCCTAGAGCGAAAACAGTCTTCCATTGTGTCAATACAGTATTTGCAGCGTGCAATTTGTGAGCGCACCTTTCATTATGACCCATTTGTGTGCAGTACCCGTATCGGTCCTATAGTGCTTATCATCCTTTTCTTTTGGGTAGTTCATAAGCGAAAATTTTAGACTAGACCGATGGCGCCCTTTGAAAAAACTAATGCACAAATGGGGGAAGTCCCCATACACCGGCTAGCGGCTCCATACACTGGCTAGTCGACCGAGAAGATCTGACAAGATATCTGGCCATACTGCCCGAGCGCGAAAACAGTTCTCCATTGTGTCAATACAGTATTTGCAGCGTGCAATTTGTGAACGCACCTTTCATTATGACCCATTTGTGTGCAGTACCCGCATCGGTCCTCTAGTCGTTATCATCCTTTCCTTTTGCGTAGTTTATAAGCGAAACTTTTAGACAAAAACAATGGCGCCCTGTGAAAAAACTAATGCACAAATAGGGAAATCACCATGTACTGGAGAGTGGCTCCATTCACCGGCTAGTCGACCGAGAAGCGCTGACAAGATATCTGGCCATACTGCCCGAGCGCGAAAACCGTCTTCCATTGTGTCAATGCAGTATATGCAGCGTTCAATTTGTGAACGCACCTTTCAGTACTACCCATTTGTGTGCAGTACCCGTATCGGTCCTATAGTGCTTATCATCCTTTTCTTTTGCGTAGTTTATAAGCGAAAATTTTAGACAAGACTGATGGCGCCCTGTGAAAAAACTAATGCACAAATGGGGAAATCCCCATACACCGGCTAGTGGCTCCATACACCGGCTAATCGACCGAGAAGATCTGACAAGATATCTGGCCATACTGCCCGAGCACAAAAACCGTCTTCCATTGTGTCAATACAGTATATGCAGCGTTCAATTTCTGAGCGCACCTTTCATTACGACCCATTTGTGTGCAGTACCCGTATCGGTCCTCTGGTCGTTATCATCCTTTTCTTTTGCGAAGTTTATAAGCCAAAATTTTAGACAAGACCTATAGTGCCCTGTGAAAAAACTAATGCACAAATAGGGAAATCACCATACACCGGCGAGTGGCTCCATTGACCGGCTAGTCGACCGAGAAGCGCTGACAAGATATCTGGCCATACTGCCCGAGCGCGAAAACAGTTTCCATTGTGTCAATACAGTAAATGCAGCGTTCAATTTGTGAACGCACCTTTCATTACGACCTATTTGTGTGCAGTACCCGTATCGGTCCTATAGTGCTTATCATCCTTTTCTTTTGCGTAGTTTATAAGCGAAAATTTTAGACAAGACTGATGGCGCCCTGTGAAAAAACTAATGCACAAATGGGGAAATCCCCATACACCGGCTAGTTGCTCCATACACTGGCTAGTCGACCGAGAAGCTCTGACAAGATATCTGGCCATACTGCCCGAGCACAAAAACCGTCTTCCATTGTGTCAATACAGTATATGCAGCGTGCAATTTGTGAACGCACATTTCATTATGACCCATTTTTGTGCAGTACCCGTATCGGTCCTATAGTGCTTATCACCCTTTTCTTTTGCGTAGTTTATAAGCGAAAATTTTAGACAAGACCGATGGCGCCCTGTGAAAAAACTAATGCACAAATGGGGAAATCCCCATACACCGGCTAGTGGCTCCATACACTGGCTAGTCGACCGAGAAGCTCTGACAAGATATCTGGCCATGCTGCCCGAGCGCGAAAACAGTCTTCTATTGTGTCAATACAGTATATGCATCGTGGAATTTGTGAATGCACGTTTCATTACGAGTCATTTGTGTGCAGTACCCGTATCGGTCCTATTGTGGTTATAATCATTTCCTTTTGCGAAGTTTTTAAGCCAAAATTTTAGACAAGACCTATAGCGCCCTGTGAAAAAACTAATGCACAAATAGGGAAATCACCATACACCGGCGAGTGGCTCCATTCACCGGCTAGTAGACCGAGAAACTCTGACAAGATATCTGGCCATACTGCCCGAGCGCGAAAACCGTCTTCCATTGTGTCAATACAGTATATGCAGCGTTCAATTTCTGAACGCACCTTTCATTACGACCCATTTGTGTGCAGTACCCGTATCGGTCCTATAGTGCTTATCATCCTTTTCTTTTGGGTAGTTCATAAGCGAAAATTTTAGACTAGACCGATGGCGCCCTTTGAAAAAACTAATGCACAAATGGGGGAATTCCCCATACACCGGCTAGCGGCTCCATACACCGGCTAGTCGACCGAGAAGATCTGACAAGATATCTGGCCATACTGCCCGAGCGCGAAAACAGTTCTCCATTGTGTCAATACAGTATTTGCAGCGTGCAATTTGTGAACGCACCTTTCATTATGACCCATTTGTGTGCCGTACCCGTATCGGTCCTCTAGTCGTTATCATCCTTTCCTTTTGCGTAGTTTATAAGCGAAACTTTTAGACAAGAACCATGGCGCCCTGTGAAAAAACTAATGCACAAATAGGGAAATCACCATATACCGGCGAGTGGCTCCATTCACCGGCTAGTCGACCGAGAAGCGCTGACAAGATATCTGGCCATACTGCCCGAGCGCGAAAACCGTCTTCCATTGTGTCAATGCAGTATATGCAGCGTTCAATTTGTGAACGCACCTTTCAGTACGACCCATTTGTGTGCAGTACCCGTATCGGTCCTATAGTGCTTATCATCGTTTTCTTTTGCGTAGATTATAAGCGAAAATTTTAGACAAGACCGATGGCGCCCTGTGAAAAAACTAATGCACAAATGGGGAAATCCCCATACACCGGCTAGTGGCTCCATACACCGGCTAGTCGACCGAGAAGATCTGACAAGATATCTGGCCATACTGCCCGAGCGCGAAAACAGTTTTCCATTGTGTCAATACAGTATTTGCAGCATGCAATTTGTGAGCGCACCTTTCATTATGACCCATTTGTGTGCAGTACCCGTATCGGTCCTATAGTGCTTATCATCCTTTTCTTTTGGGTAGTTCATAAGCGAAAATTTTAGACTAGACCGATGGCGCCCTTTGAAAAAACTAATGCACAAATGGGGGAAGTCCCCATACACCGGCTAGCGGCTCCATACACCGGCTAGTCGACCGAGAAGATCTGACAAGATATCTGGCCATACTGCCCGAGCGCGAAAACAGTTCTCCATTGTGTCAATACAGTATTTGCAGCGTGCAATTTGTGAACGCACCTTTCATTATGACCCATTTGTGTGCAGTACCCGTATCGGTCCTCTAGTCGTTATCATCCTTTCCTTTTGCGTAGTTTATAAGCGAAACTTTTAGACAAGAACAATGGCGCCCTGTGAAAAAACTAATGCACAAATAGGGAAATCACCATGTTCTGGAGAGTGGCTCCATTCACCGGCTAGTCGACCGAGAAGCGCTGACAAGATATCTGGCCATACTGCCCGAGCGCGAAAACCGTCTTCCATTGTGTCAATGCAGTATATGCAGCGTTCAATTTGTGAACGCACCTTTCAGTACTACCCATTTGTGTGCAGTACCCGTATCGGTCCTATAGTGCTTATCATCCTTTTCTTTTGCGTAGTTTATAAGCGAAAATTTTAGACAAGACTGATGGCGCCCTGTGAAAAAACTAATGCACAAATGGGGAAATCCCCATACACCGGCTAGTGGCTCCATACACCGGCTAATCGACCGAGAAGATCTGACAAGATATCTGGCCATACTGCCCGAGCACAAAAACCGTCTTCCATTGTGTCAATACAGTATATGCAGCGTGCAATTTGTGAACGCACATTTCATTATGACCCATTTTTGTGCAGTACCCGTATCGGTCCTCTGGTCGTTATCATCCTTTTCTTTTGCGAAGTTTATAAGCCAAAATTTTAGACAAGACCTATAGTGCCCTGTGAAAAAACTAATGCACAAAGAGGGAAATCACCATACACCGGCGAGTGGCTCCATTCACCGGCTAGTCGACCGAGAAGCGCTGACAAGATATCTGGCCATACTGCCCGAGCGCGAAAACCGTCTTCCATTGTGTCAATGCAGTATATGCAGCGTTCAATTTGTGAACGCACCTTTCAGTACGACCCATTTGTGTGCAGTACCCGTATCGGTCCTATAGTGCTTATCATCCTTTTCTTTTGCGTAGTTTATAAGCGAAAATTTTAGACAAGACTGATGGCGCCCTGTGAAAAAACTAATGCACAAATGGGGAAATCCCCATACACCGGCTAGTGGCTCCATACACCGGCTAATCGACCGAGAAGATCTGACAAGATATCTGGCCATACTGCCCGAGCACAAAAACCGTCTTCCATTGTGTCAATACAGTATATGCAGCGTGCAATTTGTGAACGCACATTTCATTATGACCCATTTTTGTGCAGTACCCGTATCGGTCCTCTGGTCGTTATCATCCTTTTCTTTTGCGAAGTTTATAAGCCAAAATTTTAGACAAGACCTATAGTGCCCTGTGAAAAAACTAATGCACAAATAGGGAAATCACCCTACACCGGCGAGTGGCTCCATTCACCGGCTAGTCGACCGAGAAGCGCTGACAAGATATCTGGCCATACTGCCCGAGCGCGAAAACCGTCTTCCATTGTGTCAATGCAGTATATGCAGCGTTCAATTTGTGAACGCACCTTTCAGTACGACCCATTTGTGTGCAGTACCTGTATCGGTCCTATAGTGCTTATCATCCTTTTCTTTTGCGTAGTTTATAAGCGAAAATTTTAGACAAGACTGATGGCGCCCTGTGAAAAAACTAATGCACAAATGGGGAAATCCCCATACACCGGCTAGTTGCTCCATACACTGGCTAGTCGACCGAGAAGCTCTGACAAGATATCTGGCCATACTGCCCGAGCGCGAAAACAGTCTTCCATTGTGTCAATACACTATATGCAGCGTGGAATTTGTGAACGCACCTTTCATTACGGCCCATTTGTGTGCAGTACCCGTATCGGTCCTATAGTGCTTATCATCCTTTTCTTTTGCGTAGTTTATAAGCGAAAATTTTAGACAAGACCGATGGCGCCCTGTGAAAAAACTAATGCACAAATGGGGAAATCCCCATACACCGGCTAGTGGCTCCATACACTGGCTAGTCGACCGAGAAACTCTGACAAGATATCTGGCCATACTGCCCGAGCGCGAAAACCGTCTTCCATTGTGTCAATACAGTATATGCAGCGTTCAATTTCTGAACGCACCTTTCATTACGACCCATTTGTGTGCAGTACCCGTATCGGTCCTATAGTGCTTATCATCCTTTTCTTTTGGGTAGTTCATAAGCGAAAATTTTAGACTAGACCGATGGCGCCCTTTGAAAAAACTAATGCACAAATGGGGGAATTCCCCATACACCGGCTAGCGGCTCCATACACCGGCTAGTCGACCGAGAAGATCTGACAAGATATCTGGCCATACTGCCCGAGCGCGAAAACAGTTCTCCATTGTGTCAATACAGTATTTGCAGCGTGCAATTTGTGAACGCACCTTTCATTATGACCCATTTGTGTGCCGTACCCGTATCGGTCCTCTAGTCGTTATCATCCTTTCCTTTTGCGTAGTTTATAAGCGAAACTTTTAGACAAGAACGATGGCGCCCTGTGAAAAAACTAATGCACAAATAGGGAAATCACCATATACCGGCGAGTGGCTCCATTCACCGGCTAGTCGACCGAGAAGCGCTGACAAGATATCTGGCCATACTGCCCGAGCGCGAAAACCGTCTTCCATTGTGTCAATGCAGTATATGCAGCGTTCAATTTGTGAACGCACCTTTCAGTACGACCCATTTGTGTGCAGTACCCGTATCGGTCCTATAGTGCTTATCATCGTTTTCTTTTGCGTAGATTATAAGCGAAAATTTTAGACAAGACCGATGGCGCCCTGTGAAAAAACTAATGCACAAATGGGGAAATCCCCATACACCGGCTAGTGGCTCCATACACCGGCTAGTCGACCGAGAAGATCTGACAAGATATCTGGCCATACTTCCCGAGCGCGAAAACAGTTCTCCATTGTGTCAATACAGTATTTGCAGCGTGCAATTTGTGAACGCACCTTTCATTATGACCCATTTGTGTGCAGTACCCGTATCGGTCCTCTAGTCGTTATCATCCTTTCCTTTTGCGTAGTTTATAAGCGAAACTTTTAGACAAGAACAATGGCGCCCTGTGAAAAAACTAATGCACAAATAGGGAAATCACCATGTACTGGCGAGTGGCTCCATTCACCGGCTAGTCGACCGAGAAGCGCTGACAAGATATCTGGCCATACTGCCCGAGCGCGAAAACCGTCTTCCATTGTGTCAATGCAGTATATGCAGCGTTCAATTTGTGAACGCACCTTTCAGTACTACCCATTTGTGTGCAGTACCCGTATCGGTTCTATAGTGCTTATTATCGTTTTCTTTTGCGTAGTTTATAAGCGAAAATTTTTGACAAGACCGATGGCGCCCTGTGAAAAAACTAATGCACAAATGGGGAAATCCCCATACACCGGCTAGTGGCTCCATACACCGGCTAGTCGACCGAGAAGATCTGACAAGATATCTAGCCATACTGCCCGAGCGCGAAAACAGTTTTCCATTGTGTCAATACAGTATTTGCAGCGTGCAATTTGTGAACGCACCTTTTATTATGACCCATTTGTGTGCAGTACCCGTATCGGTCCTATAGTGCTTATCATCCTTTTCTTTTGGGTAGTTCATAAGCGAAAATTTTAGACTAGACCGATGGCGCCCTTTGAAAAAACTAATGCACAAATGGGGGAAGTCCCCATACACCGGCTAGCGGCTCCATACACCGGCTAGTCGACCGAGAAGATCTGACAAGATATCTGGCCATACTGCCCGAGCGCGAAAACAGTTTTTCATTGTGTCAATACAGTATTTGCAGCGTGCAATTTGTGAACGCACCTTTCATTATGACCCATTTGTGTGCAGTACCCGTATCGGTCCTCTAGTCGTTATCATCCTTTCCTTTTGCGTAGTTTATAAGGGAAACTTTTAGACAAGAACGATGGCGCCCTGTGAAAAAACTAATGCACAAATAGGGAAATCACCATATACCAGCGAGTGGCTCCATTCACCGGCTAGTCGACCGAGAAGCTCTGACAAGATATCTGGCCATACTGCCCTAGCGCGAAAACAGTCTTCTATTGTGTCAATACAGTATATGCAGCGTTCAATTTGTGAAGTCACCTTTCATTACGACCCATTTCTGTGCAGTACCCGTATCGGTCCTATAGTGCTTATCATCCTTTTCTTTTGCGTAGTTTATAAGCGAAAATTTTAGACAAGACTGATGGCGCCCTGTGAAAAAACTAATGCACAAATGGGGAAATCCCCATACACCGGCTAGTTGCTCCATACACTGGCTAGTCGACCGAGAAGCTCTGACAAGATATCTGGCCATACTGCCCGAGCGCGAAAACAGTCTTCCATTGTTTCAATACACTATATGCAGCGTGGAATTTGTGAACGCACCTTTCATTACGACCAATTTGTGTGCAGTACCCGTATCGGTCCTATAGTGCTTATCATCCTTTTCTTTTGCGTAGTTTATAAGCGAAAATTTTAGACAAGACCGATGGCGCCCTGTGAAAAAACTAATGCACAAATGGGGAAATCCCCATACACCGGCTAGTGGCTCCATACACCGGCTAGTCGACCGAGAAGATCTGACAAGATATCTGGCCATACTGCCCGAGCGCGAAAACAGTTTCCATTGTGTCAATACAGTATATGCAGCGTGGAATTTGTGAACGCACCTTTCATTACGAGTCATTTGTGTGCAGTACCCGTATCGGTCCTATTGTGGTTATAATCCTTTTCTTTTGCGAAGTTTAAAAGCCAAAAGTTTAGACAAGACCGATGGCGCCCTGTGAAAAAACTAATGCAGAAATGAAGAAATCCCCATACACCGGCTAGTTGCTCCATACACTATCTAGTCGACCGAGAAGCTCTGACAAGATATCTCGCCATGCTGTCCGAGCGCGAAAACAGTCTTCCATTGTGTCAATACAGTATATGCAGCGTGGAATTTGTGAATGCACGTTTCATTACGAGTCATTTGTGTGCAGTACCCGTACCGGTCCTATTGTGGTTATAATCATTTCCTTTTGCGAAGTTTTTAAGCCAAAATTTTAGACAAGACCTATAGCGCCCTGTGAAAAAACTAATGCACAAATAGGGAAATCACCATACACCGGCGAGTGGCTCCATTCACCGACTAGTAGACCGAGAAAATCTGACAAGATATCTGGCCATACTGCCCGAGCGCGAAAACCGTCTTCCATTGTGTCAATACAGTATATGCAGCGTTCAATTTCTGAACGCACCTTTCATTACGACCCATTTGTGTGCAGTACCCCTATCGGTCCTATAGTGCTTATCATCGTTTTCTTTTGCGTAGTTTATAAGCGAAAATTTTAGACAAGACCGATGGCGCCCTGTGAAAAAACTTATACACAAATGGGGAAATCCCCATACACCGGCTAGTGGCTCCATACACCAGCTAGTCGACTGAGAAGATCAGACAAGATATCTGGCCATACTGCCCGAGCGCGAAAACCGTCTTCCATTGTGTCAATACAGTAAATGCAACGTTAAATTTGTGAACGCACCTTTCATTACGACCCATTTGTGTGCAGTACCCGTATCGGTCCTATAGTGCTTATCTTCCTTTTCTTTTGGGTAGTTTATAAGCGAAAATTTTAGACTAGACCGATGGCGCCCTGTGAAAAAACTAATGCAGAAATGAAGAAATCCCCATACACCGGCTAGCTGCTCCATACACCGGCTAGTCGACCGAGAAGATCTGACAAGATGTCTGGCCATACTGCCCGAGCGCGAAAACAGTTTTCCATTGTGTAAATACAGTATATGCAGCGTGCAATTTGTGAACGCACCTTTCATTACGAGTCATTTGTGTGCAGTACCCGTATCGGTCCTATTGTGGTTATAATCCTTTTCTTTTGCGAAGTTTAAAAGCCAAAAGTTTAGACAAGACCGATGGCACCCTGTGAAAAAACTAATGCAGAAATGAAGAAATCCCCATACACCGGCTAGTTGCTCCATACACTATCTAGTCGACCGAGAAGCTCTGACAAGATATCTGGCCATGCTGCCCGAGCGCGAAAACCGTATTCCATTGTGTCAATACAGTAAATGCAACGTTAAATTTGTGAACGCACCTTTCATTACGACCCATTTGTGTGCAGTACCCGTATCGGTCCTATAGTGCTTATCTTCCTTTTCTTTTGGATAGTTTATAAGCGAAAATTTTAGACTAGACCGATGGCGCCCTTTAAAAAAACTTATGCACAAATGGGGAAATCCCCATACACCGGCTAGTGGCTCCATACACCGGCTAGTCGAACGAGAAGATCTGACAAGATATCTGGCCATACTGCCCGAGCGCGAAAACCGTCTTCCATTGTGTCAATGCAGTATATGCACCGTTCAATTTGTGAACGCACCTTTCAGTACGACCCTCTTGTGTGCAGTACCCGTATCGGTCCTATAGTGCTTATCATCGTTTTCTTTTGCGTAGTTTATAAGCGAAAATTTTAGACAAGACCGATGGCGCCCTGTGAAAAAACTAATGCACAAATGGGGAAATCCCCATACACCGGCTAGTGGCTCCATACACCGGCTAGTGGACCGAGAAGATCTGACAAGATATCTGGCCATACTGCCCGAGCGCGAAAACAGTTTCCATTGTGTCAATACAGTAAATGCAGCGTTCAATTTGTGAACGCACCTTTCACTACGACCCATTTGTGTGCAGTACCCGTATCGGTCCTATAGTGCTTATCATCCTTTCCTTTTGCGTAGTTTATAAGCGAAACTTTTAGACAAGAACGATGGCGCCCTGTGAAAAAACTAATGCACAAATAGGGAAATCACCATATACCGGCGAGTGGCTCCATTCACCGGCTAGTCGACCGAGAAGCTCTGACAAGATATCTGGCCATACTGCCCTAGCGCGAAAACAGTCTTCTATTGTGTCAATACAGTATATGCAGCGTTCAATTTGTGAAGTCACCTTTCATTACGACCCATTTCTGTGCAGTACCCGTATCGGTCCTATAGTGCTTATCATCCTTTTCTTTTGCGTAGTTTATAAGCGAAAATTTTAGACAAGACCGATGGCGCCCTGTGAAAAAACTAATACACAAATGGGGAAATCCCCATACACCGGCTAGTGGCTCCATACACCGGCTAGTCGACTGAGAAGATCTGACAAGATATCTGGCCATACTGCCCGAGCGCGAAAACCGTCTTCCATTGTGTCAATACAGTAAATGCAGCGTTAAATTTGTGAACGCACCTTTCATTACGACCCATTTGTGTGCAGTACCCGTATCGGTCCTATAGTGCTTATCATCCTTTTCTTTTGGGTAGTTTATAAGCGAAAATTTTAGACTAGACCGATGGCGCCCTTTAAAAAAACTTATGCACAAATGGGGAAATCCCCATACACCGGCTAGGGGCTCCATACACCAGCTAGTCGACCGAGAAGATCTGACAAGATATCTGGCCATACTGCCCGAGCGCGAAAACAGTTTTCCATTGTGTCAATACAGTATATGCAGCGTGCAATTTGTGAACGCACCTTTCATTATGACCCATTTGTGTGCAGTACCCATATCGGTCCTCTGGTCGTTATCATCCTTTCCTTTTGCGTAGTATATAAGCGAAACTTTTAGACAAGAACGATGGCGCCCTGTGAAAAAACTAATGCACAAATAGGGAAATCACCATACACCGGCGAGTGGCTCCATTCACCGGCTAGTCGACCGAGAAGCTCTGACAAGATATCTGGCCATACTGCCCTAGCGCGAAAACAGTCTTCTATTGTGTCAATACAGTATATGCAGCGTTCAATTTGTGAAGTCACCTTTCATTACGACCCATTTCTGTGCAGTACCCGTATCGGTCCTATAGTGCTTATCATCCTTTTCTTTTGCGTAGTTTATAAGCAAAAATTTTAGAAAAGACTGATTGCGCCCTGTGAAAAAACTAATCCACAAATGGGGAAATCCCCATACACCGGCTAGTTGCTCCATACACTGGCTAGTCGACCGAGAAGCTCTGACAAGATATCTGGCCATACAGCCCGAGCGCGAAAACAGTCTTCCATTGTGTCAATACACTATATGCAGCGTGGAATTTGTGAACGCACCTTTCATTACGACCCATTTGTGTGCAGTACCCGTATCGGTCCTATAGTGCTTATCATCCTTTTCTTTTGCGTAGTTTATAAGCGAAAATTTTAGACAAGACCGATGGCGCCCTGTGAAAAGTTAATGCACAAATGGGGAAATCCCAGTACATCGGCTAGTTGCTCCATTCACTGGCTAGTCGACCGAGAAGCTCTGACAAGATATCTGGCCATACTGCCCAAGCGCGAAAACAGTCTTTTATTGTGTCAATACAGTATGTGCAGCGTGGAATTTGTGAACGCACCTTTCATTACGAGCCATTTGTGTGCAGTACCCGTATCGGTCCTATTGTGGTTATAATCCTTTTCTTTTGCGAAGTTTATAAGCCAAAATTTTAGACAAGACCGATGGTGCCCTGTGCAAAAACTAATGCAGAAATGGGGAAATCCCCATACACCGGCTAGAGTCTCCATACACTGGCTAGTCGACCAAGAAGCTCTGACAAGATATCTGGCCATACTGCCCGAGCGCGAATACAGTCTTCCATTGTGTCAATACAGTATATGCAGTGTGGAATTTGTGAACGCACCTTTCATTACGAGTCATTTGTGTGCAGTACCCGTATCGGTCCTATAGTGCTTATCATCCTTTTGTTTTGCGTAGTTTATAAGCGAAAATTTTAGACAAGACTGATGGCGCTCTGTGAAAAAACTAATGCACAGATGGGGAAATCCCCATACACCGGCTATTTACTCCATACACTGGCTAGTCGAACGAGAAGCTCTGACAAGATATCTGGCCATACTGCCCGAGCGCGAAAACAGTCTTCCATTGGGTCAATACACTACATGCAGCATGGAATTGGTGAACGCACCTTTCATTACGAGTCATTTGTGTGCAGTACCCGTATCGGTCCTATAGTGCTTATCATCCTTTTCTTTTGCGTAGTTCATAAGCGAAAATTTTAGACTGGACCGATGGCGCCCTTTGAAAAAACTAATGCACAAATGGGGGAAGTCCCCATACACCGGCTAGCGGCACCATACACCGGCTAGTCGACCGAGAAGATCTGACAAGATATCTGGCCATACTGCCCGAGCGCGAAAACAGTTTTTCATTGTGTCAATACAGTATTTGCAGCGTGCAATTTGTGAACGCACATTTCATTATGACCCATTTGTGTGCAGTACCCGTATCGGTCCTCTAGTCGGTATCATCCTTTCCTTTTGCGTAGTTTATAAGCGAAACTTTTAGACAAGAACGATGGCGCCCTGTGAAAAAACTAATGCACAAATAGGGAAATCAGCATACACCGGCGAGTGGCTCCATTCACCGGCTAGTCGACCGAGAAGCTCTGACAAGATATCTGGCCATACTGCCCTAGCGCGCAAACAGTCTTCTATTGTGTGAATACTGTATATGCAGCGTTCAATTTGTGAAGTCACCTTTCATTACGACCCATTTCTGTGCAGTACCCGTGTCGGTCCTATAGTGCTTATCATCCTTTTCTTTTGCGTAGTTTATAAGCGAAAATTTTAGACAAGACTGATGGCGCCCTGTGAAAAAACTAATGCGCAAATGGGGAAATCCCCATACACCGGCTAGCGGCTCCATACACCGGCTAGTCGACCGAGAAGATCTGACAAGATATCTGGCCATACTGCCCGAGCGCGAAAACAGTTTTCATTGTGTCAATACAGTATATGCAGTGTGGAATTTGTGAACGCACCTTTCATTACGAGTCATTTGTGTGCAGTATCCGTATCGGTCCTAATGTGGTTATAATCCTTTTCATTTGCGAAGTTTAAAAGCCAAAATTTTAGACATGACCGATGGCGCCCTGTGAAAAAACTAATGCAGAAATGAAGAAATCCCCATACACCGGCTAGTTGCTCCATACACTGGCTAGTCGACCGAGAAGCTCTGACAAGATAGCTCGCCATGCTGCCCGAGCGCGAAAACCGTCTTCCATTGTGTCAATACAGTATATGCAGCGTTCAATTTCTGAACGCACCTTTCATTACGACCCATTTGTGTGCAGTACCCGTATCGGTCCTATAGTGCTTATCATCGTTTTCTTTTGGGTAGTTTATAAGCGAAAATTTTAGACAAGAACGATGGCGCCCTGTGAAAAAACTAATGCACAAATAGGGAAATCACCATACACCGGCGAGTGGCTCCATTCACCGGCTAGTCGACCGAGAAGCTCTGACAAGATATCTGGCCATACTGCCCTAGCGCGAAAACAGTCTTCTATTGTGTCAATACAGTACATGCAGCGTTCAATTTGTGAAGTCACCTTTCATTACGACCCATTTCTGTGCAGTACCCGTATCGGTCCTATAGTGCTTATCATCCTTTTCTTTTGCATAGTTTATAAGCGAAAATTTTAGACAAGACTGATGGCGCCCTGTGAAAAAACTAATGCACAAATGGGGAAATCCCCGTACATCGGCTAGTTGCTCCATACACTTGCTAGTCGACCGAGAAGCTCTGACAAGATATCTGGCCATACTGCCCGAGCGCGAAAAGAGTCTTCCATTGTGTCAATACAGTATATGCAGCGTGGAATTTGTGAACGCACCTTTCATTACGAGTCATTTGTGTGCAGTACCCGTATCGGTCCTATTGTGGTTATATTCCTTTTCTTTTGCGAAGTTTATAAGCCAAAATTTTAGACAAGACCGATGGTGCCCTGTGAAAAAACTAATGCAGAAATGGGGAAATCCCCATACACCGGCTAGTTGCTCCATACACTGGCTAGTCGACCAAGAAGCTCTGACAAGATATCTGGCCATACTGCCCGAGCGCGAATACAGTCTTCCATTGTGTCAATACAGTACATGCAGTGTGGAATTTGTGAACGCACCTTTCATTACGAGTCATTTGTGTGCAGTACCCGTATCGGTCCTATTGTGGTTATAATCCTTTTCTTGTGTGTAGTTTATCAGCGAAAACTTTCGACAAGAACGATGGCGCCCTGTGAAAAAACTAATGCGAGAATAGGGAAATCCCCATACACGGGCTAGTTGCTCCATACACTGGCTAGTCGACCGAGAACCTCTGACAAGATATCTGGCCATGCTGCCCGAGCGCAAAAACAGTCTTCCATTGTGTCAATACAGTATATGCAGCGTGGAATTTGTGAACGCACCTTTCTTTACGAGTCATTTGTGTGCAGTACCCGTATCGGTCCTATAGTGGTTATAATCCTTTTCTTTTGCGAAGTTTTTAAACCAAAATTTTAGACAAGACCTATAGCGCCTTGTGAAAAAACTAATGCACAAATGGGGAAATCCCCATACACCGGCTAGTTGCTCCATACACTGGCTAGTCGACCGAGAAGCTCTGACAAGATATCTGGCCATACGGCCAAAGCGAAAACAGTCTTCCATTGTGTCAGTACACTATATGCAGCGTGGAATTTGTGAACGCACCTTTCATTACGACCCATTTGTGTGCAGTACCCGTATCGGTCCTATAGTGCTTATCATCCTTTTCTTTTGGGTAGTTTTTAAGCGAAACTTTTAGACTAGACCGATGGCGCCCTTTGAAAAAACTAATGCACAAATGGGGAAATCCCCATACACCGGCTAGCGGCTGCATACACCGGCTAGTCGACCGAGAAGATCTGACAAGATATCTGGCCATACTGCCCGAGCGCGAAAACAGTTTTCAATTGTGTCAATACAGTATATGCAGCGTGCAATTTGTGAACGCACCTTTCATTATGACCCATTTGTGTGCAGTACCCGTATCGGTCCTCTAGTCGTTATCATCCTTTCCCTTTGCATAGTTTATAAGCGAAACTTTTAGACAAGAACGATGGCGCCCTGTGAAAAAACTAATGCACAAATAGGGAAATCACCATACACCGGCGAGTGGCTCCATTCACCGGCTAGTCGACCGAGAAGCTCTGACAAGATATCTGGCGATACTGCCCGAGCGCGAAAACAGTCTTCCATTGTGTCAATACACTACATGCAGCATGGAATTTGTGAACGCACCTTTCATTACGACCCATTTGTGTGCAGTACCCGTATCGGTCCTATAGTGCTTATCATCCTTTTCTTTTGCGTAGTTTATAAGCGAAAATTTTAGACAAGACCGATGGCGCCCTGTGAAAAATAATGCACAAATGGGGAAATCCCCATACATCGGCTAGTTGCTCCATACACAGGCTAGTCGACTGAGAAGCTCTGACAAGATATCTGGCCATACTGCCCGAGCGCGAAAACAGTCTTCCATTGTGTCAATACAGTATATGCAGCGTGGAATTTGTGAACGCACCTTTCATTACGAGTCATTTGTGTGCAGTACCCGTATCGGCCCTATTGTGGTTATAATCCTTTTCTTTTGAGAAGTTTATAAGCCAAAATTTTTGACAAGACCGATGGTGCCCTATGAAAAAACTAATGCAGAAATGGGGAAATCCCCATACACCAGCTAGTTGCTCCATACACTGGCTAGTCGACCGAGAAGCTCTGACAAGATATCTGGCAATACTGCCCGAGCGCGAATACAGTCTTCCATTGTGTCAATACAGTATATGCAGTGTGGAATTTGTGAACGCACCTTTCATTACGAGTCATTTGTGTGCAGTACCCGTATCGGTCCTATAGTGCTTATCATCGTTTTCTTTTGCGTAGTTTATAAGCGAAAATTTTAGACAAGACTGATGGCGCACTGTGAAAAAACTACTGCACAAATGGGAAAATTCCCCTACACCAGAGAGTGGCTCCATTCACCGGCTAGTCGACCGAGAAGCTCTGACAAGATATCTGGCGATACTGCCCGAGCGCGAAAACAGTCTTCCATTGTGTCAGTACACTATATGCAGCGTGGAATTTGTGAACGCACCTTTCATTACGACCCATTTGTGTGCACTACCCGTATCGGTCCTATAGTGCTTATCATCCTTTTCTTTTGAGTAGTTTATAAGCGAAACTTTTAGACTAGACCGATGGCATCCTTTGAAAAAACTAATGCACAAATGGGGAAATCCCCATACACCAGCTAGCGGCTCCATACACCGGCTAGTCGACCGAGAAGATCTGACAAGATATCTGGCCATACTGCCCGAGCGCGAAAACAGTTTTCCATTGTGTCAATACAGTATATGGAGCGTGCAATTTGTGAACGCACCTTTCATTATGACCCATTTGTGTGCAGTACCCGTATCGGTCCTCTAGTCGTTATCATCCTTTCCTTTTGCGTAGTTTATAAGCGAAACTTTTAGACAAGAACGATGGCGCCCTGTGAAAAAACTAATGCACAAATAGGGAAATCACCATACACCGGCGAGTGGCTCCATTCACCGGCTAGTCGACCGAAAAGCTCTGACAAGATATCTGGCCATACTGCCCTAGCGCGCAAACAGTCTTCTATTGTGTGAATACAGTATATGCAGCGTTCAATTTGTGAAGTCACCTTTCATTACGACCCATTTCTGTGCAGTACCCGTGTCGGTCCTATAGTGCTTATCATCCTTTTCTTTTGCGTAGTTTATAAGCGAAAATTTTAGACAAGACTGATGGCGCCCTGTGAAAAAACTAATGCGCAAATGGGGAAATCCCCATACACCGGCTAGCGGCTCCATACACCGGCTAGTCGACCGAGAAGATCTGACAAGATATCTGGCCATACTGCCCGAGCGCGAAAACAGTTTTCATTGTGTCAATACAGTATATGCAGTGTGGAATTTGTGAACGCACCTTTCATTACGAGTCATTTGTGTGCAGTATCCGTATCGGTCCTAATGTGGTTATAATCCTTTTCATTTGCGAAGTTTAAAAGCCAAAATTTTAGACATGACCGATGGCGCCCTGTGAAAAAACTAATGCAGAAATGAAGAAATCCCCATACACCGGCTAGTTGCTCCATACACTGGCTAGTCGACCGAGAAGCTCTGACAAGATAGCTCGCCATGCTGCCCGAGCGCGAAAACCGTCTTCCATTGTGTCAATACAGTATATGCAGCGTTCAATTTCTGAACGCACCTTTCATTACGACCCATTTGTGTGCAGTACCCGTATCGGTCCTATAGTGCTTATCATCGTTTTCTTTTGGGTAGTTTATAAGCGAAAATTTTAGACAAGAACGATGGCGCCCTGTGAAAAAACTAATGCACAAATAGGGAAATCACCATACACCGGCGAGTGGCTCCATTCACCGGCTAGTCGACCGAGAAGCTCTGACAAGATATCTGGCCATACTGCCCTAGCGCGAAAACAGTCTTCTATTGTGTCAATACAGTACATGCAGCGTTCAATTTGTGAAGTCACCTTTCATTACGACCCATTTCTGTGCAGTACCCGTATCGGTCCTATAGTGCTTATCATCCTTTTCTTTTGCATAGTTTATAAGCGAAAATTTTAGACAAGACTGATTGCGCCCTGTGAAAAAACTAATGCACAAATGGGGAAATCCCCGTACATCGGCTAGTTGCTCCATACACTTGCTAGTCGACCGAGAAGCTCTGACAAGATATCTGGCCATACTGCCCGAGCGCGAAAAGAGTCTTCCATTGTGTCAATACAGTATATGCAGCGTGGAATTTGTGAACGCACCTTTCATTACGAGTCATTTGTGTGCAGTACCCGTATCGGTCCTATTGTGGTTATATTCCTTTTCTTTTGCGAAGTTTATAAGCAAAAATTTTAGACAAGACCGATGGTGCCCTGTGAAAAAACTAATGCAGAAATGGGGAAATCCCCATACACCGGCTAGTTGCTCCATACACTGGCTAGTCGACCAAGAAGCTCTGACAAGATATCTGGCCATACTGCCCGAGCGCGAATACAGTCTTCCATTGTGTCAATACAGTACATGCAGTGTGGAATTTGTGAACGCACCTTTCATTACGAGTCATTTGTGTGCAGTACCCGTATCGGTCCTATTGTGGTTATAATCCTTTTCTTGTGTGTAGTTTATCAGCGAAAACTTTCGACAAGAACGATGGCGCCCTGTGAAAAAACTAATGCGAGAATAGGGAAATCCCCATACACGGGCTAGTTGCTCCATACACTGGCTAGTCGACCGAGAACCTCTGACAAGATATCTGGCCATGCTGCCCGAGCGCAAAAACAGTCTTCCATTGTGTCAATACAGTATATGCAGCGTGGAATTTGTGAACGCACCTTTCTTTACGAGTCATTTGTGTGCAGTACCCGTATCGGTCCTATTGTGGTTATAATCCTTTTCTTTTGCGAAGTTTTTAAACCAAAATTTTAGACAAGACCTATAGCGCCTTGTGAAAAAACTAATGCACAAATGGGGAAATCCCCATACACCGGCTAGTTGCTCCATACACTGGCTAGTCGACCGAGAAGCTCTGACAAGATATCTGGCCATACGGCCAAAGCGAAAACAGTCTTCCATTGTGTCAGTACACTATATGCAGCGTGGAATTTGTGAACGCACCTTTCATTACGACCCATTTGTGTGCAGTACCCGTATCGGTCCTATAGTGCTTATCATCCTTTTCTTTTGGGTAGTTTTTAAGCGAAACTTTTAGACTAGACCGATGGCGCCCTTTGAAAAAACTAATGCACAAATGGGGAAATCCCCATACACCGGCTAGCGGCTGCATACACCGGCTAGTCGACCGAGAAGATCTGACAAGATATCTGGCCATACTGCCCGAGCGCGAAAACAGTTTTCAATTGTGTCAATACAGTATATGCAGCGTGCAATTTGTGAACGCACCTTTCATTATGACCCATTTGTGTGCAGTACCCATATCGGTCCTCTAGTCGTTATCATCCTTTCCCTTTGCATAGTTTATAAGCGAAACTTTTAGACAAGAACGATGGCGCCCTGTGAAAAAACTAATGCACAAATAGGGAAATCACCATACACCGGCGAGTGGCTCCATTCACCGGCTAGTCGACCGAGAAGCTCTGACAAGATATCTGGCGATACTGCCCGAGCGCGAAAACAGTCTTCCATTGTGTCAATACACTACATGCAGCATGGAATTTGTGAACGCACCTTTCATTACGACCCATTTGTGTGCAGTACCCGTATCGGTCCTATAGTGCTTATCATCCTTTTCTTTTGCGTAGTTTATAAGCGAAAATTTTAGACAAGACCGATGGCGCCCTGTGAAAAATAATGCACAAATGGGGAAATCCCCATACATCGGCTAGTTGCTCCATACACAGGCTAGTCGACTGAGAAGCTCTGACAAGATATCTGGCCCTACTGCCCGAGCGCGAAAACAGTCTTCCATTGTGTCAATACAGTATATGCAGCGTGGAATTTGTGAACGCACCTTTCATTACGAGTCATTTGTGTGCAGTACCCGTATCGGCCCTATTGTGGTTATAATCCTTTTCTTTTGAGAAGTTTATAAGCCAAAATTTTTGACAAGACCGATGGTGCCCTATGAAAAAACTAATGCAGAAATGGGGAAATCCCCATACACCAGCTAGTTGCTCCATACACTGGCTAGTCGACCGAGAAGCTCTGACAAGATATCTGGCAATACTGCCCGAGCGCGAATACAGTCTTCCATTGTGTCAATACAGTATATGCAGTGTGGAATTTGTGAACGCACCTTTCATTACGAGTCATTTGTGTGCAGTACCCGTATCGGTCCTATAGTGCTTATCATCGTTTTCTTTTGCGTAGTTTATAAGCGAAAATTTTAGACAAGACTGATGGCGCACTGTGAAAAAACTACTGCACAAATGGGAAAATTCCCCTACACCAGAGAGTGGCTCCATTCACCGGCTAGTCGACCGAGAAGCTCTGACAAGATATCTGGCGATACTGCCCGAGCGCGAAAACAGTCTTCCATTGTGTCAATACAGTATATGCAGCGTGCAATTAGTGAACGCACCTTTCATTATGCACCATTTGTGTGCAGTACCCGTATCGGTCCTCTAGTCGTTATCATTCTATCCTTTTGCGTAGTTTATAAGCGAAACTTTTTGACAAGAACGATGGCGCCCTGTGAAAAAACTAATGCACAAATAGGGAAATCCCCATACACCGGCTAGTTGCTCCATACACTGGCTAGTCGACCGAGAAGCTCCGACAAGATATCTGGCCATACTGCCCGAGCGCGAAAACAGTCTTCCATTGTGTCAGTACACTATATGCAGCGTGGAATTTGTGAACGCACCTATCATTACGACCCATTTGTGTGCACTACCCGTATCGGTCCTATAGTGCTTATCATCCTTTTCTTTTGGGTAGTTTATAAGCGAAACTTTTAGACTAGACCGATGGCATCCTTTGAAAAAACTAATGCACAAATGGGGAAATCCCCATACACCAGCTAGCGGCTCCATACACCGGCTAGTCGACTGAGAAGATCTGACAAGATATCTGGCCATACTGCCCGAGCGCGAAAACAGTTTTCCATTGTGTCAATACAGTATATGGAGCGTGCAATTTGTGAACGCACCTTTCATTATGACCCATTTGTGTGCAGTACCCGTATCGGTCCTCTAGTCGTTATCATCCTTTCCTTTTGCGTAGTTTATAAGCGAAACTTTTAGACAAGAACGATGGCGCCCTGTGAAAAAACTAATGCACAAATAGGGAAATCACCATACACCGGCGAGTGGCTCCATTCACCGGCTAGTCGACCGAGAAGCTCTGACAAGATATCTGGCCATACTGCCCTAGCGCGAAAACAGTCTTCCATTGTGTCAATACAGTATATGCAGCGTCCAATTTGAGAAGTCACCTTTTATTACGACCCATTTCTGTGCAGTACCCGTATCGGTCCTATAGTGCTTATCATCCTTTTCTTTTGCGTAGTTTATAAGCGAAAATTTTAGACAAGACGGATGGCGCCCTGTGAAAAAACTTATGCACAGATGGGGAAATCATCATACACCGGCTAGTTGCTCCATACACTGGCTAGTCGACTGAGAAGCTCTGACAAGATATCTGGCCATACTGCCCGAGCGCGAAAACAGTCTTCCATTGTGTCAATGCAGTATATGCAGCGTGGAATTTGTGAACGCACCTTTCATTACGAGTCATTTGTGTGCAGTACTTGTATCGGCCCTATTGTGGTTATAATCCTTTTCTTTTGAGAAGTTTATAAGCCAAAATTTTAGACAAGACCGATGGTGCCCTGTGAAAAAACTAATGCAGAAATGGGGAAATCCCCATACACCGGCTAGTTGCTCCATACACTGGCTAGTCGACCGAGAAGCTCTGACAAGATATCTGGCCATACTGCCCGAGCGCGAATACAGTCTTCTATTGTGTCAATACAGTATATGCAGTGTGGAATTTGTGAACGCACCTTTCATTACGACCCATTTGTGTGCACTACCCGCATCGGTCCTATAGTGCTTATCATCCTTTTCTTTTGGGTAGTTTATAAGCGAAACTTTTAGACTAGACCGATGGCATCCTTTGAAAAAACTAATGCACAAATGGGGAAATGCCCATACACCGGCTAGTCGACCGAGAAGATCTGACAAGATATCTGGCCATACTGCCCGAGCGCGAAAACAGTTTTCCATTGTGTCAATACAGTATATGGAGCGTGCAATTTGTGAACGCACCTTTCATTATGACCCATTTGTGTGCAGTACCCGTATCGGTCCTCTAGTCGTTATCATCCTTTCCTTTTGCGTAGTTTATAAGCGAAACTTTTAGACAAGAACGATGGCGCCCTGTGAAAAAACTAATGCACAAATAGGGAAATCACCATACACCAGCGAGTGGCTCCATTCACCGGCTACTCGACCGAGAAGCTCTGACAAGATATCTGGCCATACTGCCCTACCGCGAAAACAGTCTTCCATTGTGTCAATACAGTATATGCAGCGTCCAATTTGAGAAGTCACCTTTCATTACGACCCATTTCTGTGCAGTACCCGTATCGGTCCTATAGTGCTTATCATCCTTTTCTTTTGCGTAGTTTATAAGCGAAAATTTTAGACAAGACGGATGGCGCCCTGTGAAAAAACTTATGCACAGATGGGGAAATCCCCATACACCGGCTAGTTGCTCCATACACTGGCTAGTCGACTGAGAAGCTCTGACAAGATATCTGGCCCTACTGCCCGAGCGCGAAAACAGTCTTCCATTGTGTCAATAGAGTATATGCAGCGTGGAATTTGTGAATGCACCTTTCATTACGAGTCATTTGTGTGCAGTACTTGTATCGGCCCTATTGTGGTTATAATCCTTTTCTTTTGAGAAGTTTATAAGCCAAAATTTTAGACAAGACCGATGGTGCCCTGTGAAAAAACTAATGCAGAAATGGGGAAATCCCCATACACCGGCTAGTTGCTCCATACACTGGCTAGTCGACCGAGAAGCTCTGACAAGATATCTGGCCATACTGCCCGAGCGCGAATACAGTCTTCTATTGTGTCAATACAGTATATGCAGTTTGGAATTTGTGAACGCACCTTTCATTACGAGTCATTTGTGTGCAGTACCCGTATCGGTCCTCTAGTCGTTATCATTCTTTCCTTTTGCGTAGTTTATAAGCGAAAATTTTAGACAAGACCGAAGGCGCCCTGTAAAAAAACTAATGCACAAATGGGGAAATCCCAATACACCGGCTAGTTGCTCCATACACTGGCTAGTCGACCGAGAGGCTCTGACAAGATATCTGGCCATACTGCCCGAGCGCGAAAACAGTCTTCTATTGTGTCAATACAGTATATGCAGCGTGGAATTTGTGAACGCACCTTTCATTACGAGTCATTTGTGTGCAGTACCCGTATCGGTCAAATAGTGCTTATCATCGTTTTCTTTTGCGCAGTTTATAAGCGAAAATTTTATACAAGACCGATGGCGCCCTGTGAAAAAACTAATGCACAAATAGGGAAATCACCATACACCGGCGAGTGGCTCCATTCACCGGCAAGTCGACCGAGAAGCTCTGACATGATATGTGGCCATACTGCCCTAGCGCGAAAACAGTCTTCCATTGTGTCAATACAGTATATGCAGCGTGCAATTTGAGAACGCACCTTTCATTACGACCCATTTGTGTGCAGTACCCGTATCGGTCCTATAGTGGTTATCATCGTTTTCTTTTGCGTAGTTTATAAGCGAAAATTTTAGACAAGATCGATGGCGCCTTGTGAAAAAACTAATGCACAAATGGGGAAATCCCCATACACTGGCTAGTGGCTCCATACACCGGCTAGTCGACCGAGAAGCTCTGACATGATATCTGGCCATACTGCCCGAGCGCGAAAACCGTCTTTCATTGTGTCAATACAGTATACGCAGCGTGCAATTTGTGAACGCACCTTTCATTATGACCCATTTGTGTGCAGTACCCGTATCGGTCCTCTAGTCGTTCGTTATCATCCTTTCCTTTTGCGTAGTTTATAAGCGAAACGTTTTGACAAGACCGATGGCGCCCTGTGAAAAAACTAATGCACAAAAAGGGAAATGACCATACTCCGGCGAGTGGCTCCATTCACCGGCTAGTCGACCGAGAAGCTCTGACAAGATATGTGGCCATACTTCGTTAGCGCGAAAACAGACTTCCATTGTGTCAATACAGTATATGCAGCGTTCAATTTGTGAACGCACCTTTCATTACGACCCATTCGTGTGCAGTACCCGTATCGGTCCTATAGTGCTTATCATCCTTTCGTTTTGCGTAGTTTATAAGCGAAACTTTTAGACAAGAACGATGGCGCCCTGTGAAAAAACTAATGCACAAATAGGGAAATCACCATACACCGGCGAGTGGCTCCATTCACCGGCTAGTCGACCGAGAAGCTCTGACAAGATATCTGGCCATACTGCCCTAGAGCGAAAACAGTCTTCCATGTTGTCAATACAGTATATGCAGCGTTCAATTTGTGAACGCACCTTTCATTACGACCCATTCGTGTACAGTACCCGTATCGGTCCTATAGTGCTTATCATCCTTTTCTTTTGCGTAGTTTATAAGCGAAACTTTTAGACAAGACCGATGGCGCCCTGTGAAAAAACTAATGCACAAATAGGGAAATCCCCATACACCGGCTAGTTGCTCCATACACTAGCTAGTCGACCTAGAAGCTCTGACAAGATATCTGGCCATACTGCCCGAGCGCGAAAACAGTCTTCCATTGTGTCAATACAGTATATGCAGCGTGGAATTTGTGAATGCACGTTTCATTACGAGTCATTTGTGTGCAGTACCCGTATCGGTCCTATTGTGGTTATCATCCTTTCCTTTTGCGTAGTTTATAAGCGAAACTTTTAGACAAGACCGATGGCGCCCTGTGAAAAAACTAATGCACAAATTGGGAAATCCCCATACACCGGCTAGTTGCTCCATACACTAGCTAGTCGACCTAGAAGCTCTGACAAGATATCTGGCCATACTGCCCGAGCGCGAAAACAGTCTTCCATTGTGTCAATACAGTATATGCAGCGTGGAATTTGTGAATGCACGTTTCATTACGAGTCATTTGTGTGCAGTACCCGTATCGGTCCTATTGTGGTTATAATCATTTCCTTTTGCGAAGTTTTTAAGCCAAAATTTTAGACAAGACCTATAGTGCCCTGTGAAAAAACTAATGCACAAATAGGGAAATCACCATACACCGGCGAGTGGCTCCATTCACCGGCTAGTCGACCGAGAAGCGCTGACAAGATATCTGGCCATACTGCCCGAGCGCGAAAACCGTCTTCCATTGTGTCAATGCAGTATATGCAGCGTTCAATTTGTGAACGCACCTTTCAGTACGACCCATTTGTGTGCAGTACCCGTATCGGTCCTATAGTGCTTATAATCGTTTTCTTTTGCGTAGTTTATAAGCGAAAATTTTAGACAAGACCGTTGCGCCCTGTGAAAAAACTAATGCACAAATGGGGAAATCCCCATACACCGGCTAGTGGCTCCATACACCGGCTAGTCGACCGAGAAGATCTGACAAGATATCTGGCCATACTGCCCGAGCGCGAAAACAGTTTTCCATTGTGTCAATACAGTTTTTGCAGCGTGCAATTTGTGAACGCACCTTTCATTATGACCCATTTGTGTGCAGTACCCGTATCGGTCCTATAGTGCTTATCATCCTTTTCTTTTGGGTAGTTCATAAGCGAAAATTTTAGACTAGACCGATGGCGCCCTTTGAAAAAACTAATGCACAAATGGGGGAAGTCCCCATACACCGGCTAGCGGCTCCATACACCGGCTAGTCGACCGAGAAGATCTGACAAGATATCTGGCCATACTGCCCGAGCGCGAAAACAGTTTTCCATTGTGTCAATACAGTATTTGCAGCGTGCAATTTGTGAACGCACCTTTCATTATGACCCATTTGTGTGCAGTACCCGTATCGGTCCTCTAGTCGTTATCATCCTTTCCTTTTGCGTAGGCTATAAGCGAAACTTTTAGACAAGAACGATGGCGCCCTGTGAACAAACTAATGCACAAATAGGGAAATCACCATATACCGGCGAGTGGCTCCATTCACCGGCTAGTCGACCGAGAAGCTCTGACAAGATATCTGGCCATACTGCCCTAGCGCGAAAACAGTCTTCTATTGTGTCAATACAGTATATGCAGCGTTCAATTTGTGAAGTCACCTTTCATTACGACCCATTTCTGTGCAGTACCCGTATCGGTCCTATAGTGCTTATCATCCTTTTCTTTTGCGTAGTGTATAAGCGAAAATTTTAGACAAGACTGATGGCGCCCTGTGAAAAAACTAATGCACAAATGGGAAACTCCCCATACACCGGCTAGTTGCTCCATACACTGGCTAGTCGACCGAGAAGCTCTGACAAGATATCTGGCCATACTGCCCGAGCGCGAAAACAGTCTTCCATTGTGTCAATACACCATATGCAGTGTGGAATTTGTGAACGCACCTTTCATTACGACCCATTTGTGTGCAGTACCCGTATCGGTCCTATAGTGCTTATAATCGTTTTCTTTTGCGTAGTTTATAAGCGAAAATTTTAGACAAGACCGATGGCGCCCTGTGAAAAAACTAATGCACAAATGGGGAAATCCCCATACACCGGCCAGTGGCTCCATACACCGGCTAGTCGACCGAGAAGATCTGACAAGATATCTGCCCATACTGCCCGAGCGCGAAAACCGTCTTCCATTGTGTCAATGCAGTATATGCAGCGTTCAATTTGTGAACGCACCTTTCAGTACGACCCATTTGTGTGCAGTACCCGTATCGGTCCTATAGTGCTTATCATCATTTTCTTTTGCGTAGTTTATAAGCGAAAATTTTAGACAAGACCGATGGCGCCCTGTGAAAAAACTAATGCACAAATGGGGAAATCCCCATACACCGGCTAGCGGCCCCATACACCGGCTAGTCGACCGAGAAGATCTGACAAGATATCTGGCCATACTGCCCGAGCGCGAAAACAGTTTTCCATTGTGTCAATACAGTTTTTGCAGCGTGCAATTTGTGAACGCACCTTTCATTATGACCCATTTGTGTGCAGTACCCGTATCGGTCCTATAGTGCTTATCATCCTTTTCTTTTGGGTAGTTCATAAGCGAAAATTTTAGACTAGACCGATGGCGCCCTTTGAAAAAACTAATGCACAAATGGGGGAAGTCCCCATACACCGGCTAGCGGCTCCATACACCGGCTAGTCGACCGAGAAGATCTGACAAGATATCTGGCCATACTGCCCGAGCGCGAAAACAGTTTTCCATTGTGTCAATACAGTATTTGCAGCGTGCAATTTGTGAACGCACCTTTCATTATGACCCATTTGTGTGCAGTACCCGTATCGGTCCTCTAGTCGTTATCATCCTTTCCTTTTGTGTAGGCTATAAGCGAAACTTTTAGACAAGAACGATGGCGCCCTGTGAACAAACTAATGCACAAATAGGGAAATCACCATATACCGGCGAGTGGCTCCATTCACCGGCTAGTCGACCGAGAAGCTCTGACAAGATATCTGGCCATACTGCCCTAGCGCGAAAACAGTCTTCTATTGTGTCAATACAGTATATGCAGCGTTCAATTTGTGAAGTCACCTTTCATTACGACCCATTTCTGTGCAGTACCCGTATCGGTCCTATAGTGCTTATCATCCTTTTCTTTTGCGTAGTGTATAAGCGAAAATTTTAGACAAGACTGATGGCGCCCTGTGAAAAAACTAATGCACAAATGGGAAACTCCCCATACACCGGCTAGTTGCTCCATACACTGGCTAGTCGACCGAGAAGCTCTGACAAGATATCTGGCCATACTGCCCGAGCGCGAAAACAGTCTTCCATTGTGTCAATACACCATATGCAGTGTGGAATTTGTGAACGCACCTTTCATTACGACCCATTTGTGTGCAGTACCCGTATCGGTCCTATAGTGCTTATAATCGTTTTCTTTTGCGTAGTTTATAAGCGAAAATTTTAGACAAGACCGATGGCGCCCTGTGAAAAAACTAATGCACAAATGGGGAAATCCCCATACACCGGCCAGTGGCTCCATACACCGGCTAGTCGACCGAGAAGATCTGACAAGATATCTGGCCATACTGCCCGAGCGCGAAAACCGTCTTCCATTGTGTCAATGCAGTATATGCAGCGTTCAATTTGTGAACGCACCTTTCAGTACGACCCATTTGTGTGCAGTACCCGTATCGGTCCTATAGTGCTTATCATCATTTTCTTTTGCGTAGTTTATAAGCGAAAATTTTAGACAAGACCGATGGCGCCCTGTGAAAAAACTAATGCACAAATGGGGAAATCCCCATACACCGGCTAGCGGCCCCATACACCGGCTAGTCGACCGAGAAGATCTGACAAGATATCTGGCCATACTGCCCGAGCGCGAAAACAGTTTTCCATTGTGTCAATACAGTATTTGCAGCGTGCAATTTGTGAACGCACCTTTCATTATGACCCATTTGTGTGCAGTACCCGTATCGGTCCTATAGTGCTTATCATCCTTTTCTTTTGGGTAGTTCATAAGCGAAAATTTTAAACTAGACCGATGGCGCCCTTTGAAAAAACTAATGCACAAATGGGGGAAGTCACCATACACCGGCTAGCGGCTCCATACACCGGCTAGTCGACCGAGAAGATCTGACAAGATATCTGGCCATACTGCTCGAGCGCGAAAACAGTTTTCCATTGTGTCAATACAGTATTTGCAGCATGCAATTTGTGAACGCACCTTTCATTATGACCCATTTGTGTGCAGTACCCGTATCGGTCCTATAGTGCTTATCATTCTTTTCTTTTAGGTAGTTCATAAGCGAAACTTTTAGACTAGACCGATGGCATCCTTTGAAAAAACTAATGCACAAATAGGGAAATCACCATACACCGGCGAGTGGCTCCATTCACCGGCAAGTCGACCGAGAAGCTCTGACATGATATGTGGCCATACTGCCCTAGCGCGAAAACAGTCTTCCATTGTGTCAATACAGTATATGCAGCGTGCAATTTGAGAACGCACCTTTCATTACGACCCATTTGTGTGCAGTACCCGTATCGGTCCTATAGTGGTTATCATCGTTTTCTTTTGCGTAGTTTATAAGCGAAAATTTTAGACAAGATCGATGGCGCCCTGTGAAAAAACTAATGCACAAATGGGGAAATCCCCATATACTGGCTAGTGGCTCCAAACACCGGCTAGTCGACCGAGAAGCTCTCACATGATATCTGGCCATACTGCCCGAGCGCGAAAACCGTCTTTCATTGTGTCAATACAGAATACGCAGCGGCAATTTGTGAACGCACCTTTCATTATGACCCATTTGTGTGCAGTACCCGTATCGGTCCTCTAGTCGTTCGTTATCATCCTTTCCTTTTGCGTAGTTTATAAGCGAAACGTTTTGACAAGACCGATGGCGCCCTGTGAAAAAACTAATGCACAAAAAGGGAAATGACCATACACCGGCGAGTGGCTCCATTCACCGGCTAGTCGACCGAGAAGCTCTGACAAGATATGTGGCCATACTTCGTTAGCGCGAAAACAGTCTTCCATTGTGTCAATACAGTATATGCAGCGTTCAATTTGTGAACGCACCTTTCATTACGACCCATTCGTGTGCAGTACCCGTATCGGTCCTATAGTGCTTATCATCCTTTCCATTTGCGTAGTTTATAAGCGAAACTTTTAGACAAGAACGATGGCGCCCTGTGAAAAAACTAATGCACAAATAGGGAAATCACCATACACCGGCGAGTGGCTCCATTCACCGGCTAGTCGACCGAGAAGCTCTGACAAGATATCTGGCCATACTGCCCTAGAGCGAAAACAGTCTTCCATTTTGTCAATGCAGTATATGCAGCGTTCAATTTGTGAACGCACCTTTCATTACGACCCATTCGTGTACAGTACCCGTATCGGTCCGATAGTGCTTATCATCCTTTTCTTTTGCGTAGTTTATAAGCGAAAATTTTAGACAAGACCGATGGCGCCCTGTGAAAAAACTAATGCACAAATAAGGAAATCCCCATACACCGGCTAGTTGCTCCATACACTAGCTAGTCGACCTAGAAGCTCTGACAAGATATCTGGCCATACTGCCCGAGCGCGAAAACAGTCTTCCACTGTGTCAATACAGTATATGCAGCGTGGAATTTGTGAATGCACGTTTCATTACGAGTCATTTGTGTGCAGTACCCGTATCGGTCCTATTGTGGTTATAGTCATTTCCTTTTGCGAAGTTTTTAAGCCAAAATTTTAGACAAGACCTATACGCCCTGTGAAAAAACTAATGCACAAATACGGAAATCACCATACACCGGCGAGTGGCTCCATTAACCGGCTAGTAGACCGAGAAACTCTGACAAGATATCTGGCCATACTGCCCGAGCGTGAAAACCGTCTTCCATTGTGTCAATACAGTATATGCAGCGTTCAATTTCTGAGCGCACCTTTCATTACGACCCATTTGTGTGCAGTACCCGTATCGGTCCTATAGTGCTTATCATCGTTTTCTTTTCCGTAGTTTATAAGCGAAAATTTTAGACAAGACCAATGGCGCCAAATCCCCATACACCGGCTAGTGGCTCCATACACCGGCTAATCGACCGAGAAGATCTGACAAGATATCTGGCCATACTGCCCGAGCACAAAAACCGTCTTCCATTGTGTCAATACAGTATATGCAGCGTGCAATTTGTGAACGCACATTTCATTATGACCCATTTTTGTGCAGTACTCGTATCGGTCCTCTGGTCGTTATCATCCTTTTCTTTTGCGAAGTTTATAAGCCAAAATTTTAGACAAGACCTATAGTGCCCTGTGAAAAAACTAATGCACAAATAGGGAAATCACCATACACCGGCGAGTGGCTCCATTCACCGGCTAGTCGACCGAGAAGCGCTGACAAGATATCTGGCCATACTGCCCGAGCGCGAAAACCGTCTTCCATTGTGTCAATGCAGTATATGCAGCGTTCAATTTGCGAACGCACCTTTCAGTACGACCCATTTGTGTGCAGTACCCGTATCGGTCCTATAGTGCTTATAATCGTTTTCTTTTGCGTAGTTTATAAGCGAAAATTTTAGACAAGACCGATGGCGCCCTGTGAAAAAACTAATGCACAAATGGGGAAATCCCCCTACACCGGCTAGTGGCTCCATACACCGGCTAGTCGACCGAGAAGATCTGACAAGATATCTGGCCATACTGCCCGAGCGCGAAAACATTTTTCCATTGTGTCAATACAGTATTTGCAGCGTGCAATTTGTGAACGCACCTTTCATTATGACCCATTTGTGTGCAGTACCCGTATCGGTCCTCTAGTCGTTATCATCCTTTCCTTTTGCGTAGTTTATAAGCGAAACTTTTAGACAAGAACGATGGCGCCCTGTGAAAAAACTAATGCACAAATAGGGAAATCACCATATACCGGCGAGTGGCTCCTTTCACCGGCTAGTCGACCGAGAAGCTCTGACAAGATATCTGGCCATACTGCCCTTGCGCGAAAACAGTCTTCTATTGTGTCAATACAGTATATGCAGCGTTCAATTTGTGAAGTCACCTTTCATTACGACCCATTTCTGTGCAGTACCCGTATCGGTCCTATAGTGCTTATCATCCTTTTCTTTTGCGTAGTGTATAAGCGAAAATTTTAGACAAGACTGATGGCGCCCTGTGAAAAAACTAATGCACAAATGGGGAAATCCCCATACACCGGCTAGTTGCTCCATACACTGGCTAGTCGACCGAGAAGCTCTGACAAGATATCTGGCCATACTGCCCGAGCGCGAAAACAGTCTTCCATTGTGTCAATACACTATATGCAGTGTGGAATTTGTGAACGCACCTTTCATTACGACCCATTTGTGTGCAGTACCCGTATCGGTCCTAAAGTGCTTATCATCGTTTTCTTTTGCGTAGTTTATAAGCGAAAATTTTAGACAAGACCGATGGCGCCCTGTGAAAAAACTAATGCACAAATGGGGAAATCCCCATACACCGGCCAGTGGCTCCATACACCGGCTAGTCGACCGAGAAGATCTGACAAGATATCTGGCCATACTGCCCGAGCGCGAAAACCGTCTTCCATTGTGTCAATGCAGTATATGCAGCGTTCAATTTGTGAACGCAACTTTCAGTACGACCCATTTGTGTGCAGTACCCGTATCGGTCCTATAGTGCTTATCATCGTTTTCTTTTGCGTAGTTTATAAGCGAAAATTTTAGACAAGACCGATGGCGCCCTGTGAAAAAACTAATGCACAAATGGGGAAATCCCCATACACCGGCTAGCGGCTCCATACACCGGCTAGTCGACCGAGAAGATCTGACAAGATATCTGGCCATACTGCCCGAGCGCGAAAACAGTTTTCCATTGTGTCAATACAGTATTTGCAGCGTGCAATTTGTGAACGCACCTTTCATTATGACCCATTTGTGTGCAGTACCCGTATCGGTCCTATAGTGCTTATCATCCTTTTCTTTTGGGTAGTTCATAAGCGAAAATTTTAGACTAGACCGATGGCGCCCTTTGAAAAAACTAATGCACAAATGGGGGAAGTCACCATACACCGGCTAGCGGCTCCATACACCGGCTAGTCGACCGAGAAGATCTGACAAGATATCTGGCCGTACTGCCCGAGCCAGAAAACAGTTCTCCATTGTGTCAATACAGTATTTGCAGCGTGCAATTTGTGAACGCACCTTTCATTACGACCCATTTGTGTGCACTACCCGTATCGGTCCTATAGTGCTTATCATCCTTTTCTTTTGGGTAGTTTATAAGCGAAACTTTTAGACTAGACCGATGGCATCCTTTGATAAAAACTAATGCACAAATAGGGAAATCACCATACACCGGCGAGTGGCTCAATTCACCGGCTAGTAGACCGAGAAACTCTGACAAGATATCTGGCCATACTGCCCGAGCGCGAAAACCGTCTTCCATTGTGTCAATGCAGTATATGCAGCATTCAATTTGTGAACGCACCTTTCAGTTCGACCCATTTGTGTGCAGTACCCGTATCGGTCCTATAGTGCTTATCATCGTTTTCTTTTGCGTAGTTTATAAGCGAAAATTTTAGACAAGACCGATGGCGCCCTGTGAAAAAACTAATGCACAAATGGGGAAATCCCCATACACCGGCTAGCGGCTCCATACACCGGCTAGTCGACCGAGAAGATCTGACAAGATATCTGGCCATACTGCCCGAGCGCGAAAACAGTTTTCCATTGTGTCAATACAGTATATGGAGCGTGCAATTTGTGAACACACCTTTTATTATGACCCATTTGTGTGCAGTACTCGTATCGGTCCTCTAGTCGTTATCATCCTTTCCTTTTGCGTAGTTTATAAGCGAAACTTTTAGACCAGAACGATGGCGCCCTGTGAAAAAACTAATGCACAAATAGGGAAATCACCATACACCGGCGAGTGGCTCCATTCACCGACTAGTCGACCGAGAAGCTCTGACAAGATATCTGGCCATACTGCCCTAGCGCGAAAACAGTCTTCCATTGTGTCAATACAGTATATGCAGCGTCCAATTTGAGAAGTCACCTTTAATTACGACCCATTTCTGTGCAGTACCCGTATCGGTCCTATAGTGCTTATCATCCTTTTCTTTTGCGAAGTTGATAAGCCAAAATTTTAGACAAGACCTATAGTGCCCTGTGAAAAAACTAATGCACAAATAGGGAAATCACCATACACCGGCGAGTGGCTCCATTCACCGGCTAGTCGACCGAGAAGCGCTGACAAGATATCTGGCCATACTGCCCGAGCGCGAAAACCGTCTTCCATTGTGTCAATGCAGTATATGCAGCGTTCAATTTGTGAACGCACCTTTCAGTACGACCCATTTGTGTGCAGTACCCGTATCGGTCCTATAGTGCTTATCATCGTTTTCTTTTGCGCAGTTTATAAGCGAAAATTTTAGACAAGACCGATGGCGCCCTGTGAAAAAACTAATGCACAAATAGGGAAATCACCATACACCGGCGAGTGGCTCCATTCACCGGCAAGTCGACCGAGAAGCTCTGACATGATATGTGGCCATACTGCCCTAGCGCGAAAACAGTCTTCCATTGTGTCAATACAGTATATGCAGCGTGCAATTTGAGAACGCACCTTTCATTACGACCCATTTGTGTGCAGTACCCGTATCGGTCCTATAGTGGTTATCATCGTTTTCTTTTGCGTAGTTTATAAGCGAAAATTTTAGACAAGATCGATGGCGCCCTGTGAAAAAACTAATGCACAAATGGGGAAATCCCCATACACTGGCTAGTGGCTCCATACACCGGCTAGTCGACCGAGAAGCTCTGACATGATATCTGGCCATACTGCCCGAGCGCGAAAAACGTCTTTCATTGTGTCAATACAGTATACGCAGCGTGCAATTTGTGAACGCACCTTTCATTAAGACCCATTTGTGTGCAGTACCCGTATCGGTCCTCTAGTCGTTCGTTATCATCCTTTCCTTTTGCGTAGTTTATAAGCGAAACGTTTTGACAAGACCGATGGCGCCCTGTGAAAAAACTAATGCACAAAAAGGGAAATGACCATACACCGGCGAGTGGCTCCATTCACCGGCTAGTCGACCGAGAAGCTCTGACAAGATATGTGGCCATACTTCGTTAGCGCGAAAACAGTCTTCTATTGTGTCAATACAGTATATGCAGCGTTCAATTTGTGAAGTCACCTTTCATTACGACCCATTTCTGTGCAGTACCCGTGTCGGTCCTATAGTGCTTATCATCGTTTTCTTTTGCGCAGTTTATAAGCGAAAATTTTAGACAAGACCGATGGCGCCCTGTGAAAAAACTAATGCACAAATGGGGAAATCCCCATACACCGGCTAGCGGCTCCATACACCGGCTAGTCGACCGAGAAGATCTGACAAGATATCTGGCCATACTGCCCTAGCGCGAAAACAGTCTTCTATTGTGTCAATACAGTATATGCAGCGTTCAATTTGTGAAGTCACCTTTCATTACGACCCATTTCTGTGCAGTACCCGTGTCGGTCCTATAGTGCTTATCATCCTTTTCTTTTGCGTAGTTTATAAGCGAAAATTTTAGACAAGACTGATGGCGCCCTGTGAAAAAACTAATGCACAAATGGGGAAATCCCCATACACCGGCTAGTTGCTCCATACACTGGCTAGTCGACCGAGAAGCTCTGACAGGATATCTGGCCATACTGCCCGAGCGCAAAAACAGTCTTCCATTGTGTCAATACACTATATGCAGCGTGGAATTTGTGAACGCACCTTTCATTACGACCCATTTGTGTGCAGTACCCGTATCGGTCCTATAGTGCTTATCATCCTTTTCTTTTGTGTAGTTTATAAGCGAAAATTTTAGACAAGACTGATGGCGCCCTGTGAAAAAACTAATGCGCAAATGGGGAAATCCCCATACACCGGCTAGCGGCTCCATACACCTGTAGTCGACCGAGAAGATCTGACAAGATATCTGGCCATACTGCCCGAGCGCGAAAACAGTTTTCATTGTGCCAATACAGTATATGCAGTGTGGAATTTGTGAACGCACCTTTCATTACGAGTCATTTGTGTGCAGTATCCGTATCGGTCCTAATGTGGTTATAATCCTTTTCATTTGCGAAGTTTAAAAGCCAAAATTTTAGACATGACCGATGGCGCCCTGTGAAAAAACTAATGCAGAAATGAAGAAATCCCCATACACCGGCTAGTTGCTCCATACACTGGCTAGTCGACCGAGAAGCTCTGACAAGATAGCTCGCCATGCTGCCCGAGCGCGAAAACCGTCTTCCATTGTGTCAATACAGTATATGCAGCGTTCAATTTCTGAACGCACCTTTCATTACGACCCATTTGTGTGCAGTACCCGTATCGGTCCTATAGTGCTTATCATCGTTTTCTTTTGGGTAGTTTATAAGCGAAAATTTTAGACAAGAACGATGGCGCCCTGTGAAAAAACTAATGCACAAATAGGGAAATCACCATACACCGGCGAGTGGCTCCATTCACCGGCTAGTCGACCGAGAAGCTCTGACAAGATATCTGGCCATACTGCCCTAGCGCGAAAACAGTCTTCTATTGTGTCAATACAGTACATGCAGCGTTCAATTTGTGAAGTCACCTTTCATTACGACCCATTTCTGTGCAGTACCCGTATCGGTCCTATAGTGCTTATCATCCTTTTCTTTTGCGTAGTTTATAAGCGAAAATTTTAGACAAGACTGATGGCGCCCTGTGAAAAAACTAATGCACAAATGGGGAAATCCCCGTACATCGGCTAGTTGCTCCATACACTTGCTAGTCGACCGAGAAGCTCTGACAAGATATCTGGCCATACTGCCCGAGCGCGAAAAGAGTCTTCCATTGTGTCAATACAGTATATGCAGCGTGGAATTTGTGAACGCACCTTTCATTACGAGTCATTTGTGTGCAGTACCCGTATCGGTCCTATTGTGGTTATATTCCTTTTCTTTTGCGAAGTTTATAAGCCAAAATTTTAGACAAGACCGATGGTGCCCTGTGAAAAAACTAATGCAGAAATGGGGAAATCCCCATACACCGGCTAGTTGCTCCATACACTGGCTAGTCGACCAAGAAGCTCTGACAAGATATCTGGCCATACTGCCCGAGCGCGAATACAGTCTTCCATTGTGTCAATACAGTACATGCAGTGTGGAATTTGTGAACGCACCTTTCATTACGAGTCATTTGTGTGCAGTACCCGTATCGGTCCTATTGTGGTTATAATCCTTTTCTTGTGTGTAGTTTATCAGCGAAAACTTTCGACAAGAACGATGGCGCCCTGTGAAAAAACTAATGCGAGAATAGGGAAATCCCCATACACGGGCTAGTTGCTCCATACACTGGCTAGTCGACCGAGAAGCTCTGACAAGATATCTGGCCATGCTGCCCGAGCGCGAAAACAGTCTTCCATTGTGTCAATACAGTATATGCAGCGTGGAATTTGTGAACGCACCTTTCTTTACGAGTCATTTGTGTGCAGTACCCGTATCGGTCCTATTGTGGTTATAATCCTTTTCTTTTGCGAAGTTTTTAAACCAAAATTTTAGACAAGACCTATAGCGCCTTGTGAAAAAACTAATGCACAAATGGGGAAATCCCTATACACCGGCTAGTTGCTCCATACACTGGCTAGTCGACCGAGAAGCTCTGACAAGATATCTGGCCATACGGCCAAAGCGAAAACAGTCTTCCATTGTGTCAGTACACTATATGCAGCGTGGAATTTGTGAACGCACCTTTCATTACGACCCATTTGTGTGCAGTACCCGTATCGGTCCTATAGTGCTTATCATCCTTTTCTTTTGGGTAGTTTTTAAGCGAAACTTTTAGACTAGACCGATGGCGCCCTTTGAAAAAACTAATGCACAAATGGGGAAATCCCCATACACCGGCTAGCGGCTGCATACACCGGCTAGTCGACCGAGAAGATGTGACAAGATATCTGGCCATACTGCCCGAGCGCGAAAACAGTTTTCAATTGTGTCAATACAGTATATGCAGCGTGCAATTTGTGAACGCACCTTTCATTATGACCCATTTGTGTGCAGTACCCGTATCGGTCCTCTAGTCGTTATCATCCTTTCCTTTTGCGTAGTTTATAAGCGAAACTTTTAGACAAGAACGATGGCGCCCTGTGAAAAAACTAATGCACAAATAGGGAAATCACCATACACCGGCGAGTGGCTCCATTCACCGGCTAGTCGACCGAGAAGCTCTGACAAGATATCTGGCCATACTGCCCTAGCGCGAAAACAGTCTTCCATTGTGTCAATGCAGTATATGCAGCGTGGAATTTGTGAACGCACCTTTCATTACGAGTCATTTGTGTGCAGTACTTGTATCGGCCCTATTGTGGTTATAATCCTTTTCTTTTGAGAAGTTTATAAGCCAAAATTTTAGACAAGACCGATGGTGCCCTGTGAAAAAACTAATGCAGAAATGGGGAAATCCCCATACACCGGCTAGTTGCTCCATACACTGGCTAGTCGACCGAGAAGCTCTGACAAGATATATGGCCATACTGCCCGAGCGCGAATACAGTCTTCCATTGTGTCAATACAGTATATGCAGTGTGGAATTTGTGAACGCACCTTTCATTACGACCCATTTGTGTGCACTACCCGTATCGGTCCTATAGTGCTTATCATCCTTTTCTTTTGGGTAGTTTATAAGCGAAACTTTTAGACTAGACCGATGGCATCCTTTGAAAAAACTAATGCACAAATGGGGAAATGCCCATACACCGGCTAGTCGACCGAGAAGATCTGACAAGATATCTGGCCATACTGCCCGAGCGCGAAAACAGTTTTCCATTGTGTCAATACAGTATATGGAGCGTGCAATTTGTGAACGCACCTTTCATTATGACCCATTTGTGTGCAGTACCCGTATCGGTCCTCTAGTCGTTATCATCCTTTCCTTTTGCGTAGTTTATAAGCGAAACTTTTAGACAAGAACGATGGCGCCCTGTGAAAAAACTAATGCACAAATAGGGAAATCACCATACACCGGCGAGTGGTTCCATTCACCGGCTAGTCGACCGAGAAGCTCTGACAAGATATCTGGCCATACTGCCCTACCGCGAAAACAGTCTTCCATTGTGTCAATACAGTATATGCAGCGTCCAATTTGAGAAGTCACCTTTCATTACGACCCATTTCTGTGCAGTACCCGTATCGGTCCTATAGTGCTTATCATCCTTTTCTTTTGCGTAGTTTATAAGCGAAAATTTTAGACAAGACGGATGGCGCCCTGTGAAAAAACTTATGCACAGATGGGGAAATCCCCATACACCGGCTAGTTGCTCCATACACTGGCTAGTCGACTGAGAAGCTCTGACAAGATATCTGGCCCTACTGCCCGAGCGCGAAAACAGTCTTCCATTGTGTCAATACAGTATATGCAGCGTGAAATTTGTGAATGCACCTTTCATTACGAGTCATTTGTGTGCAGTACTTGTATCGGCCCTATTGTGGTTATAATCCTTTTCTTTTGAGAAGTTTATAAGCCAAAATTTTAGACAAGACCGATGGTGCCCTGTGAAAAAACTAATGCAGAAATGGGAAATCCCCATACACCGGCTAGTTGCTCCAAACACTGGCTAGTCGACCGAGAAGCTCTGACAAGATATCTGGCCATACTGCCCGAGCGCGAAAACAGTCTTCTATTGTGTCAATACAGTATATGCAGCGTGGAATTTGTGAACGCACCTTTCATTACGAGTCATTTGTGTGCAGTACCCGTATCGGTCAAATAGTGCTTATCATCGTTTTCTTTTGCGCAGTTTATAAGCGAAAATTTTAGACAAGACCGATGGCGCCCTGTGAAAAAACTAATGCACAAATAGGGAAATCACCATACACCGGCGAGTGGCTCCATTCACCGGCAAGTCGACCGAGAAGCTCTGACATGATATGTGGCCATACTGCCCTAGCGCGAAAACAGTCTTCCATTGTGTCAATACAGTATATGCAGCGTGCAATTTGAGAACGCACCTTTCATTACGACCCATTTGTGTGCAGTACCCGTATCGGTCCTATAGTGGTTATCATCGTTTTCTTTTGCGTAGTTTATAAGCGAAAATTTTAGACAAGATCGATGGCGCCCTGTGAAAAAACTAATGCACAAATGGGGAAATCCCCATACACTGGCTAGTGGCTCCATACACCGGCTAGTCGACCGAGAAGCTCTGACATGATATCTGGCCATACTGCCCGAGCGCGAAAACCGTCTTTCATTGTGTCAATACAGTATACGCAGCGTGCAATTTGTGAACGCACCTTTCATTATGACCCATTTCTGTGCAGTACCCGTGTCGGTCCTATAGTGCTTATCATCCTTTTCTTTTGCGTAGTTTATAAGCGAAACGTTTTGACAAGACCGATGGCGCCCTGTGAAAAAACTAATGCACAAAAAGGGAAATGACCATACTCCGGCGAGTGGCTCCATTCACCGGCTAGTCGACCGAGAAGCTCTGACAAGATATGTGGCCATACTTCGTTAGCGCGAAAACAGTCTTCCATTGTGTCAATACAGTATATGCAGCGTTCAATTTGTGAACGCACCTTTCATTACGACCCATTCGTGTGCAGTACCCGTATCGGTCCTATAGTGCTTATCATCCTTTCCTTTTGCGTAGTTTATAAGCGAAACTTTTAGACAAGAACGATGGCGCCCTGTGAAAAAACTAATGCACAAATAGGGAAATCACCATACACCGGCGAGTGGCTCCATTCACCGGCTAGTCGACCGAGAAGCTCTGACAAGATATCTGGCCATACTGCCCTAGAGCGAAAACAGTCTTCCATGTTGTCAATACAGTATATGCAGCGTTCAATTTGTGAACGCACCTTTCATTACGACCCATTCGTGTACAGTACCCGTATCGGTCCTATAGTGCTTATCATCCTTTTCTTTTGCGTAGTTTATAAGCGAAACTTTTAGACAAGACCGATGGCGCCCTGTGAAAAAACTAATGCACAAATAGGGAAATCCCCATACACCGGCTAGTTGCTCCATACACTAGCTAGTCGACCTAGAAGCTCTGACAAGATATCTGGCCATACTGCCCGAGCGCGAAAACAGTCTTCCATTGTGTCAATACAGTATATGCAGCGTGGAATTTGTGAATGCACGTTTCATTACGAGTCATTTGTGTGCAGTACCCGTATCGGTCCTATTGTGGTTATCATCCTTTCCTTTTGCGTAGTTTATAAGCGAAACTTTTAGACAAGACCGATGGCGCCCTGTGAAAAAACTAATGCACAAATAGGGAAATCCCCATACACCGGCTAGTTGCTCCATACACTAGCTAGTCGACCTAGAAGCTCTGACAAGATATCTGGCCATACTGCCCGAGCGCGAAAACAGTCTTCCATTGTGTCAATACAGTATATGCAGCGTGGAATTTGTGAATGCACGTTTCATTACGAGTCATTTGTGTGCAGTACCCGTATTGGTCCTATTGTGGTTATAATCATTTCCTTTTGCGAAGTTTTTAAGCCAAAATTTTAGACAAGACCTATAGTGCCCTGTGAAAAAACTAATGCACAAATAGGGAAATCACCATACACCGGCGAGTGGCTCCATTCACCGGCTAGTCGACTGAGAAGCGCTGACAAGATATCTGGCCATACTGCCCGAGCGCGAAAACCGTCTTCCATTGTGTCAATGCAGTATATGCAGCGTTCAATTTGTGAACGCACCTTTCAGTACGACCCATTTGTGTGCAGTACCCGTATCGGTCCTATAGTCGTTATCATCCTTTCCTTTTGCGTAGGCTATAAGCGAAACTTTTAGACAAGAACGATGGCGCCCTGTGAAAAAACTAATGCACAAATAGGGAAATCACCATATACCGGCGAGTGGCTCCATTCACCGGCTAGTCGACCGAGAAGCTCTGACAAGATATCTGGCCATACTGCCCTAGCGCGAAAACAGTCTTCTATTGTGTCAATACAGTATATGCAGCGTTCAATTTGTGAAGTCACCTTTCATTACGACCCATTTCTGTGCAGTACCCGTATCGGTCCTATAGTGCTTATCATCCTTTTCTTTTGCGTAGTGTATAAGCGAAAATTTTAGACAAGACTGATGGCGCCCTGTGAAAAAACTAATGCACAAATGGGGAAATCCCCATACACCGGCTAGTTGCTCCATACACTGGCTAGTCGACCGAGAAGCTCTGACAAGATATCTGGCCATACTGCCCGAGCGCGAAAACAGTCTTCCATTGTGTCAATACACTATATGCAGTGTGGAATTTGTGAACGCACCTTTCATTACGACCCATTTGTGTGCAGTACCCGTATCGGTCCTATAGTGCTTATAATCGTTTTCTTTTGCGTAGTTTATAAGCGAAAATTTTAGACAAGACCGATGGCGCCCTGTGAAAAAACTAATGCACAAATGGGGAAATCCCCATACACCGGCCAGTGGCTCCATACACCGGCTAGTCGACCGAGAAGATCTGACAAGATATCTGGCCATACTGCCCGAGCGCGAAAACAGTCTTCCATTGTGTCAATACAGTATATGCAGCGTTCAATTTGTGAACGCACCTTTCATTACGACCCATTCGTGTGCAGTACCCGTATCGGTCCTATAGTGCTTATCATCCTTTCCTTTTGCGTAGTTTATAAGCGAAACTTTTAGACAAGAACGATGGCGCCCTGTGAAAAAACTAATGCACAAATGGGGAAATCCCCATACACCGGCGAGTGGCTCCATTCACCGGCTAGTCGACCGAGAAGCTCTGACAAGATATCTGGCCATACTGCCCTAGAGCGAAAACAGTCTTCCATGTTGTCAATACAGTATATGCAGCGTGGAATTTGTGAATGCACGTTTCATTACGAGTCATTTGTGTGCAGTACCCGTATCGGTCCTATTGTGGTTATCATCCTTTCCTTTTGCGTAGTTTATAAGCGAAACTTTTAGACAAGACCGATGGCGCCCTGTGAAAAAACTAATGCACAAATAGGGAAATCCCCATACACCGGCTAGTTGCTCCATACACTAGCTAGTCGACCTAGAAGCTCTGACAAGATATCTGGCCATACTGCCCGAGCGCGAAAACAGTCTTCCATTGTGTCAATACAGTATATGCAGCGTGGAATTTGTGAATGCACGTTTCATTACGAGTCATTTGTGTGCAGTACCCGTATCGGCCCTATTGTGGTTATAATCATTTCCTTTTGCGAAGTTTTTAAGCCAAAATTTTAGACAAGACCTATAGTGCCCTGTGAAAAAACTAATGCACAAATAGGGAAATCACCATACACCGGCGAGTGGCTCCATTCACCGGCTAGTCGACTGAGAAGCGCTGACAAGATATCTGGCCATACTGCCCGAGCGCGAAAACCGTCTTCCATTGTGTCAATGCAGTATCTGCAGCGTTCAATTTGTGAACGCACCTTTCAGTACGACCCATTTGTGTGCAGTACCCGTATCGGTCCTATAGTGCTTATAATCGTTTTCTTTTGCGTAGTTTATAAGCGAAAATTTTAGACAAGACCGATGGCGCCCTGTGAAAAAACTAATGCACAAATGGGGAAATCCCCATACACCGGCTAGTGGCTCCATACACCGGCTAGTCGACCGAGAAGATCTGACAAGATATCTGGCCATACTGCCCGAGCGCGAAAACACTTTTCCATTGTATCAATACAGTATTTGCAGCATGCAATTTGTGAACGCACCTTTCATTATGACCCATTTGTGTGCAGTACCCGTATCGGTCCTATAGTGCTTATCATCCTTTTCTTTTGGGTAGTTCATAAGCGAAAATTTTAGACTAGACCGATGGCGCCCTTTGAAAAAACTAATGCACAAATGGGGGAAGTCCCCATACACCGGCTAGCGGCTCCATACACCGGCTAGTCGACCGAGAAGATCTGACAAGATATCTGGCCATACTGCCCGAGCGCGAAAACAGTTTTCCATTGTGTCAATACAGTATTTGCAGCGTGCAATTTGTGAACGCACCTTTCATTATGACCCATTTGTGTGCAGTACCCGTATCGGTCCTCTAGTCGTTATCATCCTTTCCTTTTGCGTAGGCTATAAGCGAAACTTTTAAACAAGAACGATGGCGCCCTGTGAAAAAACTAATGCACAAATAGGGAAATCACCATATACCGGCGAGTGGCTCCATTCACCGGCTAGTCGACCGAGAAGCTCTGACAAGATATCTGGCCATACTGCCCTAGCGCGAAAACAGTCTTCTATTGTGTCAATACAGTATATGCAGCGTTCAATTTGTGAAGTCACCTTTCATTACGACCCATTTGTGTGCAGTACCCGTATCGGTCCTATAGTGCTTATAATCATTTTCTTTTGCGTAGTTTATAAGCGAAAATTTTAGACAAGACCGATGGCGCCCTGTGAAAAAACTAATGCACAAATGGGGAAATCCCCATACACCGGCTAGCGGCTCCATACACCGGCTAGTCGACCGAGAAGATCTGACAAGATATCTGGCCATACTGCCCGAGCGCGAAAACAGTTTTCCATTGTGTCAATACAGTATTTGCAGCGTGCAATTTGTGAACGCACCTTTCATTATGACCCATTTGTGTGCAGTACCCGTATCGGTCCTATAGTGCTTATCATCCTTTTCTTTTGGGTAGTTCATAAGCGAAAATTTTAGACTAGACCGATGGCGCCCTTTGAAAAAACTAATGCACAAATGGGGGAAGTCACCATACACCGGCTAGCGGCTTCATACACCGGCTAGTCGACCGAGAAGATCTGACAAGATATCTGGCCGTACTGCCCGAGCGCGGAAACAGTTCTCCATTGTGTCAATACAGTATTTGCAGCGTGCAATTTGTGAACGCACCTTTCATTACGACCCATTTGTGTGCACTACCCGTATCGGTCCTATAGTGCTTATCATCCTTTTCTTTTGGGTAGTTTATAAGCGAAACTTTTAAACTAGACCGATGGCATCCTTTGATAAAAACTAATGCACAAATAGGGAAATCACCATACACCGGCGAGTGGCTCAATTCACCGGCTAGTAGACCGAGAAACTCTGACAAGATATCTGGCCATACTGCCCGAGCGCGAAAACCGTCTTCCATTGTGTCAATGCAGTATATGCAGCGTTCAATTTGTGAACGCACCTTTCAGTACGACCCATTTGTGTGCAGTACCCGTATCGGTCTTATAGTGCTTATCATCGTTTTCTTTTGCGTAGTTTATAAGCGAAAATTTTAGACAAGACCGATGGAGCCCTGTGAAAAAACTAATGCACAAATGGGGAAATCCCCATACACCGGCTAGCGGCTCCATACACCGGCTAGTCGACCGAGAAGATCTGACAAGATATCTGGCCATACTGCTCGAGCGCGAAAACAGTTTTCCATTGTGTCAATACAGTATTTGCAGCGTGCAATTTGTGAACGCACCTTTCATTATGACCCATTTGAGTGCAGTACCCGTATCGGTCCTATAGTGCTTATCATCCTTTTCTTTTAGGTAGTTCATAAGCGAAACTTTTAGACTAGACCGATGGCATCCTTTGAAAAAACTAATGCACAAATAGGGAAATCACCATACACCGGCGAGTGGCTCCATTCACCGGCAAGTCGACCGAGAAGCTCTGACATGATATGTGGCCATACTGCCCTAGCGCGAAAACAGTCTTCCATTGTGTCAATACAGTATATGCAGCGTGCAATTTGAGAACGCACCTTTCATTACGACCCATTTGTGTGCAGTACCCGTATCGGTCCTATAGTGGTTATCATCGTTTTCTTTTGCGTAGTTTATAAGCGAAAATTTTAGACAAGATCGATGGCGCCCTGTGAAAAAACTAATGCACAAATGGGGAAATCCCCATATACTGGCTAGTGGCTCCAAACACCGGCTAGTCAACCGAGAAGCTCTCACATGATATCTGGCCATACTGCCCGAGCGCGAAAACCGTCTTTCATTGTGTCAATACAGTATACGCAGCGGCAATTTGTGAATGCACCTTTCATTATGACCCATTTGTGTGCAGTACCCGTATCGGTCCTCTAGTCGTTCGTTATCATCCTTTCCTTTTGCGTAGTTTATAAGCGAAACGTTTTGACAAGACCGATGGCGCCCTGTGAAAAAACTAATGCACAAAAAGGGAAATGACCATACACCGGCGAGTGGCTCCATTCACCGGCTAGTCGACCGAGAAGCTCTGACAAGATATGTGGCCATACTTCGTTAGCGCGAAAACAGTCTTCCATTGTGTCAATACAGTATATGCAGCGTTCAATTTGTGAACGCACCTTTCATTACGACCCATTCGTGTGCAGTACCCGTATCGGTCCTATAGTGCTTATCATCCTTTCCTTTTGCGTAGTTTATAAGCGAAACTTTTAGACAAGAACGATGGCGCCCTGTGAAAAAACTAATGCACAAATAGGGAAATCACCATACACCGGCGAGTGGCTCCATTCACCGGCTAGTCGACCGAGAAGCTCTGACAAGATATCTGGCCATACTGCCCTAGAGCGAAAACAGTCTTTCATTTTGTCAATGCAGTATATGCAGCGTTCAATTTGTGAACGCACCTTTCATTACGACCCATTCGTGTACAGTACCCGTATCGGTCCGATAGTGCTTATCATCCTTTTCTTTTGCGTAGTTTATAAGCGAAAATTTTAGACAAGACCGATGGCGCCCTGTGAAAAAACTAATGCACAAATAAGGAAATCCCCATACACCGGCTAGTTGCTCCATACACTAGCTAGTCGACCTAGAAGCTCTGACAAGATATCTGGCCATACTGCCCGAGCGCGAAAACAGTCTTCCACTGTGTCAATACAGTATATGCAGCGTGGAATTTGTGAATGCACGTTTCATTACGAGTCATTTGTGTGCAGTACCCGTATCGGTCCTATTGTGGTTATAATCATTTCCTTTTGCGAAGTTTTTAAGCCAAAATTTTAGACAAGACCTATACGCCCTGTGAAAAAACTAATGCACAAATAGGGAAATCACCATACACCGGCGAGTGGCTCCATTCACCGGCTAGTCGACCGAGAAGCGCTGACAAGATATCTGGCCATACTGCCCGAGCGCGAAAACCGTCTTCCATTGTGTCAATGCAGTATATGCAGCGTTCAATTTGCGAACGCACCTTTCAGTACGACCCATTTGTGTGCAGTACCCGTATCGGTCCTATAGTGCTTATAATCGTTTTCTTTTGCGTAGTTTATAAGCGAAAATTTTAGACAAGACCGATGGCGCCCTGTGAAAAAACTAATGCACAAATGGGGAAATCCCCCTACACCGGCTAGTGGCTCCATACACCGGCTAGTCGACCGAGAAGATCTGACAAGATATCTGGCCATACTGCCCGAGCGCGAAAACAGTTTTCCATTGTGTCAATACAGTATTTGCAGCGTGCAATTTGTGAACGCACCTTTCATTATGACCCATTTGTGTGCAGTACTCGTATCGGTCCTCTAGTCGTTATCATCCTTTCCTTTTGCGTAGTTTATAAGCGAAACTTTTAGACAAGAACGATGGCGCCCTGTGAAAAAACTAATGCACAAATAGGGAAATCACCATATACCGGCGAGTGGCTCCTTTCACCGGCTAGTCGACCGAGAAGCTCTGACAAGATATCTGGCCATACTGCCCTTGCGCGAAAACAGTCTTCTATTGTGTCAATACAGTATATGCAGCGTTCAATTTGTGAAGTCACCTTTCATTACGACCCATTTCTGTGCAGTACCCGTATCGGTCCTATAGTGCTTATCATCCTTTTCTTTTGCGTAGTGTATAAGCCAAAATTTTAGACAAGACCTATACGCCCTGTGAAAAAACTAATGCACAAATAGGGAAATCACCATACACCGGCGAGTGGCTCCATTCACCGGCTAGTCGACCGAGAAGCGCTGACAAGATATCTGGCCATACTGCCCGAGCGCGAAAACCGTCTTCCATTGTGTCAATGCAGTATATGCAGCGTTCAATTTGCGAACGCACCTTTCAGTACGACCCATTTGTGTGCAGTACCCGTATCGGTCCTATAGTGCTTATCATCCTTTTCTTTTGCGTAGTTTATAAGCGAAACTTTTAGACAAGACCGATGGCGCCCTGTGAAAAAACTAATGCACAAATAGGGAAATCCCCATACACCGGCTAGTTGCTCCATACACTAGCTAGTCGACCTAGAAGCTCTGACAAGATATCTGGCCATACTGCCCGAGCGCGAAAACAGTCTTCCATTGTGTCAATACAGTATATGCAGCGTGGAATTTGTGAATGCACGTTTCATTACGAGTCATTTGTGTGCAGTACCCGTATCGGTCCTATTGTGGTTATCATCCTTTCCTTTTGCGTAGTTTATAAGCGAAACTTTTAGACAAGACCGATGGCGCCCTGTGAAAAAACTAATGCACAAATAGGGAAATCCCCATACACCGGCTAGTTGCTCCATACACTAGCTAGTCGACCTAGAAGCTCTGACAAGATATCTGGCCATACTGCCCGAGCGCGAAAACAGTCTTCCATTGTGTCAATACAGTATATGCAGCGTGGAATTTGTGAATGCACGTTTCATTACGAGTCATTTGTGTGCAGTACCCGTATTGGTCCTATTGTGGTTATAATCATTTCCTTTTGCGTAGTTTTTAAGCCAAAATTTTAGACAAGACCTATAGTGCCCTGTGAAAAAACTAATGCACAAATAGGGAAATCACCATACACCGGCGAGTGGCTCCATTCACCGGCTAGTCGACTGAGAAGCGCTGACAAGATATCTGGCCATACTGCCCGAGCGCGAAAACCGTCTTCCATTGTGTCAATGCAGTATATGCAGCGTTCAATTTGTGAACGCACCTTTCAGTACGACCCATTTGTGTGCAGTACCCGTATCGGTCCTATAGTGCTTATAATCGTTTTCTTTTGCGTAGTTTATAAGCGAAAATTTTAGACAAGACCGATGGCGCCCTGTGAAAAAACTAATGCACAAATGGGGAAATCCCCATACACCGGCTAGTGGCTCCATACACCGGCTAGTCGACCGAGAAGATCTGACAAGATATCTGGCCATACTGCCCGAGCGCGAAAACAGTTTTCCATTGTGTCAATACAGTATTTGCAGCGTGCAATTTGTGAACGCACCTTTCATTATGACCCATTTGTGTGCAGTACCCGTATCGGTCCTATAGTGCTTATCATCCTTTTCTTTTGGGTAGTTCATAAGCGAAAATTTTAGACTAGACCGATGGCGCCCTTTGAAAAAACTTATGCACAAATGGGGGAAGTCCCCATACACCGGCTAGCGGCTCCATACACCGGCTAGTCGACCGAGAAGATCTGACAAGATATCTGGCCATACTGCCCGAGCGCGAAAACAGTTTTCCATTGTGTCAATACAGTATTTGCAGCGTGCAATTTGTGAACGCACCTTTCATTATGACCCATTTGTGTGCAGTACCCGTATCGGTCCTCTAGTCGTTATCATCCTTTCCTTTTGCGTAGGCTATAAGCGAAACTTTTAGACAAGAACGATGGCGCCCTGTGAAAAAACTAATGCACAAATAGGGAAATCACCATATACCGGCGAGTGGCTCCATTCACCGGCTAGTCGACCGAGAAGCTCTGACAAGATATCTGGCCATACTGCCCTAGCGCGAAAACAGTCTTCTATTGTGTCAATACAGTATATGCAGCGTTCAATTTGTGAAGTCACCTTTCATTACGACCCATTTCTGTGCAGTACCCGTATCGGTCCTATAGTGCTTATCATCCTTTTCTTTTGCGTAGTGTATAAGCGAAAATTTTAGACAAGACTGATGGCGCCCTGTGAAAAAACTAATGCACAAATGGGGAAATCCCCATACACCGGCTAGTTGCTCCATACACTGGCTAGTCGACCGAGAAGCTCTGACAAGATATCTGGCCATACTGCCCGAGCGCGAAAACAGTCTTCCATTGTGTCAATACACTATATGCAGTGTGGAATTTGTGAACGCACCTTTCATTACGACCCATTTGTGTGCAGTACCCGTATCGGTCCTATAGTGCTTATAATCGTTTTCTTTTGCGTAGTTTATAAGCGAAAATTTTAGACAAGACCGATGGCGCCCTGTGAAAAAACTAATGCACAAATGGGGAAATCCCCATACACCGGCCAGTGGCTCCATACACCGGCTAGTCGACCGAGAAGATCTGACAAGATATCTGGCCATACTGCCCGAGCGCGAAAACAGTCTTCCATTGTGTCAATACAGTATATGCAGCGTTCAATTTGTGAACGCACCTTTCATTACGACCCATTCGTGTGCAGTACCCGCATCGGTCCTATAGTGCTTATCATCCTTTCCTTTTGCGTAGTTTATAAGCGAAACTTTTAGACAAGAACGATGGCGCCCTGTGAAAAAACTAATGCACAAATGGGGAAATCCCCATACACCGGCGAGTGGCTCCATTCACCGGCTAGTCGACCGAGAAGCTCTGACAAGATATCTGGCCATACTGCCCTAGAGCGAAAACAGTCTTCCATGTTGTCAATACAGTATATGCAGCGTGGAATTTGTGAATGCACGTTTCATTACGAGTCATTTGTGTGCAGTACCCGTATCGGTCCTATTGTGGTTATCATCCTTTCCTTTTGCGTAGTTTTTAAGCCAAAATTTTAGACAAGACCTATAGTGCCCTGTGAAAAAACTAATGCACAAATAGGGAAATCACCATACACCGGCGAGTGGCTCCATTCACCGGCTAGTCGACTGAGAAGCGCTGACAAGATATCTGGCCATACTGCCCGAGCGCGAAAACCGTCTTCCATTGTGTCAATGCAGTATATGCAGCGTTCAATTTGTGAACGCACCTTTCAGTACGACCCATTTGTGTGCAGTACCCGTATCGGTCCTATAGTGCTTATAATCGTTTTCTTTTGCGTAGTTTATAAGCGAAAATTTTAGACAAGACCGATGGCGCCCTGTGAAAAAACTAATGCACAAATGGGGAAATCCCCATACACCGGCTAGTGGCTCCATACACCGGCTAGTCGACCGAGAAGATCTGACAAGATATGTGGCCATACTGCCCGAGCGCGAAAACAGTTTTCCATTGTGTCAATACAGTATTTGCAGCGTGCAATTTGTGAACGCACCTTTCATTATGACCCATTTGTGTGCAGTACCCGTATCGGTCCTCTAGTCGTTATCATCCTTTCCTTTTGCGTAGGCTATAAGCGAAACTTTTAGACAAGAACGATGGCGCCCTGTGAAAAAACTAATGCACAAATAGGGAAATCACCATATACCGGCGAGTGGCTCCATTCACCGGCTAGTCGACCGAGAAGCTCTGACAAGATATCTGGCCATACTGCCCTAGCGCGAAAACAGTCTTCTATTGTGTCAATACAGTATATGCAGCGTTCAATTTGTGAAGTCACCTTTCATTACGACCCATTTGTGTGCACTACCCGTATCGGTCCTATAGTGCTTATCATCCTTTTCTTTTGGGTAGTTTATAAGCGAAACTTTTAGACTAGACCGATGGCATCCTTTGATAAAAAGTAATGCACAAATAGGGAAATCACCATACACCGGCGAGTGGCTCAATTCACCGGCTAGTAGACCGAGAAACTCTGACAAGATATCTGGCCATACTGCCCGAGCGCGAAAACCGTCTTCCATTGTGTCAATGCAGTATATGCAGCGTTCAATTTGTGAACGCACCTTTCAGTACGACCCATTTGTGTGCAGTACCCGTATCGGTCTTATAGTGCTTATCATCGTTTTCTTTTGCGTAGTTTATAAGCGAAAATTTTAGACAAGACCGATGGCGCCCTGTGAAAAAACTAATGCACAAATGGGGAAATCCCCATACACCGGCTAGCGGCTCCATACACCGGCTAGTCGACCGAGAAGATCTGACAAGATATCTGGCCATACTGCTCGAGCGCGAAAACAGTTTTCCATTGTGTCAATACAGTATTTGCAGCGTGCAATTTGTGAACGCACCTTTCATTATGACCCATTTGAGTGCAGTACCCGTATCGGTCCTATAGTGCTTATCATCCTTTTCTTTTAGGTAGTTCATAAGCGAAACTTTTAGACTAGACCGATGGCGCCCTGTGAAAAAACTAATGCACAAATGGGGAAATCCCCATATACTGGCTAGTGGCTCCAAACACCGGCTAGTCGACCGAGAAGCTCTCACATGATATCTGGCCATACTGCCCGAGCGCGAAAACCGTCTTTCATTGTGTCAATACAGTATACGCAGCGGCAATTTGTGAATGCACCTTTCATTATGACCCATTTGTGTGCAGTACCCGTATCGGTCCTCTAGTCGTTCGTTATCATCCTTTCCTTTTGCGTAGTTTATAAGCGAAACGTTTTGACAAGACCGATGGCGCCCTGTGAAAAAACTAATGCACAAAAAGGGAAATGACCATACACCGGCGAGTGGCTCCATTCACCGGCTAGTCGACCGAGAAGCTCTGACAAGATATGTGGCCATACTTCGTTAGCGCGAAAACAGTCTTCCATTGTGTCAATACAGTATATGCAGCGTTCAATTTGTGAACGCACCTTTCATTACGACCCATTCGTGTGCAGTACCCGTATCGGTCCTATAGTGCTTATCATCCTTTCCTTTTGCGTAGTTTATAAGCGAAACTTTTAGACAAGAACGATGGCGCCCTGTGAAAAAACTAATGCACAAATAGGGAAATCACCATACACCGGCGAGTGGCTCCATTCACCGGCTAGTCGACCGAGAAGCTCTGACAAGATATCTGGCCATACTGCCCTAGAGCGAAAACAGTCTTCCATTTTGTCAATGCAGTATATGCAGCGTTCAATTTGTGAACGCACCTTTCATTACGACCCATTCGTGTACAGTACCCGTATCGGTCCGATAGTGCTTATCATCCTTTTCTTTTGCGTAGTTTATAAGCGAAAATTTTAGACAAGACCGATGGCGCCCTGTGAAAAAACTAATGCACAAATAAGGAAATCCCCATACACCGGCTAGTTGCTCCATACACTAGCTAGTCGACCTAGAAGCTCTGACAAGATATCTGGCCATACTGCCCGAGCGCGAAAACAGTCTTCCACTGTGTCAATACAGTATATGCAGCGTGGAATTTGTGAATGCACGTTTCATTACGAGTCATTTGTGTGCAGTACCCGTATCGGTCCTATTGTGGTTATAATCATTTCCTTTTGCGAAGTTTTTAAGCCAAAATTTTAGACAAGACCTATACGCCCTGTGAAAAAACTAATGCACAAATAGGGAAATCACCATACACCGGCGAGTGGCTCCATTTACCGGCTAGTCGACCGAGAAGCGCTGACAGGATATCTGGCCATACTGCCCGAGCGCGAAAACCGTCTTCCATTGTGTCAATGCAGTATATGCAGCGTTCAATTTGCGAACGCACCTTTCAGTACGACCCATTTGTGTGCAGTACCCGTATCGGTCCTATAGTGCTTATAATCGTTTTCTTTTGCGTAGTTTATAAGCGAAAATTTTAGACAAGACCGATGGCGCCCTGTGAAAAAACTAATGCACAAATGGGGAAATCCCCCTACACCGGCTAGTGGCTCCATACACCGGCTAGTCGACCGAGAAGATCTGACAAGATATCTGGCCATACTGCCCGAGCGCGAAAACAGTTTTCCATTGTGTCAATACAGTATTTGCAGCGTGCAATTTGTGAACGCACCTTTCATTATGACCCATTTGTGTGCAGTACTCGTATCGGTCCTCTAGTCGTTATCATCCTTTCCTTTTGCGTAGTTTATAAGCGAAACTTTTAGACAAGAACGATGGCGCCCTGTGAAAAAACTAATGCACAAATAGGGAAATCACCATATACCGGCGAGTGGCTCAATTCACCGGCTAGTAGACCGAGAAACTCTGACAAGATATCTGGCCATACTGCCCGAGCGCGAAAACCGTCTTCCATTGTGTCAATGCAGTATATGCAGCATTCAATTTGTGAACGCACCTTTCAGTTCGACCCATTTGTGTGCAGTACCCGTATCGGTCCTATAGTGCTTATCATCGTTTTCTTTGGCATAGTTTATAAGCGAAAATTTTAGACAAGACCGATGGCGCCCTGTGAAAAAACTAATGCACAAATGGGGAAATCCCCATACACCGGCTAGCGGCTCCATACACCGGCTAGTCGACCGAGAAGATCTGACAAGATATCTGGCCATACTGCTCCAGCGCGAAAACAGTTTTCCATTGTGTCAATACAGTATTTGCAGCGTGCAATTTGTGAACGCACCTTTCATTATGACCCATTTGTGTGCAGTACCCGTATCGGTCCTATAGTGCTTATCATCCTTTTCTTTTGGGTAGTTTATAAGCGAAAATTTTAGACAAGACCGATGGCGCCCTGTGAAAAAACTAATGCACAAATGGGGAAATCCCCCTACACCGGCTAGTGGCTCCATACACCGGCTAGTCGACCGAGAAGATCTGACAAGATATCTGGCCATACTGCCCGAGCGCGAAAACAGTTTTCCATTGTGTCAATACAGTATTTGCAGCGTGCAATTTGTGAACGCACCTTTCATTATGACCCATTTGTGTGCAGTACTCGTATCGGTCCTCTAGTCGTTATCATCCTTTCCTTTTGCGTAGTTTATAAGCGAAACTTTTAGACAAGAACGATGGCGCCCTGTGAAAAAACTAATGCACAAATAGGGAAATCACCATATACCGGCGAGTGGCTCCTTTCACCGGCTAGTCGACCGAGAAGCTCTGACAAGATATCTGGCCATACTGCCCTTGCGCGAAAACAGTCTTCTATTGTGTCAATACAGTATATGCAGCGTTCAATTTGTGAAGTCACCTTTCATTACGACCCATTTCTGTGCAGTACCCGTATCGGTCCTATAGTGCTTATCATCCTTTTCTTTTGCGTAGTGTATAAGCGAAAATTTTAGACAAGACTGATGGCGCCCTGTGAAAAAACTAATGCACAAATGGGGAAATCCCCATACACCGGCTAGTTGCTCCATACACTGGCTAGTCGACCGAGAAGCTCTGACAAGATATCTGGCCGTACTGCCCGAGCCAGAAAACAGTTCTCCATTGTGTCAATACAGTATTTGCAGCGTGCAATTTGTGAACGCACCTTTCATTACGACCCATTTGTGTGCACTACCCGTATCGGTCCTATAGTGCTTATCATCCTTTTCTTTTGCGAAGTTTATAAGCCAAAATTTTAGACAAGACCTATAGTGCCCTGTGAAAAAACTAATGCACAAATAGGGAAATCACCATACACCGGCGAGTGGCTCCATTCACCGGCTAGTCGACCGAGAAGCGCTGACAAGATATCTGGCCATACTGCCCGAGCGCGAAAACCGTCTTCCATTGTGTCAATGCAGTATATGCAGCGTTCAATTTGTGAACGCACCTTTCAGTACGACCCATTTGTGTGCAGTACCCGTATCGGTCCTATAGTGCTTATCATCGTTTTCTTTTGCGCAGTTTATAAGCGAAAATTTTAGACAAGACCGATGGCGCCCTGTGAAAAAACTAATGCACAAATAGGGAAATCACCATACACCGGCGAGTGGCTCCATTCACCGGCAAGTCGACCGAGAAGCTCTGACATGATATGTGGCCATACTGCCCTAGCGCGAAAACAGTCTTCCATTGTGTCAATACAGTATATGCAGCGTGCAATTTGAGAACGCACCTTTCATTACGACCCATTTGTGTGCAGTACCCGTATCGGTCCTATAGTGGTTATCATCGTTTTCTTTTGCGTAGTTTATAAGCGAAAATTTTAGACAAGATCGATGGCGCCCTGTGAAAAAACTAATGCACAAATGGGGAAATCCCCATACACTGGCTAGTGGCTCCATACACCGGCTAGTCGACCGAGAAGCTCTGACATGATATCTGGCCATACTGCCCGAGCGCGAAAAACGTCTTTCATTGTGTCAATACAGTATACGCAGCGTGCAATTTGTGAACGCACCTTTCATTAAGACCCATTTGTGTGCAGTACCCGTATCGGTCCTCTAGTCGTTCGTTATCATCCTTTCCTTTTGCGTAGTTTATAAGCGAAACGTTTTGACAAGACCGATGGCGCCCTGTGAAAAAACTAATGCACAAAAAGGGAAATGACCATACACCGGCGAGTGGCTCCATTCACCGGCTAGTCGACCGAGAAGCTCTGACAAGATATGTGGCCATACTTCGTTAGCGCGAAAACAGTCTTCCATTGTGTCAATACAGTATATGCAGCGTTCAATTTGTGAACGCACCTTTCATTACGACCCATTCGTGTGCAGTACCCGTATCGGTCCTATAGTGCTTATCATCCTTTCCTTTTGCGTAGTTTATAAGCGAAACTTTTAGACAAGAACGATGGCGCCCTGTGAAAAAACTAATGCACAAATAGGGAAATCACCATACACCGGCGAGTGGCTCCATTCACCGGCTAGTCGACCGAGAAGCTCTCACAAGATATCTGGCCATACTGCCCTAGAGCGAAAACAGTCTTCCATTTTGTCAATACAGTATATGCAGCGTTCAATTTGTGAACGCACCTTTCATTACGACCCATTCGTGTACAGTACCCGTATCGGTCCTATAGTGCTTATCATCCTTTTCTTTTGCGTAGTTTATAAGCGAAAATTTTAGACAAGACCGATGGCGCCCTGTGAAAAAACTAATGCACAAATAGGGAAATCCCCATACACCGGCTAGTTGCTCCATACACTAGCTAGTCGACATAGAAGCTCTGACAAGATATCTGACCATACTGCCCGAGCGCGAAAACAGTCTTTCATTGTGTCAATACAGTATATGCAGCGTGGAATTTGTGAATGCACGTTTCATTACGAGTCATTTGTGTGCAGTACCCGTATCGGTCCTATTGTGGTTATAATCATTTCCTTTTGCGAAGTTTTTAAGCCAAAATTTTAGGCAAGACCTATACGCCCTGTGAAAAAACTAATGCACAAATACGGAAATCACCATACACCGGCGAGTGGCTCCATTCACCGGCTAGTAGACCGAGAAGCTCTGACAAGATATGTGGCCATACTTCGTTAGCGCGAAAACAGTCTTCCATTGTGTCAATACAGTATATGCAGCGTTCAATTTGTGAACGCACCTTTCATTACGACCCATTCGTGTGCAGCACCCGTATCGGTCCTATAGTGCTTATCATCCTTTTCTTTTGCGTAGTTTATAAGCGAAAATTTTAGACAAGACTGATGGCACCCTGTGAAAAAACTAATGCACAAATGGGGAAATCCCCATACACCGGCTAGTGGCTCCATACACCGGCTAATCGACCGAGAAGATCTGACAAGATATCTGGCCATACTGCCCGAGCACAAAAACCGTCTTCCATTGTGTCAATACAGTATATGCAGCGTTCAATTTCTGAGCGCACCTTTCATTACGACCCATTTGTGTGCAGTACCCGTATCGGTCCTCTGGTCGTTATCATCCTTTTCTTTTGCGAAGTTTATAAGCCAAAATTTTAGACAAGACCTATAGTGCCCTGTGAAAAAACTAATGCACAAATAGGGAAATCACCATACACCGGCGAGTGGCTCCATTCACCGGCTAGTCGACCGAGAAGCGCTGACAAGATATCTGGCCATACTGCCCGAGCGCGAAAACAGTTTCCATTGTGTCAATACAGTAAATGCAGCGTTCAATTTGTGAACGCACCTTTCATTACGACCCATTTGTGTGCAGTACCCGTATCGGTCCTATAGTGCTTATCATCCTTTTCTTTTGCGTAGTTTATAAGCGAAAATTTTAGACAAGACTGATGGCGCCCTGTGAAAAAACTAATGCACAAATGGGGAAATCCCCATACACCGGCTAGTTGCTCCATACACTGGCTAGTCGACCGAGAAGCTCTGACAAGATATCTGGCCATACTGCCCGAGCACAAAAACCGTCTTCCATTGTGTCAATGCAGTATATGCAGCGTGCAATTTGTGAACGCACATTTCATTATGACCCATTTTTGTGCAGTACCCGTATCGGTCCTCCGGTCGTTATCATCCTTTTCTTTTGCGAAGTTTATAAGCAAAAATTTTAGACAAGACCTATAGTGCCCTGTGAAAAAACTAATGCACAAATAGGGAAATCACCATACACCGGCGAGTGGCTCCATTCACCGGCTTGTCGACCGAGAAGCGCTGACAAGATATCTGGCCATACTTCCCGAGCGAGAAAACCGTCTTCCATTGTGTCAATGCAGTATATGCAGCGTTCAATTTGTGAACGCACCTTTCAGTACGACCCATTTGTGTGCAGTACCCGTATCGGTCCTATAGTGCTTATCATCCTTTTCTTTTGCGTAGTTTATAAGCGAAAATTTTAGACAAGACTGATGGCGCCCTGTGAAAAAACTAATGCACAAATGGGGAAATCCCCATACACCGGCTAGTGGCTCCATACACCGGCTAATCGACCGAGAAGATCTGACAAGATATCTGGCCATACTGCCCGAGCACAAAAACCGTCTTCCATTGTGTCAATACAGTATATGCAGCGTGCAATTTGTGAACGCACATTTCATTATGACCCATTTTTGTGCAGTACCCGTATCGGTCCTCTGGTCGTTATCATCCTTTTCTTTTGCGAAGTTTATAAGCCAAAATTTTAGACAAGACCTATAGTGCCCTGTGAAAAAACTAATGCACAAATAGGGAAATCACCATACACCGGCGAGTGGCTCCATTCACCGGCTAGTCGACCGAGAAGCGCTGACAAGATATCTGGCCATACTGCCGAGCGCGAAAACCGTCTTCCATTGTGTCAATGCAGTATATGCAGCGTTCAATTTGTGAACGCACCTTTCAGTACGACCCATTTGTGTGCAGTACCCGTATCGGTCCTATAGTGCTTATCATCCTTTTCTTTTGCGTAGTTTATAAGCGAAAGTTTTAGACAAGACTGATGGCGCCCTGTGAAAAAACTAATGCACAAATGGGGAAATCCCCATACACCGGCTAGTTGCTCCATACACTGGCTAGTCGACCGAGAAGCTCTGACAAGATATCTGGCCATACTGCCCGAGCGCGAAAACAGTCTTCCATTGTGTCAATACACTATATGCAGCGTGGAATTTGTGAACGCACCTTTCATTACGACCCATTTGTGTGCAGTACCCGTATCGGTCCTATAGTGCTTATCATCCTTTTCTTTTGCGTAGTTTATAAGCGAAAATTTTAGACAAGACCGATGGCGCCCTGTGAAAAAACTAATGCACAAATGGGGAAATCCCCATACACCGGCTAGTGGCTCCATACACCGGCTAGTCGACCGAGAAGATCTGACAAGATATCTGGCCATACTGCCCGAGCGCGAAAACAGTTTCCATTGTGTCAATACAGTATATGCAGCGTGGAATTTGTGAACGCACCTTTCATTACGAGTCCCTTGTGTGCAGTACCCGTATCGGTCCTATTGTGGTTATAATCCTTTTCTTTTGTGAAGTTTAAACGCCAAAATTTTAGACAAGACCGATGGCGCCCTGTGAAAAAACTAATGCAGAAATGAAGAAATCACCATACACCGGCTAGTTGCTCCATACACTGGCTAGTCGACCGAGAAGCTCTGACAAGATATCTGGCCATGCTGCCCGAGCGCGAAAACAGTCTTCTATTGTGTCAATACAGTATATGCATCGTGGAATTTGTGAATGCACGTTTCATTACGAGTCATTTGTGTGCAGTACCCGTATCGGTCCTTTTGTGGTTATAATCATTTCCTTTTGCGAAGTTTTTAAGCCAAAATTTTAGACAAGACCTATAGCGCCCTGTGAAAAAACTAATGCACAAAAAGGGAAATCACCATACACCGGCGAGTGGCTCCATTCACCGGCTAGTAGACCGAGAAACTCTGACAAGATATCTGGCCATACTGCCCGAGCGCGAAAACCGTCTTCCATTGTGTCAATACAGTATATGCAGCGTTCAATTTCTGAACGCACCTTTCATTACGACCCATTTGTGTGCAGTACCCCTATCGGTCCTATAGTGCTTATCATCGTTTTCTTTTGTGTAGTTTATAAGCGAAAATTTTAGACAAGACCGATGGCGCCCTGTGAAAAAACTTATACACAAATGGGGAAATCCCCATACACCGGCTAGTGGCTCCATACACCAGCTAGTCGACCGAGAAGATCTGACAAGATATCTGGCCATACTGCCCGAGCGCGAAAACAGTTTCCATTGTGTCAATACAGTAAATGCAGCGTTCAATTTGTGAACGCACCTTTCATTACGACCCATTTGTGTGCAGTAACCGTATTGGTCCTATAGTGCTTATCATCCTTTTCTTTTGGGTAGTTCATAAGCGAAAATTTTAGACTAGACCGATGGCGCCCTTTGAAAAAACTAATGCACAAATGGGGGAATTCCCCATACACCGGCTAGCGGCTCCATACACCGGCTAGTCGACCGAGAAGATCTGACAAGATATCTGGCCATACTGCCCGAGCGCGAAAACAGTTCTCCATTGTGTCAATACAGTATTTGCAGCGTGCAATTTGTGAACGCACCTTTCATTATGACCCATTTGTGTGCCGTACCCGTATCGGTCCTCTAGTCGTTATCATCCTTTCCTTTTGCGTAGTTTATAAGCGACACTTTTAGACAAGAACGATGGCGCCCTGTGAAAAAACTAATGCACAAATAGGGAAATCACCATATACCGGCGAGTGGCTCCATTCACCGGCTAGTCGACTGAGAAGCGCTGACAAGATATCTGGCCATACTGCCCGAGCGCGAAAACCGTCTTCCATTGTGTCAATGCAGTATATGCAGCGTTCAATTTGTGAACGCACCTTTCAGTACGACCCATTTGTGTGCAGTACCCGTATCGGTCCTATAGTGCTTATCATCGTTTTCTTTTGCGTAGATTATAAGCGAAAATTTTAGACAAGACCGATGGCGCCCTGTGAAAAAACTAATGCACAAATGGGGAAATCCCCATACACCGGCTAGTGGCTCCATACACCGGCAGTCGACCGAGAAGATCTGACAAGATATCTGGCCATACTGCCCGAGCGCGAAAACAGTTTTACATTGTGTCAATACAGTATTTGCAGCGTGCAATTTGTGAACGCACCTTTCATTATGACCCATTTGTGTGCAGTACCCGTATCGGTCCTATAGTGCTTATCATCCTTTTCTTTTGGGTAGTTCATAAGCGAAAATTTTAGACTAGACCGATGGCGCCCTTTGAAAAAACTAATGCACAAATGGGGGAAGTCCCCATACACCGGCTAGCGGCTCCATACACCGGCTAGTCGACCGAGAAGATCTGACAAGATATCTGGCCATACTGCCCGAGCGCGAAAACAGTTTTTCATTGTGTCAATACAGTATTTGCAGCGTGCAATTTGTGAACGCACCTTTCATTATGACCCATTTGTGTGCAGTACCCCTATCGGTCCTATAGTGCTTATCATCGTTTTCTTTTGTGTAGTTTATAAGCGAAAATTTTAGACAAGACCGATGGCGCCCTGTGAAAAAACTTATACACAAATGGGGAAATCCCCATACACCGGCTAGTGGCTCCATACACCAGCTAGTCGACCGAGAAGATCTGACAAGATATCTGGCCATACTGCCCGAGCGCGAAAACAGTTTCCATTGTGTCAATACAGTAAATGCAGCGTTCAATTTGTGAACGCACCTTTCATTACGACCCATTTGTGTGCAGTAACCGTATTGGTCCTATAGTGCTTATCATCCTTTTCTTTTGGGTAGTTCATAAGCGAAAATTTTAGACTAGACCGATGGCGCCCTTTGAAAAAACTAATGCACAAATGGGGGAATTCCCCATACACCGGCTAGCGGCTCCATACACCGGCTAGTCGACCGAGAAGATCTGACAAGATATCTGGCCATACTGCCCGAGCGCGAAAACAGTTCTCCATTGTGTCAATACAGTATTTGCAGCGTGCAATTTGTGAACGCACCTTTCATTATGACCCATTTGTGTGCCGTACCCGTATCGGTCCTCTAGTCGTTATCATCCTTTCCTTTTGCGTAGTTTATAAGCGACACTTTTAGACAAGAACGATGGCGCCCTGTGAAAAAACTAATGCACAAATAGGGAAATCACCATATACCGGCGAGTGGCTCCATTCACCGGCTAGTCGACCGAGAAGCGCTGACAAGATATCTGGCCATACTGCCCGAGCGCGAAAACCGTCTTCCATTGTGTCAATGCAGTATATGCAGCGTTCAATTTGTGAACGCACCTTTCAGTACGACCCATTTGTGTGCAGTACCCGTATCGGTCCTATAGTGCTTATCATCGTTTTCTTTTGCGTAGATTATAAGCGAAAATTTTAGACAAGACCGATGGCGCCCTGTGAAAAAACTAATGCACAAATGGGGAAATCCCCATACACCGGCTAGTGGCTCCATACACCGGCAGTCGACCGAGAAGATCTGACAAGATATCTGGCCATACTGCCCGAGCGCGAAAACAGTTTTCCATTGTGTCAATACAGTATTTGCAGCGTGCAATTTGTGAACGCACCTTTCATTATGACCCATTTGTGTGCAGTACCCGTATCGGTCCTATAGTGCTTATCATCCTTTTCTTTTGGGTAGTTCATAAGCGAAAATTTTAGACTAGACCGATGGCGCCCTTTGAAAAAACTAATGCACAAATGGGGGAAGTCCCCATACACCGGCTAGCGGCTCCATACACCGGCTAGTCGACCGAGAAGATCTGACAAGATATCTGGCCATACTGCCCGAGCGCGAAAACAGTTTTTCATTGTGTCAATACAGTATTTGCAGCGTGCAATTTGTGAACGCACCTTTCATTATGACCCATTTGTGTGCAGTACCCCTATCGGTCCTATAGTGCTTATCATCGTTTTCTTTTGTGTAGTTTATAAGCGAAAATTTTAGACAAGACCGATGGCGCCCTGTGAAAAAACTTATACACAAATGGGGAAATCCCCATACACCGGCTAGTGGCTCCATACACCAGCTAGTCGACCGAGAAGATCTGACAAGATATCTGGCCATACTGCCCGAGCGCGAAAACAGTTTCCATTGTGTCAATACAGTAAATGCAGCGTTCAATTTGTGAACGCACCTTTCATTACGGCCCATTTGTGTGCAGTAACCGTATTGGTCCTATAGTGCTTATCATCCTTTTCTTTTGGGTAGTTCATAAGCGAAAATTTTAGACTAGACCGATGGCGCCCTTTGAAAAAACTAATGCACAAATGGGGGAATTCCCCATACACCGGCTAGCGGCTCCATACACCGGCTAGTCGACCGAGAAGATCTGACAAGATATCTGGCCATACTGCCCGAGCGCGAAAACAGTTCTCCATTGTGTCAATACAGTATTTGCAGCGTGCAATTTGTGAACGCACCTTTCATTATGACCCATTTGTGTGCCGTACCCGTATCGGTCCTCTAGTCGTTATCATCCTTTCCTTTTGCGTAGTTTATAAGCGACACTTTTAGACAAGAACGATGGCGCCCTGTGAAAAAACTAATGCACAAATAGGGAAATCACCATATACCGGCGAGTGGCTCCATTCACCGGCTAGTCGACCGAGAAGCGCTGACAAGATATCTGGCCATACTGCCCGAGCGCGAAAACCGTCTTCCATTGTGTCAATGCAGTATATGCAGCGTTCAATTTGTGAACGCACCTTTCAGTACGACCCATTTGTGTGCAGTACCCGTATCGGTCCTATAGTGCTTATCATCGTTTTCTTTTGCGTAGATTATAAGCGAAAATTTTAGACAAGACCGATGGCGCCCTGTGAAAAAACTAATGCACAAATGGGGAAATCCCCATACACCGGCTAGTGGCTCCATACACCGGCAGTCGACCGAGAAGATCTGACAAGATATCTGGCCATACTGCCCGAGCGCGAAAACAGTTTTCCATTGTGTCAATACAGTATTTGCAGCGTGCAATTTGTGAACGCACCTTTCATTATGACCCATTTGTGTGCAGTACCCGTATCGGTCCTATAGTGCTTATCATCCTTTTCTTTTGGGTAGTTCATAAGCGAAAATTTTAGACTAGACCGATGGCGCCCTTTGAAAAAACTAATGCACAAATGGGGGAAGTCCCCATACACCGGCTAGCATCTCCATACACCGGCTAGTCGACCGAGAAGATCTGACAAGATATCTGGCCATACTGCCCGAGCGCGAAAACAGTTTTTCATTGTGTCAATACAGTATTTGCAGCGTGCAATTTGTGAACGCACCTTTCATTATGACCCATTTGTGTGCAGTACCCATATCGGTCCTCTAGTCGTTATCATCCTTTCCTTTTGCGTAGTTTATAAGCGAAACTTTTAGACAAGAACGATGGCGCCCTGTGAAAAAACTAATGCACAAATAGGGAAATCACCATATACCAGCGAGTGGCTCCATTCACCGGCTAGTCGACCGAGAAGCTCTGACAAGATATCTGGCCATACTGCCCTAGCGCGAAAACAGTCTTCTATTGTGTCAATACAGTATATGCAGCGTTCAATTTGTGAAGTCACCTTTCATTACGACCCATTTCTGTGCAGTACCCGTATCGGTCCTATAGTGCTTATCATCCTTTTCTTTTGCGTAGTTTATAAGCGAAAATTTTAGACAAGACTGATGGCGCCCTGTGAAAAAACTAATGCACAAATGGGGAAATCCCCATACACCGGCTAGTTGCTCCATACACTGGCTAGTCGACCGAGAAGCTCTGACAAGATATCTGGCCATACTGCCCGAGCGCGAAAACAGTCTTCCATTGTTTCAATACACTATATGCAGCGTGGAATTTGTGAACGCACCTTTCATTACGACCCATTTGTGTGCAGTACCCGTATCGGTCCTATAGTGCTTATCATCCTTTTCTTTTGCGTAGTTTATAAGCGAAAATTTTAGACAATACCGGCGGCGCCCTGTGAAAAAACTAATGCACAAATGGGGAAATCCCCATACACCGGCTAGTGGCTCCATACACCGGCTAGTCGACCGAGAAGATCTGACAAGATATCTGGCCATACTGCCCGAGCGCGAAAACAGTCTTCCATTGTGTCAATACAGTATATGGAGCGTGGAATTTGTGAATGCACGTTTCATTACGAGTCATTTGTGTGCAGTACCCGTATCGGTCCTATTGTGGTTATAATCATTTCCTTTTGCGAAGTTTTTAAGCCAAAATTTTAGACAAGACCTATAGCGCCCTGTGAAAAAACTAATGCACAAATAGGGAAATCACCATACACCGGCGAGTGGCTCTATTCACCGGCTAGTAGACCGAGAAACTCTGACAAGATATCTGGCCATACTGCCCGAGCGCGAAAACCGTCTTCCATTGTGTCAATACAGTATATGCAGCGTTCAATTTCTGAACGCACCTTTCATTACGACCCATTTGTGTGCAGTACCCCTATCGGTCCTATAGTGCTTATCATCGTTTTCTTTTGCGTAGTTTATAAGCGAAAATTTTAGACAAGACCGATGGCGCCCTGTGAAAAAACTTATACACAAATGGGGAAATCCCCATACACCGGCTAGTGGCTCCATACACCAGCTAGTCGACTGAGAAGATCAGACAAGATATCTGGCTATACTGCCCGAGCGCGAAAACCGTCTTCCATTGTGTCAATACAGTAAATGCAGCGTTAAATTTGTGAACGCACCTTTCATTACGACCCATTTGTGTTCAGTACCCGTATCGGTCCTATAGTGCTTATCTTCCTTTCCTTTTGCGTAGTTTATAAGCGAAACTTTTAGACAAGAACGATGGCACCCTGTGAAAAAACTAATGCACAAATAGGGAAATCACCATATACCGGCGAGTGGCTCCATTCACCGGCTAGTCGACCGAGAAGCTCTGACAAGATATCTGGCCATACTGCCCTAGCGCGAAAACAGTCTTCTATTGTGTCAATACAGTATATGCAGCGTTCAATTTGTGAAGTCACCTTTCATTACGACCCATTTGTGTGCAGTACCCGTATCGGTCCTATAGTGCTTATCATCCTTTTCTTTTGCGTAGTTTACAAGCGAAAATTTTAGACAAGACCGATGGTGCCCTGTGAAAAAACTAATGCACAAATGGGGAAATCCCCATACACCGGCTAGTGGCTCCATACACCGGCTAGTCGACCGAGAAGCTCTGACAAGATGTCTGGCCATGCTGCCCGAGCACGAAAACAGTCTTCCATTGTGTCAATACAGTATATGCAGCGTGGAATTTGTGAATGCACGTTTCATTACGACCCATTTGTGTGCAGTACCCGTATCGGTCCTATAGTGCTTATCATCCTTTTCTTTTGGGTAGTTTAAAAGCGAAAATTTTAGACAAGACCGATGGCGCCCTGTGAAAAAACTAATACACAAATGGGGAAATCCCCATACACCGGCTAGTGGCTCCATACACCGGCTAGTCGACTGAGAAGATCTGACAAGATATCTGGCCATACTGCCCGAGCGCGAAAACCGTCTTCCATTGTGTCAATACAGTAAATGCAGCGTTAAATTTGTGAACGCACCTTTCATTACGACCCATTTGTGTGCAGTACCCGTATCGGTCCTATAGTGCTTATCATCCTTTTCTTTTGGGTAGTTTATAAGCGAAAATTTTAGACTAGACCGATGGCGCCCTTTAAAAAACTTATGCACAAATGGGGAAATCCCCGTACACCGGCTAGCGGCTCCATACACCGGCTAGTCGACCGAGAAGATCTGACAAGATATCTGGCCATACTGCCCGAGCGCGAAAACAGTTTTCCATTGTGTCAATACAGTATATGCAGCGTGCAATTTGTGAACGCACCTTTCATTATGACCCATTTGTGTGCAGTACCCATATCGGTCCTCTGGTCGTTATCATCCTTTCCTTTTGCGTAGTATATAAGCGAAACTTTTAGACAAGAACGATGGCACCCTGTGAAAAAACTAATGCACAAATAGGGAAATCACCATACACCGGCGAGTGGCTCCATTCACCGGCTAGTCGACCGAGAAGCTCTGACAAGATATCTGGCCATACTGCCCTAGCGCGAAAACAGTCTTCTATTGTGTCAATACAGTATATGCAGCGTTCAATTTGTGAAGTCACCTTTCATTACGACCCATTTCTGTGCAGTACCCGTATCGGTCCTATAGTGCTTATCATCCTTTTCTTTTGCGTAGTTTATAAGCAAAAATTTTAGAAAAGACTGATTGCGCCCTGTGAAAAAACTAATCCACAAATGGGGAAATCCCCATACACCGGCTAGTTGCTCCATACACTGGCTAGTCGACCGAGAAGCTCTGACAAGATATCTGGCCATACTGCCCGAGCGCGAAAACAGTCTTCCATTGTGTCAATACACTATATGCAGCGTGGAATTTGTGAACGCACCTTTCATTACGAGTCATTTGTGTGCAGTACCCGTATCGGTCCTATTGTGGTTATAATCCTTTTCTTTTGTGTAGTTTATAAGCGAAAACTTTCGACAAGAACGATGGCGCCCTGTGAAAAAACTAATGCGCAAATAGGGAAATCCCCATACACCGGCTAGTTGCTCCATACACTGGCTAGTCGACCGAGAAGCTCTGACAAGATATCTGGCCATACTGCCCGAGCGCGAAAACAGTCTTCCATTGTGTCAATAAACTACATGCAGCATGGAATTTGTGAACGCACCTTTCATTACGAGTCATTTGTGTGCAGTACCCGTATCGGTCCTATAGTGCTTATCTTCCTTTTCTTTTGCGTAGTTTATAAGCGAAAATTTTAGACAAGACCGATGGCGCCCTGTGAAAAAACTAATGCACAAATGGGGAAATCCCCATTCACCGGCTAGTGGCTCCATACACCAGCTAGTCGACCGAGAAGATCTGACAAGATATCTGGCCATACTGCCCGAGCGCGAAAACAGATTCCATTGTGTCAATACAGTAAATGCAGCGTTCAATTTGTGAACGCACCTTTCATTACGACCCATTTGTGTGCAGTACCCGTATCGGTCCTATAGTGCTTATCATCCTTTTCTTTTGGGTAGTTCATAAGCGAAAATTTTAGACTAGACCGATGGCGCCCTTTGAAAAAACTAATGCACAAATGGGGAAATCCCCATACACCGGCTAGTGGCTCCATACACCAGCTAGTCGACTGAGAAGATCAGACAAGATATCTGGCCATACTGCCCGAGCGCGAAAACCGTCTTCCATTGTGTCAATACAGTAAATGCAGCGTTAAATTTGTGAACGCACCTTTCATTACGACCCATTTGTGTGCAGTACCCGTATCGGTCCTATAGTGCTTATCTTCCTTTTCTTTTGGGTAGTTTATAAGCGAAAATTTTAGACTAGACCGATGGCGCCCTTTAAAAAAACTTATGCACAAATGGGGAAATCCCCATACACCGGCTAGCGGCTCCATACACCGGCTAGTCGACCGAGAAGATCTGACAAGATGTCTGGCCATACTGCCCGAGCGCGAAAACAGTTTTCCATTGTGTAAATACAGTATATGCAGCGTGCAATTTGTGAACGCACCTTTCATTGAGACCCATTTGTGTCAGTACCCATATCGGTCCTCTGGTCGTTATCATCCTTTCCTTTTGCGTAGTTTATAAGCGAAACTTTTAGACAAGAACGATGGCGCCCTGTGAAAAAACTAATGCACAAATAGGAAAATCACCATACACCGGCGAGTGGCTCCATTCACCGGCTAGTAGACCGAGAAACTCTGACAAGATATCTGGCCATACTGCCCGAGCGCGAAAACCGTCTTCCATTGTGTCAATACAGTATATGCAGCGTTCAATTTCTGAGAGCACCTTTCAGTACGACCCATTTGTGTGCAGTACCCGTATCGGTCCTATAGTACTTATCATCGTTTTCTTTTGCGTAGTTTATAAGCGAAACTTTAAGACAAGAACGATGGCGCCCTGTGAAAAAACTAATGCACAAATAGGAAAATCACCATACACTGGCGAGTGGCTCTATTCACCGCCTAGTCGACCGAGAAGCGCTGACAAGATATCTGGCCATACTGCCCGAGCGCGAAAACCGTCTTCCATTGTGTCAATGCAGTATATGCAGCGTTCAATTTGTGAACGCACCTTTCAGTACGACCCATTTGTGTGCAGTACCCGTATCGGTCCTATAGTACTTATCATCGTTTTCTTTTGCGTAGTTTATAAGCGAAAATTTTAGACAAGACCGATGGCGCCCTGTGAAAAAACTAATGCACAAATGGGGAAATCCCCATACACCGGCTAGTGGCTCCATACACCGGCTAGTCGACCGAGAAGATCTGACAAGATATCTGGCCATACTGCCAGAGCGCGAAAACAGTTTCCATTGTGTCAATACAGTAAATGCAGCGTTCAATTTGTGAACGCACCTTTCACTACGACCCATTTGTGTGCAGTACCCGTATCGGTCCTATAGTGCTTATCATCCTTTTCTTTTGTGTAGTTCATAAGCGAAAATTTTAGACTAGACCGATGGCGCCCTTTGAAAAAACTAATACACAAATGGGGGAAGTCCCCATACACCGGCTAGCAGCTCCATACACCGGCTAGTCGACCGAGAAGATCTGACAAGATATCTGGCCATACTGCCCGAGCGCGATAACAGTTCTCCATTGTGTCAATACAGTATATGCAGCGTTCAATTTGTGAAGTCACCTTTCATTACGACCCATTTCTGTGCAGTACCCGTATCGGTCCTATAGTGCTTATCATCCTTTTCTTTTGCGTAGTTTATAAGCGAAAATTTTAGGCAAGACTGAAGGCGCCCTGTGAAAAAGCTAATGCACAAATGGGGAAATCCCCATACACCGGCTAGTTGCTCCATTCACTGGCTAGTCGACCGAGAAGCTCTGACAAGATATCTGGCCATATTGCCCGAGCGCGAAAACAGTCTTCCATTCTGTCAATACAGTATTTGCAGCGTGCAATTTGTGAACGCACCTTTCATTATGACCCATTTGTGTGCAGTACCCGTATCGGTCCTCTAGTCGTTATCATCCTTTCCTTTTGCATAGTTTATAAGCGAAACTTTTAGACAAGAACGATGGCGCCCTGTGAAAAAACTAATGCACAAATAGGGAAATCACCATATACCGGCGAGTGGCTCCATTCACCGGCTAGTCGACCGAGAAGCTCTGACAAGATATCTGGCCATACTGCCCTAGCGCGAAAACAGTCTTCTATTGTGTCAATACAGTATATGCAGCGTTCAATTTGTGAAGTCACCTTTCATTACGACCCATTTGTGTGCAGTACCCGTATCGGGCCTATGGTGCTTATCATCCTTTTCTTTTGGGTAGTTTATAAGCGAAAATTTTAGACAAGACCGATGGCGCCCTGTGAAAAAACTAATACACAAATGGGGAAATCCCCATACACCGGCTAGTGGCTCCATACACCGGCTAGTCGACTGAGAAGATCTGACAAGATATCTGGCCATACTGCCCGAGCGCGAAAACCGTCTTCCATTGTGTCAATACAGTAAATGCAGCGTTAAATTTGTGAACGCACCTTTCATTACTACCCATTTGTGTGCAGTACCCGTATCGGTCCTATAGTGCTTATCATCCTTTTCTTTTGTGTAGTTCATAAGCGAAAATTTTAGACTAGACCGATGGCGCCCTTTGAAAAAACTAATGCACAAATGGGGGAAGTCCCCATACACCGGCTAGCAGCTCCATACACCGGCTAGTCGACCGAGAAGATCTGACAAGATATCTGGCCATACTGCCCGAGCGCGATAACAGTTCTCCATTGTGTCAATACAGTATATGCAGCGTTCAATTTGTGAAGTCACCTTTCATTACGACCCATTTCTGTGCAGTACCCGTATCGGTCCTATAGTGCTTATCATCCTTTTCTTTTGCGTAGTTTATAAGCGAAAATTTTAGGCAAGACTGAAGGCGCCCTGTGAAAAAGCTAATGCACAAATGGGGAAATCCCCATACACCGGCTAGTTGCTCCATTCACTGGCTAGTCGACCGAGAAGCTCTGACAAGATATCTGGCCATATTGCCCGAGCGCGAAAACAGTCTTCCATTCTGTCAATACAGTATTTGCAGCGTGCAATTTGTGAACGCACCTTTCATTATGACCCATTTGTGTGCAGTACCCGTATCGGTCCTCTAGTCGTTATCATCCTTTCCTTTTGCATAGTTTATAAGCGAAACTTTTAGACAAGAACGATGGCGCCCTGTGAAAAAACTAATGCACAAATAGGGAAATCACCATATACCGGCGAGTGGCTCCATTCACCGGCTAGTCGACCGAGAAGCTCTGACAAGATATCTGGCCATACTGCCCTAGCGCGAAAACAGTCTTCTATTGTGTCAATACAGTATATGCAGCGTTCAATTTGTGAAGTCACCTTTCATTACGACCCATTTGTGTGCAGTACCCGTATCGGTCCTATGGTGCTTATCATCCTTTTCTTTTGGGTAGTTTATAAGCGAAAATTTTAGACAAGACCGATGGCGCCCTGTGAAAAAACTAATACACAAATGGGGAAATCCCCATACACCGGCTAGTGGCTCCATACACCGGCTAGTCGACTGAGAAGATCTGACAAGATATCTGGCCATACTGCCCGAGCGCGAAAACCGTCTTCCATTGTGTCAATACAGTAAATGCAGCGTTAAATTTGTGAACGCACCTTTCATTACTACCCATTTGTGTGCAGTACCCGTATCGGTCCTATAGTGCTTATCATCCTTTTCTTTTGGGTAGTTTATAAGCGAAAATTTTAGACTAGACCGATGGAGCCCTTTAAAAAAACTTATGCACAAATGGGGAAATCCCCATACACCGGCTAGCGGCTCCATACACCGGCTAGTCGACCGAGAAGATCTGACAAGATATCTGGCCATACTGCCCGAGCGCGAAAACAGTTTTCCATTGTGTCAATACAGTATATGCAGCGTGCAATTTGTGAACGCACCTTTCATTATGACCCATTTGTGTGCAGTACCCATATCGGTCCTCTGGTCGTTATCATCCTTTCCTTTTGCGTAGTATATAAGCGAAACTTTTAGACAAGAACGATGGCACCCTGTGAAAAAACTAATACACAAATAGGGAAATCACCATACACCGGCGAGTGGCTCCATTCACCGGCTAGTCGACCGAGAAGCTCTGACAAGATATCTGGCCATACTGCCCTAGCGCGAAAACAGTCTTCTATTGTGTCAATACAGTATATGCAGCGTTCAATTTGTGAAGTCACCTTTCATTACGACCCATTTCTGTGCAGTACCCGTATCGGTCCTATAGTGCTTATCATCCTTTTCTTTTGCGTAGTTTATAAGCAAAAATTTTAGAAAAGACTGATTGCGCCCTGTGAAAAAACTAATCCACAAATGGGGAAATCCCCATACACCGGCTAGTTGCTCCATACACTGGCTAGTCGACCGAGAAGCTCTGACAAGATATCTGGCCATACTGCCCGAGCGCGAAAACAGTCTTCCATTGTGTCAATACACTATATGCAGCGTGGAATTTGTGAACGCACCTTTCATTACGAGTCATTTGTGTGCAGTACCCGTATCGGTCCTGTTGTGGTTATAATCCTTTTCTTTTGTGTAGTTTATAAGCGAAAACTTTCGACAAGAACGATGGCGCCCTGTGAAAAAACTAATGCGCAAATAGGGAAATCCCCATACACCGGCTAGTTGCTCCATACACTGGCTAGTCGACCGAGAAGCTCTGACAAGATATCTGGCCATACTGCCCGAGCGCGAAAACAGTCTTCCAATGTGTCAGTACACTATATGCAGCGTGGAATTTGTGAACGCACCTTTCATTACGACCCATTTGTGTGCAGTACCCGTATCGGTCCTATAGTGCTTATTATCCTTTTCTTTTGGGTAGTTTATAAGCGAAACTTTTAGACTAGACCGATGGCGCCCTTTGAAAAAACTAATGCACAAATGTGGAAATCCCCATACACCGGCTAGCGGCTCCATACACCGGCTAGTCGACCGAGAAGATCTGACAAGATATCTGGCCATACTGCCCGAGCGCGAAAACAGTTTTCCATTGGGTCAATACAGTATATGCAGCGTGCAATTTGTGAACGCACCTTTCATTATAACCCATTTGTGTGCAGTACCCGTATCGGTCCTCTAGTCGTTATCATCCTTTCCTTTTGCGTAGTTTATAAGCGAAACTTTTAGACAAGAACGATGGCGCCCTGTGAAAAAACTAATGCACAAATTGGGAAATCACCATACACCGGCGAGTGGCTCCATTCACCGGCTAGTCGACCGAGAAGCTCTGACAAGATATCTGGCGATACTGCCCTAGCGCGAAAACAGTCTTCCATTGTGTCAATACAGTATATGCAGCGTTCAATTTGTGAACGCACCTTTCAGTACGACCCATTTGTGTGCAGTACCCGTATCGGTCCTATAGTACTTATCATCGTTTTCTTTTGCGTAGTTTATAAGCGAAAATTTTAGACAAGACCGATGGCGCCCTGTGAAAAAACTAATGCACAAATGGGGAAATCCCCATACACCGGCTAGTGGCTCCATACACCGGCTAGTCGACCGAGAAGATCTGACAAGATATCTGGCCATACTGCCCGAGCGCGAAAACAGTTTCCATTGTGTCAATACAGTAAATGCAGCGTTCAATTTGTGAACGCACCTTTCACTACGACCCATTTGTGTGCAGTACCCGTATCGGTCCTATAGTGCTTATCATCCTTTTCTTTTGTGTAGTTCATAAGCGAAAATTTTAGACTAGACCGATGGCGCCCTTTGAAAAAACTAATGCACAAATGGGGGAAGTCCCCATACACCGGCTAGCAGCTCCATACACCGGCTAGTCGACCGAGAAGATCTGACAAGATATCTGGCCATACTGCCCGAGCGCGATAACAGTTCTCCATTGTGTCAATACAGTATATGCAGCGTTCAATTTGTGAAGTCACCTTTCATTACGACCCATTTCTGTGCAGTACCCGTATCGGTCCTATAGTGCTTATCATCCTTTTCTTTTGCGTAGTTTATAAGCGAAAATTTTAGGCAAGACTGAAGGCGCCCTGTGAAAAAACTAATGCACAAATGGGGAAATCCCCATACACCGGCTAGTTGCTCCATTCACTGGCTAGTCGACCGAGAAGCTCTGACAAGATATCTGGCCATAATGCCCGAGCGCGAAAACAGTCTTCCATTGTGTCAATACAGTATTTGCAGCGTGCAATTTGTGAACGCACCTTTCATTATGACCCATTTGTGTGCAGTACCCGTATCGGTCCTCTAGTCGTTATCATCCTTTCTTTTTGCATAGTTTATAAGCGAAACTTTTAGACAAGAACGATGGCGCCCTGTGAAAAAACTAATGCACAAATAGGGAAATCACCATATACCGGCGAGTGGCTCCATTCACCGGCTAGTCGACCGAGAAGCTCTGACAAGATATCTGGCCATACTGCCCTAGCGCGAAAACAGTCTTCTATTGTGTCAATACAGTATATGCAGCGTTCAATTTGTGAAGTCACCTTTCATTACGACCCATTTCTGTGCAGTACCCGTATCGGTGCTATAGTGCTTATCATCCTTTTCTTTTGCGTAGTTTATAAGCGAAAATTTTAGACAAGACCGATGGCGCCCTGTGAAAAAACTAATGCACAAATGGGGAAATCCCCATACACCGGCTAGTGGCTCCATACACCGGCTAGTCGACCGAGAAGCTCTGACAAGATGTCTGGCCATGCTGCCCGAGCACGAAAACAGTCTTCCATTGTGTCAATACAGTATATGCAGCGTGGAATTTGTGAATGCACGTTTCATTACGACCCATTTGTGTGCAGTACCCGTATCGGTCCTATGGTGCTTGTCATCCTTTTCTTTTGGGTAGTTTATAAGCGAAAATTTTAGACAAGACCGATGGCGCCCTGTGAAAAAACTAATACACAAATGGGGAAATCCCCATACACCGGCTAGTGGCTCCATACACCGGCTAGTCGACTGAGAAGATCTGACAAGATATCTGCCATACTGCCCGAGCGCGAAAACCGTCTTCCATTGTGTCAATACAGTAAATGCAGCGTTAAATTTGTGAACGCACCTTTCATTACGACCCATTTGTGTGCAGTACCCGTATCGGTCCTATAGTGCTTATCATCCTTTTCTTTTGGGTAGTTTATAAGCGAAAATTTTAGACAAGAACGATGGCGCCCTGTGAAAAAACTAATGCACAAATAGGGAAATCACCATACACCGGCGAGTGGCTCCATTCACCGGCTAGTCGACCGAGAAGCTCTGACAAGATATCTGGCGATACTGCCCGAGCGCGAAAACAGTCTTCCATTGTGTCAATACAGTATATGCAGCGTGGAATTTGTGAACGCACCTTTCTTTACGAGTCATTTGTGTGCAGTACCCATATCGGTCCTCTGGTCGTTATCATCCTTTCCTTTTGCGTAGTATATAAGCGAAACTTTTAGACAAGAACGATGGCACCCTGTGAAAAAACTAATGCACAAATAGGGAAATCACCATACACCGGCGAGTGGCTCCATTCACCGGCTAGTCGACCGAGAAGCTCTGACAAGATATCTGGCCATACTGCCCTAGCGCGAAAACAGTCTTCTATTGTGTCAATACAGTATATGCAGCGTTCAATTTGTGAAGTCACCTTTCATTACGACCCATTTCTGTGCAGTACCCGTATCGGTCCTATAGTGCTTATCATCCTTTTCTTTTGCGTAGTTTATAAGCAAAAATTTTAGAAAAGACTGATTGCGCCCTGTGAAAAAACTAATCCACAAATGGGGAAATCCCCATACACCGGCTAGTTGCTCCATACACTGGCTAGTCGACCGAGAAGCTCTGACAAGATATCTGGCCATACTGCCCGAGCGCGAAAACAGTCTTCCATTGTGTCAATACACTATATGCAGCGTGGAATTTGTGAACGCACCTTTCATTACGAGTCATTTGTGTGCAGTACCCGTATCGGTCCTATTGTGGTTATAATCCTTTTCTTTTGTGTAGTTTATAAGCGAAAACTTTCGACAAGAACGATGGCGCCCTGTGAAAAAACTAATGCGCAAATAGGGAAATCCCCATACACCGGCTAGTTGCTCCATACACTGGCTAGTCGACCGAGAAGCTCTGACAAGATATCTGGCCATACTGCCCGAGCGCGAAAACAGTCTTCCAATGTGTCAGTACACTATATGCAGCGTGGAATTTGTGAACGCACCTTTCATTACGACCCATTTGTGTGCAGTACCCGTATCGGTCCTATAGTGCTTATTATCCTTTTCTTTTGGGTAGTTTATAAGCGAAACTTTTAGACTAGACCGATGGCGCCCTTTGAAAAAACTAATGCACAAATGGGGAAATCCCCATACACCGGCTAGCGGCTCCATACACCGGCTAGTCGACCGAGAAGATCTGACAAGATATCTGGCCATACTGCCCGAGCGCGAAAACAGTTTTCCATTGGGTCAATACAGTATATGCAGCGTGCAATTTGTGAACGCACCTTTCATTATAACCCATTTGTGTGCAGTACCCGTATCGGTCCTCTAGTCGTTATCATCCTTTCCTTTTGCGTAGTTTATAAGCGAAACTTTTAGACAAGAACGATGGCGCCCTGTGAAAAAACTAATGCACAAATAGGGAAATCACCATACACCGGCGAGTGGCTCCATTCACCGGCTAGTCGACCGAGAAGCTCTGACAAGATATCTGGCGATACTGCCCTAGCGCGAAAACAGTCTTCCATTGTGTCAATACAGTATATGCATCGTTCAATTTGAGAAGTCACCTTTCATTACGACCCATTTCTGTGCAGTACCCGTATCGGTCCTATAGTGCTTATCATCCTTTTGTTTTGGTAGTTTATAAGCGAAAATTTTAGACAAGACTGATGGCGCCCTGTGAAAAAACTAATGCACAGATGGGGAAATCCCCATACACCGGCTTTTTACCCCATACACTGGCTAGTCGAACGAGAAGCTCTGACAAGATATCTGGCCATACTGCCCGAGCGCGAAAACAGATTCCATTGTGTCAATACAGTAAATGCAGCGTTCAATTTGTGAACGCACCTTTCATTACGACCCATTTGTGTGCAGTACCCGTATCGGTCCTATAGTGCTTATCATCCTTTTCTTTTGGGTAGTTCATAAGCGAAAATTTTAGACTAGACCGATGGCGCCCTTTGAAAAAACTAATGCACAAATGGGGGAAGTCCCCATACACCGGCTAGCGGCACCATACACCGGCTAGTCGACCGAGAAGATCTGACAAGATATCTGGCCATACTGCCCGAGCGCGAAAACAGTTTTTCATTGTGTCAATACAGTATTTGCAGCGTGCAATTTGTGAACGCACCTTTCATTATGACCCATTTGTGTGCAGTACCCGTATCGGTCCTCTAGTCGTTATCATCCTTTCCTTTTGCGTAGTTTATAAGCGAAACTTTTAGACAAGAACGATGGCGCCCTGTGAAAAAACTAATGCACAAATAGGGAAATCAGCATACACCGGCGAGTGGCTCCATTCACCGGCTAGTCGACCGAGAAGCTCTGACAAGATATCTGGCCATACTGCCCTAGCGCGAAAACAGTCTTCTATTGTGTCAATACAGTATATGCAGCGTTCAATTTGTGAAGTCACCTTTCATTACGACCCATTTCTGTGCATTACCCGTGTCGGTCCTATAGTGCTTATCATCCTTTTCTTTTGCGTAGTTTATAAGCGAAAATTTTAGACAAGACTGATGGCGCCCTGTGAAAAAACTAATGCACAAATGGGGAAATCCCCATACACCAGCTAGTTGCTCCATACACTGGCTAGTCGACCGAGAAGCTCTGACAGGATATCTGGCCATACTGCCCGAGCGCGAAAACAGTCTTCCATTGTGTCAATACGCTATATGCAGCGTGGAATTTGTGAACGCACCTTTCATTACGACCCATTTGTGTGCAGTACCCGTATCGGTCCTATAGTGCTTATCATCCTTTTCTTTTGCGTAGTTTATAAGCGAAAATTTTAGGCAAGACTGAAGGCGCCCTGTGAAAAAGCTAATGCACAAATGGGGAAATCCCCATACACCGGCTAGTTGCTCCATTCACTGGCTAGTCGACCGAGAAGCTCTGACAAGATATCTGGCCATATTGCCCGAGCGCGAAAACAGTCTTCCATTCTGTCAATACAGTATTTGCAGCGTGCAATTTGTGAACGCACCTTTCATTATGACCCATTTGTGTGCAGTACCCGTATCGGTCCTCTAGTCGTTATCATCCTTTCCTTTTGCATAGTTTATAAGCGAAACTTTTAGACAAGAACGATGGCGCCCTGTGAAAAAACTAATGCACAAATAGGGAAATCACCATATACCGGCGAGTGGCTCCATTCACCGGCTAGTCGACCGAGAAGCTCTGACAAGATATCTGGCCATACTGCCCTAGCGCGAAAACAGTCTTCTATTGTGTCAATACAGTATATGCAGCGTTCAATTTGTGAAGTCACCTTTCATTACGACCCATTTGTGTGCAGTACCCGTATCGGTCCTATGGTGCTTATCATCCTTTTCTTTTGGGTAGTTTATAAGCGAAAATTTTAGACAAGACCGATGGCGCCCTGTGAAAAAACTAATACACAAATGGGGAAATCCCCATACACCGGCTAGTGGCTCCATACACCGGCTAGTCGACTGAGAAGATCTGACAAGATATCTGGCCATACTGCCCGAGCGCGAAAACCGTCTTCCATTGTGTCAATACAGTAAATGCAGCGTTAAATTTGTGAACGCACCTTTCATTACTACCCATTTGTGTGCAGTACCCGTATCGGTCCTATAGTGCTTATCATCCTTTTCTTTTGGGTAGTTTATAAGCGAAAATTTTAGACTAGACCGATGGAGCCCTTTAAAAAAACTTATGCACAAATGGGGAAATCCCCATACACCGGCTAGCGGCTCCATACACCGGCTAGTCGACCGAGAAGATCTGACAAGATATCTGGCCATACTGCCCGAGCGCGAAAACAGTTTTCCATTGTGTCAATACAGTATATGCAGCGTGCAATTTGTGAACGCACCTTTCATTATGACCCATTTGTGTGCAGTACCCATATCGGTCCTCTGGTCGTTATCATCCTTTCCTTTTGCGTAGTATATAAGCGAAACTTTTAGACAAGAACGATGGCACCCTGTGAAAAAACTAATACACAAATAGGGAAATCACCATACACCGGCGAGTGGCTCCATTCACCGGCTAGTCGACCGAGAAGCTCTGACAAGATATCTGGCCATACTGCCCTAGCGCGAAAACAGTCTTCTATTGTGTCAATACAGTATATGCAGCGTTCAATTTGTGAAGTCACCTTTCATTACGACCCATTTCTGTGCAGTACCCGTATCGGTCCTATAGTGCTTATCATCCTTTTCTTTTGCGTAGTTTATAAGCAAAAATTTTAGAAAAGACTGATTGCGCCCTGTGAAAAAACTAATCCACAAATGGGGAAATCCCCATACACCGGCTAGTTGCTCCATACACTGGCTAGTCGACCGAGAAGCTCTGACAAGATATCTGGCCATACTGCCCGAGCGCGAAAACAGTCTTCCATTGTGTCAATACACTATATGCAGCGTGGAATTTGTGAACGCACCTTTCATTACGAGTCATTTGTGTGCAGTACCCGTATCGGTCCTGTTGTGGTTATAATCCTTTTCTTTTGTGTAGTTTATAAGCGAAAACTTTCGACAAGAACGATGGCGCCCTGTGAAAAAACTAATGCGCAAATAGGGAAATCCCCATACACCGGCTAGTTGCTCCATACACTGGCTAGTCGACCGAGAAGCTCTGACAAGATATCTGGCCATACTGCCCGAGCGCGAAAACAGTCTTCCAATGTGTCAGTACACTATATGCAGCGTGGAATTTGTGAACGCACCTTTCATTACGACCCATTTGTGTGCAGTACCCGTATCGGTCCTATAGTGCTTATTATCCTTTTCTTTTGGGTAGTTTATAAGCGAAACTTTTAGACTAGACCGATGGCGCCCTTTGAAAAAACTAATGCACAAATGTGGAAATCCCCATACACCGGCTAGCGGCTCCATACACCGGCTAGTCGACCGAGAAGATCTGACAAGATATCTGGCCATACTGCCCGAGCGCGAAAACAGTTTTCCATTGGGTCAATACAGTATATGCAGCGTGCAATTTGTGAACGCACCTTTCATTATAACCCATTTGTGTGCAGTACCCGTATCGGTCCTCTAGTCGTTATCATCCTTTCCTTTTGCGTAGTTTATAAGCGAAACTTTTAGACAAGAACGATGGCGCCCTGTGAAAAAACTAATGCACAAATTGGGAAATCACCATACACCGGCGAGTGGCTCCATTCACCGGCTAGTCGACCGAGAAGCTCTGACAAGATATCTGGCGATACTGCCCTAGCGCGAAAACAGTCTTCCATTGTGTCAATACAGTATATGCAGCGTTCAATTTGTGAACGCACCTTTCAGTACGACCCATTTGTGTGCAGTACCCGTATCGGTCCTATAGTACTTATCATCGTTTTCTTTTGCGTAGTTTATAAGCGAAAATTTTAGACAAGACCGATGGCGCCCTGTGAAAAAACTAATGCACAAATGGGGAAATCCCCATACACCGGCTAGTGGCTCCATACACCGGCTAGTCGACCGAGAAGATCTGACAAGATATCTGGCCATACTGCCCGAGCGCGAAAACAGTTTCCATTGTGTCAATACAGTAAATGCAGCGTTCAATTTGTGAACGCACCTTTCACTACGACCCATTTGTGTGCAGTACCCGTATCGGTCCTATAGTGCTTATCATCCTTTTCTTTTGTGTAGTTCATAAGCGAAAATTTTAGACTAGACCGATGGCGCCCTTTGAAAAAACTAATGCACAAATGGGGGAAGTCCCCATACACCGGCTAGCAGCTCCATACACCGGCTAGTCGACCGAGAAGATCTGACAAGATATCTGGCCATACTGCCCGAGCGCGATAACAGTTCTCCATTGTGTCAATACAGTATATGCAGCGTTCAATTTGTGAAGTCACCTTTCATTACGACCCATTTCTGTGCAGTACCCGTATCGGTCCTATAGTGCTTATCATCCTTTTCTTTTGCGTAGTTTATAAGCGAAAATTTTAGGCAAGACTGAAGGCGCCCTGTGAAAAAACTAATGCACAAATGGGGAAATCCCCATACACCGGCTAGTTGCTCCATTCACTGGCTAGTCGACCGAGAAGCTCTGACAAGATATCTGGCCATAATGCCCGAGCGCGAAAACAGTCTTCCATTGTGTCAATACAGTATTTGCAGCGTGCAATTTGTGAACGCACCTTTCATTATGACCCATTTGTGTGCAGTACCCGTATCGGTCCTCTAGTCGTTATCATCCTTTCTTTTTGCATAGTTTATAAGCGAAACTTTTAGACAAGAACGATGGCGCCCTGTGAAAAAACTAATGCACAAATAGGGAAATCACCATATACCGGCGAGTGGCTCCATACACCGGCTAGTCGACTGAGAAGCTCTGACAAGATATCTGGCCATACTGCCCGAGCGCGAAAACCGTCTTCCATTGTGTCAATACAGTAAATGCAGCGTTAAATTTGTGAACGCACCTTTCATTACGACCCATTTGTGTGCAGTACCCGTATCGGTCCTATAGTGCTTATCATCCTTTTCTTTTGGGTAGTTTATAAGCGAAAATTTTAGACAAGAACGATGGCGCCCTGTGAAAAAACTAATGCACAAATAGGGAAATCACCATACACCGGCGAGTGGCTCCATTCACCGGCTAGTCGACCGAGAAGCTCTGACAAGATATCTGGCGATACTGCCCGAGCGCGAAAACAGTCTTCCATTGTGTCAATACAGTATATGCAGCGTGGAATTTGTGAACGCACCTTTCTTTACGAGTCATTTGTGTGCAGTACCCATATCGGTCCTCTGGTCGTTATCATCCTTTCCTTTTGCGTAGTATATAAGCGAAACTTTTAGACAAGAACGATGGCACCCTGTGAAAAAACTAATGCACAAATAGGGAAATCACCATACACCGGCGAGTGGCTCCATTCACCGGCTAGTCGACCGAGAAGCTCTGACAAGATATCTGGCCATACTGCCCTAGCGCGAAAACAGTCTTCTATTGTGTCAATACAGTATATGCAGCGTTCAATTTGTGAAGTCACCTTTCATTACGACCCATTTCTGTGCAGTACCCGTATCGGTCCTATAGTGCTTATCATCCTTTTCTTTTGCGTAGTTTATAAGCAAAAATTTTAGAAAAGACTGATTGCGCCCTGTGAAAAAACTAATCCACAAATGGGGAAATCCCCATACACCGGCTAGTTGCTCCATACACTGGCTAGTCGACCGAGAAGCTCTGACAAGATATCTGGCCATACTGCCCGAGCGCGAAAACAGTCTTCCATTGTGTCAATACACTATATGCAGCGTGGAATTTGTGAACGCACCTTTCATTACGAGTCATTTGTGTGCAGTACCCGTATCGGTCCTATTGTGGTTATAATCCTTTTCTTTTGTGTAGTTTATAAGCGAAAACTTTCGACAAGAACGATGGCGCCCTGTGAAAAAACTAATGCGCAAATAGGGAAATCCCCATACACCGGCTAGTTGCTCCATACACTGGCTAGTCGACCGAGAAGCTCTGACAAGATATCTGGCCATACTGCCCGAGCGCGAAAACAGTCTTCCAATGTGTCAGTACACTATATGCAGCGTGGAATTTGTGAACGCACCTTTCATTACGACCCATTTGTGTGCAGTACCCGTATCGGTCCTATAGTGCTTATTATCCTTTTCTTTTGGGTAGTTTATAAGCGAAACTTTTAGACTAGACCGATGGCGCCCTTTGAAAAAACTAATGCACAAATGGGGAAATCCCCATACACCGGCTAGCGGCTCCATACACCGGCTAGTCGACCGAGAAGATCTGACAAGATATCTGGCCATACTGCCCGAGCGCGAAAACAGTTTTCCATTGGGTCAATACAGTATATGCAGCGTGCAATTTGTGAACGCACCTTTCATTATAACCCATTTGTGTGCAGTACCCGTATCGGTCCTCTAGTCGTTATCATCCTTTCCTTTTGCGTAGTTTATAAGCGAAACTTTTAGACAAGAACGATGGCGCCCTGTGAAAAAACTAATGCACAAATAGGGAAATCACCATACACCGGCGAGTGGCTCCATTCACCGGCTAGTCGACCGAGAAGCTCTGACAAGATATCTGGCGATACTGCCCTAGCGCGAAAACAGTCTTCCATTGTGTCAATACAGTATATGCATCGTTCAATTTGAGAAGTCACCTTTCATTACGACCCATTTCTGTGCAGTACCCGTATCGGTCCTATAGTGCTTATCATCCTTTTGTTTTGCGTAGTTTATAAGCGAAAATTTTAGACAAGACTGATGGCGCCCTGTGAAAAAACTAATGCACAGATGGGGAAATCCCCATACACCGGCTTTTTACCCCATACACTGGCTAGTCGAACGAGAAGCTCTGACAAGATATCTGGCCATACTGCCCGAGCGCGAAAACAGATTCCATTGTGTCAATACAGTAAATGCAGCGTTCAATTTGTGAACGCACCTTTCATTACGACCCATTTGTGTGCAGTACCCGTATCGGTCCTATAGTGCTTATCATCCTTTTCTTTTGGGTAGTTCATAAGCGAAAATTTTAGACTAGACCGATGGCGCCCTTTGAAAAAACTAATGCACAAATGGGGGAAGTCCCCATACACCGGCTAGCGGCACCATACACCGGCTAGTCGACCGAGAAGATCTGACAAGATATCTGGCCATACTGCCCGAGCGCGAAAACAGTTTTTCATTGTGTCAATACAGTATTTCAGCGTGCAATTTGTGAACGCACCTTTCATTATGACCCATTTGTGTGCAGTACCCGTATCGGTCCTCTAGTCGTTATCATCCTTTCCTTTTGCGTAGTTTATAAGCGAAACTTTTAGACAAGAACGATGGCGCCCTGTGAAAAAACTAATGCACAAATAGGGAAATCAGCATACACCGGCGAGTGGCTCCATTCACCGGCTAGTCGACCGAGAAGCTCTGACAAGATATCTGGCCATACTGCCCTAGCGCGAAAACAGTCTTCTATTGTGTCAATACAGTATATGCAGCGTTCAATTTGTGAAGTCACCTTTCATTACGACCCATTTCTGTGCATTACCCGTGTCGGTCCTATAGTGCTTATCATCCTTTTCTTTTGCGTAGTTTATAAGCGAAAATTTTAGACAAGACTGATGGCGCCCTGTGAAAAAACTAATGCACAAATGGGGAAATCCCCATACACCAGCTAGTTGCTCCATACACTGGCTAGTCGACCGAGAAGCTCTGACAGGATATCTGGCCATACTGCCCGAGCGCGAAAACAGTCTTCCATTGTGTCAATACGCTATATGCAGCGTGGAATTTGTGAACGCACCTTTCATTACGACCCATTTGTGTGCAGTACCCGTATCGGTCCTATAGTGCTTATCATCCTTTTCTTTTGTGTAGTTTATAAGCGAAAATTTTAGACAAGACTGATGGCGCCCTGTGAAAAAACTAATGCAGAAATGGGGAAATCCCCATACACCGGCTAGCGGCTCCATACACCGGCTAGTCGACCGAGAAGATCTGACAAGGTATCTGGCCATACTGCCCGAGCGCGAAAACAGTTTTCATTGTGTCAATACAGTATATGCAGTGTGGAATTTGTGAACGCACCTTTCATTACGAGTCATTTGTGTGCAGTATCCGTATCGGTCCTAATGTGGTTATAATCCTTTTCATTTGCGAAGTTTAAAAGCCAAAATTTTAGACATGACCGATGGCGCCCTGTGAAAAAACTAATGCAGAAATGAAGAAATCCCCATACACCGGCTAGTTGCTCCATACACTGGCTAGTCGACCGAGAAGCTCTGACAAGATAGCTCGCCATGCTGCCCGAGCGCGAAAACCGTCTTCCATTGTGTCAATACAGTATATGCAGCGTTCAATTTCTGAACGCACCTTTCATTACGACCCATTTGTGTGCAGTACCCGTATCGGTCCTATAGTGCTTATCATCGTTTTCTTTTGGGCAGTTTATAAGCGAAAATTTTAGACTAGACCGATGGCGCCCTTTAAAAAAACTAATGCACAAATGGGGAAATCCCCATACACCAGCTAGTCGACCGAGAAGATCTCACAAGATATCTGGCCATACTGCCCGAGCGCGAAAACAGTTTTCCATTGTGTCAATACAGTATATGCAGCGTGCAATTTGTGAACGCACCTTTCATTATGACCCATTTGTGTGCAGTACCCGTATCGGTCCTCTGGTCGTTATCATCGTTTCCTTTTGCGTAGTTTATAAGCGAAACTTTTAGACAAGAACGATGGCGCCCTGTGAAAAAACTAATGCACAAATAGGGAAATCACCATACACCGGCGAGTGGCTCCATTCACCGGCTAGTCGACCGAGAAGCTCTGACAAGATATCTGGCCATACTGCCCTAGCGCGAAAACAGTCTTCTATTGTGTCAATACAGTATATGCAGCGTTCAATTTGTGAAGTCACCTTTCATTACGACCCATTTCTGTGCAGTACCCGTATCGGTCCTATAGTGCTTATCATCCTTTTCTTTTGCGTAGTTTATAAGCGAAAATTTTAGACAAGACTGATGGCGCCCTGTGAAAAAACTAATGCACAAATGGGGAAATCCCCGTACATCGGCTAGTTGCTCCATACACTGGCTAGTCGACCGAGAAGCTCTGACAAGATATCTGGCCATACTGCCCGAGCGCGAAAAGAGTCTTCCATTGTGTCAATACAGTATATGCAGCGTGGAATTTGTGAACGCACCTTTCATTACGAGTCATTTGTGTGCAGTACCCGTATCGGTCCTATTGTGGTTATATTCCTTTTCTTTTGCGAAGTTTATATACCAAAATTTTAGACAAGACCGATGGTGCCCTGTGAAAAAACTAATGCAGAAATGGGGAAATCCCCATACACCGGCTTGTTGCTCCATACACTGGCTAGTCGACCAAGAAGCTCTGACAAGATATCTGGCCATACTGCCCGAGCGCGAATACAGTCTTCCATTGTGTCAATACAGTATATGCAGTGTGGAATTTGCAAACGCACCTTTCATTACGAGTCATTTGTGTGCAGTACCCGTATCGGTCCTATTGTGGTTATAATCCTTTTCTTGTGTGTAGTTTATCAGCGAAAACTTTCGACAAGAACGATGGCGCCCTGTGAAAAAACTAATGCGCAAATAGGGAAATCCCCATACACGGGCTAGTTGCTCCATACACTGGCTAGTCGACCGAGAAGCTCTGACAAGATATACGGCCATGCTGCCCGAGCGCGAAAACAGTCTTCCATTGTGTCAATACAGTATATGCAGCGTGGAATTTGTGAACGCACCTTTCTTTACGAGTCATTTGTGTGCAGTACCCGTATCGGTCCTATTGTGGTTATAATCCTTTTCTTTTGCGAAGTTTTTAAGCCAAAATTTTAGACAAGACCTATAGCGCCCTGTGAAAAAACTAATGCACAAATGGGGAAATCCCCATACACCGGCTAGTTGCTCCATACACTGGCTAGTCGACCGAGAAGCTCTGACAAGATATCTGGCCATACGGCCAAAGCGAAAACAGTCTTCCATTGTGTCAGTACACTATATGCAGCGTGGAATTTGTGAACGCACCTTTCATTACGACCCATTTGTGGGCAGTACCCGTATCGGTCCTATAGTGCTTATCATCCTTTTCTTTTGGGTAGTTTTTAAGCGAAACTTTTAGACTAGACCGATGGCGCCGTTTGAAAAAACTAATGCACAAATGGGGAAATCCCCATACACCGGCTAGCGGCTGCATACACCGGCTAGTCGACCGAGAAGATCTGACAAGATATCTGGCCATACTGCCCGAGCGCGAAAACAGTTTTCCATTGTGTCAATACAGTATATGCAGCGTGCAATTTGTGAACGCACCTTTCATTATGACCCATTTGTGTGCAGTACCCGTATCGGTCCTCTGGTCGTTATCATCGTTTCCTTTTGCGTAGTTTATAAGCGAAACTTTTAGACAAGAACGATGGCGCCCTGTGAAAAAACTAATGCACAAATAGGGAAATCACCATACACCGGCGAGTGGCTCCATTCACCGGCTAGTCGACCGAGAAGCTCTGACAAGATATCTGGCCATACTGCCCTAGCGCGAAAACAGTCTTCTATTGTGTCAATACAGTATATGCAGCGTTCAATTTGTGAAGTCACCTTTCATTACGACCCATTTCTGTGCAGTACCCGTATCGGTCCTATAGTGCTTATCATCCTTTTCTTTTGCGTAGTTTATAAGCGAAAATTTTAGACAAGACTGATGGCGCCCTTTGAAAAAACTAATGCACAAATGGGGAAATCCCCGTACATCGGCTAGTTGCTCCATACACTGGCTAGTCGACCGAGAAGCTCTGACAAGATATCTGGCCATACTGCCCGAGCGCGAAAAGAGTCTTCCATTGTGTCAATACAGTATATGCAGCGTGGAATTTGTGAACGCACCTTTCATTACGAGTCATTTGTGTGCAGTACCCGTATCGGTCCTATTGTGGTTATATTCCTTTTCTTTTGCGAAGTTTATAAGCCAAAATTTTAGACAAGACCGATGGTGCCCTGTGAAAAAACTAATGCAGAAATGGGGAAATCCCCATACACCGGCTTGTTGCTCCATACACTGGCTAGTCGACCAAGAAGCTCTGACAAGATATCTGGCCATACTGCCCGAGCGCGAATACAGTCTTCCATTGTGTCAATACAGTATATGCAGTGTGGAATTTGCAAACGCACCTTTCATTACGAGTCATTTGTGTGCAGTACCCGTATCGGTCCTATTGTGGTTATAATCCTTTTCTTGTGTGTAGTTTATCAGCGAAAACTTTCGACAAGAACGATGGCGCCCTGTGAAAAAACTAAAGCGCAAATAGGGAAATCCCCATACACGGGCTAGTTGCTCCATACACTGGCTAGTCGACCGAGAAGCTCTGACAAGATATACGGCCATGCTGCCCGAGCGCGAAAACAGTCTTCCATTGTGTCAATACAGTATATGCAGCGTGGAATTTGTGAACGCACCTTTCTTTACGAGTCATTTGTGTGCAGTACCCGTATCGGTCCTATTGTGGTTATAATCCTTTTCTTTTGCGAAGTTTTTAAGCCAAAATTTTAGACAAGACCTATAGCGCCCTGTGAAAAAACTAATGCACAAATGGGGAAATCCCCATACACTGGCTAGTTGCTCCATACACTGGCTAGTCGACCGAGAAGCTCTGACAAGATATCTGGCCATACGGCCAAAGCGAAAACAGTCTTCCATTGTGTCAGTACACTATATGCAGCGTGGAATTTGTGAACGCACCTTTCATTACGACCCATTTGTGTGCAGTACCCGTATCGGTCCTATAGTGCTTATCATCCTTTTCTTTTGGGTAGTTTTTAAGCGAAACTTTTAGACTAGACCGATGGCGCCGTTTGAAAAAACTAATGCACAAATGGGGAAATCCCCATACACCGGCTAGCGGCTGCATACACCGGCTAGTCGACCGAGAAGATCTGACAAGATATCTGGCCATACTGCCCGAGCGCGAAAACAGTTTTCAATTGTGTCAATACAGTATATGCAGCGTGGAATTTGTGAACGCACCTTTCATTACGAGTCATTTGTGTGCAGTACCCGTATCGGTCCTATTGTGGTTATATTCCTTTTCTTTTGCGAAGTTTATAAGCCAAAATTTTAGACAAGACCGATGGTGCCCTGTGAAAAAACTAATGCAGAAATGGGGAAATCCCCATACACCGGCTTGTTGCTCCATACACTGGCTAGTCGACCAAGAAGCTCTGACAAGATATCTGGCCATACTGCCCGAGCGCGAATACAGTCTTCCATTGTGTCAATACAGTATATGCAGTGTGGAATTTGTGAACGCACCTTTCATTACGAGTCATTTGTGTGCAGTACCCGTATCGGTCCTATTGTGGTTATAATCCTTTTCTTGTGTGTAGTTTATCAGCGAAAACTTTCGACAAGAACGATGGCGCCCTGTGAAAAAACTAATGCGCAAATAGGGAAATCCCCATACACGGGCTAGTTGCTCCATACACTGGCTAGTCGACCAAGAAGCTCTGACAAGATATCTGGCCATACTGCCCGAGCGCGAATACAGTCTTCCATTGTGTCAATACAGTATATGCAGTGTGGAATTTGTGAACGCACCTTTCATTACGAGTCATTTGTGTGCAGTACCCGTATCGGTCCTATTGTGGTTATAATCCTTTTCTTGTGTGTAGTTTATCAGCGAAAACTTTCGACAAGAACGATGGCGCCCTGTGAAAAAACTAATGCGCAAATAGGGAAATCCCCATACACGGGCTAGTTGCTCCATACACTGGCTAGTCGACCGAGAAGCTCTGACAAGATATACGGCCATGCTGCCCGAGCGCGAAAACAGTTTTCAATTGTGTCAATACAGTATAGGCAGCGTGCAATTTGTGAACGCACCTTTCATTATGACCCATTTGTGTGCAGTACCCGTATCGGTCCTCTAGTCGATATCATCCTTTTCTTTTGCGTAGTTTATAAGCGAAACTTTTTGACAAGAACGATGGCGCCCTGTGAAAAAACTAATGCACAAATAGGGAAATCACCATACACCAGAGAGTGTCTCCATTCACCGGCTAGTCGACCGAGAAGCTCTGACAAGATATCTGGCCATACTGCCCTAGAGCGAAAACAGTCTTCCATTGTGTCAATACAGTATATGCAGCGTTCAATTTGTGAAGTCACCTTTCATTACGACCCATTTCTGTGCAGTACCCGTATCGGTCCTATTGTGGTTATAATCCTTTTCTTGTGTGTAGTTTATCAGCGAAAACTTTCGACAGGAACGATGGCGCCCTGTGAAAAAACTAATGCGCAAATAGGGAAATCCCCCTACACGGGCTAGTTGCTCCATACACTGGCTAGTCGACCGAGAAGCTCTGACAAGATATCTGGCGATACTGCCCGAGCGCGAAAACCGTCTTCCATTGTGTCAATACAGTATATGCAGCGTGCACTTATTGAACGCACCTTTCATTATGACCCATTTGTGTGCAGTACCCGTATCGGTCCTCTAGTCGTTATCATCGTTTCCTTTTGCGTAGTTTATAAGCGAAACTTTTAGACAAGAACGATGGCGCCCTGTGACAAAACTAATGCACAAATAGGGAAATCACCATACACCGGCGAGTGGCTCCATTCACCGGCTAGTCGACCGAGAAGCTCTGACAAGATATCTGGCCATACTGCCCTAGCGCGAAAACAGTCTTCTATTGTGTCAATACAGTATATGCAGCGTTCAATTTGTGAAGTCACCTTTCATTACGACCCATTTCTGTGCAGTACCCGTATCGGTCCTGTAGTGCTTATCATCCTTTTCTTTCGCGTAGTTTATAAGCGAAAATTTTAGACAAGACTGATGGCGCCCTGGGAAAAAACTAATGCAAAAATGGGGAAATCCCCGTACATCAGGTAGTTGCTCCATACACTGGCTAGTCGACCGAGAAGCTCTGACAAGATATCTGGCCATACTGCCCGAGCGCGAAAAGAGTCTTCCATTGTGTCAATACAGTATATGCAGCGTGGAATTTGTGAACGCACCTTTCATTACGAGTCATTTGTGTGCAGTACCCGTATCGGTCCTATTGTGGTTATATTCCTTTTCTTTTGCGTAGTTTATAAGCGAAAATTTTAGACAAGACCGATGGTGCCCTGTGAAAAAACTAATGCAGAAATGGGGAAATCCCCATACACCGGCTAGTTGCTCCATACACTGGCTAGTCGACCAAGAAGCTCTGTCAAGATATCTGGCCATACTGCCCGTGCGCGAATACAGTCTTCCATTGTGTCAATACAGTATATGCAGTGTGGAATTTGTGAACGCGCCTTTCATTACGAGTGATTTGTGTGCAGTACCCGTATCGGTCCTATTGTGGTTATAATCCTTTTCTTTTGTGTAGTTTATCAGCGAAAACTTTCGACAAGAACGATGGCGCCCTGTGAAAAACTAATGCGCAAATTGGGAAATCCCCATACAAGGGCTAGTTGCTCCATACACTGGCTAGTCGACCGAGAAGCTCTGACAAGATATCTGGCCATGCTGCCCGAGCACGAAAACAGTCTTCCATTGTGTCAATACAGTATATGCAGCGTGGAATTTGTGAACGCACCTTTCTTTACGAGTCATTTGTGTGCAGTACCCGTATCGGTCCTATTGTGGTTATAATCCTTTTCTTTTGCGAAGTTTTTAAGCCAAAATTTTAGACAAGACCTATAGCGCCCTGTGAAAAAACTAATGCAGAAATGGGGAAATCCCCATACACCGGCTAGTTGCTCCATACACTGGCTAGTCGACCAAGAAGCTCTGACAAGATATCTGGCCATACTGCCCGTGCGCGAATACAGTCTTCCATTGTGTCAATACAGTATATGCAGCGTGGAATTTGTGAACGCACCTTTCATTACGACCCATTTGTGTGCAGTACCCGTATCGGTCCTATAGTGCTTATCATCCTTTTCTTTTGGGTAGTTTTTAAGCGAAACTTTTAGACTAGACCGATGGCGCCCTTTGAAAAAACTAATGCACAAATGGGGAAATCCCCATACACCGGCTAGCGGCTGCATACACCGGCTAGTCGACCGAGAAGATCTGACAAGATATCTGGCCATACTGCCCGAGCGCGAAAACAGTTTTCAATTGTGTCAATACAGTATATGCAGCGTGCAATTTGTGAACGCACCTTTCATTATGACCCATTTGTGTGCAGTACCCGTATCGGTCCTCCAGTCGTTATCATCCTTTCCCTTTGCGTAGTTTATAAGCGAAACTTTTAGACAAGAACGATGGCGCCCTGTGAAAAAACTAATGCACAAATAGGGAAATCACCATACACCGGCGAGTGGCTCCATTCACCGGCTAGTCGACCGAGAAGCTCTGACAAGATATCTGGCGATACTGCCCGAGCGCGAAAACAGTCTTCCATTGTGTCAATACAGTATATGCAGCGTGGAATTTGTGAACGCACCTTTCATTACGAGTCATTTGTGTGCAGTACCCGTATCGGCCCTATTGTGGTTATAATCCTTTTCTTTTGAGAAGTTTATAAGCCAAAATTTTAGACAAGACCGATGGTGCCCTGTGAAAAAACTAATGCACAAATAGGGAAATCCCCATACACCGGCTAGTTGCTCCATACACTGGCTAGTCGACCGAGAAGCTCTGACAAGATATCTGGCAATACTGCCCGAGCGCGAATACAGTCTTCCATTGTGTCAATACAGTATATGCAGTGTGGAATTTGTGAACGCACCTTTCATTACGAGTCATTTGTGTGCAGTACCCGTATCGGTCCTATAGTGCTTATCATCCTTTTCTTTTGCGTAGTTTATAAGCGAAAATTTTAGACAAGACCGATGGCGCCCTGTGAAAAAACTAATGCACAAATGGGGAAATCCCCATACACCGGCTATTTGCTCCATACACTGGCTAGTCGACCGAGAAGCTCTGACAAGATAGCTTGCCATGCTGCCCGAGCGCGAAAACAGTCTTCCATTGTGTCAATACAGTATATGCTGCGTGCAATTAGTGAACGCACCTTTCATTATGCGCCATTTGTGTGCAGTATCCGTATCGGTCCTAATGTGGTTATAATCCTTTTCATTTGCGAAGTTTAAAAGCCAAAATTTTAGACATGACCGATGGCGCCCTGTGAAAAAACTAATGCACAAATGGGGAAATCCCCATACACCGGCTAGTGGCTCCATACACCAGCTAGTCAACCGAGAAGATCTGACAAGATATCTGGCCATACTGCCCGAGCGCGAAAACAGTTTTTCATTGTGTCAATACAGTATTTGCAGCGTGCAATTTGTGAACGCACCTTTCATTATGACCCATTTGTGTGCAGTACCCGTATCGGTCCTCTAGTCGTTATCATCCTTTCCTTTTGCGTAGTTTATAAGCGAAACTTTTAGACAAGAACGATGGCGCCCTGTGAAAAAACTAATGCACAAATAGGGAAATCAGCATACACCGGCGAGTGGCTCCATTCACCGGCTAGTCGACCGAGAAGCTCTGACAAGATATCTGGCCATACTGCCCTAGCGCGAAAACAGTCTTCTATTGTGTCAATACAGTATATGCAGCGTTCAATTTGTGAAGTCACCTTTCATTACGACCCATTTCTGTGCAGTACCCGTGTCGGTCCTATAGTGCTTATCATCCTTTTCTTTTGCGTAGTTTATAAGCGAAAATTTTAGACAAGACTGATGGCGCCCTGTGAAAAAACTAATGCACAAATGGGGAAATCCCCATACACCGGCTAGTTGCTCCATACACTGGCTAGTCGACCGAGAAGCTCTGACAGGATATCTGGCCATACTGCCCGAGCGCGAAAACAGTCTTCCATTGTGTCAATACACTATATGCAGCGTGGAATTTGTGAACGCACCTTTCATTACGACCCATTTGTGTGCAGTACCCGTATCGGTCCTATAGTGCTTATCATCATTTTCTTTTGTGTAGTTTATAAGCGAAAATTTTAGACAAGACTGATGGCGCCCTGTGAAAAAACTAATGCAGAAATGGGGAAATCCCCATACACCGGCGAGTGGCTCCATTCACCGGCAAGTCGACCGAGAAGCTCTGACAAGATATCTGGCCATACTGCCCTAGCGCGAAAACAGTTTTCATTGTGTCAATACAGTATATGCAGTGTGGAATTTGTGAACGCACCTTTCATTACGAGTCATTTGTGTGCAGTATCCGTATCGGTCCTAATGTGGTTATAATCCTTTTCATTTGCGAAGTTTAAAAGCCAAAATTTTAGACATGACCGATGGCGCCCTGTGAAAAAACTAATGCAGAAATGAAGAAATCCCCATACACCGGCTAGTTGCTCCATACACTGGCTAGTCGACCGAGAAGCTCTGACAAGATAGCTCGCCATGCTGCCCGAGCGCGAAAACCGTCTTCCATTGTGTCAATACAGTATATGCAGCGTTCAATTTCTGAACGCACCTTTCATTACGACCCATTTGTGTGCAGTACCCGTATCGGTCCTATAGTGCTTATCATCGTTTTCTTTTGGGCAGTTTATAAGCGAAAATTTTAGACTAGACCGATGGCGCCCTTTAAAAAAACTAATGCACAAATGGGGAAATCCCCATACACCAGCTAGTCGACCGAGAAGATCTCACAAGATATCTGGCCATACTGCCCGAGCGCGAAAACAGTTTTCCATTGTGTCAATACAGTATATGCAGCGTGCAATTTGTGAACGCACCTTTCATTATGACCCATTTGTGTGCAGTACCCGTATCGGTCCTCTGGTCGTTATCATCGTTTCCTTTTGCGTAGTTTATAAGCGAAACTTTTAGACAAGAACGATGGCGCCCTGTGAAAAAACTAATGCACAAATAGGGAAATAACCATACACCGGCGAGTGGCTCCATTCACCGGCTAGTCGACCGAGAAGCTCTGACAAGATATCTGGCCATACTGCCCTAGCGCGAAAACAGTCTTCTATTGTGTCAATACAGTATATGCAGCGTTCAATTTGTGAAGTCACCTTTCATTACGACCCATTTCTGTGCAGTACCCGTATCGGTCCTATAGTGCTTATCATCCTTTTCTTTTGCGTAGTTTATAAGCGAAAATTTTAGACAAGACTGATGGCGCCCTGTGAAAAAACTAATGCACAAATGGGGAAATCCCCGTACATCGGCTAGTTGCTCCATACACTGGCTAGTCGACCGAGAAGCTCTGACAAGATATCTGGCCATACTGCCCGAGCGCGAAAAGAGTCTTCCATTGTGTCAATACAGTATATGCAGCGTGGAATTTGTGAACGCACCTTTCATTACGAGTCATTTGTGTGCAGTACCCGTATCGGTCCTATTGTGGTTATATTCCTTTTCTTTTGCGAAGTTTATAAGCCAAAATTTTAGACAAGACCGATGGTGCCCTGTGAAAAAACTAATGCAGAAATGGGGAAATCCCCATACACCGGCTTGTTGCTCCATACACTGGCTAGTCGACCAAGAAGCTCAGACAAGATATCTGGCCATACTGCCCGAGCGCGAATACAGTCTTCCATTGTGTCAATACAGTATATGCAGTGTGGAATTTGCAAACGCACCTTTCATTACGAGTCATTTGTGTGCAGTACCCGTATCGGTCCTATTGTGGTTATAATCCTTTTCTTGTGTGTAGTTTATCAGCGAAAACTTTCGACAAGAACGATGGCGCCCTGTGAAAAAACTAATGCGCAAATAGGGAAATCCCCATACACGGGCTAGTTGCTCCATACACTGGCTAGTCGACCGAGAAGCTCTGACAAGATATACGGCCATGCTGCCCGAGCGCGAAAACAGTCTTCCATTGTGTCAATACAGTATATGCAGCGTGGAATTTGTGAACGCACCTTTCTTTACGAGTCATTTGTGTGCAGTACCCGTATCGGTCCTATTGTGGTTATAATCCTTTTCTTTTGCGAAGTTTTTAAGCCAAAATTTTAGACAAGACCTATAGCGCCCTGTGAAAAAACTAATGCACAAACGGGGAAATCCCCATACACCGGCTAGTTGCTCCATACACTGGCTAGTCGACCGAGAAGCTCTGACAAGATATCTGGCCATACGGCCAAAGCGAAAACAGTCTTCCATTGTGTCAGTACACTATATGCAGCGTGGAATTTGTGAACGCACCTTTCATTACGACCCATTTGTGTGCAGTACCCGTATCGGTCCTATAGTGCTTATCATCCTTTTCTTTTGGGTAGTTTTTAAGCGAAACTTTTAGACTAGACCGATGGCGCCGTTTGAAAAAACTAATGCACAAATGGGGAAATCCCCATACACCGGCTAGCGGCTGCATACACCGGCTAGTCGACCGAGAAGATCTGACAAGATATCTGGCCATACTGCCCGAGCGCGAAAACAGTTTTCAATTGTGTCAATACAGTATATGCAGCGTGGAATTTGTGAACGCACCTTTCATTACGAGTCATTTGTGTGCAGTACCCGTATCGGTCCTATTGTGGTTATATTCCTTTTCTTTTGCGAAGTTTATAAGCCAAAATTTTAGACAAGACCGATGGTGCCCTGTGTAAAAACTAATGCAGAAATGGGGAAATCCCCATACACCGGCTTGTTGCTCCATACACTGGCTAGTCGACCAAGAAGCTCTGACAAGATATCTGGCCATACTGCCCGAGCGCGAATACAGTCTTCCATTGTGTCAATTCAGTATATGCAGTGTGGAATTTGTGAACGCACCTTTCATTACGAGTCATTTGTGTGCAGTACCCGTATCGGTCCTATTGTGGTTATAGTCCTTTTCTTGTGTGTAGTTTATCAGCGAAAACTTTCGACAAGAACGATGGCGCCCTGTGAAAAAACTAATGCGCAAATAGGGAAATCCCCATACACGGGCTAGTTGCTCCATACACTGGCTAGTCGACCAAGAAGCTCTGACAAGATATCTGGCCATACTGCCCGAGCGCGAATACAGTCTTCCATTGTGTCAATACAGTATATGCAGTGTGGAATTTGTGAACGCACCTTTCATTACGAGTCATTTGTGTGCAGTACCCGTATCGGTCCTATTGTGGTTTTATTCCTTTTCTTGTGTGTAGTTTATCAGCGAAAACTTTCGACAAGAACGATGGCGCCCTGTGAAAAAACTAATGCGCAAATAGGGAAATCCCCATACACGGGCTAGTTGCTCCATACACTGGCTAGTCGACCGAGAAGCTCTGACAAGATATACGGCCATGCTGCCCGAGCGCGAAAACAGTTTTCAATTGTGTCAATACAGTATATGCAGCGTGCAATTTGTGAACGCACCTTTCATTATGACCCATTTGTGTGCAGTACCCGTATCGGTCCTCTAGTCGATATCATCCTTTTCTTTTGCGTAGTTTATAAGCGAAAATTTTAGACAAGACCGATGGCGCCCTGTGAAAAATAATGCACAAATGGGGAAATCCCCATACATCGGCTAGTTGCTCCATACACTGGCTAGTTGACCGAGAAGCTCTGACAAGATATCTGGCAATACTGCCCGAGCGCGAATACAGTCTTCCATTGTGTCAATACAGTATATGCAGTGTGGAATTTGTGAACGCACCTTTCATTACGAGTCATTTGTGTGCAGTACCCGTATCGGTCCTATAGTACTTATCATCGTTTTCTTTTGCGTAGTTTATAAGCGAAAATTTTAGACAAGACTGATGGCGCACTGTGAAAAAACTACTGCACAAATGGGAAAATTCCCCTACACCAGAGAGTGGCTCCATTCACCGGCTAGTCGACCGAGAAGCTCTGACAAGATATCTGGCGATACTGCCCGAGCGCGAAAACAGTCTTCCATTGTGTCAATACAGTATATGCAGCGTGCAATTAGTGAACGCACCTTTCATTATGCACCATTTGTGTGCAGTACCCGTATTGGTCCTCTAGTCGTTATCATTCTTTCCTTTTGCGTAGTTTATAAGCGAAACTTTTTGACAAGAACGATGGCGCCCTGTGAAAAAACTAATGCACAAATAGGGAAATCACCATACACCAGAGAGTGTCTCCATTCACCGGCTAGTCGACCGAGAAGCTCTGACAAGATATCTGGCCATACTGCCCTAGAGCGAAAACAGTCTTCCATTGTGTCAATACAGTATATGCAGCGTTCAATTTGTGAAGTCACCTTTCATTACGACCCATTTCTGTGCAGTACCCGTATCGGTCTATAGTGCTTATCATCCTTTTCTTTCGCGTAGTTTATAAGCGAAAATTTTAGACAAGACTGATGGCGCCCTGGGAAAAAACTAATGCAAAAATGGGGAAATCCCCGTACATCAGGTAGTTGCTCCATACACTGGCTAGTCGACCGAGAAGCTCTGACAAGATATCTGGCCATACTGCCCGAGCGCGAAAACAGTCTTCCATTGTGTCAATACACTACATGCAGCATGGAATTTGTGAACGCACCTTTCATTACGACCCATTTCTGTGCAGTACCCGTATCGGTCCTATAGTGCTTATCATCCTTTTCTTTTGCGTAGTTTATAAGCGAAAATTTTAGACAAGACCGATAGCGCCCTGTGAAAAATAATGCACAAATGGGGAAATCCCCATACATCGGCTAGTTGCTCCATACACTGGCTAGTCGACTGAGAAGCTCTGACAAGATATCTGGCCATACTGCCCCAGCGCGAAAACAGTCTTCCATTGTGTCAATACAGTATATGCAGTGTGGAATTTGTGAACGCACCTTTCATTACGAGTCATTTGTGTGCAGTACCCGTATCGGTCCTATTGTGGTTATAATCCTTTTCTTGTGTGTAGTTTATCAGCGAAAACTTTCGACAAGAACGATGGCGCCCTGTGAAAAAACTAATGCGCAAATAGGTAAATCCCCCTACACGGGCTAGTTGCTCCATACACTGGCTAGTCGACCGAGAAGCTCTGACAAGATATCTGGCCATACTGCCCGAGCGCGAAAACAGTCTTCCATTGTGTCAATACACTATATGCAGCGTGGAATTTGTGAACGCACCTTTCATTACGACCCATTTGTGTGCAGTACCCGTATCGGTCCTATAGTGCTTATCATCCTTTTCTTTTGCGTAGTTTATAAGCGAAAATTTTAGACAAGACCGATGGCGCCCTGTGAAAAAACTAATGCACAAATGGGGAAATCCCCATACACCGGCTATTTGCTCCATACACTGGCTAGTCGACCGAGAAGCTCTGACAAGATATCTGGCCATACTGCCCGAGCGCGAAAACAGTCTTCCATTGTGTCAATACACTACATGCAGCATGGAATTTGTGAACGCACCTTTCATTACGACCCATTTGTGTGCAGTACCCGTATCGGTCCTATAGTGCTTATCATCCTTTCCTTTTGCGTAGTTTATAAGCGAAAATTTTAGACAAGACCGATAGCGCCCTGTGAAAAATAATGCACAAATGGGGAAATCCCCATACATCGGCTAGTTGCTCCATACACTGGCTAGTCGACTGAGAAGCTCTGACAAGATATCTGGCCATACTGCCCGAGCGCGAAAACAGTCTTCCATTGTGTCAATACAGTATATGCAGCGTGGAATTTGTGAACGCACCTTTCATTACGAGTCATTTGTGTGCAGTACCCGTATCGGCCCTATTGTGGTTATAATCCTTTTCTTTTGAGAAGTTTATAAGCCAAAATTTTAGACAAGACCGATGGTGCCCTGTGAAAAAACTAATGCAGAAATGGGGAAATCCCCATACACCGGCTAGTTGCTCCATACACTGGCTAGTCGACCGAGAAGCTCTGACAAGATATCTGGCAATACTGCCCGAGCGCGAATACAGTCTTCCTTTGTGTCAATACAGTATATGCAGTGTGGAATTTGTGAACGCACCTTTTATTACGAGTCATTTGTGTGCAGTACCCGTTTGGGTCCTATAGTGCTTATCATCCTTTTCTTTTGCGTAGTTTATAAGCGAAAATTTTAGACAAGACCGATGGCGCACTGTGAAAAAACTACTGCACAATTGGGAAAATTCCCATACACCAGAGAGTGGCTCCATTCACCGGCTAGTCGACCGAGAAGCTCTGACAAGATATCTGGCGATACTGCCCGAGCGCGAAAACCGTCTTCCATTGTGTCAATACAGTATATGCAGCGTGCACTTATTGAACGCACCTTTCATTATGACCCATTTGTGTGCAGTACCCGTATCGGTCCTCTAGTCGTTATCATCGTTTCCTTTTGCGTAGTTTATAAGCGAAACTTTTAGACAAGAACGATGGCGCCCTGTGACAAAACTAATGCACAAATAGGGAAATCACCATACACCGGCGAGTGGCTTCATTCACCGGCTAGTCGACCGAGAAGCTCTGACAAGATATCTGGCCATACTGCCCTAGCGCGAAAACAGTCTTCTATTGTGTCAATACAGTATATGCAGCGTTCAATTTGTGAAGTCACCTTTCATTACGACCCATTTCTGTGCAGTACCCGTATCGGTCCTGTAGTGCTTATCATCCTTTTCTTTCGCGTAGTTTATAAGCGAAAATTTTAGACAAGACTGATGGCGCCCTGGGAAAAAACTAATGCAAAAATGGGGAAATCCCCGTACATCAGGTAGTTGCTCCATACACTGGCTAGTCGACCGAGAAGCTCTGACAAGATATCTGGCCATACTGCCCGAGCGCGAAAAGAGTCTTCCATTGTGTCAATACAGTATATGCAGCGTGGAATTTCTGAACGCACCTTTCATTACGAGTCATTTGTGTGCAGTACCCGTATCGGTCCTATTGTGGTTATATTCCTTTTCTTTTGCGAAGTTTATAAGCCAAAATTTTAGACAAGACCGATGGTGCCCTGTGAAAAAACTAATGCAGAAATGGGGAAATCCCCATACACCGGCTAGTTGCTCCATACACTGGCTAGTCGACCAAGAAGCTTTGACAAGATATCTGGCCATACTGCCCGTGCGCGAATACAGTCTTCCATTGTGTCAATACAGTATATGCAGTGTGGAATTTGTGAACGCGCCTTTCATTACGAGTGATTTGTGTGCAGTACCCGTATCGGTCCTATTGTGGTTATAATCCTTTTCTTTTGTGTAGTTTATCAGCGAAAACTTTCGACAAGAACGATTGCGCCCTGTGAAAAACTAATGCGCAAATTGGGAAATCCCCATACACGGGCTAGTTGCTCCATACACTGGCTAGTCGACCGAGAAGCTCTGACAAGATATCTGGCCATGCTGCCCGAGCGCGAAAACAGTCTTCCATTGTGTCAATACAGTATATGCAGCGTGGAATTTGTGAACGCACCTTTCTTTACGAGTCATTTGTGTGCAGTACCCGTATCGGTCCTATTGTGGTTATAATCCTTTTCTTTTGCGAAGTTTTTAAGCCAAAATTTTAGACAAGACCTATAGCGCCCTGTGAAAAAACTAATGCAGAAATGGGGAAATCCCCATACACCGGCTAGTTGCTCCATACACTGGCTAGTCGACCAAGAAGCTCTGACAAGATATCTGGCCATACTGCCCGTGCGCGAATACAGTCTTCCATTGTGTCAATACAGTATATGCAGCGTGGAATTTGTGAACGCACCTTTCATTACGACCCATTTGTGTGCAGTACCCTAATCGGTCCTATAGTGCTTATCATCCTTTTCTTTTGGGTAGTTTTTAAGCGAAACTTTTAGACTAGACCGATGGCGCCCTTTGAAAAAACTAATGCACAAATGGGGAAATCCCCATACACCGGCTAGCGGCTGCATACACCGGCTAGTCGACCGAGAAGATCTGACAAGATATCTGGCCATACTGCCCGAGCGCGAAAACAGTTTTCCATTGTGTCAATACAGTATATGCAGCGTGCAATTTGTGAACGCACCTTTCATTATGACCCATTTGTGTGCAGTACCCGTATCGGTCCTCTAGTCGTTATCATCCTTTCCCTTTGCGTAGTTTATAAGCGAAACTTTTAGACAAGAACGATGGCGCCCTGTGAAAAAACTAATGCACAAATAGGGAAATCACCATACACCGGCGAGTGGCTCCATTCACCGGCTAGTCGACCGAGAAGCTCTGACAAGATATCTGGCGATACTGCCCGAGCGCGAAAACAGTCTTCCATTGTGTCAATACAGTATATGCAGCGTGGAATTTGTGAACGCACCTTTCATTACGAGTCATTTGTGTGCAGTACCCGTATCGGCCCTATTGTGGTTATAATCCTTTTCTTTTGAGAAGTTTATAAGCCAAAATTTTAGACAAGACCGATGGTGCCCTGTGAAAAAACTAATGCACAAATAGGGAAATCCCCATACACCGGCTAGTTGCTCCATACACTGGCTAGTCGACCGAGAAGCTCTGACAAGATATCTGGCAATACTGCCCGAGCGCGAATACAGTCTTCCATTGTGTCAATACAGTATATGCAGTGTGGAATTTGTGAACGCACCTTTCATTACGAGTCATTTGTGTGCAGTACCCGTATCGGTCCTATAGTGCTTATCATCCTTTTCTTTTGCGTAGTTTATAAGCGAAAATTTTAGACAAGACCGATGGCGCCCTGTGAAAAAACTAATGCACAAATGGGGAAATCCCCATACACCGGCTATTTGCTCCATACACTGGCTAGTCGACCGAGAAGCTCTGACAAGATAGCTTGCCATGCTGCCCGAGCGCGAAAACAGTCTTCCATTGTGTCAATACAGTATATGCTGCGTGCAATTAGTGAACGCACCTTTCATTATGCACCATTTGTGTGCAGTATCCGTATCGGTCCTAATGTGGTTATAATCCTTTTCATTTGCGAAGTTTAAAAGCCAAAATTTTAGACATGACCGATGGCGCCCTGTGAAAAAACTAATGCAGAAATGAAGAAATCCCCATACACCGGCTAGTTGCTCCATACACTGGCTAGCCGACCGAGAAGCTCTGACAAGATAGCTCGTCATGCTGCCCGAGCGCGAAATCAGTCTTCCATTGTGTCAATACAGTATATGCAGCGTGGAATTTGTGAATGCACGTTTCATTACGAGTCATTTGTGTGCAGTACCCGTATCGGTCCTATTGTGGTTATAATCGTTTCCTTTTGCGAAGTTTTTGAGCCAAAATTTTAGACAAGACCTATAGCGCCCTGTGAAAAAACTAATGCACAAATAGGGAAATCACCATACACCGGCGAGTGGCTCCATTCACCGGCTAGTAGACAGAGAAACTCTGACAAGATATCTGGCCATACTGCCCGAGCGCGAAAACCGTCTTCCATTGGGTCAATACAGTATATGCAGCGTTCAATTTCTGAACGCACCTTTCATTACGACCCATTTGTGTGCAGTACCCGTATCGGTCCTATAGTGCTTATCATCGTTGTCTTTTGGGTAGTTTATAAGCGAAAATTTTAGACTAGACCGATGGCGCCCTTTAAAAAAACTAATGCACAAATGGGGAAATCCCCATACACCGGCTAGCGGCTCCATTCACCGGCTAGTCGACCGAGAAGCTCTGACAAGATATCTGGCAATACTGCCCGAGCGCGAATACAGTCTTCCATTGTGTCAATACAGTATATGCAGTGTGGAATTTGTGAACGCACCTTTCATTACGAGTCATTTGTGTGCAGTACCCGTATCGGTCCTATAGTGCTTATCATTCTTTCCTTTTCCGTAGTTTATAAGCGAAACTTTTTGACAAGAACGATGGCGCCCTGTGAAAAAACTAATGCACAAATAGGGAAATCACCATACACCAGAGAGTGTCTCCATTCACCGGCTAGTCGACCGAGAAGCTCTGACAAGATATCTGGCCATACTGCCCTAGAGCGAAAACAGTCTTCCATTGTGTCAATACAGTATAAGCAGCGTTTAATTTGTGAACGCACCTTTCATTACGACTCATTTGTGTGCAGTACCCGTATCGGTCCTATAGTGCTTATCATCCTTTTCTTTTGCGTAGTTTATAAGCGAAAATTTTAGACAAGACCGATGGCGCCCTGTGAAAAAACTAATGCACAAATGGGGAAATCCCCATACACCAGCTAGTTGCTCCATACACTGGCTAGTCGACCGAGAAGCTCTGACGAGATATCTGGCCATACTGCCCGAGCGCGAAAACAGTCTTCCATTGTGTCAATACACTATATGCAGCGTGGAATTTGTGAACGCACCTTTCATTACGACCCATTTGTGTGCAGTACCCGTATCGGTCCTATAGTGCTTATCATCCTTTTCTTTTGCGTAGTTTATAAGCGAAAATTTTAGACAAGACCGATGGCGCCCTGTGAAAAAACTAATGCACAAATGGGGAAATCCCCATACACCGGCTATTTGCTCCATACACTGGCTAGTCGACCGAGAAGCTCTGACAAGATATCTGGCCATACTGCCCGAGCGCGAAAACAGTCTTCCATTGTGTCAATACACTACATGCAGCATGGAATTTGTGAACGCACCTTTCATTACGACCCATTTGTGTGCAGTACCCGTATCGGTCCTATAGTGCTTATCATCCTTTTCTTTTGCGTAGTTTATAAGCGAAAATTTTAGACAAGACCGATGGCGCCCTGTGAAAAATAATGCACAAATGGGCAAATCCCCATACATCGGCTAGTTGCTCTATACACTGGCTAGTCGACTGAGAAGCTCTGACAAGATATCTGGCCATACTGCCCGAGCGCGAAAACAGTCTTCCATTGTGTCAATACAGTATATGCAGCGTGGAATTTGTGAACGCACCTTTCATTACGAGTCATTTGTGTGCAGTACCCGTATCGGCCCTATTGTGGTTATAATCCTTTTCTTTTGAGAAGTTTATAAGCCAAAATTTTTGACAAGACCGATGGTGCCCTGTGAAAAAACTAATGCAGAAATGGGGAAATCCCCATACACCGGCTAGTTGCTCCATACACTGGCTAGTCGACCGAGAAGCTCTGACAAGATATCTGGCAATACTGCCCGAGCGCGAATACAGTCTTCCATTGTGTCAATACAGTATATGCAGTGTGGAATTTGTGAACGCACCTTTTATTACGAGTCATTTGTGTGCAGTACCCGTTTGGGTCCTATAGTGCTTATCATCCTTTTCTTTTGCGTAGTTTATAAGCGAAAATTTTAGACAAGACTGATGGCGCACTGTGAAAAAACTACTGCACAAATGGGAAAATTCCCATACACCAGAGAGTGGCTCCATTCACCGGCTAGTCGACCGAGAAGCTCTGACAAGATATCTGGCGATACTGCCCGAGCGCGAAAACAGTCTTCCATTGTGTCAATACAGTATATGCAGCGTGCAATTAGTGAACGCACCTTTCATTATGCACCATTTGTGTGCAGTACCCGTATCGGTCCTCTAGTCGTTATCATTCTTTCCTTTTGCGTAGTTTATAAGCGAAACTTTTTGACAAGAACGATGGCGCCCTGTGAAAAAGTAATGCACAAATAGGGAAATCACCATACACCAGAGAGTGTCTCCATTCACCGGCTAGTCGACCGAGAAGCTCTGACAAGATATCTGGCCATACTGCCCTAGAGCGAAAACAGTCTTCCATTGTGTCAATACAGTATAAGCAGCGTTCAATTTGTGAACGCACTTTTCATTACGACTCATTTGTGTGCAGTACCCGTATCGGTCCTATAGTGCTTATCATCCTTTTCTTTTGCGTAGTTTATAAGTGAAAATTTTAGACAAGACCGATGGCGCCCTGTGAAAAAACTAATGCACAAATGGGGAAATCCCCATACACCAGCTAGTTGCTCCATACACTGGCTAGTCGACCGAGAAGCTCTGACAAGATATCTGGCCATACTGCCCGAGCGCGAAAACAGTCTTCCATTGTGTCATTACACTATATGCAGCGTGGAATTTGTGAACGCACCTTTCATTACGACCCATTTGTGTGCAGTACCCGTATCGGTCCTATAGTGCTTATCATCCTTTTCTTTTGCGTAGTTTATAAGCGAAAATTTTAGACAAGACCGATGGCGCCCTGTGAAAAAACTAATGCACAAATGGGGAATTCCCCATACACCGGCTATTTGCTCCATACAGTGGCTAGTCGACCGAGAAGCTCTGACAAGATATCTGGCCATACTGCCCGAGCGCGAAAACAGTCTTCCATTGTGTCAATACACTACATGCAGCATGGAATTTGTGAACGCACCTTTTATTACGACCCATTTGTGTGCAGTACCCGTATCGGTCCTATAGTGCTTATCATCCTTTTCTTTTGCGTAGTTTATAAGCGAAAATTTTAGACAAGACCGATGGCGCCCTGTGAAAAATAATGCACAAATGGGGAAACCACATACATCAGCTAGTTGCTCCATACACTGGCTAGTCGACTGAGAAGCTCTGACAAGATATCTGGCCATACTGCCCGAGCGCGAAAACAGTCTTCCATTGTGTCAATACAGTATATGCAGCGTGGAATTTGTGAACGCACCTTTCATTACGAGTCATTTGTGTGCAGTACCCGTATCGGCCCTATTGTGGTTATAATCCTTTTCTTTTAAGAAGTTTATAAGCCAAAATTTTAGACAAGACCGATGGTGCCCTGTGAAAAAACTAATGCAGAAATGGGGAAATCCCCATACACCGGCTAGTTGCTCCATACACTGGCTAGTCGACCGAGAAGCTCTGACAAGATATCTGGCAATACTGCCCGAGCGCGAATACAGTCTTCCTTTGTGTCAATACAGTATATGCAGTGTGGACTTTGTGAACGCACCTTTCATTACGAGTCATTTGTGTGCAGTACCCGTTTGGGTCCTATAGTGCTTATCATCCTTTTCTTTTGCGTAGTTTATAAGCGAAAATTTTAGACAAGACCGATGGCGCACTGTGAAAAAACTACTGCACAAATGGGAAAATTCCCATACACCAGAGAGTGGCTCCATTCACCGGCTAGTCGACCGAGAAGCTCTGACAAGATATCTGGCAATACTGCCCGAGCGCGAAAACCGTCTTCCATTGTGTCAATACAGTATATGCAGCGTGCAATTAGTGAACGCACCTTTCATTATGACCCATTTGTGTGCAGTACCCGTATCGGTCCTCTAGTCGTTATCATCGTTTCCTTTTGCGTAGTTTATAAGCGAAACTTTTAGACAAGAACGACGGCGCCCTGTGAAAAAACTAATGCACAAATAGGGAAATCACCATACACCGGCGAGTGGCTCCATTCACCGGCTAGTCGACCGAGAAGCTCTGACAAGATATCTGGCCATACTGCCCTAGCGCGAAAACAGTCTTCTATTGTGTCAATACAGTATATGCAGCGTTCAATTTGTGAAGTCACCTTTCATTACGACCCATTTCTGCGCAGTACCCGTATCGGTCCTATAGTGCTTATCATCCTTTTCTTTTGCGTAGTTTATAAGCGAAAATTTTAGACAAGACTGATGGCGCCCTGTGAAAAAACTAATGCACAAATGGGGAAATCCCCGTACATCGGCTAGTTGCTCCATACACTGGCTAGTCGACCGAGAAGCTCTGACAAGATATCTGGCCATACTGCCCGAGCGCGAAAAGAGTCTTCCATTGTGTCAATACAGTATATGCAGCGTGGAATTTGTGAACGCACCTTTCATTACGAGTCATTTGTGTGCAGTACCCGTATCGGTCCTATTGTGGTTATATTCCTTTTCTTTTGCGAAGTTTATAAGCCAAAATTTTAGACAAGACCGATGGTGCCCTGTGAAAAAACTAATGCAGAAATGGGGAAATCCCCATACACCGGCTAGTTGCTCCATACACTGGCTAGTCGACCAAGAAGCTCTGACAAGATATCTGGCCATACTGCCCGAGCGCAAATACAGTCTTCCATTGTGTCAATACAGTATATGCAGTGTGGAATTTGTGAACGCACCTTTCATTACGAGTCATTTGTGTGCAGTACCCGTATCGGTCCTATTGTGGTTATAATCCTTTTCTTTTGTGTAGTTTATCAGCGAAAACTTTCGACAAGAACGATGGCGCCCTGTGAAAAAACTAATGCGCAAATAGGGAAATCCCCATACACGGGCTAGTTGCTCCATACACTGCCGAGTCGACCGACAAGCTCTGAAAAGATATCTGGCCATGCTGCCCGAGCGCGAAAACAGTCTTCCATTGTGTCAATACAGTATATGCAGCGTGGAATTTGTGAACGCACCTTTCTTTACGAGTCATTTGTGTGCAGTACCCGTATCGGTCCTATTGTGGTTATAATCCTTTTCTTTTCCGAAGTTTTTAAGCCAAAATTTTAGACAAGACCTATAGCGCCCTGTGAAAAAACTAATGCACAAATGGGGAAATCCCCATACACCGGCTAGTTGCTCCATACACTGGCTAGTCGACCGAGAAGCTCTGACAAGATATCTGGCCATACTGCCCGAGCGCGAAAACAGTCTTCCATTGTGTCAATACACTATATGCAGCGTGGAATATGTGAACGCACCTTTCATTACGACCCATTTGTGTGCAGTACCCGTATCGGTCCTAAAGTGCTTATCATCCTTTTCTTTTGCGTAGTTTATAAGCGAAAATTTTAGACAAGACCGATGGCGCCCTGTGAAAAAACTAATGCACAAATGGGGAAATCCCAATACACCGGCTAGTTGCTCCATACACTGGCTAGTCGACCGAGAGGCTCTGACAAGATATCTGGCCATACTGCCCGAGCGCGAAAACAGTCTTCTATTGTGTCAATACAGTATATGCAGCGTGGAATTTGTGAACGCACCTTTCATTACGAGTCATTTGTGTGCAGTACCCGTATCGGTCCCATTGTGGTTATAATCCTTTTTTTTGCGAAGTTTATAAGCCAAAATTTTAAACAAGACCGATGGCGCCCTGTGAAAAAACTAATGCAGAAATGGGAAAATCCCCATACACCGGCTAGTTGCTCCATACACTGGCTAGTCGAACGAGAAGCTCTGACAAGATATCTGGCCATGCTGCCCGAGCGCGAAAACAGTCTTTCATTGTGTAATTCAGTATATGCAGCGTGGAATTTGTGAACGCACCTTTCATTACGAGTCATTTGTGTGCAGTACCCGTATCGGTCCTATAGTGCTTATCATCGTTTTCTTTTGCGTAGTTTATAAGCGAAAATTTTAGACAAGACTGATGGCGCACTGTGAAAAAACTACTGCACAAATGGGAAAATTCCCATACACCAGAGAGTGGCTCTATTCACCGGCTAGTCGACCGAGAAGCTCTGACAAGATATCTGGCGATACTGCCCGAGCGCGAAAACAGTCTTCCATTGTGTCAATACAGTATATGCAGCGTGCAATTAGTGAACGCACCTTTCATTATGCACCATTTGTGTGCAGTACCCGTATCGGTCCTCTAGTCGTTATCATTCTTTCCTTTTGCGTTGTTTATAAGCGAAACTTTTTGACAAGAACGATGGCGCCCTGTGAAAAAACTAATGCACAAATAGGGAAATCACCATACACCAGAGAGTGTCTCCATTCACCGGCTAGTCGACCGAGAAGCTCTGACAAGATATCTGGCCCTACTGCCCTAGAGCGAAAACAGTCTTCCATTGTGTCAATACAGTATAAGCAGCGTTCAATTTGTGAACGCACTTTTCATTACGACTCATTTGTGTGCAGTACCCGTATCGGTCCTATAGTGCTTATCATCCTTTTCTTTTGCGTAGTTTATAAGTGAAAATTTTAGACAAGACCGATGGCGCCCTGTGAAAAAACTAATGCACAAATGGGGAAATCCCCATACACCAGCTAGTTGCTCCATACACTGGCTAGTCGACCGAGAAGCTCTGACAAGATATCTGGCCATACTGCCCGAGCGCGAAAACAGTCTTCCATTGTGTCATTACACTATATGCAGCGTGGAATTTGTGAACGCACCTTTCATTACGACCCATTTGTGTGCAGTACCCGTATCGGTCCTCTAGTCGTTATCATCCTTTCCCTTTGCGTAGTTTATAAGCGAAACTTTTAGACAAGAAAGATGGCGCTCTGTGAAAAAACTAATGCACAAATAGGGAAATCACCATACACCGGCGAGTGGCTCCATTCACCGGCTAGTCGACCGAGAAGCTCTGACAAGATATCTGGCGATACTGCCGGAGCGCGAAAACAGTCTTCCATTGTGTCAATACAGTATATGCAGCGTGGAATTTGTGAACGCACCTTTCATTACGAGTCATTTGTGTGCAGTACCCGTATCGGCCCTATTGTGGTTATAATCCTTTTCTTTTGAGAAGTTTATAAGCCAAAATTTTAGACAAGACCGATGGTGCCCTGTGGAAAAACTAATGCAGAAATGGGGAAATCCCCATACACTGGCTAGTTGCTCCATACACTGGCTAGTCGACCGAGAAGCTCTGACAAGATATCTGGCAATACTGCCCGAGCGCGAATACAGTCTTCCATTGTGTCAATACAGTATATGCAGTGTGGAATTTGTGAACGCACCTTTCATTACGAGTCATTTGTGTGCAGTACCCATTTGGGTCCTATAGTGCTTATCATCCTTTTCTTTTGCGTAGTTTATAAGCGAAAATTTTAGACAAGACTGATGGCGCACTGTGAAAAAACTACTGCACAAATGGGAAAATTCCCATACACCAGAGAGTGGCTCCATTCACCGGCTAGTCGACCGAGAAGCTCTGACAAGATATCTGGCGATACGGCCCGAGCGCGAAAACAGTCTTCCATTGTGTCAGTACAGTATATGCAGCGTGCAATTAGTGAACGCACCTTTCATTATGCACCATTTGTGTGCAGTGTCCGTATCGGTCCTAATGTGGTTATAATCCTTTTCATTTGCGAAGTTTAAAAGCCAAAATTTTAGACATGACCGATGGCGCCCTGTGAAAAAACTAATGCAGAAATGAAGAAATCCCCATACACCGGCTAGTTGCTCCATACACTGGCTAGTAGACCGAGAAGCTCTGACAAGATATCTGGCCATACTGCCCGAGCGCGAAAACCGTCTTCCATTGGGTCAATACAGTATATGCAGCGTTCAATTTCTGAACGCACCTTTCATTACGACCCATTTGTGTGCAGTACCCGTATCGGTCCTATAGTGCTTATCATCGTTTTCTTTTGGGTAGTTTATAAGCGAAAATTTTAGACAAGACCGATGGCGCCCTGTGAAAAAACTAATGCACAAATGGGGAAATCCCCATACACCGGCTATTTGCTCCATACACTGGCTAGTCGACCGAGAAGCTCTGACAAGATATCTGGCCATACTGCCCGAGCGCGAAAACAGTCTTCCATTGTGTCAATACACTACATGCAGCATGGAATTTGTGAATGCACCTTTCATTACGACCCATTTGTGTGCAGTACCCGTATCGGTCCTATAGTGCTTATCATCCTTTTCTTTTGCGTAGTTTATAAGCGAAAATTTTAGACAAGACCGATGGCGCCCTCTGAAAAATAATGCACAAATGGGGAAATCCCCATACATCGGCTAGTTGCTCCATACACTGGCTAGTCGACTGAGAAGCTCTGACAAGATATCTGGCCATACTGCCCGAGCGCGAAAACAGTCTTCTATTGTGTCAATACAGTATATGCAGCGTGGAATTTGTGAACGCACCTTTCATTACGAGTCATTTGTGTGCAGTACCCGTATCGGCCCTATTGTGGTTATAATCCTTTTCTTTTGAGAAGTTTATAAGCCAAAATATTTGACAAGACCGATGGTGCCCTGTGAAAAAACTAATGCAGAAATGGGGAAATCCCCATACACCGGCTAGTTGCTCCGTACACTGGCTAGTCGACCGAGAAGCTCTGACAAGATATCTGGCAATACTGCCCGAGCGCGAATACAGTCTTCCATTGTGTCAATACAGTATATGCAGTGTGGAATTTGTGAACGCACCTTTCATTACGAGTCATTTGTGTGCAGTACCCGTTTGGGTCCTATAGTGCTTATCATCCTTTTCTTTTGCGTAGTTTATAAGCGAAAATTTTAGACAAGACCGATGGCGCCCTGTGAAAAAAATTATTGCACAAATGGGGAAATCCCCATACACCGGCTATTTCCTCCATACACTGGCTAGTCGACCGAGAAGCTCTGACAAGATATCTGGCCATACTGCCCGAGCGCGAAAACAGTCTTCCATTGTGTCAATACACTACATGCAGCATGGAATTTGTGAACGCACCTTTCATTACGACCCATTTGTGTGCAGTACCCGTATCGGTCCTATAGTGCTTATCATCCTTTTCTTTTGCGTAGTTTATAAGCGAAAATTTTAGACAAGACCGATGGCGCCCTGTGAAAAATAATGCACAAATGGGGAAATCCCCATACATAGCCTAGTTGCTCCATACACTGGCTAGTCGACTGAGAAGCTCTGACAAGATATCTGGCCATACTGCCCGAGCGCGAAAACAGTTTTCCATTGTGTCAATACACTATATGCAGCGTGGAATATGTGAACGCACCTTTCATTATGACCCATTTGTGTGCAGTACACGTATCGGTCCTATAGTGCTTATCATCCTTTTCTTTTGCGTAGTTTATAAGCGAAAATTTTAGACAAGACCGATGGCGCCCTGTGAAAAAACTAATGCACAAATGGGGAAATCCCAATACACCGGCTAGTTGCTCCATACACTGGCTAGTCGACCGAGAGGCTCTGACAAGATATCTGGCCATACTGCCCGAGCACGAAAACAGTCTTCTACTGTGTCAATACAGTATATGCAGCGTGGAATTTGTGAACGCACCTTTCATTACGAGTCATTTGTGTGCAGTACCCGTATCGGTCCCATTGTGGTTATAATCCTTTTTTTGCGAAGTTTATAAGCCAAAATTTTAAACAAGACCGATGGCGCCCTGTGAAAAAACTAATGCACAAATGGGGAAATCCCCATACACCAGCTAGTTGCTCCATATACTGGCTAGTCGACCGAGAAGCTCTGACGAGATATCTGGCCATACTGCCCGAGCGCGAAAACAGTCTTCCATTGTGTCAATACACTATATGCAGCGTGGAATTTGTGAACGCACCTTTCATTACGACCCATTTGTGTGCAGTACCCGTATCGGTCCTATAGTGCTTATCATCCTTTTCTTTTGCGTAGTTTATAAGCGAAAATTTTAGACACGACCGATGGCGCCCTGTGAAAAAACTAATGCACAAATGGGGAAATCCCCATACACCGGCTATTTGCTCCATACACTGGCTAGTCGACCGAGAAGCTCTGACAAGATATCTGGCCATACTGCCCGAGCGCGAAAACAGTCTTCCATTGTGTCAATACACTACATGCAGCATGGAATTTGTGAACGCACCTTTCATTACGACCCATTTGTGTGCAGTACCCGTATCGGTCCTATAGTGCTTATCATCCTTTTCTTTTGCGTAGTTTATAAGCGAAAATTTTAGACAAGACCGATGGCGCCCTCTGAAAAATAATGCACAAATGGGGAAATCCCCATACATCGGCTAGTTGCTCCATACACTGGCTAGTCGACTGAGAAGCTCTGACAAGATATCTGGCCATACTGCCCGAGCGCGAAAACAGTCTTCTATTGTGTCAATACAGTATATGCAGCGTGGAATTTGTGAACGCACCTTTCATTACGAGTCATTTGTGTGCAGTACCCGTATCGGCCTTATTGTGGTTATAATCCTTTTCTTTTGAGAAGTTTATAAGCCAAAATATTTGACAAGACCGATGGTGCCCTGTGAAAAAACTAATGCAGAAATGGGGAAATCCCCATACACCGGCTAGTTGCTCCGTACACTGGCTAGTCGACCGAGAAGCTCTGACAAGATATCTGGCAATACTGCCCGAGCGCGAATACAGTCTTCCATTGTGTCAATACAGTATATGCAGTGTGGAATTTGTGAACGCACCTTTCATTACGAGTCATTTGTGTGCAGTACCCGTTTGGGTCCTATAGTGCTTATCATCCTTTTCTTTTGCGTAGTTTATAAGCGAAAATTTTAGACAAGACCGATGGCGCCCTGTGAAAAAACTAATGCACAAATGGGGAAATCCCCATACACCGGCTATTTCCTCCATACACTGGCTAGTCGACCGAGAAGCTCTGACAAGATATCTGGCCATACTGCCCGAGCGCGAAAACAGTCTTCCATTGTGTCAATACACTACATGCAGCATGGAATTTGTGAACGCACCTTTCATTACGACCCATTTGTGTGCAGTACCCGTATCGGTCCTGTAGTGCTTATCATCCTTTTCTTTTGCGTAGTTTATAAGCGAAAATTTTAGACAAGACCGATGGCGCCCTGTGAAAAATAATGCACAAATGGGGAAATCCCCATACATCGGCTAGTTGCTCCATACACTGGCTAGTCGACTGAGAAGCTCTGACAAGATATCTGGCCATACTGCCCGAGCGCGAAAACAGTTTTCCATTGTGTCAATACACTATATGCAGCGTGGAATATGTGAACGCACCTTTCATTATGACCCATTTGTGTGCAGTACACGTATCGGTCCTATAGTGCTTATCATCCTTTTCTTTTGCGTAGTTTATAAGCGAAAATTTTAGACAAGACCGATGGCGCCCTGTGAAAAAACTAATGCACAAATGGGGAAATCCCAATACACCGGCTAGTTGCTCCATACACTGGCTAGTCGACCGAGAGGCTCTGACAAGATATCTGGCCATACTGCCCTAGCGCGAAAACAGTCTTCTACTGTGTCAATACAGTATATGCAGCGTGGAATTTGTGAACGCACCTTTCATTACGAGTCATTTGTGTGCAGTACCCGTATCGGTCCCATTGTGGTTATAATCCTTTTTTTGCGAAGTTTATAAGCCAAAATTTTAAACAAGACCGATGGCGCCCTGTGAAAAAACTAATGCAGAAATGGGAAAATCCCCATACACCGGCTAGTTGCTCCATACACTGGCTAGTCGAACGAGAAGCTCTGACAAGATATCTGGCCATGCTGCCCGAGCGCGAAAACAGTCTTCCATTGTGTCAATACAGTATATGCAGCGTGGAATTTGTGAACGCACCTTTCATTACGAGTCATTTGTGTGCAGTACCCGTATCGGTCCTATAGTGCTTATCATCGTTTTCTTTTGCGTAGTTTATAAGCGAAAATTTTAGACAAGACCGATGGCGCACTGTGAAAAAACTACTGCACAAATGGGAAAATTCCCATACACCAGAGAGTGGCTCCATTCACCGGCTAGTCGACCGAGAAGCTCTGACAAGATATCTGGCGATACTGCCCGAGCGCGAAAACAGTCTTCCAATGTGTCAATACAGTATATGCAGCGTGCAATTAGTGAACGCACCTTTCATTACGAGTCATTTCTGTGCAGTACCCGTATCGGTCCTATAGTGCTTATCATCCTTTTCTTTTGCGTAGTTTATAAGCGAAAATTTTAGACAAGACCGATGGCGCCCTGTGAAAAAACAGATGCAGAAATGGGGAAATCCCCATACACCAGCTAGTTGCTCCATACACTGGCTAGTCGACCGAGAAGCTCTGACAAGATATCTGGCAATACTGCCCCAGCGCGAATACAGTCTTCCTTTGTGTCAATACAGTATATGCAGTGTGGAATTTGTGAACGCACCTTTCATTACGAGTCATTTGTGTGCAGTACCCGTTTGGGTCCTATAGTGCTTATCATCCTTTTCTTTTGCGTAGTTTATAAGCGAAAATTTTAGACAAGACCGATGGCGCACTGTGAAAAAACTACTGCACAAATGGGAAAATTCCCATACACCAGAGAGTGGCTCCATTCACCGGCTAGTCGACCGAGAAGCTCTGACAAGATATCTGGCGATACTGCCCGAGCGCGAAAACCGTCTTCCATTGTGTCAATACAGTATATGCAGCGTGCAATTAGTGAACGCACCTTTCATTATGACCCATTTGTGTGCAGTACCCGTATCGGTCCTCTAGTCGTTATCATTCTCTCCTTTTGCGTAGTTTATAAGCGAAACTTTTTGACAAGAACGATGGCGCCCTGTGAAAAAACTAATGCACAAATAGGGAAATCACCATACACCAGAGAGTGTCTCCATTCACCGGCTAGTCGACCGAGAAGCTCTGACAAGATATCTGGCCATACTGCCCTAGAGCGAAAACAGCCTTCCATTGTGTCACTACAGTATAAGCAGCGTTCAATTTGTGAACGCACCTTTCATTACGACTCATTTGTGTGCAGTACCCGTATCGGTCCTATAGTGCTTATCATCCTTTTCTTTTGCGTTGTTTATAAGCGAAAATTTTAGACAAGACCGATGGCGCCCTGTGAAAAAACTAATGCACAAATGGGGAAATCCCCATACACCGGCTAGTTGCTCCATACACTGGCTAGTCGACTGAGAAGCTCTGACAAGATATCTGGCCATACTGCCCGAGGGCGAAAACAGTCTTCCATTGTGTCAATACACTATATGCAGCGTGGAATATGTGAACGCACATTTCATTACGACCCATTTGTGTGCAGTACCCGTATCGGTCCTATAGTGCTTATCATCTTTTTCTTTTGCGTAGTTTATAAGCGAAAATTTTAGACAAGACCGATGGCGCTCTGTGAAAAAACATGCACAAATGGGGAAATCCCAATACACCGGCTAGTTGCTCCATACACTGGCTAGTCGACCGAGAGGCTCTGACAAGATATCTGGCCATACTGCCCGAGCGCGAAAACAGTCTTCTATTGTGTCAATACAGTATATGCAGCGTGGAATTTGTGAACGCACCTTTCATTACGAGTCATTTGTGTGCAGTACCCGTATCGGTCCCATTGTGGTTATAATCCTTTTTTTTTGCGAAGATTATAAGCCAAAATTTTAAACAAGACCGATGGCGCCCTGTGGAAAAACTACTGCAGAAATGGGGAAATCCCCATACACCGGCTAGTTGCTCCATACACTGGCTAGTCGACCGAGAAGCTCTGACAAGATATCTGGCAATGCTGCCCGAGCGCGAAAACAGTCTTCCATTGTGTCAATACAGTATATGCAGCGTGGAATTTGTGAACGCACCTTTCATTACGAGTCATTTGTTTGCAGTACCCGTATCGGTCCTATAGTGCTTATCATCGTTTTCTTTTGCGCAGTTTATAAGCGAAAATTTTAGACAAGACCGATTGCGCCCTGTGAAAAAACTAATGCACAAATAGGGAAATCACCATGCACCGGCGAGTGGCTCCATTCACCGGCTAGTCGACCGAGAAGCTCTGACAAGATATCTGGCCATACTGCCCTAGCGCGAAAACAGTCTTCCATTGTGTCAATACAGTATATGCAGCGTGGAATTTGTGAACGCACCTTTCATTACGACCCATTTGTGTGCAGTACCCGTATCGGTCCTATAGTGCTTATCATCCTTTTCTTTTGCGTATTTTATAAGCGAAAATTTTAGACAAGACCGATGGCGCCCTGTGAAAAAACTAATGCACAAATGGGGAAATCCCCATACACCGGCTATTTGCTCCTTACACTGGCTAGTCGACCGAGAAGCTCTGACAAGATATCTGGCCATACTGCCCGAGCGCGAAAACGGTCTTTTATTGTGTCAATACAGTATATGCAGCGTGGAATTTGTGAACGCACCTTTCATTACGAGTCATTTGTGTGCAGTACCCGTATCGGTCCCATTGTGGTTATAATCCTTTTTTTTGCGAAGTTTATAAGCCAAAATTTTAGACAAGACCGATGGTGCCCTGTGAAAAAACTAATGCAGAAATGGGGAAATCCCCATACATCGGCTAGTTGCTCCATACACTGGCTAGTCGACTGAGAAGCTCTGACAAGATATCTGGCCATACTGCCCGAGCGCGATAACAGTCTTCCATTGTGTCAATACAGTATATGCAGCGTGGAATTTGTGAACGCACCTTTCATTACGAGTCATTTGTGTGCAGTACCCGTATCGGCCCTATTGTGGTTATAATCCTTTTCTTTTGAGAAGTTTATAAGCCAAAATTTTAGACAAGACCGATGGTGCCCTGTGAAAAAACTAATGCAGAAATGGGGAAATCCCCATACACCGGCTAGTTGCTCCATACACTGGCTAGTCGACCGAGAAGCTTTGACAAGATATCTGGCAATACTGCCCGAGCGCGAATACAGTCTTCCTTTGTGTCAATACAGTATATGCAGTGTGGAATTTGTGAACGCACCTTTCATTACGAGTCATTTGTGTGCAGTACCCGTATCGGTCCTATAGTGCTTATCATCCTTTTCTTTTGCGTAGTTTATAAGCGAAAATTTTAGACAAGACCGATGGCGCCCTGTGAAAAAACTAATGCACAAATGGGGAAATCCCAATACACCGGCTAGTTGCTCCATACACTGGCTAGTCGACCGAGAAGCTCTGACAAGATATCTGGCAATACTGCCCGAGCGCGAATACAGTCTTCCTTTGTGTCAATACAGTATATGCAGTGTGGAATTTGTGAACGCACCTTTCATTACGAGTCATTTGTGTGCAGTACCCGTATCGGTCCTATAGTGCTTATCATCCTTTTCTTTTGCGTAGTTTATAAGCGAAAATTTTAGACAAGACCGATGGCGCACTGTGAAAAAACTAATGCACAAATAGGGAAATCACCATACACCAGAGAGTGTCTCCATTCACCAGCTAGTCGACCGAGAAGCTCTGACAAGATATCTGGCCATACTGCCCGAGCGCGAAAACAGTCTTCCATTCTGTCAATACACTATATGCAGCGTGGAATTTGTGAACGCACCTTTCATTACGACCCATTTGTGTGCAGTACCCGTATCGGTCCTATAGTGCTTATCATCCTTTTCTTTTGCGTAGTTTATAAGCGAAAATTTTAGACAAGACCGATGGCGCCCTGTGAAAAAACTAATGCACAAATGGGTATATCCCCATACACCGGCTAGTTGCTCCATTCACCGGCTAGTCGACCGAGAAGCTCTGACAAGATATCTGGCCATACTGCCCTAGAGCGAAAACAGTCTTCCATTGTGTCAATACAGTATAAGCAGCGTTCAATTTGTGAACGCACCTTTCATTACGACTCATTTGTGTGCAGTACCCGTTTCGGTCCTATAGTGCTTATCATCCTTTTCTTTTGCGTTGTTTATAAGCGAAAGTTTTAGACAAGACCGATGGCGCCCTGTGAAAAAACTAATGCACAAATGGGGAAATCCCCATACACCGGCTAGTTGCTCCATACACCGGCTAGTCGACCGAGAAGCTCTGACAAGATATCTGGCCATACTGCCCGAGCGCGAAAACAGTCTTCCATTGTGTCAATACACTATATGCAGCGTGGAATATGTGAACGCACCTTTCATTACGACCCATTTGTGTGCAGTACCCATATCGGTCCTATAGTGCTTATCATCCTTTTCTTTTGCGTAGTTTATAAGCGAAAATTTTAGACAAGACCGATGGCGCCCTGTGAAAAAACTAATGCAGAAATGGGGAAATCCCAATACACCGGCTAGTTGCTCCATACACTGGCTAGTCGACCGAGAGGCTCTGACAAGATATCTGGCCATACTGCCCGAGCCCGAAAACAGTCTTCTATTGTGTCAATACAGTATATGCAGCGTGGAATTTGTGAACGCACCTTTCATTACGAGTCATTTGTGTGCAGTACCCGTATCGGTCCCATTGTGGTTATAATCCTTTTTTTTGCGAAGTTTATAAGCCAAAATTTTAAACAAGACCGATGGCGCCCTGTGAAAAAACTAATGCAGAAATGGGAAAATCCCCATACACCGGCTAGTTGCTCCATACACTGGCTAGTCGAACGAGAAGCTCTGACAAGATATTTGGCCATGCTGCCCGAGCGCGAAAACAGTCTTCCATTGTGTCAATACAGTATATGCAGCGTGGAATTTGTGAACGCATCTTTCATTACGAGTCATTTGTGTGCAGTGCCCGTATCGGTCCTATAGTGCTTATCATCGTTTTCTTTTGCGTAGTTTATAAGCGAAAATTTTAGACAAGACTGATGGCGCACTGTGAAAAAACTACTGCACAAATGGGAAAATTCCCATACACCAGAGAGTGGCTCCATTCACCGGCTAGTCGACCGAGAAGCTCTGACAAGATATCTGGCGGTACTGCCCGAGCGCGAAAACAGTCTTCCATTGTGTCAATACAGTATAAGCAGCGTTCAATTTGTGAACGCACCTTTCATTACGACTCATTTGTGTGCAGTACCCGTATCGGTCCTATAGTGCTTATCATCCTTTTCTTTTGCGTAGTTTATAAGTGAAAATTTTAGACAAGACCGATGGCGCCCTGTGAAAAAACTAATGCACAAATGGGGAAATCCCCATACACCAGCTAGTAGCTCCATACACTGGCTAATCGACCGAGAAGCTCTGACAAGATATCTGGCCATACTGCCCGAGCCCGAAAACAGTCTTCCATTGTGTCAATACACTATATGCAGCGTGGAATTTGTGAACGCACCTTTCATTACGACCCATTTGTGTGCAGTACCCGTATCGGTCCTATAGTGCTTATCATCCTTTTCTTTTGCGTAGTTTATAAGCGAAAATTTTAGACAAGACCGATGGCGCCCTGTGAAAAAACTAATGCACAAATGGGGAAATCCCCATACACCGGCTATTTGCTCCATACACTGGCTAGTCGACCGAGAAGCTCTGACAAGATATCTGGCCATACTGCCCGAGCGCGAAAACAGTCTTCCATTGTGTCAATACACTACATGCAGCATGGAATTTGTGAACGCACCTTTCATTACGACCCATTTGTGTGCAGTACCCGTATCGGTCCTATAGTGCTTATCATCCTTTTCTTTTGCGTAGTCTATAAGCGAAAATTTTAGACAAGACCGATGGCGCCCTGTGAAAAATAATGCACAAATGGGGAAATCCCCATACATCGGCTAGTTGCTCCATACACTGGCTAGTCGACTGAGAAGCTCTGACAAGATATCTGGCCATACTGCCCGAGCGCGAAAACAGTCTTCCATTGTGTGAATACAGTATATGCAGCGTGGAATTTGTGAACGCACCTTTCATTACGCGTCATTTGTGTGCAGTACCCGTATCGGCCCTTTTGTGGTTACAATCCTTTTCTTTTGAGAAGTTTATAAGCCAAAATTTTAGACAAGACCGATGGTGCCCTGTGAAAAAACTAATGCAGAAATGGGGAAATCCCCATACACCGGCTACTTGCTCCATACACTGGCTAGTCGACCGAGAAGCTCTGACAAGATATCTGGCAATACTGCCCGAGCGCGAATACAGTCTTCCTTTGTGTCAATACAGTATATGCAGTGTGGAATTTGTGAACGCACCTTTCATTACGAGTCATTTGTGTGCAGTACCCGTATCGGTCCTATAGTGCTTATCATCCTTTTCTTTTGCGTAGTTTATAAGCGAAAATTTTAAGCAAGACCGATGGCGCACTGTGAAAAAACTACTGCACAAATGGGAAAATTCCCATACACCAGAGAGTGGCTCCATTCACCGGCTAGTCGACCGAGAAGCTCTGACAAGATATCTGGCCATACTGCCCGAGCGCGAAAACAGTTTTCCATTGTGTCAATACAGTATATGCAGCGTGCAATTTGTGAATGCACCTTTCATTATGACCCATTTGTGTGCAGTACCCGTATCGGTCCTCTAGTCGTTATCATCCTTTCCCTTTGCGTAGTTTATAAGCGAAACTTTTAGACAAGAACGATGGCGCCCTGTGAAAAAACTAATGCACAAATAGGGAAATCACCATACACCGGCGAGTGGCTCCATTCACCGGCTAGTCGACCGAGAAGCTCTGACAAGATATCTGGCGATACTGCCCGAGCGCGAAAACAGTCTTCCATTGTGTCAATACAGTATATGCAGCGTGCAATTAGTGAACGCACCTTTCATTATGCACCATTTGTGTGCAGTATCCGTATCGGTCCTAATGTGGTTATAATCCTTTTCATTTGCGAAGTTTAAAAGCCAAAATTTTAGACATGACTTATGGCGCCCTGTGAAAAAACTAATGCAGAAATGAAGAAATCCCCATACACCGGCTAGTTGCTCCATACACTGGCTAGTCGACCGAGAAGCTCTGACAAGATAGCTCGCCATGCTGCCCGAGCGCGAAAAGTCTTCCATTGTGTCAATACAGTATATGCAGCGTGGAATTTGTGAATGCACGTTTCATTACGAGTCATTTGTGTGCAGTACCCGTATCGGTCCTATTGTGGTTATAATCGTTTCCTTTTGCGAAGTTTTTAAGCCAAAATTTTAGACAAGACCTATAGCGCCCTGTGAAAAAACTAATGCACACATAGGGAAATCACCATACACCGGCGAGTGGCTCCATTCACCGGCTAGTAGACCGAGAAACTCTGACAAGATATCTGGCCATACTGCCCGAGCGCGAAAACCGTCTTCCATTGGGTCAATACAGTATATGCAGCGTTCAATTTCTGAACGCACCTTTCATTACGACCCATTTGTGTGCAGTACCCGTATCGGTCCTATAGTGCTTATCATCGTTTTCTTTTGGGTAGTTTATAAGCGAAACTTTTTGACAAGAACGATGGCGCCCTGTGAAAAAACTAATGCACAAATAGGGAAATCACCATACACCAGAGAGTGTCTCCATTCACCGGCTAGTCGACCGAGAAGCTCTGACAAGATATCTGGCCATACTGCCCTAGAGCAAAAACAGTCTTCCATTGTGTCAATACAGTATAAGCAGCGTTCAATTTGTGAACGCACCTTTCATTACGACTCATTTGTGTGCAGTACCCGTATCGGTCCTATAGTGCTTATCATCCTTGTCTTTTGCGTAGTTTATAAGCGAAAATTTTAGACAAGACCGATCTCGCCCTGTGAAAAAACTAATGCACAAATGGGGAAATCCCCATACACCAGCTAGTTGCTCCATACACTGGCTAGTCGACCGAGAAGCTCTGACGAGATATCTGGCCATACTGCCCGAGCGCGAAAACAGTCTTCCATTGTGTCAATACACTATATGCAGTGTGGAATTTGTGAACGCACCTTTCATTACGACCCATTTGTGTGCAGTACGCGTATCGGTCCTATAGTGCTTATCATTCTTTTCTTTTGCGTATTTTATAAGCGAAAATTTTAGACAAGACCGATGGCGCCCTGTGAAAAAACTAATGCACAAATGGGGAAATCCCAATACACCGGCTAGTTGCTCCATACACTGGCTAGTCGACCGAGAAGCTCTGACAAGATATCTGGCAATACTGCCCGAGCGCGAATACAGTCTTCCATTGTGTCAATACAGTATATGCAGCGTGGAATTTGTGAAGGCACCTTTCATTACGAGTCATTTGTGTGCAGTACCCGTATCGGCCCTATTGTGGTTATAATCCTTTTCTTTTGAGAAGTTGATAAGCCAAAATTTTTGACAAGACCGATGGTGCCCTGTGAAAAAACTAATGCAGAAATGGGGAAATCCGCATACACCGGCTAGTTGCTCCATACACTGGCTAGTCGACCGAGAAGCTCTGACAAGATATCTGGCAATACTGCCCGAGCGCGAATACAGTCTTCCATTGTGTCAATACAGTATATGCAGTGTGGAATTTGTGAACGCACCTTTCATTACGAGTCATTTGTGTGCAGTACCCGTTTGGGTCCTATAGTGCTTATCATCCTTTTCTTTTGCGTAGTTTAAAAGCGCAAATTTTAGACAAGACCGATGGCGCACTGTGAAAAAACTACTGCACAAATGGGAAAATTCCCATACACCAGAGAGTGGCTCCATTCACCGGCTAGTCGACCGAGAAGCTCTGACAAGATATCTGGCGATACTGCCCGAGCGCGAAAACCGTCTTCCATTGTGTCAATACAGTATATGCAGCGTGCAATTAGTGAACGCACCTTTCATTATGACCCATTTGTGTGCAGTACCCGTATCGGTCCTCTAGTCGTTATCATTCTTTCCTTTTGCGTAGTTTATAAGCGAAACTTTTTGACAAGAACGATGGCGCCCTGTCAAAAAACTAATGCACAAATAGGGAAATCACCATACACCAGAGAGTGTCTCCATTCACCGGCTAGTCGACCGAGAAGCTCTGACAAGATATCTGGCCATACTGCCCTAGAGCGAAAACAGTCTTCCATTGTGTAACTACAGTATAAGCAGCGTTCAATTTGTGAACGCACCTTTCATTACGACTCATTTGTGTGCAGTACCCGTATCGGTCCTATAGTGCTTATCATCCTTTTCTTTTGCGTTGTTTATAAGCGAAAATTTTAGACAAGACCGATGGCGCCCTGTGAAAAAACTAATGCACAAATGGGGAAATCCCCATACACCGGCTAGTTGCTCCATACACTGGCTAGTCGACCGAGAAGCTCTGACAAGATATCTGGCCATACTGCCCGAGGGCGAAAACAGTCTTCCATTGTGTCAATACACTATATGCAGCGTGGAATATGTGAACGCACCTTTCATTACGACCCTTTGTGTGCAGTACCCGTATCGGTCCTATAGTGCTTATCATCCTTTTCTTTTGCGTAGTTTATAAGCGAAAATTTTAGACAAGACCGATGGCGCCCTGTGAAAAAACTAATGCACAAATGGGGAAATCCCAATACACCGGCTATTTGCTCCATACACTGGCTAGTCGACCGAGAGGCTCTGACAAGATATCTGGCCATACTGCCCGAGCGCGAAAACAGTCTTCTATTGTGTCAATACAGTATATGCAGCGTGGAATTTGTGAACGCACCTTTCATTACGAGTCATTTGTGTGCAGTACCCGTATCGGTCCCATTGTGGTTATAATCCTTTTTTTTGCGAAGTTTATAAACCAAAATTTTAAACAAGACCGATGGCGCCCTGTGAAAAAACTAATGCAGAAATGGGGAAATCCCCATACACCAGCTAGTTGCTCCATACACTGGCTAGTCGACCGAGAAGCTCTGACAAGATATCTGGCCATGCTGCCCGAGCGCGAAAACAGTCTTCCATTGTGTCAATACAGTATATGCAGCGTGCAATTTGAGAACGCACCTTTCATTACGACCCATATGTGTGCAGTACCCGTATCGGTCCTATAGTGGTTATCATCGTTTTCTTTTGCGTAGTTTATAAGTGAAAATTTTAGACAAGATCGATGGCGCCCTGTGAAAAAACTAATGCACAAATGGGGAAATCCCCATACACTGGCTAGTGGCTCCATACACCGGCTAGTCGACCGAGAAGCTCTGACATGATATCTGGCCATACTGCCCGAGCGCGAAAACCGTCTTCCATTGTGTCAATACAGTATACGCAGCGTGCAATTTGTGAACGCACCTTTCATTATGACCCATTTGTGTGCAGTACCCGTATCGGTCCTATAGTGCTTATCATCCTTTTCTTTTGCGTAGTTTATAAGCGAAAATTTTAGACAAGACCGATGGCGCCCTGTGAAAAAACTAATGCAGAAATGAAGAAATCCCCATACACCGGCTAGTTGCTCCATACACTGGCTAGTCGACCGAGAAGCTCTGACAAGATATCTGGCCATGCTGCTCGAGCGCGAAAACAGTCTTCCATTGTGTCAATACAGTATATGCAGCATGGAATTTGTGAATGCACGTTTCATTACGAGTCATTTGTGTGCAGTAAACGTATCGGTCCTATTGTGGTTATAATCCTTTTCTTTTGCGAAGTTTTCAAGCCAAAATTTTAGACCAGACCTATAGCGCCCTGTGAAAAAACTAATGCACAAATAGAGAAATCACCATACACCGGCGAGTGGCTCCATTCACCGGCTAGTAGACCGAGAAACTCTGACAAGATATCTGGCCATACTGCCCGAGCGCGAAAACCGTCTTCCATTGTGTCAATACAGTATATGCAGCGTTCAATTTCTGAATGCACCTTTCATTACTACCTATTTGTGTGCAGTACCCGTATCGGTCCTATAGTGCTTATCATCGTTTTCTTTTGCGTAGTTTATAAGCGAAAATTTTATAAAAGACCGATGGCGCCCTGTGAAAAAACTAATACACAAATGGGGAAAACCCCATACACCGGCTAGTGGCTCCATACACCGGCTAGTCGACCGAGAAGATCTGACAAGATATCTGGCCATACTGCCCGAGCGCGAAAACCGTCTTCCAGTGTGTCAATACAGTAAATGCAGCGTTCAATTTGTGAACGCACCTTTCATTACGACCCATTTGTGTGCAGTACCCGTATTGGTCCTATAGTGCTTATCATCCTTTTCTTTTGGGTAGTTTATAAGCGAAAATTTTAGACTAGACCGATGGCGCCATTTGAAAAAACTATTGCAGAAATGGGGAAATCCCCATACACCAGCTAGTTGCTCCATACACTGGCTAGTCGACCGAGAAGCTCTGACAAGATATCTGGCCATGCTGCCCGAGCGCGAAAACAGTCTTCCATTGTGTCAATACAGTATATGCAGCGTGTAATTTGTGAACGCACCTTTCTTTACGAGTCATTTGTGTGCAGTACCCGTATCGGTCCTATTGTGGTTATAATCCTTTTCTTTTGAGAAGTTTATAAGCCAAAATTTTAGACAAGACCGATGGTGCCCTGTGAAAAAACTAATGCAGAAATGGGGAAATCCCCATACACCGGCTAGTTGCTCCATACACTGGCTAGTCGACCGAGAAGCTCTGACAAGATATCTGGCCATACTGCCCGAGCACGAATTACAGTCTTCCATTGTGTCAATACAGTATATGGAGTGTGGAATTTGTGAACGCACCTTTCATTACGAGTCATTTGTGTGCAGTACCCGTATCGGTCCTATATTGCTTATCATCCTTTTCTTTTGTGTAGTTTATAAGCGAAAATTTTAGACAAGACCGATGGCGCACTGTGAAAAAACTAATGCACAAATGGGAAAATTCCCATACACCGGCTAGTGGCTCCATACACCGGCTAGTCGACCGAGAAGATCTGACAAGATATCTGGCCATACTGCCCGAGCGCGAAAACACTCTTCCATTCTTTCAATACAGTATATGCAGCGTGTAATTTGTGAAGGCACCTTTCCTAACGACCCATTTGTGTGCAGTACCCGTATCGGTCCTCTAGTCGTTATCATCCTTTCCTTTTGCATAGTTTATAAGCGAAACTTTTATACAAGAACGATGGTGCCCTGTGAAAAAACAAAAGCACAAATAGGGAAATCCCCATACACCGGCTAGTCGACCGAGAAGTTCTCACAAGATATCTGCCATACTGCCCTAGCGCGAAAACAGTCTTCCATTGTGTCAGTACAGTATATGCAGCGTGCAATTTGAGAACGCACCTTTCATTACGACCCATTTGTGTGCAGTACCCGTATCGGTCCTATAGTGGTTATCATCGTTTTCTTTTGCGTAGTTTATAAGCGAAAATTTTAGACAAGATCGATGGCGCCCTGTGAAAAATCTAACGCACAAATGGGGAAATCCCCATACACCGGCTAGTTGCTCCATACACTGGCTTGTCGACCGAGAAGCTCTGACAAGATATCTGGCCATACTGCCCGAGCGCGAAAACAGTCTTCCATTGGGTCAATACACTATATGCAGCGTGGAATTTGTGAACGCACCTTTCATTACGACTCATTTGTGGGCAGTTCCCGTCACGGTCCTATAGTGCTTATCATCCTTTTCTTTTGCGTAGTTTATAAGCGAAAATTTTAGACAAGACCGATGGCGCCCTGTGAAAAAACTAATGCAGAAATGAAGAAATCCTCATACACCGGCTAGTTGCTCCATACACTGGCTAGTCGACCGAGAAGCTCTGACAAGATATCTGGCCATGCTGCCCGAGCGCGAAAACAGTCTTCCATTGTGTCAATACAGTATATGCCGCGTGGAATTTGTGAATGCACGTTTCATTACGAGTCATTTGTGTGCAGTACCCGTATCGGTCCTATTGTGGTTATAATCCTTTTCTTTTGCGAAGTTTTCAAGCCAAAATTTTAGACCAGACCTATAGCGCCCTGTGAAAAAACTAATGCACAAATAGAGAAATAACCATACACCGGCGAGTGGCTCCATTCACTGGCTAGTAGACCGAGAAACTCTGACAAGATATCTGGCCATACTGCCCGAGCGCGAAAACCGTCTTCCATTGTGTCAATACAGTATATGCAGCGTTCAATTTCTGAATGCACCTTTCATTACGACCTATTTGTGTGCAGTACCCGTATCGGTCCTATAGTGCTTATCATCGTTTTCTTTTGCGTAGTTTATAAGCGAAAATTTTAGACAAGACCGATGGCGCCCTGTGAAAAAACTAATACACAAATGGGGAAAACCCCATACACCGGCTAGTGGCTCCATACACCGGCTAGTCGACCGAGAAGATCTGACAAGATATCTGGCCATACTGCCCGAGCGCGAAAACCGTCTTCCAGTGTGTCAATACAGTAAATGCAGCGTTCAATTTGTGAACGCACCTTTCATTACGACCCATTTGTGTGCAGTACCCGTATCGGTCCTATTGTGGTTATAATCCTTTTCTTTTGAGAAGTTTATAAGCCAAAATTTTAGACAAGACCGATGGTGCCCTGTGAAAAAACTAATGCAGAAATGGGGAAATCCCCATACACTGGCTAGTTGCTCCATACACTGGCTAGTCGACCGAGAAGCTCTGACAAGATATCTGGCCATACTGCCCGAGCGCGAAAACAGTCTTCCATTGTGTCAATACAGTATATGCAGCGTGCAATTAGTGAACGCACCTTTCATTATGCACCATTTGTGTGCAGTACCCGTATGGGTCCTCTAGTCGTTATCATTCTTTCCTTTTCCGTAGTTTATAAGCGAAACTTTTTGACAAGAACGATGGCGCCATGTGAAAAAACTAATGCACAAATAGGGAAATCCCCATACACCGGCTAGTTGCTCCATACACTGGCTAGTCGACCGAGAAGCTCTGACAAGATATCTGGCCATGCTGCCCGAGCGCGAAAACAGTCTTCCATTGTGTCAATACAGTATATGCAGCGTGTAATTTGTGAACGCACCTTTCTTTACGAGTCATTTGTGTGCAGTACCCGTATCGGTCCTATTGTGGTTATAATCCTTTTCTTTTGAGAAGTTTATAAGCCAAAATTTTAGACAAGACCGATGGTGCCCTGTGAAAAAACTAATGCAGAAATGGGGAAATCCCCATACACCGGCTAGTTGCTCCATACACTGGCTAGTCGACCGAGAAGCTCTGACAAGATATCTGGCCATACTGCCCGAGCACGAATTACAGTCTTCCATTGTGTCAATACAGTATATGGAGTGTGGAATTTGTGAACGCACCTTTCATTACGAGTCATTTGTGTGCAGTACCCGTATCGGTCCTATATTGCTTATCATCCTTTTCTTTTGCGTAGTTTATAAGCGAAAATTTTAGACAAGACCGATGGCGCACTGTGAAAAAACTAATGCACAAATGGGAAAATTCCCATACACCGGCTAGTGGCTCCATACACCGGCTAGTCGACCGAGAAGATCTGACAAGATATCTGGCCATACTGTCCGAGCGCGAAAACACTCTTCCATTGTTTCAATACAGTATATGCAGCGTGTAATTTGTGAAGGCACCTTTCCTAACGACCCATTTGTGTGCAGTACCCGTATCGGTCCTCTAGTCGTTATCATCCTTTCCTTTTGCATAGTTTATAAGCGAAACTTTTATACAAGAACGATGGTGCCCTGTGAAAAAACAAAAGCACAAATAGGGAAACCCCATACACCGGCTAGTCGACCGAGAAGTTCCCACAAGATATCTGCCATACTGCCCTAGCGCGAAAACAGTCTTCCATTGTGTCAGTACAGTATATGCAGCGTGCAATTTGAGAACGCACCTTTCATTACGACCCATTTGTGTGCAGTACCCGTATCGGTCCTATAGTGGTTATCATCGTTTTCTTTTGCGTAGTTTATAAGCGAAAATTTTAGACAAGATCGATGGCGCCCTGTGAAAAATCTAACGCACAAATGGGGAAATCCCCATACACCGGCTAGTTGCTCCATACACTGGCTAGTCGACCGAGAAGCTCTGACAAGATATCTGGCCATACTGCCCGAGCGCGAAAACAGTCTTCCATTGTGTCAATACACTATATGCAGCGTGGAATTTGTGAACGCACCTTTCATTATGACTCATTTGTGGGCAGTTCCCGTCACGGTCCTATAGTGCTTATCATCCTTTTCTTTTGCGTAGTTTATAAGCGAAAATTTTAGACAAGACCGATGGCGCCCTGTGAAAAAACTAATGCAGAAATGAAGAAATCCCCATACACCGGCTAGTTGCTCCATACACTGGCTAGTCGACCGAGAAGCTCTGACAAGATATCTGGCCATGCTGCCCGAGCGCGAAAACAGTCTTCCATTGTGTCAATACAGTATATGCCGCGTGGAATTTGTGAACGCACCTTTCATTACGAGTCATTTGTGTGCAGTACCCGTATCGGTCCTATAGTGCTTATCATCGTTTTCTTTTGCGTAGTTTATAAGCGAAAATTTTAGACTAGACCGATGGCGCACTGTGAAAAAACTACTGCACAAATGGGAAAATTCCCATACACCAGAGAGTGGCTCCATTCACCGGCTAGTCGACCGAGAAGCTCTGACAAGATATCTGGCGATACTGCCCGAGCGCGAAAACAGTCTTCCAATGTGTCAATACAGTATATGCAGCGTGCAATTAGTGAACGCACCTTTCATTACGAGTCATTTCTGTGCAGTACCCGTATCGGTCCTATAGTGCTTATCATCCTTTTCTTTTGCGTAGTTTATAAGCGAAAATTTTAGACAAGACCGATGGCGCCCTGTGAAAAAACAGATGCAGAAATGGGGAAATCCCCATACACCAGCTAGTTGCTCCATACACTGGCTAGTCGACCGAGAAGCTCTGACAAGATATCTGGCAATACTGCCCCAGCGCGAATACAGTCTTCCTTTGTGTCAATACAGTATATGCAGTGTGGAATTTGTGAACGCACCTTTCATTACGAGTCATTTGTGTGCAGTACCCGTTTGGGTCCTATATTGCTTATCATCCTTTTCTTTTGCGTAGTTTATAAGCGAAAATTTTAGACAAGACCGATGGCGCACTGTGAAAAAACTACTGCACAAATGGGAAAATTCCCATACACCAGAGAGTGGCTCCATTCACCGGCTAGTCGACCGAGAAGCTCTGACAAGATATCTGGCGATACTGCCCGAGCGCGAAAACCGTCTTCCATTGTGTCAATACAGTATATGCAGCGTGCAATTAGTGAACGCACCTTTCATTATGACCCATTTGTGTGCAGTACCCGTATCGGTCCTCTAGTCGTTATCATTCTCTCCTTTTGCGTAGTTTATAAGCGAAACTTTTTGACAAGAACGATGGCGCCCTGTGAAAAAACTAATGCACAAATAGGGAAATCACCATACACCAGAGAGTGTCTCCATTCACCGGCTAGTGGACCGAGTAGCTCTGACAAGATATCTGGCCATACTGCCCTAGAGCGAAAACAGCCTTCCATTGTGTCACTACAGTATAAGCAGCGTTCAATTTGTGAACGCACCTTTCATTACGACTCATTTGTGTGCAGTACCCGTATCGGTCCTATAGTGCTTATCATCCTTTTCTTTTGCGTTGTTTATAAGCGAAAATTTTAGACAAGACCGATGGCGCCCTGCGAAAAAACTAATGCACAAATGGGGAAATCCCCATACACCGGCTAGTTGCTCCATACACTGGCTAGTCGACTGAGAAGCTCTGACAAGATATCTGGCCATACTGCCCGAGGGCGAAAACAGTCTTCCATTGTGTCAATACACTATATGCAGCGTGGAATATGTGAACGCACCTTTCATTACGACCCATTTGTGTGCAGTACCCGTATCGGTCCTATAGTGCTTATCATCTTTTTCTTTTGCGTAGTTTATAAGCGAAAATTTTAGACAAGACCGATGGCGCTCTGTGAAAAAACTAATGCACAAATGGGGAAATCCCAATACACTGGCTAGTTGCTAAATACACTGGCTAGTCGACCGAGAGGCTCTGACAAGATATCTGGCCATACTGCCCGAGCGCGAAAACAGTCTTCTATTGTGTCAATACAGTATATGCAGCGTGGAATTTCTGAACGCACCTTTCATTACGAGTCATTTGTGTGCAGTACCCGTATCGGTCCCATTGTGGTTATAATCCTTTTTTTTTGCGAAGTTTATAAGCCAAAATTTTAAACAAGACCGATGGCGCCCTGTGAAAAAACTACTGCAGAAATGGGGAAATCCCCATACACCGGCTAGTTGCTCCATACACTGGCTAGTCGACCGAGAAGCTATGACAAGATATCTGGCAATGCTGCCCGAGCGCGAAAACAGTCTTCCATTGTGTCAATACAGTATATGCAGCGTGGAATTTGTGAACGCACCTTTCATTACGAGTCATTTGTTTGCAGTACCCGTATCGGTCCTATAGTGCTTATCATCGTTTTCTTTTGCGCAGTTTATAAGCGAAAATTTTAGACAAGACCGATTGCGCCCTGTGAAAAAACTAATGCACAAATAAGGAAATCACCATACACCGGCGAGTGGCTCCATTCACCGGCTAGTCGACCGAGAAGCTCTGACAAGATATCTGGCCATACTGCCCTAGCGCGAAAACAGTCTTCCATTGTGTCAATACAGTATATGCAGCGTGGAATTTGTGAACGCACCTTTCATTACGACCCATTTGTGTGCAGTACCCGTATCGGTCCTATAGTTCTTATCATCCTTTTCTTTTGCGTATTTTATAAGCGAAAATTTTAGACAAGACCGATGGCGCCCTGTGAAAAAACTAATGCACAAATGGGGAAATCCCCATACACCGGCTATTTGCTCCTTACACTGGCTAGTCGACCGAGAAGCTCTGACAAGATATCTGGCCATACTGCCCGAGCGCGAAAACGGTCTTTTATTGTGTCAATACAGTATATGCAGCGTGGAATTTGTGAACGCACCTTTCATTACGAGTCATTTGTGTGCAGTACCCGTATCGGTCCCATTGTGGTTATAATCCTTTTTTTGCGAAGTTTATAAGCCAAAATTTTAGACAAGACCGATGGTGCCCTGTGAAAAAACTAATGCAGAAATGGGGAAATCCCCATACATCGGCTAGTTGCTCCATACACTGGCTAGTCGACTGAGAAGCTCTGACAAGATATCTGGCCATACTGCCCGAGCGCGATAACAGTCTTCCATTGTGTCAATACAGTATATGCAGCGTGGAATTTGTGAACGCACCTTTCATTACGAGTCATTTGTGTGCAGTACCCGTATCGGCCCTATTGTGGTTATAATCCTTTTCTTTTGAGAAGTTTATAAGCCAAAATTTTAGACAAGACCGATGGTGCCCTGTGAAAAAACTAATGCAGAAATGGGGAAATCCCCATACACCGGCTAGTTGCTCCATACACTGGCTAGTCGACCGAGAAGCTCTGACAAGATATCTGGCAATACTGCCCGAGCGCGAATACAGTCTTCCTTTGTGTCAATACAGTATATGCAGTGTGGAATTTGTGAACGCACCTTTCATTACGAGTCATTTGTGTGCAGTACCCGTATCGGTCCTATAGTGCTTATCATCCTTTTCTTTTGCGTAGTTTATAAGCGAAAATTTTAGACAAGACCGATGGCGCACTGTGAAAAAACTAATGCACAAATAGGGAAATCACCATACACCAGAGAGTGTCTCCATTCACCAGCTAGTCGACCGAGAAGCTCTGACAAGATATCTGGCCATACTGCCCGAGCGCGAAAACAGTCTTCCATTCTGTCAATACACTATATGCAGCGTGGAATTTGTGAACGCACCTTTCATTACGACCCATTTGTGTGCAGTACCCGTATCGGTCCTATAGTGCTTATCATCCTTTTCTTTTGCGTAGTTTATAAGCGAAAATTTTAGACAAGACCGATGGCGCCCTGTGAAAAAACTAATGCACAAATGGGTATATCCCCATACACCGGCTAGTTGCTCCATTCACCGGCTAGTCGACCGAGAAGCTCTGACAAGATATCTGGCCATACTGCCCTAGAGCGAAAACAGTCTTCCATTGTGTCAATACAGTATAAGCAGCGTTCAATTTGTGAACGCACCTTTCATTACGACTCATTTGTGTGCAGTACCCGTTTCGGTCCTATAGTGCTTATCATCCTTTTCTTTTGCGTTGTTTATAAGCGAAAGTTTTAGACAAGACCGATGGTGCCCTGTGAAAAAACTAATGCAGAAATGGGGAAATCCCCATACACTGGCTAGTTGCTCCATACACTGGCTAGTCGACCGAGAAGCTCTGACAAGATATCTGGCCATACTGCCCGAGCGCGAAAACAGTCTTCCATTGTGTCAATCCAGTATATGCAGCGTGCAATTAGTGAACGCACCTTTCATTATGCACCATTTGTGTGCAGTATCCGTATGGGTCCTCTAGTCGTTATCATTCTTTCCTTTTCCGTAGTTTATAAGCGAAACTTTTTGACAAGAACGATGGCGCCATGTGAAAAAACTAATGCACAAATAGGGAAATCCCCATACACTGGCTAGTTGCTCCATACACTGGCTAGTCGACCGAGAAGCTCTGACAAGATATCTGGCCATGCTGCCCGAGCGCGAAAACAGTCTTCCATTGTTTCAATACAGTATATGCAGCGTGTAATTTGTGAACGCACCTTTCTTTACGAGTCATTTGTGTGCAGTACCCGTATCGGTCCTATTGTGGTTATAATCCTTTTCTTTTGAGAAGTTTATAAGCCAAAATTTTAGACAAGACCGATGGTGCCCTGTGAAAAAACTAATGCAGAAATGGGGAAATCCCCATACACCGGCTAGTTGCTCCATACACTGGCTAGTCGACCGAGAAGCTCTGACAAGATATCTGGCCATACTGCCCGAGCACGAATTACAGTCTTCCATTGTGTCAATACAGTATATGGAGTGTGGAATTTGTGAACGCACCTTTCATTACGAGTCATTTGTGTGCAGTACCCGTATCGGTCCTATATTGCTTATCATCCTTTTCTTTTGCGTAGTTTATAAGCGAAAATTTTAGACAAGACCGATGGCGCACTGTGAAAAAACTAATGCACAAATGGGAAAATTCCCATACACCGGCTAGTGGCTCCATACACCGGCTAGTCGACCGAGAAGATCTGACAAGATATCTGGCCATACTGCCCGAGCGCGAAAACACTCTTCCATTGTTTCAATACAGTATATGCAGCGTGTAATTTGTGAAGGCACCTTTCCTAACGACCCATTTGTGTGCAGTACCCGTATCGGTCCTCTAGTCGTTATCATCCTTTCCTTTTGCATAGTTTATAAGCGAAACTTTTATACAAGAACGATGGTGCCCTGTGAAAAAACAAAAGCACAAATAGGGAAACCCCATACACCGGCTAGTCGACCGAGAAGTTCCCACAAGATATCTGCCATACTGCCCTAGCGCGAAAACAGTCTTCCATTGTGTCAGTACAGTATATGCAGCGTGCAATTTGAGAACGCACCTTTCATTACGACCCATTTGTGTGCAGTACCCGTATCAGTCCTATAGTGGTTATCATCGTTTTCTTTTGCGTAGTTTATAAGCGAAAATTTTAGACAAGATCGATGGCGCCCTGTGAAAAATCTAACGCACAAATGGGGAAATCCCCATACACCGGCTAGTTGCTCCATACACTGGCTAGTCGACCGAGAAGCTCTGACAAGATATCTGGCCATACTGCCCGACCGCGAAAACAGTCTTCCATTGTGTCAATACACTATATGCAGCGTGGAATTTGTGAACGCACCTTTCATTACGACTCATTTGTGGGCAGTTCCCGTCACGGTCCTATAGTGCTTATCATCCTTTTCTTTTGCGTAGTTTATAAGCGAAAATTTTAGACAAGACCGATGGCGCCCTGTGAAAAAACTAATGCAGAAATGAAGAAATCCCCATACACCGGCTAGTTGCTCCATACACTGGCTAGTCGACCGAGAAGCTCTGACAAGATATCTGGCCATGCTGCCCGAGCGCGAAAACAGTCTTCCATTGTGTCAATACAGTATATGCCGCGTGGAATTTGTGAACGCACCTTTCATTACGAGTCATTTGTGTGCAGTACCCGTATCGGTCCTATAGTGCTTATCATCGTTTTCTTTTGCGTAGTTTATAAGCGAAAATTTTAGACAAGACCGATGGCGCACTGTGAAAAAACTACTGCACAAATGGGAAAATTCCCATACACCAGAGAGTGGCTCCATTCACCGGCTAGTCGACCGAGAAGCTCTGACAAGATATCTGGCGATACTGCCCGAGCGCGAAAACAGTCTTCCAATGTGTCAATACAGTATATGCAGCGTGCAATTAGTGAACGCACCTTTCATTACGAGTCATTTCTGTGCAGTACCCGTATCGGTCCTATAGTGCTTATCATCCTTTTCTTTTGCGTAGTTTATAAGCGAAAATTTTAGACAAGACCGATGGCGCCCTGTGAAAAAACAGATGCAGAAATGGGGAAATCCCCATACACCAGCTAGTTGCTCCATACACTGGCTAGTCGACCGAGAAGCTCTGACAAGATATAATGCAATACTGCCCCAGCGCGAATACAGTCTTCCTTTGTGTCAATACAGTATATGCAGTGTGGAATTTGTGAACGCACCTTTCATTACGAGTCATTTGTGTGCAGTACCCGTTTGGGTCCTATAGTGCTTATCATCCTTTTCTTTTGCGTAGTTTATAAGCGAAAATTTTAGACAAGACCGATGGCGCACTGTGAAAAAACTACTGCACAAATGGGAAAATTCCCATACACCAGAGAGTGGCTCCATTCACCGGCTAGTCGACCGAGAAGCTCTGACAAGATATCTGGCGATACTGCCCGAGCGCGAAAACCGTCTTCCATTGTGTCAATACAGTATATGCAGCGTGCAATTAGTGAACGCACCTTTCATTATGACCCATTTGTGTGCAGTACCCGTATCGGTCCTCTAGTCGTTATCATTCTCTCCTTTTGCGTAGTTTATAAGCGAAACTTTTTGACAAGAACGATGGCGCCCTGTGAAAAAACTAATGCACAAATAGGGAAATCACCATACACCAGAGAGTGTCTCCATTCACCGGCTAGTCGACCGAGAAGCTCTGACAAGATATCTGGCCATACTGCCCTAGAGCGAAAACAGCCTTCCATTGTGTCACTACAGTATAAGCAGCGTTCAATTTGTGAACGCACCTTTCATTACGACTCATTTGTGTGCAGTACCCGTATCGGTCCTATAGTGCTTATCATCCTTTTCTTTTGCGTTGTTTATAAGCGAAAATTTTAGACAAGACCGATGGCGCCCTGTGAAAAAACTAATGCACAAATGGGGAAATCCCCATACACCGGCTAGTTGCTCCATACACTGGCTAGTCGACTGAGAAGCTCTGACAAGATATCTGGCCATACTGCCCGAGGGCGAAAACAGTCTTCCATTGTGTCAATACACTATATGCAGCGTGGAATATGTGAACGCACCTTTCATTACGACCCATTTGTGTGCAGTACCCGTATCGGTCCTATAGTGCTTATCATCTTTTTCTTTTGCGTAGTTTATAAGCGAAAATTTTAGACAAGACCGATGGCGCTCTGTGAAAAAACTAATGCACAAATGGGGAAATCCCAATACACCGGCTAGTTGCTCCATACACTGGCTAGTCGACCGAGAGGCTCTGACAAGATATCTGGCCATACTGCCCGAGCGCGAAAACAGTCTTCTATTGTGTCAATACAGTATATGCAGCGTGGAATTTGTGAACGCACCTTTCATTACGAGTCATTTGTGTGCAGTACCCGTATCGGTCCCATTGTGGTTATAATCCTTTTTTTTTGCGAAGTTTATAAGCCAAAATTTTAAACAAGACCGATGGCGCCCTTTGAAAAAACTACTGCAGAAATGGGGAAATCCCCATACACCGGCTAGTTGCTCCATACACTGGCTAGTCGACCGAGAAGCTCTGACAAGATATCTGGCAATGCTGCCCGAGCGCGAAAACAGTCTTCCATTGTGTCAATACAGTATATGCAGCGTGGAATTTGTGAACGCACCTTTCATTACGAGTCATTTGTTTGCAGTACCCGTATCGGTCCTATAGTGCTTATCATCGTTTTCTTTTGCGCAGTTTATAAGCGAAAATTTTAGACAAGACCGATTGCGCCCTGTGAAAAAACTAATGCACAAATAGGGAAATCACCATACACCGGCGAGTGGCTCCATTCACCGGCTAGTCGACCGAGAAGCTCTGACAAGATATCTGGCCATACTGCCCTAGCGCGAAAACAGTCTTCCATTGTGTCAATACAGTATATGCAGCGTGGAATTTGTGAACGCACCTTTCATTACGACCCATTCGTGTGCAGTACCCGTATCGGTCCTATAGTGCTTATCATCCTTTTCTTTTGCGTATTTTATAAGCGAAAATTTTAGACAAGACCGATGGCGCCCTGTGAAAAAACTAATGCAGAAATGGGGAAATCCCCATACATCGGCTAGTTGCTCCATACACTGGCTAGTCGACTGAGAAGCTCTGACAAGATATCTGGCCATACTGCCCGAGCGCGATAACAGTCTTCCATTGTGTCAATACAGTATATGCAGCGTGGAATTTGTGAACGCACCTTTCATTACGAGTCATTTGTGTGCAGTACCCGTATCGGCCCTATTGTGGTTATAATCCTTTTCTTTTTTGAGAAGTTTATAAGCCAAAATTTTAGACAAGACCGATGGTGCCCTGTGAAAAAACTAATGCAGAAATGGGGAAATCCCCATACACCGGCTAGTTGCTCCATACACTGGCTAGTCGACCGAGAAGCTCTGACAAGATATCTGGCAATACTGCCCGAGCGCGAATACAGTCTTCCTTTGTGTCAATACAGTATATGCAGTGTGGAATTTGTGAACGCACCTTTCATTACGAGTCATTTGTGTGCAGTACCCGTATCGGTCCTATAGTGCTTATCATCCTTTTCTTTTGCGTAGTTTATAAGCGAAAATTTTAGACAAGACCGATGGCGCACTGTGAAAAAACTAATGCACAAATAGGGAAATCACCATACACCAGAGAGTGTCTCCATTCACCAGCTAGTCGACCGAGAAGCTCTGACAAGATATCTGGCCATACTGCCCGAGCGCGAAAACAGTCTTCCATTCTGTCAATACACTATATGCAGCGTGGAATTTGTGAACGCACCTTTCATTACGACCCATTTGTGTGCAGTACCCGTATCGGTCCTATAGTGCTTATCATCCTTTTCTTTTGCGTAGTTTACAAGCGAAAATTTTAGACAAGACCGATGGCGCCCTGTGAAAAAACTAATGCACAAATGGGTATATCCCCATACACCGGCTAGTTGCTCCATTCGCCGGCTAGTCGACCGAGAAGCTCTGACAAGATATCTGGCCATACTGCCCTAGAGCGAAAACAGTCTTCCATTGTGTCAATACAGTATAAGCAGCGTTCAATTTGTGAACGCACCTTTCATTACGACTCATTTGTGTGCAGTACCCGTTTCGGTCCTATAGTGCTTATCATCCTTTTCTTTTGCGTTGTTTATAAGCGAAAGTTTTAGACAAGACCGATGGTGCCCTGTGAAAAAACTAATGCAGAAATGGGGAAATCCCCATACACTGGCTAGTTGCTCCATACACTGGCTAGTCGACCGAGAAGCTCTGACAAGATATCTGGCCATACTGCCCGAGCGCGAAAACAGTCTTCCATTGTGTCAATCCAGTATATGCAGCGTGCAATTAGTGAACGCACCTTTCATTATGCACCATTTGTGTGCAGTATCCGTATGGGTCCTCTAGTCGTTATCATTCTTTCCTTTTCCGTAGTTTATAAGCGAAACTTTTTGACAAGAACGATGGCGCCATGTGAAAAAACTAATGCACAAATAGGGAAATCCCCATACACCGGCTAGTTGCTCCATACACTGGCTAGTCGACCGAGAAGCTCTGACAAGATATCTGGCCATGCTGCCCGAGCGCGAAAACAGTCTTCCATTGTGTCAATACAGTATATGCAGCGTGTAATTTGTGAACGCACCTTTCTTTACGAGTCATTTGTGTGCAGTACCCGTATCGGTCCTATTGTGGTTATAATCCTTTTCTTTTGAGAAGTTTATAAGCCAAAATTTTAGACAAGACCGATGGTGCCCTGTGAAAAAACTAATGCAGAAATGGGGAAATCCCCATACACCGGCTAGTTGCTCCATACACTGGCTAGTCGACCGAGAAGCTCTGACAAGATATCTGGCCATACTGCCCGAGCACGAATTACAGTCTTCCATTGTGTCAATACAGTATATGGAGTGTGGAATTTGTGAACGCACCTTTCATTACGAGTCATTTGTGTGCAGTACCCGTATCGGTCCTATATTGCTTATCATCCTTTTCTTTTGCGTAGTTTATAAGCGAAAATTTTAGACAAGACCGATGGCGCACTGTGAAAAAACTAATGCACAAATGGGAAAATTCCCATACACCGGCTAGTGGCTCCATACACCGGCTAGTCGACCGAGAAGATCTGACAAGATATCTGGCCATACTGCCCGAGCGCGAAAACACTCTTCCATTGTTTCAATACAGTATATGCAGCGTGTAATTTGTGAAGGCACCTTTCCTAACGACCCATTTGTGTGCAGTACCCGTATCGGTCCTCTAGTCGTTATCATCCTTTCCTTTTGCATAGTTTATAAGCGAAACTTTTATACAAGAACGATGGTGCCCTGTGAAAAAACAAAAGCACAAATAGGGAAACCCCATACACCGGCTAGTCGACCGAGAAGTTCCCACAAGATATCTGCCATACTGCCCTAGCGCGAAAACAGTCTTCCATTGTGTCAGTACAGTATATGCAGCGTGCAATTTGAGAACGCACCTTTCATTACGACCCATTTGTGTGCAGTACCCGTATCGGTCCTATAGTGGTTATCATCGTTTTCTTTTGCGTAGTTTATAAGCGAAAATTTTAGACAAGATCGATGGCGCCCTGTGAAAAATCTAACGCACAAATGGGGAAATCCCCATACACCGGCTAGTTGCTCCATACACTGGCTAGTCGACCGAGAAGCTCTGACAAGATATCTGGCCATACTGCCCGAGCGCGAAAACAGTCTTCCATTGTGTCAATACACTATATGCAGCGTGGAATTTGTGAACGCACCTTTCATTACGACTCATTTGTGGGCAGTTCCCGTCACGGTCCTATAGTGCTTATCATCCTTTTCTTTTGCGTAGTTTATAAGCGAAAATTTTAGACAAGACCGATGGCGCCCTGTGAAAAAACTAATGCAGAAATGAAGAAATCCCCATACACCGGCTAGTTGCTCCATACACTGGCTAGTCGACCGAGAAGCTCTGACAAGATATCTGGCCATGCTGCGCGAGCGCGAAAACAGTCTTCCATTGTGTCAATACAGTATATGCCGCGTGGAATTTGTGAACGCACCTTTCATTACGAGTCATTTGTGTGCAGTACCCGTATCGGTCCTATAGTGCTTATCATCGTTTTCTTTTGCGTAGTTTATAAGCGAAAATTTTAGACAAGACCGATGGCGCACTGTGAAAAAACTACTGCACAAATGGGAAAATTCCCATACACCAGAGAGTGGCTCCATTCACCGGCTAGTCGACCGAGAAGCTCTGACAAGATATCTGGCGATACTGCCCGAGCGCGAAAACAGTCTTCCAATGTGTCAATACAGTATATGCAGCGTGCAATTAGTGAACGCACCTTTCATTACGAGTCATTTCTGTGCAGTACCCGTATCGGTCCTATAGTGCTTATCATCCTTTTCTTTTGCGTAGTTTATAAGCGAAAATTTTAGACAAGACCGATGGCGCCCTGTGAAAAAACAGATGCAGAAATGGGGAAATCCCCATACACCAGCTAGTTGCTCCATACACTGGCTAGTCGACCGAGAAGCTCTGACAAGATATCTGGCAATACTGCCCCAGCGCGAATACAGTCTTCCTTTGTGTCAATACAGTATATGCAGTGTGGAATTTGTGAACGCACCTTTCATTACGAGTCATTTGTGTGCAGTACCCGTTTGGGTCCTATAGTGCTTATCATCCTTTTCTTTTGCGTAGTTTATAAGCGAAAATTTTAGACAAGACCGATGGCGCACTGTGAAAAAACTACTGCACAAATGGGAAAATTCCCATACACCAGAGAGTGGCTCCATTCACCGGCTAGTCGACCGAGAAGCTCTGACAAGATATCTGGCGATACTGCCCGAGCGCGAAAACCGTCTTCCATTGTGTCAATACAGTATATGCAGCGTGCAATTAGTGAACGCACCTTTCATTATGACCCATTTGTGTGCAGTACCCGTATCGGTCCTCTAGTCGTTATCATTCTCTCCTTTTGCGTAGTTTATAAGCGAAACTTTTTGACAAGAACGATGGCGCCCTGTGAAAAAACTAATGCACAAATAGGGAAATCACCATACACCAGAGAGTGTCTCCATTCACCGGCTAGTCGACCGAGAAGCTCTGACAAGATATCTGGCCATACTGCCCTAGAGCGAAAACAGCCTTCCATTGTGTCACTACAGTATAAGCAGCGTTCAATTTGTGAACGCACCTTTCATTACGACTCATTTGTGTGCAGTACCCGTATCGGTCCTATAGTGCTTATCATCCTTTTCTTTTGCGTTGTTTATAAGCGAAAATTTTAGACAAGACCGATGGCGCCCTGTGAAAAAACTAATGCACAAATAGGGAAATCACCATACACCGGCGAGTGGCTCCATTCACCGGCTAGTCGACCGAGAAGCTCTGACAAGATATCTGGCCATACTGCCCTAGCGCGAAAACAGTCTTCCATTGTGTCAATACAGTATATGCAGCGTGGAATTTGTGAACGCACCTTTCATTACGACCCATTCGTGTGCAGTACCCGTATCGGTCCTATAGTGCTTATCATCCTTTTCTTTTGCGTATTTTATAAGCGAAAATTTTAGACAAGACCGATGGCGCCCTGTGAAAAAACTAATGCACAAATGGGGAAATCCCCATACACCGGCTATTTGCTCCTTACACTGGCTAGTCGACCGAGAAGCTCTGACAAGATATCTGGCCATACTGCCCGAGCGCGAAAACGGTCTTTTATTGTGTCAATACAGTATATGCAGCGTGGAATTTGTGAACGCACCTTTCATTACGAGTCATTTGTGTGCAGTACCCGTATCGGTCCCATTGTGGTTATAATCCTTTTTTTTGCGAAGTTTATAAGCCAAAATTTTAGACAAGACCGATGGTGCCCTGTGAAAAAACTAATGCAGAAATGGGGAAATCCCCATACATCGGCTAGTTGCTCCATACACTGGCTAGTCGACCGAGAAGCTCTGACAAGATATCTGGCAATACTGCCCGAGCGCGAATACAGTCTTCCTTTGTGTCAATACAGTATATGCAGTGTGGAATTTGTGAACGCACCTTTCATTACGAGTCATTTGTGTGCAGTACCCGTATCGGTCCTATAGTGCTTATCATCCTTTTCTTTTGCGTAGTTTATAAGCGAAAATTTTAAGCAAGACCGATGGCGCACTGTGAAAAAACTACTGCACAAATGGGAAAATTCCCATACACCAGAGAGTGGCTCCATTCACCGGCTAGTCGACCGAGAAGCTCTGACAAGATATCTGGCCATACTGCCCGAGCGCGAAAACAGTTTTCCATTGTGTCAATACAGTATATGCAGCGTGCAATTTGTGAATGCACCTTTCATTATGACCCATTTGTGTGCAGTACCCGTATCGGTCCTCTAGTCGTTATCATCCTTTCCCTTTGCGTAGTTTATAAGCGAAACTTTTAGACAAGAACGATGGCGCCCTGTGAAAAAACTAATGCACAAATAGGGAAATCCCCATACACCGGCTATTTGCTCCATACACTGGCTAGTCGACCGAGAAGCTCTGACAAGATATCTGGCCATACTGCCCTAGAGCGAAAACAGTCTTCCATTGTGTCAATACAGTATAAGCAGCGTTCAATTTGTGAACGCACCTTTCATTACGACTCATTTGTGTGCAGTACCCGTTTCGGTCCTATAGTGCTTATCATCCTTTTCTTTTGCGTTGTTTATAAGCGAAAGTTTTAGACAAGACCGATGGCGCCCTGTGAAAAAACTAATGCACAAATGGGGAAATCCCCATACACCGGCTAGTTGCTCCATACACCGGCTAGTCGACCGAGAAGCTCTGACAAGATATCTGGCCATACTGCCCGAGCGCGAAAACAGTCTTCCATTGGGTCAATACACTATATGCAGCGTGGAATATGTGAACGCACCTTTCATTACGACCCATTTGTGTGCAGTACCCATATCGGTCCTATAGTGCTTATCATCCTTTTCTTTTGCGTAGTTTATAAGCGAAAATTTTAGACAAGACCGATGGCGCCCTGTGAAAAAACTAATGCAGAAATGGGGAAATCCCAATACACCGGCTAGTTGCTCCATACACTGGCTAGTCGACCGAGAGGCTCTGACAAGATATCTGGCCATACTGCCCGAGCCCGAAAACAGTCTTCTATTGTGTCAATACAGTATATGCAGCGTGGAATTTGTGAACGCACCTTTCATTACGAGTCATTTGTGTGCAGTACCCGTATCGGTCCCATTGTGGTTATAATCCTTTTTTTTGCGAAGTTTATAAGCCAAAATTTTAAACAAGACCGATGGCGCCCTGTGAAAAAACTAATGCAGAAATGGGAAAATCCCCATACACCGGCTAGTTGCTCCATACACTGGCTAGTCGAACGAGAAGCTCTGACAAGATATTTGGCCATGCTGCCCGAGCGCGAAAACAGTCTTCCATTGTGTCAATACAGTATATGCAGCGTGGAATTTGTGAACGCATCTTTCATTACGAGTCATTTGTGTGCAGTACCCGTATCGGTCCTATAGTGCTTATCATCGTTTTCTTTTGCGTAGTTTATAAGCGAAAATTTTAGACAAGACTGATGGCGCACTGTGAAAAAACTACTGCACAAATGGGAAAATTCCCATACACCAGAGAGTGGCTCCATTCACCGGCTAGTCGACCGAGAAGCTCTGACAAGATATCTGGCGGTACTGCCCGAGCGCGAAAACAGTCTTCTATTGTGTCAATACAGTATAAGCAGCGTTCAATTTGTGAACGCACCTTTCATTACGACTCATTTGTGTGCAGTACCCGTATCGGTCCTATAGTGCTTATCATCCTTTTCTTTTGCGTAGTTTATAAGTGAAAATTTTAGACAAGACCGATGGCGCCCTGTGAAAAAACTAATGCACAAATGGGGAAATCCCCATACACCAGCTAGTAGCTCCATACACTGGCTAATCGACCGAGAAGCTCTGACAAGATATCTGGCCATACTGCCCGAGCCCGAAAACACTCTTCCATTGTGTCAATACACTATATGCAGCGTGGAATTTGTGAACGCACCTTTCATTACGACCCATTTGTGTGCAGTACCCGTATCGGTCCTATAGTGCTTATCATCCTTTTCTTTTGCGTAGTTTATAAGCGAAAATTTTAGACAAGACCGATGGCGCCCTGTGAAAAAACTAATGCACAAATGGGGAAATCCCCATACACCGGCTATTTGCTCCATACACTGGCTAGTCGACCGAGAAGCTCTGACAAGATATCTGGCCATACTGCCCGAGTGCGAAAACAGTCTTCCATTGTGTCAATACACTACATGCAGCATGGAATTTGTGAACGCACCTTTCATTACGACCCATTTGTGTGCAGTACCCGTATCGGTCCTATAGTGCTTATCATCCTTTTCTTTTGCGTAGTCTATAAGCGAAAATTTTAGACAAGACCGATGGCGCCCTGTGAAAAATAATGCACAAATGGGGAAATCCCCATACATCGGCTAGTTGCTCCATACACTGGCTAGTCGACTGAGAAGCTCTGACAAGATATCTGGCCATACTGCCCGAGCGCGAAAACAGTCTTCCATTGTGTCAATACAGTATATGAAGCGTGGAATTTGTGAACGCACCTTTCATTACGCGTCATTTGTGTGCAGTACCCGTATCGGCCCTTTTGTGGTTACAATCCTTTTCTTTTGAGAAGTTTATAAGCCAAAATTTTAGACAAGACCGATGGTGCCCTGTGAAAAAACTAATGCAGAAATGGGGAAATCCCCATTCACCGGCTACTTGCTCCATACACTGGCTAGTCGACCGAGAAGCTCTGACAAGATATCTGGCAATAATGCCCGAGCGCGAATACAGTCTTCCTTTGTGTCAATACAGTATATGCAGTGTGGAATTTGTGAACGCACCTTTCATTACGAGTCATTTGTGTGCAGTACCCGTATCGGTCCTATAGTGCTTATCATCCTTTTCTTTTGCGTAGTTTATAAGCGAAAATTTTAAGCAAGACCGATGGCGCACTGTGAAAAAACTACTGCACAAATGGGAAAATTCCCATACACCAGAGAGTGGCTCCATTCACCGGCTAGTCGACCGAGAAGCTCTGACAAGATATCTGGCCATACTGCCCGAGCGCGAAAACAGTTTTCCATTGTGTCAATACAGTATATGCAGCGTGCAATTTGTGAATGCACCTTTCATTATGACCCATTTGTGTGCAGTACCCGTATTGGTCCTCTAGTCGTTATCATCCTTTCCCTTTGCATAGTTTATAAGCGAAACTTTTAGACAAGAACGATGGCGCCCTGTGAAAAAACTAATGCACAAATAGGGAAATCACCATACACCGGCGAGTGGCTCCATTCACCGGCTAGTCGACCGAGAAGCTCTGACAAGATATCTGGCGATACTGCCCGAGCGCGAAAACAGTCTTCCATTGTGTGAATACAGTATATGCAGCGTGCAATTAGTGAACGCACCTTTCATTATGCACCATTTGTGTGCAGTATCCGTATCGGTCCTAATGTGGTTATAATCCTTTTCATTTGCGAAGTTTAAAAGCCAAAATTTTAGACATGACCGATGGCGCCCTGTGAAAAAACTAATGCAGAAATGAAGAAATCCCCATACACCGGCTAGTTGCTCCATACACTGGCTAGTCGACCGAGAAGCTCTGACAAGATAGCTCGCCATGCTGCCCGAGCGCGAAAAGTCTTCCATTGTGTCAATACAGTATATGCAGCGTGGAATTTGTGAATGCACGTTTCATTACGAGTCATTTGTGTGCAGTACCCGTATCGGTCCTATTGTGGTTATAATCGTTTCCTTTTGCGAAGTTTTTAAGCCAAAATTTTAGACAAGACCTATAGCGCCCTGTGAAAAAACTAATGCACACATAGGGAAATCACCATACACCGGCGAGTGGCTCCATTCACCGGCTAGTAGACCGAGAAACTCTGACAAGATATCTGGCCATACTGCCCGAGCGCGAAAACCGTCTTCCATTGGGTCAATACAGTATATGCAGCGTTCAATTTCTGAACGCACCTTTCATTACGACCCATTTGTGTGCAGTACCCGTATCGGTCCTATAGTGCTTATCATCGTTTTCTTTTGGGTAGTTTATAAGCGAAACTTTTTGACAAGAACGATGGCGCCCTGTGAAAAAACTAATGCACAAATAGGGAAATCACCATACACCAGAGAGTGTCTCCATTCACCGGCTAGTCGACCGAGAAGCTCTGACAAGATATCTGGCCATACTGCCCTAGAGCGAAAACAGTCTTCCATTGTGTCAATACAGTATAAGCAGCGTTCAATTTGTGAACGCACCTTTCATTACGACTCATTTGTGTGCAGTACCCGTATCGGTCCTATAGTGCTTATCATCCTTGTCTTTTGCGTAGTTTATAAGCGAAAATTTTAGACAAGACCGATCTCGCCCTGTGAAAAAACTAATGCACAAATGGGGAAATCCCCATACACCAGCTAGTTGCTCCATACACTGGCTAGTCGACCGAGAAGCTCTGACGAGATATCTGGCCATACTGCCCGAGCGCGAAAACAGTCTTCCATTGTGTCAATACACTATATGCAGTGTGGAATTTGTGAACGCACCTTTCATTACGACCCATTTGTGTGCAGTACGCGTATCGGTCCTATAGTGCTTATCATTCTTTTCTTTTGCGTAGTTTATAAGCGAAAATTTTAGACAAGACCGATGGCGCCCTGTGAAAAAACTAATGCACCAATGGGGAAATCCCAATACACCGGCTAGTTGCTCCATACACTGGCTAGTCGACCGAGAAGCTCTGACAAGATATCTGGCAATACTGCCCGAGCGCGAATACAGTCTTCCATTGTGTCAATACAGTATATGCAGCGTGGAATTTGTGAAGGCACCTTTCATTACGAGTCATTTGTGTGCAGTACCCGTATCGGCCCTATTGTGGTTATAATCCTTTTCTTTTGAGAAGTTGATAAGCCAAAATTTTTGACAAGACCGATGGTGCCCTGTGAAAAAACTAATGCAGAAATGGGGAAATCCGCATACACCGGCTAGTTGCTCCATACACTGGCTAGTCGACCGAGAAGCTCTGACAAGATATCTGGCAATACTGCCCGAGCGCGAATACAGTCTTCCATTGTGTCAATACAGTATATGCAGCGTGCAATTAGTGAACGCACCTTTCATTATGACCCATTTGTGTGCAGTACCCGTATCGGTCCTCTAGTCGTTATCATTCTTTCCTTTTGCGTAGTTTATAAGCGAAACTTTTTGACAAGAACGATGGCGCCCTGTCAAAAAACTAATGCACAAATAGGGAAATCACCATACACCAGAGAGTGTCTCCATTCACCGGCTAGTCGACCGAGAAGCTCTGACAAGATATCTGGCCATACTGCCCTAGAGCGAAAACAGTCTTCCATTGTGTAACTACAGTATAAGCAGCGTTCAATTTGTGAACGCACCTTTCATTACGACTCATTTGTGTGCAGTACCCGTATCGGTCCTATAGTGCTTATCATCCTTTTCTTTTGCGTTGTTTATAAGCGAAAATTTTAGACAAGACCGATGGCGCCCTGGGAAAAAACTAATGCACAAATGGGGAAATCCCCATACACCGGCTAGTTGCTCCATACACTGGCTAGTCGACCGAGAAGCTCTGACAAGATATCTGGCCATACTGCCCGAGGGCGAAAACAGTCTTCCATTGTGTCAATACACTATATGCAGCGTGGAATATGTGAACGCACCTTTCATTACGACCCTTTGTGTGCAGTACCCGTATCGGTCCTATAGTGCTTATCATCCTTTTCTTTTGCGTAGTTTATAAGCGAAAATTTTAGACAAGACCGATGGCGCCCTGTGAAAAAACTAATGCACAAATGGGGAAATCCCAATACACCGGCTATTTGCTCCATACACTGGCTAGTCGACCGAGAGGCTCTGACAAGATATCTGGCCATACTGCCCGAGCGCGAAAACAGTCTTCTATTGTGTCAATACAGTATATGCAGCGTGGAATTTGTGAACGCACCTTTCATTACGAGTCATTTGTGTGCAGTACCCGTATCGGTCCCATTGTGGTTATAATCCTTTTTTTTGCGAAGTTTATAAGCCAAAATTTTAAACAAGACCGATGGCGCCCTGTGAAAAAACTAATGCAGAAATGGGGAAATCCCCATACACCAGCTAGTTGCTCCATACACTGGCTAGTCGACCGAGAAGCTCTGACAAGATATCTGGCCATGCTGCCCGAGCGCGAAAACAGTCTTCCATTGTGTCAATACAGTATATGCAGCGTGCAATTTGAGAACGCACCTTTCATTACGACCCATATGTGTGCAGTACCCGTATCGGTCCTATAGTGGTTATCATCGTTTTCTTTTGCGTAGTTTATAAGTGAAAATTTTAGACAAGATCGATGGCGCCCTGTGAAAAAACTAATGCACAAATGGGGAAATCCCCATACACTGGCTAGTGGCTCCATACACCGGCTAGTCGACCGAGAAGCTCTGACATGATATCTGGCCATACTGCCCGAGCGCGAAAACCGTCTTCCATTGTGTCAATACAGTATACGCAGCGTGCAATTTGTGAACGCACCTTTCATTATGACCCATTTGTGTGCAGTACCCGTATCGGTCCTATAGTGCTTATCATCCTTTTCTTTTGCGTAGTTTATAAGCGAAAATTTTAGACAAGACCGATGGCGCCCTGTGAAAAAACTAATGCAGAAATGAAGAAATCCCCATACACCGGCTAGTTGCTCCATACACTGGCTAGTCGACCGAGAAGCTCTGACAAGATATCTGGCCATGCTGCCCGAGCGCGAAAACAGTCTTCCATTGTGTCAATACAGTATATGCAGCATGGAATTTGTGAATGCACGTTTCATTACGAGTCATTTGTGTGCAGTAAACGTATCGGTCCTATTGTGGTTATAATCCTTTTCTTTTGCGAAGTTTTCAAGCCAAAATTTTAGACCAGACCTATAGCGCCCTGTGAAAAAACTAATGCACAAATAGAGAAATCACCATACACCGGCGAGTGGCTCCATTCACCGGCTAGTAGACCGAGAAACTCTGACAAGATATCTGGCCATACTGCCCGAGCGCGAAAACCGTCTTCCATTGTGTCAATACAGTATATGCAGCGTTCAATTTCTGAATGCACCTTTCATTACGACCTATTTGTGTGCAGTACCCGTATCGGTCCTATAGTGCTTATCATCGTTTTCTTTTGCGTAGTTTATAAGCGAAAATTTTATACAAGACCGATGGCGCCCTGTGAAAAAACTAATACACAAATGGGGAAAACCCCATACACCGGCTAGTGGCTCCATACACCGGCTAGTCGACCGAGAAGATCTGACAAGATATCTGGCCATACTGCCCGAGCGCGAAAACCGTCTTCCAGTGTGTCAATACAGTAAATGCAGCGTTCAATTTGTGAACGCACCTTTCATTACGACCCATTTGTGTGCAGTACCCGTATTGGTCCTATAGTGCTTATCATCCTTTTCCTTTGGGTAGTTTATAAGCGAAAATTTTAGACTAGACCGATGGCGCCATTTGAAAAAACTATTGCAGAAATGGGGAAATCCCCATACACCAGCTAGTTGCTCCATACACTGGCTAGTCGACCGAGAAGCTCTGACAAGATATCTGGCCATGCTGCCCGAGCGCGAAAACAGTCTTCCATTGTGTCAATACAGTATATGCAGCGTGTAATTTGTGAACGCACCTTTCTTTACGAGTCATTTGTGTGCAGTACCCGTATCGGTCCTATTGTGGTTATAATCCTTTTCTTTTGAGAAGTTTATAAGCCAAAAGTTTAGACAAGACCGATGGTGCCCTGTGAAAAAACTAATGCAGAAATGGGGAAATCCCCATACACCGGCTAGTTGCTCCATACACTGGCTAGTCGACCGAGAAGCTCTGACAAGATATCTGGCCATACTCCCCGAGCACGAATTACAGTCTTCCATTGTGTCAATACAGTATATGGAGTGTGGAATTTGTGATAGCACCTTTCATTACGAGTCATTTGTGTGCAGTACCCGTATCGGTCCTATATTGCTTATCATCCTTTTCTTTTGCGTAGTTTATAAGCGAAAATTTTAGACAAGACCGATGGCGCACTGTGAAAAAACTAATGCACAAATGGGAAAATTCCCATACACCGGCTAGTGGCTCCATACACCGGCTAGTCGACCGAGAAGATCTGACAAGATATCTGGCCATACTGCCCGAGCGCGAAAACACTCTTCCATTGTTTCAATACAGTATATGCAGCGTGTAATTTGTGAAGGCACCTTTCCTAACGACCCATTTGTGTGCAGTACCCGTATCGGTCCTCTAGTCGTTATCATCCTTTCCTTTTGCATAGTTTATAAGCGAAACTTTTATACAAGAACGATGGTGCCCTGTGAAAAAACAAAAGCACAAATAGGGAAATCCCCATACACCGGCTAGTCGACCGAGAAGTTCTCACAAGATATCTGCCATACTGCCCTAGCGCGAAAACAGTCTTCCATTGTGTCAGTACAGTATATGCAGCGTGCAATTTGAGAACGCACCTTTCATTACGACCCATTTGTGTGCAGTACCCGTATCGGTCCTATTGTGGTTATAATCCTTTTCTTTTGAGAAGTTTATAAGCCAAAATTTTAGACAAGACCGATGGTGCCCTGTGAAAAAACTAATGCAGAAATGGGGAAATCCCCATACACCGGCTAGTTGCTCCATACACTGGCTAGTCGACCGAGAAGCTCTGACAAGATATCTGGCCATGCTGCCCGAGCGCGAAAACAGTCTTCCATTGTGTCAATACAGTATATGCCGCGTGGAATTTGTGAATGCACGTTTCATTACGAGTCATTTGTGTGCAGTACCCGTATCGGTCCTATTGTGGTTATAATCCTTTTCTTTTGCGAAGTTTTCAAGCCAAAATTTTAGACCAGACCTATAGCGCCCTGTGAAAAAACTAATGCACAAATAGAGAAATAACCATACACCGGCGAGTGGCTCCATTCACCGGCTAGTAGACCGAGAAACTCTGACAAGATATCTGGCCATACTGCCCGAGCGCGAAAACCGTCTTCCATTGTGTCAATACAGTATATGCAGCGTTCAATTTCTGAATGCACCTTTCATTACGACCTATTTGTGTGCAGTACCCGTATCGGTCCTATAGTGCTTATCATCGTTTTCTTTTGCGTAGTTTATAAGCGAAAATTTTAGACAAGACCGATGGCGCCCTGTGAAAAAACTAATACACAAATGGGGAAAACCCCATACACCGGCTAGTGGCTCCATACACCGGCTAGTCGACCGAGAAGATCTGACAAGATATCTGGCCATACTGCCCGAGCGCGAAAACCGTCTTCCAGTGTGTCAATACAGTAAATGCAGCGTTCAATTTGTGAACGCACCTTTCATTACGACCCATTTGTGTGCAGTACCCGTATCGGTCCTATTGTGGTTATAATCCTTTTCTTTTGAGAAGTTTATAAGCCAAAATTTTAGACAAGACCGATGGTGCCCTGTGAAAAAACTAATGCAGAAATGGGGAAATCCCCATACACTGGCTAGTTGCTCCATACACTGGCTAGTCGACCGAGAAGCTCTGACAAGATATCTGGCCATACTGCCCGAGCGCGAAAACAGTATTCCATTGCGTCAATACAGTATATGCAGCGTGCAATTAGTGAACGCACCTTTCATTATGCACCATTTGTGTGCAGTACCCGTATGGTTCCTCTAGTCGTTATCATTCTTTCCTTTTCCGTAGTTTATAAGCGAAACTTTTTGACAAGAACGATGGCGCCATGTGAAAAAACAAAAGCACAAATAGGGAAACCCCATACACCGGCTAGTCGACCGAGAAGTTCCCACAAGATATCTGCCATACTGCCCTAGCGCGAAAACAGTCTTCCATTGTGTCAGTACAGTATATGCAGCGTGCAATTTGAGAACGCACCTTTCATTACGACCCATTTGTGTGCAGTACCCGTATCGGTCCTATAGTGGTTATCATCGTTTTCTTTTGCGTAGTTTATAAGCGAAAATTTTAGACAAGATCGATGGCGCCCTGTGAAAAATCTAACGCACAAATGGGGAAATCCCCATACACCGGCTAGTTGCTCCATACACTGGCTAGTCGACCGAGAAGCTCTGACAAGATATCTGGCCATACTGCCCGAGCGCGAAAACAGTCTTCCATTGTGTCAATACACTATATGCAGCGTAGAATTTGTGAACGCACCTTTCATTACGACTCATTTGTGGGCAGTTCCCGTCACGGTCCTATAGTGCTTATCATCCTTTTCTTTTGCGTAGTTTATAAGCGAAAATTTTAGACAAGACCGATGGCGCCCTGTGAAAAAACTAATGCAGAAATGAAGAAATCCCCATACACCGGCTAGTTGCTCCATACACTGGCTAGTCGACCGAGAAGCTCTGACAAGATATCTGGCCATGCTGCCCGAGCGCGAAAACAGTCTTCCATTGTGTCAATACAGTATATGCCGCGTGGAATTTGTGAATGCACGTTTCATTACGAGTCATTTCTGTGCAGTACCCGTATCGGTCCTATAGTGCTTATCATCCTTTTCTTTTGCGTAGTTTATAAGCGAAAATTTTAGACAAGACCGATGGCGCCCTGTGAAAAAACAGATGCAGAAATGGGGAAATCCCCATACACCAGCTAGTTGCTCCATACACTGGCTAGTCGACCGAGAAGCTCTGACAAGATATCTGGCAATACTGCCCCAGCGCGAATACAGTCTTCCTTTGTGTCAATACAGTATATGCAGTGTGGAATTTGTGAACGCACCTTTCATTACGAGTCATTTGTGTGCAGTACCCGTTTGGGTCCTATAGTGCTTATCATCCTTTTCTTTTGCGTAGTTTATAAGCGAAAATTTTAGACAAGACCGATGGCGCACTGTGAAAAAACTACTGCACAAATGGGAAAATTCCTATACACCAGAGAGTGGCTCCATTCACCGGCTAGTCGACCGAGAAGCTCTGACAAGATATCTGGCGATACTGCCCGAGCGCGAAAACCGTCTTCCATTGTGTCAATACAGTATATGCAGCGTGCAATTAGTGAACGCACCTTTCATTATGACCCATTTGTGTGCAGTACCCGTATCGGTCCTCTAGTCGTTATCATTCTCTCCTTTTGCGTAGTTTATAAGCGAAACTTTTTGACAAGAACGATGGCGCCCTGTGAAAAAACTAATGCACAAATAGGGAAATCACCATACACCAGAGAGTGTCTCCATTCACCGGCTAGTCGACCGAGAAGCTCTGACAAGATATCTGGCCATACTGCCCTAGAGCGAAAACAGCCTTCCATTGTGTCACTACAGTATAAGCAGCGTTCAATTTGTGAACGCACCTTTCATTACGACTCATTTGTGTGCAGTACCCGTATCGGTCCTATAGTGCTTATCATCCTTTTCTTTTGCGTTGTTTATAAGCGAAAATTTTAGACAAGACCGATGGCGCCCTGTGAAAAAACTAATGCACAAATGGGGAAATCCCCATACACCGGCTAGTTGCTCCATACACTGGCTAGTCGACTGAGAAGCTCTGACAAGATATCTGGCCATACTGCCCGAGGGCGAAAACAGTCTTCCATTGTGTCAATACACTATATGCAGCGTGGAATATGTGAACGCACCTTTCATTACGACCCATTTGTGTGCAGTACCCGTATCGGTCCTATAGTGCTTATCATCTTTTTCTTTTGCGTAGTTTATAAGCGAAAATTTTAGACAAGACCGATGGCGCTCTGTGAAAAAACTAATGCACAAATGGGGAAATCCCAATACACCGGCTAGTTGCTCCATACACTGGCTAGTCGACCGAGAGGCTCTGACAAGATATCTGGCCATACAGCCCGAGCGCGAAAACAGTCTTCTATTGTGTCAATACAGTATATGCAGCGTGGAATTTGTGAACGCACCTTTCATTACGAGTCATTTGTGTGCAGTACCCGTATCGGTCCCATTGTGGTTATAATCCTTTTTTTTTGCGAAGTTTATAAGCCAAAATTTTAAACAAGACCGATGGCGCCCTGTGAAAAAACTACTGCAGAAATGGGGAAATCCCCATACACCGGCTAGTTGCTCCATACACTGGCTAGTCGACCGAGAAGCTCTGACAAGATATCTGGCAATGCTGCCCGAGCGCGAAAACAGTCTTCCATTGTGTCAATACAGTATATGCAGCGTGGAATTTGTGAACGCACCTTTCATTACGAGTCATTTGTTTGCAGTACCCGTATCGGTCCTATAGTGCTTATCATCGTTTTCTTTTGCGCAGTTTATAAGCGAAAATTTTAGACAAGACCGATTGCGCCCTGTGAAAAAAATAATGCACAAATAGGGAAATCACCATACACCGGCGAGTGGCTCCATTCACCGGCTAGTCGACCGAGAAGCTCTGACAAGATATCTGGCCATACTGCCCTAGCGCGAAAACAGTCTTCCATTGTGTCAATACAGTATATGCAGCGTGGAATTTGTGAACGCACCTTTCATTACGACCCATTTGTGTGCAGTACCCGTATCGGTCCTATAGTGCTTATCATCCTTTTCTTTTGCGTATTTTATAAGCGAAAATTTTAGACAAGACCGATGGCGCCCTGTGAAAAAACTAATGCACAAATGGGGAAATCCCCATACACCGGCTATTTGCTCCTTACACTGGCTAGTCGACCGAGAAGCTCTGACAAGATATCTGGCCATACTGCCCGAGCGCGAAAACGGTCTTTTATTGTGTCAATACAGTATATGCAGCGTGGAATTTGTGAACGCACCTTTCATTACGAGTCATTTGTGTGCAGTACCCGTATCGGTCCCATTGTGGTTATAATCCTTTTTTTTGCGAAGTTTATAAGCCAAAATTTTAGACAAGACCGATGGTGCCCTGTGAAAAAACTAATGCAGAAATGGGGAAATCCCCATACATCGGCTAGTTGCTCCATACACTGGCTAGTCGACTGAGAAGCTCTGACAAGATATCTGGCCATACTGCCCGAGCGCGATAACAGTCTTCCATTGTATCAATACAGTATATGCAGCGTGGAATTTGTGAACGCACCTTTCATTACGAGTCATTTGTGTGCAGTACCCGTATCGGCCCTATTGTGGTTATAATCCTTTTCTTTTGAGAAGTTTATAAGCCAAAATTTTAGACAAGACCGATGGTGCCCTGTGAAAAAACTAATGCAGAAATGGGGAAATCCCCATACACCGGCTAGTTGCTCCATACACTGGCTAGTCGACCGAGAAGCTTTGACAAGATATCTGGCAATACTGCCCGAGCGCGAATACAGTCTTCCTTTGTGTCAATACAGTATATGCAGTGTGGAATTTGTGAACGCACCTTTCATTACGAGTCATTTGTGTGCAGTACCCGTATCGGTCCTATAGTGCTTATCATCCTTTTCTTTTGCGTAGTTTATAAGCGAAAATTTTAGACAAGACCGATGGCGCCCTGTGAAAAAACTAATGCACAAATGGGGAAATCCCAATACACCGGCTAGTTGCTCCATACACTGGCTAGTCGACCGAGAAGCTCTGACAAGATATCTGGCAATACTGCCCGAGCGCGAATAGAGTCTTCCTTTGTGTCAATACAGTATATGCAGTGTGGAATTTGTGAACGCACCTTTCATTACGAGTCATTTGTGTGCAGTACCCGTATCGGTCCTATAGTGCTTATCATCCTTTTCTTTTGCGTAGTTTATAAGCGAAAATTTTAGACAAGACCGATGGCGCACTGTGAAAAAACTAATGCACAAATAGGGAAATCACCATACACCAGAGAGTGTCTCCATTCACCAGCTAGTCGACCGAGAAGCTCTGACAAGATATCTGGCCATACTGCCCGAGCGCGAAAACAGTCTTCCATTCTGTCAATACACTATATGCAGCGTGGAATTTGTGAACGCACCTTTCATTACGACCCATTTGTGTGCAGTACCCGTATCGGTCCTATAGTGCTTATCATCCTTTTCTTTTGCGTAGTTTATAAGCGAAAATTTTAGACAAGACCGATGGCGCCCTGTGAAAAAACTAATGCACAAATGGGTATATCCCCATACACCGGCTAGTTGCTCCATTCACCGGCTAGTCGACCGAGAAGCTCTGACAAGATATCTGGCCATACTGCCCTAGAGCGAAAACAGTCTTCCATTGTGTCAATACACTATATGCAGCGTGGAATATGTGAACGCACCTTTCATTACGACCCATTTGTGTGCAGTACCCATATCGGTCCTATAGTGCTTATCATCCTTTTCTTTTGCGTAGTTTATAAGCGAAAATTTTAGACAAGACCGATGGCGCCCTGTGAAAAAACTAATGCAGAAATGGGGAAATCCCAATACACCGGCTAGTTGCTCCATACACTGGCTAGTCGACCGAGAGGCTCTGACAAGATATCTGGCCATACTGCCCGAGCCCGAAAACAGTCTTCTATTGTGTCAATACAGTATATGCAGCGTGGAATTTGTGAACGCACCTTTCATTACGAGTCATTTGTGTGCAGTACCCGTATCGGTCCCATTGTGGTTATAATCCTTTTTTTTGCGAAGTTTATAAGCCACAATTTTAAACAAGACCGATGGCGCCCTGTGAAAAAACTAATGCAGAAATGGGAAAATCCCCATACATCGGCTAGTTGCTCCATACACTGGCTAGTCGAACGAGAAGCTCTGACAAGATATTTGGCCATGCTGCCCGAGCGCGAAAACAGTCTTCCATTGTGTCAATACAGTATATGCAGCGTGGAATTTGTGAACGCATCTTTCATTACGAGTCATTTGTGTGCAGTACCCGTATCGGTCCTATAGTGCTTATCATCGTTTTCTTTTGCGTAGTTTATAAGCGAAAATTTTAGACAAGACTGATGGCGCACTGTGAAAAAACTACTGCACAAATGGGAAAATTCCCATACACCAGAGAGTGGCTCCATTCACCGGCTAGTCGACCGAGAAGCTCTGACAAGATATCTGGCGGTACTGCCCGAGCGCGAAAACAGTCTTCCATTGTGTCAATACAGTATAAGCAGCGTTCAATTTGTGAACGCACCTTTCATTACGACTCATTTGTGTGCAGTACCCGTATCGGTCCTATAGTGCTTATCATCCTTTTCTTTTGCGTAGTTTATAAGTGAAAATTTTAGACAAGACCGATGGCGCCCTGTGAAAAAACTAATGCACAAATGGGGAAATCCCCATACACCAGCTAGTAGCTCCATACACTGGCTAATCGACCGAGAAGCTCTGACAAGATATCTGGCCATACTGCCCGAGCCCGAAAACAGTCTTCCATTGTGTCAATACACTATATGCAGCGTGGAATTTGTGAACGCACCTTTCATTACGACCCATTTGTGTGCAGTACCCGTATCGGTCCTATAGTGCTTATCATCCTTTTCTTTTGCGTTGTTTATAAGCGAAAATTTTAGACAAGACCGATGGCGCCCTGTGAAAAAACTAATGCACAAATGGGGAAATCCCCATACACCGGCTATTTGCTCCATACACTGGCTAGTCGACCGAGAAGCTCTGACAAGATATCTGGCCATACTGCCCGAGCGCGAAAACAGTCTTCCATTGTGTCAATACACTACATGCAGCATGGAATTTGTGAACGCACCTTTCATTACGACCCATTTGTGTGCAGTACCCGTATCGGTCCTATAGTGCTTATCATCCTTTTCTTTTGCGTAGTCTATAAGCGAAAATTTTAGACAAGACCGATGGCGCCCTGTGAAAAATAATGCACAAATGGGGAAATCCCCATACATCGGCTAGTTGCTCCATACACTGGCTAGTCGACTGAGAAGCTCTGACAAGATATCTGGCCATACTGCCCGAGCGCGAAAACAGTCTTCCATTGTGTCAATACAGTATATGCAGCGTGGAATTTGTGAACGCACCTTTCATTACGCGTCATTTGTGTGCAGTACCCGTATCGGCCCTTTTGTGGTTACAATCCTTTTCTTTTGAGAAGTTTATAAGCCAAAATTTTAGACAAGACCGATGGTGCCCTGTGAAAAAACTAATGCAGAAATGGGGAAATCTCCATACACCGGCTACTTGCTCCATACACTGGTTAGTCGACCGAGAAGCTCTGACAAGATATCTGGCAATACTGCCCGAGCGCGAATACAGTCTTCCTTTGTGTCAATACAGTATATGCAGTGTGGAATTTGTGAACGCACCTTTCATTACGAGTCATTTGTGTGCAGTACCCGTATCGGTCCTATAGTGCTTATCATCCTTTTCTTTTGCGTAGTTTATAAGCGAAAATTTTAAGCAAGACCGATGGCGCACTGTGAAAAAACTACTGCACAAATGGGAAAATTCCCATACACCAGAGAGTGGCTCCATTCACCGGCTAGTCGACCGAGAAGCTCTGACAAGATATCTGGCCATACTGCCCGAGCGCGAAAACAGTTTTCCATTGTGTCAATACAGTATATGCAGCGTGCAATTTGTGAATGCACCTTTCATTATGACCCATTTGTGTGCAGTACCCGTATCGGTCCTCTATTCATTATCATCCTTTCCCTTTGCGTAGTTTATAAGCGAAACTTTTAGACAAGAACGATGGCGCCCTGTGAAAAAACTAATGCACAAATAGGGAAATCACCATACACCGGCGAGTAGCTCCATTCACCGGCTAGTCGACCGAGAAGCTCTGACAAGATATCTGGCGATACTGCCCGAGCGCGAAAACAGTCTTCCATTGTGTCAATACAGTATATGCAGCGTGCAATTAGTGAACGCACCTTTCATTATGCACCATTTGTGTGCAGTATCCGTATCGGTCCTAATGTGGTTATAATCCTTTTCATTTGCGAAGTTTAAAAGCCAAAATTTTAGACATGACCGATGGCACCCTGTGAAAAAACTAATGCAGAAATGAAGAAATCCCCATACACCGGCTAGTTGCTCCATACACTGGCTAGTCGACCGAGAAGCTCTGACAAGATAGCTCGCCATGCTGCCCGAGCGCGAAAAGTCTTCCATTGTGTCAATACAGTATATGCAGCGTGGAATTTGTGAATGCACGTTTCATTACGAGTCATTTGTGTGCAGTACCCGTATCGGTCCTATTGTGGTTATAATCGTTTCCTTTTGCGAAGTTTTTAAGCCAAAATTTTAGACAAGACCTATAGCGCCCTGTGAAAAAACTAATGCACACATAGGGAAATCACCATACACCGGCGAGTGGCTCCATTCACCGGCTAGTAGACCGAGAAACTCTGACAAGATATCTGGCCATACTGCCCGAGCGCGAAAACCGTCTTCCATTGGGTCAATACAGTATATGCAGCGTTCAATTTCTGAACGCACCTTTCATTACGACCCATTTGTGTGCAGTACCCGTATCGGTCCTATAGTGCTTATCATCGTTTTCTTTTGGGTAGTTTATAAGCGAAACTTTTTGACAAGAACGATGGCGCCCTGTGAAAAAACTAATGCACAAATAGGGAAATCACCATACACCAGAGAGTGTCTCCATTCACCGGCTAGTCGACCGAGAAGCTCTGACAAGATATCTGGCCATACTGCCCTAGAGCGAAAACAGTCTTCCATTGTGTCAATACAGTATAAGCAGCGTTCAATTTGTGAACGCACCTTTCATTACGACTCATTTGTGTGCAGTACCCGTATCGGTCCTATAGTGCTTATCATCCTTGTCTTTTGCGTAGTTTATAAGCGAAAATTTTAGACAAGACCGATCTCGCCCTGTGAAAAAACTAATGCACAAATGGGGAAATCCCCATACACCAGCTAGTTGCTCCATACACTGGCTAGTCGACCGAGAAGCTCTGACGAGATATCTGGCCATACTGCCCGAGCGCGAAAACAGTCTTCCATTGTGTCAATACACTATATGCAGTGTGGAATTTGTGAACGCACCTTTCATTACGACCCATTTGTGTGCAGTACGCGTATCGGTCCTATAGTGCTTATCATTCTTTTCTTTTGCGTAGTTTATAAGCGAAAAGTTTAGACAAGACCGATGGCGCCCTGTGAAAAAACTAATGCACAAATGGGGAAATCCCAATACACCGGCTAGTTGCTCCATACACTGGCTAGTCGACCGAGAAGCTCTGACAAGATATCTGGCAATACTGCCCGAGCGCGAATACAGTCTTCCATTGTGTCAATACAGTATATGCAGCGTGGAATTTGTGAAGGCACCTTTCATTACGAGTCATTTGTGTGCAGTACCCGTATCGGCCCTATTGTGGTTATAATCCTTTTCTTTTGAGAAGTTGATAAGCCAAAATTTTTGACAAGACCGATGGTGCCCTGTGAAAAAACTAATGCAGAAATGGGGAAATCCGCATACACCGGCTAGTTGCTCCATACACTGGCTAGTCGACCGAGAAGCTCTGACAAGATATCTGGCAATACTGCCCGAGCGCGAATACAGTCTTCCATTGTGTCAATACAGTATATGCAGTGTGGAATTTGTGAACGCACCTTTCATTACGAGTCATTTGTGTGCAGTACCCGTTTGGGTCCTATAGTGCTTATCATCCTTTTCTTTTGCGTAGTTTAAAAGCGAAAATTTTAGACAAGACCGATGGCGCACTGTGAAAAAACTACTGCACAAATGGGAAAATTCCCATACACCAGAGAGTGGCTCCATTCACCGGCTAGTCGACCGAGAAGCTCTGACAAGATATCTGGCGATACTGCCCGAGCGCTAAAACCGTCTTCCATTGTGTCAATACAGTATATGCAGCGTGCAATTAGTGAACGCACCTTTCATTATGACCCATTTGTGTGCAGTACCCGTATCGGTCCTCTAGTCGTTATCATTCTTTCCTTTTGCGTAGTTTATAAGCGAAACTTTTTGACAAGAACGATGGCGCCCTGTCAAAAAACTAATGCACAAATAGGGAAATCACCATACACCAGAGAGTGTCTCCATTCACCGGCTAGTCGACCGAGAAGCTCTGACAAGATATCTGGCGATACTGCCCGAGCGCTAAAACCGTCTTCCATTGTGTCAATACAGTATATGCAGCGTTCAATTTGTGAACGCACCTTTCATTACGACTCATTTGTGTGCAGTACCCGTATCGGTCCTATAGTGCTTATCATCCTTTTCTTTTGCGTTGTTTATAAGCGAAAATTTTAGACAAGACCGATGGCGCCCTGTGAAAAAACTAATGCACAAATGGGGAAATCCCCATACACCGGCTAGTTGCTCCATACACTGGCTAGTCGACCGAGAAGCTCTGACAAGATATCTGGCCATACTGCCCGAGGGCGAAAACAGTCTTCCATTGTGTCAATACACTATATGCAGCGTGGAATATGTGAACGCACCTTTCATTACGACCCTTTGTGTGCAGTACCCGTATCGGTCCTATAGTGCTTATCATCCTTTTCTTTTGCGTAGTTTATAAGCGAAAATTTTAGACAAGACCGATGGCGCCCTGTGAAAAAACTAATGCACAAATGGGGAAATCCCAATACACCGGCTATTTGCTCCATACACTGGCTAGTCGACCGAGAGGCTCTGACAAGATATCTGGCCATACTGCCCGAGCGCGAAAACAGTCTTCTATTGTGTCAATACAGTATATGCAGCGTGGAATTTGTGAACGCACCTTTCATTACGAGTCATTTGTGTGCAGTACCCGTATCGGTCCCATTGTGGTTATAATCCTTTTTTTTGCGAAGTTTATAAGCCAAAATTTTAAACAAGACCGATGGCGCCCTGTGAAAAAACTAATGCAGAAATGGGGAAATCCCCATACACCAGCTAGTTGCTCCATACACTGGCTAGTCGACCGAGAAGCTCTGACAAGATATCTGGCCATGCTGCCCGAGCGCGAAAACAGTCTTCCATTGTGTCAATACAGTATATGCAGCGTGCAATTTGAGAACGCACCTTTCATTACGACCCATATGTGTGCAGTACCCGTATCGGTCCTATAGTGGTTATCGTCGTTTTCTTTTGCGTAGTTTATAAGTGAAAATTTTAGACAAGATCGATGGCGCCCTGTGAAAAAACTAATGCACAAATGGGGAAATCCCCATACACTGGCTAGTGGCTCCATACACCGGCTAGTCGACCGAGAAGCTCTGACATGATATCTGGCCATACTGCCCGAGCGCGAAAACCGTCTTCCATTGTGTCAATACAGTATACGCAGCGTGCAATTTGTGAACGCACCTTTCATTATGACCCATTTGTGTGCAGTACCCGTATCGGTCCTATAGTGCTTATCATCCTTTTCTTTTGCGTAGTTTATAAGCGAAAATTTTAAACAAGACCGATGGCGCCCTGTGAAAAAACTAATGCAGAAATGAAGAAATCCCCATACACCGGCTAGTTGCTCCATACACTGGCTAGTCGACCGAGAAGCTCTGACAAGATATCTGGCCATGCTGCCCGAGCGCGAAAACAGTCTTCCATTGTGTCAATACAGTATATGCAGCATGGAATTTGTGAATGCACGTTTCATTACGAGTCATTTGTGTGCAGTAAACGTATCGGTCCTATTGTGCTTATAATCCTTTTCTTTTGCGAAGTTTTCAAGCCAAAATTTTAGACCAGACCTATAGCGCCCTGTGAAAAAACTAATGCACAAATAGAGAAATCACCATACACCGGCGAGTGGCTCCATTCACCGGCTAGTAGACCGAGAAACTCTGACAAGATATCTGGCCATACTGCCCGAGCGCGAAAACCGTCTTCCATTGTGTCAATACAGTATATGCAGCGTTCAATTTCTGAATGCACCTTTCATTACGACCTATTTGTGTGCAGTACCCGTATCGGTCCTATAGTGCTTATCATCGTTTTCTTTTGCGTAGTTTATAAGCGAAAATTTTATACAAGACCGATGGCACCCTGTGAAAAAACTAATACACAAATGGGGAAAACCCCATACACCGGCTAGTGGCTCCATACACCGGCTAGTCGACCGAGAAGATCTGACAAGATATCTGGCCATACTGCCCGAGCGCGAAAACCGTCTTCCAGTGTGTCAATACAGTAAATGCAGCGTTCAATTTGTGAACGCACCTTTCATTACGACCCATTTGTGTGCAGTACCCGTATTGGTCCTATAGTGCTTATCATCCTTTTCTTTTGGGTAGTTTATAAGCGAAAATTTTAGACTAGACCGATGGCGCCATTTGAAAAAACTATTGCAGAAATGGGGAAATCCCCATACACCAGCTAGTTGCTCCATACACTGGCTAGTCGACCGAGAAGCTCTGACAAGATATCTGGCCATGCTGCCCGAGCGCGAAAACAGTCTTCCATTGTGTCAATACAGTATATGCAGCGTGTAATTTTTGAACGCACCTTTCTTTACGAGTCATTTGTGTGCAGTACCCGTTTCGGTCCTATTGTGGTTATAATCCTTTTCTTTTGAGAAGTTTATAAGCCAAAATTTTTTACAAGACCGATGGTGCCCTGTGAAAAAACTAATGCAGAAATGGGGAAATCCCCATACACCGGCTAGTTGCTCCATACACTGGCTAGTCGACCGAGAAGCTCTGACAAGATATCTGGCCATACTGCCCGAGCACGAATTACAGTCTTCCATTGTGTCAATACAGTATATGGAGTGTGGAATTTGTGAACGCACCTTTCATTACGAGTCATTTGTGTGCAGTACCCGTATCGGTCCTATATTGCTTATCATCCTTTTCTTTTGCGTAGTTTATAAGCGAAAATTTTAGACAAGACCGATGGCGCACTGTGAAAAAACTAATGCACAAATGGGAAAATTCCCATACACCGGCTAGTGGCTCCATACACCGGCTAGTCGACCGAGAAGATCTGACAAGATATCTGGCCATACTGCCCGAGCGCGAAAACACTCTTCCATTGTTTCAATACAGTATATGCAGCGTGTAATTTGTGAAGGCACCTTTCCTAACGACCCATTTGTGTGCAGTACCCGTATCGGTCCTCTAGTCGTTATCATCCTTTCCTTTTGCATAGTTTATAAGCGAAACTTTTATACAAGAACGATGGTGCCCTGTGAAAAAACAAAAGCACAAATAGGGAAATCCCCATACACCGGCTAGTCGACCGAGAAGTTCTCACAAGATATCTGCCATACTGCCCTAGCGCGAAAACAGTCTTCCATTGTGTCAGTACAGTATATGCAGCGTGCAATTTGAGAACGCACCTTTCATTACGACCCATTTGTGTGCAGTACCCGTATCGGTCCTATAGTGGTTATCATCGTTTTCTTTTGCGTAGTTTATAAGCGAAAATTTTAGACAAGATCGATGGCGCCCTGTGAAAAATCTAACGCACAAATGGGGAAATCCCCATACACCGGCTAGTTGCTCCATACACTGGCTAGTCGACCGAGAAGCTCTGACAAGATATCTGGCCATACTGCCCGAGCGCGAAAACAGTCTTCCATTGGGTCAATACACTATATGCAGCGTGGAATTTGTGAACGCACCTTTCATTACGACTCATTAGTGGGCAGTTCCCGTCACGGTCCTATAGTGCTTATCATCCTTTTCTTTTGCGTAGTTTATAAGCGAAAATTTTAGACAAGACCGATGGCGCCCTGTGAAAAAACTAATGCAGAAATGAAGAAATCCTCATACACCGGCTAGTTGCTCCATACACTGGCTAGTCGACCGAGAAGCTCTGACAAGATATCTGGCCATGCTGCCCGAGCGCGAAAACAGTCTTCCATTGTGTCAATACAGTATATGCCGCGTGGAATTTGTGAATGCACGTTTCATTACGAGTCATTTGTGTGCAGTACCCGTATCGGTCCTATTGTGGTTATAATCCTTTTCTTTTGCGAAGTTTTCAAGCCAAAATTTTAGACCAGACCTATAGCGCCCTGTGAAAAAACTAATGCACAAATAGAGAAATAACCATACACCGGCGAGTGGCTCCATTCACCGGCTAGTAGACCGAGAAACTCTGACAAGATATCTGGCCATACTGCCCGAGCGCGAAAACCGTCTTCCATTGTGTCAATACAGTATATGCAGCGTTCAATTTCTGAATGCACCTTTCATTACGACCTATTTGTGTGCAGTACCCGTATCGGTCCTATAGTGCTTATCATCGTTTTCTTTGGCGTAGTTTATAAGCGAAAATTTTAGACAAGACCGATGGCGCCCTGTGAAAAAACTAATACACAAATGGGGAAAACCCCATACACCGGCTAGTGGCTCCATACACCGGCTAGTCGACCGAGAAGATCTGACAAGATATCTGGCCATACTGCCCGAGCGCGAAAACCGTCTTCCAGTGTGTCAATACAGTAAATGCAGCGTTCAATTTGTGAACGCACCTTTCATTACGACCCATTTGTGTGCAGTACCCGTATCGGTCCTATTGTGGTTATAATCCTTTTCTTTTGAGAAGTTTATAAGCCAAAATTTTAGACAAGACCGATGGTGCCCTGTGAAAAAACTAATGCAGAAATGGGGAAATCCCCATACACTGGCTAGTTGCTCCATACACTGGCTAGTCGACCTAGAAGCTCTGACAAGATATCTGGCCATACTGCCCGAGCGCGAAAACAGTCTTCCATTGTGTCAATACAGTATATGCAGCGTGCAATTAGTGAACGCACCTTTCATTATGCACCATTTGTGTGCAGTACCCGTATGGGTCCTCTAGTCGTTATCATTCTTTCCTTTTCCGTAGTTTATAAGCGAAACTTTTTGACAAGACCGATGGCGCCATGTGAAAAAACTAATGCACAAATAGGGAAATCCCCATACACCGGCTAGTTGCTCCATACACTGGCTAGTCGACCGAGAAGCTCTGACAAGATATCTGGCCATGCTGCCCGAGCGCGAAAACAGTCTTCCATTGTGTCAATACAGTATATGCAGCGTGTAATTTGTGAACGCACCTTTCTTTACGAGTCATTTGTGTGCAGTACCCGTATCGGTCCTATTGTGGTTATAATCCTTTTCTTTTGAGAAGTTTATAAGCCAAAATTTTAGACAAGACCGATGGTGCCCTGTGAAAAAACTAATGCAGAAATGGGGAAATCCCCATACACCGGCTAGTTGCTCCATACACTGGCTAGTCGACCGAGAAGCTCTGACAAGATATCTGGCCATACTGCCCGAGCACGAATTACAGTCTTCCATTGTGTCAATACAGTATATGGAGTGTGGAATTTGTGAACGCACCTTTCATTACGAGTCATTTGTGTGCAGTTCCCGTATCGGTCCTATATTGCTTATCATCCTTTTCTTTTGCGTAGTTTATAAGCGAAAATTTTAGACAAGACCGATGGCGCACTGTGAAAAAACTAATGCACAAATGGGAAAATTCCCATACACCGGCTAGTGGCTCCATACACCGGCTAGTCGACCGAGAAGATATGACAAGATATCTGGCCATACTGCCCGAGCGCGAAAACACTCTTCCATTGTTTCAATACAGTATATGCAGCGTGTAATTTGTGAAGGCACCTTTCCTAACGACCCATTTGTGTGCAGTACCCGTATCGGTCCTCTAGTCGTTATCATCCTTTCCTTTTGCATAGTTTATAAGCGAAACTTTTATACAAGAACGATGGTGCCCTGTGAAAAAACAAAAGCACAAATAGGGAAACCCCATACACCGGCTAGTCGACCGAGAAGTTCTCACAAGATATCTGCCATACTGCCCTAGCGCGAAAACAGTCTTCCATTGTGTCAGTACAGTATATGCAGCGTGCAATTTGAGAACGCACCTTTCATTACGACCCATTTGTGTGCAGTACCCGTATCGGTCCTATAGTGGTTATCATCGTTTTCTTTTGCGTAGTTTATAAGCGAAAATTTTAGACAAGATCGATGGCGCCCTGTGAAAAATCTAACGCACAAATGGGGAAATCCCCATACACCGGCTAGTTGCTCCATACACTGGCTAGTCGACCGAGAAGCTCTGACAAGATATCTGGCCATACTGCCCGAGCGCGAAAACAGTCTTCCATTGTGTCAATACACTATATGCAGCGTGGAATTTGTGAACGCACCTTTCATTACGACTCATTTGTGGGCAGTTCCCGTCACGGTCCTATAGTGCTTATCATCCTTTTCTTTTGCGTAGTTTATAAGCGAAAATTTTAGACAAGACCGATGGCGCCCTGTGAAAAAACTAATGCAGAAATGAAGAAATCCCCATACACCGGCTAGTTGCTCCATACACTGGCTAGTCGACCGAGAAGCTCTGACAAGATATCTGGCCATGCTGCCCGAGCGCGAAAACAGTCTTCCATTGTGTCAATACAGTATATGCCGCGTGGAATTTGTGAATGCACGTTTCATTACGAGTCATTTGTGTGCACTACCCGTATCGGTCCTATTGTGGTTATAATCCTTTTCTTTTGCGAAGTTTTCAAGCCAAAATTTTAGACCAGACCTATAGCGCCCTGTGAAAAAACTAATGCACAAATAGAGAAATAACCATACACCAGCGAGTGGCTCCATTCACCGGCTAGTAGACCGAGAAACTCTGACAAGATATCTGGCCATACTGCCCGAGCGCGAAAACCGTCTTCCATTGTGTCAATACACTATATGCAGTGTGGAATTTGTGAACGCACCTTTCATTACGACCCATTTGTGTGCAGTACGCGTATCGGTCCTATAGTGCTTATCATTCTTTTCTTTTGCGTAGTTTATAAGCGAAAATTTTAGACAAGACCGATGGCGCCCTGTGAAAAAACTAATGCACAAATGGGGAAATCCCAATACACCGGCTAGTTGCTCCATACACTGGCTAGTCGACCGAGAAGCTCTGACAAGATATCTGGCAATACTGCCCGAGCGCGAATACAGTCTTCCATTGTGTCAATACAGTATATGCAGCGTGGAATTTGTGAAGGCACCTTTCATTACGAGTCATTTGTTTGCAGTACCCGTATCGGCCCTATTGTGGTTATAATCCTTTTCTTTTGAGAAGTTGATAAGCCAAAATTTTTGACAAGACCGATGGTGCCCTGTGAAAAAACTAATGCACAAATGGGGAAATCCCAATACACCGGCTATTTGCTCCATACACTGGCTAGTCGACCGAGAGGCTCTGACAAGATATCTGGCCATACTGCCCGAGCGCGAAAACAGTCTTCTATTGTGTCAATACAGTATATGCAGCGTGGAATTTGTGAACGCACCTTTCATTACGAGTCATTTGTGTGCAGTACCCGTATCGGTCCCATTGTGGTTATAATCCTTTTTTTTGCGAAGTTTATAAGCCAAAATTTTAAACAAGACCGATGGCGCCCTGTGAAAAAACTAATGCAGAAATGGGGAAATCCCCATACACCAGCTAGTTGCTCCATACACTGGCTAGTCGACCGAGAAGCTCTGACAAGATATCTGGCCATGCTGCCCGAGCGCGAAAACAGTCTTCCATTGTGTCAATACAGTATATGCAGCGTGCAATTTGAGAACGCACCTTTCATTACGACCCATATGTGTGCAGTACCCGTATCGGTCCTATAGTGGTTATCATCGTTTTCTTTTGCGTAGTTTATAAGTGAAAATTTTAGACAAGATCGATGGCGCCCTGTGAAAAAACTAATGCACAAATGGGGAAATCCCCATACACTGGCTAGTGGCTCCATACACCGGCTAGTCGACCGAGAAGCTCTGACATGATATCTGGCCATACTGCCCGAGCGCGAAAACCGTCTTCCATTGTGTCAATACAGTATACGCAGCGTGCAATTTGTGAACGCACCTTTCATTATGACCCATTTGTGTGCAGTACCCGTATCGGTCCTATAGTGCTTATCATCCTTTTCTTTTGCGTAGTTTATAAGCGAAAATTTTAAACAAGACCGATGGCGCCCTGTGAAAAAACTAATGCAGAAATGAAGAAATCCCCATACACCGGCTAGTTGCTCCATACACTGGCTAGTCGACCGAGAAGCTCTGACAAGATATCTGGCCATGCTGCCCGAGCGCGAAAACAGTCTTCCATTGTGTCAATACAGTATATGCAGCATGGAATTTGTGAATGCACGTTTCATTACGAGTCATTTGTGTGCAGTAAACGTATCGGTCCTATTGTGCTTATAATCCTTTTCTTTTGCGAAGTTTTCAAGCCAAAATTTTAGACCAGACCTATAGCGCCCTGTGAAAAAACTAATGCACAAATAGAGAAATCACCATACACCGGCGAGTGGCTCCATTCACCGGCTAGTAGACCGAGAAACTCTGACAAGATATCTGGCCATACTGCCCGAGCGCGAAAACCGTCTTCCATTGTGTCAATACAGTATATGCAGCGTTCAATTTCTGAATGCACCTTTCATTACGACCTATTTGTGTGCAGTACCCGTATCGGTCCTATAGTGCTTATCATCGTTTTCTTTTGCGTAGTTTATAAGCGAAAATTTTATACAAGACCGATGGCACCCTGTGAAAAAACTAATACACAAATGGGGAAAACCCCATACACCGGCTAGTGGCTCCATACACCGGCTAGTCGACCGAGAAGATCTGACAAGATATCTGGCCATACTGCCCGAGCGCGAAAACCGTCTTCCAGTGTGTCAATACAGTAAATGCAGCGTTCAATTTGTGAACGCACCTTTCATTACGACCCATTTGTGTGCAGTACCCGTATTGGTCCTATAGTGCTTATCATCCTTTTCTTTTGGGTAGTTTATAAGCGAAAATTTTAGACTAGACCGATGGCGCCATTTGAAAAAACTATTGCAGAAATGGGGAAATCCCCATACACCAGCTAGTTGCTCCATACACTGGCTAGTCGACCGAGAAGCTCTGACAAGATATCTGGCCATGCTGCCCGAGCGCGAAAACAGTCTTCCATTGTGTCAATACAGTATATGCAGCGTGTAATTTGTGAACGCACCTTTCTTTACGAGTCATTTGTGTGCAGTACCCGTTTCGGTCCTATTGTGGTTATAATCCTTTTCTTTTGAGAAGTTTATAAGCCAAAATTTTTTACAAGACCGATGGTGCCCTGTGAAAAAACTAATGCAGAAATGGGGAAATCCCCATACACCGGCTAGTTGCTCCATACACTGGCTAGTCGACCGAGAAGCTCTGACAAGATATCTGGCCATACTGCCCGAGCACGAATTACAGTCTTCCATTGTGTCAATACAGTATATGGAGTGTGGAATTTGTGAACGCACCTTTCATTACGAGTCATTTGTGTGCAGTACCCGTATCGGTCCTATATTGCTTATCATCCTTTTCTTTTGCGTAGTTTATAAGCGAAAATTTTAGACAAGACCGATGGCGCACTGTGAAAAAACTAATGCACAAATGGGAAAATTCCCATACACCGGCTAGTGGCTCCATACACCGGCTAGTCGACCGAGAAGATCTGACAAGATATCTGGCCATACTGCCCGAGCGCGAAAACACTCTTCCATTGTTTCAATACAGTATATGCAGCGTGTAATTTGTGAAGGCACCTTTCCTAACGACCCATTTGTGTGCAGTACCCGTATCGGTCCTCTAGTCGTTATCATCCTTTCCTTTTGCATAGTTTATAAGCGAAACTTTTATACAAGAACGATGGTGCCCTGTGAAAAAACAAAAGCACAAATAGGGAAATCCCCATACACCGGCTAGTCGACCGAGAAGTTCTCACAAGATATCTGCCATACTGCCCTAGCGCGAAAACAGTCTTCCATTGTGTCAGTACAGTATATGCAGCGTGCAATTTGAGAACGCACCTTTCATTACGACCCATTTGTGTGCAGTACCCGTATCGGTCCTATAGTGGTTATCATCGTTTTCTTTTGCGTAGTTTATAAGCGAAAATTTTAGACAAGATCGATGGCGCCCTGTGAAAAATCTAACGCACAAATGGGGAAATCCCCATACACCGGCTAGTTGCTCCATACACTGGCTAGTCGACCGAGAAGCTCTGACAAGATATCTGGCCATACTGCCCGAGCGCGAAAACAGTCTTCCATTGGGTCAATACACTATATGCAGCGTGGAATTTGTGAACGCACCTTTCATTACGACTCATTTGTGGGCAGTTCCCGTCACGGTCCTATAGTGCTTATCATCCTTTTCTTTTGCGTAGTTTATAAGCGAAAATTTTAGACAAGACCGATGGCGCCCTGTGAAAAAACTAATGCAGAAATGAAGAAATCCTCATACACCGGCTAGTTGCTCCATACACTGGCTAGTCGACCGAGAAGCTCTGACAAGATATCTGGCCATGCTGCCCGAGCGCGAAAACAGTCTTCCATTGTGTCAATACAGTATATGCCGCGTGGAATTTGTGAATGCACGTTTCATTACGAGTCATTTGTGTGCAGTACCCGTATCGGTCCTATTGTGGTTATAATCCTTTTCTTTTGCGAAGTTTTCAAGCCAAAATTTTAGACCAGACCTATAGCGCCCTGTGAAAAAACTAATGCACAAATAGAGAAATAACCATACACCGGCGAGTGGCTCCATTCACCGGCTAGTAGACCGAGAAACTCTGACAAGATATCTGGCCATACTGCCCGAGCGCGAAAACCGTCTTCCATTGTGTCAATACAGTATATGCAGCGTTCAATTTCTGAATGCACCTTTCATTACGACCTATTTGTGTGCAGTACCCGTATCGGTCCTATAGTGCTTATCATCGTTTTCTTTGGCGTAGTTTATAAGCGAAAATTTTAGACAAGACCGATGGCGCCCTGTGAAAAAACTAATACACAAATGGGGAAAACCCCATACACCGGCTAGTGGCTCCATACACCGGCTAGTCGACCGAGAAGATCTGACAAGATATCTGGCCATACTGCCCGAGCGCGAAAACCGTCTTCCAGTGTGTCAATACAGTAAATGCAGCGTTCAATTTGTGAACGCACCTTTCATTACGACCCATTTGTGTGCAGTACCCGTATCGGTCCTATTGTGGTTATAATCCTTTTCTTTTGAGAAGTTTATAAGCCAAAATTTTAGACAAGACCGATGGTGCCCTGTGAAAAAACTAATGCAGAAATGGGGAAATCCCCATACACTGGCTAGTTGCTCCATACACTGGCTAGTCGACCGAGAAGCTCTGACAAGATATCTGGCCATACTGCCCGAGCGCGAAAACAGTCTTCCATTGTGTCAATACAGTATATGCAGCGTGCAATTAGTGAACGCACCTTTCATTATGCACCATTTGTGTGCAGTACCCGTATGGGTCCTCTAGTCGTTATCATTCTTTCCTTTTCCGTAGTTTATAAGCGAAACTTTTTGACAAGAACGATGGCGCCATGTGAAAAAACTAATGCACAAATAGGGAAATCCCCATACACCGGCTAGTTGCTCCATACACTGGCTAGTCGACCGAGAAGCTCTGACAAGATATCTGGCCATGCTGCCCGAGCGCGAAAACAGTCTTCCATTGTGTCAATACAGTATATGCAGCGTGTAATTTGTGAACGCACCTTTCTTTACGAGTCATTTGTGTGCAGTACCCGTATCGGTCCTATTGTGGTTATAATCCTTTTCTTTTGAGAAGTTTATAAGCCAAAATTTTAGACAAGACCGATGGTGCCCTGTGAAAAAACTAATGCAGAAATGGGGAAATCCCCATACACCGGCTAGTTGCTCCATACACTGGCTAGTCGACCGAGAAGCTCTGACAAGATATCTGGCCATACTGCCCGAGCACGAATTACAGTCTTCCATTGTGTCAATACAGTATATGGAGTGTGGAATTTGTGAACGCACCTTTCATTACGAGTCATTTGTGTGCAGTTCCCGTATCGGTCCTATATTGCTTATCATCCTTTTCTTTTGCGTAGTTTATAAGCGAAAATTTTAGACAAGACCGATGGCGCACTGTGAAAAAACTAATGCACAAATGGGAAAATTCCCATACACCGGCTAGTGGCTCCATACACCGGCTAGTCGACCGAGAAGATATGACAAGATATCTGGCCATACTGTCCGAGCGCGAAAACACTCTTCCATTGTTTCAATACAGTATATGCAGCGTGTAATTTGTGAAGGCACCTTTCCTAACGACCCATTTGTGTGCAGTACCCGTATCGGTCCTCTAGTCGTTATCATCCTTTCCTTTTGCATAGTTTATAAGCGAAACTTTTATACAAGAACGATGGTGCCCTGTGAAAAAACAAAAGCACAAATAGGGAAACCCCATACACCGGCTAGTCGACCGAGAAGTTCCCACAAGATATCTGCCATACTGCCCTAGCGCGAAAACAGTCTTCCATTGTGTCAGTACAGTATATGCAGCGTGCAATTTGAGAACGCACCTTTCATTACGACCCATTTGTGTGCAGTACCCGTATCGGTCCTATAGTGGTTATCATCGTTTTCTTTTGCGTAGTTTATAAGCGAAAATTTTAGACAAGATCGATGGCGCCCTGTGAAAAATCTAACGCACAAATGGGGAAATCCCCATACACCGGCTAGTTGCTCCATACACTGGCTAGTCGACCGAGAAGCTCTGACAAGATATCTGGCCATACTGCCCGAGCGCGAAAACAGTCTTCCATTGTGTCAATACACTATATGCAGCGTGGAATTTGTGAACGCACCTTTCATTACGACTCATTTGTGGGCAGTTCCCGTCACGGTCCTATAGTGCTTATCATCCTTTTCTTTTGCGTAGTTTATAAGCGAAAATTTTAGACAAGACCGATGGCGCCCTGTGAAAAAACTAATGCAGAAATGAAGAAATCCCCATACACCGGCTAGTTGCTCCATACACTGGCTAGTCGACCGAGAAGCTCTGACAAGATATCTGGCCATGCTGCCCGAGCGCGAAAACAGTCTTCCATTGTGTCAATACAGTATATGCCGCGTGGAATTTGTGAATGCACGTTTCATTACGAGTCATTTGTGTGCACTACCCGTATCGGTCCTATTGTGGTTATAATCCTTTTCTTTTGCGAAGTTTTCAAGCCAAAATTTTAGACCAGACCTATAGCGCCCTGTGAAAAAACTAATGCACAAATAGAGAAATAACCATACACCAGCGAGTGGCTCCATTCACCGGCTAGTAGACCGAGAAACTCTGACAAGATATCTGGCCATACTGCCCGAGCGCGAAAACCGTCTTCCATTGTGTCAATACACTATATGCAGTGTGGAATTTGTGAACGCACCTTTCATTACGACCCATTTGTGTGCAGTACGCGTATCGGTCCTATAGTGCTTATCATTCTTTTCTTTTGCGTAGTTTATAAGCGAAAATTTTAGACAAGACCGATGGCGCCCTGTGAAAAAACTAATGCACAAATGGGGAAATCCCAATACACCGGCTAGTTGCTCCATACACTGGCTAGTCGACCGAGAAGCTCTGACAAGATATCTGGCAATACTGCCCGAGCGCGAATACAGTCTTCCATTGTGTCAATACAGTATATGCAGCGTGGAATTTGTGAAGGCACCTTTCATTACGAGTCATTTGTTTGCAGTACCCGTATCGGCCCTATTGTGGTTATAATCCTTTTCTTTTGAGAAGTTGATAAGCCAAAATTTTTGACAAGACCGATGGTGCCCTGTGAAAAAACTAATGCAGAAATGGGGAAATCCGCATACACCGGCTAGTTGCTCCATACACTGGCTAGTCGACCGAGAAGCTCTGACAAGATATCTGGCAAAACTGCCCGAGCGCGAATACAGTCTTCCATTGTGTCAATACAGTATATGCAGTGTGGAATTTGTGAACGCACCTTTCATTACGAGTCATTTGTGTGCAGTACCCGTTTGGGTCCTATAGTGCTTATCATCCTTTTCTTTTGCGTAGTTTATAAGCGAAAATTTTAGACAAGACCGATGGCGCACTGTGAAAAAACTACTGCACAAATGGGAAAATTCCCATACACCAGAGAGTGGCTCCATTCACCGGCTAGTCGACCGAGAAGCTCTGACAAGATATCTGGCGATACTGCCCGAGCGCGAAAACCGTCTTCCATTGTGTCAATACAGTATATGCAGCGTGCAATTAGTGAACGCACCTTTCATTATGACCCATTTGTGTGCAGTACCCGTATCGGTCCTCTAGTCGTTATCATTCTTTCCTTTTGCGTAGTTTAGAAGCGAAACTTTTTGACAAGAACGATGGCGCCCTGTGAAAAAACTAATGCACAAATAGGGAAATCACCATACACCAGAGAGTGTCTCCATTCACCGGCTAGTCGACCGAGAAGCTCTGACAAGATATCTGGCCATACTGCCCTAGAGCGAAAACAGTCTTCCATTGTGTAACTACAGTATAAGCAGTGTTCAATTTGTGAACGCACCTTTCATTACGACTCATTTGTGTGCAGTACCCGTATCGGTCCTATAGTGCTTATCATCCTTTTCTTTTGCGTTGTTTATAAGCGAAAATTTTAGACAAGACCGATGGCGCCCTGTGAAAAAACTAATGCACAAATGGGGAAATCCCCATACACCGGCTAGTTGCTCCATACACTGGCTAGTCGACCGAGAGGCTCTGACAAGATATCTGGCCATACTGCCCGAGCGCGAAAACAGTCTTCTATTGTGTCAATACAGTATATGCAGCGTGGAATTTGTGAACGCACCTTTCATTACGAGTCATTTGTGTGCAGTACCCGTATCGGTCCCATTGTGGTTATAATCCTTTTTTTTGCGAAGTTTATAAGCCAAAATTTTAAACAAGACCGATGGCGCCCTGTGAAAAAACTAATGCAGAAATGGGGAAATCCCCATACACCAGCTAGTTGCTCCATACACTGGCTAGTCGACCGAGAAGCTCTGACAAGATATCTGGCCATGCTGCCCGAGCGCGAAAACAGTCTTCCATTGTGTCAATACAGTATATGCAGCCTGGAATTTGTGAACGCACCTTTCATTACGAGTCATTTGTTTGCAGTAGCCGTATCGGTCCTATAGTGCTTATCATCGTTTTCTTTTGCGCTGTTTATAAGCGAAAATTTTAGACAAGACCGATTGCGCCCTGTAAATAAACTAATGCACAAATAGGGAAATCACCATACACCGGCGAGTGGCTCCATTCACCGGCTAGTCGACCGAGAAGCTCTGACAAGATATCTGGCCATACTGCCCTAGCGCGAAAACAGTCTTCCATTGTGTCAATACAGTATATGCAGCGTGCAATTTGAGAACGCACCTTTCATTACGACCCATATGTGTGCAGTACCCGTATCGGTCCTATAGTGGTTATCATCGTTTTCTTTTGCGTAGTTTATAAGTGAAAATTTTAGACAAGATCGATGGCGCCCTGTGAAAAAACTAATGCACAAATGGGGAAATCCCCATACACTGGCTAGTGGCTCCATACACCGGCTAGTCGACCGAGAAGCTCTGACATGATATCTGGCCATACTGCCCGAGCGCGAAAACCGTCTTCCATTGTGTCAATACAGTATACGCAGCGTGCAATTTGTGAACGCACCTTTCATTATGACCCATTTGTGTGCAGTACCCGTATCGGTCCTATAGTGCTTATCATCCTTTTCTTTTGCGTAGTTTATAAGCGAAAATTTTAGACAAGACCGATGGCGCCCTGTGAAAAAACTATTGCAGAAATGGGGAAATCCCCATACACCGGCTAGTTGCTCCATACACTGGCTAGTCGACCGAGAAGCTCTGACAAGATATCTGGCCATGCTGCCGAGCGCGAAAACAGTCTTCCATTGTGTCAATACAGTATATGCAGCGTGTAATTTGTGAACGCACCTTTCATTACGACTCATTTGTGGGCAGTTCCCGTCACGGTCCTATAGTGCTTATCATCCTTTTCTTTTGCGTAGTTTATAAGCGAAAATTTTAGACAAGACCGATGGCGCCCTGTGAAAAAACTAATGCAGAAATGAAGAAATCCCCATACACCGGCTAGTTGCTCCATACACTGGCTAGTCGACCGAGAAGCTCTGACAAGATATCTGGCCATGCTGCCCGAGCGCGAAAACAGTCTTCCATTGTGTCAATACAGTATATGCAGCATGGAATTTGTGAATGCACGTTTCATTACGAGTCATTTGTGTGCAGTAAACGTATCGGTCCTATTGTGGTTATAATCCTTTTCTTTTGCGTAGTTTATAAGCGAAAATTTTATACAAGACCGATGGCGCCCTGTGAAAAAACTAATACACAAATGGGGAAAACCCCATACACCGGCTAGTGGCTCCATACACCGGCTAGTCGACCGAGAAGATCTGACAAGATATCTGGCCATACTGCCCGAGCGCGAAAACCGTCTTCCAGTGTGTCAATACAGTAAATGCAGCGTTCAATTAGTGAACGCACCTTTCATTATGCACCATTTGTGTGCAGTACCCGTATCGGTCCTATAGTGCTTATCATCCTTTTCTTTTGCGTAGTTTATAAGCGAAAATTTTAGACAAGACCGATGGCGCCCTGTGAAAAAACTAATGCACAAATGGGGAAATCCCCATACACCAGCTAGTTGCTCCATACACTGGCTAGTCGACCGAGAAGCTCTGACGAGATATCTGGCCATACCGCCCGAGCGCGAAAACAGTCTTCCATTGTGTCAATACACTATATGCAGCGTGGAATTTGTGAACGCACCTTTCATTACGACCCATTTGTGTGCAGTACCCGTATCGGTCCTATAGTGCTTATCATCCTTTTCTTTTGCGTAGTTTATAAGCGAAAATTTGACAAGACTGATGGCGCCCTGTGAAAAAACTAATGCACAAATGGGGAAATCCCCGTACATCGGCTAGTTGCTCCATACACTGGCTAGTCGACCGAGAAGCTCTGACAAGATGTCTGGCCATACTGCCCGAGCGCGAAAACAGTCTTCCATTGTGTCAATACACTATATGCAGCGTGGAATTTGTGAACGCACCTTTCATTACGACCCATTTGTGTGCAGTACCCGTATCGGTCCTATAGTGCTTATCATCCTTTTCTTTTGCGTAGTTTATAAGCGAAAATTTTAGACAAGACCGATGGCGCCCTGTGAAAAAACTAATGCACAAATGGGGAAATCCCCATACACCGGCTATTTGCTCCATACACTGGCTAGTCGACCGAGAAGCTCTGACAAGATATCTGGCCATACTGCCCGAGCGCGAAAACAGTCTTCCATTGTGTCAATACACTACATGCAGCATGGAATTTGTGAACGCACCTTTCATTACGACCCATTTGTGTGCAGTACCCGTATCGGTCCTATAGTGCTTATCATCCTTTTCTTTTGCGTAGTTTATAAGCGAAAATTTTAGACAAGACCGATGGCGCCCTGTGAAAAATAATGTACAAATGGGGAAATCCCCACACATCGGCTAGTTGCTCCATACACTGGCTAGTCGACCGAGAAGCTCTGACATGATATCTGGCCATACTGCCCGAGCGCGAAAACCGTCTTCCATTGTGTCAATACAGTATACGCAGCGTGCAATTTGTGAACGCACCTTTCATTATGACCCATTTGTGTGCAGTACCCGTATCGGTCCTATAGTGCTTATCATCCTTTTCTTTTGCGTAGTTTATAAGCGAAAATTTTAGACAAGACCGATGGCGCACTGTGAAAAAACTACTGCACAAATGGGAAAATTCCCATACACCAGAGAGTGGCTCCATTCACCGGCTAGTCGACCGAGAAGCTCTGACAAGATATCTGGCGATACTGCCCGAGCGCGAAAACCGTCTTCCATTGTGTCAATACAGTATATGCAGCGTGCAATTAGTGAACGCACCTTTCATTATGACCCATTTTTGTGCAGTACCCGTATCGGTCCTCTAGTCGTTATCATTCTTTCCTTTTGCGTAGTTTATAAGCGAAACTTTTTGACAAGAACGATGGCGCCCTGTCAAAAAACTAATGCACAAATAGGGAAATCACCGTACACCAGAGAGTGTCTCCATTCACCGGCTAGTCGACCGAGAAGCTCTGACAAGATATCTGGCCATACTGCCCTAGAGCGAAAACAGTCTTCCATTGTGTAACTACAGTATAAGCAGCGTTCAATTTGTGAACGCACCTTTCATTACGACTCATTTGTGTGCAGTACCCGTATCGGTCCTATAGTGCTAATCATCCTTTTCTTTTGCGTTGTTTATAAGCGAAAATTTTAGACAAGACCGATGGCGCCCTGTGAAAAAACTAATGCACAAATGGGGAAATCCCCATACACCGGCTAGTTGCTCCATACACTGGCTAGTCGACCGAGAAGCTCTGACAAGATATCTGGCCATACTGCCCGAGGGCGAAAACAGTCTTCCATTGTGTCAATACACTATATGCAGCGTGGAATATGTGAACGCACCTTTCATTACGACCCTTTGTGTGCAGTACCCGTATCGGTCCTATAGTGCTTATCATCCTTTTCTTTTGCGTAGTTTATAAGCGAAAATTTTAGACAAGACCGATGGCGCCCTGTGAAAAAACTAATGCAGAAATGGGGAAATCCCCATACACCAGCTAGTTGCTCCATACACTGGCTAGTCGACCGAGAAGCTCTGACAAGATATCTGGCCATGCTGCCCGAGCGCGAAAACAGTCTTCCATTGTGTCAATACAGTATATGCAGCGTGCAATTTGAGAACGCACCTTTCATTACGACCCATATGTGTGCAGTACCCGTATCGGTCCTATAGTGGTTATCATCGTTTTCTTTTGCGTAGTTTATAAGTGAAAATTTTAGACAAGATCGATGGCGCCCTGTGAAAAAACTAATGCACAAATGGGGAAATCCCCATACACTGGCTAGTGGCTCCATACACCGGCTAGTCGACCGAGAAGCTCTGACATGATATCTGGCCATACTGCCCGAGCGCGAAAACCGTCTTCCATTGTGTCAATACAGTATACGCAGCGTGCAATTTGTGAACGCACCTTTCATTATGACCCATTTGTGTGCAGTACCCGTATCGGTCCTATAGTGCTTATCATCCTTTTCTTTTGCGTAGTTTATAAGCGAAAATTTTAGACAAGACCGATGGCGCCCTGTGAAAAAACTAATGCAGAAATGAAGAAATCCCCATACACCGGCTAGTTGCTCCATACACTGGCTAGTCGACCGAGAAGCTCTGACAAGATATCTGGCCATGCTGCCCGAGCGCGAAAACAGTCTTCCATTGTGTCAATACAGTATATGCAGCATGGAATTTGTGAATGCACGTTTCATTACGAGTCATTTGTGTGCAGTAAACGTATCGGTCCTATTGTGGTTATAATCCTTTTCTTTTGCGAAGTTTTCAAGCCAAAATTTTAGACCAGACCTATAGCGCCCTGTGAAAAAACTAATGCACAAATAGAGAAATCACCATACACCGGCGAGTGGCTCCATTCACCGGCTAGTAGACCGAGAAACTCTGACAAGATATCTGGCCATACTGCCCGAGCGCGAAAACCGTCTTCCATTGTGTCAATACAGTATATGCAGCGTTCAATTTCTGAATGCACCTTTCATTACGACCTATTTGTGTGCAGTACCCGTATCGGTCCTATAGTGCTTATCATCGTTTTCTTTTGCGTAGTTTATAAGCGAAAATTTTATACAAGACCGATGGCGCCCTGTGAAAAAACTAATACACAAATGGGGAAAACCCCATACACCGGCTAGTGGCTCCATACACCGGCTAGTCGACCGAGAAGATCTGACAAGATATCTGGCCATACTGCCCGAGCGCGAAAACCGTCTTCCAGTGTGTCAATACAGTAAATGCAGCGTTCAATTTGTGAACGCACCTTTCATTACGACCCATTTGTGTGCAGTACCCGTATTGGTCCTATAGTGCTTATCATCCTTTTCTTTTGGGTAGTTTATAAGCGAAAATTTTAGACTAGACAGATGGCGCCATTTGAAAAAACTATTGCAGAAATGGGGAAATCCCCATACACCAGCTAGTTGCTCCATACACTGGCTAGTCGACCGAGAAGCTCTGACAAGATATCTGGCCATGCTGCCCGAGCGCGAAAACAGTCTTCCATTGTGTCAATACAGTATATGCAGCGTGTAATTTGTGAACGCACCTTTCTTTACGAGTCATTTGTGTGCAGTACCCGTATCGGTTCTATTGTGGTTATAATCCTTTTCTTTTGAGAAGTTTATAAGCCAAAATTTTAGACAAGACCGATGGTGCCCTGTGAAAAAACTAATGCAGAAATGGGGAAATCCCCATACACCGGCTAGTTGCTCCATAGACTGGCTAGTCGACCGAGAAGCTCTGACAAGATATCTGGCCATACTGCCCGAGCACGAATTACAGTCTTCCATTGTGTCAATACAGTATATGGAGTGTGGAATTTGTGAACGCACCTTTCATTACGAGTCATTTGTGTGCAGTACCCGTATCGGTCCTATATTGCTTATCATCCTTTTCTTTTGCGTAGTTTATAAGCGAAAATTTTAGACAAGACCGATGGCGCACTGTGAAAAAACTAATGCACAAATGGGAAAATTCCCATACACCGGCTAGTGGCTCCATACACCGGCTAGTCGACCGAGAAGATCTGACAAGATATCTGGCCATACTGCCCGAGCGCGAAAACACTCTTCCATTGTTTCAATACAGTATATGCAGCGTGTAATTTGTGAAGGCACCTTTCCTAACGACCCATTTGTGTGCAGTACCCGTATCGGTCCTCTAGTCGTTATCATCCTTTCCTTTTGCATAGTTTATAAGCGAAACTTTTATACAAGAACGATGGTGCCCTGTGAAAAAACAAAAGCACAAATAGGGAAATCCCCATACACCGGCTAGTCGACCGAGAAGTTCTCACAAGATATCTGCCATACTGCCCTAGCGCGAAAACAGTCTTCCATTGTGTCAGTACAGTATATGCAGCGTGCAATTTGAGAACGCACCTTTCATTACGACCCATTTGTGTGCAGTACCCGTATCGGTCCTATAGTGGTTATCATCGTTTTCTTTTGCGTAGTTTATAAGCGAAAATTTTAGACAAGATCGATGGCGCCCTGTGAAAAATCTAACGCACAAATGGGGAAATCCCCATACACCGGCTAGTTGCTCCATACACTGGCTAGTCGACCGAGAAGCTCTGACAAGATATCTGGCCATACTGCCCGAGCGCGAAAACAGTCTTCCATTGGGTCAATACACTATATGCAGCGTGGAATTTGTGAACGCACCTTTCATTACGACTCATTTGTGGGCAGTTCCCGTCACGGTCCTATAGTGCTTATCATCCTTTTCTTTTGCGTAGTTTATAAGCGAAAATTTTAGACAAGACCGATGGCGCCCTGTGAAAAAACTAATGCAGAAATGAAGAAATCTCCATACACCGGCTAGTTGCTCCATACACTGGCTAGTCGACCGAGAAGCTCTGACAAGATATCTGGCCATGCTGCCCGAGCGCGAAAACAGTCTTCCATTGTGTCAATACAGTATATGCCGCGTGGAATTTGTGAATGCACGTTTCATTACGAGTCATTTGTGTGCAGTACCCGTATCGGTCCTATTGTGGTTATAATCCTTTTCTTTTGCGAAGTTTTCAAGCCAAAATTTTAGACCAGACCTATAGCGCCCTGTGAAAAAACTAATGCACAAATAGAGAAATAACCATACACCGGCGAGTGGCTCCATTCACCGGCTAGTAGACCGAGAAACTCTGACAAGATATCTGGCCATACTGCCCGAGCGCGAAAACCGTCTTCCATTGTGTCAATACAGTATATGCAGCGTTCAATTTCTGAATGCACCTTTCATTACGACCTATTTGTGTGCAGTACCCGTATCGGTCCTATAGTGCTTATCATCGTTTTCTTTTGGGTAGTTTATAAGCGAAAATTTTAGACAAGACCGATGGCGCCCTGTGAAAAAACTAATACACAAATGGGGAAAACCCCATACACCGGCTAGTGGCTCCATACACCGGCTAGTCGACCGAGAAGATCTGACAAGATATCTGGCCATACTGCCCGAGCGCGAAAACCGTCTTCCAGTGTGTCAATACAGTAAATGCAGCGTTCAATTTGTGAACGCACCTTTCATTACGACCCATTTGTGTGCAGTACCCGTATCGGTCCTATTGTGGTTATAATCCTTTTCTTTCGAGAAGTTTATAAGCCAAAATTTTAGACAAGACCGATGGTGCCCTGTGAAAAAACTAATGCAGAAATGGGGAAATCCCCATACACTGGCTAGTTGCTCCATACACTGGCTAGTCGACCGAGAAGCTCTGACAAGATATCTGGCCATGCTGCCCGAGCGCGAAAACAGTCTTCCATTGTGTCAATACAGTATATGCAGCGTGTAATTTGTGAACGCACCTTTCTTTACGAGTCATTTGTGTGCAGTACCCGTATCGGTCCTATTGTGGCTATAATCCTTTTCTTTTGACAAGTTTATAAGCCAAAATTTTAGACAAGACCGATGGTGCCCTGTGAAAAAACTAATGCAGAAATGGGGAAATCCCCATACACCGGCTAGTTGCTCCATACACTGGCTAGTCGACCGAGAAGCTCTGACAAGATATCTGGCCATACTGCCCGAGCACGAATTACAGTCTTCCATTGTGTCAATACAGTATATGGAGTGTGGAATTTGTGAACGCACCTTTCATTACGAGTCATTTGTGTGCAGTACCCGTATCGGTCCTATATTGCTTATCATCCTTTTCTTTTGCGTAGTTTATAAGCGAAAATTTTAGACAAGACCGATGGCGCACTGTGAAAAAACTAATGCACAAATGGGAAAATTCCCATACACCGGCTAGTGGCTCCATACACCGCCTAGTCGACCGAGAAGATCTGACAAGATATCTGGCCATACTGCCCGAGCGCGAAAACACTCTTCCATTGTTTCAATACAGTATATGCAGCGTGTAATTTGTGAAGGCACCTTTCCTAACGACCCATTTGTGTGCAGTACCCGTATCGGTCCTCTAGTCGTTATCATCCTTTCCTTTTGCATAGTTTATAAGCGAAACTTTTATACAAGAACGATGGTGCCCTGTGAAAAAACAAAAGCACAAATAGGGAAATCCCCATACACCGGCTAGTCGACCGAGAAGTTCTCACAAGATATCTGCCATACTGCCCTAGCGCGAAAACAGTCTTCCATTGTGTCAGTACAGTATATGCAGCGTGCAATTTGAGAACGCACCTTTCATTACGACCCATTTGTGTGCAGTACCCGTATCGGTCCTATAGTGGTTATCATCGTTTTCTTTTGCGTAGTTTATAAGCGAAAATTTTAGACAAGATCGATGGCGCCCTGTGAAAAATCTAACGCACAAATGGGGAAATCCCCATACACCGGCTAGTTGCTCCATACACTGGCTAGTCGACCGAGAAGCTCTGACAAGATATCTGGCCATACTGCCCGAGCGCGAAAACAGTCTTCCATTGGGTCAATACACTATATGCAGCGTGGAATTTGTGAACGCACCTTTCATTACGACTCATTTGTGGGCAGTTCCCGTCACGGTCCTATAGTGCTTATCATCCTTTTCTTTTGCGTAGTTTATAAGCGAAAATTTTAGACAAGACCGATGGCGCCCTGTGAAAAAACTAATGCAGAAATGAAGAAATCTCCATACACCGGCTAGTTGCTCCATACACTGGCTAGTCGACCGAGAAGCTCTGACAAGATATCTGGCCATGCTGCCCGAGCGCGAAAACAGTCTTCCATTGTGTCAATACAGTATATGCCGCGTGGAATTTGTGAATGCACGTTTCATTACGAGTCATTTGTGTGCAGTACCCGTATCGGTCCTATTGTGGTTATAATCCTTTTCTTTTGCGAAGTTTTCAAGCCAAAATTTTAGACCAGACCTATAGCGCCCTGTGAAAAAACTAATGCACAAATAGAGAAATAACCATACACCGGCGAGTGGCTCCATTCACCGGCTAGTAGACCGAGAAACTCTGACAAGATATCTGGCCATACTGCCCGAGCGCGAAAACCGTCTTCCATTGTGTCAATACAGTATATGCAGCGTTCAATTTCTGAATGCACCTTTCATTACGACCTATTTGTGTGCAGTACCCGTATCGGTCCTATAGTGCTTATCATCGTTTTCTTTTGGGTAGTTTATAAGCGAAAATTTTAGACAAGACCGATGGCGCCCTGTGAAAAAACTAATACACAAATGGGGAAAACCCCATACACCGGCTAGTGGCTCCATACACCGGCTAGTCGACCGAGAAGATCTGACAAGATATCTGGCCATACTGCCCGAGCGCGAAAACCGTCTTCCAGTGTGTCAATACAGTAAATGCAGCGTTCAATTTGTGAACGCACCTTTCATTACGACCCATTTGTGTGCAGTACCCGTATCGGTCCTATTGTGGTTATAATCCTTTTCTTTTGAGAAGTTTATAAGCCAAAATTTTAGACAAGACCGATGGTGCCCTGTGAAAAAACTAATGCAGAAATGGGGAAATCCCCATACACTGGCTAGTTGCTCCATACACTGGCTAGTCGACCGAGAAGCTCTGACAAGATATCTGGCCATGCTGCCCGAGCGCGAAAACAGTCTTCCATTGTGTCAATACAGTATATGCAGCGTGTAATTTGTGAACGCACCTTTCTTTACGAGTCATTTGTGTGCAGTACCCGTATCGGTCCTATTGTGGCTATAATCCTTTTCTTTTGACAAGTTTATAAGCCAAAATTTTAGACAAGACCGATGGTGCCCTGTGAAAAAACTAATGCAGAAATGGGGAAATCCCCATACACCGGCTAGTTGCTCCATACACTGGCTAGTCGACCGAGAAGCTCTGACAAGATATCTGGCCATACTGCCCGAGCACGAATTACAGTCTTCCATTGTGTCAATACAGTATATGGAGTGTGGAATTTGTGAACGCACCTTTCATTACGAGTCATTTGTGTGCAGTACCCGTATCGGTCCTATATTGCTTATCATCCTTTTCTTTTGCGTAGTTTATAAGCGAAAATTTTAGACAAGACCGATGGCGCACTGTGAAAAAACTAATGCACAAATGGGAAAATTCCCATACACCGGCTAGTGGCTCCATACACCGGCTAGTCGACCGAGAAGATCTGACAAGATATCTGGCCATACTGCCCGAGCGCGAAAACACTCTTCCATTGTTTCAATACAGTATATGCAGCGTGTAATTTGTGAAGGCACCTTTCCTAACGACCCATTTGTGTGCAGTACCCGTATCGGTCCTCTAGTCGTTATCATCCTTTCCTTTTGCATAGTTTATAAGCGAAACTTTTATACAAGAACGATGGTGCCCTGTGAAAAAACAAAAGCACAAATAGGGAAATCCCCATACACCGGCTAGTCGACCGAGAAGTTCTCACAAGATATCTGCCATACTGCCCTAGCGCGAAAACAGTCTTCCATTGTGTCAGTACAGTATATGCAGCGTGCAATTTGAGAACGCACCTTTCATTACGACCCATTTGTGTGCAGTACCCGTATCGGTCCTATAGTGGTTATCATCGTTTTCTTTTGCGTAGTTTATAAGCGAAAATTTTAGACAAGATCGATGGCGCCCTGTGAAAAATCTAACGCACAAATGGGGAAATCCCCATACACCGGCTAGTTGCTCCATACACTGGCTAGTCGACCGAGAAGCTCTGACAAGATATCTGGCCATACTGCCCGAGCGCGAAAACAGTCTTCCATTGTGTCAATACACTATATGCAGCGTGGAATTTGTGAACGCACCTTTCATTACGACTCATTTGTGGGCAGTTCCCGTCACGGTCCTATAGTGCTTATCCTTTTCTTTTGCGTAGTTTATAAGCGAAAATTTTAGACAAGACCGATGGCGCCCTGTGAAAAAACTAATGCAGAAATGAAGAAATCCCCATACACCGGCTAGTTGCTCCATACACTGGCTAGTCGACCGAGAAGCTCTGACAAGATATCTGGCCATGCTGCCCGAGCGCGAAAACAGTCTTCCATTGTGTCAATACAGTATATGCCGCGTGGAATTTGTGAATGCACGTTTCATTACGAGTCATTTGTGTGCAGTACCCGTATCGGTCCTATTGTGGTTATAATCCTTTTCTTTTGCGAAGTTTTCAAGCCAAAATTTTAGACAAGAAAGATGGCGCCCTGTGAAAAAACTAATACACAAATGGGGAAAACCCCATACACCGGCTAGTGGCTCCATACACCGGCTAGTCGACCGAGAAGATCTGACAAGATATCTGGCCATACTGCCCGAGCGCGAAAACCGTCTTCCAGTGTGTCAATACAGTAAATGCAGCGTTCAATTTGTGAACGCACCTTTCATTACGACCCATTTGTGTGCAGTACCCGTATCGGTCCTATTGTGGTTATAATCGTTTTCTTTTGAGAAGTTTATAAGCCAAAATTTTAGACAAGACCGATGTTGCCCTGTGAAAAAACTAATGCAGAAATGGGGAAATCCCCATACACTGGCTAGTTGCTCCATACACTGGCTAGTCGACCGAGAAGCTCTGACAAGATATCTGGCCATACTGCCCGAGCGCGAAAACAGTCTTCCATTGTGTCAATACAGTATATGCAGCGTGCAATTAGTGAACGCACCTTTCATTATGCACCATTTGTGTGCAGTACCCGTATCGGTCCTCTAGTCGTTATCATTCTTTCCTTTTCCGTAGTTTATAAGCGAAACTTTTTGACAAGAACGATGGCGCCATGTGAAAAAACTAATGCACAAATAGGGAAATCACCATACACCAGAGAGTGTCTCCATTCACCGGCTAGTCGACCGAGAAGCTCTGACAAGATATCTGGCCATACTGCCCTAGAGCGAAAACAGTCTTCCATTGTGTCAATACAGTATAAGCAGCGTTCAATTTGTGTACGCACATTTCATTACGACTCATTTGTGTGCAGTGCCCGTATCGGTCCTATAGTGCTTATCATCCTTTTCTTTTGCGTAGTTTATAAGCGAAAATTTTAGACAAGACCGATGGCGCCCTGTGAAAAAACTAATGCACAAATGGGGAAATCCCCATACACCAGCTAGTTGCTCCATACACTGGCTAGTCGACCGAGAAGCTCTGACGAGATATCTGGCCATACCGCCCGAGCGCGAAAACAGTCTTCCATTGTGTCAATACACTATATGCAGCGTGGAATTTGTGAACGCACCTTTCATTACGACCCATTTGTGTGCAGTACCCGTATCGGTCCTATAGTGCTTATCATCCTTTTCTTTTGCGTAGTTTATAAGCGAAAATTTGACAAGACTGATGGCGCCCTGTGAAAAAACTAATGCACAAATGGGGAAATCCCCGTACATCGGCTAGTTGCTCCATACACTGGCTAGTCGACCGAGAAGCTCTGACAAGATGTCTGGCCATACTGCCCGAGCGCGAAAACAGTCTTCCATTGTGTCAATACACTATATGCAGCGTGGAATTTGTGAACGCACCTTTCATTACGACCCATTTGTGTGCAGTACCCGTATCGGTCCTATAGTGCTTATCATCCTTTTCTTTTGCGTAGTTTATAAGCGAAAATTTTAGACAAGACCGATGGCGCCCTGTGAAAAAACTAATGCACAAATGGGGAAATCCCCATACACCGGCTATTTGCTCCATACACTGGCTAGTCGACCGAGAAGCTCTGACAAGATATCTGGCCATACTGCCCGAGCGCGAAAACAGTCTTCCATTGTGTCAATACACTACATGCAGCATGGAATTTGTGAACGCACCTTTCATTACGACCCATTTGTGTGCAGTACCCGTATCGGTCCTATAGTGCTTATCATCCTTTTCTTTTGCGTAGTTTATAAGCGAAAATTTTAGACAAGACCGATGGCGCCCTGTGAAAAATAATGTACAAATGGGGAAATCCCCACACATCGGCTAGTTGCTCCATACACTGGCTAGTCGACCGAGAAGCTCTGACATGATATCTGGCCATACTGCCCGAGCGCGAAAACCGTCTTCCATTGTGTCAATACAGTATACGCAGCGTGCAATTTGTGAACGCACCTTTCATTATGACCCATTTGTGTGCAGTACCCGTATCGGTCCTATAGTGCTTATCATCCTTTTCTTTTGCGTAGTTTATAAGCGAAAATTTTAGACAAGACCGATGGCGCACTGTGAAAAAACTACTGCACAAATGGGAAAATTCCCATACACCAGAGAGTGGCTCCATTCACCGGCTAGTCGACCGAGAAGCTCTGACAAGATATCTGGCGATACTGCCCGAGCGCGAAAACCGTCTTCCATTGTGTCAATACAGTATATGCAGCGTGCAATTAGTGAACGCACCTTTCATTATGACCCATTTTTGTGCAGTACCCGTATCGGTCCTCTAGTCGTTATCATTCTTTCCTTTTGCGTAGTTTATAAGCGAAACTTTTTGACAAGAACGATGGCGCCCTGTCAAAAAACTAATGCACAAATAGGGAAATCACCGTACACCAGAGAGTGTCTCCATTCACCGGCTAGTCGACCGAGAAGCTCTGACAAGATATCTGGCCATACTGCCCTAGAGCGAAAACAGTCTTCCATTGTGTAACTACAGTATAAGCAGCGTTCAATTTGTGAACGCACCTTTCATTACGACTCATTTGTGTGCAGTACCCGTATCGGTCCTATAGTGCTTATCATCCTTTTCTTTTGCGTTGTTTATAAGCGAAAATTTTAGACAAGACCGATGGCGCCCTGTGAAAAAACTAATGCACAAATGGGGAAATCCCCATACACCGGCTAGTTGCTCCATACACTGGCTAGTCGACCGAGAAGCTCTGACAAGATATCTGGCCATACTGCCCGAGGGCGAAAACAGTCTTCCATTGTGTCAATACACTATATGCAGCGTGGAATATGTGAACGCACCTTTCATTACGACCCTTTGTGTGCAGTACCCGTATCGGTCCTATAGTGCTTATCATCCTTTCCTTTTGCGTAGTTTATAAGCGAAAATTTTAGACAAGACCGATGGCGCCCTGTGAAAAAACTAATGCACAAATGGGGAAATCCCAATACACCGGCTATTTGCTCCATACACTGGCTAGTCGACCGAGAGGCTCTGACAAGATATCTGGCCATACTGCCCGAGCGCGAAAACAGTCTTCTATTGTGTCAATACAGTATATGCAGCGTGGAATTTGTGAACGCACCTTTCATTACGAGTCATTTGTGTGCAGTACCCGTATCGGTCCCATTGTGGTTATAATCCTTTTTTTGCGAAGTTTATAAGCCAAAATTTTAAACAAGACCGATGGCGCCCTGTGAAAAAACTAATGCAGAAATGGGGTAATCCCCATACACCAGCTAGTTGCTCCATACACTGGCTAGTCGACCGAGAAGCTCTGACAAGATATCTGGCCATGCTGCCCGAGCGCGAAAACAGTCTTCCATTGTGTCAATACAGTATATGCAGCGTGCAATTTGAGAACGCACCTTTCATTACGACCCATATGTGTGCAGTACCCGTATCGGTCCTATAGTGGTTATCATCGTTTTCTTTTGCGTAGTTTATAAGTGAAAATTTTAGACAAGATCGATGGCGCCCTGTGAAAAAACTAATGCACAAATGGGGAAATCCCCATACACTGGCTAGTTGCTCCATACACTGGCTAGTCGACCGAGAAGCTCTGACAAGATATCTGGCCATACTGCCCGAGCGCGAAAACAGTCTTCCATTGTGTCAATACAGTATATGCAGCGTGCAATTAGTGAACGCACCTTTCATTATGCACCATTTGTGTGCAGTACCCGTATCGGTCCTCTAGTCGTTATCATTCTTTCCTTTTCCGTAGTTTATAAGCGAAACTTTTTGACAAGAACGATGGCGCCATGTGAAAAAACTAATGCACAAATAGGGAAATCACCATACACCAGAGAGTGTCTCCATTCACCGGCTAGTCGACCGAGAAGCTCTGACAAGATATCTGGCCATACTGCCCTAGAGCGAAAACAGTCTTCCATTGTGTCAATACAGTATAAGCAGCGTTCAATTTGTGTACGCACATTTCATTACGACTCATTTGTGTGCAGTGCCCGTATCGGTCCTATAGTGCTTATCATCCTTTTCTTTTGCGTAGTTTATAAGCGAAAATTTTAGACAAGACCGATGGCGCCCTGTGAAAAAACTAATGCACAAATGGGGAAATCCCCATACACCAGCTAGTTGCTCCATACACTGGCTAGTCGACCGAGAAGCTCTGACGAGATATCTGGCCATACCGCCCGAGCGCGAAAACAGTCTTCCATTGTGTCAATACACTATATGCAGCGTGGAATTTGTGAACGCACCTTTCATTACGACCCATTTGTGTGCAGTACCCGTATCGGTCCTATAGTGCTTATCATCCTTTTCTTTTGCGTAGTTTATAAGCGAAAATTTGACAAGACTGATGGCGCCCTGTGAAAAAACTAATGCACAAATGGGGAAATCCCCGTACATCGGCTAGTTGCTCCATACACTGGCTAGTCGACCGAGAAGCTCTGACAAGATGTCTGGCCATACTGCCCGAGCGCGAAAACAGTCTTCCATTGTGTCAATACACTATATGCAGCGTGGAATTTGTGAACGCACCTTTCATTACGACCCATTTGTGTGCAGTACCCGTATCGGTCCTATAGTGCTTATCATCCTTTTCTTTTGCGTAGTTTATAAGCGAAAATTTTAGACAAGACCGATGGCGCCCTGTGAAAAAACTAATGCACAAATGGGGAAATCCCCATACACCGGCTATTTGCTCCATACACTGGCTAGTCGACCGAGAAGCTCTGACAAGATATCTGGCCATACTGCCCGAGCGCGAAAACAGTCTTCCATTGTGTCAATACACTACATGCAGCATGGAATTTGTGAACGCACCTTTCATTACGACCCATTTGTGTGCAGTACCCGTATCGGTCCTATAGTGCTTATCATCCTTTTCTTTTGCGTAGTTTATAAGCGAAAATTTTAGACAAGACCGATGGCGCCCTGTGAAAAATAATGTACAAATGGGGAAATCCCCACACATCGGCTAGTTGCTCCATACACTGGCTAGTCGACCGAGAAGCTCTGACATGATATCTGGCCATACTGCCCGAGCGCGAAAACCGTCTTCCATTGTGTCAATACAGTATACGCAGCGTGCAATTTGTGAACGCACCTTTCATTATGACCCATTTGTGTGCAGTACCCGTATCGGTCCTATAGTGCTTATCATCCTTTTCTTTTGCGTAGTTTATAAGCGAAAATTTTAGACAAGACCGATGGCGCACTGTGAAAAAACTACTGCACAAATGGGAAAATTCCCATACACCAGAGAGTGGCTCCATTCACCGGCTAGTCGACCGAGAAGCTCTGACAAGATATCTGGCGATACTGCCCGAGCGCGAAAACCGTCTTCCATTGTGTCAATACAGTATATGCAGCGTGCAATTAGTGAACGCACCTTTCATTATGACCCATTTTTGTGCAGTACCCGTATCGGTCCTCTAGTCGTTATCATTCTTTCCTTTTGCGTAGTTTATAAGCGAAACTTTTTGACAAGAACGATGGCGCCCTGTCAAAAAACTAATGCACAAATAGGGAAATCACCGTACACCAGAGAGTGTCTCCATTCACCGGCTAGTCGACCGAGAAGCTCTGACAAGATATCTGGCCATACTGCCCTAGAGCGAAAACAGTCTTCCATTGTGTAACTACAGTATAAGCAGCGTTCAATTTGTGAACGCACCTTTCATTACGACTCATTTGTGTGCAGTACCCGTATCGGTCCTATAGTGCTTATCATCCTTTTCTTTTGCGTTGTTTATAAGCGAAAATTTTAGACAAGACCGATGGCGCCCTGTGAAAAAACTAATGCACAAATGGGGAAATCCCCATACACCGGCTAGTTGCTCCATACACTGGCTAGTCGACCGAGAAGCTCTGACAAGATATCTGGCCATACTGCCCGAGGGCGAAAACAGTCTTCCATTGTGTCAATACACTATATGCAGCGTGGAATATGTGAACGCACCTTTCATTACGACCCTTTGTGTGCAGTACCCGTATCGGTCCTATAGGGCTTATCATCCTTTCCTTTTGCGTAGTTTATAAGCGAAAATTTTAGACAAGACCGATGGCGCCCTGTGAAAAAACTAATGCACAAATGGGGAAATCCCAATACACCGGCTATTTGCTCCATACACTGGCTAGTCGACCGAGAGGCTCTGACAAGATATCTGGCCATACTGCCCGAGCGCGAAAACAGTCTTCTATTGTGTCAATACAGTATATGCAGCGTGGAATTTGTGAACGCACCTTTCATTACGAGTCATTTGTGTGCAGTACCCGTATCGGTCCCATTGTGGTTATAATCCTTTTTTTTGCGAAGTTTATAAGCCAAAATTTTAAACAAGACCGATGGCGCCCTGTGAAAAAACTAATGCAGAAATGGGGAAATCCCCATACACCAGCTAGTTGCTCCATACACTGGCTAGTCGACCGAGAAGCTCTGACAAGATATCTGGCCATGCTGCCCGAGCGCGAAAACAGTCTTCCATTGTGTCAATACAGTATATGCAGCGTGCAATTTGAGAACGCACCTTTCATTACGACCCATATGTGTGCAGTACCCGTATCGGTCCTATAGTGGTTATCATCGTTTTCTTTTGCGTAGTTTATAAGTGAAAATTTTAGACAAGATCGATGGCGCCCTGTGAAAAAACTAATGCACAAATGGGGAAATCCCCATACACTGGCTAGTGGCTCCATACACCGGCTAGTCGACCGAGAAGCTCTGACATGATATCTGGCCATACTGCCCGAGCGCGAAAACCGTCTTCCATTGTGTCAATACAGTATACGCAGCGTGCAATTTGTGAACGCACCTTTCATTATGACCCATTTGTGTGCAGTACCCGTATCGGTCCTATAGTGCTTATCATCCTTTTCTTTTGCGTAGTTTATAAGCGAAAATTTTAGACAAGACCGATGGCGCCCTGTGAAAAAACTAATGCAGAAATGAAGAAATCCCCATACACCGGCTAGTTGCTCCATACACTGGCTAGTCGACCGAGAAGCTCTGACAAGATATCTGGCCATGCTGCCCGAGCGCGAAAACAGTCTTCCATTGTGTCAATACAGTATATGCAGCATGGAATTTGTGAATGCACGTTTCATTACGAGTCATTTGTGTGCAGTAAACGTATCGGTCCTATTGTGGTTATAATCCTTTTCTTTTGCGAAGTTTTCAAGCCAAAATTTTAGACCAGACCTATAGCGCCCTGTGAAAAAACTAATGCACAAATAGAGAAATCACCATACACCGGCGAGTGGCTCCATTCACCGGCTAGTAGACCGAGAAACTCTGACAAGATATCTGGCCATACTGCCCGAGCGCGAAAACCGTCTTCCATTGTGTCAATACAGTATATGCAGCGTTCAATTTCTGAATGCACCTTTCATTACGACCTATTTGTGTGCAGTACCCGTATCGGTCCTATAGTGCTTATCATCGTTTTCTTTTGCGTAGTTTATAAGCGAAAATTTTATACAAGACCGATGGCGCCCTGTGAAAAAACTAATACACAAATGGGGAAAACCCCATACACCGGCTAGTGGCTCCATACACCGGCTAGTCGACCGAGAAGATCTGACAAGATATCTGGCCATACTGCCCGAGCGCGAAAACCGTCTTCCAGTGTGTCAATACAGTAAATGCAGCGTTCAATTTGTGAACGCACCTTTCATTACGACCCATTTGTGTGCAGTACCCGTATTGGTCCTATAGTGCTTATCATCCTTTTCTTTTGGGTAGTTTATAAGCGAAAATTTTAGACTAGACCGATGGCGCCATTTGAAAAAACTATTGCAGAAATGGGGAAATCCCCATACACCAGCTAGTTGCTCCATACACTGGCTAGTCGACCGAGAAGCTCTGACAAGATATCTGGCCATGCTGCCCGAGCGCGAAAACAGTCTTCCATTGTGTCAATACAGTATATGCAGCGTGTAATTTGTGAACGCACCTTTCTTTACGAGTCATTTGTGTGCAGTACCCGTATCGGTCCTATTGTGGTTATAATCCTTTTCTTTTGAGAAGTTTATAAGCCAAAATTTTAGACAAGACCGATGGTGCCCTGTGAAAAAACTAATGCAGAAATGGGGAAATCCCCATACACCGGCTAGTTGCTCCATACACTGGCTAGTCGACCGAGAAGCTCTGACAAGATATCTGGCCATACTGCCCGAGCACGAATTACAGTCTTCCATTGTGTCAATACAGTATATGGAGTGTGGAATTTGTGAACGCACCTTTCATTACGAGTCATTTGTGTGCAGTACCCGTATCGGTCCTATATTGCTTATCATCCTTTTCTTTTGCGTAGTTTATAAGCGAAAATTTTAGACAAGACCGATGGCGCACTGTGAAAAAACTAATGCACAAATGGGAAAATTCCCATACACCGGCTAGTGGCTCCATACACCGGCTAGTCGACCGAGAAGATCTGACAAGATATCTGGCCATACTGCCCGAGCGCGAAAACACTCTTCCATTGTTTCAATACAGTATATGCAGCGTGTAATTTGTGAAGGCACCTTTCCTAACGACCCATTTGTGTGCAGTACCCGTATCGGTCCTCTAGTCGTTATCATCCTTTCCTTTTGCATAGTTTATAAGCGAAACTTTTATACAAGAACGATGGTGCCCTGTGAAAAAACAAAAGCACAAATAGGGAAATCCCCATACACCGGCTAGTCGACCGAGAAGTTCTCACAAGATATCTGCCATACTGCCCTAGCGCGAAAACAGTCTTCCATTGTGTCAGTACAGTATATGCAGCGTGCAATTTGAGAACGCACCTTTCATTACGACCCATTTGTGTGCAGTACCCGTATCGGTCCTATAGTGGTTATCATCGTTTTCTTTTGCGTAGTTTATAAGCGAAAATTTTAGACAAGATCGATGGCGCCCTGTGAAAAATCTAACGCACAAATGGGGAAATCCCCATACACCGGCTAGTTGCTCCATACACTGGCTAGTCGACCGAGAAGCTCTGACAAGATATCTGGCCATACTGCCCGAGCGCGAAAACAGTCTTCCATTGGGTCAATACACTATATGCAGCGTGGAATTTGTGAACGCACCTTTCATTACGACTCATTTGTGGGCAGTTCCCGTCACGGTCCTATAGTGCTTATCATCCTTTTCTTTTGCGTAGTTTATAAGCGAAAATTTTAGACAAGACCGATGGCGCCCTGTGAAAAAACTAATGCAGAAATGAAGAAATCTCCATACACCGGCTAGTTGCTCCATACACTGGCTAGTCGACCGAGAAGCTCTGACAAGATATCTGGCCATGCTGCCCGAGCGCGAAAACAGTCTTCCATTGTGTCAATACAGTATATGCCGCGTGGAATTTGTGAATGCACGTTTCATTACGAGTCATTTGTGTGCAGTACCCGTATCGGTCCTATTGTGGTTATAATCCTTTTCTTTTGCGAAGTTTTCAAGCCAAAATTTTAGACCAGACCTATAGCGCCCTGTGAAAAAACTAATGCACAAATAGAGAAATAACCATACACCGGCGAGTGGCTCCATTCACCGGCTAGTAGACCGAGAAACTCTGACAAGATATCTGGCCATACTGCCCGAGCGCGAAAACCGTCTTCCATTGTGTCAATACAGTATATGCAGCGTTCAATTTCTGAATGCACCTTTCATTACGACCTATTTGTGTGCAGTACCCGTATCGGTCCTATAGTGCTTATCATCGTTTTCGTTTGCGTAGTTTATAAGCGAAAATTTTAGACAAGACCGATGGCGCCCTGTGAAAAAACTAATACACAAATGGGGAAAACCCCATACACCGGCTAGTGGCTCCATACACCGGCTAGTCGACCGAGAAGATCTGACAAGATATCTGGCCATACTGCCCGAGCGCGAAAACCGTCTTCCAGTGTGTCAATACAGTAAATGCAGCGTTCAATTTGTGAACGCACCTTTCATTACGACCCATTTGTGTGCAGTACCCGTATCGGTCCTATTGTGGTTATAATCCTTTTCTTTTGAGAAGTTTATAAGCCAAAATTTTAGACAAGACCGATGGTGCCCTGTGAAAAAACTAATGCAGAAATGGGGAAATCCCCATACACTGGCTAGTTGCTCCATACACTGGCTAGTCGACCGAGAAGCTCTGACAAGATATCTGGCCATACTGCCCGAGCGCGAAAACAGTCTTCCATTGTGTCAATACAGTATATGCAGCGTGCAATTAGTGAACGCACCTTTCATTATGCACCATTTGTGTGCAGTACCCGTATCGGTCCTCTAGTCGTTATCATTCTTTCCTTTTCCGTAGTTTATAAGCGAAACTTTTTGACAAGAACGATGGCGCCATGTGAAAAAACTAATGCACAAATAGGGAAATCCCCATACACCGGCTAGTTGCTCCATACACTGGCTAGTCGACCGAGAAGCTCTGACAAGATATCTGGCCATGCTGCCCGAGCGCGAAAACAGTCTTCCATTGTGTCAATACACTATATGCAGCGTGTAATTTGTGAACGCACCTTTCTTTACGAGTCATTTGTGTGCAGTACCCGTATCGGTCCTATATTGCTTATCATCCTTTTCTTTTGCGTAGTTTATAAGCGAAAATTTTAGACAAGACCGATGGCGCACTGTGAAAAAACTAATGCACAAATGGAAAATTCCCATATACCGGCTAGTGGCTCCATACACCGGCTAGTCGACCGAGAAGATCTGACAAGATATCTGGCCATACTGCCCGAGCACGAATTACAGTCTTCCATTGTGTCAATACAGTATATGGAGTGTGGAATTTGTGAACGCACCTTTCATTACGAGTCATTTGTGTGCAGTACCCGTATCGGTCCTATATTGCTTATCATCCTTTTCTTTTGCGTAGTTTATAAGCGAAAATTTTAGACAAGACCGATGGCGCACTGTGAAAAAACTAATGCACAAATGGGAAAATTCCCATATACCGGCTAGTGGCTCCATACACCGGCTAGTCGACCGAGAAGATCTGACAAGATATCTGGCCATACTGCCCGAGCGCGAAAACACTCTTCCATTGTTTCAATACAGTATATGCAGCGTGTAATTTGTGAAGGCACCTTTCCTAACGACCCATTTGTGTGCAGTACCCGTATCGGTCCTCTAGTCGTTATCATCCTTTCCTTTTGCATAGTTTATAAGCGAAACTTTTATACAAGAACGATGGTGCCCTGTGAAAAAACAAAAGCACAAATAGGGAAATCCCCATACACCGGCTAGTCGACCGAGAAGTTCTCACAAGATATCTGCCATACTGCCCTAGCGCGAAAACAGTCTTCCATTGTGTCAGTACAGTATATGCAGCGTGCAATTTGAGAACGCACCTTTCATTACGACCCATTTGTGTGCAGTACCCGTATCGGTCCTATAGTGGTTATCATCCTTTTCTTTTGCGTAGTTTATAAGCGAAAATTTTAGACAAGACCGATGGCGCCCTGTGAAAAAACTAATGCAGAAATGAAGAAATCCCCATACACCGGCTAGTTGCTCCATACACTGGCTAGTCGACCGAGAAGCTCTGACAAGATATCTGGCCATGCTGCCCGAGCGCGAAAACAGTCTTCCATTGTGTCAATACAGTATATGCAGCATGGAATTTGTGAATGCACGTTTCATTACGAGTCATTTGTGTGCAGTAAACGTATCGGTCCTATTGTGGTTATAATCCTTTTCTTTTGCGAAGTTTTCAAGCCAAAATTTTAGACCAGACCTATAGCGCCCTGTGAAAAAACTAATGCACAAATAGAGAAATCACCGTACACCGGCGAGTGGCTCCATTCACCGGCTAGTAGACCGAGAAACTCTGACAAGATATCTGGCCATACTGCCCGAGCGCGAAAACCGTCTTCCATTGTGTCAATACAGTATATGCAGCGTTCAATTTGTGTACGCACATTTCATTACGACTCATTTGTGTGCAGTACCCGTATCGGTCCTATAGTGCTTATCATCCTTTTCTTTTGCGTAGTTTATAAGCGAAAATTTTAGACAAGACCGATGGCGCCCTGTGAAAAAACTAATGCACAAATGGGGAAATCCCCATACACCAGCTAGTTGCTCCATACACTGGCTAGTCGACCGAGAAGCTCTGACGAGATATCTGGCCATACTGCCCGAGCGCGAAAACAGTCTTCCATTGTGTCAATACACTATATGCAGCGTGGAATTTGTGAACGCACCTTTCATTACGACCCATTTGTGTGCAGTACCCGTATCGGTCCTATAGTGCTTATCATCCTTTTCTTTTGCGTAGTTTATAAGCGAAAATTTGACAAGACTGATGGCGCCCTGTGAAAAAACTAATGCACAAATGGGGAAATCCCCGTACATCGGCTAGTTGCTCCATACACTGGCTAGTCGACCGAGAAGCTCTGACAAGATGTCTGGCCATACTGCCCGAGCGCGAAAACAGTCTTCCATTGTGTCAATACACTATATGCAGCGTGGAATTTGTGAACGCACCTTTCATTACGACCCATTTGTGTGCAGTACCCGTATCGGTCCTATAGTGCTTATCATCCTTTTCTTTTGCGTAGTTTATAAGCGAAAATTTTAGACAAGACCGATGGCGCCCTGTGAAAAAACTAATGCACAAATGGGGAAATCCCCATACACCGGCTATTTGCTCCATACACTGGCTAGTCGACCGAGAAGCTCTGACAAGATATCTGGCCATACTGCCCGAGCGCGAAAACAGTCTTCCATTGTGTCAATACACTACATGCAGCATGGAATTTGTGAACGCACCTTTCATTACGACCCATTTGTGTGCAGTACCCGTATCGGTCCTATAGTGCTTATCATCCTTTTCTTTTGCGTAGTTTATAAGCGAAAATTTTAGACAAGACCGATGGCGCCCTGTGAAAAATAATGTACAAATGGGGAAATCCCCACACATCGGCTAGTTGCTCCATACACTGGCTAGTCGACTGAGAAGCTCTGACAAGATGTCTGGCCATACTGCCCGAGCGCGAAAACAGTCTTCCATTGTGTCAATACAGTATATGCAGCGTGGAATTTGTGAACGCACCTTTCATTACGAGTCATTTGTGTGCAGTACCCGTATCGGTCCTATTGTGGTTATATTCCTTTTCTTTTGCGAAGTTTATAAGCCAAAATTTTAGACAAGACCGATGGTGCCCTGTGAAAAAACTAATGCAGAAATGGGGAAATCCCCATACACCGGCTAGTTGCTCCGTACACTGGCTAGTCGACCAAGAAGCTCTGACAAGATATCTGGCCATACTGCCCGAGCGCGAATACAGTCTTCCATTGTGTCAATACAGTATATGCAGTGTGGAATTTGTGAACGCACCTTTCATTACGAGTCATTTGTGTGCAGTACCCGTATCGGTCCTATTGTGGTTATAATCCTTTTCTTTTGTGTAGTTTATCAGCGAAAACTTTCGACAAGAACGATGGCGCCCTGTGAAAAAACTAATGCGCAAATAGGGAAATCCCCATACACGGGCTAGTTGCTCCATACACTGGCTAGTCGACCGAGAAGCTCTGACAAGATATCTGGCCATGCTGCAAGAGCGCGAAAACAGTCTTCCATTGTGTCAATACAGTATATGCAGCGTGGAATTTGTGAACGCACTTTTCTTTACGGGTCATTTGTGTGCAGTACCCGTATCGGTCCTATTGTGGTTATAATCCTTTTCTTTTCCGAAGTTTTTAAGCCAAAATTTTAGACAAGACCTATAGCGCCCTGTGAAAAAACTAATGCACAAATGGGGAAATCCCCATACACCGGCTAGTTGCTCCATACACTGGCTAGTCGACCGAGAAGCTCTGACAAGATATCTGGCCATACTGCCAAAGCGAAAACAGTCTTCCATTGTGTCAGTACACTATATGCAGCGTGGAATTTGTGAACGCACCTTTCATTACGACCCATTTGTGTGCAGTACCCGTATCGGTCCTATAGTGCTTATCATCCTTTTCTTTTGGGTAGTTTTTAAGCGAAACTTTTAAACTAGACCGATGGCGCCCTTTGAAAGAACTAATGCACAAATGGGGAAATCCGCATACACCGGCTAGTCGACCGAGAAGCTCTGACAAGATATCTGGCCATACTGCCCGAGCGCGAAAACAGTTTTCCATTGTGTCAATACAGTATATGCAGCGTGCAATTTGTGAACGCACCTTTCATTATGACCCATTTGTGTGCAGTACCCGTATCGGTCCTCTAGTCGTTATCATCCTTTCCCTTTGCGTAGTTTATAAGCGAAACTTTTAGACAAGAAAGATGGCGCCCTGTGAAAAAACTAATGCACAAATAGGGAAATCACCATACACCGGCGAGTGGCTCCATTCACCGGCTAGTCGACCGAGAAGCTCTGACAAGATATCTGGCGATACTGCCCGAGCGCGAAAACAGTCTTCCATTGTGTCAATACAGTATATGCAGCGTGGAATTTGTGAACGCACCTTTCATTACGAGTCATTTGTGTGCAGTACCCGTATCGGCCCTATTGTGGTTATAATCCTTTTCTTTTGAGAAGTTTATAAGCCAAAATTTTAGACAAGACCGATGGTGCCCTGTGGAAAAACTAATGCAGAAATGGGGAAATCCCCATACACCGGCTAGTTGCTCCATACACTGGCTAGTCGACCGAGAAGCTCTGACAAGATATCTGGCAATACTGCCCGAGCGCGAATACAGTCATCCATTGTGTCAATACAGTATATGCAGTGTGGAATTTGTGAACGCACCTTTCATTACGAGTCATTTGTGTGCAGTACCCGTTTGGGTCCTATAGTGCTTATCATCCTTTTCTTTTGCGTAGTTTATAAGCGAAAATTTTAAACAAGACTGATGGCGCACTGTGAAAAAACTACTGCACAAATGGGAAAATTCCCATACATCAGAGAGTGGCTCCATTCACCGGCTAGTCGACCGAGAAGCTCTGACAAGATATCTGGCGATACGGCCCGAGCGCGAAAACAGTCTTCCATTGTGTCAATACAGTATATGCAGCGTGCAATTAGTGAACGCACCTTTCATTATGCACCATTTGTGTGCAGTGTCCGTATCGATCCTAATGTGGTTATAATCCTTTTCATTTGCGAAGTTTAAAAGCCAAAATTTTAGACATGACCGATGGCGCCCTGTGAAAAAACTAATGCAGAAATGAAGAAATCCCCATACACCGGCTAGTTGCTCCATACACTGGCTAGTAGACCGAGAAGCTCTGACAAGATAGCTCGCCATGCTGCCCGAGCGCGAAAACAGTCTTCCATTGTGTCAATACAGTATATGCAGCGTGGAATTTGTGAATGCACGTTTCATTACGAGTCATTTGTGTGCAGTACCCGTATCGGTCCTATTGTGGTTATAATCGTTTCCTTTTGCGAAGTTTTTAAGCCAAAATTTTAGACAAGACCTATAGCGCCCTGTGAAAAAACTAATGCACAAATAGGGAAATCACCATACACCGGCGAGTGGCTCCATTCACCGGCTAGTAGACCGAGAAACTCTGACAAGATATCTGGCCATACTGCCCGAGCGCGAAAACCGTCTTCCATTGGGTCAATACAGTATATGCAGCGTTCAATTTCTGAACGCACCTTTCATTACGACCCATTTGTGTGCAGTACCCGTATCGGTCCTATAGTGCTTATCATCGTTTTCTTTTGGGTAGTTTATAAGCGAAAATTTTAGACTAGACCGATGGCGCCCTTTAAAAAAAACTAATGCACAAATGGGGAAATCCCCATACACCGGCTAGCGGCTCCATTCACCGGCTAGTCGACCGAGAAGCTCTGACAAGATATCTGGCGATACTGCCCGAGCGCGAAAACAGTCTTCCATTGTGTCAATACAGTATATGCAGCGTGCAATTAGTGAACGCACCTTTCAGTATGCACCATTTGTGTGCAGTACCCGTATCGGTCCTCTAGTCGTTATCATTGTTTCCTTTTCCGTAGTTTATAAGCGAAACTTTTTGACAAGAACGATGGCGCCATGTGAAAAAACTAAAATAGGGAAATCACCATACACCAGAGAGTGTCTACTTTCACCGGCTAGTCGACCGAGAAGCTCTGACAAGATATCTGGCCATACTGCCCTAGAGAGAAAACAGTCTTCCATTGTGTCAATACAGTATAAGCAGCGTTCAATTTGTGTACGCACCTTTCATTACGACTCATTTGTGTGCAGTACCCGTATCGGTCCTATAGTGCTTATCATCTTTTTCTTTTGCGTAGTTTATAAGCGAAAATTTTAGACAAGACCGATGGCGCCCTGTGAAAAAACTAATGCACAAATGGGGAAATCCCCATACACCAGCTAGTTGCTCCATACACTGGCTAGTCGACCGAGAAGCTCTGACGAGATATCTGGCCATACTGCCCGAGCGCGAAAACAGTCTTCCATTGTGTCAATACACTATATGCAGCGTGGAATTTGTGAACGCACCTTTCATTACGACCCATTTGTGTGCAGTACCCGTATCGGTCCTATAGTGCTTATCATCCTTTTCTTTTGCGTAGTTTATAAGCGAAAATTTTAGACAAGACCGATGGCGCCCTGTGAAAAAACTAATGCACAAATGGGGAAATCCCCATACACCGGCTATTTGCTCCATACACTGGCTAGTCGACCGAGAAGCTCTGACAAGATATCTGGCCATACTGCCCGAGCGCGAAAACAGTCTTCCATTGTGTCAATACACTACATGCAGCATGGAATTTGTGAACGCACCTTTCATTACGACCCATTTGTGTGCAGTACCCGTATCGGTCCCATAGTGCTTATCATCCTTTTCTTTTGCGTAGTTTATAAGCGAAAATTTTAGACAAGACCGATGGCGCCCTCTGAAAAATAATTCACAAATGGGGAAATCCCCATACATCGGCTAGTTGCTCCATACACTGGCTAGTCGACTGAGAAGCTCTGACAAGATATCTGGCCATACTGCCCGAGCGCGAAAACAGTCTTCCATTGTGTCAATACAGTATATGCAGCGTGGAATTTGTGAACGCACCTTTCATTACGAGTCATTTGTGTGCAGTACCCGTATCGGCCCTATTGTGGTTATAATCCTTTTCTTTTGAGAAGTTTATAAGCCAAAATTTTTGACAAGACCGATGGTGCCCTGTGAAAAAACTAATGCAGAAATGGGGAAATCCCCATAAACCGGCTAGTTGCTCCATACACTGGCTAGTCGACCGAGAAGCTCTGACAAGATATCTGGCAATACTGCCCGAGCGCGAATACAGTCTTCCATTGTGTCAATACAGTATATGCAGTGTGGAATTTGTGAACGCACCTTTCATTACGAGTCATTTGTGTGCAGTACCCGTTTGGGTCCTATAGTGCTTATCATCCTTTTCTTTTGCGTAGTTTATAAGCGAAAATTTTAGACAAGACCGATGGCGCCCTGTGAAAAAACTAATGCACAAATGGGGAAATCCCCATACACCGGCTATTTGCTCCATACACTGGCTAGTCGACCGAGAAGCTCTGACAAGATATCTGGCCATACTGCCCGAGCGTGAAAACAGTCTTCCATTGTGTCAATACACTACATGCAGCGTGGAATTTGTGAACGCACCTTTCATTACGACCCATTTGTGTGCAGTACCCGTATCGGTCCTATAGTGCTTATCATCCTTTTCTTTTGCGTAGTCTATAAGCGAAAATTTTAGACAAGACCGATGGCGCCCTGTGAAAAAACTAATGCACAAATGGGGAAATCCCCATACACCGGCTATTTGCTCCATACACTGGCTAGTCGACCGAGAAGCTCTGACAAGATATCTGGCCATACTGCCCGAGCGCGAAAACAGTCTTCCATTGTGTCAATACACTACATGCAGCATGGAATTTGTGAACGCACCTTTAATTACGACCCATTTGTGTGCAGTACCCGTATCGGTCCTATAGTGCTTATCATCCTTTACTTTTGCGTAGTTTATAAGCGAAAATTTTAGACAAGACCGATGGCGCCCTGTGAAAAATAATGCACAAATGGGGAAATCCCCATACATCGGCTAGTTGCTCCATACACTGGCTAGTCGACCGAGAAGCTCTGACAAGATATCTGGCCATACTGCCCGAGCGTGAAAACAGTCTTCCATTGTGTCAATACACTACATGCAGCGTGGAATTTGTGAACGCACCTTTCATTACGACCCATTTGTGTGCAGTACCCGTATCGGTCCTATAGTGCTTATCATCCTTTTCTTTTGCGTAGTCTATAAGCGAAAATTTTAGACAAGACCGATGGCGCCCTGTGAAAAATAATGCACAAATGGGGAAATCCCCATACATCGGCTAGTTGCTCCATACACTGGCTAGTTGACTGAGAAGCTCTGACAAGATATCTGGCCATACTGCCCGAGCGCGAAAACAGTCTTCCATTGTGTCAATACAGTATATGCAGCGTGGAATTTGTGAACGCACCTTTCATTACGAGTCATTTGTGTGCAGTACCCGTATCGGCCCTTTTGTGGTTATAATCCTTTTCTTTTGAGAAGTTTATAAGCCAAAATTTTAGACAAGACCGATGGTGCCCTGTGAAAAAACTAATGCAGAAATGGGGAAATCCCCATACACCGGCTACTTGCTCCATACACTGGCTAGTCGACCGAGAAGCTCTGACAAGATATCTGGCAATACTGCCCCAGCGCGAATACAGTCTTCCTTTGTGTCAATACAGTATATGCAGTGTGGAATTTGTGAACGCACCTTTCATTACGAGTCATTTGTGTGCAGTACCCGTATCGGTCCTCTAGTCGTTATCATCCTTTCCCTTTGCGTAGTTTATAAGCGAAACTTTTAGACAAGAACGATGGCGCCCTGTGAAAAAACTAATGCACAAATAGGGAAATCACCATACACCGGCGAGTGGCTCCATTCACCGGCTAGTCGACCGAGAAGCTCTGACAAGATATCTGGCGATACTGCCTGAGCGCGAAAACAGTCTTCCATTGTGTCAATACAGTATATGCAGCGTGCAATTAGTGAACGCACCTTTCATTATGCACCATTTGTGTGCAGTATCCGTATCGGTCCTAATGTGGTTATAATCCTTTTCATTTGCGAAGTTTAAAAGCCAAAATTTTAGACATGACCGATGGCGCCCTGTGAAAAAACTAATGCAGAAATGAAGAAATCCCCATACACCGGCTAGTTGCTCCATACACTGGCTAGTCGACCGAGAAGCTCTGACAAGATAGCTCGCCATGCAGCCCGAGCGCGAAAAGTCTTCCATTGTGTCAATACAGTATATGCAGCGTGGAATTTGTGAATGCACGTTTCATTACGAGTCATTTGTGTGCAGTACCCGTATAGGTCCTATTGTGGTTATAATCGTTTCCTTTTGCGAAGTTTTTAAGCCAAAATTTTAGACAAGACCTATAGCGCCCTGTGAAAAAACTAATGCACACATAGGGAAATCACCATACACCGGCGAGTGGCTCCATTCACCGGCTAGTAGACCGAGAAACTCTGACAAGATATCTGGCCATACTGCCCGAGCGCGAAAACCGTCTTCCATTGGGTCAATACAGTATATGCAGCGTTCAATTTCTGAACGCACCTTTCATTACGACCCATTTGTGTGCAGTACCCGTATCGGTCCTATAGTGCTTATCATCGTTTTCTTTTGGGTAGTTTATAAGCGAAAATTTTAGACTAGACCGATGGCGCCCTTTAAAAAAACTAATGCACAAATGGGGAAATCCCCATACACCGGCTAGCGGCTCCATTCACCGGCTAGTCGACCGAGAAGCTCTGACAAGATATCTGGCGATACTGCCCGAGCGCGAAAACAGTCTTCCATTGTGTCAATACAGTATATGCAGCGTGCAATTAGTGAACGCACCTTTCATTATGCACCATTTGTGTGCAGTACCCGTATCGGTCCTCTAGTCATTATTATTCTTTCCTTTTCGGTAGTTTATAAGCGAAACTTTTTGACAAGAACGATGGCGCCCTGTGAAAAAACTAATGCACAAATAGGGAAATCACCATACACCGAGAGCGTCTCCATTCACCGGCTAGTCGACCGAGAAGCTCTGACAAGATATCTGGCCATACTGCCCTAGAGCGAAAACAGTCTTCCATTGTGTCAATACAGTATAAGCAGCGTTCAATTTGTGAACGCACCTTTCATTACGACTCATTTGTGTGCAGTACCCGTATCGGTCCTATAGTGCTTATCATCCTTTTCTTTTGCGTAGTTTATAAGCGAAAATTTTAGACAAGACCGATCTCGCCCTGTGAAAAAACTAATGCACAAATGGGGAAATCCCCATACACCAGCTAGTTGCTCCATACACTGGCTAGTCGACCGAGAAGCTCTGACGAGATATCTGGCCATACTGCCCGAGCGCGAAAACAGTCTTCCATTGTGTCAATACACTATATGCAGTGTGGAATTTGTGAACGCACCTTTCATTACGACCCATTTGTGTGCAGTACGCGTATCGGTCCTATAGTGCTTATCATTCTTTTCTTTTGCGTAGTTTATAAGCGAAAATTTTAGACAAGACCGATGGCGCCCTGTGAAAAAACTAATGCACAAATGGGGAAATCCCAATACACCGGCTAGTTGCTCCATACACTGGCTAGTCGACCGAGAAGCTCTGACAAGATATCTGGCAATACTGCCCGAGCGCGAATACAGTCTTCCATTGTGTCAATACAGTATATGCAGCGTGGAATTTGTGAACGCACCTTTCATTACGAGTCATTTGTGTGCAGTACCCGTATCGGCCCTATTGTGGTTATAATCCTTTTCTTTTGAGAAGTTGATAAGCCAAAATTTTTGACAAGACCGATGGTGCCCTGTGAAAAAACTAATGCAGAAATGGGGAAATCCCCATACACCGGCTAGTTGCTCCATACACTGGCTAGTCGACCGAGAAGCTCTGACAAGATATCTGGCAATACTGCCCGAGCGCGAATACAGTCTTCCATTGTGTCAATACAGTATATGCAGTGTGGAATTTGTGAACGCACCTTTCATTACGAGTCATTTGTGTGCAGTACCCGTTTGGGTCCTATAGTGCTTATCATCCTTTTCTTTTGCGTAGTTTATAAGCGAAAATTTTAGACAAGACCGATGGCGCACTGTGAAAAAACTACTGCACAAATGGGAAAATTCCCATACACCAGAGAGTGGCTCCATTCACCGGCTAGTCGACTGAGAAGCTCTGACAAGATATCTGGCGATACTGCCCGAGCGCGAAAACCGTCTTCCATTGTGTCAATACAGTATATGCAGCGTGCAATTAGTGAACGCACCTTTCATTATGACCCATTTGTGTGCAGTACCCGTATCGGTCCTCTAGTCGTTATCATTCTTTCCTTTTGCGTAGTTTATAAGCGAAACTTTTTGACAAGAACGATGGCGCCCTGTGAAAAAACTAATGCACAAATAGGGAAATCACCATACACCAGAGAGTGTCTCCATTCACCGGCTAGTCGACCGAGAAGCTCTGACAAGATATCTGGCCATACTGCCCTAGAGCGAAAACAGTCTTCCATTGTGTAACTACAGTATAAGCAGCGTTCAATTTGTGAACGCACCTTTCATTACGACTCATTTGTGTGCAGTACCCGTATCGGTCCTATAGTGCTTATCATCCTTTTCTTTTGCGTTGTTTATAAGCGAAAATTTTAGACAAGACCGATGGCGCCCTGTGAAAAAACTAATGCACAAATGGGGAAATCCCCATACACCGGCTAGTTGCTCCATACACTGGCTAGTTGACCGAGAAGCTCTGACAAGATATCTGGCCATACTGCCCGAGGGCGAAAACAGTCTTCCATTGTGTCAATACACTATATGCAGCGTGGAATATGTGAACGCACCTTTCATTACGACCCTTTGTGTGCAGTACCCGTATCGGTCCTATAGTGCTTATCATCCTTTTCTTTTGCGTAGTTTATAAGCGAAAATTTTAGACAAGACCGATGGCGCCCTGTGAAAAAACTAATGCACAAATGGGGAAATCCCAATACACCGGCTAGTTGCTCCATACACTGGCTAGTCGAACGAGAGGCTCTGACAAGATATCTGGCCATACTGCCCGAGCGCGAAAACAGTCTTCTATTGTGTCAATACAGTATATGCAGCGTGGAATTTGTGAACGCACCTTTCATTACGAGTCATTTGTGTGCAGTACCCGTATCGGTCCCATTGTGGTTATAATCCTTTTTTTTGCGAAGTTTATAAGACAAAATTTTAAACAAGACCGATGGCGCCCTGTGAAAAAACTAATGCAGAAATGGGGAAATCCCCATACACCAGCTAGTTGCTCCATACACTGGCTAGTCGACCGAGAAGCTCTGACAAGATATCTGGCCATGCTGCCCGAGCGCGAAAACAGTCTTCCATTGTGTCAATACAGTATATGCAGCGTGCAATTTGAGAACGCACCTTTCATTACGACCCATATGTGTGCAGTACCCGTATCGGTCCTATAGTGGTTATCATCGTTTTCTTTTGCGTAGTTTATAAGTGAAAATTTTAGACAAGATCGATGGCGCCCTGTGAAAAAACTAATGCACAAATGGGGAAATCCCCATACACTGGCTAGTGGCTCCATACACCGGCTAGTCGACCGAGAAGCTCTGACATGATATCTGGCCATACTGCCCGAGCGCGAAAACCGTCTTCCATTGTGTCAATACAGTATACGCAGCGTGAAATTTGTGAACGCACCTTTCATTATGACCCATTTGTGTGCAGTACCCGTATCGGTCCTCTAGTCGTTATCATCCTTTCCTTTTGCGCAGTTTATAAGCGAAACGTTTTGACAAGACCGATGGCGCCCTGTGAAAAAACTAATCCACAAAAAGGGAAATGACCATACACCGGCGAGTGGCTCCATACACCGGCTAGTCGACCGAGAAGCTCTGACAAGATATCTGGCCATACTGCCCTAGCGCGAAAACAGTCTTCCATTGTGTCAATACAGTATATGCAGCGTTCAATTTGTGAACGAACCTTTCATTACGACCCATTTGTGTGCAGTACCCGTATCGGTCCTATAGTGGTTATCATCCTTTTCTTTTGCGTAGTTTATAAGCGAAAATTTTAGACAAGACCGATGGCGCCCTGTGAAAAAACTAATGCAGAAATGAAGAAATCCCCATACACCGGCTAGTTGCTCCATACACTGGCTAGTCGACCGAGAAGCTCTGACAAGATATCTGGCCATGCTGCCCGAGCGCGAAAACAGTCTTCCATTGTGTCAATACAGTATATGCAGCATGGAATTTGTGAATGCACGTTTCATTACGAGTCATTTGTGTGCAGTAAACGTATCGGTCCTATTGTGGTTATAATCCTTTTCTTTTGCGAAGTTTTCAAGCCAAAATTTTAGACCAGACCTATAGCGCCCTGTGAACAAACTAATGCACAAATAGAGAAATCACCGTACACCGGCGAGTGGCTCCATTCACCGGCTAGTAGACCGAGAAACTCTGACAAGATATCTGGCCATACTGCCCGAGCGCGAAAACCGTCTTCCATTGTGTCAATACAGTATATGCAGCGTTCAATTTGTGTACGCACATTTCATTACGACTCATTTGTGTGCAGTACCCGTATCGGTCCTATAGTGCTTATCATCCTTTTCTTTTGCGTAGTTTATAAGCGAAAATTTTAGACAAGACCGATGGCGCCCTGTGAAAAAACTAATGCACAAATGGGGAAATCCCCATACACCAGCTAGTTGCTCCATACACTGGCTAGTCGACCGAGAAGCTCTGACGAGATATCTGGCCATACTGCCCGAGCGCGAAAACAGTCTTCCATTGTGTCAATACACTACATGCAGCATGGAATTTGTGAACGCACCTTTCATTACGACCCATTTGTGTGCAGTACCCGTATCGGTCCCATAGTGCTTATCATCCTTTTCTTTTGCGTAGTTTATAAGCGAAAATTTTAGACAAGACCGATGGCGCCCTCTGAAAAATAATTCACAAATGGGGAAATCCCCATACATCGGCTAGTTGCTCCATACACTGGCTACTCGACTGAGAAGCTCTGACAAGATATCTGGCCATACTGCCCGAGCGCGAAAACAGTCTTCCATTGTGTCAATACAGTATATGCAGCGTGGAATTTGTGAACGCACCTTTCATTACGAGTCATTTGTGTGCAGTACCCGTATCGGCCCTATTGTGGTTATAATCCTTTTCTTTTGAGAAGTTTATAAGCCAAAATTTTTGACAAGACCGATGGTGCCCTGTGAAAAAACTAATGCAGAAATGGGGAAATCCCCATACACCGGCTAGTTGCTCCATACACTGGCTAGTCGACCGAGAAGCTCTGACAAGATATCTGGCAATACTGCCCGAGCGCGAATACAGTCTTCCATTGTGTCAATACAGTATATGCAGTGTGGAATTTGTGAACGCACCTTTCATTACGAGTCATTTGTGTGCAGTACCCGTTTGGGTCCTATAGTGCTTATCATCCTTTTCTTTTGCGTAGTTTATAAGCGAAAATTTTAGACAAGACCGATGGCGCCCTGTGAAAAAACTAATGCACAAATGGGGAAATCCCCATACACCGGCTATTTCCTCCATACACTGGCTAGTCGACCGAGAAGCTCTGACAAGATATCTGGCCATACTGCCCGAGCGCGAAAACAGTCTTCCATTGTGTCAATACACTACATGCAGCATGGAATTTGTGAACGCACCTTTAATTACGACCCATTTGTGTGCAGTACCCGTATCGGTCCTATAGTGCTTATCATCCTTTTCTTTTGCGTAGTTTATAAGCGAAAATTTTAGACAAGACCGATGGCGCCCTGTGAAAAATAATGCACAAATGGGGAAATCCCCATACATCGGCTAGTTGCTCCATACACTGGCTAGTCGACTGAGAAGCTCTGACAAGATATCTGGCCATACTGCCCTAGAGCGAAAACAGTCTTCCATTGTGTCAATACAGTATAAGCAGCGTTCAATTTGTGAACGCACCTTTCATTACGACTCATTTGTTTGCAGTACCCGTATCGGTCCTATAGTGCTTATCATCCTTTTCTTTTGCGTAGTTTATAAGTGAAAATTTAAGACAAGACCGACGGCGCCCTGTGAAAAAACTAATGCACAAATGGGGAAATCCCCATACACCAGCTAGTAGCTCCATACACTGGCTAATCGACCGAGAAGCTCTGACAAGATATCTGGCCATACTGCCCGAGCGCGAAAACAGTCTTCCATTGTGTCAATACACTATATGCAGCGTGGAATTTGTGAACGCGCCTTCATTACGACCCATTTGTGTGCAGTACCCGTATCGGTCCTATAGTGCTTATCATCCTTTTCTTTTGCGTAGTTTATAAGCGAAAATTTTAGACAAGACCGATGGCGCCCTGTGAAAAAACTAATGCACAAATGGGGAAATCCCCATACACCGGCTATTTGCTCCATACACTGGCTAGTCGACCGAGAAGCTCTGACAAGATATCTGGCCATACTGCCCGAGCGTGAAAACAGTCTTCCATTGTGTCAATACACTACATGCAGCGTGGAATTTGTGAACGCACCTTTCATTACGACCCATTTGTGTGCAGTACCCGTATCGGTCCTATAGTGCTTATCATCCTTTTCTTTTGCGTAGTCTATAAGCGAAAATTTTAGACAAGACCGATGGCGCCCTGTGAAAAATAATGCACAAATGGGGAAATCCCCATACATCGGCTAGTTGCTCCATACACTGGCTAGTTGACTGAGAAGCTCTGACAAGATATCTGGCCATACTGCCCGAGCGCGAAAACAGTCTTCCATTGTGTCAATACAGTATATGCAGCGTGGAATTTGTGAACGCACCTTTCATTACGAGTCATTTGTGTGCAGTACCCGTATCGGCCCTTTTGTGGTTATAATCCTTTTCTTTTGAGAAGTTTATAAGCCAAAATTTTAGACAAGACCGATGGTGCCCTGTGAAAAAACTAATGCAGAAATGGGGAAATCCCCATACACCGGCTACTTGCTCCATACACTGGCTAGTCGACCGAGAAGCTCTGACAAGATATCTGGCAATACTGCCCCAGCGCGAATACAGTCTTCCTTTGTGTCAATACAGTATATGCAGTGTGGAATTTGTGAACGCACCTTTCATTACGAGTCATTTGTGTGCAGTACCCGTATCGGTCCTATAGTGCTTATCATCCTTTTCTTTTGAGTAGTTTATAAGCGAAAATTTTAGACAAGACCGATGGCGCCCTGTGAAAAAACTAATGCACAAATGGGGAAATCCCAATACACCGGCTAGTTGCTCCATACACTGGCTAGTCGACCGAGAAGCTCTGACAAGATATCTGGCCATACTGCCCGAGCGCGAAAACAGTTTTCCATTGTGTCAATACAGTATATGCAGCGTGCAATTTGTGAACGCACCTTTCATTATGACCCATTTGTGTGCAGTACCCGTATCGGTCCTCTAGTCGTTATCATCCTTTCCCTTTGCGTAGTTTATAAGCGAAACTTTTAGACAAGAACGATGGCGCCCTGTGAAAAAACTAATGCACAAATAGGGAAATCACCATACACCGGCGAGTGGCTCCATTCACCGGCTAGTCGACCGAGAAGCTCTGACAAGATATCTGGCGATACTGCCTGAGCGCGAAAACAGTCTTCCATTGTGTCAATACAGTATATGCAGCGTGCAATTAGTGAACGCACCTTTCATTATGCACCATTTGTGTGCAGTATCCGTATCGGTCCTAATGTGGTTATAATCCTTTTCATTTGCGAAGTTTAAAAGCCAAAATTTTAGACATGACCGATGGCGCCCTGTGAAAAAACTAATGCAGAAATGAAGAAATCCCCATACACCGGCTAGTTGCTCCATACACTGGCTAGTCGACCGAGAAGCTCTGACAAGATAGCTCGCCATGCAGCCGGAGCGCGAAAAGTCTTCCATTGTGTCAATACAGTATATGCAGCGTGGAATTTGTGAATGCACGTTTCATTACGAGTCATTTGTGTGCAGTACCCGTATAGGTCCTATTGTGGTTATAATCGTTTCCTTTTGCGAAGTTTTTAAGCCAAAATTTTAGACAAGACCTATAGCGCCCTGTGAAAAAACTAATGCACACATAGGGAAATCACCATACACCGGCGAGTGGCTCCATTCACCGGCTAGTAGACCGAGAAACTCTGACAAGATATCTGGCCATACTGCCCGAGCGCGAAAACCGTCTTCCATTGGGTCAATACAGTATCTGCAGCGTTCAATTTCTGAACGCACCTTTCATTACGACCCATTTGTGTGCAGTACCCGTATCGGTCCTATAGTGCTTATCATCGTTTTCTTTTGGGTAGTTTATAAGCGAAAATTTTAGACTAGACCGATGGCGCCCTTTAAAAAAACTAATGCACAAATGGGGAAATCCCCATACACCGTCTAGCGGCTCCATTCACCGGCTAGTCGACCGAGAAGCTCTGACAAGATATCTGGCGATACTGCCCGAGCGCGAAAACAGTCTTCCATTGTGTCAATACAGTATATGCAGCGTGCAATTAGTGAACGCACCTTTCATTATGCACCATTTGTGTGCAGTACCCGTATCGGTCCTCTAGTCATTATTATTCTTTCCTTTTCGGTAGTTTATAAGCGAAACTTTTTGACAAGAACGATGGCGCCCTGTGAAAAAACTAATGCACAAATAGGGAAATCACCATACACCAGAGAGCGTCTCCATTCACCGGCTAGTCGACCGAGAAGCTCTGACAAGATATCTGGCCATACTGCCCTAGAGCGAAAACAGTCTTCCATTGTGTCAATACAGTATAAGCAGCGTTCAATTTGTGAACGCACCTTTCATTACGACTCATTTGTGTGCAGTACCCGTATCGGTCCTATAGTGCTTATCATCCTTTTCTTTTGCGTAGTTTATAAGCGAAAATTTTAGACAAGACCGATCTCGCCCTGTGAAAAAACTAATGCACAAATGGGGAAATCCCCATACACCAGCTAGTTGCTCCATACACTGGCTAGTCGACCGAGAAGCTCTGACGAGATATCTGGCCATACTGCCCGAGCGCGAAAACAGTCTTCCATTGTGTCAATACACTATATGCAGTGTGGAATTTGTGAACGCACCTTTCATTACGACCCATTTGTGTGCAGTACGCGTATCGGTCCTATAGTGCTTATCATTCTTTTCTTTTGCGTAGTTTATAAGCGAAAATTTTAGACAAGACCGATGGCGCCCTGTGAAAAAACTAATGCACAAATGGGGAAATCCCAATACACCGGCTAGTTGCTCCATACACTGGCTAGTCGACCGAGAAGCTCTGACAAGATATCTGGCAATACTGCCCGAGCGCGAATACAGTCTTCCATTGTGTCAATACAGTATATGCAGCGTGGAATTTGTGAACGCACCTTTCATTACGAGTCATTTGTGTGCAGTACCCGTATCGGCCCTATTGTGGTTATAATCCTTTTCTTTTGAGAAGTTGATAAGCCAAAATTTTTGACAAGACCGATGGTGCCCTGTGAAAAAACTAATGCAGAAATGGGGAAATCCCCATACACCGGCTAGTTGCTCCATACACTGGCTAGTCGACCGAGAAGCTCTGACAAGATATCTGGCAATACTGCCCGAGCGCGAATACAGTCTTCCATTGTGTCAATACAGTATATGCAGTGTGGAATTTGTGAACGCACCTTTCATTACGAGTCATTTGTGTGCAGTACCCGTTTGGGTCCTATAGTGCTTATCATCCTTTTCTTTTGCGTAGTTTATAAGCGAAAATTTTAGACAAGACCGATGGCGCACTGTGAAAAAACTACTGCACAAATGGGAAAATTCCCATACACCAGAGAGTGGCTCCATTCACCGGCTAGTCGACTGAGAAGCTCTGACAAGATATCTGGCGATACTGCCCGAGCGCGAAAACCGTCTTCCATTGTGTCAATACAGTATATGCAGCGTGCAATTAGTGAACGCACCTTTCATTATGACCCATTTGTGTGCAGTACCCGTATCGGTCCTCTAGTCGTTATCATTCTTTCCTTTTGCGTAGTTTATAAGCGAAACTTTTTGACAAGAACGATGGCGCCCTGTGAAAAAACTAATGCACAAATAGGGAAATCACCATACACCAGAGAGTGTCTCCATTCACCGGCTAGTCGACCGAGAAGCTCTGACAAGATATCTGGCCATACTGCCCTAGAGCGAAAACAGTCTTCCATTGTGTAACTACAGTATAAGCAGCGTTCAATTTGGGAACGCACCTTTCATTACGACTCATTTGTGTGCAGTACCCGTATCGGTCCTATAGTGCTTATCATCCTTTTCTTTTGCGTTGTTTATAAGCGAAAATTTTAGACAAGACCGATGGCGCCCTGTGAAAAAACTAATGCACAAATGGGGAAATCCCCATACACCGGCTAGTTGCTCCATACACTGGCTAGTTGACCGAGAAGCTCTGACAAGATATCTGGCCATACTGCCCGAGGGCGAAAACAGTCTTCCATTGTGTCAATACACTATATGCAGCGTGGAATATGTGAACGCACCTTTCATTACGACCCTTTGTGTGCAGTACCCGTATCGGTCCTATAGTGCTTATCATCCTTTTCTTTTGCGTAGTTTATAAGCGAAAATTTTAGACAAGACCGATGGCGCCCTGTGAAAAAACTAATGCACAAATGGGGAAATCCCAATACACCGGCTAGTTGCTCCATACACTGGCTAGTCGAACGAGAGGCTCTGACAAGATATCTGGCCATACTGCCCGAGCGCGAAAACAGTCTTCTATTGTGTCAATACAGTATATGCAGCGTGGAATTTGTGAACGCACCTTTCATTACGAGTCATTTGTGTGCAGTACCCGTATCGGTCCCATTGTGGTTATAATCCTTTTTTTTGCGAAGTTTATAAGACAAAATTTTAAACAAGACCGATGGCGCCCTGTGAAAAAACTAATGCAGAAATGGGGAAATCCCCATACACCAGCTAGTTGCTCCATACACTGGCTAGTCGACCGAGAAGCTCTGACAAGATATCTGGCCATGCTGCCCGAGCGCGAAAACAGTCTTCCATTGTGTCAATACAGTATATGCAGCGTGCAATTTGAGAACGCACCTTTCATTACGACCCATATGTGTGCAGTACCCGTATCGGTCCTATAGTGGTTATCATCGTTTTCTTTTGCGTAGTTTATAAGTGAAAATTTTAGACAAGATCGATGGCGCCCTGTGAAAAAACTAATGCACAAATGGGGAAATCCCCATACACTGGCTAGTGGCTCCATACACCGGCTAGTCGACCGAGAAGCTCTGACATGATATCTGGCCATACTGCCCGAGCGCGAAAACCGTCTTCCATTGTGTCAATACAGTATACGCAGCGTGAAATTTGTGAACGCACCTTTCATTATGACCCATTTGTGTGCAGTACCCGTATCGGTCCTCTAGTCGTTATCATCCTTTCCTTTTGCGCAGTTTATAAGCGAAACGTTTTGACAAGACCGATGGCGCCCTGTGAAAAAACTAATCCACAAAAAGGGAAATGACCATACACCGGCGAGTGGCTCCATACACCGGCTAGTCGACCGAGAAGCTCTGACAAGATATCTGGCCATACTGCCCTAGCGCGAAAACAGTCTTCCATTGTGTCAATACAGTATATGCAGCGTTCAATTTGTGAACGAACCTTTCATTACGACCCATTTGTGTGCAGTACCCGTATCGGTCCTATAGTGCTTATCATCCTTTTCTTTTGCGTAGTTTATAAGCGAAAATTTGACAAGACTGATGGCGCCCTGTGAAAAAACTAATGCACAAATGGGGAAATCCCCGTACATCGGCTAGTTGCTCCATACACTGGCTAGTCGACCGAGAAGCTCTGACAAGATGTCTGGCCATACTGCCCGAGCGCGAAAACAGTCTTCCATTGTGTCAATACACTATATGCAGCGTGGAATTTGTGAACGCACCTTTCATTACGACCCATTTGTGTGCAGTACCCGTATCGGTCCTATAGTGCTTATCATCCTTTTCTTTTGCGTAGTTTATAAGCGAAAATTTTAGACAAGACCGATGGCGCCCTGTGAAAAAACTAATGCACAAATGGGGAAATCCCCATACACCGGCTATTTGCTCCATACACTGGCTAGTCGACCGAGAAGCTCTGACAAGATATCTGGCCATACTGCCCGAGCGCGAAAACAGTCTTCCATTGTGTCAATACACTACATGCAGCATGGAATTTGTGAACGCACCTTTCATTACGACCCATTTGTGTGCAGTACCCGTATCGGTCCTATAGTGCTTATCATCCTTTTCTTTTGCGTAGTTTATAAGCGAAAATTTTAGACAAGACCGATGGCGCCCTGTGAAAAATAATGTACAAATGGGGAAATCCCCACACATCGGCTAGTTGCTCCATACACTGGCTAGTCGACTGAGAAGCTCTGACAAGATGTCTGGCCATACTGCCCGAGCGCGAAAACAGTCTTCCATTGTGTCAATACAGTATATGCAGCGTGGAATTTGTGAACGCACCTTTCATTACGAGTCATTTGTGTGCAGTACCCGTATCGGTCCTATTGTGGTTATATTCCTTTTCTTTTGCGAAGTTTATAAGCCAAAATTTTAGACAAGACCGATGGTGCCCTGTGAAAAAACTAATGCAGAAATGGGGAAATCCCCATACACCGGCTAGTTGCTCCGTACACTGGCTAGTCGACCAAGAAGCTCTGACAAGATATCTGGCCATACTGCCCGAGCGCGAATACAGTCTTCCATTGTGTCAATACAGTATATGCAGGGTGGAATTTGTGAACGCACCTTTCATTACGAGTCATTTGTGTGCAGTACCCGTATCGGTCCTATTGTGGTTATAATCCTTTTCTTTTGTGTAGTTTATCAGCGAAAACTTTCGACAAGAACGATGGCGCCCTGTGAAAAAACTAATGCGCAAATAGGGAAATCCCCATACACGGGCTAGTTGCTCCATACACTGGCTAGTCGACCGAGAAGCTCTGACAAGATATCTGGCCATGCTGCAAGAGCGCGAAAACAGTCTTCCATTGTGTCAATACAGTATATGCAGCGTGGAATTTGTGAACGCACTTTTCTTTACGGGTCATTTGTGTGCAGTACCCGTATCGGTCCTATTGTGGTTATAATCCTTTTCTTTTCCGAAGTTTTTAAGCCAAAATTTTAGACATGACCGATGGCGCCCTGTGAAAAAACTAATGCAGAAATGAAGAAATCCCCATACACCGGCTAGTTGCTCCATACACTGGCTAGTAGACCGAGAAGCTCTGACAAGATAGCTCGCCATGCTGCCCGAGCGCGAAAACAGTCTTCCATTGTGTCAATACAGTATATGCAGCGTGGAATTTGTGAATGCACGTTTCATTACGAGTCATTTGTGTGCAGTACCCGTATCGGTCCTATTGTGGTTATAATCGTTTCCTTTTGCGAAGTTTTTAAGCCAAAATTTTAGACAAGACCTATAGCGCCCTGTGAAAAAACTAATGCACAAATAGGGAAATCACCATACACCGGCGAGTGGCTCCATTCACCGGCTAGTAGACCGAGAAACTCTGACAAGATATCTGGCCATACTGCCCGAGCGCGAAAACCGTCTTCCATTGGGTCAATACAGTATATGCAGCGTTCAATTTCTGAACGCACCTTTCATTACGACCCATTTGTGTGCAGTACCCGTATCGGTCCTATAGTGCTTATCATCGTTTTCTTTTGGGTAGTTTATAAGCGAAAATTTTAGACTAGACCGATGGCGCCCTTTAAAAAAAACTAATGCACAAATGGGGAAATCCCCATACACCGGCTAGCGGCTCCATTCACCGGCTAGTCGACCGAGAAGCTCTGACAAGATATCTGGCGATACTGCCCGAGCGCGAAAACAGTCTTCCATTGTGTCAATACAGTATATGCAGCGTGCAATTAGTGAACGCACCTTTCAGTATGCACCATTTGTGTGCAGTACCCGTATCGGTCCTCTAGTCGTTATCATTGTTTCCTTTTCCGTAGTTTATAAGCGAAACTTTTTGACAAGAACGATGGCGCCATGTGAAAAAACTAAAATAGGGAAATCACCATACACCAGAGAGTGTCTACTTTCACCGGCTAGTCGACCGAGAAGCTCTGACAAGATATCTGGCCATACTGCCCTAGAGAGAAAACAGTCTTCCATTGTGTCAATACAGTATAAGCAGCGTTCAATTTGTGTACGCACCTTTCATTACGACTCATTTGTGTGCAGTACCCGTATCGGTCCTATAGTGCTTATCATCTTTTTCTTTTGCGTAGTTTATAAGCGAAAATTTTAGACAAGACCGATGGCGCCCTGTGAAAAAACTAATGCACAAATGGGGAAATCCCCATACACCAGCTAGTTGCTCCATACACTGGCTAGTCGACCGAGAAGCTCTGACGAGATATCTGGCCATACTGCCCGAGCGCGAAAACAGTCTTCCATTGTGTCAATACACTATATGCAGCGTGGAATTTGTGAACGCACCTTTCATTACGACCCATTTGTGTGCAGTACCCGTATCGGTCCTATAGTGCTTATCATCCTTTTCTTTTGCGTAGTTTATAAGCGAAAATTTTAGACAAGACCGATGGCGCCCTGTGAAAAAACTAATGCACAAATGGGGAAATCCCCATACACCGGCTATTTGCTCCATACACTGGCTAGTCGACCGAGAAGCTCTGACAAGATATCTGGCCATACTGCCCGAGCGCGAAAACAGTCTTCCATTGTGTCAATACACTACATGCAGCATGGAATTTGTGAACGCACCTTTCATTACGACCCATTTGTGTGCAGTACCCGTATCGGTCCCATAGTGCTTATCATCCTTTTCTTTTGCGTAGTTTATAAGCGAAAATTTTAGACAAGACCAATGGCGCCCTCTGAAAAATAATTCACAAATGGGGAAATCCCCATACATCGGCTAGTTGCTCCATACACTGGCTAGTCGACTGAGAAGCTCTGACAAGATATCTGGCCATACTGCCCGAGCGCGAAAACAGTCTTCCATTGTGTCAATACAGTATATGCAGCGTGGAATTTGTGAACGCACCTTTCATTACGAGTCATTTGTGTGCAGTACCCGTATCAGCCCTATTGTGGTTATAATCCTTTTCTTTTGAGAAGTTTATAAGCCAAAATTTTTGACAAGACCGATGGTGCCCTGTGAAAAAACTAATGCAGAAATGGGGAAATCCCCATACACCGGCTAGTTGCTCCATACACTGGCTAGTCGACCGAGAAGCTCTGACAAGATATCTGGCAATACTGCCCGAGCGCGAATACAGTCTTCCATTGTGTCAATACAGTATATGCAGTGTGGAATTTGTGAACGCACCTTTCATTACGAGTCATTTGTGTGCAGTACCCGTTTGGGTCCTATAGTGCTTATCATCCTTTTCTTTTGCGTAGTTTATAAGCGAAAATTTTAGACAAGACCGATGGCGCCCTGTGAAAAAACTAATGCACAAATGGGGAAATCCCCATACACCGGCTATTTCCTCCATACACTGGCTAGTCGACCGAGAAGCTCTGACAAGATATCTGGCCATACTGCCCGAGCGCGAAAACAGTCTTCCATTGTGTCAATACACTACATGCAGCATGGAATTTGTGAACGCACCTTTAATTACGACCCATTTGTGTGCAGTACCCGTATCGGTCCTATAGTGCTTATCATCCTTTTCTTTTGCGTAGTTTATAAGCGAAAATTTTAGACAAGACCGATGGCGCCCTGTGAAAAATAATGCACAAATGGGGAAATCCCCATACATCGGCTAGTTGCTCCATACACTGGCTAGTCGACTGAGAAGCTCTGACAAGATATCTGGCCATACTGCCCTAGAGCGAAAACAGTCTTCCATTGTGTCAATACAGTATAAGCAGCGTTCAATTTGTGAACGCACCTTTCATTACGACTCATTTGTTTGCAGTACCCGTATCGGTCCTATAGTGCTTATCATCCTTTTCTTTTGCGTAGTTTATAAGTGAAAATTTAAGACAAGACCTACGGCGCCCTGTGAAAAAACTAATGCACAAATGGGGAAATCCCCATACACCAGCTAGTAGCTCCATACACTGGCTAATCGACCGAGAAGCTCTGACAAGATATCTGGCCATACTGCCCGAGCGCGAAAACAGTCTTCCATTGTGTCAATACACTATATGCAGCGTGGAATTTGTGAACGCGCCTTCATTACGACCCATTTGTGTGCAGTACCCGTATCGGTCCTATAGTGCTTATCATCCTTTTCTTTTGCGTAGTTTATAAGCGAAAATTTTAGACAAGACCGATGGCGCCCTGTGAAAAAACTAATGCACAAATGGGGAAATCCCCATACACCGGCTATTTGCTCCATACACTGGCTAGTCGACCGAGAAGCTCTGACAAGATATCTGGCCATACTGCCCGAGCGTGAAAACAGTCTTCCATTGTGTCAATACACTACATGCAGCGTGGAATTTGTGAACGCACCTTTCATTACGACCCATTTGTGTGCAGTACCCGTATCGGTCCTATAGTGCTTATCATCCTTTTCTTTTGCGTAGTCTATAAGCGAAAATTTTAGACAAGACCGATGGCGCCCTGTGAAAAATAATGCACAAATGGGGAAATCCCCATACATCGGCTAGTTGCTCCATACACTGGCTAGTTGACTGAGAAGCTCTGACAAGATATCTGGCCATACTGCCCGAGCGCGAAAACAGTCTTCCATTGTGTCAATACAGTATATGCAGCGTGGAATTTGTGAACGCACCTTTCATTACGAGTCATTTGTGTGCAGTACCCGTATCGGCCCTTTTGTGGTTATAATCCTTTTCTTTTGAGAAGTTTATAAGCCAAAATTTTAGACAAGACCGATGGTGCCCTGTGAAAAAACTAATGCAGAAATGGGGAAATCCCCATACACCGGCTACTTGCTCCATACACTGGCTAGTCGACCGAGAAGCTCTGACAAGATATCTGGCAATACTGCCCCAGCGCGAATACAGTCTTCCTTTGTGTCAATACAGTATATGCAGTGTGGAATTTGTGAACGCACCTTTCATTACGAGTCATTTGTGTGCAGTACCCGTATCGGTCCTATAGTGCTTATCATCCTTTTCTTTTGAGTAGTTTATAAGCGAAAATTTTAGACAAGACCGATGGCGCCCTGTGAAAAAACTAATGCACAAATGGGGAAATCCCAATACACCGGCTAGTTGCTCCATACACTGGCTAGTCGACCGAGAAGCTCTGACAAGATATCTGGCCATACTGCCCGAGCGCGAAAACAGTTTTCCATTGTGTCAATACAGTATATGCAGCGTGCAATTTGTGAACGCACCTTTCATTACGAGTCATTTGTGTGCAGTACCCGTATCGGTCCTATAGTGCTTATCATCCTTTTCTTTTGAGTAGTTTATAAGCGAAACTTTTAGACAAGAAAGATGGCGCCCTGTGAAAAAACTAATGCACAAATAGGGAAATCACCATACACCGGCGAGTGGCTCCATTCACCGGCTAGTCGACCGAGAAGCTCTGACAAGATATCTGGCGATACTGCCTGAGCGCGAAAACAGTCTTCCATTGTGTCAATACAGTATATGCAGCGTGCAATTAGTGAACGCACCTTTCATTATGCACCATTTGTGTGCAGTATCCGTATCGGTCCTAATGTGGTTATAATCCTTTTCATTTGCGAAGTTTAAAAGCCAAAATTTTAGACATGACCGATGGCGCCCTGTGAAAAAACTAATGCAGAAATGAAGAAATCCCCATACACCGGCTAGTTGCTCCATACACTGGCTAGTCGACCGAGAAGCTCTGACAAGATAGCTCGCCATGCAGCCCGAGCGCGAAAAGTCTTCCATTGTGTCAATACAGTATATGCAGCGTGGAATTTGTGAATGCACGTTTCATTACGAGTCATTTGTGTGCAGTACCCGTATAGGTCCTATTGTGGTTATAATCGTTTCCTTTTGCGAAGTTTTTAAGCCAAAATTTTAGACAAGACCTATAGCGCCCTGTGAAAAAACTAATGCACACATAGGGAAATCACCATACACCGGCGAGTGGCTCCATTCACCGGCTAGTAGACCGAGAAACTCTGACAAGATATCTGGCCATACTGCCCGAGCGCGAAAACCGTCTTCCATTGGGTCAATACAGTATATGCAGCGTTCAATTTCTGAACGCACCTTTCATTACGACCCATTTGTGTGCAGTACCCGTATCGGTCCTATAGTGCTTATCATCGTTTTCTTTTGGGTAGTTTATAAGCGAAAATTTTAGACTAGACCGATGGCGCCCTTTAAAAAAACTAATGCACAAATGGGGAAATCCCCATACACCGGCTAGCGGCTCCATTCACCGGCTAGTCGACCGAGAAGCTCTGACAAGATATCTGGCGATACTGCCCGAGCGCGAAAACAGTCTTCCATTGTGTCAATACAGTATATGCAGCGTGCAATTAGTGAACGCACCTTTCATTATGCACCATTTGTGTGCAGTACCCGTATCGGTCCTCTAGTCATTATTATTCTTTCCTTTTCGGTAGTTTATAAGCGAAACTTTTTGACAAGAACGATGGCGCCCTGTGAAAAAACTAATGCACAAATAGGGAAATCACCATACACCAGAGAGCGTCTCCATTCACCGGCTAGTCGACCGAGAAGCTCTGACAAGATATCTGGCCATACTGCCCTAGAGCGAAAACAGTCTTCCATTGTGTCAATACAGTATAAGCAGCGTTCAATTTGTGAACGCACCTTTCATTACGACTCATTTGTGTGCAGTACCCGTATCGGTCCTATAGTGCTTATCATCCTTTTCTTTTGCGTAGTTTATAAGCGAAAATTTTAGACAAGACCGATCTCGCCCTGTGAAAAAACTAATGCACAAATGGGGAAATCCCCATACACCAGCTAGTTGCTCCATACACTGGCTAGTCGACCGAGAAGCTCTGACGAGATATCTGGCCATACTGCCCGAGCGCGAAAACAGTCTTCCATTGTGTCAATACACTATATGCAGTGTGGAATTTGTGAACGCACCTTTCATTACGACCCATTTGTGTGCAGTACGCGTATCGGTCCTATAGTGCTTATCATTCTTTTCTTTTGCGTAGTTTATAAGCGAAAATTTTAGACAAGACCGATGGCGCCCTGTGAAAAAACTAATGCACAAATGGGGAAATCCCAATACACCGGCTAGTTGCTCCATACACTGGCTAGTCGACCGAGAAGCTCTGACAAGATATCTGGCAATACTGCCCGAGCGCGAATACAGTCTTCCATTGTGTCAATACAGTATATGCAGCGTGGAATTTGTGAACGCACCTTTCATTACGAGTCATTTGTGTGCAGTACCCGTATCGGCCCTATTGTGGTTATAATCCTTTTCTTTTGAGAAGTTGATAAGCCAAAATTTTTGACAAGACCGATGGTGCCCTGTGAAAAAACTAATGCAGAAATGGGGAAATCCCCATACACCGGCTAGTTGCTCCATACACTGGCTAGTCGACCGAGAAGCTCTGACAAGATATCTGGCAATACTGCCCGAGCGCGAATACAGTCTTCCATTGTGTCAATACAGTATATGCAGTGTGGAATTTGTGAACGCACCTTTCATTACGAGTCATTTGTGTGCAGTACCCGTTTGGGTCCTATAGTGCTTATCATCCTTTTCTTTTGCGTAGTTTATAAGCGAAAATTTTAGACAAGACCGATGGCGCACTGTGAAAAAACTACTGCACAAATGGGAAAATTCCCATACACCAGAGAGTGGCTCCATTCACCGGCTAGTCGACTGAGAAGCTCTGACAAGATATCTGGCGATACTGCCCGAGCGCGAAAACCGTCTTCCATTGTGTCAATACAGTATATGCAGCGTGCAATTAGTGAACGCACCTTTCATTATGACCCATTTGTGTGCAGTACCCGTATCGGTCCTCTAGTCGTTATCATTCTTTCCTTTTGCGTAGTTTATAAGCGAAACTTTTTGACAAGAACGATGGCGCCCTGTGAAAAAACTAATGCACAAATAGGGAAATCACCATACACCAGAGAGTGTCTCCATTCACCGGCTAGTCGACCGAGAAGCTCTGACAAGATATCTGGCCATACTGCCCTAGAGCGAAAACAGTCTTCCATTGTGTAACTACAGTATAAGCAGCGTTCAATTTGTGAACGCACCTTTCATTACGACTCATTTGTGTGCAGTACCCGTATCGGTCCTATAGTGCTTATCATCCTTTTCTTTTGCGTTGTTTATAAGCGAAAATTTTAGACAAGACCGATGGCGCCCTGTGAAAAAACTAATGCACAAATGGGGAAATCCCCATACACCGGCTAGTTGCTCCATACACTGGCTAGTTGACCGAGAAGCTCTGACAAGATATCTGGCCATACTGCCCGAGGGCGAAAACAGTCTTCCATTGTGTCAATACACTATATGCAGCGTGGAATATGTGAACGCACCTTTCATTACGACCCTTTGTGTGCAGTACCCGTATCGGTCCTATAGTGCTTATCATCCTTTTCTTTTGCGTAGTTTATAAGCGAAAATTTTAGACAAGACCGATGGCGCCCTGTGAAAAAACTAATGCACAAATGGGGAAATCCCAATACACCGGCTAGTTGCTCCATACACTGGCTAGTCGAACGAGAGGCTCTGACAAGATATCTGGCCATACTGCCCGAGCGCGAAAACAGTCTTCTATTGTGTCAATACAGTATATGCAGCGTGGAATTTGTGAACGCACCTTTCATTACGAGTCATTTGTGTGCAGTACCCGTATCGGTCCCATTGTGGTTATAATCCTTTTTTTTGCGAAGTTTATAAGACAAAATTTTAAACAAGACCGATGGCGCCCTGTGAAAAAACTAATGCAGAAATGGGGAAATCCCCATACACCAGCTAGTTGCTCCATACACTGGCTAGTCGACCGAGAAGCTCTGACAAGATATCTGGCCATGCTGCCCGAGCGCGAAAACAGTCTTCCATTGTGTCAATACAGTATATGCAGCGTGCAATTTGAGAACGCACCTTTCATTACGACCCATATGTGTGCAGTACCCGTATCGGTCCTATAGTGGTTATCATCGTTTTCTTTTGCGTAGTTTATAAGTGAAAATTTTAGACAAGATCGATGGCGCCCTGTGAAAAAACTAATGCACAAATGGGGAAATCCCCATACACTGGCTAGTGGCTCCATACACCGGCTAGTCGACCGAGAAGCTCTGACATGATATCTGGCCATACTGCCCGAGCGCGAAAACCGTCTTCCATTGTGTCAATACAGTATACGCAGCGTGAAATTTGTGAACGCACCTTTCATTATGACCCATTTGTGTGCAGTACCCGTATCGGTCCTCTAGTCGTTATCATCCTTTCCTTTTGCGCAGTTTATAAGCGAAACGTTTTGACAAGACCGATGGCGCCCTGTGAAAAAACTAATCCACTAAAAGGGAAATGACCATACACCGGCGAGTGGCTCCATACACCGGCTAGTCGACCGAGATGCTCTGACAAGATATCTGGCCATACTGCCCTAGCGCGAAAACAGTCTTCCATTGTGTCAATACAGTATATGCAGCGTTCAATTTGTGAACGAACCTTTCATTACGACCCATTTGTGTGCAGTACCCGTATCTGTCCTATAGTGCTTATCATCCTTTTCTTTTGCGTAGTTTATAAGCGAAAATTTTAGACAAGACCGATGGCGCCCTGTGAAAAAACTAATGCACAAATGGGGGAAGTCATCATACCCCGGCTAGCGGCTCCATACACTGGCTAGTCGACCGAGAAGATCTGACAAGATATCTGGCCATACTGCCCGAGCGCGAAAACAGTTTTCCATTGTGTCAAAACAGTATAAGCAGCGTGCAATTTGTGAACGCACCTTTCATTATGACCCATCTGTGTGCAGTACCCGTATCGGTCCTATAGCCGTTATCATCCTTTCCTTTTGCGTAGTTTATAAGCGAAACTTTCAGACAAGAACAATGGCGCCCTGTGAAAAAACTAATGCACAAATAGGGAAATCACCATACACCGGCGAGTGGCTCCATTCACCGGCTAGTCGACCGAGAAGCTCTGACAAGATATCTGGCCATACTGCCCTAGAGCGAAAACAGTCTTCCATTGTGTCAATACAGTATATGCAGCGTTCAATTTGTGAACGCACCTTTCATTACGACCCATTCGTGTGCAGTACCCGTATCGGTCCTATAGTGCTTATCATCCATTTCTTTTGCGTAGTTTATAAGGGAAAATTTTAGACAGGACCGATGGCGCCCTGTGAAAAAACTAATGCACAAATGGGGAAATCCCCATACACCGGCTAGTTGCTCCATACACTGGCTAGTCGACCGAGAAGCTCTGACAAGATATCTGGCCATACTGCCCTAGCGCGAAAACAGTCTTCCATTGTGTCAGTACAGTATATGCAGCGTGCAATTTGAGAACGCACCTTTCATTACGACCCATTTGTGTGCAGTACCCGTATCGGTCCTATAGTGGTTATCATCCTTTTCTTTTGCGTAGTTTATAAGCGAAAATTTTAGACAAGACCGATGGCGCCCTGTGAAAAAACTAATGCAGAAATGAAGAAATCCCCATACACCGGCTAGTTGCTCCATACACTGGCTAGTCGACCGAGAAGCTCTGACAAGATATCTGGCCATGCTGCCCGAGCGCGAAAACAGTCTTCCATTGTGTCAATACAGTATATGCAGCATGGAATTTGTGAATGCACGTTTCATTACGAGTCATTTGTGTGCAGTAAACGTATCGGTCCTATTGTGGTTATAATCCTTTTCTTTTGCGAAGTTTTCAAGCCAAAATTTTAGACCAGACCTATAGCGCCCTGTGAAAAAACTAATGCACAAATAGAGAAATCACCATACACCGGCGAGTGGCTCCATTCACCGGCTAGTAGACCGAGAAACTCTGACAAGATATCTGGCCATACTGCCCGAGCGCGAAAACCGTCTTCCATTGTGTCAATACAGTATATGCAGCGTTCAATTTGTGTACGCACATTTCATTACGACTCATTTGTGTGCAGTACCCGTATCGGTCCTATAGTGCTTATCATCCTTTTCTTTTGCGTAGTTTATAAGCGAAAATTTTAGACAAGACCGATGGCGCCCTGTGAAAAAACTAATGCACAAATGGGGAAATCCCCATACACCAGCTAGTTGCTCCATACACTGGCTAGTCGACCGAGAAGCTCTGACGAGATATCTGGCCATACTGCCCGAGCGCGAAAACAGTCTTCCATTGTGTCAATACACTATATGCAGCGTGGAATTTGTGAACGCACCTTTCATTACGACCCATTTGTGTGCAGTACCCGTATCGGTCCTATAGTGCTTATCATCCTTTTCTTTTGCGTAGTTTATAAGCGAAAATTTGACAAGACTGATGGCGCCCTGTGAAAAAACTAATGCACAAATGGGGAAATCCCCGTACATCGGCTAGTTGCTCCATACACTGGCTAGTCGACCGAGAAGCTCTGACAAGATGTCTGGCCATACTGCCCGAGCGCGAAAACAGTCTTCCATTGTGTCAATACACTATATGCAGCGTGGAATTTGTGAACGCACCTTTCATTACGACCCATTTGTGTGCAGTACCCGTATCGGTCCTATAGTGCTTATCATCCTTTTCTTTTGCGTAGTTTATAAGCGAAAATTTTAGACAAGACTGATGGCGCCCTGTGAAAAAACTAATGCACAAATGGGGAAATCCCCATACACCGGCTATTTGCTCCATACACTGGCTAGTCGACCGAGAAGCTCTGACAAGATATCTGGCCATACTGCCCGAGCGCGAAAACAGTCTTCCATTGTGTCAATACACTACATGCAGCATGGAATTTGTGAACGCACCTTTCATTACGACCCATTTGTGTGCAGTACCCGTATCGGTCCTATAGTGCTTATCATCCTTTTCTTTTGCGTAGTTTATAAGCGAAAATTTTAGACAAGACCGATGGCGCCCTGTGAAAAATAATGTACAAATGGGGAAATCCCCACACATCGGCTAGTTGCTCCATACACTGGCTAGTCGACTGAGAAGCTCTGACAAGATATCTGGCCATACTGCCCGAGCGCGAAAACAGTCTTCCATTGTGTCAATACAGTATATGCAGCGTGGAATTTGTGAACGCACCTTTCATTACGAGTCATTTGTGTGCAGTACCCGTATCGGTCCTATTGTGGTTATATTCCTTTTCTTTTGCGAAGTTTATAAGCCAAAATTTTAGACAAGACCGATGGTGCCCTGTGAAAAAACTAATGCAGAAATGGGGAAATCCCCATACACCGGCTAGTTGCTCCGTACACTGGCTAGTCGACCAAGAAGCTCTGACAAGATATCTGGCCATACTGCCCGAGCGCGAATACAGTCTTCCATTGTGTCAATACAGTATATGCAGTGTGGAATTTGTGAACGCACCTTTCATTACGAGTCATTTGTGTGCAGTACCCGTATCGGTCCTATAGTGCTTATCATCCTTTTCTTTTGCGTAGTTTATAAGCGAAAATTTTAGACAAGACCGATGGCGCCCTGTGAAAAAACTAATGCACAAATGGGGAAATCCCCATACACCGGCTATTTGCTCCATACACTGGCTAGTCGACCGAGAAGCTCTGACAAGATATCTGGCCATACTGCCCGAGCGCGAAAACAGTCTTCCATTGTGTCAATACACTACATGCAGCATGGAATTTGTGAACGCACCTTTCATTACGACCCATTTGTGTGCAGTACCCGTATCGGTCCTATAGTGCTTATCATCCTTTTCTTTTGCGTAGTTTATAAGCGAAAATTTTAGACAAGACCGATGGCGCCCTGTGAAAAATAATGTTCAAATGGGGAAATCCCCACACATCGGCTAGTTGCTCCATACACTGGCTAGTCGACTGAGAAGCTCTGACAAGATATCTGGCCATACTGCCCGAGCGCGAAAACAGTCTTCCATTGTGTCAATACAGTATATGCAGCGTGGAATTTGTGAACGCACCTTTCATTACGAGTCATTTGTGTGCAGTACCCGTATCGGTCCTATTGTGGTTATATTCCTTTTCTTTTGCGAAGTTTAGAAGCCAAAATTTTAGACAAGAACGATGGCGCCCTGTGAAAAAACTAATGCGCAAATAGGGAAATCCCCATACACGGGCTAGTTGCTCCATACACTGGCTAGTCGACCGAGAAGCTCTGACAAGATATCTGGCCATGCTGCAAGAGCGCGAAAACAGTCTTCCATTGTGTCAATACAGTATATGCAGCGTGGAATTTGTGAACGCACTTTTCTTTACGGGTCATTTGTGTGCAGTACCCGTATCGGTCCTATTGTGGTTATAATCCTTTTCTTTTCCGAAGTTTTTAAGCCAAAATTTTAGAGAAGACCTATAGCGCCCTGTGAAAAAACTAATGCACAAATGGGGAAATCCCCATACACCGGCTAGTTGCTCCATACACTGGCTAGTCGACCGAGAAGCTCTGACAAGATATCTGGCCATACTGCCAAAGCGAAAACAGTCTTCCATTGTGTCAGTACACTATATGCAGCGTGGAATTTGTGAACGCACCTTTCATTACGACCCATTTGTGTGCAGTACCCGTATCGTTCCTATAGTGCTTATCATCCTTTTCTTTTGGGTAGTTTTTAAGCGAAACTTTTAAACTAGACCGATGGCGCCCTTTGAAAGAACTAATGCACAAATGGGGAAATCCGCATACACCGGCTAGTCGACCGAGAAGATCTGACAAGATATCTGGCCATACTGCCCGAGCGCGAAAACAGTTTTCCATTGTGTCAATACAGTATATGCAGCGTGCAATTTGTGAACGCACCTTTCATTATGACCCATTTGTGTGCAGTACCCGTATCGGTCCTCTAGTCGTTATCATCCTTTCCCTTTGCGTAGTTTATAAGCGAAACTTTTAGACAAGAAAGATGGCGCCCTGTGAAAAAACTAATGCACAAATAGGGAAATCACCATACACCGGCGAGTGGCTCCATTCACCGGCTAGTCGACCGAGAAGCTCTGACAAGATATCTGGCGATACTGCCCGAGCGCGAAAACAGTCTTCCATTGTGTCAATACAGTATATGCAGCGTGGAATTTGTGAACGCACCTTTCATTACGAGTCATTTGTGTGCAGTACCCGTATCGGCCCTATTGTGGTTATAATCCTTTTCTTTTGAGAAGTTTATAAGCCAAAATTTTAGACAAGACCGATGGTGCCCTGTGGAAAAACTAATGCAGAAATGGGGAAATCCCCATACACCGGCTAGTTGCTCCATACACTGGCTAGTCGACCGAGAAGCTCTGACAAGATATCTGGCAATACTGCCCGAGCGCGAATACAGTCATCCATTGTGTCAATACAGTATATGCAGTGTGGAATTTGTGAACGCACCTTTCATTACGAGTCATTTGTGTGCAGTACCCGTTTGGGTCCTATAGTGCTTATCATCCTTTCCCTTTGCGTAGTTTATAAGCGAAACTTTTAGACAAGAAAGATGGCGCCCTGTGAAAAAACTAATGCACAAATAGGGAAATCACCATACACCGGCGAGTGGCTCCATTCACCGGCTAGTCGACCGAGAAGCTCTGACAAGATATCTGGCGATACTGCCCGAGCGCGAAAACAGTCTTCCATTGTGTCAATACAGTATATGCAGCGTGCAATTAGTGAACGCACCTTTCATTATGCACCATTTGTGTGCAGTGTCCGTATCGGTCCTAATGTGGTTATAATCCTTTTCATTTGCGAAGTTTAAAAGCCAAAATTTTAGACATGACCGATGGCGCCCTGTGAAAAAACTAATGCAGAAATGAAGAAATCCCCATACACCGGCTAGTTGCTCCATACACTGGCTAGTAGACCGAGAAGCTCTGACAAGATAGCTCGCCATGCTGCCCGAGCGCGAAAACAGTCTTCCATTGTGTCAATACAGTATATGCAGCGTGGAATTTGTGAATGCACGTTTCATTACGAGTCATTTGTGTGCAGTACCCGTATCGGTCCTATTGTGGTTATAATCGTTTCCTTTTGCGAAGTTTTTAAGCCAAAATTTTAGACAAGACCTATAGCGCCCTGTGAAAAAACTAATGCACAAATAGGGAAATCACCATACACCGGCGAGTGGCTCCATTCACCGGCTAGTAGACCGAGAAACTCTGACAAGATATCTGGCCATACTGCCCGAGCGCGAAAACCGTCTTCCATTGGGTCAATACAGTATATGCAGCGTTCAATTTCTGAACGCACCTTTCATTACGACCCATTTGTGTGCAGTACCCGTATCGGTCCTATAGTGCTTATCATCGTTTTCTTTTGGGTAGTTTATAAGCGAAAATTTTAGACTAGACCGATGGCGCCCTTTAAAAAAAACTAATGCACAAATGGGGAAATCCCCATACACCGGCTAGCGGCTCCATTCACCGGCTAGTCGACCGAGAAGCTCTGACAAGATATCTGGCGATACTGCCCGAGCGCGAAAACAGTCTTCCATTGTGTCAATACAGTATATGCAGCGTGCAATTAGTGAACGCACCTTTCATTATGCACCATTTGTGTGCAGTACCCGTATCGGTCCTCTAGTCGTTATCATTGTTTCCTTTTCCGTAGTTTATAAGCGAAACTTTTTGACAAGAACGATGGCGCCATGTGAAAAAACTAATGCACAAATAGGGAAATCACCATACACCAGAGAGTGTCTACTTTCACCGGCTAGTCGACCGAGAAGCTCTGACAAGATATCTGGCCATACTGCCCTAGAGAGAAAACAGTCTTCCATTGTGTCAATACAGTATAAGCAGCGTTCAATTTGTGTACGCACCTTTCATTACGACTCATTTGTGTGCAGTACCCGTATCGGTCCTATAGTGCTTATCATCTTTTTCTTTTGCGTAGTTTATAAGCGAAAATTTTAGACAAGACCGATGGCGCCCTCTGAAAAATAATGCACAAATGGGGAAATCCCCATACATCGGCTAGTTGCTCCATACACTGGCTAGTCGACTGAGAAGCTCTGACAAGATATCTGGCCATACTGCCCGAGCGCGAAAACAGTCTTCCATTGTGTCAATACAGTATATGCAGCGTGGAATTTGTGAACGCACCTTTCATTACGAGTCATTTGTGTGCAGTACCCGTATCGGCCCTATTGTGGTTATAATCCTTTTCTTTTGAGAAGTTTATAAGCCAAAATTTTTGACAAGACCGATGGTGCCCTGTGAAAAAACTAATGCAGAAATGGGGAAATCCACATACACCGGCTAGTTGCTCCATACACTGGCTAGTCGATCGAGAAGCTCTGACAAGATATCTGGCAATACTGCCCGAGCGCGAATACAGTCTTCCATTGTGTCAATACAGTATATGCAGTGTGGAATTTGTGAACGCACCTTTCATTACGAGTCATTTGTGTGCAGTACCCGTTTGGGTCCTATAGTGCTTATCATCCTTTTCTTTTGCGTAGTTTATAAGCGAAAATTTTAGACAAGACCGATGGCGCCCTGTGAAAAAACTAATGCACAAATGGGGAAATCCCCATACACCGGCTATTTCCTCCATACACTGGCTAGTCGACCGAGAAGCTCTGACAAGATATCTGGCCATACTGCCCGAGCGCGAAAACAGTCTTCCATTGTGTCAATACACTACATGCAGCATGGAATTTGTGAACGCACCTTTAATTACGACCCATTTGTGTGCAGTACCCGTATCGGTCCTATAGTGCTTATCATCCTTTTCTTTTGCGTAGTTTATAAGCGAAAATTTTAGACAAGACCGATGGCGCCCTGTGAAAAATAATGCACAAATGGGGAAATCCCCATACATCGGCTAGTTGCTCCATACACTGGCTAGTCGACTGAGAAGCTCTGACAAGATATCTGGCCATACTGCCCTAGAGCGAAAACAGTCTTCCATTGTGTCAATACAGTATAAGCAGCGTTCAATTTGTGAACGCACCTTTCATTACGACTCATTTGTGTGCAGTACCCGTATCGGTCCTATAGTGCTTATCATCCTTTTCTTTTGCGTAGTTTATAAGTGAAAATTTTAGACAAGACCTATGGCGCCCTGTGAAAAAACTAATGCACAAATGGGGAAATCCCCATACACCAGCTAGTACCCCCATACACTGGCTAATCGACCGAGAAGCTCTGACAAGATATCTGGCCATACTGCCCGAGCGCGAAAACAGTCTTCCATTGTGTCAATACACTATATGCAGCGTGGAATTTGTGAACGCGCCTTCATTACGACCCATTTGTGTGCAGTACCCGTATCGGTCCTATAGTGCTTATCATCCTTTTCTTTTGCGTAGTTTATAAGCGAAAATTTTAGACAAGACCGATGGCGCCCTGTGAAAAAACTAATGCACAAATGGGGAAATCCCCATACACCGGCTATTTGCTCCATACACTGGCTAGTCGACCGAGAAGCTCTGACAAGATATCTGGCCATACTGCCCGAGCGTGAAAACAGTCTTCCATTGTGTCAATACACTACATGCAGCGTGGAATTTGTGAACGCACCTTTCATTACGACCCATTTGTGTGCAGTACCCGTATCGGTCCTATAGTGCTTATCATCCTTTTCTTTTGCGTAGTCTATAAGCGAAAATTTTAGACAAGACCGATGGCGCCCTGTGAAAAATAATGCACAAATGGGGAAATCCCCATACATCGGCTAGTTGCTCCATACACTGGCTAGTCGACTGAGAAGCTCTGACAAGATATCTGGCCATACTGCCCGAGCGCGAAAACAGTCTTCCATTGTGTCAATACAGTATATGCAGCGTGGAATTTGTGAACGCACCTTTCATTACGAGTCATTTGTGTGCAGTACCCGTATCGGCCCTTTTGTGGTTATAATCCTTTTCTTTTGAGAAGTTTATAAGCCAAAACTTTAGACAAGACCGATGGTGCCCTGTGAAAAAACTAATGCAGAAATGGGGAAATCCCCATACACCGGCTACTTGCTCCATACACTGGCTAGTCGACCGAGAAGCTCTGACAAGATATCTGGCAATACTGCCCCAGCGCGAATACAGTCTTCCTTTGTGTCAATACAGTATATGCAGTGTGGAATTTGTGAACGCACCTTTCATTACGAGTCATTTGTGTGCAGTACCCGTATCGGTCCTATAGTGCTTATCATCCTTTTCTTTTGAGTAGTTTATAAGCGAAAATTTTAGACAAGACCGATGGCGCCCTGTGAAAAAACTAATGCACAAATGGGGAAATCCCAATACACCGGCTAGTTGCTCCATACACTGGCTAGTCGACCGAGAAGCTCTGACAAGATATCTGGCCATACTGCCCGAGCGCGAAAACAGTTTTCCATTGTGTCAATACAGTATATGCAGCGTGCAATTTGTGAACGCACCTTTCATTATGACCCATTTGTGTGCAGTACCCGTATCGGTCCTCTAGTCGTTATCATCCTTTCCCTTTGCGTAGTTTATAAGCGAAACTTTTAGACAAGAACGATGGCGCCCTGTGAAAAAACTAATGCACAAATAGGGAAATCACCATACACCGGCGAGTGGCTCCATTCACCGGCTAGTCGACCGAGAAGCTCTGACAAGATATCTGGCGATACTGCCTGAGCGCGAAAACAGTCTTCCATTGTGTCAATACAGTATATGCAGCGTGCAATTAGTGAACGCACCTTTCATTATGCACCATTTGTGTGCAGTATCCGTATCGGTCCTAATGTGGTTATAATCCTTTTCATTTGCGAAGTTTAAAAGCCAAAATTTTAGACATGACCGATGGCGCCCTGTGAAAAAACTAATGCAGAAATGAAGAAATCCCCATACACCGGCTAGTTGCTCCATACACTGGCTAGTCGACCGAGAAGCTCTGACAAGATAGCTCGCCATGCAGCCCGAGCGCGAAAAGTCTTCCATTGTGTCAATACAGTATATGCAGCGTGGAATTTGTGAATGCACGTTTCATTACGAGTCATTTGTGTGCAGTACCCGTATAGGTCCTATTGTGGTTATAATCGTTTCCTTTTGCGAAGTTTTTAAGCCAAAATTTTAGACAAGACCTATAGCGCCCTGTGAAAAAACTAATGCACACATAGGGAAATCACCATACACCGGCGAGTGGCTCCATTCACCGGCTAGTAGACCGAGAAACTCTGACAAGATATCTGGCCATACTGCCCGAGCGCGAAAACCGTCTTCCATTGGGTCAATACAGTATATGCAGCGTTCAATTTCTGAACGCACCTTTCATTACGACCCATTTGTGTGCAGTACCCGTATCGGTCCTATAGTGCTTATCATCGTTTTCTTTTGGGTAGTTTATAAGCGAAAATTTTAGACTAGACCGATGGCGCCCTTTAAAAAAACTAATGCACAAATGGGGAAATCCCCATACACCGGCTAGCGGCTCCATTCACCGGCTAGTCGACCGAGAAGCTCTGACAAGATATCTGGCGATACTGCCCGAGCGCGAAAACAGTCTTCCATTGTGTCAATACAGTATATGCAGCGTGCAATTAGTGAACGCACCTTTCATTATGCACCATTTGTGTGCAGTACCCGTATCGGTCCTCTAGTCATTATCATTCTTTCCTTTTCGGTAGTTTATAAGCGAAACTTTTTGACAAGAACGATGGCGCCCTGTGAAAAAACTAATGCACAAATAGGGAAATCACCATACACCAGAGAGCGTCTCCATTCACCGGCTAGTCGACCGAGAAGCTCTGACAAGATATCTGGCCATACTGCCCTAGAGCGAAAACAGTCTTCCATTGTGTCAATACAGTATAAGCAGCGTTCAATTTGTGAACGCACCTTTCATTACGACTCATTTGTGTGCAGTACCCGTATCGGTCCTATAGTGCTTATCATCCTTTTCTTTTGCGTAGTTTATAAGCGAAAATTTTAGACAAGACCGATCTCGCCCTGTGAAAAAACTAATGCACAAATGGGGAAATCCCCATACACCAGCTAGTTGCTCCATACACTGGCTAGTCGACCGAGAAGCTCTGACGAGATATCTGGCCATACTGCCCGAGCGCGAAAACAGTCTTCCATTGTGTCAATACACTATATGCAGTGTGGAATTTGTGAACGCACCTTTCATTACGACCCATTTGTGTGCAGTACGCGTATCGGTCCTATAGTGCTTATCATTCTTTTCTTTTGCGTAGTTTATAAGCGAAAATTTTAGACAAGACCGATGGCGCCCTGTGAAAAAACTAATGCACAAATGGGGAAATCCCAATACACCGGCTAGTTGCTCCATACACTGGCTAGTCGACCGAGAAGCTCTGACAAGATATCTGGCAATACTGCCCGAGCGCGAATACAGTCTTCCATTGTGTCAATACAGTATATGCAGCGTGGAATTTGTGAACGCACCTTTCATTACGAGTCATTTGTGTGCAGTACCCGTATCGGCCCTATTGTGGTTATAATCCTTTTCTTTTGAGAAGTTGATAAGCCAAAATTTTTGACAAGACCGATGGTGCCCTGTGAAAAAACTAATGCAGAAATGGGGAAATCCCCATACACCGGCTAGTTGCTCCATACACTGGCTAGTCGACCGAGAAGCTCTGACAAGATATCTGGCAATACTGCCCGAGCGCGAATACAGTCTTCCATTGTGTCAATACAGTATATGCAGTGTGGAATTTGTGAACGCACCTTTCATTACGAGTCATTTGTGTGCAGTACCCGTTTGGGTCCTATAGTGCTTATCATCCTTTTCTTTTGCGTAGTTTATAAGCGAAAATTTTAGACAAGACCGATGGCGCACTGTGAAAAAACTACTGCACAAATGGGAAAATTCCCATACACCAGAGAGTGGCTCCATTCACCGGCTAGTCGACTGAGAAGCTCTGACAAGATATCTGGCGATACTGCCCGAGCGCGAAAACCGTCTTCCATTGTGTCAATACAGTATATGCAGCGTGCAATTAGTGAACGCACCTTTCATTATGACCCATTTGTGTGCAGTACCCGTATCGGTCCTCTAGTCGTTATCATTCTTTCCTTTTGCGTAGTTTATAAGCGAAACTTTTTGACAAGAACGATGGCGCCCTGTGAAAAAACTAATGCACAAATAGGGAAATCACCATACACCAGAGAGTGTCTCCATTCACCGGCTAGTCGACCGAGAAGCTCTGACAAGATATCTGGCCATACTGCCCTAGAGCGAAAACAGTCTTCCATTGTGTACCTACAGTATAAGCAGCGTTCAATTTGTGAACGCACCTTTCATTACGACTCATTTGTGTGCAGTACTCGTATCGGTCCTATAGTGCTTATCATCCTTTTCTTTTGCGTTGTTTATAAGCGAAAATTTTAGACAAGACCGATGGCGCCCTGTGAAAAAACTAATGCACAAATGGGGAAATCCCCATACACCGGCTAGTTGCTCCATACACTGGCTAGTTGACCGAGAAGCTCTGACAAGATATCTGGCCATACTGCCCGAGGGCGAAAACAGTCTTCCATTGTGTCAATACACTATATGCAGCGTGGAATATGTGAACGCACCTTTCATTACGACCCTTTGTGTGCAGTACCCGTATCGGTCCTATAGTGCTTATCATCCTTTTCTTTTGCGTAGTTTATAAGCGAAAATTTTAGACAAGACCGATGGCGCCCTGTGAAAAAACTAATGCACAAATGGGGAAATCCCAATACACCGGCTAGTTGCTCCATACACTGGCTAGTCGAACGAGAGGCTCTGACAAGATATCTGGCCATACTGCCCGAGCGCGAAAACAGTCTTCTATTGTGTCAATACAGTATATGCAGCGTGGAATTTGTGAACGCACCTTTCATTACGAGTCATTTGTGTGCAGTACCCGTATCGGTCCCATTGTGGTTATAATCCTTTTTTTTGCGAAGTTTATAAGACAAAATTTTAAACAAGACCGATGGCGCCCTGTGAAAAAACTAATGCAGAAATGGGGAAATCCCCATACACCAGCTAGTTGCTCCATACACTGGCTAGTCGACCGAGAAGCTCTGACAAGATATCTGGCCATGCTGCCCGAGCGCGAAAACAGTCCTCCATTGTGTCAATACAGTATATGCAGCGTGGAATTTGTGAACGCACCTTTCATTACGAGTCATTTGTTTGCCGTACCCGTATCGGTCCTATAGTGCTTATCATCGTTTTCTTTTGCGCTGTTTATAAGCGAAAATTTTAGACAAGACCGATTGCGCCCTGTAAATAAACTAATGCACAAATAGGGAAATCACCATACACCGGCGAGTGGCTCCATTCACCGGCTAGTCGACCGAGAAGCTCTGACAAGATATCTGGCCATACTGCCCTAGCGCGAAAACAGTCTTCCATTGTGTCAATACAGTATATGCAGCGTTCAATTTGTGAACGAACCTTTCATTACGACCCATTTGTGTGCAGTACCCGTATCTGTCCTATAGTGCTTATCATCCTTTTCTTTTGCGTAGTTTATAAGCGAAAATTTTAGACAAGACCGATGGCGCCCTGTGAAAAAACTAATGCACAAATGGGGGAAGTCATCATACCCCGGCTAGCGGCTCCATACACTGGCTAGTCGACCGAGAAGATCTGACAAGATATCTGGCCATACTGCCCGAGCGCGAAAACAGTTTTCCATTGTGTCAAAACAGTATAAGCAGCGTGCAATTTGTGAACGCACCTTTCATTATGACCCATCTGTGTGCAGTACCCGTATCGGTCCTATAGCCGTTATCATCCTTTCCTTTTGCGTAGTTTATAAGCGAAACTTTCAGACAAGAACAATGGCGCCCTGTGAAAAAACTAATGCACAAATAGGGAAATCACCATACACCGGCGAGTGGCTCCATTCACCGGCTAGTCGACCGAGAAGCTCTGACAAGATATCTGGCCATACTGCCCTAGAGCGAAAACAGTCTTCCATTGTGTCAATACAGTATATGCAGCGTTCAATTTGTGAACGCACCTTTCATTACGACCCATTCGTGTGCAGTACCCGTATCGGTCCTATAGTGCTTATCATCCATTTCTTTTGCGTAGTTTATAAGGGAAAATTTTAGACAGGACCGATGGCGCCCTGTGAAAAAACTAATGCACAAATGGGGAAATCCCCATACACCGGCTAGTTGCTCCATACACTGGCTAGTCGACCGAGAAGCTCTGACAAGATATCTGGCCATGCTGCCCGAGCGCGAAAACAGTCTTCCATTGTGTCAATACAGTATATGCAGCATGGAATTTGTGAATGCACGTTTCATTACGAGTCATTTGTGTGCAGTAAACGTATCGGTCCTATTGTGGTTATAATCCTTTTCTTTTGCGAAGTTTTCAAGCCAAAATTTTAGACCAGACCTATAGCGCCCTGTGAAAAAACTAATGCACAAATAGAGAAATCACCATACACCGGCGAGTGGCTCCATTCACCGGCTAGTAGACCGAGAAACTCTGACAAGATATCTGGCCATACTGCCCGAGCGCGAAAACCGTCTTCCATTGTGTCAATACAGTATATGCAGCGTTCAATTTCTGAATGCACCTTTCATTACGACCTATTTGTGTGCAGTACCCGTATCGGTCCTATAGTGCTTATCATCGTTTTCTTTTGCGTAGTTTATAAGCGAAAATTTTAGACAAGACCGATGGCGCCCTGTGAAAAAACTAATACACAAATGGGGAAAACCTCATACACCGACTAGTGGCTCCATACACCGGCTAGTCGACCGAGAAGATCTGACAAGATATCTGGCCATACTGCCCGAGCGCGAAAACCGTCTTCCAGTGTGTCAATACAGTAAATGCAGCGTTCAATTTGTGAACGCACCTTTCATTACGACCCATTTGTGTGCAGTACCCGTATCGGTCCTATAGTGCTTATCATCCTTTTCTTTTGGGTAGTTTATAAGCGAAAATTTTAGACTAGACCGATGGCGCCATTTGAAAAAACTATTGCAGAAATGGGGAAATCCCCATACACCGGCTAGTTGCTCCATACACTGGCTAGTCGACCGAGAAGCTCTGACAAGATATCTGGCCATGCTGCCCGAGCGCGAAAACAGTCTTCCATTGTGTCAATACAGTAAATGCAGCGTTCAATTTGTGAACGCACCTTTCATTACGACCCATTTGTGTGCAGTACCCGTATCGGTCCTATAGTGCTTATCATCCTTTTCTTATGGGTAGTTTATAAGCAAAAATTTTAGACTAGACCGATGGCGCCCTGTGAAAAAACTAATGCACAAATGGGGAAATCCCCATACACCGGCTATTTGCTCCATACACTGGCTAGTCGACCGAGAAGCTCTGACAAGATATCTGGCCATACTGCCCGAGCGCGAAAACCGTCTTCCATTGTGTCAATACAGTATATGCAGCGTTCAATTTCTGAATGCACCTTTCATTACGACCTATTTGTGTGCAGTACCCGTATCGGTCCTATAGTGCTTATCTTCGTTTTCTTTTGCGTAGTTTATAAGCGAAAATTTTAGACAAGACCGATGGCGCCCTGTGAAAAAACTAATACACAAATGGGGAAAACCTCATACACCGGCTAGTGGCTCCATACACCGGCTAGTCGACCGAGAAGATCTGACAAGATATCTGGCCATACTGCCCGAGCGCGAAAACCGTCTTCCAGTGTGTCAATACAGTATATGGAGTGTGGAATTTGTGAACGCACCTTTCATTACGAGTCATTTGTGTGCAGTACCCGTATCGGTCCTATATTGCTTATCATCCTTTTCTTTTGCGTAGTTTATAAGCGAAAATTTTATACAAGAACGATGGTGCCCTGTGAAAAAACAAAAGCACAAATAGGGAAATCCCCATACACCGGCTAGTCGACCGAGAAGCTCTCACAAGATATCTGCCATACTGCCCTAGCGCGAAAACAGTCTTCCATTGTGTCAGTACAGTATATGCAGCGTGCAATTTGAGAACGCACCTTTCATTACGACCCATTTGTGTGCAGTACCCGTATCGGTCCTATAGTGGTTATCATCGTTTTCTTTTGCGTAGTTTATAAGCGAAAATTTTAGACAAGATCGATGGCGCCCTGTGAAAAATCTAACGCACAAATGGGGAAATCCCCATACACCGGCTAGTTGCTCCATACACTGGCTAGTCGACCGAGAAGCTCTGACAAGATATCTGGCCATACTGCCCGAGCGCGAAAACAGTCTTCCATTGTGTCAATACACTATATGCAGCGTGGAATTTGTGAACGCACCTTTCATTACGACTCATTTGTGGGCAGTACCCGTCACGGTCCTATAGTGCTTATCATCCTTTTCTTTTGCGTAGTTTATAAGCGAAAATTTTAGACAAGACCGATGGCGCCCTGTGAAAAAACTAATGCAGAAATGAAGAAATCCCCATACACCGGCTAGTTGCTCCATACACTGGCTAGTCGACCGAGAAGCTCTGACAAGATATCTGGCTATGCTGCCCGAGCGCGAAAACAGTCTTCCATTGTGTCAATACAGTATATGCAGCGTGGAATTTGTGAATGCACGTTTCATTACGAGTCATTTGTGTGCAGTACCCGTATCGGTCCTATTGTGGTTATAATCCTTTTCTTTTGCGAAGTTTTCAAGCCAAAATTTTAGACCAGACCTATAGCGCCCTGTGAAAAAACTAATGCACAAATAGAGAAATCACCATACACCGGCGAGTGGCTCCATTCACCGGCTAGTAGACCGAGAAACTCTGACAAGATATCTGGCCATACTGCCCGAGCGCGAAAACCTTCTTCCATTGTGTCAATACAGTATATGCAGCGTTCAATTTCTGAATGCACCTTTCATTACGACCTATTTGTGTGCAGTACCCGTATCGGTCCTATAGTGCTTATCATCGTTTTCTTTTGCGTAGTTTATAAGCGAAAATTTTAGACAAGACCGATGGCGCCCTGTGAAAAAACTAATACAAAAATGGGGAAAACCCCATACACCGGCTAGTGGCTCCATACACCGGCTAGTCGACCGAGAAGATCTGACAAGATATATGGCCATACTGCCCGAGCGCGAAAACCGTCTTCCAGTGTGTCAATACAGTAAATGCAGCGTTCAATTTGTGAACGCACCTTTCATTACGACCCATTTGTGTGCAGTAGCCGTATCGGTCCTATAGTGCTTATCATCCTTTTCTTTTGGGTATTTTATAAGCAAAAATTTTAGACTAGACCGATGGCGCCCTGTGAAAAAACTAATGCACAAATGGGGAAATCCCCATACATCGGCTAGTTGCTCCATACACTGGCTAGTCGACTGAGAAGCTCTGACAAGATATCTGGCCATACTGCCCGAAAGCGAAAACAGTCTTCCATTGTGTCAATACAGTATATGCAGCGTGTAATTTGTGAACGCACCTTTCTTTACGAGTCATTTGTGTGCAGTACCCGTATCGGTCCTATTGTGGTTATAATCCTTTTCTTTTGAGAAGTTTATAAGCCAAAATTTTAGACAAGACCGATGGTGCCCTGTGAAAAAACTAATGCAGAAATGGGGAAATCCCCATACACTGGCTAGTTGCTCCATACACTGGCTAGTCGACCGAGAAGCTCAGACAAGATATCTGGCCATACTGCCCGAGCACGAATTACAGTCTTCCATTGTGTCAATACAGTATATGGAGTGTGGAATTTGTGAACGCACCTTTCATTACGAGTCATTTGTGTGCTGTACCCGTATCGGTCCTATATTGCTTATCATCCTTTTCTTTTGCGTAGTTTATAAGCGAAAATTTTAGACAAGACCGATGGCGCACTGTGAAAAAACTAATGCACAAATGGGAAAATTCTCATACACCGGCTAGTGGCTCCATACACCGGCTAGTCGACCGAGAAGATCTGACAAGATATCTGGCCATACTGCCCGAGCGCGAAAACACTCTTCCATTGTGTCAATACAGTATATGCAGCGTGTAATTTGTGAAGGCACCTTTCCTAACGACCCATTTGTGTGCAGTACCCGTATCGGTCCTCTAGTCGTTATCATCCTTTCCTTTTGCATAGTTTATAAGCGAAACTTTTATACAAGAACGATGGTGCCCTGTGAAAAAACCAAAGCACAAATGGGGAAATCCCCATACACCGGCTAGTCGACCGAGAAGCTCTCACAAGATATCTGGCCATACTGCCCTAGCGCGAAAACAGTCTTCCATTGTGTCAATACAGTATATGCAGCGTGCAATTTGAGAACGCACCTTTCATTACGACCCATTTGTGTGCAGTACCCGTATCGGTCCTATAGTGGTTATCATCGTTTTCTTTTGCGTAGTTTATAAGCGAAAATTTTAGACAAGATCGATGGCGCCCTGTGAAAAATCTAACGCACAAATGGGGAAATTCCCATACACTGGCTAGTGGCTCCATACACCGGCTAATCGACAGAGAAGCTCTGACAAGATATCTGGCCATACTGCCCGAGCGCGAAAACCGTCTTCCATTGTGTCAATACAGTATATGCAGCGTGCAATTAGTGAACGCACCTTTCATGATGACCCATTTGTGTGCAGTACCCGTATCGGTCCTCTAGTCGTTATCATTCTTTCCTTTTGCGTAGTTTATAAGCGAAACGTTTTGACAAGACCGATGGCGCCCTGTGAAAAAACTAATGCACAAATGGGGAAATCCCCATACACCGGCTAGTTGCTTCATACACTGGCTAGTCGATTGAGAAGCTCTGACAAGATACCTGGCCATACTGCCCGAGCGCGAAAACAGTCTTCCATTGTGTGAGTACACTATATGCAACGTGGAATTTGTGAACGCACCTTTCATTACGACCCATTTGTGTGCAATACCCGTATCGGTCCTATAGTGCTTATCATCCTTTTCTTTTGGGTAGTTGATAAGCGAAAATTTTAGACTAGACCGATGGCGCCCTTTGAAAAAACTAATGCACAAATCGGGAAATCCCCATACACCGGCTAGCGGCTCCATACACCGGCTAGTCGACCGAGAAGATCTGACAAGATATCTGGCCATACTGCCCGAGCGCGAAAACAGTTTTTCATTGTGTCAATACAGTACATGCAGCGTGCAATTTGTGAACGCACCTTTCATTATGACCCATTTGTGTGCAGTACCCGTATCGGTCCTCTAGTCGTTATCATCCTTTCCTTTTGCGTAGTTTATAAGCGAAACTTTTAGACAAGAACAATGGCGCCCTGTGAAAAAACTAATGCACAAATAGGGAAATCACCATACACCAGAGAGTGTCTCCATTCACCGGCTAGTCGACCGAGAAGCTCTGACAAGATATCTGGCCATACTGCCCGAGCGCGAAAACAGTCTTCCATTGTGTCAATACACTATATGCAGCATGGAATTTGTGAACGCACCTTTCATTACGACCCATTTGTGTGCAGTACCCGTATCGGTACTATAGTGCTTATCATCCTTTTCTTTTGCGTTGTTTATAAGCGAAAATTTTAGACAAGACCGATGGCGCCCTGTGAAAAATAATGCACAAATGGGGAAATCCCCATACATCGGCTAGTTGCTCCATACACTGGCTAGTCGACTGATAAGCTCTGACAAGATATCTGGCCATACTGCCCGAGCGCGAATACGGTCTTCCAATGTGTCAATACAGTATATGCAGCGTGGATTTTGTGAACGCACCTTTCATTACGAGTCATTTGTGTGCAGTACCCGTATCGGTAATATTGTGGTTATAATCCTTTTCTTTTGAGAAGTTTGTAAGCCAAAATTTTAGACAAGACCGATGGTGCCGTGTGAAAAAACTAATTGAGAAATGGGGAAATCCCCATACACCGGCTACTTGCTCCATACACTGGCTTGTCGACCAGGAAGATCTGACAAGATATCTGGCCATACTGCCCAAGCGCGAAAACACTCTTCGATTGTGTCAATACAGTATATGCAGCGTGTAATTTGTGAAGGCACCTTTCCTAACGACCCATTTGTGTGCAGTACCCTTATCGGTCCTATAGTACTTATCATCTTTTTCTTTTGCGTAGTTGATAAGCAAAAATTTGAGACAAGATGGATGGCGCCCTGTGTAAAAACTTATGCACAAATGGGGTAATCCCCATACACCGGCTAGTCGACCGAGAAGCTCTCACAAGATATCTGGCGATACTGCCCGAGCGCGAAAACAGTTTTTCATTGTGTCAATACAGTACATGCAGCGTGCAATTTGTGAACGCACCTTTCATTATGACCCATTTGTGTGCAGTACCCGTATCGGTCCTCTAGTCGTTATCATCCTTTCCTTTTGCATAGTTTATAAGCGAAACTTTTATACAAGAACGATGGTGCCCTGTGAAAAAACTAATGCACAAATGGGGAAATCATCATACACCGGCTATTTGCTCCATACACTGGCTAGTCGACCGACAAGCTCTCACAAGATATCTGGCCATACTGCCATAGCGCGAAAACAGTCTTCCATTGTGTCAATACAGTATATGCAGCGTGGAATTTGTGAACGCACCTTTCATTACGAGTCATTTGTGTGCAGTACCCGTATCGGTCCTATTGTGGTTATAATCCTTTTTTTTTTGCGAAGTTTATGAGCCAAAATTTTAGACAAGACCGATGGCGCCCTGTGAAAAAACTAATGCAGAAATGGGGAAATCCCCATACACCGGCTAGTTGCTCCATACACTGGCTAGTCGACCGAGAAGCTCTGACAAGATATCTGGCCATGCTGCCCGAGCGCGAAAACAGTCTTCCATTGTGTCAATACAGTATATGCAGCGTGGAATTTGTGAACGCACCTTTCATTACGAGTCATTTGTGTGCAGTACCCGTATCGGTCCTATAGAGCTTATCATCGTTTTCTTTTGCGCAGTTTATAAGCGAAAATTTTAGACAAGACCGATGGCGCCGTGTGAAAAAACTAATGCACAAATAGGGAAATCACCATAAACCGGCGAGTGGCTCCATTCACCGGCTAGTCGACCGAGAAGCTCTGACAAGATATCTGGCCATACTGCCCTAGCGCGAAAACAGTCTTCCATTGTGTCAATACAGTATATGCAGCGTGCAATTTGAGAACGCACCTTTCATTACGACCCATTTGTGTGCAGTACCCTTATCGGTCCTATAGTGGTTATCATCGTTTTCTTTTGCGTAGTTTATAAGCGAAAATTTTAGACTAGACCGATGGCGCCCTTTGAAAAAACTAATGCACAAATGGGGAAATCCCCATACACCGGCTAGCGGCTCCATACACCGGCTAGTCGACCGAGAAGATCTGACAAGATATCTGGCCATACTGCCCGAGCGCGAAAACAGTTTTCCATTGTTTCAATACAGTATATGCAGCGTGCAATTTGTGAACGCACCTTTCATTATGACCCATTTGTGTGCAGTACCCGTATCGGTCCTATAGTGCTTATCATCCTTTTCTTTTGCGTAGTTTATAAGCGAAAATTTTAGACAAGACTGATGGCGCCCTGTGAAAAAACTAATGCACAGATGGGGAAATCCCCATACACCGGCTATTTTCTCCATACACTGGCTAGTCGACCGAGAAGCTCTGACAAGATATCTGGCCATACTGCCCGAGCGCGAAAACAGTCTTCCACTGTGTCAATACACTATATGCAGCATGGAATTTGTGAACGCACCTTTCATTACGAGTCATTTGTGTGCAGTACCCGTATCGGTCCTATAGTGCTTATCATCCTTTTCTTTTGCGTACTTAATAAGCGAAAATTTTAGACAAGTCCGATGGCGCACTGTGAAAAAACTAATGCACAAATGGGAAAATTCCCATACACCGGCTAGTGGCTCCATACACCGGCTTGTCGACCGAGAAGATCTGACAACATATCTGGCCATACTGCCCGAGCGCGAAAACACTCTTCCATTGTGTCAATACAGTATATGCAGGGTGTAAGTTGTGAAGGCACCTTTCCTAACGACCCATTTGTGTGCAGTACCCTTATCGGTCCTATAGTGCTTATCATCTTTTTCTTTTGCGTATTTGATAAGCAAAAATTTGAGACAAGATGGATGGCGCCCTGTGTAAAAACTAATGCACAAATGGGGAAATCCCCATACACCGGCTAGTCGACCGAGAAGCTCTGACAAGATATCTGGCCATACTGCCCTAGCGCGAAAACAGTCTTGCATTGTGTCAATACAGTATATGCAGCGTTCAATTTAAAAAGTCACCTTTCATTACGACCCATTTCTGTGCAGTACCCGTATCGGTCTTATAGTGCTTATCATCCGTTTCTTTTGCGTAGTTTATAAGCGAAAATTTTAGACAAGACCGATGGCGCCCTGTGAAAAAACTAATGCACAAATGGGGAAATCCCCATACACCGGCTAGTTGCTCCATACACTGGCTAGTCGACCGAAAAGCTCTGACAAGATATCTGGCCATACTGCCCGAGCGCGAAAACCGTCTTCAATTGTGTCAATACACTATATGCAGCGTGGAATTTGTGAACGCACCTTTCATTACGACCCATTTGTGTGCAGTACCCGTATCGGTCCTATATTGCTTATCATCCTTTTCTTTTGCGTAGTTTATAAGCGAAAAATTTAGACAAGACCGATGGCGCCCTGTGAAAAAACAAATGCACAAATGGGGAAATCCCAATAACCCCGGCTAGTTGCTCCATACACTGGCTAGTCGACCGAGAGGCTCTGACAAGATATCTGGCCATACTGCCCGAGCGCGAAAACAGTCTTCCATTGTGTCAATACAGTATATGCAGCGTGGAATTTGTGAAAGCACCTTTCATTACGAGTCATTTGTGTGCAGTACCCGTATCAGTCCTATTGTGGTTATAATCCTTTTTTTTTTGCGAAGTTTATAAGCCATAATTTTGGGCAAGACCGATGGCGCCCTGTGAAAAAACTAATGCAGAAATGGGGAAACCCCATACACCGGCTAGTTGCTCCATACACTGGCTAGTCGACCGAGAAGCTCTGACAAGATATCTGGCCATGCTGCCCGAGCGCGAAAACAGTCTTCCATTGTGTCAATACAGTATATGCAGCGTGGAATTTGTGAACTCACCTTTCATTACGAGTCATTTGTGTGCAGTACCCGTATCGGTCCTATAGAGCTTATCATCGTTTTCTTTTGCGCATTTTATAAGCGAAAATTTTAGACAAGACCGATGGCGCCCTGTGAAAAAACTAATGGACAAATAGGGAAATCACCATACACCGGCGAGTGGCTCCATTCACCGGCTAGTCGACCGAGAAGCTCTGACAAGATATCTGGCCATACTGCCATAGCGCGAAAACAGTCTTCCATTGTGTCAATACAGTATATGCAGCGTGCAATTTGAGAACGCACCTTTCATTACGACCCATTTGTGTGCAGTACCCGTATCGGTCCTATAGTGGTTATCATCGTTTTCTTTTGCGTAGTTTATAAGCGAAAATTTTAGACAAGATCGATGGCGCCCTGTGAAAAAACTAATGCACAAATGGGGAAATCCCCATACACCGGCTAGCGGCTCCATACACCGGCTAGTCGACCGAGAAGATCTGACAAGATATCTGGCCATACTGCCCGAGCGCGAAAACAGTTTTCCATTGTGTCAATACAGTATATGCAGCGTGCAATTTGTGAACGCACCTTTCATTATGACCCATTTGTGTGCAGTACCCTTATCGGTCCTATAGTGGTTATCATCGTTTTCTTTTGCGTAGTTTATAAGCGAAAATTTTAGACTAGACCGATGGCGCCCTTTGAAAAAACTAATGCACAAATGGGGAAATCCCCATACACCGGCTAGCGGCTCCATACACCGGCTAGTCGACCGAGAAGCTCTGACAAGATATCTGGCCATACTGCCCTAGCGCGAAAACAGTCTTGCATTGTGTCAGTACAGTATATGCAGCGTTCAATTTGAGAAGTCACCTTTCATTACGACCCATTTCTGTGCAGTACCCGTATCGGTCCTATAGTGCTTATCATCCTTTTCTTTTGCGTAGTTTATAAGCGAAAATTTTAGACAAGACTGATGGCGCCCTGTGAAAAAACTAATGCACAAATGGGAAATCCCCATACACCGGCTAGTTGCTCCATACACTGGCTAGTCGACCGAAAAGCTCTGACAAGATATCTGGCCATACTGCCCGAGCGCGAAAACAGTCTTCCATTGTGTCAATACACTGTATGCAGCGTGGAATTTGTGAACGCATCTTTCATTACGAGTCATTTGTGTGCAGTACCCTTATCGGTCCTATAGTGCTTATCATCTTTTTCTTTTGCGTAGTTGATAAGCAAAAATTTGAGACAAGATGGATGGCGCCCTGTGTAAAATAATGCACAAATGGGGAAATCCCCATACACCTGCTAGTCGACCGAGAAGCTCTCACAAGATATCTGGCCATACTGCCCTAGCGCGAAAACAGTCTTCCATTGTGTCAATACAGTATATGCAGCGTGCAATTTGAGAACGCACCTTTCATTACGACCCATTTGTGTCCAGTACCCGTATCGGTCCTATAGTGGTTATCATCGTTTTCTTTTGCGTAGTTTATAAGCGAAAATTTTAGACAAGATCGATGGCGCCCTGTGAAAAATCTAATGCACAAATAGGGAAATCCCCATACACTGGCTAGTGGCTCCATACACCGGCTAATCGACCGAGAAGCTCTGACAAGATATCTGGCCATACTGCCCGAGCGCGAAAACCGTCTTCCATTGTGTAAATACAGTATATGCAGCGTGCAATTAGTGAACGCACCTTTCATTATGACCCATTTGTGTGCAGTACCCGTATCGGTCCTCAGGTCGTTATCATTCTTTCTTTTGCGTAGTTTATAAGCGAAACTTTTTGACAAGAACGATGTCGCCTGGTGAAAAAACTAATGCACAAATAGGGAAATCACCATACACCGGAGAGTGGCTCCATTCACCGGCTAGTCGACCGAGAAGCTCTGACAAGATATCTGGCCATACTGCCCGAGCGCTAAAACAGTCTTCCATTGTGTCAATACACTATATGCAGCATGGAATTTGTGAACGCACCTTTCATTACGACCCATTTGTGTGCAGTACCCGTATCGGTCCTATAGTGCTTATCATCCTTTTCTTTTGCGTAGTTTATAAGCGAAAATTTTAGACAAGACTGATGGCGCCCTGTGAAAAAACTAATGCACAGATGGGGAAATCCCCATACACCGGCTATTTGCTCCATACACTGGCTAGTCGACCGAGAAGCTCTGACAAGATATATGGCCATACTGCCCGAGCGCTAAAACAGTCTTCCATTGTGTCAATACACTATATGCAGCATGGAATTTGTGAACGCACCTTTCATTACGACCCATTTGTGTGCAGTACCCGTATCGGTCCTATAGTGCTTATCATCCTTTTCTTTTGCGTAGTTTATAAGCGAAAATTTTAGACAAGACCGATGGCGCCCTGTGAAAAATAATGCACAAATGTGAAAATCCCCATACATCGGCTAGTTGCTCCATACACTGGCTAGTCGACTGAGAAGCTCTGACAAGATATCTGGCCATACTGCCCGAGCGCGAAAACAGTCTTCCATTGTGTCAATACAGTATATGCAGCGTGCAATTTGAGAACGCACCTTTCATTACGACCCATTTGTGTCCAGTACCCGTATCGGTCCTATAGTGGTTATCATCGTTTTCTTTTGCGTAGTTTATAAGCGAAAATTTTAGACTAGACCGATGGCGCCCTTTGAAAAAACTAATGCACAAATGGGGAAATCCCCATACACCGGCTAGCGGCTCCATACACCGGCTAGTCGACCGAGAAGATCTGACAAGATATCTGGCCATACTGCCCGAGCGCGAAAACAGTTTTCCATTGTTTCAATACAGTATATGCAGCGTGCAATTTGTGAACGCACCTTTCATTATGACCCATTTGTGTGCAGTACCCGTATCGGTCCTATAGTGCTTATCATCCTTTTCTTTTGCGTAGTTTATAAGCGAAAATTTTAGACAAGACTGATGGCGCCCTGTGAAAAAACTAATGCACAGATGGGGAAATCCCCATACACCGGCTATTTGCTCCATACACTGGCTAGTCGACCGAGAAGCTCTGACAAGATATCTGGCCATACTGCCCGAGCGCGAAAACAGTCTTCCATTGTGTCAATACACTGTATGCAGCGTGGAATTTGTGAACGCATCTTTCATTACGAGTCATTTGTGTGCAGTACCCGTATCGGTCCTATAGTGCTTATCATCCTTTTCTTTTGCGTACTTTATAAGCGAAAATTTTAGACAAGACCGATGGCGCACTGTGAAAAAACTAATGCACAAATGGGAAAATTCCCATACACCGGCTAGTGGCTCCATACACCGGCTTGTCGACCGAGAAGATCTGACAAGATATCTGGCCGTACTGCCCGAGCGCGAAAACACTCTTCCATTGTGTCAATACAGTATATGCAGTGTGTAATTTGTGAAGGCACCTTTCCTAACGACCCATTTGTGTGCAGTACCCTTATCGGTCCTATAGTGCTTATCATCTTTTTCTTTTGCGTAGTTGATAAGCAAAAATTTGAGACAAGATGGATGGCGCCCTGTGTAAAATAATGCACAAATGGGGAAATCCCCATACACCTGCTAGTCGACCGAGAAGCTCTCACAAGATATCTGGCCATACTGCCCTAGCGCGAAAACAGTCTTCCATTGTGTCAATACAGTATATGCAGCGTGCAATTTGAGAACGCACCTTTCATTACGACCCATTTGTGTCCAGTACCCGTATCGGTCCTATAGTGGTTATCATCGTTTTCTTTTGCGTAGTTTATAAGTGAAAATTTTAGACAAGATCGATGGCGCCCTGTGAAAAAACTAATGCACAAATGGGGAAATCCCCATACACTGGCTAGTGGCTCCATACACCGGCTAGTCGACCGAGAAGCTCTGACATGATATCTGGCCATACTGCCCGAGCGCGAAAACCGTCTTCCATTGTGTCAATACAGTATACGCAGCGTGAAATTTGTGAACGCACCTTTCATTATGACCCATTTGTGTGCAGTACCCGTATCGGTCCTCTAGTCGTTATCATCCTTTCCTTTTGCGCAGTTTATAAGCGAAACGTTTTGACAAGACCGATGGCGCCCTGTGAAAAAACTAATCCACAAAAAGGGAAATGACCATACACCGGCGAGTGGCTCCATACACCGGCTAGTCGACCGAGAAGCTCTGACAAGATATCTGGCCATACTGCCCTAGCGCGAAAACAGTCTTCCATTGTGTCAATACAGTATATGCAGCGTTCAATTTGTGAACGAACCTTTCATTACGACCCATTTGTGTGCAGTACCCGTATCTGTCCTATAGTGCTTATCATCCTTTTCTTTTGCGTAGTTTATAAGCGAAAATTTTAGACAAGACCGATGGCGCCCTGTGAAAAAACTAATGCACAAATGGGGGAAGTCATCATACCCCGGCTAGCGGCTCCATACACTGGCTAGTCGACCGAGAAGATCTGACAAGATATCTGGCCATACTGCCCGAGCGCGAAAACAGTTTTCCATTGTGTCAAAACAGTATAAGCAGCGTGCAATTTGTGAACGCACCTTTCATTATGACCCATCTGTGTGCAGTACCCGTATCGGTCCTATAGCCGTTATCATCCTTTCCTTTTGCGTAGTTTATAAGCGAAACTTTCAGACAAGAACAATGGCGCCCTGTGAAAAAACTAATGCACAAATAGGGAAATCACCATACACCGGCGAGTGGCTCCATTCACCGGCTAGTCGACCGAGAAGCTCTGACAAGATATCTGGCCATACTGCCCTAGAGCGAAAACAGTCTTCCATTGTGTCAATACAGTATATGCAGCGTTCAATTTGTGAACGCACCTTTCATTACGACCCATTCGTGTGCAGTACCCGTATCGGTCCTATAGTGCTTATCATCCATTTCTTTTGCGTAGTTTATAAGGGAAAATTTTAGACAGGACCGATGGCGCCCTGTGAAAAAACTAACGCACAAATGGGGAAATCCCCATACACCGGCTAGTTGCTCCATACACTGGCTAGTCGACCGAGAAGCTCTGACAAGATATCTGGCCATGCTGCCCGAGCGCGAAAACAGTCTTCCATTGTGTCAATACAGTATATGCAGCATGGAATTTGTGAATGCACGTTTCATTACGAGTCATTTGTGTGCAGTAAACGTATCGGTCCTATTGTGGTTATAATCCTTTTCTTTTGCGAAGTTTTCAAGCCAAAATTTTAGACCAGACCTATAGCGCCCTGTGAAAAAACTAATGCACAAATAGAGAAATCACCATACACCGGCGAGTGGCTCCATTCACCGGCTAGTAGACCGAGAAACTCTGACAAGATATCTGGCCATACTGCCCGAGCGCGAAAACCGTCTTCCATTGTGTCAATACAGTATATGCAGCGTTCAATTTCTGAATGCACCTTTCATTACGACCTATTTGTGTGCAGTACCCGTATCGGTCCTATAGTGCTTATCATCGTTTTCTTTTGCGTAGTTTATAAGCGAAAATTTTAGACAAGACCGATGGCGCCCTGTGAAAAAACTAATACACAAATGGGGAAAACCTCATACACCGGCTAGTGGCTCCATACACCGGCTAGTCGACCGAGAAGATCTGACAAGATATCTGGCCATACTGCCCGAGCGCGAAAACCGTCTTCCAGTGTGTCAATACAGTAAATGCAGCGTTCAATTTGTGAACGCACCTTTCATTACGACCCATTTGTGTGCAGTACCCGTATCGGTCCTATAGTGCTTATCATCCTTTTCTTTTGGGTAGTTTATAAGCGAAAATTTTAGACTAGACCGATGGCGCCATTTGAAAAAACTATTGCAGAAATGGGGAAATCCCCATACACCGGCTAGTTGCTCCATACACTGGCTAGTCGACCGAGAAGCTCTGACAAGATATCTGGCCATGCTGCCCGAGCGCGAAAACAGTCTTCCATTGTGTCAATACAGTAAATGCAGCGTTCAATTTGTGAACGCACCTTTCATTACGACCCATTTGTGTGCAGTACCCGTATCGGTCCTATAGTGCTTATCATCCTTTTCTTATGGGTAGTTTATAAGCAAAAATTTTAGACTAGACCGATGGCGCCCTGTGAAAAAACTAATGCACAAATGGGGAAATCCCCATACACCGGCTATTTGCTCCATACACTGGCTAGTCGACCGAGAAGCTCTGACAAGATATCTGGCCATACTGCCCGAGCGCGAAAACCGTCTTCCATTGTGTCAATACAGTATATGCAGCGTTCAATTTCTGAATGCACCTTTCATTACGACCTATTTGTGTGCAGTACCCGTATCGGTCCTATAGTGCTTATCTTCGTTTTCTTTTGCGTAGTTTATAAGCGAAAATTTTAGACAAGACCGATGGCGCCCTGTGAAAAAACTAATACACAAATGGGGAAAACCTCATACACCGGCTAGTGGCTCCATACACCGGCTAGTCGACCGAGAAGATCTGACAAGATATCTGGCCATACTGCCCGAGCGCGAAAACCGTCTTCCAGTGTGTCAATACAGTATATGGAGTGTGGAATTTGTGAACGCACCTTTCATTACGAGTCATTTGTGTGCAGTACCCGTATCGGTCCTATATTGCTTATCATCCTTTTCTTTTGCGTAGTTTATAAGCGAAAATTTTAGACAAGACCGATGGCGCACTGTGAAAAAACTAATGCACAAATGGGAAAATTCCCATACACCGGCTAGTGGCTCCATACACCGGCTAGTCGACCGAGAAGATCTGACAAGATATCTGGCCATACTGCCCGAGCGCGAAAACACTCTTCCATTGTGTCAATACAGTATATGCAGCGTGTAATTTGTGAAGGCACCTTTCCTAACGACCCATTTGTGTGCAGTACCCGTATCGGTCCTCTAGTCGTTATCATCCTTTCCGTTTGCATAGTTTATAAGCGAAACTTTTATACAAGAACGATGGTGCCCTGTGAAAAAACAAAAGCACAAATAGGGAAATCCCCATACACCGGCTAGTCGACCGAGAAGCTCTCACAAGATATCTGCCATACTGCCCTAGCGCGAAAACAGTCTTCCATTGTGTCAGTACAGTATATGCAGCGTGCAATTTGAGAACGCACCTTTCATTACGACCCATTTGTGTGCAGTACCCGTATCGGTCCTATAGTGGTTATCATCGTTTTCTTTTGCGTAGTTTATAAGCGAAAATTTTAGACAAGATCGATGGCGCCCTGTGAAAAATCTAACGCACAAATGGGGAAATCCCCATACACCGGCTAGTTGCTCCATACACTGGCTAGTCGACCGAGAAGCTCTGACAAGATATCTGGCCATACTGCCCGAGCGCGAAAACAGTCTTCCATTGTGTCAATACACTATATGCAGCGTGGAATTTGTGAACGCACCTTTCATTACGACTCATTTGTGGGCAGTACCCGTCACGGTCCTATAGTGCTTATCATCCTTTTCTTTTGCGTAGTTTATAAGCGAAAATTTTAGACAAGACCGATGGCGCCCTGTGAAAAAACTAATGCAGAAATGAAGAAATCCCCATACACCGGCTAGTTGCTCCATACACTGGCTAGTCGACCGAGAAGCTCTGACAAGATATCTGGCTATGCTGCCCGAGCGCGAAAACAGTCTTCCATTGTGTCAATACAGTATATGCAGCGTGGAATTTGTGAATGCACGTTTCATTACGAGTCATTTGTGTGCAGTACCCGTATCGGTCCTATTGTGGTTATAATCCTTTTCTTTTGCGAAGTTTTCAAGCCAAAATTTTAGACCAGACCTATAGCGCCCTGTGAAAAAACTAATGCACAAATAGAGAAATCACCATACACCGGCGAGTGGCTCCATTCACCGGCTAGTAGACCGAGAAACTCTGACAAGATATCTGGCCATACTGCCCGAGCGCGAAAACCGTCTTCCATTGTGTCAATACAGTATATGCAGCGTTCAATTTCTGAATGCACCTTTCATTACGACCTATTTGTGTGCAGTACCCGTATCGGTCCTATAGTGCTTATCATCGTTTTCTTTTGCGTAGTTTATAAGCGAAAATTTTAGACAAGACCGATGGCGCCCTGTGAAAAAACTAATACACAAATGGGGAAAACCCCATACACCGGCTAGTGGCTCCATACACCGGCTAGTCGACCGAGAAGATCTGACAAGATATATGGCCATACTGCCCGAGCGCGAAAACCGTCTTCCAGTGTGTCAATACAGTAAATGCAGCGTTCAATTTGTGAACGCACCTTTCATTACGACCCATTTGTGTGCAGTAGCCGTATCGGTCCTATAGTGCTTATCATCCTTTTCTTTTGGGTATTTTATAAGCAAAAATTTTAGACTAGACCGATGGCGCCCTGTGAAAAAACTAATGCACAAATGGGGAAATCCCCATACATCGGCTAGTTGCTCCATACACTGGCTAGTCGACTGAGAAGCTCTGACAAGATATCTGGCCATACTGCCCGAAAGCGAAAACAGTCTTCCATTGTGTCAATACAGTATATGCAGCGTGTAATTTGTGAACGCACCTTTCTTTACGAGTCATTTGTGTGCAGTACCCGTATCGGTCCTATTGTGGTTATAATCCTTTTCTTTTGAGAAGTTTATAAGCCAAAATTTTAGACAAGACCGATGGTGCCCTGTGAAAAAACTAATGCAGAAATGGGGAAATCCCCATACACTGGCTAGTTGCTCCATACACTGGCTAGTCGACCGAGAAGCTCAGACAAGATATCTGGCCATACTGCCCGAGCACGAATTACAGTCTTCCATTGTGTCAATACAGTATATGGAGTGTGGAATTTGTGAACGCACCTTTCATTACGAGTCATTTGTGTGCTGTACCCGTATCGGTCCTATATTGCTTATCATCCTTTTCTTTTGCGTAGTTTATAAGCGAAAATTTTAGACAAGACCGATGGCGCACTGTGAAAAAACTAATGCACAAATGGGAAAATTCTCATACACCGGCTAGTGGCTCCATACACCGGCTAGTCGACCGAGAAGATCTGACAAGATATCTGGCCATACTGCCCGAGCGCGAAAACACTCTTCCATTGTGTCAATACAGTATATGCAGCGTGTAATTTGTGAAGGCACCTTTCCTAACGACCCATTTGTGTGCAGTACCCGTATCGGTCCTCTAGTCGTTATCATCCTTTCCTTTTGCATAGTTTATAAGCGAAACTTTTATACAAGAACGATGGTGCCCTGTGAAAAAACCAAAGCACAAATGGGGAAATCCCCATACACCGGCTAGTCGACCGAGAAGCTCTCACAAGATATCTGGCCATACTGCCCTAGCACGAAAACAGTCTTCCATTGTGTCAATACAGTATATGCAGCGTGCAATTTGAGAACGCACCTTTCATTACGACCCATTTGTGTGCAGTACCCGTATCGGTCCTATAGTGGTTATCATCGTTTTCTTTTGCGTAGTTTATAAGCGAAAATTTTAGACAAGATCGATGGCGCCCTGTGAAAAATCTAACGCACAAATGGGGAAATTCCCATACACTGGCTAGTGGCTCCATACACCGGCTAATCGACAGAGAAGCTCTGACAAGATATCTGGCCATACTGCCCGAGCGCGAAAACCGTCTTCCATTGTGTCAATACAGTATATGCAGCGTGCAATTAGTGAACGCACCTTTCATGATGACCCATTTGTGTGCAGTACCCGTATCGGTCCTCTAGTCGTTATCATTCTTTCCTTTTGCGTAGTTTATAAGCGAAACGTTTTGACAAGACCGATGGCGCCCTGTGAAAAAACTAATGCACAAATGGGGAAATCCCCATACACCGGCTAGTTGCTTCATACACTGGCTAGTCGATTGAGAAGCTCTGACAAGATACCTGGCCATACTGCCCGAGCGCGAAAACAGTCTTCCATTGTGTGAGTACACTATATGCAACGTGGAATTTGTGAACGCACCTTTCATTACGACCCATTTGTGTGCAATACCCGTATCGGTCCTATAGTGCTTATCATCCTTTTCTTTTGGGTAGTTGATAAGCGAAAATTTTAGACTAGACCGATGGCGCCCTTTGAAAAAACTAATGCACAAATCGGGAAATCCCCATACACCGGCTAGCGGCTCCATACACCGGCTAGTCGACCGAGAAGATCTGACAAGATATCTGGCCATACTGCCCGAGCGCGAAAACAGTTTTCCATTGTGTCAATACAGTACATGCAGCGTGCAATTTGTGAACGCACCTTTCATTATGACCCATTTGTGTGCAGTACCCGTATCGGTCCTCTAGTCGTTATCATCCTTTCCTTTTGCGTAGTTTATAAGCGAAACTTTTAGACAAGAACAATGGCGCCCTGTGAAAAAACTAATGCACAAATAGGGAAATCACCATACACCAGAGAGTGTCTCCATTCACCGGCTAGTCGACCGAGAAGCTCTGACAAGATATCTGGCCATACTGCCCGAGCGCGAAAACAGTCTTCCATTGTGTCAATTCACTATATGCAGCATGGAATTTGTGAACGCACCTTTCATTACGACCCATTTGTGTGCAGTACCCGTATCGGTACTATAGTGCTTATCATCCTTTTCTTTTGCGTTGTTTATAAGCGAAAATTTTAGACAAGACCGATGGCGCCCTGTGAAAAATAATGCACAAATGGGGAAATCCCCATACATCGGCTAGTTGCTCCATACACTGGCTAGTCGACTGATAAGCTCTGACAAGATATCTGGCCATACTGCCCGAGCGCGAATACAGTCTTCCAATGTGTCAATACAGTATATGCAGCGTGGATTTTGTGAACGCACCTTTCATTACGAGTCATTTGTTTGCAGTACCCGTATCGGTAATATTGTGGTTATAATCCTTTTCTTTTGAGAAGTTTGTAAGCCAAAATTTTAGACAAGACCGATGGTGCCGTGTGAAAAAACTAATTGAGAAATGGGGAAATCCCCATACACCGGCTACTTGCTCCATACACTGGCTTGTCGACCAGGAAGATCTGACAAGATATCTGGCCATACTGCCCAAGCGCGAAAACACTCTTCGATTGTGTCAATACAGTATATGCAGCGTGTAATTTGTGAAGGCACCTTTCCTAACGACCCATTTGTGTGCAGTACCCTTATCGGTCCTATAGTGCTTATCATCTTTTTCTTTTGCGTAGTTGATAAGCAAAAATTTGAGACAAGATGGATGGCGCCCTGTGTAAGAACTTATGCACAAATGGGGTAATCCCCATACACCGGCTAGTCGACCGAGAAGCTCTCACAAGATATCTGGCCATACTGCCCGATCGCGAAAACAGTCTTACATTGTGTCAATACAGTATATGCAGCATGCAATTTGTGAACGCACCTTTCATTACGACCGATTTGTGTGCAGTACCCGTATCGGTCCTATAGTCGTTATCATCCTTTCCTTTTGCATAGTTTATAAGCGAAACTTTTATACAAGAACGATGGTGCCCTGTGAAAAAACTAATGCACAAATGGGGAAATCATCATACACCGGCTATTTGCTCCATACACTGGCTAGTCGACCGACAAGCTCTCACAAGATATCTGGCCATACTGCCATAGCGCGAAAACAGTCTTCCATTGTGTCAATACAGTATATGCAGCGTGGAATTTGTGAACGCACCTTTCATTACGAGTCATTTGTGTGCAGTACCCGTATCGGTCCTATTGTGGTTATAATCCTTTTTTTTTTGCGAAGTTTATGAGCCAAAATTTTAGACAAGACCGATGGCGCCCTGTGAAAAAACTAATGCAGAAATGGGGAAATCCCCATACACCGGCTAGTTGCTCCATACACTGGCTAGTCGACCGAGAAGCTCTGACAAGATATCTGGCCATGCTGCCCGAGCGCGAAAACAGTCTTCCATTGTGTCAATACAGTATATGCAGCGTGGAATTTGTGAACGCACCTTTCATTACGAGTCATTTGTGTGCAGTACCCGTATCGGTCCTATAGAGCTTATCATCGTTTTCTTTTGCGCAGTTTATAAGCGAAAATTTTAGACAAGACCGATGGCGCCGTGTGAAAAAACTAATGCACAAATAGGGAAATCACCATAAACCGGCGAGTGGCTCCATTCACCGGCTAGTCGACCGAGAAGCTCTGACAAGATATCTGGCCATACTGCCCTAGCGCGAAAACAGTCTTCCATTGTGTCAATACAGTATATGCAGCGTGCAATTTGAGAACGCACCTTTCATTACGACCCATTTGTGTGCAGTACCCTTATCGGTCCTATAGTGGTTATCATCGTTTTCTTTTGCGTAGTTTATAAGCGAAAATTTTAGACTAGACCGATGGCGCCCTTTGAAAAAACTAATGCACAAATGGGGAAATCCCCATACACCGGCTAGCGGCTCCATACACCGGCTAGTCGACCGAGAAGATCTGACAAGATATCTGGCCATACTGCCCGAGCGCGAAAACAGTTTTCCATTGTTTCAATACAGTATATGCAGCGTGCAATTTGTGAACGCACCTTTCATTATGACCCATTTGTGTGCAGTACCCGTATCGGTCCTATAGTGCTTATCATCCTTTTCTTTTGCGTAGTTTATAAGCGAAAATTTTAGACAAGACTGATGGCGCCCTGTGAAAAAACTAATGCACAGATGGGGAAATCCCCATACACCGGCTATTTTCTCCATACACTGGCTAGTCGACCGAGAAGCTCTGACAAGATATCTGGCCATACTGCCCGAGCGCGAAAACAGTCTTCCATTGTGTCAATACACTATATGCAGCATGGAATTTGTGAACGCACCTTTCATTACGAGTCATTTGTGTGCAGTACCCGTATCGGTCCTATAGTGCTTATCATCCTTTTCTTTTGCGTACTTAATAAGCGAAAATTTTAGACAAGTCCGATGGCGCACTGTGAAAAAACTAATGCACAAATGGGAAAATTCCCATACACCGGCTAGTGGCTCCATACACCGGCTTGTCGACCGAGAAGATCTGACAACATATCTGGCCATACTGCCCGAGCGCGAAAACACTCTTCCATTGTGTCAATACAGTATATGCAGGGTGTAAGTTGTGAAGGCACCTTTCCTAACGACCCATTTGTGTGCAGTACCCTTATCGGCACTATAGTGCTTATCATCTTTTTCTTTTGCGTATTTGATAAGCAAAAATTTGAGACAAGATGGATGGCGCCCTGTGTAAAAACTAATGCACAAATGGGGAAATCCCCATACACCGGCTAGTCGACCGAGAAGCTCTGACAAGATATCTGGCCATACTGCCCTAGCGCGAAAACAGTCTTGCATTGTGTCAATACAGTATATGCAGCGTTCAATTTAAAAAGTCACCTTTCATTACGACCCATTTCTGTGCAGTACCCGTATCGGTCTTATAGTGCTTATCATCCGTTTCTTTTGCGTAGTTTATAAGCGAAAATTTTAGACAAGACCGATGGCGCCCTGTGAAAAAACTAATGCACAAATGGGGAAATCCCCATACACCGGCTAGTTGCTCCATACACTGGCTAGTCGACCGAAAAGCTCTGACAAGATATCTGGCCATACTGCCCGAGCGCGAAAACCGTCTTCAATTGTGTCAATACACTATATGCAGCGTGGAATTTGTGAACGCACCTTTCATTACGACCCATTTGTGTGCAGTACCCGTATCGGTCCTATATTGCTTATCATCCTTTTCTTTTGCGTAGTTTATAAGCGAAAAATTTAGACAAGACCGATGGCGCCCTGTGAAAAAACAAATGCACAAATGGGGAAATCCCAATAACCCCGGCTAGTTGCTCCATACACTGGCTAGTCGACCGAGAGGCTCTGACAAGATATCTGGCCATACTGCCCGAGCGCGAAAACAGTCTTCCATTGTGTCAATACAGTATATGCAGCGTGGAATTTGTGAAAGCACCTTTCATTACGAGTCATTTGTGTGCAGTACCCGTATCAGTCCTATTGTGGTTATAATCCTTTTTTTTTTGCGAAGTTTATAAGCCATAATTTTGGGCAAGACCGATGGCGCCCTGTGAAAAAACTAATGCAGAAATGGGGAAACCCCATACACCGGCTAGTTGCTCCATACACTGGCTAGTCGACCGAGAAGCTCTGACAAGATATCTGGCCATGCTGCCCGAGCGCGAAAACAGTCTTCCATTGTGTCAATACAGTATATGCAGCGTGGAATTTGTGAACTCACCTTTCATTACGAGTCATTTGTGTGCAGTACCCGTATCGGTCCTATAGAGCTTATCATCGTTTTCTTTTGCGCATTTTATAAGCGAAAATTTTAGACAAGACCGATGGCGCCCTGTGAAAAAACTAATGGACAAATAGGGAAATCACCATACACCGGCGAGTGGCTCCATTCACCGGCTAGTCGACCGAGAAGCTCTGACAAGATATCTGGCCATACTGCCATAGCGCGAAAACAGTCTTCCATTGTGTCAATACAGTATATGCAGCGTGCAATTTGAGAACGCACCTTTCATTACGACCCATTTGTGTGCAGTACCCGTATCGGTCCTATAGTGGTTATCATCGTTTTCTTTTGCGTAGTTTATAAGCGAAAATTTTAGACAAGATCGATGGCGCCCTGTGAAAAAACTAATGCACAAATGGGGAAATCCCCATACACCGGCTAGCGGCTCCATACACCGGCTAGTCGACCGAGAAGATCTGACAAGATATCTGGCCATACTGCCCGAGCGCGAAAACAGTTTTCCATTGTGTCAATACAGTATATGCAGCGTGCAATTTGTGAACGCACCTTTCATTATGACCCATTTGTGTGCAGTACCCTTATCGGTCCTATAGTGGTTATCATCGTTTTCTTTTGCGTAGTTTATAAGCGAAAATTTTAGACTAGACCGATGGCGCCCTTTGAAAAAACTAATGCACAAATGGGGAAATCCCCATACACCGGCTAGCGGCTCCATACACCGGCTAGTCGACCGAGAAGCTCTGACAAGATATCTGGCCATACTGCCCTAGCGCGAAAACAGTCTTGCATTGTGTCAGTACAGTATATGCAGCGTTCAATTTGAGAAGTCACCTTTCATTACGACCCATTTCTGTGCAGTACCCGTATCGGTCCTATAGTGCTTATCATCCTTTTCTTTTGCGTAGTTTATAAGCGAAAATTTTAGACAAGACTGATGGCGCCCTGTGAAAAAACTAATGCACAAATGGGGAAATCCCCATACACCGGCTAGTTGCTCCATACACTGGCTAGTCGACCGAGAAGCTCTCACAAGATATCTGGCCATACTGCCCTAGCGCGAAAACAGTCTTCCATTGTGTCAATACAGTATATGCAGCGTGCAATTTGAGAACGCACCTTTCATTACGACCCATTTGTGTGCAGTACCCGTATCGGTCCTATAGTGGTTATCATCGTTTTCTTTTGCGTAGTTTATAAGCGAAAATTTTAGACAAGATCGATGGCGCCCTGTGAAAAATCTAACGCACAAATGGGGAAATTCCCATACACTGGCTAGTGGCTCCATACACCGGCTAATCGACAGAGAAGCTCTGACAAGATATCTGGCCATACTGCCCGAGCGCGAAAACCGTCTTCCATTGTGTCAATACAGTATATGCAGCGTGCAATTAGTGAACGCACCTTTCATGATGACCCATTTGTGTGCAGTACCCGTATCGGTCCTCTAGTCGTTATCATTCTTTCCTTTTGCGTAGTTTATAAGCGAAACGTTTTGACAAGACCGATGGCGCCCTGTGAAAAAACTAATGCACAAATGGGGAAATCCCCATACACCGGCTAGTTGCTTCATACACTGGCTAGTCGATTGAGAAGCTCTGACAAGATACCTGGCCATACTGCCCGAGCGCGAAAACAGTCTTCCATTGTGTGAGTACACTATATGCAACGTGGAATTTGTGAACGCACCTTTCATTACGACCCATTTGTGTGCAATACCCGTATCGGTCCTATAGTGCTTATCATCCTTTTCTTTTGGGTAGTTGATAAGCGAAAATTTTAGACTAGACCGATGGCGCCCTTTGAAAAAACTAATGCACAAATCGGGAAATCCCCATACACCGGCTAGCGGCTCCATACACCGGCTAGTCGACCGAGAAGATCTGACAAGATATCTGGCCATACTGCCCGAGCGCGAAAACAGTTTTCCATTGTGTCAATACAGTACATGCAGCGTGCAATTTGTGAACGCACCTTTCATTATGACCCATTTGTGTGCAGTACCCGTATCGGTCCTCTAGTCGTTATCATCCTTTCCTTTTGCGTAGTTTATAAGCGAAACTTTTAGACAAGAACAATGGCGCCCTGTGAAAAAACTAATGCACAAATAGGGAAATCACCATACACCAGAGAGTGTCTCCATTCACCGGCTAGTCGACCGAGAAGCTCTGACAAGATATCTGGCCATACTGCCCGAGCGCGAAAACAGTCTTCCATTTTGTCAATACACTATATGCAGCATGGAATTTGTGAACGCACCTTTCATTACGACCCATTTGTGTGCAGTACCCGTATCGGTACTATAGTGCTTATCATCCTTTTCTTTTGCGTTGTTTATAAGCGAAAATTTTAGACAAGACCGATGGCGCCCTGTGAAAAATAATGCACAAATGGGGAAATCCCCATACATCGGCTAGTTGCTCCATACACTGGCTAGTCGACTGATAAGCTCTGACAAGATATCTGGCCATACTGCCCGAGCGCGAATACAGTCTTCCAATGTGTCAATACAGTATATGCAGCGTGGATTTTGTGAACGCACCTTTCATTACGAGTCATTTGTGTGCAGTACCCGTATCGGTAATATTGTGGTTATAATCCTTTTCTTTTGAGAAGTTTGTAAGCCAAAATTTTAGACAAGACCGATGGTGCCGTGTGAAAAAACTAATTGAGAAATGGGGAAATCCCCATACACCGGCTACTTGCTCCATACACTGGCTTGTCGACCAGGAAGATCTGACAAGATATCTGGCCATACTGCCCAAGCGCGAAAACACTCTTCGATTGTGTCAATACAGTATATGCAGCGTGTAATTTGTGAAGGCACCTTTCCTAACGACCCATTTGTGTGCAGTACCCTTATCGGTCCTATAGTGCTTATCATCTTTTTCTTTTGCGTAGTTGATAAGCAAAAATTTGAGACAAGATGGATGGCGCCCTGTGTAAAAACTTATGCACAAATGGGGTAATCCCCATACACCGGCTAGTCGACCGAGAAGCTCTCACAAGATATCTGGCCATACTGCCCGATCGCGAAAACAGTCTTACATTGTGTCAATACAGTATATGCAGCATGCAATTTGTGAACGCACCTTTCATTACGACCGATTTGTGTGCAGTACCCGTATCGGTCCTATAGTCGTTATCATCCTTTCCTTTTGCATAGTTTATAAGCGAAACTTTTATACAAGAACGATGGTGCCCTGTGAAAAAACTAATGCACAAATGGGGAAATCATCATACACCGGCTATTTGCTCCATACACTGGCTAGTCGACCGACAAGCTCTCACAAGATATCTGGCCATACTGCCATAGCGCGAAAACAGTCTTCCATTGTGTCAATACAGTATATGCAGCGTGGAATTTGTGAACGCACCTTTCATTACGAGTCATTTGTGTGCAGTACCCGTATCGGTCCTATTGTGGTTATAATCCTTTTTTTTTTGCGAAGTTTATGAGCCAAAATTTTAGACAAGACCGATGGCGCCCTGTGAAAAAACTAATGCAGAAATGGGGAAATCCCCATACACCGGCTAGTTGCTCCATACACTGGCTAGTCGACCGAGAAGCTCTGACAAGATATCTGGCCATGCTGCCCGAGCGCGAAAACAGTCTTCCATTGTGTCAATACAGTATATGCAGCGTAGAATTTGTGAACGCACCTTTCATTACGAGTCATTTGTGTGCAGTACCCGTATCGGTCCTATAGAGCTTATCATCGTTTTCTTTTGCGCAGTTTATAAGCGAAAATTTTAGACAAGACCGATGGCGCCGTGTGAAAAAACTAATGCACAAATAGGGAAATCACCATAAACCGGCGAGTGGCTCCATTCACCGGCTAGTCGACCGAGAAGCTCTGACAAGATATCTGGCCATACTGCCCTAGCGCGAAAACAGTCTTCCATTGTGTCAATACAGTATATGCAGCGTGCAATTTGAGAACGCACCTTTCATTACGACCCATTTGTGTGCAGTACCCTTATCGGTCCTATAGTGGTTATCATCGTTTTCTTTTGCGTAGTTTATAAGCGAAAATTTTAGACTAGACCGATGGCGCCCTTTGAAAAAACTAATGCACAAATGGGGAAATCCCCATACACCGGCTAGCGGCTCCATACACCGGCTAGTCGACCGAGAAGATCTGACAAGATATCTGGCCATACTGCCCGAGCGCGAAAACAGTTTTCCATTGTTTCAATACAGTATATGCAGCGTGCAATTTGTGAACGCACCTTTCATTATGACCCATTTGTGTGCAGTACCCGTATCGGTCCTATAGTGCTTATCATCCTTTTCTTTTGCGTAGTTTATAAGCGAAAATTTTAGACAAGACTGATGGCGCCCTGTGAAAAAACTAATGCACAGATGGGGAAATCCCCATACACCGGCTATTTTCTCCATACACTGGCTAGTCGACCGAGAAGCTCTGACAAGATATCTGGCCATACTGCCCGAGCGCGAAAACAGTCTTCCATTGTGTCAATACACTATATGCAGCATGGAATTTGAGAACGCACCTTTCATTACGAGTCATTTGTGTGCAGTACCCGTATCGGTCCTATAGTGCTTATCATCCTTTTCTTTTGCGTACTTAATAAGCGAAAATTTTAGACAAGTCCGATGGCGCACTGTGAAAAAACTAATGCACAAATGGGAAAATTCCCATACACCGGCTAGTGGCTCCATACACCGGCTTGTCGACCGAGAAGATCTGACAACATATCTGGCCATACTGCCCGAGCGCGAAAACACTCTTCCATTGTGTCAATAGAGTATATGCAGGGTGTAAGTTGTGAAGGCACCTTTCCTAACGACCCATTTGTGTGCAGTACCCTTATCGGTCCTATAGTGCTTATCATCTTTTTCTTTTGCGTATTTGATAAGCAAAAATTTGAGACAAGATGGATGGCGCCCTGTGTAAAAACTAATGCACAAATGGGGAAATCCCCATACACCGGCTAGTCGACCGAGAAGCTCTGACAAGATATCTGGCCATACTGCCCTAGCGCGACAACAGTCTTGCATTGTGTCAATACAGTATATGCAGCGTTCAATTTAAAAAGTCACCTTTCATTACGACCCATTTCTGTGCAGTACCCGTATCGGTCTTATAGTGCTTATCATCCGTTTCTTTTGCGTAGTTTATAAGCGAAAATTTTAGACAAGACCGATGGCGCCCTGTGAAAAAACTAATGCACAAATGGGGAAATCCCCATACACCGGCTAGTTGCTCCATACACTGGCTAGTCGACCGAAAAGCTCTGACAAGATATCTGGCCATACTGCCCGAGCGCGAAAACCGTCTTCAATTGTGTCAATACACTATATGCAGCGTGGAATTTGTGAACGCACCTTTCATTACGACCCATTTGTGTGCAGTACCCGTATCGGTCCTATATTGCTTATCATCCTTTTCTTTTGCGTAGTTTATAAGCGAAAAATTTAGACAAGACCGATGGCGCCCTGTGAAAAAACAAATGCACAAATGGGGAAATCCCAATAACCCCGGCTAGTTGCTCCATACACTGGCTAGTCGACCGAGAGGCTCTGACAAGATATCTGGCCATACTGCCCGAGCGCGAAAACAGTCTTCCATTGTGTCAATACAGTATATGCAGCGTGGAATTTGTGAAAGCACCTTTCATTACGAGTAATTTGTGTGCAGTACCCGTATCAGTCCTATTGTGGTTATAATCCTTTTTTTTTGCGAAGTTTATAAGCCATAATTTTGGGCAAGACCGATGGCGCCCTGTGAAAAAACTAATGCAGAAATGGGGAAACCCCATACACCGGCTAGTTGCTCCATACACTGGCTAGTCGACCGAGAAGCTCTGACAAGATATCTGGCCATGCTGCCCGAGCGCGAAAACAGTCTTCCATTGTGTCAATACAGTATATGCAGCGTGGAATTTGTGAACTCACCTTTCATTACGAGTCATTTGTGTGCAGTACCCGTATCGGTCCTATAGAGCTTATCATCGTTTTCTTTTGCGCATTTTATAAGCGAAAATTTTAGACAAGACCGATGGCACCCTGTGAAAAATCTAATGGACAAATAGGGAAATCACCATACACCGGCGAGTGGCTCCATTCACCGGCTAGTCGACCGAGAAGCTCTGACAAGATATCTGGCCATACTGCCATAGCGCGAAAACAGTCTTCCATTGTGTCAATACAGTATATGCAGCGTGCAATTTGAGAACGCACCTTTCATTACGACCCATTTGTGTGCAGTACCCGTATCGGTCCTATAGTGGTTATCATCGTTTTCTTTTGCGTAGTTTATAAGCGAAAATTTTAGACAAGATCGATGGCGCCCTGTGAAAAAACTAATGCACAAATGGGGAAATCCCCATACACCGGCTAGCGGCTCCATACACCGGCTAGTCGACCGAGAAGATCTGACAAGATATCTGGCCATACTGCCCGAGCGCGAAAACAGTTTTCCATTGTGTCAATACAGTATATGCAGCGTGCAATTTGTGAACGCACCTTTCATTATGACCCATTTGTGTGCAGTACCCTTATCGGTCCTATAGTGGTTATCATCGTTTTCTTTTGCGTAGTTTATAAGCGAAAATTTTAGACTAGACCGATGGCGCCCTTTGAAAAAACTAATGCACAAATGGGGAAATCCCCATACACCGGCTAGCGGCTCCATACACCGGCTAGTCGACCGAGAAGCTCTGACAAGATATCTGGCCATACTGCCCTAGCGCGAAAACAGTCTTGCATTGTGTCAGTACAGTATATGCAGCGTTCAATTTGAGAAGTCACCTTTCATTACGACCCATTTCTGTGCAGTACCCGTATCGGTCCTATAGTGCTTATCATCCTTTTCTTTTGCGTAGTTTATAAGCGAAAATTTTAGACAAGACTGATGGCGCCCTGTGAAAAAACTAATGCACAAATGGGGAAATCCCCATACACCGGCTAGTTGCTCCATACACTGGCTAGTCGACCGAAAAGCTCTGACAAGATATCTGGCCATACTGCCCGAGCGCGAAAACAGTCTTCCATTGTGTCAATACACTGTATGCAGCGTGGAATTTGTGAACGCATCTTTCATTACGAGTCATTTGTGTGCAGTACCCGTATCGGTCCTATAGTGCTTATCATCCTTTTCTTTTGCGTACTTTATAAGCGAAAATTTTAGACAAGACCGATGGCGCACTGTGAAAAAACTAATGCACAAATGGGAAAATTCCCATACACCGGCTAGTGGCTCCATACACCGGCTTGTCGACCGAGAAGATCTGACAAGATATCTGGCCGTACTGCCCGAGCGCGAAAACACTCTTCCATTGTGTCAATACAGTATATGCAGCGTGTAATTTGTGAAGGCACCTTTCCTAACGACCCATTTGTGTGCAGTACCCTTATCGGTCCTATAGTGCTTATCATCTTTTTCTTTTGCGTAGTTGATAAGCAAAAATTTGAGACAAGATGGATGGCGCCCTGTGTAAAATAATGCACAAATGGGGAAATCCCCATACACCTGCTAGTCGACCGAGAAGCTCTCACAAGATATCTGGCCATACTGCCCTAGCGCGAAAACAGTCTTCCATTGTGTCAATACAGTATATGCAGCGTGCAATTTGAGAACGCACCTTTCATTACGACCCATTTGTGTCCAGTACCCGTATCGGTCCTATAGTGGTTATCATCGTTTTCTTTTGCGTAGTTTATAAGCGAAAATTTTAGACAAGATCGATGGCGCCCTGTGAAAAATCTAATGCACAAATAGGGAAATCCCCATACACTGGCTAGTGGCTCCATACACCGGCTAATCGACCGAGAAGCTCTGACAAGATATCTGGCCATACTGCCCGAGCGCGAAAACCGTCTTCCATTGTGTAAATACAGTATATGCAGCGTGCAATTAGTGAACGCACCTTTCATTATGACCCATTTGTGTGCAGTACCCGTATCGGTCCTCAGGTCGTTATCATTCTTTCTTTTGCGTAGTTTATAAGCGAAACTTTTTGACAAGAACGATGTCGCCTGGTGAAAAAACTAATGCACAAATAGGGAAATCACCATACACCGGAGAGTGGCTCCATTCACCGGCTAGTCGACCGAGAAGCTCTGACAAGATATCTGGCCATACTGCCCGAGCGCTAAAACAGTCTTCCATTGTGTCAATACACTATATGCAGCATGGAATTTGTGAACGCACCTTTCATTACGACCCATTTGTGTGCAGTACCCGTATCGGTCCTATAGTGCTTATCATCCTTTTCTTTTGCGTAGTTTATAAGCGAAAATTTTAGACAAGACTGATGGCGCCCTGTGAAAAAACTAATGCACAGATGGGGAAATCCCCATACACCGGCTATTTGCTCCATACACTGGCTAGTCGACCGAGAAGCTCTGACAAGATATATGGCCATACTGCCAGAGCGCTAAAACAGTCTTCCATTGTGTCAATACACTATATGCAGCATGGAATTTGTGAACGCACCTTTCATTACGACCCATTTGTGTGCAGTACCCGTATCGGTCCTATAGTGCTTATCATCCTTTTCTTTTGCGTAGTTTATAAGCGAAAATTTTAGACAAGACCGATGGCGCCCTGTGAAAAATAATGCACAAATGTGAAAATCCCCATACATCGGCTAGTTGCTCCATACACTGGCTAGTCGACTGAGAAGCTCTGACAAGATATCTGGCCATACTGCCCGAGCGCGAAAACAGTCTTCCATTGTGTCAATACAGTATATGCAGCGTGCAATTTGAGAACGCACCTTTCATTACGACCCATTTGTGTCCAGTACCCGTATCGGTCCTATAGTGGTTATCATCGTTTTCTTTTGCGTAGTTTATAAGCGAAAATTTTAGACAAGACTGATGGCGCCCTGTGAAAAAACTAATGCACAGATGGGGAAATCCCCATACACCGGCTATTTGCTCCATACACTGGCTAGTCGACCGAGAAGCTCTGACAAGATATCTGGCCATACTGCCCGAGCGCGAAAACAGTCTTCCATTGTGTCAATACACTGTATGCAGCGTGGAATTTGTGAACGCATCTTTCATTACGAGTCATTTGTGTGCAGTACCCGTATCGGTCCTATAGTGCTTATCATCCTTTTCTTTTGCGTACTTTATAAGCGAAAATTTTAGACAAGACCGATGGCGCACTGTGAAAAAACTAATGCACAAATGGGAAAATTCCCATACACCGGCTAGTGGCTCCATACACCGGCTTGTCGACCGAGAAGATCTGACAAGATATCTGGCCGTACTGCCCGAGCGCGAAAACACTCTTCCATTGTGTCAATACAGTATATGCAGTGTGTAATTTGTGAAGGCACCTTTCCTAACGACCCATTTGTGTGCAGTACCCTTATCGGTCCTATAGTGCTTATCATCTTTTTCTTTTGCGTAGTTGATAAGCAAAAATTTGAGACAAGATGGATGGCGCCCTGTGTAAAATAATGCACAAATGGGGAAATCCCCATACACCTGCTAGTCGACCGAGAAGCTCTCACAAGATATCTGGCCATACTGCCCTAGCGCGAAAACAGTCTTCCATTGTGTCAATACAGTATATGCAGCGTGCAATTTGAGAACGCACCTTTCATTACGACCCATTTGTGTCCAGTACCCGTATCGGTCCTATAGTGGTTATCATCGTTTTCTTTTGCGTAGTTTATAAGCGAAAATTTTAGACAAGATCGATGGCGCCCTGTGAAAAATCTAATGCACAAATAGGGAAATCCCCATACACTGGCTAGTGGCTCCATACACCGGCTAATCGACCGAGAAGCTCTGACAAGATATCTGGCCATACTGCCCGAGCGCGAAAACCGTCTTCCATTGTGTAAATACAGTATATGCAGCGTGCAATTAGTGAACGCACCTTTCATTATGACCCATTTGTGTGCAGTACCCGTATCGGTCCTCAGGTCGTTATCATTCTTTCTTTTGCGTAGTTTATAAGCGAAACTTTTTGACAAGAACGATGTCGCCTGGTGAAAAAACTAATGCACAAATAGGGAAATCACCATACACCGGAGAGTGGCTCCATTCACCGGCTAGTCGACCGAGAAGCTCTGACAAGATATCTGGCCATACTGCCCGAGCGCTAAAACAGTCTTCCATTGTGTCAATACACTATATGCAGCATGGAATTTGTGAACGCACCTTTCATTACGACCCATTTGTGTGCAGTACCCGTATCGGTCCTATAGTGCTTATCATCCTTTTCTTTTGCGTAGTTTATAAGCGAAAATTTTAGACAAGACCGATAGCGCCCTGTGAAAAATAATGCACAAATGGGGAAATCCCCATACATCGGCTAGTTGCTCCATACACTGGCTAGTCGACTGAGAAGCTCTGACAAGATATCTGGCCATACTGCCCGAGCGCGAAAACAGTCTTCCATTGTGTCAATACAGTATATGCAGCGTGCAATTTGAGAACGCACCTTTCATTACGACCCATTTGTGTCCAGTACCCGCATCGGTCCTATAGTGGTTATCATCGTTTTCTTTTGCGTAGTTTATAAGCGAAAATTTTAGACAAGATCGATGGCGCCCTGTGAAAAATCTAATGCACAAATAGGGAAATCCCCATACACTGGCTAGTGGCTCCATACACCGGCTAATCGACCGAGAAGCTCTGACAAGATATCTGGCCATACTGCCCGAGCGCGAAAACCGTCTTCCATTGTGTAAATACAGTATATGCAGCGTGCAATTAGTGAACGCACCTTTCATTATGACCCATTTGTGTGCAGTACCCGTATCGGTCCTCAGGTCGTTATCATTCTTTCTTTTGCGTAGTTTGTAAGCGAAACTTTTTGACAAAAACGATGTCGCCTGGTGAAAAAACTAATGCACAAATAGGGAAATCACCATGCACCGGAGAGTGGCTCCATTCACCGGCTAGTCGACCGAGAAGCTCTGACAAGATATCTGGCCATACTGCCCGAGCGCGAAAACAGTTTTCCATTGTTTCAATACAGTATATGCAGCGTGCAATTTGTGAACGCACCTTTCATTATGACCCATTTGTGTGCAGTACCCGTATCGGTCCTATAGTGCTTATCATCCTTTTCTTTTGCGTAGTTTATAAGCGAAAATTTTAGACAAGACTGATGGCGCCCTGTGAAAAAACTAATGCACAGATGGGGAAATCCCCATACACCGGCTATTTGCTCCATACACTGGCTAGTCGACCGAGAAGCTTTGACAAGATATCTGGCCATACTGCCCGAGCGCGAAAACAGTCTTCCATTGTGTCAATACACTATATGCAGCATGGAATTTGTGAACGCACCTTTCATTACGAGTCATTTGTGTGCAGTACCCGTATCGGTCCTATAGTGCTTATCATCCTTTTCTTTTGCGTACTTTATAAGCGAAAATTTTAGACAAGACCGATGGCGCACTGTGAAAAAACTAATGCACAAATGGGAAAATTCCCATACACCGGCTAGTGGCTCCATACACCGGCTTGTCGACCGAGAAGATCTGACAAGATATCTGGCCATACTGCCCGAGCGCGAAAACACTCTTCCATTGTGTCAATACAGTATATGCAGGGTGTAAGTTGTGAAGGCACCTTTCCTAACAACCCATTTGTGTGCAGTACCCTTATCGGTCCTATAGTGCTTATCATCTTTTTCTTTTGCGTATTTGATAAGCAAAAATTTGAGACAAGATGGATGGCGCCCTGTGTAAAAACTAATGCACAAATGGGGAAATCCCCATACACCGGCTAGTCGACCGAGAAGCTCTGACAAGATATCTGGCCATACTGCCCTAGCGCGAAAACAGTCTTGCATTGTGTCAATACAGTATATGCAGCGTTCAATTTAAAAAGTCACCTTTCATTACGACCCATTTCTGTGCATTACCCGTATCGGTCCTATAGTGCTTATCATCCTTTTCTTTTGTGTAGTTTATAAGCGAAAATTTTAGACAAGACTGATGGCGCCCTGTGAAAAAACTAATGCACAGATGGGGAAATCCCCATACACTGGCTAGTGGCTCCATACACCGGCTAATCGACCGAGAAGCTCTGACAAGATATCTGGCCATACCGCCCGAGCGCGAAAACCGTCTTCCATTGTGTAAATACAGTATATGCAGCGTGCAATTAGTGAACGCACCTTTCATTATGACCCATTTGTGTGCAGTACCCGTATCGGTCCTCAGGTCGTTATCATTCTTTCCTTTTGCGTAGTTTATAAGCGAAACTTTTTGACAAGAACGATGGCGCCCGTTGAAAAAACTAATGCACAAATAGGGAAATCACCATACACCGGAGAGTGGTTCCATTCACCGGCTAGTCGACCGAGAAGCTCTGACAAGATATCTGGCCATACTGGCCTAGAGCGAAAACAGTCTTCCATTGTGTCAATACAGTATAAGCAGCGTTCAATTTGTGAACGCACCTTTCATTACGACCCATTTGTGTGCAGAACCCGTATCGGTCCTATAGTGCTTATCATCCGTTTCTTTTGCGTAGTTTATAAGCGAAAATTTTAGACAAGACCGATGGCGCCCTGTGAAAAAACTAATGCACAAATTGGGAAATCCCCATACACTGGCTAGTTGCTCCATACACGTGCTAGTCGACCGAAAAGCTCTGACAAGATATCTGGCCATACTGCCCGAGCGCGAAAACCGTCTTCCATTGTGTCAATACACTATATGCAGCGTGGAATTTGTGAACGCACCTTTCATTACGACCCATTTGTGTGCAGTACCCGTATTGGTCCTATATTGCTTATCATCCTTTTCTTTTGCGTAGTTTATAAGCGAAAATTTTAGACAAGACCGATGGCGCCCTGTGAAAAAACAAATGCACAAATGGGGAAATCCCAATAACCCCGGCTAGTTGCTCCATACACTGGCTAGTCGACCGAGAGGCTCTGACAAGATATCTGGCCATACTGCCCGAGCGCGAAAACAGTCTTCCATTGTGTCAATACAGTATATGCAGCGTGGAATTTGTGAACGCACCTTTCATTACGAGTCATTTGTGTGCAGTACCTGTATCAGTCCTATTGTGGTTATAATCCTTTTTTTTTTTGCGAAGTTTATAAGCCAAAATTTTGGGCAAGACCGATGGCGCCCTGTGAAAAAACTAATGCAGAAATGGGGAAACCCCATACACCGGCTAGTTGCTCCATACACTGGCTAGTCGACCGAGAAGCTCTGACAAGATATCTGGCCATGCTGCCCGAGCGCGAAAACAGTCTTCCATTGTGTCAATACAGTATATGCAGCGTGGAATTTGTGAACTCACCTTTCATTACGAGTCATTTGTGTGCAGTACCCGTATCGGTCCTATAGAGCTTATCATCGTTTTCTTTTGCGCATTATATAAGCGAAAATTTTAGACAAGACCGATGGCGCCCTGTGAAAAAACTAATGCACAAATAGGGAAATCACCATACACCGGCGAGTGGCTCCATTCACCGGCTAGTCGACCGAGAAGCTCTGACAAGATATCTGGCCATACTGCCCTAGCGCGAAAACAGTCTTCCATTGTGTCAATACAGTATATGCAGCGTGCAATTTGAGAACGCACCTTTCATTACGACCCATTTATGTGCAGTACCAGTATCGGTCCTATAGTGGTTATCATCGTTTTCTTTTGCGTAGTTTATAAGCGAAAATTTTAGACAAGATCGATGGCGCCCTGTGAAAAAACTAATGCACAAATGGGGAAATCCCCATACACCGTCTAGCGGCTCCACACACCGGCTAGTCGACCGAGAAGATCTGACAAGATATCTGGCCATACTGCCCGAGCACGAAAACAGTTTTCCATTGTGTCAATACAGTATATGCAGCGTGCAATTTGTGAACGCACCTTTCATTATGACCCATTTGTGTGCAGTACCCTTATCGGTCCTATAGTGGTTATCATCGTTTTCTTTTGCGTAGTTTATAAGCGAAAATTTTAGACAAGATCGATGGCGCCCTGTGAAAAATCTAATGCACAAATAGGGAAATCCCCATACACTGGCTAGTGGCTCCATACACCGGCTAATCGACCGAGAAGCTCTGACAAGATATCTGGCCATACTGCCCGAGCGCGAAAACCGTCTTCCATTGTGTAAATACAGTATATGCAGCGTGCAATTAGTGAACGCACCTTTCATTATGACCCATTTGTGTGCAGTACCCGTATCGGTCCTCAGGTCGTTATCATTCTTTCTTTTGCGTAGTTTATAAGCGAAACTTTTTGACAAAAACGATGTCGCCTGGTGAAAAAACTAATGCACAAATAGGGAAATCACCATACACCGGAGAGTGGCTCCATTCACCGGCTAGTCGACCGAGAAGCTCTGACAAGATATCTGGCCATACTGCCCGAGCGCTAAAACAGTCTTCCATTGTGTCAATACACTATATGCAGCATGGAATTTGTGAACGCACCTTTCATTACGACCCATTTGTGTGCAGTACCCGTATCGGTCCTATAGTGCTTATCATCCTTTTCTTTTGCGTAGTTTATAAGCGAAAATTTTAGACAAGACTGATGGCGCCCTGTGAAAAAACTAATGCACAGATGGGGAAATCCCCATACACTGGCTATTTGCTCCATACACTGGCTAGTCGACCGAGAAGCTCTGACAAGATATATGGCCATACTGCCCGAGCGCTAAAACAGTCTTCCATTGTGTCAATACACTATATGCAGCATGGAATTTGTGAACGCACCTTTCATTACGACCCATTTGTGTGCAGTACCCGTATCGGTCCTATAGTGCTTATCATCCTTTTCTTTTGCGTACTTTATAAGAGAAAATTTTAGACAAGACCGATGAAGCACTGTGAAAAAACTAATGCACAAATGGGAAAATTCCCATACACCGGCTAGTGGCTCCATACACCGGCTTGTCGACCGAGAAGATCTGACAAGATATGTGGCCGTACTGCCCGAGCGCGAAAACACTCTTCCATTGTGTCAATACAGTATATGCAGCGTGTAATTTGTGAAGGCACCTTTCCTAACGACCCATTTGTGTGCAGTACCCTTATCGGTCCTATAGTGCTTATCATCTTTTTCTTTTGCGTAGTTGATAAGAAAAAAATTTGAGACAAGATGGATGGCGCCCTGTGTAAAAACTAATGCACAAATGGGGAAATCCCCATACACCTGCTAGTCGACCGAGAAGCTCTCACAAGATATCTGGCCATACTGCCCTAGCGCGAAAACAGTCTTCCATTGTGTCAATACAGTATATGCAGCGTGCAATTTGAGAACGCACCTTTCATTACGACCCATTTGTGTCCAGTACCCGCATCGGTCCTATAGTGGTTATCATCGTTTTCTTTTGCGTAGTTTATAAGCGAAAATTTTAGACAAGATCGATGGCGCCCTGTGAAAAATCTAATGCACAAATAGGGAAATCCCCATACACTGGCTAGTGGCTCCATACACCGGCTAATCGACCGAGAAGCTCTGACAAGATATCTGGCCATACTGCCCGAGCGCGAAAACCGTCTTCCATTGTGTAAATACAGTATATGCAGCGTGCAATTAGTGAACGCACCTTTCATTATGACCCATTTGTGTGCAGTACCCGTATCGGTCCTCAGGTCGTTATCATTCTTTCTTTTGCGTAGTTTGTAAGCGAAACTTTTTGACAAAAACGATGTCGCCTGGTGAAAAAACTAATGCACAAATAGGGAAATCACCATGCACCGGAGAGTGGCTCCATTCACCGGCTAGTCGACCGAGAAGCTCTGACAAGATATCTGGCCATACTGCCCGAGCGCTAAAACAGTCTTCCATTGTGTCAATACACTATATGCAGCATGGAATTTGTGAACGCACCTTTCATTAGGACCCATTTGTGTGCAGTACCCGTATCGGTCCTATAGTGCTTATCATCCTTTTCTTTTGCGTAGTTTATAAGCGAAAATTTTAGACAAGAGTGATGGCGCCCTGTGAAAAAACTAATGCACAGATGGGGAAATCCCCATACACTGGCTATTTGCTCCATACACTGGCTAGTCGACCGAGAAGCTCTGACAAGATATATGGCCATACTGCCCGAGCGCTAAAACAGTCTTCCATTGTGTCAATACACTATATGCAGCATGGAATTTGTGAACGCACCTTTCATTACGACCCATTTGTGTGCAGTACCCGTATCGGTCCTATAGTGCTTATCATCCTTTTCTTTTGCGTAGTTTATAAGCGAAAATTTTAGACAAGACCGATAGCGCCCTGTGAAAAATAATGCACAAATGGGGAAATCCCCATACATCGGCTAGTTGCTCCATACACTGGCTAGTCGACTGAGAAGCTCTGACAAGATATCTGGCCATACTGCCCGAGCGCGAAAACAGTCTTCCATTGTGTCAATACAGTATATGCAGCGTGGAATTTGTGAACGCACCTTTCATTACGAGACATTTGTGTGCAGTACCCGTATCGGTCCTATTGTGGTAATAATCCTTTTCTTTTGAGAAGTTTATAAGCCAAAATTTTAGACAAGACCGATGGTGCCCTGTGAAAAAACTAATGCAGAAATGGGAAATCCCCATACACCGGCTAGTTGCTCCATACACTGGCTAGTCGACCGAGAAGCTCTGACAAGATATCTGGCCATACTGCCCGAGCGCGAATACAGTCTTCCATTGTGTCAATACAGTATATGCAGTGTGGAATTGCTGAACGCACCTTTCATTACGAGTCATTTGTGTGCAGTACCCGTATCGGTCCTATAGTGCTTATCATCCTTTTCTTTTGCGTAGTTTATAAGCGAAAATTTTAGACAAGACCGATGGCGCCCTGTGAAAAATAATGCACAAATGGGGAAATCCCCATACATCGGCTAGTTGCTCCATACACTGGCTAGTTGACTGAGAAGCTCTGACAAGATATCTGGCCATACTGCCCGAGCGCGAAAACAGTCTTCCATTGTGTCAATACAGTATATACAGCGTGGAATTTGTGAATGCACCTTGCATTACGAGTCATTTGTGTGCAGTACCCGTATCGGTCCTATTGTGGTTATAATCCTTTTCTTTTGAGTTTATAAGCCAAAATTTTAGACAAGACCGATGGTGCCCTGTGAAAAAACTAATGCAGAAATGGGAAATCCCCATACACCGGCTAGTTGCTCCATACACTGGCTAGTCGACCGAGGAGCTCTGACAAGATGTCTGGCCATACTGCCCGAGCGCGAATACAGTCTTCCATTGTGTCAATACAGTATATGCAGTGTGGAATTTGTGAACGCACCTTTAATTACGAGTCATTTGTGTGCAGTACCCGTAGCGGTCCTATAGTGCTTATCATCCTTTTCTTTTGCGTAGTTTATAAGCGAAAATTTTAGACAAGACCGATGGCGCACTGTGAAAAAACTAATGCACAAATGGGAAAATTCCCATACACCGGCTAGTGGCTCCATACACCGGCTTGTCGACCGAGAAGATCTGACAAGATATCTGGCCATACTGCCCGAGTGCGAAAACACTCTTCCATTGTGTCAATACAGTATATGCAGCGTGTAATTTGTGAAGGCACCTTTCCTAACGACCCATTTGTGTGCAGTACCCTTATCGGTCCTATAGTGCTTATCATCTTTTTCTTTTGCGCAGTTTATAAGCGAAAATTTTAGACAAGACCGATGGCGCCCTGTGAAAAAACTAATGCACAAATAGGGAAATCACCATACACCAGCGAGTGGCTCCATTCACCGGCTAGTCGACCGAGAGGCTCTGACAAGATATCTGGCCATACTGCCCGAGCGCGAAAACAGTCTTCTATTGTGTCAATACAGTATATGCAGCGTGGAATTTGTGAACACACCTTTCATTACGATTCATTTTTATGCAGTACCGGTATCGGTCCTATTGTGGTTATAATCCTTTTTTTTGCGAAGTTTATCAGCCAAAATTTTAGACAAGACCGATGGCGCCCTGTGAAAAAACTAATGCAGAAATGGGGAAATCCCCATACACCGGCTAGTTGCTCCATACAATGGCTAGTCGACCGAGAAGCTCTGACAAGATATCTGGCCATGCTGCCCGAGCGCGAAAACACTCTTCCATTGTGTCAATACAGTATATGCAGCGTGTAATTTGTGAAGGCACCTTTCGTAATGACCCATTTGTGTGCAGTACCCTTATCGGTCCTATAGTGCTTATCATCTTTTTCTTTTGCGTAGTTTTTAAGCGAAAATTGTAGACAAGACCGATGGCGCCCTGTGAAAAAACTAATGCACAAATGGGAAATCCCCATACACCGGCTAGTTGCTCCATGCACTGGCTAGTCGAACGAAAAGCTCTGACAAGATATCTGGCCATACTGCCCGAGCGCGAAAACCGTCTTCCATTGTGTCAACACACTATATGCAGCATGGAATTTGTGAACGCACCTTTCATTACGAGTCATTTGTGTGCAGTACCCGTATCGGTCCTATAGTGCTTATCATCCTTTTCTTTTGCGTAGTTTATAAGCGAAAATTTTATACAAGACCGATGGCGCCCTGTGAAAAATATAATGCACAAATGGGGAAATCCCAATAACCCCGGCTAGTTGCTCCATACACTGGCTAGTCGACCGAGAGGCACTGACAAGATATCTGGCCATACTGCCCCAGCGCGAAAACAGTCTTCTATTGTGTCAATACAGTATATGCAGCGTGGAATTTGTGAACGCACCTTTCATTACGAGTCATTTGTGTGCAGTACCCGTATCGGTCCTATTGTGGTTATAATCCTTTTCTTTTGAGAAGTTTATAAGCCAAAATTTTAGACAAGACCGATGGTGCCCTGTGAAAAAACTAATGCAGAAATGGGAAATCCCCATACACCGGCTAGTTGCTCCATACACTGGCTAGTCGACCGAGAAGCTCTGACAAGATATCTGGCCATACTGCCCGAGCGCGAATACAGTCTTCCATTGTGTCAATACAGTGTATGCAGTGTGGAATTTGTGAACGCACCTTTCATTACGAGTCATTTGTGGGCAGTACCCGTATCGGTCCTATAGGGCTTATCATCGTTTTCTTTTGCGCATTTTATAAGCGAAAATTTTAGACAAGACCGATGGCGCCCTGTGAAAAAACTAATGCACAAATAGGGAAATCACCATACACCGGCGAGTGGCTCCATTCACCGGCTAGTCGACCGAGAAGCTCTGACAAGATATCTGGCCATACTGCCCTAGCGCGAAAACAGTCTTCCATTATGTCAATACAGTATATGCAGCGTGCAATTTGAGAACGCACCTTTCATTACGACCCATTTGTGTGCAGTACCCGTATCGGTCCTATAGTGGTTATCATCGTTTTCTTTTGCTTAGTTTATAAGCGAAAATTTTAGACAAGATCGATGGCGCCCTGTGAAAAAACTAATGCACAAATGGGGAAATCCCCATACACCAGCTAGCGGCTCCATACACCGGCTAGTCGACCGAGAAGATCTGACAAGATATCTGGCCATACTGCCCGAGCGCGAAAACAGTTTTCCATTGTGTCAATACAGTATATGCAGCGTGCAATTTGTGAACGCACCTTTCATTATGACCCATTTGTGTGCAGTTCCCGTATCGGTCCTGTAGTCGTTATCATCCTTTCCTTTTGCGTAGTTTATAAGCGAAAATTTTAGACAAGACTGATGGCGCCCTGTGAAAAAACTAATGCACAAATTGGGAAATCCCCATACACCGGCTAGTTGGTCCATACACTGGCTAGTCGACCGAAAAGCTCTGACAAGATATCTGGCCATACTGCCCGAGCGCGAAAACCGTCTTCCATTGTGTCAATACACTATATGCAGCGTGGAATTTGTGAACGCACCTTTCATTACGACCCATTTGTGTGCAGTACCCGTATCGGTCCCATATTGCTTATCATACTTTTCTTTTGCGTAGTTTATAAGCGAAAATTTTAGACAAGAGCGATGGCGCCCTGTGAAAAAACTAATGCACAAATGGGGAAATCCCAATAACCCCAGCTAGTTGCTCCATACACTGGCTAGTCGACCGAGAGGCTCTGACAAGATATCTGGCCATACTGCGCGAGCGCGAAAACAGTCTTCTATTGTGTCAATACAGTATATGCAGCGTGGAATTTGTGAACGCACCTTTCCTAACGACCCATTTGTGTGCAGTACCCTTATCGGTCCTATAGTGCTTATCATCTTTTTCTTTTGCGCAGTTTATAAGCGAAAATTTTAGACAAGACCGATGGCGCCCTGCGAAAAAACTAATGCAGAAATGGGGAAATCCCCATACACCGGCTAGTTACTCCATACACTGGCTAGTTGACCGAGAAGCTCTGGCAAGATATCTGGCCATACTGCCCGAGCGCGAAAACAGTCTTCTATTGTGTCAATACAGTATATGCAGCGTGGAATTTGTGAACGCAACTTTCATTACGAGTCATTTGTGTGCAGTACCGGTATCGGTCCTATTGTGGTTATAATCCTTTTTTTTGCGAAGTTTAAAAGCCAAAATTTTAGACAAGACCGATGGCGCCCTGTGAAAAAACTAATGCAGAAATGGGGAAATCCCCATACACCGGCTAGTTGACCGAGAAGCTCTGGCAAGATATCTGGCCATGCTGCCCTAGCGCGAAAACACTCTTCCATTGTGTCAATACAGTATATGCAGCGTGCAATTTGTGAAGGCACCTTTCGTAACGACCCATTTGTGTGCAGTACCCTTATCGGTCCTATAGTGCTTATCATCTTTTTCTTTTGCGCAGTTTATAAGCGAAAATTTTTGACAAGACCGATGGCGCAATGTGAAAAAACTAATGCACAAATAGGGAAATCCCCATACACCGGCTAGTTGCTCCATACACTGGCTAGTCGACTGAGAAGCTCTGACAAGATATCTGGCCATAATGCCCGAGCGCGAATACAGTCTTCCATTGTGTCAAACAGTATATGCAGTGTGGAATTTGTGAACGCACCTTTCATTACGAGTCATTTGTGTGCAGTACCCGTATCGGTCCTATAGTGCTTATCATCCTTTTCTTTTGCGTAGTTTATAAGCGAAAATTTTAGACAAGACCGATGGCACACTGTAAAAAAACTAATGCATAAATGGGAAAATTCCCATACACCGGCTAGTGGCTCCATACACCGGCTTGTCGACCGAGAAGATCTGACAAGATATCTGGCCATACTGCCCGAGCGCGAAAACACTCTTCCATTGTGTCAATACAGTATATGCAGCGTGTAATTTGTGAAGGCACCTTTCCTAACGACCCATTTGTGTGCAGTACCCTTATCGGTCCTATAGTGCTTATCATCTTTTTCTTTTGCGTAGATGATAAGCAAAAATTTCAGACAAAATGGATGGCGCCCTGTGTAAAAACTAATGCACAAATGGGGAAATCCCCATACACCGGCTAGTCGACCGAGAAGCTCTCACAAGATATCTGGCCATACTGCCCAAGCGCGAAAACAGTCTTCCATTGTGTCAATACAGTATATGCAGCGTGCAATTTGAGAACGCACCTTTCATTACGACCCATTTGTGTGCAGTACCCGTATCGGTCCTCAGGTCGTTATCATTCTTTCCTTTTGCGTAGTTTATAAGCGAAACTTTTTGACAAGAACGATGGCGCCCGGTGAAAAAACTAATGCACAAATAGGGAAATCACCATACACCGGAGAGTGGCTCCATTCACCGGCTAGTCGACCGAGAAGCTCTGACAAGATATCTGGCCATACTGCCCTAGAGCGAAAACAGTCTTCCAATGTGTCAATACAGTATAAGCAGCGTTCAATTTGTGAACGCACCTTTCATTACGACCCATTTGTGTGCAGTACCCGTATCGGCCCTATAGTGCTTATCATCCTTTTCTTTTGCGTAGTTTATAAGCGAAAATTTTAGACAAGACCGATGGCGCCCTGTGAAAAAAATATTGCACAAATGGGGAAATCCCCATACACCGGCTAGTTGCTCCATACACTGGCTAGTCGACCGAAAAGCTCTGACAAGATATCTGGCCATACTGCCCGAGCGCGAAAACCGTCTTCCATTGTGTCAATACACTATATGCAGCGTGGAATTTGTGAACGCACCTTTCATTACGACCCATTTGTGTGCAGTACCCGTATCAGTCCTATATTGCTTATCATCCTTTTTTTTGCGTAGTTTATAAGCGAAAATTTTAGACAAGACCGATGGCGCCCTGTGAAAAATATAATGCACAAATGGGGAAATCCCAATAACCCCAGCTAGTTGCTCCATACACTGGCTAGTCGACCGAGAGGCTCTGACAAGATATCTGGCCATACTGCCCCAGCGCGAAAACAGTCTTCTATTGTGTCAATACAGTATATGCAGCGTGGAATTTGTGAACGCACCTTTCATTACGAGTCATTTGTGTGCAGTACCCGTATCGGTCCTATTGTGGTTATAATCCTTTTTTTTTGCGAAGTTTATAAGCCAAAATTTTAGACAAGACCGATTGTGCCCTGTGAAAAAACTAATGCAGAAATGGGGAAACCCCATACACCAGCTAGTTGCTCCATACAATGGCTAGTCGACCGAGAAGCTCTGACAAGATATCTTGCCATGCTGCCCGAGCGCGAAAACAGTCTTCCATTGTGTCAATACAGTATATGCAGCGTGGAATTTGTGAACGCACCTTTCATTACGAGTCATTTGTGTGCAGTACCCGTATCAGTCCTATAGAGCTTATCATCGTTTTCTTTTGCGCATTTTATAAGCGAAAATTTTAGACAAGACCGATGGCGCCCTGTGAAAAAACTAATGCACAAATAGGGAAATCACCATACACCGGCGAGTGGCTCCATTCACCGGCTAGTCGACCGAGAAGCTCTGACAAGATATCTGGCCATACGGCCCTAGCGCGAAAACAGTCTTCCATTATGTCAATACAGTATATGCAGCGTGCAATTCGAGAACGCACCTTTCATTACGACCCATTTGTGTGCAGTACCCGTATCGGTCCTATAGTGGTTATCATCGTTTTCTTTTGCGTAGTTTATAAGCGAAAATTTTAGACAAGATCGATGGCACCCTGTGAAAAAACTAATGCACAAATGGGGAAATCCCCATACACCGGCTAGCGGCTCCATTCACCGGCTAGTCGACCGAGAAGATCTGACAAGATATCTGGCCATACTGCCCGAGCGCGAAAACAGTTTTCCATTGTGTCAATACAGTATATGCAGCGTGCAATTTGTGAACGCACCTTTCATTATGACCCATTTGTGTGCAGTTCCCGTATCGGTCCTCTAGTCGTTATCATCCTTTCCTTTTGCGTAGTTTATAAGCGAAACTTTTAGACAAGAACAATGGCGCCCTGTGAAAAAACTAATGCAAAGATAGGGAAATCACCATACACCGGCGAGTGGCTCCATTCACCGGCTAGTCGACCGAGAAGCTCTGACAAGATATCTGGCCTTACTGCCCTTGCGCGAAAACAGTCTTGCATTGTGTCAATGCAGTATATGCAGCGTTCAATTTGAGAAGTCACCTTTCATTACGACCCATTTCTGTGCAGTACCCGTATCGGTCCTATAGTGCTTATCATCCTTTTCTTTTGCGTAGTTTATAAGCGAAAATTTTAGACAAGACTGATGGCGCCCTGTGAAAAAACTAATGCACAAATGGGGAAATCCCCATACACCGGCTAGTTGCTCCATACACTGGCTAGTCGACCGAAAAGCTCTGACAAGATATCTGGCCATACTGCCCGAGCGCGAAAACCGTCTTCCATTGTGTCAATACACTATATGCAGCGTGGAATTTGTGAACACACCTTTCATTACGACCCATTTGTGTGCAGTACCCGTATCGGTCCTATATTGCTTATCATCCTTTTCTTTTGCGTAGTTTATAAGCGAAAATTTTAGACAAGACCGATGGCGCCCTGTGAAAAAACTAATGCACAAATGGGGAAATCCCAATAACCCCGGCTAGTTGCTCCATACACTGGCTAGTCGACCGAGAGGCTCTGACAAGATATCTGGCCATACTGCCCGAGCGCGAAAACAGTCTTCCATTGTGTCAATACAGTATATGCAGCGTGGAATTTGTGAACGCACCTTTCATTACGAGTCATTTGTGTGCAGTACCCGTATCGGTCCTATTGTGGTTATAATCCTTTTTTTTTGCGAAGTTTATAAGCCAAAATTTTAGACAAGACCGATGGCGCCCTGTGAAAAAACTAATGCAGAAAGGGGGAAACCCCATACCCCGGCTAGTTGCTCCATACACTGGCTAGTCGACCGAGAAGCTCTGACAAGATATCTGGCCATGCTGCCCGAGCGCGAAAACAGTCTTCCATTGTGTCAATACAGTATATGCAGCGTGGAATTTGTGACCGCACCTTTCATTACGAGTCATTTGTGTGCAGTACCCGTATCGGTCCTATAGAGCTTATGATCGTTTTCTTTTGCGCAGTTTATAAGCGAAAATTTTAGACAAGACCGATGGCGCCCTTTGAAAAAACGAATGCACAAATAGGGAAATCACCATACACCGGCGAGTGGCTCCATTCACCCGCTAGTCGAATCGAGAAGCTCTGACAAGATATCTGGCCATACTGCCCTAGCACTAAAACAGTCTTCCATTGTGTCAATACAGTATATGCAGCGTGCAATTTGAGAACGCACCTTTCATTACGACCCATTTGTGTGCAGTACCCGTATCAGTCCTATAGTGGTTATCATCATTTTCTTTTGCGTTGTTTATAAGCGAAAATTTTAGACTAGACCGATGGCGCCCTTTGAAAAAACTAATGCACAAATGGGGAAATCCCCATACACCGGCTAGCGGCTCCATACACCGGCTAGTCGACCGAGAAGATCTGACAAGATATCTGGCCATACTGCCCGAGCGCAAAAACAGTTTTCCATTGTGTCAATACAGTATATGCAGCGTGCAATTTGTGAACGCACCTTTCATTATGACCCATTTGTGTGCAGTACCCGTATCGGTCCTCTAGTCGTTATCATCCTTTCCTTTTGCGTAGTTTATAAGCGAAACTTTTAAACAAGAACAATGGCGCCCTGTGAAAAAACTAATGCACAAATAGGGAAATCACCATACACCGGCGAGTGGCTCCATTCACCGGCTAGTCGACCGAGAAGCTCTGACAAGATATCTGGCCATACTGCCCTAGCGCGAAAACAGTCTTGCATTGTGTCAATACAGTATATGCAGCGTTCAATTTGAGAAGTCACCTTTCATTACGACCCATTTCTGTGCAGTACCCGTATTGGTCCTATAGTGCTTATCATCCTTTTCTTTTGCGTAGTTTATAAGCGAAAATTTTAGACAAGACTGATGGCGCCCTGTGAAAAAACTAATGCACAGATGGGGAAATCCCCATACACCGGCTATTTGCTCCATACACTGGCTAGTCGATCGAGAAGCTCTGACAAGATATCTGGCCATACTGCCCGAGCGCGAAAACAGTATTCCATTGTGTCAATACACTATATGCAGCATGGAATTTGTGAACGCACCTTTCATTATGACCCATTTGTGTGCAGTACCCGTATCGGTCCTATTGTGCTTATCATCCTTTTCTTTTGCGTAGTCTATAAGCGAAAATTTTAGACTAGACCGATGGCGCCCTTTGAAAAAACTAATGCACAAATGGGGAAATCCCCATACACCGGCTAGCGGCTCCATACACCGGCTAGTCGACCGAGAAGATCTGACAAGATATCTGGCCATACTGCCCGAGCGCAAAAACAGTTTTCCATTGTGTCAATACAGTATATGCAGCGTGCAATTTGTGAACGCACCTTTCATTATGACCCATTTGTGTGCAGTACCCGTATCGGTCCTCTAGTCGTTATCATCCTTTCCTTTTGCGTAGTTTATAAGCGAAACTTTTAAACAAGAACAATGGCGCCCTGTGAAAAAACTAATGCACAAATAGGGAAATCACCATACACCGGCGAGTGGCTCCATTCACCGGCTAGTCGACCGAGAAGCTCTGACAAGATATCTGGCCATACTGCCCTAGCACAAAAACAGTCTTGCATTGTGTCAATACAGTATATGCAGCATTCAATTTGAGAAGTCACCTTTCATTACGACCCATTTCTGTGCAGTACCCGTATCGGTCCTATAGTGCTTATCATCCTTTTCTTTTGCGTAGTTTATAAGCAAAAATTTTAGACAAGACTGATGGGGCCCTGTGAAAAAACTAATGCACAGATGGGGAAATCCCCATACACCGGCTATTTGCTCCATACAATGGCTAGTCGATCGAGAAGCTCTGACAAGATATCTGGCCATACTGGCCGAGCGCGAAAACAGTATTCCATTGTGTCAATACACTATATGCAGCATGGAATTTGTGAACGCACCTTTCATTATGACCCATTTGTGTGCAGTACCCCTATCGGTCCTATTGTGCTTATCATCCTTTTCTTTTGCGTAGTTTATAAGCGAAAATTTTAGACAAGACCGATGGCGCCCTGTGAAAAAACTAATGCAGAAATGGGGAAATCCCCATACACCGGCTAGTTGCTCCATACACTGGCTAGTCGACCGAGAAGCTCTGACAAGATATCTGGCCATACTGCCCGAGCGCGAATACAGTTTTCCATTGTGTCAATACAGTATATGCAGCGTGCAATTTGTGAACGCACCTTTCATTATGACCCATTTGTGTGCAGTACCCGTATCGGTCCTCTAGTCGTTATCATCCTTTCCTTTTGCGTAGTTTATAAGCGAAACTTTTAAACAAGAACAATGGCGCCCTGTGAAAAAACTAATGCACAAATAGGGAAATCACCATACACCGGCAAGTGGCTCCATTCACCGGCTAGTCGACCGAGAAGCTCTGACAAGATATCTGGCCATACTGCCCTAGCGCGAAAACAGTCTTGCATTGTGTCAATACAGTATATGCAGCGTTCAATTTGAGAAGTCACCTTTCATTACGACCCATTTCTGTGCAGTACCCGTATCGGTCCTATAGTGCTTATCATCCTTTTCTTTTGCGTAGTTTATAAGCGAAAATTTTAGACAAGACTGATGGCGCCCTGTGAAAAAACTAATGCACAGATGGGGAAATCCCCATACACCGGCTATTTGCTCCATACACTGGCTAGTCGATCGAGAAGCTCTGACAAGATATCTGGCCATACTGCCCGAGCGCGAAAACAGTATTCCATTGTGTCAATACACTATATGCAGCATGGAATTTGTGAACGCACCTTTCATTATGACCCATTTGTGTGCAGTACCCGGATCGGTCCTATTGTGCTTATCATCCTTTTCTTTTGCGTAGTTTATAAGCGAAAATTTTAGACTAGACCGATGGCGCCCTTTGAAAAAACTAATGCACAAATGGGGAAATCCCCATACACCGGCTAGCGGCTCCATACACCGGCTAGTCGACCGAGAAGATCTGACAAGATATCTGGCCATACTGCCCGAGCGCAAAAACAGTTTTCCATTGTGTCAATACAGTATATGCAGCGTGCAATTTGTGAACGCACCTTTCATTATGACCCATTTGTGTGCAGTACCCGTATCGGTCCTCTAGTCGTTATCATCCTTTCCTTTTGCGTAGTTTATAAGCGAAACTTTTAAACAAGAACAATGGCGCCCTGTGAAAAAACTAATGCACAAATAGGGAAATCACCATACACCGGCGAGTGGCTCCATTCACCGGCTAGTCGACCGAGAAGCTCTGACAAGATATCTGGCCATACTGCCCTAGCGCAAAAACAGTCTTGCATTGTGTCAATACAGTATATGCAGCGTTCAATTTGAGAAGTCACCTTTCATTACAACCCATTTCTGTGCAGTACCCGTATCGGTCCTATAGTGCTTATCATCCTTTTCTTTTGCGTAGTTTATAAGCAAAAATTTTAGACAAGACTGATGGCGCCCTGTGAAAAAACTAATGCACAGATGGGGAAATCCCCATACACCGGCTATTTGCTCCATACACTGGCTAGTCGATCGAGAAGCTCTGACAAGATATCTGGCCATACTGCCCGAGCGCGAAAACAGTATTCCATTGTGTCAATACACTATATGCAGCATGGAATTTGTGAACGCACCTTTCATTATGACCCATTTGTGTGCAGTACCCGTATCGGTCCTATTGTGCTTATCATCCTTTTCTTTTGCGTAGTTTATAAGCGAAAATTTTAGACAAGACCGATGGCGCCCTGTGAAAAAACTAATGCAGAAATGGGGAAATCCCAATACACCGGCTAGTTGCTCCATACACTGGCTAGTCGACCGAGAAGCTCTGACAAGATATCTGGCCATACTGCCCGAGCGCGAATACAGTCTTCCATTGTGTCAATAAAGTATATGCAGTGTGGAATTTGTGAACGCACCTTTCATTACGAGTCATTTGTGTGCAGTACCCGTATCGGTCCTATAGTGCTTATCATCCTTTTCTTTTGCGTAGTTTATAAGCGAAAATTTTAAACAAGACCGATGGCGCACTGTGAAAAAACTAATGCACAAATGGGAAAATTCCCATACACCGGCTAGTGGCTCCATACACCGGCTTGTCAACCGAGAAGATCTGACAAGATATCTGGCCATACTGCCCGAGCGCGAAAACACTCTTCCATTGTGTCAATACAGTATATGCAGCGTGTAATTTGTGAAGGCACCTTTCCTAACGACCCATTTGTGTGCAGTACCCTTATCGGTCTTAAAGTGCTTATCATCTTTTTCTTTTGCGTAGTTGATAAGCAAAAATTTGAGACAAGATGGATGGCGCCCTGTGTAAAAACTAATGCACAAATGGGGAAATCCCCATACACCGGCTAGTCGACCGAGAAGCTCTCACAAGATATCTGGCCATACTGCCCAAGCGCGAAAACAGTCTTCCATTGTGTAAATACAGTATATGCAGCGTGCAATTAGTGAACGCACCTTTCATTATGACCCATTTGTGTGCAGTACCCGTATCGGTCCTCAGGTCGTTATCATTCTTTCCTTTTGCGTAGTTTATAAGCGAAACTTTTTGACAAGAACGATGGCACCCGGTGAAAAAACTAATGCACAAATAGGGAAATCACCATACACCGAAGAGTGACTCCATTCACCGGCTAGTCGACCGAGAAGCTCTGACAAGATATCTGGCCATGCTGCCTGAGCGCGAAAACAGTCTTCCATTGTGTCAATACAGTATATGCAGCGTTCAATTTGAGAAGTCACCATTCATTACGACCCATTTCTGTGCAGTACCCGTATCGGTCCTATAGTGCTTATCATCCTTTTCTTTTGCGTAGTTTATAAGCGAAAATTTTAGACAAGACTGATGGCGCCCTGTGAAAAAACTAATGCACAGATGGGGAAATCCCCATACACCGGCTATTTGCTCCATACACTGGCTAGTCGACCAAGAAGCTCTGACAAGATATCTGGCCATACTGCCCGAGCGCGAAAACAGTCTTCCATTGAGTCAATACACTATATGCAGCATGGAATTTGTGAACGCACCTTTCATTACGAGTCATTTGTGTGCAGTACCGGTATCGGTCCTATTGTGGTTATAATCCTTTTTTTTGCGAAGTTTAAAAGCCAAAATTTTAGACAAGACCGATGGCGCCCTGTGAAAAAACTAATGCAGAAATGGGGAAATCCCCATACACCGGCTAGTTGCTCCATACACTGGCTAGTTGACCGAGAAGCTCTGGCAAGATATCTGGCCATGCTGCCCGAGCGCGAAAACACTCTTCCATTGTGTCAATACAGTATATGCAGCGTGCAATTTGTGAAGGCACCTTTCGTAACGACCCATTTGTGTGCAGTACCCTTATCGGTCCTATAGTGCTTATAATCTTTTTCTTTTGCGCAGTTTATAAGCGAAAATTTTAGACAAGACCGATGGCGCCCTGTGAAAAAACTAATGCACAAATAGGGAAATCCCCATACACCGGCTAGTTGCTCCATACACTGGCTAGTCGACTGAGAAGCTCTGACAAGATATCTGGCCATAATGCCCGAGCGCGAATACAGTCTTCCATTGTGTCAAACAGTATATGCAGTGTGGAATTTGTGAACGCACCTTTCATTACGAGTCATTTGTGTGCAGTACCCGTATCGGTCCTATAGTGCTTATCATCCTTTTCTTTTGCGTAGTTTATAAGCGAAAATTTTAGACAAGACCGATGGCACACTGTAAAAAAACTAATGCACAAATGGGAAAATTCCCATACACCGGCTAGTGGCTCCATACACCGGCTTGTCGACCGAGAAGATCTGACAAGATATCTGGCCATACTGCCCGAGTGCGAAAACACTCTTCCATTGTGTCAATACAGTATATGCAGCGTGTAATTTGTGAAGGCACCTTTCCTAACGACCCATTTGTGTGCAGTACCCTTATCGGTCCTATAGTGCTTATCATCTTTTTCTTTTGCGTAGTTGATAAGCAAAAATTTGAGACAAGATGGATGGCGCCCTGTGTAAAAACTAATGCACAAATGGGGAAATCCCCATACACCGGCTAGTCGACCGAGAAGCTCTCACAAGATATCTGGCCATACTGCCCAAGCGCGAAAACAGTCTTCCATTGTGTCAATACAGTATATGCAGCGTGCAATTTGAGAACGCACCTTTCATTACGACCCATTTGTGTGCAGTACCCGTATCGGTCCTCAGGTCGTTATCATTCTTTCCTTTTGCGTAGTTTATAAGCGAAACTTTTTGACAAGAACGATGGCGCCCGGTGAAAAAACTAATGCACAAATAGGGAAATCACCATACACCGGAGAGTGGCTCCATTCACCGGCTAGTCGACCGAGAAGCTCTGACAAGATATCTGGCCATACTGCCCTAGAGCGAAAACAGTCTTCCAATGTGTCAATACAGTATAAGCAGCGTTCAATTTGTGAACGCACCTTTCATTACGACCCATTTGTGTGCAGTACCCGTATCGGCCCTATAGTGCTTATCATCCTTTTCTTTTGCGTAGTTTATAAGCGAAAATTTTAGACAAGACCGATGGCGCCCTGTGAAAAAAATATTGCACAAATGGGGAAATCCCCATACACCGGCTAGTTGCTCCATACACTGGCTAGTCGACCGAAAAGCTCTGACAAGATATCTGGCCATACTGCCCGAGCGCGAAAACCGTCTTCCATTGTGTCAATACACTATATGCAGCGTGGAATTTGTGAACGCACCTTTCATTACGACCCATTTGTGTGCAGTACCCGTATCAGTCCTATATTGCTTATCATCCTTTTTTTTTGCGTAGTTTATAAGCGAAAATTTTAGACAAGACCGATGGCGCCCTGTGAAAAATATAATGCACAAATGGGGAAATCCCAATAACCCCAGCTAGTTGCTCCATACACTGGCTAGTCGACCGAGAGGCTCTGACAAGATATCTGGCCATACTGCCCCAGCGCGAAAACAGTCTTCTATTGTATCAATACAGTATATGCAGCGTGGAATTTGTGAACGCACCTTTCATTACGAGTCATTTGTGTGCAGTACCCGTATCGGTCCTATTGTGGTTATAATCCTTTTTTTTTGCGAAGTTTATAAGCCAAAATTTTAGACAAGACCGATTGTGCCCTGTGAAAAAACTAATGCAGAAATGGGGAAACCCCATACACCAGCTAGTTGCTCCATACAATGGCTAGTCGACCGAGAAGCTCTGACAAGATATCTTGCCATGCTGCCCGAGCGCGAAAACAGTCTTCCATTGTGTCAATACAGTATATGCAGCGTGGAATTTGTGAACGCACCTTTCATTACGAGTCATTTGTGTGCAGTACCCGTATCGGTCCTATAGAGCTTATCATCGTTTTCTTTTGCGCATTTTATAAGCGAAAATTTTAGACAAGACGATGGCGCCCTGTGAAAAAACTAATGCACAAATAGGGAAATCACCATACACCGGCGAGTGGCTCCATTCACCGGCTAGTCGACCGAGAAGCTCTGACAAGATATCTGGCCATACGGCCCTAGCGCGAAAACAGTCTTCCATTATGTCAATACAGTATATGCAGCGTGCAATTTGAGAACGCACCTTTCATTACGACCCATTTGTGTGCAGTACCCGTATCGGTCCTATAGTGGTTATCATCGTTTTCTTTTGCGTAGTTTATAAGCGAAAATTTTAGACAAGATCGATGGCACCCTGTGAAAAAACTAATGCACAAATGGGGAAATCCCCATACACCGGCTAGCGGCTCCATACACCGGCTAGTCGACCGAGAAGATCTGACAAGATATCTGGCCATACTGCCCGAGCGCGAAAACAGTTTTCCATTGTGTTAATACAGTATATGCAGCGTGCAATTTGTGAACGCACCTTTCATTATGACCCATTTGTGTGCAGTACCCGTATCGGTCCTAAATTGCTTATCATCCTTTTCTTTTGCGTAGTTTATAAGCGAAAATTTTAGACAAGACCGATGGCGCCCTGTGAAAAAACTAATGCACAAATGGGGAAATCCCAATAACCCCGGCTAGTTGCTCCATACACCGGCTTGTCAACCGAGAAGATCTGACAAGATATCTGGCCATACTGCCCGAGCGCGAAAACACTCTTCCATTGTGTCAATACAGTATATGCAGCGTGTAATTTGTGAAGGCACCTTTCCTAACGACCCATTTGTGTGCAGTACCCTTATCGGTCCTAAAGTGCTTATCATCTTTTTCTTTTGCGTAGTTGATAAGCAAAAATTTGAGACAAGATGGATGGCGCCCTGTGTAAAAACTAATGCACAAATGGGGAAATCCCCATACACCGGCTAGTCGACCGAGAAGCTCTCACAAGATATCTGGCCATACTGCCCAAGCGCGAAAACAGTCTTCCATTGTGTAAATACAGTATATGCAGCGTGCAATTAGTGAACGCACCTTTCATTATGACCCATTTGTGTGCAGTACCCGTATCGGTCCTCAGGTCGTTATCATTCTTTCCTTTTGCGTAGTTTATAAGCGAAACTTTTTGACAAGAACGATGGCACCCGGTGAAAAAACTAATGCACAAATAGGGAAATCACCATACACCGAAGAGTGACTCCATTCACCGGCTAGTCGACCGAGAAGCTCTGACAAGATATCTGGCCATGCTGCCTGAGCGCGAGAACAGTCTTCCATTGTGTCAATACAGTATATGCAGCGTTCAATTTGAGAAGTCACCATTCATTACGACCCATTTCTGTGCAGTACCCGTATCGGTCCTATAGTGCTTATCATCCTTTTCTTTTGCGTAGTTTATAAGCGAAAATTTTAGACAAGACTGATGGCGCCCTGTGAAAAAACTAATGCACAGATGGGGAAATCCCCATACACCGGCTATTTGCTCCATACACTGGCTAGTCGACCAAGAAGCTCTGACAAGATATCTGGCCATACTGCCCGAGCGCGAAAACAGTCTTCCATTGAGTCAATACACTATATGCAGCATGGAATTTGTGAACGCACCTTTCATTACGAGTCATTTGTGTGCAGTACCGGTATCGGTCCTATTGTGGTTATAATCCTTTTTTTTGCGAAGTTTAAAAGGAAAAATTTTAGACAAGACCGATGGCGCCCTGTGAAAAAACTAATGCAGAAATGGGGAAATCCCCATACACCGGCTAGTTGCTCCATACACTGGCTAGTTGACCGAGAAGCTCTGGCAAGATATCTGGCCATGCTGCCCGAGCGCGAAAACACTCTTCCATTGTGTCAATACAGTATATGCAGCGTGCAATTTGTGAAGGCACCTTTCGTAACGACCCATTTGTGTGCAGTACCCTTATCGGTCCTATAGTGCTTATCATCTTTTTCTTTTGCGCAGTTTATAAGCGAAAATTTTAGACAAGACCGATGGCGCCCTGTGAAAAAACTAATGCACAAATAGGGAAATCCCCATACACCGGCTAGTTGCTCCATACACTGGCTAGTCGACTGAGAAGCTCTGACAAGATATCTGGCCATAATGCCCGAGCGCGAATACAGTCTTCCATTGTGTCAAACAGTATATGCAGTGTGGAATTTGTGAACGCACCTTTCATTACGAGTCATTTGTGTGCAGTACCCGTATCGGTCCTATAGTGCTTATCATCCTTTTCTTTTGCGTAGTTTATAAGCGAAAATTTTAGACAAGACCGATGGCACACTGTAAAAAAACTAATGCACAAATGGGAAAATTCCCATACACCGGCTAGTGGCTCCATACACCGGCTTGTCGACCGAGAAGATCTGACAAGATATCTGGCCATACTGCCCGAGTGCGAAAACACTCTTCCATTGTGTCAATACAGTATATGCAGCGTGTAATTTGTGAAGGCACCTTTCCTAACGACCCATTTGTGTGCAGTACCCTTAACGGTCCTATAGTGCTTATCATCTTTTTCTTTTGCGTAGTTGATAAGCAAAAATTTGAGACAAGATGGATGGCGCCCTGTGTAAAAACTAATGCACAAATGGGGAAATCCCCATACACCGGCTAGTCGACCGAGAAGCTCTCACAAGATATCTGGCCATACTGCCCAAGCGCGAAAACAGTCTTCCATTGTGTCAATACAGTATATGCAGCGTGCAATTTGAGAACGCACCTTTCATTACGACCCATTTGTGTGCAGTACCCGTATCGGTCCTCAGGTCGTTATCATTCTTTCCTTTTGCGTAGTTTATAAGCGAAACTTTTTGACAAGAACGATGGCGCCCGGTGAAAAAACTAATGCACAAATAGGGAAATCACCATACACCGGAGAGTGGCTCCATTCACCGGCTAGTCGACCGAGAAGCTCTGACAAGATATCTGGCCATACTGCCCTAGAGCGAAAACAGTCTTCCAATGTGTCAATACAGTATAAGCAGCGTTCAATTTGTGAACGCACCTTTCATTACGACCCATTTGTGTGCAGTACCCGTATCGGCCCTATAGTGCTTATCATCCTTTTCTTTTGCGTAGTTTATAAGCGAAAATTTTAGACAAGACCGATGGCGCCCTGTGAAAAAAATATTGCACAAATGGGGAAATCCCCATACACCGGCTAGTTGCTCCATACACTGGCTAGTCGACCGAAAAGCTCTGACAAGATATCTGGCCATACTGCCCGAGCGCGAAAACCGTCTTCCATTGTGTCAATACACTATATGCAGCGTGGAATTTGTGAACGCACCTTTCATTACGACCCATTTGTGTGCAGTACCCGTATCAGTCCTATATTGCTTATCATCCTTTTTTTTGCGTAGTTTATAAGCGAAAATTTTAGACAAGACCGATGGCGCCCTGTGAAAAATATAATGCACAAATGGGGAAATCCCAATAACCCCAGCTAGTTGCTCCATACACTGGCTAGTCGACCGAGAGGCTCTGACAAGATATCTGGCCATACTGCCCCAGCGCGAAAACAGTCTTCTATTGTATCAATACAGTATATGCAGCGTGGAATTTGTGAACGCACATTTCATTACGAGTCATTTGTGTGCAGTACCCCTATCGGTCCTATTGTAGTTATAATCCTTTTTTTTTGCGAAGTTTATAAGCCAAAAGTTTAGACAAGACCGATTGTGCCCTGTGAAAAAACTAATGCAGAAATGGGGAAACCCCATACACCAGCTAGTTGCTCCATACAATGGCTAGTCGACCGAGAAGCTCTGACAAGATATCTTGCCATGCTGCCCGGGCGCGAAAACAGTCTTCCATTGTGTAAATACAGTATATGCAGCGTGCAATTAGTGAACGCACCTTTCATTATGACCCATTTGTGTGCAGTAGTCGTATCGGTCCTCAGGTCATTATCATTCTTTCCTTTTGCGTAGTTTATAAGCGAAACTTTTTGACAAAAACGATGGCACCCGGTGAAAAAACTAATGCACAAATAGGGAAATCACCATGCACCGGAGAGTGGCTCCATTCACCGGCTAGTCGACCGAGCAGCTCTGACAAGATATCTGGCCATGCTGCCCGAGCGCGAAAACAGTCTTCCATTGAGTCAATACACTATATGCAGCATGGAATTTGTGAACGCACCTTTCATTACGACCCATTTGTGTGCAGTACCCGTATCGGTCCTATAGTGCTTATCATCCTCTTCCTTTGCGTAGTTTATAAGCGAAAATTTTAGACAAGACTGATGGCGCCCTGTGAAAAAACTAATGCACAGATGGGGAAATCCCCATACACCGGCTATTTGCTCCATACACCGGCTAATCGACCGAGAAGCTCTGACAAGATATCTGCCATACTGCCCGAGCGCGAAAACCGTCTTCCATTGAGTCAATACACTATATGCAGCATGGAATTTGTGAACGCACATTTCATTACGACCCATTTGTGTGCAGTACCCGTATCGGTCCTATAGTGCTTATCATCCTTTTCTTTTGCGTAGTTTATAAGCGAAAATTTTAGACAAGACTGATGGCGCCCTGTGAAAAAACTAATGCACAGATGGGGAAATCCCCATTTACCGGCTATTTCCTCCATACACTGGCTAGTCGACCGAGAAGCTCTGACAAGATATCTGGCCATACTGCCCGAGCGCGAAAACAGTCTTCCATTGAGTCAATACACTATATGCAGCATGGAATTTGTTTACGCACCTTTCATTACGACCCATTTGTGTGCAGTACCCGAATCGGTCCTATAGTGCTTATCATCCTTTTCTTTTGCGTAGTTTATAAGCGAAAATTTTAGACAAGACCGATGGCGCCCTGTGAAAAATAATGCACAAATGGGGAAATCCCCATACATCGGCTAGTTGCTCCATACACTGGCTAGTCGACTGAGAAGCTCTGACAAGATATCTGGCCATACTGCCCGAGCGCGAAAACAGTCTTCCATTGTGTCAATACAGTATATGCAGCGTGGAATTTGTGAACGCACCTTTCATTACGAGTCATTTGTGTGCAGTACCCGTATCGGTCCTATTGTGGTTATAATCCTTTTCTTTTGAGAAGTTTATAAGCCAAAATTTTAGACAAGACCGATGGTGCCCTGTGAAAAAACTAATGCAGAAATGGGAAATCCCCATACACCGGCTAGTTGCTCCATACACTGGCTAGTCGACCGAGAAGCTCTGACAAGATATCTGGCCATACTGCTCGAGCGCATATACAGTCTTCCATTGTGCCAATACAGTATATGCAGTGTGGAATTTGTGAACGCACCTTTCATTACGAGTCATTTGTGTGCAGTACCCGTATCGGTCCTATAGTGCTTATCATCCTTTTCTTTTGCGTAGTTTATAAGCGAAAATTTTAGACAAGACCGATGGCGCCCTGTGAAAAATAATGCACAAATGGGGACATCCCCATACATCGGCTAGTTGCTCCATACACTGGCTAGTCGACCGAGAAGCTCTGACAAGATATCTGGCCATACTGCCCGAGCGCGAAAACAGTCTTCCATTGTGTCAATACACTATATGCAGCATGGAATTTGTGAACGCACCTTTCGTTACGACCCATTTGTGTGCAGTACCCGTATCGGTCCTATAGTGCTTATCATCCTTTTCTTTTGCGTAGTTTATAAGCGAAAATTTTAGACAAGACCGATGGCGCCCTGTGAAAAATAATGCACAAATGGGGAAATCCCCATACATCGGCTAGTTGCTCCATACACTGGCTAGTCGACTGAGAAGCTCTGACAAGATATCTGGCCATACTGCCCGAGCGCGAATACAGTCTTCCATTGTGTCAATACAGTATATGCAGTGTGGAATTTGTGAACGCACCTTTCATTACGAGTCATTTGTGTGCAGTACCCGTATCGGTCCTATAGTGCTTATCATCCTTTTCTTTTGCGTAGTTTATAAGCGTAAATATTAGAGAAGATTGATGGCGCCCTGTGAAAAAACTAATGCACAAATGGGGAAATCCCCATACACTGGCTAGTGGCTCCATACACCGGCTAGACGACCGAGAAGCTCTGACATGATATCTGGCCATACTGCCCGAGCGCGAAAACAGTTTTCCATTGTGTCAATACAGTATATGCAGCGTGGAATTTGTGAACGCACCTTTCATTACGACCCATTGTGCAGTACCCCTATCGGTCCTTTAGTGCTTATCATACTTTTCTTTTGCGTAGTTTATAAGCGAAAATTTTAGACAAGACCGATGGCGCCCTGTGAAAAATAATGCACAAATGGGGAAATCCCCATACATCGGCTAGTTGCTCCATACACTGGCTAGTCGACCAAGAAGCTCTGACAAGATATCTGGCCATACTGCCCGAGCGCGAAAACAGTCTTCCATTGAGTCAATACACTATATGCAGCATGGAATTTGTGAACGCACCTTTCATTACGACCCATTTGTGTGCAGTACCCCTATCGGTCCTTTAGTGCTTATCATCCTTTTCTTTTGCGTAGTTTATAAGCGAAAATTTTAGACAAGACCGATGGCGCCCTGTGAAAAATAATGCACAAATGGGGAAATCCCCATACATCGGCTAGTTGCTCCATACACTGGCTAGTCGACTGATAAGCTCTGACAAGATATCTGGCCATACTGCCCGAGCGCGAAAACAGTCTTCCATTGTGTCAATACAGTATATGCAGCGTGGAATTTGTGAACGCACCTTTCATTACGAGTCATTTGTGTGCAGTACCCGTATCGGTCCTATTGTGGTTATAATCCTTTTCTTTTGAGAAGTTTATAAGCCAAAATTTTAGACAAGACCGATGGTGCCCTGTGAAAAAACTAATGCAGAAATGGGAAATCCCCATACACCGGCTAGTTGCTCCATACACTGGCTAGTCGACTGAGAAGCTCTGACAAGATATCTGGCCATACTGCCCGAGCGCGAAAACAGTCTTCCATTGTGTCAATACAGTATATGCAGCGTGAAATTTGTGAACGCACCTTTCATTACGAGTCATTTGTGTGCAGTACCCGCATCGGTCCTATTGTGGTTATAATCCTTTTCTTTTGAGAAGTTTATAAGCCAAAATTTTAGACAAGAGCGATGGTGCCCTGTTAAAAAAATAATGCACAAATGGGAAAATTCCCATACACCAGCTAGTGGCTCCATACACCGGCTTGTCGACCGAGAAGATCTGACAAGATATCTGGCCATACTGCCCGAGCGCGAAAACACTCTTCCATTGTGTCAATACAGTATATGCAGCGTGTAATTTGTGAAGGCACCTTTCCTAACGACCCATTTGTGTGCAGTACCCTTATCGGTCCTATAGTGTTTATCATCTTTTTCTTTTGCGCAGTTTATAAGCGAAAATTTTAGACAAGACCGATGGCACCCTGTGAAAAAACTAATGCACAAATAGGGAAATCACCATACACCGGCGAGTGGCTCCATTCACCGGCTAGTCGACCGAGAGGCTCCGACAAGATATCTGGCCATACTGCCCGAGCGCGAAAACAGTCTTCTATTGTGTCAATACAGTATATGCAGCGTGGAATTTGTGAACGCACCTTTCATTACGAGTCATTTGTGTGCAGTACCTGTATCGGTCCTATTGTGGTTATAATCCTTTTTTTTTGCGAAGTGTATAAGCCAAAATTTTAGACAAGACTGATGGCGCCCTGTGAAAAAACTAATGCAGAAATGGGGAAATCCCCATACACCGGCTAGTTGCTCCATACACTGGCTAGTCGACCGAGAAGCTCTGACAAGATATCTGGCCATGCTGCCCGAGCGCGAAAACACTCTTCCATTGTGTCAATACAGTATATGCAGCGTGTAATTTGTGAAGGCAACTTTCCTAACGACCCATTTGTGTGCAGTACCCTTATCGGTCCTATAGTGCTTTTCATCTTTTTTCTTTTGCGCAGTTTATAAGCGAAAATTTTAGACAAGACCGATGGCGCCCTGTGAAAAAACTAATGCACAAATAGGGAAATCACCATACACCGGCGAGTGGCTCCATTCACCGGCTAGTCGACCGAGAGGCTCTGACAAGATATCTGGCCATACTGCCCGAGCGCGAAAACAGTCTTCTATTGTGTCAATACAGTATATGCAGCGTTCAATTTGAGAAGTCACCTTTCATTACGACCCATTTCTGTGCAGTGCGCGTATCGGTCCTATAGTGCTTATCATCCTTTTCTTTTGCGTAGTTTATAAGCGAAAATTTTAGACAAGACTGATGACGCACTGTGAAAAAACTAATGCACAGATGGGGAAATCCCCATACACCGGCTATTTGCTCCATACACTGGCTAGTCGACCGAGAAGCTCTGACAAGACATCTGGCCATACTGCCCGAGCGCGAAAACAGTCTTCCATTGTGTCAATACACTATCTGCCGCATGGAATTTGTGAACGCACCTTTCATTACGACCCATTTGTGTGCAGTACCCGTATCGGTCCTATAGTGCTTATCATCCTTTTCTTTTGCGTAGTTTATAAGCGAAAATTTTAGACAAGACCAATGGCGCCCTGTGAAAAATAATGCAGAAATGGGGAAATCCCCATACATCGGCTAGTTGCTCCATACACTGGCTAGTCGACTGAGAAGCTCTGACAAGATATCTGGCCATACTGCCCGAGCGCGAAAACAGTCTTCCATTGTGTGAATACAGTATTTGCAGCGTGGAATTTGTGAACGCACCTTCATTACGATTCATTTGTGTGCAGTACCCGTATCGGTCCTATTGTGGTTATAATCCTTTTCTTTTGAGAAGTTTATAAGCCAAAATTTTAGACAAGACCGATGGTGCCCTGTGAAAAAACTAATGTAGAAATGGGAAATCCCCATACACCGGCTAGTTGCTCCATACACCGGCTTGTCGACCGAGAAGATCTGACAAGATATCTGGCCATACTGCCCGAGCGCGAAAAAACTCTTCCATTGTGTCAATGCAGTATATGCAGCGTGTAATTTGTGAAGGCACCTTTCCTAACGACCCATTTGTGTGCAGTACCCGTATCCTATAGTGGTTATCATCGTTTTCTTTTGCATAGTTTATAAGCGTAAATTTTAGACAAGATTGATGGCGCCCTGTGAAATAACTAATGCACAAATGGGGAAATCCCCATACACTGGCTAGTGGCTCCATACACCGGCTAGACGACCGAGAAGCTCTGACATGATATCTGGCCATACTGCCCGAGCGCGAAAACAGTTTTCCATTGTGTCAATACAGTATATGCAGCGTGGAATTTGTGAACGCACCTTTCATTACGACCAATTTGTGTGCAGTACCCGTATCGGTCCTATAGTGCTTATCATCCTTTTCTTTTGCGTAGTTTATAAGCGAAAATTTTAGACAAGACCGATGGCGCCCTGTGAAAAAACTAATGCACAAATGGGGAAATCCCAAAACACCCGCTAGTTGCTTCATACACTGGCTAGTCGACCGAGAGGCTCTGACAAGATATCTGGCCATACTGCCCGAGCGCGAAAACAGTCTTCTATTGTGTCAATACAGTATATGCAGCGTGGAATTTGTGAACGCACCTTTCATTACGAGTCATTTTTGTTCAGTACCCGTATCGGTCCTATTGTGGTTATAATCCTTTTTTTTTGCGAAGTTTATAAGCCAAAATTTTAGACAAGACCGATGGCGCCCTGTGAAAAATTTAATGCACAAATGGGGAAACTCCATACACTGGCTAGTGGCTCCATACACCGGCTAATCGACCGAGAAGCTCTGACAAGATATCTGGCCATACTGCCCGAGCGCGAAAACCGTCTTCCATTGTGTAAATACAGTATATGCAGCGTGCAATTAGTGAACGCACCTTTCATTATGACCCATTTCTGTGCAGTAGCCGTATCGGTCCTCAGGTCATTATCATTCTTTCCTTTTGCGTAGTTTATAAGCGAAACTTTTTGACAAAAACGATGGCACCCGGTGAAAAAACTAATGCACAAATAGGGAAATCACCATACACCGGAGAGTGGCTCCATTCACCGGCTAGTCGACCGAGCAGCTCTGACAAGATATCTGGCCATACTGCCCGAGCGCGAAAACAGTCTTCCATTGTGTCAGTACAGTATATGCAGCGTGGAATTTGTGAACGCACCTTTCATTACGAGTCATTTGTGTGCAGTACCCGTATCGGTCCTATTGTGGTTATAATCCTTTTCTTTTGAGAAGTTTATAAGCCAAAATTTTAGACAAGACCGATGGTGCCCTGTGAAAAAACTAATGCAGAAATGGGAAATCCCCATACACCGGCTAGTTGCTCCATACACTGGCTAGTCGACCGAGAAGCTCTGACAAGATATCTGGCCATACTGCCCGAGCGCGAATACAGTCTTCCATTGTGTCAATACAGTATATGCAGTGTGGAATTTGTGAACGCACCTTTCATTACGAGTCATTTGTGTGCAGTACCCGTATCGGTCCTATAGTGCTTATCATCCTTTTCTTTTGCGTAGTTTATAAGCGTAAATATTAGAGAAGATTGATGGCGCCCTGTGAAAAAACTAATGCACAAATGGGGAAATCCCCATACACTGGCTAGTGGCTCCATACACCGGCTAGACGACCGAGAAGCTCTGACATGATATCTGGCCATACTGCCCGAGCGCGAAAACAGTTTTCCATTGTGTCAATACAGTATATGCAGCGTGGAATTTGTGAACGCACCTTTCATTACGAGTCATTTGTGTGCAGTACCTGTATCGGTCCTATTGTGGTTATAATCCTTTTCTTTTGAGAAGTTTATAAGCCAAAATTTTAGACAAGACCGATGGTGCCCTGTGAAAAAACTAATGCAGAAATGGGAAATCCCCATACACCGGCTAGTTGCTCCATACACTGGCTAGTCGACTGAGAAGCTCTGACAAGATATCTGGCCATACTGCCCGAGCGCGAAAACAGTCTTCCATTGTGTCAATACAGTATATGCAGCGTGAAATTTGTGAACGCACCTTTCATTACGAGTCATTTGTGTGCAGTACCCGTATCGGTCCTATTGTGGTTATAATCCTTTTCTTTTGAGAAGTTTATAAACCAAAATTTTAGACAAGAGCGATGGTGCCCTGTTAAAAAAATAATGCACAAATGGGAAAATTCCCATACACCGGCTAGTGGCTCCATACACCGGCTTGTCGACCGAGAAGATCTGACAAGATATCTGGCCATACTGCCCGAGCGCGAAAACACTCTTCCATTGTGTCAATACAGTATATGCAGCGTGTAATTTGTGAAGGCACCTTTCCTAACGACCCATTCGTGTGCAGTACCCTTATCGGTCCTATAGTGTTTATCATCTTTTTCTTTTGCGCAGTTTATAAGCGAAAATTTTAGACAAGACCGATGGCACCCTGTGAAAAAACTAATGCACAAATAGGGAAATCACCATACACCGGCGAGTGGCTCCATTCACCGGCTAGTCGACCGAGAGGCTCCGACAAGATATCTGGCCATACTGCCCGAGCGCGAAAACAGTCTTCTATTGTGTCAATACAGTATATGCAGCGTGGAATTTGTGAACGCACCTTTCATTACGAGTCATTTGTGTGCAGTACCTGTATCGGTCCTATTGTGGTTATAATCCTTTTTTTTTTGCGAAGTGTATAAGCCAAAATTTTAGACAAGACTGATGGCGCCCTGTGAAAAAACTAATGCAGAAATGGGGAAATCCCCATACACCGGCTAGTTGCTCCATACACTGGCTAGTCGACCGAGAAGCTCTGACAAGATATCTGGCCATGCTGCCCGAGCGCGAAAACACTCTTCCATTGTGTCAATACAGTATATGCAGCGTGTAATTTGTGAAGGCAACTTTCCTAACGACCCATTTGTGTGCAGTACCCTTATCGGTCCTATAGTGCTTATCATCTTTTTTCTTTTGCGCAGTTTATAAGCGAAAATTTTAGACAAGACCGATGGCGCCCTGTGAAAAAACTAATGCACAAATAGAAAAATCACCATACACCGGCGAGTGGCTCCATTCACCGGCTAGTCGACCGAGAGGCTCTGACAAGATATCTGGCCATACTGCCCGAGCGCGAAAACAGTCTTCTATTGTGTCAATACAGTATATGCAGCGTTCAATTTGAGAAGTCACCTTTCATTACGACCCATTTCTGTGCAGTACGCGTATCGGTCCTATAGTGCTTATCATCCTTTTCTTTTGCGTAGTTTATAAGCGAAAATTTTAGACAAGACTGATGGCGCACAGTGAAAAAACTAATGCACAGATGGGGAAATCCCCATACACCGGCTATTTGTTCCATACACTGGCTAGTCGACCGAGAAGCTCTGACAAGACATCTGGCCATACTGCCCGAGCGCGAAAACAATCTTCCATTGTGTCAATACACTATATGCAGCATGGAATTTGTGAACGCACCTTTCATTACGACCCATTTGTGTGCAGTACCCGTATCGGTCCTATAGTGCTTATCATCCTTTTCTTTTGCGTAGTTTATAAGCGAAAATTTTAGACAAGACCAATGGCGCCCTGTGAAAAATAATGCAGAAATGGGGAAATCCCCATACATCGGCTAGTTGCTCCATACACTGGCTAGTCGACTGAGAAGCTCTGACAAGATATCTGGCCATACTGCCCGAGCGCGAAAACAGTCTTCCATTGTGTCAATACAGTATATGCAGCGTGGAATTTGTGAACGCACCTTCATTACGATTCATTTGTGTGCAGTACCCGTATCGGTCCTATTGTGGTTATAATCCTTTTCTTTTGAGAAGTTTATAAGCCAAAATTTTAGACAAGACCGATGGTGCCCTGTGAAAAAACTAATGTAGAAATGGGAAATCCCCATACACCGGCTAGTTGCTCCATACACCGGCTTGTCGACCGAGAAGATCTGACAAGATATCTGGCCATACTGCCCGAGCGCGAAAACACTCTTCCATTGTGTCAATGCAGTATATGCAGCGTGTAATTTGTGAAGGCACCTTTCCTAACGACCCATTTCTGTGCAGTACGCGTATCAGTCCTATAGTGCTTATCATCCTTTTCTTTTGCGTAGTTTATAAGCGAAAATTTTAGACAAGACTGATGGCGCACTGTGAAAAAACTAATGCACAGATGGGGAAATCCCCATACACCGGCTATTTGCTCCATACACTGGCTAGTCGACCGAGAAGCTCTGACAAGACATCTGGCCATACAGCCCGAGCGCGAAAACAGTCTTCCATTGTGTCAATACAGTATATGCAGCGTGGAATTTGTGAACGCACCTTTCATTACGACCCATTTGTGTGCAGTACCCGTATCGGTCCTATAGTGCTTATCATCCTTTTCTTTTGCGTAGTTTATAGGCGAAAATTTTAGACAAGACCGATGGCGCCCTGTGAAAAAACTAATGCACAAATGGGGAAATCCCAAAACACCCGCTAGTTGCTTCATACACTGGCTAGTCGACCGAGAGGCTCTGACAAGATATCTGGCCATACTGCCCGAGCGCGAAAACAGTCTTCTATTGTGTCAATGCAGTATATGCAGCGTGGAATTTGTGAACGCACCTTTCATTACGAGTCATTTGTGTGCAGTACCCGTATCGGTCCTATTGTGGTTATAATCCTTTTTTTTTGCGAAGTTTATAAGCCAAAATTTTAGACAAGACCGATGGCGCCCTGTGAAAAATCTAATGCACAAATGGGGAAACTCCATACACTGGCTAGTGGCTCCATACACCGGCTAATCGACCGAGAAGCTCTGACAAGATATCTGGCCATACTGCCCGAGCGCGAAAACCGTCTTCCATTGTGTAAATACAGTATATGCAGCGTGCAATTAGTGAACGCACCTTTCATTATGACCCATTTGTGTGCAGTAGCCGTATCGGTCCTCAGGTCATTATCATTCTTTCCTTTTGCGTAGTTTATAAGCGAAACTTTTTGACAAAAACGATGGCACCCGGTGAAAAAACTAATGCACAAATAGGGAAATCACCATACACCGGAGAGTGGCTCCATTCACCGGCTAGTCGACCGAGCAGCTCTGACAAGATATCTGGCCATGCTGCCCGAGCGCGAAAACAGTCTTCCATTGTGTCAATACAGTATATGCAGCGTTCAATTTGAGAAGTCACCTTTCATTACGACCCATTTCTGTGCAGTACCCGTATCGGTCCTATAGTGCTTATCATCCTTTTCCTTTGCGTAGTTTATAAGCGAAAATTTTAGACAAGACTGATGGCGCCCTGTGAAAAAACTAATGCACAGATGGGGAAATCCCCATTCACCGGCTATTTCCTCCATACACTGGCTAGTCGACCGAGAAGCTCTGACAAGATATCTGGCCATACTGCCCGAGCGCGAAAACAGTCTTCCATTGAGTCAATACACTATATGCAGCATGGAATTTGTGAACGCACCTTTCATTACGACCCATTTGTGTGCAGTACCCGTATCGGTCCTATAGTGCTTATCATCCTTTTCTTTTGCGTAGTTTATAAGCGAAAATTTTAGACAAGACCGATGGCGCCCTGTGAAAAATAATGCACAAATGGGGAAATCCCCATACATCGGCTAGTTGCTCCATACACTGGCTAGTCGACTGAGAAGCTCTGACAAGATATCTGGCCATACTGCCCGAGCGCGAAAACAGTCTTCCATTGTGTCAATACAGTATATGCAGCGTGGAATTTGTGAACGCACCTTTCATTACGAGTCATTTGTGTGCAGTACCCGTATCGGTCCTATTGTGGTTATAATCCTTTTCTTTTGAGAAGTTTATAAGCGAAAATTTTAGACAAGACCGATGGCGCCCTGTGAAAAATAATGCACAAATGGGGAAATCCCCATACATCGGCTAGTTCCTCCATACACTGGCTAGTCGACTGAGAAGCTCTGACAAGATATCTGGCCATACTGCCCGAGCGCGAAAACAGTCTTCCATTGTGTCAATACAGTATATGCAGCGTGGAATTTGTGAACGCACCTTTCATTACGAGTCATTTGTGTGCAGTACCCGTATCGGTCCAATTGTGGTTATAATCCTTTTCTTTTGAGAAGTTTATAAGCCAAAATTTTAGACAAGACCAATGGCACCCTGTGAAAAAACTAATGCACAAATAGGGAAATCACCATACACCGGCGAGTGGCTCCATTCACCGGCTAGTCGACCGAGAGGCTCCGACAAGATATCTGGCCATACTGCCCGAGCGCGAAAACAGTCTTCTATTGTGTCAATACAGTATATGCAGCGTGGAATTTGTGAACGCACCTTTCATTACGAGTCATTTGTGTGCAGTACCTGTATCGGTCCTATTGTGGTTATAATCCTTTTTTTTTGCGAAGTGTATAAGCCAAAATTTTAGACAAGACTGATGGCGCCCTGTGAAAAAACTAATGCAGAAATGGGGAAATCCCCATACACCGGCTAGTTGCTCCATACACTGGCTAGTCGACCGAGAAGCTCTGACAAGATATCTGGCCATGCTGCCCGAGCGCGAAAACACTCTTCCATTGTGTCAATACAGTATATGCAGCGTGTAATTTGTGAAGGCAACTTTCCTAACGACCCATTTGTGTGCAGTACCCTTATCGGTCCTATAGTGCTTTTCATCTTTTTTCTTTTGCGCAGTTTATAAGCGAAAATTTTAGACAAGACCGATGGCGCCCTGTGAAAAAACTAATGCACAAATAGGGAAATCACCATACACCGGCGAGTGGCTCCATTCACCGGCTAGTCGACCGAGAGGCTCTGACAAGATATCTGGCCATACTGCCCGAGCGCGAAAACAGTCTTCTATTGTGTCAATACAGTATATGCAGCGTTCAATTTGAGAAGTCACCTTTCATTACGACCCATTTCTGTGCAGTACGCGTATCGGTCCTATAGTGCTTATCATCCTTTTCTTTTGCGTAGTTTATAAGCGAAAATTTTAGACAAGACTGATGGCGCACAGTGAAAAAACTAATGCACAGATGGGGAAATCCCCATACACCGGCTATTTGTTCCATACACTGGCTAGTCGACCGAGAAGCTCTGACAAGACATCTGGCCATACTGCCCGAGCGCGAAAACAATCTTCCATTGTGTCAATACACTATATGCAGCATGGAATTTGTGAACGCACCTTTCATTACGACCCATTTGTGTGCAGTACCCGTATCGGTCCTATAGTGCTTATCATCCTTTTCTTTTGCGTAGTTTATAAGCGAAAATTTTAGACAAGACCAATGGCGCCCTGTGAAAAATAATGCAGAAATGGGGAAATCCCCATACATCGGCTAGTTGCTCCATACACTGGCTAGTCGACTGAGAAGCTCTGACAAGATATCTGGCCATACTGCCCGAGCGCGAAAACAGTCTTCCATTGTGTCAATACAGTATATGCAGCGTGGAATTTGTGAACGCACCTTCATTACGATTCATTTGTGTGCAGTACCCGTATCGGTCCTATTGTGGTTATAATCCTTTTCTTTTGAGAAGTTTATAAGCCAAAATTTTAGACAAGACCGATGGTGCCCTGTGAAAAAACTAATGTAGAAATGGGAAATCCCCATACACCGGCTAGTTGCTCCATACACCGGCTTGTCGACCGAGAAGATCTGACAAGATATCTGGCCATACTGCCCGAGCGCGAAAACACTCTTCCATTGTGTCAATGCAGTATATGCAGCGTGTAATTTGTGAAGGCACCTTTCCTAACGACCCATTTCTGTGCAGTACGCGTATCAGTCCTATAGTGCTTATCATCCTTTTCTTTTGCGTAGTTTATAAGCGAAAATTTTAGACAAGACTGATGGCGCACTGTGAAAAAACTAATGCACAGATGGGGAAATCCCCATACACCGGCTATTTGCTCCATACACTGGCTAGTCGACCGAGAAGCTCTGACAAGACATCTGGCCATACAGCCCGAGCGCGAAAACAGTCTTCCATTGTGTCAATACAGTATATGCAGCGTGGAATTTGTGAACGCACCTTTCATTACGACCCATTTGTGTGCAGTACCCGTATCGGTCCTATAGTGCTTATCATCCTTTTCTTTTGCGTAGTTTATAGGCGAAAATTTTAGACAAGACCGATGGCGCCCTGTGAAAAAACTAATGCACAAATGGGGAAATCCCAAAACACCCGCTAGTTGCTTCATACACTGGCTAGTCGACCGAGAGGCTCTGACAAGATATCTGGCCATACTGCCCGAGCGCGAAAACAGTCTTCTATTGTGTCAATGCAGTATATGCAGCGTGGAATTTGTGAACGCACCTTTCATTACGAGTCATTTGTGTGCAGTACCCGTATCGGTCCTATTGTGGTTATAATCCTTTTTTTTTGCGAAGTTTATAAGCCAAAATTTTAGACAAGACCGATGGCGCCCTGTGAAAAATCTAATGCACAAATGGGGAAACTCCATACACTGGCTAGTGGCTCCATACACCGGCTAATCGACCGAGAAGCTCTGACAAGATATCTGGCCATACTGCCCGAGCGCGAAAACCGTCTTCCATTGTGTAAATACAGTATATGCAGCGTGCAATTAGTGAACGCACCTTTCATTATGACCCATTTGTGTGCAGTAGCCGTATCGGTCCTCAGGTCATTATCATTCTTTCCTTTTGCGTAGTTTATAAGCGAAACTTTTTGACAAAAACGATGGCACCCGGTGAAAAAACTAATGCACAAATAGGGAAATCACCATACACCGGAGAGTGGCTCCATTCACCGGCTAGTCGACCGAGCAGCTCTGACAAGATATCTGGCCATGCTGCCCGAGCGCGAAAACAGTCTTCCATTGTGTCAATACAGTATATGCAGCGTTCAATTTGAGAAGTCACCTTTCATTACGACCCATTTCTGTGCAGTACCCGTATCGGTCCTATAGTGCTTATCATCCTTTTCCTTTGCGTAGTTTATAAGCGAAAATTTTAGACAAGACTGATGGCGCCCTGTGAAAAAACTAATGCACAGATGGGGAAATCCCCATTCACCGGCTATTTCCTCCATACACTGGCTAGTCGACCGAGAAGCTCTGACAAGATATCTGGCCATACTGCCCGAGCGCGAAAACAGTCTTCCATTGAGTCAATACACTATATGCAGCATGGAATTTGTGAACGCACCTTTCATTACGACCCATTTGTGTGCAGTACCCGTATCGGTCCTATAGTGCTTATCATCCTTTTCTTTTGCGTAGTTTATAAGCGAAAATTTTAGACAAGACCGATGGCGCCCTGTGAAAAATAATGCACAAATGGGGAAATCCCCATACATCGGCTAGTTGCTCCATACACTGGCTAGTCGACTGAGAAGCTCTGACAAGATATCTGGCCATACTGCCCGAGCGCGAAAACAGTCTTCCATTGTGTCAATACAGTATATGCAGCGTGGAATTTGTGAACGCACCTTTCATTACGAGTCATTTGTGTGCAGTACCCGTATCGGTCCTATTGTGGTTATAATCCTTTTCTTTTGAGAAGTTTATAAGCGAAAATTTTAGACAAGACCGATGGCGCCCTGTGAAAAATAATGCACAAATGGGGAAATCCCCATACATCGGCTAGTTCCTCCATACACTGGCTAGTCGACTGAGAAGCTCTGACAAGATATCTGGCCATACTGCCCGAGCGCGAAAACAGTCTTCCATTGTGTCAATACAGTATATGCAGCGTGGAATTTGTGAACGCACCTTTCATTACGAGTCATTTGTGTGCAGTACCCGTATCGGTCCAATTGTGGTTATAATCCTTTTCTTTTGAGAAGTTTATAAGCCAAAATTTTAGACAAGACCAATGGCACCCTGTGAAAAAACTAATGCACAAATAGGGAAATCACCATACACCGGCGAGTGGCTCCATTCACCGGCTAGTCGACCGAGAGGCTCCGACAAGATATCTGGCCATACTGCCCGAGCGCGAAAACAGTCTTCTATTGTGTCAATACAGTATATGCAGCGTGGAATTTGTGAACGCACCTTTCATTACGAGTCATTTGTGTGCAGTACCTGTATCGGTCCTATTGTGGTTATAATCCTTTTTTTTTGCGAAGTGTATAAGCCAAAATTTTAGACAAGACTGATGGCGCCCTGTGAAAAAACTAATGCAGAAATGGGGAAATCCCCATACACCGGCTAGTTGCTCCATACACTGGCTAGTCGACCGAGAAGCTCTGACAAGATATCTGGCCATGCTGCCCGAGCGCGAAAACACTCTTCCATTGTGTCAATACAGTATATGCAGCGTGTAATTTGTGAAGGCAACTTTCCTAACGACCCATTTGTGTGCAGTACCCTTATCGGTCCTATAGTGCTTTTCATCTTTTTTCTTTTGCGCAGTTTATAAGCGAAAATTTTAGACAAGACCGATGGCGCCCTGTGAAAAAACTAATGCACAAATAGGGAAATCACCATACACCGGCGAGTGGCTCCATTCACCGGCTAGTCGACCGAGAGGCTCTGACAAGATATCTGGCCATACTGCCCGAGCGCGAAAACAGTCTTCTATTGTGTCAATACAGTATATGCAGCGTTCAATTTGAGAAGTCACCTTTCATTACGACCCATTTCTGTGCAGTACGCGTATCGGTCCTATAGTGCTTATCCTCCTTTTCTTTTGCGTAGTTTATAAGCGAAAATTTTAGACAAGACTGATGGCGCACTGTGAAAAAACTAATGCACAGATGGGGAAATCCCCATACACCGGCTATTTGCTCCATACACTGGCTAGTCGACCGAGAAGCTCTGACAAGACATCTGGCCATACTGCCCGAGCGCGAAAACAGTCTTCCATTGTGTCAATACACTATATGCAGCATGGACTTTGTGAACGCACCTTTCATTACGACCCATTTGTGTGCAGTACCCGTATCGGTCCTATAGTGCTTATCATCCTTTTCTTTTGCGTAGTTTATAAGCGAAAATTTTAGACAAGACCAATGGCGCCCTGTGAAAAATAATGCAGAAATGGGGAAATCCCCATACATCGGCTAGTTGCTCCATACACTGGCTAGTCGACTGAGAAGCTCTGACAAGACATCTGGCCATACAGCCCGAGCGCGAAAACAGTCTTCCATTGTGTCAATACAGTATATGCAGCGTGGAATTTGTGAACGCACCTTTCATTACGACCCATTTGTGTGCAGTACCCGTATCGGTCCTATAGTGCTTATCATCCTTTTCTTTTGCGTAGTTTATAGGCGAAAATTTTAGACAAGACCGATGGCGCCCTGTGAAAAAACTAATGCACAAATGGGGAAATCCCAAAACACCCGCTAGTTGCTTCATACACTGGCTAGTCGACCGAGAGGCTCTGACAAGATATCTGGCCATACTGCCCGAGCGCGAAAACAGTCTTCTATTGTGTCAATGCAGTATATGCAGCGTGGAATTTGTGAACGCACCTTTCATTACGAGTCATTTGTGTGCAGTACCCGTATCGGTCCTATTGTGGTTATAATCCTTTTTTTTTGCGAAGTTTATAAGCCAAAATTTTAGACAAGACCGATGGCGCCCTGTGAAAAATCTAATGCACAAATGGGGAAACTCCATACACTGGCTAGTGGCTCCATACACCGGCTAATCGACCGAGAAGCTCTGACAAGATATCTGGCCATACTGCCCGAGCGCGAAAACCGTCTTCCATTGTGTAAATACAGTATATGCAGCGTGCAATTAGTGAACGCACCTTTCATTATGACCCATTTGTGTGCAGTAGCCGTATCGGTCCTCAGGTCATTATCATTCTTTCCTTTTGCGTAGTTTATAAGCGAAACTTTTTGACAAAAACGATGGCACCCGGTGAAAAAACTAATGCACAAATAGGGAAATCACCATACACCGGAGAGTGGCTCCATTCACCGGCTAGTCGACCGAGCAGCTCTGACAAGATATCTGGCCATGCTGCCCGAGCGCGAAAACAGTCTTCTATTGTGTCAATACAGTATATGCAGCGTTCAATTTGAGAAGTCACCTTTCATTACGACCCATTTCTGTGCAGTACCCGTATCGGTCCTATAGTGCTTATCATCCTTTTCCTTTGCGTAGTTTATAAGCGAAAATTTTAGACAAGACTGATGGCGCCCTGTGAAAAAACTAATGCACAGATGGGGAAATCCCCATTCACCGGCTATTTCCTCCATACACTGGCTAGTCGACCGAGAAGCTCTGACAAGATATCTGGCCATACTGCCCGAGCGCGAAAACAGTCTTCCATTGAGTCAATACACTATATGCAGCATGGAATTTGTGAACGCACCTTTCATTACGACCCATTTGTGTGCAGTACCCGTATCGGTCCTATAGTGCTTATCATCCTTTTCTTTGGCGTAGTTTATAAGCGAAAATTTTAGACAAGACCGATGGCGCCCTGTGAAAAATAATGCACAAATGGGGAAATCCCCATACATCGGCTAGTTGCTCCATACACTGGCTAGTCGACTGAGAAGCTCTGACAAGATATCTGGCCATACTGCCCGAGCGCGAAAACAGTCTTCCATTGTGTCAATACAGTATATGCAGCGTGGAATTTGTGAACGCACCTTTCATTACGAGTCATTTGTGTGCAGTACCCGTATCGGTCCTATTGTGGTTATAATCCTTTTCTTTTGAGAAGTTTATAAGCGAAAATTTTAGACAAGACCGATGGCGCCCTGTGAAAAATAATGCACAAATGGGGAAATCCCCATACATCGGCTAGTTCCTCCATACACTGGCTAGTCGACTGAGAAGCTCTGACAAGATATCTGGCCATACTGCCCGAGCGCGAAAACAGTCTTCCATTGTGTCAATACAGTATATGCAGCGTGGAATTTGTGAACGCACCTTTCATTACGAGTCATTTGTGTGCAGTACCCGTATCGGTCCAATTGTGGTTATAATCCTTTTCTTTTGAGAAGTTTATAAGCCAAAATTTTAGACAAGACCGATGGCACCCTGTGAAAAAACTAATGCACAAATAGGGAAATCACCATACACCGGCGAGTGGCTCCATTCACCGGCTAGTCGACCGAGAGGCTCCGACAAGATATCTGGCCATACTGCCCGAGCGCGAAAACAGTCTTCTATTGTGTCAATACAGTATATGCAGCGTGGAATTTGTGAACGCACCTTTCATTACGAGTCATTTGTGTGCAGTACCTGTATCGGTCCTATTGTGGTTATAATCCTTTTTTTTTGCGAAGTGTATAAGCCAAAATTTTAGACAAGACTGATGGCGCCCTGTGAAAAAACTAATGCAGAAATGGGGAAATCCCCATACACCGGCTAGTTGCTCCATACACTGGCTAGTCGACCGAGAAGCTCTGACAAGATATCTGGCCATGCTGCCCGAGCGCGAAAACACTCTTCCATTGTGTCAATACAGTATATGCAGCGTGTAATTTGTGAAGGCAACTTTCCTAACGACCCATTTGTGTGCAGTACCCTTATCGGTCCTATAGTGCTTTTCATCTTTTTTCTTTTGCGCAGTTTATAAGCGAAAATTTTAGACAAGACTGATGGCGCACTGTGAAAAAACTAATGCACAGATGGGGAAATCCCCATACACCGGCTATTTGCTCCATACACTGGCTAGTCGACCGAGAAGCTCTGACAAGACATCTGGCCATACTGCCCGAGCGCGAAAACAGTCTTCCATTGTGTCAATACACTATATGCAGCATGGAATTTGTGAACGCACCTTTCATTACGACCCATTTGTGTGCAGTACCCGTATCGGTCCTATAGTGCTTATCATCCTTTTCTTTTGCGTAGTTTATAAGCGAAAATTTTAGACAAGACCAATGGCGCCCTGTGAAAAATAATGCAGAAATGGGGAAATCCCCATACATCGGCTAGTTGCTCCATACACTGGCTAGTCGACTGAGAAGCTCTGACAAGATATCTGGCCATACTGCCCGAGCGCGAAAACAGTCTTCCATTGTGTCAATACAGTATTTGCAGCGTGGAATTTGTGAACGCACCTTCATTACGATTCATTTGTGTGCAGTACCCGTATCGGTCCTATTGTGGTTATAATCCTTTTCTTTTGAGAAGTTTATAAGCCAAAATTTTAGACAAGACCGATGGTGCCCTGTGAAAAAACTAATGTAGAAATGGGAAATCCCCATACACCGGCTAGTTGCTCCATACACCGGCTTGTCGACCGAGAAGATCTGACAAGATATCTGGCCATACTGCCCGAGCGCGAAAACACTCTTCCATTGTGTCAATGCAGTATATGCAGCGTGGAATTTGTGAACGCACCTTTCATTACGAGTCATTTGTGTGCAGTACCCGTATCGGTCCTATTGTGGTTATAATCCTTTTCTTTTGAGAAGTTTATAAGCGAAAATTTTAGACAAGACCGATGGCGCCCTGTGAAAAATAATGCACAAATGGGGAAATCCCCATACATCGGCTAGTTCCTCCATACACTGGCTAGTCGACTGAGAAGCTCTGACAAGATATCTGGCCATACTGCCCGAGCGCGAAAACAGTCTTCCATTGTGTCAATACAGTATATGCAGCGTGGAATTTGTGAACGCACCTTTCATTACGAGTCATTTGTGTGCAGTACCCGTATCGGTCCAATTGTGGTTATAATCCTTTTCTTTTGAGAAGTTTATAAGCCAAAATTTTAGACAAGACCGATGGCACCCTGTGAAAAAACTAATGCACAAATAGGGAAATCACCATACACCGGCGAGTGGCTCCATTCACCGGCTAGTCGACCGAGAGGCTCCGACAAGATATCTGGCCATACTGCCCGAGCGCGAAAACAGTCTTCTATTGTGTCAATACAGTATATGCAGCGTGGAATTTGTGAACGCACCTTTCATTACGAGTCATTTGTGTGCAGTACCTGTATCGGTCCTATTGTGGTTATAATCCTTTTTTTTTGCGAAGTGTATAAGCCAAAATTTTAGACAAGACTGATGGCGCCCTGTGAAAAAACTAATGCAGAAATGGGGAAATCCCCATACACCGGCTAGTTGCTCCATACACTGGCTAGTCGACCGAGAAGCTCTGACAAGATATCTGGCCATGCTGCCCGAGCGCGAAAACACTCTTCCATTGTGTCAATACAGTATATGCAGCGTGTAATTTGTGAAGGCAACTTTCCTAACGACCCATTTGTGTGCAGTACCCTTATCGGTCCTATAGTGCTTTTCATCTTTTTTCTTTTGCGCAGTTTATAAGCGAAAATTTTAGACAAGACTGATGGCGCACTGTGAAAAAACTAATGCACAGATGGGGAAATCCCCATACACCGGCTATTTGCTCCATACACTGGCTAGTCGACCGAGAAGCTCTGACAAGACATCTGGCCATACTGCCCGAGCGCGAAAACAGTCTTCCATTGTGTCAATACACTATATGCAGCATGGAATTTGTGAACGCACCTTTCATTACGACCCATTTGTGTGCAGTACCCGTATCGGTCCTATAGTGCTTATCATCCTTTTCTTTTGCGTAGTTTATAAGCGAAAATTTTAGACAAGACCAATGGCGCCCTGTGAAAAATAATGCAGAAATGGGGAAATCCCCATACATCGGCTAGTTGCTCCATACACTGGCTAGTCGACTGAGAAGCTCTGACAAGATATCTGGCCATACTGCCCGAGCGCGAAAACAGTCTTCCATTGTGTCAATACAGTATATGCAGCGTGGAATTTGTGAACGCACCTTCATTACGATTCATTTGTGTGCAGTACCCGTATCGGTCCTATTGTGGTTATAATCCTTTTCTTTTGAGAAGTTTATAAGCCAAAATTTTAGACAAGACCGATGGTGCCCTGTGAAAAAACTAATGTAGAAATGGGAAATCCCCATACACCGGCTAGTTGCTCCATACACCGGCTTGTCGACCGAGAAGATCTGACAAGATATCTGGCCATACTGCCCGAGCGCGAAAACACTCTTCCATTGTGTCAATGCAGTATATGCAGCGTGTAATTTGTGAAGGCACCTTTCCTAACGACCCATTTGTGTGCAGTACCCGTATCCTATAGTGGTTATCATCCTTTTCTTTTGCGTAGTTTATAAGCGAAAATTTTAGACAAGACTGATGGCGCACTGTGAAAAAACTAATGCACAGATGGGGAAATCCCCATACACCGGCTATTTGCTCCATACACTGGCTAGTCGACCGAGAAGCTCTGACAAGACATCTGGCCATACTGCCCGAGCGCGAAAACAGTCTTCCATTGTGTCAATACACTATATGCAGCATGGAATTTGTGAACGCACCTTTCATTACGACCCATTTGTGTGCAGTACCCGTATCGGTCCTATAGTGCTTATCATCCTTTTCTTTTGCGTAGTTTATAAGCGAAAATTTTAGACAAGACCAATGGCGCCCTGTGAAAAATAATGCAGAAATGGGGAAATCCCCATACATCGGCTAGTTGCTCCATACACTGGCTAGTCGACTGAGAAGCTCTGACAAGATATCTGGCCATACTGCCCGAGCGCGAAAACAGTCTTCCATTGTGTCAATACAGTATATGCAGCGTGGAATTTGTGAACGCATTTTCATTACGATTCATTTGTGTGCAGTACCCGTATCGGTCCTATTGTGGTTATAATCCTTTTCTTTTGAGAAGTTTATAAGCCAAAATTTTAGACAAGACCGATGGTGCCCTGTGAAAAAACTAATGTAGAAATGGGAAATCCCCATACACCGGCTATTTGCTCCATACACTGGCTAGTCGACCGAGAAGCTCTGACAAGACATCTGGCCATACTGCCCGAGCGCGAAAACCGTCTTCCATTGTGTAAATACAGTATATGCAGCGTGCAATTAGTGAACGCACCTTTCATTATGACCCATTTGTGTGCAGTAGCCGTATCGGTCCTCAGGTCATTATCATTCTTTCCTTTTGCGTAGTTTATAAGCGAAACTTTTTGACAAAAACGATGGCACCCGGTGAAAAAACTAATGCACAAATAGGGAAATCACCATACACCGGAGAGTGGCTCCATTCACCGGCTAGTCGACCGAGCAGCTCTGACAAGATATCTGGCCATACTGCCCGAGCGCGAAAACAGTCTTCCATTGTGTCAATACAGTATATGCAGCGTGGAATTTGTGAACGCACCTTTCATTACGAGTCATTTGTGTGCAGTACCCGTATCGGTCCTATTGTGGTTATAATCCTTTTCTTTTGAGAAGTTTATAAGCCAAAATTTTAGACAAGACCGATGGTGCCCTGTGAAAAAACTAATGCAGAAATGGGAAATCCCCATACACCGGCTAGTTGCTCCATACACTGGCTAGTCGACCGAGAAGCTCTGACAAGATATCTGGCCATACTGCCCGAGCGCGAATACAGTCTTCCATTGTGTCAATACAGTATATGCAGTGTGGAATTTGTGAACGCACCTTTCATTACGAGTCATTTGTGTGCAGTACCCGTATCGGTCCTATAGTGCTTATCATCCTTTTCTTTTGCGTAGTTTATAAGCGTAAATATTAGAGAAGATTGATGGCGCCCTGTGAAAAAACTAATGCACAAATGGGGAAATCCCCATACACTGGCTAGTGGCTCCATACACCGGCTAGACGACCGAGAAGCTCTGACATGATATCTGGCCATACTGCCCGAGCGCGAAAACAGTTTTCCATTGTGTCAATACAGTATATGCAGCGTGGAATTTGTGAACGCACCCTTCATTACGAGTCATTTGTGTGCAGTACCTGTATCGGTCCTATTGTGGTTATAATCCTTTTTTTTGCGAAGTGTATAAGCCAAAATTTTAGACAAGACTGATGGCGCCCTGTGAAAAAACTAATGCAGAAATGGGGAAATCCCCATACACCGGCTATTTGCTCCATACACTGGCTAGTCGACCAAGAAGCTCTGACAAGATATCTGGCCATACTGCCCGAGCGCGAAAACAGTCTTCCATTGAGTCAATACACTATATGCAGCATGGAATTTGTGAACGCACCTTTCATTACGACCCATTTGTGTGCAGTACCCCTATCGGTCCTTTAGTGCTTATCATCCTTTTCTTTTGCGTAGTTTATAAGCGAAAATTTTAGACAAGACCGATGGCGCCCTGTGAAAAATAATGCACAAATGGGGAAATCCCCATACATCGGCTAGTTGCTCCATACACTGGCTAGTCGACTGATAAGCTCCGACAAGATACCTGGCCATACTGCCCGAGCGCGAAAACAGTCTTCTATTTTGTCAATACAGTATATGCAGCGTGGAATTTGTGAACGCACCTTTCATTACGAGTCATTTGTGTGCAGTACCTGTATCGGTCCTATTGTGGTTATAATCCTTTTTTTTTGCGAAGTTTATAAGCCAAAATTTTAGACAAGACCGATGGTGCCCTGTGAAAAAACTAATGCAGAAATGGGAAATCCCCATACACCGGCTAGTTGCTCCATACACTGGCTAGTCGACCGAGAAGCTCTGACAAGATATCTGGCCATACTGCCCGAGCGCGAAAACAGTCTTCCATTGTGTCAATACAGTATATGCAGCGTGGAATTTGTGAACGCACCTTTCATTACGAGTCATTTGTGTGCAGTACCCGTATCGGTCCTATTGTGGTTATAATCCTTTTCTTTTGAGAAGTTTATAAGCCAAAATTTTAGACAAGACCGATGGTGCCCTGTGAAAAAACTAATGCAGAAATGGGAAATCCCCATACACCGGCTAGTTGCTCCATACACTGGCTAGTCGACTGAGAAGCTCTGACAAGATATCTGGCCATACTGCCCGAGCGCGAAAACAGTCTTCCATTGTGTCAATACAGTATATGCAGCGTGAAATTTGTGAACGCACCTTTCATTACGAGTCATTTGTGTGCAGTACCCGTATCGGTCCTATTGTGGTTATAATCCTTTTCTTTTGAGAAGTTTATAAGCCAAAATTTTAGACAAGAGCGATGGTGCCCTGTTAAAAAAATAATGCACAAATGGGAAAATTCCCATACACCGGCTAGTGGCTCCATACACCGGCTTGTCGACCGAGAAGATCTGACAAGATATCTGGCCATACTGCCCGAGCGCGAAAACACTCTTCCATTGTGTCAATACAGTATATGCAGCGTGTAATTTGTGAAGGCACCTTTCCTAACGACCCATTTGTGTGCAGTACCCTTATCGGTCCTATAGTGTTTATCATCTTTTTCTTTTGCGCAGTTTATAAGCGAAAATTTTAGACAAGACCGATGGCACCCTGTGAAAAAACTAATGCACAAATAGGGAAATCACCATACACCGGCGAGTGGCTCCATTCACCGGCTAGTCGACCGAGAGGCTCCGACAAGATACCTGGCCATACTGCCCGAGCGCGAAAACAGTCTTCTATTTTGTCAATACAGTATATGCAGCGTGGAATTTGTGAACGCACCTTTCATTACGAGTCATTTGTGTGCAGTACCTGTATCGGTCCTATTGTGGTTATAATCCTTTTTTTTTGCGAAGTGTATAAGCCAAAATTTTAGACAAGACTGATGGCGCCCTGTGAAAAAACTAATGCAGAAATGGGGAAATCCCCATTACCGGCTAGTTGCTCCATACACTGGCTAGTCGACCGAGAAGCTCTGACAAGATATCTGGCCATGCTGCCCGAGCGCGAAAACACTCTTCCATTGTGTCAATACAGTATATGCAGCGTGTAATTTGTGAAGGCAACTTTCCTAACGACCCATTTGTGTGCAGTACCCTTATCGGTCCTATAGTGCTTATCATCTTTTTTCTTTTGCGCAGTTTATAAGCGAAAATTTTAGACAAGACCGATGGCGCCCTGTGAAAAAACTAATGCACAAATAGGGAAATCACCATACACCGGCGAGTGGCTCCATTCACCGGCTAGTCGACCGAGAGGCTCTGACAAGATATCTGGCCATACTGCCCGAGCGCGAAAACAGTCTTCTATTGTGTCAATACAGTATATGCAGTGTTCAATTTGAGAAGTCACCTTTCATTACGACCCATTTCTGTGCAGTACGCGTATCGGTCCTATAGTGCTTATCATCCTTTTCTTTTGCGTAGTTTAAAAGCGAAAATTTTAGACAAGACTGATGGCGCACTGTGAAAAAACTAATGCACAGGTGGGGAAATCCCCATACACCGGCTATTTGCTCCATACACTGGCTAGTCGACCGAGAAGCTCTGACAAGACATCTGGCCATACTGCCCGAGCGCGAAAACAGTCTTCCATTGTGTCAATACACTATATGCAGCATGGAATTTGTGAACGCACCTTTCATTACGACCCATTTGTGTGCAGTACCCGTATCGGTCCTATAGTGCTTATCATCCTTTTCTTTTGCGTAGTTTATAAGCGAAAATTTTAGACAAGACCAATGGCGCCCTGTGAAAAATAATGCAGAAATGGGGAAATCCCCATACATCGGCTAGTTGCTCCATACACTGGCTAGTCGACTGAGAAGCTCTGACAAGATATCTGGCCATACTGCCCGAGCGCGAAAACAGTCTTCTATTGTGTCAATACAGTATATGCAGCGTGGAATTTGTGAACGCACCTTCATTACGATTCATTTGTGTGCAGTACCCGTATCGGTCCTATTGTGGTTATAATCCTTTTCTTTTGAGAAGTTTATAAGCCAAAATTTTAGACAAGACCGATGGTGCCCTGTGAAAAAACTAATGTAGAAATGGGAAATCCCCATACACCGGCTAGTTGCTCCATACACCGGCTTGTCGACCGAGAAGATCTGACAAGATATCTGGCCATACTGCCCGAGCGCGAAAACACTCTTCCATTGTGTCAATGCAGTATATGCAGCGTGTAATTTGTGAAGGCACCTTTCCTAACGACCCATTTCTGTGCAGTACGCGTATCGGTCCTATAGTGCTTATCATCCTTTTCTTTTGCGTAGTTTATAAGCGAAAATTTTAGACAAGACTGATGGCGCACTGTGAAAAAACTAATGCACAGATGGGGAAATCCCCATACACCGGCTATTTGCTCCATACACTGGCTAGTCGACCGAGAAGCTCTGACAAGACATCTGGCCATACTGCCCGAGCGCGAAAACAGTCTTCCATTGTGTCAATACAGTATATGCAGCGTGGAATTTGTGAACGCACCTTTCATTACGACCCATTTGTGTGCAGTACCCGTATCGGTCCTATAGTGCTTATCATCCTTTTCTTTTGCGTAGTTTATAGGCGAAAATTTTAGACAAGACCGATGGCGCCCTGTGAAAAAACTAATGCACAAATGGGGAAATCCCAAAACACCCGCTAGTTGCTTCATACACTGGCTAGTCGACCGAGAGGCTCTGACAAGATATCTGGCCATACTGCCCGAGCGCGAAAACAGTCTTCTATTGTGTCAATGCAGTATATGCAGCGTGGAATTTGTGAACGCACCTTTCATTACGAGTCATTTGTGTGCAGTACCCGTATCGGTCCTATTGTGGTTATAATCCTTTTTTTTTGCGAAGTTTATAAGCCAAAATTTTAGACAAGACCGATGGCGCCCTGTGAAAAATCTAATGCACAAATGGGGAAACTCCATACACTGGCTAGTGGCTCCATACACCGGCTAATCGACCGAGAAGCTCTGACAAGATATCTGGCCATACTGCCCGAGCGCGAAAACCGTCTTCCATTGTGTAAATACAGTATATGCAGCGTGCAATTAGTGAACGCACCTTTCATTATGACCCATTTGTGTGCAGTAGCCGTATCGGTCCTCAGGTCATTATCATTCTTTCCTTTTGCGTAGTTTATAAGCGAAACTTTTTGACAAAAACGATGGCACCCGGTGAAAAAACTAATGCACAAATAGGGAAATCACCATACACCGGAGAGTGGCTCCATTCACCGGCTAGTCGACCGAGCAGCTCTGACAAGATATCTGGCCATGCTGCCCGAGCGCGAAAACAGTCTTCCATTGTGTCAATACAGTATATGCAGCGTTCAATTTGAGAAGTCACCTTTCATTACGACCCATTTCTGTGCAGTACCCGTATCGGTCCTATAGTGCTTATCATCCTTTTCCTTTGCGTAGTTTATAAGCGAAAATTTTAGACAAGACTGATGGCGCCCTGTGAAAAAACTAATGCACAGATGGGGAAATCCCCATTCACCGGCTATTTCCTCCATACACTGGCTAGTCGACCGAGAAGCTCTGACAAGATATCTGGCCATACTGCCCGAGCGCGAAAACAGTCTTCCATTGAGTCAATACACTATATGCAGCATGGAATTTGTGAACGCACCTTTCATTACGACCCATTTGTGTGCAGTACCCGTATCGGTCCTATAGTGCTTATCATCCTTTTCTTTTGCGTAGTTTATAAGCGAAAATTTTAGACAAGACCGATGGCGCCCTGTGAAAAATAATGCACAAATGGGGAAATCCCCATACATCGGCTAGTTGCTCCATACACTGGCTAGTCGACTGAGAAGCCCTGACAAGATATCTGGCCATACTGCCCGAGCGCGAAAACAGTCTTCCATTGTGTCAATACAGTACATGCAGCGTGGAATTTGTGAACGCACCTTTCATTACGAGTCATTTGTGTGCAGTACCCGTATCGGTCCTATTGTGGTTATAATCCTTTTCTTTTGAGAAGTTTATAAGCGAAAATTTTAGACAAGACCGATGGCGCCCTGTGAAAAATAATGCACAAATGGGGAAATCCCCATACATCGGCTAGTTGCTCCATACACTGGCTAGTCGACTGAGAAGCTCTGACAAGATATCTGGCCATACTGCCCGAGCGCGAAAACAGTCTTCCATTGTGTCAATATGGTATATGCAGCGTGCAATTTGTGAACGCACCTTTCATTACGACCCATTTGTCTGCAGTACCCATACCGGTCCTCTAGTCGTTATCATCCTTTCCTTTTGCGTAATTTATAAGCCAAAGTTTTAGTCAAGACCTATGGCGCCCTGTGATAATATAATGCGCAAATGGGGAAATCATCATACACTGGCTAGTGGCTCCATACACCGGCTAGTTGACCGAGCTCTGACAAGATATCTGGCCATACTGCCCGAGGACGAATACGGCCTCCCATTGTTTCAATACGGTATATGCAGCGTTCAATTTCTGAACGCACCTTTCATTACGACCCATTTGTGTGCAGTACCCGTATCGGTCCTATTGTGGTTATAATCCTTTTCTTTTGAGTAGTTTATAAGCCAAAATTTTAGACAAGACCGATGGTGCCCTGTGAAAAAACTAATGCAGAAATGGGAAATCCCCATACACCGGCTAGTTGCTCCATACACTGGCTAGTCGACTGAGAAGCTCTGACAAGATATCTGGCCATACTGCCCGAGCGCGAAAACAGTCTTCCATTGTGTCAATACAGTATATGCAGCGTGAAATTTGTGAACGCACCTTTCATTACGAGTCATTTGTGTGCAGTACCCGTATCGGTCCTATTGTGGTTATAATCCTTTTCTTTTGCGTAGTTTATAAGCGTAAATATTAAAGAAGATTGATGGCGCCCTGTGAAAAAACTAATGCACAAATGGGGAAATCCCCATACACTGGCTAGTGGCTCCATACACCGGCTAGACGACCGAGAAGCTCTGACATGATATCTGGCCATACTGCCCGAGCGCGAAAACAGTTTTCCATTGTGTCAATACAGTATATGCAGCGTGGAATTTGTGAACGCACCTTTCATTACGACCCATTTGTGTGCAGTACCTGTATCGGTCGTATAGTGCTTATCATCCTTTTCTTTTGCGTAGATTATAAGCGAAAATTTTAGACAAGACCGATGGCGCCCTGTGAAAAAACTAATGCACAAATGGGGAAATCCCAAAACACCGGCTAGTTGCTTCATACACTGGCTAGTGGACCGAGAAGCTCTGACAAGATATCTGGCCATGCTGCCCGAGCGCGAAAAGTCTTCCATTGTGTCAATACAGTATATGCAGCGTGGAATTTTTGAACGCACCTTTCATTAGAGTCATTTGTGTGCAGTACCCGTATCGGTCCTATAGTGCTTATCATCGTTTTCTTTTGCGCAGTTTATAAGCGAAAATTTTAGACAAGACCGATGGCGCCCTGTGAAAAAACTAATGCACAAATAGGGAAATCACCATACACCGGCGAGTGGCTCCAATCACCGGCTAGTCGACCGAGAAGCTCTGACAAGATATCTGGCCATACTGTCCTAGCGCGAAAACAGTCTTCCATTGTGTCAATACAGTATATGCAGCGTGCAATTTGAGAACGCACCTTTCATTACGACCCATTTGTGTGCAGTACCCGTATCGGTCATATAGTGGTTATCATCGTTTTCTTTTGCGTAATTTATAAGCGAAAATTTTAGACAAGATCGATGGCGCCCTGTGAAAAAACTAATGCACAAATGGGGAAATCGCCATACACCGGCTAGTTGATCCATACACTGGCTAGTCGACCGAGAAGCTCTGACAAGATATCTGGCCATACTGCCCGAGCGCGAAAACAGTTTCCATTGTGTCAATACAGTAAATGCAGCGTTCAATTTGTGAAGTCACCTTTCATTACGACCCATTTCTGTGCAGTACCCGTATCGGTCCTATAGTGCTTATCATCCTTTTCTTTTGCGTAGTTTATAAGCGAAAATTTTAGACAAGACTGATGGCGCCCTGTGAAAAAACTAATGCACAAATGGGGAAATCCCCATACACCGGCTAGTTGCTCCATACACTGGCTAGTAGACCGAAAAGCTCTGACAACATATCTGGCCATACTGCCCGATCGCGAAAACAGTTTTCCATTGTGTCAATACAGTATATGCAGCGTGCAATTTATGAATGCACCTTTCATTACGACTTATTCGTGTGCAGTACCCGTACCGGTCCTATTGTGCTTATCATCCTTTTCTTTTGCGAAGTTTATAAGCCAAAATTTTAGACAAGACCGATAGCGCCCTGTGAAAAAACTAATGCACAAAAAGGTAAATCCCCATACACCGGCTATTGGCTTCATACACTGGCTAGTCGACCGAGAAGCTCTGACAAGATATCTGGCCATACTGCCCGAGCGCGAAAACCGTCTTCCATTGTGTAAATACAGTATATGCAGCGTGCAATTAGTGAACGCACCTTTCATTATGACCCATTTGTGTGCAGTAGCCGTATCGGTCCTCAGGTCATTATCATTCTTTCCTTTTGCGTAGTTTATAAGCGAAACTTTTTGACAAAAACGATGGCACCCGGTGAAAAAACTAATGCACAAATAGGGAAATCACCATACACCGGAGAGTGGCTCCATTCACCGGCTAGTCGACCGAGCAGCTCTGACAAGATATCTGGCCATGCTGCCCGAGCGCGAAAACAGTCTTCCATTGTGTCAATACAGTATATGCAGCGTTCAATTTGAGAAGTCACCTTTCATTACGACCCATTTCTGTGCAGTACCCGTATCGGTCCTATAGTGCTTATCATCCTTTTCTTTTGCGTAGTTTATAAGCGAAAATTTTAGACAAGACCGATGGCGCCCTGTGAAAAAACTAATGCACAGATGGGGAAATCCCCATTCACCGGCTATTTCCTCCATACACTGGCTAGTCGACCGAGAAGCTCTGACAAGATATCTGGCCATACTGCCCGAGCGCGAAAACAGTCTTCCATTGAGTCAATACACTATATGCAGCATGGAATTTGTGAACGCACCTTTCATTACGACCCATTTGTGTGCAGTACCCGTATCGGTCCTATAGTGCTTATCATCCTTTTCTTTTGCGTAGTTTATAAGCGAAAATTTTAGACAAGACCGATGGCGCCCTGTGAAAAATAATGCACAAATGGGGAAATCCCCATACATCGGCTAGTTGCTCCATACACTGGCTAGTCGACTGAGAAGCTCTGACAAGATATCTGGCCATACTGCCCGAGCGCGAAAACAGTCTTCCATTGTGTCAATACAGTATATGCAGCGTGGAATTTGTGAACGCACCTTTCATTACGAGTCATTTGTGTGCAGTACCCGTATCGGTCCTATTGTGGTTATAATCCTTTTCTTTTGAGAAGTTTATAAGCGAAAATTTTAGACAAGACCGATGGCGCCCTGTAAAAAATAATGCACAAATGGGGAAATCCCCATACATCGGCTAGTTGCTCCATACACTGGCTAGTCGACTGAGAAGCTCTGACAAGATATCTGGCCATACTGCCCGAGCGCGAAAACAGCTTTCCATTGTGTCAATACAGTATATGCAGCGTGGAATTTGTGAACGCACCTTTCATTACGAGTCATTTGTGTGCAGTACCCGTATCGGTCCAATTGTGGTTATAATCCTTTTCTTTTGAGAAGTTTATAAGCCAAAATTTTAGACAAGACCGATGGTGCCCTGTGAAAAAACTAATGCAGAAATGGGAAATCCCCATACACCGGCTAGTTGCTCCATACACTGGCTAGTCGACCGAGAAGCTCTGACAAGATATCTGGCCATACTGCCCGAGCGCGAATACAGTCTTCCATTGTGTCAATACAGTATATGCAGTGTGGAATTTGTGAACGCACCTTTCATTACGAGTCATTTGTGTGCAGTACCCGTATCGGTCCTATAGTGCTTATCATCCTTTTCTTTTGCGTAGTTTATAAGCGTAAATATTAGAGAAGATTGATGGCGCCCTGTGAAAAAACTAATGCACAAATGGGGAAATCCCCATACACTGGCTAGTGGCTCCATACACCGGCTAGACGACCGAGAAGCTCTGACATGATATCTGGCCATACTGCCCGAGCGCGAAAAGTCTTCCATTGTGTCAATACAGTATATGCAGCGTGGAATTTTTGAACGCACCTTTCATTAGAGTCATTTGTGTGCAGTACCCGTATCGGTCCTATAGTGCTTATCATCGTTTTCTTTTGCGCAGTTTATAAGCGAAAATTTTAGACAAGACCGATGGCGCCCTGTGAAAAAACTAATGCACAAATAGGGAAATCACCATACACCGGCGAGTGGCTCCAATCACCGGCTAGTCGACCGAGAAGCTCTGACAAGATATCTGGCCATACTGTCCTAGCGCGAAAAGAGTCTTCCATTGTGTCAATACAGTATATGCAGCGTGCAATTTGAGAACGCACCTTTCATTACGACCCATTTGTGTGCAGTACCCGTATCGGTCATATAGTGGTTATCATCGTTTTCTTTTGCGTAATTTATAAGCGAAAATTTTAGACAAGATCGATGGCGCCCTGTGAAAAAACTAATGCACAAATGGGGAAATCGCCATACACCGGCTAGTTGCTTCATACACTGGCTAGTCGACCGAGAAGCTCTGACAAGATATCTGGCCATACTGCCCGAGCGCGAAAACAGTTTCCATTGTGTCAATACAGTAAATGCAGCGTTCAATTTGTGAAGTCACCTTTCATTACGACCCATTTCTGTGCAGTACCCGTATCGGTCCTATAGTGCTTATCATCCTTTTCTTTTGCGTAGTTTATAAGCGAAAATTTTAGACAAGACTGATGGCGCCCTGTGAAAAAACTAATGCACAAATGGGGAAATCCCCATACACCGGCTAGTTGCTCCATACACTGGCTAGTAGACCGAAAAGCTCTGACAACATATCTGGCCATACTGCCCGATCACGAAAACAGTTTTCCATTGTGTCAATACAGTATATGCAGCGTGCAATTTATGAATGCACCTTTCATTACGACTTATTCGTGTGCAGTACCCGTACCGGTCCTATTGTGCTTATCATCCTTTTCTTTTGCGAAGTTTATAAGCCAAAATTTTAGACAAGACCGATAGCGCCCTGTGAAAAAACTAATGCACAAAAAGGAAAATCTCCATACACCGGCTAGTGGCTCCATTAACCGGCTAGTCGACCGAGTAGCTCTGAAGAGATATCTGGCCATACTGCCCGAGCGCGAAAACAGTCTTCCATTGTGTCAATACATTATATGCAGCATGCAATTTGTGAACGCACCTTTCATTACGACCCATTTGTGTGCAGTACCCGTATTGGTCCTATAGTGGTTATCATACTTTTCTTTTGCGCAGTTTATAAGCGAAAACGTTCGACAAGAACGATGGTGCCCTATGAAAAAACTAATGCGCAAATAGGAAAATCCCCATACACCGGCTGGTTGCTCCATACACTGGCTAGTCGACCGAGAAGCTCTGACAAGATATCTGGCCATACTGCCCGAGCGCGAAAACAGTCTTCCATTGTGTCAATACAGCATATGCAGCGTGGAATTTGTGAACGCACCTTTCATTACGAGTCATTTGTGTGCAGTACCCGTATCGGTCCTATTGTGGTTATAATCCTTTTCTTTTGCGTAGTTTATAAGCGAAACGTTTACACAAGACCGATGGCGCCCTGTGAAAAATTTATGTACAAATGGGGAAATCCCCATGCACCGGTTAGTGGCTCCATTCACCGGATATTCGACCGAGACGCTCTGACAAGATATGTGGCCATACAGCTAAAGAGTGAAAACGGGCGTCCATTGTGTCAATATGGTATATGCAGCGTGCAATTTGTGAACGCACCTTTCATTACGACCCATTTGTCAGCAGTACCCATACCGGTCCTCTAGTGGTTTACATCCTTTCCTTTTGCGTAATTGATAAGCCAAAGTTTTTGTCAAGACCTATGGCGCCCTGTGATAATCTAATGCGCAAATGGGGAAATCCTCATACACTGGCTAGTGGCTCCATACACCGGCTAGTTGACCGAGCTCTGACAAGATATCTGGCCATACTGCTAAAGAGTGAAAACGGCCTTCCATTGTGTCAATACGGTATCTGCAGCGTGCAATTTGTGAAAGCACCTTTCATTACTACCCATTTGTCTGCAGTACCCGTATCGGTCCTCTAGTGGTTATCATTCTTTCATTTTGCGTAGTCTATAAGCGAAAATTTTATTAAAGACCGATGGCGCCCGGTGAAAAAACTAATGCGCAAATGGGGAAATCGCCTTACACCGGCAAGTGGTTCCATACACCGGCTAGTCGTCCGAGACGCTCTGACAAGATATCTGGCCATACTGCTAAAAAGGGAAAACGGGCTTCCATTGTGTCAATATGGTATATGCATCGTGCAATTTGTGAACGCACCTTTCATTACGACCCATTTGTCAGCAGTACCCATACCGGTCCTCTAGTCGTTATCATCCTTTCCTTTCGCGTAGTTTATAAGCGAAAGTTTTAGTCAAGACCTATGGCGCCCTGTGAAAATCTAATGCGCAAATGGGGAAATCCTCATACACTGGCTAATGGCTCCATACACCGGCTAGTCGACCGAGAAGCTCTGACAAGATATCTGGCCATACTGCCCGAGCACGAAAACGGCCTTCCATTGTTTCAATACGGTATATGCAGCGTGAAATTTCTGAACGCACATCTCATTACGCCCATTTGGTTGCATACCTGTAGCGGTCCTCAAGTGGTTCTCATCCTTTCCTTCTGCGTAAATTATAAGCGAAATTTTTGTCAAGACCTATGGCGCCCTGTGAAAAAACTAATCGGCAAATGGGGAAATCCTTATACACCAGCTAGTGGCTCCATACACCGGCTAGTCGACCGAGAAGCTCTGACAAGCTACCTGGCCATACTGCCCGAGAGCGAAAACGGGCTTCCATTGTGTCAATACAGTATATGCAGCGTGCAATTTGTGAACGCACCTTTCATTACGACCCATTTGTGTGCAGTACCCGTATCGGTCCAATAGTGGTTATCATCCTTTTCTTTTGCGAAGTTTATAAGCGAAAAATTTAGACAAGACCGATAGCGCCCTGTGAAAAAACTAATGCGCAAATAGGGAAATCCCCATACACCGGCTAGTTGGTCCATACACTGGCTAGTCAACCGAGAAGCTCTGACAAGATATCTGTCCATACTGCCCGAGCGCGAAAACAGTCTTCCATTGTGTCAATACAGTATATGCAGCGTGGAATTTGTGAACGCACCTTTCATTACGAGTCATTTGTGTGCAGTACCCGTATCGGTCCTATTGTGGTTACAATCCTTTTCTTTTGCGAAGTTTATAAGCGAAAAATTTAGACAAGACCGATAGCGCCCTGTGAAAAAACTATTGCACAAATAGGGAAATCCCCATACACCGGCTAGTGGCTCCGTACACCGGCTAGTCGACCGAGAAGCTCTGAAAAAATATCTGGCCATACTACTCGAGCACAAAAACGGCCTTCCATTGTGTCAATACGGTAGTCGACCGAGAAGCTCTGACAAGATATCTGGCCATACTTCCCGAGCATGAAAAAGGCCTTCCATTGTGTCAATACTGTATATGCAGCGTGCAATTTGTGAACGCACCTTTCTATACTACCCATTTGTCTTCAGTACCCGTATCGGTCCGCTAGTGGTTATCATTCTTTCATTTTGCGTAGTCTATAGGCGAAACATTTAGTAAAGACCTATGGCGCCTGGTGAAAAAACTATTGCGCAAATGCGGAAATCCCCATACACCTGCACATGGCTCCATACACCGGCTAGTCGATCGAGACGCTCTGACAAGATATCTGGCCATACTGCTGAAGAGTGAAAACGGGCTTCCATTGTGTCAATACGGTATATGCAGCGTGCAATTTGTCAACGCACCTTTCATTACGACCCATTTGTCTGCAGTACCTGTAGCAGTCCTCAAGTGATTCTCATCCTTTCCTTCTGCGTAATTTATAAGCGAAATTTTTGTCAAGACCTATGGCGCCCTGTGAAAAAAACTAATGCAGAAATGGGCAAATTCGCTTACACTGGCTAGTGGCTCCATACACCAGCCAGTCGACCGAGAAGCTCTGACAAGATGTCTGGCCATACTGCCCGAGCGCGAAAACAGCCTTCCATTGTGCAAATACAGTATATGCAGCGCGCAATTTGTGAATGCACCTTTCATTACGACTCATTTGTGTGCAGTACCCGTATCGGTTCTATAGTGCTTATCATCCTTTTCTTTTGCGTAGTTTATAAGCCAAAATTTTAGACAAGACCGATGGCGCACTGTGAAAGAACTAATGCAAAAATGAGGAAATCCTCATACACCGGCTAGTGGCTCCATACACCGGCTAGTCGACCGAGAAGATCTGACAAGATATCTGGCCGTACTGCCCGAGCGCGAAAACGGGCTTCCATTGTGTCAATACAGTATATGCAGCGTGTAATTTGTGAACGCACCTTTTCTTACGACCCATTTGTGTGCAGTACCCGTATCGGTCCTCTAGTCGTTATCATCCTTTCCTTTTGCATAGTTTATATGCGAAACTTTTAGACAAGAACGATATCACCCTGTGAAAAAACTAATGCACAAATAGGGAAATCACCATACACCGGCGAGTGGCTCCATTCACCAGCTAGTCGACCGAGAAGCTCTGACAAGATATCAGGCCATACTGCCCTAGCGCGAAAACAGTCTTTCATTGTATCAATGCATTATATGCAGCGTGCAATTTGTGAACGCACCTTTCATTACGACCCATTTGTCGGCAGTACCCATACCGGTCCTCTAGTCGTTATCATCCTTTCCTTTTGCGTAGTTTATAAGCGAAAGTTTTAGTCAAGACCTAGGGCGCCCTGTGAAAAATTTATGCACAAATAGGGAAATCCCCATACACCGGCTAGTGGCTCCATACACCGGCTAGTCGACCGAGAAGCTCTGAAGAGATATCTGGCCATACTGCCCGAGCGCGAAAACAGTCTTCCATTGTGTCAATACAGTATATGCAGCGTGCAATTTGTGAACGCACCTTTCATTACGACCCATTTGTCGGCAGTACCCATACCGGTCCTCTAGTCGATATCATCCTTTCCTTTTGCGTAGTTTATAAGCGAAAGTTTTAGTCAAGACCTATGGCGCCCTGTGAAAATCTAAAGCGCAAATGTGGAAATCCCCATACACCTGCAAGTGGCTTCATACACCGGCTAGTCGATCGAGACGCTCTGACAAGATATCTGGCCATACTGCTAAAGAGTGAAAACGGGCTTCCATTGTGTCAATACGGTATATGCAGCGTGCAATTTGTCAACGCACCTTTCATTACGACCCATTTGTCTGCAGTACCTCTAGCGGTCCTCAAGTGGTTCTCATCCTTTCCTTCTGCGTAATTTATAAGCGAAATTTTTGTCAAGACCTATGGCGCCCTGTGAAAAAACTAATCGGCAAATGGGGAAATCCCCATACACCGGCTAGTGGCTCCATACACCGGCTAGTCGATCGAGACGCTCTGACAAGATATCTGGCCATACTGCTAAAGAGTGAAAACGGGCTTCCATTGTGTCAATACAGTATATGCAGCGTGCAATTTGTGAACGCACCTTTCATTACGACCCATTTGTCTGCAGTACCTCTAGCGGTCCTCAAGTGGTTCTCATCCTTTCCTTCTGCGTAATTTATAAGCGAAATTTTTGTCAAGACCTATGGCGCCCTGTGAAAAAACTAATCGGCAAATGGGGAAATCCCCATACACCGGCTAGTGGCTTCATACACCGGCTAGTCGATCGAGACGCTCTGACAAGATATCTGGCCATACTGCTAAAGAGTGAAAACGGGCTTCCATTGTGTCAATACGGTATATGCAGCGTGCAATTTGTCAACGCACCTTTCATTACGACCCATTTGTCTGCAGTACCTCTAGCGGTCCTCAAGTGGTTCTCATCCTTTCCTTCTGCGTAATTTATAAGCGAAATTTTTGTCAAGACCTATGGCGCCCTGTGAAAAAACTAATCGGCAAATGGGGAAATCCCCATACACCGGCTAGCGGCTCCATACACCGGCTAGTCGACCGAGAAGCTCTGACAAGCTACCTGGCCATACTACCCGAGCACGAAAACGGCCTTCCATTGTGTCAATACAGTATATGCAGCGTGCAATTTGTGAACGCACCTTTCATTACGAGTCATTTGTGTGCAGTACCCGTATCGGTCCTATTGTGGTTATCATCCTTTTCTTTTGCGAAGTTTATTAGCCAAAATTTTAGACAAGACCGATAGCGCCCTGTGAAAAAACTTATGCACAAATAGGGAAATCCCCATACTCCGGCTAGTGGCTCCATACACCGGCTAGTCGACCGAGAAGCTCGGAAGAGATATCTGGCCATAGGCTCCGGAACGATCGCCGGGTGGCGCTGCACTCTCCCCGGAGGGGGAGTACGCCGGGGCGGCGGCCTATTCGGCACGTGCTTTTTTCGCTGCGCGCGTGGTGCATTTCTCGCGCTAGGAAGAGGGCTGGGTAGAATTTTCTTTCGACTTATGAAAGCATAAACATTAGCACGTGTCCAGCAAGTTTGCTATACACGTAGAGTAGCTACTGGGTCCATTTTTGCCGGTGCTTGTCTTGTCGTCTGCTAAAGACGCGTCGTCTGCTACGTGCCAGTCTAACGGCCGAGCGCCCCGGTGGTTTCACGGGATAAAGAGTGCTCTTGTAGGCGACCATTGGTTGGTCTTACCACCTCAGTCATCGCGAAACGAATGCGCCTGGTGAACGTTTTTTCAGCGCCCTAAGCAGACGCTCCTCGGCCCGATCCTCCGCGTCTGGCAAGTGCACGCGCAGCTCGCGCTGTCTCCCGCACCGCCTGAGGCATCCAGCCTCCTACTCACGAATGCGACAAAAAGACCGACGGCGGCGCGAGCCACTTAAGCCAGCACGTGCAAAGAGCGGCGGGAACACTCCTCACTAGCCCGAAACGAAAAGATGAAACTGAAAGCGAAAAAAACCATATTGTTGCATGGTCAGCTGCCACGACAGTAACAAGGCGAAAGAAGAGGATCCATTCGTTAAATTCTGCATATTCCCCGCGAAAGCGCACCAAAAGGATAGACGGTAAGCATGGATCACTGCAGTTCGAAAGGTGAAATAAGTTGACACATTTTTGTTTGTATCTTTGTGCTTTCAGTTTACATCACCCGGCTTTGAAAATGCGAACTAGTGTTCTAACGAGTCCTCCCCTCTACACTTTTTTTAATGCATGCTGCCAATGATTGTTTTCCGCTATAATAAATGAACTTCAGAGTTGTTTAGCTGGTGCCGTTCGATATCGTCCATATATAACACAATAGGTTGACATTTTGCATGGGAGAAAAAAAAAATTGTTTCTAGCGATTTACCTGGCTGTAGTAGCTCTGGTCCATCTTGTCATTGTGACTTGTGTTCTGGACGGGATTGCTGCGTTGTTCGCTTTTTTCCCACATTTAGAAATACTGGTAATTGAAAGAGGTATACACCAAATTCTGTATATTATAGTAATTAAAAGTCATATGTCACAAGCTGTTCTGTTGTTTCCGCGAACTGTCACGCTAACCCATACTGGTACTCCAAGCGGGTGACAAACATTGCGAACAAAAATTTCTTCAAGGACAAGTAAAATGGAAATGCGGCGCTATCAGCGCACCCCTTAATTAGCGTGTGCCTTTCTAATGCGTTTTTATAAGATGCAGCTGATTGTTTCAAGAGTAAGAAACAACCTATTAACCATAATCAATCACGTTTATCTTACAATTCTTGCAAGCGTCAGTGTTTCTGCAGTCCAGAAAGTCCGGATGTCAGAAGCGCGAGCACAGAAGGCAGGAACAAACAAGAGAAAGGTACGCTGTGACCAGCTGAACAGCTGTCGCCTTGCAGAAGAAAAGAGCAACCGACGACAGCCGAACCTCGCGTTTCCCCCCTTAAAATCGTCAGGGCAGTCTGCCGGTCGAGCGGCGGGAAGCAGGCGGCGCGTCTGTAGCAGACGACAAGACAAACGTCGACAAAAATGGACCCAGTAGCTACTCTACGTGTAAACCGAACTTGCTGGACACGTGCTAATGTGTATGCTTTCATAAGTCGAAAGAAAATTTTACCCAGCCCTCTTCCTAGCACGAGAAATGCAGCACGCGCGCAGCGAAAAAAGCACGTGCCGAATAGGCCGCCGCCCCGGCGTACTCCCCCTCCGGGGAGAGGGCAGTGCTTCCCTCGCCCGGCAAACTTTAGCTTTGCCTCTCTATACTGCCCGAGCGCGAAAATAGTCTTCCATTGTGTCAATACAGTATATGCAGCGTGCAATTTGTGAACGCACCTTTCATTACGACCCATATGTGTGGAGTACCCGTATCGGTCCTATAGTGGTTATTATACTTTTCTTTTGCGTAGTTTATAAGCGAAAACTTTCGACAAGAACGATGGCGCCCTGTGAAAAAACTAATGCGCAAATAGGGAAATCCCCATACACCGGCTAGTTGCTCCATACACTGGCTAGTCGACCGAGAAGCTCTGAAGGATATGTGGCCATACTGCCCGAGCGCGAAAACAGACTTCCATTGTGTCAATACAGTATATGCAGCGTGGAATTTGTGAACGCACCTTTCATTACGAGTCATTTGTGTGCAGTACCCGTATCGGTCCTATTGTGGTTACAATGCTTTTCTTTTGCGAAGTTTATAAGCCAAAAATTTAGATAAGACCGTTAGCGCCCTGTGAAAAAACTAATGCACAAATAGGGAAATCCCCATACACCGGCTAGTGGCTCCGTACACCGGGTAGTCGACTGAGAATCTCTGACAAGATATCTGGTCATACTGCCCGAGCACGAAAACAGCCTTCCATTGTGCAAATACAGTATATGCAGCGTGAAATTTGTGAATGCACCTTTCATTATGACTCATTTGTGTGCAGTACCCGTATCGGTCCTATAGTGCTTATCATCCTTTTCTTTTGCGTAGTTTATAAGCCAAAATTTTAGACAAGACCGATGGCGCACTGTGAAAAAACTAATGCAAAAATGGGGAAATCCTCATACACCGGCTAGTGGCTCCATACACCGGCTAGTCGACCGAGAAGATCTGACAAGATATCTGGCCATACTGCCCGAGCGCGAAAACAGTCTTCCATTGTGTCAATACAGTATATGCAGCGTGTAATTTGTAAACGCACCTTTCCTTACGACCCATTTGTGTGCAGTACCCGTATCGGTCCTATAGTGCTTATCATCCTTTTCTTTTGCGTACTTCATAAGCGAAAATTTGAGACAAGATCGATGGCGCCCTGTGAAAAAACTAATGCACAAATGGGGAAATCCCCATACACCGGCTAGTGGCTCCATACACCGGCTAGTGGACCGAGAAGCTCTGACAAGATATCAGGCCATACTGCCCTAGCGCAAAAACAGTCTTTCATTGTGTCAATACAGTATATGCAGCGTGCAATTTGTGAACGCACCTTTCATTACGACCCATTTGTGTACACTACCCGTATCGGTCCTATAGTGGTTATCATCGTTTTCTTTTGTGTAGTTTATAAGCGAAAATTTTAGACAAGACCGATGGCGCCCTGTGAAAAAACTAATGCACACAGGGGGAATCCCCATACACCGGCTAGTGGCTCCATACACCGGCTAGTCGACCAAGAAGATCTGACAAGATATCTGGCCATAGTGCCCGAGCGCGAAAACAGTCTTCCATTGTGTCAATACAGTATATGCAGCGTGCAATTTGTGAACGCACCTTTCATTACGACCCAATTGTGTGCAGTACCCGTATCGATCCTCTAGTCGTTACCTTCCTTTCTTTTTGCGTAGTTTATAGGCGAAACTTTTACACAAGACCGATAACGCCCTGTGAAACATTTATGCACAAATAGGGAAATCCCTATACACCGGCTAGTGGCTCCATACACCGGCTAGTCGACCGAGAAGCTCTGACAAGATATCTGGCCATACTGCCCGAGCGCGAAAACAGCCTTCCATTGTGCAAATACAGTATATGCAGCGTGCAATTTGTGAACGCACCTTTCATTACGACCCATTTGTGTACACTACCCGTATCGGTCCTATAGTGCTTATCATCCTTTCCTTTTGCGTAGTTTATAAGCGAAACTTTTAGACAAGAACGATGGCGCCCTGTGAAAAAACTAATGGACAAATGGGGAAATCCCCATACACCGGCTAGTGGCTCCATACACCGGCTAGTCGACCGAGAAGATCTGACAAGATATCTGGCCATACTGCCCGAGTGTGAAAACAGTATTCCATTGTGTCAATACAGTATATGCAGCGTTTAATTTGTGAACGCACCTTTCATTACGACCCATTTGTGTGCTGTACCCGTATCGGTCGTACAGGGCTTATCATCCTTTTCTTTTGCGTAGTTTATAAGTTAAATTATAGACAAGACCGATGGCGCCCTGTGAAAAAAGTAATGCACAAATGGGGAAATCCCCATACGCCGGCTAGTGGGTCCATACACCGGCTAGTCGACCGAGAAGATCTCACAAGATATCTGGCCATACTGCCCGAGCGCGAAAACAGTCTTCCATTGAGTCAATACAGTATATGCAGCGTGCAATTTGTGAACGCACTTTTCATTACGACCCATTTCTGTGCAGTACTCGTATCGGTCCTATAATGCTTATCATCCTTTTCTTTTGCGTAGTTCATAAGCGAAAATTTTAGACAAGATCGACGGCGCCCTCTGAAAAAAATAATGCACAAATGGGGAAATCCCCATACACCGGCTAGTGGCTGCACACACCGGCTAGTCGAGCGAGAAGCTCTGAAAAGATATCTGGCCATATAGCCCGAGCGAGAAAACAGTCTTCCATTGTGTCAATACAGTATATGCAGCGTGCAATGTGTGACCGCACCTTTCATTACGACCCAATTGTGTGCAGTACCCGTATCGATCCTCTAGTTGTTATCTTCCTTTCTTTTTGCGTAGTTTATAAGCGAAACTTTTACACAAGATCGATGGCGCCCTGTGAAAAATTTATGCACAAATGGGGAAATCCCCATACACCGGTTAGTGGCTCCATACACCGGCTAGTCGACCGAGGCGCTCTGATAAGATATCTGGCCATACTGCCCGAGCACGAAAACGGCCTTCCATTGTTTCAATGCGGTATATGCAGCGTGCAATTTCTGAACGCACCTTTCATTACGACCCATTTGTCTGCAGTACCCGTATCCGTCCTCTAGTGGTTATCATTCTTTCCTTTTGCGTAGTCTATAAGCGAAAGTTTTAGTCAAGACCTACGGCGCCCTGTGAAAAAAATAATGCACAAATGGGGAAATTCCCTTACATTGGCTAGTGGCTCCATACACCGGCTAGTCGACCGAGACGCTCTGACAAGATATCTGGCCATACTGCTAAAGAGTGAAAACGGGCGTCCATTGTGTCAACATGGTATATGCAGCATGCAATTTGGGAACGCACCTTTCATTACGACCCATTTGTCTGCAGTACCCATAATTTACATCCTTTCCTTTTGCGTAGTTTATAAGCCAAAGTTTTAGCCAAGACCTATGGCGCCCTGTGAAAATCTAATGCGCAAATGGGGAAAACCTCATACACTGGCCGATCGCGGGTGTTGGGGCGGTGCGTCGGGAACATTTTCTCCGCACCTCCTCCCTTTAGCACGCGACCTCGCGAGCCCGAAGCACCCGAAGTGGGAGCGTCAGCAGTGGCTTCCTGCCGGCGGGCGCCCTCTGGAGTCACCGCGTGTAACCCATTGCCGGACCTCACGGCGTAGGCTGCGCGTTTCGTTGGCGCGCCTCGAGGAGCTTCCTCTGGCAACCCTTCCTGTGCGCAACTTTGCGCGCTGGAGGGCGGTGACCCGGTCAGCGATCTCGCCGGTTGCGGGTGTTGTAGCAGTGCGTCGGGAACCTTCCTTCCGCACCTCCCTCTAGCTCGTGACCTCGGGAGTCCGGAATGGGAGCGTCGGCAGTTTCTCCTCTTCGAAAGTACTGCTTCAGCTCGCCCACATGAATAGGGTCGCTGATTCGACCAGACCTCGGGTCTTTCAGCTTGTAATTTAGCCGCGAGATCTTCTCCGCGACTACGAACGGTCCTACCCACTTGGGTGCGAGACCGGCCGCAAACACTGCGCTGGCACCGCTAAGCGCGTGGTTACGTTTCAAGACAGTGTCGCCCACTTGGTACACCACGTCTCGATGAGCTCGGTCGTAAGCCGCCTTTTGGTCGACCCTGGCCTTACCGCGGCTGCGGTTCGCCTCCTTGATGGCTTCTGCCAAACGCTCGCGCAAGCGCCGCGCGTAAGCCGCATGTGCTGCTTTCGCGGGGACTGCGGTCGACCTCCTGGCCAGAACCGTGTCCGTCGGTGTGTTCAGCTCCTTGCCGAACATCAGGAATGCGGGCGTGAAGCCCGTGCACCGATTCACGCTTGTGCGCAGAGCGAAGGAGATCGAGCTCAAGTGCTCATCCCAGTCTTGTTGCCGCCGGGCATATGCCCCAAGCAGTGGCTTTATGTCTCGATTTCGGCGCTCCGTCACGTTAGACGGGGGGTGATAGCACGATGTTGTTTGCTGCCTGACACCCATTGCTGCGCACGCTTCACGAAACAACCTTGATGTGAAATAGGTGGCGTTGTCGGTAATCAGCCGCTCCGGAAATCCGTAGCGACAAAACACCTCGGACAGCTTTTGCAGGACCTCCTGTGCTGTCGCTTTGCGCAGCGGATAGAGTTCAGCGATCCCACTGAAGTGGCATGTCACCACGAGTACAAACTTGTACCCTCTCTTGCTGCGCGGCAGCGGGCCCATCAGATCGCACGCCAGGACCTCCCATGGCTTTGTGCTCACGATAGGCTGAAGCAAGCATGGCGCCTTACCGCCTCGCGGTTTGCGCTCTTGGTAGACGTGGCATGTGCGTACGTACCTTCATACTTGTGCCTTCATGCCGGGCGAGGTAGCATACCGACAAAGCTTCCGTCATGTCTTTGGCGCGCTACCGTGGCCGTCTGCGTCGTGGTAGTGCTGCAATGCAGCACACCTGAGCTTGCTCGGGATAACGGCCTTAAAACACTCACTTGACTCATTTTTGCCGGGCACGTATTTCAGCAGAGCTCCGTCGGCGTCAAGCAGGTAACTTTCCAGCTCACTCGCAGCAATACCAGCTGCATTAGAGCTCGCGCCATCCGCAATACCAGCAGCTTCCCGGCGCCTTTCATTCACCGGTGTTCGATTTGCCTGAGGGTCCGTCTCTTCATTAAGACTGGCGATCACCTCCCGACAAAACACGTCCTCCTGCTGAGCCTCGACTAGCTCTTCCCGACTGAACGCAACCTCGAGCGGAACTCTTCCCCCGACGAGATGCACGTGCACTGAGCGTTCGAAACTTGGGTCCTCCCGCGTTCCGCGCTCTCCCCGCGCCGAGAAGGGTCGCTGACCTACAGCGTCCTCCTCGGCCTCTCCGGCCGGTTGGGTGTCGTCCACCGGCGCCCGTGACAGCGCGTCCGCGACCACATTCGTGGCACCTTTGCGGTGGCGAACTTCGAATTCGAAGCGTTACAATGTCAGGGCCCATCGCGCGAGCCTCCCGCTGGGCTCACGGAGGCGGGAAAGCCATGTGAGGGCCATGTGATCAGTCTCGATCGTGAATTTGACCCCCTCTACGTACATCTCGAACTTTCCAAGTGCGTAGATTATGGCCAGACACTCCTTCTCGGTGACCGAGTAGTTTCGCTCTACCGGTGTCAGCGCACGGCTCGCAAAAGCCACGGGTCGCAGTTGTTCTCCATCCACCTGGAGGAGCACTGCCCCTACGCCGAGGTCACTCGCGTCTGTTTGGATCACGAATGGCCTGTTCAGATCCGGTAGTTTCAGCGATGCAGTGTCTGCAACAGCTTTCGCCAGTTGGCGTAGGCTGCTCTCCTGCTCCTCTCCCCACTCCCAAGGGGCGGATTTCCTCAACAACCTTGTCAAGGGTGCTTGCAGGCGCACGCAAGCGGGGATAAACTGGCGGTAGTAGCCGATCATCCCTAGGAAGCGCCGAACTCCGGTGACATCCTTCGGCGTGGGAAACTCCAAGATCGCCTGGAGTTTCTCGGGATCGGGGGACACCTGTCCGCGTTCGATCCGATAGCCGAGCAGGCTCACTTGAGCGCTGCATATTTGCGCCTTGGCAGGATTGATGGTTATGCCAGCCTCCCTGAGTCTTCCCAGGACGTCTCTCAGGTGGCAGAGGTGCTCCTAAAAGGTGCGGGAGTAGACGACAATGTCGTCCAAATAGGCGTGGGCATGCTGCCACTTTGCCTCACCGAGCACCCGGTCGATCAGGCGTTGGAATGTGGTCGGACACAAACCGAAAGGCATACGTACGAACTCGTACAGCCCCCTATGGCAAGTGAACGCTGTCTTGCATTCATCGCCGGGACGCATCTCGACCTGAAGGTACCCCTTGCTGGCGTCCAAAATGGAGAAGTATTTTGCGCCACCGAGATTTGCCACGATTTCGTCAACGCTCGGGAAGGGGTACGCATCCTTTTTCGTGACCGCATTCAGCCGCCGATAGTCGACGCAAATACCGCCAGCTACCGTCCTTCTTTCGAACGAGCACCACTGGAAACCCCCAAGGCAGTGATTTCCCTACACCCCCCCTAGGGTGTGTGTAGACCCCCCCCCTAGTTTTTCTGGACACCCCCCCTTGAATCCCCAAATTCCACTCTTGCCAGTCCTTGTATGGACCTTTTTCAGTATCGATCTGCGTATGCGCGGGCTGCCCGTCTGCTATCCTCGGGCAAAATAAACAAAAGTGCGCCCCCCGAGCTTGCTGTTAGCGTTGCACGTATTTGTTTCCTTTTTTTCGACAGCTCGTGGCAAGTTTTCGACAGCTCGTGACATTTAAAAAGGGCAATTTGGCGAGGCGAAGCGCTACGGAAGCTAATTCTGGCGTTTTAATAAATCGGGAGTGTACAATCGGTGGCAGATTTATAAGTGCTGCGTAATTCGTGTACTACCTAACCATTGTTTCAAGAACTCAAATTTCGTCACTGGCCCTGGTAACGAGTTCGAAAATGTCCTTATACGTTGAAAAATGGCGAGAAATTTAAAAAAAACTGAATACGGACCTTTCATGGTAAAAAATGAATTTCTCTAAATTTGTTTTTTTCTTAGATTGAATAGAAAGCACCGCCTCTCAGGTGTATATATATATATATATATATATATATATAGAAAATGAAAAACGTACATCACGGGGATGAGCGTTTGGTTAACAGACGTCTATTATTTAACTAGTGGGATAAAAAAACAGCTTTTCTAGTTTATTAACCCCCCCCCAGTCATTGAGACACCCCCCCCTTGATTCGATGCCTGGGGAAACCCTTGCCCCAAGGGCTCGTCGAGCGGCGGATAATGCCTGCTTTCAGCAGTTCCTCCAGCGCCTCGTCAGTTGCCTGCCTCTTGGCCGGGCTGACGGGCCGGGGATTGCATTTTAATGTTTGAGCCTCGCCGGTGTCTATGCAGTGCTGCACCAACCTTGTGCAACCTGCTTGCTCAGTGAATATCTCGCCGAAGTCACCTAACAACGACACGATGCGGTCACGCTGCGCTGCTGTCAGCTCTCTAGCACTTGCTAGGAGCGCGCTCAATTCCTCGCCCTGACCTCGGGGTGGAAGGCGCGCAGCGCAGAAGCAATCAGCCGCGGCAGCAGCAAAGACCGAGCCCGGAGGTTGCTGCGCGCGCCGGCTACCGGCAGCGCCTGAAGCTCCTGCTTCCCGCGGCGCGTGAGATGTTTCGGCGGCGCGCCCATGCAGTGACTTCTCTGCGGGCGGCGGCTCGAAAAACGGTTTTAGCGGCATAAACGGGCCCTTCCGATAGCCTCCGTTGCCGACGTCCACGACGCGATAACGCTGCGCCGCTGTCAGCTGACTAGCACCTGCTAGGAGCGCGCCTAACCCCTCGCTCTGATTTCGGGCTGGAGGGCTGGCGGCGCAGGAGAAATCAACCGCGCCGGTAGCGGCGACACCCGAGCTCGGAGGGGGCCGCGCGCGCCGGCTATCGGCTGCGCCTGAAGCTTTTGCTTCCCTCGGCGCGCGGGACGTTTCGGCGGCAGCCTTAAGCCCGTTCTACATGGAGTGAATTTCGCCTGCGAATCCGCTGGAACGAACATTCGCACTTGCGAAGTTCGCAATGCCTGGAATTGTCGTCTACATGGGATCCTGCGAACGCCGCGATTTTCGCATTTCAGATGCGCCTTGTTTGCAGACTGAAATAAGTTTGCCACCAGCAAAGGTTGTTGTGATTTTAACGAGGGTGGTTTTATTTTACTTTCTTCGCAAGTTGTTTCTGCCTGGTTTGCGGTAAATATAAGTTTATTTATAAGAGAAGACAAAATATAAGAGAAGACAAACGTTTTGGTGTGCCCGTGCTTTTGTCGCGCTCATACAAGCAACGCCATCTGGTTTCCAAGCGTGCAAGTGGTGCCGAGCTGTGCTCCTATTGGCCGCAGGTCCGGCCCCTCTAAGCCGCACACGCCGCATGAACGGCGTTTGCTCGACAGCTTCAAATGTTTGGCACTTTACCGCAGCAACGAAAAAAGGTGGTTTTGCTGAACGAGCGGCGCCGCATCAGCGATTCGCAGGCGAAATCGCTCCATGTAGTACGGGACCTCGCTGCAGGTGGCGGTTCGGCGAACGGATTCAGCGGCGTAAACGTGCCCTCCCGATAGCCTCCGTTGCCGATGTGCACGACCAGTCCAAACTTGGACATAAAGTCTCTCCCCAGAATGACTGGGACCGTCAGTCCGGGCAAGTGGACGAAACGCATTCGCCGTACACGCTGACTCCAACGCACGACGAGGAGAACGTCACCGCGTGACGTAACATCACCACACGCAAGCTGGAGCGGCAACTTCCGCACGCGCAGCCGAATAGCTTTGCGCTCGAGATGGGAAACCACCTCGTCCCCTACGAGTGAAGTGCTTGCCCCGGTGTCCAGCAGTGCCTTAAAACTCCGCCCCGCAATTGCGAGGTCGAGAAAGGGCGCAGGCGCACTGGTCGGAACTCCAACTCTGATTGCGGCGGGCGCGGTGATGTTTTCCTCTCGGGCGCGTTGATCAGCCACCGTCGACTTCACCGGCGGCCCGCTGCGTTTCCCTGTCCACCTGGGCAGATTCGCATCATGTGACCAACTTGCCCACACTTGAAACAGCGAACAGAATTCCGTGCTGCTTGCTGCGCCGATCGAGGCTGCTCGTATGCTCCGCGGCCAACTGGCCGCATCCGGTTCTCCGGGGGAGAGTTGTGAGCGGGTGCCAGCAACTGCGGCAGCGCCGATCCCGTGCAGGGAAGCCCAATTGGGCGAGCGTTCGCCGGCCGATCACCTGACCGGTTTGTTGTGTGCACTGCGCGCGGGACTGCCAGGACCTCCGGCCGTATCGCCTCCGCGTTGCGCAACCCATACGAGTAGGGGTCCAGCGCTCGGTCCCCGAGACCGAGCGTTTCTCGCTTGCTGGGTATCAACGTAGAGCCGACCTCGACTCGTCCGCTGCCCGTAACGCCGCGCCAAGCACAGCTTGGTTCCAGTGTTTCCACCGGAGGCGGCGGTGGCCGATACGCGCGTGCAGCCGCAATTGCTGCTTGCACACGACGAGATTCGGCCGCCAGCTCGTTGAGATCCCTGCACCTGCAGTTCCTCAAGTACAAGGCAAAGGTGGGGTGGCATTGCCTGATGACCCGATCGACCCGCTCCGAGTTCGGGGCATGTGGGTCGGCGTACTCGTAAAGCTCCTGCATCGCACGGACATACTCGATCATCGATTCGTCCGGAGCTTAGGTGCGCATTTCCAACTCTCTACGCATCCGCGGGAGGTAGTCGACGGGCAGGAATTCCTCCCTGAACATCGTTCGGAAGTCATCCATCGTGCGCGCCGTGTGGCCTATCACTCGATACCACCGGGCGGCATGGTCGACTAGGGCTGCGGGCAGAACTCTGTGCAGCACCTCGCTCTCGCTGATGCCGGTCGCCTGCTCGTAACGGCTCAGAGCCAGCAGGAAAGCGTTCGCGCTCACTTGATCGCTATAACCGCTATACGTCGGCATCGGTAGCTGCACCCTGGGAGCGGGTGAGCGCGCCGCCTGCAGCACTTGCTGCATGGCGCTTGCGAGAGCGTTCGCGATGGAAGCTGCATCCACAGTCATTCCTTCACTTACGGGCGCCTGCTTGCTCACTTGCACGAGAGGCGCGCCGCATGGGGCTTCAGCATTTGCGTAGGCCCGGCGCATGGTGGTTGAAAGCGCGGCGTCACCTGACGTAGAGCGCTCGTGGAATTCAGAACTTTCCGAAATTCTCGTTGGTGCGCGAGCCGCAGCATCTGCGTAGGCCCGGCGCATGGTGGTTGAAAGCGCGCGGTCACCTGACGTATAGCGCTCGCGGAATTCAGAACTTTCCGAAACTTTCGTTGCCGCGCGAGCCGCAGCATCTGGAGTAGGCCCGGCGCATGGTGGTTGAAAGCGCGGCGTCACCTGACGTAGAGCGCTCATGGAATTCAGAACTTTCCGAAATTCTCGTTGGTGCGCGAGCCGCAGCATCTTCGTAGGCCCGGCGCATGGTGGTTGAAAGCGCGGCGTCACCTGACGTATAGCGCTCGCGGAATTCAGAACTTTCTGATATTCTCGTTGGTGCGCAAGCCGCACTCGCGGTTGCGTAGGGGCCGTGGAGAAGGGGGACCCGAGCCGCTCCTGCGGCTGCAGTGGGCGCTGTTGATGCAGAGCATCGCGGGACCTCCCGGGCATGATCACAAAGGTCGGCCAACAGCATCAAATCTCCCAACTCATAATCCTGTGCCATGTTCCTCGGAGCTAGCGAACCTCGAATTCACTTAAAAACGAGTCCCACGTTCGGGCGCCAAAAATGTGGGGACCAGGGTTCTGACGGCGGCCTAGCTCGATCCTCGAGATCCGGCCGCAAGGCTAGCTCCACTGAACACCGCCCCGGATCACCAACTTGGCGTATCGGTAGCGAACAGCAAGGAACACAGGACACAGAATTCGCCCACTCGGACGTTTATTGCAATGCAAGAAAGGAGACGTCGGGCGCGTCGTTCTACACCGCCGACCACCTTAGCCAGGGCGGGAGAAGCAGGCGCGAGGGCGGAAAAGGAAGTCCAAAAAGGAGCGAGTCGTACTTACTGCCGCTCCCGACGATGGTTCGTGTCCAAAGAGGCCCTCTCCTTGTCGCCCGCCGCGGACCAGGCCGCCGGAGCTTCCGGGCAAAACCTGTGACGTGAGGGGTCCGGCAGCGCCCCCCGCTCTCACGGGGATCCTCCCGGAGGGGAAAGCGCGCGACCGCGGAGAGAGAGGTACTACCCCTCTCGCCTCCGCGGTGGGCCGAGAGGGATAGGAAAGATGGCGGAGCTCCGCAATTTCCACACAGTTCAGTTATTTTTCATCCATGTTCAAATTTATTGCTTCGAGTACCATTGTGATTTCAATTTGGAAAGTCCTAATGAGATGACAGGAAAGAGTTAAAATGAGCTGCGAATCTTAAGGAACCTGTAAGCAGCCATTATTGAAATTTCACAAAAGAGACTTGTAACGTTTTGTCTATTTTGAAATTATCCACAGATGGTACGCGGAAATGCCAGCTAGCAAGTTCGATGAAAAGTTCTTATCAGCTCATAAGGATGCAAAGATGTGGCAAAGGATCGATAGGATAGCTCTTCACCCTCGCCAGCTGATTGTCTGCTAGCACCACAGGATTTTGTTCACAATTATTTCTTGGCTTTTATTTCCCTTTCCTTTGCTCCAGTACCTTTTTTCTCCTCTAACCTGTTTAGGCAACAAAACTTCCTCCAGCATCAGCTTTAAATATGTATTTCGATAGGCTCGTTCTTTCTTTACTCTTGTGTTTGGCTTGGTTGGAATTGAGCATAACCTGCCACAATACTTTTATTCACTCTCAGCAGGATGGGCTAATGACGATGAGAGCTTATTCAGAGCCTTGAAGTCTAACCACAAATTCCAAGTGGCTGCGACATCTATATGCCCATCCCAAGCATTCTGCGGAATTCAACTTGACACTAATGCTTGTATTCGCGACTGGTGAAGCGTGCTTAAGCGTCTACTGTCCAAGCGTTTGGGGTAGTCAACAGGAAGAGTTTGCAATTGTGAGGGGATGTTTCACATTCTATTGCTTTTTAGCTCCGCACTGTATAAACTGGTTTGGAAAATTGCTCAAGTGAATTTACCTAGTCCTAAGGGGAATAACAAAATGTCCCACATTTCGTTCAAAATGGTGCAAGTGACGTCAGTATCCAGCTGCAAGAAAACAGATTCACGGGTTGTGTGTTGTGTGGCCATTAGCGGTTTTTTCGTCTTCCATAAAGTGGACATATAAACAGGTTTACAAATAGTTTACAAAGTACAAATACAAGGAAATGGTTGGTGTCGAGCTTGACACTGCGCTCTCTCGAGAGTACTTCTTAATACCTTGCGCAAGAACTGGAGGCAAGGCCATGTGCTTAGATGGGAATGTCTGTCGGAATTTGTGAAAGTTGCAGTACATCTGGAAGTTATATAGATCATGGGTGGCTTTAGCAATAAAATGACCGCTGCACGTACTTTTGCTCTGTTATCAATGAGCAGCATGTGAGCATTGATATGTGCTTCTCTGTTGACATTTTTGTTACAGAAAAACAGGCCATATTAAGGCACCCTGGCATATCTTCGTGAAAAACACGGGACAGAAAAGCTGCCAACACATGGAAACCATGTTGATCACGGCACCTTTCCTAGTACTTCATTACCGTTTATCAGCGCTGTGTTTTCCCCCAACTGTAAACTATCCCAGCGTTGCACCATAAGCCAGAAATCAAACACTTGCTTGTCAATGGCAAGTGGTCTACCAAACTTCCGTGGCTATGCAAAAAGTGAGTAGCTCAGCGGAAAGTCTTGGATGCGTTATTTCGGTATCTTGAAGATGATGAGGGTTTGACGGACGACCGTCTGGTCGGGAGGGTACATTTGCGAGAGAAAGAGGGCACCGACCAAGTAACAAAAAAGAAAAACTTAAAAGACGTTTCTGCTCCCGCACGGCAGCCTTGTTCGGGTGCCCTCTTTCTCTCTCAAATGTATCTTTAAGATATTGGCGTCGCCGAGACTTTATAGCCGGCCTTAAGCGGACAGTGTATGCTACGCCACATGTCCCTTTATATGACCCTGTAGCGCCACCATCATCTTCTTAAGCGTCACCATCATCATCAGCAGATTAGCCAGCTGGCACAGCGGAACACACTCAGCACTCGGCACACCTCTGGAATGGCCCCCTCGTTTCTACTCGCTTCGTTCCGACCATGGCGCAGCCAGCGCAACCGTAATAAACGTAGGCTCGGCCGCACCGCATCATCGGCCGCCTACAGTTCGGTGACCCGACAAGAGGCTTCGCCATGGCTTCGCAACGCTGCTTCCCCAGCCACAACGCGGACGACGGCACGCGAAGAACGTTCCCCGCCCTCCCAGACCTTTTCTTGCTGATCCCGTTTGATTCCATCTCAAACCACGCTGCATGGTTCATCATTTTGGAGAGCCATTTTTATGTAAATGGTATCTGTTCCCCGGGTAATCAGGTACCACGTCACACTAGAGCAGCTACCTGCTGACCTCATTGAGCAGATCCAGCGGCCGACCCTAGGTCCCGGTGCGTATGACGACTTGAAAGCTGCTGTCCTAAACCACCACGGTATAGGAACGCCTTTGTCCACACCACCACGCCTTCCAATGGCATCCGTGGATCCGTCACCGGCAGGTCCACCCTCACCTGACCAATAAGCGCGAGCCCCGACTACGATTTGCGGCACTTGCCAATTGGCGTTTCACTTAGCCAACTCGACGCAACACCCTTGCGCACTCCCACACGTTGTTCCGTCTGCTGCAAAAACCCACCCGGGTGTTGAATGCTTTGCCGCTAACAAGTGGGAAACTTCACCGCCTTCGCCGTACGGCACGGGTGAGAAGGATCTTTCAGACCCTTTTCCTGCCCGCACACGCGAGACCTCTTCCCCGTCACTGGTGCAACAGCTTCCAGCCGTCGACAACAGCTCGAGATCCTCGGCAGTGCAACTGACACTAGAAACTGATCAGACTGCCTCCGACAGTCCTGACACCTTGGCTACGATGGAGACACTGGAGAAACAATTACGGGACAAATGTCTCAGCAAATATTGCCGAAAGAACAATTTCTGGTCCCCATGCAGTCAGACGCGCCGCAAACTGGTTACCCCACCTCGACCGATTCCCTGCTACAGGAGCGTATTCGGTATACGGTGTCGCAAGCGCTCTGCTCTCCGACCCCGGATGAAACCAGTGCGAGTGCACTGCACGACAGGAACTCGACACACCGGTAGTTTGAGAGACGCTTGTCGTTGGCACCTTCCACTGCTCCGTCTCGCACGGCGCGTGCGCACGTTGCCCAGACAGCGACACATCCCTAGAGCAAACACCACAGCACAGTCAAGCCCGAAATCCGGTCGTCATTCTGCTGCACCGCGCTTCACCTTGCCGATGTCCTTCGAGTTACGCCTGCCGTTCGCTCCACCATCAATTGCAGCAGCCACTTCGCATCCCGCAATGCGTCCGCGGCCGCACTCCCAGCCTCGTCCACCAGAGGCTTCCCCACATCCCGGACGCTACCTCGCCGATGACCAGGACCTTGCCGGTAGTCAACTTACTGCCACTTTACCACTGACTGCCCAAGGACTCTTCCTGACTACGAACAAATTGTACATACCTGTACATTGTGTATAGTGTATTTTCCTGCATTGTTATTTACATTTCTCACTTTACCGCGCTTCACGCTAGGGGGGGGGGGGGTGGAGGAGCCCTGTAGCGCTACCATCCTCATCTTTTTAAGCGCCACCATCATCATCAGCAGATTGGCCAGCTGGCACAGCAGAACACACTCAGCACTCTGCGCACCTCTGGAACGGCCCCCTCATTTCTACTCGCTTCGTTCCGACCATGACTGCCTCCGACTGCCTCTAATGCCATGACTTGCGGTTCTGCCTTCAATGCACGGATATTTTTCACTGATAAATATGTGCTCGCGATATCGGCATTTGCTTGTAGCTATATTAAATTCCTGATGTTTTTTTTTTCACTTTATCACATTTCACTATCTGACTTGTGTACCAATGTAAGAGCCTGTATGGTGTATTGGACACGCAGTAAACGTGAATGAATGAATGAATGAATGAATGAATGAATGAATGAATGAATGGCGCAGCCAGCGCAACCGCAATACACGTGGGCTCTGCCGCACCGCCTCATCACCCGCCTACAACCCCATCTCTTTTTTACATGCTGAGCATCTCGTTCACTCGCCTTGTCCCTCCGGCGTCATCGTTGTTGTCGGCGGCGTTTTCCGCCGCTCCCCCATTCTCCTCGCCGCGCCAGCTGTGCTCTACGCCGCTCACCCCCTCTCCACTCCGATAGCGAACACTGTCTCGCGAGGGGCATTGGATTGGATTCAATTGGATTGACTTGGATTGGATTGGCTTGGCTTGGGTTGGATTTGGATTGGATTGGATTAAAGGGGATTGTGTTTGATTGTGTTGCGTCATAGCCGCGGCAGACGCGCTGGGGCCGGCGCATGTGCAGTACTCTTTCTTCTGCGTTTTCCTCTCCTTCGGGAGCCCTGCGCATATAACCGGTGTGCCGTTCTCCGGCGAAGCAACATCCACGCTTGGCTCAAAACCCGAGTCCATGCCGCTTTACAAGTAAGCCAACGTCGTCATCGACTGGGACCGGCTTCCGCAGTACCCTCAACGTTATGCCCGCTATAAAACGCGGTCCCTTCGCCACTCCGCCTATGCGTCGCATCTACTCAGGGGTTCCCGCGAGGCGAGGTGGGAGTTTTTTTTCCCCCTTTCACCTACTACTCCTCTCTTTACTATTCATCTATCTTTTCCACTTGCCCCGCCTGCAGCGTAGCATGTCGACGTACGTATGTTGGCAAACGTCTCTGCCGTTCCTTCTTTAATTAAGAGCTTCTTTCTCTCTCTCTCTCTCTACTTTCTGTGCAGTGTTCGTGGTGTGAAGCTCCATTTCCGAACAAAATGCCAGGGTTTTTCTGGAAGATGCACAGCATTAAAATAACATCAAAAAAGGAATACACAAGTGGTACTTTTTTGCACTACACTAGAGTCCTGCGGGAAAGCCAAACCAGCAAGTGGCCTTTTTTCTTGACTACAAAGCGCTGCAGAGGAGGCAAGAAAAATATTCCTTTTTGTTGACACCAAAGATGCGTTGCAAAGCCAAAACGTGTGGTGTCTGTCACTGCAGATTTGAATCTATTGCAACAAGGCATTTCTGTTCACGCCAAGATTTATAAACAAGGCTGGCAGGGTAACAAAATCATTGATTGAGGTTACAACAAAATGTGTGATGAGAAACGATAGAATACTGTTTGCTATAAATAGCAATAAAGGTATAAAATTGTTTTGACACTAGTTAAGGGGTCTGATAGAAATCATGGGCAAAAATTAACAGCAACATTTCAGACAGCTGCAATTGTGAAATAGCAAAGCATGGTTGGGGCCTGAATTCAGCAGGCATGCTCCAGCTGAGAATGTACAATTTTAGAGCAAAACCATAATAAAAACCTAGGGAAAAGGTGAGCTTAGTTGAGTTAACACCGATGTTTTTGGTAGATTGAATAGTTACAAAAATAAAGAAGCAATATGGGAAGCTTTATTTTCCCTGATTTAAGTTTATCAGCCCTGAGCTTCATCTTCCGCATATCCCATTGAAGAATGTTACACCTGCATGAAATCGGCACATCAGATTTTATGGTACAACACAGTTTACCTCGAACATAGGCAAATAAGAGAATATTACATAAGCAGTACATTTATACGTGAAAAAGAAACAGCAGGGTTTTTAAAACGAAGCTCGTAAGCATGCTGAATGAAAGGGATGAATGATGAGTTTATGTTGTTACTAATAACAAATTTCAACCACCTTGTCAGAAACAAACCCCTTCCATGGAGGAACTGGGTGTAATAAGATTTTTTGGATGAAATATTGTAAATGCCCTGTACTTGTATGTCAAAAGGTATTTTAGCTCCCCAGCCATGGACTGCGAGTCATCAGCGCCCTTTTCAACTGTTTAGATGACCAAGGGCTGTTGTACAGGATCCACCTTCTCTTTTAATTTGGTCACCATCTTTCTTCGTCGCTGCATTCCCTGAGCAAACAGGCGAGGACTACAGTCGGCACCAACTATCAGCCGAGTTTCTTCAGGCTTGGACAATTGCTGGAGAGGCTAAACAATGTTTTTGAGATTCCTAACTAAGACCTTTCACTTTCATTATAAAAGAACATCTACGCAACCCTTTAAGAACTGTCCTAAATACCAAACATTACAATTGTGCCCCCTAAATAGTTAATCTAGGCACAGTATATGTGTTGCATAAAATTATATCAGCAAACCTACTCTTTGAACCTGCTTAATATTTAGCAGAGACTCACTTCATTGGCTGTTTTATAGCACTGTGTGGGTGGGCTACTGGTTTCCACCTATGAAGCGTGTGGGGCGCGCTAGTCTCCAGTCCTGTGAAATGTTTTGGAGGCTAGCCCCACCCTACAGTGTACGAGCCATGGATTCCTAGGGTTGGCCATGGGATATTCTAGTTAATCGTTACAAGCTACCAAAGCAAGTGAGCATTTGTTTATCTACCACTGTTTTGTGGCCACGAAAAGTTTCCTTGATTGAAAAGACTAACAAATGATACCAATTTTAATGCAAACTTCAAGCAAATATTTGGTGGACATCAATTTTTTTGCGAACTTCAAAAAAATAATTGGTATTACAGAAAAGGTGCAAAGCAGTCGCAGCTCCTTAGCCATTTTCCAGCTATTTCTCTATTCCATCACAGAATCTTGTTTGTGTGACCAACCTATTCCACTGCAAAGAAACATAACTGGGCGAATGCAGCGGGGCCTCTATTTCCGTTTGATCATATCACTTGAGTGCTTACGTACAGTTACATACTGATGACTGTGTTTATAGTGCATGTCTATATGACGTCACTCCTGCCCATATTACATCGATGTAGTTTGCAATTGGGATATTTTTCACCATTTCTTTTCGTTAACTCGCCCCATGACAGCCTTGACTTTTGCCTATCAATTACATTTGCACCGTGCTCGCTGCTTATACCTGTGTACACAAACTATCTGTAGATGCTTTCACGTTAGAGGCACATTTTAAGATTCTCTTTGACGTTGCTTTTTGAGCCTGTGCAGAACCCATGGGTTTTCAGATGCTGGAGTGCATGTATGTGTATTACACATGATGGTCGGCCAAGTGAACACCTTTCCAATTACCGTCTGTACAGCCTTTTCACTGACCCCATCGTCTGGGTGGCCTGAATTAACTTCCTTTGCATGAAGGGACAGGCAAGTCTGGCCAACACAGCGCATACCGCAGGATGCACAGTGAGACGTGAAAGTTATATCAGTGCAGTAGCTATGAGATGAAGCGCCTAGCTAGTGTACATTATGAAGGACCCAGGTCCTAAATTGTACAATCATGTATTCTACTAGGAAATTTTTGGTTTGTACTATAAAATCTTTTTAAGCGCTGAATATCATGCAATTATGATTCTTGTGGCGCATGCTCGCAAGACTTTTCTGCTGATGTAATGTATCCTGGGTGTAAAACCAATTTTAAGCGAAAATTTCGTCCACTCGTAAATAGGAACTTCCTGATTTTTGGAAGTTTTCCTTGCTAATATTTACGAAGAGGAGATCTACTGTAGTGGTACGTACGTGGTACATGTGTGTGGCCACTATTCGCGGCGCAATTGTTTGTAATTGTAATGCGCACATGCGCCTAGTAAAAAACAGTTACCGCCACTACCCTTCGTCCTCAGCACTGTACATTCCGATTATCTTTTGGCGCTGCTAAGTTGTCTTCATTTCGAGAACACACACCGCGATTTCCGGTCGCCCCGTTTTAAGCATTCTGAACTTGCCGTAGTGCAAAGTGTTGATAGCAGATGCCGCCGCGCCGACATGCGTCGGAAGGTTCACAGAATTACGCTCGGATGGTGTCTTTTCTTGCGTCGAACGTAGCTTTTTCGAACGGGACCACGCGGCTGTGCGATGCAGTCTTCCGTACGCTGAAACTGTTCGCAGGTACCATCGGCGTACACCAAGCATAACCAAGCGTTCACAGGTCAACATTATTCGAGCTCGGCCATTTTGCTGCCGTCTGGAAAGGCTGGCTGGGTCCCCACACAACACTTATTCACCAGCAACTTTCTCACGTTTTGAGATAGTGGTCCTAACAATGTGAACTCCGCTTTATGTACGTTGTCGGCCCGAGAAAATTGGAGCTTCGTCCGCTTTCGGATACGCGACTCCATGTACTCGCTACGGCTGCGGCAGCAGCAGCGGTGGCTGCTCCCGCAAGAACAAAAATGGTTTTTTAGAAAAGTTGTAGCACTTGAAAGGTGCGTTAATTTGTACTACAAATAAAAAATGTGTATTTCGTACCACACCACACAAAATATTGACAATTATTATTGTTAAGACGTAATCATGACGTCACGCGTGGCAGCAGCCACCGCGAGGTTGGTGTGTCTCGTGCCGCGCGCGTGGCGCGAGACGCTGCCTAAAAAGAAAGGAGACCCTTGAGGCACATTTGATACGCACGTAATATGGAACGTGGTTGAGCAGTTGTTCCTAGAATAATTTGAGGTCTGCGCATGAGGCTATTGTATCGGGCAAATGGTTCCAGAGGGTTATTGCTTGAGGGAAGAATGAGTTGAGCATTTATGAAGCACGGCTGGGTAGTCGTGCTATGTATGGCGTTGCTGTGGCTGATACGGAACGAGGTTTGGTGCGGCGGTTTTAAGAGAGGGTGTCTGGATTTCAGGTGGTAATAAAAGGCATGAAGAAGGCAGAGGCGTGATATTATCCGGCGGGACTCAAGTGAATGCAGGTTCAAAGATTGCTTTAGTGCTGTGACGCTGGTGTTAGTGGAGTACTGTGAGCAAACAAGGCGGGTGGCACGATTCTGTATGGCTTCTAACTTGTGTGTGAGGTATGCCTGTGAGGGATGCCGAAATTGATTATGCGTAATTCAAGCTATTCAAAAATTCCCATTTATGACCTTGTATGGAAACGTGGCATCAAGATAACGCCGGCGGCCGATGATGTTGCTGAAACCGGTTGTATTGAAGAGAGGTGTATTGGTAATATACTTTTCCTGTGAAAACTCGGTCTTGAATGATTGTCAAAAGAGTTTTTGAACTGATTCAACTTTAAGAGAATATGGTTTTGGAAGCTGCTTCCACACAAGGGAATCAAACTCTAAACGTGATTTTACGAAAGAAACAATAATAGTAACAAAAGCTTGATGTGGGCGAGTTGGTACACACTGTTAAAAAAATTAATCGGCGCTAAAACAGGGACGAAGACGAAACACGTAACACAAAACGGCACTGTGTTGTGTGTTACGTGTTTCTTCTTCATCTCTGTTGTAGCGCCGATTAAATATTAGAATGCCGTATCAGGGAGTTTAAAATTTCTAGTGAGGCAGGATATTACACCTCATTGTTCAAAACCCGTCTGGTCATTTGGCGTAACATGTGGTTTGAAATTAATTGGACAACGAATGAGTACATCGACGTCTCTGATGACGTTCACGATGGTATTATGTGTTTCCAAAACATCTATCTGAACAATATCGAAGCTTCCCGCCTTGACAGGTTAAGCAACAATATTTGAGATGCATTTAACCACAAAAAGTTTTGCTACACCACTGCGTGCTACTGAAATTATACCTCCTAAGAATTTGTTGTGTTGTGTCAATTGCTTGCTCATCCGGCGTTTTTGACACATCTGTTAGGCAGTTTTTCAATGTTTCTTTCATGTGTGTGCTTAACGTCTTTCGTAGACACAGGAGAACTAAGCTCGTTAGAAAAGGGTATAGTTCTTTCGAACTGAGCAAGGTGATGTTTTCTTTTAATGGTTCCTTTAAATTAGCGCTTCTGGCAGCGTGTTTACAGGATTCCATCGACTCGGAGATGCTCTCTGACTTTGCCGGACTCGTGGCCGCGCACGACGCGTACACGAAATTGAGCCCCACGAAGCGAGACGAGTCCTTCCCCGGGTTCCGTTACAAGGACGAGCAGCTGTTCTTTATATCGTACTGCTTTAAGATGTGCGCTGTCAAGGACGAGGAATCGCCCCAGGGATACGCGTCCTGGCGGGACCGTTGTCAAGTCCCTCTGCGAATGCTGGGAGCTTTCGGGGAGGCCTTCCAGTGTCCCGTGGGTTCATATATGTGGATGTATAATCACTCGCGGCGCTGCACCTTCTGGTGAAGGTACTTGGTCCTGTGATAAAGTGCCGACCACTCTTTATCGCTTCGGACTCCCTAGCTTGGAGCGCGACAGGAGTCCACAACGCGAACCCTATCGCCGCTGAGCGCAGCAAAAATGCCCTCTATGTTGCCTCCATACGGGGTTCTCGTTAGTTGGATGCTGTCGATGGTGTAAGGAGCAGTTCTTTTGCTTGGGTTTAGCGACGGAGAAGAGCAGGTTTATTCTACCAAGTGAGTGGCATGGTAAGTGCTTTTGGCGCAGTCTTGGATCTGCACGACAAGTTGGGAGACAAGTACGCGCTTCATCAATGTTTACCTTTTGATAATCACCACTTGTAAGTGCACGTAAAATATTGGGGTCGTCTTTAAACATGTTTAGCAAGGTAACTATCTATAGCGCCAGCACAAAGTCTGTTGATAAATTTTTATCGTATAGGCAAGCAGAAACAGGTCGTCAGAGGCACGAAAGTAGTGAAACTGGAGGGCGGCCACCTTTCAGAGTTTCTTTCATCTGCTGCTGTTTTTTAGCTGGAGAAATGTCATCTGTGCGCGAATATGCCCTCACCATGATCACGACTGCTATCTTGAAAACAGACAACAAGCGATCAAGGGGCAAAACACCACTGACATGCTCATTTTATAATTTGCCATGTAAAACGCTGCAAATTTTTAGGGCGGAGAGCTTGGTTAACTATGTAAGTAAAAAATGTGGCGTCAATAGCACACGCAATGACCGTGTCCTTGTAAGGTAGCAAACAGGCAAAAGACTGCTTCGAGTGATTCTAGATTTCTCGACGGAAGCCTATGTATTACTTACATGATTAGAGAGCATGCCGTACATGTTTTTCTTTGGATTCCTTGTTCCAGTGATCTAACCCCGCATGTCACTCGGGATACTCGTTGTGCTCGGGATACTCGGGATACTCGGGAAATTCGTATTTTCAATGGGTACTCCGAGTTACGCATGCGGTTGAGTGATGCGACAGCTGCCTCGTCAGCTGTATCTTAAGCGAGTTCATAACTGAAAATAAATTTAGGTTTGTTAAGTACCTGTCTCAGGCTAAGGAGCCCACCACCGTGGCTCATTGGCTACGGCATGATGCTGCTGAGCCCAAAGACGCTGGTTCGACTCTCGGCTGTGTTGGCTGCTTTTCTGACGGAGGCGAAAAGTAGAAACGGCCATGCTCGGAGATGTCGGCGCACGTTCAAGATCTCCAGGTGACCTTCACTATGGTGCTCTCATTTCCTAGGCGTAGTTTCGCCACGTTAAACCCATGAATTAGTGAATGAAGCAATCAACTAACCAATAAATCAATCAATCATTTAACCAAACAACCTACCAATCAATCAACTTGTAGAGGAAGCCGCTCGGCAACCCAGCGCAAGTGGCTCCCGCGGGACGGGGCTTTTCCTTTTTCTCCGGTCTGCCTTCGGCTTGACAACAATACGCCTTTGTGAAAGGCGCGTATTGGCGACGTCGCAGATGGCTTACTACTGGGGTCATTCCCCCGCTTTCTTCAACGGTCGCCGTCGGGGGAGGCATAACTTGTCCGGCGAACTCCTGGCAGCAGTCCTGGCACCGTTGCCGTCTGCTGGCTTGGGGGAGGGAGGGGGGCCTGTTTCCTGTATCTTTTGAAAGACGCGGGAGTTCCCTTTCCCTCGACGGAGGACGCTCTCAGCGTAATCATCTTTTGAAAATAAACACTGTTGTCTCGAAACTGCAAACCAGCTCCACGTCTGCTTTTTCGCCTCCTTCAGAATCCGACATTCAGGGCTGCTACAAAATTGGTGACCCGAACAACACTTGAAAGAACACGCCGTGATGAGCTCTGTCTACGACACTGCTGCCTCCACACCGGCAGTTTTCGCAACAGAGCTGAAGCTACCAATGTTTGGCCCAAACATCCAAGAGTTTGGTTCAGCCAAGTGGAAGCCCGTTTTCAGCTCCTGCACACCCCCTCGCAGCCGACGAAGTACCTTCACGTCGTCGCAGCCCTGCCCCCAGAAATCGCCAACGCTATCGACAACATTTTGGTTTCACCCCCACGCAAGCGGAATACTACAGCCTGAGCTGGGCGACCAATGACCTGCCCAACTGCTGCGCCGGCTGCGGCAACTACTCTGTGTGCACACCCGTCAGGACGGCCAGCTCACACTTCTTCGTGAACGTTTTCTGCAACGGCTACCCCAGTCGGTGCGCGTGCTTCTCGCGGGTTCAGATTAGACGTACCTTGTTCGACTGGCGCAACTTGCCGATCGCATGACGCGATACTCTATTCGAACCTTCGCACCCGTGGCAGCTGCAAGAACACACAAACAACCAGATCGAGTGTCGCACCTTCAGGAGAAAGTGCAACAACTTACCGAGACCATGCAGCAACTTTTGCTGCCTGGCGCTCCCCAACCGGATGAGCAACGACGCAACGACCCACTTCAAGGCAGCCAAGCGCTTCCCGGAGAAGCCAGTCACTAGATAGATAGTACGGAATTTTCTGGTACCACCACCGTTTCGGCATGGGTGCCAGCCGCTGCACTCAACCTTGCTCGTTTCCGGGAAACGCTCCGATTAGTCGTTAACGGCGGCTTACCACATTGGCCCTTAACCCAGCCGCCTGTCCTTCGTAGTCGACCACATAAGCAATTCGCGCTTGTTAGTCGACACAGGAGCGGAAATCTCTATTGTCCCGGCAACCCCCGAGGATCTCCGACGTAGCAAGAATATATCGTCGCTGCAGGCGGTGAAAAACACTGCCGTCGCTACATACGGCTTTCGCTCGATGGCAATAGTCGTCGGACTCAGGTGCCTGTTTCGCTGGGTTTTCGAAGTGGCGGACGTTAAATTCGCCATACTCGAAGCAGACGTTATGAGCCACCTCAATATCGATGTGAGCGTACGTGACTGTTGCCTCAAAGATAACAACACATCCCTGAAAGTACGTGGTTTGGAGTCAAACATCCGCTCATCTTGTATCTGCGCCTTCCAGCCAGTATCTACCTACCACCTCGTCCTGACCGAATTCCCTTCTCTCACCAAGTCCCGCAACACGGAACAGCCGGTGGAACATAACGTGACTCACCATGTCGTCAACACCGGGCCGCCAGTCAGTGGCCGGCCTCGACGGCTGTCCAGCAACGGGCTTCAAGCTGCACGCAAAGAGTTCGAGCATGTGCTGCAGCTGGGAATTATTCGCCCTTCACCTAGCAACCATTTATCGCCACTACACATGGGGCTTAGAGAGGACGGGGATGACTGGAGCCTGTGCGGTGACTACAGAGCTTCAAACGCATCGACAATGCCGGATCAGTATCCTCTGCCACACATTCACGATTTTAGTGCGCGGCTGGCAGGTACAAAGAAACTCCCACCTCCCCTCGCGGGAACCCCTGTGTAGATGCGACGCATAGGCGGAGCGGTGAAGGGACCGCGTTTTATAGCGCGCATAACGTTGAGGGGACTGCGTAAGCCGGCCCCAGTCGATGACGACATTGGCGTACTTTTAAAGCGGCGTGGACTCTAGGTGTTTGAGCCAAGCGTGGATGTTGCTTCGCATGAGAACGGCACACCGTTTATATGCGCAACGCGCCCGAAGGAGAGGAAACCGCGGAAGAGAGAGTACTGCACATGCGTCGGCCCCAGCGCGTCTGCCGCGGCTATGACGCAACGTGCCGCGGCTATGACGCAACACAATCCACTTTAATCCAATCCAATCCAATTCAATTCAATCCAATCCAAGTCAAGCCAATCCAAGCCAAGCCAATCCAGTCCAATCTAAGCCAATCCAATCGAATCCAATCCAATGCCCCTCCCAAGAGAGTGTTCGCTATCGGAGAGGAGAGGGGGTGAGCGGCGGAGAGCGCAGCTGCCGCGGCGAGGAGAATAAGGGAGGGGCGGACAACGCCGATGACGAGGACAACGACGACGCCGGAGGGACAAGGCGAGTGAATGAGATGCTCTGAATCTAAAATATACAGCAAGATTGTTCTCATAGTGGCATACCAACAAATCCCCTTCGAACCGGAGGACATACCAAAAACCACCATAACAACTCCATTCGGACTGCTTGGGTTTGTCCGTAGGCCCCGCGGCTTGAAAAATGCAGCACAGACCTTTCGAAGGTTCTTGAATGAAGTCACCCGGGGTCTTTCTTCCGTCTTTGTCTACCTGGATGACATTTTGGTAGCCAGCAGAAGTCCTAGAGAGCACGAACAGCACCTCCGCCAGCTCTTTCAGCGTCTGGATGAGCACGGTCTGGCCTTGAAACCTCAAACGTGCGTGTTTGGTGTTGAGGCCCTCACCTTCCTCGACCACCACATCACTGCTTAAGGCAGTGTGCCATGGGAATCGACAGTAGAATCCCCCAAGAAATTTCCTGCTCCAACATCTTTCCGCAAGCTGAGAGGGTTCCTTGTGCTCTTAAACTTCCATCGGCGGTTGAGTTCGTCTTGTGCTCAAGTACTCCAGCCATTGACCGACCGGCTGCACCAAGATGACCAAAAGACACTAGAATTTTGTGGGTATGACAAACACGAGAACGCTTTCCAGAACGCAAAAGACGAACTGGCCGCGGCTACCCTTCTCATCTATCCACTCCCTGACGCTCCTACACGCCTCATGGTAGACGCCTCCTCCACATCGGTCGGAGTAGTGCTACAGCAACAGATGGGTGCACAGTGGAATACACTTGGCTCATTTTCGAAATGACTAAAGCCTGCTGAAGTACGGTAAAGCACTTTTGAAGGGAGATGCTCGCAATCTATCGTTTCATTAAGCATTTACGCTACTTCCTCAAAGGTCGTGAGTTCTACATCTTGACAGACCACAAGCCGCTCACCTACGTATTCAACAACAGTTCCTGCTACTCAAAACCAGAAATTCGTCAGCTCTCATTCATCTCTGAGTTTTCTACAGACATCCGCCATGTTCCCGGGGTCGAAAACGAATCAGCGACGCCTTGTCTCGTGTCAACGCTTCCAGCATAAAAGTCTTGGACTTCCAGGCGATGGCCACTGTTCAGCGGGAGGACACTGAGTTGACGAAACTGAAAAGTGGGGGATATTTACTCGTGCATTCGGAGGTGGCACTTCCCTACGTCCAGGGCACGATAAACTGCGATACCTACCAGGCAACCTCACGACCTTTCGTCCCACTGAATTTTAGCCGAGTGGTATTCACCACTTTCCACTCCATCAGCCACCCATTTGCTGATAACAGAATGCTTCTTTTGGCCCAGTGTCAACGCGCACGTGCGACGTTGGGCTCGGACATGTGAAATGTGTCAGCAAGTGCAGGTGATTCGCCCCACTCGGGCTGCACTACAGAAATTTCGGACTCCTGAGTCATGGTTTTACCACGTTCACCACGACCTGGCTGGACCGCTACCACCCTGCCAAGCTGTCACGTACCTGCTCACATGCATCGAGAGATACTGCCGATGGCCTCAAGCTATACCAATTGCGGACATATCAGCTGAGACAGCCGCGCAGGCATTTATTCAGACATGGGTGTCCCACTTTGGCTGTCCCCCCCCCCCCCCGCATAACGACTGACCGGGGACGGCAGTTCCAGAGCAACCTCTTTTCCGTGCTTTCGACTCTTCTGGGCACAACTCTGCAGCACACAACCGCCTACCATCCCGCCAGCAACGGAATGGTGGATCGCTTGCCCAGGCAACTCAAAGCTGCACTTACTGCGGAACAGGATCGCCAGCACTGGGTGGAAAAGCTCCCGCTCATTCTTCTTGGCCTACGCTCAATGGTGAAGGAAGATCTCGGCTTCAGCGCAGCGGAAATGGTGAACGGCTCAACGGTGAGAATTCTTATCCGACCAGACACTCTCCGCCCCAGAAGCCTCCGACCACATCGAGTAGGTGTGCGCATGGCTTGCGCAACTCAGGCCAACAGCAGCTCGCATCGCTTGCAAGAGAAAGATTTTCACTTTTCCCGATATGGACTCAGCTACACGTGTTCGTGTGACACGACGCAACGAAGCCCCCCCTCACTCCCCCGTACGACGGCCCTTTCAAAGTTTTGGGGCGTAATAACAAGACCATCACAATAGACGTGCGGGGCAAACGAGAAGTCTTCGCGGTCGACAGCGCACAAGCCTGCTCATAATGAGGTTCCTTTTTATGCAGCCCCTCACGTACGTTTTCAGTGATAAGCAGTGGACTCTGACCTTGAGGTGGTAACTGATGCCTTTATTTAAATCCTCTGCAATCTAGGGGGGGAGCCTCTGTAGCGGAAGCTGCTCGGCACCCCAGCGCAAGCGTTTACGGCGAGACGGGGCTTTTCCTTCCTCTCCGGTCTGCCGCCTGCTTGAAAACAGTGCGCCTTTGTAGAAGACGCGTATTGGTGACGTCGACGATGGCTTACTACTGGTGTCATTCCCCCGCTGTCTTCAACGGTCGCCGTCGGGGGAGGCAAAACTTGTTGTCCGGCCGACTCAAGGCATTAGTTCTGGCGCTGTTGCCGTCTGCTCGCTTCGGGGGCCTTTTTCCTCTCTCTTTCAAAGACGCGGGGGTTCCCCTTCTTTTCCTCGACGGGGGACGCTCTCGGCGTATGTATCTTTTGAAAATAAACAGTCTTCTCTTGAAACTCAAACCAACTCCACGTCTGCTTTCTCGCCTCCTTCAGCAGCCGCCATTCCTGGCTGCTACAAACTAATCAATCAAGGACGAGGGATGGGACTGTGCTTATTTCAAAACCACCAGGGCCGCATTCCATTCCCTGTAAGTGCAAACAACGACATACAATCGCAGCGGTCGAGGACGGTGATACCTAGGCAAAGTTGGCCCGGATTACTCAAACTCACAAATTTATTTTGGAATCTTCGTTCATTCAAACTCACTCATTCCTGTGCAACCCATCTGCCCTCACTGGGGGGGAAACAAAGGACATTGAGCGAGGTCACCTGCGCTCAGTTCATTTACATCCAAGCTTTTTATGGGTACGGTATGGTCCATTTATGTTCTGCATCCTCAAAAACCACCTTGCGGCAAAGCCAACTTTTCTGACGAGTCAGTGAGCTCGTCAGAAGGCAAATTTATTCTCTCCAAACAATGCTGCATGCTAATTTCCGCAAAAAAGCGACGTGCTTGGATTCATGTTCAGGTGTTTGCCCTAATTTGTTTTTGTGAAGTTGGTCCACCAGTTTAAATCTTGTGTTTGACCCAGAAACCTCGTTTCTTCAGCCCCCCGCACGGGGCACCTTGAGTATTCATGGTGACGGCGAGCAGCGACAATGCGGACCCCGAGCTCCCATACATAAGCCGTGTCCAACCATGGCGAGGTGTTTAAAGGTGAAGGGTAGAAGCCGTAAACGGTGGCCATCGGAGCCTTGGTCAAGCTCCGGCCGATGGGCTCCCTGTCTGTCTACCAGGCCGGGAGCTCGGGGAACTCTTTGTCTACCAGGGTAAGGTCAAAGAAGAAAGTACCCCCGTCTCCCTCCTTTTTTCTATGCCGTATGGAAAAATCAAACCCTCCTCCTAAGCGTGATCGCTCCCTGAAAAGGGGCCGCATCGAAGTCTTGTTTCCTTCACTTCCAAGCGTAAGCTTCCCCAAGCCAGACAACTATTCTCGTTTCAATGTTATCGAATCTCTTGACGCCGCCCACCAACTTGCTTCACAATCGGTATTTTTGATTACAAAATACCTTGATGGAATAATTGGGAAAACCTACAATGCCAAAAAACAACGCACAGGTGAAGTGCTCGTCGAGGTAAAAAACAAGCAGCAGGCAACCACACTCCTTGGTCAGACGAAAATGGCTGATCTGGACATCAGGGTCACACTCCACCGCAGCCTGAATAGCTCGCAGGGTGTGATCTCTGAGCCAGACCTCCTAAACGAGACAGATGACGACCTCCTTAAAGGTTTACAGAATCAGGGCGTCACCACCATGCACCGCATCATGATGCGCAGGAATGATGAGATAATCCCCACCAAACATATTATCCTGATCTTCAACCGCTCCTCACTTCCTGAACATATGAACGCAGGCTTTATTCGATGCGCCATACGTCCTTACATTCCGAACCCGCACCGCTGCTTTAAGTGCCAGCGGTTCGGGCATGGAACCAACTCCTGCCGTGGCCGTCTGACCTGCGCAAAGTGCGCCCAGCATGATCACCCATCAGACAATTGTCCATCATCAACCCTCACCTGCGCCAACTGCCAGGGACCCCATGCCACGTACTCTCGCAAATGTGAAAAGTTTCATTTAGAAAAGAAAATCATCAACATCAAAGTCACTGAAAACATCACCTTCCCAGACTCGCGAAAGAGGTTCGCCTCTTTCCCTCTGGGCAGGTACGTCGACGCGGCTCGCCGGGGGGCGGAGCGGCATCTGGTCTCGGCGGGGACCCAGTACCGCGAGTCGGACTTGGTCCGGCCACCGACCCCCCCCCCCCCCCCCCCGGGGTGGCTCAGGCAGCCCAGCCCGGCACCACGCCGGCTGCTGAGCCAGCAGCGATTGTGGTGCCAACCTCTTCCGTCGGGACCTGTGCCGCTCGCGTCCCTGCCTCCCCGTCCTCCAGTGCGTTGGAGGGGGCCAAGCGGATGGATACCACGGACACCGCACCGGCTCCCACCGCCACCGCACCATCCGTGCCACTTCTGGTGCCCCCGACACCAGCGGCGGTGGCGGCTCAAACGAAGGGCCCCCGAAGGGGGGCCAACTCCGGGGGGCCCGGTTCGACGGGCACACCCAGGACATCGGACGACGAGATGGACGTCATGCTGTTCTTGCAACGCAGCGCAAAGAGCGGCTTCCGACGTCCAAGCCTACAGAAAGGCCCAAAAAGCGCAATCCAAGAGTCACAGCACCGAAAGACGAAACATAAACTTACACACTCCAGTAGCTCTCACACTAAATAATGGAAAGAGAAAACATAATACAATGAAACTGTAGAGGCCTCCTTGAAAATCTTGACGATGTGTACGAGATGCTGCATGCCAATCAGCCAAGTCTCATGCGTCTTCAAGAAGCGCATCTAAACTCCAGGCACACAAATTTCTTGAATAGTTACATGGTAGTTAGAAAGGACACAGATGGTGGTGGCACATCGTCCGGTGGTGTGGGCATCATTGCCCAAAAATCCTTGGCATGCCACTCTGTCAAACTACAGACTGTCCTAGCGGACGTGGGCATTCAAACCATAGTCTTTAATAGGCTCATAACAATATGCTCTCTTTACATCCCTCCTGACTTCTAGCTCTCGAGCTCGGATTTCGAGGGTCTGGTAGATCAGTTACCCGAACCTTTCATTCTTTAAGGCGAGCTCAACGCACACAACTCTCTTTGCACGGCTCTGCTCACACGGATGCCCGAGGTCCACTTATCGAAAAATATCTAACATCTTCGGGAGTATGCCTATTCAATAAAAACAAGCCTACATACCATAATATAGGACACAACACGTACTCGCACCTCGACTTGGCTATTGGTTCTGCAGTTCTCTTTCCATCTCTTGAATAGGATGTTGGCACTAACCCATATGGTAGTGACCACTTCCCAACCGCAATAACATACATAGGTAAAGGCCGAACAGTTCACCTTCCCATAACAGGTTCAATGAAGCTAGAGCGAACTGGAGTACATTTACAGAAACATCCAAACTACACCACACATCCTTAGGAATCCTACACGTTGAAGAAGCTACCCAACTCATCACGGCGCACATCCTCCATGCCGCCGAAAAGTCTATTCCCCAGGCCTCCAGTGTTCCGCACAAACCATGGAGGCCATGGTGGAATGAGGACTGCAGGCAGGCGCGACAGGCCCAGAACAAGGCGTGGGGTGTCCATCGCAGCTACCCCACGTCGGGTAAATTAATTTCTTTTGAAAGAGCAAAGGCCTTGGGAAAGCACGTGCGCCGTGAGGCAAAACGGGATAGTTGGCGCTCCTTCAGATCATCCGTAAATTCATACAGAGACACACGCAAGGTATGGACACGAATACGTAAACTTAAAGGACAAAATACACATAGCCTGCCCTTGGTCAGCAGGACTGGAAACACACTAGAAGGTGAGGCTAACACACTTGCACAACACTTTCAACACCTGTCAAGCTCTGCACACTACACAAACACTTTCCTGAAACATAAAGCATCTTGTGAAAAGAAGTCCCTAGTCGACAACAACAAATCACAGACTTCTTACAACTCCCTGGTTTCACTACATGAGCTGAGGGCTGCTCTAAGCACGTGTAAACCGTCAGCTCCAGGCCTAGACAACATTACATATATAATGATACAGCACTTACACACCGACACTCTTGTAACACTCCTTCACCTTTACAACAAGATATTTCTTTCGGGGAACATTCCAGTCTTGGAGGGAGGCCATAGTTGTAGCATTCTTGAAAGAAGGGAAGGACCCTTCCTCTCCTGCTAGCTATCGACCCATTTTCCTGACCAGCTGTCTGTGCAAGCTTCTCGAGATGATGATAAATAGCAGGCTAGTGTACTTCCTTGAGTACAACGATCTTGTCGAGAGCTGCCAGGCAGGCTTCAGGGCGGGGCGATCAACGAACTCGAAACTCTTGAAACATATATAAAGGATGCCTTTGTGCATAAACAATTTTGTCTTACGGTGTTTTTCGACATAGAGAAAGCCTATGACACCGCTTGGCTGTACGGTATCCTCAGTGACCTAAAGTCAATCGGCGTTGCGGGCAACATGTTGAAAATCCTTTGTGGTTATATGCCAGAGAGAAAATTTTGCGTCAGAGTTGGTTGTGCACTGTCAAATGTTCACGTGCAAGAAAATGGCCTGCCGCAATGTGGAGTGTTTAGTTGCACTCTCTTCATAGCAAAAATGAACTCTCTGGGAAAGTCACTCCCACCTACAATCTCTTATTCCATGTATGTAGATGACGTGCAGATATTCTTTAATCGTGTAACCTGTCCATCTGCGAACGTGAAGTCCAGCTCGGCATCAAGAAACTTGCCGGCTGGGCTGAAAAGAATGGCGTTAATCTTAATCCCGCGAAGAGCTCTTGTGTTCTGTTCTCCAGGAGGCGTGGCGTCCACCCGGACCCAGACATCACTTTTGCGAATGTGCCAATTCCTGTGAACAAGAAGCACAAGTTTTTAGGTGTTTTATTCGACGAAAAACTTACATTCATCCCACACATGAAACAGCTCAAATGCAAATGCTAAAAACAATTAATGTTCTTAAGGTCCTCTCACATCAATCTTAAGGGGCCGACAAACAACTCCTGCTGCGCCTATACACAGCCTTGGTGTGGTCTCGGCTCGACTACGGCAGTGTCGTGTATGGGTCGGCTAGAAAAGCAGCACTGAAAATGCTCGACCCATTGCTGCATCTTGGCCTTCGCCTCTCATGTGGCGCATTCCGCACTAGCCCTGTTGAAAGTCTTTATGTCGAGTGTGACAATTGGTGCCTAGGGAATCAGCGGGAGAATGTTGACCTGTTGTATGCATCCAAGATCGTGTCTCTGACCAACCATCCTTTTAATCCCATCATGAACAATACATCAAATTTACAACTCTTTTTAAACAGGCCATATATCGGGAGGTTCGGTACTCGACGATACGGGTACTGCACACAAATGGGTCTTAATGAAAGGTGCGTTCACAAATTGCACGCTGTATATACTGTATTGACACAATGGAAGACTGTTTTCGCGCTCGGGCAGTATGGCGAGATGTCTTGTCAGAGCTTCTCGGTCGACTAGACGGTGTAGGGAGCCACTAGTCCGTGTATTGGGATTTTCCCATTGGTGCATTAGTTTTTTCACAGGGAGTCATCGTTCTTGTCTAAAATTTTCACTTATAAACTATGCAAAAGGAAAGGATCACAATGAATAAAGGACCGATTTGGGTACTGCACACAAATGGGTCGTAATGAAAGGTGCGTTCACAAATTGCACGCTGCATATACCGTATTGACACAATAGAAGGCCGTTTTCCCAATCGGGATCTATGACCAGATCCCTTGTCAGAGCTTCTCGGTCGACTAGCCGGTGTATGAAGCCACAAGCCGGTGTATGGGGATTTCCCCATTTGTACATAAGTTTTTTCACAGGGCGCCATCGATCTTGTCTAAAATTTTCGCTTTTAAACTACGCAAAAGGAAAGGATCATAACAATAAATGACCGATACTGGTACTGCACACAAATGGGTCATAATGAAAGGTGCATTCACCACTTGCACGTTGCATATACCGTATTGACACAATAGAAGGCTGTTTGCGCTTTGGGCCAGTTTGGCTAGATATCTTGTCAGAGCTTCTCAGTCGACTAGCCGGTGTATGGAGCCACCAACCGGTGTATGGGGACTTCCCCATTTGAGCATTAGTTTTTTCACAGGGTGCCATCGGTCTTGTCTAAAATTTTCACTTATAAAATACGCAAAAGGAAAGGATGATAACGACTAGAGGGCCATTACGAGTACTGCACACAAATCGTTGGTAATGAAAGCTGCGTTCACAAATTGCACGCTGCATATACCGTATGACACAATAGAAGGCCGTTTTCAAGCTCGGGACGTATGGCCAGATATCTTGTCAGACCTTCTCGATCGAGTAGCCAGTGTATGGAGCCACTAGCCGGTGTATCGGGATTTCCCCATTTGTGCATTAGTTTTTTCACAGGGCGCCATCGATCTTGTCTAAAATTTTCGCTTTTAAACTACGCAAAAGGAAAGGATGATAACAATAAATGACCGAAACGGGTACTGCACACAAATGGGTCATAATGAAAGGTGCGTTCACGACTTGTACGCTGCATATACCGTACTGACAAAATAGAAGGCTGTTTGCGCGCTCGGCTAGTGTGGCTAGATATCTTGTCAGAGCTTCTTGGTCGAGTAGCCGGTGTATGGGGATTTCCCCATTTGAGCATTAGTTTTTCCACAGGGCGCCATCGGTCTTGTCAAAAATTATGGCTTATAAACTATGCAAAAGAAAAGTATGATAACCACTATAGGACTGATACGGATACTGCACCCAAATGGGTCGTATTGAAAGGTCCGTTCAGAAATTGCACGCTGCATATACTGTATTGACACAATGGAAGACTGTTTTCGCGCTCGGGCAGTATGGCCACATATCTTGTCAGACCTTCTCGGTCGACTAGCCGGTGTATGGAGCCACTAGCCGTTGTATGGGGATTTCCCTGTTTGTGCATTAGTTTTTTCACCGGGCGCTATCGGTCTTGTCTAAAATTTTGGCTTATAAACTTCGCAAAAGAAAAGAGTGATAACCACAATAGGACCGATACGGGTACTGCACACAAATGGGTCGTAATGAAAGGTGCGTTCACAAATTGCACGCTGCATATACTGTATTGACACTATAGAAGGCTGTTTGCGTGCTCGGCCAGTTTGGCTAGATATCTTGTCAGAGCTTCTTGGTCGACTAGCCGGTGTATCGAGCCACTAGCCGGTGTTTGGGGATTTCCCTGTTTGTGCATTAGTATTTTCACAGGGCGCCATCGTTCTTGTCTAAAATTTTCGCTTATAAACTACGCAAAAGAAAAGAATTACAACCACTATAGGACACATACGGGTACTGCACACAAATGGGTCGTAATGAAAGGTCCGTTCACAAATTGCACTCTGGAAATACTGTTTTGACACAATGGAAGACTGTTTTCGCACTCGGGCAGTATGGCCAGATATCTGTCAGAGCTTCTCGGTCGACTAGCCGGTGTATGGAGCCACTACCCGGTGTATGGGGATTTCCCTATTTGTGCATTAGTTTTTTCACAGGACGCTCTCGGTCTTGTTTAAAATTTTGCTTATAAACTTCGCAAAAGAAAAGGATGATAACCACTTTAGGACCGATACGGGTACTGCACACAAATGGGTCATAATGAAAGGTGCGTTCACGAATTTCACGCTGCATATACTGTATTGACACAATGGAAGACTGTTTTCGCGCTCTGGCAGTATGGCCAGATAACTTGTCAGAGCTTCTCGATCGAGTAGAGAGTGTATGGAGCCACTAGCCGGTGTATCGGGATTTCCCCATTTGTGCATTAGTTTTTTCACAGGGCGCCATCGATATTGTCTAAAATTTTTGCGTTTAAAATTCGCAAAAGGAAAGGATGATAACAATAAATGACCGAAACGGGTACTGCACACAAATGGGTCATAATGTAAGGTGAGTTCAATACCTGTATGCTGCATATACTGTACTGACAAAATAGAAGGCTGTTTGCGCGCTCGGCCAGTTTGGCTAGATATCTTGTCAGAGCTTCTTGGTCGACTAGATGGTGTATGGGGATTTCCCCATTCGAGCATTAGTTTTTTCACAGGGCGCCATTGGTCTTGTCAAAAATTTTCGCTTATAAACTATGCAAAAGAAAAGTATGATAACCACTATAGGACCGATACGGATAGTGCACACAAATGGGTCGTAATGAAAGGTCCGTTCAGAAATTGCACGCTGCAAATACTGTATTTATACAATGTAAGGCTGTTTTCCTGATCAGGCAGTATAGCCCGATATCTTGTCAGAGCTCGGTTGACTAGCCGGTGTATGGAGTCACTAGCCGGTGTAGGGGGATTTCCCTATTTGTGCATTAGTTTTTTTACAGAGAGCCATCGTTCTTGTCTAAAATTTTCGATTATAAACTACGCAAAAGAAAAGTATGATAACCACCATAGGACCGATACGGATACTGCACACAAATGGGTCGTAATGAAAGGTCCGTTCAGAAATTGCACGCTGCAAATACCGTATTGAAACAATACAAGGCCATTTTCCCACTCGGGATCTATGGGCAGATATCTTGTCAGAGCTTCTCGGTCGACTATACGGTGTATGGAGCCACTTGTCTGTGTATGGAGATTTTCCCATTTGTGCATGAGTTTTTTCACAGGGCGCCATCGATCTTGTCTAAAATTTTCGTTTTTAAACTAAGCAAAAGGAAAGGATGATACAATCAATGACCGATACTGGTACTGCACACAAATGGGTCATAACGAAAGATGCGTTTACCACTTGCACGCTGCATATACCGTATTGTCACAATAGAAGGCCGTTTGCACGCTCGGCCAGTTTGGCTAGATATCTTGTCAGAGCTTCTCGGTCGACTACCCGGTGTATGGAGCCACTAGCCGGTGTATGAGGATTTCCCTATTTGAGCATTACTTTTATCACAGGGTGCCATTGGTCTTGTGTAAAATTTTCACTTATAAAATACGCAAAAGGAAAGGATGATAACGACTAGAGGACGATAACGGGTACTGCACACAAATGGTTCGTAATGAAAGGTGCGTTCAATAATTGCACGCTGCATATACCGTATGACACAATAGAAGGCCGTTTTCGCGCTCGGGCAGTATGACCCGATACCTTGTCAGAGCTTCTCGATCGATTAGCCAGTGTATGGAGCCACTAGCGGGTGTATCAGGATTTCCCCATTTGTGCATTAGTTTTTTCAGAGGGCGCCATCGATCTTGTCTAAAATTTTCGCTTTTAAACTACGCAAAAGAAAAGGTTGATAACCACTATAGGACCTTTACGGGTACTGCAGACAAATGTGTCGTAATGAAAGGTGCGTTCGCAAATTGCACGCTGCATATACTGTATTGACACAATGGAAGACTGTTTTCGCGCTTGGGCCGTATGGCAAGATTATTTGTCAGAGCTTCTCGGTCGACTAGCCGGTGTATGGAGCCACTAGCCGGTGTATGGGGATTTCCCTATTTGTGCATTAGTTTTTTCACAGGGCGCTATCGTTCTTGTCTAAAAGTTTCGCTTATAAACTACGCAAAAGGAAAGGATCATAACGACTAGAGGACTGATACGGGTACTGCACACAAATGGGTCGTAATAAAACGTGCATTCACAAATTGCACGCTGTATATACTGTATTGACACAATGGAAGACTGTTTTCGCGCTCGGGCAGTATGGCGAGATATCTTGTCAGAGCTTCTCGGTTGACTAGCCAGTGTATGGAGTCAATAGCCGGTGTATGGGGATTTCCCTATTTGTGCATTAGTTTTTTCACAGGGCGCCATCGTTCTTGTCTAAAATTTTCGCTTATAAACTACGCAAAAGAAAAGGATGATAACCACTATAGGACCGATACGGGTACTGCACACAAATGGGTCATAATGAAAGGTGCGTTCACAAATTTCACGCTGCATATACTGTATTGACACAATGGAAGGCTGTTTTCGCGCTCGGGCAGTATGGCCAGATATCTTGTCAGAGCTTCTCGGTCGACTAGCCGGTGTACGGAGCCACTAGCCGTTGTATGGGGATTTCCCTATTTGTGCATTAGTTTATTCACAGGGTGCTATCGGTCTTGTCTAAAATTTTTGCTTGTAAACTACGCAAAAAGAAAGGATGATAACGACTAGAGGATCGATATGGGTACTGCACACAAATGGGTCGAAATGAAAGGTGCGTTCACAAATTGCACGCTGCATATACTGTATTGACACAATGGAAGACGGTTTTCCCGCTCGGGCAGTATGTCCAAATATCTTGTCAGAGCTTCTCGGTCGACTAGCCGGTGTATGGAGCCACTAACCGGTGTATGGGGATTTCCCCATTTGTGCATTAGTTTTTTCACAGGGTGCCTTCGGTCTTGTGTAAAAGTTTCGCTTATAAACTATGCAAAAGGAAAGGATGATAACAATAAATGACCGAAACGGGCACTGCACACAAATGGGTCATAATTAAAGGTGCGTTCACCACTTGCACGCTGCATATACCGTATTGACACAATAGAAGGCTGTTTGCGCGCTCGGCAAGTTTGGCTAGATATCTTCTCAGAACTTCTCGGTCGACTAGCCGGTGTACGGAGCCACTAGTCCGTGTATGGGTATTTTTCCATTTTTGCATTAGTTTTTTCACAGGGCGCCATCGGTATTGTCTAAAATTTTCACTTATAAACTACGCAAAGGAAAGGATAACGACTAGAGGACCGATACGGTTACTGCACACAAATGGGTCGTAATGAAAGGTGCGTTCACAAATCGCAGGCTGTACATACCGTATTGACAAAAAAGAAGGCCGTTTTCGCGCACGGGCAGTAAGGCCAGATATCTTGTCAGAGCTTCTCGGTCGACTAGTCGGTGTATGGAGCCACTAGTCGGTGTACGGGGCTCTCCCCATTTGTGCATTAGTTTTTTCACAGGGCGCCATCGGTGTTGTCTAAAATTTTCGCTTATAAACTACGCAAAAGGAAAGCATCATAACCACTAGAGGACCGATACGGGTACTGGACACCAATGGCTCGTAATGAAAGGTGCCTTCACAAATTGCATGCTGCATATACCGTATAGATACCATAGAAGGCCGATTTCCCACTCGGGATCTATGGCCAGATATCATGTCAGAGCTTCTCGGTCGACTAGCCAGTGTATGGAGCCACTAGTCCGTGTATGGGGATCTTCCCATTTGTGCATTAGTTTTTTCACAGGGCGCCATCGGTCTTGTGTAAAAGTTTGGCCTATAAACTACACAAAAAGAAAAGATGATAACGACTAGAGGATCCATACGGATAGTGCACACAAATGGTTCGTAATGAAAGGTGCGTTCACAAATTGCACGCTGCATATACTGTATTCACACAATGGAAGACTGTTTTCGCGCTCGGGCAGTATGGCTAGATATTTTGGCAGAGCTTCTTGTTCGACTAGACGGTGTATGGAGCCACTAGCACGATCATGGGGATTTTCCCATTCGTGCATTATATTTTTCACAGGGCGCCATCGGTCTTGTATAAAATTTTCACTTATAAACTATGCAAAGGAAAGGATCATAACGACTAAAGGACCGACACGGGTGCTGCACACAAATGGCTCGTAATGAAAGATGCTTTCACAACTTGCACGCTGCATATACCGTATTGATACAATAGAAGGCCGTTTTCCCACTCGGGATCTAGGGCCAGATATCTTGTCAGAGCTTCTCGGTCAACTAGCCGGTGTATGGAGCCACTAGTGCGTGTATGGGGATTTTCCCATTTGTGCAATAGTTTTTTCACAGAAGCCAATGGTCTTGTCTAAAATTTTCACTTATAAACTACGCAAATTAAAGGATCATAATGACTGAAGCACCATTACGGGTACTGCACACAAATGGCTCGTAATGAAAGGTGCCTTCACAAATTGCACGCTGCATATACTGTATAGATACTATAGAAGGCCGATTTCCCACTCAGGATCTATGGCTAGATATCTTGTCAGAGCTTCTCGCTCGAGTAGCCAGTGTATGGAGCCACTAGTCCGTGTATGGAGATTTTCCCATTCGTGCATTAGATTTTTCACAGGGTGCCATCGGTCTTGTATAAAATTTTCACTTATTAACTATGCAAAGGAAAGGATCATAACGACTAGACGACCTTTACTGGTACTGCACACAAATGGCTCGTAATGAAAGGTGCCTTAACAAATTGCACGCTGCATATACCGTATTGAAACAATACAAGGCCGTTTTCCAACTCGGGATCTACTACCAGATATCTTGTCAGAGCTTATCGCTCGAGTAGCCGGTGTATGGAGCCACTAGTCACTGTATGGAGATTTTCCCATTCGTGCATTAGATTTTTCACAGGGCGCCATCGTTGTTGTATAAAATTTTTACTTAAAACTATGCAAAGGCAAGGATCATAATGACTAGAGGACCTTTACGGGTACTGCACACAAATGGCTCGTAATGAAAGGGGCCTTCACAAATTGCAGGCTGCATATACCTTATAGATACAATAGAATGCCGATTTCCCACTCGGGTCTATGGCCAGATATCTTGTCAGAGCTTCTCGGGCGACTAGCCGGTAAATGGAGCCACTAGTCCGTATATGGGGATTTTCCTATTCGTGCATTAGATTTTTCACAGGGCGCCATCGGTCTTGTATAAAATTTTCACTTATAAACTATGCAAAGGAAAGGATCATAGCGACTAGACGACCTTTACGGGTACTGCACACAAATGGCTCGTAATGAAAGGTGCCTTCACAAATTGCACGCTGCATATACTGTATAGATACTATAGAAGGCCGATTTCCCACTCAGGATCTATGGCTAGATATCTTGTCAGAGCTTCTCGCTCGAGTAGCCAGTGTATGGAGCCACTAGTCCGTGTATGGGGATTTTCCCATTCGTGCATTTGATTTTTCACAGGGCGCCATCGGTCTTGTCTAAAATTTTCACTTATAAACTACGCAAAGGAAAGGATCATAACGCCTAGAGGACCTTTACGTGTACTGCACACAAATAGGTCGTAATGAAAGGTGCGTTCACAAACTGCACGCTTCATATACCATATTGACCCAATAGAAGGCCGTTTTCCCACTCGGTATCTATGGCCAGATATCTTGTCAGAGCTTCTCGGTCGACTAGCCAGTGTATGGAGCCACACGCCGGTGTATGGGGATTTTCCCATTTGTGTATTAGTTTTTTCACAGGGCGCCATCAGTCTTGTCTAAAATTTTAACTTATAAACTATGCAAAGGAAAGGATCAT